>NW_026775581.1:23296013-26216846 GCF_030987335.1 Cornus florida
AGAAAGTGCTTTTAACGGAACAAGTGAGTTCCATCATTATGTCTAACACTCCTCCTAAGTTCAAGGATCCGGGTGCTCCAACCCTTTCTTGTGTTATTAGAAACCAAGAGGTTCGTAGAGCTCTCCTTGATTTAGGTGCAAGTGTTAATCTTATTCCATACTCTGTTTACTTGTAATTAGGATTAGGGACTTGAAGCCAACATCGATAGTAATCCAACTAGCCGACAGATCAATTAAAAAACCGAGGGGAATTGTTGAGGACATCTTGATTAAGGTTGATAAATTTTATTTGCCGGTTGATTTGTGGTACTTGATACTGAGCCAGTCCCTGATTTCACCAATCACATTCCAGTTATCCTAGGAAGACCATTTCTTGCCACTGCCAATGCCACCATTAATTGTAGATCTGGCATTATGGACATCTCTTTTGGCAACATGATGGTTAAACTTAATGTTTTCAATGCGAGTCAACATCCCACAGATGAAGACGAGTGTTTCCTAGTGGATATTTTGGATGAAACCATAGAGGAGACTCTTCCCTCTATTCTATCTAAGGACACTCTTAAGGCGTGCCTTTGTGAAATGTTTGAAAGTTGTGGTTTTGACACAGAAGGATCCATAAGTGAGGTGAATGCTTTGATGGACTCTGTGGCCACTTTGGATTTCCCACCTTAGAAAAGCAAGAAAGAACATCTTCCTTCACTCTCTAGTACTCCACCAGTTCCTTCTCTCATCTCTCCTCCTACTCTTGAGCTAAAGCCTTTTCCATCAAATCTGAAATACACCTTCTTAGGCCTAAAAGAGACTCTTCCGGTCATTATTGCTTCAAATCTTGAAAATGACCAAGAGAATGATCTTTTGGAAGTGCTTAAAGCTAATAAAGAAGCCATTAGATGGAGTGTGGCTGACCTTAAAGGCATTGATCCTTCTATTTTTATGCATCGTATACACATGGAAGATGATGAAAAGCCATTTAGGGATGCTCAAATGAGATTGAACCCAAATATGAAGGAAGTTGTCAAGAAGGAGGTTGTGAAACTTCTAGATATGGGAATCATATATCCTATCTCTGATTCCAAGTGGGTTAGGCCAACTCAAGTGGTTCCCAAAAAGTCAGGAATCACAGTTATTGAAAATGCTAAGGGTGATCTCATTTCAAAACGCACCGCCACTTCGTGGTGTGTTTGCATAGATTACCGAAAGCTGAATTCCGCCACTAGGAAGGAGCAGGGCAACAATACTATTACTTCATAGATGGTTACTTGGGGTACAATCAAGTGGCCCTAGATCCATTGGATCAAGAAAAGACCACATTCACATGTCCCTTCGATACATTTGCTTATCGACGGATGCCTTTTGGATTGTGTAATGCTCCTGCCACTTTCCAAAGGTGTATGATGTCAATTTTTTCGGACATGGTGGAGAAGTATTTAGAAGTCTTCATGGATAACTTCTCAGTTTTTGGATCCTCATTTGATTCATGTCTCCAAAATCTCAAAACAGTGCTTCAAAGATGTCGTGAGACTAATCTTGTGTTAAGTTGGGAAAAGAGCCATTTCATGGTTCAAGAAGGAATCGTGCTTGGACATGTCATTTCTAAAAGAGGAATAGAAGTAGATAGAGCGAAAGTTGAGTTGATTTCCGAATTGTCTCCACTTACTACGGTGAGAGAAATCCGCTCCTTTCTAGGACATGCCAGTTTTTATCGCCGGTTCATCAAAGACTTTAGCAAAATTGCTAGACCCTTGTGTAACCTTCTTGCTAAGGAGACTCCATTTATCTTTGATGAAGCATGCCTAAATGCTTTTCATCAACTTCGCACTCTTCTATCATCTGCTCCCATCATACAACCTCCAAATTAGTCCTTACCATTTGAGATTATGTGTGATGCTTCCGACTTCGCAATGGGTGTTGTTTTGGAGCAAAAGGTAGGTAAACTACCATATGCTATATACTATGCGAGTAAGACTTTCTCAGTTGCCCAATTGAACTATTCTACCACCGAGAAAGAATTACTTGCCGTAGTATATGCCCTTGATAAATTTCGGCCATATCTCTTAGGATCCAAGGTAATTGTGTTTTCCGATCATGTCACAACTTTTAATGAAAAAGGAAACCAAACCTCGCTTGATAAGATGGATCCTACTTCTTCAAGAATTTGACTTTGAAATCAAGGACAAAAAGGGCTCCGACAATGTCGTTGCCGATCATCTATCTAGATTAATGGTTAAATCTTCTCCAAATCTTGAAATTCATGAATCATTTCCAGATGAACAACTCTTTCAAATCTCAAATGGGACGTTGCCTTGGTTCGCCGACATTGTTAACTATCTTGTAACCGGCAAACTTCCCATTACGTGGTCAAAACAAGAAAAGGACCGATTCTTTGCTAACATCCGAAAATACTATTGGGAAGATCCCATTCTGTTTCGTTATTGCTCGGGTCAAATCATAAAGAGATGTGTGCCGGAAAGTGAAGTTCCGAGCGTCCTTGTGTTTTGTCACACACTTGCTTGTGGTGGGCATTTCAATGGAAAAAAAGACCGCTTTAAAGGTTCTTCAAAGTGGGCTCTTCTGGCCCCAAGAGAGACATGATGCCCTTAACTTCAGTCTTCGTTGTTGAAATCTTCGATGTATGGGACATAGACTTTATGGGACCATTCCCAATGTCTTATGGCTTTCAATACATCCTCGTTGCCGTTGATTATGTTTCAAAGTGGGTTGAGGCTTGTGTTACTAAAACGAATGACCACTCCATGGTAATTGCACTCGTTAAATCAAATATCTTTGCTCGTTTTGGTATGCTAAAGGCTATGATAAGTGATGGAGGAAAATATTTCTGTAATCAATTCTTGAAGCAACTTTTCTTGAAATACTCTGTCACATATAAAGTAGCCACTCCTTACCATCCCTAAACAAGTGGGCAAGTCGAGGTGTCAAATAGGGAAATCAAGCATATTCTTGAGAAAACTGTCAATCCGACCCGAAAAGATTGGTCAAGAAAATTGAACGATGCTATGTGGGCTTATCGGACAGTTTACAAGACTCCAATAGGCATGTCTTCATATAGACTTATTTATGGAAAGCCTTGTCATCTTCCGGTGGGCAATAAAAATGCTCAAGTTTGATCTTGAAAAGGCTGGACAGGACTGTTTGCTCGAACTCAATGAGTTAGAAGAATTGAGAAATGAAGCCCATGATAGTTCAAAAATCTACAAGGAAAGGACAAAAACATTTCTTGATAAACATATTGTGAAAAAGTCCTTTGAGGCCGGTCAAAAGGTTTGGTTATTCAACTTTAGGCTCAAATTCTTCCCTGGAAAGCTTCAAACCAAATGGGAAGGCCCTTCTCAAATCATCTCTGTCTCACCTCATGGGGCGGTTGAACTTAAAAATCCAAAAGATGAAGGGACTTTCAAAGTTAATGGTCAAAGGCTTAAACCATACATTGATGGACAAGCTCTTTAAAGAAATGTGGAATCCGCCCTCTTGGTAGATCCCATTTACTTTGAAGATTAAGAGCATCTCACGCCTTTCTAGCTACGTTAAACACTAGTTGTATCGAGTTTCTCCTTCGTTACATTTTAATTTCCATTTTATTATTATTTTATTTTATTTTATTTTTCTTTTTCCTTTTGTACATTTATGCATTTTTAAATTCAAAAAGAAAAAAAAAAAAGTAACAAAAAATAAAAATTTGTAAATGGGTAATATGGGTTAGTGTTTGATTTTTTTTCTATTTTATTATTATTTTTTTTATTATTTTTATATATATTTCATGTTAGTTTTGCTTTATTCAAAAACATAAAAAATTAAAAAATTAAAAAAAAAGAGTAAAAAATAGAACTAGTTCGTATAAGTTGTTTTGTGATTTTATTTCAATATTATTTATTATTTTTATTTTATTTTATTTTATTTATATTTTATTTTAATATATATAGTATTTTTAATTTTGTTTTAAAAAAAATAAATAAATAAAAAAGATCTATTCTCAAAATGGGTGGGAGATCGTTGAGACTAACATAAAAAAGGCTCATGGGGATCCATCCCCCAACCAGGGGGATCAATCTCCAACGACTTTCTCACGTTACACAGTCAAGGGAAACTTTTTTTTTTTTTTGGTATAAAATTGTCAATCCCTTGCTTAGGGTGATCCAACCCCTTAACCTTGCCCTTACTATCTCTCTCTCTCTCTCGCCTCCATTCACTACCCAACCCTCAAACCTCTTCACCCAAATCCAAACTCCCAAGTTCTTAGACCGTCCCTCTCTGTTCGATCCTCCCTTCCGCGGTGTTGAAGGGTTTGATCAACGGTGGTCGCATCCGGGTACTGTCTTCTCCAGCCGTGATTCGCAGCAGCGACGGTTTCTGGGTTGCAGGTCCTTTCGGCCGTGCTTGAATCAGTCCGATTCTGGCTTGGTCCTCTCCAGCTAGTTCGGGTTGTAGGTCTGAAAAAAACAAATAAAAAAATAAAATAAAATAAACAACAGCAACGGCGTCGCATCTGGCTTCGTCTTCCGGCGTCGCGACTGGCTTCTTCTCCGGCGATGGCGGCTGGTTTCTTCTCCGGCGATCGTGGCTGCTTTCTCTCCGGCGATCGCATCTGGATTCTCTCTGGTGATTTCGGCTTGGTCTCGCCGGCGATCAAGGCTGGTTCTCCTCCGGCCACGATTTCCGACGATTTGGGTTCTTCGCTTCGTGATTTCCGGCGCCATAGTTCTGGGTCGCTTTTCTTCCGGCGAGCTTGTCGATCGTTCCTCTCCGGCGATTTTGGCCTCCTTTGTTTATATATAAAAAATAAATAAATTAATTAAATAATTAAAAAAAAACTTAACAAAAAAATAATAATAATAAATAAATAATAATAAAAAAAACAAATTTAAATAACAAAAATTTAATAATAAAAAATATATAATAAATAAATAAATACTAATAAAAAATACATAACAAAAAATAATAATAAAAAATTAAATTAAATTAAATACTAATAAAAAAAACATAGAAAAAAAAAATTTATAATACAAAAAAAAAAATAAAAATAAAAAAAAATAACATTCCATCTTATTAGAGACGTTTAACTTAGCCAATTTTTTTATTTTTTATTTTGTAAGTTGTATATACATTTTCTTTTTCTTTGTTTCTAAAATAATAATAATAATAATAATAATAAATTAATAGATAAATAAATAAAACAAAAAAAAAAAAAAACAAACAACAAAAATACACAAATATATATATATATATATATATATATATATATATATATACACACACACATACATATAAAACAAACAAAATTAAAAAATTAAAAAAAAAAAAAATTAAAAAATATATGTTACCGGTATGACCTTCTGACTGATTATGAATGTTTTCAGATTTTATCAAGGGTTTCAACTCATATCTCTTTGCATTGTGTTATATATTATTTTGAACTGTATGAATTGTTTATCCCATGTGATATTTGATGTGAGTTTGCTAGTATGGTTATACAGTTAAGTTTTTGTATCCAAGTTTGGGGGAGACATCTTTCCTACTGGATCATTGCCGCACTTCATAATCTTTGCCATCACGGTATACTCTTTCCATTATTTTTTATTCTTCTCATTGCACATTGAGGACAGTACAGTTTAAGTTTGAGGGTAAGGTCATCATGATTCATTCTATTTTAAGTTGAGCTTTAAATGTATGATGAGATTTGAGATGTGTTTGGCAATGATTTCGAATTTTTGAAGCATAGTGCCTTTGAAAAACAAGTTATTAGAGTCTAATACTTCTTGTATGCTCTAGGATGCCATTTAGGAGTAAATTTTTAATTTTTGATATCATGTTTGCTCTTGTGGTACACATCATCTTGTTGGTTGAAATTATTTTGAGAGTTGATTCTAAAATTTTACACTTACACTTGTGCACACTAGCATTCAATTTGTGGGGTACATGCTTAGTTGATTATTGTCTTCGTTTATCCCAATTGAGCTAGTATGCTTTGAAAGATTTCATTCTTGATAAAATAACCTTGTAAAGAAAAGAAATAAAAGCACTCACTAAAGGTGAGGAATAAAAAAAATAAAAATAAAAATAAAAATAAAAATAAAAAACTGCATTCTTTCAGCATGTCAACTGATTAAAAAGAAAGACAAGGAAATAATGTAAGATGTATGATTAGTTTGAGTTTGTAGCCTAGTCATTCGGAGTCATTACGCCTTTAGGAGTGTCTTTACACTTAATGCCCTAAGACCATCTGGTTTAGGAGTCGTTGGCTCAATGCTTATTACTTGGGGTGATTAGAGAGCTTAAGGAACTTGAACATTACACATAGTCATACATAAAAAAAATTAAAAAAATTAAAAAAAAAAAATTAAATGAAATCAATAAAAAAAAAAAAAAAATTTGATTGAATAATAAGGTTCGTTAAATGTCTTGATGTCTGGTACTATGTCTGAATGCTAGTTTGAGGATAAGGCTACACCATTACTTTGATTTGCTAGGATAGCAATATATTTTGATACCGGTTCACTAAAAAAGAATGATAGAATTGATTCAATTTGCATGAATAACTTGCTTGATGTGTGGAGGACTATTTTTGCTTACATGATGTTGAAATGTTGAGAATAGCTTAGAAATGACAGAAATTTGCATACTTGAAGTAGTTTACTGTCAACACTTGTATGATATGTGTCGTTGCTTCTCAAGTGAGAAAGAGTTGTTGATGTTTGTGGGTACCATTTCTGGAAACCCTCACGAGACTTCACTCGTCCATTAGGGGTAACCTAGGGGTTTAAAAGGCTTGTTGCATTTGTTAAATGCAACCGTGATCCCTACGAAAGTGGTGTTATCTTGATTTGCTTTATTAGTTCATAGTTGTATATATGTTTGTTTCATTTTCATACTGTAGTTCATTACTAGGGACTAGCAATATCTAAGTTTGGGGGCATGATAAGTGCTTAAATGTTGCACATTTCAACACTTAAACTAGGTTATTTTAGTCCTTGCATTTATCTTATTTTCATGTTTTAGTTCTGATTTATGTTTTTGTCAATTTCAGGTCAATAAAGTTCAAACGGACTAATTTCGGTTTATTAAATCATTTTTGGAGACAAATAAAGACATTTAGAAAAAGTTCAGAAAATGGCAAGAAGAGGCCGCAACCATTGTTCGTATAGTGTGCTCATCCTTCAAAAGTGGTCAATCTACATTTTCCAGGCCTTTAATGATGTTCCCAAAGATCAAGAAGTAAACGGATTAGCCCGGGGCACAAAATAGAGCTAAAATGGAGCTTCAAGGAGATTTCCAACACCTGGGATCGATCCCCAGAGTGGGGGATCGATCCCCCACTATTCACAGAACTAAAAATGCCCTTTGGGGATCGATCCCCAAGGCTAGGGGATCGATCCCCCAGTCCCTGGCAGCATTATGGGATTTTGTCTTTTGGGTTTATTTATTTATTTAACTATTGGGCTTAAATAGAGTTTGTTTCTTAAGGGAAATAGGCCCATTATTTTTAGGGTTAGTTTTTTTATTAGTTTAGAGAGTTTTATTTTTATTAAGGGAGGGATTAAGAAGTTTGATATTTTGTATCGTATTATTATCGCTCTCTCTGGAAAACACGAAGAGAAGAAAAAAAGTTAGGGTTCTTGAGAAAAGTTCAGAGAAGAAGAAGAGGAGCTAGATGAATCAAAGGATGGGGCTTGTTGACATCTTGCATCCATCAACCATGAGTAGCTAATTCTTCAACTTAGGGTTGGATAAACCCTAAGCATGTAACCTAAACTTTCTCTCTTTTTACTATTTTGGGGATTTAATTTATGTAATTTTTGTTATAGCCTTGGTATATATATAATAATTCTTTCAATTGATTATCTTTGTCAATCTCATATTGTCTTATATGTTTTTGAATGATAATTGATCTTTACACTTGGTTTCTTTGTGAATTGAATCATGTGATGGCTATGCATTGTATTAATTTGATATAATTGTGTTCTAATTTGATAGAAATTGCTTATATTAGATGGGTTGTACTACACAATTAGGTTAATGTCTAGTTTAAATAGTTTAATTTCAGGTTTGATTAATTTAAGGTTAGTTAGTTAATTGTAATTTAATTATTGGGTAAGTAGACAATCCATACAATTGTTTGAAATCCATACTTATTGTTACAATTACATATCTTCTAGATTAATGTGTGTTAAATTTGTAACTTGAATTGATGAATCATGCTTTGAATTGGTGAATTGCACTACACTTAATTTAATTGTCATTAGGTAGTTGATTCATGCTTGAAATTGATGGTTTACACTTTTCATTACAATTATTAGCCACATATAGATTACATAGTATTATTTCCCCAATTAGTTGAAAGTTAGTGAGTTAGGGAATGTGCTTAGTGGTGAATCCTACAACTTAAGTCTCTTTCCAATCTCTTAAACTCTATTTCTTTATAGCAATCATTTAGTTTAAAATTAGTTTTAATCACAAACAAAACCCTTTTTAGCAATCACATAAGCACTAAAGTAGAATTCAATTCTGAAAAACCTATAATTGTTTAGATCTCTTAGGATGATCCTTACCCACTTCGTACTCCATAGTAGAAGTGTTTAATGGCTTTATAAATTTTAAAATATGGTGCCCACTTGACATTATTTCTAAACCTAAAGTGTTGTGCATTATTTTGTGCACACGCTCGGTTGCACCACAATCCATGGCTGAAGATACGCTTATTTCTAAATACACTGACGGGCTATGCTTTCAGGTGGTATTCCAACTTGCCAGCCAACTCCGTCCAAAGTTGGCATCAATTTGAGGATTTATTCCATTATAGAGCCGAGCCTGAAGCGTCCATGGCAGACTTTTCCAGACTTCATCAGCTACCTAGAGAGTCTGTAATGAGCTTCCTTTCCAGATTCAGGAGGGCTAAGTACAAATGCAATTTGTCTTTGCCGCCAGAAGAATACGTGAAGATGGCTGTGAACAGCCTAGAATTGGAGCTTCGTAAGAAGTTTGAAAGAGTGCAATTCTATGACTTGTTCGACTTGGCTGGCAGGGTAGCCAAGTATGAAGAGCAAGACCGGAAGAGCTCTTCCAAGGGCATTTACTATCGTGATCCTAATTACGAGGTGTATAACACTGAAACTAAAGGGGAGTTTGAAGTAAATATAGTCGAGCTCAACATAAAGAAGGTCTACACTTGTGAGACTTTGGCAAAACCAAAATCAGCCACGGCCAACTTGCAAGCTGCCTCTGGTTCCAAGTGGAAAGGGGCAGACCCTTCCAGAAGCTGCTCTTTTGATATCTCTAAAGTCGAGCAAATTTTTGATTTGCTCATGGCTAATAACCAACTGATCTTCACAACAGGCGACAAGATGCCAACGGCCTCTGAAATGGTCGAAAAGGAGTATTGCAAATTTCACAATTCGTGGAGGCATTCCACTAATAATTGTGTAATCTTCCGCAACATTGTGCAAAAGGCAATTAAAGATGGCAGGTTGAAGTTTCCAGAAAAAACAGAAGTCATGGGTGTTGATGGTAATCCTTTCCCTAAGGTTGTTGCTACAAATGTTACTTCTCTTGCCTCGAAACACCCTAGGAAAAAGGTGGACTTGGAAGATTCAAGAGCTAGTGGAAAACTTGAAAGTCCTGAAGCTGCAGCATCCTTAGAGAAAACTGTGGCCGAGTTAGAAAGGCAACTCTGAGAAGCTCAGATAGCCTTAATCCAGCAAGGTTGTTATTCTAAATGTAAAATTCAGAATGAAAGATGCCATAGGGACTTTCCAAAAGAAGAGTAGAAAGAAAGGCTTTCCAATAGTGTCAGAGGACAGAAATGGAAGGTCCATGATCGGCTAACTTTCCAAAAGGTGGAGAACTCTGTTACTGTGACCATTCCAGAGAAGGAAAGCCGGGACTATCCAGAAAGAAGGTTAGCAGTAAAGAAACCAGAATTCATTCTAAGGAGCGTAGAAAATAATAGGCCTCCTTAAGTGGCAAGTTCCCATCTTAGTAGGAGACATGAAAACAATAATTGGCGTGGTAGAACCTTTGAAGGTGACAGAGGTTCCAGGCCAAAATTGGCCTCTGAAGTATGGGTTAAGAAAGGGAGTGAGCATCTCCATCTAAGAATGGTTAAGCCTCCCACTTTGCAAAATGATAGGTGGAAGAGGCTTGATCATCCCAAATTTCCCGTTCATAATGATGCTTATTTGACCCGTACACAAAAGAGGAGGCAACAAAGAAAGAGGGCAGATAAAAGGAGATTATGGGAGAAAGACCATGGTTGGACTAACTCTCTAAAGAAGATAGCGAAACCATCTGACTTCCAGCTAAAGGAGGAGTCAGAGATCCCGATGACTTGCTAGATCTTGACTCAGAAGTTGGGGACTCCTTGTTGGCTAACGGCCCTCCTACAAGAGATAGAATAGACTTGGAAATCTCCAACAGTTCCAGCAGCAGCAAGAAGATTTATTTTGGGAGCCTTCTAGGTGAATTTACTTACAACTGGCATTTGAGGTCTTTCCATTCTTTGGCCTTGAAATTATTTTACCAGTTTAATGATTTCTAACTAAAATATTGGCCAAGACATTTGAACATGGAGGCTGATGATCTAGCACAACTAACCTCTCGAGTGAAAGTCCCACTAGGTGTAGAAGAGACCATGATCACAATCAAAAGATGGATTCTCCTTTCTATAGAGTTACTACATGAGATGGCACGTCATTTCCAAGCTGATGAGCCTAAAATATTCAAACCTGCTAAGAAAACATGGGAGATTTTCAATGTTGATATAGATGGATTAGACTTGGAAGATTGGAGAACACCAACTATCCAATTCTTCCAGGAGCCTAGTACCAATGTGGACAAGACGATTCAGCTTTTGGCGCCACATTACATTTTGATTGATGGAGGATCCCACAAGCATCCTGTGAATGGGGTATACTTGAAAGAGTATTACCCTTCCATCTATGCAGCGCTTTTGCGATCTTCAACTCTATCGAGGTTAGTTTCGCTTTCCTTCATCTTTTTTTTTTTTTTTTTTTTTTTTTTTTTTTTTTTTTTTTTTTTTTTTTTAAAGAAACTTTACATACTTCCTTGTGATCTCTACTCGCTTTCGCCATGCCCATTGATTTAGATGTTCTTCGTATGAAACTTCAACTTCTCAGTGACATTCACATTAGGGAGTGCTCTAGGAGCGAGGATATTAGGACTGGCGCCGGCCTTCTTCCCGGTGAGATCTTGTTTTCCCTCCTTCATCTAAATGTTATTAGATTCTCTCTGCATCCCTTATTTAGTTATGTCTTTAATAGGTTGGGGCTTTCCCGTCTTTAGGTGAACCCCAATTTTCTTAGGGTTCTATCTGTTCTGCTACTTCTGAACCGTGACAGGGGTCTAGAAGTTGATATTATAGATCTTCTCCTCTGTTACAAGGTCAATGAGATCAGGCTGAACGACATGTATTATCATTTTTACCTTATCAAAAAGAAGTCAATTTGTAAGGACAAACTTGACTTGGAGAAAGGTTGGAAAGACAACATAGTTGGGGTTGGAGGGGCCTAGTTTGCTCCGGCTGCTAGGGATTATCCTATCCCGACGGCCTTTGGTGAATGTTCTGTCTCCTCGTACCAAAAATTCAAAACCCACAAAAGTGATTGCCCTCGTGAAGTTTGCACTCCTCGTTTCTGCACTTTCTATGCCGTTCCCTGGGTATTCCTTATAACGAATTAAGCTACGGTACATGCAGGGATATGACCAATCACCTGAAGAAATACGTTCTGAACAACGTTCCTTCCTGTTCCGATCTTCTTATGTCCGAGAACCTTGCGAACATCTCACTCCTCGGCAGCACCATGAGTCAACTTCAGATTCCTTCCTTCAGTAGGAAGAAGGACCCTCCTAGGGTCGTTGCTGCTTCTGCAGCTACTTCTTCTCTAACTTCGGTATCTTCTTCTGCCACGACCTCTAGCACCACTCTGAACGTAGTGGCTGCTAACCCGATCATCACTGCCTCACCTACCAACCAGAACGCCTCTCCTCAAATCAACAATCCCCCTGCCATCATTGTATCCGCCCAAGACAAGGAGCGAGGAAAAAGGCCTCAGCCTGACAGTGAACCCAGTTTTGATGATGTCCCTCTGACAAGGAAGATTTGAACTTCTGGGTTGAGCGTGCCCACACCTTCCCAAAATAGACCAACTGGTCCCTCTGGGTCTGGCTCAGCTATTGCCTCTCCCTCTGGAATGGTTCCATGGAGCCCCCGATTCATCCAAGCGGATGGATCGGTTGTTAAGTCAAACGAGACCATGTTCAAAGAAGGCCCAACCACTATGGCCTATTACAAACACCTGTGGTCCCCCAAAGACATTAAAGTTGCCAAAGCTCTGACTCAGAAAGAGGTGTTCAGTCGCTTTCCTTTGGCTGCTATGGAGGTAATTTCCTACCCTTCTCTTGGTTACTTTAGAAATGTCTTCATATTCTAACTTTTCTGGATATACGTTGTAATACCCCTAATTTTAAAAGGATAGTCCTGGTATTTAATTAATTGTTTAATTGTATTTTTAATTGTTTAGTTGTATTTTTAATTGTTTAATTGTTTTGTTTTAATTGTTTATTTGTGTATTTGCTTATTTATTTGCTTAGTTGAGTGAATTGTGTTAATTGTGTTAGTTAATTGAATAATTTATTTGCTTAATAGTATTTATGTTATTTAATTAAATTATGTGTTTTTTTTTAGTTCATGGTTTATCATATTCTTTATTTAATTTAGATGAATTAAATGTTTTAATTGTTTTAGGGTTTTGTTTTAGATATCACATTTTTGTATAGCCGACTTTTAATTAGCTTGGGATTAGGATTAGGTTTTCATTGGGGCTTATATATAAGCTTGTATAAGTCTGCTAGGGTTAGAGAAAACCCTATTCACATACTTAGTATATTGAGAGAAAGCAGAGTAGGGTTGTGAGAGGCAGAGAGGAACCGAGAGTGGAACTTGGGTAATTAACAAAGCAATTCAAGGAGGAAGGAACGTGGTTGTTTCTGGGTGGAACCAAAGCACTGGAGGTATAGAACTACAGCCTAGGACATTGACGGAAAGTTCAGAGACGTGGATTAGAGTTTAAAATCTGAAACTCAAAGGCAAGTTTCTATTCTTCTCTTTCTCTTTAATCTGTGTTTTGTGCATGCCTAGCTAGACTTTAGGAGCTTAATTAATGCTAAAAACAAAATAATCATGCATGTTTAATTGGATTAAAATAGAGAGTTTCAGATTTTATATGCTTCTTCATGATTTCTTTATTTCTTAGATCTTTATGCATGAATTGTGGTTTAATTTGAATCTTTGTCTGCTAAATCATTTATGGACGTATGGGACATAGGTTGAAGTTTGGAGACCTTAACAATGGAGTTTTAGGGTTTACAGAGGCTGAACAGACGAAGAAGACGACCTCCGCACTAACTTAGGCGGCTAAGTTTGTAACTTAGGGGGCTGAGTTTGTAACTTAGGGGGCTGAGTTGGTAACTTAGGGGGTTGAGTTGGTAACTTAGGCTGCTTAGTTGTAACTTAGGTGGCTGAGTTGGGATTTTTGGTTTCAAATGCCCAGATTTGTTTTAAAACCTATTTTAATTAAATCAAATGGGTTAAATGGACTATGGAAGAATCTAGAGTGTATAATACATCTCTTAGGCCTAAGGAATTGGACAAAATGGATTTGAAAATAATTTTGTAAATTATTTAAAGGATGAATCAGTATAAAAGCATACAGCTTAGTATACTGATAATGGATGGAAAGAACCAAATTGCTTAGTTAAATTTTGGGCAACATAATGGATTGTAATAAGATTATAAATCTTATATTTGGATGCATGATAGATCATTTTATGTTTAAAGTTTGAACTATGCATGCTCTTGATGTTAATTGTTGGAATATCAAATTCTCTAGTGCAATTACATGAATTAATGCTGGGATGTATATTGCCGAAATTTTAAATACTTTTCTGCAATGATATGGATTGTAAATTACTAGCTTATTATGCATGTGTTGTAATTTACAAGGATAAGGAGGATTGTATGCACTGGTATGGGACGGTGACATACTAGGGATGGTTTAGCTTAAAATGCTTAAACCTAACCTATCGGATTAAAGGAATGGATTGAAAAATATTGAATCCTAATTGTGACTAAGTTAGATCAACTACGACTAAGTTAAATGGCTTCCTGGATTAATG
The DNA here is from genome assembly GCF_030987335.1 of Cornus florida. Taxonomy (NCBI): domain Eukaryota; kingdom Viridiplantae; phylum Streptophyta; class Magnoliopsida; order Cornales; family Cornaceae; genus Cornus; species Cornus florida. The sequence goes on from NW_026775581.1 coordinate 23,310,219, forward strand.
GATGGTAGTTAAGTCATATCAACTGAATAAGTTGAGTGACTAACTAGTTTGTATATTATATGTCATCTTAATAAGTATTTGAATGATATACCCTGGTCTTGGACGGACTTTATATATATGTTTATGGTACCACGAGATGAGCTTGAGTCTCAGACTCGTTGGTTAGGGTGCGTATATGCAGTGGATGTGTAGCTGGTTAAAGTAGGTTGAGGTGTACCCTGTTAGGTCTAGGTACTCATGCCCACCTTTGGGTGCGTTTTCGCATATTACCTTCTATTCAGGTTGAGACCCCTACTATAGTCCAGTGAATGTCCCTTAGTGTGGATATATATATGTATGGACTAGATAGATATTGTTGAGCTATCTAGGATGTATCTGCGTATCGGATTACTGTTTGGATCGTAGTAGAATAGGACTTGCATGTGGGCCTGACCCACTCTTTATTTTCTAGGTGTTCGTCAGTTCCAGGGTTAGAGCTTGGACGTGCAGAGCAGATACAGACACTCACTCCTCCGTTTACGTTGGACTACTCTCTATGTTTAGCTTTATGTTTCATTTCAGTTATTTCAGTTTCAGTTTGGGATTTTATTAGGGGTCCACAAGGATGGATTCTTGAGTTGTTAAACTTATGGAGTTTTGGATTATCGGATTTTAATAATTATAGTTTGAGGATTTTTAATTTAGAATTCTTTCAGCGTTATTATTTACTTTCTTCATTATTTTGTAATCCGTGTTCGTTTTAAAATACTTTAATTATCTGATATCCCTCGGGTTTGGGCCTGGGCCTGATCAACCCGTGTGTCGGATCCGAGGGGTATCACATACATTCGGCTTAATTAGTATTCGTGCATCTGCTTGCAGACTCTGTTTAGCATGATGACACTGCAGAAGCACATTGAATCAGCCAACGCTTGGGCACGTAGGCTTGCCAACGGTTTTGACTTAGCCCAAAAAGAAAACAAAATCATCAGCACCAAAAACGCTGAACTGATGGTGCAACTGAATAAAGTTGAGAATGAAAGGGATGCTTTAGGATGTTTCGTATTAAGGCTTCCGCGTAGCGTTATCTCATGATTAGAGCTTAAGTTTAGAATTTATAGTGTTCCTTTACGGTTCGTTTAGAAAGTACTGATGTCAAGCTTATTCTGTAATTGCAGAATGTTTGGCACTAGGAAGAGGATAGGGTCTGCGTTGAAAGCAAAGATAGGCCCAAGGCTGAGGAAGGTTACTTCGGTAATTCCCCTACGAAGGCCGACCAAGAAGGCAGAATTGGAGACTAGGGAGTTGATTCCAATAGGCATTGCATCAGAGTACAAGTTAAGGAAAGTTTCTTGCATACGAGATTGGCCACCATACTGTGGACCTAACACAACTTCGGTGGTGCTCGAAGCTGAGCCAAGTGGAGAGGAAGACCCCAAAGAAGATCAGGATGGAGGAGATACCGGAGCATCCAAGATGGAGGGCACCGAAGTTCAAGGGTGACTTCTCTTTTAAGAGTACTTATAATTACTAGTAGTAGAGGAGGTATTAGTAAGAATGTAGTACGGATTTAATCACGTACATTAGGATTATGTTAAAGAATACCTTACGGTTATTTGTTTGATAGTTTATGGTTTGGGAAAGTTCTTAATAAAGTGAACTATCGGTTTTTGCTATCTTTAAATTGTGTTTTGTGATAGCATTCCTTTGGTGATATATACACATATGGTTTTATTAGACTATATTGGAATGTGTATGTGGTGATGATAGATGATTGATCATAGTGGAGTGATTGGTTTTAAACAGGCAAACAGATATTGGCTTGTACATACGTCGTTTTGAGACAGGATGATTACTAAGAGGTTTACAAAAGAACTTGTGTAAATTAATATGGTAAGTTTGGTTTAGAAGGAGGGATTCCCAGGAATAGAATGATAGTTAAAATGGGACGATTGTGGACCATTTCATTTTATCTTATGTGTTTTGCTCTACGGAGTATTCAGAAACATGGTTTTTTCATAGATTGGTTGGTGACACATATATGAAATAGCCCTTGGGATATTTTTACACTGTTGGGCAATACTGCCATTTTTCATGAGACTGAATGTGCATGTGACACTAGATATTGGTAGACTCAGATTTCTAGCCAATCTTTTGTCCTGGACATGTACACTTGTGAAGTGATACTTGGGATAGATTGGTTATCATTGCCATGCTTAAGTTATTTGTTTTGGATGGGTCTATTGTGGTTACCTAGTCAGGATGTTTAAGTCGTTGCTATACCACGTTCTAACAAGGTCACTAGTACTTATTTGTTCCATGTGGAAGAGGAAACGGAGGATGGGACTGCTGTATCATTGGATAGCATACCAGTTGTACAAGACTTCCCGGATGTTTTTCAGGGAATTCCAGGGTTATCGTGATCGGTTGAGAATTCAATCTATAATAAATTAACCTTCGCAATAGCACGAATCATTGTAAAATAGGGCTATTGGTCGGGTAAGTCGAACCACTAGGACTGCACTAATCTATGGCAACCTAAGTGTCTAGAGTTTTTTTAGAATGATATGGGGTGTTCAAAGAGGATTTGTTGGTTGTCACTTAAGCTATGAAATTAAGGTGCATAAAATAAAAGTTTGCAAGAGTTTAAAGGAGATGAAATACAAGTAAAGAGGACTAGGGAAGTGAATCCGCCTCCATCCCTATACACATGCTAGATTAGAGCTAAATTGGGGGAAAAACAATATATAATATGGTCATGATACATAACAACACTTGGTTGCTATAATATCCTCAAGAAGTTCATTAAATCTCAAGCAAGCATGATCCATCAAAGGTGAACATGTTTAGACTACCTAATTAAGGTGTAGCTTAACCACATATACTTGAATGAAAGATTATCAAGCCCTAGATAAAATGATGAAGCACATGAAGGTAAGAAATAAGCATAAACCATCAAAGGCATCACCTAAGCAATGATCTATCAAAGTTCTCCAACTCCATGCCATTAAAACTATTCCATGATCTCACTACCATTGTCACCATGAGAGTGCAAGCAATATGATTAAAAGAATAAACCATCTAAGATAGATAATTGACTCAACATTAATCATTTAAATACATGAAGATCCATTACAAGAGGCAAAATGCTCTAGACCATGAAAAGACCAACGATAATACATTGCAATCCCCAAAATAGAACTATACTAGGACATACTTACAAGGGAGGGGCTTCATCACCTCCCTAGAAGAAGATTTAGTTACCCATGGAAACTCTAAAGGAAGGAAGAAGCTTGGTCTCCATCCCCATTTTCGAGTTCATTTGTTGGAGCTTCAAGATTCTATCCTCTCCTCCTCTTTCTCTCTCTAGAAATCTTGCAAGATGAGATATGATCTGTTATGTGTGGTTCCCCCTCACCTTCTAGCCATTATCCTACCAAACCCCCACCAAATGAGGCTCTCCTCCCACCAAAAGACATCTCCAACCAACCCATAAAGATGGAAATCAGAAATGAGGGAATCAAGGAGCAAGTGGGCTGAAGTGATGGATCCCGGAGAGCATTCTAGTCAAAGTTCGAGCGCTCTAAGTAAGCCCTTCGAGCGCTCGAAGTTTGGGCAGAATGTTCCTTTCTCTTGACCTGCTTTACACTACTTTGGTAAAACAGCCATAACTTTCTGCTCTGAACTCCAAATGATGAACCATTTGAAGATTTGGAAAGCTAATTTAAAGCTTTAAATACGCCATGTTTTAATGGCAGTTCTTGAGTTTGTTAGGTCAAAAATGGTAAGCAAAGTCAGACTCCACTACTGCCAGAACTTTAGCCTTGAGCACATTGTTATTCAAAGATTGAACAAAACATCATTTTTGCTCCTTTTTGGCCAATGAACCTGAAAATATATAAAAACATGCAAATGAAGATAATCTACATAGAATAATCAAATAATGGACTTAACTAATGCAACTAAGGGCGCTTGAATATGCAATATTTGGCACTTATCACACCCCCAAACTTACATTTTGCTAGTCCCTTAGCAAAACTAAAATGAAAAACTCAATGAAATGACAACAATGGGAATGCTACCACAAAAATATCACCCCTGGCAAAATGAAATATATACATAGCTCAAATGTAACTCGAAACAAATAAAGGACTGGAGACGGGGTCATTAAATAGACTACCATGCATATATGAAGCATTGATACAAAAATTAGCTAAACACATTTCAATATACATGCATCAACATCCTAGTTTATATAAATAACTCAATTGTCATCTCTTGAATGGAAATCAACTCTAGCTTCGGTGAAAGTGGATTGGATTCACAACATGCGGCTTTTACTTTCTTTTTCCAATTTCAAGACACAAGTCTTCAAATCATTGAATTCCCTTTTAAATGAAGTCCCTAAGGCATGAATTTATTTACAAAACAACTTTTGTTGCTTGTTGACAATTTATTATAACTCAAAAATGATACATAAAATGGTTGTGCAATGCTGAAATCCTTTAAGCTTTCTAACCAACCCATGTAGCAAGCGTTAGGCCAACAACTCCCAAACCAGATGGCTTTAGGGTGCTGAGTGTAGAGACACTCCTAGGGCTTAATAGCTCAAATTGGCAAGGTTACGAACTCCAACGAACCATGTTTATTACAATATATATATATATATATATATATATATATATATTTTGAATGACCGTGCAATGTCTAAGTCTTTTAAGCTTTCTAACCAACCCATGTAGCAAGTGTTAGGGTAACAACTCCCAAACCAGATGGCTTTAGGGTGCTGAGTGCAGAGACACTCCTAGGGCTTAATAACTCGAGTTGGAAAGGCTATAAACTCAAACTAGTCATTATTTTCTTTTCCATTTTTTTATTTTTTTATTTTTTTATTTTTTATTTTTATATCATGCCAAAGGTATCCATCTATTAGGTTCATCAATTCAAATTAACTAGGTCAAGATCAAGGTTAATCAAGTTACATGCCTCACGGTTAAGTTTCCAATGTGCATCTGTGCATTGTGAAGCATTAAAGAGTGTAAAATCCAGCGAGAATCTAATTGAGACATTTATATAGACTAATTTGAATCCACATGATCATTTTAAATTCACATTTTTCTTTATTTTCAAAAATTCACAATTATTTCTATATACAAGGTATTAAACATATGCTTCATCTCCGACAAGTTTCAAATTACACTATCATTACTTAGCAAAAATATGGAACCAAAAATGTAAAATTCTACCCCCAAACTTGAAGTACACATTGTCCTCAATGTGTGAGACAAAGATGTATAAATAAAGAGCATAGGGGATAAAAGGAACAATAATACCACGTGGACTGACGAAGGCAAAGGTTTCCATCTATGTGAATGCATAAATGTTTCCCCCAAACTTGAAATGGGCCACCTGAAATGGGACACGAAGAAAAGGCAGAAACAACTACAAAAATAGTAATAAACAGTAAAACATGGAAGGAAAAATGCTGAACAGAAGATAACAGAAAAGCTAGAGAATTTGCATTCAAAATGAAGTGGACATGATTACAAAAGGAACTGAAAGTCAATCATGTCTAACCAGAGCAACTCGTGCATAGCACAGTGTTAAAGTTTAAAAGTAAAACAAAAACAGAAAGGAGAAATATACACATGCGAAACAAAATGATAAAGTCCAACACTGGCAACTATCTATGGGGCCGGCGGAAAACGGGCGAAGATGGCATTGAGGAGAGATTGAGTCTCACGCCATTCCTCCTATGCCATACGACGGTCCTCCGCCGCAACACGTCGGTCCTTTGCAGTAAGACGATGGTCTTCTTCTGCACGAAAGTAATCCTCACGCACGGTCCGAGTGTAGTCTGCCAAAGAAATCTCAAAATGATCTATCCGCTCATGAATACCGGCAAGGCTAGCCCGGATGAAGGCCTGGTCCGACGGAAGATCAACAGGAGGCTCGTCCCATTCAGCGTCCTCCGCCATGGGATCATCCTCAGAAAAAAGGAGGAGATGGAGAGCGGGGAAATGGAGGGGCAGCGAGCTGAGGGTGCCGAGAATGGCTAAGAACATTAGTCCACCGGCGGAGAGTGGAAGTCTGAATCTTTTTGCCTCTCGGTTCATGAGGAGGAGCAATGAAGCCTTTATGTTTCAAGAGCTTGATAACAAAGAATGGAAATGACAAAGGCCGATTTTTAAGACGCTGCTGCCGTGCATTGATACACTCATCCCAGAACCGCATAGATGTGTCCCAAATGAGCTCCGGGATAGAGAACCATTTGCCTTGGTCCATGGCATACAAGGCTTGCAACATCAAGCCTCGGCGCTCGGTGCTGTGCGCCAAGGGATAAACATTATGCTTGAGAACGGAGTTAAGGAGCCAAACTCACTCCGAAAGAGTGGATTTGAGGGTAAAGCTCCGGGGTCGATAAGGGTTATCCACGTTGCAATTGGCATCGACAACCTACTCCACAGTTAAAGTATCCGGCTCCTCATATAAAGGGAGATTCTCACGATTGACAATGTCATCGGGGCACTCCAGAGGACAGCCGGAGACTGCCACCATGTCAGCAAGAGTAAAGGAAAAAGGGACGCCATCAATGGATGTGGTGAGAGAAACAGGCAGCTCTTCAGGGCAATTGAGATTCTGGTAGAAGAGTCGCACCACACAGGGGTAGGTGACCTTTGCAACGGGTTGGCAAATGTGCTGAAGGCACCGGTTGACTAATTCCATGGCAGCCCATGAAGTGGTGGGAAGAGTGTCAAAGACACCCGTGAGCCGGAAGAGAAGCTCATAATTGAGCTTTTTGTCGAGCCAAGGGGCTCAGGGCTGCTCATAAGGAACGACGGGGACATCCTCAGAGGGTCTAGGACGACGAGAAGGGCCGGCATTAGACATTTGGAGAGGCGGACGTGGTTTGGGAATTTCAGCGAGCACCTGGCATGCACCAAGAAAGAGAGAATGTGAGAACGAGAGGAATTGATGAAGAAACCCAAAAAATTTCAGACACAATGCTCTCTATCTTAGAGCATAGCAACAATCACAACCAAACTCCAAGGATTTGATGCCCATACACCTTAAATGAAACACAAATGGAACAAAAAGAATGAAGAAAAAGAGTGAAAAGACATACCTTGAAAGAGGAATGAAGAGAAATACGGATGGAATGAGGAGAAATAGTGGGGGTGATGGGTATTTATAGGGATGGAGGTGCAGGAAGGAGATGAGTGAAAGGGGTAGAGGAGTTATGGAAGGGAGGGGAAAAGGTAGGAGGACATGGGTGGTTGGTGCATGAATGAGAGTAGTGGGATAGGTTAGGAGGTAATGGAAAAAGAGAAGAAGTTGGAAGGGTTGAGGTCGTGGGGTGATGGAAGGAGTGTGGGGGTGGGAGGGAAGTAATGGAGGAGAGGAAGAAGGAAATGAAGGAGTGAGGTCGTGGGTTGAGAGAATTGAAAGACGCTAGAGAGAGAGAGAGTCAAGATTAAAAAGGAGGGAGGGGGGTTCGAGCGCTCGAAGTTAGTCCTTCGAGTGCTCGAAGTTTGGACAGTGAGTTTGGATGGGCTTTAGAGCGCTCGAAGTGTGTCTTTGAGCGCTCGAACTTGAGGCAGTAGCTGTTTGAACGAAAAATGGAAGCTTCGAGTGCTCGAAGCTTGGACTTCGAGTGCTCGAAATTGGACCAGTGAGCAAAAGCCTTGGTGAAATGATTGAAATTGCAAATTTTTTAACATCTCTTCAATGCATGGATGGAATTTGGGGAAAATTTTCAAACTTTGCAACATCACTCCAATATATGGATGGAATTTGGGGAACCATGATCCAACAATGCATTAAAAATGAGAGGCTACACACATGTGTAGCATTCCAAAGATCTGATGAAATGGCTGGAAAGAGATAGAAACATCCGAGAATGAAAACAAGGGTTGAGAAGGTCTAAGAAAACCAGTCTGAATTGCGGGAACACAATTTAAGATAGTTCCAGATAAGGTTAAAGTTTTGGCTTTTCTTAACCATTTCCCAGAAAATTTCAAGGCACGAGCAATTTGAAAAGTAGAGAAGCCTGGAAAGAGAAAGAATTGCTTCCCTTGATTTGCTAAATTTAAAGTCGATAGCTAGATGAAGCTAGAGCAGGCATCAATCCTCGTAAATTGGGTCCATCAAGAGGACTTTCTCAATATTTTGGGTTGGGACTATGCCGTCAATGCAAGGTTTAAGCCGTTGGCCATTAACTTTGAAGAGCGATCCTTTTACAGGATCTTGGAGTTCGATTGCTCCATGAGGGAAGACAGTAGTGACGATGTATGGACCATCCCATCTGGACCGGAGTTTACCGGGAAAGAGTTTCAAGCGGGAATTGAAAAGCCAAACCTTTTGTCCCTAGGCGAAAGACTTGCTGACAATGTGCTTATCATAAAAAGCTTTAGTCTTTGCCTTATAGATTTTTGCACCTTCATATGCATCATTTTGGATTTCCTCAAGTTCATTTAGTTGCAAAGCATGATCAGAGCCGGCCTGTTTAAGATCAAAATTTAGCCTTTTTATGCCCAAAAAGCACGGCACTCTAATTCTACCGGAAGATGACACGCTTTGCCAAAGACAAGTCGATATGGCGACATACCAATGAGTGTCTTATAAGCCGTCCGGTAAGCCCAAAGTGCATCGTCTAGTCTTAGTGGCCAATCTTTGCGGTCCGGTCGAACCGTTTTTTCCAAAATGTGCTTTATCTCCCGGTTAGAAACCTCTACTTGACCACTCGTTTGAGGATGGTAAGGTGTAGCAACCTTATGAATGACGAAATACTTAGAACGGACGGATTTAAGATAACGATTTTTGAAATGTGATCCGCCATCGCTGATGATTGCTCGGGGCGTACCAAAATGACTAAAGATGTTAGATTGAATGAACTCGATCATAACTTTATGATCACTGGTTCTGGTGGCCGCGGCTTCCACCCATTTGGAAACATAGTCCACCGCTACAAGGATGTACTCATAGCCATAAGAAGGTGGAAATGGTCCCATGAAGTCGATTCCCCACACATCAAAAATTTCAATTATTAAAATGGAAGTGAGGGGCATCATGTCTCTTTGGGACATGGATCCGAGCCTTTGGCATCTTTCACATGATTTACAGAAATTGTATGCATCTCGAAACAAGGAAGGCCAATAGAATCCACTTTGAAGAACTTTGTGAGTGGTCTTTTTGGCACTGAAATGGCCTCCACAAGCAAGAGTATGAGAGAAATTGAGAATGCTTGTGGTCTCAGTTTCTGGAATGCATCGCCGGATGATTTGGTCCGGGCAGTATTTGAATAGTTCCGGATCTTCCCAAAAGAAATGCTTGACTTGGAAGAAGAACCGGTCCTTCTCTTGTTTGGACCAATGAGTTGGAATTTTACCTACCGCAAGGTAGTTAACAATATCTACAAACCATGGAAGATTTGCATGAGAAATCTGGAAGAGTTGCTCATCCGGAAAGGAATCACGGACAGCGGCGAAATCAAAAGATTTTTCAATGAGTAAGCGAGAGAGATGATCGGCGACAATATTGTCTGACCCTTTTTTATCCCGGATTTCAATGTCAAACTCTTGAAGTAAGAGTATCCATCGAATCAAACGGGGTTTGGTATCTTTCTTTGATAACAAGTGCCTAAGGGCGGCATGATCCGAGAAAACTATGACCTTAGAACCTAGAAGATAGGAGCGGAATTTGTCCAAGGCATAAACTACAGCTAGCAACTCTTTTTCAGTAGTGGTGTAATTTAATTGAGTATCAGAAAGAGTTCGACTAGCATAATAAATGACGTATGGGAGCTTGTCTACACGTTGGCCCAAAACCGCGCCTAATGCATAGTCGGATGCATCACATATGATCTCAAAGGAAGAGACCAATTAGGCGGTTTCATTATTGGGGCAGATGAAAGAAGAGTGCAAAGTTTAATGAAAGCTTCCATACAAGCTTCATCAAAATCGAATGGAACATCCTTGGCTAAGAGATTACACAAGGGTCGTGAGATTTTGCTAAAGTCTTTGATGAAGCGACGATAGAATCTGGCATGGCCAAGAAAAGAACGGATTTGACGGACGGAATTCAGAGGAGGAAGATTAGAGATTAATTCAACTTTGGCCTTGTCGACCTCGATTCCCCATTTAGAGATGACATGTCCTAGAACAATGCCTTCTTGGACCATGAAATGGCTTTTCTCCCAGCTTAGAATTAGATTTGTCTCCTTGCATCTTTGGAGCACAAGAGATAAATTTTTAAGACAAGAATCAAAGGAGGAGCTAAAGACAGAAAAATCATCCATGAAAACTTCCAAGAATTTTTCAACCATATCGGAAAATATGGACATCATACATCTTTGAAATGTTGTCGGAGCATTGCATAGCCCAAAAGGCATGCGTCGATATGCAAAAGTTCCAAATGGACATGTGAATGTTGTTTTCTCTTGATCTTGGGGGGCGATTGCCACTTGGTTATAGCCGAAATAACCGTCAAGAAAACAATAGTAGCTTTGGCCGGCTAGCCTTTCTAGGATTTGATCAATAAATGGTAGTGAAAAATGATCTTTTCTAGTTGACGAATTGAGCTTCCGGTAATCAATACACACACGCCACCCGGTGGTGGTTCGTTGTGGCACGAGCTCACCCGCTGAATTTTCAACAACGGTAAGACCGGATTTCTTGGGAACAACTTATGTGGGGCTTACCCACTTGCTATCAGAGATAGGGTAGATGATTCCCGCATTTAGCAATTTTATCACTTCCTTCATTACCACTTCCTTTATGTTAGGATTTAACTGGCATTGAACCTCTCTAAGAGGCTTTGCGTCCTCCTCCATATGAATGCAGTGCATACAAATGGAGGGGTCAATTCCTTTCAAGTCAGCCACTGCCCAACCAATAGCTTCTTTGTGCTCTTGTAGCACCACTAAAAGGTTGGTTTCTTGGTCCTTTAGAAGGTCCGATGCAATGATGACCGGGAGAGTTTGATTGGAACCAAGGAATACATACTTGAGATCGGCCGGGAGCGGCTTAAGCTCAAGTAGTGGTGGAGATTTCAGAGATGGAATTGGAGGAGTGGTGGAGAGCTGAGGAAGCGGCTCTTTTGGAATTTTCCAAGGGGGAATGTCCATGATAGTAGCAACATCAAGCAGAGAATTAACTTCTTGGATAGATTGATTAATGTCAAAGTTTGAGAAGTCGAAATGAGACATACAAGTTTCAAGAGGGTCTATGCTTAGAATGAAGGGGAGAGATTCTTCGACCACTTCATCAATGACATCAACAAGGAAACAATCATCCTCATTGGAAGGATATTGAGTTGTATGAAAGATATGGAGTTTGACTTATATGTTTCCAAAAGCAATGTCCATCACCCCGGTTCGATAATTAATGGATGCATTCGCCGTAGCTAAGAATAGCCTACCAAGGATCACGGGAATGTACTTTTTTGGATCGTGGACTGGTTCTGTGTCAAGAACCACAAAGTCTACCGGGAAGTAGAATTTGTCCACTTGGATGATAACATCCTCAAGAATGCCTCGTGGATGCTTGACCGATCTATCGGCAAGTTGCAAAACCACGGAAGTCAGCTTTAAATCTCCTAGGCCAAGTTGTAAGTAAATTGAGTATGGAATTAAATTCACACTAGCTCCTAAGTCAAGGAGGGCCCTCTCGATTTTGTTGTCACCAATGACACGAGATTGTGGGGGCACCCGGATCCTTATACTTTGGAGGAGTGTTGTGCTAAATGATAGCACTAACATTTTCAGTTAACCTCACTTTCTTTGGCAAATGATTTTTAGAAGTGCGCTTTTGAGTGCACAAGTCTTTGAGGAATTTCGCATAGGGAAGGATTTGCTTGATAGCATCCAAGAGGGGCAAGTTGATCTTCACTTGCTTGAAAACTTCCCACATGTCTTGAATTTTACAATTCTTGTTCCCAATATGTGTTGACTCTTGAAGACGTTGAGGAAACGGAGCTTTTGGCTCATAAGTAATTTCTACATTCGGGTTAACATGTGTGAGATTTCCGTGAATGGTATTTGGATGAGAAGAGCTTGGAATTTGATTAGAAGAGCTTGAATTTGGATTTTTCAAAGGAGGTTCTTTTTCATTTTTGTCTCCATCAACCTTGTTGTTAACCACTCTACCACTCCTAAGGGTGGTGATTGCTTGAACATGCTCATGACTCGGCCCACTCGATGGAGGGGTTTCATCAATTGCATGCATCCTTCTAGGATTTTTAAATGGTTGAGCGGGAAGCTTGCCTTTGTCCTTTTGAAGCAATTGGTTCACAGAGTTAGCTATTTGGTCCACTTGATTTTCGAGCTTAGCTATGGATTAAGTATGAGAGTGAACCATTTGAAGAGTAGGCTACAAAGATGTTAAGAGTTGCTTGTTGGAATCCATAATTTGCTTGTTTAATGACTCCATCATTTGCTTGTTTGCAGCCACAATTTCATCAGTTGGGTACACCGGAGGTTGATTAGAGACATTTGGATTATACTGAGGACGGTAGCTTGAAGAGGCTGGAAATTGCCTATTTTGAAATTGAGGAGGGGGCTGATTTTGATGCCCTTGATTTTGGAATTGGGAATTTTGTGGGGCTTGTTGCCGCCACGAAAAATTTGGGTGATCTCGTCATCCCGGATTGTATGTATTGGAATAGGGATTATTCCCGGATCTTGAGCACATGGCATTAGCTTGCTCTTGATTTGGATTGGAAAATTGCTCTGGTGTGGGGCAATCTTCCGTGAGATGGAATGAACTAGTACATGATGAGCATACCGAACTTACCAAATTTTGAGATAATGAAGGAGAGAGATGTGGTGCCATCAATTGATAGAATTTATGAGCTATGGCATCCACTTGAGATGATTCCTCCCTTATTGATTTTGGTTGACAAGGGTTGGTGTTCTTTGTATTGGTTGAGGTCGGAGCCCTACGAGAATTATGTTGAAGTGAATTTTCGCTTAAATTCTCTAGTAGGGTCCAAGCCTCATCCGCATTCTTGGACATGAACATCCCACCACAAGAAGAGTCAACCATGAATCTATGGGGTTTGGTCAAGCCAGCATAGAAAGCTTGCACTAATTGCCATTTTGGAATCAAATGATGCGAACATTTTCTAAGAAGATCTTGTAGCCTTTCCCAAGTCTCGTAGAGTTGTTCTCCATCCGTTTGAGAAAAGCTAAGAATGGAACGCCTCATTTGGTTGGTTTTACTCACTGGATAATACTTTTTAAGGAATTCTTGCTGTAATTGAGCCCAAAAAGTGATGAATTTGGAGTGACTTTGCCCTATCTTTTAAAAATAATGGGAAAAGATGCAGATGGAGTGCATTCTCAGGGAAACCTCTCAACCGGATGGTCGAACAGATTTCAAGGAATTCATCAAGATGCTTATACGGATCTTCATTATCAAGGCTATGGAAAGATGGAAGCATTTAAATGGTACTTGATTTGATCTCATATTGAGCCGTATTGATGTTTGGCATCACTATGCATGAAGGTGAAGCATAGGTAGTAGGGATGAAATGGTCTCTGAGAGTCATCGGCTCTACATTTGGAATTTCGGCCCTATCATTATTAATTCCCTCATTTCTGACATCTCCTACATTTTCAGCCATTGTGTTAAATTCAGTTTCAAGTTCTCTTATGCTAGAAGATTCCCTAAGGTTTCGTCTAAGAGTTCTTTCAAGTGAATTTATGTCAACTGGCCAGTCAAGAGTTGGTAGGGAGAGTGATCTACAGCCAAACATCAACAATATATAATGCTATCAATGCAACTATTTATCATTCACAACTCCACATACGATGTTCCCATTCTCCTCAATTATCAAGAAAGAATTTAAATGGCCACGACAAGGACCGATGCTTGTACATGAAATTTAAACAAGATAAAAGCCTCAACCAGGGCTTTAAAACTAAATTATCACTAAGTTTAACACATGCACAATATATTACAAATTCGAAACTAGAAGGTCAAGAAACTTACCTAGAGTCCCTTAGACTTACAAATTTGCTAGCGTTCCCTTAGTGAGCCCCGAGTTCCTAGAATCTCACATAACTTACAACAACAGAATTGTCAAAACCACACAAGAAATATCCACAAAACATAATATTCACAATCAAACCAAAGTTAACCCTAGAACTTCGGTTGCTAAACCATTTGCAGTCCCCGGCAACGGCGCCAAAAATTGATCAGTTGAGAATTCGATCTATAATAAATTAACCTTCGTAATAGCACGAATCATTGTAAAATAGGGCTATTGGTCGGGTAAGTCGAACCACTGGGACTGCGCTAATCAATGGCAACCTAAGTGTCTAGAGTTTTTTTAGAATGATATGGGGTGTTCAAAGAGGATTTGTTGGTTGTCACTTAAGCTATGAAATTAAGGTGCATAAAATAAAAGTTTGCAAGAGTTTAAAGGAGATGAAATACAAGTAAAGAGGACTAAGGAAGTGAATCCGCCTCCATCCCTATACACATGCTAGATTAGAGCTAAATTGGGGGAAAAACAATATATAATATGGTCATGATACATAGCAACACTTGGTTGCTATAATATCCTCAAGAAGTTCATTAAATCTCAAGCAAGCATGATCCATTAAAGGTGAACATGTTTAGACTACCTAACTAAGGTGTAGCTTAACCACATATACTTGAATGAAAGATTATCAAGCCCTAGATAAAATGATGAAGCATGTGAAGGTAAGAAATAAGCATAAACCATCAAAGGCATCACCTAAGCAATGATCTATCAAAGTTCTCCAACTCCATGCCATTAAAACTATTCCATGATCTCACTACCATTGTCACCATGAGAGTGCAAGCAATATGATTAAAAGAATAAACCATCTAAGATAGATAATTGACTCAACATTAATCATTTAAATACATGAAGATCCATTACAAGAGGCAAAATGCTCTAGACCATGAAAAGACCAACGATAATACATTGCAATCCCCAAAATAGAACTATACTAGGACATACTTACAAGGGAGGGGCTTCATCACCTCCCTAGAAGAAGATTTAGTAACCCATGGAAACTCTAAAGGAAGGAAGAAGCTTGGTCTCCATCCCCATTTTCGAGTTCATTTGTTGGAGCTTCAAGAACTCTATCATCTCCTCCTCTTTCTCTCTCTAGAAATCTTGCAAGATGAGATATGATCTGTTATGTGTGGTTCCCCCTCACCTTCTAGCCATTATCCTACCAAACCCCCACCAAATGAGGCTCTCCTCCCACCAAAAGACATCTCCAACCAACCCATAAAGATGGAAATCAGAAATGAGGAAATCAAAGAGCAAGTGGGCTGAAGTGATGGATCCCGGAGAGCATTCTGCTCAAAGTTTGAGCGCTCTAAGTAAGCCCTTCGAGTGCTCAAAGTTTGGGCAGAATGCTCCTTTCTCTTGACCTGCTTTGCACTACTTTGGTAAAACGGCCATAACTTTCTGCTCCGAACTCCAAATGATGAACCGTTTGAAGATTTGGAAAGCTAATTCAAAGCTCTAAATACGCCATGTTTTAATGCCAGTTCTTGAGTTTGTTAGGTCAAAAATGGTAAGCAAAGTCAGACTCCACTGCTGCCAGAACTTTAGCCTTGAGCACATTGTTATTCAAAGATTGAACAAAACATCATTTTTCCTTTTTGCTCATTTTTGCTCCTTTATTGTAGCTTCAAGAACTTTATCTTCTCCTCCTCTTTCTCTCTCTAGAAATCTTGCAAGATGAGATATGATCTGCTATGTGTGGTTCCCCTTCACCTTCTAGCCATTATCCTACCAAACCCCCACCAAATGAGGCTCTCCTCCTACCAAAAGACATCTCCAACCAACCCATAAAGATGGAAATTAGAAATGAGGGAATCAAGGTGCAAGTGGGCTGAAATGATGGTTCCCGGAGAGCGTTCTGCCTAATTTTCGAGCGCTCAAAATAAGCCCTTTGAGCGCATGAAGTCAACTTGTTCAACTTTGAGATACTTTGGTAAAATGGCCATAACTTTTTGCTCCAAACTCCAAATGACGAAATGTTTGAAGATTTTGAAAGCTAATTTAAAGGTCTAAGTACGCCATGTTTTAATAGAAGTCCAGTTCTCAAGTTTGGTGGGTCAAAAATGAAGACCAAAGTAGAACTTCACTGCTGCCAGGCTGTTCTGCGCACCTTTGGTAAAAATGACATAACTCTTTGTTCCAAACTCCAAATGAGGCAAAATTTATGTCTATGGAAAGCTGACTCATAGCCCTTCATATTTCATGTTTTACTAAAGACCAAATTCGCACATAAAAAGGGTCCAAATTGTAGGATAATATCTAATGGAAAATGAACCGGCGCCCACGCTGTTACAACCTTGCACCAATTTGCTACTTGCAACCTGAAATGATTTGGCTCGACCCGAATACACGGAAATTCTTCCTAGAACTTTTTGCATAGAGTGTCATGAGTCCCATGGATCATTAATCTTGGCCAAAATGAAGGTCCCTGGCAACGGCGTGCTTTAATTCTTTAAGAACTCATCAAAGCATCTCTTTTAACTCTCTTTGGGAAACCAACCTGCAAATAAACAAAAGCATGTAAATGAAGCTAGAATATGCAATATGATAAAATAATGGACTTAAATATGCAAATAAGGGCGCTTGAATATGCAATATTCGGCGCTTATCACACCCCCAAACTTACATTTTGCTAGTCCCTTAGCAAAACAAAATTGAACATACAATGGAATAACAAAATGACTTTTCTTTCGTGAGGGTGATGGTTGCATTTAGCATATGCAACAAGCCTTTTAAACCCCTAGGCATCCCTAGAGAACGAGTGAAGTCTCGTGAGGGTTTAACAGAAATGTTACCCACAAACATCAAACATGGTGCATAAAGTTACACAAAGCTCATCTTCAAACTTGGAACATAGACAACCAACCCATAAAGATGAAAATCAGAAATGAGGGAATCAAGGAGCAAGTGGGTTGAAGTGATGGATCCCGGAGAGCATTTTGCTCAAAGTTCGACCGCTCTAAGTAAGCCCTTCGAGCGCTCGAAGTTTGGGCAGAATGCTCCTTTCTCTTGACCTGCTTTCCACTACTTTGGTAAAATAGCCATAACTTTCTTCTCCAAACTCCAAATGATAAATTGTTTAAAGATTTAGAAAGCTAATTTAAAGCTCTAAATACACTATGTTTTAATAGAAGTCTAGTTCTTGAGTTTGTTAGGTCAAAAATGGCAAGCAAAGTCAGACTCCACTGCTGCCAGAACTTTAGCCTTGAGCACATTGTTATTCAAAGATTGAACAAAACATCATTTTTGCTCCTTTTTGGCCAATGAACTTGAAAATATATAAAAACATGCAAATAAAGATAATCTACATAGAATAATCAAATAATGGACTTAACTAATGCAACTAAGGGCGTTTGAATATGCAATATTCGGCGCTTATCATACCGCCTAGTCGTGAGTTCGACTTTGTGATAGACTTAGCTCTAGGCACTACGCCTATTACTAGGGCACCATATAGGATGGCACCAGTGGAGATGTGAGAACTGAGGGATCAGGTTCAGCAGTTACTCAGCCAGGGTTTTATTCGCAGGAGTACTTCACCCTGGGGAGCACCGGTTCTATTTGTGAAGAAGAAGGATGGTTCGCTTCACCTGTGTATAGATTACAGGGAGTTGAACAAGGTTACTATTCATAACAAGTACCCTCTACCTAGGATCGATGATTTATTTGATCAGTTGTGGGGAGCCACATACTTCTCCATGATTGATCTGCGTTCTGTGTATCATCAACTGAGGGTTAGGGAGCAGGATGTTCCTAAGACAGCGTTTCTCACGAGATATGGTTCTTATGAGTTTCGTGTCATACCGTTAGGGATGACTAATGCACCAGCAGTGTTCATGGACTTAATGAACAGAGTCTTCCGGGCTTATTTGGATCAGTTTGTCATTGTCTTTATTGATGACATCTTGATCTATTCTCGGTCAGAGGACAATCATGCTAGGCATCTACGGATAGTGTTGCAGACGCTTCGTGAGCACCAATTATATGCCAAGTTCGAGAAGTGTGAATTTTGGCAGCGAGAAGTGAAGTTTCTGGGTCACGTGGTGTCAGAAGGGGGGATAGCGGTTGATCCAGCCAAGGTTTCAGCCGTGGTAGAGTGGGGACAACCTACTTCACCTACCGAGATATTATCGTCGGTTCATCCAGGGTTTCTCCAAGATAGCAGGACCACTCACTCATCTGACCAAAAAGGGTATATAGTTCGTGTGGGATGAGCACTGTCAGTGAGCTTTTGATGAGCTGAAAAGGAAGTTGACTTCTGCACCGGTTCTGGCTACTCCACAGAGCGGGATAGAGTATCTTGTCTACACGGATGCTTCGTTGCAGGGTCTTGGATGTGTTTTGATGCAGGAGGAGCGACAGATTTCTTATGGATCTTGGAAGCTTAAGCCTCACGAGCTTAATTACCCAACACATGATTTGGAGTTGGCAGCAGTGGTCTTTGCCTTACGGATCTGGAGGCGTTATCTGTTGGGTGAGTCCTTCAGGCTATTCAGTGATCACAAGAGTTTGCAGTATTTGTTCACTCAGCGGGAGCTGAATATGAGACAGCGCCGATGGTTAGAGTTTGTGAAAGACTATCATTTCTCTATCCAGTATCATCAAGGGAAAGCGAATGTGGTGGTAGATGCACTTAGTCGCCGACCTGTTGGTAGTCTTTTTGCTCTATTCACCACTGAGTGGAAGGCTTTGAAGAATGTGGATGAGTTCTCGGATGCTTTTATGGCTTGAATGGTAGTTACACCTTCCATCATTCGCAAGGTTTTGCAAGCACAACTCACCAATCAGCAATTCATTGACAAGGTTGCAGAGATAGCTTCTGGAGAGGTTCCATTCTACTATGTTGGGGCTGATGGAGGTTTGAGGTACAAGGGACGGTTAGTGGTACCTTCTACTGATGATTTGAGGAAGGATGTGATGACTGAGACTCACCACTCTGAGTTCTCTGTTCATCCAGGAGGCGATAAAATGTATCAGGATATTAAGTGGCAGTTTTGGTGGGCCGGTATGAAGAGGGACATTGCTCTTTTTGTCTCACGATGTAGTACTTGTCCGATGGTCAAGATTGATCATCAAAGGCCGCTAGGAGCTCTACAGCCACTACCGATATCGGAGTGGAAATGGGAGAGCATTTCTATGGATTTTGTGGAAAGATTGCCAAATTCTTTCAAGGGGCATAATTCCATATGGGTCATTGTGGATAGGTTGACCAAGTCAGCTCATTTCTTGCCTATTTGCACTGACTACACTTCAGAGCAGTTGGTGAGACTTTACATTTCTGAGATTGTAAAGCTACATGGCATTCCATTGTCTATTATATTAGACAGGGATTCAAGCTTTGTATCTGGATTTTAGAAGAGTTTTCAGCAGGCCTTGGGTACAGAGTTGAACCTTAGTATTGCTTATCATCCTCAGACTGATGGACAGATTGAGCGGGTGCATCAGATTATGGAGGATATACTTCGGTCGTGTGTTCTTGATTTCAAGGGCCATTGGGAGGATTATTTGCCACTTGTGGAGTTTGCTTATACCAATAGTTTCTAGAAGACTATTTGGATGGCACCATTTGAGGGGTTATATGGCCGACCGTGTCGATCGCCTATTTGTTGGATGGAGGTTGGTGAGAGCAGATTCTTGGGTCCTAAGTTCATTAAGGATACTTTCGAGAAGATAGCTCTTATACGAGATTGTATGTGTACTGCCTAAAGTAGGCAGAAGAGCTATGCGGATCGTCGCACTCGTGCTTTGGAGTTTCGGGTTGGGGATCAGGTTCTTCTCAAAATATCTCCTATGAAGGGTGTTATACGCTTTGGGAAGAAAGGGAAGTTGTCTCCGCGGTTTGTCAGTCCATTCATGATTATGGATCGTGTTGGAGCTGTTGCTTATCAGTTGGCACTTCCGGATAACTTGGATCGCGTTCATAACGTGTTCCATGTTTCCATGTTGCGGAAATTTCTGTGAGATGAAGATCGGTATCAGCATATCGATGTTGGGAAGATTGAGTTGCAGCCAGATGCAACCTATTTGGAGTCGCCGTGTTGTATTGTAGACCGACGGGATCAGATTCTTCGTAACAAGGTTATTCCCTTGGGAATGGGAGGATGTCACTCGCTCGCAGTTTTCTGAAATATTGGAAGAAAGTAAGAGCGAATTCCGAGGACGGAATTCTTTTTGTTAGGGGGGAAAAATGTAATGCCCCTAATTTTAAAAGGATAGTCCTGGTATTTAATTAATTGTTTAATTGTATTTTTAATTGTTTAATTGTTTTGTTTTAATTGTTTAATTGTGTATTTGTTTATTTATTTGCTTAGTTAAGTGAATTGTGTTAGTTAATTGAATAATTTATTTGCTTAATGGTATTTGTGTTATTTAATTAATTTATGTGTTTTTTTTAGTTAATTGTTTATTATATTCTTTATTTAATTTAGATGAATTAAATGTTTTAATTGTTTTAGGGTTTTGTTTTAGATATCACGTTTTTGTATAGCCGACTTTTAATTAGCTTGGGATAAGGATTAGGTTTTCATTGGGGCTTATATATAAGCTTGTATAAGTCTGCTAGGGTCAGAGAAAACCCTATTCACGTACTTAGTATATTGAGAGAAAACAGAGAAAGGTTGTGAGAGGCAGAGAGGAACCGAGAGTGGAACTTAGGTAATTAACAAAGCAATTCAAGGAGGAAGGAATGTGGTTGTTTCTGGGTGGAACCAAAGCACTGGAGGTATAGGACTACAGCCTAGGACATTGACGAAAAGTTCAGAGACATGGATTAAAGTTTAAAATCTGAAACTCAAAGGCAAGTTTCTGTTATTCTCTTTCCCTTTAATTTATGTTCTGTGCATGCCTAGCTAGACTCCAGGAGCTTAATTAATGCTCAAAACATAATAATCATGCATGTTTAATTGGATTAAAACAGGGAGTTTCAGATTTTATATGCTTCTTCATGATTTTTTTATTTCTTAGATCTTTATGCATGAATTGTGGTTTAATTTGAATCTTTGTCTGCTAAATCATTTAAAATAATTTATTATGGATGTATGGGACATAGGTTGAAGTTTGGAGACCTTAACAATAGAGTTTTAGGGTTTACAGAAGCTGAACAGACGAAGAAGACAACCTCCGCACTAACTTAGGCGGCTAAGTTTGTAACTTAGGGGGTTGAGTTTGTAACTTAGGGGGCTGAGATGGTAACTTAGGGGGCTGAGTTGGTAACTTAGGGGGTTGAGTTGGCAACTTAGGCTGCTTAGTTGTAACTTAGGCGGCTGAGTTGGGATTTTTGGTTTCGAACGCCCAGAGTTGTTTTAAAACCTATTTTAATTAAATCAAATGGGTTAAATGGACTAGGGAAGGTTCTAGAGTGTATAATACATCTCTTAGGCCTAAGGAATTGGACCAAATGGATTTGAAAATAATTTTATAAATTATTTAAAGGATGAATCAGTATAAAAGCATACAGCTTAGTATACTGATAATATATGGAAATAACCAAATTGCTTAGTTAAATTTTGGGCAACATAATGGATTGTAATAAGATTATAAATCTTATATTTAGATGCATGATAGATCATTTTATGTTTAAAGTTTGAACTATGCATGCTATGGACGTTAATTGTTGGAATATCAAATTCTCTAGTGCAATTACATGAATTAATGCTGGGATGTATATTGCTGAAATTTTAAATACTTTTCTACAATGATATGGATAATGGTTTGGATTGTAAGTTACTAGCTTATTATGCATGTGTTGTAATTTACAAGGATAAGGAGGATTGTATGCACCGGTATAGGACGGTGACATACTAGGGATGGTTTAGCTCAAAACGCTTAAACCTAACCTATCGGATTAAAGGAATGGATTAAAAAATATTGAATCCTAATTGTGACTAAGTCAGATCAACTGCGACTAAGTTGAATGGCTTCTTGGATTAATGGATGGTAGTTAAGTCATATCAACTGAATAAGTTGTGTGACTAACTAGTTTGTATATTGTATGTCATCTTAATAAGTATTTGAATGACATACCCTGCTCTTGGACGGACTTTATATATATGTTTATGGTAGCACGAGATGAGCTTGAGTCTCAGACTCGTTGGTTAGGGTGCGTATATGCAGTGGATGCGTTGCTGGTTAAAGTAGGTTAAGGTGTACCCTGTTAGGTCTAGGTACTCATGCCCACCTTTGGGTGCGTTTTCGCATGTTGCCTTCTATTTAGGTTGAGACCCCTACTGTAGTCTAGTGAATGTCCCTTAGTGTGGATATATATATGTATGGACTAGATAGATATTATTGAGCTATATAGGATGTATCTGCGCATCGGATTACTATTTGGATCGTAGTAGAATAGGACTTGCATGTGGGCCTGACCCACTCTTTATTTTCCAGGTGTTCGTCAGTTCCAAGGTTAGAGCTTGGACGTGCAGAGCAGATACAGACACTCGCTCCTCCGTTTACGTAGGACTACTCTCTATGTTTAGCTTTATGTTTCATTTCAGTTATTTCAGTTTCAGTTTGGGATTTTATTAGGGGTCCACGAGGATGGATTCCCGAGTTGTTAAACTTATGGAGTTTTGGATTATCGGATTTTAATAATTATAGTTTGAGGATTTTTAAATTTAGAATTCTTTCAGCGTTATTATTTATTTTCTTCATTATTTTGTAATCCGTGTTCGTTTTAAAATACTTTAATTGTCTGATATCCCTCGGGTTTGGGCCTGGGCCTGATCAACCCGTGTCTCGGATCCGAGGGGTATCACATACGTTCGGCTTAATTAGTATTCGTGCATCTGCTTGCAGACTCTGTTTAGCATGATGACAATGCAGAAGCACATTGAATCAGCCAATGCTCGGGTACGTAGGCTTGCCAACGGTCTTGACTCAGCCCAAAAAGAAAACAAAATCATCAGCACCAAAAACGCTGAACTGATGGTGCAACTGAATAAAGTTGAGAATGAAAGGGATGCTTTAAAGAAAGAAGTGGACTCCCTCCAGGATGAGAAGAACGCCCTTCAGATCGAAAAGAGCGTCCTACAGACAGAGCGTGAAACTTTTAAAGCTGAAAAAGAAAATCTCCAACGCTTGCTTGGTGACAAATAGGCAGAGCAGTTGGCTTTTGAAAAGAGGGCTCTGGAGGAGCGCAATGCCTTACTCGGCATCATTGGTAAGGTTAGTGGTGGAGTAATGGCTCTGCATGGTCACTTCTCCCGGATTGGAGCCCTCCAATATGCTGAGGGATACAAGGATGGTTACGGCGACTGTCTTCCTGCTGAGGGTCAGACCAGCTCTTACGCCGGTCCAGATGATGTTGACAAGGAACTGGAGATCAATCCTCCAGGATCAATTAGCACCCTTTGCACCAGGCATTCTGCGATCATCAAGCTAACAACCAAAGGGTCTTCATGAGGAATCTGAACTCACAACAAATCTGTTCTGTCGAACTTTATCTATGTTGATGCATACTGTTGGTGCAGAGCGTTCAAGCTGCCTATCCTCCTCTTCATCTATGCTTGAAGGAGACGCGTTCGGAGCAACTTTTTAGATTTTGCTGTCTGTTCAGGTTGGCCATGAATTGCATTTATAATCCGAACGGGCTGAGCGTTATGGTGATTGGGCTTCTGATTTCTCTTGACTTGCTCAGCTGGTCGGTTCTGTCCTTGTGCTGGACCTTGAATATATCCTACAAAGTCTCCCCTTACGATTAGCATCTCCACTTGCCTCCTTAAGTTCCTGCATTCATTAGTCTGATGACCAAAGTCACTATAGAAAGCACAATGTTTAGATTGATCCCTCTGTTTAAGAGGTTGTCTGATTGGTAATGGAGGACAAAACTTATCTTTGTTCTCTTGATACAGTCGTGCTAGAGTGACTTTAAGGGGAGTAACTAGCTCTTCCTCTCTGGGCCTTTTCTTTGCCTTCCAGGCGGTCTGACGCTGCGGTGGAGCTTGTTTTTGCCGAATTTTAGCTTTAGACTTTTCCTCTGTTGAGATAATCGACGTTTGTCTCGCATTAACTGCTTCCTCTTCTTCCAAATGCACAAAACCATCAACTCTTTCGTTCAGCTCATCCATGGTCTTCGGCATATCCAACACCATGCTTGTGTAGAATGGTATCCCTCGGTTCATGGCCAGCTTGAATGTTTAAACCGCTGTGGACGGGTGACATTCCATTACCATGCTCTTGACAAGATTGAACCTGGTGAGGAAAGCTTAAAACCGTTCATCTTCATGCTGCTTCATAGTGAGAAGGCTTAAAACATCTTTTGCTGGGCACTTATTCCCGTAGTACTTGCTGATGAACTTATCACACAAGTCATGGAAGTTAGCGATTGAGCCTTGAGTCAGATTCTTGAACCAGTTGAGGGCTGGCCCTACTAAGCTTGTAGGTAAGCATTTGCACATCAAAGGGTTATTGTTTGTATTCAAAGCCATTTTCAACTAAATGTGGTAAATGTGATCGATTGGGTTTGTCGTTCCATCAAACAAAATGAATACCGGCATAGAAAACTTCTTCGGATTCAGAGCGTTCAGGATTTCGCTAGTGAATGGTGATGCAATCGTTCTTGCAGAGGACCGGAGTGCTTCATTCTCCGTTGAAAACCGTGGTGGAATCCTCGGATCTACAAATCTTCCGTCTGAACTCCTGTAATCATACGTCGCTATTGAAGGCTGGTAGGGTGGATCAAACGATTTGTCATCTGTGAACCCCCTATGCCATAGTGATGGAGCTCTATAATGACCAAACTCCATTGCTTCATCACACCGCACCCTTCCCTGACTTGGATAAAAAATAGCGGTTTCTTCTCGCATGATCCATTCGCGATGTGGATCTAAGTGGATGGATCCTTCCTATTTTTCCATCTGACAGACGTTTGGAGGTAGATCGCCTGGCATAATATCCTCACGATGAAGATCTATACGATTGTTTCCCTCCGGATCATCGTGATGAGCAGCCTTGGATGGCACAACTCCCTCTCCTACTGGAGGTGGCCTTGGAATAGCAGGAGCCTCACGACACTCCATTCCAGCTCACAAATCTGCATTCTCTCTTCTTAGTGCTTCGATTACACTCATCAACTCATCGAGCTTCGACTGTTGGCCATTCTCCAATGGATTTGAGCTCTCATCTCCGATCATCATTCCTGATCAAAGCAAAGTCATTAACTGCAAATTTCTAATCAGATATGAGTTTTGCTAATGCGATCGCACTAGATCTAGACTCAAATCAGCTGAATTTTGATCTTTCTAGGCCAGATCCAAACTTCTTCCACCATGGACTCATCAGGTTTAGCTTATGCCAAACAAAACACAATCGTGTTGATTAACTGAACAAGCACATATCAGATCTGCATAGATCGAACGCGAATCTCTTACAATCAACTAGAATCGAAATTCAGCCAAACAAATAACGATTTTGCCGATCTTGATTCAGTTTTTTTGTCACGAATCACTCGTGATCGAATCACTCTTAACCGATCGTCAATCATTCCTCATTGTTTCCCATAGACGGCGCCATTGAAGATGTAAGAACTTTCTCACTTGATTTTAGCAGAGTTTCATTACACTTCAAGAATTTTTTCTCCCATTTTTCTCTCTATTTTCAGTCTATTTATAGACTATTACAATGGTTCTAGAGGTTCCAAACTAATTCCTCGCACTGGGCCATGTTCTGGGCCTCCCTTGTCATGGGTTCGATTATTTTTTGTAGGCCTTCAGCATCACTATTCAATCTTAGGCCTAGCTTGAGATTGATTGGTTCGGATCAGGATCACCTATTTGGCCCATTTTGTGTCATGTGGGCCGTATCCGATCCGCACCGTATTTGGTGTCTTCAACGTAGAAGAATTAAATCCTGCTCTTCATTTGGAATCTCTGAATCTTCAATATAGCTCCAATTCCGATGAGATAGAGAACAACACTACTAAATTACTCATGAATATATGTGTATGTTCTCATAAACAAATTTAGAACAATCAGATTTGATTTTTTGAATTTTTTTTCTCTAAAAGGCTCTCTCAAAATATAGAATTGATTTTCCCTAAAGCCGTAAAATAAACCAATGTATATGACATGGTTTATGTAAAGTATAGAATGACCTAATCCCTCTGAAAATAAGGAAAAATTCGTGCATAAGATTTGGTACAATTCTAAACCAACTGAGAAACAATTCAAGATAAGGAAACTGAAACTTGTATAGTGAGTAGGACACCTTGAACCGGTTCAGAGGGGCTGAACCAGTTCAGGATTGGCAAAAACTTTTCGAAGCCAATCTTAACATCTTGAACCGGTTCAGAGGGGCTGAACCAATTCAAGTTTGGCAGACTTGAATTCCTTGGTCCAATCAACCTAAAAACATTCTACAAAAACTTTTGAAAAATATGGAAAGTGTAGAATATGTCCTAACCTGTTTAGAATCCTTCCTAATGTGTTGTTCTTTCCTTTTGCGAAGAATGATCTTCAATCATGGTAAGTTTGAACAACTTCGCAGTTCTACAGTCGCTGTCGAACTTGATAACTTGCATAACAAGTAATTTGAATTACAACTCGACTTGGACTTGTTTTGTCTACGATAATTGCCAAAAATAAAATAATATCTCACAATTTCCCCCTTTGACAATTTCGTGACAAAACCTTAAAAACAATTTAGCAATCTACCCAAGCAGGAAAGTAAATTACAATGATTGTTTAAAGGAAATAAAACTGCAAAAGTTTTCTTGAATTTTCTTGAACCTCGTGAAGCTTTAACACATGTAGCATCATGTAATCTGCACATTAGCTCAAACACAACTACCCGTGAAGCTTAATAAAAAAAATAAACACAAGCATAAAAATAACAAATTTCAATACCTGAATATCAACGCAATGTAAACATATGCAATGATCAATGGTTCTTCTCCCCCTCAATGCAAAAAGTATCTCTCTCTATGAATGATAGGACTCTAAACTCTTTCCCCCTTTTGTGACAAACGAAGGTCACAAGGAAGAAAAATCCTAGAAAGTAGGAAGCAACGAATCATATAAATCTTGTAAATTGAGACCAATAAGAATGTAGACTCCACAAGATTATATGTAGCAACAGAAATAAACAAGATCAATCCTTTTTAAGTTCCACAAACTTAGTAAGTGTAGGAAAATTACCACCAAGTTCTAAAAATATATAATCTGTCAATTGTTCAGATTTCAGATAATAAATCAATGATATGACATATCCTTAGAAATCAAACGATTAACATGTGCAAAAGATTTTTTTTTTTTTTTTTTTTTTTTTTCTCTCTTTGTGCTTTATTTTTATTTTTGCACATTGACGACTTTCACTCTTATGGGCAGCCAGCTCTTTCCCTTATTCCCATTTGTTTCGAGTCAAGGTAGCTTTTGGACAAATCCTAAAGGTAGCCTTTTCCATCTCACCTTTTTTTTCTTTTCAAAACAATAAATATTTTTCTTTCTTTTTCAAAAACTTTTTATTCCAAGCTATTTTTCAATCTTCTTTTCTTTTCACTCTTTTGGTTTAAAATAATAAATCAAGTTTAAATTCCAAGATAATGATCAATTATATCAACATTATCTTTAACCAAAATAATGATATCTCAAGTAAATGTACTATCAATGATTCATTCACTATACGAAATAAGTAAGCAAAACCAATTTCATCAATTCATAGCCATTGTATGTTTTCCACAGATAATCCAGGTGTCATTAAACTCCTTGTGTTCAACATACTCAATCAATATGATTTGCTTAACTTCCCAAAAACACAATCTAGACTCTCAAGATATGCATGAAAATCCTTTTTAGACTATGTCTTTGCAATGCATCTAATCAAGACAACAAACACTAATAGATTTCCTAAAATGAGAAAACTTAGGGGCATCTAATGGTTTAGTAAGAATATCAGCCAAATTCTTATCAGTATGCACTTTTTCCAAAGACACAACATTTTGTTTAACAAGTTCCCTAAGAAAGTGATGTCGAATGTCAATGTGCTTAGTCCTAGAATGCAAAACTGGATTCGTTGAAATATTAATTGTACTATTATTATCACAAAAGATAGCAATAGTACCTTGATCAACTCCATAATCCAGAAACATCTGTTTCATCCAAAGCAATTATGTACAACAATTTACAACAGCAATGTATTCAGCCTCATAAGGTGATAAAGATATGGAATTTTGTTTCTTGTTGTACCATGAAATAAGGTTAGTACCAACATAGAAACAACCACCCGAAGTAATCTTTCTATCATTCTTGTTACCAAACCAATCAACATTATTATAGCCTGCAATCTTAGAGTTAGACTCAGAAGAATAACACAATCCATAATTCAATGTACTATTCACAAAACGAATAATGCGCTTGACTACAAGAATGTGTTGTTTTCTAGGATCAACTTGATACCTAGCACACACACCTACACTAAATGAAATATTTGGCCTAGTTGCTGCCAAATACAACAAGCTACCAATCATACTCCTATACAAGAAATGATCAACTATGTAAGGATCAGAGTCTCTATCCAATTTGGATGCAGTACTCATAGGAGTTTGAAAATGCTTTGAATCTTTCATACCAAATTTCTTAACTAGCTTATTTGCATATTTTGATTAAGATATGAAAATCCCATCATCAAGTTGTTTCACTTGGAGACCTAGAAAGAAAGTCAGTTCACCAACCATGCTTATTTCAAAAGTATTACTCATATCTTTAGAAAAATTATGAACAAGGTTATCACATGTAGAACAAAAAATAATAACATCCACATATATTTGAGCAACAAGAAAATCTTTTCCTTTCATGAAAATAAACAAAGTTTTATCTGCTCCTCCTCTTCTAAAGCCCTTGTGCGTTAAATAAGAAGTTAAATTCTCATACCATGCTTTAGGTGCTTGATAAGCGTCGAATATTGCATATTTAAGTGCCCTTAATTGTATTAGTTAAGTCCATTATTTGATCTTTGTATATAGATTATCTTCATTTTTGTGTTTTTGTGTTTTTGCAGTTTTATTTACTAAAAAGTAATAAAAATAAGGTTTTAAGGGTTTTTGAAGGATAAGTCATATCGGGCCTAAATATCAAGTGATTTTCAAGAAGAGATGACCCAAATATTCAATGGACATATTCAGCATTGCAGAAGAGAAAAAAGAAGCCAATTATTAGCCTTCGCGTCCAGACGCAGGACTTCGTGTCTGGACGTTATGCAGTTACCTCGCGTCTGGACGCTATACTTCACGTCCGGATGCCAGCCTATGGGTCCCCACTTTTAATAAGTCAAAGTTTGTTCCCTATTAAGAGGGAATTTGAATTTCAATAGGCTGGGTTGTTTGGTAACCCATTTTGGTATTCAGAGGGGTCAAAGGCTTGAATTTTATTAATTAATTTTATTCTAGAGAGATATTGGGGAAAGAGAGGATTTTCCTTAAGGTTTTATGCTGAGTTTTGCAACAATAGGGCTGCAGTGGAAATCTTCTTTTTCTTCAATCTTTGAAGCTGCTACCACGTCCATGAGGAACTAACTCCTTTCCTAGGGAGTTGTGTAGCCTAAACCAAGTAAATATGTTGTAATTGCTATTTTAATTTGGGGATTCATCATGTATATATTTGGTTTCATAAAATAGAAGTTGTTTGCATTGAATTAATGTATGTGATCTTCATTTGAATATATAATTATGTTGATATGTTTATCTTGTCTTAGAAATCATAATGGTACAATTATGCACTTGATTTCCAATAGTGACAATGGGAATGAATTTAGGAAATGGTTTGTAATGACCCGGTCATTTTCATTTCTTTCCCTTTCTTCAAATTTTGCGGATAATTTTTTTTTCATTGTCTTTTCCTTTTCGGGTTCGATTTCTCGCCTCTTAGTGTCATCTCGAGTACTCGGAAATGGTTTCTGAGACTCTTTCCTTTGGATTGACAACTTCCTTTGAGGACCGAGTCATTTCCACATTTTTTTCTTTTTTTGACATTATTCATTTTTTCGTCTTTTCCCTTTTTTGTCCTTTAATCGTTTTTCATTTTTCCTTACTTAACCTCACTTTTTGTGCTCAGATTTGATTCCGGCTTGGTATACGTCCATGATATTTAAATTCCATGACATTTACATTTTTACTTTGGTAGAAATGCATATTAAACGCTTACTTTCCTTGTAAAAGTCATGAAAACAAGACTTTTTGTAATTATCCATAACTTGAGGGGTTTTGGGGTAATTAAGTAAAGTAATTATTTTTTTTCTTAGGGACCATTTTGCAAATTAAATTGGAAGATATTTTCAAAAGGACCTTTTTGCAATTTCTGAAAAATGTGACAAGTGTCACATTCCTATGGTGCTATTTGTTGATTTTGTGGTAGAACCACTTGGAGGCTTAATCTCATGACACATGGAGGGTGGAGATTCACCCACTTGTTGTCCTAGGATTGGTGCACTTGTTGGCATGGATGGTGGACAAGTGTAGGGTTAATATTTAATCTTGGAAGCTTACTTGGATTCATGACAAGTGTAGAACTCACCTTTAGTCTTGCATTAGTGTGTGTGTGAGAGGTAGTGCAAGAACACCTAGTGAGTGGAGAAGCCCACCAATTTAGCTTAGGGTTTACACATTTTAATTCATTCATCACTTTCCTCTCAAGAACCCTAAGGAAGCCACCATTGGAGAAAAACTTGACTAGTAGCTTTGACTTCATTTTTGGTGCCCTTTCACTCACCTTAGAACTTTGAACTTGGAATACTTTAGGCTCCTCCCACTCTGCTCTTCAAAACCCTTGAAGGATCTAGCCTAACTCCTAGTTTTGCTTTGGTATCTAGAGATTCAATTCTCTAGTGAGGTATTGATATATTATTTTGAAGTATTTTTATGTCATTATTGAGTGTTTTACATGCATGGAAGAGAAGGACTTATATTTTGCCCTTAAAATGTTTTAACTTGAAATTAATCTTGTCAAATTAAATATAGAATATGAAAATATACTCAATTAGCTTTCATTTAGTTTTGGTTTCATATAATTTGGATTTAAAATGAATTAGTTATGAATTTTTGAAGTTGTAAGCTAGTTGCTAGAAATTTGAAGCTTTTCCTTTTCGGTCTGGAAATGAATTTTTATATGGAGCTTTGGTTCTTCAATTGCCTTGAAATTTTTACTGGAACTTCCCCCATGGGTTTTACACAACTCAGAATATTTTCACAATATTAAACCATTTCTAAATTGTTTTTAAAAATCCGAAACTATCTGCTGTCCATGTTTTTATTGCAGCTGGAAAACATATTTTTAGATGATTTATTTCACTAACCTTTTGACATTGGATCATGGCTTAAATTTTCAGTTTTACACTCTCATATGTTTACTCCAAAATAAATTAGGTTTTCCCAATTTGGATGTCAAATGAATTTTTCATGAATTTTTAAAGTTGGAAGCTACAGGCTGAAAAGGTGTTTTCTGGGCAGAATTTGTTTCAATGTTGTGGTTCAAAACTGTTTCAATTGGAAAAATATTTTGTTAAACTAAATTGATATTATCAAATTACAGTGTTTAAGCTTTCATTGGGCTTTGGATTCATTCAATTTGGGTTAGAATTTAATTTTTTATGAATTTTGCAAGTTGAAGGTAGCAAGCTGAAAAATCTGTTTTGCGGACCGAAAATTTGGGGCGATTTCATTTCGGTGGTAATTGGGATTTTCATTCCAAATGAGGGAGGGAATGTTTTAGGATTATTTGTGTGTTGTATTGTGTGTTTGCCATGATTATACAACATATATGTATGCCTTGTATCAAATCTAAAAAGTTTGTAATTTTTATTTCTTTGTATAAGATTGAAAATTTATGATGATGTATAACTTTGATTTGAATTGTAACATGCTAGGAAATTATACTTAGATATGTTGGTTAACATATATTAAATTTGGATCATTTGATTAAGAATTACAACTTTTATTTAATATTTATCTTTAGTGAAAATTTAATTCACATGGTTGTATCAAGCATTAAATCAAGTTGTAATGTGGTATTTAAATAGGCCTTGGCATGTTCTCTAACATAGATTAAATTGAGGGCATTTGGAATTGTTTAAAAATCTAGAGGAAATTAATTAATTAACTTGATAAATTTTGTTTTAAGTGTTTTAATTACTTAACTTGTCATTTGATGTTATATATATGATGACCATGACATGTCTTTCAATATATATTAAATTGAGGTTATTTGGATTAACTTGAAATTTAGAGAATTTAACTATTTATGTTTAATTAAATTCTACTTTATTATTCCATGGATTTAATTGTAATTTGGAAGTTGTTTCTATATTTAAATCATGGATTTGGATTTGATGTATGTTCACTTGATTACTTTTGAGTATTGAATAACATAATTGTTACTTTTATATTCATGAGAATATGTTTTTCCTTATTGAATATATTGTTGCTATGTGTAAGGAATTGCACATTTTGTATTTGACATCTTACATGCCATAGTAGTTGTGAATTTTTAGTATGTATTGTATAAGTTTCCAAAATTTGGATTGTGCTTGGTAAAAAGTTGATATCTTGTATATACATGTTGATATATATACGTTGTTGCACAATTTGTTGATTTTGGAAACTTAGGGATGTCGTTGTTTGGCTACGGCTAGGACTTGGTTCTAGTACGGGGGATTGTCCCTCTATATAGTCTAGTGCGCACATAGGGAGGTTACCCATGGGCTAGTAACTCTAAAGTAACTAATGTTGTTGGTCTGATCTGGCGTGACGTCCGAGTATCCACTTTATTTAATTTTGTATTTCATTTCAAGTTGATAACTAGATGATATTGTAACTTGTTGTTCCTTATTTGATTTCCTATTTTGAGCTTAAGATGTAGCTTTGTGAAAGCATGCTTCATGCGTTGTATTGGAAGTTCCATTGTTGGTTAAATTGCATCGATATCATAATTTGTGTTTTGATATTCAAATGTAGTTTAGGAATGACCTTATAGATTCATTTTGAACATAGACATTAGGTGGCATGACCCACCCTTGTTGTTTTCGTATTTTGGATTTCAATTTGAAGACTTTGAGAATCTATATCTTGCTGCCTTGTATAACATGTTTCCATGTTGTTTGAATTGCATGAACAATGTGATTATGATATAAATGATCTAGGTAGCTTAGGATGCTCCCTGGGTCTCATCTTGACATAGACGTTAGGTGGCATGAGCCCCTTTAACATGTTTCACTATAAGGTGATAAAATTGTAAAATGCTAGGTCGATGCATGCTCATCTCCTACGACTAGCTTTATGTTACTCACTCCTACGATACTGGGGCATATTTCAGGTACAAGACTCAGGATTTGAAGATTCCATTGCTCCTTGGATGGCTTACAGTTTCTATGTTTTTATTTTATGCAAGTGTTAGCATAAGATGCCTCTTTGTAGCCCTATTTGTTTAAACTTGTATTCGTTGATTCGTATATGTAAAGTGTATGTAAGTGCACTCTTTTCAATGTATTTAACATGTATGAGATGAGGCCGGAGGCCAATGACATGTATCTCGTTTTCTATGCACTTTTGTTTTCAAAGTTTATTATGAAAATATTGGAAAATGTTAAGTCATTGCTTCATAACTTTCGCATCGGGTGTTGGAATTTCATATCTTTTCTGCCCGAACTTAGAATCTGACGATTCTTGAGTCTAATTTTGTTCATTTTTCGTTGTCCTTCCAATGGTGTGCACGGTGGCACCCTTTTCAGTGAGAAATGACCATTTTGCGCTTAGTTCCTCTTTTCGGGTTAGGCATTCTTGCTCATTTGCTTGGCTCATTTGAGTTCCGTGGCTTCATGGAGAGTCATTTTGGGGCCTTAGGGATGACGTACATCTCTTGAGGTCATTTGGCTTCTTTATTTTCTGCATTTCGGGTTCGTTATCAAGTCAACTTCCGGTTCATCACTAACGCACCGGGTTAAGAAATCCGGGTCGTTACAGGTGGTATTAGAGCTCCTAGGTTTGAATACCTTGGAGTACGGGTTTTGGGTGCATATCATGCTTATGTTGCTATACTCTATGTGTTTATATGCTTTATAATAACATGTTTTGGTTTGATAACATGCTTATATGCTTACGTGCTACATATGGTATGCCGTTTATTTAGCATGATTTAATTATTATGTAAAGAGCATTACATATGATGTATTCTAGAGTAGATTTGTATATGCATAACTATGTTGCATATTTGGCATGACACGAGATTGGTCATTGAGGCTCGAGTTGAGGTTGATGGTGATTGTAGTCACGGTTGTATTGTAATTTAGGTTGTTGTTGACCTAGAGTTGGTTTTGAAGTAGGTAGAAAGACACCTTTTGTTTAGGCTCTCGTGGGGTGAGCCATTAGGCACAACCGTAGTACTGGATTTGTTGATTTTAGGCCATGGTTAGGTTTTGGACCTTTTGGGATCCTTGGTTGTTTTAGAAGGTTCCTCTGAAATTACAATTTTCGTGGGCGGGTACGTTGTGGGCGGGTGCATGGCACTATCATGCTACCGTACTGGCAAGCTGCGAGTGCAGTTCGGATGGAATCAGCGTTGGGTTTTGTTCCGACAGGTGTAGTCCTTTTGATCGATAATGATGATGGTTGTTTTGGGGATCAGTCGTAGTGATCGATTTAGTTGTTTGATTGTATGGCTAGAGTTACCATTTTCTTTGATTTCTCCTTGCGCGATGACGCTTTTGGGGTTAAGTCGACTGATAGATGCTTAGGGTAGAGAGATCATTGCATTGTTAGTGTCACCTGTAGTGTCACCCTTAGATTCAGAGATGGATTGTAAGAGTCTTACCATTGTGGTAAGGGCTCAAGTATGTTTTGATACAGGTTGTTGTTGCATTGGTTTTTGGAGTCAGTGTATGGCTAGGACTGGTCCTTCCTTTTTACCTAGGTACTCTAGGACACGATGTCCGCAGGGTTCATTGTTGCATCACTTTTGTTTTCTGCAGTTTCATTTACTACCATGTTAGTAGTATGATTTATGATATTGTGATGCATGAGTAGGTGGAGGTCTATCCACGTTTGCCTTCTTATTGTGTGGCAATAGCATAACTTTATTATATGCTTCGAGATGCCATATTGTTACTGCGCTTTAATGACATGCTTTTGTGTTTGTGTGGAGACGTGCAGCATGTGCTTTTGATTTTCATCTATGTAAGTAGATTTTCTTTCTGGTAGTTACATTCCTTGTTATATGCATGACTTTCAGGTTTGGTTTTCCCATTTGTTTCCCTTGGTCGCACGTATTCTGCATGCGGGTTTCCACAATGGTTTTGTGCTGGTTCGTGTTAGGGACTTCACAAGGAGTGAGTCTCTTCCTTCCGTTGCGTTGTGCACTGTTTTGGGGTTGGTTGGTCCATAAGGATCATCGTTGTTGTCTTGAGTCCTTGGTGAGGATTTGATAGATTTTGGTCGACTTACTTCCAAGTAGGGGGTGAAGTCTTTGACCTTGTTGTCTTTTGTTTCAGAGGTGGAGTCGTGGTGTTGTTCTTCTTAGGATTAGTGGTTTTCCTTTTTTTTGTGTCTTCCCTTAGGGAGTTTTTACCGTGTTTGTTGACGAAGTTATGGTGCTCAGGGTGAGTTGATTTGTGTGAGATCATTTTACGAGGACTTGTGTCCATATTATTAAGGATCTTTTTGATTCGTGAGGGGAGCTCGATGCTCTTTTGAGGATGTCTTTTGAAGAGTTGTTTTGATTTTGGAGACCTGGATGTGGTTGACCCTTAGGAGAGGTTTTGAAGGATTGTGGTTGGATTCGGCTTGTTTGTGAATTTTTCTCGTCCTAGTTATGGCTAGGCATCATTTTGAGGAATTGTAATTCCAGTGATTGGGTATGGAATGAAATTGAGGAATTTTGATTTAGCCTGGTATTGCCAAGCACGGTTTTGAGAGACTCTTTTTTTAATGACCATGGATGTCAGAATTTTGATGTGTATGCGATGTGGTGGACTTGTTTTTCGAGAACTTAGTTATCCGTGATAAGGATGTGGATCTGATGTTTGATTTTGGTGTAATTTTGTAGTTGATCTGTTTCAGGGAGATATGTGGGACTTTCGATGAAATGTCTTGTATTAAGGTTCGTTTTGATTCATGGTGGTGTTGATTTATCTGGCAGGCTTTGGATTTTTGATTGATGTTGTTAATAGGAGTGTTTTGAGACATTGGAGTTGTTGGTTTTGTTGTATTGAGGATTTAAGACCTTAAGCGTAACGGTACCTATGACATAGTTATCAGAGTTTTGGGATTAGCTACCCCAACTCTCACATGATGCCTAGTTTCTGTAGTGCACTTGGTGATGATCTTTTCCCGACATTAATGTCATTTGTATTGAGAGGTTTCATGGGTAGACCTAGTGGGAGGTAGGTCATGAATTAGTACCTAGTACCGTCATGCTACCTTACTGACGAGTAAGTGTGGGCGGGTTATGGTCGCTATTCGTACTGCCACATTGTCTTTGTTGTCTACCCTGATTTGATACGTGGTTATCTTGGAGTTCTTTTGGTGGTTGTTTTTAGATCGGTATGATGGTTCATCAGGATGAATGCTTATGGTTGTTGTCTTCCGTTCCTTTGTCCAACCTTGGGTTCTTTGTGTGTGACTTTTGACTAATCGTGTGACCTTGTGGTCAATTTCCTTTTGAGAGGTTGTCCTGTCGTAAGCACGTGGGTGCGAATGACATTGGTTTGTACGTTGTCTTTCAGCTTTGGGATTGCTTTTGTAGCACGTTGTGTGGGGTACTCGGAGATGTACTCCGTAGGTATCCTGGTTTCACCTTTAGTTTCTTGGGGCTGGATTTCGGGGACGAAATCCCTTTAAGGTGGGAAGGTTGTAATGACTCGGTCATTTTCATTTCTTTCCCTTTCTTCTAATTTTGCGGATAATTGTTTTGTCATTGTCTTTTCCTTTTCAGGTTCGATTTCTCGCCTCTTAGTGTCGTCTCGAGTGCTCGGAAATGGTTTCTGAGACTCTTTCCTTTGGATTGACAACTTCCTTTGAGGACCGAGTCATTTCCACATTTTTTTCTTTTTTTGACACTATTCATTTTTTCGTCTTTTCCCTTTTCGTCCTTTAGTCGTTTTTCATTTTTCCTTGCTTAACCTCACTTTTTGTGCTCGGATTTGATTCCGGCTTGGTATATGTCCATGATATTTAAATTCCATGACATCTACATTTTTACTTTGGTAGAAATACATATTAAATGCTTACTTTCCTTGTAAAAGTCATGAAAATAAGACTTTTTGTAATTATCCATAACTTGAGGGGTTTTTGGGTAATTAAGTAAAGTAATTATTTTTTGTCTTAGGGACCATTTTGCAAATTAAATTGGAAGATATTTTCAAAAACGACCTTTTTGCAATTTTCAAAAAATGTGACAAGTGTCACATTCCTATGGTGCCACTTGTTGATTTGTGGTGGAACCACTTGGAGGCTTAATCTCATGACACATGGAGGGTGGAGATTCACCCACTTGTTGTCCTAGGATTGGTGCACTTGTTGGCATGGATGGTTGACAAGTGTAGGGTTAATATTTAATCTTGGAAGCTTACTTGGATTCATGACAAGTGTAGGACTCACCTTTAGTCTTGCATTAGTGTGTGTGAGAGAGGTAGTGCAAGAGCACCTAGTGAGTGTAGAAGACCACCAATTTAGCTTAGGGTTTACACATTTTAATTCATTCATCACTTTCCTCTCAAGAACCCTAAGGAAGCCGCCATTGGAGAAAAGCTTGACTAGTAGCTTTGACTTCATTTTTGGTGCCCTTTCACTCACCTTAGAACTTTGAACTTAGAATACTTTAGGCTCCTCCCACTCTGCTCTTCAAAACCCTTGAAGGATCTAGCCTAACTCCTAGTTTTGCTTTGGTATCTAGAGATTCAATTTTCTAGTGAGGTATTGATCTATTATTTTGAAGTATTTTTATG
Organism: Cornus florida; assembly: GCF_030987335.1. Classification (NCBI taxonomy): domain Eukaryota; kingdom Viridiplantae; phylum Streptophyta; class Magnoliopsida; order Cornales; family Cornaceae; genus Cornus; species Cornus florida. The sequence goes on from NW_026775581.1 coordinate 23,348,163, forward strand.
TCATTATTGAGTGTTTTACATGCATGGAAGAGAAGGACTTGTATTTTGTCCTTAAATTGTTTTAACTTGAAATTAATCTTGTCAAATTAAATATAGAATACAAAAATATACTCAATTAGCTTTCATTTAGTTTTGGTTTCATATAATTTGGATTTAAAATGAATTAGTTATGAATTTTTGAAGTTGCAAGCTAGTTGCTGGAAATTTGAAGCTTTTCCTTTTCGGTCTGGAAATGAATTTTTATATGGAGCTTTGGTTCTTCAATTGCCTTGAAATTTTTACTGGAACTTCCCCCATGGGTTTTACACAACTCAGAATTTTTTCACAATTTTAAACCATTTCTAATTTTTTTTTTTAAAATCCGAAACTATCTGCTGTCCATGTTTTTATTGCAGCTGGAAAACATATTTTTAGATGATTTATTTCACTAACCTTTTGACGTTGGATCATGGCTTAAATTTCCAGTTTTACACTCTCATATGTTTACTCCCAAAATAAATTAGGTTTGCCCAATTTGGATGTCAAATGGATTTTTCATGAATTTTAAAAGTTGGAAGCTACAGGCTGAAAATGTGTTTTCTGGGCAGAATTTGTTTCAAAGTTGTGGTTCAAAACTGTTTCAATTGGAAAAATATTTTGTTAAACTAAATTGATATTATCAAATTACAGTGTTTAAGATTTCATTGGGCTTTGGATTCATTCAATTTGGGTTAGAATTTAATTTTTTATGGATTTTGCAAGTTGAAGGTAGCAAGTTGAAAAATCTGTTTTGCGGACCAAAAATTTGGGGCGATTTCATTTCGGTGGTAATTGGGATTTTCCTTCCAATTGAGGTAGGGAATGTTTTAGGATTATTTGTGTTGTATTGTGTGTTTGCCATGATTATACAACATATATGTATGCCTTGTATCAAATCTAGAAAGTTAGTAATTTTTATTTCTTTGTATAAGATTTAAAATTTATGATAATGTATAATTTTTATTTGAATTGTAACATGCTAGGAAATTATGCTTAGATATGTTGGTTAACATATATTAAATTTGGATCATTTGATTAAGAATTACAACTTTTATTTAATATTTATCTTTAGTGAAAGTTTAATTCACATGGTTGTATCAAGTATTAAATCAAGTTGTAATGTGGTATTTAAATAGGCCTTAGCATGTTCTCTAACATAGATTAAATTGAGGGCATTTGGAATTGTTTAAAAATCTAGAGGAAATTAATTAATTAACTTGATAAATTTTGTTTTAAGTGTTTTAATCACTTAACTTGTCATTTGATGTTATATATATGATGACCATGACATGTCTTTCAATATATATTAAATTGAGGTTATTTGGATTAACTTGGAATTTAAAGAATTTAACTATTTATGTTTAATTAAATTCTACTTTATTACTCCATGGATTTAATTACAATTTGGAAGTTGTTTCTATATTTAAATCATGGATTTGGATTTGATGTATATTCACTTGATTACTTTTGAGTATTGGATAACATAGTTGTTACTTTTATATTCATGAGAATATGTTTTTCCTTATTGAATATATTGTTGCTATGTGTAAGGAATTGCAGATTTTGTATTTGACATCTTACATGCCATAGTAGTTGTGAATTTTTAGCATGTATTGTATAAGTTTCCAAAATTTGGATTGTGCTTGGTAAATAGTTGATATCTTGTATATACATATTGATATATATACGTTGTTGCACAATTTGTTGATTTTGGAAACTTGGGGATGTCGTTGTTTGGCTACGGCTAGAACTTGGTTCTAGTACGGGGGATTGTCCCTCTATATAGTCTAGTGCGCACATAGGGAGGTTACGCATGGGCTAGTAACCCTAAAGTAACTAATGTTGTCGGTCTGATTTGGCGTGACGTCCGAGTATCCACTTTGTTTAATTTCGTATTTCATTTCAAGTTGATAACTAGATGATATTGTAACTTGTTGTTCCTTATTTGATTTCCTATTTTGAGCTTAAGATGCAGCTTTGTGAAAGCATGCTTCATGCGTTGTATTAGAAGTTCCATTGTTGGTTAAATTGCATCGATATCATAATTTGTGTTTTGATGTTCAAATGTAGTTTAGGAATGACCTTATAGATTCATTTTGAACATAGACGTTAGGTGGTATGACCCACCCTTGTTGTTTTCGTATTTTGGATTTCAATTTGAAGACTTTGAGAATCTATATCTTGTTGCCTTGTATAACATGTTTCCATGTTGTTTGAATTGCATGAACAATGTGATTATGATATAAATGATCTAGGTAGCTTAGGATGCTCCCTGGGTCTCATCTTGACATAGACGTTAGGTGGCATGAGCCCCTTTAACATGTTTCACTATAAGGTGATAAAATTGTAAAATGTTAGGTCGATGCATGCTCATCTCCTACGAGTAGCTTTATGTTACTCGCCCCTACGATACTGGGGCATATTTCAGGTGCAGGACTCAGGATTTTAAGATTCCATTGCTCCTTGGATGGCTTACAGTTTCTATGTTTTTATTTTATGCAAGTGTTAGCATAAAATGCCTCTTTGTAGCCCTATTTGTTTAAACTTGTATTCGTTGATTCGTATATGTAAAGTGTACGTAAGTGCACTCTTTTCAATGTATTTAATATGTATGAGATGAGGCCGGAGGCCAATGACATGTATCTCGTTTTCTATGCACTTTTGTTTTCAATGTTTATTATGAAAATATTGGAAAATGTTAAGTCATTACTTCATAACTTTCGCATCGGGTGTTGGAATTTCATATCTTTTTTGCCCGGACTTAGAATCAGACGATTCTTGAGTCTAATGTTGTTCATTTTTCGTTGTCCTTCCAATGGTGGGCACGGTGGCACCCTTTTCAGTGAGAAATGACCATTTTACCCTTAGTTCATCTCTTTTCGGGTTAAGCATTCTTACTCATTTGCTTGGCTCATTTGAGTTCCGTGGCTTTATGGAGAGTCATTTTGGGGCCTTAGGGATGACGTACATCTCTTGAGGTCATTTGACTTCTTTCGCTTCCGCATTTCGGGTTCGTTATCGAGTCAACTTCCGGTTCATCACTAACGCACCAGGTTGAGAAATCCGGGTCGTTACATGATTATATTGGCATGTTAATTGAGAATTTGTATAAATTATACTTAAGGAAGATGGATCATGCTACACCTTTAGATGAATTTAGTTAGGTAAATGGTCCATACCAACGGAAGATAATTTATGATAGATAATTGAATTTCATGTGCTTCAAGATGCAATTGAAGGACCTTGATAGGCCATGCATAGGGAAGATGGTTCATACCACAACCTAGTTTAGGTAGATGAACCATTCCAACCAAAGATGGGTTATGCTTAGTCCTGAAATGTATGATTTTCTAAAAGATGTTGTGGTTGTTTTATACTTCTATACATCATTTTGTATACATAGTTGTTTATCCCCAAGTTAAGTGCAAGTTAGCATGTTTATGAGGTTTTGGTGAAGTTAATTCCCTAGTGTTCTTTCTATAGTTTAATCCATTTGAATTCATTTTATTTACTGTTTTTATACAATTCCATTTCATTGTTTCAAGTGACAAACCAATCAAACTATAATCTCTTTTATTAAACTAAAAAGCAATTTTACAATTTTGGTTGCCATACGCTAGCAATTCTTGTGGTTCGACAACCCCTTACTATAACCTTATTTTACATTGATTTATGCTATTGCAAGTGGTATTTTTAAGTGGTAACAATTTATACCCATCACGCTTTAAACCATAAAGAGACTTTTTAAGATGACACACAAAATCAGGATTATGTGGATCAATGAAACCTTTTGGTTGTGCTACATAAACTTCTTCCTTCAAAATACCATTTAGAAAAGCACTTTTCACATCCATTTGAAACAATTTAAATTTAAAATGACATGCAAAAGCAAAAAGAAGTCGAATAGACTAAAGTCTAGCAACTGTTGCAAAAGTCTCATCAAAATCAATTCCTTCAGCTTGAGTGTATCCTTGTGCAACCAATCTAGCTTTATTCCTCATCACAAGACCATGTTCATCAAGTTTATTTTTAAAGATCCATTTGGTCCCTATGATAATAACATCACTAGGTCGAGGCACTAGTTCCCAAACATCATTTTTCACAAATTGAAGCAATTCTTCTTGCATAGCCCAAAGCCAATCAGAACTTTGAAGAGCTTCATCAACATTCTTAGGTTCAAACTGAGTTATGTGATATGAGTGTCCTATGTCATCTACAATGCATGAATGTCCTGTATGATCACAAACTATACTCCTAGTACCATGCTGATCCCATGGACCTATCACTTTGTCAACTGGATGACTTGATCAAACTCTAGAACTACTAGATGTGGGAATATCTAAAGATGGTGCAAGATTTCCTATAGGTTCATCAGGGGTGACTTCTAATTCTTCATCCTCATCTTCTTAAACCTCTTCACCTTCTCCACCTAAATTCTCAACTCTTTCTTCCTCTTGAATTGTAGGTTCTTATCTTTCTCCTGTAATTTCAAAATTAGTTTTTTCTTCATCAAGTTGAGAAGAGGTTATCTTAGATTTTGTATCACCAAATACAACATTTATAGACTCCATGACCACTTTGGTTCTAAGATTAAAAACCCTATAAGCCTGACTTGTTTGTGGATAACCCAAAAACACACCTTCATCACTTCTAGAGTCAAATTTTCCCAAGTGTTCCCTATCTCTAAGGATGTAACATTTACTTCCAAAGACTTTAAAGTATTTAACAGTGGACTTTCTATCATACCACAATTCATATGAAGTCTTTTTAGTTCCAAGCTTAAGATAAACTCTATTTAGGAGGTGACAAGCAGTATGTACTGATTTAGCCTAAAAGTGACTTGCAATTTTATTCTCATGAAGCATAATATGTGCCATACCTGCAATTGTCCTATTTTTCCTTTCCACTACACCATTTCGTTGTGGCATTTTAGGTGCTGAAAATTCATGCTTAATGCCATTCTTATCACAATATTCAATAAATTCCTTAGGTTTGAATTCACCTCCATTATCGCTTCTAATCAGATTAATTCGATATCCCTTCTCATTTTGAATAAGTTGGCAAATAGACCTGAAATTCATAAAAGTATCAGATTGTTCTCTCAAATATGCAACAAAAGTATATCTAAAAAAATCATCAACCATAACAAGTATATATCTTTTTCCTCCAATGCTATCAGGTGTTATGCAACCCATCAAATTCATATGAATCAATTCTAAAGGTGATGCACACAAATGTGTACCACTTAAAAATACCACTTATAACAATAGCACATTCATCATTGTAGACTAATGCTATAGTGAGGGGTTGTCGAACCACAAGGATTGCTAGTTTATGGCAAACAGAATTTTAAAATTACTTTTAGTTGATAAAAGAGATGATAGTTTGATTAGTTTGTCACTTAACCTATGAATTTAAATTGCATAAAACAGTAAACAATTGAATATAATGGATGGAACTTATAAAAAGAAGGCTAGGGAATTAACTTCACCTCAACCTCATAAACATGTTAACTTGCACTCAATATGGGGATAAACAATTGTATATATAAAATGATGTGTAGAAGTATAAAACTACCACAACATCTTCAAGAAGATCATACATTTTAGGACTAAGCATAACCCATCTTTGGTTGGCATGGTTTTTCCACCTAAACTAGGTTGTGGTATGAACCATCTTCCTTAGGCATGGCCTATCAAGGTCCTTCAATGGTATGTTGCAGCATATGAAATTAATTAAATATCATAAATTATCTTCAATTGGTATAGACCATCTACCTAACTACATTAATCTAAAGGTGTAACATGGTCCATCTTCCTTAAGCATAATCTATATAAATACTCAATTACATGCCAATATAACCATTCCATAAATTCTTTCCCATTGTCACTATAGGAAATCAAGTGTATAATTGTGTCAATATGATTTCTAAGACAAGATAAATAAATCAACATAATTATATATTTAAATGATAATCACATACATCAATTCAATGTAAAATACATTAATTCAATGTAAACAATTCTAATTTATGAAACTGAATATATACAATAAGAATCCCCAAATTGAAATATAATTTAACACATGTTTACTTGGTTTAGGTTACATCAACTCCCTAGAAAGGAAGTTAGCCCCTTATGGATATGGTAGCAACCTCAAGGATTGAAGAAGAGAAGAAATTTCCTTTTTCCCCCATTGTTGCAAAACTCAGCCAAAAACCCTAAAGAAATCCACTCCCTCACAATCTCTTTTCAAAAACCAAAACTAACTGACTTGATTTAAGCCTTTGCCCCTCTTTATCCTTAGATGAGTTTCAAAATAAAATAACTCGTTCAAGTTCGAATTTCCACTCAAGATAGAACAAAATCGGACTTATTCAAAATGTGGGCCCGTGGCCTTGCGTCCGGACAGGAGGTCTTGATGGTTGGCGTCCAGACGTAAATTCTTATGTCCGGACACGAGGTTCTAATAGGTGGCGTCTGGACGCCAGTTCTTGCATCCAGACGCAAGGCATGCTACTTTGGCTTCTTCTTTCTTTTTTTAGCTCTGGTTGTATCCATCGCCAATTTAAGTCATTTCTCCTTAAAACCACTTGATATGTAGGCCCGATATGACTTGTGCTCCAAAAGCACTTAAAATCTTATTCTTATTCCTTTTTAGCAATAAGACCTGTAAATTCACAAAAACATAAAAATATAGTTAATCTATATACACAGATCAAATAATGGGCTTAACTAATGCAATTAAGGGCGTTTAAATATGCAATATTTGACGCTTATCAAAAGCTCTAGAAGTGACTTTATGAATAAATTTCTTATATGACACTCTAGTTTGTTTTCCTAATTGACACGGACTACATATTTTATTCTTAGGCATCTTCAATTTAGGCAAACCTCGAAACATGATCATTGTTCGAAAAATTCACTAAATCATTAAAATTCACATGTCTAAGTCTTTTATGCAATAAAACTGCCTCATCAGTAACTGCAAAAAAACACATTAGTGAACGATCTGAAAATACAACATAGCAATTATCAGAAGTTCTAGTTCATTTCAAGATGCATTCACCTTTTTCATTAGTTACAAAACACCCTTGTTGAGTAAAATTGACTTGAAACTCCTCATCACAGATTTGACTAATACTCAATAGATTAGAAGCTAAATCTTTAACATACAGAACATTCTTTAACTCCCCAATTCCTGAAAATTTGATCTTACCTGTACCACTTATAGTACAAGCATTACCACCACCAAAAGTAACAGTACTAACTGAGAAATCCTTAAAAGTGGTAAATAATGTTCTATCCCCTGTCATATGCCTAGAACAACCATTATCAAAGTACCAACCACATGGACCAAGTGCTTTAAGTACTGTGTGCATGGCAAGGCATTTAAAATTCTCTTTCTTTACCTACTTGATATGCCCTTTTTCACCACAAAAATGACATGTTGAAATAAGTTTGGTAGAACTAGAAATAACACAAGGTTAGGTTTCAACTTCCACAAAAATATCTTTAGATTTTTGAAAATACAAATCCTTTGAAGTTGACGTCAAATCTTTGTTACTCATGACATTTCAACCAATTTTTTCAACTTATCAATTTTGCAAGGGTCAATGTCAACTTTTTGAAAAGACAGTTTTGATTTAACAAATTCACTACTCAAATTATCAATTTTAAGTTCCAGTGATTTATTAAACAAATTTACCTTCTTAAGTTCCTTTTCCAAAAAACCAATCTTATGAAGAAGATTCAAATTCATGGCCAATTTATTCCAATTTCTTATTAGAGGCAGAAACTTTTAACTTATAAATATCTCTATTAAATTCTGCAAGATTCAATTTCTCTAATAGGTTTTCAAAATACTTTTTAAACTTTGACCACTCAATTTTCATGCTTGTGACAGAATCAACAATTGGAGGTAAAGCATCAACAGATAAATTTTCAAACATGATTTAAAAAATAATCAACAATAAATCAACAAATATGATTTAATCTGTATATCGAGTATTCCGCTCTGATACCAAATTGTGAAAATAGAGTTACACAGGGTGCAGAAACAGTTAGTTGATTTTAATTGTGATTAACTCCTTTAATGACTTAGATCAGATTATTAGGTCAACTTGCTTAATGTATAATTGATTAAATTATATGATCAATTTAAACATCCATAATCATAAATATATGTAAAGTAAAACAAGTAAAAGTTTAGAGAGATTGCACTAAGATTTTTAGCGAGGAAACCCCAGTTGATAAAATACGTCAACTGTTTGCATGGGAAAAACCTCGTGGATTATTCAGTCCAAAGTAAACCGATCCACTATGTTTGAAACAAAGTGCATCGAATTTGGACTCTGGCTCATACCCTATCGTTCTACCAAACTCCAATTGCTGACAATCCTCTAGCTTTGCGAATTCCCATCCAACAGCAACTTAATATCAGGCTTACGCTTGATATTTGTAGAAGAGTAGTAGGTAGATTAAACAACACTCCTCGAATGCTCCAACCCTTTCAAAGTGTGATTGCTTTTACTTCTATTCTTCAAGATCTGAACTTGATGTAGAAGAATTAATTTCTGCTATTCATTCGAAATCTCTGAAGCTTCAATATTGCTCCAATTCTGATGATATAGAGAACAACACTACTAAATCACTCATGAATATATGTGTTTGCTCTCATAAACAAATTTAGAACAATCAGATTTGATTTTCTGAATTTTCTTTCTCTAAAAGGCTTTCTCAAAATATATAATTGATTTTCCCTAAAGCCGTAAAATAAACCAATGTATATAACATGGTTTATATAGAGTATAGAATGACCTAATCCCTCTGAAAATAAGGAAAAATTTGTGCATAGGATTTGGTACAATTCTAGACCAACTGGGAAACAATTCAAGATAAGGAAACTGAAAGTTGTATAGTGAATATGACACCTTGAACCAGTTCAGAGGGGCTGAACCGGTTCAAGATTGGCAGAAACTTTTCGAATCCAATCTTGACATCTTGAACCAGTTCAAAGGCTGAACCGGTTCAAGTTTGGCAAACTTGAATTCCTTGGTCCATTCAGCCTAAAAATATTCTATGAAAACTTCTGAAAAATATAGAAAGTGTAGAATGTGTCCTAACCTATTTAAAATCTTTCCTAATGTGTTATTCTTACCTTTTGCGAAGAATGATCTTCAATCATAGTAAGTTTGAATAACTTCACAGTTCTGTAGTTAACGTCGAACTTGATAACTTTCAGAACAAGTAATTTGAATTACAACTCGACTTGGACTTGTTTTGTTTACAACAATTGTCAAAAATAAAATAATATCTCACAATTTATTGTAAAGAGTAGATACTTAGGCTAAAGTTAGTGTATTCCAATGCAGTACATCCAAAGAGGAGTTGTGCGTTTGAATTCTTCTTTAAATACTCTTGCATGGACTAAGGAGTAAGGATCACTTTGGTTAAGATACTACTTTTATTATTATTATTATTACTTTTTGGTAAAGAACAACAACACTATTTGAAGTTTGCCAAAAAGATACATAAATACAACTCATCCTATTTTTGGACAATGAGATCCCTTCAAGTTTGATACAATTACAAAAGACACCCCAATGGTAATGAATTGACATTTTTGCCCTTTGACTTTTATGTTGATCAATTTTAATGTTGAAATTACCTTTCTAACCTCCTCTAGTCTAGTATGTGCAGATCCATTCTTTCCCTCTCTCCTCTTTTCGTTCTCTCTTCCTTCTCTTGCCGCCCCAACACCAACTGCCCCTTTTCCCACGACATCTCCGTCACTAATTCCACCAAACCACTTCTTCATTCCTTCCCCGTTTTTTTTTTTTTTTTTGTACACACACACATATATGTATATACAGATACATACATGTATATATACACACACACACACAGACACACAATGCAACGACGATAGAGCATTTTCTTTCTCTTCTCTTCTCTTATATATATATATATAGACACACACACAAATAAACTAGATTCAGATCCTTATATATATATATATATATATATATACATATATAGACGTACACACACATTCAAACCAGATTGAGAAAGAGAGAAAGAAAGGGCTTCAACAATTCGGACTAAACCCAAACCGAATTGACTTACAATTCAATAAACCGAACCGAAGTGACTTACAATTCTAAACCCAAACCAATGAAGTGACTTACAATTCAAACCCAAACAACAGGATTCATAGGATCCCAACAGAATAATACAGATTGAGAGAGAGAAGCTTCAAGCCCAAACCGATATGACTTACAATTTGGGTGAAGCATTAATAGACCCAGCAAACTAAAGCTCCAACAACGTGGTGAGCGGTGAGACCCAATATCATCGGCGACAGTTCAGTCTGGCAACGCTATAAGCAACATCATTCCTGCTCGGTGTGAAACCTAGTTCATATTGACGAACAAATTGCAATTATGGCAAGATCTGAGTTTAAACCATCCATAGAAGCTGAAGAGATCTTAGCGTAAACCGGAGGGACTCGAATGGAACGACGAGATCCTTTTTTGTGATCTACGAAGTCAGCCCTCACGTCGTCGAAGGCGTCACTACAAAACCCAATGACTCGGTCCGAAATAACACCACTGCAGGCAGCAGCACTCCGTCACTGAGGATGTGAACTGGGTTTTTCAAGGGTTTGCCATCATGGGAGTACGATTACACCAGGAGCACCACACATTTGGGCCACGTTGTGCCGCCGTAATACATCATAGATGAGCGACGCGTCGAATTTTCGAAGGCAGATGTTATGTTGCCACCACCGTGCTCATCCTTCACCGGACAATTTCATGATTGCGAGTAATATATATATATATATATATATATATATATTTGCACAGATGGATTTATGTATATATCGGTGTATATTTTTTTTATTTTACTATTAAAATTAATCAAATAATGTAGGGCAAATTAGAATTTTCACAGGTTTTCAGTCTCTGTTTGGTTGTCAAATTATAATAAATGATAGTCTATGTATTATTTTAATTATTTGGCTATTTGATTACGTGTTTAATTGATTTATTATTTAAATGTAAATTATGTGCTTAAATAGTTTATTTGAATTAAATTATTTAATTGATGTGCTTTCTTAAATGATGTGTTTGTTTATTTGTAATTAATTAGATTACATGATTAAGTGTTTATTTTATTTTATTATTTTTATTTGTATGGATATGAATAGTAGTAATGGACCAACTATTTGGTTTCTATGAACTACTTGGATAGGAGGTTTAAATGGGAACGGATAATTACACATGGATAGCTATATATGTGTGTATATATATATACAAGGATAATAATTTATTATTAATCTTATTTTAATATTAATATTAATAATATATGGAATATTCTGATATAAATATATTTATATATTAAAGGATATATATATAAGATTATATATATACGTAATATATTAATATATTTAGTTAACTTTTTATTTTTTCCTTTTCTTTTTATTATTTTCCTTTTAAAGTAAACTTAGTTTGGGAAAATGATTAGGGTTATTATTTAGCCTATGAATATATAACTATAGGTTAGTAAAAAGAGGTTGGATATTATTCACGTAATATTTTTTAGAGATAAAAAAGAGAGTTTCGAGAGAGAAAAAAGAAGAGAAAAGAAGAGAAAAAGGAAGATTAGTTCCTTAAGGCAAGTTCTACTTCTTCTCTTCCCCTTTGATTCATAATCTATACATGCTAGATTAGTTCCAGGAATTTAATTAAATTAATTAAATATAATTGCATGAATAAAATCTTAAATTATTGTTCATGTGCTTATATTAATGGGTTTGTGTTGATTTTTCATGTTGTAATGAATCTATATGCATGCTTTAATCAGATCAAAACATGAATTAATTATGTATTTAATACGTGTTCTTGATTTTAGGTGATTTTGTAAATTGATTCATAATTATTTGTTTTAATTGTTGGGGCTTGTGTATCTTTGTAATATATAACATTGATAATCATATGAGATTTATACATCAATTTAGGACCCGAATGGAGGAATTGCAGGTTTGAAATAGCAGTTGCGATGAAGAAGACGACCTGTTTCGGTCGACCGATGGAGTGTATCGGTCGACCGACGTGGGTGTTTCGGCCGACCGAAATAGGGTATCGGTCAACCGAAATATCCTGTTAAGGTAGCATTTTTTTGTTGTCAGTTTTTGGATTTGTTCTAACACTGTAAGTGGTATTTAGCTTTTGGTTAAGTGGTTATTGGTTAATTGGATAACGTTGGAGTGTTACGTATTGGTATCGTACATTAGGATAATTACATGTAACGTCTTATTTAGGTAATTAATTTAACCACTTTGAACACTAGTTAGTGGTTGGTGGTTTTACCACTTTAGTGAAAAAATAAAGATAATGTTTAAATTGGTAGTAACATGGTATTTATTTTTTAATACATGTAATTGTATTAATAAATAATTTTATTTAATTATTAAATTGTAAATCATTTTTGGGATAATATTATATATGTTTAATTAATTTCATATTATTAATTATAATTTAATTATATGAACGGATGCCTTGTGATCTATAAAAATGGTTTATAGCTGTGGCATTTAATTTATTTCTGATTTATATATTGTGGATGAGATTAATGTTTGTATGAGATGTGATCATGGAGGTAGCTAAAAAGCTAGGTGCATTGATAATATATTAATATGGTTATATTGTGGATTAATGCACCATTATAGGATGGGAGCATATTAGGGACAGATTAATTAAAAAGGTTAAGTCCTACCTAGTCATATATAAATGAATGAATTAATTAAAATGTTAAGTCCTATTTATATTTGTGTCAGGTTAACATCATAGTTGGATGACATACCATAGTTTACTTTTATGGTTAGGTAGGATGGATTATATATATATGATTATATGTCATTATATGAGTTTGAGTCTTAGGATCAGTGCTTAGGGTGTGTATATTGCCAGGGATGTGTAGCTAGATATAGTGTAGTTGTGTGACCTGGTAGGTCTAGGTACTCATGCCCACTATATATGCGTTTTGCATGTTGCTTACTATTCAGGTTGAGGCAACCATATAGTTTAGTGAGGTTCCTTTAGTGTGTGTGTGTGTGTATATATATATATATATATTTATGGGTTATAAGTTATTATTGAATTAATTAGGATGTATATGAGTTATAAGTCTCTGTTTGGGATGTAATAGATTATAACTTGTTTGTGGCCTGACCCGCTATAATTTTTCAGGTATTCGTCAGTTCCAGACTTGGGGATCGTTTGTGCTGAGTAAAAATGGTCTATTCACTCCTCCGACCCTACGTAGGACTTCTTCTTTCTGTTTTAGTGGGATATTATTTTTTTCAGTTGGATTTTGGTTTAGAATCCACATGATGGATTCCCAAGTTGTAATTTTAATCAATTACTGGTATAAGAGGATTTAGTTTATTGGAGAATTATTATTGGATTAATTAATTAGGATTTATTATTTAGTATTCTTTTAGCTTTATTCTTTATTCTTAATTCATTTTGTATTCTATACTTGTTAAATTACCTAATTGTTTTGATATCCTCCGGTTCTGTGCTCAGACTTGATCACCCGTGGCTCTAGAATCGAAGGGTATCACAGTTGGTATCAGAGGACTCCAAGTTCAAGTGTCTCTAGGGATTTATAGTTATTTGACTTCCGCGTAGCGTATTATTTTATTTAGAGCCTAAGTTTAGGATTCATTGAATTCATTTACGGTCCGCTTAGAACTTACTAATGTTAATTTTATTCTATAATTTCAGAATGGTTGGCACTAGGAAGAGGATGTGGTCCGCGATGAAAGCAAAGAATGACCCAAAGAAGTAAAACATTACTCCGACGATTCCTCTGCGAAGGCAGACCAAGAAGACAAAATTGGAGACCTCCAATAAGTGTGGTTTCGAAGTATAAGCCAAGAAAGACTTCTTGTGTGCGAGATTGGCCACCATACTGTGGACCTAACACAACTTTGGTGGTGCTAGAAGCGGAGACAAGTGGAATGGAGGACCCTAAAAAAGATCACAGGAAGGAGATACCAGAGCATCCAAGAAGGAGGGTACCAGATCACAAGGATGAATGATCTTTTAAGAGTGATACTTATTACAACTAGCAGTGGAATTATTATTAGAAGAGTGGTACTGTCTAAATTACATACACTAGTATTTGTTTATCTTTAAAGAATATATGATTATTATTCTTTTGGAAGTTTATGGTTTAAAGAAGTTCTTAATAAAGTGAACTGGTGGTTTTGGTATCTCTGTTTTGTTTCATGAGAGCATTTTGTGATATTTGCATAAATGGTTTTATTAAAATAATTGATATTTGGGTAGACAAACAAATGTTTCTTATAACTATGTTGTGTGGATACGAGGCGAGTACTAATAAGGTTATAAAAGAAACTTATGGAAATCAATACTGTAAGTTTGATTTCAAAGGAAGGACTCCTAAGAAAGAGTGATATCCTCAACTTGAGGAGATTTTATAGTGCATTATATACTATATGTGTTTTACTCTACGGAGTATTTGGAAACATTGTTGGTAACACAAGTATGTGATCGACCACATAGTATTGCTACACCTATAGGTGATACAGCTATTTTTTACATGAGAGTGATGGGCCTGTGACATTAGATATTGGTAGACTTAGATTTCTAGCCAATCTATTGGTTATGGACATGCATTCCTATGATGCGATACTTAGGATGGATTAGTTATCTCATTATCATACCCAAATTAATTGTTATAATAGGTCTATTATTTTCACTATACCTGGTTAAGATATATACGTCATCACTATGCCACCTTATAACGGGGTTTCTAGCACGTATTTGTTTTACATTGAGGAGGAGATCGAGGAGGAGGTTACTGTATCATTGGATAGTATACCAATTGTAAAGGAATTTTCAGATATTTTTCAAAAGATTCCAGGGTTGCCACCTAGTCGAGAGATAAACTTTGTGATTGACTTAGCTCTAGGCACTATGCCTATTGTTAGGGCACCATACAGGATGGCACCGGTGGAGAAGCACGAACTAAGGGATCAGATTAAGCAATTACTTAGTCAGGGTTTTATTCGTAGTAGTACTTCACCATGGGGAGCACTAGTTTTGTTTATGAAGAAGAATGATGGATCACTTCACTTGTATATAGATTACAGGGAGTTGAACAAGGTTATTATTCATAATAAGTATCTTTTACCAAGGATTAATGATCTTTTCGATCAGTTGAAGGGAGCTACTTATTTCTCTAAGATTAATTTGCGTTCTGGATATCATCAACTTTGGGTTAGGGAGCAGGATGTTCCTAGGATAACGTTTCTCACTAGATATGTTTTTTATGAGTCAGTCTTCATGGATTTAATGAACAGGGTCTTCAGGGCTTATTTAGATCAGTTTGTCATTGTATTTATTGATGTTATGGTAATTTATTCTAAGTCAGAGGATGATCATGTTAGACATCTTCGTACAGTATTGCAGACGCTTTGTGAACATCGGTTATATGCTATGTGACGACCCTGAATTTCTAAACCCAGTACGTCTTGTAAGGACCAGTAGATGACCCGTTAACGGATCCGAAATGTGGAAGCGAACATAAACAAGTTTTTTGAGATGTGCATCATCCCTAAGATACAAAAATGATCTACCAAGAAGTCCCGTGACTCAGTGGAAGCAAAACCTTAGCTAGGGTTTCAAAACCCGACCAGAATTGGGCTAAGGGCAAAATGGTCATTTCATATAAAAATGGGTGACACCATGCACACCATTGGAAAGAAAATGAAAAATAAATGAAGTTAGACTCAAGAATCGCCCGATTTGGAGTCCAGATGGAAAAGATATGAAGATAGGAAAAAACGGCGTTCTCCAATTAAGAGATACCACGACCCTTTCTCACTAAAACTGTTATAACTCTCACTACGGTTAGAGTTTTGGTGTGTGATTGGTACCATTGGAAATCTACCTTCAAACTCTTGAATTTAGACTCAAGAATGACCTAATTTGAATCAGAATTGAAGGAGATATGGCCCTCTAAAGTTAACTTAAGAAAGTTGTCCAAGAAACTGAAAAGGAATCAAGCTTTAGGGAGGATCAGCCGGCCGATGGCAAGGAACAGCCAGCCAAAACGACCCTTTTCACTTGCAAACTCACTGGAATTGGTCTTGAGAGGCTGTCAGTCGACTGATATCAGTTGTCAGCTGACCGACGCACCTGATATCAGTAAAAATGCTACTGTCAAGTGTGTGAAAAGGTGCTCAGTCCAAACCTAAGGCTATACATACATCCCATATGATCTGAAACAAGTTTAAAAGCATTCCCTAACCTCATACAAGCATCCATAACATGTTAAATAAAAAGGGAACTTCAAATCATACTCCAATGCATGAATTTTGCATAGAAATTCATAAATCAGCCTAAAATAGTTCCAAAGTTGAAATTTAAGAGTTTTATGAGATGCGAACATGCACGCAGATGTAAAATGATAAATTAGATATGCTACAATGGCCT
Organism: Cornus florida; assembly: GCF_030987335.1. Lineage (NCBI taxonomy): Eukaryota > Viridiplantae > Streptophyta > Magnoliopsida > Cornales > Cornaceae > Cornus > Cornus florida. The sequence goes on from NW_026775581.1 coordinate 23,364,712, forward strand.
ACGGCCTCATTACAATCCGTTTACACATTTCGACCTACCAAACCTCCATTTTCACAAAATTGGCTACAATGGTAATACTAGAGCTTTAAAAACATACTTGTAAACTTTAAAGTTAATGGCCCTTGGCCTTATGTTATACATGCAACATATGCATCAAAAAGTGTACTTAGGCACATATTACATATTTCTAGGCAAAAATAACATTTTACACCAAAATGAAGCTACATGTTAACACTTGCATGTTTTCCAAAATATAACAAAATACTTCAAGGCATCAAAGCAACTTAGGGATGTGATGCATCCCAAAATAAAGTTTCTTTACTTGCAAAATAACCCAAACAACTTGGGTGAGTAATCAAGTTACTCGTAGAATGTGGTGCATGCACATACCCTATAGTTTCAAGTATAATGAGAACCAAACATAGATCATCACAAGGGTGCATTCCACCTAACGTCTATGTTTTCAAGGTACTCTAAGGGATCATATCAAGCTATACAAGTATTTGAAATGATAAATACATAGCATCTAAGTATACATAAACAAATACACTAACCACATTGAAACTAAAATTACCAAATCACAAGTTACAAGAAATCCATAATTTACAACTTGGAATATAATTTGAAATCAAATAATGGAAAGACTAGGATATGTGGCCACGAGACCATACAAGTTATTTTGGGTAATTACGACCCATAAGGTACTACCTAGTACGCACGATGACTTAGGAGAATTCTTATCCTCCGTACTAGAGCCAAACCCTAGCCATCAAACATTTCATATCTTTACAAGCTTCCAAAAATCAACAAGTCGATGACATTTATATAATCTCAATGCATGAAACTACCTACCAAGCACAAGTTGGGTGAAACCACACAAACCATGCCCTAAGGTTACATGTCTAAGTGGCAAATTAATTTTGCTACACATTACACTAAAACAATTTACTATCAATATAAGCCATAATTACTAATCATACAATATAATAATTTACCTACAAGTAAATACAAGTGCTATATATAAGGTCTTTATACTAAACTTTCAATGAAATTTCTATTACTTAACAATATAAGTACCATTACCAAGAAATTCATAATAGACCCTCAATAAAATCACAAGTATTAGGCAAGTCATTAAATAATAATTTACCTATTCGATTTAATTAATCATATGTATGCTTTAATTCAGAATTCCTAAGTCAAACATAATAAATCTCTACTTATATGCAAATAGAAGAATTAATAAGGCATGGAATTAATATATATCAAGCTCTAATATATATAAAACCCAAAGAGGATAAACATACAACCACCCCTACCTCAATAGAGAATTGAATCTCTATAATCCAAAGCAACCAAGCTTAAAATGGAAAACCAAACTAGGGTTTTGTAGAGGAGAGTGAGAGGAAGCTAAAGTATTCCAAGCTTAATGGTCTAAGGTGAGTGGAAGGAGGCCAAAATGAAGTCAAAAGCTCTAAGCCAAGCTTTTCCTTCAATGGAGGTTAGGTTAGGGTTTGGGAGCAAAGTAGTGAGGAAGATACAATAAAATGTGGTGAGTGGAGGTTTTAGTATTCCTCCACTCACTATGTGATCTTACACCACAGTTTTTACTCACACCAAATGCAAGACTAAATATGGTGTCTACACTTGTCACCATCCTAAAAAATCATCTAAGGCTTAATATTAAGCCTACACTTGTCAATCATCCATGCCAACAAGTGCTCCAATCTTAGGCCAAAAAATGGGTGAATCTCCACCCTCTATGTGTCATCATACTAAACCTGCAAGTGGTTCCTCCACAATATCAACAAGTAGCTCCATGTTAGTGTGACACTTGTCACACTTTTCAAAAATTACAAAAAGGTCATTTTCCAAAATATCTTCTAAATTAAATTACAAAATAGTCCCTAAGACAAAAAATAATTACTTTATTTAATTACACTAAAACTCCAAAAGTCAAGAATATTTCCAAGAAACTATGCATCCATACCCTTTACAAGAAAAGTAAACCTCTAACATGATTTTCTATAAAAGTAAAAATATACATATCATGGAAATTAATTATCATAGATGCATGCAAAGCCGGAATCAAATCCGAGTACAAAAAGTGAGGTTATGCAAATGAAAACAAAAACCGGGAAAGAGACAAAAATGAAAAAAAAGAAGAAAAATACCGAAAAAAGAAAGGAGGGAAATGACCGGGTCATTACATGCTAAGTTCAAGAAATGTGAATTTTGGTAGTGAGAAGTGAAGTTTCTAGGTCACATAGTGTCAGAAAAGGGAATAGCGGAGGATCCGGCCAAGGTCTCAGCAGTGGTAGAGTGGGGACAGCCTACTACACCTTTGGCAATACTATCATAGATTCATTCAAGGGCTCTCAAAGATAGCATGACCACTCACTCATCTGACTAAGAAGGGTGTACGGTTAGTATGGGATGAACACTGTCAGAAAGCTTTTGATTAGTTGAAGAGCAAGTTGACATCTGCACCTATTCTGTCTACTCCACATAGCAGGATAGAGTATCTTGTTTATACAGATGCTTCTTTGCAAGGTCTTGGGTGTGTTTTGATGCAGGAGAAGTGACCAATTTCGTATGGATCTCGCAAGCTTAAGCCTCATGAGCTTAATTATCCGACATACGATTTGGAGTTGGCAACTGTGGTCTTTACCTTATCCATTTGGAGGCATTATCTGTTGGGAAAGTTTTTCAAATTATTCAGTGATCACAAGAGTCTGCAGTATTTGTTCACTCAGAAGGAGCTGAATATGAGGCAACACAGATGGTTAGAGTTTGTGAAAGACTATCATTTATCAATACAGCACCATCTAGGGAAAGCTAATGTAGTGGCAGATGCACATAGTCACCGACCCTATGCTAGTCTTTCTACATTATTCGCCACTGAGTAGGATACTTTGAAGACAGTTGATGAGTTATTTGATACTTTTATGGCATGTATGGTAGTTACACCTTCTATCATTCACAAGATTCGGAAGGCACAACTCACGGATCAGTAGTGAATGGATAAAGTTGTAGAATTAGCTTCTATAGAGGTTCCATTTTATTATGTTAGGACTAATAGAGGCTTGAGGTATAAAGGGTATCTAATAGTACCTTCTACTGACGAATTGAGGAAGGATGTGATGAATGAGACTTACAAATCTGAATTTTCTATCCATCCAAGAGGAGACAAGATGTATCAGAATATGAAACGGTAGTTTTGGTGGGCAGGTATGAAAAATGATATTGCTATCTTTGTCTCTAAGTGTAGTACCTGTCAGATGGTTAAGATTGATCATCAGAGACCGCCGGGTTCTTTACAGTCACTACCTATGCCAAAGTGAAAATATAAGAGCATTTCTATGGATTTTGTGGAGGGATTGCCTAATTCATTTAAGGATCACAATTCCATTTGGGGTATCGTTGATAGGTTAACTAATTCAGCTCATTTCTTGCCTATTCGCACTGATTACAACAGTTGGCGAGACTTTTATATTACAGAGATTGTGAAGTTGCATGGCATACCATTATCTATTATGTCGGATAGGGATTTGAGCTTTGTGTCAGGGTTTTGGAAGAGTTTTTAGCAAGATTTGGGTATAGAGTTGCATCTCAGTACTGCTTTTCATCCTCAGAAAGGTGGACAAACTAGGATGGTTAATCAGATCATGAAATTTGTGTCAGGGTTTTGGAAGAGTTTTTAGCAGGATTTGGGTACAGAGTTGCATCTCAGTACCGCTTATCATCCTCAGAAAGATAGACAAACCGAGATGGTTAATCAGATCATGGAGGATATGCTTCGTTCCTGTGTCCTGGACTTTAAGGTTCACTGGGAGGATTATTTGCCACTTGTGGAGTTTACGTATAACAACAGCTTTCAGAAGATTATTGGTATGGCACCATTTGAGGCATTAAATGGCTGACCATGTAGATCTCTTATTTGTTGGATGGAGGTTGGAGAGTAGATTTTTGGGTCCTAAATTCATCAAGGATACCTCAAAGATTGCCCTTATTAGGGATCGTATGCGCACTGCCTAAAGTAGGCAGAAGAGTTATGCAGATCATCGTACTCGTATATTGGAATTTTAGGTTGGAGATCAAGTTTTACTCAAAGTGTCTCCTATGAAAGGAGTAATGCGATTTGGAAAGAAAGGAAAGTTGTCACCGCGTTTCGTCGGTTCTTTTATGATGATGGATCTAATTAGACCTATGGCTTATCAGTTAGCACTTTCGGACCATTTACATCGTGTTCACAATGTGTTTCATGTTTACATGTTACGGAAATTTTTGCGGGATGAGGATTGTTTTCAGCATATTAATGTTGGTGAGATTGAGTTACAGCCGGATGTAACATATGTGGAATCGTTGTATTATATTGTGGAATCGTATGGATCAAGTTCTTCGCAATAAGGTATTACCTTTGGTTCGTGTCCAGTGGAGCCATCATAATGAGGCTAAATTTACTTGGGAATATGAGGATGTCATTCGTTCACAGTTTCCAAAAATAATAGAAGAAGGTAAGGGCGAATTCCGGGGACGAAATTCTTTTTGTTAGGGAGAAAAATGTAATACCCCTAATTTTAAAAGGATAGTTTCGGTATTATTTTAATTTTTTTAATTATTTATTTGATTACGTGTTTAGTTGAATTTATTATTTAAATGTAAATTATGTGCTTAAATAGTTTATTTGAAATAAATGATTTGATTGATGTGCTTGCTTAAATGATTGTGTTTATTTATTTATAATTAATTGGATTAAATGATTACATGTTTATTTTATTTTAATTTTTTTATTTGTATGGATATGGATAGTAGTAATGGACCAACCATTTGGGTTCCACGGATTACTTGGATAGGAGTAAAAATGGGTACGGATAATTACCGGTGGATAGCTGTATATATGTGTGTGTGTGTGTGTGTGTGTATATATATATATATAAGGATAGTAATTTATTATTAATCTTATTTTAATATTAGTATTAATAACATATTAATCTTATTTTAATATTAGTATTAATAACATATGGAATAATCTAATATAAATATATTTATATAATAAAGGATATATATATAGATTCTATATATACATAATATTTTAATATATTTAGTTAAATTTTTATTTTTTCCTTTTATTTTTATTATTTTCCTTTTAAAGTAGACTTAGTTTGGGAAAATGATTAGGGTTATTATTTAGCCTATGAATATATAACTATAGGTTAGTAAAAAGGTGCCGGAAATTATTCACGTAATATATTTTAGAAGAAACGGCAGAGAGTTCAGAGAGAGAAAGAAGGAAGAGAAAAGAAGAGAAAGAGGAAGAAGGGGGTTAGGGTTTTTATCAAAATCTTTAAGGCAAGTTCTATTTCTTTTCTTCCCCTTTGATTCATAATCTATACATACTAGATTAGTTCCAGGAATTTAATTAAATATAATTGCATGAATACAATCTGAAATTATTGTTCATGTGTTTATATTAATGGGTTTGTGTTAATTTTTCATGTTGTAATGAATCTATGTGCATGCTTTAATCGGATCAAAATATGAATTAATTATGTATTTATTGTTTGTTCTTGATTTTAGGTGATTTTTTAAATTAATTCATAATTCTTTGTTTTAATTGTTGGGGCTTGTGTATCTTTGTAATATTTAATATTTATAATCATATAAGATTTAGATACGTCAATTTAGGACCCGAATGGAGGAATTGGCAGACCGAAATAGGGTATCGGTCAACCGAAATATCCAGGCAGCGTATTTTGGCTTTTGGTTAAGTGGTTATTGGTTAATTGGATAACGTTGGAGTGTTACGTATTGGTATCGTACATTAGGATAATAACGTGTTATTTGGGTAATTAATTTAACCACTTTGAACACTAGTTAGTGGTTGGTAGTTTTACCATTTTAGTGAAAAAAAAAAGATAATGTTTAAATTGGTAGTAATGTGGTATTTATTTTTAATACACGCAATTGTATTAATAAATGATTTTATTTAATTATTAAATTGTAAATCAATTTTGGGATAATGTTTTATGTGTTCAATTAATTTTAAACTATTAATTATGACTTAATTATATGAATGTATATCCTTGTGGTCTATAAAAATGGTCTATGGTTGTGGTATTTAATCTATCTCTGATTTATATATTGTGGATGAGATTAATGTTTGTATGGGATGTGATCATGGAGTTAGCTAATAAGTTAGGCTCCTTGATAATATATTGATATGGTTATATTATGGATTAATGCATCATTATTGGATGGGGGCATATTAGGGACGGATTAACTAAAAAGGTTAAGTCCTACCTATTCATGTATAAGGTAATGAATTAACTAAAATGTTAAGTCCTACTTATATTCGTGTCAGGTCAACATCATAGTTGGATGACATACCATAGTTTACTTTTATTGTTGGATAGGACGTATTTTATATATATGATTATATACCATGATATGAGCTTGAGTTTTAGGATCAGTGGTTAGGGTGCCTATATTGTCATGGATATGTAGCTAGATATAGTGTAGTTGTGTGTCTGGTAAGCCTAGGTACTCATGCCCACTATATGTGCATTTTGCGTATTGCCTACTATTCAGGTTAAGACAATCATATAGTCTAGTAAGGTTCTTTTGGTGTGTATATATATATTTACGGATTATTAGTTATTATTGAATTAATTAGGATGTATATGAGTTCTGAGTCTCTGTTTAGGATGTAGTAGATTAAAACTTGTTTGTGAGCCTAATCTATTATTATTTTTCATGTGTTCGTCAGTTTCAAACTTAGGGATCGTTCGTGATGAGGAGAGTTGGTCTATTCAGTCCTCCGATCCTACGTAGGACTTCTTCTTTATGTTTTAGTGGGATATTATTATTTTTAGTTGGATTTTGGTTGGGGGTCCATATGATGGATTCTTAAGTTGTAATTTTAATTCATTACTGGTATCAAAGGATTAAGTTTATTGGAGGATTATTATTGGATTAATTAATGAGTTTATTATTTAGTATTTTTTTTTAGCTTTATTCTTTATTCTTACTTATTTTGTATTCTATACTTGTTAAATTACCTAATTGTTTTGATATCATTCGGAACTGTGCTCGGACTTGATCACCCGTGGCTCTACAATCGAGGGGTATCACACAAATCTAATAAGGGGGTGTCATTATCCAAAACTAGGGTAAGTTGTATCTATTTGTCCTTTGGGCAAACCTTAGGGGGTGTTGCTGTACTTTATCCTTCTTTTTTTTTTTTTTTAAATAATAATAACTGACAAGTAGGTCAAGAAGTTGAGTCCCTTGCCTACGGGCGGCTCATTATAATTTGTGACCTTAGCTAAAAAAATTAAAGTGGCCTTTTAATAAAATCTACCCATATATTCGTATTAGTAAATATGCTTATTAGTTGTTTCGTGATTTTCTTAGTAGTAAGATTTCTCCAATCTCTAGTTACATCATTAGTTTATTAGCTTGTGTTAACTAGTAGACACATTTAACAATATAAATAAAAAATGATGACAACTCACAAGTAAAATATAGGCAAAAGTGCAAAAAATCCCCTTAAAATTTCATATGAGCAAGTTAGTCTCTCTAGTTTCAAGAGTGATCAATTTGCCCCTTTACATTTTATCTCAGACCATTTTTCATCTGATGTCATTTTGTATTTACCAAACGATCATCTATAATTAACTTTTTTTAATAGCAAATAAAAAATATATATGGCAAATATCTTAAATGCCCTCTATAATAAACTGAGGCATTACATGGCCGTAAATTGACTTAGGTGCTATAGTTACTCATGTGGGCCTCTGTCTGGTTTATGTGAACTTGGGCCAAATGGGTTTCCAAATCCTTCCTTTTTTTTTTTTTTTTTTCTCTCTCTCTCTCTCTCTCTCTCTCTCTCTCTACAGAATTGGAGAACATGTGTCCGTTAACTATTTCCTCATCTGTAATATATATATATATATATATATAGTAACACTTCCTCATTTGTATTCATGGCCTGGTTCAATAGAGAGTGAAAAGACGAAAAATCATTCAGAGCACAAAACTAACTAGCAACTTATTAAAGTTTTAAGCAAATGAAATCCTTGAAAACTATTTTAAGGTAAGGAATGAGGAAGGCTTTTGAGGCTAAAATGGGATTTTACAACCACATTTCAAATTATATTATATACATTTCATGTTTGTATTATATCATCAGTTATATTGTATTACATTACAGACCATTTGATATAGTCTAGTTTTCAAAACTCTTCTAACAACTAGAAAAGACAGAAGTAAAAGAAATATATATGAACATATATATATATATATATATATATATATATATATATATATATATATATATATATATTTAAATTTTTAAATGAACTGACCTTGGAGGAAGAGCATATAGAGTAGATGAAAGGAGAGAACAAAAATAGGTTTGATTGAAACAAAGAAATGTAAAGCCCTTTTTATAGGGAAACGAGGTATAACAGTCATATTGGAGGGTACTTTCGGGATTAATAAAAAAGTATCAATCATGTGCATCACAATATGGAAAGAAAATGGCCGGAGGTAAAATGCAAGGGAGCAAATTGTTCAATTTTAAAAGTGTAGGGACTAACTTGCTCACTTTTATACTACAGGGGGTATTGTGCTCACTTAGTGAAACTTTTGGGGTGTTTTGCACTTTTGCCCAAAATATATAGTCTTATGATAAAAAAATTAGTAAGAGTCTTAAAAAAATATAGAAAGTTTCACCAATTCCCACCACAATGATTAAATATATATTTAATATTTATGGTTGGTGTAATGATAGCAGGGAGAAATATATATATACACACACACACACACATGTGTACTCTGGACCGGAGCTAACGCTGGTGTAATGAGGATAAGAGAGACTAAAAAACAAAAGTGATATAAGGATACAAATATTTTGAGTCCATTATTACATTTCTTTGGTGGTTGAAATTTAATAATAGAAGAAAATAAAAAAATTTAGGTAGTTTATAATATATAAAGAAAAAAAATATTGGGACCTTTAAGAAAAATAAGGTGAAAATGGATATAAATCTTTTAGACCCACTATCAAATCTCTTTATTAGTTGAGGTTTAATAATTAAAGCAAATAGATTTTTTAGGAAAGTTATACTTTATATAAAGAAATGAAAATTTTTGGGGTCTTCTTATTGGTTGGAGCCTTAGGCGACTGCCTAACTCGCCTAATGCTCTAGCGGCCCTGCACTTGCTTGTAGTAAGTGTGATTTTTTTTTTTTTCAACTTAAACGAAAAACATAAAAAGAAAAAAAAAATGATTGTCCATGTTCCTTCAAGAAGAAAAATAGAATCCAATAATCACATACCCTTGGGCCTAGTTTGGTACACAAGAATGAAATGATCATTTCACTTTTAGATTCACTCTCTCTTATTTGGTGTGCTGTATTAAAGTGGAATGATAATTCACCTTCTTGGAATGCCACTTAATGAAAAATTGTAATAACCATTCACCTTCTTGACTGATAGAATGATCATTCCATTTTAACCAATAATTAAAATAAAATAACTTTAAGACTAAAAAAAAAATATCCTCTTTATAGCTTTGACCTAGGTTTATTGTTTAATTAATAACATAGTAAAGTCCCCCTCTCTCTCAAACCAGCACCATCGCTGCCAACACCACCTTTCGTCACCACTATCACCGACACCGTTGCCTTCCACCACCATAACCACCACCATTACCATCGTCGTCGACTTCCTCACTGACCTGCCACAACCACCACAACCATCTTCCACCACTACCATTACCACCATCACCTCTACCACTACACCACCAATGTCACCACTGATGAGTGCTCAAATGTGACGTATTTTAGCACCTAAGTTAGGATATTTTAGTCCATTCATCTATCTTTCTTTCATTTCTTATATACTTATTTGTGTTTTTGTCAATTTCAGGTCAATAAAGTTCAAACAGGCTAACAAGAGCTATTTAGCTCAATTTTAGAGCTAAGGAGCAAAGGTGGAAAAAAGCAAAGAAAATTGCACCAGAGGAGCTTCGATCGATCGAAGAGGTCTACAATTGATCGAGATGAGGAGGTGCCAGCTCAGCAAGTGGATAAGCCCATAAGACATTTTTGATGCCATGTCAGCTTCGATCGATCGAAGCTAAGTGTTGGATAGATCGAGAATCTTTGATCGATCGAGAATGTTGCTGGCAGTGAGTTGTTTAATTCCCGAGCGCACCGATCTCTACCTAACTTGTGTAGCTGCGAATTTCCTCTAATCATAGGCTATATTTCTAAATTGGTGTCTACTCAAAGAGGCTTATATATAAAGGGAATTGAACCATTTTTGTACAGAGATTTTTATCATTTTTAATTTTACATTGTAATTTTTATTTTCTCTCTAGAAAAGTTATAGATTGGGGTTAGAAAAAGAGAGGAGAGTGGAGGCTCCAAGAACACATCTCAACATCTATACACTCTCTCTTAAGAATTCAACAAAGAAGAAGAGGAAGAAGATAGAGCCATGTTTGGGGATTTCCCTTGAGGGTTCCAAGATCACACCCACCTTCTCCATGATTGGCTAGATTTCTCCTTGGGGCTTAGATGAGCCCTAAGTTTGTAATCTAAACCTTTATCTCTTTCATACTTTTTGGGGAATAATATCTTGTGATTAGTGTTTTAGCCCTGTGAATTAATGAATCTTGGGTTCTCCTTTGATTTCTATGGATTAATTCTTTCTATTAATTCTCTATGTGATTACATGTTATCTTATGTGTGATTATTTAGTAATTGATCTCTACACTAGTCTTTTTATATTAATTGCATGTCTATGTGTGGTTGATTGAGAATCGAGTGATGGCTAGACATGGTTTTTATTAGATAGGTTTGTTAATTAATTTAATGGATTATGCTTATGCTTGATGGGTTGTTCTACAATTTAATTCATGCTTTAGGTAGGTAGACAATCTTTACTTGATTTGATATTCCATGGCTTATTATTGTAAATTCCATGATTCTCTAGATTGATGTGTGCTACAATTGTAGCTAGTTTGATGGGTCTTGCTTAGAATTGATGGGTTGTGCTACAGTTAGTTTATTTGTCGGTTAGGTAGACAATTCATATATGAATTTGATGGTCCATGCTTAATATTGCAATCGGTAGTGGCATTTTGTTCAAAAGAATGTTTTCTCCAAATTAGTTGAAAGTGTGTGGTTTGGTGAACGAGCTTGGTGGCCATTCCAATGCACCCCAAGACCTCACTTCTTATCTCTTAAATCCCTATCTTAACTTAGTTTATTTTAATTGCATTTTAATTAATTATTGTATAGAGTAATCAACCAACCCATCCCTCCTTTGCAATCAATTGATACATTAGAGTCGAAATTAAATTCCAACACGTATAATCCCTGCGGACGATCCCTACTCACTATACTTCATTAGTTGTAGTAGTGATTTTTATAAATGTAAATTTGACTAGAAAGGATTCCGAAACCACATTTATATTTTAACCTTACGAAGCGACCTTTCGCATTATCGTCAAATTTTGGCGCCGTTGCCTAAGATTAACGGTTTTGTTGGAATTAGATTAGCCAATAGTGTTCATTTGATTGCTTCTATTTTTATTTTATTTTCTTTTGTATATTCATTTCTTATTTTTGATATTATTTGTCAATTAGGTACTTGACTACAAGAAAGACAAACTTTGGAACTTGAAGTAATTAATAGAGCTTAAAGCTAACATTAAAATTTGAAGTTGCTTAAGGACCTTTGTGAGCAATTCTTGGAACTCTTGTATTTTAATTGTGCACTTCTTTGCATGCTTGTGATAGCCTTTGTTGAGGTTATTTTCATTACTTTATTTTAAGTCCAAGCATCGGCTCGTGTGGAGGCCAAAATTTTTTCTTGCATTTGAATTTTTAATATGAATGGAGCCATTGTTTGATCCAAGTTTGGGGGGGAATTTCTTCCCTTCACCTTATGCTCCTCCATCATATTTTAATTCTTATGAGGTTGAGTCCAATGTTTAACATGCATCACTTTATTATGGACTTGATCACTCTTTTAATTCTCCTTGTGACTATTACCCTCCCCACCATTTTATGAAGAACCACCTCCATCATCTTATTTACTCGAGTTTCAAGAAAAAATGTTAGCTTTACTTGATGGACTTAATTCACAAACTCGACATTCTCTCACATTCTCAAATCTTAGCCAAGCTTGAAGCTCAAGTTGAGCAAATTGCAAGTACTCTTTCTCGTTAAGAGAAGGAGGAAGAGGTAAATGAAAAAATGCCAAGAACTTCGATTTTAATAAATGAGGATGACGAGAATGAAGAGGGAGAAGTAGCAAGTGAGCAATTTAAGGAGTTGATGAGTCCACCAATGGTTAATCCAATAGAGCACAACATGACTTATGAGGATTTTCATTATTTTGATCATGATTTAATTCCAGCCATTAATACTTTAGAGAGTGAGGAGACAGCGACCACTATAAAGGTAGGAGAGGAGGAGGAGGAACTTATGAAGAGGGCCTTCCATCTATTATCTCCAAAGACCCTCTTGAGACATACCTTTTTGAAATGTATAAAAATTGTGGTTTTAACCTTGAAAGCTCTAAAAATGAAATGAACTCTCTAATGGATTCCTTAGCTAACTTGGAAAGTGAGGAGATGGTCATTTTTGAGGAATAGAAAAAGGATGAAGAGAAGGTGTTTCTTGATATTCCAATTGAGTCTTTAAAAGACTTTGCCTTGCCAAGTGCAAGGCCGCTTATCATTGATTTTATTTTCAAGACCGTGGATGAAAGGAACGAAATTATCTCTTTCATTTCTTTTCAAGTCATTTTTTTTGAGGATGATTTCATTGTTGTAAGTGAGACATTGAATGAAAAAATGAAAAGAGGGTCAATAAAGATGTTTCATATCCAGTTTTTGATACTTTCGACTAGTGAGTCGAACCAATGTCTTGCTAGAGACGTTAAACACTAGCATTCGTAGAATTTCACAACTCTATTCTTTCCCTATTTCTTTATATTTTTTTACTTCTTGCGGCGTCTAGATGTGTTCCATTGCACTTCATTGTCAAAAATCAGGTTTTTAGACCATATTCATGCATTTTGGGCCCTAGAAAATTTCTGCCTTTGAAAATTTTTTGAAATTCAGCAATTTGTGCATAGGCAGTTCGATCGATCGAAGACTTTCTCAATCGGTCAACGCTTATTCCGATCGATCGAAAATGGTCTCAATTGATCGAAAATAATTTCGATCGATCAGAATTGCGTCGAATTTTTTTGATTTTAGGGCAATAATGTTCATGTTTTCGATCGATTATGGCCCAACTCAATCGATTGAAGTAAATTTCGATTGATTGAGCACTGTTCATATATATATATATATAAAAGAAAGAGTTTTTATTTTTCATTATTTTGTTCTTGCATCATTTCTTACTTTTTATTTTTCATTTTTTGCATTGTACATATTCTTTCATTGCATTTTACCTTTTTTATTTTTCTTTTTCATTTTGTTTATACATTTTTGAATTTTATTTCTTACATTTTGTCTATACTTGCTTTCATAAAATGAAAAATACAAAAATTTGTTTCACCATTGTGCCCTTATGTGTAGTCATGCTACTTTCATGTTTTATCTAGGGCTTAATCTCTTATCTCTCTTGTATATTGTGCTATATTGTCTTAGAATGTTTGATTTGGTTATCTTTATCCCATTTGATATTTGATGTGAGTTTGTTAGCGTGGTTATTCAAGTAGGTTGTTGATTCCAAGTTTGGGGTGCACTCTTTCCCAATGGATCACTACCGGGCTTCATGTCTTTGCCACTACGGTATATTCTTTCCATCTTTTCCATTGTTCTCATTGCACATTGAGGATAATGTGCGGTTTAAGTTTGGGAGTAAGGTGGCTTTGTTGCATTCTATTTGAGTTGAGCTTTAAATGCATGATTGAGATTTGAGATTGATGTTAGCTATGATTTTGATCATTTGAGGATCATAATACTTAGAATTTAAAAATTACTTAACTTGAGAGTCCAATACTCCTTGTATGCTTTATGGATGCCATTTAGGAGTAAATTTTTTGATGATTGAGATTTGAGATTGATGTTAGTTATGATTTTGATCATTTGAGGATCATGATACTTAGAATTTAAAAATTACTTAACTTGAGAGTCCAATACTCCTTGTATGCTTTATGGATGCCATTTAGGAGTAAATTTTTTGAAAAATTGATATCTTACTTGCATTTGTGGTCCACATCATCTTGATTTTGTGATTGTTTTGAGATTCACTTAAGGATTCTACACTAGCACAGGCATACACTAGCATTCATTTGTGAGGTACATGCTTTGTTGATTATTGATTTGGTATATCCCAATTGAGCTAGTAGTGTATTAAAAGCTTTCATTTGGATAAAGGTGGATAACAAACCCTTTTCATTGAGTAGCCGAGATTCTAGCCTCATCAAGTACTGAATTTCTCGCGCCGAAACGTGGAGGGCCTAAACTCTAGGTTAATAACTTGAAAAAAAAAAAGAAAAAAAGAAGAAGAAAGAAGTGAGGACTTCTCCCAAAAGGTGAGAAGTGGGAAATGATTGGATGGAGGTTGTTTTGATTTGTAGCCTAGTTGATTTGAGCTTGTAAGTCTTTAGGGGTGTTTAAACACCTAATGCCCTAAAATCGTCCGATTTAGGAGTCATTGACCTCACGCTCGACCTAATGGATTGCTAGAAAGTTTAATAGATCAACACATTGCACCATGCTTCCATCTTTAATCCTCTAGGTTAGTAAAAAAAAAAACAAGTGAAAAGAATAAGCGCACGTAGATGAATAAAGTTTTAATAAAGGGTCTACTCTTTGTCTTGATAACCGGTACTAGATTTGTGTGCTAGTTTGAGGGTAAGGATGTGATTATTTCTTTAGTTAGCTTAGATAGCAACATATTTGATGTCGGTTCACTCAAAAAGGATTCTAGAGTTGTTTTGATTTGCATGATCATTTTCTTGATGTTTGGAGGACAATACTTGCTTGCTTGATGTTGAGATTTTGAGAGATTGCTTGGAAAGGGTTGAAAAATTGTATACTTGAGGTAGTTTTCTCCTAATGCTTGTTTTGTATATTGGTGCCTCTCTTGTGAGGAAGAGCTCAATGTTTGTGGGTATCATTTTTGGAAACCCTCACGAGACTTCACTCATCTACTAAGGGTAACCTAAAGGTTTAAAAGGCTTGTTGCATATGCTAAATGCAATCGTGTTCCCTAAAAAAGTGGCGTTATCCTTTTATTGCTTTCTAGTTCATAGTTACTTAGATGTTTATTTATTTCTTCTCATTCTCCTTGTAGTTCATCGCTAGGGACTAGCAATATCTAAGTTTGGGGGTGTGTTGAGTGCTCAAATGTGACGCATTTTAGCACCTAAGTTAGGGTATTTTAGTCCATTTATCTATATTACTTTCATGTCTTATATACTTATTTGTGTTTTTGTCTATTTCAGGTCAATAAAGTTCAAACAGGCTAATAAGAGCCATTTAGCTCAATTTTGGAGCAAAGTTGGAAAGAAGCCAAGAAAATTGCACCAGAGGAGCTTCAATCAATCGAAGGGAATCCCGATCAATCGAAGAGGTCTACAATTGATCAAGATGAGGCGATGCCAGCTCAGCAAACTAGAAAAGCCCAGAAGACATTATTGATGCCACGTCAGCTTTGATCGATTGAAGCTAAGTGTTGGATCGATCGAGAATCTTCTATCGATCAAGAATGCTGCTGGCAGTGAGTTGTTTAATTCCCGAGCGCGCCAATCTCTACCTAACTTGTGTAGCTGCGAATTTTAACCAATCATAGGCTATATTTCTGACTTGGTGCCTACTCAAAGAGGCTTATATATAAGGGAATTGAACCATTTTTGTAAAGAGTTTTTTATCATTTTTAATTTTACAATATAATTTTTATTTTCTCTCTCTAGAAAAGTTAAAGATTAGGGTTAGAAGAAGAGAGGAGAGTGGAGGCTCCAAGAACACATCTCAACATCTACACACTTTCTCTCAAGAATTCAACAAAGAAGAAGATGGAGCCATGTTTGGGGATTGCACTCTTACCTCCTTCATGATTGGCTAGACTTCTCATTGGGGCTTGGATGAGCCCCAAGTGTGTAATCTAAACCTCTATCTCTTTCATACTTTTTGGGGAATAATATCTTGTGATTAGTGTTTTAGCTTAGTGAATTTAATGAATCTTGGGTTCTCCTTTGATTTCTATGGATTAAATCTTTCTATTGATTCTCTATGTGATTACATATTGTCTTATGTGTGATTATTTGGGAATTGATCTCTACACTAGTCTTTCTATATTAATTGCATGTCTATGTATGGTTACTGCTATACATGGTTTTTATTAGATGGGTTTGTAAATTAATTTGATGGATTATGCTTATGCTTGATGGATTGTTCTACAATTTAATTCATGCTTGTAGGTAGGTAAACAATCTTTACTTGATTTGATATTCCATTGTTTATTATTGCAAATTCCATGATTCTTAAGATTGATGTGTGCTACAATTATGACGAGTTTGATGGGTCATGCTTAGAATTGATGGGTTGTGCTACACTTAGTTTATTTGTTGGTTAGGTAGACAATTCATACATGAATTTGATGGTCCATGCTTAATATTGCAATTGGTAGTCGCATTTTGTTCACAGTAATGTTTTCCCCAAATTAGTTAAAAGTGTTGGTTTGGTTAATGAGCTTGGTGGCGATTCTAATGCACCCCAAGACCTCACTTCTCATCTCTTAAATCCCTATCTCAACTTAGTTTATTTTAATTGCATTTTGATTAATTTTTTTCTGGAGTAATCAACCAACCTAACCTTCCATTGCAATTAATTGATACATTAGAGTTGAAATTAAATTCCAACATGTATAGTCCCTGCGGACGATCCCTACTCGCTATACTTCAGTAGTTGTAGTAGTGGTTTTTATAAATGTAAATTTGACTAGAATGGCTTCCGAAACCACATTCATATTTTGATCTTGCAAAGTGACCTTTCGCATTATCGTCAACTACCTTGCATCACCATTGCCTTCCACCACCTTCAACGTCCCCTTCCACTCCCTTCCTCATCACCACCATTACACCACTCTTACACTGCCATCGTCACTACCTTCCATCACCAACACCACTATATCACCACCACTTCCACCGCCATTGTCAGTAAAGCTACCACTTTCTGCGACCACCACCATTTCCATCATTACCACCACTGCCTCCTTCCCCCACCACCATTGTCACCCACACCTCCACATCCAAACTACCACTATTGCTGTCTTCCATCGCCACCACCGTTGCCACCTTCCACCAAACTTTCGTTGCCTCTGTCGCTACCAATCCATCACAGCCACCACCTCTGTCGTTGCGCGCCTTCCATCACTGCTGCCTTCCACCGCCACCACATTGCCTCTAGCTCCTCTTCTATCGCCTTTCACCACCACTATAGCTGTCATTTCTTTTTTAAAATATATAGATCGAAGAACGTTATTTTTTTAGTTTAATTTATTTATTATTAGGATATGTATTTTGGAGAATTCACTTTAAATTCATTTCATTCTAAATTTTAAATTGATCCAAATTTACAATCAAATAGGTGGATGGGAATGGCCATTGCATTCTATACATTCCTACGTACCAATTTAGGTCTCAGTGTGTTGCCATTTTCAAGTTAAAGGAGTTAGAAGGAAAGATATTTGAACCCAATAATATAGGGTGGAGGCACTTAGGGATGGAGCCGGGATTTATTTTTATTTTTTTGGGGGTAGCGGGGGGGACAAAGTAGTAATTTACAAATTATATACCTATATGTGTGAAAAAAATTCATTTCCAACGATATTTTTGAAAAAATAAATAAATTTTAGGTTAGGCACAAAATAATATTTTATAAATATTATACCTAGATATATATAATAATTTTTGATAGGGAAAGATAAACCTAACCTACATTGACCTAAAGATAGAGGCAACTAAGTGTTGACCAGCCACCAAATCTCTTCGGTGATCAACGATAATATTTTGTTATTAGGGATAACGATTTTCATTGGATAAGAATGATGACAAATCTTATCAAGGATAAGATTTTCATGGGAATGATGACAAATATTATTAAGGATAAGATTTCTATGGGATAAGTTCCATGGGATAAGGATGATGAAATTTCCTTATCAAGAATAAGGGAAGCGACGATAAATAGGAAGACGTTCGGGAATAAGGTACACAAAAAAAAACTCTTACTAGGGAAATTACGATTGAAATTCTTTCTCTAGAAACCCTCACTAACTTGATCGTCGGAGGGTCAATGACCAACACCTCACCGGTGTTTGACTTTGCCGTCTTTGTTTTGCAGGAAACGGTGTCGTACCAGGCCGCGGCGAATTTCGATCTCAACAGTTGGCGCCGTCTGTGGGAACGACGATTCCCTTAAATCAATTAATTACTCAGTTGGGTATATACGTGTGCGGTCCGATACGGTTACCGAAGGAACACTAATGTGGCTGGAGGTCGCACTACCACCATCAAGTTTGGAGAGTGTGATATTTAAGGCGAGGGCTAAGAGTTTTACATTTATAGAAGCCACTACTACCTTCACTAAAAATATAGCTAGGGCGAGTAGGAATCGTCCCAAGGGATTGTGAGGGTCGGACAAGGTTGTGGAATCGCTATTAGGGCTAGTAGGTCGAATGATCAAACAATTGGTTGGTTGGTTGATTAGAGAGCAACTAAATTGAATTAAGTAATAACAAAAGAATGCAACTAAAAGTAAGTAAGAGAGAGAAGAGTCTTGGGGTTTAGAGATCACCACCAAGCAATGCATTTCTATACCATTGACAAGAGACTAATGAGGGAAAATGGTGTGTTGCAATATTGGTGTGTGCGTGTTTGGTTGATTCAACAAGCAAGGATGACTAGTTAAGCATTTATTGTCTAAACATCATGTTAAAAGCACAATATATCTAAGCAATAAATCATATATTGTCTAAACAACATGTGAAAGGCACAATAGATCAAAACAAGTTATTAATCCTTTCATTAAGCTCACAATCCAAATACAACACAAGGTTAGAGACATATGCTATTTGCATTCAAAAGCTTGGATCATCAAACAACAAGCATGGATTGTTCTCTCATTTAACACTACACTACAACTACACTACATCTACACTACTAGCATGAAAATAAACTAGGGGAGAGGCACAATCCATCAAAGAATAAGTATGAACCATCAAGAAAATTACAAGAGCATTCTTTTTAAGCACTATGCTTTGACAATCTCTAAATCTATAGCATCAATACACATAGACATGCATCAATAACACAAAATCTAGAGACAAGCACATGAACATCTATTCTAGCATACATAGACATATAGATAGAATGAAATGATCAATTGAAAGTATTAAACCACATAAATCATTGAACAATCAAGATCTATATATACCCAAGTGTCAAAACATTAATTACAACACTAAACCCTCAATAATACACAAGATTAAGATATAGAAAGCATGCTTGGGGCTAACTTTAGCCCCAAGAGGATGTCTAGCTACTCATGGTGATGTTGCTCCAACCCTCAATGGCTAACTCCATGGTTGAAATCTACTCCTTGTTGATGAAGACTCTAATCGTGTCTCTAGCCTCCTCCTCTTTTTTTTTACACTAAGAATAGCCTCTCAAATTGTATCTACCAAATGCTAAGTCTCCCTTCAAAAAGTGCATCATATTCCTTTTATAGGTAGGTCAAGTGACACACTAAATGAGCTAGGGTCGTGCAAAGAATATTCTCTAATGATTGGATAGAGGACGGATTAAATAAGCTGGCTTTTTAACTTTTTCGCATTGGAGGAAGTTCGATCGATCAAACCTTGGACTTGGATCGATCGAACTGGCTGACATCCATCGAATTGAGGCTGGATCGATCCAACTGGTTGAGCTTTTTGGGAAAAGACAAATCCGAGATATTTTGGGGGATATTTTTGGGAAAAGGACAAAAGTGGTTAGTGGGTGGTACAGCTGTGGATGAGATCAGTCATAGGACAAAAGTGTTCGATCGATCGAAGGGTGGTGTTCGATCATCGAAGGGTGGTGTTCAATCGATCGAACTTTGGACTTTTTGCTTTTGGGTCAAGGTTTGGATCTATCTTGAAGTGCTGAGATTGATCAGTGTTCGATTGATCGAACCTTGAAGTTGGATCGATCGAACTTTGCTGCTTCCTACCTTTGGCTTCATTTGCTTCTTTCTTTCTCCACTTTGTTCCTTTCTTTGTTTAATCCCATAATTGCTTCAATTAAGCTCTTATTTGGCCGAGTTAGCTTATTTTCGAGATAAGTGCCGGAAAATGGAAATATTACGAAATTAATCTAAAATGGTAAAGTAAGATAGATGAAGGTACTAGAATGCCTAAGCTTAAGGGGTTTAAATATGCACTTTTTAGCGCTCATCACACCCCCAAACTTAAATATTGCTAGTCCCTAACAATGAACTAGAAAGTAAAGGAATGAAATGAACAACTATACAAGTATGAACTAGAAAATAATAAATGGATAATGCCACTTTCGTAGGGAATACGATTACACTTAGCATATGGAATAAGCCTTTTAAACCCCTAGGTTACCCCTAGTTGATAAGTGAAGTCTTGTGAGGGTTTCCAGAAATGGTACCCACAAACATTAAGCTCATTCTTTTAAAAGATGTACCAATATTGCAAACAAGCATTGGGAGAAAACTACCTCAAGTATGCAATTTTTCAAACATTTCCAAGCAATCTCCCAAAATCTCAACATCAAGCAAGCAAGTATGGTCCTCCACATATCAAGAAAATGATCATGCAAATCAAAACAACTCTAGAATCCTTTTTGAGTGGACCGACATCAAATGTGTTGCTATCTTAGCCAACTAGAGAAATGATCACATCCTTACCCTCAAACTAGCACACAAATCTAGTACCGATCATCAAGACAAAAAGTGTACCTTTTATTAAAGCTTCATTCATCTGGGTGCGCTTATTCTTTTCACTCGAATTTTTTTTTTAATTTTTTTTTAGGATCAAAGATAGAAGCATGGTGCAATGAGTTAATCTATTAAGCTTTCTAGTGATTCATGAGGTCGAGCATTAGGTCAATGACTCCCAAACCAGACGGCTTTAGGGCATTAGGTTAGGCATTAAAATACCCCTACGGACTTACAAGCTCAAATCAACTAGGCTACAAATCAAGCGAACAACCATCTAATCTTTCCTACTTCTCACCATTTGGGAGAAGTCCTCACTTTTTTTATTGCTTTTTCAACTTTTTTTATTTTTTATTATATATATATATATATATATATATATATATATATATATTCAATTTCAATTATTAACCTAGAGTTTGGGCCCTCCACCTTTCGGCGCGAGAAGTTCAATGCTTGATGAGGTTAGAATCCCGGCTACTTAGTGAAAAGGGGTTGTTATCCACCTTTATCAAGAATGAAAGTTTTTAATGCACTACTAGCTCAATTGGGATATAACCAATTCAACAGTCAACAAAGCATGTACCCCACAAAAGAATGCTAGTGTGCGCCTGTGCTAGTGTAGAATCCTAGAGTAAATGTCAAAACAATCACAAAATCAAAATGATGTGGACCACAAAGGCAAGCAAGATATCAATTTTTTAAAAAATTTACTCCTAAATGGCATTCACAAGGCATACAAGGAGTATTGGACTCTCAAGTCAAGCAATTTTTAAATTTTAAGCAATATAGTCCTCAAAAGATCAAAATCATAGCTAATCATGGATCTCAAATCTCAATCATGCATTTAACGTTCAACTTTAAGTAGAATGCAACAAAGACACTTTACCCCCAAACTTAAACTGCATATTATCCTCAATGTGCAATGAGAACAATAGAAAAGATGGAAAGAGTATACCGTGGTGATGTAGACATGAAGCCTGGTAGCGATCCAATTCGAAAGACATCTCCCCCAAACTTGGAATCAACAACCTACTTTAAGAACCACACTAGCAAACTCACATCAAATTTCAAATGGGATAAGAACAATCAAGCATTCTAAGGCAATATAGCACAAGGTGAAAAAGAGATATAAGATCAAGCCCAAGATAAATCATAAAGTATGCATGACTAAACATAAGGGCACAATGGTGAAACAAATTTTTTTATTTTTCATTTTATGAAAGCATGTATAGACAAAATGTAAGAAAAACAAAGAATATGATGCATGAATAAAATACAGAAAGAAAAATAAAGAAGGCAAAATGCAATGAAAGAATATGTACAATGCAAAAAATGAAAAACAATATGTACAATGCAAGTATATACAAAATTTTCTTACTTTTTGTTTTTCATTTTTTTTTTTTTATGACATAACAAGTATGTACATACACACAAAAAAATGCAAAGAAATAAAGATGCAATAAATGAAAATGCAACGAAATAAAAAAAAATGCAAATTATTTATTTATTTTTATTATTATTATTATTTTTTTTTGTAATGAAAGTATGTACAATGAAACAAAATGGAAGAAAAGTAAAGAAATAAAAATGAAAATGAACATGTATAAAACATGAGATAAAAGACACAATGTATCATGTGGGTGCTAAGTTTAACGTCTCTAGCAAGATGGAATGGTACATTGCTTTTTTTTTTTTTTTTTTTTTTTTTTTAGACAAAACAAATATGTACACAAACAAAAATAAAAATGCTAGTAAATAACAATGCAAGGAAATAAAGAATACAAAGAATAATAATTTTTTTATTATTTTTTTTTTTTGAAATTAAAAATTAAAAATTAAAAATTAAGAAAAATTAAAAATTAAAGTTAAACAAAATGTTTTTGGATTTTTTTTTGGAAATAAGATAAAAGGAAATAAAATAAAATAAAAGAAAAGAAAAATATATTTGGGATTTTTTTTTTTTTAAAAAAAACTTTTGAAAAAAAAATAATTCTTGAAAGTAAAAATGAAAATAAAATAAAATAAAAATCTTTTTGGAGTTTTCGAAAATAAAATAAAATAAACAAAAATATTTTTGTATTTTTAACAAATTTTAAAACTCTTTTTTTTTTTTTTTTGAATAAACAATAAAATAAAAAAATATATTTTTGGATTTTAAAATTTGAAAAGTCAAAACAAAGTCAAAATAGTGAATTGAAAAACAGAGATCGATCTGAACAAAATATTCGATCGATTAGACAGAGGGCTAAAAGTATGCAGGTTTTTGGGTTAAATTTTTTTTCCTAGTGTTGGAACTTAAGATCGATCCAATGATGAAGTTGGATCGATCGAAGAACTTCAGATCGATCTTGAAATATTTTCGATCGATGGGACAGAGAGTTGAAATATGCAGGTTTATGCAGGCTCAAAATTTTTCTAAGTGTTGAAACTCAAGATCGATCGAACTTGATGTTTGTATCGATCGAAGGTCTTCTGATCGATCTAACTGAGAATTGAGATATGAAGATTTTCTTGGATCGATGAGACAGAGAGTGATTTGGATGCAGGTTTACTGTAAGAATGAAGTTCGATCGATCGAACTCTTATTTGAGATCGATCGAACTTATGCAAAATGCTGAATTTCAACATGAAAGCTCATGCAATCCTTATCACAGTTCTTTTCAATGCATATGAACCAAAAACAAGTATCTAGACTTCGCAAGAAATGAAAATTAAGATAGAAATAGGGGAGGAATATGGTTTTGACAACCTACGAAATGTTTTTGCTAGTCTTTAACGTCTCTAGCAAGACATTGGGCTTTTTTAGCCCGGATCAAAGATCTTATAATACATCCCTTCCTTGTTGGGGTGATAGATGCTTTGAACTCCACCCAACAAATGGTTCTTTGTCAAAAGAAACTTTTGATTCTTTGTCTATGCAATCACAACCTTTGGGCTTTCATGCCCTTTCAAAGCAAGAATTTGAAATAAGACTTTTAAAATCCAAGGTTGAAGATGATCCTTTGGAAGTTTTGGTCTTACACAAAAGTTCACTTCCTTAACATTGAAGATCATGACATTTATCTACAACATTAACCTCTCCTTCATATTTGTCAAATGAATTGGGTGTGGAATTAAAGATATTCAACTTCACCTTCATGTGGCCAAATGAGATCTTTATTATCCCCGTCCTACAATTGATGTTGGCATTATCGGTTACCAATAAAGGACAGCCAAGGATAACGGGAATTTGGCTCTTAGGATTAGGGACCAGTTCCATGTCAATGACAACGAAATCAACCACGAAGAAGAATTTATCAATTTTAATCAAAACATCCTCAATGATACCCCTAGGCTTCTTGATAGATCGGTCGGCAAGTTGCAAAACTACCGACGTCGGTTTTAGTTCACCTAGGCCCAATTTAACATAAACCGAGTATGGAAAAAGGTTAACACTTGCTCCTAAGTCAAGAAGTGCCCGATTAATGATATGATCACCAATAATGTATGAAGTAGTGGGTGAACCGGGGTCCTTAAACTTTGGCAAAGTGTTACTTGCTCAGTCAAAACCACTTTTCTTGGTGTTTGGCTCTTATTCTTCCGCTTTTAGGTGCACAAGTCTTTCAAGAATTCGGCATAAGCCGGAATTTGCTTGATTGCATCCAAAAGTGGAAGATTAACTTTTACTTGCCTAAACATTTCTATGATTTCATTGGTTTTTGTCTTTTGCTTATCTTTTGAAATGGATCCTTTTAAGGCATCCGGAAATGGAACTTTTAGTTCAAATACTTTTTCAGAATTTTCTTTTGACCTCTCTTCAGCACAAGAAGTTTTTAAATCATTTTGTCTCAAATCATTTTTCAGCGAAACTTTTTCAACATCATTTTTCAAAACTTCTTTTTCAAACACATTTTTCAAGACTTTCTCATTCACAAGATCATGTATATGCAATGAAGGAGGAATGGGATGTGAAACGGGATGGGTGACAACTTGAGGTTGCACCGGTTCACTCTCTTCATTGGACATTTCAACTTGATTGTCCACAATCCTACCACTCTGTAAGGTAGTCAGCGCATTAACATTTTCAATGGTGTGGCCTTCCGATGAGGAATGGGTTTCCACAACACATTATTGCTTAGGTAGGGCATTAATAGGCATCTTTCCCTTCTCTCTTTCATTGAGAGTGCTTGCTATTTGCCCTACTTGGGTTTCTAGCTTCGCAATAGATTGAGAGTGAGAATGAAGCAATTGAGTGTTAGCCTCTAAAGTGCCCAAAGTATTCAAAACTTTTTCCTCAAAGGCGGGACTTCTAGTATTTCCTTGGGAATAAGATTGGTTAGGAAAATGAGAATTAGCAAACTGATTCCCTTGTGATTGATAAGGTCTATAATCTTGGGATCCTTGGTTTTGAAGTGGAGGTGGAATGTACTTCCCTTGAAAACCGCCTTGGGAAGGGTTTGAGCCCTCTCCTTGGTTTTTCCAAGAGAAATTCGGATGATTCCTCCAACTTGAATTATAATAAGTACCATAAGGATTGTTCCCTTAGTTCACAAAAGTTGCATTGACTTGTTCATTAGGTTCATTTTGCATTTGTCCGTGAGGACAATGAGAAGTAGAATGAAGAACACTAGAACAAGTCATACATGTTTCATTTGATGCACAATGAGAATGGTAAGGGAAGGAAGATACTTGGTTCGCTGAGTTTTGGTTAATCAAAAATTGATCAAACCTTTAAGATAAAGACTTCATTTTGGCGGCTATTTCATTCAAATGGTTGACTTGATGTAAGCCAACACTCTTCCTACCTTGTGAATTTCTACCATTCTTGGATGATAATGTTCTATGCAAAGAATTTTCACTCATGCTCTTATAAAGACGCCACACGTTATCCTCATGCTTATCAATGTATGAACCACCCATGGAAGCATCAACCATATCCTTATAGTTTTCTGATAAGCTTTCAAAGAAATATTGAACTAATTGCCATTTGGGCATGTCATGATGTGGACACTTCCTAAGCAATTCATTGAAGCATTCCCATGCCTTATGAAATGTTTCTCCATGTGAAAATTCTCTAATTGAGGTTCTCATGGCATTGGTTTTAGAAACCGGATAGTACTTTTTCAAGAACTTTTGTTGCATTTCTGCCCAAGAAGTGATTGAAAAAGGCCTAAGATTGTTAAACCAATACTTTGCCTTGTCTTTTAAGGTGAATGGAAATAGTTTGAGTCTTAAAACCTCTTCCGGCATGTCCATATATTTTAGGTGAAACATACTTCAAGAAACTCATCCAAATTGTAAGGTTCTTCACTTGAAAGTCCATGATAGTTAGGAAGCATTTGAATGGTTTGTGGCTTAATTTCATAATGATATGCTCTAAATGGAGGCAATTGGATGCATGTAGGTGCATTATACTTATTAGGCACATAATGGTCTCTTAAAGCAAGAGGTGGATTAGCTACTTGAGGTGCAACATGAATACCTTGGTTTTGAAATCCTTGATTGATGATGGGAGGTTGTGGAGCATACATTGGCCTTGGTATTCCATATAGAACTTGGCCTTGTTGTTGTGGTGGTTGGTGAATGAATGGCCTAGGCATGCCTAATGGTACATGTATGTTCTCATTGTGCACATTAGGATGAAGGATACCTTGTTGGTCTATGTGACTAAGGTCCTCAACATGATCATCATTATGGTCATCCATTGATAGATTGGTTCTATTTGAACTTCCTCTTCCTCTAGGATTTCTAACGATGGATTCAAGATGCAAATCAAGAGGGACAAGAGTTAGTCTCAATGAACGACGTCCATGCATGCATAATGCAAAACACAACAAGCACAAAGAATTAGAAACACTATGCCTTCACAACAATTTCAATGAAACTTCCTCCACAAATACTTAATTCATACTCCCATGCTTTAACAACAATGATGCAAAGAACAATTAAAAACAAGCCTCCACGTGGGCCGACGATTTAACTAAGGGATTGAGTAAAGAAAGTCTCACAAAGGTCCTTTAGCACTTCAACTCCAAATTTAAAGCTTAGCTTAGCAAATTTTTAGAATTTTTAGCCTTTTTCCTTGCTTACTTAGCCTGAATGCTCCTTTGCTTGCTTCCTCTCCAACAATGCACCTAGTCAAGTAAGAACAACACAATAAGTAACCAAAAAGAAAAATAAAAGTAAAGTAAAGACACGATCAAAAGAGTACTAATCCTAATTGATTCCACAAATCCAACATTGCCAAATCAAATCAATCCCCCGGCAACGGCGCCAAAAACTGACTGTGGTCGGTGGTCGCACTACCACCATCAAGTTTGGAGAGTGTGATATTTAAAGTGAGGGCCAAGAGTTTTACATTTATAGAAGCCACTACTACCTTCACTAAAAATATAGCTAGTGCGAGTAGGGATCGTCCCAAGGGATTGTGAGGGTCAGACAAGGTTGTGGAATCGCTATTAGGGCTAGTAGGTCGAATGATCAAACAATTAGTTGGTTGGTTGATTAGAGAGCAACTAAATTGAATTAAGTAATAACAAAAGAATGCAACTAAGAGTAAGTAAGAGAGAGAAGAGTCTTGCGGTTTAGAGATCACCACTAAGTAATGCATTTCTATACCATTGACAAGTGACTAATGAGGGCAAATGGTATGTTGCAATATTGGTGTGTGTGTGTTTGGTTGATTCAACAAGCAAGGATGACTAGTTAAACATGTATTGTCTAAACATTATCTGAAAGGCACAATATATCTAAGCAATGAATCATATATTGTCTAAACAACATGTGAAAGGCACAATAGATCAAAACAAGTCATTAATCCTTTTATTAAGCTCATAATCCAAATACAACACAAGGTTAGAGACATATGCTACTTGCATTCGAAAGATTGGATCATCAAACAACAAGCATGGATTGTCCTCCCATTTAACACAACACTACAACTGCACTACATCTACACTATTAGCATGAAAATAAATTAGGGAAGAGGCACAATCCATCAAGGAATAAGTATGAACCATCAAGAAAATCACAAGAGCATTCTTTTAAGAACTATGTTTTGACAATCTCTAAATCTATAGCATCAATACACATAGACATGCATCAAAAACACAAAATCTAGAGACAAGCACATGAACATCTATTCTAGCATACATAGACATATGGATATAATGAAATAATCAATTGGAAGCATTAAACCACATAAATCATTGAACAATCAAGATCTATATATACCCAAGTGTCAAAACATTAATTACAACACTAATCCCTCAATAATACATAAGATTAAGATATAGAAACCATGCTTGGGGCTAACTCTAGCCCCAAGAGGATGTCTAGCCACTTATGGTGATGTTGCTCCAACCCTCAAGGGCTAACTCCATGGTTGAAATCTGCTTATTGTTGATGAAGAACTCCAATCGTGTCTCTAGCCTCCTCCTCTTTTCTTCTACACTAAGAATAGCCTCTCAAATTGTATCTACCAAATGATAAGTCTCCCTTCAAAAAGTGCATCATTGTCCTTTTATATGTAGGTCAAGTGACACACTAAATGAACTAGGGTTGTGCAAAGAATATTCTCTAATGATTGGATAGAGGACGGATTGAATAAGCTGGCTTTTTAACTTTTTCGCACTGGAGGAAATTCGATCGATCGAACCTTGGACTTAGATCCATCGAACTGGCGGAGATCCATTGAACTGAGGCTGGATCGATCCAACTAGTTGAGCTTTTTGGGAAAAGATAAATCCGAGATATTTTGGGAGATATTTCTGGGAAAAGGACAAAAGTGGTTAGTGGGTGGTACAGCTATGGATGAGATTAATCATTTGAATAAGGATAAAAGTGTTCGATCAATCGAAGGGTGGTGTTGGATCGATAGAACTTTGGACTTTTTGCTTTTGGGTCAAGGTTTGGATCTATCTTGAAGTGCTGAGATCGATCAGTGTTCGATCGATCGAACCTTGAAGTTGGATCGACGAACTTTGCTGCTTCCCACTTTTGGCTTCATTTGCTTCTTTCTTTCTCCACTTTGCTCCTTTCTTTGTTTAATCCCAGAATTGCTTCAATTAAGCTCTTATTTGGCTGAGTTAGCTTATTTTCGGGATAAGTGCCTGAAAATGAAAATATTACGAAGTCAATCTAAAACGGTAAAGTAAGATAGATAAAGGTACTAGAATGCCCAAGCTTAAGGGGTTTAAATATGCACTTTTCAGTGCTCATCAAACACCGTTGTAGGGATTTGGTCAAAGGGAAGAGTTGGGTGAAAACCTAGACGTCCCAAATGACCAGGAACGGCTTGTAGCATTGGAACTACAAGTCCAAACTCTGAATCAGGGTATGGACCAGTTGATCTAGCAAAATGCAGCACTCCTGCAACACCTTGTTCCACAGGTTCAACAGAGCTTGCTACGACAAGACCTCTCGAACCTAAACAGAGGTAATGAGAATCTTGAGGAGCAGGATAATCATCCTCCCCGACATGAGACCGAAGTGGAACAAAGCCAGGTGGGGAACTAACATAGAGAGGTGATCCACCCATCTCTTCCACGGAGTTCCTGACCTCATGAAGACACAACTGTCATTGAAAAGACGGAGGAGATTTCCCATGTTGACCTAGAGATACAAGATCTCAAGGCAAAGATGGAGGATGTGATGTAGGCCATGAAGGGAAAATGCATTGCAACCATAGATGGCTTTAAAAAATTGAGTAAGTGCTTCATGGGCCATTTCATTGCTGGCCAGAGGCATAGAAGGCCGGCTACCTACTTTCTTATTGTAAAGCAGCAGAAGGGAGAGTCACTGCGAGATTACATTGGTCATTTCAAAACGGAGATGCTGCAGGTGGAGGAAGCGGATGACAAGGTGGCCTTAACTACCTTTATGGGAGCTAAAAAACATATGAATGCTGAAGATGCAATGATTGCGAGAAAAGGAAAAGAAGGGGAAGATAAGAGGCAGACAAGAAAAGACCAACTCTGGCAACCAAAGATGAAAAGGAAACCAAGTATAAGAAACCCATGGTCATCCAGAATGAAAGGGCGTCTCGCTATAAGAGTGCGGAGAGGTATACAAATTACACTCCTTTAAATATGCCAATAGATCAAGTTTTCCTGTAGATCCAGGATGAACCATATCTAAAATGGCCACCAAAGTTGAAGTCAGATCCGACAGGGAGACCTCGTGATTAGTACTGTAGGTTCCATAAAGACCATGGGCATGCCACAGAGGATTGCTTCGACCTCAAGGATTAGATTGAGACTTTGATCCGAAGGGGGCACATGCGAAAGTTTATTGTGGGGAATGACAGAACCGACATTAACCCACCAAGAGCAAGCCGAGATAACCACCCCCTGATCAACAACTAATAGGAGAAATCAAGGTCATAGCCGGGGGATGTGCAGGAGGTGGAGAATCAAGCTCAACCCGTAAGGCCTATTCCAGGAGAATGTGAAACTCATCTGAGGTGTGCGAAGTTGGAGTACAAATTCAACATCAAAAAATGCCTTATCTAGGTGATCCTGTTATCACATTCTCAGATGAAGATATTAAGGACGTGCAATAACCCCATGACGACCCTTTCGTTGTCACCATGATGATTACTAACTATAGTATTCGGCGGATCTTGGTGGATAATGGAAGTTCGGCTGATATCATTTTCCTTGATGCATTCAGCAAAATAAAGATTAGTAAGGAGAAACTTAGACCTACTAGATCACCGTTGGTAGGATTCACGGGAGATAAAGTCTATCCTCTAGGAGCGGTCATTCTTCCCGTCACTGCAGGAACCAACCTAAAACAAGTTACTGTCATGATAGACTTCTTGGTGGTGGATTGTCCATCTGCTTACAATGGCATCCTAGGAAGAACGACCTTAAACTCGATGAGGGCCATCACTTCGACTTATCACCTCTTGATATGCTTCCCCATAGAGCATGGCGTAAGCGAACTAAGAGGAGACCAGACCACTGCCAGAGAATGCTATGTTGCGTCTCTCAAAGAAAATAAGTAGCAAGAGCTTTAGTTATCGAAGAAATTGAAAAAAATGAGCAAGACCGAACCAAGCCAATCGAGGACCTGGTGGAGATATGCCTACATGACAATGATATAACAAAAAGGGTGAGGATAGGGTCTCTACTCCCCTCAGATTTAACGAATATTCTTGTACAGTTCCTTAGACAGAATCAAGATGTGTTTGCATGGTCACATGAAGACATGCCTGGTATTAATCCAGCTACAATCGAGCATCAATTAAACACGGATCCCACATTAAACCGATCAGGCAAAAACGAAGAACATTGGCCGCGGAAAGGAACATGGCTATATCAAAAGAGGTGAACAAGCTTCTGAAAGCTAATTTCATTAAAGAGGTTAATTATCCTGATTGGTTGGCCAATGTTGTTTTGGTAAAAAAGGCCAATGAAAAATGGAGGTAGTGCGTAGACTTTACCGATTTAAATAAGGCGTGCCCCAAAGACAGCTTCCCTCTGCCAAGAATCGATATGTTGGTAGAAGGAACAGCTGGCCATGAGCTGCTCAATTTCATGGATGCATATTCAGGGTATAACCAAATCTCAATGCATCCACCAGACAAAGAGAATAACTCTTTCGTCATAGACAGAGGTTTATATTGCTACAAGGTGA
This sequence comes from Cornus florida, assembly GCF_030987335.1. NCBI lineage: Eukaryota > Viridiplantae > Streptophyta > Magnoliopsida > Cornales > Cornaceae > Cornus > Cornus florida. The sequence continues at coordinate 23,396,318 of NW_026775581.1, forward strand.
TGCCTTTTGGGCTCAAAAATGCTGGTGTAACATACCAGCGGCTAGTCAACTTGATGTTCAAGAACTAAATCGAAAGGAATATGGAAGTATATGTGATGACATGCTTATAAAAAGCTTGAAAGCTCAAGACCACCTAGCTGATCTACAGGAGACATTCCAAGTCCTCAGGAAACACCAAATGAAGCTCAACCCAGATAAATGTGCCTTTGGTGTCTCCTCTAGGAAATTCCTTGGTTACATGGTAAGCAGGAGAGGGATAAAGGCCAACCCCAAGAAAATCCAGGCGATTCTCAACATGCGGTCTCTAGCATCAACTAAGGAACTTCAAAGATTGACGGGAAGAATCATTGCTCTGAACAGGTTAATTTCTAGGGCAACGGATAGGTGTTTACCTTTTTTTTTTATATGCTCAGGAAAGCTTTTTCATGGACACCTGAGTGCGAGAAAGCTTTTGCAGAGCTGAAAGAGTTTTTCACTTCACCACCGTTACTATCACAGGCGATGCAAGGAGAGCAGTTGTATTTATACTTGGCGGTTTCTCCATCGGCGGTAAGCTCAGCCTTAGTCCGTGAAGAGGATGGAATCCAGAAACCAGTATATTATACTAGCCGTGCTTTCAGGGGGACAAAAGAGAGGTACCCAATGATGGAAAAGTTGGCATTTGCTCTAGTTGTCTCTGTAAGGAAACTCAGGCCTTACTTCCAAGCGCATGCAATAATAGTACTGACAGACCAACCACTTAGGCAGGTCTTCCATAAACCTGATACTTCGGGGCGACTCATGAAATAGTTGGTAGAACTTGGAGAGTTTGATATCTAATACAAACCAAGAGCGGCCTTAAAAGCCTAGGTACTGGCAGATGTTATAGCAGAGTTCACACTAGAAGATGGGTATAAGCATGGCGTAAATGAACAAGAAGAAACTGAATCTACTTGGACATTAAATGTGGATGGGTCAATCAACGCCCGTGCAAGTGGAGCAGGGCTAGTAATTGTCTCCCCAAATGGGGAATGCATCAAATATGCACTCAGGTTTAGATTTAAGACAACCAACAATGAAATGAAATATGAAGCCCTCCTGGTAGGCCTCAGGATGGCTAAAGCCCTGGAAGTTGAGCGACTAATAGCATATACTGATTCTCAATTAATAACTGGACAAGTCCAGAGGGAATATGAAGCCAAGGATGAGAAGATGAAGAGTTATCTGCATAAGATAGAAGATATCAAGGGCTTTTTTAAGAAGTTCTCCCTTCATCGGATCCCCCGAGAAGATAATGAACAGGCAGACGTTCTAACTCAACTAGCAACCGCAGAGGAAGATAAAGCTATACCTGTGGAACATTTGGATGAGCCTAGCACAGTCTGGGATTGGCCACAGAAAATACACCAGGTGATCCAAGGCATGGAATGGGCAGAACCTATTATCAGGTACATAGAGAACGAAGAGCTACCCTAAGATCGCATGGAAGCATGAAAGATCAAGATGCGTGTAGCGATATATTCCTTCATTGATGGGGTTCTCTACAAGAAGGGATTTTCTCTACCCTACTTACGTTGTGTCTCCATTGATGAGGCAAATTACATTCTAAAGGACATACATGAAGGCCTTTGTGGAAACCATACTGGGGCAGATCACTAGCGCATAAAGCTATCCGACAAGGATATTTTTGGCCTACTATGAAGAAAGATGCACTTGATTTTGTGAGGAAATGTGACAAGTGCCAGAGATTTGCCAATGTCCCAAAATAACCCGCAGAAGAGTTAACCCCTCTTACAGGGCCGTGGCCTTTTGCCTAATGGGGGATTGACCTCATCGGCCCCTTACCCCCAGGGAAGGGACAAACTAAATACGCAATTGTGGCTATCGATTACTTCACCAAATAGGTGGAGACTGAGCCATTAGCTCATATTAGAGCGAATGAAATAAATAAGTTCTTCTGGAAGACAATAATCTGCAGGTTTGGAGCACCTAGGGTAATTGTGACAGATAATGGGAAGCAGTTTGAAAGTGAGCAGTTCTTTGATTTTTGTAATGAGCTTGGGATCAAAGTTCATTTCTTTTCTCCTACCCATCCACAAGCCAATGGGCAAGTTGAGGTCACGAATAGGACAATATTTAAGATAATCAAGATACGTCTAGAAAAGCCAAGGGCTTGTGGCCTGAACAAATGCCCAGAGTCTTATGGGCCTATCGCAATACCGTGAGAACCCTCACTGGGGAGACCCCCTTTGGGTTAGCTTTTGGAAGTAAAATAGTGATCCCAGTAGAAACAAAGGTTGCCACCTTTAGAACCAAGTATTTCGAACCTCAACAGAACGAGATGGAACTGCTGTTAAACTTAGACCTGGTAGAAGAAAAAAAAGAGTAGACCCAAGTCAAGGTTGCAGCTTACCAGCGGATGGTATCAAAGTACTATAATGCCCAGGTCAAGCTAAGAAGGTTCAAGCCAGGAGGCCTGATGCTTCACGAGGTTACCCCGGCTACTAAGGAAAAGGGGGAAGGAAAGTTAACTCCCAACTGGGAGAGCCCCTATCGAGTAACCTGGAGCAATAGACCGAGGGCATATTGGTTAGAGATATTTGGTGGAAGCCAACTTCCTCACCCATGGAATACATTTGAGGAAATATTACCAGTAAGTACTTATGCCAGGCTATGTTTTATTTTGTTATCTCACTTTTAAAGTGATAGAATGTTTTTAGATTCAATAAAGCAGACCAGCGTTTAATGAATGCTGATGATCGACTATCGAATATTACTTTTGATAAGTTTTTAATAAAATAATTATTCATCTTTATTTCACATTTTTCTACTGCTGATGACATTACTATTGATTTTAATAAGTTACAAAAAAACTAGTAAAGCGTTAAGTCCATTTCTTTATTAAAAGAGATGATTGACATTCCCTTATTAAAGAGACGAGCTGGGTGAAGCTCGTAAAAACACGTTCCTTCAGAAGAAGGACGGGCTGAGTGAAGCCGAAAAAGTGTTCGAATATTTCTTTAACAAAGATGTTTTCAATACCACAAAGGGAGAGCCACATCAATAGAAAAGGAATTCGGCATAAGGAAATAATAAGTATTGAGCAACATCATGACAGATAAATTGTCAAAAGCAACACAACTATTTTCTGAATTAAGAGATATTCTGAAAAGTTTTAAGGGATCGACATGCTAAGGAAGCGAAAAACCTAGCATATATATATATATATATATATATATATATATATATATATATATATATATGTATGACTACTACTACGAAGTTCAATCTTCCTCTTTTCTCTCAGCTAGAATATCATACATAGAAAAATCTATGTCTAGACGATCTTTGTTGACAAGAGCTTTGAACTGGTCAAAACCGTCACAATAAGCCTTGCCTATGAGCACCTTGAACTCATCAGAATTTTTGAAGCTGTCCATGGCAGTTAGCTTCTCAAGTTCCAGCTTATTAAAGTATTCTTTGGTAAGTCTCACTTTCTCATCTTGACAGCTTAATTTTGCTTTAGCCAACTCATCTTCTTTATTTTTAGTTATAGAAGTAGCATCTTCGTATTTAGCATTGAAGGAAGCTATCTCTAGGGAAAGCTTCTCGTATTCTTGTGCAATGGCAACAGAGTATGTAGTGCCCTATAAATAAATAAATAAATAGTGGCAAAAAGTTAAAAAAGAAAGGGATGCACATGATAAGAGTAAAGTCTCACCTGGCCAATTAGATGAAGAAATTTCCGTGAAACCTCCGATGTCGGCAGATTCTGCAATCTGGCAGCGTCATCCTTTACCACCATTTTATGAAACCTATCATACACGACATTAGCGTTATCAAGAATTGATTTATTTTCGGAAGAGGCTTGGTTGGTGGAAGTCGATACCGAACCAAAACTCTCAAAACTCAAAGGAACCCAATAAATTTGTTGAAACCTAAAGATGTAGGAGTAGGACCTAATAGCACTCCAGAGCTTGAGGATCTACCATGATTTTCCTCTCCTACCCTTCAAAATTTCTTGAAAGTAGGAGTAGAGGGAAGATTACTTGACTGGACTTGGGCCAGGAGCCTTTTACTAAGTTTCTTGCCTACATAAAAAATAAAAAGTAATAAGGAAAATATTAATGCAAAATTAACTAGACCCAGTAAATTTATGTATGGGTACCTTCGTTTTTCTTACCTTTCTCTGAATGGGTGGGAGTTTTGTAATACCCCTAATTTCAGAAGGATAGTCCTGGTATTTAATAAATTATTTAAATTGCATTTATTTTTGTTTAATTGGTTAGTTGTTAATTTAATTGAATTATGTGATTTATTTATGTGTTTTTATTTGTTTTATTTATTTTATTTAACTGACATTTGTTTAATTATGTGCTTATGTGGCTATTTTAATAATTGATAATTATTGGTTTAAATAAACTGTTGTCTGTGTTTTTATTTCTATATATGTTATTGTAAGGTTGTATTATTTTTTTATTTGAAATGCTCACGTGTGTAATTAGATTAAATGAGTAATAGTTTTAATATTAAAAATTGGGTTTTAGATTACACGAATGGGCCGACTGGGGTTTAATTTACATCAGGGTTCTCTCTCTAATCATACAAGGATTAGGGTTTTGGTTCAAGCCTATATATATATAGAGCAACAAATCTGCTAGGGTTAGAGAAAACCCTATTCATATACTTAGTATATTGAGAGAAAACAGAGTAAGGTTGTGAGAGGCAGAGAGGGACCGAGAGTGGAACTTGGGTGATTAACAAAGCAGTTCAAGGAGGAAGGAACGTGGTTGTTTCTGGGTAGAACCAAAGCACCGGAGGTGTAGAACTACAGCCTAGGACATTGACGGAAAATTCAGAGACATTGGTTTAGAGTTCAAAACTGAAACTCAAGGCAAGTCTTTGTTATATTCTTTCCCCTTAATCTGTGTTCTATGCATGCCTATTTAGACTCCAGGGGTTTAACTAATGATAAAATGAAGTAATCATGCATGCTTAACGGACTAAAACTGAGAGTTTTATGGTTATATATACTTGTGCATGATTTCATTATTTTCTTAGATCTTTATGTGTGATTTGTAGTTTAACTTAAATCTTTGCCTACTAAAACACTTAAAATAATTTAGTATGGACGTATGGGACTTAGGTCGAAGCTTAGGGGCCTTAACAACGAAGTTTTAGGGCTTACAGAGGCTGAACGGACGAAGAAGAAGACCTTGGCACTAACTGAGGCGCCTAAGTTAACAACTGAGGCGCCTAAGTTAGCAATTTAGCCCCCTAATTTAGCAACTGAGGCACCTAAGTTAGCAATTCATCCCCCTAAGTTAGCAACTGAGGCTGCTCAGTTGTAACTTAGCTTGCTCAGTTGGGATTTTTGGTTTTAAACGCTTAGTTTGGGTTTTGTGCACTGTTTGGACTACACAAAGTGTTAGCACTTCATTTAAATTATCTTAAATGATGTATATTATTGTTTTAGACCTGTAAGAATATAGGTAAACAATGATTCACAAATGGATTAAGGTATGGACAGTGTACAGTTAGAGGAAGATCCTACATGTTTAACTTTGAATGTTAATCAGCTTACACTTGGAACTTGGAGGATTATTTATATGTGATTTAATTTTAATTAATCATATTTGGATAGGATTGTAAGTAACATGGATTACTTGAACTTAACTAAACTTGTGTTGGATCAAATTAATATTCATTTTGCTATTCAATTGCATCAGTGTATAGATATTTTGGCGGATGTGAACGCTTATACTTGTTTTAGTTGTATACATTATTGGAATTGGATTTTAGGCTCTATAATGACTGCCTAATATTGTCGGATATGTGTTAATTTATATTGATGCATGTTATGAAGCATGGTTGTTGGATATATATAGTGTTGTTAAATTAACTATACTATCTGGAGAATTATATGCACCGGTATGGGACGGTGGCATACTAGGGAAGGATTAGTTAAAAATACTAAGTCCTACCTATTTGGAAATAAGTTGGATTAACAATAAAAGTTAAGTCCTACTTATGTATGTGTATGTGCACTGGTATGGGACGGTGACATATTAGGGATGGCTTAGTTCAAAACACTAAGACCTACCTATTCTAGGAATGGATTAGTTCAAACACTAAGTCCTACCTAATCTGGATTGAGGTGTGGATTAACCATAAAGGTTAAGTCCATCTCATAATTGTGTCATGTCAATAAAATAATTGAATAACCTATGTTGGTTTCTGAATGGATTGAAAAATATTGAATCCTAACTGTAACTAAGTCAAATCAACTGTGACTAAGTTGAATGACTTTCTGGATTAATTGGTTGTTGTTAAGTCATATCAACTAAATAAGTTGAGTGACTAACTAGTTTGTATATTTTATGTCAGCTCAGTAGATTATGGAATTACATACTCCGGATGGACGAATTTTAGATGTATGGTTATGATACCACGAGATGAGCTTGAGTCTTAGACTCGTTGGTTAGGGACATATATGCAATGGATGCGTAGCTAGTTATAGTAGGTTGAGGTGTACCCTGTTAGGTCTAGGTACTCATGCCCACCCTTGGGTGCGTTTTCGCATGTTGCCTTCTATTCAAGTTGAGACCCCTACTGTAGTCCAGTTAATGTCCCTTAGTGTGAATATATTTATATAGATTACTCTACATATTGTTGAGCTATTTAGGATGTATCTGCGTATCGGATTACTGTTTGGATCATAGTAGAATAGGACTTGCATGTGGGCCTGACCCACTCTTTTATTTTTCCAGGTGTTCGTCAGTTCCAGGGTTAGAGCTTGGATGTGCAAAGTAGATACTGACACTCATTCCTCCGACTACGTAGGACTACTCTATATGTTTAGCTTTAGTTTTCATTTTTGTTGTTTCAGTTTCAGTTTGGGATTTTATTAGGGGTCCACAGAATGGATTCCCGAGTTTTATGGATTGGAGGTTTTGGAAAGTTTGGTTTTAATGATTAATAATTGAGGATTTTATTATTTAGTATTCGTTCAGCGTTATTATTTATTTTTTTAATTCATTATTTTGTATTCCGTGTTCGTTTTAACTTATTAATTGTTCGATATCCCTCGGGTTTGGGCCTGGGCCTAATCAACCCGCGTCTCGGATCCGAGGGGTATCACAGTTGGTATCAGAGCACTCCAGGTTCAAGTGTCTATAGGGTGTTTCATATTAAGTCTTCTGCTTAGCATTTTCTTTTGATTAGAGCTTAAGTTTAGGATTCTTTGAATTCCTTTACGGTACGTACGTTTAGAAAGTACTAATGTCAATCTTATTCTGTAATTTCAGAATGTTTGGCACTAGGAGAAGGTTGTGGTCCGTGATGAAAGCAAAGAGGGACCAGAAGAGGAGGAAAGTTATTCCGACGATTCCTCGGCGACGGCCGACCAAGAAGGCAAAGCTGGAGACCAAGGACTTGTATCCAGTCAGTGTAGTCTCGGAGTATAAGGCAAGGAAGGTTTCTTGTGTGCGGGATTAGCCACTATACTGTGGACTGAATACAACTTCGGTAGTGCTTGAAGCTGAGCCAAGTGGAGAGGAAGAGGCCGAAGAAGCTCAGGATAGAGGAGATACCGGAACGTCCAAGATGGAATGCTCTTCTAGGAGTGATATGAATTTCATTACTAGTAGGAGTGGAAGTGTTATTCAAAAAGTAGTACTATTTAGATGGCATGATTATTCTTTTGGAAGTTTATGGTTTGGAAAAGTTTTAATAAAGTAAACTAGCGGTTTTGGCTATCTCTTTTGTAGTTTATGATGGTATTGTTGGATTTATACACATATGGTTTTATTAGACTATATTAGAATGTGTATGTTGTGATAATAAATGACTGTCATAGTGGAGTGGTTGGTTTGGACAGGCAAACAAGTATTTGCGTACATGTACGTTGTGTTGAGACAGGACGATTTTCCAGAAGCTTATACAAGAGCTTGTGTAAGTCAATAAGGTAGGTTTGGTTTTAAAGGAGGAATACCCAGGACAGAACGATAATCTAAAAATGGGAAGATTATGGAGCATTTTATTTTTACCTTATGTGTTTTACTCTACGGAGTATTCAGAAACATGGGATTTTCATGGATTAGGTGGTGACACACATAGGCAATAGACCTCAGGATATTTTTACACTGTTAGGCAATACGGCCATTTTTCATGAGAGTGATGGGCCTGTGACACTAGATATTGGTAGACTCAGATTTCTAGCAAATCTACTGGTCCTAGACATGCACACTTATGACGTGATACTTGGATGGATTGGTTATCACTGCCATGCTTAAGTTATTTGTTTTGGAGGGGTTTATTGTGTTCACCATAACTGGTTAGGATATGTATGTTGTAGCTATGACAAGGTCTAAGGGGGGGCGGTAGCACCTATTTGTTCTATGTGGAGGAGGAAATGGAGGAGGAGGTTACTGTATCATTGGATCGTATACCAATTGTACAAGATTTCCCAGATGTATTTCAGGAGATTCCAGGAATGCCACCTAGTCGTGAGATCGATTTTGTGATAGACTTAGCTCCAGGCACTGTGCCTATTGCTAGGGCACCCTATAGGATGGCACCAGTAGAGATGAGAGAGTTGAGCGATCAGATTCAGCAGTTACTCAGGGTTTTATTCATAGGAGTACTTCACCCTGGGGAGCACCGGTTTTATTTGTGAAGAAAAAGGATGGTTCACTTCGCCTGTGTATAGATTATAAGGAGTTGAATAAGGTTACTATTCGTAACAAGTACCCTCTACCCAGGATCGATTATTTGTTTGATCAGTAACGGGGAGCCACATACTTCTCCAAGATTGATCTGCATTCTAGGTATCATTAACTGAGGGTTAGGGAGTAGGATGTTCCTAAGACAGCGTTTCTCACAAGATATGGTTCTTATGAGTTTCGTGTCATGCCGTTTGGGACGACTAATGCACCTGCAGTGTTCATGGATTTAATGAGCAGAGTCTTTCGGGCTTATTTGGATCAGTTTGTCATTGTCTTTATTAATGATATCTTGATCTGTTCTAGGTCTGAGGACGACCATGCTAGACGTCTTCGCATAGTCTTGCAAACACTTCATGAGCACCAGTTATATGCCAAGTTCAAGAAATGTGAATTTTGGCAGTGGGAAGTGAATTTTTTAGGTCACGTGGTGTCAGAAAGGGGGATAGCGGTTGATCCAGCCAAGGTTTCAGTTGTGGTAGAGTGGGGACAACCTACTTCACCTACCGAGATTCGGAGTTTTCTCGGTTTGGCAGGATATTATCGTCGGTTCATCTAGAGGTTCTCCAAGATAGCAGGACCACTCACTCATCTGACCCCTTGTGTACAGTTCGTGTGGGATGAGCACTGTCAGCGAGCTTTTGATGAGCTGAAAAGGAAGTTGACTTCTGTACCGGTTCTAGCTACTCCACAGAGTGGGATAGAGTATCTTGTCTACACGGATGCTTCGTTGCAGGGTCTTGGATGTGTTTTGATGCAGACGGAGCGACCGATTTTGTATGAATCTCGGAAGCTCAAGCCTCATGAGCTTAATTATCTGACACATGATTTGGAGTTGGCAGCTGTGGTCTTTGCCTTACGGATTTGGAGGCATTATCTGTTGGGTGAGTCCTTCAGGTTGTTTAGCGATCACAAGAGTCTGCAGTACTTGTTCACTCAGCGGGAGCTGAATATGAGACAGCGCAGATGGTTGGAGTTTGTGAAAGACTATCATTTCTCTATATAGTACCATCAAGGGAAAGCGAATGTGGTGGCGGATGCACTCAGTCGCCTACCTGTTGGTAGTCTTTCCGCTTTATTCACTACTGAGTGGAATGCGTTGAAGAAGGTGGATGAATTGTCGAATGCTTTCATGGATTGTATGGTAGTTACACCTTCTATCATTCACAAGATTTTGAATGCATAACTCACGGATTAGCAGTGCATTGACAAGGTTGCAGAGATAGCTTCCAGAGAGGTTTCATTTTTAACTATATTGGGACTGATGGAGGTTTGAGGTACAAGGGACTGTTAGTGGTACCTTCTGCTAATGATTTGAGGAAGGATGTGATGACTGCGACTCACCACTCTGAGTTCTCTGTTCATCTAGGAGGCGACAAGATGTTTCAGGATATGAAGCGGCAGTTTTGGTGGGCAGGTATGAAGAGAGACATTGCTCTTTTTGTTTCTCAGTGTAGTACTTGTCAGATGGTTAAGGTGGATCATCAGAGGCCGCTAGGAGCTCTACAACCACTATCGATACCGAAGTGGAAATGGGAGAGTATTTCTATGGATTTTGTGGAGGGATTGCCTAATTCTTTCAAGGATCACAATTTCATTTGGGTTATCATGGACAGATTGACGAAATCAGCTCACTTCTTGCCTATTCGGACTAACTTTACTTCGGAGCAGTTAGCGAGGCTTTACATTACTGAGATTGTGAAGCTGCATGGCATTCCATTGTCTATCATCTCAGACAGGGATTCGAGCTTTGTGTCAGGATTCTGGAAGAGTTTTCAGCAGGCTTTGGGTACAGAGTTGCATCTTAGCACTGTGTATCATCTGCAAACTAATGGACAGACTGAGAGGGTAAATCAAATTATGGAGGACATGCTTCGATCGTGTGTTCTTGATTTCAAGGGCCACTGGGAGGATTACTTACCGCTTGTGGAGTTTGCCTATAACAATAGTTTTTAGAAGACTATTGGGATGGCATCGTTTGAGGCATTATACAGCCGACCGTGTTGATCACCTGTTTGTTGGATGGAGGTTGGCGAGAGCAGATTTTTGGGTCCTTAGTTCATCAACGATACTTCTGAGAAGATTGATCTTATTAGGGATCGCATGCGCACTGCCCAGAGTAGGCAAAAGAGTTATGCTGATCATCGCACTCGTGCTTTGGAGTTTAGGGTTGGAGATCAGGTTCTTCTCAAAGTGTCACCTATGAAAGTTGTTATGTACTTTAGGAAGAAAGGGAAGTTGTCACCGCGGTTTGTTGGTCCATTCATGATCACGGATCGCGTTAGAGCTATTGCTTATTGGTTAGCACTTCCGGATACTTTGGATCGTGTTCACAATGTGTTCCATGTTTCCATGTTGCGGAAATTTCTACGAGATAAAGATTGGTATCAACATATCGATGTAGGGGAGATTGCGTTGCAGCCTGATGCAACATATTTGGAGCCACCATGTCGTATTGTTGACCGTAGGGATCAAATCCTTCATAATAAGGTTATCCCTTTGGTGCGTGTTCAGTGGAGTCATCACAATGAGGCTGCGTCTACTTGGGAACGGGAGGATGTCATTCGCTCGTAGTTTCCTGAAATATTGGAGGAAGCTAAGAGCGAATTCCGAGGACGGAATTCCCTTTGTTAGGGGGGAAGAATGTAATACCGCTAATTTCATAAGGATAGTCCTGCTTTTTAATAAATTGTTTAAATTGCATTTATTTTTGTTTAATTGGTTAGTTGTTAATTTAATTGAATTATGTGATTTATTTATGTGTTTTTATTTGTTTTATTTATTTTATTTAACTGACATTTGTTTAATTATGTGCTTATGTGGCTATTTTAATAATTGATAATTATTGGTTTAAATTAACTGTTGTCTGTGTTTTTATTTCTATATATGTTATTGTAAGTTTGTATTATTTTTTTTATTTGAAATTCTCATGTGTGTAATTAGATTAAATTAGTAACAGTTTTAATATTAAAAATTGCGGTTTAATTCCTTTTAGATTACACGAATGGGCCAACTAGGGTTTAATTTACATTAGGGTTCTATCTCTAATCATATAAGGATTAGGGTTTTGGTTCAAGCCTATATATATATAGAGCAACAAGTCTGCTAGGGTTAGAGAAAACCCTAATCACGTACTTAGTATATTGAGAGAAAACAGAGTAAGGTTATGAGAGGCAGAGAGGAACCGAGAGTGGAACTTGGGTGATTAACAAAGCAGTTCAAGGAGGAAGGAACGTGGTTATTTCTGGGTAGAACCAAAGCACCGGAGGTGTAGAACTACAGCCTAGGACATTGACGGAAAATTCAGAGACATTGGTTTAGAGTTCAAAATTAAAACTCAAGGCAAGTCTTTGTTATATTCTTTCCCTTTAATCTATGTTCTGTGCATGCCTAGCTAGACTCCAGGGGTTTAACTAATGATAAAATGAAGTAATAATGCATGCTTAACGGACTAAAATTGAGAGTTTTATGGTTATATATACTTGTGCGTGATTTCATTATTTTCTTAGATCTTTATGTATGATTTGTAGTTTAACTTAAATCTTTGCCTACTAAAACACTTAAAATAATTTCGTATGGATGTATAGGACTTAGGTTGAAGCTTAGGGGCCTTAACAATGAAGCTTTAGGGTTTACAGAGGCTGAACGGACGAAGAAGAAGACCTTAGCACTAACTGAGGCACCTAAGTTAGCAACTGAGGCGCCTAAGTTATCAATTCAGCCCCCTAAGTTAGCAACTGAGGCGCCTAAGTTAGCAATTCAGCCCCCTAAGTTAGCAACTGAGGCTGCTCAGTTGTAACTTAGCTTGCTCAGTTGGGATTTTTGGTTTTAAACGCCTAGTTTGGGTTTTGTGCACTGTTCGGACTACATAGAGTGTTAGCACTTCGTTTAAATTGTCTTAAATGATGTATATTATTGTTTTAGACCTGTAAGAATATAGGTAAAAAATGATTCATATATGGATTAAGGTATGGACAGTGTACAGTTAGGGGAAGATCCTACATGTTGAACTTTGAATGTTAATCAGCTTACACTTTGGAACTTGGAGGATTGTTTATATGTGATTTAATTTTAATTAATCATATTTGGATAGGATTGTAAGTAACATGGATTACTTAAACTTAACTATACTTGTGTTGGATCAAATTAATATTACTTTACTATTCAATTGCATCAGTGTATGGATATTTTGGCGGATGTGAACGCTTATACTTGTTTTAGCTGTATACATTATTGGAATTGGATTTTAGGCTCTATAATGACTACCTAATATTGTAGAATATGTGTTAATTTATATTGATGCATGTTATGAAGGATGGTTGTTAGATATATATAGTGTCGTTATATTAACTATACTATCTGGAGGATTGTATGCACCGGTATGGGATGGTGGCATATTAGGGATGGATTAGTTAAAAATACTAAGTCCTACCTATTTGGAAATAAGTTGGATTAACAATAAAAGTTAAGCCCTACTTATGTATGTGTATATGCACCGGTATGGGACGGTGGCATATTAGGAACGGCTTAGTTCAAAACACTAAGACCTACCTATTCTAGGGACGGATTAGTTCAAACACTAAGTCCTACCTAATCTGGATTGAGGTATGGATTAACTATAAAGGTTATGCTCATCTCATACTTGTGTCATGTCAATAAAATAATTTAATGACCTACGTTGGTTTCTGAATGGATTAAAAAATATTGAATCCTAACTGTGACTAAGTTAAATCAACTGTGACTAAGTTGAATGACTTTCTGGATTAATTGGTTGTAGTTAAGTCGTATCAACTGAATAAGTTGAGTGACTAACAAGTTTGTATATTGTATATCAGCTCAGTAGATTATGGAATGACATACTCCGGATGGACGAATTTTAAATATATGGTTATGATACCACGAGATGAGCTTGAGTCTCAGACTCGTTGGTTAGGGTGCGTATATGCAATAGATGCGTAGCTGGTTATAGTAGGTTGAGGTATACCCTGTTAGGTCTAGGTACTCATGCCCACCCTTGGGTGCGTTTTCACATGTTGCCTTCTATTTAGGTTGAGACCCCTACTGTAGTCCAGTTAATGTCCCTTAGTGTGAATATATACATATATATATGGATTACTCTAGATATTGTTGAGCTATCTAAGATGTATCTGCGTATCGGATTACTATTTGGATCGTAGTAGAATAGGACTTGTATGTGGGCCTGACCCACTCATTTATTTTTCCAGGTGTTCGTCAGTTCCAGGGTTAGAGCTTGGACGTGCAGAGTAGATACAGACACTCATTCCTCCGACTACGTCGGACTACGCTATATGTTTAGCTTTAGTTTTCATTTCTGTTGTTTCAGTTTCAGTTTGGGATTTTATTAGGGGTCCACAGGATGGATTCCCGAGTTGTATGGATTGGAAGTTTTGGAAAGTTTGGTTTTAATGATTAATAATTGAGGATTTTATTATTTAGGATTCGTTCAGCGTTATTATTTATTTCTTTAATTCATTATTTTGTATTCCGTGTTCGTTTTAACATATTGATTGTTCGATATCCCTCGGGTTTGGGCCTGGGCCTGGGCCTGATCAACCCGCGTCTCGGATCCGAGGGGTATCACAAGTTTCAATTGAGCCAGTAGCTCGTACGTACAATTCTAAAGCTTCATCAGTCATAAGATCACTAAAGGTCTTCAGACAATAAGAAAAGAGAAAAAAATAAAAGAGGTAAATAAATAAAAATATTACATTTATTTTTTTACAGGAAAATTCTGTTTTTGGTAACAATGAAATTCTTGTGAAAGAGTCCTACTAAAATTTGGAAGGGGGCTTCTATTAAAAAGGAAATAAATAAGATATAGGGAAGTATATACATATTAGGTACTATTTCCTTGGTCCGAAACGTACGCGTAAATAGGGGGCAGCTGATAGAGTAAAATAAACCTAACATACCTTGACCTAACGATAGAGGCAACTAAGTGTTGACCAGCCGCTAGATCTCTTCGGTGATCAACGATAATATTTTGTTAGGGATAACGATTTCCATTAGATAAGAATGATGACAAATCTTATCTAGGATAAGATTTTCATGGGAATGATGACAAATTTTATCAAGGATAAGATTTCCATGAGATAAGGATGATGAAATTTCCTTATCAAGAATAAGGGAAGCGAAAATAAATAGGAAGACAATTCAGGAATAAGGTACACACAAAAAAACTAGGGAAATTACGATTGAAATTCTTTCTCTAGAAACCCCTACTAACTTGATAGTCGGAAGGTTAATGGCTGGCACCACACAGGTGTTTGACTTTGCCGTCTTTGTTTTGCAGGAAACGATGCCGTAACAGGCCGTGGCGAATTTCGACCTCAACAATTTTAATAGGCGATATTGGGCCCGGGGAGGCATGTGCCCGCCGGGCCCAAGCTGGCTCCGTCCCTGGACGCACTTAAAACTTGATCCTTTATCGGTAGGCACAACCAACATACCTACCATTTCCATGTTGAAGTGATTATATTTAATTAAAATACCCGTCTCTGCCTTTTAGTGGTATTTTATAATTACGAACTAGCCTGTGCATGTGATCACGCACAGGATATTTTTCTACACAAATATAATCTCCACTTAGAAAAGAAATTGATCGCCTAAATCAACGGTCTAACTGTTAGATCCTTTTCCAGTATCTTATAGCCTTAAAAGCTCATGAAAACAAGTTTTAGATCCAATTATGGATTGACACGTGTAATTAAAGAGTTAGTATTTTTTCTATCCTAAATTAATTAAGTTTCGTCTTTAGAAATTGTAACTCACATTATTTATCCTTCTTATTTGTGAGTCACAATTTTGAATACTTAATTTGGGACGGCTAATAGAAAGTGGAAACCACGTATATGGTTGTTCCATGTGGACTGTTGGTGTGGGTCTCTTCTGGGTCCCACTTTAGGTATTCCGTTCCGCGCGAGAAAGTCCCCAAAGCGCATATCACAGCCTCTAAACTATTGAATCAGTAATGATGCTCTCGATGACACACTAAGAAAAAGTGTTGGATGGCAAGGCGAAGAGTTCTCTTTCAGGCATATCAATCTTAAATACATATTTAATTCATTTCGGAAGCTAAACTGAAATCTCACGTCATTCAACTGTTCTCCATATAACATATAGAAGAGCGGTGCAAACGCAATCGCTCAAAAATGATCAATCAACTGATGCCCAGTCGCTCAAGTGACCTCTCCACAGTGGATCAAGTGATTGTCCTTAGAACTCCTCAAAATATATATATATTGCCTAGCTACTATTTAGCTTGTAATTAAATCAGTTAATTGTATACTATATTTAATTATTGTCCCCATGTTCAAACAACTAAAAATTATCATATTTTCTGAGACAGGTCCTTCAAGATAGCTAGAATGGGTGCAGGTGGCCAAATGTCTGAGATTGACAGCAAGAAGAAGCCAGAATATTCTGCAAACCTAAAACGAGTTCCTTACTCAAAACCACCATTCACACTGAGTGAGATCAAGAAAGCCATCCCTCCCCATTATTTCCAACTACCCCTTCTACATTCATTCTCTTATGTCATTTATGACCTCACCATAGCCTTCATCTGTCATGACCCAAGTTTTATTGAACCTGGTATGTCAGTGATGAACCGAGGATTGACCCGTTAACGGATCCAGAATGCGGAAGCGAAAGATAAACTATAGTCCTCTAAGATATAAATCATATCTAAGATGCCAATGTGACATTCCATGAGGTCACGGAAGCTAAAGAGAGCAAAAGAGGAAACTAGAGTTTAAAACGGGCCAAATCCGTCATTTAAGGGCAAAAAGGTCAATTCATAATTAAAAAGAGAAAATTGACTCTAAACAAGTCAATCAAGGTGAATACAGCCTAATCTAATCATTTCACAATGTTCCAAGAGGTTCTAAGAACTTTGGATAAGAATTCCCACAAAACGCCCTTTCCCGGTTTAAGCGAAAACAGATACCCTCTCACTAAAACATGAATAACTCCCACTGTGATTGGAATCTGAGAATGGCATTGGTACCATTGGAAATCTAACTCAAAATCCATGAATTTAGGCTCAAGAATCACCTCATTTGGATAACAAATTAAGGAGATATGGCCATTCAAAGTCGGAACAGTAGTGCTAAAACTGAATTGAAGAAGCTGGAGTATGAAAGCTATTAAGGTTGACCGAAATGGAGTTTCAGTCGACCGAAATGACCAAAAAATTTGCTGAAAACCTGAATTTAAGTGCTGGTTGTTTCGGTAGACGAAATAAAGTTTCGGTCGACCGAAATAGGCCCTAAACAGTAGAATTGGCTACTGGAATGATGAATTACTGTGTGTCAATGGTTCCAATTGCCATCGGTCAACCGAAACACCTCGAAAAGCTGCTGCAATGCTAGGAAAAAGGTCATCAGTCCAATCCTAAGGTTGTGCATGCATCCCTTATGATCCTTACATGTTTAAAAACATTCCTTAGCCTCAAAAGAGCATCCCTAATATGCTAAAACAAAAGGCAACTCTAAACTTACTCCACTGCATGAATTTTTTTTTATAAAACTTCATAATTTATCCATAATTAGTTCAAAGGTCAAAACTTAAGAGTTTTGCGAGATGTGACCATACACGCAAACATAAAATGATGTAGTAGACATGCTACAATGGCCTACGGCCTCATTACAACCCAATTACAATTTTTGGCATGTCAAACCTCTAATTTTCACAATAGGCTATATTTGCAATACTTGAAATTTTAGAACATGCTTGTGAACATCAAGTTAATAGCTCTTGGCCTCATATTGTACATACAAAACAAGTATCAAAAAGTGTACTTAGGTACCCATTACATATTTCAAGGCAAAAATAGCATTTTTACACCAAAATGATACTACATGCTAACACTTGCATGTTTTCAAAAATACAATAGAATACTTCAAGGTATTAAGGCAACTTAGGGATGTGATGCATCCCAAGCCAAAGTTTTGTTACCTGCAAAATAACCCAAACAACTAGGGTGAGTAATCAAGTTACTCGTAGGATGTGGTGCATGCGCATACCCTATAGTTTCAAGTATAATGTGAACCAAACATAGACCATCACAAGGGTGCATTCCACTTACCGTCTATGTTTCCATGGTACTCTAAGGGATCATCTCAAGCTATACAAATGTTAAAACGGTAAACACGTAGCATCCAAGTATACATAAGCAAGTACACTAACTACATTAAAACTAAGATTACCAAATCACAAGCTATAAGAAATCCATGATTTACAACTTGGAAAGTAATGCGAAATCAAATAATGGAAAGACTATGATATGTGACCATGAGACCATACAAGTTATTTTGGGTAATTACGACCCACAAGGTACTACCTAGTGTGCACTATGACTTAGGAGAATTCTTATCCTCCGTACTAGAGGCAAACCCTAGCCATCAAACATTTCATATCCTTACAAACTTCCAAAAATCAACAAGTCCATGACATTTACATAATCTCAAATAATGAAACTATCTACCAAGCATAAGTAGAGTGAAACCACACAAACCATGCCCTAAGGTTGCATGTCTAAAGTGGCAAGCTAATGATACTACACATTATGCTATATGAATTTAATATTAATGTAGGTCACAATTATTAACCATGCAATATAGCAATTTACCTACAATTAATTACAAGTGCTACATACAAGATTTTCATACTAGACTTTCAATGAAATCTATATTACTTAACGATACAAGTGTAATTTCAAGATATTCATCATAAACCCTAAATGAAATCACAAGTATTAGGCAAATCATTAAATAATAACCTACCTATACAATTTAATAGTCATATACATGCTTAAATACACAAATCCTAAGTCAAGCATATAAAATCTCTATTTATATGCAAATACAAGACTTTAAAAGCATGTAATCAATATATATCAAGCTCCAATATATATAAAACCCAAAGAGGATAAACATACAACCACCCCTACCTCAATAGAGAATTGAATCTCTATAATCCAAGCAACCAAGCTTAAAATGGAAAACCAATCTAGGGTTTTGTAGAGGAGAGTGAGAGGAAGCTAAAGTGTTCTAAGCTTAATAGTATAAGGTGAGTGGAAGGGGGCCAAAAATGAAGTCAAAGCTAATAGTCAAACTTTTCTCCAACGGTGGCTAGCTTAGGGCTCTTGAGAGGAAAGAGGTGAATAAAGAAAAATGTGAAAACCCTAAGTTTAAAGTGGTGGGATTCTCCACTCACTATATGCTCTTGCACTACCTCTCACACACACAAAATGCAAGACTTAATTTCATGCCTACACTTGTCACAAATCCAAGGCTCCTTCCTAGGCTTAATCTTAAGCCTACACTTGTCAACCATCTAAGCCAACACGTGGTCTAATCCTAGACCAACAAATGGGTGAATCTCCACCCTCTATGTGTCAAGAGATTAAGTCTCCAAGTGGTTCCACCACAAAACCAACAAGTGGCACCTTAGGAATGTGACACTTGTCAAATTTTTTGAAAATTGCAAATAAGTACTTTTTAAAAATATCTTCCAAATTAAATTACAAAATGGTCCCTAAGACGAAAAATAATTACTTTATCTAATTACACAAAAACCCCTAAAGTTTAGGATAATTACCAAAAAGTCATACTTTCATGCACTTTTACAAGAAAAGTAAATATTTAATATGCTTTTCTACAAAAGTAAAAATGTAGATATCATGGAAATGAAATATCATGGATGTATGCCAAGCCGGAATCAAATCCGAGCACAAAAAGTGAGGTTATACAAGGAAAAATGGAAAACGACTAAAGGACGAAATAAGGAAAAGACGAAAAAAAGAAAGGAATGAAAATGACCGGGTCATTACATCGTCTTCTACTATATAGCCACTAATTATATATCTAACATCCACCTCCACCTTCCTTATTATCCTGGCCTCTCCTTCCTCGCCTAGCCCGTTTACTGGATCTTCCAAGGATGTGTCCTAAGTTGTGTTTGGGTCATCACCCACGAGTTTGGCCACCATGCCTTCAGTGATTACCAGTGGCTCAATGATACTATTGGCCTCATCCTCCACTCTGCTCTCTTTGTCCCTTACTTCTCCTGGAAATATAGTCATCGCCACCATCATTCTAACATAAGGTCCCTCGATCGTGACGAAGTCTATGTCCCTAAACACAAGCGTCAATTAGGATGGTATGCCAAACATCTTAACAACCCGCCTGGCCGTGTCTTCACACTTGTTGCGTAGCTCACCGTAGGCTGGCCGCTATACCTATCGTTCAACAATTCAAGCAGGCATTATGATCGGTTTGCTTGTCAATATGACCCTTATTCCCCGATTTACTTCTACCGAGAACGTCTTCGAATATGCATTTCTGATGCTGCTATTCTTGCTATCACTTATGGGATTTACAGTCTAGCGGCAGCGAAAGGAGTTGCTTGGGTTGTGTGTGTTTATGGAGGACCGTTGGTGATTGTGAATGGTTTTGTTGTGTTGGTAACTTACTTGAACCATACTCACCCTTCCTTGCCACGTTATGATTCGTCGGAGTGGGACTGGTTGAGAGGAGCTCTGATCACCGTCGATAGAGATTATGGGATTCTAAACAAGGTGTTCAATCATGGAACTAATACTCATGCAGCACACCATCTGTTCCCTACCATGCCCCATATCATGCCATGGAGGCCACAAAGGCGATAAAGCCCATATTGGGAGATTATTATCTGTTTGATGGGACTCCCATTTTCAAGGCCATGTGGAGAGTGTAAACTATAATTATTCGTGTTAAGCCATTTATCACAAATGAACGTGAATTCCATAATCTTAAAACTTCATTATTTTCACATAGTCTATAATGCATAAATAAATACTAGTTAGATATAAATACCTCGATTCATGATATCAAACCTTGTTGAGATTAAGTTTAACGTCTAGATCCTTTAACCACGAACTAAACTGCAACTTCGATCAATAGGCAAAACATGGAAACTGGTTTCTTTCTCTTGACCTTTTGCACACATAAAACTTTTACGTGTTGTTTACATTAACGTCCATAATTAATGGGATATATACACTTTTATAAAGACAGAGAGAATACCAGTTTTCCTTTTTAGTAACCTTAATTCCACTTTCTATTAAAGTAAGAAATAAATAGGAAAATACTTCTCCAATAATTAATTACCATAAAAGTAATTTATAAGTTTACCAAATAATATAATATTAATCTAATATCTATTTTATTTAACCACCGAATAATAGGAGTAAATCACGTGTCCAAATCATGTGGGCCACAAATATAAGAAAATATCTTACAGTCTCCCACTTGGCCCATATGATAACTTCTATAATAATTTAGTAAAATAGTCATTAGTGTGCACCATAAGTCAAATTGACTTATTAAGTTGGTCATCATAACTACCATGGTAAATAAATTACCAATGCGAGTCATGGCGGTTATATATTACTAAATGATACAGTCCTTTTCATGTACCACAACACTAGTAACCTATTCAACATAGTTTATAAATGAGAAGTATCAATAATGATCTAATAATAATGTCTTTTCTAAGACTATTCCTATTACCATTTATTAAAGTAATAGGTACATGTACATTAATTAATAGGAAATATCAGAAACACATTTAATGAGTGCAAAATGTTAAATATATATAAGCACTGTTAAGCAATCTAACAATTAAAAATAATCAACATTGACTATATTCAAGACCCATTCTTTCAACATGTTCTATAAATATATGTCTTGGGTGGTAGTCCATTCGTTAATGGATTGCAATCATAAGTTGCGTACTTATATGTTCAATAGACATTTGTTATTTTTAAACATCTTCTTTAATGATAAAGTATTTCAACTTTAGAATACCTATCATTTTTCATATAAGAAGATCAACAATTGCAGCATAAGTTTTCAGCAATCTGAAAATGGTACCCATAACTCCAAGTCCTGAAATAAATTCTGCAACCATAAATTGTAGCCTCAAAGCATGCTACAAATTAAAAATTCATAATAGACAAAGTAATAATAAATTACTTTACATTTTTTCATAATATTGTTCCTATAACCAAAAGGAACAAATAACCAATTAAAAAATATCTTCTTAAGTGTGAGCATATAATCTTTTATTCCCTACAAGCTCGTATATTCATCAAACTTTACAATATATGGATAAGGAATATTTTTCGTTTCTTTACCTTCTAGCTAACTCATTTTTTGGGATTGCATTAGACTGAATTTATCCCTTTTTATGTATGGAGCAATACTGGTTGAACAATGTTCCATACCAAATCTTTCTAGAACTCTTTCAATATATGTTTTCTGAGACAATCATAAAAATTCACTACTAGCAAATAAAATATCATCAATATATAGAATCAGAAATATAAACTTTCTCCCACTAACCTTCTAGTATATACACTGATCGACAGTGTTTTCCTTAAAGCCAAAAGAAATAATGATATCATTAAACTTAATATACCATTGTTAAGAAGCTTGTTTAAATCCATATATTGACATCTTAAGTTTACAGACAATGAATTTTTTACCCTCTAATGTGAAGCCTTCAGATTGTTCTATAATAAGCTACTAACGCCATGATATTTTAAAAGATTCCTTCTTAGATACTAAAAGAAGGTTTCTTTCTAATCTCTTCATTGATAGCACTAATCAATTTAGTAAAATCATTACTGTTAATGGCTTATGAATATGTATCCGGATCCGTATATATCTCACTATATATCAAAATCAGATTCTTGCAGATATATCACATTGTCATAATGAATAACAGATCTCCTTCCTCTTTCAGATCGTCTTAATGTTATTCCTTATGATTTTTCTGCAATCTATTCATTAGTGACAATCTTCATTATGGAGTTATTGATCATTCAATTATTCTTCGTTGTTATATGGTTCAACAACTGAAGGAACAATTATTTACTTAGAAGTTATAGGTAAAGAAATTTGTACCCTAACTTCTTAAATAATCACATTCTTATTTTTTATCACTCCCACTGATTTCACCATTCTCAATGAATCTAACATTACCGGTTTCAATAATTATCGTACTATGTTTAGGATAGTAAAATTTGTACCCTTTAGATTACTTAATATCCACAACATTATAGGTAACGAGGAATTACTTAACATACTCCTAACTAATTCTATAAGAGTACGATTACGCCTTACAGCTACATGCTTCTACTGTGGCATGTATAGCAAAGTGTATTGAGCACAAATGCCATATATTTCAAGAAGTTTAACAAACGGTTAGAGTATTAACCTGTTTCATCATACTTTTCACAATATTCACTACCTCTATATGACCTTATGATTTTCACTTAATTGTTTTTCAACCTCATTTATGTATACTTCCAGAGTACCCACTGCTTGAGATTTTTCATGCAATAAATAGATATATCCATAGCGTGAAAAATTAACTATAAAGGTAATAAAATACTTTTCTCTAGGTCTACAAATGTCTGTATAAATAATTTCAAGAAGCCCTATACTTATTGTGGCTCATTTCTTTGTGTGTTTGGTTTATTTACCCTTAATACAATCCACACACACACACACACCAAAATCAGTAAAGTTTAGATTTAGAAGAATCACATCCTTTACTAATTTTCCTAACCTTTCATTATATATTGACATAATCTTTTATGTCACAAGAAAGATAAATTTTCTATTAATTGAGCTATGCGTAATTCTAACATTATGATGCAAGATCAAAATTTTTTTAATAAATAAACTATCAAGTTTGAATTTGCAGAAATCATCAACAATAATACCATAACTCACAAATTAGAATTTCTTGAATAAACATCATTATCAAATTTAAAGGAAAAATCATGAACATAAAGTTTTGAAATCCAATTAAATTATGGAAAATTGAAGAAATATAAAAAGTTTAAAACAATTTAAACAAAATCTATTGTCTAAGACTAAACAAAATATCTTAATGGTTTTAACAAAACTTTTTTCCAATTCTCATAAATAAGAAATTCTCATTTGAATTTGTGATTTAAGCCATAAGTAATCCTAGCACCTATTAGAAATATAAACATTAGTACTTCAGTCAACCTATCATGTATTAGAAAGAATTTCAATAAGTAATTCGAAATATACAAAAGTCAAAAGCTTACCATTTTTTCTCAAACCATTCTTTATATTTCATGTACTCTTTCTAAAAGTATTCAATACATTAATGACATTTTTTCATTTTTACGTTCCTTTCTTTTAGTAGATTGACCTAAATCTTTTAATTTTAGGTGTTGTTCACTTAATGCTTTTTCAAGCTTATTCCAAAAATTTATTTATAGCTTCTTGAGTAATTGGATGACCATAATGATTACCAACTGCTTAAGCCTTGTCTTTTCCTAAATTAACATATGATCAATTCATTTACTTCCACTTGTCTTAATTCGAAATGACCCATACTGAGTGGACAAGAAATTAAGAATAAATTTAATGAGAAAATTCTCATCCATAATCATCCATAAGGTTCTCAAATTTGTAGATATATTAGTCATCTTAAGAACATACCCATACACGGTAAGAGTACCAACAAAATTGCATAGTAGTGATATAAATTAATAATTTTCATTTTAGATATTTATCTACAATACGAAAACATTCTTCTAGTCAAAATATTTCTTAGCATTATTATTATGGGAAACAATTATTCACATAACTATAATGCTTAATATGTTCGATCTCTTCCAAACTTTATGGAGAATCTTTTCTCCCTCACTGTCTTTATCAGTAATAACAATATGTTTCTCAATTTAAAATACTAAATCAAGATTTAACATATCTAAATTTTGAACTCAACTTACTCATTCCATTATGAGAAGTTAATCCTATTGAGAATCAGAATAGATGTAGAATGCGCATTAAGAGATATAATAAAACAAATATAATAAGATAAAATACTCATAACAATAATATTTTGAGTTAACAACACGTTTATATAACTTAAAAATATAAATACAATGTATAACTATAGTACCCTTTTGGGTGGCAACTATAAAATACTAATAATGATGCTTATTTGTATTTATATGTATACCTTCATTAGTGATGCATTATTTAATTAAACAGATAAGTTACATTTGGATATCCTATATCTACCTAATTAAAAAATACATGCAATCCTTTAATTTTTATTTAATCACTTGAAAATCAATTCCCTTTAGAGAATTATTTCTCATTATTAAATAAACTCAATATTCATGAATATCACAAAAAATAATAAGCATCATAATTAATGAAATATTGCAATTAATATTCATCACCCATTATGGTTAGGCCACTTTGGTAGCTCCAACCTTTACATAATATGAATATTAAATTAGATATTAACTAATTTATGATTAATTATGTCTACTACAAAAATTAATATTCATCAATCATTATAATTGGGCCTTTTTGGTAGCTACCAATCTTCACATAATATAATATTAAATTAGACAGAGATTAATTCATCATTAAGTTATATTTACTACTAAAATTAATATTCATCGACCATTATGGTTAGACCACTTTGGTAGCTACTGACCCTCACATAATATGAATATTAAATTAGCTAGCAACTAATTAATCATTAATTTACCCATTTAATATTATACACACATACTCATACTGATCGATCCAAATTTAGGTAGGTTCGATCCCAGAAACTTAATAGTTCCAAAAATTCAATAAAAAGATCCTTTTACTTTATATACATAATAAAATATGTTATTTTTATTTTCGGACTTAAAGATCATAATTGAATCAATTTAAAATTGATTCTCCAATATATATGTATGTTTGGATATAAAATAATAATTTATTTATATGTCTAACAAAATGAAATTAAATTTCTAAACTCACACCTTATTCTAGAAATTTAATTTTCTACAATAAAATAAATCATTCTCCATTAATTTATCATATATGTAATTAATGATATATGATAATAAGTATACATATAAGTTTGTACAAAAATCAGTAGTTAGCATTAAAATTCATCACCTCGATTTACGCAAAAAACAAAACCAACTATTTCAATTCCAATTGCTATTCTAGTCATGCACAGAATAAAAAAACAAACTCATACATATACTTCAACTATTAGACAATTCAATAAAGATAAGAAATCAATTTATAGAAATCAATTTACAGGCTCAAAAATTGATCATGCAAACTAAAATAAATTGATCAACTGATCCATCGTACTAATCCATTATGCACCCACGATTCCAAAACAAATTTAATTATTTAATTTTAATTTAGATTTTTATATATATTATTTATGTAAACTTTAGTGGAAAATAACGAGTTCTTAAACCATAAGCTCTGATACTACATGTAAACTATAATTATTTGTGTTAAGCTATTTATCACAAATGAACATGAATCCCATAATCTTAGAACTTCATTATTTTCACATAGTCTATAATGCATAAATAAATACTAGTTAGATATAAATACCTCGATTCATGATATCAAACCTTGTTGAGATTAAGTCCAACGTCTAGATCTTGTAACCACGAACTAAACTGTAACTCTGATCAATAGGTAAAGCGTGGAAACTGGTTTCTTTCTCTTGGCATTTTGCACACATAAAACTTTTACGTGTTGTTTACATTAGCGTCCATAATTTATGGGATATATGCACTTTTATAAAGACAGAGAGATGACCAGTTTTCCTTTTTAGTGACCTTAATTCCACTTTCCATCAAAGTAAGGAATAAATAGGAAAATACGTCTCCAATAATTAATTACCACAAAAGTAATTTATAAGTTTACCAAATAATATAATATTAATCTGATATCTATTTTATTTAACCACCAAATAGTAGAAGTAAATCACGTGTCCAAATCATGTGGGCCACAAATATAAGAAAATATCTTACAGAGAGAAGCTAAAGAGTGTATTTATGTTGAAGCAGATGAAGGAAACCACAGCAAAGGTGTCTTCTGGTACAATAATAAGCTTTGATCATGACTAACACAATAAATAAATCTTTAAATTGGCAAAGCTGGTGGAGGAGTTCTACTTGTGAGAGATTTAACATGATTGTATGCCTTTTATTTTATTTTTATAAGATTATAAGTCTTTTCATATTGTATATTAATATTGTTTTTGACAGACATGTGTGTAAGATTATTTATTTAACAATGTGATATATTACTTGATGGCTAAGTAAATAAATATCAATTAATATTGTATACTTTTGGTTAACTTATAAATTACCTTTATGGTAATTACTTATTGGGGAAGTATTTTCCTTTCTTGTTCCTTATTTTGATGGAAAGTGGAATTAAGCTTACTAATAAGGAAAACTGATCCTCTCTCTACCTTTATAAAAGTGCATATATCACATCTATTATGTACATGAATGAAACAACGCGTATAAAGTTTTATATGTAAAAAAGGTCAAAAGAGATAAACAAGTTTCCACGCTTTGCCTATTGATCAGAGTTACAACGTCTTAGTTCGTTGTTAAAAGATCTGGACGTTGGACTAAATCTCAACAAGGTTTGATATCATGGATCGAGGTATGTATATCTAACTATATATATTTATGCTTTATAGGATGTGAAATTAATTGAAGTTCTAAGATATAGGGATATTAATGTTTAACATAAATTATTAGAGTTTACATGTAATATCAGAGCTGGTAGTTTAGGAACTCATTAATCTCCATTATCCTTGCATAAATAATGTGTGAGTTTAAATTAAAATTTTATATAATTTAATTTATGAGATTCAAACATTGCTTTAATAGCGGACTCGTTTGCCATGATCAAACTTTTCCAATTTCATGTACAGTAGCATTTTCTTATTTAGATTTAAGGATCTGTTTGTATGTAGTAATTTTGATCAGGTTTGTTGTTTATTGGCATCAAACAATTGATGTTAAATGTGTGCCTCAATTTCCAAACTTATGTTTATATATATAATGAGACAAAAAAAAAAAAAAAAAAGCCTAGTTGTTATTTTCGTGCATAATAAGTATACAGAATGAAATTTTGATTTATATATTATTTATATGTATAATGAGACAAATCAAGCCTGGATGATATTTTCGTGCATAATTAATATATAGCGTGAAAAATTTGATTGATTTCGCTATGAAAATATAGGCTGTCAAATTGTAATGATGACCTATGTTTTGTACATGATTACATATGTTTATTGATATACACCTTGTAAGGACCGTGTTTTCTTTTACCTTTTCACAATTTTTCGTCATCATTTTCTTTATTTGATTATTTAATTAATTGTTTAATTATTTGTTTTATTCTTTTTCTTGTGACCTAAGGGTTTTGTTTGACCCGAGGTAGGTTTCGGTGTTCAGAAACGATTTCTAACACGATATGCATTGCGTTATATTATCTTTTACTGCCCACGTAGGTCTTTAATTTCATGAAAAGTATGTTCGTTTATTTTTATTTTGTAGGGGTATGGATGCATAGTTTCTTTGGAAACAATTTTCGATTTTTGGGATGTTTTGTGTAATTATGTTTTTGAGATATTTTGCCTTAGAGACTTTTGTGCAAATATTCTTTGGGATATTTTGGAAGAGGGACTAAGTTGCAAATAGGGATACGAGTGACAAATGTCACTCTCCCATTGGACCACATGTTGACTTTCCTTTGGATACAATTGGAAGCTTAGGATGGTGACAAGTGTAAAGCAATGATCAAACCTTGTGAGGAGGCCTAGATGGATGACAAGTGGAGGGTGTGGATGTGTTTGTGTGTGAGAGAGGTGATGTTGGTGTGTGTGTTTTTGGCTAACAAAGACATTGTTTGTGGAAAAGTTAGAGGAATTTTGTTGTATCCTCACTTAACCACCTTGCAACCAACCAGAGCCTCAACCACCATTTTTGATTTTCGACTCTCTTGCCTTAGGAATTTGATCACCCACTTTAAAGATCATATATTCCTCTCTTCTTAATATAGAACACTTTTTTTTTCAGTTTTTCATTTTGAGGTTGTTTTCCTGGGGTTCTAGAGGGGTGAATCTCGAGTTTGGTAGTTTGAGAAATCCTGAAACCCTGTTTGCCATTTCTGAAATTCGAACCTCTTACTTTGGGATGAAGACAAAAGTTTCATCTCTTCTTGATCTAGAACACAATTTCACAGTTTTCTAATTTGAGTTCGTTTGCCTTGGATTCTAGAGGAACAATCCTCTAGTGAGGTAGGGGTTGTACTATGTTTATACTCTTGTTGTTGTTTCATGCTTCCTTTACTATTAATATACATTGTATGCATGTAAATTGATGTTTTAGGGTTATATTAGATTAATTTTGATTATATCTAACCTGGGGTGACATTTTTACATAAGTCTTACTTGTGGGAAGTTTTGTGTAGTCTTGTTGTGTTACTATGATATTTTTGTTTATTTATTGTCCTTGACTGTGTTGTGACATTAAACTATGCTGTTATTAAATTGGGAATTTAATGATTTCTACGATAGCATGACTAAAATCTTTATATTGATTTCCTTGTATAGAGATATTACAACATTTAGTAGCTTATTAAATATAGAGATTTCATGATTGTTATGATATAGAACTCTTGTTAATTATGGCCATTGTTTCATGTACAAACT
The DNA here is from genome assembly GCF_030987335.1 of Cornus florida. Classification (NCBI taxonomy): domain Eukaryota; kingdom Viridiplantae; phylum Streptophyta; class Magnoliopsida; order Cornales; family Cornaceae; genus Cornus; species Cornus florida. Next base: position 23,425,636 of record NW_026775581.1, read on the forward strand.
TATTATTAAGTGTTATTGATTTAATGTTTAAGACTTACAATGGTGATATGATTTAGTTGATAAGTTAATTATCAATGTATTGTGTAGTGAATCACATATTGAGACTTGTCATTTTGAATGCCATTCTAGACTTGAATCCTAGGACATGGTTTGTGTGGTTTCAACCCTAGTTGTGTATAGAAGGTGGTTTCATGCATTGATTAATTGTGCTTAAGTTGTGAACTTATTTGTTGATTTTGAAAACACTTGGGACATTATTACTTGACATGGCTAGAGTTTGGCTCTAGTGTGGGAGTTATGAGTTCTTCCCAATTTATAGTGCGCACTCGGGTTGTTCCCGAGGGTTAGTAGCCTAAATAACTGTCAATGTCTTGGTTTTATTTCGAGATTTGATGCCCAAGCTTTCCACTATTTGATTTTGTAATTCAATTCCAAGTTGACAACCAATGTTTAATTGTGATTTGTGATTTTGGTTATATTGCGATTTTAATGTTGTTAGCACATTTTTGCATTGTGGATTATTTGATTTTGCAATTCAATTTCCAAGTTAACAACCAATGTTTAATTTTAACTTGTGGTTTCAGTTTTGATATCCTTGTTTTGATTTAGTAAACTTCATGTTGTGGATTGTGATAAATGTTCAAAGGTAGCTTAAGATGATCCTTTAGTATCACATTGAACATAGACATTAGGTGGCATGAACCACATGTAACTGTTTATATTACGTTGCAAAGAACCGATGAAACTTTAGGGTATATGCATATACCTCTTCCTACGAGTAACTTTGGTTGCTCACCCTAATTGATTGGGTTATTTTCAGGTAAAGAGATTTCATTTTGGGATGCACAACATCCCTAGGTTGCTTGGCCGTATTTAGATACCCTTTTATGTAATTTCACATGCATGCAAGTGTTAGCATGTGTTGCTTTCTTTTGAAATTGTAATATATAGCTCGGTTTGACATGCTGTTTTCATTTTAGGATATGTAAAGTATGCCTAAGTACACTATTTGGAGCTCTTTTTATATGTATGACTTGAAGCCAAGGGCCAAACATTTTATTTCTATGTGTTCGGCTCGCGAAAAAGCGCTGGCTTCTGCCTTCTGGAATGCGTGGTGGAGTGGTGGATAGTAGAATAGTGGGGTGTGCAGGCGGGCCAGGAACTGCTGTAGTTCCAAAGTAAATATCTGAATATTAATCCAATTGGAAATTTGTAGCGATCAAGCGATTGTACGAAAGGTCTGGAATGACCACCTTCGAAGGGTCTTTTTTACCTTTGAACAAGGAATTCAAACTATTCTATAGCTTATGGAAATGAAGATATTTTACATTATTCAGTAAAGGTTTTACATGCAGTGAACATTTAGTGAATGAGCTCCATTGATTTCGATGAGTTCCGAGCAAATAACGACCAAGAAGCAAAAAAGACCAAATCGGTGAGCTCTAACCAATAAAGCTCCATTGATTCCGATAAGCTCTGAGCAAATAACGACCAAACTTTATTGATCAAACTGAATAGTTTTAACATCTCAACCCGTGGTGTTACAATGAACAAACAGGCGAAGAGGTACAACCATCCAACCACATAGTTGATTGAAGTCTTATTTTTAGAGTTACTTGTTGTATATTTTATATTATTTAGTAAAGGTTTTACGTTACTGCAATTATCATTTTAATTTTTTTTAAGTACAAGTTTTACATTATTTAGTAAAGGTTTTACATGCAGTGAACATTTTACATGAGTACAGTGAATGGGCTTCATTGATTCTGACGCTCTGAGCAAACAATAACCAAACTTTAGTAACTAAATCAAATTATTTCAACATTCCAACCTGTGGAGTTACAACAACAAACTGGTGAAGAGGTACAACTATCCAACCGGATAGCTCTATTGAAAACCCATTTTAAGAGTTGCTTGTTGTATATTTTACATTATTTTAGTAAAGGTTTTACATTACTATAGTTATTTTTTATTTTGTTTAAGTATAAGTTTTACATTATTCTGCGAAGATAGACCCAACGGTAAAGCCATTAATTCCGATGAGCGACTGACAAACAAGAATAGTGGTGTGCCCTAGGTCTGAAGAGAAAAGGAGAATAGTGGCAGATGAGTAATATAGATTAGTAAAGTAGATATGTGAGATGGAAAGAGAAGAAGGGTTATTTAGTAAAATTACAAAAGGTACTTAAGGGTTATTTGGTCTCGATGTATTTATGAATAGTGAAAATAGGCATATTTGTAATTATTTTTGCTTAAACTGTTTTTTGATGGGGTTAGTTTTTAGTGTTTAGATTCTAGTAATTAAGGCGTCCTAATGTGATTTTTAAGGCTTTCTAATGTTTAAACTGTTTTATTAACCCCTTTTGTTTAAGTCGGGTCACTCAAATCTAATTTTACCATAAATTAAATAGGAAAAATTACCAATTAGTCCTACTCTTAAAATCTAATTTTACCATAAATTAAATAGGTTAATTACCAATTAGTCATACTCTTAATTTTAAAGACAAATAAATCATTTAAAAAAATTTAAAAGACAAAAAATTCCTACTTTTGAGAAATATTTCCAAATAAGTTAAAATTCAATTAACAATGAACTTTCTTCCAGGATTGCCCTTTACTACTAAATTACTATAAGGCTTAGTTTGGTTAGGTGGAAACTGCTAGAAAAAAAGAAAAAAAAAAAAAGAGAAATATGTTAAATTTTTTTAGAGTTTGGACAAATAAAAAAAGAAACCTAATGGAAAATTTAGTTTCCCGCATTGAGTATTTTCCTCAAAATATTTCCGCCAAAAAACACGCGAAAATTTTATTTTCACGTGAAAGAAGCGCCTATTTATCCACTAACTTAATCGTGCAAAGTTCTCTCCAAAATAACTTCTATTTTGAGGTAAGTTCTCTCCAAAAATAATTTTTATTCTAAGGTAAGTTCGCGACACAAATTATACAGTTATATATACTGAATATCAATGATAATTTGGGTAAAATTGCTCAGAATATATCATGTTTCTAAATAGAATTTTTTATTTTTTTAATTGTTTGTTCTATATTGCAATTCTATCCACTCATAACCCATACATACATACATACATACATATATATATATATATATATATATATATATATATATTTTATGGTGAAATATTTGATTTTTCTCCCAAACAGTAGTATTGCCTCTTCATCTCTAATTTTTTATTTTTTTTAATTTGTTTATCTTAAACTAATAATTAGTTTTACCTAAGAAAATATTATGAAGCCTTATTCTAAATATAAATAATAGATTGAATATAAGCAATTATATATTTGAATTTAATAATCCATTATTTTATTTTATTAGAGTAGTTTAATTTGGTATGCATAATCACTTTTTTTTCACTTTCATGCTATCCAAACTAAAAAAACTAATATTTTTCTACAATTTTTTTGGATAAATTTTTATACTAACCAAATGTATGCTAGAAAATCTCTTTTCTTTTCATTCACTTCACTTCCTTTCACTTTCTATTTCTTTTATTTTCTTGCTTGTTTCAATCTATACAAACGGAGCCTAAGTGTTTGTTTTTTTTCCTCTTAAAATAAAAAAATTCTCCCTACTTACAATATTTATAAATAATACCTATTTAAAAAAAAAATATTAGTTGTTACCGAATTTATAAATCCTAAAACATTTAACAAATTATATCAAATTCATTTTCCGTTAGTATACCAACAACATGTTAAAATACAAAGATATATCTTTCATGCATTTTTTGTTTTCACCCTCCTAGATTTGATCTTGTGTTGGGCTTCTTGGGTGTCGGAGTGCCTTTTGGTTGTAACTTTGGAGTTGTTGCCTTGATGATGGCCTGACCTTTGGGTCATTCTAGTTTACTGCATTTCTCCCATAGTGGTTCAACTGCAAAGTTTTAGACTCTGTTTTCTCTACAAATCTGGAGTCTGTTCTTCATTTTATTGCTTTGCTTCATGATTTGTAAGCCTTTTCTGACTTGGCTTTTTGCCTCTATACTGCATTTGTGCCTTTGAAATTATATATGATATCGTTTTCATGCTAAAAAAAAATATTATTTATATTATTTTTGAATTTTCAACTTCATTTTTCTTTAGGAATAAAATCTCAAAGATTCAAAAATAAATCTATATAAATTTGAGATAATGTTATTAGTTACACATATTCGGGGAATGGAGTTGCAATCCTATAGATTCAATGGACAGCCACCTACCCAATACATGCATATAGCTTAAGTTAGTTGGTTATGTGCAAATCACTAAGTAATTTTTTTATTTTTTTATTTTAGCCAAAATCAGTAAGTTACATGACCAGTTTTTGTGTATAGGAGTGGTGAGTTAGACATGTACACACTATACAATATCATAAAAAGATATTTCAACACCTCAATTTATCATTGCTAGAAACTTGACATGATACATGTGTGTTAATGAAAAATTGTTTCGAGAAAATTAGTTAAGCAAAACATATAATACATGAAAAGGGTAAAAGAAAAATCTTATTGTTGACACTCATTTTGGTAATTGGGCTCGAGTCTTAATTGGGCTTGGAATACAGTGACATGGCAAGAGCTTGGGCTGCGAGTAGAGGTTGGGCTCTGTATATGGTTTAAGTGGGCCTAGAACATGGATATGGACTATAGGTGTTAGCAATGACATTGCAGATTTTACACAGAACAAAGCTACATACAAGGGTGCTACTGATCGGATGGAATATTTTTGAACTTTATGTTGGATAAGATTTATGTGTTTACTTGATTTTAGTTAAGAATTAGTGTTTGTCTAGGAATGTATAGTTTGAATTTATTTTTAGTTATGATATAGAGTTTTATTGTAATTAGAATACTTGTTTATAGGTATTTGTTTTGAGTTTATTCTATAAATAAACAAGGAGGCATGCTGAGATCGAGGTCCTGCACGCTCAGAAATATTAATTTATTTGTTTGCTTTCTCAAGCTCTTTCCTAGAATAGCATCCTTGTTATTTTTTCTATCTCAATCTATCTCTCTCAATCTTTCGCTCTATCTATCTCTATCTCTCTCTCTCTCTCAATCTTTCCTCCTATATTTCTTTCTAAATCTATTTCTCCCTTTTTCTATTCTCTAAATGTTACTATAAATTATTCACTGTAAAGTCCTTTTAATTAAGGCAATTCTTGAACTCAAAGAGGAGTTTTACTGTTCTCTTTATCCTCGCATTGCCTGAAAGTCAACCTTCCTAAAGAGACTAACGTTGACGACTCACACTCGAACCATACAATTGGTTCTGGCATGCCTACAACATATCAATTCTGAATCGGATCTAAGGAGCCGATTTTAGCGCCAACATTCTTGGCACGCCTAATGGGACCCCATCAGGTGAGTAAATTATAGTAAATATGCCACCCAGGCTAAGAAATTTAAAAGGTGTGGTTACAGGTGTCAACACTGACGAAGAAAACCAGCAACTCTGCATAGGCGATGAAGCAGATTCATCTGTTCTATCCGACATTCCTTTGGGTCGGGTATTAGAATCAATTATGCAGGAAATGGATGCCCAACAAGCTCAAATCGGTGAAGTACAGTCCCAAATGGGAGAGTCCAATCAAATTTTGGTTTCTCAAATACATGAATAGAGGTCAATGACCAGGGAGTTAAATCAAATGATGTATGCTCAAATAGAGAAGATGAGTCAGAAACTTGAAGCCAGTATATTGGCTAATCAAAGCCGACATGATCAAGCCGAATCATCCCACGCCAATGAATCCATATTTCAATGTATTTCGGCACCACTAATGCATATATCTTAGGGACTTCGAACAGCATCAACAATCCTCATACCGCCAAACACAGCTCTCAGCATTATAATCGGCAATGTGCCGAATCCCACTTTCAGTATGCCGATTGGTAATCCACCAATACTATCGAATCCGCTAGCAGTAACTACTGTGCCGCTGTATCAGCCGCCAATGAATAATCAACATAATCAAAACGTGCAATGCCCACATGTGCAGCTGATTCCTCCGGTAAGAGATCAGCAAGAGGTGGTGGGAAACCAAAACCAAGGCAGGGCTAATCTAATGATACCTCCGGCAGCTGCCGGGGGCATGTAAATGCAAATCCATAATGAGAGTGGGTTAACCCATTTGTTCCACTGCACCCAAATGATCCTCCAGGTCAAAATGTGGGGATCGATAGGGCTCAGATTTTGGCTTTAATACAGGCCAAGGTGGCACAGGGATGCAGACGTACTTGGCCAGTATACATAAAGCCTTATTCTGATCAAGTCGATGCCCATGAGTTACCCAAAAATTATCGGTATCCCGATTTTTCTATGTACAGTGGTGAAGAGAATTTTTCTACGATGCAACACATTACGAGGTTCATAGCACAATGTGGTGAAGCAGGTCCCAATCCTTGGTTGAGGATGAGGTTATTCTCTAGCTCAATCGTTGGGGCGACGTTCGAATGGTACAATAACTTATCAGCCAATTCTATTCAGACATGGGATAAAATGGAAGAAGCTTTCGATACCTAATTCTATCGAACTGAGACAGAAGCTACACTGGTAGATATATCTCGATTATCTTAGTTGTCGAGCGAATCGGTTGAAACTTTTATGGTCAGGTTCAGAAAAGCTACACTAAAATGCCGAGTAAGTTTGCCAGAACCAGAATATATCAAGTTGGCATTGAATGGTTTAGACATTGAACATCGCAAGAGGTTTGATGGGGTTGAGTTTCAAGATCTCTTCTATTTAGCAGACAGGGCAACTTGGTATGAGAAGATACTTAAAGAAGAGAAAGAAAGAAAGAATTCCTCTAGGGGTACTTATTACGAGGACCCTAATTATGAGGTGTTCTCGGTAGAATTTGGAGATGAATTAGAAATTGAAGTTGTTGAGGTCAATATTAAAAAGCCATACATCTATGAGGCATTGGTCAAACCTAAGCCAACCACAGTGGGCAATGCAACATCAATATCAGCAGTAAGGAAATGAGCTGCCGATACCGAAAAAAGCAACTCTTTTGACTTATCAAAAACAGAAAAAATCTTTGATCACTTGATGGCCAATAAGATGATATCTTTGCTTAAGGGGCATAAGATTCCATCGGCAAGTGACCTGAGAGGAAAAGTGTAATACCCCTAATTTAAAAGGATAGTCTCGGCATTTATTTATTATTTTTGTTGTATTTTTGCATGATTATTTGGTTTAATTCTTTTATTTAATTGTTTACCTGTGTGACGTGTATTTAATTGGTATCTATTTATTTGTTTAAATTGCATTTTATTTTATTTAATTGATTATTAAAGGTTCTAATTTAGGAAGTAATTTAGGAAGTATTTTAATTAACTATTTTTTTTTTTTCATAATTGAGGGTTTAGTTTCTTTAGCCGACACAGGATTTAATTAAGTTCTATGGGCCGGTTAGGATTTAGTTAGGGCTTTAATTAATTTAGGGTTTTGGTATAATTCTATAAATATATGGGTATACGTCTGCCGAGGGTTTCTAAAACCCTATTCACCATATTCCCGTATACAGTAAAGAGAGAAGTTGAGAGAACAGAGCATCGTAACGGTCTGCCAAGGAGAATAACAGAGAGGACCAAGGGAGGTGTTTGGTGGATTAGATCAGAACCAGAGGAGGCTAGAAGGTAGTCAGTGGTTGCCAGAAAGCTTAGAACAACGGCAACAAGGTTCTGTTTATAAAACTGTACAGGCAAGTTCTTCTCTTTCTCCTTCCCTTTGGCTCGTGTTCTGTGCACCTAGATAGTCTCTAGGGATTAACTAATTAGTAAATGAAACTTATGTGTTTAATGTATGCTTGTTGATGATTCGTTTCCATTGAATTCAAATCTGTTTACAGTTCGTGTATTGTTGCTCCCAGTTCTGTTTATTAAAGCATATTAAAGTCTTTGAGATTTTAGTTACGATTCTTGCCTCTATCTTCTGTAAATAAACCCTGGGGATATTAATGGATTGATATAAGACTCCTAAGATCAGTTTGTGAAGAGAAACAGAGAGGTTGGAATAGAATTATAGTTTCAGTTTTGTTCCTAACTTGAGTTAGTTCGGTAGCAAATTTAATCTCTATAATTGTTTTTTAATTGTTGTTATCAAGCCATTGGGATGCTACTGGGTATTAATATGACACCTAAGTTGGTTTTAAAAACTAACAGAGGGTTAGGAATAAGCCGGAGAAGGAGCACAAGAGCTGAAACGACGCACCGGGGACGAAGGCTCTCAGAGGAGGTGAGAGCCGGCTCCATGGAAGTGGGAGCCGGCTCCCACAACAAAGTAGAGCCGGCTCTAAGAAGTCCTAGAGCCGGCTCTAGGCTGGAAAAGCGCCTGCTCCAAATTCTGGAGCAGGCTCCCTTGTTCTTTTTGGTTTATTTTAATTTTTTTTAAGTTTTTCTACGTACTATGTTCACTGTTTGGGCAATCTGGGTTATTAATCAGTTTTAAAATTTTAGTTGGGTGTAAAATAATAATTTTAACTTGTAACTAAGGTCTTGAATTGCATAAATTTACCTCTTAGTTTAAATGGAATTAACAGTACGCTATTTGACAACTTTGCGTACAGTTAACGGCTGGAAGGAGATTTGTTGATTAATTTTAATCTGATGGTTTAGGGTGCTATAAAATGGTTTTAAATTTATTTTTGATGCACGATGAAGTCTTTTAAAGTAATATATTGGACTTGTGGCATAGTGGGGGCTCTGTGCTAAAGGTTACAACACAGTATAAGTATATGACTTAGTATTCTGTTACCGGATGAAGGGAACTAGATCGCTTAGTTTAATTTAGTGATTTATTGGACTATAATATTATTATAGAACTAATTTTAAATACATGATAGGGTCATTGTTTTATTAAATTTGAACTATGCATGTGTTAGTTGTTAATTGTTAGAATAGTTTATTCTCCGATGCAATTACATGGATTATTACTGGATTTTATTTGCTAGATTGTTAAGATTCCTTCTGCAAGTATTGGATGGTGGTTTTTGGGACTGTAAATTATTGAACTGTTATATTTGTTGTAATTTACATGGATATGGAGGATTGTATGTACCGGTATGGGACGGTGACATACTAGGGACAGTTTAGCTCAAAACGCATAATGGATTAATGGAATGAATTGAAAGATATCGAATCCTAATTGTGGCTAAGTCAGATCAGCTGTAACCAAGTTGGATGACTTCCTGGATTAACGGATGGTAGTTAAGTCATATCAACTGAATAAGTTGAGTGACTAACTAGTTGGTTTATTGTAGGTCAGTTTAATAAATAGTTGAACTGCTTACCCTGGATTTGGACGGACTTTATATATATGTTTATGGTACCACGAGTTGAGCTTGAGTCTCAGACTCGTCGGTTAGGGTGCGTATATGCAGTAGATGCGTAGCTGGTTATAATAGGTTGAGGTGTACCCTGTTAGGTCTAGGTACTCATGCCCACCTTTGGGTGCGTATTCGCATGTTGCCTTCTATTCAGGTTGAGACCCCTATTATAGACTAGTGAATGTCCCTTAGTGTGGATATATTTATACGTATGGACTAGATAGGTATTGTGAGGTGTCTACGATGTATCTGCGTATCGGGTCACTGTATGGATTGCAGTTAGATTAGAACTTGCTCGTGGGTCTGACCCACTCCTTTATTATTCTTTTCAGGTACAGGACGGTTCCAGCCTTAGAGCTTGATCGTGCTTGTCGAGGACAGTCTCACTTTCATCTGATTACGTAGGACTTCTCTCGATGTTTCTAGTATTATCTATTTTCAGTTTCATTCTCAGTTGAACTTTTAGTTAGGGGTCCATCGGTGGATTCCCAAGTTGTAACTTTAAGGTTTTGGAGGATTGGAGTTTCAATTTTCAGTTGTACATGGAGGAGTTTATAATTGATGTTTCTTTCAGTTTTATTCTATCTTTATTGTTCTTTTTATCATCTGTGTTCGTTTTAAAATACTTTAATTGTTTGATATTCCCTCGGGTTTGGGCCTGGGCCTGATCAACCCGTGTCTGAGATCCGAGGGGTATCACAGTTGGTATAAGAGCACTCCAGGTTCAAGTGTCTCTAGGACGTTTTGTATTAAGACTTCCACGTAGCGTTTTTTATATAGAGCTTATGTTTAGGATTCGTTGAATTCTTTTACGGTTCATTTAAACTTGTACTGATGTCTGTCTTTCTATGTTAATAGCATGGTTGACACAGGAAGAGGATAGAACATGAACAGTCGACAGAGGAGAGCGGCACGTAGACAGCAAGAAGGTCTACAACGTCGGCAAATGGAAGAAGAGCAGCAAATGCCAGGGTTTCAGGAGGAGCAGGAGGAAGTTCAACAGACTCAGGGTCGGGACAGAGATCCAGAGATTCTTCCACCTCAATGACCTTGTTGCTCGGGCTATAGAGGCTGGGGTAACAGCTGCACTCCATAACCAACCACAGGTTCAGCAGGCACCTGTACCAGCACCAGTGGTTCAGACGGATTCTTGGGGAAAGGCAAGGAGCTCTTTCACAAAGGGGAGTCCACCTGTGTTCTCAGGCTCCACCGATGCGAGAGCAGCTCACAAGTGGAAACAGGACATTGAGCGTCATCTTCGTTTGGTTCAGTGCACGGAGGTTCAGAAGCAGATGCTTGCTACTTTTAAGCTAGTTGGGGATGCACTACAGTGGTGGGAGTCAGTTACCACCCTAGAGGAGAGGATGACATTGTCTTATGATGAGTTCAGTGTTCGCTTTGACGAGAAATATTTTTCCTATGTAGTCAGGGCAGCTATGAAGACCGAGTTTCTAAGTCTGCAGCAGGGAAACATGACAGTGGCGGAGTATGAGCAGCAATTCACATGCTTGTCTCTCTTTGCACCGGAGGAGGTGGATACAGAGGAGAAGAAGCGTAACAGTTTCGTCAAGGGACTGATGTGGTCTATCAAGAGAGCTATTACAGGTAGTCCAGCTTATACTACCTATGCTCAGGTGGTAGACGCCGCTCTACAACAGTATCAGTTGACTGTGGACATCAGACAGGCTCGTGGTAAGAAGCGGGGAGATAAAGACTCTACTAATCAGTCAGCTGAAAAGGGGAATGGCAATGGTCACTGGCAGAATGACAAAGGCAAGTTCCAAGGACAACAGCCTTGGAAGAAGCACAAAGGTGGTTCAGAAGCTCACCGGAATGGGGCACCTATTCAGAGGCAACAGAATGGGGGACCACAGGCAGGATAGGGTCAGCCACAGGCTAACCGACAAAGGAGGCCATTTGGTACTTTCCAGGGTAGTTGTTACACTTGTGGAGAGTATGGTCATACCACCAGGCAGTGTCCTAAAGCAGGACAGGGACAGGGACAGGGACAGGGACAGTATGTGCAGCAGGGACAGAGGGCGCCAGTGCCTCTACCAGCTCCACAGGTTCCATGGATTCAGGGACAGACACATCTGGCTTTACCGGCATCGCCGCAAACTCAGGGACAGGCACCACAGCAGTTGCATTATGGCAGGGTGTATAACCCCAAGCCACAGGATGTTCAGGCACCTCAGACTATTGAGGGTAAGTTTCTTATTCATGGTTTACATGGACGTGTTTTATTTGATACGGGTGCTACACACTCATTTGTAGCTAGGACTTTTGTTGCTTTATCTGGGATGAGGACGAGGGTATGCACTAGACCTCAGGGTATTTCTATACCATCGGGTGATACAGCTATTATACATGAGAGTGATGGGCCTGTGACATTAGATATTGGCAGACTCAGATTTTTAGCCAATCTACTGGTCCTGGACATGCACACTTATGATATGATACTTGGGATGGATTGGTTGTCTCACTACCATGCCTAAGTTGATTGTTTTGATAGATCTATTATTTTTACCATACCTGGTCAGGATATGTATGTAGTAGCTATGCCACGTTCTAAAGGAGGCGGTAGCACCTATTTGTTCCATGTGGAGGAGGAAAAGGATGAGGGGATTACTGTATCATTGGATAACATACCAATTGTACAGGATTTCCCGGATGTATTTCAGGAGATTCTAGGGTTGCCACCTAGTCGCGAGATTGATTTTATGATAGACTTAGCTCCAGGCACTGCGCCTATTGCTAGGGCACCCTATAGGATGGCACCGGTAGAGATGGGAGAGCTGAGGGATCAGATTCAGCAGTTACTCAGCCAGGGTTTTATTCGTAGGAGTACATCACCTTGGGGAGCACCGGTTCTGTTTGTGAAGAAGAAGGATGGTTCGCTTCGTCTGTGTATAGATTACAGGGAGTTAAACAAGGTTACGATTCGTAACAAGTATCCTTTGCCCAGGATTGATGACTTGTTTGATCAGTTAAGGGGAGCCACATACTTCTCCAAGATTGATCTGTGTTCTGGGTATCATCAGCTGAGGGTTAGGGAGCAGGATGTTCCTAAGACAGCGTTTCTCACGAGATATGGTTCTTATGAGTTTCGTGTTATGCCGTTTGGGACGACTAATGCACCTGCAGTGTTCATGGACTTAATGAATAGAGTCTTCCGGGCTTCTTTGGATCAGTTTGTTATTGTCTTTATTGATGACATCTTGATCTATTCTCGGTCGGAGGACGATCATGCTAGACATCTTTGCATAGTCTTGCAGACGCTTCGTAAACATCAGTTGTATGCCAAGTTCGAGAAGTGTGAATTTTGGCAGCGGGAGGTGAAATTTCTGGGTCACGTGGTGTCAGAAAAGGGGATAGTAGTGGATCCGGCCAAGGTTTCGGTGGTGGTTGAGTGGGGACAGCCTACATCACCTACAGAGATTCGGAGTTTTCTCGGTCTGGTAGGATATTACAGGAGACTCATCCAGGGGTTCTCCAAGATAGCAGGACCACTCACTTATCTGACCAAGAAGGGTGCACAGTTCATGTAGGATGAACACTGTCAGCGAGCTTTTGATGAGCTGAAAAGGAAACTGACTTCTGCACCGGTTCTGGCTACTCCGCAGAGCGGGATAGAGTATCTTGTTTACACGGATGCTTCATTGCAGGGTCTTGGATGTGTATTGATGCAGGAGGACCGACCGATTTCTTATGGATCTCGGAAACTTAAGCCTCATGAGCTTAATTATCCAACACATGATTTGGAGTTGGCAGCAGTGGTTTTTGCCTTGCGTATTTGGAGGCATTATCTGTTGGGTGAGTCCTTCAGATTATTCAGTGATCATAAGAGTCTGCAGTACTTGTTCACTCAGCGGGAGCTGAATATGAGACAGCGCAGATGGTTGGAGTTTGTAAAAGACTATCATTTTTCTATACAGTACCATCCAGGGAAAGCGAATGTGGTGGCGGATGCACTCAGTCGCCGACCTGTTGGTAGTCTTTCTGCTCTCTTCGCTATTGAGTGGAATGCTTTGAAGAATGTAGATGAGTTGTCAGACGCTTTGATGGCTTGCATGGTGGTTACACCTTTCGTCATTCGCAAGGTTTTACAAGCACAACTCACCGATCATCAGTGTGTCGACAAGGTCGCAGAGATAGCTTCCGGAGAGGTTCCATTCTACTATGTTGGGGCTGATGGAGGTTTAAGGTACAAGGGACGGTTAGTGGTACCTTCTGCTGATAATTTGAGGAAGGATGTGATGACTGAGACTCACCACTTTGAGTTTTCTGTTCATCCAGGAGGCGATAAGATGTATCAGGATATGAAACGGCAGTTTTGGTGGGCAGGTATGAAGAGGGACATTGCTCTTTTTGTTTCTCAGTGTAGTACTTGTTAGATGGTTAAGATTGATCATCAGAGGCCGCCAGGAGCTCTACAGTCACTACCAATTTCGGAGTGGAAATGGGAGAGCATATCTATGGATTTTGTGGAAGGGTTGCCAAATTCTTTCAAGGGGCATAATTCCATATGGGTCATTGTGGATAGGTTGACCAAGTCAGCTCATTTCTTGCCTATTTACACTGACTACACTTCGGAGCAGTTGGCGAGGCTTTACATTTCAGAGATTGTGAAGCTATATGGCATTCCATTGTCTATTATATCAGACAGGGATTCGAGCTTTATGTCTGGATTTTGGAAGAGTTTTCAGCAGGCTTTAGGTACGGAGTTACACCTTAGTACTGCTTATCATCCTCAGACTGACGGACAGACTGAGAGGGTGAATTAGATTATGGAAGATATGCTTTGGTCGTGTGTTCTGGATTTCAAGGGCCACTGGGAGGAATATTTGCCACTTGTGGAGTTTGCTTATAACAATAGTTTCCAGAAGACTATTGGGATGGCACCTTTTGAGGCGTTATACGGTCGACCGTGTCGATCACCTGTTTGTTGGATGGAGGTTGGAGAGAATCGATTCTTAGGTCCTGAGTTCATCAAGGATACCTCTGAAAAGATTGATCTTATTCGACATCGCATGCGTACTGCCCAAAATAGGCAGAAGAGCTATGTTGATCGTCGCACTCGTGTTTTGGAGTTTCGGGTTGGGGATCAGGTTCTTCTCAAAGTATTTCTTATGAAGGGTGTTATGCGCTTTGGAAAGAAAGGGAAGTTGTCTCCGCGATTTGTCGATCCATTCATGATTACGGATCGAGTTGGAGCTGTTGCTTATCGGTTGGCGCTGCCGGATAATTTGGACCGCGTACACAACGTATTCCATGTGTCCATGTTGCGAAAATTTCTGCGTGATGAGGATCGGTATCAACATATCGATGTTGGGGAGATTGAGTTGCAGCCGGATGCAACTTATTTGGAGCCACCATGTCGTATTGTTGACCGTCGGGATCAAATCCTTCGCAATAAGGTTATCCCTTTGGTTCGGGTGCAGTGGAGCCATCACAATGAGGCCGAATCCACTTGGGAACGGGAAATATTGGAAGAGGGTAAGGGCGAATTCCGAGGACGGAATTCCTTTTGTTAGGGGGGAAGAATGTAATACCCCTAATTTAAAAGGATAGTCTCGGCATTTATTTATTATTTTTGTTGTATTTTTGCATGATTATTTGGTTTAATTATTTTATTTAATTGTTTACCTGTGTGACGTGTATTTAATTGGTATCTATTTATTTGTTTAAATTGCATTTTATTTTATTTAATTGATTATTAAAGGTTCTAATTTAGGAAGTAATTTAGGAAGTATTTTAATTAACTATTTTTTTTTCATAATTGAGGGTTTAGTTTCTTTAGCCGACACAGGATTTAATTAAGTTCTATGGGCCGGTTAGGATTTAGTTAGGGCTTTAATTAATTTAGGGTTTTGGTATAACTCTATAAATATATGGGTATACGTCTGCCGAGGGTTTCTAAATCCCTATTCACCATATTCCCGTATACAGTAAAGAGAGAAGTTGAGAGAACAGAGCATCGTAATGGTCTGCCAAGGAGAATAACAGAGAGGACCAAGGGAGGTGTTTGGTGGATTAGATCAGAACCAGAGGAGGCTAGAAGGTAGTCAGTGGTTGCCGGAAAGCTTAGAACAACGGCGACAAGGTTCTGTTTATAAAACTGTACAGGCAAGTTCTTCTCTTTCTCCTTCCCTTTGGCTCGTGTTCTGTGCACCTAGATAGTCTCTAGGGATTAACTAATTAATAAATGAAACTTATGTGTTTAATGTATGCTTGTTGATGATTCGTTTCCATTGAATTCAAATCTGTTTACAGTTCGTGTATTGTTGCTCCCAGTTCTGTTTATTAAAGCATATTAAAGTCTTTGAGATTTTAGTTACAATTCTTGCCTCTATCTTCTGTAAACAAACCCTGGGGATATTAATGGATTGATATAAGACTCCTAAGATCAGTTTGTGAAGAGAAACAGAGAGGTTGGAATAGAATTATAGTTTCAGTTTTGTTCCTAACGCGAGTTAGTTCGGTAGCAAATTTAATCTCTATAATTGTTTTTTAATTGTTGTTATCAAGCCATTGGGATGCTACTGGGTATTAATATGACACCTAAGTTGGTTTTAAAAACTAACAGAGGGTTAGGAATAAGCCGGAGAAGGAGCACAAGAGCTGAAACGACGCACCGGGGACGAAGGCTCTCAGAGGAGGTGAGAGCCGGCTCCATGGAAGTGGGAGCCGGCTCCCACAACAAAGTAGAGCCGGCTCTAAGAAGTCCTAGAGCCGGCTCTAGGCTGGAAAAGTGCCTGCTCCAAATTCTGGAGCAGGCTCCCTTGTTCTTTTTGGTTTATTTTAATTTTTTTTAAGTTTTTCTACGTACTATGTTCACTGTTTGGGCAATCTGGGTTATTAATTAGTTTTAAAATTTTAGTTGGGTGTAAAATAATAATTTTAACTTGTAACTAAGGTCTTGAATTGCATAAATTTACCTCTTAGTTTAAATGGAATTAACAGTACGCTATTTGACAACTTTGCGTACAGTTAACGGCTCGAAGGAGATTTGTTGATTAATTTTAATCTGATGGTTTAGGGTGCTATAAAATGATTTTAAATTTATTTTTGATGCACGATGAAGTCTTTTAAAGTAATATATTGGACTTGTGGCATAGTGGGGGCTCTGTGCTAAAGGTTACAACACAGTATAAGTATATGACTTAGTATTCTGTTACCGGATGGAGGGAACTAGATCGCTTAGTTTAATTTAGTGATTTATTGGACTATAATATTATTATAGAACTAATTTTAAATACATGATAGGGTCATTGTTTTATTAAATTTGAACTATGCATGTGTTGGATGTTAATTGTTAGAATAGTTTATTCTCTGATGCAATTACATGGATTATTACTAGATTTTATTTGCTAGATTGTTAAGATTCCTTCTGCAAGTATTGGATGGTGGTTTTTGGGACTGTAAATTATTGAACTGTTATATATGTTGTAATTTACATGGATATGGAGGATTGTATGTACCGGTATGGGACGGTGACATACTAGGGACGGTTTAGCTCAAAACGCATAGACCTAACCTAATGGATTAATGGAATGAATTGAAAGATATCGAATCCTAATTGTGGCTAAGTCAGATCAGCTGTAACCAAGTTGGCTGACTTCCTGGATTAACGGATGGTAGTTAAGTCATATCAACTGAATAAGTTGAGTGACTAACTAGTTGGTTTATTGTAGGTCAGTTTAATAAATAGTTGAACTACTTACCCTGGATTTGGACGGACTTTATATATATGTTTATGGTACCACGAGTTGAGCTTGAGTCTCAGACTCGTCGGTTAGGGTGCGTATATGCAGTAGATGCGTAGCTGGTTATAATAGGTTGAGGTGTACCCTGTTAGGTCTAGGTACTCATGCCCACCTTTGGGTGCGTATTCGCATGTTGCCTTCTATTCAGGTTGAGACCCCTATTATAGACTAGTGAATGTCCCTTAGTGTGGATATATTTATACGTATGGACTAGATAGGTATTGTGAGGTGTCTACGATGTATCTGCGTATCGGGTCACTGTATGGATTGCAGTTAGATTAGAACTTGCTCGTGGGTCTGACCCACTCCTTTATTATTCTTTTCAGGTACAGGACGGTTCCAGCCTTAGAGCTTGATCGTGCTTGTCAAGGACAGTCTCACTTTCATCTGATTACGTAGGACTTCTCTCGATGTTTCTAGTATTATCTATTTTCAGTTTCATTCTCAGTTGAACTTTTAGTTAGGGGTCCATCAGTGGATTCCCAAGTTGTAACTTTGAGGTTTTGGAGGATTGGAATTTCAATTTTCAGTTGTACGTGGAGGAGTTTATAATTAATGTTTCTTTCAGTTTTATTCTATCTTTATTGTTCTTTTTGTCATCTGTGTTCGTTTTAAAATACTTTAATTGTTTGATATTCCCTCGGGTTTGGGCCTGGGCCTGATCAACTCGTGTCTCAGATCCGAGGGGTATCACAAAAAGAGTACTACAAGTATCATAACTCTTGGAACCATGCTACTAATGATTGTACTATTCTACGAGGTATATTGCAGAAAGCTATTGATGAAGGTACTTTAAAATTCCCGAAGAAAACTCTAGAGACCATGAAGGTGGATACCAATCCATTCCCTACAATCACATCTACTAATGTGATAAGGTTAGTCAAGTGAGAAAATCGGCAGGAGGTTGAGAAGATGTCAGGTGAGTTCCTTTCATCAAATGAGACACCAAAAAAGATGGTAGAATCGCAAAAACAATTAAGAGAGGCTCAATTGGCCCTGATAAACCACGGCTGCTGCCCAAATTATAAGGGAAAAGCATAAACACAAGGAAGAAGAGCCAATAGAGGTTCAACCAAAGAAGAACGTAGGATAATTCTAGCAGCAGTCATGTGAAGGCAGAAAAGCAGAATCGACAAGAATATATATCTAGTCGATTCTATTCCCAAAATCGGCATCCCAGTTTTAAAGGACGATCGCCATTCCAATCATAAATTTGGGTATAAAAGGGAGCCGATTTATATAAAGTACGAACTGTAAAACCAAGGATAGACTCAGCCGAGGATAGATGGACTCGAGTCAATCACCTAAAATTCCCAAAAGTTAAAAAATATCAGAATTGAGAGGCCTTACTCGATCTCAGAAACGCAGGGAACAAAAGAGAAGGGTCGAGGAGAAAAGGAAAGCAGAAGAGTTAGGTAAAGAAGAGTTGGTTGAGGAGGTTAGTATCCCAGATAAAGATCAACCGAAAGAGGTAGAGGAGCATCAACCGACTTGGCCCAGACGCAAAAATGAGTTCAGAATTCAGTTTGGTAGTTTCCCAGATGAAATGTCATGTAATATGGCATTCGTATTACCAGCAATGTTCTAGGCCCCATCGGCATTAAATGCAAGTACAAAAAAGAATAAGGAAACAGAAGATAAAAGTGGTGCCAAGGAGAAAGAAACTTAGCCGATTCAGAACTTATCAATTCTTTCTTTAAAATCGGCAGAAAAGGTAGTCTTTGAGAAACCTTTGTTAGCAATGACTCAACAACTAAGGCCTTTGTATGTCAAGGTATGGGTAGAAGACCAACCTATTAATTGAGTCTTGGTTGGTAATGGCTCGGTTTTGAATGTTATTCCAGCTAACAAGTTGAAGAAACTCGGCAAGAATATGGAAGATGTTATTCCCACTGATGTAGCAATTTGTGGGTTTAACGGAGGTTCTACTAGCACTAAAGGAAGTCTTCCCTTAGAAGTTGAAATTGGAGGAAGAACATCCTTTACGACGTTTTTTATTATTGAATCTACGACCTCATATAATTTGTTGGTAGGTCGTTACTGGATTCATCCAAATATGTGCATCCCATCATCATTACACCTGATGCTGATCTTTTGGGATGGAGATAAGGTGAAAATAGTGAATGTCGATGATAAGCCATTTGTGGCAAAAATGTACTCGGCAGATGCTATTTTGTATGACGAAGAGTGTGTTCCTATTCAATTTGTAGGAACAGGAGCCAACGGAAGACCTATATCGGCAACTATGAGAAGAAGTCTTGCCGATCGTGAAATCGGCGAATTGTAGCAGGAAAATTCCAGACCGAAGGTAAAACTCCCTCGGCTTGCTATAATTGAAGAAGATGTTGTTAATGGAGATGAAACTTGAAAGAGAAACAGCTCGACAGCAAGCCTATAGGGCCACTTGCTTTAGGTTATAAGCATACATAGCTGAAAAATGGCTAGAAAATGAAGCAAAAATAGAGCCAGGACTATTGGCTAATGTTGCTGAAATTAATCAAATTGATAATGAAAAGTTGGGTGCTATTCAGCTCGAAGACTTGGAATTAGCACCAGCTAAGCTTGATGATCTTAAAGCAGAAACTCAAGATCCATTGAAGGAGGTGAATTTAGGTACTGATGCAGAGGCTAGACCAACCTACATTAGTATACTGTTAGAACCAGAATTACAAGTCGAGGTGATCGGCATGTTAAAGGAATATAGTGACTGTTTTGTTTGGAATTATGAGGAAATATCGGGTTTATCCACAGATCTAGTGGAACATCGGCTGCCCATTAAAGATGGACACAAGCCATATAAGCAGCCGCCTCGTCGAATGTCCCAAGAGGTGGTAGATAAAGTTAAGGTAGAAATCGAACGATTATTGGATGCTGGTTTTATTCGAACTACAAGGTATGTTAAATGATTATCAAATGTAGTTCCTGTTAGTAAGAAGAATGACAAATTATGAATATATGTTGATTTTAGTAATATAAACTCGGCAACCCCAAAAGATAAATATCCTTTGCCGATAGCCGATCAATTAATTGATGCTGCAGCCAAGCATGAATCATGTCTTTTATGGATAGACACTCAGGCTATAATCAAATTTATATAGCTGAGGAAGATATCCCAAAGATAGCTTTCAGATGTCTAGGATCGATTGGGACTTTTGAATGGGTGGTAATGCCTTTTGGATTGAAGAATGCAGGTGCTACATATTAGCGAGTTATGAATTCTATTTTTTATGATATGCTCGGCAAGTTTATGGGGGTATATATCGATGATGTGGTAGTGAAATCAGTAACAAAAAAGGACCACTTAGTTCATCTTAAAGCATCTTTGAGAGGATGAGGGCTCATAAGTTAAAAATGAATCCAATAAAATGCGCTTTTGGAGTATCGGCATGAAACTTTTTGGGTTTCTTAGTTCATCAAAGGAGCATAGAGATTGATAGGAATAAAGCTAAGACAATTATTGATGCCAGTACGTCGAGAAGCAAGAAATAATTACAGAGGTTACTTGGTCAAGTGAACTATCTCAGACGATTTATTATCAATATAGCTGGTAAGTTACATGTGTTTTTCCCTTTACTCAAGTTGAAGCCGATGGAAGAATTTAAATGGGATGACACACATCAGAGGGCATTTGAACAGATCAAGAAATACTTGTCGAGTCCTCCTGTCATGATGCCACCGAGGAAGAAGTGGTCGATGAAGTTATATTTATCGGTTGCTGAAAAGTCCATTGGAGGTATGCTGGCATAAGAGAATGAAGTAGGAAGTGAACAAGCAATATACTATCTCAGTAGAGTTTTAACCCCAATCGAGTGTAGATATATGTCGATTGAGAAATTATGTTTGGCTTTGTATTTTGCAGCAATGAAATTAGGAGTATATATGTTGCTTGTATTGGTTTATATTGTTTGTCAAACAGATCTTATAAAGTATATGCTATCAAGACCATTAATCACTGGTCGGATCGGTAAGTGGGCTCTAGCATTAATTGTGATACCCATCGATTCTAGAGCCACGGGTGATCAAGTCCGAGCACAGATCCGAGGGACACCAAACAATTAATATGTAAACAAGCAATAGTATAAAAGAATTAAGAATAAAATAATGCACTGAATATAATTCTAAATATAAAAATCCTCCAAAAATAATAGATTAATATAATTTAATCTTTCCAATCCGTACAACTCGGGAATCCATCCAGGGGACCCCTAATAATCCCAAACGATAAAAAAAAATTACAGAATCAAAATTCAAAACTAAAATAAGAAAGAAAATCCTATATAGTCAGAAGAGTAAGTGTCTGTATCTGCATCATTACGATTAAGCGCTAAGCCTGGTACTGATGAACACCTAAAAAATAAGAGTGGGTCAGGTCTACATGCAAGATCCATCCTACTATAATCTATACATAAACCCGATACGTAGATACATTCTAGATAGCTCGGCAATATCTAAAATAGTCTATATAGATATAGATACACACTATAGGACGCTCACTAACCTATAGTCATCACACCTGAGTAGAAGGTAACACGCAAAACGCACGTAGCATAGTCATGCACACCCAAACCTACCAGGGAACGTCATTAGGTCCAGTCATCCATCCAAGGCAATATACGCACCCTAACCGCGATCAGGAGACTCAAACTCATATCACGATACCATAAGTATATATATATATAAATCCTTTCTAATACAGAAAAATAAAACAACCATCCGTTATGTCGTTCACCTGTTTTAGTTGATAGGATATGCATCCATGTAGGAATTAACTGTTTTAGTTAATCCATTCCATATGTATGAAGAGGTAGGACTTAGCTTTTTGATCTAATCCGTCTCCAATATGCTACCGTCCCATACCGGTGCATATAATGCATATGATCCATAAATGATGCATACTCAAATGAACATCAAGTATATCCAGAAACCAACATAATAGAAATCAGATATAGATAAGATCCTATCATGCATCTAGTATATGATTATAATCATAGAACTTCGGTTTAAATTGCTAAAGTATTGATAATCAATTTAAACTATCCATATCCATCCAATTGACAAAACAAAAAATATAGCAGTTCATCAATTGACATCCATAGCATGTTATAATGATAAATCAACGGTATTAGCTGAGCATATCAAAGCAAAATCACAAAGATACTTTCATACAAGCCCATTAAATTTGCTAAACAAGACTAGTAGTTTAAACCCTCCACAATCCTTAACAGCATGCAACTTATTATATAAATTTCATGATGTTCATTAAATACTCAATTACGAATCTAAAGCAAGATATATTGATGCTCAAAAGTATATACTGAGCACCTACACTCTAATCCTAAAATACATTCCTATTAGTCCGTTTAATTTATTACAACGACCACTAGAAATAACTTCCATATTCCGTGACTACATGAAAACTATTATAAAATGTCATGAAGTCCATTAACCCAGTAAACCAACCTTTCTGGCGTTCATTAAATTATATATATTATTCATAAAACATCCCAAAAATAATTTAATACCAGTCCGATTAAATTCCTTAAGCAAACTAGCAATTTAGACCTTCTTCCTCCTTTGACAGCATAACTATTATTCGTTTTTGTTTCATGATGCCCCTTAGGATTAGCACCCTAGCATAAACCAACTATTTTAAGGTTTTAATAGGTTGATTTTTAAAAATCTAAAACCCCCTTTACTTTCTAGTAATTACATTTAAGCCCCTGTAATCAGAAAAATATCGCAAAACACCCCGTAGGGGTTTTTTTTCAAGGGAAGCTGGCTCTTAGGCTTCCAGAGCCGGCTCTTCCTCATGGAGAGCCAGCTCTCTCATCATGGGAGCTGGCTCCCTCACTTAGGGAGCCGGCTCTCTCCTTGAGAGCCCCTCTCCGTCTCCTCTGTTTGTCTTCCTTGCTTCCAGCGAAGTTTCAAGCCTTTGTCCCAATTGTTTTTAAACCACTTAGGGTCCAATCCGTGACGACCCTAGATTTTTCAACCCAGTGTGTCCTGTGATGACCCGAACTGGATCCAAGATGCGGAAGTTAGAAACAAGACAATGGTCTCCCAAGGCACAACACACCTCTAAGACCCTAAGATGACCTCCCATGAGGTCACAGAACCCAAAGGAATAAGTGCGGAAGCAAGAGAAAGACAAGTCCTTAGAGATGTACGTCATCCCTAGGGCACAAGAATGGACTCTCAAAGAGTTTCGAGACTTAGTGGAAACAAAATGATGAGAAGGGCATCAAAACCCTACAAGAGAAGAGCCAGGGGCCTAAGAGGAAGGAATTTAACTTTCAATAAGTCAAATTAGATCTAAAATATCCTAAAACATCCTTTGGTAACTTCACATGAAGTTCCAAGGCCAAAGGAAGTGAAATCCCAGATGAACCCAATCCCGGTTCAAACCAAATCCGACACCCTCTCACTAAGACAAGGATATCTTGTGCTAGGAGAAAGTTTTGAAAGTAAAACTAGTACCATTGGAAAGAAAATGAAAAATTAATGAAGTTAGACTCAAGAATCACCTGATTCGGAGTCCGGGTGGAACAGATATCAAGTCCTGAAGTCGAAGAAAGGGAAACCCTATCCCGGTTCGAACTAAATTCTGACACTACCTTACTAAAATTTGAATATCTTGAGCTACAAGAGCAATCTGAAGCTCTAATTGATACCATTGGAAAGCTCATTTTGACATGGTCAATTTAGACTCAAGAACGGACCAATTCGGAGTTAAAACGAGTGAGATATGGCCCGTTGAAAAAAAATGTCTGGAGCAGGAATAGTGTTCGCAGGTGCCCGCCAAAGACCAGTGGGGGCCCACCAAACACAGCAGATTCTAGTGGGCGCCCGCCAAAACACTGTAGGGGCCCGCCAAATGAGGCAGAGGGGTGGTCTAGAACCTCTAAAATTGCAGGAACAATGTTTTTAGCAGATTTTTAAGTTCGGAGTGCGATTTTTGAGGTCAAGATGACATTTTTCGGAAAAACAGGAAATGGAAACTCCCCCTAAAATCACATTTTCTATGTGATGGAGTTGACAATGGAATTTATTTCCCAAAGGAAATCACCAAATTTCCCTTAAATCAATTTAGGCTCAAAACGGTAAAAATGCAACTTTGCACCAAGCATACATTTGACCCCAAATGCACTTCTAGGTTGAAACGAATATGCACGCAAATGTAATAAGTGATTTTGAGCCCACGGGAATGGTCCGCGGCTACGGGAAATGGCCGAGTCAAAATCCGACCCCCCGACGGCCAAAAAGGCGAAAATGAACTTGGAATGGAAAATTTGAAATCCAAAATTAGGAAATGATTTCAAATGACCGTTTGACCCTTGGCCACACTTCAAACATGACTAATGAGACCTAGTGGAGGTGCCGAAACACACTTTGCACCTCCCGATTTGAAAATGAACCCTTAAAGGCTCGGTTTTAACTATTTTGGCCCAAAATGCAATGTATAAGACTAAAATGCAAAAGTGAAAACAAATTGGTGTTTGGCAAATGGCCACACCTCATACATGGTAAATGGATATTAAAGGATGAATTACACACTCGATGTACACTCCAGTGCAAAAATGACATGGTAATTCACATGGTTTTCATAGCATTCACATTAGAGACAAATTTATACATTTTTCAATATGCAAGGATTTCAAATGAAGTTTGGCCCTCGGCCATATATCATATACATAGAATGAGTGCCAAAAAGTGTGCTTAAGCACATATTACAAGTCAAAGGCAAAAAAAAATGACATTTTGGCCTACTTACACAATACAATTCAATAACTGGACTTGCATGTGATCAAGAATGCATTTAAAAGGACTTCAAGTCTCCAAACAACCCAACGAATGTTAAACGTCACGAACCAAGTCTTCGTACCTGAAATATGCCCCAGTATCGTAGGGGTGAACAACATAAAGCTACTCATAGGAGATGAGTATGCATCGACCTAGTATTTTACAAATTCATCACCTTAAGGTACAACATGTTAAAGGGATCATGCCACCTAATGTCTATGTCAAAGTGAGACTCAGGGAGCATCCTAAGCTATCTTAGAGTCTAATCAACAAGAATCATGATATATATATACAAATATAAAACGAGTCAAGTTTGGGATAATCTAAGGAACATGACAAGAAGAATGCTTGAACATGGATTAACATGATTTGCATTTTCAATACAATTAAGCAAGGTTTAGAAATATTCATTCAACGCGACAAGAAGATACTCGAATACAAGAATCACATTATCAATGCAATTTAAGCAAGTTAGATCATTCCACATGACACGAAAAGTTTAATACATGAAATCAAGTATATGGCATAATATCTATGCAATTAACAAGATTAGGATATTCTGATTAACACGAAAAGAGTTATGCAAGGGTTGAAGAACAAGGCATAGTATCTATGCAAACTAAACACGGATTCAAGAACAAGGCATAATATCTATGCAAGTAAACAAGGATTCAAGAACAAGGCATAATGTCTATGCAATTAACAAGGATGGAACATTCCATGAAACATGAAAAGAGTCATACGTGAAATCAAGAATAAGGCATAATATCTATGCAACTAAACAAGAATGGGATGTTACATAAAATACGAAAGAGTCACACATGGAATCAAGAACAAGGCATAAAATCTATGCAACTAAACAAGAACGAAATACTCCATACAACACGAAAGGAGTCTTAAATCTTCAAGGAATACAACACTTGAAATTTAAGGAGTTAAATCACGAATGAAGCATAAAATCTATGCAATGAAACAAGATTGGTGCATTTCACATACACGACAAGTTTAAATCTTCAAGGAATAACAATTTGAAATTTAAAGAGTGAAATCAACCAATGTGGAAACTCGGATATCGCCCGGATTAAAACCGTACTCTTGAGATCACTTTAGGGCTACTAACCCATGGGTACCTTTCCCCTAGTGCGCACTATAGTTGTAGAGGGACATTCCCCCGTAGTAGAACCAAGTCCTAGCCATGTCATTTCTTGATTGATATCCCAAGTTCTAAAATCAACAAGTTGTGCAAGTCAAGATAGTATCAAGATACAAGTAATGCATTAAGTCACATTCCATGCACAAGTAAGATTTTGGAACACACAAGTCATGCCCTAAGTTCATCGACTATCATGGCATGTGAAATGTCAAGAAATCATAGTGTGCATCAATGTAAACTATAACCAAGATATATATAGCACATGGAATCCATTGATGTAAGTATACCACTAGTATAAGATTAATCATTCAATCATTTGCTTAACCATTCTTGAACAATTAAACCATTCCAATGTAAGGGTGCAAGTTCATTAACTACATTAATGGAGCTAAGTTGCAACAAGTCATGATACATGATAAATAAGCAAAAGCCCTATGAAATAGATGTCCAAATCATTAGAACACTAAGTAGAAATTAATTAACCTAATTAATTAATTTCTCTAGAAATCAAAGTTGACCAAAAATTCTCAATTTAATATATGTGAATGTCCATTTCATGGTGGTTGCAATTATCACATCAATTTCACAAAATGAGCAAGATATAATCATGTGGAATTTCATTATTTTAAATTAATTAAATCTCTAGATTTCAAAAGTTTTTTAAGTAATTGCAAATAAATATATATCGAGGATTAAGACATGGTCATGCCATATATCATGTCAAAAATGGAAAACAAGCAATGTACAATTAAGGGGAATTTAAATCAAATTAAATTCATTAAATCTCAAGATTTGAAAACTCATTCAAATAGTTCCAAATGATTATATAACAAAGATCAAATGAAGGCCATGCCATATACCAAGTCAAAAGTGAGTTATATGCAAGTTACAACAATCATTAATTTCTCAAATTAGTAAAAGACATGCATACAACATGTATAAGCATCAAAAGCATGCAAGACAACAAAATATAAACCTATAACATCCCCTACCTCACAAGAGGATTGTTCCTTTTGAATCCAAGGCAAATAAACACAAAATGGCAAACCTTCTAGGGTTATGAAGAGGAGAGTGAGAGGAACAAAAAGTGTTCCAAGCTTCATGGTCTAAGGTGAGTGGAAGGCCCTCAAAAATCAAGGTCAAAGCTGAAGCATCAAGCTCCATCCATGTGAAATGTGAGTGGAGGAATTAGAAATCCTCCACTCACTATGTGATCTTACACCATGGTCAACACACACAAGTCTTGGTCAATTACACAAAAACCCTTCTTTAAGACAATAATCCCTAACTGGCCCAAAAGTAATTTGCAAGACTAAATTTGGAGCATACACTTGTCACAAATCAATGGCTCCTTCCTAGGCTTAATCTCAAGCCTACACTTGTCAACCATCCAAGCCAACAAGTGTACCAATCCTAGGTCAACAAGTGAATGAATCTCCACCCTCCACATGTCATCATCCAAGGCATCAAAAGTGTCCCCACACAAATGTCAACAAGTGGACCAATGAGAGTGTGACACTTATCACACTTTTCAGAAATTGCAAAAAGGTCATTTTTGAAAATATCTTCCAAATTAAATTACAAAATGGTCCCTAAGACGAAAAATAATTACTTTCAGTAATTACACTAGTGACCCTAAAAGAAAGGAAAATTCTAAGGAAAGTGTGCATCCACACCCCTAAGGAAGAAAGTACACAAATGGTATGCATTTATAGGAAAGTAAAAACACACGTCTCTAAGAAATCATATATCATGAGTGCATGCAAAAGTGGAAGCAAAACAGAGCACGAAAAGTGAGGTTATGCCAACAAAGTGACAACCGAGAAAAAGACAAAAGATGAATAGTGTCAAAAAAATGAAAATGCCGAAATGACTCGGTCCTTAAAGGAAGTTGTCAATCCGAACGAAAGAGTCTCAGAAACCAATTCCAAACACTCGAGATGACACTAAGTGACAAGAAACAGAACTCGGAAAAGAAAATTAAACGGAAAAAAAAAATTTATTTGCAAAATTTCAAGAAAATAGGAAGGGAGGTAAATGACCGGGTCGTTACAACCTACCCTCTTAAAAGGAATTTCGTCCCTAAAATTCAAAACACACCGGAAGAGAACAGAACAAGGACCAAACAAAAGGTCAAACGAAAAACAGCTTATAAAGCACTGAAGGACAACACCAGAAGTTTCCAGATCAACTGAATGAACGCGAAACACGAACTGAGACAACACCTTATATGAATCGGCACATTAACTCAACCTCAACTACCAAGAGAATCCGAAGACAACAAAACGTTGAAACACGATGAAAGGAAAAAGTGACAAGGCAGTACGAACAGCGACCAAAACCCGCCCACACTTACTCGTCAACAAGGTAGCATGACAGTATAAGGCACTAGTCCGTAACATACCCCAGAATGGAACTTTTCGATACAAATGACATCAATGTCAGAAATGATCATTACCAAAAGCGCCACGGGAACCAGGCATCTGTGAGAGTTGGGGTAGCTAATCCCAAAACTTTGACAACAATGCCCTAGGCACCGCTACGCTTAAGGCCTTAGATCCAAAAGCCATGAAAGATAAAGAAATGAAACATTGCCTCCCCGGCCACGTCTCACTCCACCAGATAAGGAAAAGAAATGAATCATAGTCCTCTACGCTCACATGAGCCTTACTAGCATCAACTGTCAGACTAAGGTCTCGAAACACCCAACCAACAAAACAGACAAAAAGCTTCCCGACATGGGTCCTTACAGGATGAATTTCTCCTATCCAAGGAAAAAACTCGTGAAACAAGAACGCATCCAAAAGATACGACAGATCCTATGAGACAATGCCAAAACCTGACATAAAAGTAAACAGCTAGCATGCAACATATCAACAGACTACCTACTCACACAAATAGTAAAAATCACGTAGAACATGTCAGAGTATACAGGAGTTCGTAAGGCATGATGATATGCTGCATATAATCATGTCAAGATGAACAAGCATATACAGTATACTCAGGTAGATAAGCATGCACCACATGCTAAGATAACAAACAGGTACCATGTAAGGCAAATAAGCATATATCATACGCTAAGACAGTCAAGTAAGCTTCTAAACAAG
Organism: Cornus florida; assembly: GCF_030987335.1. Lineage (NCBI taxonomy): Eukaryota > Viridiplantae > Streptophyta > Magnoliopsida > Cornales > Cornaceae > Cornus > Cornus florida. The sequence goes on from NW_026775581.1 coordinate 23,454,787, forward strand.
TTGCCACATAAGCAAACAGACATGTTGTTAACTTAAAACATGTTATCAAGAAGCACGTAAGTACATGATACGATAACATACGCGAATGAAAAACGTAAGGTATGCCGACATACGTCGCATATAGTCATGCTAACACAAGCATGCAGTCATGATATCACACTAGAACATGAAAACAACACAGACATGATCTAGGTCCTATGTTATTAGGAAGCATATTTTCACATAAAGCATGCTTAACAAATAATAATAGGCGTCTCACAACACTTAAGCATGTGAACATGTTATCATACAAGATATGTTATCAAACAAGACATGTTATCAAGATACAATGTTATATCAAAGCAAAACACCGTGAGCATGATATGCACCCAAAGCCCGTCGTCCAAGATATTCAAACCCGGACGCTCTGATACCACCTGTGACGACCCTAGATTTTTCAACCTAGTGTGTCCTGTGATGACCCGAACTGGATCCAAGATGCGGAAGCTAGAAACAAGACAATGGTCTCCCAAGGCACAACACACCTCTAAGACCCTAAGATAACCTCCCATGAGGTCACAGAACCCAAAGGAATAAGTGCGGAAGCAAGAGAAAGACAAGTCCTTAGAGATGTACGTCATCCCTAGGGCACAAGAATGGACTCTCAAAGAGTTTCGAGACTCAATGGAAACAAAATGATGAGAAGGGCATCAAAACCCTACAAGAGAAGAGCTAGGGGCCAAAAGGAAGGAATTTAACTTTTAATAAGTCAAATTAGATCTAAAACATCCTAAAACATCCTTTGGTAACTTCACATAAAGTACCAAGGCCAAAGGAAGTGAAATCCCAGATGAACCCTATCCCGGTTCAAACTAAATCCGACACCCTCTCACTAAGACAAGGATATCTTGAGCTAGGAGAAAATTCTGAAACTAAAACTAGTACCATCGGAAAGAAAATAAAAAATTAATGAAGTTAGACTCAAGAATCACCTAATTTGGAGTCCGGGGTGGAAAAGATATCAAGTCTTGAAGTCGAAGGAAGGGAAACCCTATCCTGGTTCGAACCAAATTTTCACACTACCTTACTAAAACTTGAATATCTTAAGCTACAAGAGGAATCTGAAGCTCTAATTGGTACCATTGGAAAGCTTATTTCGACACAGTCAATTTAGACTCAAGAACGGACCAATTCGGAGTTAAAACGAGTGAGATATGGCCCGTTGAAAAAAAATGTCTGGAGCAGGAACAGTGTTCGCGGACGCCCGCCAAAGACCCATGGGGGCCAGCCAAACACGGGAGATTCTCGTAGGCGCCCAGCAGAACACTGCGGGGGCCCCCCAAATGAGGCAGAGGGGTGGTCTGGTACCTCAAAAATTGCAGGAACAGTGTTTTTAGCAGATTTTTGAGTTCGGAGCGCAATTTTGAGGTCAAGATGACATTTTCCGGAAAAACACGAAAAGAAAACTCCCCCTAGAATAACATTTTCTATGTGATGGAGTTAAAAATAGAATTTATTTCCCAAAGAAAATCCCCAAATTGCCCTAAAATCAGTTTAGGCTCAAAACGGTAAAAATGCAACTTTACACCAAGCATACATTTGACCCCAAATGCACTTCTAGGCTGAAACGAATATGCACGCAAATGTAATAAGTGATTTTGAGCCCGCGGGAATGGTCCGCGGCTCCGGGAAATGGCCGAGTCAAAATCCGACCCCCCGACGGCCAAAAAGGCGAAAATGAACTTGGAATGGAAAATTTGAAATCCAAAATTAGGAAATGATTTCAAATGACCGTTTGGCCCTTGGCTACACTTCAAACATGACTAATGAGACCTAGTGGAGGTGCCGAAACACACTTTGCACCTCCCGATTTGAAAATGAACCCTTAAAGGCTCGGTTTTAACTATTTTGGCCCAAAATGCAATGTATAAGACTAAAATGCAAAAGTGAAGACAAATTGGTGTTTGGCCCTTTGCCATACCTCATACATGGTAAATGGATATTAAAGGATGAATTACACACTCGATGTACACTCCAGTGCCAAAATGACATGGTAATTCACATGGTTTTCATAGCATTCACATTAGAGACAAATTTATACATTTTTCAATATGCAAGGATTTCAAATGAAGTTTGGCCCTCGGCCATATATCATATACATAGAATGAGTGCCAAAAAGTGTGCTTAAGCACATATTACAAGTCAAAGGCAAAAAAAATGACATTTTGGCCTACTTACACAATACAATTCAAAAACTGGAGTTAAGCATGCTAACACTTGCATGTGATCAAGAATGCATTTAAAAGGACTTCAAGTCTCCAAACCAACCAACTAATGCTAAACGTCATGAACCAAGTCTTCGTACCTGAAATATGCCCCAGTATCATAGGGGTGATCAACATAAAGCTACTCGTAGGAGATGAGTATGCATCGACCTAGCATTTTACAAATTTATCACCTTAAGGTAAAACATGTTAAAGGGTTCAACCTAATGTCTATGTCAAACTGAGACTCAAGGAGCATCCTAAGCTATCTTAGAGTCTAATCAACAAGAATCATGATATATATATACAAATATGAAATGAGTCAAGTTTGGGATAATCCAAGGAACATGACAAGAAGAATACTTGAACATGGATTAACATGATTTGCATTTTCAATACAATTAAGCAAGGTTTAGAAATATTCATTCAACACGACAAGAAGATACTAGAATACAAGAATCACATTATCAAAGCAATTTAAGCAAGTTAGATCATTCCACATGACACGAAAAGTTTAATACACGAAATCAAGAATATGGCACAATATCTATGCAATTAACAAGATTAGGATATTCTGATTAACACGATAAGAGTTATACAAGGGTTCAAGAACAAGGCATAGTATCTATACAAACTAAACACGGATTCAAGAACAAGGCATAATATCTATGCAAGTAAACAAGGATTCAAGAATAAGGCATAATGTCTATGCAATTAACAAGGATGGAACATTCCATGAAACACGAAAAGAGTCATATGTGAAATCAAGAATAAGGCATAATATCTATGCAACTAAACAAGAATGGGATGTTACATGAAACACAAAAGAGTCACATATGGAATCAAGAACAAGGCATAAAATCTATGCAACTAAACAAGAATGAAGTACTCCATACAACACGAAAAGAGTCTTAAATCTTCAAGGAATACAACACTTGAAATTTAAGGAGTTAAATCACGAATGAAGCATAAAATCTATGCAATGAAACAAGATTGGAGCATTTCACATACACGACAAGTTTAAATCTTCAAGGAATAACAACTTGAAATTTAAAGAGTGAAATCAACCAATGTGGAAACTCGGATATCGCCCGGATTAAAACCGTACTCTTGAGATCATTTTAGGGCTACTAACCCGTGGGTACCTTTCCCCTAGTGCGCACTATAGTTGTAGAGGGACATTCCCCCGTACTAGAACCAAGTCCTAGCCATGTCAATTCTTGATTGATATCCCAACTTCCAAAATCAACAAGTTGTGCAAGTCAAGATAGTATCAAGATACAAGTAATGCATTAAGCCACATTCCATGCACAACCAAGATTTTGGAACATACAAGTCATGCCCTAAGTTCATCGACTATCATGGCATGTGAAATGTCAAGAAATCATAGTTTGAATCTATGTAAACTATAACCAAGATATATATAGCACATGGAATCCATTGATGTAAGTATACCACTAGTATAAGATTAATCATTCAATCATTTTCTTAACCATTCTTGAACAATTAAACCATTCCAATGTAAAGGTGCAAGTTCATTAACTACATTAATGGAGCTAAGTTGCAACAAGTCATGATACATGATAAATAGGCAAAAGCCCTATGAAATAGATGTCCAAATCATTAGAACACTAAGTAGAAATTAATTAACCTAATTAATTAATTTCTCTAGAAATCATAGTTGACCAAAAACTCTTAATTTAATATATGTGAATGTCTATTCCATGGTGGTTGCAATTATCACATCAATTTCACAAAATGAGCAAGATATAATCATGTGGAATTTAATTATTTTAAATTAATTAAATCTCTAGATTTCAAAAGTTGTTTAAATAATTGCAAATAAATATATATCGAGGATTAAGACATGGTCATGCCATATATCATGTCAAAAATGGAAAACAAGCAAGGTACAATTAAGGGGAATTTAAATCAAATTAAATTCATTAAATCTCTAGATTTGAAAACTCATTCAAATGGTTCCAAATGATTATATAACAAAGATCAAGTGAAGGCCATGCCATATACCAAGTCAAAAGTGAGTTATATGCAAGTTACAACAATCATTAATTTCTCAAATTAGTAACAGACATGCATACAATATGTATAAGCATCAAAAGCATGCAAGACAACAAAATATAAACCTATAACATCCCTTACCTCACAAGAGGATTGTTCCTCTTGAATCCAAGGCAAATAAACACAAAATGGCAAACCCTTCTAGGGTTATGAAGAGGAGAGTGAGAGGAACAAAAAGTGTTCCAAGCTTCATGGTCTAAGGTGAATGGAAGGCCCTCAAAAATTAAGGTCAAAGCTTAAGCATCGAGCTCCATCCATGGAGGCTAGGGTTTTCTTGTAAGGAAGAGAATGAAATAATGAGATGAAGTGTGAGTGGAGGAATTAGAAATCCTCCACTCGCTATGTGATCTTACACCATGGTCAACACACACAAGTCTTGGTCAATTGCACAAAAACCCTTCTTTAAGACAATAATCCCTAAGTGGCCCAAAAGTAATTTGCAAGACTAAATTTGGAGCATACACTTGTCACAAATCAATGGCTCCTTCCTAGGCTTAATCTTATGCCTACACTTGTCAACCATTCAAGCCAACAAGTGCACAAATCCTAGGTTAACAAGTGGATGAATCTCCACTCTCTACATATCATCATCCAAGGCATCAAAAGTGTCCCCACACAAATGTCAACAAGTGGACCAATGAGAGTGTGACACTTGTCACACTTTTTAGAAATTGCAAAAAGGTCCTTTTTGAAAATATCTTCCAAATTAAATTACAAAATGGTCCCTAAGATGAAAAATAATTACTTTCAGTAATTACACTAGTGACCCCAAAAGAAAGGAAAATTCTAAGGAAAGTGTGCATCCACACCCTAAGGAAGAAAGTGCACAAATGGTATGCATTTCTAGGAAAGTAAAAACACACATCTCTGAGAAATCATATATCATGAGTGCATGCAAAAGTGGAAGCAAAACCGAACACGAAAAGTGAGGTTATGCCAACAAAGTGACAACCGAGAAAAAGACAAAAGATGAATAGTGTCAAAAAATTGAAAATGCAGAAATGACTCGGTCCTCAAAGGAAGTTGTCAATCCGAATGAAAGAGTCTCAGAAACCAATCCAAGCACTCGAGATGACACTAAGTGACAAGAAACAGAACTCGGAAAAGAAAATTAAACGGAAAAAAAAAAAAAAAAAAAAAAAAAATTTATCCGTAAAATTTCAGGAAAATTGGAAGGGAGGTAAATAACCGGGTCGTTACACAATCTATGTCCAAACATTCGTAGAAACTCCTCACATTCCCTTATGAATTGATTTATAAAATTTTAAATCCAAATCGCAATAGTTTATACAAGCAAAGCAATCTCAGTTACAAAACGTAAAACAGTTATACAACGGATTACAGTTTAGTTTATCATGCATACCACATCCGTTTTAAAGTTTAATTAAACTCTTGGAGACTATGAAGAATGTACATAACACAAGTTTATAGGAAGGAGATAGAATGAAACTTGCCTTTAAGTTTCGGTTTGAAACCTTTGAACGTCATCTTCCAATTTTCCGACGACTGCCAACCACCGGCAAACCTCCTACCACTAGGTTTCAATCCCCCAAGCCATCCATTCCTTCCTCCTTGGTACACCTTCAGCCCATAGCTAAAAGCCTAATTGGTTCTCCCAGTTTCCCTCTGTGTTTTCCCCTCAAACCTTCTATGTTTTCTCTCTACCTCCAGTTACGAGAAAAGGGTTCTAAAACCCTTACAGACCCAAAGCTTATATATATATAGGCTTCCATAAAACCCTAATCCTAATTCCAACCTAATATCATGAGTCGGCTAACCTAATTACATAACATAAAACCCTAACCTATTAAGTCAACTAACATACTACCACACACGTCATATAACACCAATAAATCAAATAATTAAATTCAATCACAATTAAACAATTAAAGTAGAACCAATACATATTTACATAAGTAAAGTAAAACAAATAAACAATTTAATTTAAAACAACTAAACACATAGCCAGATCATCATAATTAAATGCACGCAAAACAAATAATCAATTAATTAATTTAAAATGCTCATAAACAAATAATTAAATTCTAATTATATCCTTTTAAGAATTAGGGGTATTACATTTTTCCCCCCTAATAAAAGGAATTATGTCCTCGGAATTCACGAAATTCTGAAATCTTTTTTGTAATTTCATTTCCATTCCATTGTGGACTCTGCCTTTGTTTATGGGCTCCACGGAATTCCAAATCCTCATAGTAAAGTTATGGTTCCTATAATTAAAAAACACAAAACTACACGTAGGTTGTACTTCACAACCACCCCTCCTTACCCAATACCTATACCAGGGTATAAATCCATAATCCTCCAAGTGCCATAGAATATACGCACAAAATATTTAGAACTGACCTTCCTCCAACAAAACATATTACGTCCTATACGGAAGACATCCCAACCCATCATTTCCTGATAGAAAACACGGATACACGAGTTCCACAATTACCAAAGCCGACTGTCGCCTTCAAACCACACACAATCCTCTACAAAAGAGAGGATTTCTCTCTAATGTATCCTTAAATAAAGGCAAGGTCTTATTATATAACCTCACTTCCATGCCAGACCAACAAGTGAGAGATCTGTACAACATTCTATCCAAAACCCCAAACGTTGTCACACTAACCTCCTTGTGCCAACCCTAGCATAGATAATAACCGAAAAGCGAAGTAACACTTTCAATTACCCATGTAAACCAAGGATATATAGCCTAAGCATATCCTCCATGATCAATTATAATGTCTCAATCAAATCTCCCGTCCAGAGATGCGAAGCTAAGTTGTTGCTCAAACACCTTCAGAAACATTCCTTTGATATAGCACTATTTATCTACTATAATAATTAACCACATGTTATAACTCCGTTATTAGTGTAATGTAGAATGGATACGAAATACCAAAGTAACCACTACTAGAATTAGTGTCCACCAGCAAACGTGCTCTATCCACTACTCTTAATCCATATAGAAATAAAATTCCAACCAATGTCAGAAATTTCTACCCACCATCCTCTCCTGATTAGTCCTACTCCCATTTTGATATAGGAAGTGGCTAAAACCTCCAATGATATCTAAGTATCAATGTTCCACCTTGCTAACCGGTGATACTTTTGGAAACAGTTATGAACATGTCCCTATCCATACTGCACCAGAACTAACATTATATGTCGTGATGCAACTCATAACCATTTGACTGCATCGTAAAATTTATAAATTTTACATCTTAGTCACTCCAACCTTCCAAGCATCATTAAGACCAACTACTTATCCTCATTCAGTACCCTAAGCTCACCTGAGTAAGGTACTACCTCCTCCAAGGTCAGCTCCAATATTCTAAGTTGACCTCCTCAATTACCTTGATAATAGCAAGTGTCATTTTTTTTACACAGGCTAAAACTCAACTGATTTCGCAATAACAACCGAAGGTTCACTTACCATATCAGTTGCTAAGATCATCCTCCTCCCTACTACTTCCACTGGATGAAACTTAATGCAAAATGTGAATCACCATATCTATCCATCTAAGCCATCTCATGATCCGTGCTATTCGTATGAACTTGTGACTGCCCAAGTTTTGTAAACCTGGTGCGTCAATGATGACCAAAAGATGACCCGATAACGGATCCGAAATGCGAAAGTGAAAGGTGAAACAACGGTCTCTAGAGATACAATGCATCTCTAAGACACCAATGTGACCCTCAATGAGGTCATAGAACCCAAAGGAAAACAAATGCGGAAGTGTCGTTTCAAAACAGACAAAAAGGAACCTAGGGGCAAAATGGTTATTTTGCAAAAGTGGATTCAAGTGCTATCGAGCACACCGTTGGGAAGACAATGAAAAATTAAACATAATGGACTCAAGAATTTCATTATTCGGAGTCCGGACGAAGGAGAAAGGTCAAAAACAAAAATGATGTCGTGGCGGCCCGACGAGGACAGCCCACTACTGCTGCAACTGAGAGTAAAAACGGGCATCTAAACGAACTTTTCTGGAAAAACTCAAAGAAGAAACCCCCCTCAAAATTGAGTTTTCTACGTGAATTATGAGGAAAAATGAAAAAAAATGCATTGTGAAATACCCAAAATGCCCCTGGAATGAATAGGGTAAAACTCCCTAAAAATGCTACTTAGAGTTTTTGTTTCATCGAGGATGGTGTTGTTTGCCAAAGTGAGTATGCAAGTGCATGCAATATGATAAAATAGATGTATCAACATCGCCTAAAGCCTCTTTACATTCCATTAACAAGTTTTAGCATACAAAACCTCCATTTCTCACAAATAAGCTACAATGGCAATACTTGAGTTTTAGAGGAAACATACTTGTAACCTTACAAGTTAATGGCCCTTGGCCTCATGTCATACATGTAAAATGCATTAAAAGGAGTGTACTTATGTACACTTTACATACGTAGAATCAAAGAATACAAGTTTGATACATAAAGCTACCAAACGATCTAAGGCAATGAAATCTTCAAGTCTTGAGTCCTGTACCTGAAATATGCGCCAGTATCGTAGGGGTAAGTAACATAAAGCTACTCGTAGGAGATGAGCATGCATCGACCTAGCATTTTACAATTTTATCACCTTAAGGTGAAATATATCAAAGGGGTTCATGCCACCTAACGTCTATGTCAAAATGAGACTCAGGAAGTATCATAAGCTACCTTAAAACATTTCTAGCATAATCACATTGTTCATGCAATTCAAACAACATGGAAACATATTATACAAAGCAACTAGATATAGATTCTCAAAGTCTTCAACTTGAAATCCAAAATATGAAAACAACAAGAGTGCGTCATGCCACCTAACATCTATGTTCAAAATAAATCTATAGGATCATTCCTAAACTACATTTGAACATTAAAATACAATTTATGATATCAATGCAATTTAACCGACAATGGAACTTCCAATACAACGCACAAAGCATGCTTTCACAAAGTTACATCTTAAGCTCAAAATAGAAAATCAAATAAGGAACCATAAGTTACGATATCATCTAGTTATCAACTTGAAATGAAATACGAGATCAAACAAAGTGGATACTCGGACGTCACGCCGGATCAGACCGACAACATAGTTACTTTAGGGTTACTGGCCCATGGGTAACCTCCCTATGTGCACACTAGACTATATAGAGGGACAATCCCCCGTACTAGAATCAAGTCCTAGCCGTAGCCAACAACGACATCCCCAAGTTTCCAAAATCAATAAATTGTGCAACAACGTATATATATATATCAACATGTATATACAAGATATCAACTATTTACCAAGCACAATCTAATTTTGGAAAGTTATACAATACATGCTCAAAGTCTAAAACTATTATGGCATGAAAGATGTCAAATACAAAGTGTGCAATTCCTTACACATAGCAACAATATATTCAGTAAGGAAAAACATATTCTCATGAATATAAAAGTAACAACTATGTTATCCAATACTCAAAAGTAATCAAGTGAACATACACCAAATCCAAATCCATGATTTAAATATAAGAACAACTTCCAAAATGCAATTAAATCCATGGAGTAATAAAATAGAATTTAATTAGACATAAATAGTTAAATTCTCTAAATTTCAAGTTAATCCCAAATAACCTTAATTTAATATATATTGAAGGACATGTCATGGTCATTACATATATAACATCAAATGACAATTTAAGTGATTAAAGCACTTAAAACAAAATTAATCAAGCTAATTAATTAATTTCCTCTAGATTTTTAAACAATTCCAAATGCCCTCAATTTAATCTATGTTAGAGAACATGCCAAGGCCTATTTAAATACCACATTACAACTTGATTTCATGCTTGATACAACCATGTGAATTAAACTTTCACTAAAGATAAATATTAAATAAAAGTTGTAATTCTTAATCAAATGAGACAAATTTAATATATGTTAACCAACATATCCAATCATAATTTCCTAGCATATTACAATTCAATTCCAAGTCATACATATCCTTGAGCATTAAATCATTTACAAAGAAATTAATTAAAATTAAATTCCAAGATTTATAGAAAACATGCATACAAGTTGTATAAGCATATATAATCATCAATACAACACAAATATAATCCTAAGACACCCCCTACCTCAATTTGAGATGAAAATCTCAAAAGCCATCAAAACGAAATGGCTCTGAATCCGACGAAACTCCTAGGTTTTGTCGGGGACAACCCGATCTATATGAATCTCCAAGAAGCCCCATGAAAATCCAAACTTGGCCTAAATCCCAAACTCAAAATTTGGTCAGAAATGGTTTCTAATAAGGGGTAATGGTAGAGCACGACGAGGCGACCAACAAATGCAAAGGCCGAATGATTTTCACTTAGGAAAAGTAGGTTAAAGGAGGAGAGAGAAGATGGCTGCTCCATGGGCATCCATGGCTGCCTTTGGTCATGCAAGGAGAGGAGGAAGAAGAAGAAAATCTGATTTTTCTTCTTTAAGGCACCTATTTATAGTAAATCACAAAAAGTGCCCCGAAAGGGCCCCGCCGGGTCCGGAAAAGTGGATTTTGAGCAAACGGGCTCAAACGGTAAAACTCCTTGAACGAAAAAGATTCAAAATGAGAAAATATGAACAATAGAAGAAACAGCATCAAAAATTGAGTCCCGAGCAGAAAGTTATGCCCCGAACAAGTTCGGCGGCAACCGGGTCCAAAAACTCTGAAACTGGAGAAAAACCGACCAGAACAGAATTCTATGAATTTAAAAGTCAACAAAAAGTGAAAATGAATCCCGTATGAGGATCCAAGCTCTAGAAGAGACATTTTGCAATAACTTTCATTAATTGCACAATGGCCGCTACAAAAAGGGTTAACTGCGAAACTGCCCCAGAATGAAAATATCTTCCAAAAGATATTTTCTTAGATGCCCCTAAAATAAAATATCTTCAAAAGATATTTATGAAAAACACCCCAAGAAATGAAATTAATTCCAAAGATTTATGCATCCATGCCCCTATGAGCACCAGGAGCAATCAGAATACTTTCTTGCAAAAGTAAAGATACGTATTTCGTGGAAACCACTCACGATAAGGATACGTGAAGTCAAAAACCAACTCCGAGCACAAGAAGTGAGGTTGTGCCAAAAACTGACAAAAGGAGATAAGACGAAATAGGGAAAATGACAGAATAGGGAAAAGATGAAATAGCGCATAGTGTCCAAAAACGAAAAATGCGAAAATGACTCGATCCTCAAAGGAAGTTGTCAATTCACATGAAAGAGTCTCAGAAACCAATTCTGAGCACTCGAGATGACACTAAGCGACGAAAAACCATCCACAGAAAAGAAAAGACAACAGAAAAAATTTATCTGCAAAATTTGAGGAAAAAGGGAAAAGGAAGAAAATAACCGGGTCATTACAGAACTGATATCTTATTAATTCCCAAAATAGACAAAGTGAAGCTGATTTTATTTTATCAATCAAGCAATATCCCAATCAGAATCCTGACCCTTGTGTAGAATCAAAAATTTCTCAACTAGATCTATGGGAACTACTTTGTCATTCTCGCTCTAGTATGAGAAATGGCTATAAGGCTCTAACGATCTCTGATGGTCCTCCTGCATTATCTAATAGATATCCGACTTTGAGACAAAATCACCGTGTCCCCCCTCCTGCCTGTCTTCCAAACATCTGCTTCCTTCAGTGAAGCATCATGTTTCCTCCAGGATAAATAAAAACCAAGAGTTGTGAACCTCAGTCCTTACATCCTTCTTCCAACTTATCTAACGAAAGTGTCGTTAGTCTAGTAGTACCAGCTTCCATATTTAGATGTTCAGTCTCACCATCAAGTCTTTGACATCCTACTTCTCTAACACAAGTAAGTGTCTATTAGACTTCCTGTCTAACTTCAAAAGAATATGGAATCTTTCCATCCTCCAAATAGTCAACAAATTTCCTAGCAACAACTATTTGTTGCGAACTGACCTAAAAAAAAAAAATTTCCATATTATTTGTGCAAATGAAGAGACTTTGCTTCCTCCTCGATATGCAAATCCCCGGCAACTCCTCCTAATGGTACGCGCTCCGGTAAATCATCATGGCTTTAAAGTATATCAAACGAATCTAGATTATTTGACTTGTTTTGTGGGTTTAATTATCCCATCCTGAAAACATACCAGAATTCCTTATGTCTAGGTTCAATAGATTGGCTAGGGTTTTATATATCCACCAAATCCTAGGACCACATGCTCCCAATCCAAGCATAATTAACGTCATTCCTCCTAAATGGTAGTTGGCTGACCACACACTTGTGTCCCCAACAACACCACATTCCCAATCCTGAATAATTGACGAAAATGAAACACATAATACACACACAATAAAACATAATATAATCCTACGTAAAATATCGTTCCTCCCAGCAAAGAAAATCTCTTTTGGAAATCAACTTTACCTGATTGGTTCCCAATTTCCTTTTATAGTTTCGGAGGTAATCATCCAACCTCGAAACATAAGCTCAAACCATAGCTCAAAACAAAATCCATTTGCCTCAGCATATTCCAAAGGCTTAACCCTCATCTTCCTTATACACCGAATGCAAACCATCTAATGTAGCTTAATAAAGTAACTTAGACCGTCACAACCTAATCCCCATACTCCCCAGAACGTGATATAAAATCTTTGCTGCATTCCGATAAGAACTCCATCCAATCTTAAACTCCTGAAGAGTTCTCTTTATCTACCTCTTTTAAGTTAACACGAAAATTTTACTATATGTAGGTTGATCCACACCAACTCTACTAGTACCGTTCACTATACTATTAGCGAACAAGATTACCCTTGCGTGATCCTTGATTTTTAAGATTCAATACCCTCTTTCTTGGGTATGTTGAAATCTCCTCCACTAGAATCCTCTTCGGACTCCTAATCCTCGTTTGTCTCTTTTATAAGAACAATTGAAATCATGTTGGTCCCTTTATGCGGTGACCTAAAACACACTCCTAAATCCTTCCTTCGCTTATACTTCTAAAAGTAGTGCCAACCGGAACTAAACCTTCGATCCCAAGTTCTGCTTCTGAAAAAGAACTTGATAACGTACTCCTTTACTCCTTTAGGTCTGTATCATTGTCGCCTTAGACCCTATCCTCCTCCTAGTGTCAACCATTCCATAATTATGAAATATAATTGACATCTGCCCCTCCTAACGAACCATAAAAGAGTACAACGAATCCTAATATGACTCTAAGTTTTAAGAGACGCAACGCGGAAGTCATATAACGAAAGACACTCCTAAGGATACTAGAACCTGGAGTGCTCTGATACCAACTGTGATACCCCTCGATTCTAGAGTCACGGGTGATCAAGTCCGAGCACAGATCTGAGGGATATAAAACAATTAATATGTAAACAAGCATGAGTACAAAAGAATTAAGAATAAAATAATACACTAAACAGAATTCTAAATATAAAAATCCTCCAAAAATAATAGATTAATATAATTTAATCTTTCCAATCCGTACAACTCGGGAATCCATCCAGTGGACCCCTAATAATCCTAAACGATAAAAAAAATTTACAGAATCAAAATCCAAAACTAAAATAAGAAAGAAAATCCTATGTAGTCAGAAGAGTGAGTGTCTGTATCTGCATTATCACGATCAAGCGCTAAGCTTGGTACTAACGAATACCTGAAAAATAAGAGTGGGTCAGGCCCACATGCAAGTTCCATCCTACTACAATCCATACATAAACCCGATACGCAGATACATCCTAGATAGCTCGGTAATATATAAAATAGTCCATATAGATATAGATACACACTATAGGACGCTCACTAACCTCTAGTCATCACACCTGAGTAGAAAGTAATACGCAAAATGCACGTAGCGTAGTCATGCACACCCAGACCTACCAGGGAACGTCATTAGGTCCAGTCATCCATCCAAGGCAATATACGCACCCTAACAATGATCAGAAGACTCGAGCTCATATCACGGTACCATAAGTATATATATATAATTCCTTTCTAATACAGAAAAATAAAACAACCATCCGTTATGTCGTTTAACTGTTTTAGTTGACAGGACATTCATCCATGTAGGATTTAACTGTTTTAGTTAATCCATTCCGTATGTATGAAGAGGTAGGACTTAGCTTTTTGATCTAATCCATCTCCAATATGCCACCGTCCCATACCGGTGCTTATAATGCATATGATCTATAAATGACGCACACTCAAATGAACATCAAGTACAACCAGAGACCAACATAATAGAAATCAGCTATAGATAAGATCCTATCATGCATCCAGTATATGATTATAATCATAGAACTTCCGTTTAAATTGCTAAAGTATTGATAAACAATTTAAACCATCCATATCCATCTAATTGACAAAACAAAAAATATAACAGTTCATCAATTGACATCCATAGCATGTTATAATGATAAATCAGCGGTATTAGCTGAGCATATCAAAGCAAAATCATAAAGATACTTTCATACCAGTCCATTAAATTTGCTAAACAAGACTAGTAGTTTAAACCCTCTACAATCCTTAACAGCATGCAACTTATTATATAAATTTCATGATGTTCATTAAATACTCAATTACGAATCTAAAGCAAGATATTTTGATGCTCAAAAGTATATACTGAGCATCTACACTCCAATCCTAAAATACATTCCTATTAATCCGTCTAATTTATCACAACGACCACTAGAAATAACTTTCATATTCCGTGACTACATGAAAACTATTATAAAATGTCATAAAGTCCATTAACCCAGTAAACCAACCTTCTTGGCCTTCATTAAATTATATATATTATTCATATAACATCCCATAAATAATTTAATACCAGTCCGATTAAATTCTTAAAGCAAACTAGCAATTTAAACCTTCTTCCTCCTTTGACAACATGCCTATTATCCGTTTCTGTTTTATGATGCCCCTTAGGATTAGCACCCTAGCATAAACCAACTATTTTAAGGTTTTAATAGGTTAATTTTTAAACATATAAAACCCCCTTTACTTTCCAGTAATTGTATTTAAGCCCCTGTAATCAGAAAAATGTCGCAAAACACCTCGTAGGGGTTTTTTTTCATGGGAGCCGGCTCCCCCTTCATGGGAGCCAACTCTTAGGCTTCCAGATCCGGCTCTCCCTCAGGGAGATCCGGCTCTCTCATCATGGTAGCCGGCTCCCTCACTTAGGGAGCCGGCTCTCTCCCTGAGAGCCCCTATCCGTCTCCTCTATTTGTCTTCTTTGCTTCCGGCGAAGTTTCCAGCCTCTGTCCCAATTGTTTTTAAACCACTTAGGGTCCAATCTATGTCCAAATTGTCATAGAAACTCCTCACATTCCCTTATGAATTGATTTACAAAAGTTTAAATCCAAATCGCAATAGTTTATGCAAACGAAGCAATCTCAGTTACAAAACGTAAAACAGCTATACAACAGATTACAGTGTAGTTTATCATGCATACCACATCCATTTTAAAGTTTAATTAAACTCCTGGAGACTATGAAGAATGCACATAACATAAGTTTACAAGAAGGAGATAGAATGAAACATGCCTTTAAGTTTTGGTTTGAAACCTTTCAACGTCATCTTCCAATTTTTCGACGACTACCGACCATCGGCAAACTTCCTACCGCTCAGTTTCAATCCCCCAAGCCATCCTTTCCTTCCTCCTTGGTACACCTTCAATCCATAGAAGAAAGCCTAATTGGTTCTCCCAGTTTCCCTCTGTGTTTTCCCCTCAAACCCTCTCTGTTTTCTCTCTACCTCCAGTTACAGGAAAAGGGTTCTAAAACCCTTGCAAACCCAAAGCTTATATATATATAGGCTTCTATAAAACCCTAATCCTAATTCCAACCTAATATCATGAGTCGGCTAGCCTAATTACATAACATAAAACCCTAACCTATTAAGTCATAGTAACATACTACCACACATGTCATTTAACACCAATAAATCAAATAATTAAATTCAATCACAATTAAACAATTAAAGTAGAACCAATACATATTTACATAAGTAAAGTAAAACAAATAAATAATTTAATTTAAAACAAATGCACAAATCCAATTAAACAAGTAAAACAACTAAACACATAGCCAGATCATCATAATTAAATGTACGCAAAACAAATAATCAATTAATCAATTTAAAATGCACATAAATAATTAATTAAATTCCAATTATATCCTTTTAAGAATTAGGGTTATTACATTAATGGAGTTCAACTTTGCCTATGTTCCATAAAAAGCGATTAAAAGGGGAGCATTGGCAGATTTTCTTGCCGATCATCCCTCACCTGAAATGGAATCACAAGTGTTTGATGAACTTAACTCAGCATCCATATTCATGACTCCTTAGACTTTAATGTTCGATGGGTCAAGAACCAGTGAAGGCTCAGGAGCTAGTATTGCAAGTGCTCAAATAATCAAGCCGAGTATGAAGTATTGATTATCAGCTTGGAAATTCTATTAGAACTGGCAGTCAGGGATGTCTACATTGTGGGAGATTCAAGTTTGGTGATTAATCAAATCTCAAAAGACTTTAGATGCTTAAATTAGCAATTAAGGCCATTTCATTTATTGGCAACCCAATTGGTCAACCAATTTCACATTGTGACTTTGGAATACAGACCAAGTGCGATGAATAAAATAGCTAATGATTTAGCACAGACTGCTTTAGGAATCAGGGTGCCGAGTGGTATGAAGGAAAGGATAATGAAAATCACACGCCGATCTCTTCCATCGGCTGAAACAAGAAATCAAGTTATGGAAGAAGTGTTTGCCACTGATGTTGCCGATTTAGATGATGATGATTGGCGAATTCCTTACATCTTGTTCTTAAAACATCCAACTCCAGAAGCCGATCGAAAAATAAAAAGAAATGCAGTCGATTATGTACTAATGGACGGAGATCTTTATAGGAGATCGGCTGATGATGGTTTACTATTCCAATGCATTAGCAAGTTTGAAGGTTTAAAGATTATAGCAGAGGCACATGAAGGAATGTGTGGAGCTCACCAAGTTGGTATAAAAATGAGATGGTTGATATGCCGATATAGATATTATTGGCCTGGAATGAGAAAAGACTGTATGACCTATGCTAAGGGTTGTACAGATTATCAGAAACATGGCCCAATGCAATGGGTTCTAGCTATAGAGATGCAGTTATTAGTTAAGCTATGGCCTTTTAGATGTTAGGCCATGGACTTAATCGGCAAGATTAATCCTCCTTCATCAAAGAGTCATCATTGGATTATTTTAGCTACTGATTATTTTACCAAATGGGTGGAAGCCGAGGAATATGTCTCAGTAACTCAAAATACTGTGATACAGTTTTTGGAGTGACACATCTTTCACCAATTTGGTTTACCAGAAACAATTGTTACCAATAATGGATCTGTGTTTCGAGCAGGAAAAGTGCTACAACTCGGCCGTGATATACAGGTAAAAATGTTAACTTCAACACCATACTATGCTCAAGGGAATGGCCAAGCAGAAGCTTCAAACAAAGTTGTGATTGAAATTATTGAGAAAATGATCAAGGACAAGCCAAGACGTTGGCATGAAACCCTTTCAGAAGCTTTGTGGGCTTATAGAAACTCAAAGCGGACAAGTATTGGAACTACTCCTTATTGGCTAACATTTGGCTATGATGCCGTGTTACCAATGGAGTTAAATGTGAAATCGGCAAGGGTAGCTTTGCAACACAATTTAATACATGCCGATTATAATGAAGCTATGCTTGCCGAGTTGGAAAACTTGGATGAGGTTCAGAAACTTGCTTTAGACCACCTTATGATCCATAAAGCAAAGGTAATGAAGGCTTACAATAAAAGGGTGAAGTTCAAGTCATTTGCAGAGGGTGATATAGTTTGGCAAACAATTCTTCCACCTGGTAAAATAGATAGAACTTATGGCAAATGGTCACCTACTTGGAAGGGGCCATATATAGTTCACCAGGTGTTGCATGGAGGTGCATATAAGTTGAAGGATTTGGATGACGAGGTGCATGAAAGGCCAATAAATAGAAGGTACCTTAAGAAATATAAACCAACTATTTTTGAACTTATGGAAGAAAAGAAAATCTCCAATAAGTCAAAATAGTTTAGGTTATATTTGCCTTTTTTTGTTCTTATGCAAGTCATGTAAAGATAAGATAATTCAGTTTTATGCAATGAATAAAATATTAGCATATTTAAGCATTGTTGCAAAAAAGTTCAAAATATCATATTATAGACCATTATAGAAAGAAAGCCATAATCTGCCCAAGAGGCTTTGGTTTACCGGAGTTTGGTTTCTGTCTGCTTTTTGGATTGCTCCAAATTAGGCAGTTAAGCCTGCAACGCTTTGAATTTGGGAGCAGCAATTTCGGCTTGAACTTTCAATTCCATCACTTTGCCATTGAGTTGGATTTTGTCTAGCTGCAACTGAGCAAGCTCGGCTTGAAGTTTTTTTCTCTCTGGTATCTAGTTCGGTAGCTTCTTTCTTCAAGGCTAAGTGAAGCTCTTTTCCCATTTTCAAAGTATTAGAAAGCTTTTCTTTTTCTTGGTACTGGATGGAGCAATGGTGGAGAGCTTGGTTTGATTCAACATACGCAGTGATCATGGTAGGAACTTGAAGTTGAAAATTCTTAAAAAGAGCTAGATCACTTAAGGAGAATCCTGGATAGCTACTCAGGAAAAAAAGTGTCTCGGTCAATTCATTTTTGAACAAAGGGGTAAGAGACAAATCTTGTTGTACCATTTGGGATAATATTTGCACAGCTTTCGTTACTTCAAAAGAAGTTTCAGAAGTTTGTTCAGTTGAGATTACAGGAGGTTTAGGATCTAAAGAGTCAAACACATAATCGAATAAAGAATTAAGTTGCAAAGGGAGAACTTGGGTTGGCACTGGCAGGTATGGTAGGCGTAGCCGAGTCTTTCTGTACCTGAAATATTTTGGGTTAGTCTCAATCATTTCGAATTTAAAAGAACAAGTTATGGAAAATCACAACTTACTTCCTCAGAGTCTCCAATTTGCTTATTCATTGAAACTGCAGCTAGGTGTTGAGAAGAAGCTGGAAAAATTATCTTTTCAGGGGACCCTTGTTCTTGTTCTACTGATATTTCAATTTTTTCTTCTTCAACGTTGTCCATAGCAATTTCTTGACTTGCTTTTTGTTCTGAAGAGAGTGGAGTTTTCTGCAAATAATGCCGATTTAGTTACACTATTTGAACAAAATACAATGTAAACAATCAGACATTAAGGAAATTTACCTTGGGAGTCTCAATGGCAGATTTCTTTTTTCTTGGATATGACTTCATCTTCATCCACTTCATCATCATCAATCAAGACGAAGTGTCTCTTGGCTTTTGATTTTTTAGCAGGTTTCTTTCCAACAATCTTTTTCTTTGTTTTTACTTGGAACAGAATTGTTAGCAGGTAATATAGAATGTATCAAGACAAACAGATATGGTGTGATTGTGAGTGTTACCTGAGCAACAGCTATAGGAGGTATGCTCTAAATAGGAATGTAAGGATCAAGTAGAGTTGTTTTTGAATTAATTTGGTTTATACCTTCTGGTGCAGAGGGCTGAGCACCTGTAGTTAAAATAATAACAAATCTATAATACAGAGTAGATATGTTTATTGATGAGATACAAAAGAGATCACAACTTACTTTGCTGAGAGTGTGATCTAGTCCTACCTGCTGGAGCTGTGGGTGGAGCATGACTAGTGGATTTAATGGGCTTATTCTCTAG
The DNA here is from genome assembly GCF_030987335.1 of Cornus florida. Classification (NCBI taxonomy): domain Eukaryota; kingdom Viridiplantae; phylum Streptophyta; class Magnoliopsida; order Cornales; family Cornaceae; genus Cornus; species Cornus florida. The sequence goes on from NW_026775581.1 coordinate 23,474,840, forward strand.
CATAGGAGCTGTAGCAAGAACAACAGGTGGAAAGGTTTCTCTTCCTTGAAAAGAAAAAGATATAAACTTGTAGGATCCAAGAAGAACATTGACAAGCTGCAAGGCTTCTTTTTCCTAGTAAAGCCAATAGACGAAGACCACTATTCTTCAAAGTTTGGGTCAGTGGCTTGTTCTTCTGAAAATTCTTCGTATTGAAAATTGCTCTGAAATTAGTTGGTAACATCCTAGACTTGATCACTATTTGTCAACTTCACTCTTTTATGAAAATTCTTGTTGTATGAAGAATGATGAGGTACTGGAATTAATTGAGTCAATCCAAATTTCCTGGCCAGTTGTGCAAGGTTATAGCACTCTTACCTAATTCAGCTTTTTGCAAGGTGGGGTGCAACAGTATTGCAAGAAATATCCCTTGCAGTTAGAAAATGGCCCCAAGAAGTTTTGTATAGTTCAATTTGCTCTGCTGAGGAATCGGCAGTGGGAGGAAACAACCACGAAGGGGCTAATCAACAGTTGGCAAAGGGGAGAAATTGAGAGCGAGTTCGAAAGGTACACTGATGATAAAAGAACTGAAAATAGTCAAGGAATGACTGCTCTTTGGGTTTAGCTCGGGTATATCCAAAAGAAATCAACAAATCTTTTGTTGAGAGATGGATTTTGGGAGATGACTCAGGAAAGTAAGAATGTAACTAGAACTGATAAAGCCATAATGGTCCTCCAGACCGGGAAAAGCTTGAAACAGTAAGGTCTGATAAACCCCTGTATAAAGATGCTAAAAGAAACGAAGCTAAGGCCATGGGTTTTCCTTTAGACAACGCTATGGCTAATTGGGTAAGATCTTTGGTAATTTGGATAGCAGGAGTGCACAGTAAATGCCGACATAACCACAACAACAAAAAACCTATATATTCTTGTTCACTAACATCAGTCTCATCTTCTCCAATCATTTCTTTAAGAAATGGCCTATGAGATTGGATATGATGCTTAGGGCCATCTTGTTCAGGAAAATTAAAGTTTGTTTCTGAATCCTAGAGAAGGTAATTGATATCTTCCCCTCAGGTTTCAAACCAGTCAGAAAATAAACATCCCTAAGAGTAGGGGCCATCATACCACAACGCAGGTGTAATGAGTTGGTGGTGGGTGACCAAAAGTGTAACGATGCAAAGAACAAAGCTTTATCAAGAGTTAGAGGAATCTTACTGATTTGGATGATGTCGAATATACCCATCTCTTCCCATAGATCTCATTTGGTAGCTGATACTGGATCCACCCAATCATTCCATTGGAGCATGGGAGGATGCCAATTCCTGATTAACAGTGATGACCTTTCACCTTCAGCAGTTTGGTACACAGGTTTAAGGAATAGAAGTTGAGCCTCCCCTTGAGGATAGAAGGGGGATAGTGATGGAGGAAATCGATTGTTGAATGCTGGGCCAAGGCCCTTAGCATTATTAACCAGATCGATGAGTGTTGCATTGTTCAATTCAGGGGAAGGTAGGGTTTTGAGGGCAATCTTTGTCATTTGGGTATGAGATGTCAATTCTGGTATTGGTGATTCCAAATTAAGAATGGCGTTTTGCTTTTAAGTCTTGGATGACACACTAAAAAGGGAAAAGGAGTTTTGATTTTGATAAAGATGAAGGATTGTTGTGAGAGGAGTCTGATGCACAGGTCAAATGAGTTTGAGAATATGAGGCGTGTGTGATTAGAAGAAGGAAAGATTACGGCAGCATTAATGATGGATTAGATGGGTAAGGTGAATCAGTATATTTTGGAAACTGAAACCATCATGACAATAGTTGGAAATTATATGGCGTATGTGGAACTCTGATACAATGAGTGTTATTTGAATTTTGGAAACCGAAGGGTTAAAACGGCTACCAAAATTAGGGGGCATTGTTGACACCCATTTTGGTAATTGGGCTTAAGTCATAATTGGGCTTGGAATGCAGTGACATGGCAAGAGCTTGGGCTGCGAGGAGAGGTTGGGCTCTGTATATGGTTTAAGTGGGCCAAGAATATGGACGTGGACTACAGGTGTTAGCAATGACGTGGCAGATTTTACACAGAACAAAGCTACATACAAGGGCGTTATTGATTGGATGGAATATTTTTGAACTATATATTGGATAAGATTTATGTGTTTACTTGATTTTAGTTAAGAATTAATGTTTATCCAGGAACGTTTAGTTTGAATTTATTTTCAGTATGATATAGAGTTTTATTGTAATTAGAATACTTGTTTATATGTATTTGTTTTGAGTTTATTCTATAAATAAATAAGGAGGCATGCTGAGATCGAGGTCCAGCACCCTCAGAAACATTAATTTAATTTTTTGCTTCTCAAGCTCTTTCCTATAATAGCATCTTTGTTATTTTTTCTATCCTTTTAATTAAGGCAATTCTTGAACTCAAAAAGAGTTTTACTATTCTCTTTATCCTCGCATCGCCTGAAAGTCAACTTTCCCAAAGAGACTAACGTTGACAACTCACACTCGAACCATACAATTGGTTCTGGCACGCCCACAACATATCAATTCCGAATCGGATCTAAGGAGCTGATTTTAGCGCCAATACTTATAAGTCATAGAACTTTTTTGAAAATTTTATAAAAATTTATTACTTCATTGTTGTAAAGAAAATTTTTTTAGCACTTATGAATCTTAAAAGTATGACTAACATGTAATTACGAGAATAGTTTGTTGAATTTTCAAGAAATCATCTTTTATGCGATCAAAGATAAATGCATGTGTGTATATGTACCATAAGAGAGTGAGACAAGAACCAAAAAGAGGTTGTGTGTGAGGTCAGGGTCTAGTGCGCTAAACTATTGGGTACTGCTGCATACCCATCCATTTATACCCATGTCACTTTCCATTCGAATCTGATAGGGGACAAGTCTCTCCTTGTAACACTTGGTCACAACCTGACATTTCAAAACAATACTGCGTGTTATTAATTTAAAATTAGAGTACTATTTAATCAATGTGGGATTTGGAAATTTAGCTTTGGCTTTTTAAAGGTCAGTTTATCATATTGGTTTCCTTGTACAGTAATTGACTACTAAACTTTCATTAACTGGAGTATATAAATTACCTCTACAATTGGCGTCTGTGCCGATCACTCCTCTCCGAACTTCGCCGGGCGACGATAGGACTGTATCGAACAATGCATTGTCACGATTTGGAGGGCTTTGACGAGTACATAGGAACCCATTTTGGACTGCCATGTATGGTCCTCGTCACAGTAGTACCTTTTTCTTTTTCTCCCGACCAATACAATATTACCGCGGTTAGTTCACAAACATCTCTGTGTTAATACGTTCTCTTTTGCAAACCTTCAATTATTGAGCTGTTTGTGATGAATATGCCCATTACAACGAAGTCTGCTTCTTTTATATATATGAATATGCCCTACCTTCAATTGTTGAGCTTGTTTGTGATGGTCTGCCTTTGTCTACAGCGACTCCATATTAAATTTCCCCCATTGTGGATGGGTATTCTCCCCACCACATAATGAATCACTTAGATTTCCCATTATATACACTTTTTTTTTTTTTTTTTTTTTTTTTCTGATTTGATAAAGTCAACTATTTAGACTGCCCACTTGAATCCTCAAGTCTCAACTGGGAAAAAAATGTCAAAGGATTTGAATTTTGGGATATAGAGGAGTTGGTGGTGAAGCGAATACTATTAGTGGGCTATCTCTGGTCTCCATATAACTCAGATAAAAGAGGGGTTGTGTCTCGAAGTTTTTGTTTTACCTGTAATTTGGTACAATGGGTGGTGTTCTTTTTATTATCTCACTCTTTTGCAATTTGCTGCTGCTTCAAAATCCGTCTTTTTCGTATCCATTATGTACTAATTCAAGTATGTTTCACTACTTCACTTTCTTCCATTTCAATTCTGTTAATACGTTATTGATGGTTTTATTGCTCTATTTGCAGCTATCAATTTACATTCTGAACTTCTTCTTCTTTCTATTTATCTGGTGTAGGGGCAGCCTTTAACCCAAAGACCCCTCTGGTATTCTGTCCTTACAGTGGAACTGTCTGCTGCAACTCCACCCAAGAGTTAAGTTTGCAGCAGCAATATGTCAAGATGAACATCTCAGATTTTGGCTGTGCTGCCCTTATTAAATCGGTTCTTTGTGCGGTAAGAGTTTTTATTTATCTTCACAAATATGAATTTATCTGTGATATATAAAATTTTGAATCATGAATTGATTGAGTACTTGGTGATGTAATAGTATAATCCTTCTTTTTGTAATACATTAACAGGATTCAAATTAATAAATTTATCACCTTATGAAGGATTGGTACAACTTAGACATCTTTGTAACTATAGGAACTATTGCTGTTATATTTGTTGTCTTAATTTTTTTAATGATCTATCAAAATTTGACTAAAATTAACTATTCTTGCTTCCCAACCCAAGTAAAAATCAATATATGAACTATATAATAAGATAAATATGTCAGTAAATAACGTTTATGCTTTATCTGATGCCTGTAAGAGAATTGTAAAAAAAATAAAATAAAATAAAAAGAATCGAAAAGAAATTAAAAAAAAAAAAAAAAAAAGAAGTCTATTGAACATATTTGTTTGTTTCAATGTCTGAAATTGTAATGGCATTATTCTAGCCTACAGAATCACATAAATTGCCTCAACTAAATCTGAGAGAAGTTTATTCATCATTTGTTTCCATGCTTTTTCCATATATGCCTTTAATTCTTAGCCAATTAGAAATCACCATTCTTAAAGATCAATTTTCTCTATATATCTCCTGAAATTGTATAACTTGGTCACTAAAAGTTATAAATTTTGGTTCTTGTGTTTGGCACAAGTTTATGTGTACATCTAATTTCTTGCCAAATTTGGAGTGACTTGATACAAAGTGAATTTGATGGGAGTGGTCACCCAAACGTTATTATACTTCTGATATTTTCATTTTTATATGTGTTGCTTATCTCATGTTTCATCTGAATTCATGTGCATTGATTTTAGTATCTCATATTTTACAGAGATGCGATCAACTTTCAGGAGAGCTATTTAGAATTGATTCTGTTCCCCGATCAGTCCCTGTACTTTGCAACTCTACTGTTTCAGCAAATTCTTCTCAAACTAGTCAATCAAAAATTGATTATTGTGCAAAAGTATGGGAGACATGTAAAAATGTATCTATAATGAATTCACCATTTGCTGCTTCATTACAAAGTCAAGCTGGAGTACCAATTACATCCAATTTCACCAAGCTTACAGATTTTTGGCAATCAAAAACTGATTTTTGCAATGCATTTGGTGGAGCTTCCCTTGATGAATCAGCATGTTCTGATGGAGGACCTGTTACACTAACTAACACTGCTGGGACTTTAAGTCCTCCAAATGGTATGTGTCTTGAGAAGATAGGGAATGATTCTTACCTTGATATGGTAGCTCATCCTGATGGCTCTTCTCGTGCTTTCTTCTCCAGTCAGGAAGGTAAGATTTGGTTAGCAACCATTCCCAAAGATGGATCAGGAGGAACACTAGAGCTTGATGAATCCAATCCTTTTCTCGATCTAACACATGAAGTCCATTTCGATAATGAATTTGGGATCATGGGCATTGCATTTCATCCAAATTTCGCCCAAAATGGACGTTTCTTTGCTTCTTTCAATTGTGACAAGTCTCAGTGGCCTGGATGCGCGGGAAGATGTTCATGTAACTCGGATGTGAACTGCGATCCTTCAAAGCTAGGTACTGATAATGGTGCCCTTCCATGCCAATATCACAGTGTAATTGCAGAGTATACTGCTAATGGTACCACATCCGAGTTTTCCTTGGTACATTTCGATGCACATGATTTATTTTCTCTTCTTATTTTTCACTTAAAGCTTATAAATGTAACTTAATCTTTTTCTAGGCAACAAGTGCTAAACCATTAGAAGTGAGAAGAATATTCACAATGGGCCTTCCATTTACAGATCATCATGGGGGACAGATTCTTTTTGGACCTTCAGATGGGTACTTATACTTTATGACGGGGGATGGTGGAGGTACAGGTGATCCTTACAATTTCGCCCAAAATAAGAAATCATTGCTTGGAAAGATAATGAGGCTTGACATTGACAACATACCAAGTGAGTTTTAGCATGGAAAATTTCATAATAGTGCATATTCCAAACATCTGTTGTTTTAGGAATTAATAGCCTACCCAATATTTGTTTCTTGTACAATGTGGTTTTAACCAATTTTTGCATTTAAGTTTGTGCCCTTTAACATATATTATCAACATATCATCTATATTCTTCTACTGCAAAGCACAAGAGTACGTATTTGAGAATTTTCAAGACCAAATCCATGTTTTTCCCCCCAAATATCAAAGTACAGCCTTAGATCTTTTACTTATTTATTCATAAAATGCATACTGCACGTAGATGATACGTGGCTTTCATAACAAATTGATTGGTCAACATTCCAATGCATTTATATCAGACAAAACAAACTTGAATGCATGCTTTTATACTGTCTATCAAACAAGTTGGAACACTATGTGACTAATTGATATACCCAATGTAAACATTCTCTTGTTATTGCCAGTCAGAATTTTTGTTATTCTGGCCCTTAGTAGATTTTTGGTTGCTTTCTCTGTTATGTCTGGTTCACTGTTTTTTTAGAAGTGAAGCTCAGTCTCTTAAGGATGGTCCAGAAAACGCTTTAATGTTTTAAATTTTGGATCACACCCCATCTTCATGTTCTCCTTCTCCAAAATTAATATTACCCACTCACTTTGGCCATTCAACTTGTGTCATTGTTTTTTTTTTCCTTGTCCAGTAAATAAATGAGATATATATATATATATATATATATATATATATATATATATATATATAAAAGGAGAAAGATTTTACATATAGACATGGGGCTTACCCTAAGGCCCAAAGAGAGTGGGCAAAAAGGAAAAAGAAAAATCAACCAACACACCCAAATGAAGCATTATCAGTGATACAAAAAGGAGAAGCCCAAACAAAAACTCCAAAGCCAGGCAACAGAAGACTACCAACAAGGCAAAGGTGGGAGATATCAACAAACATATGTCGTCCAATGTTCAGATCTCTACATTCATCAGAAGGGTAAAAACACATTCTTCTCAAATTCATCAAAAAACAAGTTCGGTAGATTCCAATCTGCAGCTATAGATGGTGCAAGTGGGTACTTGGTTTGACTAACTGAAAATAAACGAATGCGAACTGAGTTGATGATGATTTGCAGCTTTATCATAGGACAGACAGAGATGTTTTTAAAGATTCTGTTGTTAAGCTCCTTCCAAATGTGGTACACAAAGCCGCAAGGGTCAGCCTCCATTAAGTATTCTGCTTTTCTTTAATTTTGGTTTCCAATTTGATGATGCCCAGATGTGGAAATCACTCCATTTGTTACGGTTTGTGTAAGTGATTCCACACTGAGAATAAGGACATTGATGAAACAAATGGTTACGGTCCTCAGCAGCACCCACACAGAAGATGCACACATTGGGCTACATTCTAAAATCCAATGATGGTTTGTCTTGAGCGGATAATTTGTCTTGAATAGCAAGCCATAAACAAAAGGCGTGTTTGGGAATAGAGTGCCTAAAAGAAACCAGGTTGTGCCAATGGACATTAAGGTGATTTGGTGAAATTGATTTGAGGGTATGTTTGAGTGAATAGGTTTTATTTGGTGAAGGTAACCATTGGATGACATCATTGGTGTTGAGGTTGGGTAAGGATAGATTAGCAACCACGCCTACTGTTAGAATTCAGTACCTGTTAGATGCTCCATTACTGACTTTGTGTTGAACCATAGGTTGTGCTAAGTATCTGTTCTGCAACAATCCCCTCGAAAACCATGTACAGCATACCATATCCCATGGGGCTTTAGCTCTGAATCTTGACATAGAAGTTCCTGCCCATAGGAATCTTTGCATGATTTGGTTCATTTGAGTCATCACTTTAGCTGGTACGATAAACAAGTATGTCCGGAAGATGTGCATGCTACAGAGGGTAGCTTTGATCAGTTGCAGCCTCCCTGCATATGAAAGTGAACTTATGTCATTGTTTCATTTGTTCATAAAATAAAATGAAAAAGGATAAACTTTGGATCTAAAGGATTACTAAAAAGATGGTGGTTATAGAAATCTTATATTTTCTTCCATGCTTGTTTGGCAAGCTAGTCATATTAAGAAGCTATATAGTTTACTTTGCTTGGATCTGCATTTTTACTGTTCTCTTTTCCCTCTTTTAACATGTCACATATTTCAGGTTCAGTAGAATTTAGCAAGCTTGGTCTGTGGGGAAACTACTCTATCCCCAAGGATAATCCGTATATTGAAGATAAAGAGTTGCGGCCTGAAATATGGGCATTGGGATTAAGAAATCCTTGGCGTAGCAGTTTTGATTCAGAAAGGCCTTCCTATTTTATGTGTGCTGATATTGGGCAGGTATTAGTTTCCACTTCTAATATATTGGAATGGATGTTCATGCTATCATTTTTATACAAATCAAGCTGCTGAATTGGCTACATAAAGTGACTAGGTCCTTTTTCACTCGGAGCATATATTGTTCCTAATTTAATTATAGTTTTGGGCAAAAAATAGGACATATTTGATAGTTTGATGCTCTTATCTTACTCTAAAAACTTCATTCCATCCCACGTTGTTTGAAAGTTCTGTTAGGCTGGTTTATAATTCTTATTGAGGATTACTCCTGCTTAATTCTGAAACAAGCAGAGATGCAAAAGCATAAAGGTGCAATCTTTTGGTTTTATTTTTCTTTTTGCCTCCTGTTTGTGTGACATGATCTCATTTGCATGGTGATGTATCTGTATTATGTTTCTAAATCTTACTCGAAGGTCACACAAACCACAGCATGAAGAATTAAGTTAAAACACCATGTTAGATATCTACCTGCTAATTATATGCTTTAATTTTTTGAATTAAGAGCATTTTTGACTCTCATGCTGATGATTATACATAGGATCGATATGAAGAGGTTAATATAATCACGAAGGATGGGAACTATGGTTGGCGTGCTTATGAAGGTCCCTATCTTTTCACTCCTCAACAGTCACCTGGAGGGAATACATCTATAAATTCGATAAGCCCAATCTTCCCAGTAATGGGATACACTCACTCTGATGTGAACAAGAATGAAGGATCAGCAGCAATTATAGGTGGCTATTTCTATCGGTCCATGACTGATCCATGCATGCATGGAAGGTGAGTGAGCTTTTTCTCCCTTCAGTTTAGTCTTTCTATGGATGAGACTTTCATATTTTTCCCAACAAACCGGTTACAGTAAGACCTACAGAAACACATATGGGTTCGGGGAAAGAATCCCCTGAATTTTGGGTAGCTGTTGTTAAACCGGGTCGAATACTTTATGAAATCACTGACCACGTCCTATAGGGATCATCATATCAATAGCAATAAGCCCTGTTTGAAGAGGCTTATATGCAGAACGTCGCGAAATAATACCCGGAGCAGGGATTCAATTAACTGAGATTCGGAAGCTGAAATTTCACCTCTGCCATCAATAGGTTTAGCCAGGGTCAAACTCTTCTTTGGTGTCAAGGTAATAGCTATGAATAGTCATCGACTCCCGGGAAAGGGTAGAAGAATGTGACCTATTATGGAACATACAATGCATTACAGTGGAAAAGTTGACAGACAAGTCACCCTTACTGCCATTCTACAGAACCGTACATGAGATTTTCACCTCATACAACTCCTCGTTCAATTCTTTCGAAGTCATTGGATCCTTTTCCCCGTTCGAGAATCTCCTCCCTTCTTCCACTCCGTCCCGAAGAATAACTAGGACCAATTTAGTCACGTTTTCATATTCCGACTGAATTGAATTGGGTATATGAATCTAAGAAAAAATGAGAATTCTTGATCTCTCTCAATTCGAAAATCCAGGATTAAAATGTGCGGAATTCGTATATGAAAAGGTATAAAAAGGAAGAAAAAAGAAGAAGGAAAAGAATCATGCAGCCTCAGAGGCAGTAGTAATGATTTTTGATGAACTTCTTTGCACTTTCAGCAATTCATGGAAGAATGAATGACTTCTTCGATCTTTTTCTTGATTTCAGCCATTTATTCATTCAATTCACAGTTACAGAAAAGACTAAAGGACTTCGGTTGGATATTGGAATCCCCATCTAAATGGATTCATCTTATAATTCAGTAAAATTATTCCAGTAAATAGCAGAATCGTGGATAGGGAATCTATACTAACAGCCTACCCTAATTTATTGTAGAAATTTTCGGCGATCAATGAATGACAAACTAGAAAAACTTTTTGTTGGATAAAGGAACAAATTACTCAATCCATTTCTGTATAATATAAAAGGTAATTCAAATGCCTCTTGATATTAATAGGACATTGTAAAAAAAGAATGACTATCTACTAAATTCACACTTTACACGGAAACAGTGATAGGATATAGGGCATTGGCTTGAAAACTGAAGATACAATTAACATGTCAAAGGATTCTGCAGGTATATATATGGAGATCTGTATGCAGGTGCTATATGGGCAGGCACCGAAAATCCTGAAAACAGTGGGAATTTTACCACAAGCCAGATTTCTTTCAACTGTGCTCGTGACTCTCCAATACCATGCAGCTTTAAACCTGGAAGTTCACTTCCTGCTTTAGAATCCATCCTCTCATTTGGGGAGGACAACAATAAGGATATTTTTCTCCTAGCTAGCAGTGGAGTGTACAGAATTGTTCGTCCAAGTCGCTGCAATTACACTTGTGCAAAAGAAAATGTTACGGCTGTTGCGGCACCAGGTCCTGCAGCTTCTTCCCCACCTTCTAAGGCAAGCCAATTGAGTCATCCATATAAGAATCTGATGCTCTTAGTCTATTCTCTTTTGTTGCTTTTTCTGAGTTTCGTCTAATGTGTTGCAAATCTGTATGTGATCTCTAGAGAACGTTTTGGAGTGGTTTGTATGTAGATAGCTTCGGGGGTTTTTTGATAAAACTGAAAATTAAGTACTGAAAATTTTAAGAGTTAAATTTAAATCCTAAAGTTTTAAGCGGTTTTGTAAATTGTAAATTTTATTTTTATTTTATATTTTATATCTTTTTCAGATTTGAAGTATTCAACATTTGGTGATAATTGAAGTCATTCACTTAAAATTTTGCCTTATTTTAAGAGTCATTTTTTTTTTTTTTTTAGTGATACTCAAAATACATTATCAAATACACTTAATTGATTAAGAATTTAATTTATTCAGAATTAATTGGTCAATTGACTATGAGCATGCATGGTTAAATGCATAAGCAATATCCACCGGCTGTATAAAGTTTAACTGAAATTAAATATATATAAGCAGCATAAGGGAGACAATTGAATTCAAAGGTCTCTCAATTCTCTAAATAATTATAGCATGTATATAAATAATAATATACTTAAGGAGTTACATCCTTGTTAGCTGTAAGTGCAAAAACAGTAATAAACATCAGCAATTAGTCCAATGACAGTAGGCACAACTGTATTTGTCTTTCTTTTTTTCCTTGGCAAACAACACTACACCACAATAAGATTACAAAGCCATCCGGTGCGAACACCAGGATGGGTGGATACAAACAATAGGCAATAAATAAAGTGTAACAAGGGTTATTTGTCCCACATCGAATTCAGATACAAATAATAGGCAATAAATAAAGTGTAACAAGGGTTATTTGTCTCACATCGAATTCAGATGAGAAAGTGATTCGGTATAAATGAGTGGGTATATAATACTAGCCAATAATTTGAGTTTTTGAGTAAATGAGTAAGCATCCACCGTTAGAGGCCTACGTAGAAAGACTGCAAACACACCGGCATTCCAAGCCCTTCATATCAACCAACTACAAGGCGAAGCGTTTGTAGTACATCACAAAGACCAAGAAACTGTTAACCCAAGTCCACGTACTGCACCGCTAGAACAGGATACCATTCATCTAGCAACCCAGCATCATTTGGGCCTGCAATATCATAAACCCATCTGCAAAGACGTTACACTGAATAAGCTTAAGTGACAGACAACTAGTTTGGGCTTAAATAGAGGCCTAGCGAAACTTCAAGCCAATTGAACTTCCACACCACCTCATCCATTATGATAGATATCGATAGGGGTGGGCAAATAATCCGTCAATCCGGTTCGAACCAATCCGATCCGTATGGTTCAGTTCGGTTTTCAGATCTCATGATTCTGTGATGGTTTAGAAAAATAGTAATCCGCTATTCGCGATTCGGTTAACGGGTTGGACCCTGAAAAAACCGATTCGATCCGTTAACCGAGCCGATCCAATCCGTTACCTTAATTTTATATATATATATATATATATATATATATATATATATACTTATTGTATTTCTATTTTTTATTTATTCATTATTTAAGACTTTAAGTTAACCTAGGTCACCAGAGTCATTAGTCATTACAGCCATTGTGCAGTGTGTGCCTCCCTCAGCCTTTGCAATCTTCACTCTTCGACTCTGTCTTCTTCCTCTCGTCTCCCAGTCTCTCGCCTCTCAATCCAGCACCTATCAATCCAGCAACGGCCTCTTCGACTGGATCAACCTCTTTTTCGGTGAGTTCACAAGATTTTTTTATGGATTTTCTTATTCTCCTCTTCTCTGAACAAATCATGTGATTTATGAACCATCACTTCTTCTTGTGCACCAAGTATTGTGTTCAGTCATCTTTTTAGTATAAACCATTTAATTCTCTGCTGTTTTCTTTCCCTTATATAAATTGCCTACCTCTTCTTGATGCCTATTTTCTACTTTCCAGCCAAGACAAAAAAATAAAAATAGAAATATTGTTTAGAAGAAAAGGTCCATGCTTGTAACAACCTCACCATGCCAACTCCCCATACTGTTTTCACTTGGATTCCTATAGAGATTTATTACAACTCTTTTTGAAATAATTGAGAAAGAGGATTTGATTCATGCTGTGTGTGAATGTTTTGCCTTCTATTTTTAGTTTTTTTAACTGGAAAAGGAAAATCACCTTTGAAGTCAAACTTTTATGTTGTGTAAAGTATACCATACGAGTTGTATAACTTTAGGGGTCTGTTAGTCAGTCTTGGACTGTTTGAAAAGCCCAATTCGTGAAAATCGAATCAATTCAATCCGTTATTTCACGGATCGGTTTGGTTTGGATTGAAGGTTCCCACGAATCGGTTCGGTTTTAAATTTCATCAATCCGTGGGGACCGGATTGGATTGAACTTTACCCCCAAACTAAACCAATCTAATCTGTAATCAGCCCTAGATATCGGTATCATAATACACAAATGGTGGGCCTAATTTTAGTAGAACAGCCTGTTGGATTTTAATTCAATAATCCATGTAAAAATCAAGAATACTTTAACTAATTAAAGAATAATTTAGATATCGTAGCTGATTGATAATTAAACCACATAATACCTTTAAAATATCCATGTAATCCTCTGTAAGTTCCTGCAAAAACATTAAGGTGTTTTGCCCTCTTCTGAAAGTTGTCCTTCGATAGGGCTGAATAAGGGTTTTAAAACCCTTATATAACAATAACAGGGGGGGACGGCTCTCTACAAATAAACATACCCAAGTCTCCCTTCCTATTATGAAAATTTAGATATAAATGGTTGGAATCAAATCATACCAAATAAGTTAGAAAACCACAATCTAACGTTATAAAACCATACTCCCAATTAAACCACCAAATTGGAAAGTACAACCCAATCCATCTAGTATCGATAATCACATTGCAATCCTATTTTAGAAAACGTAGTGAATAGGACCATAAAATAATTTTTATTATTTATATATAAAAAATTTCAAAGATCTCCCACTTAGTCCATGCACTCTAAGTTTTATAAAAATGACAATATGGATTGCAACACACTTTAGAAAAAAGTTGAGTGGCCACTCATTTTTGTTTTATAAAAAATACAATTATCGAAATAGATGGATTAATACTTTAGAACACTCTCTTCCATAGACTTCCTCAATAGTGGATCATAAATGCGTAGACAAATAATATATTAGTCTAAACAGTTCCATGATCTCAAAACCGATTCCATTTAGGATTCAAGCAAATATAGTGGTTTTTACTGTATTTCATGAGATGTGCAAACTGCATGTGGTCTAAACGCATACCTCACTATCCGTCCTGCTTCACACCATCGCAGTATGTCACCTGAACATATTACAGCAAGTCGCCAATCTTCTGTTCAGTATGAGGGTTTACCGATATGGAGCCAATCCCATATCTAGCCCAACCTATCCTCATGGAGTGTGAAAAACTCTCACAGGAAAACTTTAATATTTATGTTTGGATTTATCAATGTGGTGTCAATCTCACATCTAATCCAAACAACCTCATAAGTGTATTACCAATCCCAAACAAATCTTATGTTTAGATTTATTGATATAGTGTCAATCTCATATCTAGCCCAAACAACTGCATGAGTGAAATATCACTCCCAGACAACCTTTAATAATTATTTTGGATTTACCGATGTGGTGCCATATCACATCTAGTCCAAACAACCTCATAAGTGAAATACCACTCACAGGCAAACATAATAGCATGTACATAAACCATGTATATCAAGATAATAACAATGATCCATCATAACTTTATTTTGGATGCAAATAATTGTCACCATAAGGTGTAAATTGGAGGAAAAATTACTGTCACCACAAGACGTAAAGAAACTAACTGCAATATAGCATATATAAAAGAAATATCGGACATCATAACATAATGACTCTCGAACACCTATCCGAATCGTGTTTTTTAAATACTTTATTATCTTCGGTTAAAGACTTTAGTAAGAGGATTTGCAACAATCTTTCTGTAATCATATGGAAAAATCTTAATAGCACTTAAACCTTAACCATCTCATGCTTGAAAATGTACTTTATGTTAATGGGTTTACTACGCTTGTTACCCTTTAAATTGTTTCTATATACTTAATTAATATAAGTCTTTAGAGAAAGTTCAAGTATTCCAGTAGCGTGATCTCTATGGATCCTAATGCCAAGGACATACTTTACATACCCATGTCCTTTATGTCAAAAACTTTACATAAAATTCTTAATATCATGTATCACATGAATATCATTGCTACCTGGCAAAATATCATCAACATATAGGACAAGGAAAATAAAAATGACTCCCACTGAACTTGAGGTTTATGCATTTATCCATAACATTCTCTTTGAACCTATAATTAGTAACCATTGTATCAAAATTTGGATACCATTGCTGTAAAACTTACGTAAGCCATAAATTAGTGATAATGAAAGAATGACTCTTAAAGAGTTCTTTAATGAAACTGGAGAAAAATCTCAAAAAAATCAACACTTAACTTTTGCTTAAGCACTTAGCCATCAATTTTGTCTTATATTCATTATACACCTCAAAAACACTAACTACAAACACACTTCTAAGCTCTAGAAGATCTCATAATCTAAACAAACTTAGGAACTAGATTGGAAACTGAAAGAAAAACTTGCAAAGGAGAAATAACTAAATGAGTGGGAATAACTAAAAGAGTGGGAATATGAGCTTTAACTAAAACCACTAAAGAAAGTGGATTGAAGCCTGAAATAAATAGAATAGATGCTGAAAATACTTTTCTACAAAAGAAACTACAATATCTTAAACTCTCACTGGATTTACCACTCTCATTAAATATGCATGACATATTCCAATAATCTCCATAGGTCTACAGGACAGTAAAATCTCAAATCTTTTAATCTTTCAAGATGCCCAATAAAATAATCATTGATAGTGTGAGTATCAAACTCCTTGATATCTGTATTATATAACTCTATCTCTATAAGACATACCCACACTTTCTCTTTTCTGTAACTTTATTTTACCCAAGAGAACTAGGAATGGTATACTGTAGCACAATGCGTTACTATTTAAGTATATATTGTAGTACTACGATTTACACCCTCCTTACCATTCTCCCAATAAAACTCATCACCTTAGTCCGATCTTAAAACCATAATCATTATACTCAAATACTTTCAACTTTAGTCTGATATATTTTACACACATCAAGTGTTTCGGACTTGTAATGACTCGGTCATTTTCCTTCCTTTCATTTTCTTAGATTTTTACGGATATTTTTTTTTCCGTTGATCTTTTCCTTTCTGTGTTCGGTTTCTCGTCACTTAGTGTCGTCTTGAGTGCTCGGGAATGGTTTCCGAGACTCTGTCATTTGGATTGACAACTTCCTTTAAGGACCGCGTCATTTTCACATTTTTACTTTTTGGACACTATTCACTTTTCGTCCTTTTCCCCATTTGTCACTTTGTTGGCATAGCCTCCCTTTTTGTGCTCAGAGTTGATTTCCAACTTCACATACCTTCATTCTAAGTGGTTTCCACGAAATGTGTATCTTTACTTTTGTAGAAAAGTACTCTAGTTGCTCCCAGTGTGCATAGAGGCATGGATGCATAGTTCTTCAGAAACATTTTTTTTTCTTAGGGTGTTTTTCATAAATATCTTTTAAAGATATTTTATTTCAGGGGTTTTTAAGAAAATATTTTTGGAAGATATTTTCATTCTGGGTCATTAGTGCAGTTATCACTTTTTGGATGGGCCATTGTACAATTAATGAAAGTTTTTGCAAAAATGTCTCGTTTTGAGTCTGGATCCTTGTACAGGGTTTGTTTTCACTTTTTGTCAAGTCTTGTACTCTTAGAATTTCCTTCTGGTCGTTTTCCCCTAGTTTTAGGGTTTTTGGCCCCAATTGCCGCCGAACTTGTTCGGGGTATATCTTTCTGCTCAGGGCTTGGTTTTCGACGCCGTTTCTTCTATTATTTATATTTTCTCATTTTGATTCTTTTTTGTTCATGGAGTTTTGCCGTTTGAGTGCGTCTGCTCAAATTCTACTTTTCCGGACCCAGCAGGACCCGTTTGGGACACTTTTAGGGTTTTTCTAGAAATAGGAGGTGAAATAAGAAAAAGTGGACTTTTCTTCTTATTCTTCCCTCTATTGGCCAGCCATCCATGGCAACCATGGCTACCGCCTTCTTTTTTCTTTTTTCGGCCACTTCCCTTTAGTGAAACGCCGTAGTGCTTTAGTGTTTAATGTTTGCCTTGGTGAGGCCTTCGATTCCAACCGATTGGAATCCCATTTTAACCATTTTTTGAGTTCGGGTTTGAAGCCAAGTTAGGATTTTGCTAGGAATTCCTTGGGGTTTAATGATCACTGTGTTGTCCCTGACAAAACCCCTAAGTATCATCGGATTCGGAGCGGTTTCATTTTGGTGACTTTTGATATTTTCATCTCAAATTGAGGTAGGGGATGTCTTAGGTTTATATTAATGTTCTATTGATTGTTTTAGAAGCTTACACAACTTATATGCATGCTTTAGTTCAAGTTCTAGAATTTAATTTAATTATTTTCTATATTTAAGATTTAATTCTCATGATGATATACAACTTAGAATTAAATTGTGGCATGCTAGTAAATTAGGCTTTGGTATGTTTGTTAACATATATTAAATTGGGATTATTTGAATAAGAATTGTAACTTTTATTTAATAATTTCCTTTCATGAAAGTTTAATTCTCATGATCGTACCTTGCATGAAATTAACTTATGATATGCTATTAAATTAAGTCTTGGCATGTTCCTTAACATACTTTAAATTGAGAGCATTTAGATGAGTTTAAAAGTCTAGAGATTTTAATTAAAAGAATTAATTAGAATCTATTTAGTGGTTCCATTGGCCTAATTAAGATTTTGAATGAATATATGTAATGATCATGCTAAATTGTTTAACATGTATTAATTGGGAATCATTTGATTGAGATTTGAAACCTAGAGAAATTAATTAGTTATTTAATTAATTTCCGTTTCTATTGCGTTAATGATTTAATTATGTGTTTGACATTGGTAGTATGTTTAAATTATGATTTTGGACTTGTAATGGATTTATGAGTTTATGTTTTCAATATTGAATAATATTGTTATAGCGTGTAACGAATCGCACTCTAAAGATTCGACATTTGTCATCATATAGTAGTTGTGGATTTAGAGCATGTGTTGTGTGGTTTCAACCTACTTGTGCATGGAAGATGTTTTCGTGCATTATTTAATTTTATATAAGTTTTGAACTTATTTATTGATTTTTAGAGTTGCTTAGGACATTGTTACGTTGAGATGGCTAGGGTTTGGCTCTAGTATGGGGATAAAAGTCCTCTAAGTCAATTGTGCGCACTAGGGTGGTATTCCCAACGGGTTAATGCCCATAATAACCGTTTAGGTCTTGGTTTTACTCTGAGATTTGATGTCCAAGTCTTCCACTATTTGATTTCGCATTCAATTCCAAGTTGACAACCAATGTTTAATTATGACTTGTGATTTTGGTTATTGGCGATTTAATATTATTAAGTACATTTGTGCATTATGATTTTTAAGGAATCATCGCATGTTTTTAATGTTGTTAAGTACATTTATGCATTATGATTTTTAAGGAATCATTGCAGTTTTAAATGTTGTTAAGTATATTTATGTTATATTATTCAAATGTAACTTAGGAATGATCCTATAGATTCATTTGGAACATAGATGTTAAGTGTCATGACCCACTTTTGTCGTTTTCGTATTTTAAATTTCAAGTTGATGGCTTTGAGAATCTATATCTTGTTGCTTTGTAAAGCATGCTTCTATGTTGTTGAAATTGCATGAATGATGTGAGTTATGCTAGAAATAATCTAAGGTAGCTTAGGATTCTCCCTGAGTCTCACTTTTAACATAGACGCTAGGTGGTATGGACCATATGTATTGATTTATATCAATTTAATGAACAGTAAAACGCTAGGTCTATGCATGCTCATCTCTTACGAGTAGTTTCATGTTACTCACCCACGTAATGGAGACATTTTTTAGGTACCTGAATCAAGGTTGAGATTCTCATTATGCTTAGATGAATTACGGACTTGAAGGCTTCCATTTTTGTAAAGATTGGCTTGAAATGCCGCTTGTAGCCTTAAATTTCAAAATGTGTATATTTGATTTTAAATATGTAATGTGTGCATAAGTACACCTTATTTTATGTGTATGTATAACACGAGGTCAAGGTCCATTAATTTTAAAGTTCAAAAGTATGTTTTAAACTTGTTTTGGATCATTGGGAATGCATGTATAGCCTCAAGGTTGCCTTAAACTTGCTTTCTGTTTTGTCGTTCGGCTGTTTTCTTGTTTCTGTTTTGTCGTTCGGCAAATTATTGCTTTCTATTTCGTCATTTGGCAGTTAGAACTTCTGACCATGTAAGTCCAAATGCTTGAACCTTCAGTTAGTACACCTGACCATGTAGGTCAGAACGCCTGACCATGTAGGTCAGAGTTCCTGACCATGCAAGTCCGAACGCTTGACCATAGGTCAGAACGCTTGACCTTTCCGTAAGAACACCTGACCATGTAGGTCAGAGCGCCTAACCATGCAAGTCTGAACGCCTGACCATGTAGGTCAAGACATTCAGCCATGAAGAGTGCCGAACGTGCACTCAGCTTTGAAGAGTGCCGAACGAGCACTCAATGTTAGACCACATTGTTCCATTTTCATATCTTTTCCATTCGGACTCCGAATCAGGTGATTCTTAAGTCTAATTTCGTTTATTTTTCGTTGTCTTTCTAATGGTGTGCACGGTGGCACCCGTTTCAGTTTGAAATGACCATTTTGCCCTTAGTTCATTCTTTTCAGGTTTGAAATCCTTACTTCAGTACTTGACTTTTTTTGAGTTCTGTGGCTTCATGGGGAGTCATTTTGGTGCCTTAAGGATGGCGTACATATCTAGAGGCCATTTCACTTCTTTCACTTTAACATTTTAGATCCGTAATCGGGTCATCTTTGGTTCATCACTGACGCACCGGGTTTATAAAATTTGGGCCGTCACAGGACTTCTGGTGGATTAAGTACACAATTATACTTTGAGATCCCATTAATGAAGATAATGAAATACATTTACCATAAATGAGCTATAATAAGAAATGGACCACAAAATTCAATATTTATATTGTCTAAAAGACTAAATGATTGACTTGCCTCAAAAATTGCGTTTCTCTGCATCTGTCCTTTGATACAACCAACGCATAAAATTTGTGACCCAATAATCTCATCCTTTACCAAGCGTTTAAGTCTCTTTTGAGAGACATTCCCCAATATCCTATGCATAACATAAATGAATCCTCTCTAACTAAAACACGATTAATTTTATTCGGACGGTATCGAGTCTATTAAAAAACAAGAAGCAGGTAGGATCACATCTAGATCCATCTACCATATACCTATACTTTTACCAAGTTTGGCTCAAATATTAACATGGCAATTTTCATTCATGCTTTGTTTTTCTTTTTCACCACAATAACCTTTTTCTTTTGATGTCCTTTTATTTCTACAGAACCAACATTTATCATTACATGATCAATGTCTTTTCATGTATTGTTCTGCCTTTCTTTATTCTTTTTAGCCTTATACACTTTCTTACCACCTAGTTTCTTCTTGAAACTATTCTTTATGTCACGGCAAGATGAACTGACTTAGTTTTAACACCTTTGAGTCGCTCCTCTTCAATCACACAAATTGGTAACAGTTGGTTAATGTCACATTTAACTTATTGTGAATTATAATTCACCTTGAAAAAGCTGAAACAATCTAAGTAGAGAATAGATCACCATGTGGACTAATAACTTATTATCAAATATGATTCCCTACTACCTCAGATCATTAAGCAACTTGCACATTATATAGATGTACTCCCTCACTGAACTATTGCCATTATATCTGACTAACATAAACCATGTTAGATAATAGTATTGTAGTTGCTTCTTAATATCCATTAACTCTTTCTTGATAAAATTAAGAAGCTCATTAGCAGTATCAAAAACCAGAATGCTGATGAGCGCTAAATATTTGCATATTCGAGCCCCTAAATATACATATGTTAAGGCCTAAAGTGATACTTCTATAGACTGATTTATGTTTGTAGGTATTTTCCCAGAGAAACGGTTAAAACTGGGATTTTAAGATGAAAAGACTGATATTGAAGCTTACAGAGTCGTTGCCGGTCATCCAGAGCAAGCTGAGAGCTTAAATGGTAAAGTTTGGAGGAACTCAAGATCCAAAACTCGAGCCCAAGTCTTGAGGCTTGAGCCGTATAAGTCAAAGTAGAAAAGTCAACAAGGCACTAAAGCTCGAGCTTTGCACCTTTAGGCTCGAGCCTTAACAAAGGGTACTCGAGCTTGACCATAAGGTGCCCGAGCCTTGACCCTTAAGCTCAAGCACAAGGCGTTGGAATTTGAAGAGTTGATTTAATGAAGAACCAAGCTCTTAGGGCCTCGTGCCTCACCCCAAGGATCGAGCACCATTCCCCAAAGCTCGAGCCTTGCGTACCTAAAGCTCGAGCCTGGTACCTAGTGCTCGAGCCCGATACCTAGTGCTCGAGCCCATGAAGCTTAGATTGAGCAATGTTAACAAAGATGAAGCCCAAGAATATTCTAAGTGTTAAAGAAAAAGACGCTTTGGAAAATAGTTGAAGAAATTTGGCTAAATGTCAAAGTGAAGATCAAGCACCAACCCTTAGAGCTCGAGCATCACTCCAGAGAAGCTCGAGCCTTTCTTCCTAAAGCTCAAGCCTTTGTTCCTAAAGCTCGAGCCTTCCATGACAAGACATATTAAGTTACGAGATTGCTTTCTTTTCAAGTCGTATCTCATCCCAGATGGGCCAGAAGACCTAAAAGCCCACCAAGCCTTTATTTTCTTCTATAAAAGAAGGTACAAGCCTTGATAGGAGAGGTCCATTTTTCTCGTGTTAATTTAGAAGGCTAATACTGTGGTGGTGGCTTTTAGGGTTTCCAGAACCTTAGAAGGTGAAGATTATGAGAAGAGAAGTGTCGTCCGTAACGATGGAGACAACTCCAACACAGATGACATCCAACATCGTTATGAGTAGCTAATTCCTCTCTTAGGGCACTGATGTAACCCAATCTAGTATTATGGTTTGATTGTTCTTAACTCTAGGATTATTTTAATGTCTATTATGTTTTGATTATATGACTATAAGTAATTGAGACAACTCAGTTGGTTTTAATGCTATAATAGATTACAAACTATTATTACCTTGTCTTAGATATAATTGTTTGTTTTCTATTCTTAACCTATCTTATTAGACAGTATCTGGCAGAGTCCTGCCGGACATAAGAATAGAGGTCATATAATGGTGTTCCAATGTTTTTTATAAAAGAATGTTTGCATAGTCTATGCTTAGGAAAGATGGATTATTTACAAAGTAGTTAGAATAGTTAAAGTAGGTAGGTGGATAGTCCATGCTAACCGCAGATAGGTTTTAGTTAACTGAATTTTATAAAACATCTTTCTTTTAAACCCGAATTGAATGAATGTTATTGAGTTCAATTCATTTAAAAACATAATTTGTTAAATTCCCAAAGTTGATGCAATTAACCATAATATGATGATTGTGGTGAAGTCAAAGCTCTAAGATTTCTCTCTCTGATCACTTAATTTAATGTAGTTTAATATTTCGTTTCAATTTTAGTTTGTTTTTAATCATGAAAACCAAGCAAACTTTTCAACCAGTTACCTGTAAACCATTAGGACTAAAGTAAAAATTAAACATAAATCTCATCTCCATATGGGTTCGACATCCTTTTTACATAAAGCTATCCTATACGGAATCGTTCTATTGCGAGTGGTAAAATTACACACGACAAATACCACCCAGAATAGTATCATCAATAGAAGTATAAATTAACCTAATGGTGTGGTAGTACCTTTAGTCCACATAAAAATGCAACAACTTTTTTACTTAAGAAGACTTTGCACTAGGCATATGGGTTTTTTCCTTAAAAAAACACAAACTCGTAGTCCTAAAAACCCAATATAATATCAAAACATGTCTTCTAAGCAATATAATTTTAACCATTCAATGGTTCAATCCCTATGAGCTATCTTTAAATTGTGGAAGCGTCTGTAACCTGAATAAATGTTATATTGAATAACACTATATAAACAACATATAAAATAATATGTCATAGCTTTAGGGATTATTACTTTAATTCGTGCTTTGGGTTTTAAGCCGAATTTCTCAGAGTGTTTTACTATGTGCAAAAAATCGTCCACCCTGCGGGAACAAATAAAATGCCATCTAAAATCACCTTTTGGCAGAATTTTAGATTTTACTTTACTCCCCAAATCTGTAGTAAAATCGCACATAGACTTATTAAATTATACTTGAATTATTGCTAAACATTTCCACTACCTTTTAGCAAGAAGGTAATTTAGTTATAATTCAAGCACTCTCAAATATTCTACTCACTTATCCCACACTAAGACATTGATCGCCTTTTAGCAGAACAAATGCCCTCGTGTAGGTAAGTGCACTATGAGACCTCAATAAGACCAATGCCGTAAAATTTAAAAAAATAATAACTTCAGTGAGCGTGTCACCTTTTGGCAAGCATCACCCACTTTGGCTATCACCTTTGAAACGGTCACTTTACCAGTCTTCCTAAACCCCAAGGAAGAAGCTATACCATAGAAGTTCCATTTATTTAAGTTCAACAATTTCTTTATAATGCACATAAACTAAACTCAAATAATATGGAACACTTGATTTCACTGTAATATAAATGGCTTTAACACAAATAATATTAAGCCTTTTCATACATATCAAGAAATTACAGTGAACAATATAATAACATGCACATCAATCAAGATTTAAAAATCTTAATTCTTTCTATACTTTATTGAAATAAAATAACAAAAAAAAAAAAATTGATGCATGTATATTATATATCCGATAAACAATTTAAAGTACTTGAATCTTTAAATCAATTAGGCTAATACTGTTTTCTTATGACACGCAAGCTCCATAGGTTTTTCAACCTAAAATTAAACAATTAAAACTTGAATTTTTAAATTAATTAGATCAATAATACTTGCTTATGGCACACAAACCCTCATAAGTTTATCAACTTAAAATTGAACAAGTATTATGAATTACTTAATAAAAGTATTAGACATAAGGAATGGCTAGACTGGCACATAACTTCATGATCTTATATATGTATATATTACATGAAATAGTTTATTCATACATAATATATACTGGACAAACAAATCATTCCATGATGGAGCACGTAATCCAAGACCTATATTCTCTTTATATGAATAATTTCATAAAAAACAATTCAAAAGAAATTCTTTTGAATCACTAAATGTTATTAATATATTCTTCATACAAATCAAGACATTTAGTCTCGTTGTACATCCATGTCATATTAAGTGGGTATAATGATGTACCGCTCATGAATGGTTAGATAACAACACATTACTGCATCAGTCACTATACATATATATGTGTGTGTGTGTGTGTGAATATATGATTGAATACCAAATTAAATAAATATTCAATCCTGATTTTTTTTCAATATATTTTTAAATAGTTTATGAGAATATATATATGCAATCACATATTCACATTTATATACATGTTGGACAAAACAATCGATCACCATCCTTAAACTATTTAAGCATGCAAGGAGTTCGATAACATAAACTCATACTTTTGGTTTGGAATAGATTTTGAAGGTTGCCCCAAAACAACAAAGGACCATTGTCTTAAAATACAAACAATAAAACATTAATTTCATGTAATCAAAGCAACTATATACATGATTGCACACACATTAACTGAGTTATCTCAAATGAATAGCAAAGATCTTAAAAGCTTCCAAATCATTCTATATAATAGTATGCTCTTTCAATATATCAATTAATTTCAGTACTATATAATGAATGAGGTGAAAAAACCACACACGTATATATACAAGCACACACATACATGTGCATCCGTGGTTCTCTACATACAACATTAGGAATTTCTAGAATCTGATTAAATCAAAAGATAATCAAAACCTTTTAAATCTACATTTGAAATAAATTTAATAAAATAATAACCTTTCAATAGAAATCACAATTGTTGTGTAAGCATGCTTATGTGTAAAAGCTATATAAAACCATATACATGTGTACTATGCTTCATTAATTAACTTTTATTTTTTGTTTCATATTATCTGATTGAAAAACATGATGTCATTCATCTTATATACTTATATACTGCAACAGCCCATATAAACTTTGAATTAAAATCGGTGCAATACCTATATACCATACTGTGCAAATGCTCTTTAATTCACTCAAGTTCAAATATATATAACATATATTTAAATCCTTAATCTTGATTTATATAGGAAATAAAATTAAAGAAACCTAACTATAACCTCGCTCTGATACCAATTGTTGGGTTTTAATTCAATAATCGATGTAAATATCAAGAATACTTTAATTAATTAAAGAGTAATTTAGATATAATACCTGATTGATAATTAAACTACATAATACCTTTCAAATATCCATGTAATCCTTTGTGAGTTCCTGCAAAAACATTAGGGTGCTTTACCCCTTTCTGAAAGTTGTCATTCGATGGGGCTGCACGGCTCTCTACAAATAAACGTACCTAAGTCTCCCTTCCTATCATGGAAATTTAGATACAAATGGTTAGAATTAAATCATACCAAATAAGTTGAAAAACTACAATCCAATGTTATAAAACTATACTCCCAATTAGACTACCAAATTGGAAAGTATAACTTAATCCATCAAGTATCGATAATCATATTGCAATCCTATTTTACAAAACGTAGTGAATAGGACCATAAATTAATTTTTATTGTTTATATTTATAAATTTCCAACACAACCCTGTCTTGCGTCTTCCCCACACCCCTTCAGAATAATCATGATTTCTTAATTTATTCAGAAGTAATTCGCGAGATAGCGGCAGAGGGACAGGGGATGGGCCATGGTTTTTCGGTTTTTTTTTTTTTTTTTTTTTTTCTTTTTTTTTTTGTATAGGTAAAAATAAAAATAGTATATCATGTATGGTCTAAAATCAATACTTGCCCCCAAGAAAAAAAAAAAAAAAAAAAACAGCTTAATTAGCATTTAACAAAAATTAGTCATACACTCTTTATGTGTAAGCCATTAACATTTTATGATTTTTTAAAATAATATAAATTATGTTTTTATTATCGAAATTATTTGTTTTTTTTTTATGCTTTTCATCTACACTTTCGACTTTTTTGTTTTGTCTTATTCCCCACTTGAATTTGTTTGCCCTTTTTCTACTGTGAGAAAAAGAGTGTAGAGAGACAATTTTCACACACAAAGAAAGACTATATCCTTACAATTCCTTAATTCAATGCAACTTCCCTTATTTCATTGCAACTTCCGGGAAAAAAAAAAATCCCTTATTTCATTGCGCACGTGTTGATTTGACCTTAGAAATCATCTTTTTCTCATCGATGCAGACGATTTTTATGCACAATGCAATCCAGGTTAATCTCAAAGTTTCTTTTGTTCCTCTTTCTAAATAAATTTTGTATGTATATATGTATTTTTGTGTGGGTGTGTGTCTTTTTTTTTTTTTTTTTTTTAGCTTTCTTAAATTTGGATTGGATTAGACTAATTGGTTATGATTTTCTTAATATTTAGAAAATTTGAATTTCTAAAAATATTACTTGGTATATTGTTGTATTGATTTTTAGTTTATAAGAATACATAGCATTCTTTCTAGATCCTATTTTTCAAGATTAATATTGTAGTATATAGTTTTGTTTTGAATCTCAAATAAATTTCTAAAAAAGTAACAATGTGTAATTACCCGGTCATTTTCCTTCCTTTTCTTTTTCCTCAAATTTTACGGATAAATTTTTTCCGTTGTCTTTTCTTTTCTATGTTTGGTTTCTCGTCACTTTGTGTCATCTCGAGTGCTCGGAAATGGTTTCTGAAACTCTTTCCTTTGGATTGACAACTTCCTTATGAGGATCGATTCATTTCCTCATTTTCATTTTTCGATACTATTCACTTTTCGTCTTTTTCTCGGGTGTCACTTTGTTGGCATAACCTCACTTTTCGTTTTCGGATTTGATTTTGGTTTTGCATGCATCCGCTATATTTAAATTCCATGCTATGTGTATTTTTATTTTTGTAGAAAAACATGTTAGTTGTGTATTTTCTTTCTTAGTGGTGTGGATACACACTTCTTAGAATTTTTCTTTCTTTTGGGGTTATTTGTATAATTATGTAAAGTAATTATTTTTCGTCTTAGGGACCATTTTACAATTTATTTTGGAAGATATTTTCAAAAAGGATCTTTTTGCAATTTTCGGAAAGAGTGACAAGTGTCATATTCTCATTGGTCCACTTATTGACATTTGTGTGGAAACACTTTGATGCCTTGGATGATGACATGTGGAGGGTGGCGATTCAACCACTTGTTAACCTAGGATAGGTGCACTTGTTGGCTTGGATGGTTGACAAGTGTAGGCTTGGGATTAAGCCTACAATAGATGCTTGGATGATTGACAAGTGTATGCTCTAAATTAAGTCTTGCAATTATTTTTGGGCCACTTTGGGATTATGGTTTTAAAGAAGGGTTTTTGTGCAATTAACCTAACTTGTGTGTGTTAACCTTGGTGTAAGACCACAGAGTGAGTGGAGGATTTCTATTTCCTCCACTCATATTCTATCACACTTGATTTCATCATCTCCCTCTCTTGTAAAGAAAACCCTAGCCTCCATGGATGAAGCTTAAAGCCTTAAGCTTTGACTTTGATTTTTGAGAGCCTTCCATTGGTTTCCAAGCTTAACCTTGAGAATACTTTTTGTTCTCCTCATCCTCCTCTACATAACCCTTGAATGGTTTGCCATTTTGTGTTAATTTGCTTTGGATTCTAGAGAGACTCTTCTCTAGTGAGGTAGGGGGTGTTATAGTTTATTTTCTAAGTGATTTTAATTGTTTTTGTAGTGAAATACAAGTTGTATGCATGTTTAATATCAAATTAATGATTTATTATGACTTGCTTGTAACTCACTTTAGATTTGATATATGGCATGGCCATGACTTGATCTTTGTTGTATATTAATTTGGGGTGATTTAAATAAGTTTTTAAATATAGAGATTTAATGAATTTAAATTGATTTAAATTCTACTTAATTGTACCTTACTTGTATTCCATTTTTGACTTGATGTATGGCATGGCCATGACTTAGTCCTTGTTATATATTAATTTTGGATTATTTGAGCAACTTTTGAAAATTAGAGACTTAATTAATTTAAATTAATTAAATTATTCATGATGACGTCTTGCTCATTTTGCATTGTTGATTTGATATATGTAATGACCATGCTAATTTGTTTAACATATATTAATTTGAGGTTCTTTGGAATCGATTTGCAATCTAGAGACTTTACATGTTAGGTTGATAGTCTCCTGAAATGTAATATGTTTAATTACCTTATGAGCATGCTACTAACTTGTTGTAGAATTAGTACTTGTGGTTTCTAAAGATGATAATTTGACTTAGCATGATATGTGATATCATTGTCTTGAATAGCTTGTTTAAATATATTTTGTGTATGTACATAGCTTGTTTAGAATATTACAATTGATTACCTTGAAAGCTTATTACTAAATTGTAACTTATTT
This sequence comes from Cornus florida, assembly GCF_030987335.1. Lineage (NCBI taxonomy): Eukaryota > Viridiplantae > Streptophyta > Magnoliopsida > Cornales > Cornaceae > Cornus > Cornus florida. Next base: position 23,503,434 of record NW_026775581.1, read on the forward strand.
AGTACTTGTGGCTTAGGATGGTAATTTGGTTCAATTGTTGTAAGGTATTCTTATTTTGTATATAATTGTATATTGAAGACTTGACATGTCATATGCTATTTAGACTTGAATTCTAAGACATGGTTTGTATGGATTCAACCTTACTTGTGCATGGAATGTGGTAACTTGCATTTGATTTTGTATAACTTATTAGTTTTTGAAAGCTTGTGAGAACATAATTTATGTGATGACTAGGGTTTGGCTCTAGTACGGAGACAAGAGTTTTTTAAGTCATAACTGTGCACTAGGTGGTACCTTATGGGTCGTAATTATCCAAAAATACTTGCTTGGTCTAGAGACCATATATCCCAGTCTTTCCACTATTTGATTTCACATTTAATTTCAAGTTGTTAATCATGGATTACTTGTAGCTTGAGAATTAATGCTTACTTGGATGTTTGAATCCTATTTAGTATACTTGAACTTGTATACTTGCTCTATTAGTTTAAAGTTCATTTAGTATTCTTGTCTTATGTGCAATCCTATTAGTTAGTAAACTTGTGTTGTGTACTTGATTCACGAGATTTCCACATTAAATGTATACTTGTGCAAATATGCTTAGACATTGCATGACTTATCTTAATATGGTTTAGTATACTTGGAGATGTATGCTAAATATTTCTTACCTTGTTTAGCATAACCTAGTGTACTTGTAATTGTATGCTTGTATGTCATATATCTTGTTTCAATATCGTTTAGTATACTCGAGCATGTATACTTGTATACCATTGTTCATTTCAATTGCATGAGTAGCTTAGAATGCTCCCTGAGTCTCATCTTGACATAGACGTTAAGTGGCATGAGCCCCTTTGACTTGTTTCACCTTAAGGTGATAATATTGTAAAATGCTAGGTCTATGCATGTTCATCTCTTAGGAGTAGCTTTATGTTACTCACCCTAAAGTTACCGGGGCATTGTTCAGGTCCGAAAACTTGATTCGTGATGTTCATCATTGCTTGGATGATTATGAACTTGAAGGTTTTAGTTCTAGTAAAGGTTAGCTTGAAATGCCACTTGTAGCCCTTTTTTTTTTTGTGAACTTGTATATTGATTCTAAACGTGTAATGCGTACATGAGTACACTCTTTATAATGTATTTGACATGTATGAGATGAGGCCGAAGGCCAATGACATGTATTTTGTATCCAATGTAAATTTTGACTTCATTAAATATTATGAAAATATTAAAAAATGTTAAGTTATTGTTTCACCATGGTTGCATCGGGTGTGGGAATTCCATTTTCATTCTTTCATAGGGTCTCATTAACCATGCATGAAGTGTGGCCAAGGGCCAAATGGAAATTTGAAACCATTTTATAATTATAAGTTTCAAAATTTCCATTTCAAGTTTATTTTCGCCTTTCTGACCGTCGGGGGGTCGGATTTTGACTCGGCCATTTTCGGGAGCCGCGGACCATTCCCACGCGCTCAAAATCACTATTTACGTTTACGTGCATGATTGTTTTTATGAAAAACTCTTTCATTAGTGAAATGAGCCTCCTATGGACTCATTCACATTTTTGTCGAAAAATTCGGCTTAAGGGCATTTTAGGGATTTTTTTTGGGAAATAAATTTCGGTCTTGACTCCGTCACATACAAAATGTGATTTCAGGGGGACTTTTGTCACGACAATTTTCCAAAAAATGTCATCTTGGTCTCGAAAACCACATTCTTTTCTACAATGTCACTGTTATTGCTATTTGGGTTTAATTCTGCTTGAGTTGAACCGGTTCAGAGGGGTTGAATTGGTTCAAGGTGTGTTTTTGGTCCAGCATGTGCATACTACCCATGTTGAACCGGTTCAAGAATGTTGAACTGGTTCAAGTCTTCCAGAACATCTTTGTAGGTTCAACTTTGGTCTTCTAACTTTGAACTGACGTAACTTCTTCGTTTCAACTCCGAATTGGTCCGTTCTTGAGTCTAAACTAATCACGTCGAAATAAGCTATCCAATGGTACCAATTTTAGCTTCATATTATTCTCTTAGCTCAAGATATCCTTGTTTTAGTTAGAGGGTATCAGATTTGGTTCGAAACGGGATAGGGTTCATTTGGGTTTTCTCTTCCTTTGGCCTTGGGACTTCATGTGAAGTTACCAAATAATGTTTTTGGATGTTTTTGACCTTCTTTGACTTGTTAGAAGTTAAATTCCTTCCATTTTACCCTTGGTCCTTCTTTTGGTAGGGTTTTGATACCCTTATCTTTGTTTTGCTTCCGTAGAGTCTCGAAACTCTTTGAAAGTCCATTCTTGTGTCCTAGGGATAACGTACATCTCTATGGACTTTTTTTCATTTTACTTCCGCATTTTGGACCCGCTTCAGGTCACCACAGGACACACTGGGTTAAAAAATCCAGGGTCGTCACACAATGTTTATTAAATTTTTTTTTTTTTTTTTTTTTTTTTTTGCCAATATTCTTTGATTTAAGTTAGTCAAATTTGATTTTTTTTTTTTTTTTGTTTGTTTTTTTATTGATATACTATGGAATGATTATTAATTTGTGCAAGCATTACAACAATTTCTTTTTCTTTTTCTTTTTCTTTTTTTCATTTTTTTTTTTTTTTTTGTAAATTAAAGTGTAATTGTTTAATTAAAAGTTTTTATAATTTTGGCATAAATCTTATTTGTGTTTGTTCAAAAAGTTTGATAAAAAGTTTCTTTAAATAACTAGTTTTTTTTTTTTAAAAAAAATAATAATAAATTGGCAAAAATTTAGATACATATATTTTTGTATGAATATAATGAATAGTAAAATATTTTTGCTAAGTACTATTTTTGCTTATAATTTTTGCCCCCAACCTCAAATCCTGGTGGTCCACAATCTGACACGTGAATCGGGGACGACTTGGGGGCACTGGACAATCAAACGGAGGGAAACAAGAAAATGCCAGCAATGTGCCATCATCATGAACACCGTCTACAACATAAAACCACTGCCCATCATGGCTAGCAGCAAAAAATCCACGCACTGAAGGTTTACCAGCGTGACAAAGCATTCCCGCAACACCTAGCCATGACCTATAGTCTATGGCGTCAGAGTAAATGAAACGCTGATCAAAGCAAAAGGAAGGATCATCAACCATGCTGCAGAAACCCATTCAACTCGCAAAAGCCTTAATTTTACCCCAACGGTTGATCCACCTAAAACAACTCGATGCTTTAGGACGTGATGGATACGCCAAAACTTGAAACAGAGATACCAAAGAACCATAATAAACGAAAGATCCAGGCACCAAGAGCGAATCTGCTAGAGGAATAAATCCTATAACACCCAACCATAGCCCAAATTCCAAATTCCATGGCGACCGATGGACCAATGTAGACAATCGATTAACACGCTAAGGAAACCAAAACAACACACAGAAAAAATAGAACCAAAAACAAAACACAGAGAAAGTTAGAACTAAAAGGGAAATAAAGAAAATCAACACAATACTTGCATCAAAAGGGAAGATCGGTAGATATTGACTATTCTGCTGACAACTGTTCAAAACTCTTAATCCAATAACTCACCGAACACAGGTGATGTAGAAGTGATTGCTGATGCTTTTATGGCCGGTTTAGAACGTCAGGGGGCCAAACAGGCATACTGGTAGATTTTTTGGGCTGATCCCGAAGTGTGCATTTTTAACCCAAAAAAAGCCCAGTTTTATCAAAAACAGTCCAACTCGCAGATATCGGAAGCTTAGCTGTAGAGGTAAGGCACCTTTTGGCCGAATTCAATCATTTAGGGCTCGAGAATGGCGTTTTCTCATTTTTGAATAGTTTGGGATTTTCGTCAGAAGACTAAATAGATTTTATTTGCTTTGTTTTTTGGAATTTAGTAGTTTTTAGTAATTAGGTTTCTTTCCTTATACAGAATATTCAGAGTAAGTTTATTTTTGAGCAATTTCCTTGCGCTGCTAATGTCCTTACATTTTTAGGATTTCCTTTATGCTGCTAGGGTTTTTATTTATAAATACATGTATGGCAAAGCAGATCATTCATTCAATTATCAATACAAATATTAGATTTCTCTGAAATTATCCTTTGTATTATGGATTAAAAAAACCCACCTTGTGGATTCAAGGTAATCTGTTCCTCGTGAACAAATTTATTGCTTCTGCTTACGTCAACAGGAGGCCATCCTATTTGACCACCCACATAAATGGCTGACTTAATTTTATAGGAAAGCTATCCCATCATACCATACCATCTTCGAGAAATTCCAACTCTGATGAACAGAGAAACCTCTACAGGGAGAAGAGTAGAAAACTCTGATGGATAGAGAAAATATGTTTGGTTGATCATAGAGTCCTTATGATCCTTCCAACCTAAATCATCTTTCACTGATAGCAACACTCTAAACCAGAGGAAACAGCGAACCAACCAAATGTTTACGAGAAGAAAGGGATAAACGAATTGAAATGGCATCCAAGGTTGCACATGTTCGGCCTAAACCGCCAATGGAAACACCATTTCCACTAAATCTAAATCGACATAGCCTATTTGACTGGTGAACCCGACCAGTCATGTTCCTTCTAAATTGGCAGACATGAACCCAATTTAGGTTTGGAAGATTTGATAAATTCTAGACTAGGTTAAAGCCCAAAAAGCCCAAGTCCAAGAAAATTTAATTTGTCCAAAAAGAATATTGGCTTGAGAGGCCCAAACCCAAGGCTGGACAAGGCAATGCGTGCATGTTAAATGGATTAAACCCAACTTGGGCTAACAAAGGCCTACCAAGTGGTAATGAAAGGTAGAGGGTTCAAATCTCCCCTACTGTTATCTCATCTCTTTTTAAACTAAAATATAGAGGGTTTGAGTTACTTTGGATCCAATTTCTCATGGACTTGTCTTTAATAAAGCTTAATGGCTCTAATTTTATCCCACAGTTGCTTGATCAACTAATGTGTTGTTTGATAATACTGATGTTTTTAAGTCGTGATTAAAAAATAAATATTTTTTAAAATATATTTTCAGTGATAAGCAAAGTTCCTATCACTTAAAATTTTTACTCCATTTTAAGTTGTGTTTACCGTTGTTAGTGATATTCAAACAAACTTAATTGAATAAATACTTAATAAATTTCTCAAAGTACAGTAATTAATAATTGAGCAAATCTAATAAAATCTCTATATAAAAAAAATATTCTCAAGGGAACCAAAAAATTCAATGGATATCCCCCTCCCCTCCCACCGTCCCCCCCTCTTCAAGGACTTCACCATACATTTCATGAATCGAAGTCTTATCCATGTCAAATATCATTATCCATTGAACAATCTAAATCAATTAATCTCATCAATTTAAATGGTCATATATTTATGCCAACCAATATGGTAAATTATTAACCATGATATCAAAAGATAAAATATTTGTTCACAGGAATAATTATAACAATTTTTACGTGCTTAGTTTGAGAACATGTCTATGTGCTTATGTGTTTAAGTACCTAGAAGTTTTTAGTATCCATTTAGCATGTTGTATATGCTTACCTGCTTTAGCATGACTGTACGTTATATACATTGACATGCTTCTTGTTTCGTTCATTCATAGTGTGAGTTGCATTCGGTCATAATAACTTGTGTTATTATTGACCTTTTTCTTTCCGTGCGTTTGGCATCATGGTCTTGACTCGCAAAGAGTCTTCTCATTATGACGGAGTAAATGAGCAGGTTAAGGACACCGGGCTCACACAGGGTCCAGGGAGGCTCAGGGTTTGACCTCGTGGTATAGATCCTAATCCACCACCAGCACCGACTTATGAGGAGCAGATTGCACAGGGAGTGGCTTTAGGGATGTCAGAGTCCATTCAGTAAATGTTTCGTCAGCACATTACAGGGATGTAGATCCTGATACCGGTACCAGCACTGGCGCCAATTGCTAATGAGGCATTGGATTACTTCATTTCCCCTTTCGCTCTCCTTAAGTTCCGTGACCCCATGGAATGTCACATTTGTGTCTTAGAGATGATTTATATCTCAAGGGACTACGGTTTCATCTTTTGCTTCCGCATTTCGGATCCGTTATCGAGTCAACTTTCGAGTTATCACTAACGCACCTGGTTAAAAATCTCGGGTCGTTACACTTTATTAATAAGCTAATAAACTAAATCATGCAATTAAGGGTGCTTGAATATGCAATATTCAGTGCTTATCAATTTTCTTTGGTGATTGCACTTTTTTTTACCTGAAAGTAGGACATTTTAAAGTAAATTTGAGTGTATATATTATAGAACATCCAAATTGCTAAATATATTTAAAAACAATGTAAAATGATTAGAGAAACATTTTTGGGTGAGTATGATCGGAGAAACTCAAGCACGCAAATTTTACCAATCAAGATTTTTTTCTCAGTAAGTTGGGATTATTATAAACAAAAAAATATGAAGTACCTAAAATACGCCTAAAGTATCCTACGCATAGCACTTTCATCCCATATTTTAAAAAGTGTGCTAATAACCCCCATATTCTTTAAACATTATGCAAAAATACCCCTCAAACATAAATTTGACATAAAATAATATTGTACCATTTTACTCTTCCGAAAATGCCCAATGGGGTGTGTATGCTAATAATCTCATAATAAAGGGGTGTCATATGCACATTAACTAAATTTAACATACTTTTGAATATGTTCTCTCTCTTTCTCTCTCTCTCTCTCTCTCTCTCTATATATATATATATATATATATATATATATATATATATTTCCTCTACACCTTTCAAGAGATATATAAATATTTTAAAAATTAAATTTGATTTGCACCGAGTCTTATTGCTTTTGTGAAATATTTTTATGAACTTTCCAATGATATACTTTTAAAATTTTGTTCCATTAATTATTTTTTAGTTTAATTATTTAAATTAACATTTAACTTACAATTTAAATTAATATTAAACTTGTGACGGCCCAAGTTTTTCAACCCGGTGCGTCAGTAATGAACCGAAAGATGATCCGATAACGGATTCAGAATGCGGAAGCAATTGATAAAATAGCAGTCTCTAGAGATACAACATGACTCTAAGACACCAATTTGACACTCAATGAGGTCACGGAACTTAAAGGAAACAAATGCGAAAACAACGTTTCAAAAACGGACAAGAATGAACCTAGGGGCAAAAACATCATTTCCAGCTTAAAAGTGGGTGCTACTGAGCACACCATTCGAAAGACAACGAAAAATTCATAAACTTAGACTCAAAAATCACTTGATTTGGAGTCCAGATGAAGAAGATATGGCTAACGAAAGAAACAGGGGCAAAACAGTCAAAAAGTACCAACCCAAGAACATCTAACCGGTTAGGAGACCTTTCTAACCGGTTAGAAAGCAAAAATCAGTGACCAACTCACTGCCCACACTCATCTAACCAATTAGAGATTCATCACCCGTACACTTGACCCGTACACTTGTACTACAACTCAGCAAAAACCTGGCAGCAGGGGTTTTTCGGGAAAAATGGAAATTTGAGGCCCTAGATGACATTTTCGGGAAAAACACAAAGAAGACACCCCTCTCAAAATCGAGTTTTCTATGTGACTTACGAGAGAATTAAAAAAAAAAATGATGGGTGTGTCGCCGCACCATACGTTTGAGAATGTGCATTAAGGCGAGGGCCAAGTTTTACATTTGTAAAAGCCACTACTACCTTTCACTATAAATATAGCTAGGGTGAGTAGGGATCGTCCCAAGGGATTGGAGTCAGAGTTGATTGTGGAATCGCTATTAGGATTAGTAGGTCGAGTGATCAAACAAGTGGTTGGTTGGTTATTTAAACTAGAGAGCAACTAAATTAAATTAAGTAAGAATGCAATGTTAAAGAGAGTAAGTAAGGGAGAGAGAGATCTTAAGGTTTAGAGATCACCACCAAGCAATGCATTTCTATATCATTGACAAATGATTAATGAGGGCAAATAGTGGGTTGCAATAGTGGTGTGTGTGTATTTGGTTGATTCAATAAGTAAGGATGACTAGTTAAGCATGTATTGTCTAAACATCATGTGAAAGGCACAATATATCTAAGCTATGAAGCATATATTGTCTAAACAACATGTGAAAGGCACAATAAATCAAAACAAGTTATTAATCCTTTCATTAAGCTCACAATCCAAATACAACACAAGGATAGAGACATATGTTAATTGCATTCAAAAGCTTGGATCATCAAACAACAAACATAGATTGTCCTCCCATTTAACACTACACTACAACTACACTACATCTACACTACTAGCATGAAAATAAACTAGGGGAGAGGGACAATCCATCAAGAGGTAAGCATGAACCATCATGAGAATCACAAAAGCATTCTTTTAAGCACAATGTTTTGACAATCTCTAAATCTATTCTATCAATACACATAGACATGCATCAATAACACAAAATCTAGAGATGAGCACATGAACATCTATTCTAGCATACATAGACATATGGATAGAATGAAATAACCAATTGGAAGCATTAAACCACATAAATCATTGAATAAACAAGATCTATATATATCAAAGTGTCAAAACATCAATTACAACACTAATCCCTCACTAATACACAAGATTAAGATATAGAAAACATGCTTGGGGCTAACTTTAGCCCCAAGATGATGTCTAGCCACTCATGGTGATGATGCTCCAACCTTCAAGGGTTAACTCCATGGAAGAGGTTTGCTCCTTGTTGATGAAGATCTCCAATGGTGTCTCTAGCCTCCTCCCCCTCTAAACTTCCTTTCCAAAAGATGATATGAAAAGTAATGTTCCTTTCTTCTTTTTTTTGAAAAAGCAATCCTTATCCTTATATAAGTAGGTCAAAATGACACCCAAAATGAGCTGAGGTCGTGCACACAATATTCCCTAATGATTGGATAAAGGACAACTTTCAATGAGATGGAATTTTACCTTTTTCTAACTGGAGGAAGTTCGATCGATCGAAAGTAAGTGAGATCGATCGAACTGGGAAGTTGGATCGATCCATCTGGCTGAGCTTTTTGGAAAAAGACAAATCTGAGATATTTATGGGAGATATTTATGAGAAAAGAACAAAAGTGGTTGGTAGGTGGTACAGCTGTAAATAGAATCAATCATTTGGATAAGGACAAAGGTGTTCGATCGATCGAAGAATGATGTTGGATCGATCAAACTTTTGGACTTAAGTGCTTTGGGTCAAGGCTTGGATCTATCTTGAAGTGCTGAGATCGATCAATGTTCGATCGATCAAACCTTAGACTTTGATCAATCGAACTTGCTGCTTTGCTTCATTTTGCTTCTTTCTTTCTCCATTTTACTCCTTTCTTTATTTAATCTCAGAATTACTTCAATTAAGCTCTTATTTGGCCGAGTTAGCTTATTTTCGGGATAAGCGCCTGAAAATGAAAATAATACAAAATCAATCTAAAACGGTAAAGTAAGATAGATAAAGGTACTAGAATGCCTAAGCTTAAGGGGTTTAAGTACGCACTTTTCAGTGCTCATCACATCCCCAAACTTAAATATTGCTAGTCCCTAGCAATGAACTACGAAGTAAAGAAATAAGATGAACAACTATACAGCTATGAACTAGAAAACAATAAATGGATAACGCCACTTTCGTAGGGAACACGATTGCATTTAGCATATGCAACAAGCCTTTTAAACCCCTAGGTTACCCCTAGTGGACGAGTGAAGTCTCGTGAGGGTTTCTAGAAATGGTACCCACAAACATTAAGCTCATTCTTTCAAAAAAAGCACCAATATTGCAAACAAGCATTTGGAGAAAACTACCTCAAGTATGCAATTTTTCAACCCTTTCCAAGCAATCTCTCAAAATTTCAACATCAAACAAGCAAGTATGGTCCTCCACACATCAAGAAAATGATCATGCAAATCAAAACAACTCTAGAATTCTTTTGAGTGGATCAACATCAATGTGTTGCTATCTAAGCCAACTAAAGAAGTAATCACGTCCTTACCCTCAAACTAGTATACAAATCTAGTACCGATCATCAAGATAAAAAGTAGACCTTTTATTAAAGGTTTATTCATCTAGGTGCGCTTCACTCGGATATTTATTATTATTTTTTTTTTATAGGATCAAAGATGGAAGTATAGTGCAATGTGTTGATCTATTAAGCTTTCTAGCGATTCATGAGGTCGAGCGTTAGGTCAATGACTCCCAAACCAGACGGCTTTAGGGCATTAGTCATTAGGACACCCCTACGGACTTACAAGCTCAAATTAACTAGGCTACAAATCAAGACAACAACCATCTAATCATTTCTCACTTCTCACCATTTGGGAGAAGTCCTCACTTTTTATTGGCTTTTTTTTTTTTTTTTTTTTTTTTTTTTTTTTTTTAAACAAGTTTAATTATTAATCTAGAGTTTGGGCCCTCCACCTTTCGGCACGAGAAGTTCAGTGCTTGATGAGGTTAGAATCCCGGCTACTTAGTGAAAAGGGGTTGTTATCCACCTTTATCAAGAATGAAAGCTTTCAATGAACTACTAGCTCAATTGGGATATAACCAATTCAATAATTAACAAAGCATGTACCCCATAAATGAATGCTAGTGTGCACCGATGCTAGTGTAGAAGACTAGAGTGAATCTCAAAACAATCACAAAATCAAGATGATGTGGACTATAAATGCATGTAAGATATCAATCTTTCGAAAAATTTACTTCTAAATGGCTTCTAAAGGGCATACAAGGAGTATTGAACTCTCAAGTCAAGCAATTTTTAAATTTTAAGCAATATAGTCCTCAAAAGATCAAAATCATGGCTAGATATGGACCAATCATAGAAATATCCCTCAAATACATTAGTCATGCTCAAAAGATATGCAATTTAAAACTAACACTACAAAGCACCATTCCCCCTAAACTTAAATTGCACAATGTCCTCAATGTGCAAAGAGAACAAAGGAAAGAGTATACCAGTGCAACTAAGCAAGAATGATCGGGACTGAAGTATCCGAAGTGGGTGGCATTGTCCCCCCAAACTTGGGATTAACTATGGTCCTGAAAATTGGCACTTGGATAAACTCATCAGATAACAAAATGGGATAATCAGTGCACAGTGGACATGCAAGTGTAAATGGGATAAACAGATAAAGAAATGAGAGAGGTATAAGGGTGGTCCTGAAAATTGGGTAGCACTCTCTCACTAAAGTCACTGCAATGCAGCTGATGGAGTCAAACATACAGATATAAGAATATAATCATATGACATCCATAGCAAAAACAGATATATAAAATAAATAAAGTGCAGGTACAACAAAAATATCAGAGCCAATAGACCGGCTGTAAGAATAATAGCACTGTACAGTGATAAAAATAAAGTATCTATGGGAGAGAGATAATGAGATAGAAAGGACTGGGAGCTCATGAAGATGAGGTAGGACGGGCAGGTCTGGCGCCGCGGATGTCTCTTGATAAATCTCGAAACATGGTCGCGACATCCGTGCGGAAGGTGGCAAAATCAACTCGATGGGCAATAAGATTTGCTCTATTGGCAGTAAGATCAGCTCGGATAGCAGCAACAGCATCCTCAAGTGTCTGCAGCCGTACTCCAAAATCGAGGGTCATATCAAGAGTCTCAGGCATAGATGAATCAGAAGAGAGGTCCTGAGTGTGATCCTGCTCGTGAATGGGCGACCCAGCTGGAGAGTGCTGCTCTGCGTCGTCTGCTGCGGGATCTGCTACTGCTCCCTCTACCTCTGCCAGTGCTTGTGCCTGCTCCAGCTCTAACTCCTCTGCAGCCAGTGCTGCGTGGTCCTGGAGTCTGGTAATAATAGAGCAGTAGCTCTTGTCCCAGTCCTTCTTAAGGAAGTGACGGGCACCGATCTCGGGGTCCTCTTGCGGGTGGATGGGATAATGCTGGTCAATGAGAATCTGGGTGATGAGGTGGCCGAATGGAAGAGACTTAGCTCGTCTGGGCGTCTCTTTGCTGATGTACTCATCATAGAGCTTCTTCATCACGCTCCAGATGAGCGCGGGAATGGACACCCAATGCCCGGTGTAAAAGGCATAGAGGGCTATCAGATAATCACTCCTCCTCTGGATCTTGTGTCCGGCCATGTATATGTTCCAGAAAAGCACGGAATCGATGAACCAAAGGTCGTCTGGAAGATATGTGCGGGTGGCGAAAGTCTCACCAGCAGCATGGTGACCTGTCAAGTAAACTGCCATGGCGGCATAAGAAGGCTTGTGTAGCCTCGGATAGGTCTCCTGAAGCTCTGGAGGACAGCGGTGTGGGCAGTGGCATGATCTAGAAAGTGTGTCCACAGTGATGGTGATCATATGGCCATCTATAGAAGTGACTAGCTCGGCTGTGGTACGCGGGGATGGTCGGAGGTTCTAGTAGAACAACTGTACCAGCCGCGGGTAGACCAGCTTTGTGACAGGGGCAAGAATAGTGGCCAGGCCCCTCTAAATAATATCACGGTAAGTTGATCGGGTCAGCACCAATCGGGAGAAGAAATCTGTGTCAAAGACAGACTCATGGTCGACTGGCATACTCTCATATCGAGGCATGGGCCTATCACGCGCCTGGTGAGCTGGCTGGCGTGATAGAGGTGGTACTGGTGTATGCTCAGCGCTAGCATGCGGTGGAGATGGCAAAGGTGTAAAAGCGGGATGAGCCTGGGAAGGAGATGGGATATGATCATCCTCAGCCTCAGGAGCAGGTGACTGAGGTGGTGTAGGTTGTACTGGCTCCTGAGTATAAGAGGGCTCGGCTGGCTCCTCTTTCCTAGGCCTAACATGCCTCTGCTGTCTATGAGGTCTCTGTGGCCCGTGTTGCCTATTGGCAACAGTCTTGCGCTTAACCATGATCTGCAAAGAAAAACTTGCAATGGAAGTTAGTGCCAAAATAAAGAATTGTTAAACATAATATAGAATCATGCATGTCAAATAAGATAGACAAAACAGATATGACATGAATATATTCAGGTGACTGGATATTAATCATGCTAAGCAATATAAGTATGACATGCATCCAATGTGGAATATCACAGGCATTGGGCATAAATAAGATAGCATGAAAATGAGATATGATGAATGAAGTGTGTGTGTGAGATCTGTGAAGTTTGATCGATCATGAAAAGAAGTGAGATCGATCACAAAAGTTGGATCGATCGAAAGTAAGTGAGATCGATCTCACAACTTCGATTGATCTGAGACAAGAGTTCAATCAATCTCTCAAGATCGATCTAAGATACAAGTTCGATCGATCGAACTGTACGACGATGAAAACTGAAAGGCCACGGATCTGTGACTTTTGAAGAACGGGGCTCACACGAACGTGTTCGTGGGCCCTACAACACATCAAATCAACAACTCCCATCACCCAAACATGGCCCATACTCCTAAATCAAACAAAAATATTAAAAATATATACAACGATATACATATATATATACATATTTCAAGCATCAACAATGGAGGTTCAATCATATATAAAGCATAAATCAAACATATAAACTACGTATGCACGAGATTGAAGCTTGAAATCGACTAGTGAGGTCTCGGATCTTACCCAAATCGAAGGGAGATGTGGATGCAAAGAGGGAGGGATGAAACCGAGATGAGAGAGAGAGAGAGAGAAGCTTGGTTCTCGCCGGCGATCTCGCCGGAGATGGAAGATATGAGTAGGTGCAGCTGCGGCGATGAGAGAGAAAAAGGGGGGTTTTGAGGTTGAGGGTAAGTTGGATCGATCTAAATGATTGATTATGAGAACCCTCAATTTTTAAAAACATTCCCCGATTAGTTCGATCGATCGAACTCAGCTGAGATCGATCAAACTTTCTCTTTTTTTTTTTTTTTTTTTTTTTTTTTTGTTTTTTGTTTTTTGTTTTTGAATTTAAATGAGTTGGAAAATTAAAATTAAAATTGGAAAATAGAAAATCTTTTTGGTATTTTTGAAAAATAAAATAAAAAAATATTTTTGGATTTTTGAAATTTGAAAAGTCAAACTAAAATTAAAATAATGAAATGAAGATTTGTGATCGATCGAATCAATAGTTCGATCGATCATACAGAGAGTAAAAATATGCAGGTTTTTGGTTCAAAAATTTGGCTAAGTGTTGGAACATGAGATCGATCGAACTGGGAAGTTGGATCGATCGAAGAACTTTCAGATCGATCTTGGAATGTTTTGAATGATCAGACAGAGAGCTGAAAATATGCAGGTGGATGCAGGCTCAAAATTTTTCTAAGTGTTGAGGCATGAGATCGATCGAACTTGGAAGTTGGATCAATCGAATGTCTCTTGATCGATCTGAGAATGTTTCGAACGATCAGACAGAGAGGTGATTTGGATGCAGGTTCTGCAGGCTCAAAAATATTCTAAGTGTCAACACTCAAGATCGATCGAACAGGATAGTTGGATCGATCGAAGGTCCTATGATCGATCCAACTGAGAACTAAGATCGCAGATTTTTCTTGGATCGATGGGACAAATAGCCTATTTGGATGCAGGCTTGAAAATTTTCTAAGTGTTAGATTCAGATGGAAGTTCGATCGATCGAACTCAGGTATGAGATCGATCGAACTTATGTAGAATGCTCAAAAATGACATGAAAGCTTATGCAATCCTCACCAAAGTTCCTTGAAATGCATATAAACCAAAAACAAGTATTTAGACTTCGCAAGAAATGAAATGAAAGATAGAAATGGGGGAGGAATAGGGTTTTGACACCCTACGAATACCTTTGCTAGTCTTTAACATCTCTAGCAAGACATTGGGCTCTTTTAGCCCGGATCAAAGATCTTATAATGCATCCCCTCCTTGTTGGGGTGATGGATGCTTTAAACTCTACCCAACAAATGGTCCTTTGAAGAACTTGTTGGATCAAGCTCAAAAGAGGCTTTTGATCCTTTGTCTATGCCATCAAAACTTTTGGGCTTCCATGCCCTTTCAAAGCAAGAATTTAAAACAACACTTTGAGAATGCAAGGTTGAAGATGATTCTTTGGAAGTTTTGGTTTTACACAAAAGTTCATTTCATTGACATTGAAGATCATCAACACTTTTCTACAACATTGACCTCTCCTTCATATTTGTCAAATGAATTGGGTGTGGGATTAAAGACATTCAACTTCACCTTCATGTGGCCAAATGAAATCTTCATTATCCCCGTCCTACAATTTATGTTGGCATTAACGGTTGCCAAGAAAGGATGGCCAAGGATAACGGGAATTTGGCTCTTAGGTTAGAAACCGGTTGTGTGTCTATGACAACGAAATCAACGGGAAAGAAGAATTTATCAATCTTAATCAAAACATCTTCAATGACACCTCTAGGCTTTTTAATGGATCGGTCGGCAAGTTGCAAAACTACCGACGTCGGTTTCAATTCACCTAAGCCTAGTTTGACATAAACCGAGTAAGGAAAAAGGTTAACACTTACTCCTAAGTCAAGAAGCGCCCGATTAATGATATGTTCACCAATGATGCATGATGTAGTGGGTGAACCGGGGTCCTTAAACTTTGAAAGAGTGTTATGTTGCAAAATTGAGCTTACTTGCTCGGTCAAAACCACCTTTTTTGGTGCTTGGTTTTTGTTCTTTTGCTTTTGGGTGCAAAGATCTATTAAAAACTTGGCATAAGCCGGAATTTGCTTGATTGCATCCAAAAGTGGGAGATTAACTTTTACTTACCTAAACATTTCCAAAATCTCATTGGTCTTGACTTTTTGCTTTTCTTTCGAAATGGATCCTTTCAAGGCGTCCGGAAATGGAGCTCTTGGTTCGAAAACATTTTGAGAATTTTCTTTTAAAGCCTCTTCAACACAAGAAGTTTTCAAATTAGGTTTCAATTCACTTTTCAACAAAATTTTCTCAATATCATTTTTCAAAACTTTCTTCAATGGATTATTTTCAAGATCGCTTTTCAAATCACATTTTTCAGCTTTCTCATTTATAAGATCATGCACATGCAATGAAGGAGGAATAGAATGTGAAACAGGACGGGTGACAACTTATCGTTGCACCGGTTCACTCTCTTCATTGGTCATTTCTACTTGATTATCTATAACTCTACCACTCCGCAAGGTGGTCACCGCATTAACATGTTCTATGGTACACCCCTCCGATGAGGATTGGGTTTCCACAACACATTGTTGCTTAAGCGGGGCATTAATAGGCATCTTTCCCTTCTCTCTAGCATTAAGAGTGCTAGCTATTTGCCTTACTTGGGTTTCTAGCTTTGTAATAGATTAAGAGTGAGAATGAAGCAATTGTGTGTTAGCCTCTAAAGTGCCCAAAGCATTTAAAACTTTTTCTTCAAAGGCGGGACTTCTAGTGTTTCCTTGAGAATAAGATTGGTTGGGAAAATGAGAATTAGCAAATTGATTCCCTTGTGATTGATAAGGTCTATAACCTTGGGATCCTTGGTTTTGAAGTGGAGGTGGAATGTATTTCCCTTGGAAACCGCCTTGGGAAGGGTTTAAGCCTTCTCCTTGGTTTTTCCAAGAGAAATTTGGATGATTCCTCCAACTTGGATTATAGTGAGTACAATAAGGATTGTTCCCTTGGTTCACAAAAGTTGCATTGACTTGCTCATTAGGTTCACTTTGCACTTGTCCATGAGGACAATGAGAAGTAGAATGAAGAACACTAGAACAAGTCATATATGTTTCATTTGATACACGATGAGAATGGTTAAGGAAGGAAGTTACTTGGTTCGCCGAGTTTTGGTTAATCAAAAATTGATCAAACCTTTGAGACAAAGACTTCATTTCGGCAGCTGTCTCATTAGAATTGTCGACTTGAAGTAAGCCAACAATCTTCCTACCTTGTGAATTTCTACCATTCTTGGATGATAGTGTTCTATGCAAAGAATTTTCACTCACGCTTTTATAAGACGCCACACGTCATCCTCATGCCTATCAATGTAAGAGCCACCCATAGAAGCATCAACTATGCCCTTATAATTATCCGATAAGCTCTCAAAAAAATATTGAACTAATTACCATTTGGGCATGTCATGGTGTGGACACTTCCTTAGCAATTCATTGAAGCATTCCCATGCCTCATGAAATGTCTCCCCATCCCTATGTGTAAATTCTCAAATTGAGGTCCTCATGGCATTGGTCTTAGAAACCGGATAGTACTTATTCAAAAACTCTTGTTGCATTTCTGCCCAAGAAGTGATTAAAAAAGGCCTAAGATTGTTAAACCAATATTTTGCCTTGTCTTTAAGGGTGAATGGAAAAAGTTTAAGCCTTAAGACTTCTTCCGGCATGTCCGTATATTTCACAGTAGAACAAACTTCAAGAAACTCATCCAAATGCTTATAGGGTTCTTCACTTGGAAGTCCATGAAAGTTAGGAAGCATTTGAATGGTTTGTGCTTTAATTTCATAATGGTGTGCTCGAAATGGTGGCAATTGAATGCATGTGGGTGCATTATATTCATTTGGCACATAATGGTCTCTCAAAGCAAGTGGTGGGTTAGCAACTTGAGGTGCAACATGAACACCTTGATTTTGAATTCCTCGATTGACAATGGGAGGTTGTGGAGCATACATTGGCCTTGGCATTCCGAATGGAACTTGGCCTTGTTGTTGTGGTGGTGGGTAAATGTATGGCCTAGGCATGCTTAATGGTACTTGAATGTTCTCATTGTGCACATTTGGATAAAGGATGCCTTGTTGGTCTATGTGACCAAGGTCCTCAACATGATCATCATTATGGTCATCCATTGATAGGCGGGTTCTATTTGAACTTCCCCTTCCCTTAGGATTTCTAATGATGGATTCGAGATACAAATCAAAAGGGACAAGAGTTGGTCTCAATGAACGACGACCATGCATGCACAATAACAAATAAGCAAGCACAACAAATGAACAAATACTTTGCCTTCACAACAATACAATTAAACTTCCTCCACAAACACAATTCCCATGTTTGAAACAATAATAATGCAATGACAAGAAAAATGCCTCCACGTGGGCTCACGATTTAACTAAGGAGATTGAGTCAAGAAAGCCTCACAAAGTTCCTATAGCACTTCAACTCCAAATTTAGCTTAGCTTAGCAATTTTTTAGAATTTTTAGCATTTTCCCTTATTTTGCTTTGTTTTGCTTTACTCCTTAGCTTGGATGCTCCTTTGCTTGGCTTTTTTCCAACAATACACCTAGTCAAGTGAAAACAAACACAATAAGTAACCAAAAAGAAAAGTGAAATCAAAGTAAAGAAAAGACACGATCAAAAGAGTACTAATTCCTAATGAATTCCACAAATAGGACGTTGCCTAATCCCCGACAACGGCGCCAAAAACTGATGGGTGTGTCGCCACACCATACGTTTGAGAATGTGCATTAAGGCGAGGGCCAAGTTTTACATTTGTAAAAGCCACTACTACCTTTCACTATAAATATAGCTAGGGTAAGTAGGGATCGTCCCAAGGGATTGGAGTCGGAGTTAATTGTGGAATCGCTATTAGGGTTAGTAGGTCGAGTGATCAAACAAGTGGTTGGTTGGTTATTTAAACTAGAGAGCAACTAAATTAAATTAAGTAAGAATGCAATGCTAAAGAGAGTAAGTAAGGGAGAGAGAGATCTTGAGGTTTAGAGATCACCACCAAGCAATGCATTTCTATATCATTAGCAAATGATTAATGAGGGCAAATAGTGGGTTGCAATAGTGGTGTGTGTGTATTTGGTTGATTCAATAAGCAAGGATGACTAGTTAAGCATGTATTGTCTAAACATCATGTGAAAGGCACAATATATCGAAGCTATGAAGCATATATTGTCTAAACAACATGTGAAAGGCACAATAAATCAAAACAAGTTATTAATCCTTTCATTAAACTCACAATCCAAATACAACACAAGGATAGAGACATATGCTAATTGCATTCAAAAGCTTGGATCATCAAACAACAAGCATAGATTGTCCTCCCATTTAACATTACACTACAACTACACTACATCTACACTACTAGCATGAAAATAAACTAGGGGAGAGGCACAATCATTAAGAGGTAAGCATGAACCATCAAGAGAATCACAAAAGCATTCTTTTAAGCACAATGTTTTGACAATCTCTAAATCTATTGCATCAATACACATAGACATGCATCGATAACACAAAATCTAGAGATAAGCACATGAACATCTATTCTAGCATACATAGATATATGGATAGAATGAAATGACCAATTGGAAGCATGAAACCACATAAATCATTGAATAAACAAGATCTATATATATCAAAGTGTCAAAACATCAATTACAACACTAATCCCTCAATAATACATAAGATTAAGATATAGAAAGCATGCTTGGGGCTAACTTTAGTCCCAAGAGGATGTCTAGCCACTCAAGGGCTAACTCCATGGAAGAGGTTTGCTCCTTGTTGATAAAGATCTCCAATGGTGTCTCTAGCCTCCTCCTCCTCTAAACTTCCTCTCCAAGAGATGATATGAAAAGTAATGTTCATTTCTTTTCTTTTTTGAAAAAACAATCCTTATCCTTATATAAGTAGGTCAAAATGACACCCAAAATGAGCTAGGGTCGTGCACACAATATTCCCTAATGATTGGATAAAGGACAGCTTTCAATGAGATGGAATTTTAACTTTTTCGCACTGGAGGAAGTTCGATCGATCGAAAGTAAGTGAGATCGATCGAACTGGGAAGTTGGATCGATCCATCTGGCAGAGCTTTTTGGAAAAAGACAAATCCGAGATATTTGTGGGAGATATTTATGGGAAAAGGACAAAAGTGGTTGGTGGGTGGTACAGCTGTGGATAGGATCAATCATTTGGATAAGGACAAAGGTGTTCGATCGATCGAAGAATGATGTTGGATCGATCGAACTTTGGGTCAAGGCTTGGATCTATCTTGAAGTGCTGAGATCGATCAATGTTCGATCGATTGAACCTTGGACTTGGATCGATCGAACTTGCTGCTTTCCTTCATTTTGCTTCTTTCTTTCTCCACTTTGCTCATTTCTTTGTTTAATCTCAGAATTACTTCAATTAAGCTCTTATTTGGCTGCGTTGGCTTATTTTCGGGATAAGCGCCTGAAAATGAAAATAATACGAAATCAATCTAAAACGGTAAAGTAAGATAGATAAAGATACTAGAATGACTAAACTTAAGGGGTTTAAATACGCACTTTTCAGTGCTCATCAAAAAACGTAATGTAAAATTCCCAAAATGCCCCTCCATGAAATCTGGTCATGGAGGTCCAAAAAGTTGCTAAATGGAAAAAAATGAAAAAGAAACCCCCCCTAAAATCATGTTTTCTATTCAACCATGTTGAAAGAATAAGATAAAATCACTGTGAAAAGTCTAGAGTGCCCCTAGATCAGATTATGTAATAAAAACGCAAAATGAGTTCATAGGAAGCTCAAATCACAAACGATGAGGTTTTGCCCGGAAACGACCATGCACGTAAATGTAAATTACCTATTTAGACGCGCTACAATGGTCGATGACTTAAAAATATAACCGATGCAAAATCCGACCCCCCAATGGCCAAAAAGGCAAAAATGGACTTAAAATGGAAAACATGAAATCCAAAAATATAAAATGGTTTCAAATTACCGTTTGGCCCTTGGCCACACTTCAAACATAATTTATAAGACCATATGAAAGAATGAAAATGGAATTCCCACACCCGATGCAACCACGGTGAAACAATAACTCAACATTTTTCAATATTTTCATAATATTTCATGAAATTGAAAGTTACATAGAATACAAAATAATGGTCATTGGCCTCCGGCCTCATCTCATAGATATCAAATACATTGTAAAAGGTGTACTCCTGTACACATTACATATATGGAATCAAATATACACATTTTGACATATAAGCTACAAGTGGCATTTCAAGCCAACATTTTCATGAAATAGATACTTCAAGTCAACGAAACTTCCATGGCATAGTGTGCTTCCCAATTCAAGGTCCCTGTACCTGAAAAATGTCCCCACTACGTGGGTGAGTAACATAAAGCTACTCGTAGGAGATGAGCATGCATCGACTTAGCATTTTACAATTCTATCACCTTATGGTGAAATATGTTAAAGGGGCTCATGCCACCTAACGTCTATATTAAGTGAGACTCGGAGAGCATCCTAAGCTACTTATGCAAGTTAAAGCAAACAATGGCATCCAAGTATACATGCTCAAGTACACTAAACCATATTAAAATATGATACACGACATACAAGTACACATGCTCACAAGTATACTAAATCATATGAAACGGGATAGCAATGTCTAGCACACATACACAAGTATAAGATATACATAGAGTACTCATAAATCAAGTATACAAACACAAGTATACTAAGCTAATCAAGTACGCACAAGACAAGCATACATGGCATAAGTATACTAAAATGAAATCCGTATATACAAAACAAGCATACTAAGCGTAAGTATACTAGATAAAGTTTAGATACACCAACAAGGATACAAGTTCAAGTATACAGTTTCAAGTATACTAAATGAGCTCAAAATACACAAAGCAAGTATACAGTCTCAAGTATACTAAATGAGATCATATACATGAGCAAGCACCAATTCTCAAGCTACAAGTAATCCATGATTAACAACTTGAAATTAAATGTAAAAACAACAAATAGTGGAAAGACTAGGACATGCGGTCGCTAGACCAAGCAAGTATTTTCGGGGAATTACGACCCACAAGGTACCACCTAGTGCGCACTTATGACTTAGAAGACTCTTGTCTCCGTACTAGAGCTAAATCCTAGCCATCACATAATTTATGTCCTCACAAGCTTTCCAAAACCAATAAGTTCAAAACTTATACAAAATCAAATACAAGTTACCACATTCCATGCACAAGTAAGGTTGATTCCACATAAAACATGTCCTAGAATTCAAGGCTAAATAGCATATGACATGTCAAGTCTCCAATATGTAATTTATATACAAAGCAAGAATATTTAACAACAATTGAGCCACATTACCGTCCTAAGCCACAAGTACTAAATAAGCTTCAATTTAGTAACTAGTTTCCAAGATAAACAATTGTAATATTCTAGATAAGCTATGTACCTACACAAGATACATTTAAACAAGCTTTACTAATCAATCATATTCTATATCATGTTAAGTCTAAATACCATTTTAAGAGGCCATAAGTACTAAGTATACATCAAATTAGTAGCATGCTCACAAGGTAATTAGAATACTACATTTTAAGAGATTTTCAACCTAATCATGGAAAGTCTCTAGATTTCAAATCTATCCCAAATAACCTCAAATTAATCTATGTTAAATAACATAGCATGCTCATTACATATATCAAATCAAAAGAGCAAACAAGTAAGACATCAGCATGTAGATTTTAATTAATTTAAATTAATTAAATCTCGAATTTTTCAAAAGTTGTTCAAATTATCCCAAATAAATATATAACAAAGACTAAGTCATTGCCATGCCATATATCGAGTCAAAAATGGAAAATAAGCATTGTACAATCAAATAGAATTTAAATCAAATTAAATTCATTTAAATCTCTAGATTTGAAAACTCATTCAAATGGCTCCAATTTATTATATAACAAAGATCAAGTGAAGGCCATGCTACATACCAAGTCAAAAGTGAATTATATGCAAGTTACAACAATTATTAATTTCTCAAATTAATATTAAAACATACATATCACTTGTATTCCATTACAAAAGCAATTAAAACCACATAAAAAATAACCTATAACACCCCCTACCTAACAAGAGGATTTGTTCCTCTTGAATCCAAGGCAAATCAACACCAAATGGCAAACCCTTCAAGGGTTATGAAGAGGAAGATGAGAGGAAACTTTTGTCTCCCAAGGTTAATGGTCTAAGGTGAGTGGAAGACTCTCAAAAATCAAGGTCAAGACTTAAGGCTTCAAGCTCCATCCATGGAGGCTAGGGTTTTTGGTGAGGAAGGAAATGAAATAATGAAATGAAATGTGAGTGGAGAAGTTAGAAATCCTCCACTCACTATGTGATTTTACACCATGGTCAACACACACAAGTCTTGGTCAATTGCACAAAAACCCTTCTTTAAGACCATAATCCCAAAGTGGCCCAAAAATAATTGCAAGACTAAATGTGAGACCACACTTGTCATCATCCTAAGGTTCCCTTCTAGGTTTAATCCTAGGCCTACACTTGTCAACCATCCAAGCCAACAAGTGATCCAATCCTAGGCCAACAAGTGGATGAATCTCCACCCTCCATGTGTCAAGAAGTCATGGTGCCAAGTCTCTCCACCCCAATGCCAATAAGTGGCTCCATAAGAATGTGACACCTGTCACATTTTCCAAAAATTGTAAAATGGTCCATTTTCAAAATATCTTCCAAAATAAATTACAAAAAGGTCCCTAAAATGAAAAATAATTATTTTACATAAGTAAACTAAAACCCCAAAAGTTATGAATAATTACATTAAAATATGCATTAATGCCCCTTTGTGAAAGAAGTAAGCAATTAACATGCTTTTCTAGAAAAGTAAAAATACCACTATCATGGAAATCAAATATCATGAATGCATGCAAACCCGGAATCAAATCCAAACACAAAAAGAGAGGTTATGCCAACAAAGTGACAAACGGGAAAAAGACAAAGAGTGAATAGTGTCAAAAAATGAAAAATGTGGAAATGACTCGGTCCTTAAAGAAAGTTGTCAATCTACATGAAAGAGTCTCAGAAACCATTTCTGAGCACTCCAGATGACACTAAACGACGAGGAACTAAACTCAGACAAGAAATTTTAACGAAAAAAATTCATCCGTGAAATTCTGAGGAAAAAGAAAAGGAAGGAAATGACCGGGTCATTACAACCCACCCTCCTAAAAGAGATTTCATCCTCAAAATCAGGAACATTCCCAGAAGAATCGAAGAAGGACCGTACACAAGCTCACACTAAAGAATAGATCATAAGTACCCCAGGACAACTCCAAAGGTCTCAAAATCAACGAAAGGACACGAAACCACGAACTGTGAAACACCTCTCCAACAAATTGACATATTAACCCAATGTCAACCACCCCAAGGAGTTCAAGGCAACTACTCATCGAAACTAGGAACATAACCAGAAGTAACATGGCAGCACGAATACTGACTAGAACCCGCCCACAACGTACCCAAGATGTGGTAGCATCCACAGTGACAAGTGCCCGCCCACGCTCACATTACTAGCTAGGTAATGCAAGGTAGCATCGACGGCAACTAGCACTCGCCCACACACAACCTATACGGTAGCATGAAAGTATAAAGCCCTAACTCGTCACCTGCCCCCAACAAGCTTACCCGTGAAACCCATCGATATAAATGACATCAATGTTAAAATGGTCATTACCAAAAGCAGCACGAGAACCAGGCATTTTGTGAAAGTCTAACAACAATGTCATGGGCACCGCTACGCTTAAGGCCTTAAATCCTCAATACTGGAAAACTGACAACCCCAAGTCTCAAAATACCGTTGTCAACCACACCAGTCACGAATCCAAAACCTGACAAGTCTATGCCCTCAAGCCAATGGAATGGACTTTACAAATCAAACAACATCGCCATCACCCAGGTCACAATGACTCTCGCCAAGACAATGCACCCAAAATTCTCCACATCATCCAAAAGCTGACCTACTACAAGGCTACGCCTAGGAGTCAAGACATCAGATCAGGCTTACACACAATCCCAACAACCAAGGTCACACAACCCCATTCATAGTATAGAATGATAAGAAAAATTGAACTAATAAAGTAATTAGTCATGAAACATTTATACGTATGCAATAATACACAAGGATACTAAGCAAAATCGAAACAAAAACACAATATATATATATATGTACAAGTATACATCCACAAGTATACAAAGCAGTACTAAATCCATGGTAAACAAGTAAACAGGCTCAAGTATACTAAAACCAAAATGAACAGAAATATACAATACGCAAGCACACTAGGTACAAGTATACTAAACGTAAACAAAAATCCATGCACCAAACAACTAAACACATAGTGTACAAGGGCAATCAAATATGCTACCTATCACATAGGGGTTAAGCATCAGAGACAAGCTACACATCACCTATAACGCTAGCATGACAAATAGATATAGCAAGTGGAAAACACATTATCTATATTAGCAAATAACTACCAAATAGTCACATCCCCTAAACATGTTTCTACGGCATGCGCAAAACAACAAGGCATATAAACATGTAAGAATGGCTATGCAATTAACAATCCCACAAAATCGTAAGCCAGAAGGGATGAAATGCCTCTCAAAAGGACGAACTCATAGAAAGTGAAGCCCAAAAACCTGGATGGTTCCAATCTCTCACCGTGAAGAAAGGAATCACCTCCCAGAATGAATAGTAAGGTCCCTGAAACTAAGACTCTACAAGTCTTTCCCAAAACTGGCTCAAACACAAGGTAGAATCCTAACGCCACACAAAACAAAGACGATGTAATGGATAGTTCCAACGCTAACCATTAAGAGACACCAACAGGAGGACTCAACTCAACTCAAGATGCCAATGAGTTCGATGAGGACTCCACAGGATCCTATCAGTACCCTAAACGCAAAATCCCAAGTCTCCAAGGACGAGGGAGAGTAATTAATTGCACCAATGCAATTAATTATATGAAAACACTCACATCCCAACCTTAGCTCGTAGGAGCTGTTCAAAGCAAAACAAGAAGAATCACAGGTTAATGCACCTATCAAATCCTTAAGTATCATCCTAAGAAGAAAAGATACGAGAACTTCGCCGTTGGGGCTCAAGAAAATAAACCTCCCAATCCCCAAGGAAGGACTCGAGTCAATCCGACTCATTGTCCCCTAACGTTAGAAACAAAACCCCAATGACATCACCACATCAAGGTCACCACGAAACCCCAAAAGATGATGTCCTAAGCATCAATCTCAACCAACCCAGTTAGGATAATCCACAATGCCTAAACAAGACATAAAATAAGCAGTTAACAAGTAGCATAGCAATGAACTACATACTCACACAAGTTATAAGGTCACATAAGACATGTTAATGTATGCATCATACAATCATGCTAAGAAAAATAAGCACATGTAATACACTACGGCAAACAAACATTATCATCATGCTGAGCATACAAGCGTAAATCAACATGTTAAGACAGTCAGGCCTATACAATGTACTAAAGCAAACAAGCACATTTATCATGTTGAGACAGTTAAAGTAAACTTCTAAATTTATGTCCACATAAGCACGTAAACATGTTATCAAGAAGCAACTAAACACATAGAGCACGGCAACACAAGCATGATATGCACCCAAAACGCATCGTCCTAAGGTTTTCGAACCTAGAAGCTCTGATACCACTTGTGACGGCCCAAGTTTTTCAACCTAGTGCGTCAGTGATGAACCGAAAGATGACCCGAAAACGGATCCGGAATGCGGAAGCAATTGATAAAATAACGGTCTCTAGAGATACAACATGACTCTAAGGCACCAATGTGACACTCAATGAGGTCACAGAACCCAAAGGAAACAAATGCGGAAACAACGTTTCAAAAACATACAAGAATAAACCTAGGGGAAAAAACGTCAATTCCATCTTAGAAGTGAGTACTACCAAGCACACCATTGGAAAGCCAACAAAATATTAACAAACTTAGACTCAAAAATCACTTGATTCGGAGTCCGGATGAAGAAGATATGACTAACGGAAGAAACAGGGGCAAAACGATCAAAAAGTATCAACCCAAGAACATCTAACAGGTTAGGAGACCTTTCTAACCGGTTAGAAAGCAAAAATCAGTGACCCACTTACTGCCCACACTCATCTAACCGGTTACGAGATTCATCACCCGTACACTTGACCCGTACACTTGTACTACAACTCAGCAAAAACCTGGCATCAGGGGTTTTTCCCAAAAAAATGGAAATTTGAGGCCCTAGATGACATTTTCTGGAAAAACACAAAGAAGAAACCCCCCACAAAATTGAGTTTTCTACGTGACCTTTAAGAGAATTCAAAAAAAATGTAATGTAAAATTTCCAAAATGCCCCTCCACGAAATCTGGTCATGGAGGTCCAAAAAGCTACTAAATTGAAAAACTGAGAACTGAACTTTGTAAGCGATTTCCGATACCAAGACGACATTTTCTAGAAAAACACGAAAAAGAAACCCCCCCCTAAAATAATGTTTTCTATTCAACCATGTTAAAAGAAGAAGATAAAACCACTGTGAAAAGTCTAGAGTGCCACTAGATCAGATTATACAATAAAAACGCAAAATGAGTTCATAGGAAGCTCAAATCACAAACGATCAGGGTTTTGCCTGGAAACGACATTGCACGCAAACGTAAATTACCTATTTAGATGTGCTACAATAGTCCATGACTTAAAAATATAGCCGATGCAAAATCCGACCCCCCAATGGCCAAAAAGGCAAAAATGGACTTGAAATTGAAAACATGAAATCCAAAAATATAAAATGGTTTCAAATTACCATTTGGCCCTTGGCCACACTTCAAACATAATTCATAAGACCTTATAAAAGAATGAAAATGGAATTCCCACACCCGATGTAACCATGGTGAAACAATTACTCAACATTTTTCAATATTTTCATAATATTTCATGAAATTGAAAGTTACATAGAATACAAAATAATGGTCATTAGCCTCCAGCCTTATCTCATACATATCAAATACATTGTAAAAGGTGTACTTATGTACACATTACATATATGGAATCAAATATACACATTTTGACATATAAGCTACAAGTGGCATTTTAAGCCAATATTTTCATGAAATAGATACTTCAAGTCAACGAAACTTCCATGGCATAGTGTGCTTCAAAATTCAAGGTCCCTGTACCTGAAAAATGTTCCCATTACGTGGGTGAGTAACATAAAGCTACTCGTAGGAGATGAGCATGCATCGACCTAGCATTTTACAATTATATCAGCTTATGGTGAAACATGTTAAAGGGGCTCATGCCACCTAACGTCTATATCAAGTGAGACTCGCAGAGCATCCTAAGCTACTCATGCAAGTTAAAGCGAACAACGGCATCCAAGTATACATGCTCAAGTACACTAAACCATATTAAAACATAATACACGACATACAAGTACACATGCTCACAAGTATACTAAATCATATTAAACGGGATAGCAATGTCTAGCACACATACACAAGTATAAGATATACATAGAGTACTCATAAATCAAGTATACAAACATAAGTATACTAAGCTAATCAAGTACGCACAAGACAAGCATACATGGCACAAGTATACTAAAATGAAATCCGTATATACAAAACAAGCATACTAAGCGTAAGTATACTAGATAGAGTTTAGATACACCAACAAGGATACAAGTTCAAGTATACAGTTTCAAGTATACTAAATGAGCTCAAAATACACGAAGCAAGTATACGGTCTCAAGTATACTAAATGAGATCAAATACATGAGCAAGCACCAATTCTCAAGCTACAAGTAATCTATGATTAACAACTTGAAATTAAATGCAAAAACAACAAATAGTGGAAAGACTAGGACGTGCGGTCGCTAGACCAAGCAAGTATTTTCGGGAAAGTACGACCCACAAGGTACCACCTAGTGCGCACTTATGACTTAGAAGACTCTTGTCTCCGTATTAGAGCTAAACCCTAGCCATCACATAATTTATGTCCTCACAAGCTTTCCAAAACTAATAAGTTCAAAACTTATACAAAATCAAATGCAAGTTACCACATTCCATGCACAAGTAAGGTTGATTACGCACAAACCATGTCCTAGAATTCAAGTCTAAATAGCATATGACATGTCAAGTCTCCAATATGTAATTTATACACAAAGTAAGAATATTTAATAACAATTGATCCACATTACCATCCTAAGCCACAAATACTAAATAAGCTTCAATTTAGTAACTAGTTTCCAAGATAAACAATTGTAATATTCTAGATAAGCTATGTACCTACACAAGATACATTTAAACAAGCTTTACTAATCAATGATATTATATATCATGTTAAGTCTAAATACCATTTTAAGAGGCCACAAGTACTAAGTATACATCAAATTAGTAGCATGCTCACAAGGTAATTAGAATACTACATTTTAAGAGATTTTTAACCTAATCATGGAAAATCTCTAGATTTCAAATCTATCCCAAATAACCTCAAATTAATCTATGTTAAATAACATAGCATGCTCATTACATATATCAAATCAAAAAAGCGAACAAGCCAGACATCATCATGTAGATTTTAATTAATTTAAACTAATTAAATCTCTAATTTTTCAAAAGTTGTTCAAATGATCCCAAATAAATATATAACAAAGACTAAGTTATGGCCATGCCATATATCAAGTCAAAAATGGAAAATAAGCATTGCACAATCAAATAGAATTTAAATCAAATTAAATTCATTTAAATCTCTAGATTCGAAAACTCATTCAAAAGGCTCCAATATATTATATAACAAAGATCAAGTGAAGGCCATGCCACATACCAAGTCAAAAGTGAATTATATGCAAGTTACAACAATCATTAATTTCTCAAATTAACATTAAAGCATGCATATCACTTGTATTTCATTACAAAAGTAATTAAAACCACATAGAAAATAACCTATAACATCCCCTACCTCACAAGAGGATTGTTCCTCTTAAATCCAAGGCAAATCAACACCAAATGGCAAACCCTTCAAGGGTTATGAAGAGGAAGATGAGAGGAAACTTTTGTCTCCCAAGGTTAATGGTCTAAGGTGAGTGGAAGACCCTCAAAAATCAAGGTCAAGGCTTAAAGCTTCAAGCTTCATCCATGGGGCTAAGGTTTTTGGTGAGGAAGGAAATGAAATAATGAAATGAAATGTGAGTGGAGAAGTTAGAAATCCTCCACTCACTATGTGATCTTATACCATGGTCAACACACATAAGTCTTAGTCAATTGCACAAAAACCCTTCTTTAAAACCATAATCACAAAGTGGCCCAAAAATAATTGTAAGACTAAATGTGAGACCTACACTTGTTATCATCCTAAGGTTCCCTTCTAGGTTTAATCCTAGGCCTACACTTGTCAACCATCCAAGCCAACAAGTGATCCAATCCTAGGCCAAAAAGTGGATGAATCTCCACCCTCCATGTGTCAAGAAGTCATGGTGCCAAGTCTCTCCACCCCAACGCCAACAAATGGCTCCATGAGAATATGACACTTGTCACATTTTTCAAAAATTGCAAAATGGTCCTTTTTCAAAATATCTTCCAAAATAAATTACAAAAAGGTCCCTAAAACGAAAAATAATTATTTTACATAATTACACTAAAACCCTAAAAGTTATGAATAATTACACTAAAGTATGCATTAATGCCCCTTTATGAAAGAAGTAAGCAATTAACATGCTTTTCTAGAAAAGTAAAAATACCACTATCATGAAAATCAAATATCATGAATGCATGCAAAACCGGAATCAAATCCGAACACAAAAAGAGAGGTTATGCCAACAAAGTGACAAACAGGAAAAAGACAAAGAGTGAATAGTGTCGAAAAACGAAAAATGTGAAAATGACTCAGTCTTTAAGTGAAGTTGTGAAAGAGTCTCAGAAACCATTTCTGAGCACTCCAGACGACACTAAACAACGAGGAACTGAACTCAGACAAGAAATTTCAACGAAAAAAATTCATCCGTGAAATTCTGAGGAAAAAGAAAAGGAAGGAAATGACCGGGTCGTTACAAAACTTGAGTCAAACAAAGTGGACTCTCTCTCTCCTAGAAGGCTAGAACCCACACAGTCTCTCCATAGCTTCACTTTTCTCCATTCTCGTGTCAAATCTCTCCTTCTTGTGTGTTTATATATATATATATATATATATATATATATATAGGGACAAGTGCAGAAAACACACCTAAAGTATACTTCACGTAGCCCTTTTACTCCCTATTTGAAAAGTGTGCAAAAAGTACCCCTAATCTTTTCATATGGTGCAAAAATACCCCCTCTGATATAAATTTGTGATGTAATACCCGTTTTGCCCTTTTATTATTTCGAAAATACCCAAAGTGATATATATGCTACTAATCTCATAGTATAGGGGTGTTATGTGCACATTACCTTATATATATATATATTTTAAACTTTTTTCTCTATATATATCTCTAAACATTTTTTTAAAAAAAAACTTTGAGAATTATTAGAACAAGGATTTGAATTTTTTGAGATTCCAGTTTACTCTTTTCTACTAAATTTTATTTATTTATTATTTTTTTTTCATATCAACACTGTTAAACAAAAAAAATGAAAAATAAAAAATAGAATTCCCTAATATCAATGTGCACTGGTTTCTAGAGTGGAAAATTTTTGTTTTCTTTAGTTTGTACTTTATTTTTGTTTTTTGTTTTTTATTTTTATCTTTACTTTTCTTTTATACTTTTATACTTTTATTTTATATTTTTATCTTTACTTGTCCGTTGTTGGCGTCCTTCAATAATGTCATTTTCGGTCATTTTATAAAATTATTTATTTTTACATATTTTATAAAATGGTTCGGTAAGAGTATTTTAGTCAACTTAGGGTTTAAATTTGTCAGAGGGACCTATTTGCACTAGATTGAAACTTTAGGGGTGTTTTTTGCACGAGAAAGGCATCCTCCAACAGTGTCCTTTTCGGTCATTTTACAAAATTATTTATTTTTATGTATTTTATAAAATGGTTCATTAAGGGTAATTTAGTCAATTTAGGGTTTACATTATCAGAGGGACCTATTTGCACCAAACTGAAACTTTAGGGGTTTTTTTTGCACGTGAGGGATGTGATATGCACCGTAAGCATACTTTAGGGGTGTTTTCTACACTTGACCCTATATATATTGGCCTCCTCTGTATCCCAATAAAAGCACTCAATTAGTCATTCTTCTACCAAAACTAATGCTATTAAGAATAAGAATTCAACCCCTCCTTCTCTGTCAAGATCCTCCTTCAAAATAAACAGGTTCCATCAATACCTCTTTTCTGCAATTAGTCTTTTTAATGTACACTTTCAATTTTACTATGTTTTCTTGACACTTCAATTTTCTTTCCCCTATTTTTGCAACTTCTGGACCAATCAAACTAGGCTACGACGACCGTCCATTGTCATTAACCTCCTCAAGAATAAGAATTCAACAGCTTCTGCACCAATTTTACTTATTAAATATTTTAATGAAATTTCCCATGCTATTTTTAAAAAATTCAACCCATTGATTCTTTACATAGCAACAAATGTATGTTCAATCTTTATTGGAAAAAAATAAACAAACAAACAAATGGGTGTTCAATTGCTTACTGTCATCCGACTATTGAAATCAAGATCCCCCGGCTAATCCTATTAAGGGTAGAGGTTCCGATCAAATTATACCTAACTGTCAAGATAAAAAAAAAAAAATCAAAACAACAATAGTTTATAGGGTATAGTGCAGAAAACACCCCTATAGTATGTTTACAGTGCGTATCACACTCTCATGTGCTAAATGACCATTTTCGTCATTTCACAAAATGATGCATTTGAAAATAATATATAAAATATGTAAATAAGGGCAATTTAGTCCAACTATAGCTTAAATGTGTCAGAAGAGACCTATTTGCACAAATTAAAAACTTTAGTGGTGTTTTTTACACATAAAGGTATGATACACTGTAAGCATATTATATGAGTGTTTTCTGTACTTGACCCAAATAAAAGATAATGAGATACACTCTGCAATGGAATTACCTTATTTTTGGATGTTTGAATGGTCTATATGTTTCCAAAATGTATTTTGGATTGAAATTAAGGCTTTGCATAATTCAGTTACAGAATAATTAAACTTGATTTGTATATGGTTGAAAATCGCTACGAGTCTACTTTTCAATGCAACAAACGGAGTTATTTTTTACATTCCTAGATAGAGTTATGTCTTTTTGGTAAAGGGCATTTTTTATCACTAAGAAATTTGTACTCGGGATTCAGAAATGTGTTTTGGTTGCTTATTTCTTTTCGCGGTTCCAAAAACTATTGATCACATTCCAAGTTTATTATTCTGATTCTTATGATGTAGATTCAAGCCCTTAAGTTAAAAATAAAGTCCTTTTAAGTCTTACATCTTTTAATTTTCTATGTTTGGTCCTCGTGTAGGCTGTTTTGAAAAGTGATTTATGTTATGTTTGGGAGTATGGGATCGGTGCATTGGATTTGGGATTGGAGAAAATTTAGTTTAAAATTTTAAGTAAATTTCTTCCAATTCCAAATCCAAGCTGTCGATTCGGTTCTCCCAAACATAGCATCAGTGACTTTGAAATTCTATCCATACATTCCATTCCTAGAAGTCTATCCCTTAAGAAATAGAGACACTTATATGAAAGTGTCACGTGGACACCATGTCGGACACTGACACTTCATTAAATATTCATGGTTACGTGTTCAATAGTTCATCATGTCCATAGTTAATAATAATTTTTGTTATTCCAAACACTTAGCTGACGTATATCTAACACGTCATTGACACATCTTGAATGCTTGATCAATACATTCTAAACATTTGATGCCATGCTATAACGCCCCAATCCTATGATCCGATGCATTAACCAAGTAGATCCAACCCCTACCCAATAACCCGGGCAACAAATGCGAAAACTAAGGTTAAAACAGTCATAAATGCAAAAGCTAAGGGTAAAATGGCCGTTTTATGTCAAATATGGAGGATGGAGTGCATACTATTAGAAAGCTAGCTGAAGACCCCTCTTTTAATTTCGGATTTGGAGCACATTCATCCTTTGGAGTAGCTAGGTTTGACCAACACATTCTACACGATCTTATATAAAACAAACACACGACAGTTTGGAGACAAATTATAAAAAATACATCAAAGTGTCGAATCTCTGTCTTTAAGAAATTGACATTAAACACATGTCAAAGTATGTAATGAATAAAAATGTCGTTGGTATTTTGAATGAAAATTACCAATAAATCACGCAGGTTTGGAAATATATGGGTTCCACTTGCATACGTTGTAGATTATTGCATTTTTATCTCGGAACACATATCCCATCACCCGTAAAGGATTTACATTATTCCTATTGGGTTCTACCATCACCATAAACGATTACATTATTCACGTTGGGTTATGGCATTTGGGAATCAATGACGGATTATGTTGTGGTAGGATTACTGTGCAGAATGGTGGGATAATTGAATACCGACATAGAGTTAATTCCCAAAGGATATATATATACAACAGTCGCAACCTTGTAAACCAGCGCAACCATGTCTGTTCAATTCACACGAACATACACCTATATAGACTGGAAAACTTCATTTGTAAAGCATTAAAAAAAACTTTCTAGTAAATATCCAAAACTTTCTAGTTCATTTTTTATTCTTCTCTCCCTCTCTCAACATGAACCAACCCAGGCACGAATTTACTGTAGGCTTTATTTCATTTTACACCCTTAAATTTTTACTTTTTTGTATTTTTTTTTCTCCTAGTTGGTACTCACACACACGTCTCTTCTGAGACTTGAACCCCTAACCTCCCTTTAGGAGGTACGTAATACCCCTAATTTTAAAAGGATAGTCTCGGTATTTATTAATTTATTTTTATTACATTTTTAATTGTTTAATTGATTATTTGACTAATTACTTATGTGTTTAATTGAATTAAGTGTTACTTGATTAATTGGTTATTTGTTTATGTATTATTTATATTTTGTCTATGCGTTATTTGTATTATTTGTCTAATTTGATTATGTGCTCAAATGATGTGTTTGATTAAATGTTTTATTTTATTTTATTGTATTTTATTTTATGGTTATGGTTAGGAGTAATGAGCCAACCAGTTAGGTCTTATGGACTACTTGAATGGAAGGTTTGATAAGTATGGATAATTACCCATAGATGGTTGTATATGTATATATATAGATATATATGTATATACATATATAAAAGGGAAAGTAATTTATTAATTACTTTTATGGTAACTTTAGTATTAATATTTAATCTGATGTATATATTTTATATTTATATAATAAGGATATACATAGATTTTAAACGTATCATGTTTTAAGTTACCTTTTAATATTATGGTAATTTAAGTGTTATTAAATAATCTGTTAATAAATAATCTGATGTATATATTTTATTTATTTAATAAGGATGTACTTAGATTATATACGTAATATATTTTAAGTTACCTTTTTTATATTTTAATTTTATTTATTTTCTTTATTAAGTTGACTTGGATTGGGAAAAGGAATAGGTTATTATTTAGCCTATAAATATATAACTATAAGTTGTAAAAGGGGGTTAAAAATATATCACGTAATATATTCTAGAGAGAAAGAGTTAGAGAGTGAAGAAGGAAGAGGAAGGAAGGAGGAGAAAAACCTTTAGAGAAGAAGATCGAGGAAGAAAAAGTTTACCTTTCGATCCAAAAGTTTAAGGTAAGTTCTTCCTCTATCTCTTTCCCTTTGATTTGTGTTTCTATACATGCCTAGGAAATTCCAGGATGTTTAAACATTAAAATTAAATAATTATTCATGTTTAATTGGATTAGAACATAGGTTTTATGAATTTGGTTCATATTTGTTCTTGTTGTATGAATTGTTAAATTCATGAATTTAATCTGGTTTCCTTTATGAATTTTTACATGTTTAAATAATGTATTTTCATATCTATAGATTGATGGAACTTAGAAACATGCCTAGTAATCCTTAAACAATAAAGATTGAGATCACAATAGAAATTCTGGGCAGATTCGCGTAACAGTGCTCGAACCTTGGAGACAAAGCTCGAGCCATGGATGTAAAGCTCGAGCCTAAAAAGAAAAACTCGAGCCATAGGTGAAAAGCTCGAGCCTTGGATGTAAAGCTCAAGCCTTGAATGTAAAGCTCGAGCAACGAAAAGGAAGCTCGAGCAATTAAGACCAAAAGCTCAAGCCTTACTTGGAGAATTTACGTAAAAGTGTTTAAATTAATCTTAATTAATTTTGAAGGGTCCTAAACAGTAAATAAGGACTAGGGATGAGTTTAAATAAATTTTAAACAAATTTAAATGCAATAATGTATGCTATTTGAATTCTTAAAGGAATGAATGAATTTGATCTTTATGTTGTTCTAGCAATTAGGATTAAAAGTGTAGCATGAATTTTTTATGGAGAATGCTTACTTGACTGTATAATAAAATATCAGCATGTGTAAGATTCAATTTGTGTAGGATACAGGATGTAGGAAGCTTAAAGAAGTATTAATCTATTCCTATTTTGTGATAGCAAGATATTATATTATTGTGTTAATTGTTGGATTAATTGATGTATTATTATATTTGTTACATCGATTATTGGATTGTTTGGATGTAGTGCACCAATATGGGATGGTAGCACTCTAGGGACGGATTAACTTATCAGTTAAGTCCTACCAAGGGAATGGATTAATTAAAATGTTAAGTCTTACTTATATTCAAGTCAGGTTAGCTGACCAAGTTGAATGACTTATAGAGGATTACGTGTAGAGAATTAATTTATACTGGATAGGATGGTTACTGGATTATATATATATAATTATGGTGTTATGATATGAGCTTGAGTCTCAGATCAGTGGTTAGAGCGCGTATATCGCTAGGGATGTGTAGCTAGATATAGTGTAGTTATGTACCCTAGTATGTCTAGGTACTCATGCCCATTATATGTGCATTTTGCATGTTGCCTACTATTCAGGTTGAGACAACCCTATAGTCTAGTGAGGTTCCTTTAGTGTGTATTTATATATATATATATACGCATTACTGGTTATTGTTTGATTGACTAGGATATATACGTGTATCGAATTTCTACTTGGACTGTAGTAGAGTAGAATTTATTTGTGGGCCCGACCCACCATTATTTTTTCAGGTATTCGTCAGGAGTAGAGGTTATTCCTGTTGAGCAGGGATCAGTCTATTTCATTCTTCCAATTCTACATAGGAGATTCTTTTATGCTTTGTTCTTCAGTTGTGACAGTTATTGCTGTCACTTGTTCAGATTGGTTTTTAGAGGTCCACACAGTATGGATTCCCGAATTGTATTAGTGGAGGATTTATTGTATCAAAATGATTTTATTATTAATGAAAATTTATTAAGAAGTTTTATTATTGGATTATTCGTTTAGTTTTCTTTTAGCAAATTATTTATTCCTATTTATTCTTTTGTACTCTGTGTTTGTTTATTGTCGATTTGTTTTGATATCCCCAGGCGTTCGGGCGTGAGCCTGGCCAACCCATATTTTTTAAATTCAGGGGTATCACAAGGTAAGAGGCTGATACCGTTAGGCCACTGACCCATTGCTACTTTTTTGTATTTATACTTATAAAATTTTGAAATTGCCCCCACTGAAATTATGAGAAAACCCCTTTATATAAATTTTCCCTCCCTCATTTGAATTTCTAGATCCCTCCCTGACCCAAGCCAAATGGATGCAGGTTCAAGCCATAGGTCAAGAGGTCCAAGTCACTTAGACCAAAGAACAATATGGATGAGCCATATTAAAATTGGTCGGAGCCATTTGGTTCAGGTTACACCAATTTCATTATTTATATAGTATAGATGCATTTTTGAGTCAGAGAGAGTACTACACAGAGGAGGTTTGTCATATCCACGAGTTTGAAGTGCTGTTACTGGTGAATGTAAACCGTTATATCCTGGGAGACAATCGTCGTAGAGTTCATCATTACTATGCAGGGCGTAAATTGTGTTAAGAGCATAATATCAAATATTAGCCTCGGTTCAAGTTCTTTATTTGATTATTATTATTTTATTATATTATTTTGCATGTTTAATTAAATATAAAGTTGCATATTTAATTAATTATCTCATAACATATTAATATAAGTTGTGTTATATCTTAAATGTCATAAGAAACATACATTTTTCAACAAACATAACTATAATGACAATATAGAAAAGTAATGTATAATATATGCTTTTGATATTCATAAAGTTTCATCTTCTGGGTTATATAACTTTAGTATAAAAATTATAAATTAAATAAAATTCTATAATTGTTTTATTCAATAGATATATAAATGACAATGTATATTTAATTATATTATAAGTTGTGTCCGTATTCTACTTTTTAAAAATTTGACCTTTAAATTTGTATCGTATCTTGTTCGTGTTCGTGTTCGTGCTTATTAAGTTGTCCCATGCTAACGTTTATTTAATTTCTACACTCTATAAATTAGAACAACCCAGATATGATTTCAAAGCTCTATAATGGAGAACCTGCATCTCAACCTTTTGCTCTAATAAAGAGGAAGCAAGAACATAAACCCACCAATGAACAAAGCTAG
Organism: Cornus florida; assembly: GCF_030987335.1. NCBI lineage: Eukaryota > Viridiplantae > Streptophyta > Magnoliopsida > Cornales > Cornaceae > Cornus > Cornus florida. The sequence continues at coordinate 23,541,735 of NW_026775581.1, forward strand.
CTTTAATGCGCCTATAGCAATTTTAATTTTTTTTTTTTTTTAAAAAAAAAAATTGAAAAAAAAAAATGAGCATTTTGTTTCTAGCATAGAATTATTATTGCCACTACTGAATCTATCATGATAAGTTGAAAAATCTGTGCACGTGTGGGTCATCATCCTAAATTATGTACATCGACTAATTCATAGACCAGGACAATAATTACAAGCAGAAGCGTTCATCACGCAACAACCTCCACTATGCAAATTGTGGAATGTGACTTTGGTCTTGTATTTAGGATGACCAATTTTTATATTCTCCTTTGTCCATAACTTCCTTTAGACCAAAAATAGATTCTTCTAACAATATCGTCTATATAAGCAATGCAATGAGATCAACATTGATATCTTTCTATGATACAATTTATTTATTTATTTATTTATTTATTTATTTTTTTCTTTTCCGCATAAACCCATCCTTGAACAAAGCTAGCTTTAAATGTGTCTATACCAATAAAAAATATAAATTTGAAATATAAATGAGCATTTTGTTTCTAACATAGGATTATTATTGCCACTACTAAATCTATCATGATAAGTTGAAAAACGTTGACTAATTCATAGATCTGAACAATAATTACAAGCTGAAGGGTTCATCATAAAATAACCTCCACTAAGCAATTGTGGAATATTACTTTGGTCTTGCAGTTAGGATGACCAATTTTTATATTCTCCTTTGTCCATGACTTCCTTTAGGCCAAAAATAGATTCTTCTAACAATATGTTCTATATAAGCAATGCAATGAGATCAACATTAATATCTTTCTATGATACTTTTTTTTTTTTTTTTTTTTTTTTTTTTGCTACAAAAGATATATTTTGAGGGTGAGTGAGTGGGTGGGTGAGTAAGTGAGAGAAATACATAGGAGGGTAAATGTTGAATGATGCAAATGAATTAGAAGATTATGGGGTCTTATGATGGGAGCTCTGTCGTAGGAGAGATGATACCTGGTGCATAAAAGCAGTAGTTCTCATCTCTCCTCGACAGAACTCTCCTTAGTCCCAATTTCGTTCCATGTTACTTCCTGATATCTCTCTTTATATACACACAAACATAGATGCATGCACTCTCACACCTGACACTAAAAATAAACCTGATCACGTATTTTAATGTATTTTTATATCATGTATACGTAGTATTTTAATATATATATTTTTATATCATGTATAGTCTTAAAATAATTAATTAAATCTAGTATTGATTACTATAATGTGTAATTGATTATTAATGTACTTAAGTGAGAGAGCACCTTGTTCAATAAATGTGCACTACATCGTATCAAATCTTAAAGGTTAATATCACATAAAGTTGTTGGTTGGTTCACAGAACCAGCTTAGAGTGAAAATTAGAGGCTCGAAGCTATCTCCCTTTTGTATACACAAAGAATTTCTGCAGAACTAGTTGATTTCAGTAGTTCAGGTATGTCTCCTAAAACATTTATGCATTAGGTCGTAATTTTATTTATTTTGAAATGAGTAGTGCATCTTAGGTCGAAGTGCTGAAGTAAATTATTTGGCCGAACACTTTCATATCATAAATTTGGAATTGTTTACACACATTATAAAATTGAAGAAAGTTACAATCAAGTTTTTTATTTTTATTTTTTATCGAGTCTTAGACAGTTGCCTAACTAGTGAATATGCTAAAGTTCAATAATAGATTAGTTCTTTTGAAAACATTTTATGTGCATGTGCATGATTTAATCTCATCCTTTGAAGCATTGAGTGACGCATATACAGATGCGATCGTAATGGATTAGGATAGTTGTCAGTAATGAAATTGGTTATTATAATTATAAAAAAAATTTCGATCTAGTGTACGTAATGAAATTGGATATTGTAACTATAAAATTTTTTCGATCTCAAACATAAGTCAGGAAAAAAAAAAATTACCCATACAATAATCTTTACACCACAATTCAAAAAATAAAAGTCTCACGATAATTCAGTCACTTTGTTTGTGAAATTTGAATCGGACATTTTTCTAACATGACAACGTTTAGTGCAAAGACAATTTTTATTTGATATTTAAGGATTTGTTAAGGTAATATACAATAAATTAGCTGGTGTTTCGATAATTCGGTGGATTAATACTTCTGATGAATTTTGGAATGTCAGGTTTCGACTCTCTGCATCTACTAATCTAACTTCTTGCCTTGTAAAAAAAATAAATATATATATATATATATACACTAAAAGAAATCAGGTGCAAATACACGTAAATAAAATTTTGTAAATATTATGAAATATTTTATTTATACATATCACATTATTAATAAATTTATGAAATCATAACAACCTTCAAAATCTAGTTAGAAAAAGTAACTTTGAAGAGATAAAAGAGAGTTTATGCTTGTTTGCTTATACATATCAAAGAAAAGTGTAAACAAATTGCCTTTAAAAATAAAAAATTATGATATATATATATATATTAGAATCAACTTTATAAAAAAAGACAACTATTTGGTTTATAAGGTCAAACTCAATGTTACTCCACTTGATTGTTACATATTATATATAGAATATTAAATATTGAAACTTTGAAGAGACAAAGAGTTATGGTTGATATGCGTCAAAGGGGAAAAAATATATAGAGATATTTCCTTGAAAATAGGAAATTAAAATGATAAAAAAAAAAAAAAAAATGAAGCTTTGGGGAATAAGAGCAAAAATGCTACACACATTTAAAACAACATAATCCATTTACTAATTTGCAACAGAACAAGCAAAGGAAAATTGCAATAAAGAATGATACCTAAAGTGGAGAGTTTTTCTTAGCGAATGAGGATTTGCAAGTCGAGGTCTAGTGGACTAATAAAAACATAAGTTTTGAAGATAATATAAATATAATTTTAACATTTTGATCAAATAACATATTACAAATGAGTTGATTAAATAGTAATTAAAAAGAGATTTATAAAAGGCACAACTCCTCAATTATAACAGATTTGGTGTTACGAAGGTACAACTCTTACATAGCATTTACTATCAAACTATTAAAAAATAACAATAACAATTGTACTCAAATACTAATTAGGAATAACTTTTTAAAAGTCCCCATTCTTCAATATTAAGATATATGAAAACACACAACTCTTGATATTTGAAAAGACACAACTCTTATTGCAGTTAATACTCAAATTATTGGTGACTCTTAAAACATGAAAATTAAGTCACAAAAATAATTATTTATTAAAATAACTGCTTTAAATTCTAAATAATCATATTAATTCAGAAAGAATGATTGATAACCATTAGAAACAAATCTAAAAAAACACAACTCTTAAATAATAGTTAGTTAGCAGTTGTAATAGACAACTAATAACCTAATTTTAAAATGTATATAAATTTTATAAATCCAATAAAGCTATAGATTTATAATAAAAAAAAATAATAGTTTAAATGTGTATAAATTTTAAAAATTTATACAACATTGGTACATCATTAAGATTGGCAAAGAGAGAAAAATAATTCACCGTTCACTTTCGAAACAAAAAAGAACGAATTGTAAAATGCAAATAAAAATATATAATTAATAATTCATAAAATATGTATATAATTTATTCTCATAGGATTTACAACATAAATAACTAAAAAAATTATAAAAATAGTAGAACAATAAACATTACACAATCATTTCTTTGTTTTAATACTTTAAAGATCTCATCTGTAGTGCTCTGCTATTGCATCTCCTTTTGTAATGTGAGCAATTTAAAATTTTAAAAAGAAATAAAAAACTGCCATATAAATTTTATGCGCAATAAAAGTACGAAATTATAAAAAATTAAAGATCTCATGTCATGAGAAACTCATCTTCATCTGTGACTCAATAGTGTTATCTATTTTCTGAAAATGAATAATGATCTATTTTCTTAAGATGGATAATGTTAATATATATTGTGTATTATCAAAAATCATCTCAAACACATAATGTAAAATTCTAGTAACACATGAGAAACATATTTCTTTATTAAAAAGATTGGAAGAGAAATAAAATAATGAATATAAATAAATATTCTACATATATATTAACAAGAAACATACCTTCCAAAAAATAGGGCTGTGAGTTGCAACTTGCAGTTGATGCATATAAACCAAATTATTACTCTCGTATTTCAAAGTTATAGTTTGAACATTATAAAAATCATTTGACAAGAACTTTTTACATAAACAAGTAGAAAGGGAGATATAGTTTGCAACATGAGTTCAACTTAGACATCATACATATATATATAAGATATATACAAAGAAAGATATGCAGATATATGAAAAATCTTAATGTAAAATTGACATTGTATAAGTTGTAATCAGCAAAGTTCTACCGTCGTGAATTTTCAAACAACTTAAAACTGAAACAATGCTTATAAAATATATAAATTGAGTATCTATTATTATTATTACCAAAAATTGTAAAAATACAAATAAATTTAATAGTTGTAAAGTTTCAAACAACACCTTAAAACTGTAACCATGCTTATAAAATATTAAAATTTAGTATATAATATTATTACAAAAAATGTATATAAAAAATATAAATAGAATACTCTTTTATAGGGTAAATAAATATACAACAAATTAGTTGTGTAGATAATGAGGAGATGGAACCAATATTAAAAAATGATTCATAGAAAATGATTAGGATACAAGTGTAACCGAAAGTTGAATTTGATACTTTCTGAATTACAATCTTTTTTCTTTTCTTTTTTTGCCGTAAGTTTTCTGAATTAGTGTGTCTCCCCACAAATGTCTGAGTTTTAAATGTATGGGATGTATCAAACATGTGTCAAACAATATTGTTCTTTCTCCACGAAATTAGGGGCATAATGATGATAAACAGAGACTATAATTACACAAGTCCAGTTATTTATAAAAGAGTAGCTTAAATATTTAACTGCTTTAACAGGTGAGAGAATCAGCAATATGACAATGATATGAAATAATAGAAAGGACTGCCAATTGTCATTGGGTTTTTTATTAGGTGAAATTCCTTAGAACTCTGTTAAAATGAAATTAGATGAGATTGGAATCATGTAAAAATATGTATTTTTCATGTATTCATCAAGCCCACAAATAAGTTATAATCTATTACATCTGTTTAGACTCAATACACATACACATACTAATTAATTTAATAATAACTAAATAGTTCATATATAGATATATACACACTAAAGGAACCTCACTAGATTATAGAGTTGTCTCAACCTAAATAGTAGGCAATATGCAAAACGAACATTTAGTGGGTATGAGTACTTAGACTTATCAGGGTACACAACTACACTATATCTAGCTATACATCCCTGGCAATATACGCACACTAACCACTGATCCTGAGACTCAAGCTCATATTATGGCGTATAATTATATATATATATATAATCTGTCATATCCAACCATCAAAATAAACTATCTAAATATTATTTAAATAATATGTCATCTAACTATTCCGTTGACATGATAGAAATATAAGTAGGACTTAACTTTATTAGTTAATCTATTCCCTTATATGCCTCCATTCCATAATGGTGCATTAATTTACAATATAACCACATAAAAGTTTCCATATCCATATAAAGATGCATTATTATTATTATTATTTTCATCAAATAGTCCAAGTAAATATGATATCAATTATATAAACATCACTTGCATTTAATTGAGTAACAAACAGAAAAATAATAATTCTAAATATAGGCATTTAATTTACACCACAAGAAATTTCCATGCATCTTAATTAATTGTACTCCTCCATAATTTAATTAAATTTATTTAAATCCGAATAATTGATTAAAATAATTTAATCCAATTATATTTAATTAATTTAACGTTTTAAATTAATTTTCATACTTAGAATGAGTACTCTAAATCATGAAATCTAATTTTTTTTCAAGAATCTATTTACATTAAACAAATATTTAATAGTGGTCCATCAATTAAAACAACACTATTAATTTAATATTCCAACATTTGTTAGATCAATGTAAAAATTTATTTAATGCAAACACAACATCTAATTTAATATATACACACAAACTGTTTCATTCTTGAAGTGTTCCTCGTTCGGCGTGTTCCAGCAATAGTTATATTAATATAAAAATATATTCAATGCAACCACAACATCTAATTTCATACATATACACAAACTGTTTCATTATTTGAGTGTTTCTCGTTTGGCGTGCATAAAGACAACCACCAAAAATCAAATTCTAACTTTATATAACAATACACTTAATCATGCTTAAAAAATAAAAAAATAAAAATAAAAATTCCAATTCGGCAAAAGAAAGAAAAATTTAAAACCCATTATTAAAACACATGAACTGTAATTTCTAAGTTAATTCATGTAATCGGATTTTATTAATTTATTTAGAGAACCTAGAATTAATCTAGCATGTATAATGAATTAATCAAAGGAGAAGAGAATAATTAAAACTTGCCTTTATGGATTTGATAAAAACCCTAGTCTCCTTTTCCCTTCTTTCTCTCTCTAAAATATATTACGTGATTATTTTCTAACCCATAGTTATATATTTATAGGTTAAAAATAATAATCTAATCCTTTTTCCAATCCAAGTCAACGAGAAAATAATAAATATTAAAATATTAAAAAGGTAAATAAAATATATTACGTATATAATTTATGTTTATCCTTATTATATAAAATATATATATTAGATTATTTATTAATACCAACGTTACAATAATATTAACTAATAAATTACTTTCCTTATATATATATATATATACACACACATATAATTATCCATAGATAATTATCCATACCCACTAAACCCTTATCCAAGTAGTCTGTGGGAGCCAATTGGTTGGTCCATTACTACTATCCATATCTAATTCCTTAAAAAATAAAAATATATAAAAATAAAATAAAAATAAAATAATTAAATTCCTAAACAAATACAGAACATCACATACAATTTAATTTAAACAAAGAAATCGAATACATATAATTTTAACACATAATCTAATTTAAACAAATAATTCAATTAACACATAAACAATCAAATCAATTAAATAAGTAAACAATTAGCCAAGAAATCAAATAAATAATTAAAAATACAATTAAAATAACTAAAAATAATACCGATACTATCATTTTAAAATTAAGGATATTACATTTCTATTCGAACTCCCATCACTTGTAGGAGTGATCTAATATTTCTATCATACACAATTGCATAAAATGACAAGACTTGTTATAATGATTTATCACTCTGATAAAATAGTTTTATCTATCTATATTCAAAAAGAAGTTGAAATTCTTTATGTGACTTTAGATTAGTGGTTTTATCACATGTACTAAATAGGGAGGCACCAAATTGGTGATAAAATTTGAAATTCAAAACAGCTTAGCTGTGTTCACCCCGGCCTAATTGTTTGTGTTGGTTCAGTACACAAATAAATATATGTATATATGTATATACACAAAAATTCAAATAAGTAAAGACCTTACTGCACTAATTTCCCTTTTGATACATTACAAACACCAACTTTTGACTAAAAGAGAACTAATTGACATAGATAAGAAATATATATGTGTGTATATATATATATATTTAAAAATAATAATAATAATAATCGCAAAATAAAACCTTCTAAATCATAAAAGGGTTTTAGTGTACTGTGGCCATACGTAAATATACATGTCTCTAAACTTCTATCATATGTACTCCATATACATTAATATATGAGATAGTGATAATGTAGATAAAGGAACATAATAACAATTCTTTTGCAGGACGCCTATTTATACAAGACCTCTCCATATCAAAAAAGAAAATTAAATCTTCTATAATCTGCTAGAGTATCTACAAACATACAAATCTTCCATATGTAGAATAATTTAAAAAGATAAAATAAGTTTCTAGAATTGTCTATTATATATAGTCAATCATCCAAAAATAATTTGTGACTTAGTAATATCTCCTCTACCTCCCAAACTGAGTAATGATGTGAAGGTTTGAGTCGTATTACCATGTCTCTCTAAATAGCATATGGTGAATGAGATTAAATATTTATTATGTGAACAAACTAATTGTAAAGATAATGCGGCTTATAAAATTTTGTTAAAATTTATATATGTATTTTAGTAGTGTTCAATTGCTCCCCGTGAGCAAGAAAAAGTATACTCACTTTCAATTATAGTTGTAGGATCTAATCCTATAGGAGACTGATATTATTTGAATTAGTAATTAATTACAATTGAGGTAAAATGACAATAGTAGTCAGTTTCATAAGAGGAAATAAATCAATTTTGTTTCATACAACTTTTTAAGATTTGGTTGATTAACCTTAAATGGAAGAATATTATTTTCATCGAAATCATATATGAAAAAATATATATATATTTTTGAAAGATAAAAGTTACAAAAGAATATAACAAGAAACATTTTATTTATTTATTTTTGTAATCTTATTTTTTCTTATCAATTAAATATGTCTTCAAATTCTACCCAAAAAAAAATCTTGTTATATACTCTTCCTTTGGTTATCTCTTAAAATAAATAAATAAATAATAATTTATGTGGTGCTTTAGGATGTGAAGACGTGTTTAATTGATAGAGACAAATAAGATTAAAAAATAAAATCTTGTTATACTCTTCCTTAACTTTTTTTCTTTCAAAAGAATGTTTTCTTGTGGTGCTAATTAGGTAGTAAATTCTTGAAGACGTGTTTAATTGATAGAGAAAAATACGATTAGTACAAAAAAAAAAAAAAAAAAAAAAAAACTTTTTGTTGTTATACTTTTCCTTAATTTTTATCTTTAAAAAAAAAAAAAAAATCATATATGATTTCAATGAAAGAGATATATTCATGGTTCATCAACCAAATCTTAAAAGGCTATGTCAAACAAAATTGATTTTTTTTTTTTCTTTTTATGAAACTGTCTATTATAGTCATTTTACTTCAATTGTAATTAATTACTAATTCAAATAATATCACTTTCCTAAATATATTAGCTATAATTGAAAGTGAGTATATTTTTTCTTACTCACCGGGAAGCAATTGAACACTATTATATATATATATATACATATATATCCCAAATTGATGGTGATGTGAAGGTTCGAGTCATATTACCTTGTCCCTTGATGAGCGCTGAAAAGTGTGCATTTAAACCCCTTAAGCTTGAGTATTCTAGGATCTTTATCTATCTTATTTTCCTGTTTTAGACTAATTTTATGTTATTGCCCTTTTCAGGCGCTTATCCCCAAAATAAGTCAATTCAGCCAAATTAGAGTGTAAAAGAAGCAATCTCAAGCTGAATGGAAGGAATGAGCAAAAAGGAGCAAAGTGGTGGAAAACTGCAAGTTTCGATCGATCAAACATATCCCAAATCGATCTCACAGTGATCGATCCAGCCTCACTAAGATGGATCAAACCCCTTATCCTTATCCTCAAGAATTTTCATATTTGATTGATCCAACTTTCCTTCAGATCGATTGAACTTCTTTGATCTTATCCCCACCTACCACTTTTGTCTTTTTCCCCAAAATATTCCAAAAATATCTCAGATTTGTCGTATTCTAAAAAGGCATCGCCAAGGATTGATCGATCTGGTCATACTTCGATTAATCTGGCTAGAGTTCGATCGATCTCATCAAAATTTGATCGATCGAACCTCCTCAAGTCCGAAATAAAACAGAGTCCAGTTCATTAAAAGATGGCTCGTGGTGCAATCATTGAGAGGGTCCTAGTGCACGAGACCTGACCATTGGGTGTGACATTTGAGCTACCTATATAAGGAATTTGAGCTATTTTACACAAAAGAATGAATAGATAGATATTTTGACAATCTTGGAGAGGAGGCTAGAGATTAGAGAGATACATACCATTTGGAAGTTCTTCCATTCATCTAGGGTTTCCATCAAGAAGAAGATCATTCCTACCATGAAGATGGCCCTTGAGGGTTGGATGATTACATCAATGAATGGCTAAACATTTTCTTAGGGCTAGAGTTAGCCCTAAGCATGCCTTCTAGATCTTGATGTTTTGTATTTTGAGGGTATTTGTGTTGTAATCTTGTCTTGACATTTGATTTATATATGAATCTTGTTTTTACAATTATTTGTATTGTTTAATACTTTCAATTGATCATTTCATTATATTCATATGTCCATGTATGCTAGAATAGATGTTCATGTGTATATCTCTTGGTTTTGTGATATTGATGCGTGTCTATGTGTGTTGATGCTATTAATCTAGAGATTGTCAAGGCATAGTGCTTAAATAGAATACTCTTGTGATTTGTTTAATGGATCATACTCATTTATTGATGGATTGTACCTCTACCTTAGTTTAATTAGTTTAATTTTCATGTCCTTAGCTTAGATATAGTGTAGTTACTTTACTTTCTTAGATGTGAGGACAATCCATGCTTGTTGTTTGATATTCCATACTTATAAATGCAAGTAGTATAATTCTCTAACTTGTTAGTGTGTTGATTGTGAGCTTAAAGGAAGGAATAATGGCTTAGTTTGATATATTGTGCTATTCACTAGGTTGTCTAAACAATGTATACTTAACTAGTCATTCATGCTCATTAATTCAATTAATCACACCTCTTTGTATTGCAACACATATTTCCCTTCATTCATTACACATTGAGTATCTAGAATGGTGATGTTTAGTGATGACCTCTAAATCCTAAGATCCCTCTCTCTTGTTCTCTACTTTTTATTTACTTTAGTTACTTTGTATTGAATTTATTTACATTGTAGTTTAATTAACCAATCAAACCATCTTTTGATCACTTGACCTACTAATCCAACCTTGTTTCCATTTCAAATACGCAACTAATCCCTTGGGATGATCCCTACTCGACCTAATTATATTAGTAGTTAGAGGTAGTAGTGACATTTTATAAATTCAAACTTGGCCACACTTCATTGCAATTTGGTGCATTGGCACGACACACACCAAGTTTTGGCGCCGTTGCCGGGGATTTGGTAATGCCGTATTTTTGGGAACAATTAGGAATTAGTGCTCTTTTGATCGTGTTTTTACTTTATTTTATTTTTAGTTACTTATTGTGTTTGTTCTTGATTGGCTAGGTGAATTAAGCAAAGAGAGTTAAGTAAGGGAGAATTGAAAAACAAGGAGCTAAGCTAAGCATAAAAAGGCTAAAATCTAAAAAAAAATTTTGCAAAGCTAAGCGAAAATTGAAAAATGAATTGAAGTTGCTTAATGACCCTTTGTGAGCTCTTTTTAACTTAGTCTTTAGTTAAATCGTCGGCCCGCGTGGTAGCAAGTTCTTAAATTCTTAGATAGATTGTGAGCCTGTGTGGAGGCAATTTACTTTTCTTTGCATATTGTTTAAAGCATGGGAGTATGGGATTAATGTATGTGGAGGATGTTCGTTGATTGATTTGTTGTGGGGGCAAAGTGATTGCTATTTAATTAATTACTTTTTATTTGTTTTGTTAGTGCATACATGGTCGTAAGTCATTAAATCCTATCCTTGTCCCACTTGATTTCCATCTTGAATTGGTTGTTCGTAATCCTAGGGGAAGAAGTAGTTCTCATCACTCTATTTCATCAATAGACGAGCAAAATGACGACCATGTAGAGGACCTTGGTCACATAGACCAACAAGCCATCCTCTACCCTAATGTGCATCATGACAACATTCAAGTACCATTAGGTATGCCTAGACCATTCATTCCACCACAACAACAAGGCCAAATTCCATTGGGAATGCCTCAGCTAATTTTTGCTCTATAACCTCCCATGGTTCAAGTTAATCGCGGTGTTCGTTTAGCACCACCGGTTGGGAATCCTCCCATTGCTTTGTGTAATCATTAGTTCCAAATGAATACAATGTACTGACATGCATTCAATTACCCCCATTTAGAGCACATCACTATGAGATTAAACCGCAAACTATTCAGATGCTTCCTAACTATCATGGACTTCTAAGTGAAGAACCGTACAAGCATTTGGATGAGTTTCTTAAAGTGTGTTCCACCGTGAAATACACGGATATGCCGGAAGAGGTTTTAAGACTCAAACTTTTTCCTTTTACCCTTAAAGACAAAGCAAAATATTGGTTCAACAATCTTATGCTTTTTTTGATAACTTCTTGAGCAGAAATGCAAAAAGAGTTCTTGAAGAAGTACGACCCGGTATCAAAGACCAATGCTATAAGAACTTCTATTTATGAATTTTCCCAAAGGGATGGGGAATTGTTTCATGAGGCATGGGAATGATTTAATAATTTGCTTAGGAAATGTCCACATTATGACATTCCTAAGTGACAATTAGTCCAATACTTTTTTGAAAGTTTGCCGGATAATAAAAAAGGAATGGTAGATGCATCTATGGGTGGTTCTTATCTTAATAAACATGAAAATGATGTTTGGCAATTGTATGAAAGTATGAGTGAAAATTTCATGTATCGATCTTTATCCTCTAAAAATGGTAGAATTCTAGGTGGAAAGAAGAATGTCGGCTTATATAAAGTTGACAATTCCAATGACATAACCGTCGAGGTGAAATCCTTAACTCAAATGTTTGATCAATTTTTGGTCAATCATAATTTTCGGTGAACCAAGTGTCTTCCTCCCCTAATCATGTTCATTATCCATCTAATGAAACATGCATGACTTGTTTTAGTGTCTTACATTCTACTTCCAATTGTCTACATGGACATGTGCAAAATGAGCATCATAACAAGTTAATGCTGCATTTGTCAACCAATGGAATAATTCCTATGGCACACACTACAATCCCAGGTGGAGGAACCATCCAAACTTCTCTTGGAAAAGCCAAGGGGAAGGCTCAAACCCTCCCCAAGGTGGTTTTCAAGGAAAGTATGTTCCACCTCCAATGCAAAGCCAAGGTTCCCAAGGTTATAGATCTTCGTTTCAATCATCACATGGAAACCAATTTTCAAACTCTCATTTTCCTAATCAATCATCTTATTCCCAAGGAAATTCTAGGAGTTCCACTTTTGAGGAGAAAGTGTTGACCACTTTGGATACTCTAGAGGCAAACACTCAATTGCTTCATTCCCATTCTCAATCCATTGCTAAGCTAGAAACCCAAATTGGGCAAATAGCTAGTACTTTAAATGCTAGAGAGAAAGGGAAAACGCCTCTAAATGCCCCACCAAAGCAACAATTTGTTGTAGAAACCAATGAAGGTCACACAATTAAACATGTTAATGTAGTGATGACCTTGAGAAGTGGGAAAATTATTGACAATCGAATTGGTGTTTCCAATGAAGAGAGTGAACCGGTGCAACCAAAAGTTGACACCCGTCCCATTTCACATTCTATTCCTCCTTCATTGCATGTGCATGATCATCTTGTTGAGAAAGTGGTGAAAAATGATTTAAAAAATGATTTGAACAATGATTTGAAAACTTCTTGTGTTGAAAGTGATTCAAAGAAAGATTTTGAAAAAGATTTTGAGCCAAAGGCTCCATTCTCGGATGCCTTGAAATGATTCATTTCTATTGAGAAACAAATAACCAAAGTGAATGAAATCATGGAAGAGTTTAGGCAGGTTAAAATTAATCTTCCCCTTTTGGATGCAATCAAATAAATTCCGGCTTATGCCAAATTCTTGAAAGATCTTTGCACCCAAAAGAGGAAGAATAAAAGCCAAGCACTAAAGAAAGTGGTCTTGACTGAGCAAGTGAGCTCTATTTTGTAACACAACACTCTCCCAAAATTTAAGAACCCTGGTTCACCTACCACTTCTTGCATCATTGGTGACCATGTCATTAATCGGGCTCTTTTAGATTTAGAAGCAAGTGTTAACCTTCTTCCATACTCGGTATATGTTAAATTGGGCTTAGGAGATTTAAAACCGACGTCGGTAGTTTTGCAACTTGCCAACTGATCCATCAAAAAGCCCCGGGGTATTATTGACGATGTTTTGATTAAGATTGATAAGTTCTTCCTCCCCATTGATTTCGTTGTCATTGACACGGAACCGGTTCCGAATCCCAAGAGCCAAATTCCCGTTATTCTTGGCTGTCCTTTCTTGGTGACCGCAAATGCTAACATCAATTGTAGGACGGGGATAATGAAAATCTTATTTGGCCACATGAAAGTGAAGTTGAACATTTTTAATCCAACCCCGAATTCAATGGATAAACATGAAGAGGTTTGTTAAGTTGAAAAATGTATTGAAAATGAATTTGATAAAGTTAAGTCTTTGCTTTATGTTGAACATTCCCATGGTTTGCTTACCAAAAAGAGTTCAAAGAAAAATGTGTGCAAACTAAGTGTTCCAAGGGCATGGAAGCCCAAGAATTGCATGGACAAAGGACCATCAATCTCCTTTGAGTCAAATCCAACAAGTTCTTTAGGGAACAATTTGTTAGGTAGGATTCAAAGTGCCTTTCACCCCGTCAAGGAGTGGATGCACAACAAGATTTTTGATCCGGGCTAAAAGACCCCAACGTCTTGCTAGAGACGTTAAAGACTAGTGCTTCGTAGGGTTTATAACCATATTCCTCCCTCATTTCTATTTTACCTTTCATTTTTTGCGTCGTCTAGATATGTTCTGAGTTCATACACATTGTTAAGGACTTTGATTAAGAATACTTGCACTTTCAGTTTTGAATTTGATATTTAGTGTCTATTCGATCGATCTGAGAAGAAGTCAGATCAATCGAACAATCATCTCTGCATCCAATCATCTCTCTGTCCCATCGAGCGTAAATTTCCTGCATATTTCAGCTCTTTATGTATCGTGTGAACTTCATTCTCGATCGATATGAAATTCCAAGATCAATACAGTTTTCCCTTGGATCGATCTTCATTCCATACTTAGAAAATTTTTTGGAGCCTTGAAAAAATCACCTCTCTGTGTATCGATCGAACATGTCTGCAAGTTTTCACTTGTTGGATCGATCGAGCTTTGATCGATATATGTTCGATCGATCTGAATGCTTCCTGTTGACTTTGACTTCTTTTTGAATTTTGTTTTTAATTTAATTTAATTGTTTTTACAAAATAAAAAAAATTAAAAAAATTTTAAATTATTTTTTTCAAAAAAAAAATAATAAATAAAAAATTAAAAAAATTTTCCAAAATACTTTGTTGTTTTGTGAGTCCGATCGATCTGAGTTCCTTCATGATCGATCTGAGTTCAATCGATCTTATTTCCTAGTGATCGATCGTACATGTCGGAGATCGTTTTTAAAAATATGACCCAAGGGTCATTTAGATCGATTTCAACATCAGTCTCGACCCTCTTTCTCCTCCGGCGAGTTTCCATCTTCTTCCCCACCTCCGGCGACATCCCACAACCTCTCAAGCTTCCAAATTCGATCCCGATCTTCTTTCTTTCTCGGTTTCCACTTCTCTACCTTGATTTGGTAAGTTTCGATCTTGTGTTTCATTTTTGAGCCTTAATCTAGTAATTTCCATGATTTCCATGTTTAGATCTGAGCTTTCCATGTTCCATTGTTGCCATTTTTAACTTTTGAAGCATGTGTATATATATATATATGTATATATTTTGTTCCGATTTCGATTTAGGGGGTCACGTGCCTAGTTAAGTGACTATTTTTGACTTGTTGAGGTATAGAGGGGCCTACGAGCTTGCTCGGGTGCCCCCCGTGTTGTCCACGTCATAGATCTGTGACTTTTTGTATTTGCAGCGTTCAATCGATCTCAATAGTTCTCAGATTGATCAGAGAAAGATCGATCTTAACATGTCCAGATCGATCTCATCTTTTTCTTGATCGATCACCTTTCACACTCTTCATTTTCATATCTCTGCACCTTCCATAGTGTTCATGCTAGTTTATTTATGCCCAATGCCTGTGTTTTCCACATTATATGCATTTCATACTTATATTGTTTAGCATGCTTCACTTATCTGAACATTCAATGTCTATACCTGACTGCATTATAATTTACATAGATTCATGTGATTCATTTTGAGTTGTCTGTCTTAATTTGACAAACATGTTTCTATTTGTGTACTTTAATTTTATATTTCATATACTATTCCTGTTACTGACTCCAGTTGCAAGTGTTTCTTTCTGACGAGGCCGCTTGTATACGTCAAAATAATGTAGTGAATGTGCGGTTCAAGAAAAGACTTTTAGATCAAATTTAAATTTATAAAACCACTACCACCACTACTACTAACGTAGCAAGAGTGAGTAAGGATCGTCCCAAGGGATTATACGTGTTGGAATTTAACTTCGACTCTAGTGGATCACAAGATTGCAAAGAGAGGGTTTGGATTGATTAAACTGAGGTACAATGAAATTAAAATGCAATTAAAATAAACTAGTGAGAGATAGGGATTTAAGAGATATGAAGAGAGGACTTAGGGTGTTGGAATCACCACTAAGCTTATGTAATTAACCACTTGCTTTCCATTAATGGGGAATACATTGTTATGAACAAAATGTGACTACCAATTGCAATATTAAGCATGGACCATCTAATTTATGTATGAATTGTCTACCCAAACTAAGTGTAGCACAACCCATCAATTTTAAGCATGACCCATCTAAGTAGCAACAATTGTAGCACACATCAATCTAGAGAATCATGGAATTTGCAATAATAGGCCATGGAATATCTAAGCAAGCATAGATTGTCTACCTACCTACAAACATGAATTAAATTGTAGAACAACCCATCAAGCATAAGTATAAACCATCAAATTAATTGACAAACCCATTCAATGAAAACCCATGCTTAGCTATCACTAGATTTTCAATTAATCACACATGGACATGTAATTAATATAGAAAAACTAGTGTAGAGATCAATTCCCAAATAATCATACATAAGACAACATGTAATTACAAAGAGAATCAATAGGAAAATTAAATCATATGAATCATAGAAATGGACCAAGATTCATTAAATTCACAAGGTTAGAGCACTAATCACAACAATATATATATAAATCCCCAAAAATAGAAATACAAGGGTTTAGATTACACAAGACTTAGGGCTCATCCAAGCCCTAAGTGTAGATCTAGCCAATCATGGAGGAGGTAGATGTAGTCATGGAATCAAGCTCCAAACATGGCTTCATCTTCTTCTTCTTCTTCTTTTTTGAAGCTCTAGAGATGGAGAGAGAGTGGATCTAGATATAGGTCTTGAGATGTGCTTCATTTCCCTCTTTTCTCCTAACCCTAATCTCTAATTTTTCTAGAGAGAGAAATATAAATTACAATGTAGAAATAAAAATGATAAAAACTTCTTTACAAATGGGTCACTTCCCTTTATATAGAAGGCCCTTTTCTTAGTCACTAAGTTAGGAATATAGCCCCAAAAATATCTAATCTCGTACTATTGGGTAGGTGGACTTTTGGGCGCACATGGGAATAAGACAGCTCGCTGCCAGCAAAAGTTCGATCGATCCAACTTTGATTTTCGATCGATCCAACTTTTTGATTGATCTGAGAAAAGTTCGATCGATCTCACTTTTTCTGCGATTGATCTCAGAAAGTTGGATTGATCCAACCTGAGAGTTGGATGGATCCAACTTGGCAGATTTTCAGCATCAGCCTCTTTTTGCTCCAAATCAGCCTCCTTTTGCTCCGGATCATCACTAAGACTTAGTTTGATGTCAAAAAGGCCTTAAGTAACCATTTTTAGCCCATTTTAACATTATTGACCTGAAATAGACAAATACACAAATAAGTACTAAAATGGGAAAATAAGATAGATAAAGGTCCTAGAACACTCAAGCTTAAGGGGTTTAAAAATGCACTTTTCAGCGCTCATCACATCCCCAAACTTAAATATTGCTAGTCCCTAACAATGAACTACGAAGTAAAGAAATGAAATGAACAACTAAACAACTACAACTAGAAAGTAATAAAAGGATAATGCCACTTTCGTAGGGAACACGATTGCACTTAGCATATGCAACAAGCCTTTTGAACCCCTAGGTTACTCCTAGTGGACGAGTGAAGTCTCATGAGGGTTTCCAAAAATGATACCCACAAATATTAAGCTCATTCTCACAAAAGAGACACCAATATTGTAAACAAGCATTGGGAGAAAACTATCTCAAGTATGCAATTTGAACTAAGCAATCTCCCAAAATCTCAACATCAAGCAAGCAAGTATGATCCTCCACACATCAAGAAAATGATCATGCAAATCAAAACAACTCTAGAATCCTTTTGAGTAGACTGGCATCAAATATGTTGCTATCTAAGCCAACTAAAGAATTAATCACATCCTTACCCTCAAACTAGCACACAAATCTAATATCGATCATTCAGACAAAAAGTGGACCTTTTATTAAAGCTTTATTGTTCTAAGTGCACTTATTCTTTTCACTAGATTTTTTTTTTTTTTGTTAGGATCAAAGATGGAAGCATGGTGCAATGTGTTGATCTATTAAGCTTTCTAGCGATTCATGAGGTCGAGCGTTAGGTCAATGACTCCCAAACTAGACGGCTTTAGGGCACTAGGTGTTCAAACACTCCTACGGACTTACAAGCTCAAATCAACTAGGTTACAAATCAAGACAACATCCATCTAATCATTTCCCACTTCTCACCTTTTGGGAGAAGTCCTCACTTTTTTATTGCTTTTGCAACTTTTTTTTTTTAATCAATTATTAACATAGAGTTTGGGCCCTCCACCTTTCGGCGCGAGAAGTTCAATGCTTAATGAGGTTAGAATCCCGGCTATTTAGTGAAAAGGGGTTGTTATCCACCTTTAACAAGAATGAAAGCTTTCAATGCACTACTAGTCCAATTGGGATATAAGCAATTCAATAATGAACAAAGCATGTACCCCACAAATGAATGCTACTATGCGCCTGTGCTAGTGTAGAATCCTAGAGTGAATCTTAGAACAATCACAAAATCAAGATGATGTGGACTACAAGTGCAAGCAAGATATCAATCTTTCAAAAAATTTACTCCTAAATGGCTTCCACAAGGCATACAAGGAGTATTGGACTCTCAAGTCATGCAATTTTTAAATTCTAAGCAATATAGTCCTCAAAAGATCAAAATTATCACTAACATGGATTTCAAATCTTAATCATGCATTTAAAGTTCAACTTTAAGCAGAATGCAACAAGATACCTTACGCCCAAACTTAAAACCGCACATTGTCCTCAATGTGCAATGAGAACAGTGGAAAAGATGGAAAGAGTATACCGTGGTGATGTAGACATGAAGCCCGGCAATGGTCCAATATGAAAAGGGTCTCCCCCAAACTTAGAATCAACAACCTATTTGAATAACCACACTAGCAAACTCACATCAAATATCAAATGGGATAAGAATAATCAAATCATGCATTATAAGGCAATATAACACAAAATGAAAGAGAAATATGAGATCAAGCCCAATATAAATCATAAGGTATGCATGATTACATATAAGGGCACAATGGTGAATTTTTTTTATATTTTTCTTTTTATGAAAGCAAGTATATACAAAATGCAAGAAAAAAAAAAGAATAAAATGTATGAACAAAATGCAAAAAGAAAAATAAAGAAGGCAAAATGTAATAAAAGAATATGTACAATGCAAGAATTGAAAAACAATATGTACAATGCAAGTATATACAAAATTTTCTTACTTTTTGCTTTTCATTTTTTTTTTTTTTTTTTTTTTTTTGACATAACAAGTATGTACACACACACAAAAATAAAACAAATAAACATGTAAGGAATGAAAATGTAAGGAAATAAGGGATGCAAAAATTATTATTATTATTATTATTATTATTTTTATTTATTTTTTTAAGAAAGTATGTACAATGAAACAAAATGCAAGAAAAATAAAGAAATAAAAATGAAAATGAACATGAACTATACAAGAGATAAATGACACAATGTGTCATGTGGGTGCTAAGTTTAACGTCTCTAGCAAGACGAAATGCTATTTTGAAAAACTATTTTTGTTTTGCTTTGTTTTGTTTTTTTTTTTTTTCAAAATAAGAAAATGAAAAATAAAATAAAATAAAAATAGAAAAAGGAAAAATTCAAAATGTCAAAGGGGCAAAGCTATGATCAATCTATGCTCGCACAATGGGATAGAGAGTATGAAATTTATAGTGCTTTGAAAATTTTTCTAAGAATGGAATCTCAAGATTGATCCAATAATGAAGTTGGATCGATCGAAAAACTTTAGATCGATCTAGGAATATTTTCGATCTATCTGACAGAGAGCTGAAATATGCAGGTTGATGCAGGCTCAAAATTTTTCTAAGTGTTGAAACTATAGATCGATCGAACTTGATGTTTGGATCGATCGAAGGTCTTCTGATCAATCCAACTGTGAACTAGGATCTGAAGATTTTCTTGGATCAATGAGATAGAGAGTGATTTGGATGTAGGTTTGCTGTAGGAATGAAGTTCGATCGATCGAACTCTCATTTGAGGTCGATCGAACTTATGCAAAATGCTCAATTTTTAACATGAAAGTGCAGAAAACCCTATGCTAAGCCCCAATGATGGTAACAAAAATAGAGATTGAAAAATGGATAAAAGAATGTACACAAAAATGAAAAATAAAAATAAATAATAAAAAGAAATGGGAGAGGAATAGAGTTGAAAACTCTACAAATGCTAGTGTTTAACGTCTCTAGCAAGACGTTGGGTCAACTCACTAATCAAAAGAATCAAAAACTGGATATGAAACATCCTTATTGATCATCTTTTCACTTTTCTCATTTAATGTTCCACTTACAACAATGAAATCATCCTATAAAAGAATGACTTGAAAATAAATGAAAGAGATGATATTGTTCCTTTCATCCACGGTCTTGAAAACAAAATCAATCATGATTAGCCTTGCCTCAATTTTGTGCTCTTGAAGTGTATTCAAAGAATCATTTCCTTTGTGAATTGGCAAGTCAATTTCTTTCAAAGACTCATTTGGAGTTTCAAGGAACACCTTCTCTTCATCCTTTTTCTCCTCCTCAAAAATCACCATCTCCTCACCTTCCAAGTTAGCTAAGGAGTCCATTAGAGAGTTTATTTCTTTTTTAGAGCTTTCAAGGTTAAAACCACAATTTTTATACATTTCAAAAAGACACTCCTCAAGAGGGTCATTGGAGATAATAGAAGGAAGGCCCTCTTCAACAAGTTCCTCCTCCTTCTCTCCTACCTCAAGTGTGGTCAACATCTCCTCACTCTCTAGAGTAGCAAGGTCATAGATAAAATCATAATCAAAACAAAGAAAGTCCTCATTAATCATGTTATGCTCTATTGGATTAGCTACTAACTCATTTGCCACTTCCTCCTCTATACAAGATAGAGTACTAGGCATTAGCTCACTTGTCTCATCCTCTTCTTCACTCTCATCATCCTCATCTATATACATTGAAGTTCTTGCCATTTTTTCATTTGCCTCTTCCTCCTCTTCTTGACGAGAAAGAGTACTTGCAATTTACTCAACTTGAGCTTCAAGCTTGGCTAAAGTTTGAGAATGAGAATTAATAAGTGGAGTTTGTGAAATATGCACATCAAGTAAAGCTAACACTTTTTCTTCAAATCCGGGTGAGTACCTAGAAGGTGGTGGAATTAGTTCTTTATAAAATGGTGGTGGAGGGCAATAGTCATAAGAAGGATTAAATGAGTAATCAAGTCCATAATAAGATGATACATGAAATGAATTGGACTCAATCTCATAAGGATTAAAATATGATGGAGGAGCATAAGGTGAGGGGAAGTAATTTTCTCCCAAACTTAGATCAAACAATGGCTCCATCCACATTCAAAATCCAAATGCAACAAATAATGGCCTCCATACAGGCCTATGCTTGGACTTAAAATAAAGCAATATAATGAGCCTCAACAAGGGCTATCTCAAGCATGCAAAGAAGTGCACAATTAAAATACAAGAGTTCCAAGAATTTCTCACAAAGGTCCTTAAGCAACTTCAAATTTTAATTTTAGCTTTAAACTCCAATGATTGCTTCAAGTTCCAAAGTTTTCCTTTCTTGTAGTCAAGTACCTAATTGAACAAATAATAATGAGAACAAGACAAAAGAACATACAATGAAAAATAAAATAAAAATAGAAGCAATCAAATGAACACTATTGTCTAGCTTAATTACAAAAAACCGTTAATCCCCGGCAATGGCGCCAAAATTTGACGAGGCCGCTTGTATACGTCAAAATAATGTAGTGAATGTGCGGTTCAAGAAAAGCCTTTTAGGTCAACTTTAAATTTATAAAACCACTACCACCATTACTACTAAAGTAGCAAGAGTGAGTAGGGATCATCCCAAGGGATTATACGTGTCGGAATTTAACTTCGACTCTAGTGGATCACAAGATTGCAAAGAGAGGGTTTGGATTGATTAAACTAAGGTGCAATGAAATTAAAATGCAATTAAAATAAACTAGTGAGAGATAGGGATTTAAGAGATATGAAAAGAGGACTTAGGGTGTTGGAATCACCACTAAGCTCATGTAATTAACCACTTGCTTTCCATTAATGGGGAATACATTGTTGTGAACAAAATGCGACTACCAATTGCAATATTAAGCATGGACCATCTAATTTATGTATGAATTGTCTACCCAAAATAAGTGTAGCACAACCCATTAATTTTAAGCATGACCCATCTAAGTAGCAACAATTGTAGCACACATCAATCTAGAGAATCATGAAATTTGCAATAATAAGCCATGGAATATCTAAGCAAGCATAGATTGTCTACCTACCTACAAGCATGAATTAAATTGTAGAACAACCCATCAAGCATAAGTATAAACCATCAAATTAATTGACAAACTCATTCAATGAAAACCCATGCTTAGCCATCACCAGTTTTCAATCAATCACACATAGACATGCAATTAATATAGAAAAACTAGTGTAGAGATCAATTCCCAAATAATCACACATAAGACAACATGTAATTACAAAGAGAATCAATAGGAAGAATTAAATCATATGAATCATAGAAATGGACCAAGATTCATTAAATTCACAAGGCTAGAGCACTAATCACAAAAATATATATATAAATCCCCAAAAATAGAAATACAAGGGTTTATATTACATAAGACTTAGGGCTCATCCAAGCCCTAAGTGTAGATCTAGCCAATCATGGAGGAGGTAGATGTGGTCATGGAATCAAGCTCCAAACATGGCTCCATCTTCTTCTTCTTCCTCTTCTTCTTCTCCTTCTTTAAAGCTCTAGAGATGAAGAGAGAGTGGATCTAGAGATAGGTCTTGAGATGTGCCTCCACTTCCCTCTTTTCTCCTAACCCTAATCTCTAACTTTTCTAGAGAGAGAAATATAAATTACAATGTAGAAATAAAAATGATAAAAGCTTCTTTACAAATGGGTTACTTCCCTTTATATAGAAGGCCCTTTTCTTAGTTACTAAGTCAGGAATATAGCCCTAAAAGTATCTAATCCCGTACTATGTGGTAGGTGGACTTTTGGGCGTGCATGGGAATAAGACAGCTCGCTGCCAGCAAAAGTTTGATCGATCCAATTTTGATTTTCGATCGATCTGAGAAAAGTTCGATCGATCTAACTTTTTCTGCGATTGATCTCAGAAAGTTGGATCGATCCAACTTGAGAGTTGGATGGATCCAACTTGGCAGATTTTCAGCATCAGCCTCTTTTTGTTCCAAATCAGCCTCCTTTTGCTCCGGATCATCACTGAGACTTAGTTTGACCCCAAAAAGGCCTTAAGAAACCATTTTTAACCCATTTTAACATTATTGAGGTGAAATAGACAAAAAAATAAATAAGTACTAAAATGGAAAAATAAGATAGATAAAGGTCCTAGAATATTCAAGTTTAAGGGGTTTAAAAGTGCACTTTTCAGCGCTCATCACTTTCTTTTGCAGACCATGGCCAGAGTCAAGACTGTTGCTCACCTGCAGTATCAACGCCGAGTGCAACAGCGTGTAGAAGAGCATAAGGAGCTAGCTTCTGCTTAGTCTGAGCACTCTGCCTTTCTTGCTTCTACATCTCCATCTTCTTCATTGGTAGATAAGGCTGAGGACATACCATCTCCTTCACCACCACCAGCACAGCTTGGCCAGGTCCGAGATAAACCTATTAGGAGACATTCATGCCTTTCAGTGGCACATGAGTCTGTCTTTGACATTGCTTTCTTTCCCAGTCGATTCTAACCAAGGCCGCTTTCGATGAGATTGACCGGCGTGGCATTTTAGCTATTTTGGCCTCGGTAGCCTACCCTGTTTACTCGCGGCTCGTCCGATTGTTCTACCAGAAGTCCAACAGGCCCTGAGTAATTTATCGGAGTTGCGGACTACTATTGGTGGTCATCTTATCCATATCACAATCGAGACATTGACCACATCTTCTAGGTGCCCACATGTCTGCTTTCCCAGCCTTTAATATCCTATTCTGAGGAGGCCTTTTGATGCAGACATGGCCGTTGCACTGACTGGCCCTTACAGTAATGGCGAGATATTCACCACCCAGACTTATTTGCCCGATGATTTATGGTTCTTCGACTCGGTCTTGTATCGAAATGTATTTATGGCAGGCTATAAGATCCAGCAGCGTTCAGATTTTCTTGCAGCCCTCTTCGTCTTTTATACAGGAGATTGTATATGAGCTTTTTCAGCAAGTCCAAGCTTGGTTGAGCCACTTTTCTTCCCTTCGGACATCTGATTACCCAGATCCCCTGAGACCAGTATTATCCTTTTCATGCAGCAGAGTATACTGAGTCAGGAGCTTACCGCTATGGCAAGAATGATTGGAATAAGAGCTACAATGCTCTCATAAAGAGTCTCAAGGATGAGGCCATCTTGGCAGCAGAGGAGGCATAGTTAGCAGCGATGGATAAGTAAGCAGCAATAGTAGCAGCAGCGGTAGATAATCCAGTAGACCCACCGGTGGCTGTGGATGCATATATGGATATAGACTTGGAGCGGGAGCCTCCAATAAAGTCACCATATCACTCTCCGGTAGGGTCGCCATTACATTCTTAGGAGTCGAGTCAGGATGTACCTCAATTTCATAATCCAGTCATCCCTGATGCTCCAGTTCAGACACCCAGCCTAGGAGAGCGTATCCAGACATTAGAAGATGCGGTTGTCTTTCTCCGAGCAGATGTGATTATTTTCCGCTCAGACATACTAACTGCGCTGCAGGGTGTTTCTAGAGATATTCAGGGATCACGCCCCGCCAGACCGAGCTCATCTACTTGATCTCCATATCTCTTTTTTATCATTTTATATATCTATGCTCCTTGACTATTATTTTGATACTGTTATTTTTTGCGGCCAGTCTGTTGGCCCAGATACTGTGTTGTACCTTATACTGCTTTTATTTTCTTTATCTTATGCATGATATTTTTGGATGTCATGTTATTATATTGATCTATTTATCTGTGATTGACTCCATTATCAGGTGCATCCCAGTGACTTCAGTGAGAGAGTGCTACCCAACATTTTTCAGGACCATCCTTATTCCTTTCTCCTTAGTTCATTTATTATCCCATTTACACTTGTATGTCCACTGTGCACTGTTATTATCCCCTTTGTTATCAGATCATCTTTTCTCCTAGTGCCATTTTTTCAGGACCACAGTCAATCCCAAGTTTGGGTGGGTTATATCACCCACTTTGGATACTTGTGTCCTGGCCACCCTTTGCCTTAGCTGTACTGGTATACTCTTTCCTTTGTTCTCTTTGCACATTGAGGAGACTATGCCATTTAAGTTTGGGGGTAATGGGTGTTATTTGCAGTGTTTGTTTTCAATTCAAAATTTTGAGCATGACTTATGTATTTGAGGGATTTTCTATGATTGGTCCATGACTAGCTATGATTTTAATCTTTTGAGGATTATATTGCTTAAAATTTAAAAATTGCTTGACTTGAGAGTCCAATACTCCTTGTATGCCTTGTGGATGCCATTTATGAGTAAATTTTTTGAAAGATTGATATCTTGCTTGCATTTGTGGTCCACATCATCCTGATTTTGTGATTGTTTTGAGATTCACTTGAGTATTCTACACTAGCATAGGCGCACACTAGCATTCATTTGTGGGGTACATGCTTTGTTGATTATTGAATTGGTTATATCCCAATTGAACTAGTAGTGCATTGAAAGTTTTCATTCTTGATAAAGGTAGATAACAAACCCATTTCACTAAGTAGCCGGGATTTTAGCCTCATCAAGCACTGAATTTCTTGCGCCGAAAGGTGGAGGGCCCAAACTCTAGGTTAATAATTGAAGTTTCAAAAAAAAAAAAAAAAAAAAAAAATTGCAAAAGTAATAAAAAAGTGAGGACTTCTCCCAAAAGGTGAGAAGTGGGAAATGATTGGATGGAGGTTGTTTTGATTTACAGTCTAGTTGATTTGAGCTTGTAAGTCCTTAGGGGTGTTTTAACACCTAATGCCCTAAAGCCGTCTGGTTTGGGAGTCATTGACCTAACGCTCGACCTCATGGATCGTTAGAAAGTTTAATAGATCAACACATTGCACTATGCTTCCATCTTTGATATAATAATAATAAAATAAATAAATAAATAAAATCGAGTGAAAAGAATAAGTGCACTTAGATGAATAAAACTTTAATAAAAGGTCCACTCTTTGTCTTTAATCGGTACTAGATTTGTGTACTAGTTTGAGGGTATGGATGTGATCATTTCTTTAGTTGGCTTAGATAGCAACATACTTGATGCCGATGCACTCAAAAAGGATTCTAGTGTTGTTTTGATTTGCATAATCATTTTCTTGATGTGTGGAGGACCATACCTGCTTATTTGGTGTTGAAATTTTGGGAGATTGCTTAGAAATGGTTGAAAAATTGTATACTTAAGGAAGTTTTCTCCCAATGCTT
Source organism: Cornus florida (assembly GCF_030987335.1). Classification (NCBI taxonomy): domain Eukaryota; kingdom Viridiplantae; phylum Streptophyta; class Magnoliopsida; order Cornales; family Cornaceae; genus Cornus; species Cornus florida. The sequence continues at coordinate 23,568,542 of NW_026775581.1, forward strand.
GTTTGCAATATTGGTGCCTCTTTTGTGAGAATGAGCTTAATGTTTGTGGGTATCATTCAAGAAACCCTCACGAGACTTCACACGTCTACTAGGGGTAACCTAGAGGTTTAAAAGGCTTGTTGCATGTGTGCAATTGTGTTCCCTACGAAAGTGGCGTCATCCATTTATTACTTTCTAGATTTATAGTTGTATAGTTGTTTATTTCATTCCTTTACTTCATAGTTCATTGCTAGGGATTAGCAATATTTAAGTTTGGGGGTGTGATAAGTGCTGAAAAATGCGCATTTTAAACCCCTTAAGCTCGAGTATTCTAGGATCTTTATCTATATTATTTTCCCATTTTAGACTAATTTCATGTTATTACTCTTTTCAAGCGCTTATCCCCAAAATAAGTAAATTTAGCCAAATTAGAGCATAAAAGAAGCAATCTCTAACTGAATGGAAAGAAGAAGCAAAAATGAGCAAAGTGGTGGAAACAGCAAGTTTCGATCGATTAGACATATCCCAGATCAATCTCACAGTGATTGATCCAGCCTCACCATGATGGATCAAATCCCTTGTCCTTATCCTCAAGAATTTCCATCTTTGATCGATCCAACTTTCCTTCAAATCGATCAAACTTCTTTGATCTTATCCTCACCTACCACTTTTGTCTTTTTCCCCAAAATATTATCCCCTTTGGGTTTCGACTCTTTTCAAGTTTGATACTTTCAAGTAGGATCTCTGGTGGTGGGTGATAATGTAATGACCCAAACCCGGGGATCCGAATCGCTAATCGGGTCTTTACCCTAACCCGAGGTCACACACGGATACTATGGTCATTTCTTATCATTATAATTGTTCTAGAGTCCATAAGGGTATATTAGTCATTTACCGTGGTCAAATAATGCTTTAGAACCCAAAATGGGAAAATAGTCATTTAGTACGTTCATTATAACTTCTAAACTCATCAGGGGTAAAATTGTCATTTTTTATGGTTATTCTATGCTTTGGTTGAAGTCTGGGGGTAATTAGGTAATTATACTATAGTCTGGGTCAAAGTGCATGTAACAACCCGGTCATTTGCCTACCTTTCCTTTTTCCTGAAATTTTACGAATGAATTTTTTTCGTTTAATTTTATTTTCTAAGCTCTGTTTCGTGTCGCTTAGTGCCATCTCGAGTGCTCGGAATTGGTTTCTGAGACTCTTTCATGTGAATTGACAACTTCCTTTGAGGACCGAGTCATTTTCACATTTTTCGTTTTTGGACACTATGCGCTATTTCGTCTTTTCCCTATTCTGTCATTTTCCCTATTTCGTCTTATCTCCGTTTGTCAGTTTTTGGCACAACCTCACTTTTCGTGCTCGGAGTTGGTTTTTGACTTCATGTGCCTTCATCTTGAGTGGTTTCCTCCAAATACGTATCTTTACTTTTGCAAGAAAGTACTCTGGTTGCTCCTGATGCCCACAGGGGCATGGATGCACAATTCTTTAGAATCTTTTTCATTTCTTGGGGTGTTTTTCGTAAATATCTTTTGAAGATATTTTATTTCAGGGATTTTTAAGAAAATATTTTTTGAAGATATTTTTATTCTAGGACATAAGTGCAGTTTTCACTTTTTGGAGGGGCCATTGTGCAATTAATGAAAGTTATTGCAAAATGTCTTGTTTGAGCCTGGATCCTCGTACGGGATTCATTTTCACATTTCGTCGAGTTGTATACTCTTGGAATTTCCTCCTGGTCGATGTTTTCCAGTTTCAGGGTTTTTGGCCCCGGTTTGTGCCAAACTTGTTTTGGGCATAACTTTCTGTTCGGGACTCGGTTTTTGACGCCGTTTATTCCGTTGTTTATATTTTCTCATTTTGAATCTTTTTTGTTCACAAAGTTTTGCCATTTGAGTACGTCTACTTGAATTATACTTTTACGGACCCGATGGGGCCGGTTCGGGGCACTTTTTGAGATTTCTATAAAAGGGGGGTGAGATATTTCATTTTTCATCTTCTCCCCTCTTCATGCACGACCTCGAGCTCCCATGGCAGCCTAAGGGGTGCTGCCATCTTCTCGCTCCTCTTTTGGTTCACTTTTCCTTGATGGAAAGTCTTCGGCCTTAACGTTTGTTGTTCCCCTCGCTGTGCTCTACCTTTCCCCCTTATTAGAATTCAATTTTGACCATTTCTTGAGTTTGGTTTTGAGGTCAAGTTATGATTTTGATGGGGCTTTCATGGGGGTTATGTTCACGGCGTTGTCCCCGACAATACCTAGTAGTTTCGTCGGATTCGGAGCTGTTCCATTTTGGTGGGCCTTTGGGATTTTCATCTCAAATTGAGGTAGGAGATGTTCTAGGTTTAAATTCTTGTTATATAGCATGCTTGTGATGCTTACACTACTTGTTTTCATGATTAAATATAAAATCTAGAGATTTTATTATTTATTTTTCTTGTACGGGATCTAATTTTCCCGGTTGCTCATGACATGGTTTAAACATGTAGCATGATTTGATATTGCCCCTTGATATGCTCATTGTCGTATATTAAAATTGGAACATTTGAATAAGTATTAAAGATTTTATTTAATATTTATCTTAGGTTAAAGATTAATTCACATGGCCTTAACTAGCTTGAAAACAATATGTGTTAGCATTTTAAATTAGGCCTTAGCATGCTTTCCAACATAGTTGAATTTAAAAGTAATTAGAGGTGTTTTGAAAATTAGTAATTATTAATTAATTAATTTGCCCCGAGTGCACTATTCACTCTATTTGAATTCCGATTTCATATTCTTGATTTACATGCCATATAGCTTCGCATATATTTGATTTAGAATATTCGGTTAGGTTTTGAAACCTTTAATTTAATTAAATTCCATGTTTAAGATTTAATCCTCATGGTGATATACAACTTGGAATTGTATTATGGAATGCTAGAAAATTAAGTTTTGGTATGGTTGTTCACATGTATTAAATTGGGATTTATTGTATGAGAATTGCAACTTTTGTTTTATATTTAACTTTAGTGAAAGTTTAATTCGCATGGTCATAAATTGAATGAAATAAACTTGTAATGTGATATTACATTAGTCCTTGGTATGTTTTTCAACATAGGTTAATTTGAGAGCGTATGGTTAAGTTTAAAAATCTAGAGATTTTAATTAAAAGAATTAATTAAAATCTATTTTGTGGTCTCATTAGCTTAATTAAGGTTTGAACTTGATATTTGTATTGGCCATGACTTATTTACTAGTATATATTAAATTGGGACTATCTGAAGTTGTTTTAGAACCTTGGGATTTAAATTAGCATGATTTAATTAAAGTTCTACTTTGTTGTTCTAACAACCTAATTGAGTTTTAGAATGGATATAGGTGATGACCCTGCCATGCCCTTTAATATGTATTAAATTGAGGTTAATTGAAATTGAATCGGAAATCTAGAGAATTTAATTGTGTTTATCTATTTAAATTCTATCAATTTGCTCCATGATCTAGTTGTGTTTTAGAAGTGGTTTCTATATTCAAATCATGGACTTAGACTTGTTGTAAATTCATTTGGTTATGTTTTGAACATTGGATAACATAGTTACTATGTTTGTATTCATGAGAATACGTTTTCCTTATTGAATATATTGTTGCCTTGTGTAATGATTTGCACACTTCGTGTTTAACATCTTTCATGCATAGCGTGTAAAGAATCGCACACTGAAGATTCGACATTCATCATATCATATTAGTTGTGGATTTAAAGCATGTATTGTATAGGTTTCCAAATTTGGTTGTGCTTAGTAGATAGTTGATTATCTTGCATATTCCTGTTGATATATGCGTTGTTGCACAACTTGTTGATTTTGGAAACTTGGGGATGTCGTTGTTTGACTGTGGCTAGGACGTGGTTCTAGTACGGGGGACAGTCCCTCTATATGGTCTAATGCGCACATATGGACGTTACCCATGGGGTAGTACCCCTAAAGTAACTATGTTGTCGGTCTGATCCGGCGTGACGTTCGAGTATCCACTTTGTTTGATTTCGCATTTCATTTTCAAGTTGATAACTAGATGATTTTGTAACTTATTGTTTCTTATTTGTCGTTCCATTTTAAGTTACAGGATGTTAACTTTGCGAAATTGTGCTTTATGCGTTGTATTGGAAGTTCCAATGTTGGTTAAATTGCATCGATATTGAAAATCGTGTTTTGACGTTCTAATAAAGCTTAAAATTGATCCTTTTGATTCATTTATAACATAAACGTTAGGTGGCATGAACCACTACTGTTATTTTGTGCTTTAGATTCTAAGTTGATGGCTTTGAGAACTTAAACCTCGTTACATTGTATAACATAAATATTTTTTTGTTGAATTGCATGGATAATGTGATTCTTGTTAACTTGTATTCAAATATGCTTTTGTCATGTTGTATGGATTACTCTAGACCTAGTTCAATTGTATTGAAAATGCAATTCATGTTAATCTATGATCAAGCATTCTTCTTGTTGTGTTCTTTGGATTATCCCAACCATGATTCATTTCATACACGTATGTATATCATAATTCTTGTTGCTTAGACTCTAAGGTAGCTTAGGATGCTCCCCAAGTCACACTTGGACATAGACGTTAGGTGGCATGAGCCCCTTTAACATGTTTCACCTTAAGGTGATAAATTTGTAAAATGCTAGGTCGATGCACGCTCATCTCCTACGAGTAGCTTTATGTTACTCACCAATATGATACTGGGGCATATTTTAGGTACGAAGACTTGGTTCGTGACGCCTAACATTCCTTGGATGTCGTGTAGCTTTCAAGTTTCCATTTCATGCAAATGTTAGCATGAAATGTCATTTTGTAGACTTATATGTCAAAATATATATATTTGATTCCATGTATGTAATGTATACTAAAGTACACTCCTTTCAATGTATTTGATATGTATGAGATGAGGCCGGAGGCCAATGACCATTATATTGTATTCTATGTACTTTTTAACTTCATGAAATATTATGAAAACCTTGAAAAATCGCAAGTCATTGCTTCACCATGGTTGCATCGGGTGTGGGAATTCCATTTTCATTCTTTAATAGGGTCTTATTAATCTTATATGAAGTGTGGCCAAGGGCCAAACGGTCATTTGACTCCATTTTACATTTTTGGATTCTATGTTTTCCATTCCAAGTCCATTTTTGCCTTTTTGCCCGTTGGGGGGTCGGATTTTGCATCGGCTATATTTTTAAGTCATGGACCATTGTAGCACATCCAAATAGGTAAGTTACGTTTGTGTGCATGGTCGTTTCCGGGCAAAACTTTATCGTTTGTGTTTTGAGTCTCTTGTGAATTCATTTCGCATTTTTTTTGCATATTCTGATCTAAGGGCATTATGGACCTTTTACATCAGTTTTATTTTCTTCTTTTGACATGGTTGAATAGAAAACATGATTTTAGGGGGGGTTTCTTCTTCGTGTTTTTCCAGAAAATGTCATCTTGGTACCGGAAATCCCTTGTGAAGTATCAACTTCCAGTTTCCATTTAGCAGCTTTATGACCCTCTTATTTGGTTCTGATCTAGGAGCATTTTGGAGATATCACAGTGAGTTTTTTTCAATTTTGTTTGCGAGGTTGGGTAGAAAACTTGATTTTAGGGGGGTCTCTTCTTCGTGTTTTTCCAGAAAAACTCGTCTTGACCTCCGTTTCAAGCCTCAGTTCTGGGCAGATCAAAAAAATGTAGCAGCAGCCAAGGGCTGCCACCAGCCAAGTCTTTGGGCGCCGGCATGCGCGCCGGTGGGCTCGCGCATGGGCGCCGTGTGCGCTCTAGCCCTCGTCGGGCCGCCGCGACGTCAATTCTTCTTTTGGGCTTTTCTCCTTCGTCCGGACTCCGATTCAAGTGAATTTTTTTTTGAACTTGACCAATTTTTTGCTGTCTTTCCAACAGTGTACTCGGTTGCACCCAGTTTTTCTTGGATAATTATTAGTTTAGCCTTTTTGCTTTAAGTGCTCGTTTTTCTTCGTCATGCCGTTTCTCCTTCGTCCGGACTCCGAATCATGCGATTCGTGAGTCCATCTTGATTAGTTTTTCATTGTCTTTCCAGCGGTGTGCTCGGTTGCACCCGAATCTACAATTTTCATAAATGACTATTTTGCCTCTGGGGGCTTATTTGTCATATTTTTGATCTTTTGCTTCCGCATCAGTTCTTGTTGAGTTCCATGACCTCATGGAAGGTCACTTCAACTTCTTAGAGTCTTGTTTTCTGTTTTCACTTCCGCATTTGGATCTGTTATTGGATCATCCTTACGGTTCCTCACGGACACGCTGACCGAAAAACTAAGGTCGTCACAGGTGGTATCAGAGCGTCCGGGTTCGAATACCTTGTACGACGGGTTTTGGGTGTATATCATGCTCACGTTGTTTTGTTTTGATATATCATTTATATCTTGATAACACGCCTTATTTGATAACATGTCTTGTATGATAACATGTTCACATGCTTAGGTGTTTTGAGATATCTATTATTTGTTAAGCATACTTTATGTGTATATATGCTCTTGATAACATGTTTTGATTTGATAACATGTCTGTTTGCTTATGTGGCACCTTGAGTGGATAGTCCATTCCTATGTTTCATGCTAGCTACTTCCTTTATGTTAGGTTTTGACATTGTCTCATAGGATTTGTCGTATTCCTTAGATGCATTCTTTTTTCAAGAGTTTCTTCCTTGGATAGGAGAAATTCATTCTGTAAGGACCCATGTCAGGAACCTTCTTGTCTGTTTGTTGATGCGAGTAAGGCTCATGTGAGTGTGGAATCGCAATCCTTGTCTGGTGGAGTGAGACGTGTGCCAGGGAGACACCGTTTCATTTCCTTTTCCTTTGTGGCTTCTAGATCTAAGGCCTTAAGCGTAGCAGTGTCTAGGGCGTTGTTGTCAGAGTTTTGGGATTGGCCAAGATGGTCTGGCCAGACATTATTGGACCATACCCCACTCTCGCAGATGCCTGGTTGTCGCAGTGCTTTTGGTAATGATCATTCTGACATTGATGTAATCCGTATCAATAGGTTTCTCAGAGTTGACCTGGTTGGGGCATATTATGAACTAGTGCCTTATACCGTTATGCTACCTTGCTGACGAGTAAGTGTGGGCGGCATCTGGTCACTGTTAGTACTACCTTGTTACTCTCTTCTTTCACTGTGTTTGACGTTTTATTTTCTTGGGATTCTCTCGGTGGTTGACGTTGAGTTAACGTGCCGATTCATATGAGGTGTTGCCTCAGTTCATGGTTTCGCGTTCCTTCAGTTGATCTTTAGACTTCAGGATTTGTCCTTCAGTGCGTTGTGAGCTGTCCTTTGATTTGACCTTCTGTTCGGTCATTATTCTATTCTCTCTGGTATGTTCCTAATTTTGGGGACGAAATTCCTTTAAGGAGGGTAGGTTGGAACGACCCGGTCATTTGCTTTCCTTTCATTTTTCCTGAAATTTTACGAATGAATTTTTTACGTTTAATTTTCTTTTTTGAGCTCTGTTTCGTGTCGGTTAGTGTCATCTCGAGGGCTTGGAATTGGTTTCTGAGACTCTTTCATGTGAATTGATAACTTCATTTGAGGACCGAGTCATTTTGGCATTTTTCGTTTTTGGACACTATGCGCTATTTCGTCTTTTCCCTATTCTGTCATTTTTCCTATTTCGTCTTATCTCCGTTTGTTAGTTTTTTGGCATAACCTCACTTTTCGTGCTCGGAGTTGGTCTTTGACTTCACGTGCCTTCATCTTGAGTGGTTTCCTCGGAATACGTATCTTTACTTTTGTAAGAAAGTACTCTAGTTGCTCCCGGTGCCCACAGGGGCATGGAAGTACAATTTTTTAGAATCTTTTTCATTTCTTGGGGTGTTTTTCGTAAATATCTTTTGAAGATATTTTATTTCAGGGGTTTTTAAGAAAATATTTTTTGAAGACATTTTTATTTTGGGCTATAAATGCACTTTTCACTTTTTGGAGGGACCATTGTGCAATTAATGAAAGTTATTATAAAATGTCTTGTTTGAGCCTGGATCCTCGTACGGGATTCATTTTCACATTTCATTGAGTTTTGTACTTTTGGAATTTTCTCTTGCTCGATGTTTTCCAGTTTCAGGGTTTTTGGCCCGAATTTGTGCCAAAATTGTTTTGGGCATAACTTTCTGCTCCAGACTCGGTTTTTGATGCGGTTTCTTCCATTGTTCATATTTTATCATTTTGAATCTTTTTTGTTCACAAATTTTTACTATTTGAGTGCATCTGCTTAAATTTTACTTTTTCGGACCCGACGGAGCCCGTTCGGGGCACTTTTTAAGATATCTATAAAAGGGGGGTGAGATATTTCATTTTTCATCTTCTCCCTCTTCATGCACGACTTGGAGCTCCCATGGCAGCCCAAGGGGTGCTGCCATTTTCTCTCTCCGCTTTTGGTTCACTTTTCCTTGATGGAAAGTCTTCGGCCTTAACGTTTGTTGTTCCCCTTGCCGTGCTCTACCTTTCCCCCTTATTAGAATTCAGTTTTGACAATTTCTTGAGTTTGGTTTTGAGGTCAAGTTATGATTTTGATAGGGCTTTCATGGGGGTTATGTTCACGGCGTTGTCCCCGACAAAACCTAGTTGTTTCGTCGGATTTGGAGCCGTTCCATTTTGGTGGACCTTTGGGATTTTCATCTCAAATTGAGGTAGGAGATGTTCTAGGTTTAAATTCTTGTTATATAGCATGCTTGTGATGCTTACACTACTTGTTTTCATGACTAAATATAAAATCTAGAGATTTTATTATTTATTTTTCTTGTACGGGATCTAATTTTTCCGGTTGCTCATGACTTGGTTTAAACATGTAGCATGATTTTAAATTGCCCCTTGATATGCTCATTGTCGTGTATTAAAATTGGAACATTTGAATAAGTATTAAAGATTTTATTTAATATTTATCTTAGGTTAAAGATTAATTCACATGGCCTTAACTAACTTGAAATCAATATGTGTTAGCATATTAAATTAGGCCTTAGCATGCTCTCCAACATAGTTGAATTTAAAAGTAATTGGAGGTGTTTCAAAAATTAGTAATTATTAATTAATTAAATTAATTAATTTACCCCGAGTGCACTATTCACTCTATTTGAATTCCGACTTGATATTCTTTATTTACATGCCATATACCTTCGCATATATTTGATTTAAAATATTCGGTTAGGTTTTGAAACTATTTATTTAATTAAATTCCATGTTTAAGATTTAATCCTCATGGTGATATACAACTTGGAATTGTATTGTGGCATGCTAGAAAATTAAGTTTTGGTATGGTTGTTCACATGTATTAAATTAGGATTTATTGCATGAGAATTGCAACTTTTGTTTTATATTTAACTTTAGTGAAAGTTTAATTCGCATGGTCGTAAATTGAATGAAATAAACTTGTAACATGATATTACATTAGTCCTTGGCATGTTTTCCAACATAGGTTAATTTGAGAGCATTTGGTTAAGTTTAAAAGTCTAGAGATTTTAATTAAAAGAATTAATTAAAATCTATTTTGTGGTCCCATTAGCTTAATTGAGGTTTTAACTTGATATTTGTATTGGCCATGACTTGTTTACTAGTATATATTAAATTAGGACTATCTGAAGTTGTTTTAGAACCTTGGGATTTAAATTAGCATGATTTAATTAAAGTTCTACTTTGTTGTTCTAACAACCCTAATTGAGTTTTAGAATGAATATAGGTGATGACCTTGCCATTCCCTTTAACATGTATTAAATTGAGGTTAATTGAAATTGAATCGGAAATCTAGAGAATTTAATTGTGTTTATCTATTTAAATTCTATCAATTTGCTCCATGATCTAGTTGTGTTTTAGAAGTGGTTTCTATATTCAAATCATGGACTTAGAGTTGTTGTATATTCATTTGGTTATGTTTTGAACATTGGATAACATAGTTTCTATGTTTGTATTCATGAGAATATGTTTTCCTTATTGAATATATTGTTGCCTTGTGTAATGATTTGCACACTTTATGTTTAACATCTTTCATGCATATCGTGTAACGAATCGCACACTGAAGATTCGACATTCATCATATCATATTAGTTGTGAATTTAGAGCATGTATTGTATAGGTTTCAAAATTTGGTTGTGCTTAGTAGATAGTTTATTATCTTACATATTCCTGTTGATATATGCGTTGTTGCACAAATTGTTGATTTTGGAAACTTGGGGATGTTGTTGTTTGACTATGGCTAGGACGTGGTTCTAGTACAGGGGATAGTCCCTCTATATGGTCTAGTGCGCACATAAGGACGTTACCCTTGGGCTAGAAACCCTAAAGTAACTATGTTGTCGATCTGATCTGGCGTGATGTCCGAGTATCCACTTTGTTTGATTTTGCATTTCATTTTCAAGTTGATAACTAGATGATTTTGTAACTTGTTGTTTCTTATTTGTCGTTCCATTTTAAGTTACAGGATGTTAACTTTGCGAAATTGTGTTTTATGCATTGTATTGGAAGTTCCAATGTTGGTTAAATTGCATCGATATTGAAAATCATGTTTTGACGTTCTTATAAAGCTTAGGATTGATCCTATTGATTCATTTATAACATAGACGTTAGGTGGCATGAACCACTACTGTTATTTTGTGCATTAGATTCTAAATTGATGGCTTTGAGAACTTAAACCTCATTGCATTGTATAACATGCTCTTTTGTTGTTGAATTGCATGGATAATGTGATTCTTGTTAACTTGTATTCAAATATGCTTTTGTCATGTTGTATGGATTACTCTAAACCTAGTTCAATTGTATTGAAAATGCAATTCATGTTAAGCTATGCTCAAGCATTCTTCTTGTCGTGTTCTTTGGATTATCCCAACCATGATTCGTTTCATACACGTAAGTATATCATGATTCTTGTTGCTTAGATTCTAAGGTAGCTTAGGATGCTCACTTGGACATAGACGTTAGGTGGCATGAGCCCCTTTAACATGTTTCACCTTAAGGTGATAAATTTGTAAAATGCTAGGTCGATGCATGCTCATCTCCTACGAGTAGCTTTATGTTACTCACCCCTACGATACTGGGGCATATTTCAGGTACGAAGACTTGGTTCGTGACGCCTAGCATTCCTTGGATGTCGTGTAGGTTTCAAGTTTTCATTTCATGCAAATGTTAGCATGAAATGTCATTTTGTAGACTTATATGTCAAAATATGTATATTTGATTCCATGTATGTAATGTGTACTTAAGTACACTCCTTTCAATGTATTTGATATGTATGAGATGAGGCCGGAGGCTAATGAGCATTATATTATATTCTATGTACTTTTTAACTTCATGAAATATTATGAAAACCTTGAAAAATAGCAAGTCATTGCTTCACGATGGTTGCATCGGGTGTGGGAATTCCATTTTCATTCTTTCATAGGGTCTTATTAATCTTGTATGAAGTGTGGCCAAGGGCCAAACGGTCATTTGACTCCATTTTACATTTTATTATTCCATGTTGTCCATTCCAAGTCCATTTTTGCCTTTTTGCCTGTTGGGGGGTCGGATTTTGCATCGGCTATATTTTTAAGTCATGGACCATTGTAGCACGTCCAAATAGGTAAGTTACGTTTGCGTGCATGGTCGTTTCCGGGCAAAACCTTATCGTTTGTGTTTTGAGTCTCTTGTGAATTCATTTCGTATTTTTTTTGCATATTCTGATTTAAGGGCATTATGGACCTTTTACATCAATTTTATTTTCTTCTTTTGACATGGTTGAATAGAAAATATGATTTTAGGGGGGGTTTCTTCTTTGTGTTTTTACAGAAAATGTCGTCTTGGTACCGGAAATCCCTCGTGAAGTTTCAGCTTCCAGTTTTCATTTAGCAGCTTTATAACCCTCTTGTTCAGTTCTGATCTAGTGGTATTTTGGAGATATCACAGTGAGTTTTTTTCGAGTCTGTCCGCCTGGTCGGGTAGAAAACTCGATTTTAGGGGGGTCTCTTCTTCGTGTTTTTCTAGAAAAACTCGTCTTGACCTCCGTTTCAAGCCTCAGTTCTGGGCAGATCAAAAAAATGTAGCAGCAACCAAGGGCTGCCACCAGCCATGTCTTTGGGCACCGGCATGCGCGCCGGTGGGCTCGCGCATGGGCGCCGTGTGCGCCATGGCCCCCGTCGGGCCGCCGCGACGTCCATTCTTCTTTTGGGCTTTTCTCCTTCGTCCGGACTCCGATTCAAGTGAATTTTTTGTTGAACTTGACCAATTTTTAGCTATCTTTCCAATGATGTGCTCAGTTGCACCAGGTTCTTCCTGGATAATTACCAGTTTACCCTTTTTGCCTTAAGTGCTCGTTTTTCTTCGTCATGCCGTTTCTCCTTCGTCCGGACTCCGAATCATGCGATTCTTAGGTCCATCTTCATTAGTTTTTCATTGTCTTTCCAGAGATGTGCTCGGCGGCGCCTAAATCTATAGTTTTCATAAATGACTATTTTGCCCCTAGGGGCTTATTTGTCTTATTTTTGATCTTTTACTTCCGCATCAGTTCTTGTTGAGTTTCACGACCTCATGGAAGGTCACTTTGACTTCTTAGAGTCTTGTTTTCTATTTTTGCTTCCACATTCAGATCCGTTATCAGATTATCCTTACGGGTCATCACAGGATACGCTGGCCTAAAAACCAGGGTCGTCACAGGTGATATCAGAGCGACCGGGTTGGAATACATTGGACGATGGGTTTTGGGTGCATATATGCTCACGTTGTTTTGCTTTAATATGTCATATATATCTTGATAACATGCCTTATTTGATAACATGTCTTGTATAATAACATATTCACATGCTTAGGTGTTTTGAGACATCTGTTATTTGTTAAGCATACTTTATGTGTATATATGCTCTTGATAACATGTTTTGATTTGATAACATGTCTGTTTGCTTATGTGGCACCTTGAGTGGATAGTCCATTCCTATGTTTCATGCAAGCTACTTCATTTATGTCAGGTTTTGACATTGTCTCATAGGATTTGTCGTTTTCCTTGGATACATTCTTTTTTCACGAGTTTTTTCCTTGGATAGGAGAAATTCATTCTGTAAGGACCCATGTCGGGAACCTTCTTGTCTGTTTGTTGATGCGAGTAAGGCACATGTGAGTGTGGAATCGCAATCCTTGTCTGGTGGAATGAGACATGTGCCAGGGAGACACCGTTTCATTTCCTTTTCCTTTGTGGCTTCTAAATCTAAGGCCTTAAGCGTAGCGGTGCCTAGGGCGTTGTTATCAGAGTTTTGGGATTGGCCAAGATGGTCTGGCCCAACATTATTGGACCATACCCCACTCTCGCAGATGCCTGGTTCTTGCAGTGCTTTTGGTAATGATCATTCTGACATTGATGTCATTCGTATCAATAGGTTTCTCAGAGTTGACCTGGTTGGGGCATGTTATGAACTAGTGCCTTATACCGTTATGCTACCTTGCTGATGAGTAAGTGTGGGCGGGTTCTGGTCACTATTCGTACTGCCTTGTCACTCTCTTCTTTCATTGTGTTCGATGTTTTATTTTTTTGGGATTCTCTCGGTGGTTGACATTGAGTTAACGTGCCGATTCGTATGAGGTGTTGCCTCAGTTCATGGTTTCGCGTTCCTTCAGTTGATCTTTAGACTTCAGGATTTGTCCTTCAGTGCGTTGTGAGTAGTCCTTTGATTTAACCTTTTGTTCGGTCATTATTCTGTTCTCTCTGGTATGTTCCTAATTTCGGGGACGAAATTCCTTTAAGGAGGGTAGGTTGTAACGACCCGGTCATTTGCTTTCCTTTCCTTTTTCCTGAAATTTTACGAATGAATTTTTTTCGTTTAAATTTTTTTTTTTCTGAGTCTGTTTCGTGTCGCTTAGTATCATCTCGAGTGCTTGGAATTGGTTTCTGAGACTCTTTCATGTGAATTGACAACTTCCTTTGAGGACCGAGTCATTTTGGCATTTTTCGTTTATGGACACTATACGCTATTTCGTCTTTTCCCTATTCTGTCATTTTCCCTATTTCGTCTTAACTCCGTTTGTTAGTTTTTTGGCACAACCTCACTTTTCGTGCTCAGAGTTGGTCTTTGACTTCACGTGCCTTCATCTTGAGTGATTTTCTCGAAATACGTATCTTTACTTTTGTAAGAAAGTACTCTAGTTGCTCCCGGTGCCCACGGGGGCATGGATGCATAATTCTTTAGAATCTTTTTCATTTCTTGGGGTGTTTTTAGTAAATATCTTTTGAAGATATTTTATTTCAGGGGTTTTTAAGAAAATATTTTTTGAAGATATTTTTATTTTGGGCTATAAATGCACTTTTCACTTTTTGGAGGGGCCGTTGTGCAATTAATGAAAGTTATTGCAAAATGTCTTATTTGAGCATGGATCCTTGTACGGGATTCATTTTCACATTTTGTCGAGTTGTGTACTCTTGGAATTTCCTCCTGCTCGATGTTTTCCAGTTTTAGGGTTTCTGGCCCCGGTTTGCGCCAAACTTATTTTGGGCATAACTTTCTGCTCGAGACTCAGTTTTTGACGCCGTTTCTCCCGTTATTCATATTTTATCATTTTGAATCTTTTTTGTTCACAAAGTTTTTCCATTTGAGCGCGTCTGCTCAAATTTTACTTTTTTGGACCCGACGGAGCCTGTTCGGGGCACTTTTTGAGATTTCTATAAAAGGGGGGTGAGATATTTCATTTTTCATCTTCTCCCCTTTTCATGCACGACTTGGAGCTCCCATGGCAGCCTAAGGGGTGCTGCTATCTTCTCTCTCCTCTTTTGGTTCACAATTCCTTGAAGGAAAGTCTTCGGCCTTAACGTTTGTTGTTCCCCTCGCCGTGCTCTACCTTTCCCCCTTATTAGAATTCAGTTTTGACCATTTCTTGAGTTTGGTTTTGAGGTCAAGTTATGATTTTGATGAGGCTTTCATGGGGGTTATGTTCACGACGTTGTCCCCGACAAAACCTAGTAGTTTCGTCGGATTTGGAGCCGTTCCATTTTGGTGGGCCTTTGGGATTTTCATCTCAAATTGAGGTAGGAGAAGTTCTAGGTTTAAATTCTTGTTATATAACATGCTTGTGATGCTTATACTACTTATTTGCATAATTAAATATAAAATCTAGAGATTTTATTATTTATTTTTCTTGTACGGGATCTAATTTTTCTGGTTGCTCATGACTTGGTTTAAATATGTAGCATGATTTTATATTGCCCCTTGATATGCTCATTGTCATGTATTAAAATTGGAACATTGGAATAAGTATTAAAGATTTTATTTAATATTTATCTTAGGCGAAAGATTAATTCACATGGCCTTAACTAGCTTGAAATCAATATGTGTTAGCATATTAAATTAGGCCTTAGCAAGCTTTCCAACATAGTTTAATTTAAAAGTAATTGGAGGTGTTTTGAAAATTAGTAATTATTAATTAATTTAATTAATTAATTTGCCATGAGTGCACTAGTCACTCTATTTGAATTCCAACTTAATATTCTTGATGTACATGCCATATAGCTTTGCATATATTTGATTTAGAATATTCGGTTAGGTTTTGAAACCTTTTATTTAATTAAATTCCATGTTTAAGATTTAATCCTCATGGTGATATACAATTTGGAATTGTATTGTGGCATGCCAGAAAATTAAGTTTTGGTATGGTTGTTCACATGTATTAAATTGGGATTTATTGCATGAGAATTGCAACTTTTGTTTTATATTTAACTTTAGTGAAAGTTTAATTCGCATTGTCGTAAATTGAATGAAATAAACTTGTAATGTGATATTACATTAGTCCTTGGCATGTTTTCCAACATAGGTTAATTTGAGAGCATTTGGTTAAGTTTAAAAATCTAGAGATTTTAATTAAAAGAATTAATTAAAATCTATTTTGTGGTCCCATTAGCTTAATTAAGGTTTTAACTTGATATTTGTATTGGCCATGACTTGTTTACTAGTATATATTAAATAGGGACTATTTGAAGTTGTTTTAGAACCTTGGGATTTAAATTAGCATGATTTAATTAAAGTTCTACTTTGTTGTTCTAACAGCCTAATTAAGTTTTAGAATGGATATAGGTGATGACCTTGACATGCCCTTTAACATGTATTAAATTGAGGTTAATTGAAATTGAATCGAAAATCTAGAGAATTTAATTGTGTTTATCTATTTAAATTCTATCAATTTGCTACATGATCTAGTTGTGTTTTAGTAGTGGTTCTATATTCAAATCATGGACTTAGACTTGTTGTATATTCATTTGGTTATGTTTTGAACATTGGATAACATAGTTGCTATGTTTGTATTCATGAGAATATGTTTTCCTTATTGAATATATTGTTGCCTTATGTAATGATTTGCACACTTCGTGTCTAACATCTTTCATGCATAGCGTGTAACGAATCGCACACTGAAGATTCGACATTCATTATATCATATTAGTTGTGGATTTAGAGAATGTATTATATAGGATTCCAAATTTGGTTGTGCTTAGTAGATAGTTGATTGTCTTGCATATTCCTGTTGATATATGCGTTGTTGCACAAATTGTTGATTTTGAAAACTTAGGGATGTCGTTGTTTGATTATGGCTAGGACGTGGTTCTAGTACGGGGGATAGTCCCTCTATATGGTCTAGTGCGCACATAGGGAGGTTACCCATGGGCTAGTAACCCTAAAGTAACTATGTTATCAGTTTGATCTGGCGTGACGTCCGAGTATCCACTTTGTTTGATTTCGCATTTCATTTTCAAGTTGATAACTAGATGATATTGTAATTTGTTGTTTCTTATTTGTCGTTCCATTTTAAGTTACAGGATGTTAACTTTACGAAATTGTGCTTTATGCGTTGTATTGGAAGTTCCAATGTTGGTTAAATTGCATCAATATTGAAAATCGTGTTTTGACGTTCTAATAAAGTTTAGGATTGATCCTATTGATTCATTTATAACATAGACGTTAGGTGGCATGAACAACTATTGTTTTTTTATGCTTTAGATTCTAAGTTGATGGCTTTGAGAACTTAAACCTCGTTGCATTGTATAACATGCTCTTTTGTTGTTGAATTGCATGGATAATGTGATTCTTGTTAACTTGTATTCAAATATGCTTTTGTCATGTTGTATGGATTACTCTAGACCTAGTTCAATTGTATTGAAAATGCAATTCATGTTAATCTATGCTCAAGCATTCTTCTTGTCGTGTTCTTTGGATTATCCCAACTATGATTAATTTCATACACGTATGTATATCATGATTCTTGTTGCTTAGACTCTAAGGTAGCTTAGGATGCTCCCCGAGTCTCACTTGGATATAGACGTTAGGTGGCATGAGCCCTTTTAACATGTTTCACCTTAAGGTGATAAATTTGTAAAATGCTAGGTCGATGCATGCTCATCTCCTACGAGTAGCTTTATGTTACGCACCCCTACGATACTGGGGCATATTTCTGGTATGAAGACTTGGTTCGTGACGCCTTGCATTCCTTGGATGCCGTGTGGCTTTCAAGTTTCCATTTCGTGCAAATGTTAGCATGAAATGTCATTTTGTAGACTTATATGTCAAAATATGTATATTTGATTCCACGTATGTAATGTATACTTCAGTACATTCCTTTCAATGTATTTGATATGTATGAGATGAGGCCGGAGGCCAATGACCATTATATTGTATTCTATGTACTTTTTAACTTCATGAAATATTATGAAAACCTTGAAAAATCGCAAGTCATTGCTTCACCATGGTTGCATCGGGTGTGGGAATTTCATTTTCATTCTTTCATAGGGTCTTATTAATCTTGTATGAAGTGTGGTCAAGGGCCAAACGGTCATTTGACTCCATTTTACATTTTTGGATTCCATGTTTTCCATTCCAAGTCCATTTTTGCCTTTTTGCCCATTGGGGGGTCGGATTTTGCATCGGTTATATTTTTAAGTCGTGGACCATTGTAGCACGTCCAAATAGGTAAGTTACGTTTGTGTGCATGGTCGTTTCCGGGCAAAACCTTATCATTTGTGTTTTGAGTCTCTTGTGAATTCATTTTGCATTTTTTTTGCATATTCTGATATAGGGCATTATGGACCTTTCACATCAGTTTTATTTTCTTCTTTTGATATGGTTGAATAGAAAACATGATTTTAGGGGGGTTTCTTTTTCGTGTTTTTCCAGAAAATGTCGTCTTGGTACTGGAAATCCCTCATGAAGTTTCAGCTTCCAGTTTTCATTTAGCTGCTTTATGACTCTCTTGTTCAGTTCTGATCTAAGGGCATTTTGGAGATTTCACAGTGAGTTTTTTTCGATTCCGTCCGCGCTGTCGGGTAGAAAACTTGATTTTAGGGGGGTCTCTTCTTCGTGTTTTTCCAGAAAAACTCGTCTTGACCTCCGTTTCAAGCCTCAGTTCTGGGCAGATAAAAAAAATGTAGCAGCAGCCAAGGGCTGCCACCAGCCATGTCTTTGGGCGCCGGCGTGCGCGCCGGTGGGCTCGCTCATGGGCGTCGTGTGCGCCGTGGCCCTCGTCGGGCCGCCGCGACGTCAATTCTTCTTTTGGGCTTTGCTCCTTCGTCCGGACTCCGATTCAAATGAATTTTTTTTTTAACTTGACCAATTTTTCGTTGTCTTTCCAACAGGGTGTCGGTTGCACTCTGTTCTTCCTGGATAATTCCCTGTTTACTCTTTTTGCCTTAAGTGCTCGTTTTTCTTCGTCATGCCATTTCTCCTTCGTCCGGACTCCGAATCATGCGATTCTTGAGTCCATCTGGATTAGTTTTTCGTTGTCCTTCCAGCGTTGTGCTCGGTGGCACCCGAATTTACAGTTTTCAAAAATGACTATTTTGCCCCTGGGGGCTTATTTGTCATATTTTTGATCTTTTGCTTCCGCATCAGTTCTTGTTGAGTTCCTCGACTTCATGGAAGGTCACTTTGACTTCTTAGAGTCTTGTTTTTTGTTTTTGCTTCCTTATTCGGATCCGTTATCGGATCATCCTTACAGTTCATCACAGGACATGCTGGCCTAAAAACCAGGGTTATCACAGGTGGTATCAGAGCGTCCGGGTTCGAATACCTTGGACGACGGGTTTTGGGTGCATATCATGCTCACGTTGTTTTGCTTTGATATGTTATTTATATCTTGATAACATGCCTTATTTGATAACATGTCTCGTATGATAACATGTTCACATGCTTAGGTGTTTTGAGACATCTATTATTTATTAAGCATACTTTATGTGTATATTTGCTCTTGATAACATGTTTTGATATGATAACATGTCTGTTTGCCTATGTGGCACCTTGAGTGGATAGTCCATTCCTATGTTTCATGCTAACTACTTCCTTTATGTTAGGTTTTGACATTGTCTCATAGGATTTGTCGTATTCCTTGGATGCATTCTTTTTTCACGAGTTTCTTCCTTGGATAGGAGAAATTCATTCTGTAATGACCCATGTCGGGAACCTTCTTGTCTGTTTGTTGATGCGAGTAAGGCTTATGTGAGTGTGGAATCGCAATCCTTGTCTGGTGGAGTGAGACGTGTGCCAGGGAGACACCGTTTCATTTCCTTTTCCTTTGTTGCTTCTAGATCTAAGGCCTTAAGCATAGCGGTGCCTAGGGCATTGTTGTCAGAGTTTTGGGATTGGCCAAGATGGTCTGGCCCGACATTATTGGACCATACCCCACTCTCGCAGATGCCTGGTTCTCGCAGTGCTTTTGGTAATGATCATTCTGACATTGATGTCATCCGTATCAATAGGTTTCTCAGAGTTGACCTGGTTGGGGCATGTTATAAACTAGTGCCTTATACCGTTATGCAACCTTGCTGACGAGTAAGTGTGGGCGGGTTCTGGTCATTGTTCATACTGCCTTATCACTCTCTTCTTTCACTGTGTTCGACGTTTTGTTTTCTTGGGATTCTCTCAATGGTTGACGTTGAGTTAACATGCCAATTCGTATGAGGTGTTGCCTCAGTTCATGGTTTTGTGTTCCTTCAGTTGATTTTTAGACTTCAGGATTTGTCCTTTAGTGCGTTGTGAGCTGTCCTTTGATTTGACCTTTTGTTCAGTCATTATTCTGTTCTCTCTGGTATGTTCCTAATTTCGGGGATGAAATTCCTTTAAGGAGGGTAGGTTGTAATGACCCAGTCATTTACCTTCCTTTCTTTTTTCCTGAAATTTTACGAATGAATTTTTTTCGTTTAATTTTCTTTTCTGAGCTCTGTTTCGTGTCGCTTAGTGTAATCTCGAGTGCTCAGAATTGGTTTCTGGGACTCTTTCATGTGAATTGACAATTTCCTTTGAGGACCGAGTCATTTTCGTCTGTTTCGTTTTCGGACACTATGCGCTATTTCGTCTTTTCCCTATTATGTCATTTTCCCTATTTCGTCTTATCTCCGTTTGTCAGTTTTTGGCACAACCTCACTTTTTGTGCTCGGAGTTGGTTTTTGACTTCACGTGCCTTCATCTTGAGTGGTTTTCTCGGAATACGTATCTTTACTTTTGCAACAAAGTACTCTGCTTGCTCCCGGTGCCCACAGGGGCATGGATGCACAATTCTTTAGAATCTTTTTCATTTCTTGGGGTGTTTTTTGTAAATATCTTTTGAAGATATTTTATTATAGTGGTTTTTAAGAAAAAATTTTTTGAAGATATTTTTATTCAGGGCCATAAGTGCAGTTTTCACTTTTTGGAGGGGCCATTGTGCAATTAATGAAAGTTATTGCAAAATGTCTTGTTTGAGCCTGGGTCCTCGTATGGGATTCATTTTCATATTTCATCAAGTAGTGTACTCTTGAAAATTCCTCTTGCTCGATGTTTTCCAGTTTCAGGGTTTTTGGCCTTAATTTGCGCCAAACTTATTTTGGGTATAACTTTCTGCTCGGGACTCGGTTTTTGACGACGTTTCTTTCGTTGTTCATATTTTATCATTTTGAATATTTTTTTTCACAAAGTTTTTCCATTGGAGTGCGTCTGCTTAAATTTTACTTTTTCGGACCCGACGGGGCCCGTTCGGGGCACGTTTTGAGATTTCTATAAAAGGGGGGTGAGATATTTCATTTTTCATCTTCTCCCCTCTTCATGCATGACTTGGAGCTTCCATGGCAGCCCAAGGGGTGCTGCCATCTTCTCTCTCCTCTTTTAGTTCACTTTTCCCTGATGGAAAGTCTTCGGCCTTAAAGTTTGTTGTTCCCCACGCCGTGCTCTACCTTTCCCCCTTATTTGAATTTAGTTTTGACCATTTCTTGAGTTTGGTTTTGAGGTCAAGTTATGATTTTGATGGGGCTTTTATGGGGGTTATGTTCACGGCGTTGTCCCCGACAAAACCTAATAGTTTCATCGGATTCGGAGCCGTTCCATTTTAGTGGGCCTTTGGAATTTTCATCTCAAATTGATGTAGGAGATGTTTTAGGTTTATATTCTTGTTATATAGCGTCTTTGTGATGCTTATACTACTTGTTTGCATGATTAATATAAAATCTAGAGATTTTATTATTTATTTTTCTTGTACGGGATCTAATTTTCCCGGTTGCTCATGACTTGGTTTAAACATGTAGCATGATTTTGTATTGCCCCTTGATATGCTCATTGTCGTGTATTAAAATTGGAACATTTGAATAAGTATTAAAGATTTCATTTAATATTTATCTTAGGTGAAAGATTAATTCACATGGCCTTAACTAGTTTGAAATAAATACGTGTTAGCATATCAAATTAGGCCTTAGCATGCTCTCCAACATAGTTGAATTTAAAAGTAATTGGAGGTGTTTTGAAAATTTGTAATTATTAATTAATTTAATTAATTAATTTGCCCCGAGTGCACTATTCACTCTATTTGAATTCCGACTTGATATTCTTGATTTACATGCCATATAGCTTCACATATATTTGATTTAGAATATTCGGTTAGGTTTTGAAACCTTTTATTTAATTAAATTCTATGTTTAAGATTTAATCCTCATGGTGATATACAACTTGGAATTGTATTGTGGCATACTAGAAAATTAAGTTTTGGTATGGTTGTTCACATGTATTAAATTGGGATTTATTGCATGAGAATTGCAACTTTTGTTTTATATTTAACTTTAGTGAAAGTTTAATTCCCATAGTCGTAAATTGAATGAAATAAACTTGTCATGTGATATTACATTAGTCCTTGGCATGTTTTCCAACATAGGTTAATTTGAGAGCATTTGGTTAAGTTTAAAAATCTAGAGATTTTAATTAAAAGAATTAATTAAAATCTATTTTGTGGTCCCATTAGCTTAATTAAGGTTTTAACTTGATATTTGTATTGGCCATGACTTGTTTACTAGTATATATTAAATTGGGAGTATCTGAAGTTGTTTTAGAACCTTGGGATTTAAATTAGCATGATTTAATTAAAGTTCTACTTTGTTGTTCTAACAACCCCAATTGAGTTTTAGAATGGATATAGGTGATGACCTTGCCATGCCCTCTAACATGTATTAAATTGAGTATAATTGAAATTGAATCAGAAATCTAGAGAATTTAATTGTGTTTATCTATTTAAATTCTATCAATTTGCTCCATGATCTAGTTGTGTTTTAGAAGTGGTTTCTATATTCAAATCATGGACTTAAACTTGTTGTATATTCATTTGGTTATATTTTGAACATTGGATAACATAGTTGCTATGTTTGTATTCATGAAAATATGTTTTCCTTATTGAATATATTGTTGCCTTGTGTAATGATTTGCACACTTCGTGTTTAACATCTTTCATGCATAGCGTGTAACGAATCGCACACTGAAGATTCGACATTTATCATATCATATTAGTTGTGGATTAAGAGCATGTATTGTATAGGTTTCCAAATTTGGTTGTGCTTAGTAGATAGTTGATTATCTCACATATTCCTGTTGATATATGCGTTGTTGCACAACTTGTTGATTTTGGAAACTTGGGGGTGTCGTTGTTTGACTATGGCTAGGACGTGTTTTTAGTACGGGGGATAGTCCCTCTATATGGTCTAGTGCGCACATAGGAATGTTACCCATAGGCTAGTAACCCTAAAGTAACTATGTTGTCGGTTTGATCCGGCGTGACATCCAAGTATCCACTTTGTTTGATTTCGCATTTCATTTTCAAGTTGATAACTAGATGATTTTGTAACTTGTTGTTTCTTATTTGTCGTTCCATTTTAAGTTACAGGATGTTAACTTTGCGAAATTGTGCTTTATACGTTGTATTGGAAGTTCCAATGTTGGTTAAATTGCATCGATATTGAAAATCGTGTTTTGACGTTCTAATAAAGCTTAGGATTGATCCTATTGATTCATTTATAACATAGACGTTAGGTGGCATGAACCACTACTGTTATTTTGTGCTTTAGATTCTCAGTTGATGGCTTTGAGAACTTAAACCTCGTTGCATTGTATAACATGCTCCTTTGTTATTGAATTGCATGGATAATGTGATTCTTGTTAACTTATATTCAAATATGCTTTTGTCATGTTGTATGGATTACTCTAGACCTAGTTCAATTGTATTGAAAATGAAATTCATGTTAATCTATGCTGAAGCATTCTTCTTGTCGTGTTCTTTGGATTATCTCAACCATGATTCGTTTCATACACGTATGTATATCATGATTCTTATTGCTTAGACTCTAAGGTAGCTTAGGATGCTCCTCGAGTCTCACTTGGACATAGACGTTAGGTGGCATGAGCCCCTTTAACATGTTTCACCTTAAGGTGATAAATTTGTAAAATGCTAGGTCGATGCATGCTTATCTCCTACGAGTAGCTTTATGTTACGCACCCCTACGATACTGGGGCATATTTCAGGTACGAAGACTTGGTTCGTAATGCCTAGCATTCCTTGGATGTCGTGTAGCTTTAAAGTTTCCATTTCAAGCAAATGTTAGCATGAAATGTCATTTTGTAGACTTATATGTCAAAATATGTATATTTGATTCCATGTATATAATGTGTACTTAAGTACACTCCTTTCAATGTATTTGATATGTATGAGATGAGGCTGGAGGCCAATGACCATTATATTGTATTCTATGTACTTTTTAACTTCATGAAATATTATGAAAACCTTGAAAAATTGCAAGTCATTGCTTCACCATGGTTGCATTGGGTGTGGGAATTCCATTTTCATTCTTTCTTAGGGTCTTATTAATCTTATATGAAGTGTGGCCAAGGGCCAAACGGTCATTTGACTCTATTTTACATTTTTGGATTTCATGTTTTCCATTCCAAGTCCATTTTTGCCTTTTTGCCCGTTGGGGGGTCGAATTTTGCATCGGCTATATTTTTAAGTCGTGGACCATTGTAGCACGTCCAAATAGGTAAGTTACGCTTGTGTGCATGGTCGTTTCTGGGCAAAACCTTATCGCTTGTGTTTTGATTCTCTTGTGAATTCATTTCGCATTTTTTTTTTGCATATTCTGATCTTGGGGCATTATAGACCTTTCACATCAGTTTTATTTTCTTTTTTTGACATGGTTGAATAGAAAACATGATTTTAGGGGGGGTTTCTTCTTCGTGTTTTTCTAGAAAATGTCGTCTTGGTACCGGAAATCCCTCGTGAAGTTTCAGCTTCCAGTTTTCATTTAGCAGCTTTATGACCCTCTTGTTCAGTTCTGATCTAGGGGCATTTTGGGGATTTCACAGTGAGTTTTTTTCGATTCCGTCCATGAAGTCGAGTAGAAAACTCGATTTTTGGGGTGGTTTCTTCTTCATGTTTTTTTACAGAAAAACTCGTCTTGACCTCCGTTTCAAGCCTCAGTTTTGGGCAGATCAAAAAAATGTAGTAGTAGCCAAGGGCTGCCACCAGTCATGTCTTTAGGCGCTGGCATGCGCGCCGGTGGGCTCGCGCATGGGCGCCGTGTGCGCCATGGCCCTCGTCGGGCCGCCGTGACGTCAATTCTTCTTTTGGGCTTTTCTCTTTTGTCCGGACTCCGATTCAAGTGAATTTTTTTTCGAACTTGACCAATTTTTCGCTGTCTTTCCAACGATGTGCTTGGTTGCACCCGGTTCTTCCTGGATAATTACCAGTTTACCCTTTTTGCCTTAAGTGCTCGTTTTTCTTCGTCATACCGTTTCTCCTTCGTCCGGACTCCGAATCATGCGATTCTTGAGTCCATCTTGATTAGTTTTTCATTGTCCTTCCAACGGTGTGCTCGGTGGCACCTGAATCTATGGTTTTTAGAAATGACTATTTTGCCCCTGGGGGCTTATTTGTCATATTTTTGATCTTTTGCTTCCGCATCAGTTCTTGTTGAGTTCCATGACCTCATGGAAGGTCACTTTGACTTCTTAGAGTCTTGTTTTCTGTTTTCGCTTCCGCATTCAGATCCGTGATCGGATCATCCTTACAGTTCATCACATGACACGCTGGCCTAAAATCCAGGGTCGTCCCAGTGCAAATACTAGCCCATCTAACCGTGTAAATAATTTTATCTAACCGGTTTGATGACTTAGTCCAAAGATTATGCAAAATTGAAGACCCATCTAACAGGGTAGATGGATGCATCTAACCGATTAGATGGCCATCTAATCGGTTAGATTGTGACAGCCTGAATTTCAAGAGCTCGATGCGTTAATGAGTAACCCTGGACATGACCTGATATCGAGTCTGAAAGACGGAAGCAAGAAAGAAGGGAAGTCTCTAGGGATAGACATTACCTTTAAGATAACAAGTGTCCTTCTAAGAAGTCATGAACTCAAAAGGAAAACAAGAATGCGGAAGCTTAGGTTAAAAGAAATCAAAAGCAAAAACAAGGGTAGAATGGTCAATTCATAACTAAGGAGGGAAATTTGACTTTAAACAAGTCAAATAAAGTCTGTAAAATCCAACCTAACCATTACATAATGTTCTATGAAGTTTAAAGGACTTTTGGTATGGTTTTCCCAAAGACCCCTTCTTGGTTCAAAAGAAAATCTGACACTATTCTACTAAAATGATCATATATGTGATACCCCTTGACTCCGAGACATGGGTTGATCAGGCCCAAGCCCAAACCCGAGGGAATATCAATCAATTAATATTTAAATGAACACAGATTTCGAAATGAATTAAGAATTAAATAATTAAAAGCTGAAAAGAAATTCTAAATTTAAAAATCCTTAAATAAATAAAATCAAAATCTAGAAATCCAAACCTCTATAAAAACCTCCAATAATTAACAACTCGGGAATCCATCTCTAGTGGACCCCTAATAAAAATCCAAACTGAAATGTAAATAACTAAAAGAACATCTAAAGTTAAACCATGGCGGAAAACCCTATATAATCGGAAGAATGAGTAATTGTCCCTACTCAGCTCGATCAAACTCTAAGATTGGAATCGCCTGATACCTGAAAAATAAGAGTGGGTCAGGCCCGCGCGCAAGTTCCATACTACTACAATCCAAGCAGAGACCCGATACGCATGTACATCTTAAACAATCCAATAATAACAATATAGTCCGTAGGTATAAATATATTCACACTACAGGACTCTCACTAAACTATAGGCCTGTCTCAACCTGACTAGTAGGCATCATGCAAAACGCACCTAAAATGGGCATGAGTACTCAGGCCTAGCATGGTACACATCAAACCATCATAGCCAATTATGCATCCCAATGCATATACGCTCCCTAACCATCGACTCCGAGACTCAGGCTTATATCGTGGTACCATAATAATATATTTAAAATCCATCCAAAACCAAGTGTGTCATTCAGCTATTTAGTGACCTGACACAAATATAGGTAGAACTTAACTTATGTAGTTAATCCATCCCCTATTCCAGAATAGGTAGGTATTAGCATTTTGATCCAAATACGTACCTAATATGCCACTGTCCCATACCAGTACATACAATCCATAAATCCAATAGTTGATAATACAGATAAAATAGATATCAACAAGTCCATAATAAGTATAATAAGAATATGTAACTTAACACACTTATCTTAAGCCACTGATACAGGATTTCAACAATTGAAAATGCAAATAAGAGGTATAACCATTCTTCAATCCATGATAAGCATAATAAAAAATATATTCATTAACATGCTTATTTACTGCCTATGATACATGATTAAACTGTGTAACCATTTACGAAAAATTGCTAAAATATGAACCAACAATTTAAAACATCTAAATCCAAACAGTATGCAACTTCAATTAAGAATTATATACTGTTTAATCTATTAACACCACGTGGTTCATTAATACACATTTTGAGAGATTAATACATAACCTAGAAATCATTTTAATCCTTTTTAGACGTTCTTAATTCACTCTGGAACTCCAAAATCCAAGCACTGTGGCCAGATTCGTCAAAATGCATCACACAGGGAAAGATCATTCTCTTTCAAATCGAAGAGCCTTTCGTTTTTTCAAAGAGCCTGCTCTTTGCCTACTACGCGTCTTCTGCTTCATCTTCGGTAACTTCCGATGATTCCGTTCATCTATGTTAAGGTCTCTAATGGTCTTAACTAAGTCCCAGAGCTATTCAGAAAAAATAATCCAACTCCTTTATGCATTAATCAACATTAAATAATACGAGTATTCATACATAAAGCTTCAAATCAAGCACATAAAAATTCATTTAAACACATACGGTTTTAATGAAATTCTAACATGCATAAACAATAAATTTTACGCTTATTTACTCCTGGAATTGGTTTAGGCGTGTAAAGAACACAGGTCAAAGGGAGGGAGATAGATATAAAAATTGCCTTTAGGTTTCGGTTTGAAACCTTTTAACGTCGTCTCTGAGTTTTTCGACGAAATCCTAGACTGCCGTTCAACACCTCTGTTGCCCTTGGTTTCACCCACAAACAACCACCCTTTGTTCTCTCCTTGACTCAGTCTTAGTCTCAGCCAAACCCTAATTCTCTAGCTCTGTTTTCCTCTCAAACCTCTCTCTGTTTCTCTCTGCCTCTCAGTACGTGAATAGGGTTCTAAAAACCCTTGGCAGACTCATTTGTTATAATATATAGGCTTCTAAAAACCCAAACCCTAATCCTAATTATAATAAAAGAATAAAATAGAAAGATAATTAATTCTATACTAAGTCGGCTATAACAAAATGTGATTACCTAAAA
The DNA here is from genome assembly GCF_030987335.1 of Cornus florida. Lineage (NCBI taxonomy): Eukaryota > Viridiplantae > Streptophyta > Magnoliopsida > Cornales > Cornaceae > Cornus > Cornus florida. The sequence goes on from NW_026775581.1 coordinate 23,596,552, forward strand.
GAAAACAAAACCCTAATTAAACAAGATTAAAATTTACCAACCACTGATCCTAATTTAACAATTAATGACAACAACTAATTTAAATTACCACATAATCATAACATCAATTGCACAATTAATTTAATTCAATAAAAATAATTAAATAAATAATTTAGTAAAACAAAACAATTAAGCAAAGAATTTAAATAAAATAAAACAATTAATCAAATAATTCAATAAAATAAAACACTTAAACATTTAGGCAAATAATCAAATAAACATGCACTAAAATAATAAATTAAAATGCCGAGACTATCATTTTAAAATTAGCGATATTACAATATCTTTCAGTAGGAAAAGAATCTGAAGATGTGATTGGTACCATTGGAATGCTGACTCAAAATCCTTGAATTTAGACTCAAGAATCACCTAATTTGGATCTAAAATGAGCAAGTTATAACCATTGGAAGACAGGGCAACAAAGCTGTCAAGCAGTAGGAAAGAGTAGGCTCAGCTGACAACTGAGTCGGCTCGGTTACCAACCGAGTCGACTTCTTTGCCAACTGAGTCGAATCCTTTGGGCTGAGAGCATGCAAAATGAGACAAATGAAGCCCAAATGAACCAAGTTGACTCCTTTAAGAACCAAGTCGGCTCAGTTGAAGAAAGAGTCGACTCAGTTAGCAATTGAGCTGACTCAAACCTGGCAACAAGGGAAAAAAAATGCAGTAGGGCTGCTATCTGATACATGCATTCATAATACTTAAAAATGGTTTCTTTGGCACCAAAAAATGATGAATAAGCTCCTCAAACATGAATGTTCATTTGCAAGTGTGTATAACATACCTAAGTGTGCAATTTAACCAATAAAAGACAATAAACAAAAGATGGCTCTAAGTCCTCATTACATGTATGTTGAAGCGACATCAAAATAAAGTACTTAAGTACATTTATACATATTAAAGGAAGTTATACAAGCCTTCAAATACCATACATCCATGGTATACAAAAATCTGATCCAAAAGAGAGCATGCTAAACATTGCATGAAATGTACACAAAAGTTATTTATTTGCTACCAAGCCAAACTAGGGATGTTATGCATCGCAAAACAAGGTCTCCTTACCTGAAAAGTCCCAAACAACTAGGGTGAGTAAATAAATTACTCGTAGGAAGAAGAGCATGCATATACCCTAAAGTTTCAAATGTCATGCAAGTTAAATATAGACGAATACATTGGGATCATTCCTCCTAACGTCTAAGTTGCAAGGTGAACTAAAGGATCATATCAAGCTACATTAAGCAATTAAAATGAAATACTCAATGCACAAGTATACAAAGCACAAGTACACTAAACCATACTAAAACCTTAAGCACCAAATCATATGCTACAAGTAATCATTGATTAACATCTTGGAATTGAATGCGAAATCAAGTAATGGAATATCTTGGACATAGAATCTCAGAATTTAAGTAAGACGTTTAGTTATTTCGGGTTATTAGCCCGCAAGGAACCACCTAGTGTGCACGGGGAGAACTCGTACCTCCGGCACTAAAGCCAAACTTTAGCCGTCAAATGAACAATACCCCAAGTCTTTCCAAAATCAACAATAAGCACAAAACTTGTACTCAAATAAATAATGCATAAAACCACCTTCCATGCATAAATAGGGTGAAACCACACAAACCATGTCCTAGGGTTTCATGTCTACAATGGCATTTAAAATGTCAAATCTTCAATTGTGCGATTTGCTACACAAAACAATGGCATACAAAATGTCAAATTTTCAATGTACGATTTTCTACACATACCATGATATCATATATCATACGAAATCAATTCCCCATCAAGGTAGGCCACAATTACTAAGTCATCCCAGATTCTCAGAACCCGGTGCGTCAGCGAGTTACCCAAAAATTGACCAGATAACAAATCCCAAATGCGGAAGCAATAAAATAGAAGAAGTCTCTGGAGATGAATACCATCTCTAAGACGTCAAAATGACCTTCTAAGAAGTTACAAGACTTAAAAAGAAATTAAGAGCGGAAGCTACGACTAAAACGAACCGAAAACCAAGACAGGGGTAAAATGGTTATTTTACCCTAAGAGAAGGAAATTTGACTTTCAACAAGTCTAATGAAATCAAAATAACCCAATTAGATCCTTTGGTAACTTTATATGAAGTTCTAGGGGCATTGGGAATGAAATCCCACAGAAACCCTAACCCTATTTGAACAAATCCCGACACTGTTCCCCTAAAATGATCCTATCTTTCAGTATGAGTTAAATTTGAAAATGGGATTAGTACCATTGGAAATTTGACTTAAAATTGAATTTAGACTCAAGAATCACCTAATTTAAACTTAAAATGAGAAAGTTATGGCCATAATAAAACAAGGTTGCAAAGCTGTCAAAACCGCATGATCTCATTGCATTGCGGACAGACGCCAAGAGCTATGGGCGCCCGCCAAAAGGCTGAGTTGCTGCCAAAGAAAAGGAAATGGGGCTTCGGTAGGTTTTCCTAAGACCTAAATTGATTATGCAACCTTCATATACACCCTATGGACCCTTGGAATTCTCGGAACAATTGGCACGGTTCTCGAAAAAAAAAATGAATAGTAACCATGACCTAAAATGCAAAAATGGGACTTTTTAGAAAAGTTTGTGAAATAACCCCCTCTCAAAGAAAGTCTTAAGATAACTTATAGTCCAAACCAAAATTGAAGTGCAAAGGAAACGACCCAAATGCCCCCAAGTGCATACATTGCTGATAAGCGATGAAAAGTGCGCAATTAAACCTCTTAAGTTTAGGTATTCTATGACCTTTATCTATCTTACTTTCCCATTTTAGACTAATTTCATATTATTGCCCTTTTCAGGCACTTATCCTAAAAATAAGTTAATTCAGCCAAATAAGAGCATTAAAGAAGCTAACTCAAGCTGAATAGAAGAAAGGAGCAAAGTGGAAGCAAAATGAAGCAAAGTGTGGAAATTAACAAGTTCGATCGATCTCAACATCACTTCAATCGATCAAAGCAAGATCGATCTGGACACTTCAAGATGGATCTAAGCCCTTGTCCTTATCCAAAAGATTCCACAATGTTCGATCGATCCAACCATTCTTCGATCGATTGAACATATTTGATCTTTATTCACACCTACCACCCCACCTACCACTTTTATCTCTTTCCCAAAATATCCCAAAATATCTGAGAGATTTGTATTTATTCAAAAAGGCACCACCAAGGATGGATTGATCTCTACAGCATTCAATGGATCTCAGCACAGTTCGATCGATCTCTACATAGTTCGATCGATCGAACCTCCTCAAGTCTGGAAAAAAATAAGTTCCAGCTCATTAAATGTTGGCTCAAGGTGCAACCAGTGCAAGGACCCTAGTGCACGAATCCAGACCATTGGGTGTGACACTTGACCTACCTATATAAGGATTTTGAGCCTTTTTTACAAGGGGGGAGACATATCTCATACATATCTCATATACCATCTCATAGACTTGAAGAAAAATATATTCTTAGAGAGGAAGAAAAGAGAGGAGGAGAGGCTAAAAACACATCTTTGGGAGTTCTTCCATTATTCTAGGGTTTTCATTAAGAATGAGGTCATTCCTACTATGGAGATAGCCCTTGAGGGTTGGATGACTACTTCAATGAGTGGTTAAACATCTTCTTGGGGCTAGAGTTAGCCTTAAGCATGCTTTCTAGACTCTAATGCTTTGTATTTTGAGGGGATTTGTGTTGTAATCTTGTTTTGACATTTATTTTATATATGAATCTTGTTTATTCAATGATTTGTGTGGTTTAATACTTCCAATTGATCATTTCATTTTATCCATATGTCTATGTATGCTAGAATAAATGTTCATGTGTTTATCTCTAGTTTTTGTATTATTGATGTATATCTATGTGTGTTGATGCTATAGAACTAGAGATTGTTAAGGCATAGTGCTTAATGGAATACGATTGTGGTTTATTTGATGGTTCATACTCATGTCCTGATGGATTGTGCCTCTCCTTTAGTTTCTTTAGTTTAATTTTCATGCCCTTAGCTTAGTTGTAGTGTAGTTACCTTAGTTGTTAGATAGGAAGACAATCCATGCTTGTAGTTTGATGTTCCATGCTTATGAATGCAAGTAGTATTATTTTTTAACCATGTGATGTGTTTGGATTGTGAGCTTAAAGGAAGGATTAATGGCTTAGTTTGATGTATTGTGCTATTCACTAGGTTGCTTAGACAATATATGCTTAATTGGTCATCCATACTTGTTGAAACAATCAATCACACACTTTCAAATTGCAACACATGTTTCCCCTCATTAATTATGCATTGAATGTCTAGAATGGTGATGTTTAGTGGTGACTCCAAGACCTCACTCTCTTGTTTTCTTTAAATTTCATTTAATTTGCTTATTCTACATTAAACTTGTTTAGTTTAATTTATAGTCTACTCAACTAAACACACCATCTCTTGATCACTCGACCTACTAACCCTATACATTATTTGCATTACAAGTACGCCTAAAAATCCCTTGGGATGATCCCTACTCACCCTAGCTATCTTTTTAGTTAGAGGTAGTAGTGGCATTTATAAAATTTAAAACTTGGCCACACTATTTTATTGCAAATTTGGGTGCAACCGATGGCATCACAACAAGTTTTTGGCGCCGTTGCCGGGGATTCAAATTGGCAACGTTATGTTTTGGAAACAAATACGAATTAGTACTCTTTTGATCGTGTCTTTACTTTATTTTATTTCTTGTTACTTATTGTGTTTGTTCTTACTTGGCTAGGTGAATTGAGCAAAGGAAGTTGAGCAAAGGAGAATTGAAAGCAAGGAAGCCAAGTGAAGCTAAGCAAAATCACTAAAAGGAGCTAAAATTTAAAAATTTGCAAAGCATAGCAAGGCTTGAAACTTAAAAGTTTAATTGAAGTTGCTTAAGGATCCTTTGTGAGATCTTTCTAACTCAATCTCTAGTTAAATCATCGGCCCGCGTGGTGGCAAGTTTTTCAATTCTTAGATAAATCGTGAGCCCGCGTAGAGGCAATTTACTTTTTCTTTGCATGTTATTCAAGCATGGGATTATGGAATCATTGTATGTGGAGATTTGTTGATTGATTTGTTGTGGGGGCGAAGTGATTGTTTTGATTTTTGTGCGGTCTTAACCCACCCTTCATCATCCTAATGGAAAATCTAGAGGGTCATCTTAGTTATTTAGACCCGAATTTCATGGAACACCCGCCTTTCAACCAATTTCCTCCTGGAGTTCAAGCTCCAATTCCTCCAATGGTCTTTCGTGATCATTACAATCTCCATGAATACTATGAACCAACTTGTATTATGCTTCCTAATTTTGGAGCCGATTAATATGAGATTAAGCCCGAGACTATTCAAATGTGTCCACTCTTCTATGGCTTAGATGATGAAGAACCATATAAACATATTGGTGAATTCCTTGAAATATGCTCTACCGTGAGGTACATGAATGTCCCAGAAGAAGTTCTTAGGCTACTTCTCTTCCCTTTCACTCTTAAAAATAAGGATAAGCATTGGTTCAACAACTTGGGGGCAAATTCAATAACTTCTTGGCACAAATGCAAAATGAATTTTTAAAGAAATTTTACCCCGTGAGTTTGACCAATGTTATGCGAACTTCTATTCGTGAATTTTCTTAAAGGGAAGGAGAACTTTTGCATGAGGCTTGGGAAAGATTGAATGACTTGTTAAGGAAATGCCCACACCATGGCATTCCTAAATGGTAAGTAGTTCAATATTTCTATGAAAGTCTATCCGATATTCACAAGGACATTGTTGATACCTCATGTGAAGGATCATATTTTGGGAAACATGAAGATGATGTTTGGCACCTTTTTGAGAAAATGAGTGAAAATTCATTGCATAAGTGTCACACTTCTCGATTGAGTCATGATTCTAATAACAAAAAGAAAAATTTGAAAGTGTGTCAAATTGAGAGCCAATGGAGATTTTTGCCGAGGTCAAAATCCTCACTCAAAAACTTGATCAATTTTTATTGAGTCAAAAATCGGCAAATCAATCATCTCCTCTTCTTAATCATCATCTTCATCATTCTTGTGAGCCATGTATGACTTGTTCAAGTGTATTGCATACTACTTCCAATTGTCCCCATAGACATGCGATTTGATGAACACTATAACAAGTCAATGCCACATTTGCTCACCCTCTTTCAAATGTTTATGTTCCAGTGTGGAGTGAACATTCAGATCCATTTCAAGCTAAAGAATTTCAGAATCGATATATCTCTCCTCATCAAAGAATTAAAGGTTCAAGGGGATTTGTCTCACCTTCTTCTTTTCATCAAAGAATGAATCATTTCTCTCATCCTCAAGCTTATAATTCTCAAAGTAGCTCTAATCATCCTCATGAACTTTCTAATAACCCCACATTTGAAGATAAGGTCTTAGTGGCTTTGGGTAGTTTAGAAATGAATACAAATTTGTTACATTCTCATTCTAAATTGATATCAAAGCTTGAATCTCAAATAGGGATGATAGCTAATGTATTGAATGCGAGAGAGATGGGTAAATTACCTAGCCAACCCGAAAGGAACCCAAAAGCCCAACATTTTTTGAAAGTAAACTCTACATCGGGGTGTCCTTCCCAAGAACAAGTGCAAGCCATTATTACTTTGAAAAGTGGTAGACAAGTTGACATTAGGGTTGAGAAACCAAGAGAAGATAGTGAACTAGTGTAACCAAAAGTTGACACCCGTCCCGTTTCCAATCTTACTCCTACTTCCTTGGATGAGAATGTCACCATCAAGAACTCACAACCCTCTTCATCTTCTCCTCAAGTTGCAAGGTTTTATGAGCCAAAAGCTCCATTTCCTTATGCTTTAAAAGAAACTTCGCCTTTTGGGAGGCAAGAAGGAAAAATCGATGATATGATGGAAGTCTTCAAACAAGTCAACATAAATCTTCCTCTCTTAGATGCAATTAGGCAAATTCCGCCTTATGCAAAATTCTTGAAAGATCTTTGCACACAAAAGAGGAAAAGTAAGGGACAAGACCCTAAAAAAGTGTTTCTCACGGAGCAAGTGAACTCCATCATTCAACATAACACTCCACCTAAGTTCAAAGATCCCGGTGCTCCGACCATCTCATGTGTAATTGGAACCCATGAAGTTCATAGAGCTCTTCTTGACTTATGGGCAAGTGTCCATTTGATTCCTTACTCCGTGTATGTCCAACTGGGTTTGAATGAGTTGAAGCCAACCTCGGTGGTGCTTCAATTGGCCGATAGATCTATCAAAACACCTAGGGGCATGATTGATGACATATTCATCAAGGTTGACAAGTTTTACTTCCCGGTCAATTTTGTAGTTCTTGATATCGAACCGGTTGCTAATCATACCAACCACATTCCAATCATCTTAGGAAGGCCATCTCTTGCTACCACAAATGCAACTATTAATTGTAGATCCAGGGTTATAGACCTTTCTTTTGGTAATATGATGGTTAAGCTTAATGTATTCAATGAAAGTCGACATCCCATTGATGAAGACGAGTGTTGCCTCATAGATGTCTTAGATGAGATTATAGAGGAGTCCATTCCTTCAATGGTTATAAAAAAACCAACCGAGGACAATCTTTCATCTCTTTTAGCCAATGATCCTCTTGCATCTTGTCTCATTGAAATGTATGAAAGTTGTGGATTTGATAATGAAGAATCAATGAATAAGGTTAATAATCTAATGGAATCCGTTGTAAGTCTGGACTTTCCACCTTGGAAAGCTCCAAAAGAACCACTTCCTCCACACTTTAGCACTCTACCGGTCCCATCTCTAGTCTCTCCTCCCACTCTTAAGCTTAAAACTCTCCCTCCCGATTTTAAGTATGCCTTCCTAGGCCCGAAAGAGACTCTTCTGGTCATCATCTCTTCAAATCTTGAAAAAGATCAAGAGAATTCTCTTTTAAATGTGCTTAAGGAAAATAAGGAAGCTATTAGGTGGAGTGTGGTGAATCTAAAGGGAATTGACCCTTCCATTTGTATGCATCGCATTCTTATGGAAGAGGATGCAAAACCCTTTAGAGACGCCCAAAGGAGATTGAATCCCAACATGAAAGAAGTTGTTAAAAAGGTCTTAGATGTTGGTATTATTTATCCAATCTCTGATAGCAAATAGGTGAGGCCAACTTAAGTAGTTCCCAAACAAATCGGGGATTATGGTGGTTGAAAATGCAAAAGGTGGGGTAATTTCTAAGTGTACCGCCAATTCATAGCGTGTATGCATTAACTACCAAAAATTGAATACCGCCACTAGGAAAGATCACTTCCCTTTGCCATTTATTGATCAAATCCTAGAGAGATTGGCCGGGCAACAATATTATTGCTTTTTTTATGGCTATTCGGGTTATAATCAGGTAGCACTTGACCCCTTAGACCAAGAGAAAACCACCTTTATTTGTCCTTCTGGCACATTTGCTTATAGACGGATGCCTTTGGGTTTGTGCAATGCTCCCGCAACATTCCAAAGGTGTATGATGTCAATTTTCTTGGACATGGTGGAAGAGTATCTTGAGGTCTTTATGGATGATTTTTTTGTCTTTGGGTCTTTATTTGATGCATGCCTCAAAAATCTAAATTTGGTGCTTAAAGGATGTCGTGAAAGAAACCTTGTTCTTAGTTGGGAAAAGAGCCATTTCATGGTTCAAGAAGGTATTGTTTTGGGTCGCGTCATCTCAAAAAGAGGAATTGAGGTGGATAAAGCGAAAGTTGAGCTCAATTCTGAATTACCTCCACCTTCTACGGTGAAAGAGGTTCGCTCCTTGCTAGGTCATGTTGGCTTCTATCTCCGTTTCATCAAAGACTTTAGCAAAATAGCTAGACCCTTGTGTAATCTTCTCGCTAAGGAAACTCCTTTTGTCTTTGATCAAGCATGCCTTGATGCTTTTCATAAATTATGTGACTTATTGTCATCTACTCCTATTATGCAACCTCCTAATTGGTCATTACCCTTTGAAATCATATATGATGCTTCTGATTATGCCATGGGAGCGGTTTTAGGGCAAAGGGTAGGAAAACTTCCATGCGCCGTATACTATGCAAGCAAGACCCTCTCAGGAGCTCAATTGAATTACTCCACTACCGAGAAGGAATTACTTGCCGTAGTGTATGCTCTTGACAAATTTCTGTCCTACCTCTTAGGGTCAAAAGTGATTGTCTATTCTGATCATGCTGTTTTAAGGCACATTTTGACTAAAAAGGAAACAAAGCCTCGTTTGATAAGATGGATTTTGCTTCTTCAAGAATTCAATTTTGAAATCAAGGATAAGAAAGGCACCGAAAATGTGGTTGCCAATCATCTTTCTAGATTAGTGGTATAATCTTCCTTGAGTCCACCAATTCATGATTCATCTCCGGATGAACAACTATTCCAAGTTTCTAATGGACAAATGCCTTGGTTTGCCGACATTATGAATTTTCTGCCAATTGGCAAACTTCCAACTAATTGGTCAAAGCAAGCGAAGAAATGTTTCTTTGCTAACATCCAGAATTACTATTGGGAAGATCCTATTTTGTTCCGATATTGTCCTGATCAAATTGTAAGAAGATGTATTTCAGAGAGTGAAATTCCGAGTGTGCTTATATTTTGTCATACCCTTACATGTGGTGGGCATTTTAGTGCGAAGAAGACCGCATTGAAGGTACTTCAAAGTGGGCTATTTTGGCCCACCATCCATAGAGATGCCTACAATTTTTACAAGCAATGTGAGAGATGTCAAAAAATGGGATCGATGTCAAGAAAGGACATGATGCCCTTAACAAATATCCTTGTGGTTGAAATCTTTGATATTTGGGGCATTGATTTTATGGGTCTTTTTCCTATGTCTTATAGATATCAATACATTTTGCTTGCCATTAACTATGTTTCTAAGTGGGTGGAGGCTTGTGCTACCAAAACCAATGACCACTCCGTGGTTATCCAATTCATTAAATCCAACATTTTTACTCGTTTTGGTATGCTAAGAGCAATGATTAGTGATGGAGGAAAGCATTTTTGCAATCAATTTTTAAGAAAATTATTTCTTAAGTACTCCGTTACTCATAAAGTCGCCACTCCCTACTATCCTCAAACAAGTGGGCAAGTAGAAGTGTCAAATCGGGAAATTAAGCATATTCTTGAGAAAACGGTTAACACAACCCAGAAAGATTGGTCACGTAAATTGAATGATACTTTGTGGGCTTACCAAACGGCATATAAGACTCCCATTGGCATGTCTCCTTATAAACTTGTTTATGGAAAGCCTTGCCATCTTTTGGTTGAGCTAGGACACAAAGCTATATGGGTGGTTAAGAAGCTCAATTTTAACGTTGACAAAGCCGGAGAGAATCGTTTACTACAATTGAATGAGTTAAAAGAGTTAAGACATAATGCTTATGACAATGCAAAACTTTAGAAAGAAAGAACCAAGGCTTTTCATGATAAACATATTATGAAGAAATCTTTCAAACCAGGACAAAAAGCATGGCTTTTAACTCTAGGCTTAAACTCTTTCCCGAGAAATTACGTACCAAATGGGAAGGTTCGTATGAAATCATCTCTGTTGCGCCTCATGGGGTGGTTAAGATTCAAAGCCTAAAGAATGGCAACACATTTAAGGTGAAAGGGCAAAGGTTGAAACCCTACATTGAGGGATAAGTTTTTCAAAGGCATATGGAAGCTGCCCTTTTGGTAGATCCAATCTATGAAGAGATTTAGTATTACATTCAATGTTTTCAATGAGATGTTCGAATTCTTCCTTAATTGTTCTTGTTCGATCGATCTTGGAATAGGTTTAATCGATCGAACATCATCTCTGCATCCAATCATCTCTCAGTCCCATCGATTGAGAAATTCCTACATTTTCCAACTCTCTGTGTATCGATCGAACTTCATTTCAGATCGATCGAACTTTCTCTTCGATCGATCTCAGTTCCATACTTAGAAAATTTTTGGAGCCCTGCATATTTCAGCTCTTTGTTCCATCGTTCGATGATATCTGTAGAATTTCAAAGGTTCGATCAATCTAAGCTAGATCGATTAGGATGGATTCGAAAAAAAAAAAAAAAAAAATCTCTCTTGATCCTTTAAAACAGCATTCCGTCTAGTTAGAGACGTTAAACTTAGCAATCATTGTCCATATTTTCTTGCATTTTGTTTAATCTTGCTTTCATTTATTCCAAAAAAAAAAAAAACAAAAAAATCCTTTATCTTTTTACCATTACGCCCTTATGTGTAGTCATGCTACTTTCATGCTTTAGTTAGGGCTTGATCCATATCTCTCTTTCATCTTGTGTTATATTGCCTTATAATGCATGATTTGATTATTCTTATCCCATTTGATATTTGATGTGAATTTGCTAGTGTGGTTATTCAAATAGGTTGTTGATTCCAAGTTTGGGGGAGACCCTTTTCATATTGGATCATGTCTTTCACCATCACGGTATACTCTTTCCATCTTTTCCATTGTTCTCTTTGCACATTGAGGACAATGTGTGGTTTAAGCTTGGGGGTAAGGTGACTTTGTTGCATTCTACTTAAAGTTCAGCTTTAAATGCATGATTGAGATTTGGGATCCATGTTAGCTATGATTTTGATCTTTTGAGGACTATATTGCTTAAAATTTAAAAATTGATTGACTTAAAAGTCCAATACTCCTTGTTTGCCTTATGGATGCCATTTATGAGTAAATTTTTCGAAAGATTGATATCTTGTTTGCACTTGTGGTCCACATTATCCTGATTTTGTGATTGTTTTGAGATTCACTCTAGTATTCTACACTAGCACAGGCGCACACTAGCATTCATTTGTGGGGTACATGCTTTGTTGATTATTGAATTGGTTATATCCCAATTAAGCTAGTAGTGCATTGAAAGCTTTCATTTTGATAAAAGTGGATAACAAACCCTTTTCATTAAGTAGCCAAGATTCTAGCCTCATCAAGCACTGAATTTCTCGCACCGAAAGGTGGAGGGCCCAAACTCTAGGTTAATAATTGAACTTGCTTAAAAAATAAATAAAAAAGTTGCAAAAGCAATAAAAAGTGAGGACTTCTCCCAAAAGGTGAGAAGTGAGAAATGATTAGATGGAGGTTGTTTTGATTTGTAGCCTAGTTGATTTGAGCTTGTAAGTCCTTAGGGGTGTTTGAACACCTAATGCCCTAAAGTCGTCTGGTTTGGGAGTCATTGACCTAACGCTCGACCTCATGGATTGCTAGAAAGCTTAATAGATCAACACATTACACTATGCTTCCATCTTTGATCCTCTAGGATAGTTAAAAAAAAAAAAAAAATCAAATGAAAAGAATAAGCGCACCTAGATCAATAAAGCTTTAATAAAAGGTCCACTCTTTGTCTTGATGATCGGTATTAGATTTGTGTGCTAGTTTGAGGGTAAGGATATGATCATTTCTTTAGTTGGCTAAGATAGCAACATATTTGATGCCGGTCTACTCAAAAAGGATTCTAGAGTTGTTTTGATTTGTATGATCATTTTCTAGATGTGTGGAGGACCATACTTGCTTGCCTGATGTTGAAATTTTGGGAGATTGCTTGGAAATGGTTGAAAAATTGCATACTTAAGTTAGTTTTCTCCCAATGCTTGCTTGCAATATTGGTGTCTCTCTAGTGATAATGAGCCTAATGTTTGTGAGTGTCATTTCTGGAAACCTCAAGAGACTTCACTCGTTCACTAAGGGTAACCTAGGAGTTCAAAAGGCTTATTGCATATGATAAATACAATCGTGTTCCCTACGAAAATGGCGTTATCATTTCATTGCTTTTTACTTCATACTTGTATAGTCATTTATTTCATTCCTTTACTTCGTAGTTCATTTCTAGGGACTAGCAATATTTAAGTTTAAGGGTGTGATGAGCACTGAAAAGTGAGTAATTAAACCCCTTAAGCTTAGGTATTCTAGGACCTTTATCTATCTTACTTTTTCGTTTTAGACTAATTTCATGTTATTGCCCTTTCCAAGCACTTATCCCAAAAATATGCTAATTCAGCCAAATAAGAGCATTAAAAAGAAGCTAACTCAAGTTGGATAGAAGAAAGGAGTAAAGTGGAAGCAGAATGAAGCAAAGTGTGGAATCAGCAAGTTCGATCGATCTCAACATCACTTCGATCTATTGAAGCAACATCGATTTGGACACTTCAAGATGGATCCAAGCCCTTGTCCTTATCGAAAAGATTCCACAATGTTCGATCGATCCAACCATTCTTCGATCGATTGAACATATTTAATCTTATCCACACCTACTACCCCACCTACCACTTTTGTCTCTTTCCCAAAATATCGCAAAATATTTGAGAGATTTATCTTTATTCAAAAAGGTGCCACCAAGGATGGATTGATCTCTACATCATTCGATAGATCTCAGCACAGTTCGATTTATCTCTACATAGTTCGATCGATCGAACCTCCTTAAGTCCGAAAAAAGAAGAAGTTCCAGCTCATTAAAAGTTGGCTCATGGTGCAATCATTGCAAGGACTCTAGTGCACGAATCCAAACCATTGGGTGTGACACTTGACCTACCTATATAAGGATTTTAAGCCTCTTTTATAAAGGGGGAGACATATCTCATACATATCTCATATACTATCTCATAGACTTGAAGAAAAACATATTCTTAGAGAGGAAGAAAAGAGAGGAGGAGAGGCTAGAGACACATCTTTGGGAGTTCTTCCATTCTTCTAGGGTTTCCATCAAGAAGGAGGTCATTCCTACCATGGAGATTGCCCTTGAGGGTTGGATGACTACTTCAATGAGTGGCTAAACATCTTCTTGCGGCTAGAGTTAGCTCTAAGCATGCTTTCTAGACTCTAATGCTTTGTATTTTGAGGGGATTTGTGTTGTTATCTTGCTCTGACACTTATTTTATATATGAATCTTGTTTATTCAATGATTTGTGTGGTTTAATACTTCCAATTGATCATTTCATTCTATCCATATGTTTATATATGCTAGAATAGATGTTCATGTGTTTATCTCTAGTTTTTATGTTATTGATGCATGTCTATGTATGTTGATGCTATGGATCTAGAGATTGTCAAGGCATAGTGCTTAATGGAATACGATTGTGGTTTATTTGATGGTTCATACTCATGTCTTGATGGATTGTACCTCTCCCTTAGTTTCTTTAGTTTAATTTTCATGCCCTTAGCTTAGTTGTAGTGTAGTTGCCTTAGTTGTTAGATGGGAGGACAATCTATGCTTGTTGTTTGATGTTCCATGCTTATGAATGCAAGTAGTATTATTCTCTAACCATGTGATGTGTTTGGATTGTGAGCTTAAAGGAAGGATTAATGGTTTAGTTTGATGTGTTGTGCTATTCACTAGGTTGCTTAGACAATATATGCTTAATTGGTCATCCAAACTTGTTGAAACAATCAATCACACATTCTCAAATTGCAACACATGTTTCCCTTCATTAATTATGCATTGAATGTCTAGAATGGTAATGTTTAGTGGTGACCTCTAGACCCCAAGACCTCACTTTCTTGTTTTCTCTAAATTTCATTTAATTTGCTTATTCTACATTGAACTTGTTTAGTTTAATTTGTACTCTACTCAACCAAACACACCATCTCTTGATCATTCAACCTACTAACCCTATACATTGTTTTCATTAGAAGTACACCTAAAAATCCCTTGGGACGATCCCTACTCACCCTAGCTATCTTTTTAGTTAGAGGTAGTAGTGTCATTTATAAATTTAAAACTTGGCCACACTATTTTATTGCAAATTTGGGTGCAACCGACGGCATCACACCAATTGCCAAAGTAAGGTAAATACTTGAAATGTAAGACATCCATCTCATAGATTAAAATTGTTTGGCCTTGGCCTCATTACATACACTTAAAGAAGAATCAAAATAATGTACTTAAGTACACATAACATGTTCCGAATGAAAGCAATAAGCCTCAAAACAAATTATACATTGAACATCAACAAAAAGTAATGAAAAGCATGCTAATAAGTGCATGTCAAATTATACAAAATTAACCAAATGAGCCCAAGCCAGGGAAGGTGAGCATCCAAAGAAGTGTTTTCTTGCTTGAAAAAGGCCGAAATCAACTAGAGTGAGCAAACGAGTTACTCAGTTGGACAAAGCGCATGCATATACCCTAAAGTTTCAATAATTCTTTACAAGTACAATATAAACGGCACAACATGTGGATCATGCTCCCTAACGTCTAAGTTCAAGGTATAGCTAAGCGATCATCCTAAAGCTACTTTTGAAACATGTTAAGCTCAATCCATAACAAGTAGAGAACTTGAACAAAATCGGAATCTCAATGTCAACAAGTTACAATTACCTAACATTGTCAACTTGAATTAGAATGCGAAAACAACAATGAGGAGTATACATAGAAGAACAACTACTACAAGCTAGAAGAATATCAAGTTACGAAACTCCAAGGACCATAACTCAAGCCACTCAATGACTCCACTAGAATGCAACTCACACATGCAACTTCATGAAGCAATGTGATGACAAAACATGTCGGAATCAAATCCCATACATGAAAACGAAATTGGTGCACTTCCGCACCCCATTGGCCAAGTGTTCTATGGGACCTTCCACCCACCAGACTCGATGTCCGCTATTTTTTAATGCTTGGATGACAATTATCCTTTAATCATGTTATGTATGCTGGACACACATAACTTGTTACCACATGAATGTTATGAACAAGTGATGACCACCATGCTACTAAGGCCAAGGTGGCATACACACTATGATTTAATCATAAGAACAATATCACAATAATGTCACAATACTTGCACAATGTAGATTACTAAATAGCTACACAATCAAGCCCCAAATTTGTGCACATTTATATCAACACTAGGTTATAAACATAAAGGGTTAAATCCTACCAATATTACCATCATAGGGATTCCTTTCATGCTATTATATAATGAGCCCCAATTTTATAATCAACCAACAACATAGGGTTAATTTAACAATAATATCATAGATAAGATTTATACTAGAATTCCATGTTATTGTATAGTGAGCCTCAAATCCTTAATTAAACAACAACATAGGGAATTTAATCATGCTAACATGTATTCCATTAAATCCCTAACTTAACAATAACATAGTCAAATATCACAACAATATATATTAATGACAGGAATAATTCTAGAACAACATAACAACAACAACAAGTAATACTATAATCTCATTCTTCTACTTAAACAAAACAACTTATACAAGAGAATATCACATATAAGACTTGTATAAAATGGAACCCTAAGTCAATTTCATGTTATACACATCTAGATACAACCCTAGAAATTAAGAAAAACATGAATACAATGTATATTATCAACAAAGAAGGCAAGAAACAATAAGAGGATAAATATAGGACAACCCCTACCTCACTAGAGAAATGTATCTCTAGAATCTAAGATCAAAGCAAGAAAATGGAAATCCAAGAACTAGGTAAGGTAGAAAATGAAGTGGGGAAGGTTTTGTCTTCCAAGTGCAAGACCAAATGGTGAGAGGAAGAGGCTTGAAATCAAGCATTACCAAGTTAGGTTTCAAGTCTCTAATGGAGGTCAAATGTGGGAGTAAGGAAGAAGAAAGCAAATCTCGAACTTTTCCACTGACTTATTGGGTCACAAAAAAAAAAAAAATAATAATAATAATAATAATGATAGCACTACCTCTCTCACGCACACTTTAATCCCCACTCTCCACTTGTCACAACCTTAGACAACCTCACAAGATTGAATCCACCACTTACACTTGTCACCATCCTAGGCTTCCAAGTGTTCCAATCAAAAGAAAACATGTGGGTGAATTTACACCCTACACTTGTCACCATCCAATGCACCCTCACAAGGCCTAAAATGAACCCTACACTTGTCATGATCTTAGGTCCTCACACAAGGCTTAATCACAAGCCTACACTTGTCACAATCCTAAGCTAACAAGTGTCCCAATGGAAAGTTAACAAATGGGCCAATTGTCACACTTTCTCAAAATTACAATTTAGTCCTTCTTCTAAATATCTCAAATAATAATTGCAAAAAGGTCCCTAAGACAAAAATATCCTAAAAACTTAATCACACAAAGCACCTTAAGAAAAGAAAATATTTTCGAAGAAACTATGCATCCATACTCCTCAAAATTTGAAAACAAGCAAGCATACTTTCTATTAAAACAAATCATGCATTGACATTAAAATAAAATAAAAATATAAGTGCATGCGGTGCCGAAAAACAATTCTGAACACAAAACCCTAAGGCAACGAAAGAGGGAATAAATAAATAAACAAATAATCAATTAAATGATTAAAATAATTAAAAAATTAAATTAAAAAAATCTGCCTGAAAAGGGACAAAGATGACATGGTCATCACAAGTAATCAACTAAATTGACAATACACCTTATACAAGATATATATATGTGCTACACATGCTTAAATCCTCAAAACCTAAGTCAAGTATATAAAATCATCATCTAAATGCAATCCTATAACACAACAAGCATGTATACAATATATATAAAACTCCAAATATAATTAAAACATAAAGAAGATAAACATACTACAACCCTTACCTGGCTAGAGGATTGAGCCTCTATAATCCTCAATAAAATGCGCAAATCCAAATCCAAGAGCAAGGCCTTGATGGTGGTGCTCTAAGGAAGCAAAAACTCTTCTATGGTGAGGTGAAAAGGTAAGGGGAAGGAGGTGGAAAGTGCGGTCAAAGGTGGTTAACAATGGTGAAGTCTAGAGAGGAAAGGTGAGGAAGAAGATAAGTTAGTGGAAAAAGTTGTATTTTTCCACTAACTCAAACCCTAAATTGGCCAAACACACACACACCAACATTACCTCCCTCACACACAAACAAATCCACTCCCTCCACTTATCAACATGAAAAGCCTCCTCGCAAGATCAAATCCTAGGCCTACACTTGTCACAATCTTAGGCCCCCTCACAAGGCCTAATCCAGGCTATACACTTACCCTCATCCTATGCCTCCAAGTGTCCCAACCAAAGGCCAACAAATGGGTGAATCCTCACCCTCCACATGTCATCATCCAAGGCTTCCAAGTGTCACCACTACAATGCCAACAAGTGGACCAATGAGAGTGTGACACTTGTCATACTTTCCAAAATTTGCAAAATAGTCCCTCCCAAAATATCTCACAAAATAAATTACAAAAAGTTCCCTAGAGAAAAATATCTCAAAAAGTTAATTACACAAAACACCCAAAGTGTGAAAATATTTCTAAAGAAACTATGCATCCATAACCCTACGGGAAAAAGTAAACAAATAGTATATTTTTCTACAAAAGTAAAACAATTTCATTAAAATAACAAAAGATGGATGCACATAAAGTCAGAAATCAAATCCGAACTCAAAACCATACCTCGGGTCTCAAAAACCCTAAGGTTACATGAAAAGGAAAATGCCGGAAAAAGAAAAGAAAGGAAAAAAAAATGACAAGGTTATTACATAGATGACCCATCTAACCAGTTAGATGGAAATACCCATCTAACCTCTATACTGCCCTCCCAGCTAACTATTTAGATAGGAGCATCTAACTAGTCATCTGGCTATCTAACCGATTAGATGGAAGAAACCCATCTGGTGGCTCTCTTTTGAGCGTCGCCACACCACAAGCTTAAGAGTGTGCATTAAGGCGAGGGCCACGAGTTTTACATTTATAGAAGTCACTACTACCTTTCACTAAAAATATAGCTAGGGCAAGTAGGGATCGTCCCAAGGGATTGTGAGGATCGAGCAGTGTCGTAGAATTGTAATTAAGGCTAGTAGGTCGAGTGATCAAACAATTGGCTGGTTGGTTGATTAAAGAACAACTAAATTAAACTAAGTGTTAGTAAAAGAATGCAATTAAGAGTAAGCAAGAGAGAGAGATCTTGGGGTTTAGAGACCACCACCAAGCAATGCATTTCTATATCATTGACAAGTGATTAATGAGGGCAAATGGTGTGTTGCAATATTGGTGTGTGTGTGTGTTTGGTTGATTCAACGAGCAAGGATGACTAGTCAAGCATGTATTGTCTAAACATCATGTGAAAGGCATAATATATCTAAGCAATGAAGCATATATTGTCTAAACAATATGTGAAAGGCACAATAGATCAAAACAAGTCATTAATCCTTTCATTAAGCTCACAATCCAAATACAACACAAGGATAGAGACATATGCTACTTGCATTCAAAAGCTTGGATCATCAAACAACAAGCATAGATTGTCCTCCCATTTAACACTACACTACAACTACACTACATCTACATTACTAGCATGAAAATAAAATAAGGGAGAGGCACAATCCATTAAGGATTAAGTATGAACCATCAAGAGAATCACAAGAGCATTCTTTTAAGCACTATGTTTTGACAATCTCCAAATCTATAGCATCAATACACATAGACATGCATCAATAACATAAAATCTAGAGATAAGCACATGAACATCTATTCTAGCATACATAAACATATGGATAGAATGAAATGATCAATTGGAAGCATTAAACCACATGAATCATTGAATAAACAAGATCTAAATATATCAAAGTGTCAAAACATTAAGTACAACACTAATCCCTCAATAATACACAAGATTAAGATATAGAAAGTATGCTTGGGGCTAACTCTATCCCCAATAGGATGTTTAGCCACTCATGGTGATGTTACTCGAACCCTCAAGGGCTAACTCCATGGAAGAAGCTTGCTCTTTGGTTGATAAAGAGTCTCCAATGGTGTCTCTAGCCTCCTCCTCATCTAAGCTTCCTCTCCAAGAGATGATATGAAAACAATATTGGCTCCTTTGTAAAAAGCAATCCTTATCCTTATATAGGTAGGTCAAAATGACACCTAAAGTGAGCTAGGGTCATGCACACAACATTCCCTAATGATTGGATAAAGGATAACTTTAAAAGAGATGGAATTTTAACTTTTTCACACTGGAGGAAGTTTGATCAATCGAACCTTGGACTTAGATTGATTGAATTCGCTGAGATCTATCGAACTTAGGCTGGATCGATCCAACTGGCTGAGCTTTTTGGAAAAAGACAAATCCGAGATATTTTGGGAGATATTTTTGGGAAAAAGGACAAAACTGGTTAGTGGGTGGTACAGCTGTGGATAGGATCAATCATTTGAATAAGGATAAAAGTGTTGGATCGATCGAAGGATGGTGTTGGAACGATCGAACTTTTGGACTTTATGCTTTTGGGTATAGGCATGGATCTATCTTGAAGTGCTGAGATCGATCATTGTTCAATCGATTGAACTTTGAACTTGGATCGATCGAACTTTGCTGCTTGTCACCTTTGGCTTCATTTGCTTCTTTCTTTCTCCACTTTGCTCCTTTCTTTGTTTAATCCCAGAATTGCTTCAATTAAGCTCTTATTTGGCTGAGTTAGCTTATTTTTGGGATAAGTGCCTGAAAATGGAAATAATACGAAATCAATCTAAAAAGGTAAAGTAAGATAGATAAAGGTACTAGAATGCCTAAGCTTAAGGGGTTTAAATACGCACTTTTTAGCCCTCATCACACCCCCAAATTTAAATATTGCTAGTCCCTAGAAATGAACTAGAAAGTAAAGAAATGAAATGAACAACTATACAACTATGAACTAGAAAATAATAAATGGATAACGCCACTTTCGTAGGGAACACGATTGCACTTAGCACATGCAACAAGCCTTTTAAACCCCTAGGTTACCCCTAGTGGATAAGTGACGTCTCGTGAGGGTTTCCAGAAATGGTACCCACAAACATTAAGCTCATTCTTTCAAAAGAGGTACCAATATTGCAAACAAGCATTGGGAGAAAATTACCTCAAGTATGCAATTTTTCAACCCTTTCGAAGCAATCTCCCAAAATCTTAACATCAAGCAAGCGAATATGGTCCTCCACACATCAATAAAATGATCATGCAAATTAAAACAACTCTAGAATCCTTTTGAGTGGACCGGCATCAAATATGTTGCTATCTTAGCCAACTAAAGAATTAATCGCATCCTTACCCTCAAACTAGCATACAAATCTAGTACCAATCATCAAGACAAAAAGTGAACCTTTTATTAAAGCTTTATTCATCTAGGTGCGCTGATTCTTTTCACTTGTTTATTTATTTATTTATTTTTTTATAGGATCAAAGATGGAAGCATGGTGCAAAGCTTTCTAGCGATTCATGAGATCGAGTGTTAGGTCAATGACTCCCAAACCTGATGGCTTTAGGGCATTAGGCGTTCAAACACCCATACGGACGTACAAGCTCAAATCAAGACAACTTTCATCTAATCATTTCCCACTTCTCACCTTTTAGGAGAAGTCCTCACTTTTTATTACTTTTGCTTTTGCTCTTCTTTTTTGTTTTTTTTTTTTTTTTTTTTTTTTTAATTGGAAGCAAGTTCAATTATTAACCTAGAGTTTGGGCCCTCCACCTTTCGGCGTGAGAAGTTCAGTGCTTGATGAGGCTAGAATCCCGGCTACTTAGTGAAAAGGGGTTGTTATCCACCTTTATCAAAAATGAAAGGTTTCAATGCACTACTAGTCCAATTGGGATATAACTAATTCAATAATCAACAAAGCATGTACCCCACAAATAAATGTTAGTGTGCGCCTGTGCTAGTGTAGAATCCTAGAGTGAATCTCAAAACAATCACAAAATCAGGACGATGTGGACCACAAATGTAAGCAAGATATCAATTTTTAGAAAAATTTACTCCTAAATGGCATCCCTAAGGCATAGAAGGAGTATTAGACTCTCAAGTCAAGCAATTTTTAAATTTTCAGAAATATAGTCCTCAAAAGATTAAAAGCATAGCTAGATATGGACCAATCATAGAAATATCCCTCGAATACACAAGTCATGCTCAAAATTTGAATTTAAAACTAATACTGTAAAGCACCATTCCCCCCAAACTTAAATGGTACAATGTCCTCAATGTGCAAGAGAATAAAGAAAAGAGTATACCAGTGCAACTAAGCAAGAATGATCGGGACTGAAGTATCCGAAGTGGGTGGCATAGCCCCCCCAAACTTGGGATGAACAGTGGTCCTGAAAATTGGCACTTAGATAAACTTATCAGATAACAAAATGGGATAATCAGTGTACAGTAGACTTGCAAGTGTAAATGGGATAAACAGATAAAGAAATGAGAGAGGTGTAAGGGTGGTCCTGAAAATTGGGTAGCACTCTCTCACTAAACTCACTGTGATGCACCTGATGGAGTCAAACATACAGATATGAGAATATAATCGTATGATATCCAAAGCAAAAATAGATATATAAAATAGAGAAAGTGCAGGTACAACAAAAATATCAAAGCCTATAGGCCGGCTGTAAAAATAATAATGTACAGTGACAATAGTAAAGTATCAAAAGGAGAGAGGGATCATAAGATAAAAAGGATTGGGAGCTCAGGAGGATGAGGTAAGACAGGCAGGTCTGGCTCCGCGGATGTCTCTGGATAGATCTCTGCACATGGTCGCGACATCCAT
Organism: Cornus florida; assembly: GCF_030987335.1. NCBI lineage: Eukaryota > Viridiplantae > Streptophyta > Magnoliopsida > Cornales > Cornaceae > Cornus > Cornus florida. Next base: position 23,619,072 of record NW_026775581.1, read on the forward strand.
GCGGAAGGCAACAAAATCAGCTCTATGGGCTGTGAGGTCAGCTCGGATGGGAACAACAGCATCCTCAAGCTTCTGCAGACGTACTCCAAAGCCGGGGGTCATATCTGGAGTCTCAGGCATAGATGAATCAGAAGAAAGCTTCTGAGTCAGCTCCTACTCATGAATAGGCGACCTAGCTGGAGAGTCCTGCTCTGCGTCGTCTGCAGGGCGCTCTAAGTTTATGTCTAAATGCTCGGCAGCTGGATTGACTGGTGCATCATCCGCTGCGGGATGTGCTACTGCTGCCTCTGCTGGTGCCGGTGCCTCTGCCTGGGCCTGTGCCTGTGCCTCCTCTAGCTCTAACTCTGCTACAACCAGTACCACGTGGTCCTACAGCCTAGTAATGATGGAGCGGTAGCTCTTGTTCTAGTCCTTCCAGAGGAAGTGACAGGAACCTGTCTCGGGGTACTCCCGAGGAATGATGGGGTAGCGCTAGTTTATGAGAATCTGGGTGATGAGGTGGCTGAAAGGAAGAGACTTAGCCCATCCGAGCGTCTCCTTGCTGATGTACTCGTCATACAGCCTCCTCATCACGCTCTAGATGAGCGCGGGAATGGACACCCAGTGCCCGGTGTAGAAGGAGTAAAGGGCTGTTAGATAATCGCCCCTCCTCTGAATCTTGTGCCCCGCCATGTATATATTCTGATAGAGAACAGAATCGATAAACCAAAGGTCGTTTGGAAGGAATGTCTAGGTGGCGAAGGTCTCGCCACTGGCATGGTGACCTGTGAGAAAAACTGCCATGTCGGCATAGGAAGGCCTGAATAACCTCGGATATGTGTCCAGAAGCTCTAGAGGACATCTGTGTGGACAGCGGCAAGAGCGAGTTAAAGAGTCCACTGTAATAGTGATCGGATGGCCATCGACAAAAGTGACCATCTCGGCTGTGGTACGCGGCGATGGTCGGAGGTTCTGGTAGAACAACTGTACCAGCTGTGGGTAAACCGGCTCTATGACGGGGGCAAGAATAACAGCTAGGCCCCTCTGAATAATATCATGGTAGGCGGATCGGGTCAGCACTGATCGAGAGAAGAAGACCGTGACAAACTCTGACTCATGGTCGAGCGTCATGTGCGTATATTGAGGCGTGGGCCTATCACGCTCCAGATGAGCTGGCTGAGGTTATATATATGAATGCTCAGCTCCATGATGCGGTGGAGATGGTGATGGAGTGAAAGCAGGATGAGCTATAGAGGTGGATGGTATGTGGTCATCCTCAGGCTCATGAGATGGTGACTGAGGTGGGGTAGCTTGTGTTGGCTCCCGCTGTGCATAAGAGGGCTTTGCTGGCTCCTCTATCTGTGGCCTAGTATGTCGGGTAGGCCCGTGTTGCCTGTTGGCACCGGTCTTCCTCTTAACCATGACCTGCAAAAAGAAAAAGAAAAACTTGCAATGGGAGTTAGTGCCAGAATAAGAAATTTTAAAGCATGAAATAGAATCATGTATGTCAAGTAAAATAGACAAAACAAATATGACAAGAATCTATGCAAGTGGTAGAATGTGAAACATGCTAAACAATGTAAGTATGAAATGCATCCAATGTGGAATATCACAGGCATTGGGCATAAATATGATAGCATGAACATAAGATATGATGAATGAAGTGTGTGTGTGAGATCTGTGAAGTTTGATCAATCTCACTACTTTAATCGATCGGAGACATGAGTTCGATCGATCTCTCAAGATCGATCGGAGATACTAGTTCGATCGATCGAACTGTGCGACGTTGAAAACTCAAAGGTCACAGATCTGTGACCTTGGAAGCATAGGGCCCACACGAACGTGTTCATGGGCCCTACCACACATCAGATCAACAAATATCCATCACAAAAAAGGCCTATACTCTCAAAGATAGATAAAAAACACACATATATATACATAGAAGCATACACATTTATATACATATAAAAACTCAGGGCTTCGAAGCTTTAAAAATGGAGATTCAACCATCTAAGCAACCTAAATCGAGTATGTAAATCATTGAATCATCAAATCGAAGATCAAGTCTCAAAGTGGATCTCGATTCTTACCTTGAATGAGTGAGAGAAGTGGATGAGATGCGAAGAAGATGCAAGCACAGAGAGAGAGTGATTCAGGGTGAGCTTGATGACACCGGAGGTTCGCCGGAGGTGGGAGAGGTGAGATTGGATGCAGCAGCGATGAGGGTTTTGCAAAGAGGGTGAGATCGATCTAAATGATCGATCATGAGAACCCTCGATTCTATTTTAAAAACATTCTCGACAGAGTTTGATCAATCAAACTCAACTGTGATTGATCGAACTTTGATGAACTCTCTTCAAAGTATTTTTGGATTTTTGAAATTTTTGAAAATTAAAAACTGAAAATTAAAAATTGGAATTAAAATTAAAAACTGGATAATAAAATCAAATATTTTTGGTTTTTTTTTAATTAGATTTAATTGAATAAACACTAATAATTAAAAATTAATTAAAATAGAATATTTTTAAATTTTTGAAAACATTTTGAAAAATAAAATAAAATAAAATGAAAATAAAATAAAATAAAATAAGATAAAAAAATAAAATAAAATAAAATAAAAGTGAAAATATTTTTGGATTTTTGAAAATTAGAAAAGTCAAAATAAAGTCAAAATAATGAAATGAAGACTGAGATCGATCAAAACAAGAGTTCAATCGATCAGACAGAGAGCAAACATATCCAGGTTTTTGGCTTAGAAAATTGGTTAAGTGTTGGAACATGAGATCAATCGAACTTCGAAATTGGATCGATCGAAGGACTTCTTGATCGATCTTGGAATGTTATGAACGATCAGACAGAGAGCTAAAATATGCAGGTTGATGCAGGCTCAAAATTTTTCTAAGTGTTGAGTCATGAGATCGATCGAACTTGGAAGTTGGATAGATCGAAGATCTCTTGATCGATCTAAGAGTTAGTTCGAACGATGGCAGAGAGGTGATTTGGATGCAGGTTTCTGTAAGTCGAAAATTTTTCTAAGTGTTAGATGCAGAATGGAGTTCGATCAATCGAAATCAAGTTTAAGATCGATTGAACTATGCAGAATGCTCAATAATGACATGAAAGCTTATGCAATCCTCACCAAAGTTCCTTGAAATGCATATGAACCAAAAACAAGTATCTAGACTTCGCAAGAAATGAAATAAAAGATAGAAATGGGGGAGGAATAGGGTTTTGACACCTTACGAATGCCTTTGCTAGTCTTTAACGTCTCTAGCAAGACATTGGGCTCTTTTAGCCCGGATCAAAGATCTTATAATACATCCCCTCCTTGTTGGGGTGATAGATGCTTTGAACTCCTCCTAACAAATGGTTCTTTGAAGAACTTGTTGGATTAAGCTCAAAAGAAATCTTTGGTCTCTTGTCTATGCAATCACAACCTTTGCGCTTCCATGCCCTTTCAAAGCAAGAATTTGAAACAAGATTTTGAGAATGCAAGGTTGAAGATGATCCTTTGGAAGTTTTGGTTTTACACAAAAGCTCATTTCCTTGACATTAAAGATCATGACATTTATCTACAACATTAACCACTCCTTCATATTTGTCAAATGAATTGGGTGTGGAATTAAAGATATTTAACTTCACCTTCATGTGGCCAAATGAGATCTTCATTATCCCCGTCCTAAAATTGATGTTGGTATTAGCGGTTGCCATGAAAGGATGGCCAAGGATAATGGGAATTTGGCTCTTAGGATTGGGAACCGATTCCGTGTCTATGACAACGAAATCAACGGGAAAGAAGAATTTGTCAATCTTTATCAAAACATCCTCAATTATACCCCTAGGATTCTTAATGGATCAGTAGGCAAGTTACAAAACTACCGACGTCGGTTTTAATTCACCTAGGCCCAATTTGACATAAACCGAATATGGAAGAAGGTTAAAACCTGCTCCTAAGTCAAGAAGTGCCCGATTAATGATATGATCACCAATAATGCATGATGTAGTGGGTGAACTAGGGTCCCTAAACTTTGGAAGAGTGTTATGTTGCAAAATTGAGCTTACTTGCTCGGTCAAAACCACTTTTCTTGGTGTTTGGCTCTTATTCTTCCGCTTTTGGGTGCACAAGTCTTTCAAGAATTTGGCATAAATCGGAATTTGCTTGATTTCATCCAATAGTGGAATATTAACTTTCACTTGCCTAAACATTTCCATGATTTCATTGTTTTTTGCTTTTTGCTTGTCTTTGGACATGGATCCTTTTAACGCATCCAGAAATGGAACTCTTGGTTCAAACACTTTTTCAAAATTTTCTTTTGAACTCTTTTCAACACAAGAAGTTTTCAAATCATTTTTCAACAAAACTTTTTCAACATCATTTTTCAAAACTTCTTTTTCAAACACATCTTTCAAAAATTTCTCATTTATAAGATTATGTATATGCAATAAAAGAGGAATGGGATGTGAAACGGGACGGGTGACAACGTGAGGTTGCACCGGTTCACTCTCTTCATTGGACATTCCAACTTCATTGTCCACAATCCTACCACTCCGCAAAGTAGTCACCACATTAACATGTTTAATGATGTGACCTTCCGATGAGGAATGGATTTCCACAACACATTGTTGCTTAGGTGGGGCATTTATAGGCATTTTTCCCTTTTCTCTTGCATTGAGAGTGCTTGCTATTTGCCCTACTTGGGTTTCTAGCTTCGCAATAGATTGAGAGTGAGAATGAAGCAATTGAGTGTTAGCCTCTAAAGTGCCCAAATCATTCAAAACTTTCTCTTCAAAGGCGGGACTTCTAGTATTACCTTGGGAATAAGATTGGTTGGGAAAATGAGAATTAGCAAATTGATTCCCTTGTGATTGATATGGTCTATAACCTTGGGATCCTTGGTTTTAAAGTGGAAGGGGAATGTATTTCCCTTGAAAACCGCCTTGGGAAGGGTTTGAGCCCTCTCCTTGGTTTTTCCAAGAAAAATTTGGATGATTTCTCTAACTTGGATTATAATGAGTACCAAAAGGATTGTTCCCTTGGTTCACAAAAGCTACATTGACTTGTTCATTTGGTTCATTTTGCACTTGTCCATGAGGACAATGAGAAGTAGAATGAAGAACACTGGAACAAGTCATACATGTTTCATTTGATGCACGATGAGAATGGTTAGGGAAGGAAGATACTTGGTTCGCCGAGTTTTGGTTAATCAAAAATTGATCAAACCTTTAAGATAAAGACTTCATTTCGGCGGCTATTTCATTTGAATGGTCGACTTGATGTAAGCCAACACTCTTCCTACCTTGTGAATTTCTACCATTCTTGGATGATAGTGTTCTATGCAAAGAATTTTCACTCATGCTCTCATAGAGATGCCACATGTCATCCTCATGCCTATCAATGTATGAGACACCCATGGAAGCATCAACCATACCCTTATAGTTATCCGATAAGCTCTCAAATAAGTATTGAACTAATTGCCATTTGGGCATGTCATGATGTGGACACTTCCTAAGCAATTCATTGAAGCGTTCCCATGCCTCATGAAACGTTTCTCCATCCCCATGTGAAAATTCTCGAATTGAGGTTCTCATGGCATTGGTCCTAAAAGCCAAATAGTACTTCTTCAAGAACTCTTGTTGCATTTCTGCCCAAGAAGTGATTGAAAAAGGCCTAAGATTGTTAAACCAATACTTTGCCTTGTCTTTTAAGGTGAATGAAAAAAGTTTGAGTCTTAAAACCTTTTCCGGCATGTTTATATATTTTACGATGGAACATACTTCAAGAAACTCATCCAAATGCTTGTAAGGTTCTTCATTTAGAAGTCCATGATAGTTAGGAAGCATTTGAATGGTTTGTGGCTTAATTTCATAATGATGTGCTCTAAATGGAGGCAATTGGATGCATGTAGGTGCATTATACTCATTAGGCACATAATGGTCTCTTAAAGCAAGAGGTGGATTAGCTACTTAAGGTACAACATGAACACCTTGGTTTTGAATTCCTTGATTGTTGATGGGAGGTTGTGGAGCATACATTGACCTTGGCATTCCATATGGAACTTGGCCTTGTTGTTGTGGTGGTTGGTGAATGAATGGCCTAGGCATGCCTAAAGGTACTTGTATGTTCTCATTGTGCACATTGGGATGAAGGATACCTTGTTGGTCTATGTGACCAAGGTCCTCAACATGATTGTCATTATGGTCATCTATTGATAGATTGGCTCTATTTGAACTTCCTCTTCCCCTAGGATTTCTAACGATAGATTCAAGATACAAATCAAGAGGAACAAGAGTTGGTCTCAATAAACGACGTCCATGCATGCACAATGCAAAACACAACAAACACAAAGAATGACAAACACTATGCCTTCACAACAATGCAATTAGACTTCTTCCATAAATACTTAATTCATACTCCCATGCTTTACAATAATGATGCAAGACAATTAAAAATAAGCCTCCACGTGGGCCGACGATTTAACTAAGGGATTGAGTAGAGAAAGTCTCACAAAGGTCCTTTAGCACTTCAACTCTAAGTTTAAAGCTTAGCTTAGTAAATTTTTTTAGAATTTTAACTTTTTACTTTCTTTGCTTGCTTGAATTGAATGATCGATGGCTCCTTTGCTTGCTTCCTCTCTAACAATGCACCTAGTCAAGTAATCAACACAATAAGTAACCAAAAAGAAAAATAGAAGTAAAGTAAAGACATGATCAAAAGAGTACTAATCCTAATCAATTCTACAAATCCGACGTTGCCTAATCTAATCAATCAATCCCCGGCAACGGCGCCAAAAACTTGGTGGCTCTCTTTTGAGTGTCGCTACACCACAAGCTTAAGAGTGTTTATTAAGGTGAGGGCCAAGAGTTTTACATTTATAGAAGCCACTACTACCTTTCACTAAAAATATAGCTAGGGCGAGTAGGGATCATCCCAAGGGATTGTGAGGATCGAGCAATGTCGTGGAATTGTAATTAGGGCTAGTAGGTCGAGTGATCAAACAAGTAGATGGTTGGTTTATTAAAGAACAACTAAATTAAACTAAGTGATAGCAAAAGAATGCAATTAAGAGTAAAGGGCTGTCAGATAATCGCCCCTCCTCTAAATCTTGTGCCCCGCCATGTATATATTCCGATAGAGAACGGAATCGATAAACCAAAGGTCGTCTGGAAGGAATGTCCAGGTGGCGAAGGTCTTGCCATTGGCATGGTGACCTGTGAGAAAAACTGCCATGTCGGCATAGGAAGGCTTGAATAGCCTAAGATATGTGTCCTAAAGCTCTGGAGGACATCTATGTGGACAACGGCAAGAACGAGGTAAAGAGTCCACTGTAATGGTGATCGGATGGCCATCGACAGAAGTGACCATCTCAGCTGTGGTACGCAGTGATGGTTGGAGGTTCTGGTAGAACAACCGTACCAGCCGTGGGTAGACCGGCTCTGTGACGGGGGCAAGAATAGCGGCTAGGCCCTTCTGAATAATATCATGGTAGGCAGATCAGGTCAGCACCGATCGAGAGAAGAAAGCCATAACAAACTCTGACTCATAGTCGAGCGTCATGCGCGCATATCGAGACCTGGGCCTATCATGCTCCAAATGAGCTGGCTGAGCAGGTTGAGGTGGTATATGTTAATGCTCAGCTCCATGATGCGGTGGAGATGGTGATGGAGTGAAAGCAGGATGAGCTGCAGAGGTGGATGGTATGTGGTCATCCTCAGGCTCATGAGATAGTGATTGAGGTGGGGTAGCCTATGCTGGCTCCTGCTGTGCATAAAAGGGCTCTGTTGGCTCCTCTGTCTGTGGCCTAGTATGTTGGGTCGGCCCATGTTGCCTGTTGGCAACGGTCTTCCTCTTAACTATGCCTGCAAAAAGAAAAAGAAAAACTTGCAATGGGAGTTAGTGCCAGAATAAGAAATTTTAAAGCACGAAATAGAATTATGTATATTAAGTAAAATAGACAAAACAAATATGACATGAATCTATACAAGTGGTAGAATGTGAAACATGCTAAACAATGTAAGTATGAAATAAATCTAATGTGGAATATCACAAGCATTGGGCATAAATATGATAGCATGAACATAAGATATGATGAATGAAGTGTGTGTGTGAGATCTGTGAAGTTCGATCGATCATAAAAAGAAGTGAGATCGATCACAAAAGTTGGATCGATTGAAAGTAAGTGAGATCGATCTCACTACTTCGGTCGATCGGAGACATAAGTTCGATCGATCTCTTAAGATTGATTGGAGATACTAGTTTGATCGATCAAACTGTGCGACGTTGAAAACTCAAAGGTCACAGATCTGTGACCTTGGAAGCATGGGGCCCACACGAACGTGTTCGTGGGCCCTACAACACATCAAATCAACAAATATCCATCACAAAGAAGGCCCATACTCCCAAATATAGATCCAAAACACATATATATACATAGAAGCATACACATATATATACATATAAAAACTCAAGGCTTCGAAGCTTTAAAAATGGAGATTCAACCATCTAAGCAACCTAAATAGAGTATGTAAATCATTGAATCATCAAATTGAAGATCAAGTCTCAAAGTGGATCTCGGTTCTTACATTGAACGAGTGAAAGAAGTGGATGAGATGCGAAGAAGATGCAAGCACAGAGAGAGAGAGTTATTCGGGGTGAGCTTGATGACACTAGAGGTTCACCGGAGGTGGGAGAGGTGAGATTGGATGCGGCGGCGATGAGGGTTTTGCAGAGAGGGTGAGATCGATCTAAATGATCGATCATGAGAACCCTCGATTCTATTTTAAAAACATTCCCGACAGAGTTCGATCGATCGAACTCAACTGTGATCGATCGAACTTTGATGAACTCTCTTCAAAGTATTTTTGGATTTTTGAAATTTTTGAAAATTAAAAACTGAATATTAAAAATTGGAATTAAAATTAAAAATTGGAAAATAAAATAAGATATTGTTGGTTTTTTTTTTTAATTAGATTTAATTGAATAAACACTAATAATTAAAAATTAATTAAAGTAGAATATTTTTGAATTTTTGAAAACATTTTGAAAAATAAAATGAAAATAAAATAAAAGTGAAAATATTTTTGGACTTTTGAAAATTTGAAAAGTCAAAATAATGAAATGAAGACTGAGATCGATCGAAACAAGAGTTCGATCAATCAGACAGAGAGCAAAAATATGCAGATTTTTGGCTCAGAAAATTGGCTAAGTGTTGGAACACGAGATCAATCGAACATGGAAATTGGATCGATCGAAGGATTTCTTGATCGATCTTGGAATGTTTCGAACGATCAGATAGAGAGCTAAAATATGCAGGTTGATGCAGGCTCAAAATTTCTCTAAGTGTTGAGTCATGAGATCAATCGAACTTGGAAGTTGGATCGATCGAAGATCTCTTGATCGATCTAAGAGTTAGTTCGAATGATGGGACAGAGAGGTGATTTGGATGCAGGTTTCTGCAGGTCGAAAAATTTTCTAAGTGTTAGATGCAGAATGGAGTTCGATCAATCGAAATCAAGTTTGAGATCGATCGAACTATGCAGAATGCTCAATAATGACATGAAAGCTTATGTAATCCTCACTAAAGTTCCTTGAAATGCATATGAACCAAAAACAAGTATCTATACTTCGTAAGAAATGAAATAAAAGATCGAAATGGGGGAGGAATAGGGTTTTGACACCCTACGAATGTAATACCCTGTATTTTTAAAGAGTTTATTTAAATTATTTGTCTTAGATTAATTAATTAATGAGTAGATTTATTCACCTTTTAATTGCGTATGCTAAATTATTAAATTAATATTATTTATTTGTTTGTGCATGTAATATTAATTATATGTTCTTTATATTAAAATGTTAATTTATATATTATATTGGTTATGTTAATATTAGTTAATTAATTTAGTACATTTGTATTGTAGTGTATTATTACATAAAATAAAAAAATAAAGAAAATACATGTCATGAATTCCATTAGATATTAGTTTGGAATGATAGGATTGCATTTACGGTTATGTAAGGTTAGGTCAAGTAGGTTGACTAAGATTGCATTGCATTAAACTTATTTTTCAAATAAATTGACTAAAGTTGCATTGCCTTAACTCAAATGTAGGTGGGAATGTTAGGATAGTTAATATAAGTTAGATATTTATAATATTTATATTATATAAGTTAGTATATATATTAGTTAGCTTTGGTTAAAGAGAACGGAAGATAGAAAAATAAAAATAACAGTGAGCCATTTTAGAAGATGGAGTGAAAGGAAAAGAGAGAGAAAGAAGCTTGGACCGGTGTAGGTGATTTTACCCGACTACGCGCAACCGGCGGATTTGTTTCAAATCCATAAGGCAAGTTATTATCTGTTTTTCCCCTTTGAATCCATAAATTATTCAATTAATTTATTCGGCTATTTTAGAGGTTAGAAGCATGCTAGGAATTTTAATAAATAAATTTTTAGTTTATTAAAGAAATGAAATTTTAATTATTAAAGGTGTTAAATATTTATTTATTAGCCTATGTAATTAAAATATAGCTAAAAATAATTATTTAAGGATTTAGGAAATTTTCTAGAATTTTTTGGAATTTTTCGGGATTTTTCTGTAATTTCCGGCTAATTTTCCGGCGAGATTCCGCTCACCGGCAGTGGGGAAGACAACCGGAGTAATCCGGTGTGAGGTAGCACACAAGGGTTCCTATGCACTTACATCAGCGGCCTTTGGATTAGCTTTTGACCACTAGATTGATTCTATGTAGCATAGTATACAATGATAGGATACGCGCAATTCAAGGACCGTTGGATTAAAGGATGATCATTGAGATCAATCCAGTGTAACGTGCCCATAGAGAAACGGTACAACTGACTAACCAGCACACGCCGTGTCAGCAGGATGCATTATTGGGCTCGTGACAGCGCGTGCGCGCGCGTGGCTAATGCCAGACGCCCGTGGGGGCGCGTGTAAGCGCGTGGCAGACTCTAAACGCGCGTGGAGGCGCGTGTGAGAGTGGGGAAGGTGACAGCGCGTGGGGGAAGCTTAGGGAGGCGCGTGGGGGCGCGTGTAGGACCTCTACAACTGCTGAAAAACTCCAGAATACCCCTAGGGACTGTTTTGTAATTTCCAGAGCCTTAAACTTTAAATTTTGGGCCTTGGGTTGATATTTTCGGGATTTACAGGACATTAAATTGTTATTTTATTACCCGTTAATTATTATTATGTCTGATTAATAGTTTTAAACATTAATTATATCATTTACAGTTTGGATCGCTATGGTATAGATGTAATTAATGTAATGGCATATTTGAATAATAATTGTGTTGTTATTTAATGTTAAACGAAATGATTACATAATTTGATTCATATAAATTGTCCGTTGTATATTATAGGATTATTTATGTTGTTAATGATATATAAATCATTACTATTATGCTATGTACATTTCAAGTAATAAATGGACTGCTAAATAAATTATGTCACATTTATATTATATGGATGTGTTGCCATATAGAACCATGTGAGCTGACTATTAAGTTAAGACTCATTTATACCTTATGCATTCGTTGCCATAGACAGATGTGTGGCTGTCGGGGTATGTGGTTTAATATTATTGGCATGTGTTGCTTAAGTGATATGCTCAGTATCTTCATTAGTACTTTGAGATGTGTTACCACTGTGTAGGACTTATAGTCTGTGTTGTCAGTACCGTGCACCTTATATTAATAGTTGATTTCCCAGTTAGGGAAAGGAGACACTTAACCACCTCGTGTGAGTCTAAGTGATCACCGTCTATTCTGGTTGAGGTCATATTATACATTATGTAGTTTCATTAGGGTGTATACAGATATAGTATACCTCCGAATAGTAATGATTAATTTATTTGATTATCTAATTTGGGTTATAGTAGAGAGGACTTGCTCGTGGGGTTGACCCACCATTGTTGTTATTTCAGGACACGGTCAGTACCCGTTTCAAAGTTAAGGCTTAGCAGTGTGGGACCACCATCCGAACTCATCTACTCTTACGGTCTTGTTTAGGGTAGAAGTTTCATGTATTATTTTGTTTTCAGTTTTATTTACTTCCGACGTTGAACTTTCAAGTTTTTATATAGGGATCCTTGACATAGGATTTCCAAGTTGTATAACGGAGTATTGTATTTAATAAAGGATGGATGGATGTTTTATTATCGAGTTTTCCTTTCCCCTCTAAGTTCTTTTATTATTACCATTTTGTATTCCATGCTTGTATATTACCTATTGTTTTTTATATCCCTCATTTTTCGTGTATAAGCCTGATGAACTTATGCGTGGAAAATGTGGGGGTATCACAGTTGGTATCAGAGCATTCCAGATTCGAGTGTCTTAGGGATCTGTGGTTACTATACTTCCGCGTTGTGTATTCTGATAATTAGATCCTAAGTATTAGGGTTCTTTGTACTCTTTTAGTCGGTCCATTATAATGTACTGACGTTAGATTTTCTAATTCGACAGAAGGATGGTTAGACGTGGGACAAGGAGTGCGAACAGAAATCGTAGTATTTCCCCAAATCAAGATGAGAATCAAGAATTTTCTCCTCAAATTGATGATATCATTGCACGAGCTGTAGTAGCAGGAGTAGCATCTGCTCTACAAAACCAGCAACTTCCTCCGATGGTACCTGTTCCTGAACCAGTAGCACAGCCAATGTCATGGGACAAAACTCATCACTCGTTCATCAGAGGGAATCCACCGTCATTTGTAGGGTCCACAGATGTCATGTTAGCATATCAGTGGAAACAGGAGAGCGAACGTCATCTTCGGATGGTAGTCTGTACCGAAGTGCAGAAACAGATGCTAGCTACTTTTATGCTAATAGGCAATGCATTGCAGTGGTGGGAGTCTATCACTACCATTGAAGAGAGGACCAGGTTGACATATGCTGAATTTCAGACTCGCTTTGATAGCAAGTATTTTCCCTTATCAGTAAGATCAGCAATGAAGACCGAATTTCTGGATCTACAGCAGGGGGATATGACCATGGCCGAATATGAACAGAGGTTCATTAATTTGTCTTTATTCGCACTAGAGGAGGTGAATACTGAAGAAAAGAAGAGAGATCGTTTTGTTAAAGGGTTAATATGGCCAATTAAGATGGTGATCGTAGGTAGTCCTACATATACTACTTACATACAGGTGGTTAATGTCGCTTTACAGCACTGCCAGATAAGGCGTGATTACCGGAAATCCAAGGAAGAGAAGCGGGCTGATCGAGACTTCACTCACTAGACAGTGGAGAGGGGAAGCAGTAGTGGTACCAAGCTTAATGACCAGGGTAGAGTTCAAGGACATCAACCTTGGAAGAAAAACAAAGGAAACACAGAGGTGCAGAGAGATGGGGTTCCTAATCAGGGTAGACAAGTTGGGGTAACTCAAACTAGACATGAACAGTTTTCGGGAAATCAACAAAGGAGACAGACAGGTCCTTTTCAGGGACATTGTTATCACTGTAGAGAGATTGGGCATCCAGCCAAGATGTGTCCCAAAGCTAAACAGGGACAGTATGGGTAGCCGAGACCTAATCAGCCCTTACCTTTACCGGCCCCACAGATACCACGTGGCCAAGTTCAGAACTTTTCGACACTTCCAGCACCACCACTTCCTCAGGGACAACCTCCACAACAGTTGCAGCATAGTAGGGTATATAACGTTATGCCATATAATGTGCAGTCTCCTCAGGCTATTGAGGGTATGTTTTCTATACATGGTAGATCTGCTCGTATACTGTTTGACACTGGTACATCACATTCTTTTGTGTCTAGATCTTTTGTTATCTTATTTGGTATGACGACTCAGTTTTGTGACCTTTATACACCATTGGGAGTTGGCGCAATTTTACGAGAGTGTAGCGGTGATATCCTCATAGATATGGGCCGGCTTCAATTTCTTGCAAATTTGTTAGTATTGGATATGCATTCTTATGATGTTATACTTGGGATGGACTGGTTATCTCAGTACCATGCTTAAGTTAACTGTTACGAAAAGTCTATTGTATTTGCTATACCAGGACAGGAAATGTATCTTATTGTTGTACCGCAATCGGATAGAGGGCCTAACACTTATTTATTCGTTATTGAGGAGGAATCACAGAAAGAGACTACGGTATCTCTTGACAGTATCCCAGTAGTGCAGGAATTTCAAGATGTATTCCAGGAAATTCCAGACTTGCCACCGAGTCGGGAGATAGACTTCGTCATTGATTTAGCTCCAGGCACTACGCTTATTGCTAAAGCGCCATATAAAATGGCACTAGTGGAGATGCGAGAGTTGAAAGATCAAATTCAGCAGCTGCTCAGCCAGGGATTTATTCACAGGAGTACTTCACCATGGGGAGCACCAGTATTGTTTGTTAAGAAAAAGGATGGATCTCTTCGTCTTTGTATTGATTACAGAGAACTGAACAAGATCACTATTCGCAACAAGTACCCATTGCCCAGAATTGATGACCTGTTTGATTAGTTGAAGGGAGCTACTTATTTCTTGAAGATAGATTTAAGATCTGGTTATCATCAGCTACGAATCAGAGAATAAGATGTTCCAAAGACAGCATTTCTCACAAGGTACGGATCTTATGAGTTTCGTGTTATGCCTTTCGGCTTAACTAATGCCCCAGCTGTCTTTATGGACTTGATGAATAGAGTATTCAGAGAGTACTTAGATCAGTTTGTCATTATTTTCATCGATGATATTCTGGTTTACTCTAAGTCGGAGAAGGACCATGCCAGACATTTACGCACCGTCTTGCAGACACTTCGAGAACATCAGTTATTTACAAAGTTTGAGAAGTGTGAATTTTGGCAGAAAGAAGTCAAATTTCTGGGCCATGTAGTGTCAGAAGAAGGATTAGCAGTAGATCCAGCCAAGGTTGCGGCAGTTATGGAGTGGGGACAACCTACCTCACCGACAGAGATTCGCAGTTTTCTGGGATTGGCGGGGTATTACCGTAGGTTCATCTAGGGATTTTCTAAAATTGCGGGTCCACTTACTCATCTAACCAGGAAGAATGTACCATTCGTATGGGATGATTCTTATCAGACTACTTTTGCAGAATTGAAGAGTAAGTTAACTTCTGCACCAGTCTTAGCCACACCTCAGAGTGGAATCGAGTATTTGGTATATATTGATGCTTCTCTGAAGGGTTTGGGTTGTGTGTTGATGCAAGAAGAGTGACCAGTTT
Source organism: Cornus florida (assembly GCF_030987335.1). NCBI lineage: Eukaryota > Viridiplantae > Streptophyta > Magnoliopsida > Cornales > Cornaceae > Cornus > Cornus florida. Next base: position 23,634,250 of record NW_026775581.1, read on the forward strand.
CTTATGGGTCCTGGAAGCTTAAGCCTCATGAGCTTAATTACCCAACTCACGATTTGGAGTTAGCAGCAGTGGTTTTTGCCTTACGTATATGGAGGCATTATCTTTTGGGAGAAACTTTTCGTTTGTTTAGTGATCATAAGAGTTTACAGTATTTGTTCACACAGAGGGAACTGAATATGAGACAGCGCAGATGGTTAGAGTTCGTGAAAGATTATCACTTCTCTATTCAATATCATCCAGGGAAAGCGAATGTAGTAGCAAATGCACTCAGCCGCTGACCCTATGTCAGCCTTTCAGCTTTGTTTGCAACAGAATGGGATGCTTTGAAGGCTGTTGATGAGTTAACAGATGCTTTTATGGCATGTGTGGTAGTAACTCCTTCTATCATTCACCAGGTCATTAAAGCTCAACTCACAGATCAACAGTGTATTGATCGGGTTTTGGAGTTAGCTTCAGGTGATGTTCCATTTTATTCCATGGGTAAGAATAGAGGATTGAGGTACAAGGGACGTTTAATTGTTCCTTCAACTGACAACTTGACAAATGTTGTGATGAGGGAGACACATACTTCTCAGTTCTCTATACATCTAGGAGGAGACAAGATGTATCAGGACATGAAACGCCAGTTTTGATGGGCCGGTATGAAGAGAGATATAGCTATCTTTGTCTCTAAATGCAGCACTTGTCAGATGGTTAAGATTGATCATCAGAGACCGCCAGGATCGTTACAGCCACTTCCCATACCAGAGTGGAAATGGGAGAGTATTTCCATGGACTTTATAGAGTGATTACCTACTTCACATCATAATCACAATTCTATTTGGGTCATTGTTGATAGATTGACCAAGCACGCTCATTTTCTGCCTGTTCGTTCAAACTTTACATCAGAATAGTATGCTAAACTTTATATTGCAGAAATGGTGAAACTTCATGGCATACCATTGTCCATCGTATCAGATAGAGATCCGAACTTTTTATCAGGATTTTGGAGGAGCTTTCAGCAGGCTTTAGGTACAGAACTTCATCTTAGCACTGCCTATCATCCTCAGACAGATGGACAGACTGAGCGAGTTAATCAGATTTTAGAAGACATGTTGCGGGCATGTGTTCTTGATTTTGAGGGCAATTGGGAGGAATATTTGCCACTTTCAAAGTTTGCTTATAACAATAGTTATCAGAAAACTATTGGTATGGCACCATTTGAGGCTTTGTACTGTAGACTGTGTAGGTCTCCTGTTTGTTGGCTTGGAGTTGACGAGAAGAGCTTTTTGGGTCCTGAATTTATTAAGGACATGTCAGAAAAGATCGCTATCATTAGGGATCGGATGCGTACAGCCCAAAGCAGACAGAAAAGTTACGCTGACCATCGAACTCATGTTTTGGAGTTTAAGGTTGGTGATCAGGTTTTACTTAAGGTTTCTCCAATGAAGGGCGTAATGCGGTTTGGGTCAAAGGGTAAGTTATCGCCTCGTTTTGTGGGTCCTTTTATGATTACAGATCAGATTGGGGCAGTAGCTTATCGTCTGGCTCTACCAGATAATCTTCACAGGGTACATAATGTTTTTCATGTATCCATGCTGCGGAAATTTCTACGGGAAGAAGATTAATATCAACACATTGATGTGGGTAAGATTGAGTTGCAACCCGATGCAACCTATGTAAAACAACCTTACTGTATTCTCGATCGTAGGAATCAGATACTGCGCACGAAGACTATTCCATTAGTACGTGTACAGTGGAGTCATCATAGTGAGACAGAGTCTACTTGGGAATGAGAAGATATTATCCGTGCCTGATATCCAGAGCTCTTTCATACAGGTTTGTAGTGAATTTCGGGGACAAAATTTCTTTATTAGGGGGGGAGAATGTAATACCCCGTATTTTTAAAGAGTTTATTTAAATTATTTCTATCTTAGATTAATTAATTAATGTGTAGATTTATTCACCTTTTAATTGCGTATGCTAAATTATTAAATCAATATTATTTATTTGTCTGTGCATGTAATATTAATTATATGTTCTTTATATTAAAATGTTAATTTATGTATTATATTGGTTATGTTAATATTAGTTAATTAATTTAGTACATTTGTATTGTAGTGTATTATTAATAAAATAAAAAAATAAAGAAAATACATGTCATGAATTCCATTAGATATTAGTTTGGAATGATAGGATTGCATTTACGGTTATGTAAGGTTAGGTCAAGTAGGTTGACCAAGATTGCATTGCATTAAACTTGTTTTTCAAATAACTTGACTAAAGTTGCATTGCCTTAACTTAAATGTAGGTGGGAATGTTAGGATAGTTAATATAAGTTAGATATTTGTAATATTTATATTATATAAGTTAGTATATATATTAGTTAGCTTTGGTTAAAGAGAACGGAAGATAGAAAAATAAAAATAACAGTGAGCCATTTTAGAAGATGGAATGAAAGGAAAAGAGAGAGAAAGAAGTTTGGACCGGTGTAGGTGATTTTATCTGACTACACGCAACCGGCGGATTTATTTCAAATCTATAAGGGAAGTTATTATCTATTTTTTCCCTTTGAATCCACAAATTATTCAATTAATTTATTTGGCTATTTTAGATGTTAGAAGCATGCTAGGAATTTTAATAAATAAATTTTTAGTTTATTAAAGAAATGAAATTTTAATTATTAAAGGTGTTAGATATTTATTTATTAGCCTATGTAATTAAAATATAGCTAAAAATAATTATTTAAGGATTTAGGAAATTTTCTAGAATTTTCTGGAATTTTTCGGGATTTTTCTGTAATTTCCGGCGAATTTTCCGGCGAGATTCCGGTCACCGGCAGTGGGGAAGACAACCGGAGTAATCCGGTGTGAGGCAGCGCACAAGGGTTCCTATGCACTTACATCAGCGGCCGTTGGATTAGCTTTTGACCACTAGATTGATTCTATGTAGCATAGTATATAATGATAGGATACGCGCAATTCAACGACCGTTGGATTAAAGGATGATCATTGAGATCAATCCAATGTAGCGCGCCCACAGAGAAACGGTACAACTAAACAACCAGCACACGCCGCGTCAGCAGGACGCATTATTGCGCGCGTGACAGCGAGTGCGAGCACGTGGCTGATGCCAGACACGCGTGGGGGCGCGTGTAAGCGCGTGGCAGACTCTAAACGCGCGTGGAGGCGCGTGTGAGAGTGGGGAAGGTGGCAGCGCGTGGGGAAAGCTTAGGGAGGCGCGTGGGGGCGCGTGTAGGACCTCTACAGCTGCTGAAAAAGTCCAGAATACCCCTAGGGACTGTTTTGTAATTTTCAGAGCCTTAAACTTTAAATTTTGGGCCTTGGGTTGATATTTTCGGGATTTACGGGACATTAAATTGTTATTTTATTACCCGTTAATTATTATTATGTCTGATTAATAGTTTTAAACATTAATTATATCATTTACAGTTTGGATCGCTATGGTATAGATGTAATTAATGTAATGGCATATTTGAATAATAATTGTGTTGTTATTTAATGTTAAACGAAATGATTACATAATTTGATTCATATAAATTGTCCGTTGTATATTACAGGATTATTTATGTTGTTAATGATATATAAATCATTACTATTATGCTATGTACATTTCAGGTAATAAATGGACTGCTAAATAAATTATGTCACATTTATATTATATGGATGTGTTGCCATATAGAATCATGTGAGCTGACTATTAAGTTAAGACTTATTTATACCTTATGCATTCGTTGCCATAGACAGATGTGTGGCTGTCGGGGTATGTGGTTTAATATTATTGGCATGTGTTGCTTAAGTGATATGCTCAGTATCTTCATTAGTACTTTGAGATGTGTTACCACTGTGTAGGACTTATAGTCTGTGTTGTCAGTACCGTGCACCTTGTATTAATAGTTGATTTCCCAGGTAGGGAAAGAAGACACTTAACCACCTCGTGTGAGTCTAAGTGATCACCGTCTATTCTGGTTGAGGTCATATTATACATTGTGTAGTTTCATTAGGGTGTACACAGATATATTATACCTCCGAATAGTAATGATTAATTTATTTGATTCTCTGATTTGGGTCATAGTATAGAGGACTTGCTCGTGGGGTTGACCCACCATTGTTGTTATTTCAGGACACGGTTAGTACCCGTTTCAAAGTTGAGGCTTAGCAGTGTGGGACCACCATCCGAACTCATCTACTCTTACGGTCTTGTTCAGGGCAGAAGTTTCATGTATTATTTTGCTTTCAGTTTTATTTACTTCCGTCGTTGAACTTTCAAGTTTTTATATAAGGATCCTTAACATAGGATTTCCAAGTTGTATAACGGAGTATTGTATTTAATAAAGGATGGATGGATGTTTTATTATCGAGTTTTCCTTTCCTGTCTAAGTTCTTTTATTATTATCATTTTGTATTCCATGCTTGTATATTAGCAATTGTTTTTGATATCCCTCATTTTTCGTGTATAAGCCTGATGAACTTATGCGTGGAAAATGTGGGGTATCACAACGAATGCCTTTGCTAGTCTTTAACGTCTCTAGCAAGACATTGGGCTCTTTTAGCCTGGATCAAAGTTCTTATAATGCATCCCCTCCTTGTTGGGGTGATAGATGCTTTGAACTCCTCCCAATAAATGGTTCTTTGAAGAACTTGTTAGATTAAGCTTAAAAGAAATCTTTGGTCTTCTTGTCTATGCAATCACAACCTTTGGGCTTCCATGCCCTTTCAATGCAAGAATTTAAAACAAGATTTTGAGAATGCAAGGTTGAGGATGATCCTTTAGAAGTATTGGTTTTACACAAAAGTTCATTTCATTGACATTAAAGACCATGACATTTATCTACAACATTAACCTCTCATTCATATTTGTCAAATGAATTGGGTGTGGGATTAAAGATATTCAACTTCACCTTCATGTGGCTAAATGAGATCTTCATTATCCCCATTCTACAATTGATGTTGGCATTAGCGGTTGCCAAGAAAGGACGGCCAAGGATAATCGGAATTTGGTTCTTAGGATTGGGAACTGGTTCCGTGTCTATGACAACGAAATCAACGGGAAAGAAGAATTTGTCAATCTTTATCAAAACATCCTCAATTATACCCCTAGGCTTCTTAATGGATCAGTCGGCAAGTTGCAAAACTACCGACGTCGGTTTCAATTCACCTAGGCCCAATTTGACATAAACCGAATATGGAAGAAGGTTAACACTTGCTCCTAAGTCAAGAAGCGCCCGATTAATGATATGATCACCAATAATGTATGATGTAGTGGGTGAATCGGGGTCCTTAAACTTTGGAAGAGTGTTATGTTACAAAATTAAGTTTACTTGCTCGGTTAAAACCACTTTTCTTGGTACTTGGCTCTTATTCTTCCACTTTTGGGTGCACAAGTCTTTAAAGAATTTGACATAAGCCGGAATTTGCTTGATTGCATCCAATAGTGGAAGATTAACTTTCACTTGCCTAAACATTTCCATGATTTCATTGGTATTTGCCTTTTGCTTGTCTTTTGAAATGGATCCTTTTAAGGCATCCAGAAATGGAACTCTTGGTTCAAACACTTTTTCAAAATTTTCTTTTGAACTCTCTTCAACATAAGAAGTTTTCAAATCATTTTTCAACAAAACCTTTTCAACATCATTTTTCAAAACTTCTTTTTCAAACACATCTTTCAAAACTTTCTCATTTACAAGATCATATATATGCAATGAAGGAGGAATGGGATGTGAAACGGGACGGGTGACAACTTGAGGTTGCACCGGTTCACTCTCTTCATTGGACATTCCAACTTCATTGTCCACAATCCTACCACTCTGCAAGGTAGTCACCGCATTAACATGTTCAATGGTGTGACCTTCCGATGAGGAATGGGTTTCCACAACACATTGTTGCTTAGGTGGGGCATTTATAGGCATCTTTCCCTTTTCTCTTACATTGAGAGTGCTTGCTATTTGCCCTACTTGGGTTTCTAGCTTCACAATAGATTGAGAGTGAGAATGAAGCAATTGAGTGTTAGCCTCTAAAGTGCCCAAAGCATTTAAAACTTTCTCTTCAAAGGCGGGACTTCTAGTACTACCTTGGGAATAAGATTGGTTAGGAAAATAAGAATTAGCAAATTGATTCCCTTGTGATTGATAAGGTCTATAACCTTGGGATCCTTGGTTTTGAAGTGGAGGTCGAATGTACTTCCCTTGAAAACCGCCTTGGGAAGGGTTTGAGCCATCTCCTTGGTTTTTCCAAGAAAAATTCGGATGATTCCTCTAACTTAGATTATAATGAGTACCATAAGGATTGTTCCCTTGGTTCACAAAAGCTGCATTGACTTGTTCATTTGGTTCATTTTGCACTTATCCGTGAGGACAATGAGAAGGAGAATGAAGAACACTGGAACAAGTCATACATGTTTCATTTGATGCACGATGAGAATGGTTAGGGAAGGAAAATACTTGGTTCGCCGTGTTTTGGTTAATCAAAAATTGATCAAACCTTTGAGATAAAGACTTCATTTCGGCGGCTATTTCATTTGAATGGTCGACTTGATGTAAGCCAACACTCTTCCTACCTTGTGAATTTCTACCATTCTTGGATGATAGTGTTGTATGCAAAGAATTTTCACTCATGCTCTCATAGAGATGCCACACGTCATCCTCATGCCTATCAATGTATGAGACACCCATGGAAGCATCAACCATACCCTTATAGTTGTCCGATAAGCTCTCAAAGAAGTATTGAACTAATTGCCATTTGGGCATGTCATGATGTGGACACTTCCTAAGCAATTCATTGAAGCGTTCCCATGCCTCATGAAACGTTTCTCCATCCCCATGTGAAAATTATCGAATTGAGGTTCTCATGGCATTGGTCTTAGAAACCAGATAGTACTTCTTCAAGAACTCTTGTTGCATTTCTGCTCAAGAAGTGATTGAAAAAGGCCTAAGATTGTTAAACCAATACTTTGCCTTGTCTTTTAAGGTGAATGAAAAAAGTTTGAGTCTTAAAATCTCTTCCGGCATGTTTATATATTTTACGGTGGAACATACTTCAAGAAACTCATCCAAATGCTTGTAAGGTTCTTCACTTGGAAGTCCATGATAGTTAGGAAGCATTTGAATGGTTTGTGGCTTAATTTCATAATGATGTGCTCTAAATGGAGGCAATTGGATGCATGTAGGTGCATTATACTCATTAGGTACATAATGGTCTCTTAAAGCAAGAGGTGGATTAGCTACTTAAGGTGCAATTGAACACCTTGGTTTTGAATTCCTTGATTGTTGATGGGAGGTTGTGGAGCATACATTGGCCTTGGCATTCCATATGGAACTTGGCCTTGTTGTTGTGGTGGTTGGTGAATGAATGGCTTAGGCATGCCTAAAGGTACTTGTATGTTCTCATTGTGCACATTGGGATGAAGGATAACTTGTTAGTCTATGTGACCAAAGTCCTCAACATGATTGTCATTATGGTCATCCATTGATAGATTGGCTCTATTTGAACTTCCTATTCCCCTAGGATTTCTAACGATAGATTCAAGATACAAATCAAGAGAGACAAGAGTTAGTCTCAATGAACAACGTCCATGCATGCACAATGCAAAACACAACAAACACAAAGAATGACAAACACTATGCCTTCACAACAATGCAATTAGACTTCTTTCACAAACACTTAATTCATACTCCCATGCTTTACAACAATGATGCAAGACAATTAAAAATAAGCCTCCACGCGGGCCGACAATTTAACTAAGGGATTGAGTAGAGAAAGTCTTACAAAGGTCCTTTAGCACTTCAACTCCAAGTTTAAAGCTTAGCTTAGCAATTTTTTTAGAATTTTTAGCTTTTTACTTTCTTTACTTGCTAGAATTGAACGCTCGATGGCTCCTTTGCTTGCTTCTTCTCCGATAATGCACCTAGTCAAGTAATCAACACAATAAGTAACCAAAAAGAAAAATAGAAGTAAAGTAATCAAAAGAATACTAATCCGAATCAGTTCCACAAATCTGATGTTGCCTAATCTAATCAATCAATCCCCGACAATGGCACTAAAAACTTGGTGGCTCTCTTTTGAGTGTCGCTACACCACAAGCTTAAGAGTGTGCATTAAGGCGGAGGCTAAGAGTTTTACATTTATAGAAGCCACTATTACCTTTCACTAAAAATATAGCTAGGGCAAGTAGGGATCGTCCCAAGGGATTGTAAGGATCGAGCAATGTCGTGGAATTGTAATTAGGGCTAGTAGGTCGAGTGATCAAACAATTGGATGGTTGGTTGATTGAAGAACAACTAAATTAAACTAAGTGATAGCAAAAAAATGCAATTAAGAGTAAGCAAGAGAGAGAGATCTTGGGGTTTAGAGATCACCACCAAGCAATGCATTTCTATATTATTGACAAGTGATTAATGAGGGCAAATCGTGTGTTGCAATATTGGTGTGTGTGTGTTTAGTTGATTCAACAAGTAAGGATGACTAGTTAAGCATGTATTGTCTGAACATCATGTGAAAGGCACAATATATCTAAGCAATGAAGCATATATTGTCTAAACAACATGTGAAAGGCACAATAGATCAAAACAAGTCATTAATCCTTTCATTAAGCTCACAATCCAAATACAACACAAGGATAGAGACATATGCTACTTGCATTCAAAAGCTCGGATCATCAAACAACAAGCATAGATTGTCCTCCCATTTAACACTACATTACAACTACACTACATCTACATTACTAGCATGAAAATAAACTAGGGGAGAGGCACAATCCATCAAGGAATAAGTATGAACCATCAAGAGAAACACAAGAGCATTCCTTTAAGCACTATGTTTTGACAATCTCCAAATCTATAGCATCAATACACATAGACATGCATTAATAACACAAAATCTAGAGACAAGCACATGAACATCTATTCTAGCATACATAGACATATGGATAGAATGAAATGATCAATTGGAAGCATTAAACCACATGAATCATTGAATAAACAAGATCTAAATATATCAAAGTGTTAAAACATTAAGCACAACACTAATCCCTCAATAATACACAAGATTAAGATATAGAAAGCATGTTTGGGGCTAACTCTAGCCCCAAGAGGATGTTTAGCCACTCATGGTGATGTTGTTCCAACCCTCAAGGGCTAACTCCATGGAAAAAGCTTGCTCCTTGGTTGATGAAGAGTCTCCAATGGTGTCTCTAGCCTCCTCCTCCTCTAAGCTTCCTCTCCAAGAGATGATATGAAAACAATATTGGCTCCTTTGTAAAAGCAATCCTTATCCTTATATAGGTAGGTCAAAATGACACCCAAAGTGAGCTGAGTTCGTGCACACAATATTCCCTAATGATTGGATAAAGGACAACTTTCAAAGAGATGGAATTTTAACTTTTTCGTACTGGAGGAAGTTCAATCGATCGAACCTTAGACTTGGATCGATCGAACTGGCTGAGATTTATCGAACTTAGGCTAGATCGATCCAACTGGCTGAGCTTTTTGGAAAAAGACAAATCTGAGATATTTTGGGAGATATTTATGGGAAAAGGACAAAAGTGATTAGTGGGTGGTACAGCTGTGGATAGGATCAATCATTTGAATAAGGACAAAAGTGTTCGATCGATCGAAGGATGGTATTGGATCGATCGAACTTTTGGACTTTATGCTTTTGGGTCTAGGCTTGGATCTATCTTGAAGTGCTGAGATCGATCATTGTTCGATCGATCGAACTTTGAACTTGGATCGATCGAACTTTGCTGCTTGTCACCTTTGGCTTCATTTGCTTCTTTCTTTCTCCACTTTGCTCCTTTCTTTGTTTAATCCCAGAATTGCTTTAATTAAGCTCTTATTTAGCTGAGTTAGCTTATTTTTGGGATAAGTGCCTAAAAATGGAAATAATACGAAATCAATCTAAAACGGTGAAATAAGATAGATAAACGTACTAGAATGCTTAAGCTTAATGGGTTTAAATACGTACTTTTCAGTGCTCATCACAACCCCAAACTTAAATATTGCTAGTTCCTAGCAATGAATTAGAAAGTAAATGAATGAAATGAACAACTACACAACTATGAACTAGAAAACAATAAATGGATAATGCACTTTCGTAGGGAACACGATTGCATTTAGCACATGCAACAAGCCTTTTAAACCCCTAGGTTACCCTTAGTGGACGAGTGAAGTCTCGTGAGGGTTTCCAGAAATGGTACCCACAAACATTAAGCTCATTCTTTCAAAAGAGGTACCAATATTGCAAACAAGCATTGGGAGAAAACTACCTCAAGTATGCAATTTTTCAACCTTTTCAAAGCAATCTCCCAAAATCTCAACATCAAGCAAGCAAATATGGTCCTCCACACATCAAGAAAATGCTCATGCAAATCAAAACAACTCTAGAATCCTTTTGAGTGGACCGGCATCAAATATGTTGTTATCTTAGCCAACTAAAGAATTAATCACATCCACAAACTAGTATACAAATCTAGTACCAATCATTAAGACAAAAAGTGGACCTTTTATTAAAGCTTTATTCATCTAGGTGCGCTTATTCTTTTCACTCATTTTTTTATTTTTAGTTTTTACTTTTTTTATAGGATCAAAGATGGAAGAATGGTGCAATATGTTGATCTATTAAGCTTTCTAGCGATTCATGAGATCGAGCGTTAGGTCAATGACTCCCAAACTAGACGGCCTTAGGGCATTAGGCGTTCAAACACCCCTACGGACTTACAAGCTCAAATCAACTAGGCTACAAATCAAGACAATTTCCATCTAATCATTTCCCACTTCTCACCTTTTGGGAGAAGGCTCACTTTTTTTTGCTTTTGCTTTTGCTTTTGCTTTTTTTTTTTTATTATTGGAAGCAAGTTCAATTATTAACCCAGAGTTTGGGCCCTCCACCTTTTAGCGCGAGAAGTTCAGTGCTTGATGAGATTAGAATCCCGGTTACTTAGTGAAAAGGGATTGTTATCCACCTTTATCAAGAATGAAAGGTTTCAATGCACTACTAGTCCAATTGGGATATAACCAATTCAATAATCAACAAAGCATGTACCCCACAAATGAATGTTAGTATGCGCCTATGCTAGTGTAGAATCCTAGAGTGAATCTCAAAACAATCACAAAATCAGGATGATGTGGACCACAAATGCAAGCAAGATATCAATTTTTTGAAAAATTTACTCCTAAATGGCATCCCTAAGATATACAAGGAGTATTAGACTCTCAAGTCAAGCAATTTTTAAATTTAAGCAATATAGTCCTCAAAAGATCAAAATCATAGCTAGATATGGACCAATCATAGAAATATCCCTCAAATACACAAGTCATGCTCAAAATTTGAATTTAAAACTAACACTGTAAAGCACCATCCCCCCCAAACTTAAATGGCACAATGTCTTCAATGTGCAAGAGAACAAAGGAAAGAGTATACCAGTGCAACTAAACAAGAATGATTAGGACTGAAGTATCCGAAGTGGGTGGCATAACCCCCCCAAACTTGGGATGAACTGTGGTCCTGAAAATTAGCACTTGGATAAACTTATCAGATAACAAAATGGGATAATCAGTGCACAGTGGACATGCAAGTGTAAATGGGATAAACAGATAAAGAAATGAGAGAGGTGTAAGGGTGGTCCTAAAAATTGGGTAGCATTCTCTCACTGAAGTCACTGTGATGCACCTGATGGAGTAAAATATACAGATATAAGAATATTTTGGGAGATATTTATGGGAAATTGACCAAAGTGGTTAGTGGATGGTACAGCTGTAGATAGGATCAATCATTTGAATAAAGACAAAAGTGTTCGATCGATCGAAGGATGGTGTTGGATCGATCGAACTTTTGGACTTTATGCTTTTGAGTCTAGGCTTAGATTTGTCTTGAAGTGCTGAGATTGATCATTGTTCGATCGATCGAACTTTGAATTTGGATCGATCGAACTTTGCTGCTTATCACCTTTCGCTTCATTTGCTTCTTTCTTTCTCCACTTTACTCCTTTCTTTGTTTAATCCCAGAATTGCTTCAATTAAGCTCTTATTTGGCTGAGTTAGCTTATTTTCGGGATAAGTGCCTGAAAATGGAAATAATACGAAATCAATCTAAAATGGTAAAGTAAGATAGATAAAGGTACTAGAATGCCTAAGCTTAAGGGGTTTAAATACGCACTTTTCAGCGCTCATCACCATCTAGCCCATGTATTGCCCTACCCAACTAGCTGGTCAGACACCCCCATCTAAGAGGTTAGATGAAATCCAAAAATGAGATAGTCGAAATGATCATTTCCCAAACCTATTCGAATGCTACCCTATATCCATAAACATCAATTATAAGCTCATGAACACCATTTAACTCGACAGCAATGCATAAATTCATCAAAATATAACCATTCATACATTATGTAGGATCCAGAGTATCCTTATCAGATGGCTTATTTTGAAGCGCAGCTGCTACCCCTGCAGCTACTGCCTGAGCAATAATATCAGCCATCTGAGGAGGATACTCTGGATCCCTGCCCTGGTTATGGTCCTGATCCTGAGGCTCCTGGTGCTCTTGGTCCTCCTCCTGAAACAAAGGAAATTGTTGCTTCTCTGCAACCTGCTAACGTCGTAGGAGATTCTGTTGCCTATGCGCCACCCTCATTTATTGCCTTGTTCTCCAGATGTGCTCCCTTTCCCATCTTTTTCTTACGTTAACCACTCTGTTAATATAAAAAGATAAACGTCAATATGATTTTAACGGACCATAAAGGAATACAATTAATCCTAAAACTTAGGCTCTAATTAAAAGAGTACACAACATAGAAGTCCTATAACGAAAAACTCTAAAGACACTTGAACCTGAAGTTCTCTAATACCAACTACGATACTCCTCGATTCCATAACATGGGTTTATCAAGTCCATGCACGAGACTGAGGGATATCAAAACAATTAATATTTTAAATCGAATACTGAATGCAAAAAGATAAATAATAAAAAAATAATATCGTTAAAGAGAAAACTAACTAATAAACAAATAAATAATAAATCCTCTAAATGAATCCATTAATTCCCAAACATAAATAATCCTTTGAAGAAAAATCTACAAATTCCCAAATATAATTAATTCTCTAAAATAAAAACTTAGGAATCCTCAACGTGGACTCCTAATAAAAATCCTATAACTGAAATAAATATAACTGTCTAAAACTTAAATAAATAATCATGAAGAAGAATTATACGCTGACAAGATCGGAAGAGTAATGAAGACAAGTCTCTGGTCTGCATGAATAATCTCTAATCCTATTACTGACGAGGATTTGAAAAAAATCACAAAAGTGGGTCAAATCCCATGAACAAGTCTTTTCTACGACAACCCAAACATAGACCTGATGAACTATACATCTACAGCTAACTCATGCAATAGCTACATAGTCGATAAATGAATATAAACACTAAAGACTCTCATTGGACTAAGGCAGACTCAACCGGATAGTGAGTATCTTATGCAAAGCGCACACGAGGTGGTCATGAGTTCTCTTTCTACCAGGGCACACACGTCCCTAAATAAAGCTACCCATCTCAATTGGCAATATACGTCTCCTTCCTAACCACTGACCACGAGACCCCAAGCTTGTATTATGGTACATATAATATATATATATATATAACTACCCATATCCTGACAATGGCACACCAATAACCAACTACTGTTCCAATATCCTGACAATGGTTCAGGAATACATAAAATAAATAGCCATATCCTAACAATGGCATGTCATCCATATCCTAACAATGGCATGACATAGAACCATATCCTGACAATGGTTCCCAACATTCCACATATGTATAAATCATGTTTAAGATCATAAAATACAGCTATACACCTGATTAAAATTACATCATCACATAACAGTAAAATATAACATACAATTTAATGTTATTTAATCTCACGAATAACTTATAGTTATTTAAAGTTTTCTACATCTAATTAAGAGATTCACAAATTTATATCATACTAAACATTTAATCTCATGTTAAAACAATTTATAAGATTAAATTTACAAGTTCTTATTTGAACAAATCCAAATCATCATGCATAGTTAACCATCATGCCTTATAATCCAAATATCAGTGTTCTTAAGTTCCTCTTTAGTGTTCAGAAACTTAAATAATTAATTCGGGGCTGAATGGAACCCGTTTTACCCAAACATACGTCACAACGCTCGAGCACCCCCCCTCTCTCTGGGCTCGAGCGCTAACCAATAGCGCTCGAGCACTATTTCCAAGAAGAGGGCACTCGAGCCTTATAAAACAGTACTCAAGCGTTGTTTTGGGAAACAACTCAAGAAGTCCGTTTTTTACCCTGTTCTCCATTGTTACGGGTCCTAAAACATGTTACTATATCCGAATTGATGTCCAACATTAATATCAACCAAGATCTATCATTTAAGCGACCTAAAATCCAAGTTTCATACATGAATAATCCCGATCTCATAGTTGCAGAAGTATAAACGCATAAACATGGAATTCTCAATTCAAATCCTTTTTAACACATGCAAACCTGATTTTAATCTTTAATTTAATTCCCTAAAGTTATACTAGAGACATACAAAACATAGATCTAAGAAGAAGTGTAGACCAGAGGACTTGCCTTAAGCTTTTGGATCGAAAGTTAAACTCCTTATTCCTTATTCTTTTTCTCTAACGCCGACAGCCTTTGGGTTACTGTTGTTCATTCCACTAATCCGATCTACCCACGAGTGGATCATCATCTTCTTCTTCTTCTTCTTCTTCTTCTTCTCTCTCTCTCTCACACACCCTTCTCTCTCTAGCCCCTCTATATTCTTTTTTTCTTCTTTTCTTTTTTAAATCTACAATATATGCATATATATATATATACACACTACATATAGTTATACCCTAATCCTACAACACGTCTAACAAAATATAATTAATAATAATAACTATAATTATTATATTAAAACTTAATATACATATATATATATACACATACACACAATATTATATATATATATATACACACTAATCCCCATGGGCCTATATCCAACCCATCTAGGATCCCTTCCAAATAGTCCAAGACCCATCTAGTTGGTCCAAAGATGACTATAAGCCCAATCCATAACCTTTATAAAATAAAATAAGCAAACCATTTAACTAAATAATTAAGCATTTAAAAGCCATTTAATTAAATAAACACATCACACATGAAATCAATTAAAAGAATGCATATACATAATTATCCACATCAATAAATTTAAATTAAACAAAATAAAAATAAATAAAATAACTAAAAGCAAATAATCAAATAATTACATAATTAAATATAAAAGCAAATAATCAAATAGCCACATAAGTAAATAAAAATACAATAAAAACACTTAAATCAATCTCCAGAAATTAGGGATATTAGAGAAAGTCATTGAACAAGGTATGAGAAAAAAAAAAAAAAAAAAAAAAAAAAAAAAAAAAGCTCTTAAACATTTAATACAGAATTAACTTTTCTGTTATACGAGCCCAAGTACTAACTTGATCGTCGGAGGGTTCTCAGCCGGCACCCTGGCGCCATCCGAGATGACATAATCTCCATTTTTTTTGTATGTAAACATCATTGTTCCGAGTCGTACTGATTTTTGCTTCAACAAACTTCATTCTCATGTGTGAAAAATTATACACTACCTAGGAGTAGCCGTTGTTAAATACCCTTAACCAACAACAATTTCTCATTTACCTTAATAATAAGAACTGGGATCTTGTAATTGGCCGGGGGTATTTAGTAATTGCCCCCCCAGGTACTAAATAACATATCTCTTTCAGCATTTTCAAACAAGTCTTGCCACAACCAAATGAAGCAAAGGTGATGTGTATTTTTATTTATTCTTTAAGTTATTTCATGTTATAAACCCATTAGTAAAAAAATTATAAACATTTTATTTATTAATCATAAATGTGAGTCGTACACAGCGAAAAAAAAAAACATAAAAAGTTTTGTTTAATTTAAAACAGATCTGTGTCTTTACCAACTTTCTTTTTTTTAGCAATTAATATATCAATATCATGCAACATAAAATAAAGCAAAGTAAAATTAGAGATGACACCAGGATTTTAGCGAGGAAACCCTAGTTGATATAATACGTCAACTATTTGTATGGGAAAAACCTCGTGGACTGTGCAATCCAAAGTAAACCGATCCACTATGCTTGAAACAAAGTACACTGAACTTTGATTCTGGCTCACACCCTATCGTTCTACCAAACACCAACTGCTGACAATCCTTTGGCTTTGCGACTCCCCGTCCAACAGCAACTTGACCTCAGGCTTATGGTTGATATTTGTAGAAGTGTAGCAGGTATATTAGATAACACTCCACGAATGCTCCAACCCTTCCAAAGTGCAATCGCTTTTATTTCTGTTCTTCAATTGTTTGAATTTGATGTAGAAGTAGATCTGCTTTTGTCTGATCGATGTAGATGCAACTGTATGATCACGATCAGTATTTGAACACTACAACTCTAAACTCACTATGTGTTTATGTGTATGTGTTCTAGAAAGATGAAATGAAAATTCTCTAAGAATTTCTAAGACAAAAATCTTCCTAAGGCTTTTTAAGAATAGCAAACTAATAATGCAAAAGCCGTAAATAAATCTATGTGTATGACATGGTTTATATAGAGGTTTGTAAAGTCCTATTCCTTCTGAAAATAAAGGAAATTTCATACATAGGACTTGGAAGGAAATTTGGATAAAAAAGGTATTAAACAGAATAAGAAAACTGTAAACATTTTGCAATCAGGACTTCTGGAAACCGGTTCCCAATCTTGGTACCGGTTCCCAAAGTACAGAATAAAGTTTCTCGAATTGTAGCTTTTGGAACCGGTTCCCAAATTCAGGTCCGGTTCCCACTTGATAGAATCCAACTGGAACTTGTATTTTCTGTATTTTGGTAACTCTGAACATATCCCATGTAGGTAATTGTGTCCTAAGTGGGAAACGATGTCCTAATATGTTATTCTTTCCTTTTTAATGATCAACAGTACTTTTCTCTTCTGAACAAACTTCCAATTCCATAGTCAATGTCGAGTTTGCTATGGTAACTGAAATTACATAAATTACAACTCGACTAGGACTTGTTTTGTTACTGAAATATGCCAATTATAAAAATATATCTCACAATCTCCCCCTTTGGCAATTTCATGACAAAACGCTAAAAATAATTTAATTATCTACCCAAAGCAGAAAAGTAAATTACAATTGTTTAAGAAAACACAGAATTTTGTATCTCTGTTCTCTATTCTTCTCTTGGACAAAATCTCACCTGATTTCCTACACATGGATCAAGCAAAACTACTAGTGAAAGCTTAATAAACAAAATAAAAACTCCCCCTGAATAATATATCCAAAAGTGTGAAATTTTCAAATTACTACTCTCCCCTTTAACCCTTAATGTCTCCCCCTTTTTGGAACAAAATTGACAAATCAATTGAAACATTACATTAAGAGTAGAGATTTTATGAAACAGAGAAAACAATAATCAGTTTAGTACATGTCAACAGTCAAAAGATAATATCCAAAAATAGCAAGTCATGACAATGTAAAAACTGAACAAAAAGTGATGCATGTATGATATGAACATAGAATCAAGCATCAGGATCATCTCCAGCGAATGGAACTGTAGACGTCAGAATGTCCTCATCACCATCATCAGAATCACTCCCACTCCCACTCCCATTCTCATCATCCTTTGCATCAGCATCTGTCTCATCATCCTCATCTCTCTCATCCTCAGCGATAAAT
Organism: Cornus florida; assembly: GCF_030987335.1. Taxonomy (NCBI): domain Eukaryota; kingdom Viridiplantae; phylum Streptophyta; class Magnoliopsida; order Cornales; family Cornaceae; genus Cornus; species Cornus florida. The sequence goes on from NW_026775581.1 coordinate 23,652,024, forward strand.
GATGGATCTGGAGGGGCTAGTCTGTAGATGTCCTCAGAAGTACTACCAATCTTACTATTTAAGTAATCTAACATCTTCTTGAAGATCAATAACAGCATCCATCATGGCCTTATGATTCTGAAGAATCAGTGAGTAGAGAAGATTAGCATCAAATGTGGTAAAATTCCGTTTAGTCGGAAAGAGCTAAGTAATCTTAGGAAGTGATGACGAAGAAGTAGCTGAACTCCTGCTAGCTTTCCTAGATGAAGCTCTTATTGATTTAGACTTGTTAAAAGCTCTAACATCCATCTCAGACATAATTTTAATATGATGAGCACGAGGTGGAAGTGGATTCTCAAAATGCCGATACAAACCCATAATAATCATTGGGAATTTAGAAGACTTCTTCTTGGTATTGTTCTTGTAATGTGCTACCATCAGTCTATAGATAGAAGAATCAAGATGTATTAGTGCATCAATAGATAGTAAATATAATACATCTGCACGATCTGAAGAGATACCATCTTTCTTCCCAAAATAACCGAGATTGGAGATGGCAAACAGATTCAGAAACGCTGCCTCATCTGTAAGATAACGAGATGGAATGTAGTCAGGGTACCTTGGTGAGTCTGGAACACATAACGCATTATAGATATCTTCCCACTTCAGTCTTGAATGATTAAGTGGAAGACGATATCCTGTACTAGTAAAACTCTTAGGTATGCCAAGAATTTTTCCGATCACATCTATATCAACCACGTAGTCCTTGCCAAATAATAAAACCTCCAAATATCCAGAATCATAAACTTTTCAGATATTTAACTAGAAATAATGAACCATATCTAGACTATAGGTAATCACCATCATGGTAAAGAATAACCACTTATGCTTCTCAATGTAATTAACAAGCTTTTTCCCAGGACTATCCTTAAGCTTTTTCAAGTTCACATTACATTCTGACTTTATCGGACCGTTCTTATACACCTTAGTGTATACCTTCCATGCATGCTCATTATAGAAGTGTTCTTGAGTAAACTCAGCCTTACCTATATCAGAAACTGAAGGATACCCAGGTCATATTTCAGTAGAAGGCGAGGAAGTTTGCACAAGAGAAGATGGTTCGTCCTTTGGAGCATGTAAACCCTATTGTGGTTCTCGGATAGAAAGTGTTGTTCAAGCTCTTTTGGGAGGTGGAGGTGATGCAATTCCTTTACCTTTGGCTTTCCGAGACAATTTTGGAGGCATCTTGTGTTCGAAATTTTTTGGTTTGAGGCTCCGAAGCTCACTCAGTAATTTTGTTGAACACTTGGCGTGCACTTCAATACTTGTTCTTGGATAAACAAATTTGAATCTTCAAAAACCCCCCAAACAAGCAACACAACAAGCAAAGGATGATTCAATCTCAACCCAACTAAGTCTTAATCTTCAACTAAGCAAGGATCGTCATATAAAATTAACCAATCCACTAGAGAGCTTCAAACCCAAACTCATTTTCAATCCTTAATTGCAATCTTCAATCTTCAACTCTCAAGATCAAATGAATGATTCCATGTTCAACTTGCAATTATATGACGAGAATGATGCAAGATTGAAACAAAATATATGAAGATATGTATATGAGAAATATAGAAAGAGAGAGTGTATATATAGAAAGAGAAAAGGTGTGTGCAACATTGCCCAACAAAAACCAAAAAATGTTCCTTTTATGCCTATTCATGCTGCCAGGAGCCGGTAGCCAATGTGGGAACTGGTTCCCACTTGGCAGTGAGCTATTGCAAAGCAAGGACCCTATTGAACCGGTACCAAACTTGTGGTACTGGTAGCCAAGCTCCAGTAAGCTTTAGCCTTGCTTTTTTGCAACCTGAACAGGTAAGAATGTGTGGAACCGGTAAGAAAGAGACAGTATGCTTTTTAGCCTTGAAAATTTTTCAAAAATTTTTCAACTGACTTTGTGATTTACTCAATGAACAACCAAAACAAAAATCTACAAACTAAAATCAAAAATCTTTTTGAATTTTTTATATTTTTCATTTTAAAAAAAAAAAATAAATAAAATAAACAATAAGTCATTGAGCAATCAAACAAAGTCTTTCAATTCCACACAATGATCTAAATTTCCAAAAAAAATTCAAAGTTATCTATGAATGAAAATTTCGACTCCATAGAATATTCAACCAATTTCAATTCTTAGGAAATAATCACAACATAAATTTTAACTTGCAAATTTTAATAAAACATTTAGAAATCAATCTAGCAAATCCAAGTGTGTGTGTGCAATCCATCTCATCAATTTTCAATCAATTATCAATAAATCATTGTCCAAACCATATTGATCAAAATACATCAAGATAAAATTGTCTTTGAGCAATTTTTCTAAGTAAGGTGGCTTTCACTTTAAAGAGCAGACATCAATTCTCCAATTCAACTTGTCTCCACCTTTCTTTTTACTCATTCAGCTCCTCTTCAAAGTTTAATGGGAGCTTTCGAACACATCTCAATAGGTAGCCTTTTCCTAAACAAAGAATTTAGCACTTTTCACATTTTTTTTTTCTTTTTCAAGCTGACTTTATTCATTTTTTTTTCTTTGATTTCAAGCTCCTAATTTTTTTTTCCAAACAAAAACCTTTATAACTTTCGTGATCAATATACCCTAGTCAACAATTCAAAGATTTTCAATCAAAATTTTCAGATTTGGACTAGTGCACAAAATGTTATGAACTTAAGAGATTCAAATCTAAAAATCTCTTAATCAATGCAAATCAACTTTCATTGTATAGATGATAAACTAAGAATCTATTTTTAATATAAAAAAAAAAAAAAAATGTGTCCAAATTTGCATTCAAAGATAGATCATAAATTCAATGGAAAAATTTTCTCAAATATATTATAAAGACTATGATCAGAAACTCAAAACCTCAACCAAATCCTAACAAGTGATCCAATGGCAACAAAATTTTCTTTTAAACACAAGCCATGATCACTGAATTTCAAAGGACTTAGTTTGAAGGTGAAGTCCTTTTGGAAACTTGTTCCATGGACTCAACAAGCACATAATTGATCAAATTAAACTTTTTTGATCCAAACAGTTCTCACTTTCATTTCCTGAAATTCTTTTTCTTTCTTTACCTCTTCCTTAGGCAAATTTTTAGCTCTAAAAATCTTAGGTGACACATTCTTTTTCTTCCTAGAACGCACATTTTTTTTAGCATGAGAATTTTGAGAATGATTTTTAGAAAAGTCTTTCTTTTTTCTATGAAGGCATGAGTTATACTTATGTCCATTCTTTCGACAAAAAGTGCAATGTAGCAATTTAAACACATAAGACATATTAGAATGTGATGCATCAAACAAATATGGTTTAGGCATAACAGCAAGTTTAACAAAAATTGTTTTACCTAGATTACTAAAAGAACCTTTAACAAATCTTAACCTTGTTTTATCATTCACATCCTTACTCATGTTGATTATCTTATTCAAACTGTTTTGACTTTTATTAAATCATTTCAGTTTATCTTGTTCCGATTTCAATTTAAATTCAAGATAATCAATTTTTAAAACAATATATTCCTTTAGAGAGATAGCACTATTTACCTTATCCTCAAGAATGATGATCTGTTTCTCAAGCTCAATGATGACAGAATTGCTTTCAAAAGTTATCATTTTTCCTTCATCAATTTGTTTCTTTAGATCTTTATTCTCTCCTTTTGCTTAGATAAGCTCTTTTGGTAGCTTATTGATTGCCTGCTTGACTTCAATGGTTTCTTCGATCATCTTCTTTAATCTTTCATCATCCTTTTCAGCCTCTTACACCTATTCATCATGAACTTCATTGTCTTCGTTATCTGAAATATCAGAGTCAGATAAAGAAACGATATGAGGACCTCTATCAAGAAAAGCGACATAAGAAAAATCATTAATATCATCTTGAGGAGAATTATTATCACTTAAAGTAGAACTTTCAGATATAAAAACTTTCATTACTTTTCCTTTATTCTTATCATTTTGTTCTTTCCTAGGACTAGGACAAACATTGGATGCGTGACTTTTGCCACCATAATTCCAGCATATGAATTCAGTTCTTTTAGATTCTTCTACTTTCTTTTCATTAAACCTAAACTTCGACGTCTTGTCAAAATTTTGAGGATTAGCCATGTTGCTATTCATTCTCCTCTGTTGTCTTTGCAAAATCTGATGAGTTGCCTTGACAAAAACACAATATCATCATCAGAGTTGTCATCCATAGAATTCTCAACCTGTGTAAATTTTAAAGCAAGATTTTTCTCCTTCTGACTTTAATCAAAGTTCTGCATTTCAAAAATTTCAATGAACCTACCATCTCATCTACTTTATTGGTAGACAAATCCTAATGTTCAATGATGGTTTCAACTCTAATTTGGAATCTTTTAGATAAAGACCTTAAGATTTTTTCACAGATTTTCTTATCACTAACTTTTTTACCAAAGTGATGCAGTTCAGAAATTATTTCAAGAATACTAGAATAAAAATCAGAAAATGATTAATCTTCTTTCATCATGATGTTCCCAAATTTATGAGAAAGCAACCGAATTTTGGACAACTTCACTTTTGAAGTTCCTTTATGAGTAACCTACACAATATTCCAAGCTTCTTTAGTAGTTTTACAATCAGAAATTCTAGCATATTCAGATTGAATAATAGAATTAATAATTGAATATAAAGCTTTGCCATTAGCATCATTACGCTCAGTTTCAATAACAGTAAAAGCAAAAGTATCTTTTAACTCTTTGACTATTTTACCATCCACAGTTGTATCTACTGTAGGAGGTGTATAGCTAGATTCAACTATTGCCCAAGTTTTACCACCAGAATTTTGCAAATAGGCATTTATCTTTGATTTCCAAAAATTGTAATTATCTCCTTTAAATAAAGGACGACGTTGATTAGAACTGCCTTCTTTTAACGCGTAAGACATGATTTTGAAAATAATTTTTAAAAAACAAAACAAAACTTTCCAGCAAGGATCAACTCAATGTGTAGAGATTGACTCTGATACCAAATTGTGAGTTGTACGCAACGAAATATACTTAAAAAGTTTTGATTATTTTAAAACAGATCTGTGTCTTTACCAATTTTCTTTATTTTAGCAATTAATAAATTAATATCATGTAACATAAAATAAAGCAAAGTAAAGTTAGAGATGACACCAGGATTTTAGCGAGGAAACCCCAGTTGATAAAATACATTAACTCTTTTGTATGGGAAAAGCTCCGTGGACTGTGCAGTCCAAAGTAAACCGATCCACTATACTTGAAACAAAGTACACAGAACTTTGACTCTAGCTCACACCCTATCGTTCTACCAAACACCAACTGCTGATAATCTTCTGGCTTTCCGACTTCCCGTCCAACAGCAACTTGACCTCAGGCTTATGCTTAATATTTGTAGCAGAGTAGCAGATTAGACAACACTCCACGAATGCTCCAACCCTTCTAAAGTGCGATCGCTTTTACTTCTGTCCTTCAATCGTTTAAATTCGATGTAAAAGTAGATCTACTTTCGTCTGATCGATGTAGATGCAACTGTATGATCACGTTCAGGATTTGAACACAACTCTAAACTCTCTATGTGTTTATGTGTATGTGTTCTAGAAAGATTAACAAAAAATTCTCTAAGAATTTCTGAGACAAAAATCTTCGTAAGGCTTTTTAAGAATAGTAAACTGATAATGCAAAAGCCGTAAATAAACCTATATCTATGACATGGTTTATATAGAGGTTTGTAGAGTCTTATTTCTTTTGAAAATAAAGAAAATTTCGTGCATAGGACTTGGGAAGGAAAGTTGGATAAAAAAGGTATTAAATAGAACAAGGAAACTGTAAACCTTTTGCAATCAGGACTTCTGGAACCGGTGGTTCCCAAATAACAGAATAGAGTTTCTCGAATTGTAGCTTCTAGAACCGGTTTTCAAATTCAAGTACCGGTTCCCACTTGACAGAATCCAACAGGAACTTGGATTTTCTATATTTTGGTAACTTTGAACATATACCACGTAGGCAATTATGTCATAAGTGGGAAATGATATCCTAATGTGTTATTCTTTCCTTTCCAATAATCAATAGTACTTTCCTCTTCTGAACAAACTTTCAATTCCGCAGTCGATGTCGAGTTTGATATGGTAACTAAAATTATAGAAATTACAACTCAACTAGAACTTGTTTTGTTACCGAAGTATGTCAATTACAAAAATATATCTCACAATAAACATATACATCCATGCTTTATTAATTTGCATTTTAAAAATTTTTGTTTACTCTTAATTCTACTTTAATCAAACTAATTTCTGATTTTAAATGAAAAACTTTAATTCATGTGTCTCTTTGTTTTTTTAAATAATTTTTTTATACTATTTTTCTCCATGTATAAGAAAGAGTATTTGTTTTTCAAAAGACATCAACAGTTAAAATACCTCCTATAAAGGGTCATCTATGGTGATTTTCAAAAGAGAAGGATTATCTGTCACTTTATATACCTAAGAGTTATAAGATTTCAAAAATCATGTTCTCTTTTTCTCTAATGTTACTCTACTTTCAAGCCTACAACCTATAGAAAGCACTATATAATTCTTTATATAATATATTTAATTTTTTTGAGTGAATAAAAGTTGTTTTTAGTTCTTTTTAAACTAAATAAAAGTTGTTGTTGGAGTCATCAGATTTAGAGTATTGCCAATTCTTTCTTTAAAACGATCAGTGATTTTTAATTAGGAACACCTATTCCAAAAGTCAAAATTTTAATTACAAACACCTCTTATATTTTTGAACTTCTAATAATTATATACACTATAATGAAGGAATTCATCTAATTGATTTGTGCCGAATCAAATCGGTACTTTTTTCTTTCCTTACACTTCTTGAATTCTCGTGATGTTATTCTTAATACAATCTCTTAATATTTTTATTGTTTTATTTTACTAATTCTTTTAGAGTTATTGTCTTTTCTTTTATTTTCAATAATATTGTTCAATTACTTAATTTATTTACAGGGTCATAGACACTTTATGTCATGAAGTACAGGCATGGCAATGATAAATTGGTTGATAATAATGAGGTATGAATTACTTAATTTATTCTACATTGTTTTCTACAATCATATTGCTCCTTTTTAAAAAATAAAAAATAATACTTTGAATTCTGTAGGTGCCAATCATGTATCAAAATGTTAAATAGTAATTTTATTTTTTATATATATTTTTAGATTTTATTACTGACTAATTGGAGAAGACCGTTATCATCATTGAGTTTGCAAAAGTAACATATTTTTCAACATGATTTGTATTTACATACGGTATGTCTTTAGAATTTTTAAAATTTTTATTAGTCACATCTTCCTGATTAATAGGATTTATATTCATCATTCTGATCAATAGGATTTATATTTTTAAATCATCCAAAGTATATTGATTAATTCCCAAAAAAAAAAAATTGCATATTTTTTATATAGCAAAAGATTTTTTAATACATATAGCGCGCGCACACACATATATATATTATGTAGGATTAAGTACAAAAAAACCCATTGTTATATAAAAAAAAATGTGCAAAAAAGCCCCTTAAAAAAAAACAAAAAACAAAAAACAAAAAACAAAACAAAACAAAGGTGCATATAATTCCCTATATTATTCATTTTTTGAGCAAATTGTCCCTTATTTAACAGATCAGTACAAAAACAGCTATTGGTGACGTCAACTTTTTTTTTTTTTTTTTTAAAATTCAAAAATACTCTTTTGTGTGACAAGAATGCTCTTACTAATTTTGTATATATTTGAACACTAAATGAAACTTGTTTGAATGTGTTTCAAGACTAGTCCAAGAAAATCTCTCCTGAATTTTTTTTCTCTCTAAAATTTCTCTCTATGATTGCATTGCGATGGTCTCCCTCTCTAATATTTTATTCTCTCTCTACGTTATCTTTCTAATTTTTTGTTTTTTCTCCAATCATGAACAATTGTATAGCCCAAAGCCCATATTTTTGTACATCATGTTTACCATCAATTATATGCCAAAGAGGCGAGCGAAGTAGCAACCACATTCCCTTTAACCGAAGCGAAGTTGGAGATCACTTAATAGGATGAATACTTTTTTTCTTCAATTTCATAAAAAATTAAAATTTTCAATATTATCAAACTAACACCTTAATTGATCAAACAACTGCGGGATAAAATTAGAGCCATTAGAGCCATTAAACTTTATTTGAGACAAGTCCATGAGAAATTGGATCCAAAGTAGCTCAAACCCTCTATATTTTGGTTTGAAAATAAATGAAATAACACTAGTGGAGATTCGAACATTCTACCTTTAATTACCACTTGGTAGGCCTTCGTAAGCCCAAGTTGGGTATAACCCATTTAACAAGTCTGGTCTTCGGTTGGGCCTCTCAAGCCAATATTCTTTTTGGACAAATTAAATCTGCTTGGACTTGGGCTTATTGGGCTTTAGCCTAAGTCTAGAATATAATCTTCCAAAACCAAATTGGGTTCGTGTCTGCCAGTTGAGAAGGGGTATGACGGGCCGGGTTCACCAGTCAAATAGGCCCTGTCAGTTTGGGTTTAGTGAAAATGGTGTTTCCATTGGCGATTTGGGCCGAACAGGTGCAATCTTGGCTGCCATTTCAATTCGTTCATTCATAAAACTCTCCCCTTTCTTTTCGTAAACACTGGTTTCCTCTGGTTTAGAGTGTTGCTACAAGATAAATCGTTACAACTTGGGAGGCAATCATCAGTAGAGTCTGTCCAGCGAGGCGAAATTTGTCTTTAAGGATATATAGAATACAATTCTAACTTGATCTAAAGGTTCTTTTATTTATTATATTTTTTTAGTTCTGCTTTTTCATATTTATTACACAGTAACATTAGTATCATTATTATATTCAAAATCTTACCATATTAAGACTCCGTTTATTTGGATGTAAAATGTTTTTTTTTTATTTTTTGGTATTTGGTTGCCCCCTCTGAATTTTTTATATTTCCATTTTATACCTCAAATGTTTTAGAATTTATGAAATTGTTCCCACTAAAATTACAATTTCCCCCACTAGATTCTCTTTTTCTTTTTCTTTATTTTTTTTTATTTTTTATTTATTATTTTTTTTTGGCATTTTATATTTCAAATATTTGAAAATTTATGAAGATGCCCCCACTAAAATTACAATTCGTCTCCACTGATTTTTTTTCTTTTTTTACATTTTATATTTTTAAAAAATTAAGAAGAAAATCCTATTCAGATTATAAAAATAGACCCACTATATAAGGTTGCCTCCCACAAATTAAAAACCCGTCCCTCACAAAAAATTTTGGGCCCTTCACTGGTGATATAGTGTTGTGTTGATTGCCAAGGAAAAAAAGAAAGACAAATAGACTTGTGCCTACTGTCCTTGTCATTGATTGGACAAATTGCTGATGATGATTATTACTGTTTTTGCACTTAAAACTTACAAGGAAGTAACTCCTTGAGTAAATTATTATCTATACACATGCTATAATTATTTACAAAATAGAGAGACCTTTGAACTCAACTTTTTCTGCTGCTTATATATTTAATTTGAGTTGGTCTTTTATACATCCAGTGCATATTGCTTATGGATATAACCATGCATACTCATAGTCTAATGACCACATCATTCTGAATAAATTAAATTCTTAATTATTTGATAATGCATTTTGAGTATCACTAAAAGAAAAAATAAATGACTTTTAAAATAAGGCAAAATTTTAAGTGACAATAATTTCATTTATCACCGAATGTTTCTTTTTTTTTTTTTACCTTGGCAAGAAAAAGCCTTACGGTCACAACAGAGAAATACAAATAGTGCCAAGAACACAAAATGATCTAAACTAATACCCTCAATAGTCAAGATATCATCCTTGACAATAACTGAGAATGGGATTGTTAGTACCCCCAAACAGAGCACTGTAATGTCTAGAATAGTCAGATTTTGGACCCACCAAAGCACTTAAAAGAGTGCTTATCAAAATACACCGCCTCACACATAGTCTAAAAACACTTATGACCATGGCCCACGAAAAAGCAAAAGACAACTTCTAAAGAAAATGTGCATGACATCAGCCATGACATCATGGCATCCCCAGCCGAAGAAGCAGAAGCCGACTCAGTCACCAGTGAGTTGTACGCAGCGGAATGTATTTTGGGAAAGTTTTAGGTTTTGTAAAACAGATCTGTGTCGTTACCAACTTTACTTATTTTAGCAGTTGAACAATTAATTGCATGCATTAAAATAAAGCAAAGTATAAAGTTAGAGATGACAACAAGATTTTAGCGAGGAAACCCTAATTGATAAAATATGTCAACTGTTATGGGAAAAACCTCATGGATTTGTGCAGTCCAAAGTAAACCAATCCACTATGCTTGAAACAAAGTATACCGAACTTTGACTTTAGTTCACACCCTATCGTTCAACCCAACACCAATAGCTGATGGTCCTCTAGCTTTGCGACTCACCGTCCAACAACAACTTGATCTCAGGCTTACACTTGATATTTGTAGAAGAGTAGAGACAACACTTTGCGAATGCTTCAATCCTTCCAACGTGTGATTGCCTTTACTTCTGTTCTTCAACCGTCTAAAAGATATAAAAGAAGATTTGTTTCGTTTGATCGATGTTAATATGACTGTATGATCACGATCAGGATTCGAACACCACAACTCTAAACTATGTGTTTATATGCATGTGTTCTAGAAAGATATCAGAAAAATCAACTTTGATTTCTATAAAAATAATCTTCCTAATGCTTTGAATAATATCTGAATAATAATGTAAAAGCCGTAAATAAACCGATGTATATGACATGGTTTATATAGAGTTTAGAATGACCTAATCCCTCTGAAAATAAGGTAAAATTCGTGCATAGGATTTGGTACAATTATAGACCAACTGGGAAACAATTCAAAATAAGGAAACTGTAATTGTATAGCAATCAGGACATCTTGAACCGGTTCAAGTTTGGCAGTGACTCAAACTTGAGCATCTTGAACCGGAGTCACTGCCAAACTTGAACCGGTTCAAGGTTGGTAGGCCTGAATATTTTGGTTCCTTCAGCCTAGTTTCATTCTACCGTGATTTCCGACCAAAATAGTAAGTGTAGAATATGTCCAACCTTGTTTAGATTCCTTCCTAAAGTGGCGTTCTTACACTTTTCTTCACAAAGTCTTCAAGTATGGTAAGTTTGAACTCCTTCCTAGTTTTGTAGTCCCTGTCAAACTTGATGATTTGTAGAACAAGTAATTTAAATTACAACTCAATTTGAACTTGTTATGTTTACGATAATTGCCAAAAATAAATTATTTCTCACAATCTCTCCCTTTGGCAATTTTGTGACAAAACCCTAAAAACAATTTTTGTAATATACCCAAAGCAGAAAAGTAAATTGCATTAATTGTTAAAAGGCAAAACACGGAATATGAACACTGCTCTTCTGGGATTCAAGGCTTAACCTATTTCCTGCACACTATCATGCAACAACTACCAGTGAAGTTTAATAAATAAAAACTCCCCCTTAAGTAAATAACCAAAAAATGTTATCTCCCCCTTACAGTAGGTATATCTCCCCTTTTTTGTAAAAAATTGACAAAGCAAAGAGATGAATAATATAACAGATAATTCCAATCCAAAGAAGTTAATTAAAGCATTGGAAGCATATTCTAGGAATATCCAAAAACAAAGACAAGTGGTGCAATTATTAAACAAAACATGATGTCATGATGCATGAGAAAATAACATTGAAAGCAGCATCATGTTCCCTCAACCATGCAGAGACAAGAAATCTCATCCTTAGTCTTCACCACTTTCCCCTTCAACCTCATCCTCCTCATCCTCATCTGTATTCTCATCCCCTTCTTCGTCATTTTCCTCATCTTCAGCTCTCAGAAAAGGATCTGGAGGTGCAGGCTTATAGACATCATCATCTGGAACTCTGGACTGTTGTCCTCGCAGCTGAGTCATCTGTAGTTTGAGATCCCAGATCTCAACCATCATTCTGTCAAACAACAAAGTCTGATGCTGAAGTAGATGAGAATACATAATGTTGGCATCGGCTTTCACGAAAGTCCCTTTTGGAGTAAATATGTAATACCCCTAATTTCAAAAGGATAGTCCGGGTATTTAATTTATTCTTTTAATTGGTTTTTCAATTATTTAATTGGTTAAGTTACGTTTTATTTATTTAATGGTGTTTTTGTTTGAATTTAAATTGTGAGTTAATTTTAACTTGTTTGTTTTAATTGTTGCTTTGACTTATTTGACCAACTTAAATTATTTGTATTATATGAATTTCTTATTTTTATTTGTTTATTTATTTCATTTTGTTTATTTTATGTAATTTAATGTATGAAATTATTTAATTAAAGTTAATTGTCTCCTAACTTCACATTACAGTAGGGTTGGTTGTAAGCAGCCGACATGTTTTTCACTTAGATGGTATTATGGGCCGATTAGGTTTCACATTAGGGTTTCAATTCGCATTAGGTTTTAAGTAACCTTATAAATAGATGTAATAAGGTTGTACCTAGGGTTTTAAAAACAAACAAAACCAAAACACGTCCCTATGGAAATAGAGAGGAGGAACAGAGGAAGTTGTCAGTAGGAATTGCCGAGAACCTTCGAAGACAGCGTAGAGATTTTGAACAAAAGTCTCAAAGGCAAGTTTTGTCTTAACTGTCTCCCTTAGGCTTCGTGTTCTTTGCATACTTAAATAGTTACAGGATGATTGTATGTTTAAAAAAAAAAACGTAATCTATTTGCATGCTTTAATACTTTGTGTCGTAATTTTTATTATTGGTTAATAGTCGAAACTTGGAACTACTATACATTATTATTGGCTTAAATTCATGTTAGTAGGTGTTGTAGGGACCTAAACAAGGATTGAAATATACTAGGATCTAGGTACAGTTTCTAGGAACCTACACAGTGAAGTGCCGGAGGTGTAGACGAAGTCGGAAAAGAGAACACGGAGAAGAGGAGGGAGAAAGCGGGCTCCTTTTGGGATTAGAGCCGGCTCCTTTGGACTTGGAGGCGGCTCCAAGTGTTTTTTGGAGCCTGCTCCATCTTTTGTTTTCCAGTTTTTACGTTTTCTGTTGGTTTACAGTGAGACAGCTTCTTGTGTATGGAATTTCTAAGTTTTCTAATAGAAACTAAATACTGTAATGGGTGGTTTAACAGTGGTCTGGAGTGGCATTAAAGTTCCCAGGGATTGAATAATACAGATTTAAACTCCTAGTTTAATCATTAAATAGAATTTTTGTGTGCCTTGTAGACTTGTTTGGTTTTGGACAGTGTAGTTCATAATTGTTTTAGGAGTTTCTGTGAGGGGTTCACTGCAAATTTTATATTCAAAGAATAGAAATAGATGCTAGGAATCTATGTCATCTTAAGCTTAAGTGGTAGTTAAATTCCTAGAATGCAGTGCATTAATCTGTTGAGCAGAAATTTATACGTATGAGAATTTACTGATATTTCTGTTGCATGTTATGGAATTGAACGAGACAAAATCTGTTAATTAAGAATGCTGGGAAGTAAATTTTGTATTTACAAGCATAGCTTCACTGGGTCAAGTATTAGTTGTTGTGATGTGTTCTACGAGATGGTTTCTGTGTAACGGTATACTATAAGCATGTAAATATTATATTTATTATGTTTTCATGCTTATCATGGAATGGTTGAAATTGGTATTTATTTTGTCAATGCTCTATTAACTATTGGATTGATTAAAGCATATTTGATAATGTATTATAAAATGCTTAGTATGGAATTGTTGATATTGGTATTTAATTGTCAATGCCTTATCAACTGTTGGATGGATGGAATTGTATATACCGGTATGGGATAGTGTCATACTAGGTTTGGATTAGCTCAAATTGCTAAGTCCTACCTATTTTGGAATAAGGGCACGAGTTATTAAATACAATCCTCCTTATATATATAAGTCGGTACGGTTGAATACGCCGAATGACTCATTAGATTCCTTGTGGATGGTTAGGAATAGAGTTTAGATACATTTTTATAATACCGTGTCATGAGCTTGAGTCTCAGTGTCGACGGTTAGGGTGCGTATATGCAATTGGATGTGTAGCTGACTGTGAGGGTTGAGGTATACCCTGTTTAGGTTTAGGTATTCATGCCCACTCAGGTGCGTATTGTGTGATGCCTTCTATCCAGGTTGAGACCCTCTTCATAGTCTAGCGAGAGTCCAGTAGTGTGGATATATTTATGTATGGAGTATTAGTTATTGTTGAACTATTTAGTATGTACATGCGTATCGAGTCTCTACTTGAATTGTAGTAGGATAGAACTTGTTCGTGGGCCTGACCCACTTCTATTTTTTAGGTGTACGTCAGTTCTAGGCTTGAGCTTGTTCGTGCTAAGCAAAGACGATCTTCCACTCTACCAGCGATGTAGGACTTTTTTCGAGATAATAGATTTGGGTTTTATCTTCAGATTTACTTTCATTTCAGTTTGAGATTTTATTAGGGGTCCACTGGAGATGGATTCCCGAGTTGTTTAAATTATGGAGTTTTGGATTATCAGATTTAAGTATTTAATTATTAAAGGATTTTATATTTTAGTTTCTTCCAGCTCTTAAAACTTAATTCTTATTTCTTTTGTAATCTGTGTTCGTTATAACGTATTAATTGTTTGATATCCCTCGGGTTTGGGCCTGGGCCTGATCAACCCGTGTCTCAGATCTGAGGGGTATCACAATTGGTATCAGAGCACTCCAGGTTCAAGTGTCTCTAGGATGTTTCATATTAAGTCTTCCGCGTAGCATTTTCTCTTGATTAGAGCTTAAGTTAGGATTCATTGTATTCTTTACGGTTCGTATAGAAATGGTACTGATGTCTGTCTTTTCGTGTTAACAGATGGTTAACGCTAGAAACGGACAGAATATGCAAGGAACTAGGAAGGAAAGAAAAGCGGCACGTAGGCAACAATATCTCCTACGGCGTCAGCAGAGGGAGGAAGAGCAGCGAACGCCTGGGTTTCAGGATAACATGGGTCAGTTTCAGGAGGAACAAGAGGAAGTTCAACAGGCTCAGGATCGGGTCAGGGATTCAGAGATTCCTCCACACCACAATGACTTTGTTGCTCGGGCTATAAAAGCTGGGGTAACAACTGTACTTCAGAATCAGCCTCAGGTACAGCCGACACCGCTACCAGCACCGGTTGTTCAGACGGATTCTTGGGAAAAGGCTAGGAGCTCTTTCACAAAGGGGACTCCACTTGAGTTTATAGGCTCCACCGATGCGAGAGCAGCTCACTACTGGAAACAGGACATCGAGCGACATCTTCACTTGGTTCAGTGCACGGAGGTTCAGAAGCAGATGCTTGCTACCTTCAAGCTAGTCGGGGATGCACTACAATGGTGGGAGTCAGTTACCACCGCAGAAGAAAGGATGGCATTAACTTATGATCAGTTCAGTGCACGCTTTGATGAAAAGTACTTCCCTTATGCAGTCAGGGCAACTATGAAGACTGAGTTTCTAAATCTGTAGTAGGGGAACATAACAGTGGCAGAGTATGAGCAGCAGTTCACACGCTTATCTCTCTTTGCACCGGAGGAAGTTGATACAGAAGAGAAAAAGCATAACAGTTTCGTCAAGGGACTGATGTGGTCTATCAAAAGAGCTATTACAGGTAGTCCCACCTATATTACCTATGCTCAAGTGGTAGACACCGCTCTACAGCAGTATCAGTTGACTGTGGACATCAGACAGGCTAAGGGTGAGAAGCGGGGTGACAGAGACTCTGTTAACCAGTCAGCTGAGAAGGGGAGTAGGAACAGACACCAACAGAATGACAAGGGCAAATTATAGGGACAGCAGCCTTGGAAGAAGCACAAGGGTGCTTTGAATGCTCCCAGGGATGTGGTACCTGTTCAGCGATAGTAGAATGGGGGACCATAGGCAGGACAGGGTCAGCCACAGGCTAACCGACAGAGGAGGCCATTCGGTATTTTCCAAGGTAGTTGTTACACTTGTGGGGAGTATGGTCACACTTCCAGGTAGTGTCCTACAGTCAGACAGGGACAAGGACAGAGACAGAGACAGGGACAACATGTGCAGCAGGGACAGAGGGCGCCAGTGCCTTTACCAGCTCCATAGGTTCCTTGGATTCAGGGACAGACACATCTGGCTTTATCAGCACCGCCGCATCCTCAGGGACAGGCACCGCAGCAGTTACATTATGGCAGGGTGTACAACCCTAAACCACAGGATATACAGGCACCTCAGGCTGTTGAGGATAAGTTTCCTATTCATGGTTTTCATGGACAGGTTTTATTTGATACGGGTGCTACACAGTCATTTGTAGCTAGGACTTTTGTTGTTTTATCTAGGATGAGGATGAGGGTATGCACTAGATCTAAGGGTATTTCTACACCATTGGGCGATACAGCTATTACACATGAGAGTGATAGGCCTGTGGCACTAGATATTGGCAGACTCAGGTTTCTAGCTAATCTATTGGTCCTGGACATGCACACTTATGATGTGATACTTGGGATGGATTGGTTGTCTCACTACCATGCCCAAGTTAATTATTTTGATAGGTCTATTGTGTTTACCATACCTGGTCAGGACATGTATGTCGTCGCCATGCCGCGTTCTAGCGAGGTCATTAGCACCTATTTGTTCCATGTGGAGGAGGAAACGGAGGAGGGGACTACTATATCGTTGGATAACATACCGATTGTACAGGATTTCCCTGATGTATTTCAGGAGATTCCAGGGTTGCCACCTAGTCGGAAGATCAATTTTGTGATAGACTTAGCTCCAGGCACTGCGCCTATTGCTAGGGCACCCTATAGGATGGCACCAGTGGAGATAAGAGTGCTGAGGGATCAGATTCAGCAGTTACTCAGCTAGGGTTTTATTCGTAGGAGTACATCACCTTGGGGAGCACCGGTTCTGTTTGTGAAGAAGAAGGATGGTTCGCTTCGCCTGTGTATAGATTACAGGGAGTTGAACAAGGTTACTATTAGTAATAAGTACCCTCTACCCAGGATCGATGGTTTGTTTGATCAGTTACGGAGAGCCACATACTTCAACAAGATTGATCTGTGTTCTGGGTATCATCAACTGAGGGTTAGGGAGCAGGATGTTCCTAAGACAGCGTTTCTCACGAGATATGGTTCTTATGAATTTCTTGTCATGCCATTTGGGACAACTAATGCACCTGCAGTGTTCATGGATTTAATGAACAGAGTCTTTCGAGCTTATTTGGATCAATTTGTCATTGTCTTTATTAATGATATCTTGATCTATTCTAGGTCCGAGGACGACCATGCTAGACATCTTCGCATAGTCTTACAGACGCTTCGTGAGCACTAGTTATATTCCAAGTTCGAGAAGTGTGAATTTTGGCAGCGGGAAGTGAAGTTTCTGGGTCACGTGGTGTCAGAAAGGGGGATAGCAGTTGATCCAGCCAAGGTTTTAGCTGTGGTAGAGTGGGGACAGCCTACTTCACCTACTGAAATTCGGAGTTTTCTCGGTTTGGCAGGATATTATCGTCGGTTCATCCAGGGGTTCTCCAAGATAGCAGGACCACTCACTCATCTGACCAAGAAGGGTGTATAGTTTGTGTGAGATGAGCACTGTCAGCGAGATTTTGATAAGCTGAAAAGGAAGTTGACTTCTGCACTGGTTTTGGCTACTCCAGAGAGCGGGATAGAGTATCTTGTCTACACGGATGCTTCGTTGCAGGGTCTTGGATATGTTTTGATGCAAGAGGAGCGACCGAAATAGATCACGGAAGCTTAAGCCTCATGAGCTTAATTATCCAACGCATGTTTTGGAGTTGGCAGCTATGGTTTTTGCTTTACGTATTTGGAGGCATTATCTGTTGGGTGAGTCCTTCAGGTTATTTAGTGATCACAAGAGTCTGCAGTACTTATTCACTCAGCGGGAGCCGAATATGAGACAGCGTAGGTGGTTAGAATTTGTGAAAGACTATCATTTTTCTACATAGTACCATCCAGGGAAAGCGAATGTGGTGGCGGATGCACTCAGTCACCAACCTGTTGGTAGTCTTTCTGCTCTATTCACTACTGAGTGGAATGCGTTGAAGACGGTGGATGAATTGTCGGATGCGTTCATGGCTTGTATGGTAATTACACCTTCTATCATTCACAAGGTTTTAAAGGCACAACTCACGGATTAGCAGTACATTGACAAGGTTGCAGAGATAGCTTCCGGAGAGGTTCCATTCTACTATGTTGGGGCTGATGGAGGTTTGAGGTACAAGGGACGGTTAGTGGTACCTTCTGCTGATGATTTGAGGAAGGATGTGATGACTGAGACTTACCACTCTGAGTTCTCTGTTCATCCAGGAGGCGATAAGATGTATCAGGATATAAAGCAGCAGTTTTGGTGGGTCGGTATGAAGAGGGACATTGCTCTTTTTGTCTTACGATGTAGTACTTGTCAGATGGTCAAGATCGATCATCAGAGGCAGCCAGGAGCTCTACAGCCACTACCAATACCAGAGTAGAAATGGGAGAGCATTTCTATGGATTTTGTGGAGGGATTGCCAAACTCTTTTAAGGATCACAACTCTATTTGGGTCATCATGGACAGACTGACGAAATCAGCTCACTTTTTGCCTATTTGTACTGACTACACTTCGGAGCAGTTGGCGAGACTTTACATTGTCGAGATTGTGAAGTTGCACGACATTCCATTGTCTATTATATCGGACAAGGATTCGAGCTTTGTGTCTGGATTCTGGAAGAGTTTTCAACAGGCTTTGGGTACAGAGTTGCACCTTAGTACTGCCTATCATCCTCAGACTGATGGACAGACTGAGCAGGTGAATCAGATCATGGAGGATATGCTTCGGTCGTGTGTTTTGGATTTCAAGGGCCACTGGGAGGATTACCTACCACTTATGGAGTTTGCTTATAACAATAGCTTCCAGAAGACTATTGGGATGGCACCATTTGAGGCGTTATACGGCCGACCGTGTCGATCGCCTGTTTGTTGGTTAGAGGTTGGTGAGAGTGGATTATTGGGTCCTGAGTTCATCAAGGATACTTTTGAGAAGATTACTCTTATTAGAGATCACATGCGTACTGTTCAAAGTAGGCAAAAGAGCTATGCTGATCGTCGCACTCGTGCTTTAGAGTTTCAGGTTGGGGATCAGGTTCTACTCAAAGTGTCACCTATGAAGGGTGTAATGCGTTTTGGGAAGAAAGGGAAGTTGTCACCGCGGTTTGTCGGTCCATTTAAGATTACAGATCGAGTTGGAGCTGTCGCTTATCGGTTGGCACATCCGAATAATTTGGATCGTGTCCATAATGTGTTCCATGTTTCCATGTTGCGGAAATTTCTACGAGATGAGGATTGGTATCAACATATCGATGTTGGGCAGATTGAGTTGCAGCCAGATGCAACTTATCTAGAGCCACCGTGTCGTATTGTCGACCGTCGGGATCAAATCCTTTGTAATAAGGTTATTCCTTTGGTACGTATTCAGTGGAGTCATTACAATGAGGCTGAGTCCACTTAGGAACGGGAGGATGTCATTCGCTCATAGTTTCCTGAAATATTAGAAGAAGGTAAGAGCGAATTCTGAGGACGGAATTCCTTTTGTTAGGGGGGAAGAATGTAATACCCCTAACTTCAAAAGGATAGTCTTGGTATTTAATTTATTCTTTTAATTGGTTTTTCAATTATTTAATTGGTCAAGTTGTGTTTTATTTATTTAATGGTGTTTTTGTTTGAATTTAAATTGTGAGTTAATTTTAACTTTTTTGTTTTAATTATTGCTTTGACTTATTTGACCTACTTGAATTATTTGTATTATATGAATTTCTTATTTTTATTTGTTTATTTATTTCATTTTGTTTATTTTATGCAATTTAATGTATGAAATTATTTTATTAAAGTTAATTGTTTTCTAACTTCACATTACAGTAGGGTTGGTTGTAAGTGGCCGACATGTCTTTCACTTAGATGGTATTATGGGCCGATTAGGTTTCACATTAGTGTTTCAATTCGTATTGGGTTTTGTGTAACCTTATAAATAGATGTAATAAGGTTGTACCTAGGGTTTTAAAAACAAACAAAACCAAAACACGTCTGTGGAAATAGAGAGGAGGAACAGAGGAAGTTGTCAGTAGGAATTGCCGGGAACCTTCGAAGACGGCGTAGAGATTTTGAACAAAAGTCTCAAAGGCAAGTTCTGTCCTAACTCTCTCCCTTAGCCTTCGTGTTCTTTGCATACTTAAATAGTTACAGGATGATTGTATGTTTAAAAAAAAAACGTAATCTGTTTGCATGCTTTAATACTTTGTGTCGTAATTTTTATTATTGGTTAATAGTCGAAACTTGGAACTGCTATACATTGTTTTTGGTTTAAATTCATGTTAGTAGGTGTTGTAGGGACCTAAACAAGGATTGAAATATACTGGGATCTAGGTGTAGTTTCTAGGAACCTACACAGTGAAATGCCGGAGGTGTAGACGAAGCTGGAAAAGAGAACACGGAGAAGAGGAGGGAGAGAGCCGGCTCCTTTTGGGATTGGAGGCGGCTCCTTTGGACTTGGAGGCGGCTCCAAGTCACTTGGAGGCGGCTCCAAGTGTTTTTTGGAGCCTGCTCCATATTTTGTTTTCCAGTTTTTACGTTTTCTATTGGTTTGCAGTGAGACAGCTTCTTGTGTATGGAATTTCTAAGTTTTCTAATAGAACTAAATACTGTAATGGGTGGTTTAATAGTGGTCTAGAGTGGGGTTAAAGTTCCTAGGGATTGAATAATACAAGTTTAAACACCTAGTTTAATCATTAAAATTGTATAGAATTTTGTTGGACAGTGTAGTTCGTAATTGTTTTAGGAGTTTCTGTGAGGGGTTCACTGCAAATTTCATATTCAAAGAATAGAAATAGATGCTAGGAATCTATGTCATCTTAGGCTTAAGTGGTAGTTAAATTCCTAGAATGCAGTGCATTAATCTGTTGAGCAGAAATTTATACGTATGAGAATTTACTGATATTTCTGTTGCATGTTATGGAATTGAACGAGACAAAATCTGTTTAGGCTCTGTTAATTAAGAATACTGGGAAATAAATTTTGTATTTACAAGCACAGCTTCACGGGGTCAAGTATTAGTTGCTGTGATGTGTTCTACGAGATGGTTTCTGTGTAACGGTATTATATAAGCATGTAAATATTATATTTATTATGTTTTCCTGCTTATCATGGAATGGTTGAAATTGATATTTATTTTCTCAATGCTCCATCAACTGCTGGATTGATTAAAGCATATTTGATAATGTATTCTAAAATGCTTAGTATGGAATTATTGATATTGTTATTTAATTGTCAATGCTTTATCAACTGTTGGATGGATGGAATTGTATGCACCGATATGGGACAGTGTCATACTAGGTTTGGATTAGCTCAAATTGCTAAGTCCTACCTATTTTGGAATAAAGGCACGGGTTATTAAAAACAATCCTCCTTATATATATAAGTCGGTATGATTGAATACGCCGAATGACTTATTGGATTCCTTGTGGATGGTTAGGAACGGAGTTTAGATATATTTTTATGATACCGTGTCATGAGCTTGAGTCTCAGTGTCGACGGTTAGAGTGCGTATATGCAATTGGATGTGTAGCTGACTGTGAGGGTTGAGGTATACCCTGTTTAGGTTTAGGTACTCATGCCCACTCAGGTGCGTATTGTGTGATGCCTTCTATCCAGGTTGAGACCCTCTTTATAGTCTAGCGAGAGTCTAGTAGTGTGGATATATTTATGTATGGAGTATTAGTTATTGTCGAACTATTTAGTATGTACATGCGTATCGAGTCTCTACTTGGATTGTAGTAGGATAGAACTTGTTCGTGGGCCTGACCCACTTCTATTTTTCAGGTGTACGTCAGTTCGAAGCTTGAGCTTGTTCGTGCTAAGCAGGGATGATCTTCCACTCTACCAGCGATGTAGGACTTCTTTCTAGATAATAGATTTGGGTTTTATTTTCAGCTTTACTTTCATTTCAGTTTGGGATTTTATTAGGGGTCCACTGGAGATGGATTCCAGAGTTGTTTAAATTATGGAGTTTTGGATTATCAGATTTAAGTATTTAATTATTAAAGGATTTTATATTTTAGTTTCTTCCAGCTTTTAAAACTTAATTCTTAGTTCTTTTGTAATCTGTGTTCGTTATAACGTATTAATTGTTTGATATCCCTCGGGTTTGGGCCTGGGCCTGATCAACCCGTGTCTCGGATCCGAGGGGTATCACAAAATAGCTGAGTAATCTCTGAAACTTGTGATGGCCCCTCATCAATAGATCTCCTGGCCTTTCTAGCATTCTCCCCAGCATTCTTTTATTTGTTCAAAGTACGAAGATCTAATTCAGTCATAATAACCTTATGATTAGCTCTTGGAGGAATCTGCACATTCTTCTTTTTTAGAATTTCCATGATGATCATTGGAAATAGAGAAGAATACTTGCAAGAATTTTTCTTGTAATGAGCTATCATAAGCTGCACAATAGAGAAGTCAAGCAAAATATTCTCATTGTTGGCAAGAAAATAAAGTACTTGTGCTCGCTCAAGATGAAGTTCATCTTTCTTCCCAAAGTAGCCCAAATTAGCCATATCAAACAAGTTGAAGAATGCAGCTTCATTTGTCATAAATTGAGCTGGAATACTATCTAGATTCACAACGGAGTTTGGCACACATACCTTTGGTATAATTCGGTAAAAAGAAGTTCCCGTAACTGTCAAAGGCAGAGTATGTCCCCACAACTGATGATTTTTCGGAAGGCCAAGGATAGACACAATATCCTACTCATCAAGTGTATAATCAACTCCAAACAAAGATACTATGAAGTAGGAGTCATGAACCTCATGGATGTTAGCATAGAAATAGCTAACAAATCCAGACAATAAGCACCTTTGTCAAGCTTAGTGAAGAAAAGCCAATTATGAGACTTGATGTAGTTCACTAGCACGTCCTGCAGTGTCTTGAAGTTTCTGAAGATTTACATTCCTCTTTGTCTTTATTGGACCATCCCGATAAACAGAGAGATACTCCCTCCAAGCTTCTTCATTGTAAAAATGCGACTCTGTAAATTCAATCCTTCCAGTACTAGAAACTAAAGGATATCTCATTGTAGCCATGCTAGGTGCTTGTGAGCCACTTTGAGGTTCTTGAATGGAGATGCCAGTTTGGGATCTTTTTGGTGGTCCAAGATTAGCAATTCCTTTCCCCTTTGCTTCTTTAGTCAATTTAAGAGCCATGTCCTTTAGAAACTTTTTCACTTTGAAGCTTGTAACTCTTTCAGGAATTTTATCAAACACTTGGTTTGCAACCCCAAAAGTGCTAATAGAAAAGCTTGTTTTGATCTTCAATCTAGCCCAAAATCGACAAATAATGTTGTGTAATCCCAACAAACAACTAAGAAGCTTCAATTTCTTCGATCTATTCAAACGATTAACCAATCCTCTAAGTTGGAATCCCAAACACCACAAAACTCATTCAAACCCAAAATTTTTAATCTCAATTCTTCACACAACTTCTTTAATCTTTATTGTCAATCTCCAATTTGCATGTAATGATCAAGGTTATTGTGTGGAATGATGACAAAGATGTAATATGATGTGTATGGATATATATATATATATATATATATATATATATTTAAAAGTTGTGAATTGATATGGAATGAGAGAAAGCAATATAGATGAAGAGACAATGCAAAAACAAGGCCTAGAGAGGTTTTAAAACCCATTTACCCGAGCCCTTGAACCAGTTCAGCCCCCTTAAACCGGTTCAAAAAGGGCAGTGCACATTTTGTGCACTTTGCTTGAACCGGTTCAGCCATCTTGAACTGGTTCAAGATGGACAGTCACTCTAGGCTTGTCTTAGTGACTTTCTTGAATCGGTTCAACCCCCAATAAACCGGTTCAAGACTCCTAGTCTTGAATTCGCAGAAAAATTTGAAACAAAATGTTTTAAATTACTTCCAGAATTTTTTTTTAACATATCGGTGATAAAAACTATTAACAAAAACAACCTAAAACCTAAAAAACAAAATCTTTTTGAATTTTCTAAAATTTTCAATTTTTTTATTATTAAAAAAAATCACTAATCGTTAAAATCATCCAGTCAACACACGATTCAAAACCCTTTCAGAGAATTTTAAAAAAAATCTCAAAGAACAAATATTTGACTCCATAGATTCTTCAAATAATTTTAAATTTCAGAAAATAATCACAACATGAAATCAAACTTGCAAATTTTACTAAAAATTTTAGAAATTAATCTAGCAAGTTCATGTGTGTGTAAAATCCAATCTAATCCATCTTCAGTTGAATTTCAACAGATTATTGTCTAAACCTTATTGATAAAAAAGTATCAAGATAAAATTTTTTTGAGTAATTTTTCTGAGCAAGGCAGCTTTCACTCTAAAGAGTAGTCAGCAATTCCCCAACTCAACTTATCTCCACTTTTCGCTTCAATTTACAATTTAATGGGAGCTTTCGATCAAATCTCAATTGGTAGCCTTTTCCTTAACAAAGTATTTAGCTAATATTTTTTAGGCTGAATATTTTTCAATCAAATTTTTTTTTTAAGCTCATATATATATATATATATATATATATTTAAACAATAACCTTTATAGCTTTTGTGAACAATAAACCCTAGTCAACAGATCAAAAGATTTTCAACCAAATTTGTAAGAGATGGATTAGTGCACAAAAGTCTATGAACTTAAGAGATTCAAATCTAAAAATCCCCTAAACAATGTAAATCATCTTTCAATTTATAGATTATAGACCAAGAATCTATCTTTATTCAAATTATCATATGTCTCAATTTGCATTCAAAGATAGATCATAAATTAATTAAAAGAATTTTGACATGTATATCAAGAAGATTATGATCAGAAACTTAAACCCTAACCAAACGCTAACAAGTGATCCAATGGCAACAAAATTTTCTTTTAAACACAAGCCATGATCACTAAATTTTGTAGGACTCAATTTGAAGATGAAGTCCTCTTGGACACTTGTTCCAAGGACTCAATAGGCACATAATTGATCAAATCACATCTTTTGATCCACACAGTTCTTACTCTCATTTCTTGAATTTTTTTTTTTTTTTTTTTTTTGGTTCATTCTTTACCTCTTTCTTAGGCAAAATTTCAGTTTTAGAAACCTTAGGTTTCAGTTTCTTTTTTCCCCTAGAATGCACCATATTCTTAGCATGAGAATTTTGAGAATTTATTTTAAAAAATTCTTTCTTTTTCCTATAAATGCATGAGTTATACTTATGTTCATTCTTTCCACAAAAAGTGCAATGCAACAATTTAGGCAAATAAGTCAAATCAAAATGTGATGCAGCAGGTAAAAATGGTTTAGGCATAATCACAGGTTTAACAAAATTTGTTTTCCATAGATTATTAGAAGAACCTTTAACAAATCCTAACCCCGTTTTATCATTCACATCCTTACCCATGTTGATTATCTTATTCAAACTATTTTGACTGATATTGAATACTTTCAATTTATCTTGTTCAGATTTCAATTCAATATCAAGATAATCATTTTTCAAAGCAAGACATTCCTTCAATGAGTTAGCAACACTTACCTTCTCCTCTAGAATGATAATCTACTTCTCAAGCTCAGTAATGACAGAATTGCTTTCAATAGCCTTCCTTTTGCCTTCATCAATCTATTTCTTGAGATTTTCATTCTCTCCTTTTACTTGAATAAGTTCTTTTGCTAACTTATTGACTGCCTGTTTGGTCTCCATAGTTTTTTGACCATCTTCTTCAATTTTTCATCTTTTTTTTTTTTATCCTCAACGTATTCATCATAAACTCCATTGTCTTCGTTATCTGAACTATCAAAGTTAGATAAATGAACGACATGAGGACCCCTGTCAAGAAAAACGACATAAGAAAAATCATTAGTATCATCCTGAGGAGAATCATTATCACTTAAAGTAGAATTTTCGGCAATAGAAACTTTCATTGCTTTTCCTTTATTCCAATCATTTTGTTCTTTTCTAGGACTAGGACAGATATTGGATGTGTGACCTTTGCCCCCATAATTCTAGCAAGTAAATTCAGCTTCTTTTGGTTCTTCTACTTTCTTTTCATCAAACCTAAATTTTGAAGTCTTGTCAAAATTTTGAGGATTAGCCATGTTGCTATTCCTCCACCTCTATTGTCTTTGCAAAATCTGACTGAATTGCCTAGACAAAAATGCAATATCATCCTCAGAATCATCATTCATAGAATACTCAACCTGTATAGATTTTAAAGTAAGATTTTTTTCTTTCTGACTTAAATCAAAATTCTACATCTTAAAAGTTTTTAATGAGACAACCATCTCATCAACTTGACAGGTAGTCAAATCCCAATGTTCAGAGATGGTTTCAACCCTAATCTGGAATCTTTTAGGTAAAGACCTTAAGATTTTCTCACAGATTTTTTTATCACCAACTATTTTCCCTAACTGACGCATTTCAGAAATTATTTTAAGAAGACTAGAATAAAAATCAATTAATGATTCATCTTCTTTCATCACAATGTTGCCAAATTTATGAGAGAGTAACTGAATTTTGGACAACTTCACTTTCGAAGTTCCTTCATGAGTAACCTACAAAATATCCAAAGCTTCTGTAGCAGTTTTATAATCAGAAATTCTAGCATATTCAGATGGAACAACTATATACACAAATTTTGTAGTCTGCAAATAAAAACAGAATAGGGAGCAAAATATAATATTTTATTAATTTAGAAAGATGGAGTACAATCCTCTGTAATATTCTTTACAAAGAATAGAATAAGGTCGTCTGATTCGATCTCCTTTTTAGGTGGTTGGATCCAAGGGCTGCATGAGCTTGATCTTGAATCACCGTGGAATTTAGGTGAAGAACGGCACGTCTTTGGATGTGCTTGTTGTTGATCACCGTGGAATTTGATGAAGAACGACCCGTCTTTGGATGTGCTCGTTGTTGATCACCGTAGAATTTGGTGAAGAATGACATAATTTGATGTGCTTGGTGTTCTTCGTCTTTAGGTTTGAATGTTGGGGTAGAGTTTATGTATTTCTCTCTAGAATTTGGATTTCTGAATTTTAAATTTGTGTTTGAATTTCTGGACTTCTAAATTCGTGTCTGAATTTCTGGAATTCTGAATTTTGAATTTGTTTATGAATTTCTGGACTTCTGAATTATGAATTTGTGTCCTTTATTGAATTTGAGGAATAACGGCACGTCTTTGGATATGCTTGGTGTTCTTCGCCTTTAGGTTTGCCTTTGGGATGTCTGGCCCTCTAGATTTCTGATTCTCTCAATTTCTGGACCTTTTGGATTTATGAGTCTCTGGATTTCTGGACTCTGAATTTGTGTACCCCTTCCTCCTTCCTCCAGGCCTCTATTTATAGGCTTCTTGGATTAATAGTGCTTGGTGTTCTTCGCCTTTAGGTTTGCCTTTGGGATGTCTGGCCCTCTAGATTTCTGATTCTCTCAATTTCTGGACCTTTTGGATTTATGAGTCTCTGGATTTCTGGACTCTGAATTTGTGTACCCCTTCCTCCTTCCTCCAGGCCTCTATTTATAAGCTTCTTGGATTAATAGGATGATGACACATGTCTTTTTTTGATAAGGAAAAAATTGTAACTGGGCGGGCCGGTTATATTATGATAATTATCCCTAAAAATAATTATTTCAAATATATTTTATTAGAAATAATTATCTATCCATTTAATCATCTTGGCTGGGCTAATTAAATAATTTAAGTGAACCAAGCTTGGGCAATTAAATAACTTAATTAAACATTAAACCCATATTTGATGGGTCAATTTGTCAAAATCAAAATCCATTAAAATTTTAGTGTCTATGAATTGCCCCCACTTTGAGTCCCATGTTTGATATGACTTCTCCTTTTTCAAGTGGGACTTGAAGTATCCAACTTGGTGTTTGAATTGTAAAAGGTTTTCCTATCCAATTTTGGATTATAAGATTTCCTCTTTCCTATTCAACTTTGGACTAGAATTTTGTCTTCCAATTTGAACTGAATTATACAAATCCCAGTACAAATAGGAAATATTTAGTTGCCTATATATACCACCAATATTATAGGGTTTGACATCAATTTCAATAGCCTTTGAAGACTTGCTAGATTGCAACCTTCAAAGACTGTGTTGGATTGCGGCATCTGCTCGAACAAATAATTGGTATGACTTTTCTTCTTCTTCTTCTTCCATTTTTTTTTTTCATCGCTCCTTTTTTTTTTTGGAAGGGCTTGACTGGGTAGCAACTTGATTTTGCTAGCTGTAGAAAAAATTGAAATTCTCCTTCTAGACAACACCGATCGAGATTCAAAAATTGTTTGTTGTTCCATCATGGTAGTATTCAAGTGTTTTATGAAGCAAAAGATGACTATCTTAGAGAGCGAAAATAGTCGAAGAAGCCAAGGAACCACATTAAGTGTATCCGACTCACTTCTCGGTCGCAATACCATTCATATGCTTGATCCTAACAATGAACATTGTTCTTCTCATTGGACATGCATTCAAATGCCTAATCCAGACAATGAACAATGTTCTTCTAATTGGACATGCAAGGCTACAGGCAACCTCACTAACTTTGGTCTTGATCAGATTAATGAAGAATACATTGTCTCGGAAGCATTAATATTAAATTCTCCACTTCATGAAAGAATAGTTGAGGAAAACTAGTTTCCACTCTTAGGTATCAATGTTCAGGCAAAGGAAGTATCATGGAGTATTCCCTGTATACTTTCTGCTGCTTTGCCACACACAGAACTATATTGGGAGTGGTTAGAAGATGTTTTGGCGCGTTTCCACAACTTTCTATCAAAACAACAACTATATGGTGCTCTATTCGCCTCTCTATTTTCATATGATCACCATAAAGATGTATTCAAAGCTATCCTTGAATGTTGGTGCCCAGCCACTAATATTCTTCATTGTTCTATCGGCGAGTTGTCTTCATATGATCACCATGGAGATATATTCAAAGCATTCTTCGAATGTTGGTGCCCAGCCACTAATATTCTTCATGGTTCTATCGATGAGCTGTCTTCATATGATCACCATGGAGATGTATTCAAAGCATTCCTCGAATGTTGGTGCCCAACCATTAATATTCTTCAAGGTTCTATTGGCGAGCGAAATCTTTTCCTTTGACACCCCAGCAGAAAGCCCAAATTTCTTTTTCAGCAACACCTCGGTAGCAAACAGAATTATTTTCTTCAACGACATCTCAACAGAAAACCAAATTTCTCTTTCAGCAACACATCGGCAGTGAGCGAATATTTTTTTAGCAATACCTCGACGGAATGCCAAAAATTTCTTTCAGCAACACCTCGGCGGCGAGCAGAATTTTTTTGTTTCAACGACACTTCAGTGGTGAGTCAAAATTTTGTTGCAACAACACCTTGGTGATGAACCGGATTCTTCAACGACACCTTGGCGGCAAGCAAAATTTCTCTTTCAGCAATACCTCGGCGGTGAGCAGCATTTTTCTAGGCAACTACAGTCTGGCGACGAACCAGTTTATTTCTTCGCAATTACACTTTACCGGATCAAAATTTCTTTTGTAGCTATAACTATGATGACAGACCAAAATTCTTTTTTGCAGTTACACTCTAGCGGCGGGCCAAATTTCTTCCTTACAGCTACAATTTGACATCAGACCAAAATTTTATTTGCAGTTATACTTTGGTGGCGTGCCAAGTTGATAGGGTGCGATGAATCACTTTTGATATCATGCGATGAGCACACTTTGCCCATTTTTTTTGGTTGACTAAACTTGGAACAAACTTTTAAGATGCCTATATACCCTAAACAGGGATCAAGTCATCATATAGCTTACAATTTTTTTTTTTTTTTGGTAAACAGTTTATACTCATGTCAAATAGTTTTTTTTTTTTTTTTTTTTTTTTTTTTTTTTTTTTTTTTTTTTTTTTTTTTTTCCAGATAGACAGTTTAAACTCGTGTCAAGGAGTATCATTGAAATATTGTTTTTGGGCAAACAGTTTATACTCGTGTCAAGGAGTTTTTAATATTTTTTTCAGGTAGACAATTTAAACTCGTGTCAAGGAATGCCATTTTTTTTTTTTTTTGAGAGACAGTTTAAACTTGTATCAAGAAGTGTCATATTATTTTTTTTTTTTTTTTGGAGACAGTTTAAACTCGTATCAAGGAGTTCTTGATTTGTTTTTTTTCTTTTTTCTTTTTAGACAAACAGTTTATACTCATATCAAGGAGTGTCATCAATAGTTTATGCTCATATCAGGGAGTCTTTCAACTTTAATTATTCTTCAACTTTGCAAGAATCAGATGACAATCCAAACCTTTGATGAAGGGTACGAACTATCTCGTCATCACTTTGAGGATTTTCTTTTTGGTTTCCTTGACTTAATGCCCTATGTGATTCAGCACTTTTGGTTGAAGTCATTGTTGTAGCATGGTGCGTTTCTTGATACAAGTCTTTTGAGTTGCTGCTTATAATGAAAGATGATGCTACTTCATCATCTGAGTTAGGAAGTATATTATCTTCTTCTTCTGATTTACTTCCCTCATCTTTTTGAAGGTTATCAGGTATATCTGGAACATCTTTCCTAGCACCATGATTTTCCATGCTAAG
The DNA here is from genome assembly GCF_030987335.1 of Cornus florida. Taxonomy (NCBI): domain Eukaryota; kingdom Viridiplantae; phylum Streptophyta; class Magnoliopsida; order Cornales; family Cornaceae; genus Cornus; species Cornus florida. The sequence continues at coordinate 23,682,680 of NW_026775581.1, forward strand.
CTCCATGTCGTGGGCTCGAGTAACAAACTCTTCAAATGTGAGAGGCTTAATCCCTTATAGGATGTAAAAAAGCTCCCAGCACATGCCTTGCATACATGCTTCAACTGTAGAAATTTCAGACAAACGATATTTGCAGTCAAAACTTAGAGCTCGCCAACGGTTGATATAGTTAGCCATGGGTTCACCTTTCATTTGTTTTGTATTTGTAAGCTCCAGCATACTTACAAAACGACTAGTGCTGTAGAAACGGTTAAGAAATTCTCGTTCCATCTGCTCCCAACTGTCAATACCTCTAGCTTTGAGGTCTGTGTACCAATCAAATACATTCCCTTTGAGGGAACGAACGAATTGCTTGACAAAGAGATCTCCGTTTGTACCAGCATTGCCGCAAGTTTCTATAAAGTGTGCGACATGTTGCTTGGGATTTCCTTTTCCGTCAAATTGTTGAAGCTTTGGAGGTTGATACCCAACCGGCATTTTTAAGATGTCAATTCTTTCCGTGTAAGGCTTTGAGTACATGCGAGCACTTTGAGGAACGCCACTGTATTGTTCATTTATGCAATTCACTATCATGTCTTGAAGTTGTTGGACAGAAAGTAAGGCGACGGAGATAGCTTTAATTGTTGGATTGGTGGACACGTCATTTTGATTATTCTCTGGAATAGAATTAGAATGAGGAATTCGGCCTTTGCTTGACTCAGCATTATCGTCATGCAATTTTAACTTTTCTGTTAATGAGGTAATTTTCAGATCTTGTTCCTTGAGAAAGTGTTGTAATCTTTCAATTGCACGGGCCATATATAGTCGTTAATTATTCTTCATATGAGGTAGTACTCATCATCATCACTGGTACAGTGATGGAGTTAGAAAAAATCTTTGGCCTTTGGTGGACTAGCCTTGAACTTGAACTTGTGGCTAGAGCAATCTTTGAGGTTGTAGGAATATTCCTCCTTGCCCCTAGCGAGGTGAAGGCGGTATGAGTTTGAGTTGTTACTTTGACAGATTTGGTGGAATCGACTCTTATCGCATCATGCTGTCTTTTGGCAGGAACGGATGCTTTGACCATACTCCATATCATTGAACTTGTAGAGACATTTGTACCACTTGACAAAGTTGCAACCTTCTTGCCACCTTTTGTGGTGGTAATGATGTTGTTCGTCATGACGGCAATGTCCTTGGGGGTATTCTTGCTCTTCGTCTGAATCTTGTTGGAAGTCATAAAATCTGACAATGAATTTGTTGAGGATTTGATGTAGAAGAAAGAGATGAGAAGCAGAGGATGTCCCACCGGGCGTGCCAAAAATTTATACACACAAATTTTGTAATCTACAAATAAAAACAAAATAGGGAGCAAAACATAATATTTTATTAATTTAGAAAGATGGAGTACAATCCTTTGTAATATTTTTTACAAAGAATAGAATAAGGTCCTCTAATTCGATCTCCTTTTTGGTTGGTTGGATCCAAGGGCTACATGAGCTTGATCTTGAATCACCGTGGAATTTGGATGAAGAACGGCACGTCTTTGGATGTGCTTGTTGTTGATCACTGTGGAATTTGATGAAGAATGACACGTCTTTGGATGTGTTTGTTGTTCAGCACTGTAGAATTTGATGAAGAACAGCACAATTTGATGTGCTTGGTGTTCTTCGTCTTTAGGTTTGAATGTTGGGGCAGAGTTTCTGTATTTCTCTCTAGAATTTGGATTTCTGAATTCTGAATTTGTGTCTGAATTTCTGGACTTCTAAATTCGTGTCCGAATTTCTGGACTTCTGAATTTTGAATTTGTGTTTGAATTTCTGAACTTCTGAATTCTGAATTTGTGTTCTTTGTTGAATTTGGGAAAAACGTCACATATTTGGATGTGCTTGGTGTTCTTCACTTTCAGGTTTACCCTCGGGATTTCTAACCCTCTGGATTTCTGACTCTCTTAATTCTGGACCTTCTGGATTTCTGAGTCTGAATTTGTGTACCCCTTCCTTCTTCCTCCAGGCCTCTATTTATAGGCTTCTTGGATTAATAGGATGATGACACGTGTCCTCTTTTGATAAGGAAAAAATTATAACTAGGCGAGCTGGTTATTATGATAATTATCCTTAAAAATAATTATTCCAAATATGTTTTATTAAGAATAATTATCTATCCATTTAATCATCTGGGCTGGGCTAATTAAATAATTTAAGTGGACTAAGCTTGGGTAGTTAAATAACTTAATTAAACATTAAATCCATATTTGATAGGTCAATTTGTCAAAACCAAAATCCATTAAAATTTTAGTGTCTACAACAACAGAATTAATAATTGAATATAAAGCTTTGCCATTAGCATCATTACGCTCAGTTTCGATAGCAATAAAAGAAAAAGTATCTTTTAACTCTTTCACTATTTTACCATCTACAGTTGTATCTACTGTAGGAGGTGTGTGATGCTTCCGATTTTCACCATTTTTTTTTTCAAGAAATTTTGTCGCAGTGAGGGCATTTTTGTCTTTTCACATTGTGCGTACCGGACACCGTAGGGTGTGCCGGGTGTGTTGGTGAGTTTTTTGGAGCATTTCATTGAGTTCAACACTCTTTGAAATGCAATGTTGTCATTTTTGCAATTTTCAGTTTTTCGGGCCGGACGGACCCGTGTGGGATCCGCTACTGGTATTGTTGTGTACAGGAATTTTAATTGGGTTCAATTGCATCATGTTTATTTTATTTAATGTGTGGTATATGGTTGTGATTTAATATGTGTATATATGTATATGTGTGGTGTAAAATGAAAGTGAAAGAAAAAGAAAAATAAGAAGAAAATAGGTGGGGCCCACATTAATGTTTAATATAGACAAAGAAGCTTTTTTTTTAGCCTCATTTCTTTCCCTTTTTTTCTCTCCCTGTTGAACTCTCTCTCTCACCCTTTTCTTTGCTTTTTTTTTTTTTTTTTTTTTTTTCAATCAAAGTTTTAAATCTTGATTACTCCTTAAATTCTTGGTGTTTTTAAGTACCGTTTGCGGCAAATTGAAGCCCACGACGAGATCTTCAAATCCATACCAGCAATTTAAGCTTTTGGCCACTCTAGGAAGTCTGAAAATTGAGACCCATTTTGAGGGTTTTTGCATAATCTTGAGGTAGGGGTTCTTAATCCACAACTTTTTGCTCATTTGTGTGATTTTCTATGTGTTTTATTATATAGCATGCTCAATTGTGTTGAATCCTCCTTTAAATGACTTAATTGTGTATTTAAAGCATGCAATTATGTGAATTAATTGATGTGGTATGTAAAAGCATGTTTTAATTTCATGAAAAATTGTTTATGCTTATATGAGTCTTGTGTATGTAATATGATAATTGTATATCATGTGATAATTGATCATATGTGTATTGCCTATTTGAATCGTATAAGATGACATGCTTAAGTTGAATTTATATACTTTCATCTAAGTTAGCTTAAGATGATCCCTTAGAACACCTTGAACATAGACGTTAAGAGGAATGCTCCCTTGTATTCGTCTATATTAATCTTGCAATGATATTGAAACTTTAGGGTATACGCATATGCTTCTTTCTACGAGTAACTTGATTACTCACCCTAGTGGTTTGGGTTGTTTTTCAGGTAAAGAGACTATGTTCTTGGATGCTCATCATCCTTAGAAGCTTATAAGCTATTTGAAGCATTTTTATGTATTGACATGTAAGTGTTTAGCATGCCTTTCTTTTGATATCACATTTTGTATATCATGGGTGTATGGTACTTTAGAAGCTTATGTAGCTTTCTTGACATGTAATGATACTTAAGTATTAACATTTGACATTATAAGTATGTATGTAAAGAGGCCAAGGGCCAAGCATGTTCACTTTTGTTGTTGTACTCTCTTATGTGAAGCTACATGATCCTATGTGTTATTAAATGTATGTGACATGTTATTAATTATTAGGTTGAAAAAAAAAAAAAAAAATGCTCTAGGTGATTTTATTTCATGCCTTGTGTATTTAAATTACCGTAATTAAAATTTGAAAGCATGGTACATGTATTACACAAATTTCTCTTAAGTGTGATATGTGGTTTAAATGTAAATATGTGAAGAATTATGGCATGGAAAAGCATGATGCATTCATGCATAGCATTGGGCAAGAAAAATGGGAAATAAATGTTTTGAAATGAAAAAGGGGTGTTGGTTCCAGACTATTTCAACTGTGGGTTTTCATAAAACCTTATTTGCTGCAGTGCTTTGGGGAATTTGGCACGAGCGAAATGCTAGACTATATGGTAATGCTACTGCTCCAGAGATTGTGGCAGAGAATGTGTTCTTAGAGGTGTTGGATATTCATAGTATCATTCTCTCTGATATTGCTGTTTGAATTGGTGAGTTGCTTGTGATTTTTCACTGAACTTTTCCTTAATTTGCTGAATATTGAAGGCTGTGACAAGGAGTTGTCAGTGGTGGTCTATGGTTTTCATTTGCTTTGTTTTGGAGATGGACTTTTCCATTTTTCCTTGTTTTGATTTTCTTTTTGTTTGGTGAGTTTGGATGTTTGTATTCAACTCTCATTGGTGCTTTTACATTCTGAGGGTATGCCCTCTGTGATTTTTGTACATATTTTCTTTTCTTTTATACAACCACAATTATGAAAAAAAAAAAAAAAAAAGATTTGAAAAAAGAATTTTGTGAAAACCCGGACGCTAAGGGGGTACCGAGGGTCCATGGCATTAATGTAGTCTAGAGGGAACTAGGGAGATCGCCCTAGCATAGTTGAGCTATCTAGGTCCCAAATGACGCCGCGGGGGTACCAAGGGTCAGGGATAGTAGCCAATCCTTCTCTCGTCGCTGAGGGGTTACCGAAGGGGGTTACATTAACAGTTTGAAAGGTGAAGAATGGAAGTGATTTTAAGTATGGGGAGCGACATTCATGGCATCACATATCATGACATGACATTGTAATTTTGAAATTGGATTTGATGTTGTATTCTTTCCCGGCATAGTATGATCCCTATTCTCTATTTCTATTCATTGCTTGGGTTCACGGGGTCACAAGAGGTGTGTCTTAGGCACCACCTACTGAGCAATTTGCTCACCCCTTATATTTAATATTTTTCAGGACACGGATGGCAAGTGGCGGACGATGCTCCTCCACAGGGTTTGATGGGTTAGTAAACCGTTTTGACATACTTTGTAGGTATAATCTCATTTTATTATTTATTTATTTATCATCACTTAATTTTTTTTATAAATCTAGAATGACACGTATAATATGTATTGATGTAGAAAGAATGGTGTTGTCTCTAGTTGACCTCGGGTTCGGTTAAGGACTCGGCTAACGGTTCGGACCTGCGGGTTCAGGTCGTTACAAGGTGTATAGTCAGATTCAACTATCGCCCAAGTTTTACTACCTAAATTTTGCAAATAGGCTCTCATCTCTGATTTCCAAAAATTGTAATTATCTCCTTCAAATAAAAGACCACATTGATTAGAACCGCATTCTTTCAACGTATAAGATATAATTAAAACAATTTTTGAAAACAAAACTAAACTTTCCAACAAGGATTAACTCAATGTGTAGAGATTGACTCTAATACCAATTTGTGAGTTGTACGCAGTGGAATGTATTTTGGGAAAGCTTTAGGTTTTGTAAAACAAATCTGTGTTGTTACCAACTGTACTTGTTTTAGCAGTTAAACAATTAATTGCATGCAGTAAAATAAAGCAAAGTATAAAGTTAGAAATCACAGTTGATAAAATACGTCTTCTGTTATGGGAAAAACCTCGTGGATTTGTTCAGTCCAAAGTAAATCAGTCCACTATGCTTGAAACAAAGTATACCAAACTTTGATTCTGGCTCACACCCTATCGTTCTACCCAACACCAACCGCTGACGATCCTCTTGCTTTGCGACCCCCCATCCAACAGCAACTTGATCTCAGGCTTACACTTAATATTTGTAGATGAGTAGCAAGTAGATCAGACAACACTTCGCGAATGCTCCAATCCTTCCAAAGTGTGACTGCGTTTATTTCTGTTCTTCAACCGTCTAAAAGATTTAGAAGAAGATCTACTTCGTCTGATCGATTTTAATACGACTGTATGATCACGATCAGGATTCGAACACCGCAACTCTAAACTATTTGTTTATATATATGTGTTCTAGAAAGATATCAAAAAAACCAACTTTGATTTTTAGGAAAAATAATCTTCCTAAGGCTTTGAATAATATCTGAATAATAATGTAAAAGTTGTAAATAAATTGATGTATATGACATGGTTTATATAGAGTTTATAATGACCTAATCCCTCTGAAAATAAGGTATAATTCCTGCATAGGATTTGGTACAATTCTAGACCAATTAGGAAACAATTCAAAATAAGGAAACTGTAATTGTATAGCAATTAGGACATCTTGAACCGGTCCATGGATGATAAACTGGCTCAAGTTTGGTAATGACTCAAACTTGAGCATCTTGAACCGGTTGGTTGGCAAACCTGAATATTTTGGTTCCTTCAGCCTAGTTTCATTCTACGGTGATTTCCAACCAAAATGGTAAGTGTAGAATGTGTCCAACCTTGTTTAGATTCCTTCCTAAAGTGGTGTTCTTACCCTTTTCTTCACAAACTCTTCAAGTATGGTAAGTTTGAACTCCTTCCTAATTTTGTAGTCCCTGTCGAACTTGATGACTTGTAGAACAAGTAATTTAAATTACAACTCAATTTGAACTTGTTATGTCTATGATAATTGCCAAAAATAAATTAATATCTCACATCACCAAGCCACTGACAATCACAAACCAGAAACCCCATGAGCACGCTGCCGGCGAAAGGAACCAAACCACCGACTGCTTTAACTGAACCCCATGACTAGAAAACACCAAAAGCAACATTCATTTTTGGATACCCAACAGAAACTGTGTACCCCAAATTTCTTCACCATGGGCCAACAAATCAAAGAACAGAGCATCCCACTAGGATAGCCCAGATGCGTCAGCAATCGAGAAGTAGGAGAAATTGATTTTGCCGACCAAGCCCGAAACGGTGAAGCCTTCACCCAGAACGAGAAGGGAGGCAAACCACGAGATCTAAAAGGCCAAAGACACCAAGATAAAATAACACTAACATAAAAACACAAGAACTGAAAGCAATACCCGGATCTAAAATAAAATTTTGCACTGATGGGTCATCAAATCGTCTAAAACGAAGAACTCCCGGATTCACATCTTGCCGGTTCTACAAGGAATGAAAGGAAGACCCAAGAGCACCATAGAGGAAACCATCAAGAACAAAAGAACAAAAGGAAATCCAAAGAAAATACTTTGACAAACAGAGAATCTCTTAAGAAAAGAGAAAGCTCCTATGCAAAGGAGAAAAGAAAACTCTGATGAACAAAGAAGAGAAAACTGGATCAAAATGGAAAGAAGAGTTGGAGGATCTGAAGGGTTTGGGGTTTATATCTCTAGATGTTTCTCTCTCTAGCGCTGCCCCAAACCCTTAGAGAGGGTTAGGGTTTGAGAGTATTTATCACCGAATGTTAAACACTTAAAATCTGAAAAAACAATAAAATAAAAATAAAATTCTCAATTTACAATACCTCTTAAAACTTTAAGACTTGAAACTCTTAAAATTTTTAGTACTTAATTTTTAATTTTATCAACAAGCACCGAAGCTCTACATACAAGCCACTCCAAATCGTTCTCTAGAGATAACATACAGATTTGCAACACACTAGACGAAACTCAGCAAAAGCAACAAAAGAGAAGATCCTAAGAGCGCATCAGATTCTAATATGGATGACTTAATTGGCTTACCTGAGAAGGTGGGGAAGAAACTGCAGGACCTGGTGTTGCAGTAGCTGTAACATTTTCCTTTGCACAAGTATAATTGCAGCGACTCGCACGAACAATTCTGAACAATCCACTGCCAGTTAGGATAAAAATATCCTTATTGTTGTCCTCCCCAAATGAGAGGATGGAATCTAAAGCAGGAAGTGAACTTCCTGGTTTAAAGCTGCATGGTATCGGATAGTGATGAGCACAGTTGAAAGAAATCTGGCTTGTGGTTAAATTCCCGCTGTTTTCAGGATTTTCTGTGCCTGCCCATATAGCACCTGCATATAGATCTCCATATATATACCTGCAGAATCCATTGACATGTTAATTGTATCTTCAGTAATTATTTTTCAAGCCAATGTCCTATATCCTAACACTGTTTCCATGTAAAGTGTGAATTTAGTAGATTGTCATTCTTTTTTTACAATGTCCTGTTAATATCAAGAGGCATTTGAATTACCTTTTATATTATATGGAAATGGATCGAGTAATTTGTTCCTTTATCCAACAAAAAGTGTTTCTAGTTTGCATGGTTCAATTGATCGTGAAAATTTCTACAATAAATTAGGGTAGGTCGTTAGTCTAGTTTTCCTATCCACGATTCTGTTATTTACTGAAATATAAGATGAATCCATTTAGATGGGGATTCCAATATCTAAAAGAAGTCCTTTCGTCTCATCTGTGACTGTGAATTGAATGAATAAATGGCTGAAATCAAGAAAAAGATCGAAGAAGTCATTCGTTCTTCCATGAATTGCTGAAAGTGCAAAGAAGTTAATTCATCAAAAATCATTACTGCCTCTGAGGCTGCATGATTCTTTTCCTTCCATTTTATACCTTTTCATATACGAATTCCACACATTTTAATCTCAGTTAATTGAATCCCTGCTCCGGGTATTATTTCACGACGTTCTGCATATGAGCCTCTTCAAACAGGGCTTATTGCTATTGATACGATGATCCCTATAGGACGTGGTCAGGGATTTCGATCATAAAGTATTCGACCCGGTTTAACAAAAGCTACCCAAAATTCAAGGATCCTTTCCCCGAACCCATACACGTTTCTGTAGGTCTTACTGTAACCAGTTTGTCGGGAAAAATATGAAAGTCTCATCCATAGAAAGACTAAATTGAAGAGAAAAAAAAGCTCACTCACCTTCCATTCATGCATGGATCAGTCATGGACCGATAGAAATAGCCACCAATAATTGCTGCTGATCCTTCTTTCTTGTTCACGTCAGAGTGAGTGTATCCCATTACTGGGAAGATTGGGCTTATCGAATTTATAGATGTATTCCCTCCAGGTGACTGTTGAGGAGTGAAAAGATAAGGACCTTCATAAGCACGCCAACCATAGTTGCCATCCTTCGTGATTATATTAACCTCTTCATATCGATCCTATGTATAATCATCAGCATGAGAGTCAAAAATGCTCTTAATTCAAAAAATTAAAGCATATAATTAGCAGGTAGATATCTAACATGGTGTTTTTACTTAATTCTTCATGCTGTGGTTTGTGTGACCTTCGAGTAAGATTTAGAAACATAATACAGATACATCACCATGCAAATGAGATCATGTCGAACAAACAGGAGGCAAAAAGAAAAATAAAACCAAAAGATTGCACCTTTATGCTTTTGCATCTCTGCTTGTTTCAGAATTAAGCAGGAGTAATCCTCAATAAGAATTATAAACCAGCCTGACAGAACTTTCAAAACAACGTGGGATGGAATGAAGTTTTTAGAGTAAGATAAGTGCATCAAACTATCAAATATGTCCTATTTTTGCCTAAAAATATAATTAAGTTAGGAACAATATATGCTTCGAGTGAAAAAGGACCTAGTCACCTTAAGTAACCAATGTTAAAAATAAATTAATGCCATGTTCATTGTGCATCTTGGGTTTATTCATGTATCAAGTAGGTACATGTATCAAATATGTACGTATATCAAGTGAGTACATGTATCATGCGTGTGGTTGAGATTTGTCTTGAAAAGCTTAAAGGTCTATGGGAGAATAGTATATATAGTGTAAGGGATTTGTTGTTAAGATATCAACACAACCAAGAGTTCAATACAACACAATATTTGTTTCTCTCCTCTCTTCACTTAGAAATTATTTAGTTGGTTGAAACTATAGCCAGCATAAGTGGTATCAGACCTTGATTTCTATCAAGAGCAAACTGGGCGTGAAGCTTATTGACGAGAAAACAAAACCCGAAGAAGATCCATCGTGATGACGATTACAAGCAATCAAAACCAAGGTGCCCATCAATCAGCACTTCCCATTTTTTATGGGGAAAATTATGATTTTTGGTATGTGAAGATGAAGACCATTTTTCTCTCATATGATTTATGGGATTATGTTGAAGGTGAGTATGATGAGCCGGAGGATACAACAACTTTGACGAATGCCCAAAGACAACAATTCAAAGATCATAAGAAGAAAGATACAAAAGCTTTAGGCTTGATTCAACAAGGAGTTGCTGATACAATCTTTCCCAGAATTATCAATGCTTCTAAAGCAAAGAAGGCATGGGATATCCTCGAGAAGGAGTATAGAGGCAGTACGAAGGTAAGAATTGTAAAACTCCAATCTTTGAGAAGAGATTTTGAAAATATGAAAATGAAATAAATGGAGTTATTGAAAGATTATTTTTCTAAACTTATGGAGGTGGTAAATCAAATGAAGACCTATGGGGAAGATATTCTAATCAAAGAATTGTTGAAAAAATTCTAATTAGTTTGCCGGAAAAATATAGCTCTATTGTTGCTGTTATTGAAGAGACTAAAGAGCTTGAAAACTTGAGTGTTGAAGAATTGATGGGTTCCATAAAAGCATTTGACCAAAGGTTAAGTAGGCGCTTCGAAAAGACAACTGAAAGTGTTTTTCAATCCAAGCTCAATGTTAGTTCCAAAAATCAAGAAAAATACCCATCAAGTTTTGATCGATCCAAAAGTGAATCTTAGAGAAGTGGAAGACACGGAAGAGGAAGAGGAGGAAATTCAAGAGGAAGAGGAAGAAATAATTTTGAGAGAAGTGGAAATATAGAGTCCACTCAACAAAATTGCGGAATTTGCAAGAGAAGTAGCCATGTTGACAAAGATTGTTGGTTTCGGGGAAAACCTCAATGTTTCAATTGCAAGAAATTTGGACATGTTCAAAAAGATTGCTGGTTGAAAACAAATCAGCAAGCTAATTTTTCCGAAGAGCAAGAAGGTGAAGCAAGCATGTTTTATGCTTATCACACGACAATGGAACAAAAGGATGATGTGTGGTTTCTTGATAGTGGGTGCAGTAACCACATGACCGGAGATAAAAATATATTCTTAGAGATTGATTCTTCATCCAATTCTCAAGTGAGGATGGGAAACAGTGCCTTGGTCCAAGCAAAGGGAAAAAGTACTATTGCCATAGAGACAAAAAAAAGGAAGAAAGCATATTCAGGATGTGTTACTTGTTCCGGATTTGGAGGAAAATTTGTTAAGTGTTAGACAGCTTGTAGAGCATGGGTACTCCATTCATTTTGATGAGGACTCTTGCAAAATTTATGACAAGGGAGGACAAAATCATATTGTGGCAAAAATCAAGATGGACAAAAATAGAAGCTTTCCTCTCACTTTTTCATGTTAAAAAAATATGGCCTTGAAGATGGATGTTGTTGATAAGTCATGGCTTTGGCATAGAAGACTTGGCCATTTGAATTTCCAAAGCTTAAAGAATTTACAACAAAATAGCATGGTGTATGGGCTGCCATGTAACGACCCTAGCTGATGCCAAAATTTAAAAAAAATCGACATAACCTCCCCTAAAAAAGGGTCTTCAACAACATGTCCCAATACACAAAACACATAATATCATCCAGCATCTCATTCATCCGTTCATTATACCTCAACATAGTTCCTCTCATGGTGGAACATCCACACACCAATTAATCTAAATTATCATAATTACAGTCCCAAAATACAAGATTAATATTTAAAGTCCCTGTCTTACAACGTTACATGATACAATTGCATGGAAACATATACCATAATTCCATTAGTTTCATTTACATCAAACAAAAGATAAGTTCGTTCTTAAGTTACAAGGCCATGAATACTAACTTAGTTATATCCCCACAACTATGAATATACATAAAACGGTCAAAATACAAAATAACAAACAACATTCTAACAACTTTCAAGCTTGAGGTGGATTGTCGTCCACCGGTTCATTTCCAAGACTTGAAAAAAATAATATAAATAGTAGGGTGAGCATAAAGCTCAGTAGGTGACACTTAAGACACAATTCTTGTGTCCTTGTGAATCCAAACAAAGCATAGGCCAATAGGAAATAGGGATCATGCAAAATAGGGAATTAAAACAATATGCACGTCAATTCCAATTATAAACCATGCAGTGCAATGAAATGCAATGCATGCTAATGTCATTCCCCATTTTCATTCACAAAACCATCACTTTCAAATGTTAATACAGCCCGCCCTTTGGTAACCCCGCCGCGACACGAGAGGAGGATTGACTATCGTCCCTAGACCTTTGGTAACCCCGCAGTGTCATCGAGGGGCCCGAATAGCTCAACCACGCTAGGGCGACTCCCTAGTCCCCTCTAGGCTATATTAACCTCCAGCCCGTTAGTAATCCCACAGCGACCGGGTTTATCAAAACTATTTGACAAAACTCTTCTCCCAAAATTTCCCCCATTTTCATTTCAAGACAAATTCTCCCATTTCATGCATCCCAATGACATGTGCATGGATGTACATATAATCTCAATATTATGATAATGGGAAATTTGGCACAATCTAAATAAATATGTTCTCATTTGTCATTTTCAGCATGTTAACACATAGTGGGCATGATAAAGCAACATCTAAACATATTTTACACATGAAACAAGTCATAATCAAGCTCTTGAAAATTCTTTAGACATCATTCATACAATCATAGATACAATTAACTCCCAATTAAACATGTTTGACATAATAAGGAGGTGTAATTCACTATAGAACAAGAAAGGAGTGGATTAAGATGCTTCTACCTCAAAATGAGCAAAATCCCTAGAAATGGGTTCTTAAATTCGAGCTCCCAAAGAGGACCAAAAGCTGGAATTTTTGGTACTAGCACGTAGAGCTCGTCGTGCTCATCGTTTTGCCTCAAACGGCTCTCAAATCTACCAAGGATTGAGAGAGCAATCAAGATTTGAAGTTGTAAAAGAAAAAAAGAAAATAAAGAGGAACAGAGAGGCTGCGGGAGAGAAGAAAACAGAGAACATGAAAAAATGAAAAAAAAAACGTGGTCTTATGACCACTTTACAAAAGCTGTGGGTCCTACCCTTTTTTTTTTTTTTTTTTCTTTTCTCTTTTTCTTTATAACTTACCGACATTACATGCCAACAATACAAGAAGTTAAAGAAGTTTATGAAAGTTATGCTCTTGGCAAGCATCACCGAGAGTCATTTCCGAAAGAGAAGGCATAGAGGGATAAAGCACCACTGGAGGTTGTTCATACCGATGTGTGTGAACCGATGACAACACCAACTCAAGTGGGTAACAAGTCTTTTATTATTTTCATTGATGATTTTTCAAGAATGACATGGATTTATTTCGTGAGACAAAAATCAGATGTGTTCTCTATTTTAAAAAAATTTCAAAAGCTTGTTGAAAGGCAAAGTGGTCATCTTATCAAAGTGTTAAGAAGTGATAAAGGTGGAGAGTACAACTCAAATGAGTTTGAAAAGTTTTGTGAAGATATTGGCTTGGAGAGGCAATTAACGATTGGGTACACTCCACAACAAAATAGAGTGGCAGAAAGAAAAAATAGAACAATTATTGAGATGGGAAAATCAATGCTTCACGAGAAAGGGCTACCTAAATCATTTTGGGGTGAAGCCATGTATACGGCTATTTATTTGATGAATTGGAGTCCAACAAAAGCGGTGGAGAATAAAACTCCATTTAAAGCATGGAGTGGAAGGAAACCATCATTGAACCACTTGAAAGTTTTTGGATGTATTTGTTTTGCTTATGTTCCAAGAGAAGTGAGGCACAAACTTGATGAAGCTAGTGAAAAATGCATCTTTGTGGGTTATAGCTCAAAATCAAAGGGCTATAGACTCTTTATTTTGAAGAAGAATAAATTGATTATTTGTAGAGATGTTCTCTTTAATGAGTAGGTTGCTTGGAATTGGAAAGAGAAGAAAGTTCAAGATTAAATTTCCATTTTCAATGAAGAATCAGGAAATCAAGAAAGTGAAAATGAAGATTTTCTTGAAGTTCCACAAGAAATGTCTCCCGTATCTAGCTTACAATCAATCCCAACTTCTCCATCAAACTCAAATTCCTCATCTCCAAGTTCAACTCCAAGAAGAATGAAAAGTCTTCGTGATGTGTATGCAAGTTGCAATTTTTGTGTTGTTGAGCCGAAGAGGTTTGAAAATGCAATTAAAGAAGTGGTAAGGAAGAAATTCAAGAATAAGAGGAAGAAGATGAGATTCAACTCAAGTATTGCAAGACCGAAGACCAAGATGTGGACATCTTTACCAAAGCACTTCCAAGAGATTAGTTTGAATACTTCAGAGAATTGTTGAGTGTCACAACATGGCATTAAGAGGGGTGTGTTAAAAATAAATTAATGCCATGTTCATGTTCATGTTCATGTGCATCTTAGGTTTATTCATGTATCAAGTGGGTACATGTATCAAATATGTACATGTATCAAGTGAGTGCATGTATCATGTGTGTGGTTGAGATTTGTCTTGAAAAGTTCAAAGGTTTATGAGAGAATAGTATATATAGTGTAAGGAATTTGTTGTTAAGATATCAACACAACAAAGAGTTCAATACAATACAGAAAAATATTTGTTTCTTCATTCTTCTCCTCTCTTCACTTAGAAATTATTTAGTTGGTTGAAACTATAGCCAACAACCAATGCAGCAGCTTGATTTGTATAAAAATGATAGTATGAACATCCATTCCAATATATTAGAAGTGGAAACTAATACCTGCCCAACATCAGCACACATTATATAGGAAGGCCTTTCTGAATCAAAACTGCAGTGCCAAGTACTTTTTAATCCCAAGGCCCATATTTCAGGCCGCAATTCTTTATCTTCAAAATATGGATTATCCTTGGGGATAGAGTAGTTTCCCCACGGACCAAGCTTGCTAAATTCTACTGAACCTGAAATACGTGACATGTTGAAAGAGGGAAAAGAGAACAGTAAAAATGCAGATCCAAGCAAAGTAAACTAAATAGCTTCTTAATATGACTAGCTTGCTAAACAAGCATGGAAGAAAATATAAGATTTCTGTAACTACCATCTTTTTAGTAATCCTTTAGATCCAAAGTTTATCCTTTTCATTTTCTTTTATGAACAAATCAAACAATGACATAAGTTCACTTTCATATGCAGGGAGGCTGCAACTGATAAAAGCTATCCTCTGTAGCATGCACATCTTCTGGACATACCTGTTTATCCTACCAGCTAAAGTGATGACTCAAATGAACCAAAGATTCCTATGGGCAGGACCTTCTATGTCAAGTTCAGAGCTAAAGCCCCATGGGATATGGTATGCAGACCAAAGGAAAGCTGCTGTACATGGTTTTCGAGGGAATTGTTGCCGAACAGACACTCAGCACAACCTATGGTTCAACACAAAGTCAGTAATGGAGCATCTACCAGGTACTGAATTCTAACACTAGGCGTGGTTGGAATATTAACAAAAATATCAAGGTTGCTTCTCTGATCGATCTCTAATGAGCAATGGGCATGGCCCAGACACATTCACAATATGATTTCCCCAGTGTGTGACATAGCCAATCTATCCTTACCCAACCTTAACACCAATTATCCACTCAAACATGTTAGATATCCTCAAATCTATTTCACCAAATCACCTTAATGTCCATTGGCACAACCTGGTTTGGTTTAGGCACTCTATTCCCAAACACGCCTTTTGTTTATGGCTGGCTATTCAAGACAAATTATCCACTCAAGACAAACCAGCACTGGATTTTAAAATGTGGCCCAATGTGTGCATCTTCTGTGTGGGTGCTGCTGAGGACCATAACCATTTGTTTCATCAATGTCCTTATTCTCAGCTCACTTGGTATGTTGTCAATGTCAAGCCTCGTTATCTTTCCAAGCAATGATTTCTTATTTTGGGCGAAATTGTAAGGATCACCTGTACCTCCACCATCCCCCATCATAAAGTATAAGTACCCATCTGAAGGTCCAAAAAGAATCTGTCCCCCATGTTGAGCTGTAAATGGAAGGCCCAAAAACAAAAAGTACATAATGGGAAATCTAAGTGATTCATTATTTAATGGAGAGAATACCCATCTACATTAGGGGCAACTAAGAGCTTTAACTAAATATAGACGTTGTAGACAAAGGCAGACCATCACAAACATGCTCATCAATTGAAGGTAGGGCATATTCATATATATAAAAGAAGCAGACTTCGTTGTAATGAGAGAAGACCCATTTACTTTGAAAAAGAGAACTTATTAACAAAGAGATGCTTGTGAACTTACCGCGTTAATATTGTATTGCTCGGGAGAAAAAGAAAGAGGTACTCTGTGACGAGGACCATAAATGGCAGTCCAAAATGGGTTCCTATGTACTCGTCAAAGCCCTCCAAATCGTGACAATGCATTGCTCGAAACAGTCCCATCGTCGCCCGGTGAAGTTCGGAGAGGAGTGATCGGCACAGACGCCAATTGTAGAGGTAATTTATGTACTCCAGTTAATGAAAGTTTAGTAGTCAATTACTCTACAAGGAAACCAATATGATAAACTGACCTTTAAAAAAAACAAAGCAAAAGCTAAATTTCCAAATCCCACATTGATTAAATAGTAGTCGAATTTTAAATTAATAATACACAGTATTGCTTTGCAATATTGTCGAGCCCAGCAGTGTGGGTTTGTGACCAAGCGCGGCATTAAAGTGGTTGAATGTGTTAGCGGTCTTTCAGTCCAGGTGGGTGCGCACCCAACCCACCATGAGTTTGGTAGCAATCAACTCTCAATGAAAATTGTGTTGAAATTTGGGTTAATCGGAAGGCCCCCACAACCATGCCATGAGCAACAATCATGGAATAAATCATGGTTGACAGGAGAATGGGTACCCTACCTAGCGCACCAGCTGGTCTGACCCTGACCTCACACACAACCTCTTTTTGGTTCGGTTGATGATTTCTTGAAAATTCGACAAACGATTCTCGTAATTACCTGTTAGTCATACTTGTACTTTCTAAAGACAAACAAGTCCTAAAAAAATTTTCTTTACAACAATGAAGTAATAAATTTTCATAAAATTTCCAACAAAGTTCTATAACTTATAAAATTTCTCTTTTACCCTTTTCATATATTATTTATTTTGCTTAACTAATTTTCTCGAAACAATTTTTCATTAACACATATATAGTTATGTCAAGTTTCAAGCAATGACACATTGAGGTGTTGAAACATCTTTTTATGGTATTGTTAGATTTTGCAGCATAACTCACCAGTCCTATACACAAAATCTGGTCATGTAACTTACCCATTTTGGCTAAAAAAAAAAGATTTACTTGGTGATTTACACGTACCCAAACTAACTTAAGCTATACGCATGTATTGGGTGGGTGGTTGTCCTTTGAATCTATAGGATTGCAACTCCCCGAATATATGTAACTAATAGCATTGTCTCAAATTTATACAGATTTATTTTTGAATCTTAAGATTTTATTTCTAAAGAAAAATGAAGTTGAAAATTTAAAAATAATATAAATAATTCATTTATTAGTCAATAATGCATGAAAAGTATATCTTTGTATTTTAACATGTTGTTAGTATACTTACTGAAAGTGAATTTAAAATAATTTGTTAAATGGTTTAGGATTTATGATTTCGGTAACAACTGCTATTTTTTTCTAAATGGGTATTAGTTATAAATATTGTAAGTAAGGAGAATTTTTTTATTTTAAGAGGAAAAAAAAAAAAAAAAAAAGCACACACTTATGGTATTTTAGTAGTAAAGGGCAATTCTAGAACTCAAGTCATTCCAGACACTTTTGAGTTTTGGACCGGCGGATCCCATGTGGGTCCGGGGCGGCCTAAGTGCACAGGAAGGGCGAGGACCTAATTGAAAGGTCATTTGAGGGCGTTATTATTATATTTTCGGTGGATTGTTTCTTTAGGGTAATTTCATGGAAGTTGCTTGGAGGAAGAGAGTAATTAGTTATGGAATTTTGGGGTTAAGTGATGTAAATAAGGGAAAGTTATAAGGGGAGTATAAATAAGAGAAATTTGCCCAATTTCTCCCACTATTCATCATCTTCTTCCCTCCCTATATATAATGTGTGAAGTGAGTGATCCGACATCTCGATTCAAGTCAACTGCAAATGGGGTTTGGCAAGAGTCTGCTTTCCGCATTCGTAGTTCAAACGTTCCCTTTCTATATCTATAGATATATTACCACCATGTATAGACTTAGAAAAGCTTCATTTTGAGGGCTCTAGCCTTTGATTTTGAGTATACCCAAGAAGGGAAAGTTATTCCTCTTCTTCTTCTTTACACAACCGTGGTGAAAAATTAGAGATTTGACCACCTTGAGATTTTCGAAATCCCTAGAGCTTGGATTTGGAGTGAAGACTAGTTAGAGAAGTTGTAAAGCATCTCTTGATCTGCACAATGATGTAATGACCCGGTCATTTTTTTTCCTTTCCCTTTCTCAGATTTTCACTGACATTTTTTTTCCGTTGATATTTTCTTTTCTGAGTCCAGTTCCTCGTCGCTTAATGTCGTCTCGAGTGCTCTGAAGTGATTTCCGAGACTTTTTTCTTTGGATTGACAACTTCCTTTGAGGACCGAGTCATTTCCACATTTTTCGTTTTTCGACACTATTCACTTTTCGTCCTTTTCCCTATCTCGTCCTTTTCTCTATTTTGTCCTTTCCCCGTTTGTCCCTTTGTTGGCATAACCTCACTTCTTGTATTCGGAGTTGATTTTTGACTTCACATATCTTCATTCTAAGTGATTTTCACGAAATACGTATCTTTACTTTTGTAAGAAAGTATTCTAGTTGCTCCCGGTGTCTATAGGGGCATGGATGCATAGTTCTTTGAAATTATTTTCTTTTCTTGGGGTGTTTTTCGTAAATATCTTTTGAAGATATTTTATTTCAGGGGTTTTTAAGAAAATATTTTTGGAAGATATTTTCATTCTTGGCCAGTTGTGCAGTTTTCACTTTTTGGAGGGGCCATTGTGCAATTTATGAAAGTTGTTACTAAATGCCTTATTTTGGGCCTGGATCCTCGTATGTAATTCATTTTCACTTTTTGTTGAGTCGTGTACTCTTAGGATTTCCGCCTGGTCGTTGTTTCCCAGTTTTAGGGTTTCTAGCCCTAGTTAGTGCCAAACTTGTTTGGGACATAACTTTCTGCTCGGGACTCGATTTTTGACGCCGTTTCTTCTGTTGTTTATATTTTCTCATTTTGAATCTTTTTTATTCACAGAGTTTTGCCATTTGAGCACGTTTACTCAAATTTTACTTTTTCGGACCCGGCAGGGCCCGTTCGGAGCACTTTTTGAGATTTCTATAAAAGGGGGATGAGATATTTCATTTTTCACCTTCCCCACTCCTCTTGCACGACCTGAAGCTCCCATGGCAGCCCAAGGGAGGCTGCCACCTTCTCTCTCCTCTTTTGGGCTTCATTCCTTTGTCACGACATAGTAGTGCCTTAGTGTTTGTTGCTCGTCTTGGCGGTGCGCATCTTTCACTCTTATTAGAACTCATTTCTGACCATTTTTCAAGTTTGGGTTTAAAGTCAAGTTGTGATTTTGATGGGGCTACCTTGGGGGTTATGATCATCGTGTTGTCCCCGACAAAACCTAGTAGTTTCGTCGGACTCGGAGCCGTTCTATTTTGATGGCTTTTGAGATTTTCATCTCAAATTGAGGTAGGGAGTGTTTTAGGATTGTTGGTGTGTTGTATTAAGTGTTTCCCATGATTATACAACGTATATATATGCCTTGTATCAAATCTAGAAAATTAGTATTTTTATTTCTTTGTATAAGATTTAAAATTCAAAGGTGTATATGGTTTAGATTTGAATTGTGGCATGATGATAAATTATGGTTTAATATGTTTGTTAATATATATTAAATCGGGATTAATTGAATAAGAATTGCACTTTTTATTTAATATTTATCTTTTGTGAAAGATTAAATCCCATGGCCGTACCTTGCATGAAATTGACTTGTGACATGCTTTTAAATTATGTCTTGGCATATTGTTTAACATACTTTAATTTGAGAGCATTTGGATAAGTATGAAAATCTAGAGATTTTAATCCATTGGCCTAATTAAGTGTTCAACTTGATATTTGTGATAACTATGACTTATGTTCAAGCATATGTTAATTTGGAACCATTTGATGTTATTTTAGAAGTTAGAAATTTGATTATCATGATTTAATTAAATTTTACTTTATTGTTCTTATGGCCTAATCGAGTTTTGATGTGGTGTATGTAATGACCATGCTATATTGTTATCGAGGCCATTTGATTGAGATTTGAAACCTAAAGAATTTAATTAGTTTATTGATTAAATTCCGTTTCTATTGTATTATTGATTAACTCATGTATTTGACATTAATAGTATGTTTAAAGCATGACTTTTGACTTACAATGAATTTATGAGTTTATGTTTTCAATATTGGATTATATTGTTATAGCGTGTAACGAATCGCACTTTGAAGATTTGACATTGTCATCCTATAGTAGTTGTGGATTTAGAGCATGTCTTGTGTGGATACAATCTACTTGTGCATGGAAGGTGACTTAGTGCATTATATAAATTATGTATAAGTTGTGAACTTATTTGATTATTTTGAAGTCTTGGGACATTGTTACTGTGATATGGCTAAAGTTCGGCTTTAGTGCAGGAGGTATGAGTTCTCCTTAATTGAGATAGTGTGCACTTTGGGTGGTCTTCCCTGCGGGTTAGTGTCCGGAATAACCATTGAGGTCTCGACAGAATTTCGAGCGTGATGTCCAGGTCTTCCACTATTTGTTTTCGCATTAAATTCCAAGTTGACAACCAATGTTTAATTGTGACTTGTGGTTTTGGTTATTGACGATTTGATGTTGTTAAGTACATCCATACTAAATCGTTATATTTAGTTGTTATTGCATTTTAGATTTCAAGATGGTAACCTTGAGAATCTATATCTTGATACTTGTGTAATATGCTTCTATGTTGGTTAATTGAGTAGATATTGTGATTTGTGCCTTGTTGTTCAAATGTAGCTTAAGAATGATCCTATAGATTCATTTGGAACATAGACGTTAGGTGGTATGACCACTTTTGTTGCTTTCGCATTTTAGATTTCAAATTGATGATTTTGTGAATCTATGTTTTGTTACTTTGAATAGCATGCTCTTATTTTGTTTGAAAAGTATGAATGATGTGATTTATGCTAGAAATGATCTTAGGTAAATTAGGATGCTCTATGGGTCTCACATTGACATAGACGTTAGGTGGAATGAACCACAATGATTAAATCATGCAAACTTGTAAAACGTAGGTCGATACATGCTCATTTCCTACGAGTAGCTTTATGTTGCTCACCCCTATGTTACTGGGGCATATTTCAGGTATAGGATTCGAGATTGGAGTTATGCACTCGCTTTGGGTGAATTGCAGAGTTGAAGTCTCTTTAGAAGTATTCTTGTTTACATGCAAGTGTTAGCATGCTTAGTTTTGCTTATGAAATGTAATTTTTCTAACTTGGAGGTTTGACATGTCAAATGTTATAAATGAATTGTAATAAGGTCTTGGGCCATTGTAACATGTTTAAAATGTTATTTATCACTTGCGTGGATGTTCACATCATCACACACTTGTATATAATGTAATTTGATCATGCTATAGGGGATTCAAATGAAAACATAAGATCCATTTTCAGAAATTGTGCATAGCAGGTTCATTCTCAGTATTTTAACCTATTTCGGTCAACCGGTGGATTGTTTCGGTTGACCGAACCTCCTCGAATTTCAATTGTTCAGTACAAAGTCCAATTCCAGTAGCCTTTTGCACTTTAAGGCTTATTTCGGTCGACCGGTTTGTCATTTCGGTCGACCGAAGTGAAGGTTAATCTCCTTCTTTTCTTGGTCCATTTCGGCAGACCGAAGCTTTATTTCGGTCGACCGAAATGGAGCTGTTTTGTGGTTTTTGCTTGGTCGTTTGTTTCGGCTAGTTAGTTTTGTCTGTTGTTCCCACAGAACTTGGTTTATCTTATTTAAACCATTTAGTGGTGTACTTGGTCTAGTTTGAACTATATCTTGTTCCTTTGGTTGTCATGGGTGCCATAGGGTACCATTTGACCTTTCATTCTAGTTTTGCTTCCGCATTTCAGATTCGCTTTAGGGTCATCTTTTGGTTCACCGCTGACGCACCGGGTTGAAAAACTCGGGTCACTACAATGATGTGAATTTGGAGGCCATTAAAGTCCTTGGAGATTTCGACCTAGGCTTGGGCTTAAGCTTTTGAGCTTTTGGGGTAGCTCCAAGAAGGAATGTTGTTCCCATTCTCCTCCTCTTCATTTTGATAGTTTAAGCTTTCGAATTGGTGGAGTTTCAAGCTAGGGTTTTGCATACTTAAGGTAAGGGTTGTTTAACTTGTGTATTGCTAGGTTGTTGTAATCAATTTCCTTTTTTCCCCTTGAAATTAAGCATACTTATTATCGTGTAATTTGAGGAAGTTGTGTTCTAGGGTTTCAAGCATGATCTTAAATTGCTCAATTGCTGCTTGAATTGAAATTAATGTTACTTTATGTATTATAAAGCATGATGATTATGTGTTAACTGTGCTAATTTGGAAGACTGTATATTTTATGTGTATATTGTGTATTATATGTGGTTTAATTAGGACAAATGTTAAGGATTGTGAGTCAAGTCATATCTAACATGCAAATTATATGACAACTTGCTTACATGAGACTATCTTTTACGTTGAAGTTACATGCTACTTTATGTATTGTAAAGCCTAATGATTATGTGCTAAGTCTTCTAATTTGGAAGACTGTATGTTTTATGTGTATATTGTGTATTGTATGTGGTTTAATTGGGGCAAATGTTAAGGATTGGGAGTCAAGTCATGTCTAACATACAAATTATATGACAACTTGCTTACATAAGACTATCTTTTGCATTAAAGTTACATGCTATGTGATTTGGTTGCCAATATGAGCCTCTTGATGAATTATATGTAAAAGCATGCTTATTATTCTAATTATGATTATGTATTGATGATGGAGTGTATGGTTGTCCCAAGCATGTTGTATTTCACCTCATGGCATTCACCATAGCGTGGTGTGACTGGTTAGTGTGGTGTGTGGCAAATCTTGGATAAAACGAGTTTTATAAGGTGGAGTAAAGGTTTTTCTCAAAACCGGAATTAGGGAGGTACCCCTTTAACAGTGGTACTAATGGGTTATAAGGATGGAAGGAGGTACCCAAAGTCCGACCACTTAGTACACTTTTAGTGTGAGTGCGTATGAGTCGGTTGTATGTGTGGTGTAGCTGCATAATACATGGCATTCATTTGATATTTAGAGCTTGTTTGCGTGTTGGATGGTTGATTAGTGATTAAAATCCCTTGCATGATCCCTCTCCATCTTACTATGCTCCTAGTTGGTTGTTGTCATGCTTACTCGACTTGAGGAGATGCCATTTAGGCATCGCCGTGGCATTCACCCTATTATTAACATTTTTTAGGTCATACGAAGTTAATGGTTGATGACATGCCTCCATAAGCCTAGAGATAGATTAGTATTCTTTTCGACCCATTTTGTATGGACATTTGATTTTGTAAAGACGTGGTTATGAAATTGTAATTTTTGAAAAGTATTGTATTAACATTGTAACAATATTCTTCGGGCATACTTTTGCATTTGTAATATGTTGGTAGTGGTAAATGTAATAATTTTATTTTGGGTATGTAACCATGATGTAATCATATTAACGTTGTTTTGTTTAAGCGGATTATTTGGGGTATATATATATATATATAGTGTTTTAGTGGCACTTTAGTAGTCTATTAGTGGTAGTTTAGTGGTTGTGCTTTGGGTGGTTAGATTGCAATTGGTTGTATAATATAAAAGAAACAAAAATAATTCATGATTGGGAGGTTTCGGTCGACGTATGGCTTCCTACACATCTACCGGTATCTCACAATTTTAGGCAGTGAGCAATTTCACTGTGGATGACCCATATCAGTCGACGTGAATTACTTACACATCGACCAAATGTCCCAAACCAGTTGACTGGTAGTGTTCACATGTTAACTAGTTCCTCCTACTTACCGTTTGTGTTTTATTTTACCCCTTATCACCCATTTAATGTTGCTAATAGATACTATATAACCTGGTGTGGTCTCGACCGAGTGCTCAAAATAGTGTAAGAAGTGTGAGTGTGTAAAGTGGCCACCACATTTAAAATTTATAAAAATCCCTTAACACTATACTATGCAGTATGAGTGAAAAGAATTCGTCCCAAGGGATTCGTAAGGTATTACGGAATCAAAGTTGGATTAGTAGATCGAATAATCAAAGTGAATGGTTTGTTGGTTTAATTATACTATAATTTAATTAAAAGCAATGCAATGTAAAACAAGCTAAAGTAAATGAGGTGAAGAGAATGAGAGAAGGGTCTTGGGACATAAAGTTCACCACTAAGCTTCACCTCACTAAACATCTAGTATTTGTCAAATTATGGGGGATTAAATGTTGCAAAACAAATGTATGTGTGTGTGCTACCAATGGAATCAACAAGTGTGGATGGCAATAACAAGTGTAACTTGTCTACCTAAGCGAAGGTGTAGTACAAATTATCAAGCTAAAGCCATAAATCCATTCAATAAACCAACAATTGGAGCACACAAAAATATAAAGAAATGCACTACTTGCATCATAAGTATAGATCATCAAATAACAAACATGGATTATCTACTTATCTAGAAAATTAAAGCAACTACAAGACAATTATACTAATGATAAAAAAAATTAAACTAATTAAGCTAAGGAAGTAGCACAATCCATCAAGAAATAAGCATAATCTATCAAATAAATCATAAGAGTAATCAATTAAGCACCATGCATTGACTAACACTAGATCTATAATTTTAAAACACGTAGACATGCATCAAATGTAAAGAATCAAGTGTAAGCACATAACCATCCATTCCATCACACATAAACATATGAATAGAATTGAAAGATTAATTGAATGCATTAGACCACACGAATCATGTAGAAACAAGATTTATATAAACATGAGGTCAATACAATATTTATAACATAAATCCCCACTAATTACAAAATACTAAAGTTTAGGAGGCAAGCCTAGGGCTATCTCTAGCCCCAAGAGAATGATCTGCCACTCATGGTTGTTGTCATCTAACCCTCAAGGGCTCTTTTCATGGTTGAACTCATCTTCCTCCTCTTGGTGTTCTTGATAGAAACCCTAGAAAATGGAAAGAGAATCCTCCCAAATTGTGTCTAGTCTCTCTCTAATCTCTCTAGCCCAAAGTATCTAACTAATTAACGTCCTTTACTAAAAATAGCTAATTCCCTTATATAGGTAGCTCAAATGATACCCCAAATAGTTAGAACTCGTGCACTAGGACATCCAAATGATTGCACCACGAGCACACATTCAATTGCACTTGAAATATATTTTACACGGTTTTTGAGGCAGTTCGATCATCACACTGTTGTTTCGATCGATCGAAACATGGCGGTGATAAGGACAAAGGCTAAGATATTTATGGGAAAAAGGACAAAAGTGGTTATGAGGATAAGATCAAAAGGTTAGATCAATTGAAGAGGAATTTTTCCTAAGGATAAGGAAAAAAGCTCGATCCATTAAGGTAAGGTTAGAATGATCACAGCGTGATCGATCATAGCATAGTTAATCGATCAAACAGAGACAATTTTCACCATTTTGCTTCCATTTTGTTCCTTCTTTCCACTAGACTTTAAATTGCTTCCTTCAATGCTCTAATTCAGCTGATTTGGCTTATTTTGGGGCTAAGTACCTGAAAAGGAGAAAAACATAAAATTAGACTAAAGCGGGAAAATAAGATAGAATAAGGTCCTAGTATACTTAAGATTAAGGGTTTAAATGCGCATTTTTCATTCCTTATCACACCCCCAAACTTAAATATTACTAATCCCTAGCAATGAACTACGAAGTAAAGTAAGAAACTAACAACTATACAAGAATGAATTAGAAAGCAATAAAAGGATAACGCTACTTTTGTAGGAAACGCGATTGCATTTAGCATATGCAACAAGTTTTTTAAACCCCTAGGTTACCCCTAGTGGATAAGTGAAGTCTCGTGGGGGTTTCCAGGAATGATACCCACAAACATTAAGCTCTTTCTCACTTAAGAGGCACCAACATTCTAAATAAGCATTGGGAGTAAACTACCTCAAATATGCAAATTTTTAACCATCTCTAAACAATTCTTCAAAATCTCAACAACATGCAAGCAAATATGGTCCTTTACACATCAAGAAAGATGATCATGCAAATCAAAATAACTCCAGAATCCTCTTTAAGTGAACCAGCATCAAATATGTTACTATCTTAGCCAACTAATAAAATGGTCACAACCGGCCTCAAGCTAGCACACAAATCTAGTACCGATCATCAAGATGAAGAATGAACATTTTATTAAAGTTTATTTGACTAGGTACATTTATTCTTTTCAATCGATTTTTTTTTTTTTTTTTTATTTATTTTTTTTTATGTAGGATCAAAGATGAAAGCATAGTGCAATGTAGTAATCTCTTAAGCTTTCTAAAAGATTCATGTAACGAGCGTTAGGTCAATGACTCCCAAATCGAACGGCTTTAGGGCATTAGGTGTAAAAACACCCCTAAGGACTTACAAGCTCAAATCAACTAGGTTACAAATCGAAATAATCTCCATCTAATCATTTTCCACTCCTCACCTTTGGTAAGAAGTCCTCACTTTTTCGATCTTTTTTTTTTTTTTTTTTTTTTTAAACTTAGAGTTTGGGCCCTCCATCTTTTGGCACGAGAAATTCAATGCTTGATAAGGCTAGAATCCTGGCTATTTAGTGAAAAGGGTTTATTATCCACCTTTGTCAAGAATGAAAGCTTTCAAAGCACTACTGGCTCAATTGGGATATAATCAAATCAATAATCAACAAAGCATGTACCCCATAAATGAATACTAGTGTGCGCCTGTGCTAGTGTAGAACCCTAGAGTGAATCTCAAAACAATCACAAAGTTAAGATGATGTGGACCACAAAAGCAAGCATGATATCAATCTTTTAAAAAAATTACTCTTATAAGGCATCCAAAAGGTATACAAGGAGTATTGAACTCTCAAGTCAAGCAATTTTTAAATTCCAAGTAAAATATGCCTCAAAAAGATCAAAATCATCGGTAATCATAGATCAAATAATAAATCTCTCAAATGCACAAGTCATGTTTAAAATCTTGAATTGAATGTAAAGAACCACATTATCACATTACCCCTAAACTTAAACCACACATTATGCTCAATGTGCAATGAGAATAAAGGAAAGAGGAAAGGGTATACCAATGTAGCTACAGTGAAGAATGGTCGGGACACAAGGATCCGAGTGGGTGGTACAATCTGATGAGCGCTGAATATTGCATATTCGAGCCCCTAAATATACGTATGTTAAGGCCTAAAGTGATATTTCTATCCATTGTTAGACTAATTTATATTTATAGTGTATTTATAGGTACTTTTTCAGAGAAACGGTTAAAACCAGGACCTTATGATGAAAAAACTGATATTGAAGCTTACAGGGTTATTGCCAGTCATTCAAAGTAAGCCAAGAGCTTAAATGGTGAAGTTTGGAAGAATGCAAGTGTGACGACCCTGGTTCTTCAAGCCAGTGCATCCTGTGATGAACCAGAGATTGACCCAATAGCGAATCCAGATACGGAAGTAAGAAACAAGACAACGGTTTACCAAGGCACAACATGCCTCTAAGACACTTTGATGACTTTCCATGAGGTCTGGAACTCAATGAGAACTGACGCGGAAACAAAAAAGCGAAAAAGTAACAATTTAGCCCCCAGGGGCAAAATAGTCATTTATAAAAATATTGACTCAGGTGCCACCGAGCACACCACTAGAAAGACAACGAAAAACTAATCAAGATGGACTCAAGAATCACATAATTCAGAGTTCAGACGAAGGAAAAACGACATGACGAAGAAAAACGAGCCCTTAAGGATAAAAAGGTAAACTGGTAATTATCTACAAAGATCCGGGGGCAACCGAGCAAACCGTTGGAAAGAAAGCGAGAAATTAATCAAGTTTAAAAAAAAGTTCACTCAATTTGGAGTCCGGAGGAAGGAGAACGAGCGAAAACAAAAGTCGACGTTACGACGTCGAGACGAGCACCCCACGAGCATCCCGACAAGCACCATAACATGCTAGGGGAAAAAAAGTTCCAGCCAGAACTGACAGCCAAAATGAGATCCAAAACGAATTTTTCTGGAAAAACATATAGAAGAAAACCCCTTCAAAATCAAGTTTTTTACCCGATAGTGCGGAGGAAAACACAAAAAACTCACTGTGAAATACCCAAATTGCCCCTAGATCAAAAGAGGTCAAGAGGGTCAAAAAGCTGCTACAGGATCTGTTCGCGACTGAGAGCAAAAACGGGCCATTAAACAAATTTTTCTGGAAAAACACGAAGAAGAAACCCCCCCCCCCCAAAAAAAAAATCAAGTTTTCTACCCGACAATGCGAATGGAAATAAAGAAAATGCACTGTAAAATGCCCAGCATACCCCTAAGAAAATCAGGTCAAGAAGTTTAAAATCTTTCCGAGTTGCTGCCAAAGGAAAGGAAATGGGGCTTCAGGAGGTTTTTAAATAGTCTAAATTGAAAACGCAATCTTAAAATACACCCACAAGACCCCCGGAAGTTTCGGATCGGCTGACACATTTTTCAAAAAAAAAGTCGATGAATAGAACGAACTACTAAAATCTCAATTTTTTAAAAAAAACATATTTGTAAACATTAGAATTAATGGCCCTTGGCCTCATATCATACATATAAAATAAGGATCCAAAAAGTGCACTTAGGTACACATTACACATTTGGAATCAAGGATACAAGTTTTAACATATAAGGCTACAAAATGACATTTCATGCTAACATTTGCATGAAATGGAAACTTAAAAGTTACAAGTCATCCAAGGAATGATGACCATCACGAACCAAGCCGTCGTACCTAAAACAAATTCCCAGTAACTTCGGGGTGAGTAACATAAAGCTACTCGTAGGAAATGAGCATGCATCGACCTAGCATTTTACAAAATTATCATCTTAAGGTGAAACATGTTAATGGGCTCATGCCACCTAACGTCTATATCAAAATTAGACTCAGGGAGCATCCTAAGCTACCTTAGATCATTTCTAGCATAAATTACATCAGTCACGCAATTTAACCATATAGAAGCATACTATACAATGCGACAAGATATAGGTTCTCAACAGTATCAATTTGCAATTTATGATACGAAAACAATTAAAATGGGTCATGTCACCTAACGTCTATGTTCCAAATGAGTCTAAGGAATCATCATAAGTTACATTAGAACAATAAAACACAAGTCACGATATCGATGCAATTTAACCAACATTGGAACTTCCAATACCACGCATAAAACATGATTTCTCAAGTTAACATCTTGAAACTCAACATGGAAAATTAAATAAGGAATAACAAGTTACAATATCATCTAGTTATCAACTTGAAATGAAATACAAAATCAAACCAAATGGATACTTGGACATCACGCCGGATCAGACCGACACCATAGTTACTTTAGGGTTACTAGCCCACAGGTAACCTCCCTATGTGCGCACTAGACTTGTGGAGGGACAATCCCCCGTACTAGAACCATGTCCTAGTCGTAGTCAAACAACGACATCCCCAAGTTTCCAAAATCAACAAGTTGTGCAACAATGTATATATCAACAGGAATATACAAGATAATCAATTACCTACCAAGCACAACCAAATTTGGAAACACATACAATACATGCACTAAGTCCATAACTACTATGGCATGAATAATGTCGAATCTTCAGTGTACAATTCGTTACACGCTATAACAATATATTTCAACATTGAAATCATAAACTCACGAATTTAATACAAGTCCAAAATCATGATTTAAACATATAATCAATGTCAAACACATGATTAAATCATTAACGCTATAGAAACGAAAATTAATTAAATAAACTAATTAATTTCTCTAAATTTCAAATCTCAATCTAATGACCCATAATTAATACATGTTAAACAACATTGCATAGTCATTACATGAATCCGTTCAAAATCTTAATTAGGCTAATGGAACAACAAGATAGAATTTAATTAAATCATGATAATTAAATCTCTAACTTCTAAAGCAACTGCAAATGGTCCCAAATTAATATATGCTAATAAACAAGTTCTACTCATTTCAAATATTAAGTTTAAAACTCAATTAAGCCAATGAAACCCTTAAATTGATTTTAATTAATTCTTTTAATTAAATTCTCTAAATTTCCATACTCATCCAAATGCTCCAAAATTAAAGTATGTTAAAGAGCATGCCAAGACTTAATTTAATAGCCTATCACAAGTTAATTTCATGCAAGATACGGCCATGAGAATTTATCTTTCACAAAAGAAAAATATTAAATAAAAGTTGCAATTCTTATTCAAATGACCCAAATTTAATATATGTCAACAACCATACCAAGGCCAAATTTACTAGCATGCTATACTTTAATTCTAAGTGATATACATCCTTGAGAATTAAATCCTATACAAGGAAAATAATTAAATTAACTTCTAGGATTAATACAAAACATGCATACAAGTGGTATAAGCTTATAAAATCATCAATAAAACATAAATAAAAGCCTAAGACATCCCCTACCTCAATTTGGGATGAAAATCTCAAAAGCCACCAAAATGAAACGGCTTCGAATCCGACAATACTTTAGGGTTTTGTCGGGGACAATGCCTTGAACATTAAACTCCAAAGAGGACCTACCAAAATCCTAACTTGACCTCAAACCCAAACTCAAAAATTGGCCAAAAACGGGTTCTAATAAAGTGAAAGATGCGCGTAGTCAAGACAAGCATAAAACTCAAAGGCACTATGACTTTTTAACAAAGGGAAGAATGTTTAATTGAGAGAAGAAGGGTAGCAGCCCCCCTTGGGCTGCCATGGAAGCTTCTGGTCATGCATAAAGAGAAGGGAAGATCACTTTTTAATTTTATAACCCCCTATTTATAGGAAAACCCTAAAAGTGCCCCGAAAGGGCCCCGCCGAGTCCGGAAAAGTGGAATTTGAGTAAACGCGCTCAAACGGCAAAACTCCTTGAATGAAAAAGAAACAAAATGAGAAAATATGAATAATGGAAGAAACAACATTGAAAACTAAATCCCGAACAGAGAGATATGCCCCGAACAAGTTCGGCGGCAACTAGGGCCTGAAACCCTGAAACTGGAGAAAAACGACCAGAAGGAAATTCTAAGAGCACATAACTCAACGAAATGTGAAAATGAATCCGGTACGAGAATCCGTGTTCAAAATGAGGCATTTTTGTAATAACTTTCATTAATTGCACAATGGCCCCTCCAAAAAGTGAAAACTGCACTAATGACCCAGAATGAAAATATCTTCTAAAAATATTTTCTTAAAAATCCCTGAAATAAAATATCTTCAAAAGATATTTATAAAAAACACCCCAAGAAAAGAAAAAGATTTTGAAAAACTATGCATCCATTCCCCTATAGACACTGGAAGCAACCAAAGTACTTTACTGCAAAAGTAAAGATATGTATTTCGTGGAAACCGCTTAGAATGAAGATACGTGAATTCAAAAACCAACTCCGAGCATGAAAAGTGAGGTTGTGCCAAAAAGTGACAAACGGGGAAAAGACAAAATAGCAAAAAGGACGAAAAGTGAATAATGTCGAAAAACGAAAAATGTGGAAATGACTCGGTCCTTAAAGGAAGTTGTCAATCCAAAGGAAAGAGTCTCAGAAACCATTTCCAAGCACTCGAGATGATACTAAGTGACGAAAAACCAAACACAGAATAGAAAAGATAACGGAAAAAATTTTACCGTAAAATTTGAGAAAAAAGGAAAAGAAAAAAATGACCGGGTCATTACAAACTTCCCACCTTAAAGGGATTTCGTCCCCGAAATCCAGCCCCAACAAACAAAAGACAAAACTAGGACAACTACAGAGTACATCTCCAAGTATCCCACACAACATGCTACAAAAGCAATCCCAAAACTGAAAGACAACGCACAAACCAATGTCATTCGCACCTACATGCTTACGACAGGACAACCTCTCAAAAGAAAAGTAACCACACGGCCACATGATAAGTCAAAGGTCACATACAGAACCCAAGGTCAGGCAAAGAAACAAAAAGAAACAACCATAAGCATTCCTCCTGATGAACCATCATACCGATCAAAAAACAACCACCAAAAGAACTCCAATATAACCACGTATCAAATCAGGGTACAGAACAAAGACAATGTGGCAGTACGAATAGCGACCAGAACCCGCCCACGACGTACTCAAATGTGTGGTAGCAATGATAGTACCTAGCGCCCGCCCACACTTACTCTTCAGTAAGGTAGCATCGACGGCAACTAGCACCCGCCCACAACACACAACTTGTATGGTAGCATGACAGTATAAGGCGCTAGTTCATAACCTGCCCCTACTAGGTCTACCCATGAACCCTCTCGATACAAATGACATCAATGTCGTGAATCATCATTACCAAAAGTAATCCGGTAACTCGGCATTCCGTAAGAGCTGAGACATAGTCCAAAGACGTCGACATCCTGGCCACTCTCAAAACCCTAACGACTATGCTACAGGTACCTTTTGGTTTAAGGTCTCAATCCTCAATACAACAAAACCAACAACTCCAACATCTCAAAACACTCCTATTAACAATATCAATTAAGAATCCAAAGCCTGACAGACAAATCAACACCACCAAGAATCAAAACGAACCTCACTACAAGACATTTCATCGAAAGTCCCACATATCTCCCTGAAACAGATCAACTACAAATCCACACCAGAATCAAACATCGGATCAAAATCCCTATCACGGATAACTAAATCCTCGAAAAACAAGTCCACCATGTGGCACACACATCAAAATCTTAACAACCAAGGTCACAAAATAAGTCTCTCAAAACTGTGCTTGGCATCACCAAGCTAAATTAAAATTCCATAATTTCAGTCCATAACAGTCACTGGAACTACGATTCCTCAAAATTATGCCTAGCCATAACTAGGACGAGAAAACTCCATAAACAAGCCATGTCCAACAGTAATCCCCCAAAACTTCTCCAAAGAGTCAACCACATCCAGGTCTCTAAAAACCAAAGCAAGTCTCCAAAAGATATCCTCAAAAGAGCATCGAGCTCACCTTACGAATCAAATAAATTCTCAATGATATGGACACAAGTCCCCATAAAATGATCTCACACAAATCAACTCACTTTGAGCACTACAACTCCATTAACAACCACGGCAAAAACTCCCTAAGGGAAGACATAAAGGAAAAGAACCACCAGTCCTAAGAAGGATAACACCACGACTCCACCTCTGAAACAAAAAACAAGGTCAAAGACTTCGCTCCCTACATGGGAGTAAGTCGACCAAAATCCACCAAATCCTCACCAAAGACTCAAGATAACAATGGCGATCCTCACGAACCGACCAACCCCAAAACCGTGCACAAGGCAACGAAGAAAAGAGACTCACTCCTTATGAAGTCCCAAACACGAACCAAGAAAAAGAGGAGAAACCCTATTCTCCCACAAGTGGCAACACATCAAATACGAAAATGGAGCATTCTTCCCACCTTAGGGAAGTCGACAGCTTAGGACAAAACAAATATGAAAACTCCTCTACAAGGAATCTCATAATGAAACCATTACAGAAACAGGCATACAAACTACACGCGACCGAGGGAAACAAATAGGAAAACCAAACATGGAAGTCATGCATATAACAAGGAAGACAACTACCAAATAAGTAAATTTACTCACATAGATAAAATCAAGGGTACATGTGGCACGTCTCCACGTAAACACAAAAGCATGTCATTAAAACACAACAACTACATGACATCTCTAAGCATATAAAAAAGGCATGCTAATGCCACATAATAAGAAAACAAATGTGGATAAACCTCCACCTACTCATGCATCGTAATAACATAAATCATACTACTAACATGGTAGGAAACGAAACTGCGGAAGATAAAATGATGTAACAATGAACCCTATGGACATCGTGTCCTAAAGTGTCTAGGTAAAAGAAAAACAAGTCCTAGCTATAATCTGACTCTAAAAACCAATGTGACAACAACCTGCCTCAAAATAAACATAGGCCCTCACCATAATGGTAAGACTCCTACAATCAATTCTGAATCTAAAGGTGATACTACGAGTGATACTAATAATGCAATGCTCTCACCAACCCAAAATATCTATCAATCAACTTGACCACAAAAGCGTCATCACTCAAGGAGAACTCAAACGAAATGGCTACTCTAGCCATACCAACAACAACCAAATCAATCACTACGACTGATCCGCAAAACAACCATCATCATCATCAATCAAAAGGATTATGCCTATCAGGACAAAACCAACGTTGATTCCATCCGAACTGCGCTCGTAGCTAGCCAATACGGTGGCATGATAGTGCCATGCACCCGCCTACAAACGTACCCGCACACAAAAATTACATTCTCAAAGCAACCTTCCAAAACAACCAAGGATCCTAAGAGGTTCATAACCTCATTATAGCCCAAAACCAACAAATCCAGCCTTACGACTACGCTCAATGACTCAACTCATGAGAGCCTAAACAAAAGGTGTCTCTCCACTTACCTTAAAACCAATGCTAGATCAACAACGACCTAAACTACAATGAAACTGTGACTATAATCACTATCAATCTCAACTCGTGCCTCAATAACCAATCTCGTGTCATGCCAAAGATGCAAAACAGTTATGCATATACAAATCTAACCTAGCATACATCATATGTCATGCTCTTTACAATATAATACAATCATACTAAACAAATGGCATACCACATATAACACGTAAGCATATAAACATGTTATCAAACCAAAACATGTTATCATGAAGCATATAAACAAGTAAAATAAAGCAATAAAAACGTGATATTCACCCAAAACCCGTCATCCAAGGTATTCAAACCTAGGAACTCTCATACCACCTGTGACAACCCTGGTTCTTTAAGCCAGTGCATCCTATGATAAACTGGAGATTGACCTGATAGCGGATTCAGATGCGGAAGCAAGAAACAAGACAATGGTCTCCCAAGGCACAACATGCCTTTAAGACACTTGGATGACCTTCCATGAGGTCTGGAACTCAATAACAACTAACGCAGAAACAAAAGATCGGAAAAGTAACAATTTAGCCCCTAGGGGCAAAATAGTCATTTTTAAAAATATGGATTCAGGTGCCACCGAGCACACCACTGAAAATACAATGAAAAACTAATCAAGATGGACTCAAGAATCACATGATTCGAAGTTCGGACAAAGGAGAAATGGCATGACGAAGAAAAACGAGCCCTTAAGGCTAAAAAGGTAAACTGGTAATTATCCAGGAAGATCCAGATGAAACCGAGTACTTCGTTGGAAAGACAGTGAAAAATTAATCAAGTTAAAAAAAAAAAAAAAAAAGCTCACTCGATTTGGAGTCCGGACGAAGGAGAACGAGCGAAAACAAAAGTCGACGTCACGACGTCGAGACGAGCACCCCACGAGCATCCCGACAAGCACTATGACATGCTAGGGGAACAAAAGTTTTAGCCAGAACTGAGAGCCGAAATGAGGTCCGAAACGAATTTTTCTGGAAAAACATGAAGACGAACCCCCCCTCCCCCCAAAATCAAGTTTTCTACCCGACAACGCGGAGGGAAACACAAAAAACTCACTAAGAAATACCCAAATTGCCCCTAGATCAGAAGAGATCAAGAGGGTCAAAAAGCTGCCACAAGATCTGTCTGCGACTGAGAGCAAAAACAGGCCATCAAACGAATTTTTCTGAAAAAACACGAAGAAACCCTCCCCAAAATCAAGTTTTCTACCCGGCAACGCAGACGAAAATAATGAAAATGCACTGTAAAATGCCCAGAATACCCCCAAGAAAATTAGGTCAAGAAGTTTAAAATCTTTCCAAGCTACTACCAAAGAAAAGGAATTAGGGCTTTAGGAGGTTTTTAAATCGTCTAAATTGAAAATGCAATCTTAAAATACACCCATAAGACCCCCGGAAGTTTCGAATCGGTTGACACATTTTTCAAAAAAAAGTCGATGAATAGTATTAAGTACTAAAATCTCAAGTTAAAAAAAAAAAAAAAAAAAAAAAAAAAAAAAAAAAAACATATTTATAAACTTTAGAATTAATGGCCCTTGGCCTCATGTCATACATACAAAATAAGCATCTAAAAAGTGTACTTAGATACACATTACATATTTGGAATCAAGGATACAAGTTTTAACATATAAGGCTACAAAATAACATTTCATGCTAACATTTGCATGAAATGGAAACTTAAAAGTTACAAGTCATCCAAGGAATGATGAGCATCACGAACCAAGCCTTCATACCTGAAACAAATCCCCAATAACTTTAGGGTCAGTAACATAAAGTTACTTGTAGGATCGACCTAGCATTTTATAAAATTATTACCTTAAGGTGAAACATGTCAAAGGGCTCATGCCACCTAATGTCTATGTCAAAATGAGACTTAGGGAGTATCCTAAGCTACCTTAGATCTTTTCTTGCATAAATCACATCATTCATGCAATTTAACCATATAGAAGCATACTATACAACGCGACAAGATATAGGTTCTCAACAGTATCAATTTGCAATCTAAAATACGAAAACAATTAAAGTGGGTCATGCCACCTAGAATCTATGTTCTAAATGAGTCTAAGGAATCATCCTAAGCTACATTAGAACAATAAAATACAAGTCACGATATCGATGCAATTTAACCAACATTGGAACTTCCAATACCACGCATAAAACATGATTTCTCAAGTTAACGTCTTGAAACTCAAAATAGAAAATCAAATAAGGAACAGCAAGTTACA
Organism: Cornus florida; assembly: GCF_030987335.1. Lineage (NCBI taxonomy): Eukaryota > Viridiplantae > Streptophyta > Magnoliopsida > Cornales > Cornaceae > Cornus > Cornus florida. The sequence goes on from NW_026775581.1 coordinate 23,719,748, forward strand.
ATATCATCTAATTATCAACTTGAAATGAAATGCAAAATCAAACCAGATGGATACTTGGACGTCACGCTGGATCAGACCGACACCATAGTTATTTTAGGGTTACTAGCCTACGGGTAACCTCCCTATGTGCACACTAGACTAGCTTATAGAGAGACAATCCCCCGTACTTGAACCATGTCCTAGTCGTAGTCAAACAACGACATCCCCAAGTTTTCAAAATCAACAAGTTATGCAACAATGTATATATCAACATGAATATACAAGATAATTAACTATCTACCAAGTACAACCAAATTTGGAAACAAATACAATACATGCACTAAGTCCACAACTACTATAGCATGACAAATGTCAAATCTTCAGTATGCGATTCGTTACACGCTATAACAATATATTTCAACATTGAAAACATAAACTCATGAATCTAATATAAGTCCAAAATCATGATTTAAACATATAATCAATGTCAAACACATGATTAAATCATTAACGCTATAGAAACGAAAATTAATTAAATAAACTAATTAATTTCTCTAAATTTCAATTCTCAATCAAATGACCCCTAATTAACACATGCTAAACAACATTGCATGGTCATTACATACATCCGTTCAAAATCTTAATTAGGCTAATGGAACAACAAGGTAGAATTTAATTAAATCATGATAATTAAATCTCTAACTTCTAAAGCAACTTCAAATGGTCCAAAATTAATATATGCTAGTAAATAAGTTCTAGTCATTTCAAATATCAAGTTTAAAACTCAATTAAGCCAATGGAACCCTTAAATTGATTTTAATTAGTTCTTTTAATTAAAATCTCTAAATTTTCATACTCATCCAAATGCTCTAAAATTAAAGTATGTTAAAGAGCATACCAAGACTTAATTTAATAGCTATCATAAGTTAATTTCATGCAATGTACGACTATGGGAATTTATCTTTCACAAAAGAAAAATATTAAATAAAAGTTGCACTTCTTATTCAAATGACCCAAATTTAATATATGTCAACAACCATACCAAGGCCAAATTACTAGCATACTATACTTTAATTCTAAGTTATACACATCCTTGAGAATTAAATCATATACAAGGAAAATAATTAAATTAAATTCTAGGATTAATACAAAACATGCATACAAGTGGTATAAGCTTATAAAATCATCAATACAACATAACTAAAAGCCTAAGACATCTCCTACCTCAATTTGAGATGAAAATCTCAAAAGCCACCAAAATGAAACGGCTCCGAATCCGACAATACTTCGGGGTTTTGTCGGGGACAACGCCGTGAACATTAAACTCCAAAGAGGACCTACCAAAACCTAACTGACCTCAAACTTGAACTCAAAAATTAGCCAAAAATGGGTTCTAATAAGGGGGAAAGATGCGTGTAGTCAAGACAAGCATAAAACGGAAAGACATTATGACTTTTTAACAAAGGGAAGATGGTTTAATTGAGAGAAAAAGGGTAGCAGCCCCCCTAGGGCTGCTATGGTAGCTTCTGGTGATGCATGAAGAGAGGGGAAGATTACTTTTTAATTTTATAAACTCCTATTTATAGGAAAATCCTAAAAGTGCCCTGAAAGGGCCCCGCCAGGTCCGGAAAAGTGAAATTTAAGCAGACACGGTCAAACGGCAAAATTCTGTGAATGAAAAATAACTGAAATGAGAAAATATGAATAACAGAAGAAACGACGTCTAAAATTGAATCCCGAGCAGAGAGATATGCCCCGAACAAGTTCGGCGGCAACTAGGGTCAGAAACCCTGAAACTGGAAAAAAACAACCAAAAGGAAATTCTAAGAGCACATAACTAGACAAAATGTGAAAATGAATCCCGTACGAGGATCCAGGCTCAAAATGTGGCATTTTTGCAATAACTTTCATTAATTGCACAATGGCCCCTCCAAAAAGTGAAAACTGAACAAATGACCCAGAATGAAAATATCTTCCAAAAATATTTTCTTAAAACCCCTGAAGTAAAATATCTTCAAAAGATATTTACAAAAAATACTCCAAGAAAAGAAAATGATTCTGAAAAACTATGCATCAATGCCCTTATGGACACCGGGAGCAACGAGAGTACTTTACTGCAAAAGTAAAGATACGTATTTCATGGAAACCACTTAGAATGAAGATATGTGAAGTCAAAAACCAATTCCGAGCATGAAAAGTGTGGTTGTGCCAAAAGGTGACAAACGGGGAAAAGACAAAATAGAGACAAGGACGAAAAGTGAATAGTGTCGAAAAACTAAAAATGTAGAAATGACTCAGTCCTTAAAGGAAGTTGTCAATCTAAAGGAAAGAATCTCAAAAACCATTTTTGAGCACTCGAGACAACTCTAAGTGATGAAAAACCAAACACAGAATAGAAAAGATAATGGAAAAAATTTATACGCAAAATTTGAAGAAAAAGGAAAGGAAGAAAATGACTGGGTCACTACAACAAGTCCCAAAGCTCGAGCCTTGGTCCTAAGGCTCGAGCACTATAAGACGAAAAAGAAGAAAATCAACAAGGCATTAAAGCTTGAGCCTTGTACCTTCAGAGCTCGAGCCCTATTTCAATGGTGCTCGAGCCTTACCTCAGGGTGCTCAAGCCTTAACCCTCAAGCTCGAGCATGAGGCGTCAGAATTTGAAGAGTTGATTTAAAGAATAACCAAGCTTCCAGGGCCTCATACTAGACCTTAAAGGTCGAGCACCATCATTCAAAGCTTGAGCCTTGAGTACCAAAAGCTCGAGCTCTATGAAGCTAAGATTAAGCAATGTTAAAATAAAAGGTCTCCAAAATATTCTAAGTGTCGAAGGAAAAAACGCTTCAGAAAATAGTTGAAGAAATTTGACTAAGTATAAAATTAAAGATTGAGCACCATCTTTTGAAGCTCGAGCAATACTTCAAGAAAACTCGAGCTTTACTCCTAAAGCTCAAGCCTAAACCCCAAAAGCTCGAGCTCCACTTCTTAAGCTCGAGCCTTCCATGACAAATCAGATTTAAAGTTACAGGATTATTCCTTTTTAAGTCATATTTCACTCTAGATGGGCCAGAAGACCTAAAAGCCCACCAGACCTTTATTTTCTTCTATAAAAGAAGGCACAGGCCTTGATAGAAGAGGTTTCAAGTTCCTTGTTCCCGTATTATTCAGAAGGCTGTTATTGTGGTGGAGGCTTTTAGGGTTTCTAGAACCTTAGAAGGTGAAGATCCTAAGAAAAAAAGTATCGTCCATGACGATGAAGACGATAACAACACAAATGATATTCTGCATCGTCATGAGTAGCTAATTCCTCTCTTAGGGCACTGATGTAACCCGTCTGATTACTATGGTTTGATTGTTTTAACTCTGGAATTATTTTAATATATATTTTATTTTTTGATTACATGATTATGAGCAATTGAGACAACTCAATTGGTTCTTTAAAATTTTAATAGTTATTGAATTGTTATTACCTTGTCTTAGATATAACTGATTCATTAACTATACTCAACCCATTCTTATTGGACGGAATCTGGCAGAGTCCTACCGGACATAAGAATGGAGATTATGTAATGGTGTTCCAATTTTTTTATAAACGAATGTTTTCATAGTCTATACTTAGGAAAGATGAATTGTTTACAAAGTTAATTAAAGTAGGTAGGTGGATAGTTCATGCTACCCGCATATATGTTATAGTTAACTGCAATTTATAAAACATCTTTCTTTAAAACTCGAATTAAACGAATGTTATTGAGTTCAATTCATTTGAAATATCATTTGTTAAATTCCCAAAGTTGAAATAGTTAACCATAGTATGAAAGTTATGGTGAAGTCAAAGCCCTAAAACCTTTCTCTATCTAATCACTTTAGTTTAATTTAGTTTAATTTTATTTTATATTTGTGACAACCAAAAATCAATCAATTCAACCAGTTACCTATAAACCAAATATTAGTTAAAAACAAAACAAAGAAAACTCATCTCCCTGTGGGATTGACACCCTCTATATAGTCCAATCCTATAAAGATTCGTACTATTGCGATATGCGAGTGTTAATAAACTGAAATCTACACATCAATTTTTGGCACCGTTGCCGGGGAGATTTGTTTATTTGTTTAGTTTTTAATTAGTTTATTTTTTGTTTACTAGTCTTCGGACTTTCTGATATATCACCTTAATTCTTTTTCTTTTTAAGTGCAGGAAATTAGAAGTGAGGACAAAGACGCTTAAGGGAAAAAAAGTTTCGGTTTATAAAACCTTCTATGAGTTTTTGCTATTTTCTTTTACTTGAAAAATTTTATTCTTGTTGCTATTAGGGTTAGTGGAATTAGTGCATGTTAACTCACCATACTCAGTCAAAACCTTTAGTGCATGGTCCTAAAATAGAGAGAACTCTTAGTCAATTAAGAAAACTTAAAAAGTATTTAAATTCAATACGAAGTTCCTCTAATAACATGGTTGATAATCGTGATGTTCCAGATAATGGTAATGGTAATGGTAATGGAGAACAGGTTCCCCTATTCCTCCTCAACCACAATTGAGTGATCATTTTATTCCAACCACATATACTTCCCCTTCATGCTTTATATTCCCTGATGTTGATGCAACCCATTATGAGATCAAGCCTGCTATGATTCAAATGATTCCTACTTTCCATGGGTTTGTAACAGAGGATCATTATACGCACTTGGATGTATTTTTGGAGTTGTGTTTAACTACCAAGTTGACTACTCTTACCAATGATTCATTTAAGATGCGACTTTTCCAATTCTCTTTCAAGGACAAAGCAAGAACTTGGTTGCAGTCCCTTCCAATAAATTCCATATCTACATGGGACATGTTGCAACAAGAGTTCTTGAAAAAGAACTACACAGTGGGTAAAACCTTACAAATAAGAAGAGACATCATGGCATTTTCCCAAATCCCTGGAGAACAGTTTCATAATTTATGGAAAAGATATAATGATCTTCTAAGAAAAGTGTCCATACCATGATATTGCTAAATGGCACTTAGTATAGATTTTCTATGATGGTCTTTTTGATTCTCATAGGAATATGGTTGATGCATCCAGTAATGGAGCTTTTTTTCGAAAGAGTCTAGCTGACGATTGGGAACTATTTGAGGCCCTAAGTGAAAATTCAATGCAACATGCTTCTTCCTCTGGGTCTAGGTCTTCACCTGGAATGCATAAGGTTGAAAAACTTTATGAGGTAGAAAAATCTAGTGAGTTAGCCACTCAAATAGAAGCTTTGAACCATAGGTTTGATCAAGTCTTATCATCTGGCTATGTTCCTATTAAAGCTTTGAACTGTAGGTTTGATCAAGTCTTATCATTTGGCTATGTTCCTGTTGAAGCTTTGAACCGTAGGTTTGATCAAGTCTTATCATCTGGCTATGTTCCTGTTGCTAATCCGCAAACTGCCTTGTTAAAGGAAGCTTGTTCAATCAGTGTTAATCCTTCCCATTTCACTGACACTTGCCCTATGATGGGACAATCATCTGAGATCCGACAGGAGCAAATGAATATTGTATTCTCTAGACCAGTTTATAATCCATATGCTTCTATATATAATCCTGGCTGAAGAGATCATCATAATCTATCATGGCGTAATCAAAGTTAAGAGGCCACTGTTCCACAATCACAGGGGCAGTACCAAAATTCATCCAAACCTCTACTACAAAATAATTCTTTCAATCAATCTGTTGTTTATCGTTCACCTCAGTTTAGGAATCAACCTACTCAAACTCCTAATCTTCCACCTATTCCTAGAAATTCTGCTTTTGAGGATCAAGTACTCAATGCTCTTGTTGATCGTAAAGCCAATACCCAACATGAAAGCACACATCACTTATGATACCCGACACCATAGTCAATGACCCTCTATAAGAATAAGAATCATACGTGGCACGCTACAGAGACAGTTCCAAATAGGGAAATAGATACTAAACTAAATGGTCAATCACATAAACTACACTCCAAGGCTACTATAAAACAATGGTCACTCATTGGTATCTAACTGGACATTCGAGTCATACCTCCGACTAACCTATTTGACCAAATAAATGGTCATACAACTCCTACGTCCCTATTACTATCATTTCCCAACCAATCACCATAACTACCATCCAACACAATAGGATGTCCACATTGATTTCATCTGAGTTGTGTGCCTGCAACTCGCCCAGTATGGTAGCCTTCTGGTGCCACCTACACACGCTCACACATACTCACCCACAGAGCCACAAAATAAAGAAATCAAATAGGACAGGCCACCAAGAACAAGAGGTCACTCCTCATACTAGCTCAACACATTCTATGACCAACACTCTATGGTCACCAAACAACATCACACTAAGCTTCTGTCTTCCTTTCCGGAAATCAAAACAAAAAGTGCAACTTACCCATCTCGTCACCAACTCAAGGTCAACCCCAACTCTTACTCCCAAAACAGCAATCTAGGAGACAAACTCACGACCTTAAACATCAATGAACTTCTAAATGATGATCTAAATATAATTCTTGCTCAACCCGCACAACACATGTGCCTCACAAGTCATATACCGCATACACCACCTCACGTCCGTGACATCTAATCAACTCTCATGAAAGGAGTCCATAACTCACACACCATACCCTGCTAGTCTATTCCCTTAAAAGTCCACTCACTATACCGAGGAAACATGACACAAACTCTCGCCCATGTAAGAAAATGAGGACTTCCGTCCCGGAAGACACCTAAAATCAAACCCTTTCACCGTTACTAGTCTCTAAGGAAAAGACTCCTAACGGAACGACAAGTCCAATTCAAACCGGACTCAAATGATCGTGCTATTCACATTACCCCTGCTCATAATGCTAATACCTTTCCTAGTCATTGGTGACAACTAACAGAACTAATACAACGTAGAAATGCGTCTGCTATACAATTACATTCTGAAACATAACACTTATTTATCGATCATTTAAGTTAGTACGACACACATGTAACGCATAAGCATGCATGGTACTTAGCACATAGTTATTCTCATCATATAACATATTTCATAACTTTAACACATAGTGGATGGTTCTCATACTCAATTAATTGTCATCTTAACACATATAGCATACTTATACAACAATAAACAACTTAGCAAATAAGCACATAATCTGGTAAGTATACCCATGTACATGATAAACAACTTAATTAATAAACACCTTGTCATTTCAGTACACTTTAAAAATTTCTAACCATGAAATTAATCTCATAACTATTATCACTTATCATTAAATAATTCAAGCATACTTTAACTCAACAAGTAATTAACACATAAGTAGGTAAGCAAGTAAGCAATTAGAAATGTTTCTCAAAAGCAAATTTTAACACTTAGCACATAAGTATATAAACATGCAATTCAACTTCCCATGCAATCCTAGGTAAGCCTCTACCCATTGTCCAAATGGTATTCGAACTATTACTCTGATACCAAGATTGTAACGACCTAAACTTGGGGTCCGAAACAATGACTAGGTTATGGGGGGTAATTTGGTCATTTCACAATTAAGGAGAGAAAATTTGACTCAAATACGATCAAATGAATCCATCTCAACCATTTCATAACATCCCATGAGGTTCTAAGGACTTTGATTATGGTTTTCCACAACTATCCCATCTCGGTTTAAGTGATTTCCAGACACTATCCTACTAAAATATGAATATCTCCCAGTGCAAGTGGAATCTAAAAATGGCATTAGTTGGAAAGAGGGTTCAAAATCCTTGAAATTAGACTCAAGAATGACCTCATTTGGATTTGAAACGAGTAAGATATGACCATCCGAAGTTAGAATTAAAAAGGAAGAGACAAGCAATAAGGGAGCCGGCTCCCATTTGGATGGAGCTGCCTCCTTTCTGTGAAAGGAGCCGGCTCCACTCCAAATGAGCAGGCTCCACACCAAAGGAGCATGCTTCATTCCAAAGGACTGCGCTCCACTCGAAATGAGCATGCTCCATTCCAAAGGAGCAGGCTCCACCCTACATTTTTTTATGGGATTTGGCTATTGGACCAAAAAGAGTCGACTCCCAAAGGGGGAGAGCCGGCTCTTCACCTAAGAGGTCTGAATTTGCTACCCCAAAATTCAATTCCAAGCTATATATTCCATCCTCTCATCCCAACATACATGAATGGAAAAAATAAACAATTTGATAAGCTAATTCAAGGAATTCTACAACTTGGCGACGCAAAGAAACTTTGATCTCATCATACATTTATCAACATTCCTCCCATTCAACTAAGAAATAATCCATGGTCATTACATTTAGCTCAATTTACATTAAAATAGTATCATGGTCTATAGTAATATTATAAGGCCATGCTAAGCAAATTTATTACATTTCAAGATGGTGCATTACAAAAGAATGACTCATGACTACAAAAGGTTGCAAAAACACACTTCAAGCCCCCTCATGCTTGTGGAGGATTGTCATCCACCACCTGCTTCCCGTGAACTGAAAATGTTAATGATAAAGGGGTGAGCAAATTGCTCAGTAAGTGATGCCTAAAACACACCTCTTGTGACCCCGTGAATCTAAACAATGAATAGAAATAAAGGTAACGGGGTCATGCTATGCTGGGGAAGAATACAACAACAACTTTAAGTCCAAAATAAACAATGCCATGTCATGAATGCAATGCCATACTATGTCGCTCCCCATTTACAAAATCCGTTCCATTCATTACTTTTCAAACCGTTAACACAACCCGTCCCATGGTGACCCTATGGCGACATGAGAGAAGGATTGGTTACTGTCTTTTACCATGGTAACCCCGTGGCATCATTTGGGGCCCAGATAACTTAATCACGCTAGGGTGATTTCCCTAATTCCCTCTAGATCACATTAATGCCACGGACCCTAGGTAGTCCCTAGGCGTCTAGGTTTTCGCAACCCTTTTATCAAAAAAATTTCCCAAAGAAATCCCTTTTTCATTTCAAATCAAATCATCCCCATTCTATACCTAATGACATGCATTGATGTCTCATGCCTTTCAACAATATATATAAGAGAAACCACATACTATACAAATCAAATATTCACAATATAACAAGCCTTAAAGGAAAGTTTCTAATAATAACCAACATGCTTCCATATTGCAAAATTTAGCAAAATTATACACAATAGGCATAGCAAATTACCACTAAGCATGCTTTCATATACAACATCAATTTACACACATAATCATATGTTTCATATACATAATTAAGTCATTTCAAAGGAAAATCAATACATCAAGCTAAGAGGACAAACGCTCGCTTGAATTCATCAACTCCCTTTCGCTTTATCGACTGCTCTGACAAAACATCTTGGTGCATCCCTCCAACTTTGTTGTAACCAGCTTCATCTATTCACTCAGCATAAAAAAAAAAAGTGGACATTTGTGGGCACTTTCAGAACATCAAATGGTACGTCAAGGATAGAGTGCATATCAATTGAATTAATGGGTATATACCCTATGTCCTCAACTTTTATGCAACAATTTTCAGGGTCAAAATTTTTAATTAAATACATGCATAAGTCCCGGGACAAAAAAGAACATTTAAGGTTCAACAATTTGCCAAACCCATGGTCCTCATCAGCCTTTATCTTTTCCTCATCAAGCTGTGACATTGGTTCAAGGAACTTGGAAAGAAAGCATCTATGCCAGGTACCTTTGGTTGGATTTATCTTTTCCTTTTCTTTTGCTTCAAAGCCATATGATTATAACACATCATGCATAGATAATGGGTTAGGTCATCAAATCAAATATTTAATTAAAATTTAATTACTCTCTCTTTTTTTGGAACCTTTCTTTCTTCAGGAAGGTTGTCGTATTCTTCCTTTAGTCTTTTTCATTCTCTAATCCATGGCTCCTTCTTAGCAACAGACATTGCATTCCATGTCACTCGAGCACGTTTGAAGCGCTGAATGCATTACTGGCTTCGGTAACCTACCACGTTTTCTGTGTTCTTTCCGATACTTTCTTATAAAGTCACCTCTTCATATCATAACAAATAAATATTTTTTTAAGGATTCAATAACTATGAAATACATATTGCATCAGCATATTTTTCTAACAATAAATAAGAATGACAATAAATTAATAAGAATAAATAATATATTATTATCACAACTTATTTAAACATGTATCATGTATGAATTGCATATTGCATCAACATATTTTCTTAACACGTTAAAAAAATTAACTTCGACAACTCAATTTTACAATTCCTAAATTAATAATAAGAACTGCAAATTCTTTCAACATATATGTAGGAAGATTTCCATATTGCATCACCTACTTTTTCTAACAACATATAATACAAAAGTTGGACAGATCAAATTATTATTATCACAACTTATTTAAACATGTATCATGTATGAATTGCATATTGCATCAAATATTTTCCTAATATGTTAAAAAAATTAATTTCAACAACTCAATTTCACAATTCCAAAATTAATAATAAGAACCACAAATTCTTTCATCATATATGTAAGAAGATTTACATACATCACCTACTTTTTCTAACAGCATACAATAAAATAATTAGACAAATCAAATTTTAAACATTGGTTTCTTCGAATCCTCGTTATCGTTTTCTATATAATTAGTCAATTATTTCAAAACCCTAAAACCTCAATTAAATTTAAATTTGGTTATTGAACTGGACTGATATAAATTATAATAAATTAATTTATAAAACATAATCAATGTTTACCTATACATGAAGAACACTGTGGAAGGCGGGTTCACCAAATCTTGCTCACCACCTGAAACACCAAACACCGGTTTGTTCTTCCTCATTATCGTTTTCTGTTCTTGCATCATTGTTAGAGATTGGCTTATTAGGTAGCAAATGTTTTTTATTTTCTTCTCCCTATAGATTTTATCCTAGCCATTAAATTTTGAAATTTCCCAAATGTATAAAATCCTTCTAAAAGCAGAGCAAGAGACGAGATACCAGTTTCGATGGAATAAAAAGAAAGAAACAAGAAGAACCATAGCAAACAAGATATCAAACAAAAGACAACTTTCACCTTTCGAAAATAACCGTATACTAGATTGGGAAAAACAAGAACAATCGAAGTCAAGGAGATGAAGAAGAAGAGGAGAGGAGAAAGTTAATAGGATTTCTAATTTTACCGAAAAGGTAAAGGTAAATTATAATGGAATAAAATAATTTTGTATATAATATATTGTATAATTTATAATGTATAAGTATATGTTGTATGGGGTACATGTGGTAAAAGAAAGAGTACATCAGTAACTTTGTTCACTAACTTGCTGACTAAGGAGATGAGGTAGGTTTAATCTCAGGGCCGGCCTTGGGCATGGCGACCTAGGCGGTTGCCTAGGGCCTCCAATTTGGAAGGGCCTCAAAATTTTAAATTTCCTTGTATATGTTGTTATATTATAATTATTTCCTAATATTTTTACAAATATAATCAATGTAGAAATTTAATATCGTGCCTCAAAAATTTATATCTTAAAATAACTTTTTATTTTCTCTCTTTTCTCTCTACTCCTCATTCACGTTTAAAAATTAAACTCTAACCAATACAGAAATATTGCACCTCAAAGATTTATATCCTTAAATGATTTTTTTTTTTTTTTTTTTTTTTCATCCCTTCCTCTCTCTCCTTCCCATACAGAATTTTAATACTGATCCCAAATATTTATATTCTTAAATAATTTTTTTTTTTTATCTCTCTCATCTGGCATTTTTTACAACAGAACTAAATTTTTCTTTTTACCATATTCTTTTTCTTGCTTTTATCTTTTATTTGTTTTCTTATTCCTCACATACTTTCTCTCCTCTCTGAACTCTCTCAACAAGTCTCTCTCATTTGTCATTACAAATTTATAGTTCTCTTTCTTCTCCACTTAATACTCATTACTCTCAATTTGAACCCATTTTTATTCTATTAAAAAATTTGTAGGAGGGGAATTTTCTAAATCAAGTTCTATTGTTCTTTTTATGTAATTATTTTTAGTTTTATTAACTTTTGTTAGTATAAATTTGTGTGTGTGTATATATATTTCATATATTTGTTAATTTTAACCAAACGTAAATATATGAAATCTAATTAGTAATTTTTAATTTCCCAAAAGTAAGAGGGATGATTTTTAAATAAATATTATTTAATATTAATATATTATTCCCCAAATTATTTTGAGCAGGCTTATTTTTCATTTTAATGAAAATTTTGCATTTTTATTAAAAAAAAATTTGAGCTGCCTTGGTGCTTATTGTTTATTTTAATGAAAAATTCACACTTTTAAATTTTTTTGCATGATTAAAATCATATATATATAAAGGCCTCATGTTTAAAAGTTTGTCCAACACTTCTCAAAATTTTAGAAATCTCAAGCCGGCCCAAACCTCAACCGTAAAATCCTCACTGAACAGAGTCGAGAAAGGGGCGCACTAGAGTGAATTTCTGTCCCAATATCACATGGGGTCTGATTAGTTATGTGTCCAGCCCAGCTGCTTTTAAGGAGACTGTCCAACACGTGGACTTTGTGTTGCCTTCACTTTGTGCTGCCTTTGAATCACTTTGATCCTGCAACTGGTAGCACAAAGTCCAATGAATGGTACTGTGACCACAAGTCCAGTTGATGTGGTCGTTGTTTCTATTCACGTGGATATGTTGTTCCCCATGATTGTAAACATGGTTTTCTGTAATCATTTCTTATTTGTCAAGAAAAAAAAATGAAAAAATGATTGTTATTTTATATTTAGGGGAAAATTCACATAACCCCCCTCCACTATTTTTTTGAATCAAATTGCTCCCACTAAAATTAAACACCCCCTTCAACTATAAACCGTCATTACATTGCCCCCTTTCCGTTCAAACCTATTAACCTGGCGTTTGGGTAGTAGTGCGTGACCATTAAGCGCTTAGCAAATTTTTTTTCCTAAAATACCCCTTCCCTGTCCTCTGTGTTATATTATATATATAAGTGTGTTGTGTACTATATATACAAGCGTGTTGTGTACAAAGCTCTGAAGCCAGAATTCTCCCATACATATGCAAGGATGTAAATTCACACACCAAGTCCAGTGTGTATATATGTGTTTGTAGAATCATGATGCATATATATGCGTAGTGAAATACCATTACATTAACTCAACCCACCATCCTATACATCCACACCCTTCTCATCTTCCTCACTCATTCTCTCTCTCTCTCTCTCTGTAAATTTGAGGTACATTAGCTCTTGATTGTTTATTGCCTTTCCTCTATTTTTACTTTTTTGAGCAGACCTTTGTTTGGCTCAACTCAGAGCGTGAATTTGGGGATGGGTCTCTACCACAGAAGCAGAACAAAGCATGTCTTCTTTATAATACTTCTCTATTCATGTGAATGCGATTGTTTTCTTTAATTTTTTTCCATATGGTTTTACTTCAAATGTGTCATAATATATAAAGATATGATTTTTACTAGTCACTAGAAGGTAATAGATCATCAGTAGATTCTAGAGAGGGTGCAGATTGGGGCGCCAACGTCCTCTCTGTCGACACCGACTCCGATGAGTTGCAACAGAAGCTCGAGGATGAATTTGACAACTTCACCGCCAGCAAGGTAAGAACCAAAGTATTGTTGTGAACACTTCTTTCTACGGCGGCGTTGCCACAATCACCAACCCAGTCAAGTTAAAATTTCGATTTGGACCTCCTTATGCGACTCCGGTAACATTTTCCCTCTGTTTGTTCCTCTTGTAAGTAGCTAGAAACACCCCAAATTGATCGGACTCTGTCTTCGCCTGAATATCCTCCGCCGAAGGACACCCCAACTCACCGATTCTGGTTGAAATTCTGGCAATTCTCTTATCGCCGGCGTTTCCAAAATGGGTTCGCCGATAGAGGATGATGTCGTATTGGTCCAGAAAGGGAAGAAACAAGGTGAGATGGAAGATGAGTGGTGGTGAGATGGTAGGTGTATACAAATATGGGTTTCTGGTGCTTGAAATCAAAGGAAGATGGAGATGAACAGTAGACCCGGGTACAAGTCTTCTCTGCTATCTCTGTATATGTATATATAAGAGATCTCAACTTACATGATTCTCTCTCAATCATTTATCTCTCTGTATATATATATTGATATTGTATCGTTCATTCCTTTAATTTTGCGAAGGGTGTGCCGCTGTGCGATTGTTAATTGGTTTCCGAAAAAGGTCAAACTTTCTGAGATTAGAAAGGGATATGATGTACCCCGGAATTTAGTCAGAGATTGATTTCCAGTCGATTCCGGCACCAATCACTCCACCTCGTCGCTCTATTTCCACCAATTTTAATGACGGCTATGCTTGCAAGAAAACCTGATATTTTCCACATACACAAACTGAGATAATCATGAAATAAATCTTAATTAAATCATTGACTATTGAAGCTCTGGACTTTGATGTTCTCTCTCGGCACAGTGATTCATCTGTAAAAAAGTTTCATACATTCGCTATATATAATTTGTATATATATACATATATATATATATATATGATTTTTGTTTGACTTTGCTTGGGCTTATCCAACAACTGATAGTAGAGGAGGATTGATAAGGTGTCAGTGTGTCATCAGCATAGTGGCTTTATATGTATATTTAGAGAGAGAAAGGAGGAGTAATGAGGATGAACCAGGAACAACGGCTAATTGGAGAGTCTCTTCAATTATACGGATCTGAGCTGAGCGGTGGTCAGAGACGGTGGCGTTGGGGTTGGGGTAGTAGAAGTCGTGGTGCATGTGGTCACCCTGGTGCCTCCAAATAAAACATTTCTTTTGTATTTAAATTTCATATAATATTATGGGGGGTATAGTTGTCATTTCACAGTAGGTTAACGGGTTTAAACGGAAATGGGGCAATGTGATGACGGTTTATAGTTGAGGGGTGTGTTTAATTTTAGTGGGGACAATTTGATCGAAAAAAATAGTAGAAGGAGGTTATGTGATTTTTCCCCTTTTATTAATTTGGTTGTTGTTAATTACTGTATTTGTTTGTATCCATGTGGGTATGTCAAATGGTCAATTTCTCTTGTACCTTTGATACTTGGTTACTTCCGACTGTTGATAAAGTTCTTGATTAAGTAAATTTTATTGAAGTTTTCTCTGTATAAGTTGGCTATTTTCATGTTTTCTTTTTTAAGGATAGCTTAACCTTCTGGTATTTGGTCTTCTATTTGGCGTTGTCATACTCTGTCTAAGATACAACACTTTCTTTGGCAATGTTGTTTTCATGCTTTGCTGGTTCGAGTTGCTTTGCTGATTCGAGGATGTGACGTGTCCCCTCTTTGCTCTCATTGTGGTTTACAAGAAGAGTTTATGGTGCATCTTGTTTTTTCTTGCCTTCATTCTATTCGGGTGTGGAAGTTATCTCCGATGCGTCTTGATTTTTCCACTTCTTCTTTTTCTTCGTTCCGGGTAGGATGGAGGTTTTTGGTGCATACGGCTAGGATCTCCTCGGATTTTACGGATGCTCTTAGTTTGATTTCCTTTTATGTTTGGGGTATTTAGAAAGCACAGAATAAGGTGGTCTTTGAGGGCTGTTTATGGCGACCTGAGGATATGGTGAAGAAGGCTGTTGTCAGTGTAACGACCCAGATCCACTAGATCCGGATCATTAATCGGGTCCTTACTCGACCCAAAATCATCCAAGAGTAATACGGTTCTTTCACGTTAAATTAATATATTAAAATCCAACAAGGACGAAACGGTCATTTGTCACAATTCTATTGGTTTAAGACTCCAAGGGTATAATGGTCAATTACTCATAGTATAAAATAATTAAGATAAGGTTCCTCGGTAATATAGTCTTTTATGTGGTTAAAATATAATTATTAAATTTTATTGGGTCATAAAATAATTACTCGCAACATCAATTGGGTGCTAAAGTGTAATTAGGAAAATCAAAGAAAAATTTTATATGTGGAAGAACCGGTTGACGTATGGAAATTCACACGTCAACTAGTTTAGTCACGCACAGTGACATAGCTCACTGCTAGGATACGGTCGACATGTGGGAAGCTAGTTTGGAACGTGTACAGTAAAAAGACTCACTGTCAGGATACCGGTCGACGTGTGGGATGCTACACGTCGACTGGTTCAAGTCATTCAGTAGACGTATAGTTCCACCCAACATTTGGTAATTAACCAACTCCCCACTCAACTCCCCACTGTCCAATGAGAACCAACTCCCCACTATCCAATGAGAACCAATATACACCAACATTTGGTAATTAACCACCCACACCCTTGCACTCACGTAAATTTGAATACATTTTAACACTTAATATAATAACAACAACCACGTTGTTAACATAATTTGACACACGTCACTTAAATACACAAAAGGATTAAATGTCGGTACACTCAATTACATTACCCCACTGGCCATGTACATGATAAATCCAAATATTTTACATGTTGCAAAAGTAATACATTTTACAAAATTAGTTCAAGCACTACAAAAAAATACATCCAAAATGCTTCCTAAGTGCTCTCAAGCATGAGGTGGATTATCATCCGCCAACTCCTTGCCGTGACCTGAAAAGAATTTAAATATGGTGGGGTGAGCAATTTGCTCAGTAAGTGGCGCCTAAGACGCACCTCTTAAGTCCCCGTGAATCCAAAACAAAGATTAGAACCATGGAAAACGGGGTCATACAGTGTCGGGGATTTACAACATGGTTTCCAATCTCAACATAAATAATATGATTCAATGGGGATGCAATGCATGCCGATGTCGCTCCCTATTTTTTTCACATTTAAAATCATCATTTTCAAACTGTTAATATAACCCGCCCTTTGGTGACCCCACAGCGATACGAGAGAAGAATTGGCTAGTGTCCCTGACCCTTGCTACCCCCGCGGCGTCATTATGGGGCCAGCTAGCTCAATCACGCTAGGGCGACTCCCTAGTTCCCTCTAGGCTATATTAACACTCCGACCCTTTGGTACCCCCGCGGCAACCGGGTTTTCTCAAAACAGATTCAAAACAATTTTCTTCCGAAAATCCCCTTTTTTACTTTATCCAAAACATTACCCATCATGAAACCTAGTGACTTACATGCATGTCTTATACTTTTAATGCTTTAACAATAAGGGATTTTTCACATAACACAACGAAGCATGCCTTCATCCATCATTCATAGTATATAAACAACAAAATAAGCATAGAAATTCATCATATGAGCATGTTTTCCACATAATACATTTAATACATGTCCTCACATAACCACATATACACAATCATTTTAAACTACAATTAGCACAAAGAAGCATGTTAAGTCACAATTCAAGTAATTTGACTCACAAAAGTGCAAGAATATGCGGATTAGGAAGCCCCTACCTCAAGTTTGTGCAAAACCCTCAAAATGGTTTCCAAATTTCGAAAAATCTATGGAGGCCCAAAGCTGAAATGGTTGGTACTCAGGCGTAGAGCTCATCGTGCTCTCCGTTTTGCCTCAAACGGCACCCCAAAATTCCAAGTAATGAAAGGGTTATCAAGCTTTAAAGATTGAAGTAAAAGAAGAAGAAAAATTTGGAGTTTGAGAGAATGAGAGAGAACTAGCGGGGAGAGAGAATGTAAGGCCATGTGTAGTCTCTAGACTACTAAAAACATGAGTGGTGGGTCCCACCACCAACTTTGACTTTTCCTTTTTCTTTTATTTGCAACTCAACCCGACAATAAAATATATAATGCACCACCATAGGAATGCTACATAAAATAAAATGTATGAAATGCAAATGGACTCAACTAAAATCTCGTACGAAAAACATGGAAAGATAGAAATACCCTCGTGGTGATGAAATTCCGAAAAAATGAAAAATATGAAAAATTGGAAACATCACAGTCAGTTTTTGGGAGTTCCATGATGCTCGGTCTCTACATTCTTCAGTGCAGCCAGGGATGGCTAGTGAGGGGGTGGAATTGTGGCGTCCTTCTCCACCTGGGTTTGTTAAGTGTAATTTTGATGCCTCTTTTTGTCGGCAGTCTTTACAGGGGGGTGGTGCCGCTGTTTTCTGTGATTTCCGGGGTGAAGTGCTTAGAGTGGTTATTTTTCGTCCCTTTTATGCTGCTTCAGCTTTAGAGGCAGAAGCGTTGATGTGTTAGCGTGTGGTTCTTTGTGCTTTCAATTTGGATTTTTCTTGCTTATGTTTTGAATCGGATGCCAAAGTGGTTATGGATGGAGTATTATGTGGTGTGAATTGTCCGTCAGCAATTGCTTCTATATGTTTTAATATTAATCGGGATTTGCGGCAATTCTCATCTGCTACGTTGACTCACGTGCGGCGCAACTGTAATCGGGTGGCTCATGCCTTGGTAGCGCTTTCGAGGTCTTGGATTGAGTCGGATCAATGGTTGTCATCTCTTCCTCCTTCTGTTGTCCCTTCTGCGGTGGCAGATGTTGGGTCTTAGTTGGTTTTGGTTGTTTTCGGTTCCTTGTGTTGTGGATGTCTTTGCTTTGACAAAAAATAAAAAATAAAAATAAAAAAATAATAATAGTAATTTTATTGAAGCAAGCAAAAGAAGTCATGGCCTCAAGTTTTGCTTACCGACTAAGGTTGGTGGTTCCGGAACTCCCAAGATCAGATTTTGCAGTTGGTGATTTTCTCTCTTTTCCGAGTGCAAAGTGCTTTCCAGGCCGAAGCTATTTCTCTCCGTAAAGCAGTCTTATGAGCTTTATTACAATGTTTGGATTAGGTCTGGTTTGAATGTGATTCGTTGCTGGTGGTCTAGGCGGTGACTGGGTGGATTGTGGTCCGGTAAAAATTCATGCTATTTCTTTTGATGTGCAAGTGTTGCTTGAGTGTTTCTCCTTTTCGCTCTTAGTCATATCCGTCGGCATGGCAATGGAGTCGCTCATGCTCTTGCCCAGCTATCTCAAAAGCATATTACGACTGATGTTGCTCTAGTTAATCTTCCTGTTGCTATTCTGAATTTGGCAGCAAAAGATTGGTTGTGTTGATCTTGGTACTGGTTTTGTTTGCTAGGGCAAAAAATAAAAAATAAAAAATAAAAATAAAAATAAAAATAAAAAATTTGTTCTATACAGATGGTGCTTATACATGTTCAAAATAAAAAATAAAAATAGGTAAAAAATAAATAAAAATTATTATTGTATGGTGGTTAACATCTCTAAAACAAAAAAAATAAAATAAAAGAGGGATGTACAATTTTTTTTATTTTCTTAGACAAAAAAATTATTTTTAGTATAGACAATCGAATAGATTTTGAACACTGTTGTGTAGTTTTTTCAACCAAGGAAATTTTTAGACTCAACAAATTGAAAATTGTCTTTTATTCTAATTCTTTATAAACTATTCTTGAGAACTCAAAATTGAAAACCGACTCAAGTGATGGTATACTCATTAATTTTTCCTTTTTATTATATATTTACTTATTTATGTTTTGGATAAAGAACAATAGGAGTATAAGTTGGAATTATGCTCATATATACATGTATGTATAAGTTGAAATAACGCCAACAATTGGTTGTTGTTTTTTTTTTTTTTTTTTTTCCTATTATCTTGTCAATTGATGTGCTTAGTTCTTTTATTGATATGCTTAGTTCTTTTATTATCATTTTGACTTGTACAGTTTCTCAAGAAGTTTGAGTTACTAAATCATAACTCTATATGCATGTTGTACTGTGAAAAAATGTGCAATATTAATAAAATTGATATTTTATGTTTTAGTACCAACACACTAACCAAAACTATTAATATATTTTAGTATTTGATTTGCGCAACTCATTTTGCTTCTCTTGAAAGGAACTTTTGACTTTGTGAAGTATTAATTGTATAGCTAAATTGCTGATGATGCTTATTATTATTTTTGCACTTATAAGTGTACTAAATCATAACTCTATATGCATGTTGTCCTGTGAAAAAATGTGCAATATTAATAAAATTGATATTTTATGTTTTAGCACAACACATTAACCAAAACTATTAATATATTTTAGTATTTGATTTGCGCAACTCATTTTGCTTCCCTTGAAAGGAACTTTTGACTTTGTGAAGTATTAATTGTATAGCTAAATTGCTGAGGATGCTTATTATTATTTTTGTACTTATAAGTGTGATTGATAACGCATTTTGAATATCAGTTAAAAATATAAGTGAGAGAGAAAAATGAACCAAAGTTTTAATTGACAGTGACTTTATTTGTCACTAAATGCTGGATACTTGAAATCTAAAAAAACCTCTTAATTTAAAATTACCGTTTAAAACTTCAGTACTTAAAATTCAATTATTAAAATTTTCAGTTTTATCAAAAAGCACCTAAGCTATATACATACAAACCACTCCAAAAGTCTCTCTAAAGAAAACATATAGATTTGCAACACACTAGCCAAAACACAACAAAAGCAACAGAAGAGAAGAGAAGAAGAGCATCAGATTCTTATATGGATGACTCAATTGGCTTGCCTGAGAAGGTGTGGAAGAAGCTGCAGGACCTGGTGCCGCAGCAGCCGTAACATTTTCCTTTGCACAAGTGTAATTGCAGCGACTCGGACGAACAATTCTGTACACTCCACTGCTAGCTAGGAGGAAAATATCCTTATTGTTGTCCTCCCCGAATGAGAAAATGTAACCCAAAGCAGGAAGTGTACTTCCAGGCTTAAAGCTGCATGCTATTGGGGAGTCATGAGCACAGTTGAAAGAAATCTGGCTTGTGGTAAAATTCCCGCTGTTTTCAGGATTTTCGGTGCCTGCCCATATAGCACCTGCATATAGATCTCCATATATATACCTGCAGAATCCATTGACATGTTAATTCTATCTTTAGTACTTATTTTTCAAGGAACTATCCTATATCCTAAACACTGTTTCCATGTAAAGTGTGAATTTAGTATACAGTTGTGATACTCGGGCGGAACTCTCAAAATGAATTGTATGACTTACAAGTTTTGACTGGTCATCTTTACCAAATATAAGAAAGTGGAGGGTCCCACTTCCATATATTTTGCATACGTGACCAATCAAAGCTTGTAGGTCAGACAATTCACTTTTAAGTAATCGGTCTGAGAATCATTTTCCTTTAGTAAATTGTCATTCTTTTTTTTACAATGTCCTATTAATAGCAAGAGGCAATTGAATTACCATTTATATTAGTCAAAACATTAAAGTCTCATCCATAGTAAAACTAAATTGAAGAGGAAAAAAGCTCACTCACCTTCCATACATGCATGGATCAGTCATGGACCGATAGAAATAGCCACCTGTAATTGATGCTGATCCTTCATTCTTGTTCACATCAGAGTGAGTGTATCCCATTACTGGGAAGATTGGGTTTATCGAATTTATAGATGTATTCCCTCCAGGAGACTGTTGGGGAGTGAAAAGATAAGGACCTTCATAAACACGCCAACCGTAGTTCCCATCCTTTGTGATCATATCAACCTCTTCATATCGATCCTATGTATTAATCAGCATGAGAGTCGAAAATTAAAGCATATAATTAGTAGGTACACATCTAGCATGGTATTTTGACTTAATTCTTCATGTCTGTGGTTTGTGCAACCTTCGACTAGGATCTAGAAACATAATACAGATACATCACCATGCAAATGAGATCATCTATTGCAATCCTTGTTTCAAACAAGTATCAATGATACAATTGCCTATAAATTGCCTCGTGTCACGCAAACCACAAGGCAAAAAGAAAAATAAAACCAAAAGATTTCACCCTTTATGCTTTTGCATCTCTGAAGAATTAAGCAGGAGTATTCCACAATAAGATTTATAAACCGACCTAACAGAACTTTCAAAACAATGTGGATGGAATGAAGTTCTTAGAGTAAGAAAAGTGCATCAATTAAACAGTTGTTTAGTGTATCGGAGATGGATTTATTAAAAATATATATATTATTATCATACACCCCGTTGAGGACTTCGGTTAGAAACAAAACAAAGAGATATGCAGTTTAATTTTTTTTTTTTCTTAATTTACTAAAATTCTCCACCGACTGAGATTGATTTCGGAACATTGTAGGCTCTGAGTCAAAAATAGGAATCAAAAAGCACCTAGTCCCCTTAAGTAACCAATTCAGCAGCTTGATTTGTATGAATATAGAGTATGGACATCCTGTCCAATATATTAGAAGTGGAATAAACTAATACCTGCCCAACATCTGCACACATAAAATAGGAAGGCCTTTCTGAATCAAAACTGCAGCGCCACGGATTTCTTAATCCCAAGGCCCATATTTCAGGCTGCAAATCTTTATCTTCAATATATGGATTATCCTTGGGGATAGAGTAATTTCCCCATAGACCAAGGTTGCTGACTTCTGCTGCACCTGAAATACATGACATGTTACAAGAGGGAAAAGAGAACAGTAAAAATGCAGATCCAAGCAAAGTAAAATAAATAGCTTCTTAACATTACTTGTTTGCTAAACAAGCATGGAAGAAAAGGTAAGATTTCTATAACAACCATCTTTTTAGTTTTCCTTTTTCATTTTCTTTTATGAACAAATGAAAGAATGACACAAGTTGAGTGGGTAATATTAATTTTGGGAAAGGAGAACATGAAGAGGGGGTGTGATCCAAAATTTAAAACATTAAAGTGTTTTCTGGACTGTCCTTGAGAGACTGAGCCTCACTTCTAAAAATACCGGTGAACCGGACATAACAGAGAAAGCAACCAAAAAATCTAGGAAGGGGCAAAATAACAAAAATTCTGACAGTTTAAAATTACAAAATGGAAGGGACATAACAGAGAAAGCAACCAAGGGAATGTCTACCTTGGTAGTTTATCAATTAGTTACAACATAGTGTCCCAACTTGACTGATAGACAGTATAAAAGCAAGCCCAGAAAACCATGAATAACATGTACGTTAAATTTTACTAAAATAATTTCGTTAGCTCCCGAGGTATTATAAAATGAGACCGTGATATGGCTATAGTAGGGTATTTGAAAGAATTAGATTAAGATTAATTAGTAGATCGTGTCTCATGCATATACCTTTAATAATTCATATTCATAAATAAATAAGTAAAAAAGAAAAAAAGAAGAAAGAAAGAAAAACATGTCGATTATATCAGAATTCGGAGGCACCAATAATTCAATAATACATGCTTGTGGCAATGAAATACTATTGTTCCTCCCCTAAGTGATAAATAATTGATGACAAATATGTACGATATATATTCTCTATAAAGGATCATCAATACCTTGTTTACGTATCATTAGGAAATGCATTAACATAAATACAGCAGTAAGAAGATATATGGTTTTTTTGTGTGATATATCATCTATGCGTGGTATACATTTTGTAAGTAAATTAGTGAAAGATATAAGGCTGTACTTGATATTTGGAAAAAAAATAAAAAATAAAAAATGAACAAGGATTTGATATTGAAAAATGTCAAATACTCTTGTACGTTGTAGTAGAAGAATATAGATGATGTGTTGATATTTGATAACATATGTTAAAGGGCACAAACATAAATACAAAAATTGGATGAAGCCACATTGTAAGAGAAACAATTATTATGTAGGCTAATTGGTAAAACAACAGATGTTGAGAATATGCAATATAATATGAAAGTTTTCATGCTAATACTCACTTGGTATGTTGTCAATATCAAGCCTCATAATCTTTCCAAGCAATGACTTCTTATTTTGGGCAAAATTGTAAGGATCACCTGAACCTCCACCATCCCCCATCATAAAGTATAAGTACCCATCTGAAGGTCCAAAAAGAATCTGTCCCCCGTGATGAGCTGTAAATGGAAGGCCCATTGTGAATATTCTTCTCACTTCTAATGGTTTAGCACTTGTTGCCTAGAAAAAGATTAGGTTACATTTATAAGCTTTAAGTGAAAAATAAGAAGAGAAAATAAATCATGTGCATCGAAATGTACCAAGGAAAACTCGGATGTGGTACCATTAGCAGTATACTCTGCAATTACACTCTGATATTGGCATGGAAGGGCACCGTTATCAGGACTTAGCTTTGAAGGATCACAGTTCACATCCGAGTTACATGAACATCTTCCTGCGCATCCAGGCCACTGAGACTTGTCACAATTGAAAGAAGCAAATATGCGTCCATTTTGGGCAAAGTTTGGGTGAAATGCAATACCCATCATCCCAAACTCAGTATCGAAATGGACTTCATCAGTTAGATCGAGGAAAGGATTGGATTCATCGAGCTCTAGGGTTCCTCCTGATCCATCTTTGGGAATTGTTGCTAACCAAATCTTACCTTGCTGATTGGAGAAGAAGGCACGAGAAGAGCCATCAGGATGAGCTGCCATATCAAGGTAAGAATCATTCCCTAGTTTCTCAAGACACATACCATTTGGAGGACTTGAAGTCAAAGTAGTGTTACTTAGTGTAACAGGTCCTCCATCAAAACATGCTGATTCATCAAGGGAAGTTCCACCAAATGCATTGCAAAAATCAGTTTTTGATTGCCAAAAATCTGTTAGCTTGGTGAAATTGGAAGTAATGGGTACTCCAGCTTGACTTTGTAATGAAGCAGCAAATGGTGAATTCATTATAGATACATTTTTACATGTATCCCATACGTTTGCACAATAATCATTTTTTGATTGACTAGTTTGAGATGAATTTGCTGATACAGTAGAGTTGCAAAGTACAGGGACTGATCGGGGAACAGAATCAATTCTAAATAGCTCTCCTGAAAACTGATCGCATCTCTGTATAACACGAGAATACTAAAATCAGTGCACGTGAATTCAGATGAAACATGAGATAAGCATTTAGATGTAGATTATATATATATAAACCTTTTGTGTACAAGTTATAAAATTTCAGGAGAAAAAATATATATATAAAAAATAAATAAATAAATTTATAAGAGTGATAAATTCTAATTGAAGGTATATATGGAAAAAGCAGAGACAAATGATGAATAAACTTCTCTGGGATTTATTTCAGACATGGAAATGAAGGATGTACTGATTAAACAATTCTAATTGAATTTTGGGGATTTCTCATTCATGTTCAATGAACTTCTTCTCTCTTTGGTTCTTTCTTTTTTCTTTTTTCTTTTTTCTTTTTTGACAATTCTCTTATTGGCATCAGATAAAGCACATTCGTTATTTACTGAGAAATTTATCAAATTATATAGTTCATATAATGATTTTTAATTGGGGGTTGACAGCAAGAAGGGTTAATTTAATTAGATTCAGAATTCATCAAAAAACAACTGAGGCAAAAAAATAAAACCATAATAGTTCCTGTATTTACAAAGATGTAATAGCTATAACAATCCTTCATGAGGTGATATTACTATCATGTCACCAAGTACTCAATCAATTCACGATTCAACATTTTATATTTCAACAGATAGTCTTATTTGTGGAGATAAATAAAAACTCTTACTGCACAAAGAACCGATTTAATAAACGCAGCACAGCCAGAAGCTGAGATGTTCATTATAACCATTTAGTTTGTGGTCTATTGATGATGATGATTAGTTGGCTTCAAAGGCACACAATCTCCGAAAAAGTTTTTCAAGTTGAGAAATGAGCCAGTGTGGTCTAGAGGGCATGCTGACAGAACAAGCATTCTGATGTGTGTGTGTGTGTGTGTGTGTACATGTCTATGTCAATAATCAATAATTCAGGTATATAGTAAAGGCTGCCAGTTCTATTGCTTAGATGGCTTAACACATGAATGAGGGATTGAGTCCTAGTAGTTTTCTTGCATTCCTTACCTTAACATAATGTGCGTTATGCAATGTCTCCCAGGACTCGATATCTGACAGTTTAAAATTACAAAATGGAAGGCCTTAACTTAACCTAATGTGCTACAATATATTATTTCATAGAATGATTCGTGAAATAAATGACAGCCAGTCTGTACTTTGAACAGAGACAGTCAGAATTATAATTGGAACAGAAAAAAAATATATCATAGAACATCTTTGCATTTGCTTATGGTGTGTGGGATCCAAAACTACTGTGTGAATTTGTTTTTTATTATGTGATTGTGAAACTCTAATTTTGGGAAAGAAGTAAAAACAGTTGAACACTGATTCATATTTGCCCCAAATTTTTCTTTCACATTACGTTTATTTGTTCCTTTTCCAAGAGCATTTCCATACATTAGATCAAAAGTTAGAGATCTACAATAAATGATAGAAATAGTAGTTCCATTTATTTATGATTCAACCGAATCAACCAATTTTAAAAATTAATACGAAAAATAAAACAGTAATAGTTCTTATAGTTACAAAGATATCTTAGTTGTAACGATCCTTCATGTGGCGATAAAGTCATTAATTTGAAGCCTGTTGAAAATACTATCATGCACCAAGTGCTCAATCAATTCATGAATCAAAATTTGAAATATCAGCAGACATTCTTATTTGTGGAGATAAATAAAAACTCTTACCGCACAAAGAACCGATTTAATAAGGGCAGCACAGCCAGAATCTGAGATGTTCATATTGTCATATTGCTGCTGCAAACGCAACTCTTGGGTGGAGTTGCAGCAGACAGTTCCACTGTAAGGACAGAATACCGGAGGGGTCTTTGGGATAAAGGGTGCCCCTACACCAGATAAATAGGAACAAGAAAAAGTTCAGAATGTAAATTGATAGCTGCAAATGGAGCACTAAAACAATCAATAGTATATTAGCAGAATTGAAATGGAAGAAAAAGTGAAGTAGTGAAACATACTTGAATCGGTACATAACGGATACGAAAAAGAAGGATTAACAAGCAGCAGCAAATTGCAAAACAGTGAGACAATGAAAAGAACAGCACCCATTACACCAAACTAACAGAAAAAACTGAAAACTTCTAAACACAACCCCTCTTTTATAGGGACCAGAGGTAGCCCACTTCTCAATAATATTGGCTTCACTAGAGAAATCAAAATAAGATCAATTTCAGACTAAAAGCTTTCTGAGTCTGAAACATATTCCACTCATCACCAACTCTTCTATATCTCTTTCCCTCTATTATTGACCAGTCCAAAAGTCAATCTCTTTGTAACTATGCTTCAAGAAGGATAGACCTCCCTCTCTGCCTCTCTCTCTCTTTCTCAATATATATATATTGTGTGTTTGTGACAAAAGCATTTGACAATTTTTTTACAGTTGAGATTTGAGGCATCAAGTGGACAGTCTACATAGTTGACTTTATTTAGTAATAAATCAATTGGGTAGTTGAGGATTAAAAATAAAAAGAATAAAAAAATTGTGCAGAAAATCCTGGCTGTATGGATCTTGGTTGGTTCAATGTGTCTTGTGCACGTTGAATGCCTCTCCATGGTCAAGTGCATTCAAACCTTACTTATATATATATGTGTGTGTGTGTGTGAAAAATAATAAATAAATAAATATCCAGAAAACAGATTTCAAATTTGAGTGGAACCCCCTGGGATTTAGAATCAGACAAGTAGAAACACCGGCAATTCAACGTCATTGATGACATCAATTCAGAATTAAAAAAAGGTATATAATGGGAAATCCAAGTGGTTCATTATGTGATGGAGAGAATAGCCATCTACAATGGGGCATCTAACAGCTTTAAACTTAATATGGAGTCGTTGTAAACAAAGGCAGGCCATCACATGCTAATCAATACAAGGTAAGGCAATATTTTCTGCCATAAAGCAATTACACTGCAAACACACACACACACACATATATATATATTATAACATTCTTTAAATAGAAAGAAGCAGACTTTGTTGAAATTGGTAAGGAACAATAGAGACAGGGAGGAAGCTTCCAGGTTAATTAATAATTATCCTGCTGGGATAGTTTATTATAGTTGAAAATAGAGGAAAGTGAAGCAAATAGACATTCTTTTATGTATGGTGTACACAATCTACAGAGTAAAACAATCAAGATTTTCCATAGGTGGAGTTTCAGAAACCAAACAAATTAATGTACAAAAAAAAAATATTAAAGAAATTGATAACCTGGTTTACTGAATCAGATTGCAAAAAAAAAGGTATTGACAGAGAGATGTTTGTGAACTGACCGCATTAATATTGAATTGCTCGGGAGAAAAACAAAAAGGTTCCGCGACGATGATCAGGCACTCCATTTGTGTTTCAAATGGTGGGGCATTTTAGTAATTTACCAGTTTTTTCCAACTCATTTAAATAAAAAAATAAAAAAAAGGCAAAAGTGCCAAAAACAAGAAAAAACTCTCAACCATCAAGACTTAGCATTTTACTCCCTTAAACTATAAAAATAAACATATCAATACAACAATTATCTAAATAGTTCAAATTAACTCCTAAAAGTCAATTCCGGCAACTTTACATCCATCTTCACTGTAAATTTATAAAACTATCCATTATAATTAAGAAAAAAAAAATACCAAAATAAATAATCAACGTGAAATACCCTAAATGTAACAACTCGAAAAGATGCCAAAATAATAATAAAAATCTATAAAAATTTTGGCATGACCTCCGTAGAAAATGTCCCTCAACAATCTATAGAAAGACAAAAAAATAAATGCAATGGCCTCACTGGGCCTTAAATCCAATTTAGCATGTCCCAACGCACAATTCAGATATTATATTACATTCCCGAAATGGTTACATACATACAAAAGTCACGTTCCTCCATCTCATCCAAACAAGGGACTCATCCGTTACTTCAAGTTACAGTCCATAATTGTAGCTAAAATTTTAAAGTTTATAGCTTACAACGTTATATCAACTAAACTAAAGTTTCTCAAAATATTTAAGATTACATTTACAAAATATATATCAAAGTTCTAATACAAAAGATAGCAAAAATGAAATAGATCCCCAAGCTCGTCTAAACTTGTGGTGGATCATCGTTCGCCACCTCTTTTCCATATCCTAAAAAATGTTAAAAATAATGGGGTGAGCATAAGCTCAGTAGTTCTTATGTTCCCGTGAGTCCATACAATGAATAGATAAAAAGTGAACGGGATCATGCCATCAGGAAATGCATATTCTCAATCACAATAACAAGTATGTAACAAATATCAACCAATCATCAATTCACCACAATGTCATGAAGTGCAATGTTATGCAAATGTCACTCCCCATTTCCGAAACAATTCCGTTTCAACAACCAAATCGTTAGTGCAGTCCGACCCAAGGCACCTCTATGGCGTCACGAAAGGAAGGTTGGTTAACTATCCATGACCACAAGGCACTTCTAAGACGTCGCATCCGGCCTAGTTAACTCAACTACATTCCCTTCTAGACTACACCAACATCACGGACCACTAGGCGCCTCCTAGGCGTCCGGTTTTCGCAACACTTTTAGAAATTATTTTCTCCAAAACAGTTTTATTTGTTCTAACAAATATTTTTCCCCCTTTCTCTTTCCCAATAGATGCATGAATGTTTCATACTTCAAATCATTAATTTAACTATATGTTTTTACACATTTTCATTTACGTCATCATCACAATTTAATGAAAATTTCTAAACATTCATTTCCTTTATTTATTTATTTATTTAGAACCATAGCACCAATTTTTCTTCAAGACAATAAATAAATAAATAAATAATCATGGAACATACAACACATCAAACGCTAAGCATGCTCATTTACCATAATGAAAATAGACATGTATATAAACTCAAATAACATATGGAACACAATTATCATTGTAATTACACAGAACTATAACAACAACAAGCTAAGTAATTAAAATTTAGCATGCTTAGGATCAAATTTAAGGGGAAAAATTCACCAAAAGCCAAGAAATTGTAAATTAGAACACCAATACCTCAAATTGATGAAAACCCCCAATTTGAGGCCAAGAACCCTAGAATTTTGAACTCCCTAAAGTGCACCAAATGATAATTGGCTCCTATCAAATTAACGGCCTTGAAGAGCTCAACAACTTTGCTTCACAATGTTCTACCAAATTCCCAAAAGAAAAAGCAAGATCAAGATTTGAAGTTGCAATAAGAAAAAAAAAAAAAAATAGAAACTGCATAGAGCATTTTGGTTGCAGCAAGAGGGAGAGAAAAACATGGACTCGTGTAATGGCCTTATGGCCTTATGTGTGTTTATAACATAGGTGTGGGCCACTTACTTTATTTCTTTTAACATTAATTATATATATATATATATATATATCACAACATTACACTAAATGCCCCTCAACAAATTTTTATTATTTTACCGAAGTATATCTCATCCTCTCTCTCCACCCACCTCACCCCCTCTCTCTCTCCACTTACTTTCTCTCTCTATATACGACCGCCACCACCATCAGCAACTCATCTTCTCTTTCTAAAATGCCGATTTGTAACTGTCGCCGTCGACCTCCACCTGCAACTCATCTTCTCCAGCGACCGCATGTATATATATACATATATACATGTATATATACACATCATCATCATGCCTCCATTCCCACTTTTTCTCTCTATTCACTCTCTCTCTATATATCACCACCACCTCTTCTTCACAACTCTGCCACTCCAACCACCCACCACCATCACTGCCACCCACCACCCGCCATTGAAGACCCTTCATCTCATGAGCCTATCTCTACAATGCTTGTAGAAAGAGAACCCAAATGAATCTCATCCTCTCTCCATCCACCTCACCCCCTCTCTCTCTCCACTCACTTTCTCTCTCTGCATCGCATTCTATCTTACTATTTCTAACAGCACTTTCTCCCTTCAAACCAATAAAGAAATTATACAGATTTTAGTATGAAGAGCTAGTAGCATCATATAGAAAATTTTGTCAGATCCAGAGCGCACTATCATTTCTTTGTTACTGGGTTTACAGATACTTAGAAGAGCCATTTTGTTCAGCCTTTAATTATAAAGGACAAACTATTTAACCGAAGGGTATCATACTAGAAATTTCCCACCTGAAACACATTTTTTTTTAACCCCAGCTGAAACTGAAGTCACTGAGTTTTCTAATATTCAGTTATTGACAATGAATTTATGGAATTATCAACTTTGTACGCGTTCATACTTCGTAATTCAATGGAAAGAGATGTTTACTAGAGATAAAATATAAGATAGTATTTTCAAATGCAGAATTCTATTAGGAAGCAATAAGAAACATATTGGAATATATAGAAGTTAGTTCCTAACCAAAGAAAGCTGATCGTGCCTTCTATTTGAGATAATGTACCAAAAGCTACCAGTTTTATGATTTTCTCAGTACCATTATCCAACCCAAGTACCATTATCCAACCCAATAAACCAGAACAATACAACTTTTAAACATCCAAGCCACTTTCTAAATACAATACACTCATGATATATAACAAATGCATATATCTTAACATTTAGGTCAAACCATCTTAGTTAAAAAAGTCGAGCATAAAAGCTTAAGTGCTGATGACAATATGACCAAGCTAATCATGTCACAGTTCTCTCTCTGTTCTAACTCTCACGTCCAAACTCCAAGCTTCAATGGAGGTTTTCAATCACAAACATGCTTTCTCACTCATATTCCTCTTCTTCTCACCTTTCCTTTCACCATTTCCATCCCAAGCATGCCATACAGTAGACCAAGAAGCATTACTCCAATTCAAACACCAAATCACCGACGACTATTTTAGAATGCTGAATTCATGGACACCTTCTTCTGATTGCTGCACAGCCTGGGAAGGCATTGCCTGTGACACCTCCGGCAGGGTCATCAACATCTCTCTTCCCGGCCTCATGGCCGGCGACGACTACCCCATCGACACCTCCATGATCGGCACACTGTCCCCTTATCTTGGCAACATCAAATTCCTTCACTCCTTGACCTTAGCGAACTCGAATACTTGCAGGGTCCCATCCCACATAAACTTGGCAAGCTTTCACACCTCACCGACCTCATACTTCACAACAACAATCTCACAGGCTCAATACCCATTTCATTTCAAAACCTCTTTAGGCTAAAGAAGCTTCAACTGAGTCGCAATCGCTTATCTGGTTCTCTCCCTAACCCTGTTTTTGAGTCTTTAGCTTCACTTTCTTTTCTTGACCTTTCAGAAAATCAACT
Source organism: Cornus florida (assembly GCF_030987335.1). Lineage (NCBI taxonomy): Eukaryota > Viridiplantae > Streptophyta > Magnoliopsida > Cornales > Cornaceae > Cornus > Cornus florida. Next base: position 23,751,697 of record NW_026775581.1, read on the forward strand.
ATCTGGTTCAATCCCATCTTCAATTGGCAATTTGGTTTCGTTAACTATGCTTGATCTTCGTCAAAACAGCTTCTCTGGTGCTATTCCAAACACCATTGGCAAGCTCAAGAAGCTCAAAACTATCCATTTGTCAGGAAATCGATTAAATAGTAGTTTACCAAAGTCTATAGGCGGACTATCTGAATAGTAAATTTATATCTAGACAACAACCAAAATAATAAATTAAAAAGAGTAAACAAACACACACATATATATATACATGTTCCAGTAAATATAACATTAGATTTGATAATTTGAAAAAATTTAAAAAAATAATAATTAATAGTAAGCATATATATAGAGATGTGTATTGTCCAGTAAAATATATTACATTATATATGATAATATATATATATATATATATATATATATATATATATATACATATATCAGTAAAGGGCTACAACTGTAATATTCAAGGATAATAGCGGAATTAAAAGAACAGGACAGTCACGTGCTGACCTTGTCGGTCGGAAAGTGGCCGGAATTGAGTGTCAGGGGTTAATTTACACAATTCTTTATAGTTATGGTACTGACTTGTTCATTTTTGTAGTTTAGGGGGTAAAATGTCAATTTGTTATTGCCCAGGAGATTTTTTGCACTTTTGTCAAAAAAAAAAAAAAAAAAAAAAAAAATTTAAAGTTCATTTAAGTGAAAATAATAATAATAGTAATAAATACCACTCCATTTCTGATATATGTGCCCCAAAGTCCATGTCATTGTATTTTTAAACTAAAGAATTCTCAAATTTTTTATTTATCCGAATAGGTCCAAAACCAGTTCACTTCCGTGAATTAAGAATTCAGATGGCATGAATAGTTGAACAAATTGAATATAGTTTTGGCTTATCTTTGTAAATAAATACAGTTTGATAGATCAGTAATTAGAATCTTAGTCACATAAAGCAGGAGCAAGAGAGAATTAGAGAGCGAAAACGTGAGAAAGGCAGAATTAAGTCATAAATAGTAAGAATCGGAGCGTGAAAGCTATGAGCATGTTCAGAGCGTGAGAACAACACTTATTGAAAAGAATTATGTTACGTAGTTTAGATTTCCTTTGGAACACTCAGTTTTTTATAATTACTCGAGATATATGAAACAGTTGATATATTATACTGACACCACTTGAATACACTTTTCACGTTGGTAAAGTAGGACTTTCTTAAGTTAAGAAGTGCAACTTTCCTTTACTTTCGGTTGTGTTTTTTGGATTACCCACATTGCTTTTGCAAAGTCCAAGCTAGAAGCACAAACTTTGGATTAAATTCTACATTCTTTTTGTAGCTTAAAAAGGAAAAAGACAAACCAAAAAAAATTTGAGTAATACTCAAGAAAGATATGGCTTAATTTGGTAAATGTTAGTTGGCAATTTCTCGAACTGTAGCCTTTTAGAAACACTTTTCTACCTTTAGAATATCTTAATACTGTGAAAATAGATATATCTCATAAATACTCCTATATCACATGTGTGTCACAAGTTCGCAAAATGAACATGTTTGTGTGTGCGTGTGTGTGAGAGAGAGAGAGTGTGTGGCTCCAAGAAGAATGCCATCAGCATGCAAATCTTTTGAGCTATGGGTCCAGGAAAAGATATCAATTGATCTTAATATACCGAACCAGTTACTAGAATAATCCAACAAGCACAATTGAAAGCAAATATCATTATCATTGATATTAGAAAAGCCCCATTTGTTGTTGAACAATACAATTAGTAGTTTACAAGACAAAATCCAGTGGAACCAACAAGATAGACAAGAAAAAAATCAGTACCGGTGCACGGTTCCAGTGTTTTCCAGCCATGGGAGAAGACGAATGTGGTTCTTCAGTTTCAAAACTTTCCTTGGAACACTGTTAGTTACAGCGGCTGGGACATGCAACTCTATACACACCAGTGCTTGTCAAAATATGAATGTCTTTCTTGTTATCTTCTGCTAAAGAGACCACGTATCCCAAAGCAGGGCGACAACTCCCCTCCATTGTGCTACATTGGATCGGAGAATCATGAGCGCAGCTGAAAGATACCTTGCAAGAAGTGAAGTTTCCACTGTTCTCGGGGTGTTCAGTAGCTGCCCATATATCACTTCCGAACAAGTCCATGTACAGGTACCTGGGATTTCATTGACAAGTCTGATGTTTAAATTATTTGAGTTTACCATTTGGAATTGGAGAATGAAGTTAAGGATCATTTGATAAAACTATACATGTTGATTGTTAAATTGGAAAGAAGCAGCATACTAACCTCCCATACATGCATGGATCAGTCCTGGACCGATACAAATAGCCACCGGTTACTGAGGCAGATCCAAGTTTGTTATCTACTTTCAGAGTGGTTGTAACCCATTCCAGGGTAGATAAGGTTTATTGAACTGGCAGAGGTATTTCCCCCGGGGGAATTTTCTGCATGGAAAATATAGGGTCCCCCATACATGTGCCATCCATAGTTTCCGCCCTTTGTGATAATGTCAATTTCTTCATAATGATTCTGAAAGATGCCAGGGGGTGGAGGCCCGAGGGGGAGAGGGAATTAAGCTTTTGTTAGGAGAGCGAATTTCGAGCTTCTATAAGGTGAAGCATTACAATTTGCAGGTCAACACGATCACAAAGCTGAGGATCCACAAGAGGCGAAACTAAGAACTTAGGGAAATCTGCTCTTTCAACCCAATAAAATTTTGGATGTTTGAAACTTAATAAAGAGCTTGTCATAAAATCAAGGGTAACAAAAAAAAATTGGCACATAGGAACTATTGACTGCAAATTTCAGCATAAGGATCATGGAAAAAGAAACTAACACATATTAAATTTTGTGACGTGAAAATATGTTTTGCAATGAATACATTTGAAACATGAAGATAATTAGAAGAAACAAAGTCCTAACCTTTCCACAATCTCCACACAGAAAGTAGGAAGGCCTTTTTGAATCAAAACTACAGCGTCAAGGATTACTTAAGCCTAATGTCACGCCCCGCAACCAAGAGGCTACGCCACGCAGGTGCCACGCAGATGCCCAGCAGACGATGACATGGAGCCTACATGGACCGGAGCTTTCTAGACTTCTCAACACAAATATGGAACTTTCCGGAATTCTCTAGATTAGTGTGGAGTTGTTTAGCCTTTTTTAGACTTGTCTAGAGTTGTATAGAATTCTCTAGAATTCTCTAGACTTGTCTTGTACATAGTTCTAGAATTGTGTAGATATTTCTTTGGATGATTCTAGATACTAAATCTAGGCCACACATTTGTACACATCTAGAATATTCTTGTAAGGCCAAAGGCCTATAAATAAGAGGTGGGAGTTCATTTGCTCCTCACCAAGCAACCAAGTTGTAATCTCTCCTCTTAAGCAATACAAGTTCTATACATTCCCAAACTCTGTTGCTCACTTGCCTAACCTCTTCCTACACACCCAAGTAAGCAAAACACTTGTCTAGCCTTAGTCTTCACTAAGCTAGCACACTCGGATAGGCTGACTTAGCGCTTCAAGGGGGCTTGAAAGTGTCTAAGGCTGCACGGGAGCTTGGAAAGGTTCAAGTCTGTGACAGTTGGTATCAGAACTAAGGTCGTGAGGTGTCACACCTTGTGTGAAGGAAGCTATGGCAGAGCTATCAGACGTGACTGGCACCCAAGAGGAGGATCTACGTGGAAGGAAACAAATCTCCCTCCAGTCGAAGTAAGGACGAGGGCTAGGTCGAAGGACATCATGGCGGGCTTAGAGGCACGTGTGGCAAACATGGAAGGGTCCATAGCCAACGTGTTGGAGCAGCTTGAGGATGCTCACCAGCACATGGATGGGCTAGAGTCGGAGGACGCTGAGGTCCAGAATGCTGTCAAAGGGTCACTCAATGCCCTAAGTGGTGACTTTCGGCAGGAGCTCCAAGCACTTCGAGAACTTATGTTGGGGGAGTTTGCCACCCTACGTGGCTATGTTGAGTAGGAGCTTGGCACTTTCCACGAGCAAATGGAGGAAATGCGAGCGGACTGGACATTGTGCAAACGGGCGGTGGCATCCGGCATAGCTACTATGGGGGTAGTAGCACCCCGGGTTGATATTCCCAAGCCTAAGTGCTATAGTGGGAATCGGGTAGCGAGGGAGTTGGAGAACTTCCTATTCAGTATGGAGCAATACTTTGAGGCTACGGGCATGACGGATGAGACCATCAAGATACGCACGGTGACTCACTACCTCACAGACCATGCCATACTATGGTGGAGGAAGAAGTATGGCGATATAGGCAAAGGTACGGTCTCTATTGATACTTGGGCTGATTTCACAAGGGAAATTAAGAAGCATTTCTATCCCAAGAATGTCGAGGATGAAGCCAGGGGCAAACTCTGAAGGCTAAAACAGGTTGGGTCGATCCGGGACTATGTGAAGAAATTCACTAACTTGACTCTTGAGATCCCGGATCTATCCGACAAGGACTCTCTTTTCTTCTTCATGGATGGTTTGCAGTTGTGGGCCAAGACGGAGTTGAGGCGGCGCAACGTGCAAGACCTTGCCACGACTATTGTAGAAACGGAGTCCTTTATTGATTTCAGCTCCAAAAAGGAACCCTCATCCAAGCCAAAGGACAAAGACAAGGACAAGGGGCGGTATGCCGGCAAAGGTGGGGGAGACAAGGGCGATGCACCCCACAAGAATTGGTCTCGTAAGCCAAGTGGTGGCCATGGTGGCAAAGAGGGAAGGGAGAATAAGGAAGGAGCACCCAAGCCTAAGGGTTCTTGCTTCATATGTGATGGACCACATTGGGTAAGAGATAGCCTAAAGCGGAAGACGCTCAATGCCATGATGAGCCGCTACGAAGAGCAACAACAGGAAGAAGCGCAGATGGGTTCACTGCAAATCCTTAATGCCATCAAGGCTAAAACTGAAGTCCTTAAGGCAACGGCTAAGGGGCTAATGTTCGTGGAGGCAAGCATTGATGGGACATCCACACGTGCTTTGGTGGACACGGGTGCATCCCACAACTTTGTGAGCCTTGATGTGGCCAAGAGGTTGGGCCTCAAATATAGCAAAGAAGGGGGCTCTATGAAGGCAGTTAACTCAGCGGCAAAGGCTATACATGGCATGGCACACGACGTCAGAGCATGCATTGGCGAGTGGGGTGGCCACATAAACCTATCGGTGGTACCATAGATGACTTTAAACTAGTCATTGGGTTAGAGTTCTTAGACAAGGTGAGAGCCTTCCCCATTCCTTTTGCTAACACTATGTGTATTATAGAAGGCAACACAGCATGCATGGTGCCGGTGGAACGAAGTGCCAAGTTGGAAGCCCAAGCTTTGTCAGCTATGCAGTTCAAGAAGGGCTTCAAGAAGGGAAAGACTAGCTACCTTGCTACATTGCTAGAGACACCTGATGAGGAGTTAGTCCCTTCCCCGCAAGAAGAGGTGCCTAAGGAGATACGAGCCGTGCTAGACGAGTACACGGACATGATGCCTAAGGAGCTGCCCAAGAAGCTTCCACCTAGGAGGGAGGTGGATCATAAGATTGAGCTGGAACCGGGTTCTAAACCCCCTACTTTGGTGCCCTACCGGATGGCACCCCCAGAGTTGGAAGAGTTGCGGAGGCAACTCAAGGAGCTGTTAGATGCAGGATACATTCGACCCTTGAAGGCCCTATACGGAGCACCGGTGTTGTTCCAGAGGAAGAAGGACGGGTCCTTGCGTATGTGCAATGACTACTGGGCGCTTAACAAGGTGACTATCAAAAACAAGTACCCCATTCCTCTCATTGCCGATCTTTTTGATTAGCTTGGTGGAGCACGCTACTTCACTAAGCTAGACTTGCGCTCGAGGTACTATCAGGTGCAGATAGCGGACGGGGATGAGCCTAAGACTACATGTGTGACGAGGTATGGCTCTTATGAGTTCCTTGTTATGCCATTTGGTCTCACTAATACACCTGCTACTTTCTGTACTTTGATGAACAAGCTCTTCCATCCCTACTTAGATCGTTTTGTGGTGGTGTATTTGGATGATATTGTTATGTATAGCACCACTCTAGAGGAGCACGTGCAGCACTTGAGGGCAGTCTTCCAAGTCCTACAGGAGAACGACCTATATGTGAAGACGGAGAAATGCTCCTTTGCCCAAGAGGAGGTGTTGTTCTTAGGGCATAAAATACGGGATGGCAAGCTGATGATGGATGAGGCAAAGGTGAGGTCCATTCAAGAGTGGGAGCCGCCCGCTAAGGTGACTGAGCTACGCTCATTTCTTGGGTTTGTCAACTACTACCGCCGCTTCATCAAGGATTACTCGGCGAGAGCAGCCCCATTGACAGACCTTCTGAAGAAGGCGCGTGCTTGGAGTTGGACAGAGTCATGCCAGGGGGCATTTGATGACTTGAAGAGGGCAGTTACAGAAGAGCCGGTACTTAGCTTACATGATCACTCCAAGCCATATGAGGTGCACACTGATGCATCAGACTTTGCTATTGGGGGTGTGCTGATGCAAGAAGAACACCCCATAGCTTATGAGAGCGAAAAGCTTAATAACACCGAGCGGCACTATACGGTGCAGGAGAAAGAGATGACGACGGTCATCCTTTGCCTACGCACTTAAAGGCACTACTTGCTCGGGGCACAATTTGTAATCAAGACGGATAATGTTGCCATCAGCTACTTCCAGACACAGAAGAAGCTCAGCCCCAAGCAAGCTCGATGGCAGGACTTCCTAGCGGAGTTCACTTATCATTTTGAGTACAAGCTGGGCAAGGCCAATGTTGTGGCAGATGCGCTTAGTCGCAAGGCCGAGCTCGCAGCTATTAGTCGGCCCCAGCACCCTCTTATGGAGCGGATCAAGGAGGGGTTGCAGCATGATCCTCTAGCCAAAAGCCTTATTCAGTTGGCTAAAGAAGGGACGACTCGACGCTTTTAGCTAAGGGATGACTTGCTTCTCACTACAGGGGACTGACTCTTTGTACCCAGGTGGGGCAACTTGCGAAAGGAGTTGATACAGGAGTGCCACGACACCGAATGGGCTGGTCACCCAGGTATGCGGCGCACACTAGCACTCCTTGAAGATTCATATTATTGGCCTCGGATACGCAATGATGTGGAGACATATGTGAGGACTTGTCTTGTGTGCCAACAAGACAAGATTGAGCAACAGCATCCTGCAGGTCTATTGGAGCCATTGCCTATTCCAGAGAGACCATGGGAGAGTGTCTCTATGGATTTCATCACTTGCTTACCCAAGTCAGAGGGTTGTGGGAGCATTATAGTGGTGGTAGATCCGTTCAGCAAGTATGCCACCTTCATACCCGCATCGGCAGATTGCACTGCATAGAGGGCAGCAGAATTGTTTGTTGACCATGTGGTCAAGCTTTAGGGAGTTCCACAAAACATTGTCAGTGACAGAGACCCGCGCTTTACGGGTAGATTTTGGACGGGGCTCTTTAAGAAGATGGGGACGGATCTCAACTTCTTTACGAGTTTCCACCCCCAATCAGATGGACAGACGGAGCGCATCAACGCTCTCCTGGAGATTTATTTAAGGCACTATGTGAGTGCCAACCAGCGAGATTGGGCCAAACTCCTTGGAGTGGCATAGTTTTCTTACAACTTGCAGCGGAGTGAGGCTACCAATCACAGTCCATTTGATGTTATTACCGGATGGCAGCCTATGACACTCAACGCCATTGCTTCGACTTGCGATGGTAAAAGTCCGGCGGCTTACAAGTTTGCCAAGAGGTGGCACGAGTAGTCCGACTTGGCTAGGGCGTACCTTGACAAGGAGGCAAAGAAGATGAAAAAGTGGGCCAACACCAAACGAAGGTGGGTGGAGTACATAGTGGGAGACCAGGTGATGGTTAAGCTACTACCCCAACAGTTTAAGTCCTTCCGGAGTGTGCATAAGGGGCTAGTAAGGATGTATGAGGGCCCATTCCCCATTGTCAAGAGGGTGGGCAAGGTCTCCTATATGGTGGAGCTTCCACCCAAGTTGAAGATACATCCAGTCTTCCATGTCAGCATGCTCAAGCCTTATCATGAAAACACAAAAGACCATACTCGGGGCATATCGCATAGGGCACCCACGGCCGTTGTCACATCCTTTGACAAGGAAGTTGACTGCATCATTGCGGATCGTGTGATGAGCAGAAGAGGTGTGCCCAAGTATATAGAGTACTTAGTAAAATGAAAGAACCTGCCAGATGGCGAGGCGAGCTGGGAGCACGAGGACACACTTTGGCAGTTCGCGAAGCATATCCAGCAGTTCAAGCAAGAAGACGCGACGAGGGCGTCGCGAGCTTAGGTGGGGGAGAATGTCATGCCCCGCAACCAAGAGGCTACGCCACGCAAACGCCCATAAGACGATGACATGGAGCCTGCATGGACCAGAGCTTTCTAGACTTCATTACACAAGTATGGAACTTTCCGGAATTCTCTAGATTAGTGTGGAGTTGTCTAGCCTTTTCTAGACTTGTCTAGAGTTGTATAGAATTCTCTAGACTTGTCTTGTACATATTTCTAGAATTGTGTAGATATTTCTTTGGATAATTCTAGACACTAAATCTAGGCCACACATTTGTACACATTTAGAATGTTCTTGTAAGGCCAAAGGCCTATAAATAGGAGGTGGGTGTTCATTTGCTCCTCACCAAGCAACCAAGTTGTAATCTCTCCTCTCAAGCAATACAAGTTCTATACATCCCAAACTCTCTTGCTCACTTGCCTAACCTCTTCCTACACACCCAAGTAAGCAAAACACTTGTCTAGCCTTAGTCTTCACTAAGCTAGCACACTCGGGTAGGCTGACTTAGCGCTTCAAGGGGGCTTGAAAGTGTCTAAGGCCGCACGGGAGCTTGGAAAGGTTCAAGTCTGTGACACTAAGGCCCAAATTTCAGGCTCAAGTTCCTTGTCATCAATGTATGGATTATCTCTTGGTATAGAATAGTTTCCCCACAGACCTAGGTTCTCTTGCACCTGTCAAAAAAAAGAAATTATTATTTTAAAAAATGAACATATAGATAAAAGAACTATAAGGGTATGTAAGTAAATTGACTAGCAAACTCTATCTGCTTCATTTTATTTAAATAAAATAGATATCCATAGAAACAATACAAAATTATGCCATTATGTATACATCTCAATAAATTACAACACAGCTAGTGACAATAGTAGCAACAGCATTACTACTATTTTTCATGGGCAAATTGCTTTCGGAAAGATTTTTTAATTTGTCTTCTTGCTGTTTGGTTGTTTGGAAGGATGCATATTCTTAGTTACAGATTCTACTCCATTAATAATTCCGAGAAAAAATTGTTAAAAGTTATAACCATCAAGTGGTTTTCCTTTCACTTTGTTGCTATGGCAGTTCCAGATTACTGATATCACAGTAGATGATAAGCACATGTAAAGGAGAGATTGAGAGAGGTTTTTTCAAGAGCAAATGTGAAGAACAGGGAAATTAAAGTTTGAAAACTACTCAATTTGACATGATTTTAATATTTCAAGCATAAGGAAGTTTATACAGCACTTAACCGCGGCATATTGCCTATTCCGAACAAAATAGCGGCCATTTTTACTATGGCTCTACCATCTTGTAGAAGTTCCTCTGCCATAAATCGACCACACACACAAATCTAGTGCTACTTAACTAAAAAGTACGAATCATGTCCATGTATGACGTGATAAAAAATAAAAAATTTACTTCAGGCATGTGACTCCTTCGTATGACTGAAAACCTCGATAGAGAAATAAGTTCTTTTAGTAACGCAAGAAGTATATTTGAAAGAACAAATGGACTTTCAAATCTCAGTAAAAAAATTATCCTTCTTTATTTTTTAGAAAAATGAAAAAGAAAAAGTGTAACACTAAAAAGCCTATCAAAGAAGTGAACATTGGAGGAGCAGAATGACCATATTGGGTGTATATGCTTACATATGCACATACGAACATACACTCATGTAAATTGATGTCACGTTGTTGCTATATCTTTGACTTCACGACTTGGTTGATTATCAAATGAGCATGTCTGCTATGACACTCTCGCTGAGTTTGGCCTCATACTCGTTGGATGGAGAGGCTAGCATCAACAGTCTCTCTCTCCATCAAATGGCTATGAGTATTAGGGCATGAGCTCAATGAGAACGCCCAATAGCACCTTTTTCATTATCAAATATTGATGCATCAATTACTAATTCACATTGCAACCATAATATATTACATTAAATATAATAAATTAATTTTTGAGTTATGTATTACAATTCTACATATGAAGGCATATTGTAATTTTTGTTCAGTCCTTGTCGTGCCAGGCGTTACTATTTTAGGATTGAATAACGGGCCTAACGGCATGAACGGTTGTCCACATTGTTGTGTCTGTAACCCAAGTTGGTGTCCATGCTTTATAGCAGCTCTTTTAGGATAATGATACATAGGATAGCAATGTTACTTCTTTGTTGATAGAATTGATAAATGTTTCACTTAATCCCTTCTCATGAACATCACCTTTTAGCATGTTAATGATAATAGTTGAGGATAGAACTTAGTGTTGGCAAATTTCATAACAAAACTGGGATTCTGTAGTTTTATAGTTAGATTTTTATTAGATTCCATAACATGGCATTCATATCATTCCTCATTTTAGGACAAAATGCATACTGGTTTTGATTCATGAAAAAGTTTTTTTAAATGCATGAACTTGTTTGTCGGAATAAATATATTTAAACAATAAATTTTCACAAAAACAATAAGCCTCGATCAATATGTCAATCAAACAAAATGCTTCAACTGAAGGCTCAATTGATCGAAGCAGTGTCAGTATGGGTCAATCGAATTCTCAATCGATTGATCCCTGTACAATAGTTGTCGATCAATAGCTCAATCGACCAGTGCATAGACAATTTTTTGAAACTTCTAGAATCTTATAACACACATGAAATATATAGAGAGATCTCTACCACATAAAGAGAATTATGTTTTCATCATCTAGCATGCTGCATGTTGAAAATAATATCTATAAGTTGACTCAATGATTGTGGCAGATTTATTGGGTCTTCAATATAGGCTAATATTTAGGGATTTTATTTTTATTCTGATTTGATTTTATTCTCTTTATTCTGATTTGATTTTATTCTCTTTTCCATATTTGTAATTTTCCTCTTGTATATAATGATAGTCAGGCTCTCAAATTGACTACGCCAATTTTACTAAGTTACTTTTTGGTATCAGTGCCTCAAACCTACGCCTCCCCCCTCTCTCTCTCTTTCACCGCCTCTTTTAATCTCTCTCTATCTCGTCACAGCCCCTTCCTTATTTCTTTTTTCCTTTTCTTCACAGGCCCTCTCTCTTTTTTCGGCCGCTGTTGCGACAGTCCTAGGGGGAGCCAATCTCCTATAGGTTCGACCCCTGTAGGGGTATTCCCTTAGTCTTTTTCATGCACTAAGGGTCAGAAGACATGTTTGTAATTTTTTGGAGCTGCCGGGATATTCGGCAGCATTTTCGGATCAGACCGCCGTGTCTTCGGCTTTTGATTTGATCAAAATCAGGTTTATTCCTCCTTTATTTGAAATTATTGGTAATCTGTTGAATTATTCTATTTAATATTATAGCTGAATCAAGTAATAATAAAGAAACTCTCTTTTCAGCGCAACACACACCGGCTTAACGAGTTACTAGTGTGTTGTTGAGTGGCCGTAATTTTGCATCCTGAGCTCATTCCCTCCGCCTTTATGTTAGTGGAAAAGGCAAATCAGGGTGGATTTTGGGTACTAAAAAGATGTTAGATATTACAGACCCTAAATATGCTCAATGGGATATGGACAATTGCACCATTTTAGGATTGATGTTTAATTCTATGGAGGAACGCATTTATAATACATTCATGTTTTATGACTCTGTTAATGACTTGTGGACTGCTTTGAATCAAATATATGCTCATTCTAGGAATAATGCTCGTATTTTTGAATTATACCAAGATATTGCTAAGGCCTCGCAGAAAGGCCTGAATTTGTCTGTAGTTGATTATTTTGGGTATTTGAGATCTCACTGGGAGGAACTAGCTCAATATAAGCCTCTCAGTGAATTTCCTTCCGAGGCAGCCTCTCTTCTTGTTAAACATCTTAATCGTCAGCATACCTATCAATTTTTGATGGGATTACGCCCAGAATTTGAACCACTAAAGTCTCAGATCTTGAATGCATCACCAATGCCATCTTTGTTGGAAGCCTTTGCTACTGTTGATGGTGAAGCACGGTGGCACCGTTTAATTCAGCCCTCACTTGTTCCTCTACCAGTGTCTGAGCCTACTAGGGGTAGAATGGCTTTTGCAGCCAACGTTAGATCACAAGCTTCTGGAGGTCAGATTATTTGTCACCATTGTGGAGGGATTGGACATGTTAAGGCTCGTTGCTTCAAACTTCATCCTGAACTGAAGCAAAAATTTTCTAGAAACCGTTTATCTGGAACTGGTTCTTCTCGTACTGCGGCTGTTGCAGAAACTCCTATTACTACTGGTGGATCTACTGTATTTCCTGGACTGAGCCAGCTTCAGTCTCAGATTGGGCAGATCCAGGACCAGCTTGGCTCCCTTGCTTCTAAAGTTGGTTCTCCTTTAATTGCTCCCACTGCCACTATTACTACAGGTACTCCTACTGCATTTAATGTTAAAGCCAAGCAGCCCACTTGGGTTCTGGATTCTGGGGCCAATGATCACATGACTGGTGAGTTATCAGTTTTTTCTTCTAATGTCATACCTGTTACCCAATCTGTGTATCTTGCGGATGGCTGTACATCTTACATTCATAGTAAGGGTGATGTTTGTCTATCTCCTTAAATTACTCTTTCATCTGTCCTTCATGTACCTAAATTAGCTTTTAACCTTTTATCTGTTAGTCGGCTTGCAAAAAACCTCCAATGTGCAGTTATATTCTTATAGCTCACTGTTTGTTGCAGGACCTTTGTTCGAAGAGGATTTTTAGCAAGAGTTATGAGCGTGATGGGCTTTACTACTTTGGGGAACCACCAGGAACGAGTCTTTAAGCTTCTGTCCTACCTACTTCTAGTGTTTATGATGTTTCTTTTCGCACTTTTAGTATGTGGCATGCACGTTTGAGGCATGTAAACTTTCAGTATCTATGTCTATTGTTTCCTTCGTTAAATAAAGCATGTAAGGACCATAAGTTTCAATATGAAGTTTGTGAGCTTTCTAAACATACTAGAACTAGCTATATTTCTCATATGAGTCGTGCTCCTAGTATGGTTGATCTTATTCATTCTAATGTCTGGAGCCCTTCCCCAGTTACTGCTTTCTCTGGGCATCGATATTATGTGACATTTATTGACGATTATTCTCGTTGTACTTGGGTTTATTTATTGAAAAAGAAATCTGAAGTGTTCCTTTTATTTACCCAGTTTCTTTAAATGATCAAAACCCAGTATAACACTATTGTCCATAATATTCATTTTGATAATGGACGAGAATATGTTTCGAATGAGTTCCGGACTGAACTTAATAAAAAGGGGATTTTACATCAACTCACTTGCCCCTACACTCCTGAGCAAAATGGCGTGGCTAAACGTGTCATCTTATGTCTGTAGTCCGATGTCTTCTGAGTGGTATGCATGTGCCTAAATTCTATTGGCACATGGCTGTTCTTGCAACTGCTTTTCTGATTAATCGTACTCCCAGTTGAGTTTTGGGTGGTAAAGCCCCACTTCAGATTCTTCAACCAGATTATACATTATTTCACCTTCTGCCTCGTGTTTTCAGTTGTACTTATTTTGTTCATAACCGTACTCCTTCTCGTCATAAACTTGATGATAAATCTATTAGGTGTATTTTCTTGGGGTATTTTGCTATGTCAAAGGGCTATCGTTGTTATGATCATGTGGCCAAACATATGTATCATTCTCTTGATGTGACATTTCATGAAACTGTTCCTTTTTATAGTATTAATTCTGTGGTACAGGATTCTCTCTCTTGTGATCTGGAGAATGAGATTTCTCCTATTGTCCGTCCTGTTCCTCTCTTTGAAAATCACACTGTCCTGGAATCTCCTTCTCCATCCATGCAGGGTTCCCCTCCACTTTTGCAGGTCTACTCTCGTCACCATCGCACTCAACCTCCCCTGCCAAAATCATCTTCAAAACCAGGTCCAGGTAACTCTCCTTCTCCTATGGCTCCTACCATTCTGGAGTATACCTCCCGTTATCCTACCCGTGATCGTCACCCTCCTAATTGGTATGGTTTTTCTAGTAGCACTAACCACCCTATTTCCCAATATGTCTCCTATGATGGTATTTCAGGTGCATATAAATCCTTCCTGGGCAAGATTAGGACCATTTTTATTCCTCGATCCGTGTCAGAGGCCCTCCAGGATCCCAATTGGGTGTCTGCCATGACAACAAAAATGGATGTTTTACAATGTAATAATACATGGGAACTTGTTGCTTTACCTGCTGGGGAGAAAAAGGTTGGCTGCAAATGGGTCTTTAATGTGAAGTACTTAGCCGATGGTTCTATTGATCGGTATAAGGTTCGGTTGGTGGCAAAAGGCTTTACTTAGATTCCGAACAAAGACTTTAATACTACCTTTGCTCCTGTGGCAAAGTTGACATTTGTGCGACTGCTTATCTCCTTATCTGCTGCCCATTCTTGGCCTCTACACCAATTAGATGTCAAGAATGCATTTCTCAATGGAGACTTACTTAAGACTATATATATGGATCCACCCCCTGGATTTTGGGCTGAGGGGGAGTATGCTGGGAAAGTCGGTAGGCTGCGAAAGTCTCTTTATGGTCTGAAGCAATCTCCTAGAGCTTGGTTTAGTCATTTCAACGATGTTGTTCTATCCATGGGTTTTGTGCGCTACCACTCAGACCATACTTACTTTATTCGACGTCGCTCTAATGGTCGTTGCATTATGTTATTGGTATATGTGGATGATATCATTATCACAGGTGATGATGCTTCAAGGATTGTTCAGGCGAAACTTCATCTTCAAAAGTCCTTTGATGTGAAGGACTTAGGTCCTCTTCGATATTTTCTTGGAATTGAGGTTGCTAGATCCCATCATGGAATTTCTTTATCTCAAAGGAAATATGTTTTGGATCTTCTTCAAGATACTGGCATGCTTGGGTGTCGACCCGCTTCCACTCCTATGGATCCCAATCTCAAACTCTCTATTAAGTCAGGGGAATTACTTCCAGATCCATCCGTGTATCAAAGTTTAGTAAATCGTCTTATATACTTGACTAACACAAGGCCCGATTTGACATTTGTTGTTAATGTGGTCAGTCAATTCATGCATGCCCCTCGCTCAGCTCATATGGATGCAGTCTACCATATTTTGAGGTATCTTAAGTCGTGCCTGGTCTTGGTCTGTTTTATGCCTCAAGAAATCAGTCTGGACTCTCATGCTTTATTGATGCAGACTATGCTGGATATAAGACAGATAGACATTCTACCTCTAACTTCTGTACTTTCTATGGTAATCATCTCATATCATAGAAGAGTAAGAAGTAAGCTGTTGTCTCTAGACCCTCTGCTGAAGCTTAATACCGAGCTATGGCTCAAGGTACTTATGAGCTCCTTTGGTTTCAATCAATTTTGGGAGAGTTAGGTCATGTAGAGAAAGGTTCGTTAAGGCTGTTTTATGACAATAAATCAGTCATTATGCTTACTTCCGATTCTGTTTTACATGAATGGTCGAAACATAATGAGGTAAACATTCACTTTATTCGAGAGAAGGTTCGCTTAGGTATCATTAACCCTATTTTTGTTCCCTCTTCAGAACAGACTACAGATGTGCTCACAAAGTCTGTTCGGCCTTCTCTTCTCCAGTCTTCCATAGTCAAGCTGGGCTTAGTCAACATATTTGCTTCAGCTTGAGGGGGAGTGTTAGAAATCATATCTATAAGTTGACTCAATGATTGTGGCAGATTTATTGGGTCTTCAATATAGGCTAATGTTTAGAGATTTTATTTTTATTCTGATTTGATTTTATTCTCTTTATTCTGATTTGATTTTATTCTCCTTTCTATATTTGTAATTTTCCTCTTATATATAATGATAGTCAGACTCTCATATTGAGTACGCCAATTTTACCAAGTTACTTTTCTGCATTAGATGGTGAGATATTATTCAGTGTGTTTATGATCATCTTGTATAGTTTACGTCGTCATCAACACCGAAGTGTCTCTACACAACGAATACACAATTGGAAAACAATTTAGTGGAGAATTGTATCACGTAAGGAACGGATCTGTTGATGAGTGAATAATGTGTTTGGAGACTCGAATGGAGAGTTTGGTGGATAATTCTGTGTCAAGAGGTAACTAAGAGTTTTCTAGGGTGCAGTAAACCGGTAACCTAACTATAATATCTCTTTCTCATAGTGGATTTGATTATCCTGGACTAAGTCCTACGGTTTTTCTCCGTTGGTCTTTTTCATAAAAAAATTATGTGTTCTTGTGTAATTGCATAATTTATTTATTTTTGTTCTTTATAATTAATTGATTCATATCCTATTTCAAATATATAATTATTAGAACCTAAGAATCAATTATTGATAATCCAAATTGGACAGGATCTATTCATCCCCTCCCTATCTAGATCTATATAGGGCATACTCAAATGAATTAGAACCTTGCATAATGGTCCCACAATCTAACAATTGTTACCGGAGCCCATCAATTGCTTAGATTTTTTCAAAACATAGGATAGCAAACTTCAGTACATTATTATAGAATTGATTAATGTTACACTTTGTCCCTCTTCTATTGCAAGCTTCTGGACATGATCAAACTTGTGCGTGTACCAATACATTGACACTCTAAGTTAAGGCCATCACCTGGTGTTTATTTCATTCTATAAATGCAGGGTGTTCGGAGGGATAAAAGGCACAAGCCCCCAAAATAAGAAACCATATTAGGAGAGAGAGGTGTATTAGGGTATTAGTAGTTATAAAAACAAACAGAACTACAAATTAAACTGTTACAGACAAATGAATACTTACTTGGTATGTTATCTATGTCAAATCTTAAAATCTTTCGAAGCAAGGATTTCTTGTTTTGTGAAAAATTGTAAGGATCATCTCCACGTGAACCATCTCCCATCATAAAATACAAATACCCATCACTTCCAAAAAGAGCTCCTCGATATGGAAGCCCCATCATGAATATCCTCCTCACTTCTGATGGATTAACACTTTTTCCTATAAAATAGATTGAGATTAAAATCCATAAGAAATATTTGCTCTAAGTATCTTCAAACTTTTTTTGAGATTAGAATGGATGTGTACCAAATAAAGCATGATGCAGTACCATTGGCATAAAACTCTGCGATAACAGTATGGTACTGGTATGGCTCAATCCCGTTATCAGCACCAAGCTTCGTAGGATCACAATTTATATCTGTATTGCATGAGCATCTACATGAACATCCTGGATGTTGGATTTTATCACAGTTAAACGAGACAAAGAATCGACCGTTATTTGTAAATTTTGGGTGAAATGTCATTCCTATCACCCCAAATTCAGTTTGAAAAAGCACTTGCTCAGTTATATCCATAAAGGAGTTGGATTCATGAACTCCCAAAACGTCTTTGGACCCCTCCCGAGGAATAGTGGCTAACCATATTTTACCTTGTTGGTTATTCAAGAAGACTTGGCTTGAGCCATCAGGATGTGGAACCATATTAATATAAGATCCATTTCCAATTTTCTCAAGGCACAGACCCTGTGGAGGTTGAGGATCTTCTGCATTGCTAAATAAAATAGTTTCACCATCGAAGCATACTACTCCATCATCTAAAGGCACGCCAAATGCTTCACAAAAGCCCCTCTTTGATTGCCACAAATTCAACAGTTTAGAAGGTGAAGAATCAAATGATATGCCAGCTCTTCTTCGTAGCGATGGAACAAATAGGGAATTCAGGATGGGTATGTTTCCACATATGTCCCATACCTTCATGCAAAAGTCAGTTGAAGCTCCACCCTTCGACTGAAGTAGTTCCACTGAATTAGTGGAGTTGCATAAAGCAGGAGCATTCCTAAGACCTAAGTCAATTCTAAATAACTGAGCAGAAAATTGATCACATAGCTGCAAGGCATGGATACACGCAGATTAAAATAACATAAAATAAGTCCGAACATTGAATATAACTGTCGTGGCTTCACATTCATGTCTGCATCAGAATAACTTGAAACTTGTATTAGATTCTTAGTTTTGAAATTTAGTAATTGAATATTCAAAATCATACCTAAAGCATTTATGCATCTTCCCCCACCCCAAAAAAATATAAATGAAAAGGGAAAAAAAAAAATGCATGCTAGATGCACAGCTTTCAAGCTTCCATTTACCTCTTTTGAAAAGTTCATCTGAATTTCAAACTTGAATAATGTATCATTGACTATTTCAAAGGTTACTCAATCACATTTGTAATTCATATTGATAATCAGTTTTATATGACTAATCTCAAAGTTTTAAATTTGGTTTATTTCAATTGATCAAAATCCCTAAAATTTGTTCAAATGTTGTTCAGATATTAAATCAGATATGCCTTTCAAAACTACAAATAAATGAGTATGTTCAATTAGCAAAGAGCAGTGAGGACAAAGGATAGCTTCTGTTTTAGTTCCTAGTATCAATAATAGTTTAAATAGGGGTCATTGCTTGACACATTGGTAAAATACTCAAACTAACAAACATGAAATTGTGGATTCGAATTTGAGAGCACTTTATATAAAATTATGCCAAGGTTAGGCCTATCTCTAATCGAATAAATTTTCAGTGTAAATGTTCCTAACGCCAACCATTTCAAAACCAAAATCATGGCAAGTAACAACCATATAGTTAACGTTGTTCGCTATGTATCATGAGTGCAACAAACATGTGGAAGTGTTTGCACTGTTAGTTCAAAATTTTACATTTATGCCTCATTATTGATAGTCCTGGTGAAATTTTAGAGACTTAGCAACTTAATTTAAAAAAAAAAATGGGTTGAGGAGGCTTACTGCACACAGGATTGATTTCATAAGAAAAGCGCATTGGGGATTAGAAATGTTCATTCCCCGGAACCGCCTTTGTAACCGCAAATCATCAGTGGAGTCACAGCATACACTACTATTGTAGTCAAAACAAAACTTGAGAGGTGTATTTAGCTTAAAGGGTGCCCCTATTTTCATCAAAAGCATAATACCAATTAGAGTACACAGACAACCATTAACATAAACAATTTTTAAAAAAAATAATAATAATCCTTTAACATAAATTGAAATGAACCAAACATACACAAAGAGATAGACACTCACTTGAGTTAGTGCACAAGGGAAATGATGAACAATGACAAGGAACAAGAGAATGAAAAGGAAGAGAGTGTCAACACCACCAATCATTTTACATTGGTGTTTAAAAGACAAATTGCAAAAAGGGTTCACTTCTATTTTCTATTCAAATGGTTGTATGAAGAAACCAATTAAATTTCTAATGATAGAAGTGCTAATTTGAAGAGGGGTTCAGTCCACATCAATTTCATTTCCAACATTTCAAAAAATAAAATAAATCCATTAACATAAATTGAAATGAACCAAACACATACAGAGATATAGAAACTCACTTGAGTTAGCACAGAAGGGAAATGATGAAGAATGACTAGGAAGTAACAAAAGAATGAAAAGGAAAAGAGTGTCAACTAACAGAACAGTAAAGTTAATGCTAACTTGCCAACTATACACCAAAAAAAAAACAAAAAAAAAAAAAAAGGTTGAAAAAAAGTTGAAAACAAATAAATTGACGCCACTTCTTCACCTTCATCTTTCCCTTCTTCCCTTTTGGTTTTATGATTTCTCTCCATTCATTTTCTTTTTGTTCCATTATTTCTTTTTAACTTATTTAATCCAAACCCTAATTCGTCTCTCCTTTCCTTGTGATTCCATAAAAAACATATTGCTTTTAAATTCCTTTTTTTATTCAAAACTCTATGTAATGACCCGGTCATTTTCTTCCTTTCCTTTTTCCTCAAATTTTACGGATAAATTTTTTCCGTTGTCTTTTCCTTTCGGTGTTTGGTTTCTCATCACTTAGTGTCGTCTCGAGTGTTTGGAAATGGTTTCTGAGACTCTTTTCTTTGGATTGACAACTTCCTTTGAGAACCGAGTCATTCCCACATTTTTCGTTTTTCGACACTATTCACTTTTCGTCATTTTTCCTATTTTGTCTTTTCCCTGTTTGTCACTTTGTTGGCATAATCTCACTTTTTGTGTTCGGAGTTGGTTTTTGACTTCACGTATCTTCATTCTAAGTGGTTTCCATGAAATACGTATCTTTACTTTTGCAGTAAAGTACTCTGGTTACTCTCGGTATCCATAGGGGCATGGATGCATAATTTTTCAAAAAAAATTTCTTTTCTTGGGGTGTTTTTCGTAAATATCTTTTGAAGATATTTTATTTCAGGGGTTTTTAAGAAAATATTTTTGGGAGATATTTTCATTCTAGGCCATTAGTGCAGCTTCCACTTTTTGGAGGGGCCATTATGCAATTAATGGAAGTTACTGCTAAATGCCTTGTTTTGAGCCTGGATCCTCGTACGGGATTCATTTTCACTTTTCGTCGAGTCGCCTACTCTTAGAATTCCCTTCTGGTCGTTTTTCTCCGGTTTCAAGGTTTTTGGCCCCAGTTGCCGCCGAACTTATTCAGAGCATATCTCTCTGTTCATAACTCAGTTTTCGACGCTATTTCTTCTATTATTCATATTTTCTCATTTTGGTTCTTTTTTGTTCACGGAGTTTTGCCGTTTGAGCGCGTCTGTTCAAATTCTACTTTTCCGGACCCGGTGGGGCCCTTTCGGGGCACTTTTTGAGATTTCTATAAATAGGTTGCCCTAATTTAAAAAGTTAACTTTTTAGCCTTCTTCTCCACTTCATGGCCGGCATCCATGACTACCCAAGGGGCAGCTACCTTTCTTTCTTCTTCTCCACTTGCATGCCTTTGTAAAAAGTCTCCCGCCTTTTATCGTAGGCCTCGTCGTGCTCTACCTTTCCCCCTTATTAGAACTCATTTCTGACCATTTTGTGCGTTCGGGTTTGAAGTCAAGTTGTGATTTTCATGGGGCTTCCTTGGGATTCTTGTTCATCGTGTTGTCCCCGATAAAACCCCGAAGTATCGTTGGATTCAGAGCACTTTTCTTTTGGTAGGGATTTGAGATTTTCATCTCAAATTGAGGTAAGGGATGTTATAGGTTTATATTTTTGTTATCTTGCATGCCATTGATGCTTATACAACTTGTATGCATACTTTTGTTCATAATCTAAAATTTGATTTAATTAATTTCTATGTTTAAGATTTAATTCACGTGATGATATTTAACTTAGAATTAAATTGTGGCATGCTAGTAAATTAGGCTTTGGTATGCTTATTAACATATATTAAAATTGGAGTATTTGATAAAGTATTACAACTTTTATTTAACAATTTTCTTTGGTGAAAGTTTAATTCTCATGGCCGTACCTTGCATGGAAATAACTTGTGATATGCTTTTAAATTAAGTCTTGGCATGCTCTTTAACATACTTTAATTTGAGAGCATTTGGATGAGTATGAAAATCTAGAGATTTTAATTAAAAGAATTAATTAAAATCTATTCAATGGTTCCATTGGCTTAATTGAGTTTTTAACTTGATATTTGTGATAAGCATGACTTGTACACTAGCATATATTAATTTGGGACCATTTGGCGTTGTTTTAGAAGTTAGAGATTTAATTATCATGATTTAATTAAATTATACCTTATTATTTCATGGCCTAATTAAGTTTTTGAATGGATATATGAAATGACCATGTTATGTTGTTTAACATGTGTTAATTAGGAATCATTTGATTGAAATTTGAAATCTAAATAAATTAATTGGTTTATTTGATTAATTTCCATTTCTATTGCATTATTGATTTAATCATGAGTTTGACGTTGGTAATATGTTTAAAGTATGATTTTAGACTAATATTGGATTCTTCAGTTTATATTTTCAATATTAAATTATATTGTTATAGCGTGTAACGAATCGCACACTGAAGATTCGACATGTGATTTTATTATAACGCGTAACAAATCGCACTCTGAAGATTCGACATTTGTCATCCTATAGTAGTTGTGGATTTAGAGCATGAGCTGTGTGGTTACAACTTACTTGTGCATAGAATGTAGTTTCGTGCTTTATATATATTTCGTATATAAGTTGTTAACTTATTTATTTTGGAGTCGCTTGGGACATTGTTATAGAGACATGGCTAGAGTTTGGCTCTAGTGCGGGAGGTATGAGTTATCCCCATTTATAGTGCGCACTTAGGGTGGTATTCCCAGTAGGTTAATGCCCGGACTATAGGTCTTGGGTTTATCCAGGATTTGATGTCCAAGTCTTACACTACTTGATTTCGCATTCAATTCCAAGTTGGCAACCAATGTTTAATTGTGACTTGTGGTTTTAGTTATCGGCGATTTAATGTTAATAAGTACATTCAGGCATTATGATTTCTAATGAATCATTGCAGGTTTTGATGTTGTTAAGTACATTCAGGCATTATGATTTCTAATGAATCATTGCAGGTTTTTGATGTTGTTAAGTACATCTATGCTATATTGTTCAAATGCAACTTTAGAATGATCCTATAGATTCATTTGGAATATAGACGTTAAGTGGCATAACCCACTTTAGTTATTTTCACATTTTAGATTTCAAGTCAATGGTTTTGAGGATCTATATCTTGTTACTTTGTATAGCATGCTTCTATGTTGTTTGAATTGCATGAATGATGTGATTTATGCTAGAAATGTTTCAAGGTAGCTTAGGATGCAACCTGAGTCTCACCTTTGACATAGACGTTAGGTGGCATGACCATTTTGAATTGTTTTAAGTTAATGTAATAACTTTATAAAACGTTAAGTCGATGCATGCTCATTTCCTATGAGTAGTTTTATGTTATTCACCCACGTAGTGGGGACATTTTTCAGGTACAGGAATCAAGATTCTTGTTATGCTTGGACGATTTGTGGACTTGAAGGTTCCATTTTGTGAAAGTTGGCTTGAAAAGCCATTTGTAGCCTTATTTGTCAAATGTGTATATTTGATTCTAAACTTGTAATGTATGCCTAAGCATACTTTTTTATTCTCATTTTATGTATATGATATGAGGCCAAAGGCCAAACCATATTTGAAGTTCATGTATATTCATAAATGTTGAAATCTTGCCTTTAATGAGAATATATAAGAAATTAGGGTTTTAGCATGACATTTTTGCACCGGAGTGTGCATCGGGTATGAAATTCATTATCTAGCATTTATTTAATATGTATGAGGTGTGGCCAAGGGTCAATCACTATTTTGTTTTCATTTTTGCATTTTAATTTCATACTTTGCATTTTGAGCTAAAATAGTAAAATTCGAGCCTTTAAGGATTCATTTCCAAATCGGATGATGCAAAGTGTGCACGAGCACATTCATTAGGACCTACTTAATATGCATGAAGTGTGGCCAAGGGCCAAATGGCAATTTGAAATCATTTGTTAATTTTAGTTTTCAAATTCTCCATTTCTAGTTCATTTTTGCATTTTTTGCCGGGGGGGTCGAATTTTGCATCGGCGATATTTTTAAGCCGTGGACCATTGTATCACGTCCTAATGGGTAAGTTACGCTTGCGTGCATGATCATTTTCAAGAAAAACCTCATCCTTGGTGATTTGAGCCTCCTATGAATTTACTTTTGATATTTTTTGCACAATCTGATTTTAGGACATTTTGGGATTTTCCTTCGAGAAATGAATTCTGGTCTTCACATGGTCACTTAGAAAATGTGATTTTAGGGGAGGTTTCTTCTTTGTGTTTTTCCAGAAAATGTCATCTTGGTACCGTAAGTCCCTCGCAAAGTTTAGCTTTCAATTTATATTTTTGCAGCTTTTTAACCCCCATGACCTGATTTCATGGAGGGGCATTTTGAGCATTTTATAGTGAGTTTTTTTTTTATTTTCTCTCATTTTTTTGGGTAGAAAATTTAATTTCGGGAGGGGTTTTTTTTTTCGTGTTTTTCTAGAAAAATTCGTTTGATAGCCCGTTTATGCTCTCGGATCAGGACAGTTACTGTACCAACTTTCGCCCTCTTGTCCAGTTCTGATCTAGGGGCATTTTGGGGATTTTTTAGTGTGTTTTTTTTGTTTCCTTTTAAAAAATCGGGTAGAAAACTCGATTTTAGAGGGGATTTCTTCTTCGTATTTTTCCATAAAATGTCATCTTGGACCCGAAAATCCCGCGTCAAATCTGATTTCCTGTGCGTATCTGCACTATTTGAAAAAGTCTGTTGTAAGGGCATTTTGGGGATTTCATATCAAAAATAAAATTTTCTTTTGACATGGTCAGCTTGGAAAAATTATTTTGAAGGGGGTTTCTTCTTCGTATTTTTCCAGAAAACGTCGTTTAGTGCCTCAAAACGGCACACGAATTTTAGCATTTTGCCTAGGTTACTATTCACGGCCGCAGTGACGTCAAAACTTTGTTGACTTTTCTCTTCCATCCGGATTCCAAATCAAGTGATTCTTGAGTCTAACTTGATTAATTTTTCGATGTATTCCCAGTGGTGTACTCGGTAGCACCCGATTTTATATTTTTCAGAAATGATTATTTTGCCCTTAGGGCTATTTTTGTCCTGTTTTCTTGTAATTTGCTTCCGCTACTTTCTTTTAAGTTCTGTGACTTCATGGGAAGTCATGGATGTGTCTCGGGAATAATATACATTCTAGGGACATCGTTTCCATGTAAAATAACTATTTTGTCCCTAGGGGCTTATTTGTCATATTTTCGATCTTTTACTTCCACGTCAGTTCTCATTGAGTTCTACGACTTCATGGAAGGTCATCAAAGTGTATTAAAGGTGTATTGTGCCTTGGGAGACCGTTGTGTTGTTTTTTGCTTCCACATTCTGGATTCGTTATCGGATCTACGTTCGGTTCATCACAAGACACGCTAGCCTAAAAATCAGGGCCGTCACACTCTAATTCCTCCCTCCTCCTCTATTTTTACTTTCTTATTTCCTTTTTTGAATCAAAACCTAGATTGTAGTGATTTCCTTCTAGAAATTGGTGATTTCTTCAATAAGATTCTTCACTTCATCTATAAGAAAGAAATCTACAATGGATTTGAGCTGGTATTTATAGTTTTGCACGCTTGATAGTTGGTAAGGCTTTATTAATATTATGCATTTAATAGTATTGTTCATTTACTGTTCAAAATACAGTGAAATTTTTGTTTAGAACTAAACATTGTAGATTTAAAACTGAAATTATGATTCTTTCATTTATTATCTATTATTGTAAATTATGATTCTTTCATTTGTTATTTATGTACACCTCCTCAACATTTCTCTTTTTATTCATCTCTAATACTCTAATCCAGTGCGCTAAACACACCTTATATAAACACATTCGACTGACATAACAATTGTTCACCACACACACAAAATATCAAAGACCATAATCAATTAGTGTACCCGTCACCCATGCTTTCTTCTTCTTTTCTCATTCCTTATCTTCACGCCATCAATTCGGCAGGCCCACCTGCCATCTCTTTTCAACAGACACAACATAGATACAATAACCAAATCAATTCACCCAAACATCCCACGTGAAGCCAAAGACTTTTGGCAACAAATGGGACCCACGAAATCATTATAACTTTTTCCTTTTTTTTTTTTTTAACGCATCCACCCATTCCTTCTCTTTTCAGCAGACAAATTATATATATGCATATAATCAAATCAAATCAAACCATAACTCATTGTGGGACCCGCAAAAGCCATTTCCATTACTCTCACTCTTCTTCCCACTTTTGCAGCTCCCTCTTTTCTACATCATTCAACAGACATTAAATATATAAATGTGCATCATATATACAAATGTAAACCTTCACCACTTCATCAAAAATCAAAACCCACCAAATTAAAATCATCATCACAATTTTTGTACCTTTCCCATTTCGGTTGACAGTTATCACCATCCTCCATTAAATATATATATGTTATATATACAAATGGACTTCCACTTGACCTTTTAACAAATCAAGACCTACAATTTAATAAATTAATTAATTAATCTACTAAAATTAAATACCAAAAACAAAATATCAATTACCCAAAATCTCCGTCTTTAATTAAAATTAAATAATCAACTACAAGTCATGAAATAAATGTAAATTAAAATCCTAAAAATCTAGGTTGTCACATTCTCCACCACTTAAAAAGAATTTCGTCCTCGAAATTCGAATCCAACAGTTTTCATATACTCGAAAATACCAATAACCACAAAACAAAATCCATAAATCCTTACCCCGAGCAATGTGAGAAACCGTAATATGTAGGACGTTGTGGTAGTTGTCAGTGCTAGTCACCCGCCCACACACTCCGTAACTATTGTGATAGCTAGTCAATGCGTCACCCGCCCACTAAAAAAGACAAACAATAACAAACCCGAACTACTTGCCTAATCACACTAACCAACCATCCCAATAGCTGCCAATGAACGCCATCCGCCCACGCACACTCGGCTACGAGTGGTAGCTAACCAGTACTACACACTCGCCCACTCACACCCGTCTACATCATCACTACACTCACATTTTTGGCTCGGTACAGGCTAATAAAATTCTCAATTCGTTCAAACACAAATATTTCACTATACTCCCATTATCATAAAAATAATAATAATAATAATAATAATAAAAAGATGTCCTCTTTACACAAAATCAATTTCCTCAAATATATATAAAATTCTCCAAATAAATAAATTAAATCTCATAACGCCAACTCTTCCACCTAAGCCCAAAACTAGCAGTCCACATTCATCTTTGGTACATGAAACCGGAGGGTGGTGAGACGGAAAGTCCCAGTAGGAAAAACCGTAACAAGAATTTTAATAATCAATTATCGTACCGCAAACCCTTTATCGAACACATGGTCCTACCTAACACACCTCATCACCCGAGACAACCCATCTGAACTTACACTGTCTCACCGACATGACGCACAGTACCATGCTCTCGCTGTCCCTGACAAAACGAAACAATCATTGACCTTAGACCCGACATCGTGCTAGAGAGGGACTGATTCAGAATAAATGGTTGGTCAGGCCATTCTCATCATCGATCAGGTCTCAGCATAGACATTGTTCCTGTCTTCAAATCCAAACCTCAAATACAATGTCACAGAGTCCACAATACAACCACGGAATCCACTCACTATTAATCCATCACTCTACGTAACCTTAATGACTATACAATCACATACCTGCTCTAAAATCCCAACCATGCCTTCAACACACAACCCAAAATAAATGAAAAACAACACAACACCAAATACCACAATCATCAACCAGCGTAAGAGCTCTCCGATCTCCTCATAATACCCATATTAGATAGACAACTCTATAACATCATTCAATCCAGTTCTGACCCAGTTAAAACACACAATTCGACTATCTCATGCCTGAGATCTCAAAACCAAAGTCAATCTTTCCCATTATTCCTAAACAGAATCCTATTTTCACCTTCTCTAGTTGCGTAATTTTAAGGCGACATCGACATTTGCTCTCAAGACATTGCTCATATCAAATGCCTATAAAAACATTCAAGTGTGTAACTCACTTCACACCACCTAATCATCTTCAAACTCACAGTTCACAACATATCTCCTAGCCATCATCGCTAGTACCAGACACTGGAAACACACAATCCCTATTAGATAACTCGTGCCTCACACACCACTAATCAAGACCATTCTCAGAACCAAAGACTCCACCTCTTTCTGTGGGAGTAAGTCAACCCATTCCACCAAACCTTTATTGGTGAACTCTAACAATATAACAAACCACACACGGGTCCGCCCATTCGCGGATGCGCACAACTCCAAGATGGAGGACAAAACCAATGACAAACGACGTCCTTGTCAGGACCAGAATAAACGAAAAGGGTAATAAACCTTACTCTCACAAGAGACTAACGACTCGCACCTGAATGCACCTGACACCTTGTCACACTCTGCTTACTAATCGGTCAACCATGAACACCCAATCTCATATGAGAAGAACTGAACTCCTTACACACAAGGAGAAGAACCAGCTGGATACCCGTACCGAACCACGAATACAAATCTAGGCGACCTCGCCACTAACGGACCATCATACACTATCAACACCGGAACCTCATATAAGCTACATTACGATACCCATGTTAACCAAAACAAGTCAGATCCATATTACCCATTCAGCGAATGCCAGGGTATATCCCAAAATACAACCATCAGACAAGAATATCAAATCTCACGGCACACCAACACGTACTAGAAACAATCATAACCCTTCGGACACTACTCCCCGTTCCATCTGGAACCCGTCACTTCCAAATGACAACCTCTATGCTATACGATGACATTAGATTACCAAGTCACTACCTAGCAATTCTTCCTATGACATCATCATAACAAAAGAATAAACATTACTCTCAATACCTCCCACGACAGCCACTACTTGCCACTAGAAAAGAATCTCCATACGGCAATACCATTCTGACAATCTCCGTGCCTAAATAAGATAACTTCACACCATTGGTTCAACATCATTACTTCTCCTCTTCACTATTCCTCAGAACACTATTGACCCCTACAAAAGTCAAATTGGGCTACTAACTAGACCTACGGGATCACCCTCGTCCCAATCATTCCAATCATCAGCTTACCTCTTTGAATCCTTAAACAACAAGCACTACCTCCATATACCCCATACGCAACGTAAAGTTTAACTCTAGTCCACAGCTTACCATTTCTAAAACACAGTTCATTTGGTAATATAGTACCTACCATCTATCACTTCATCCGCAACCACCAAACATACCGATGACTACATAATACATTATACACCACCTCAAGACTCTCAATAACTGTGCGAACTTAATCACGCTAGCTAACCAAGCCATGCAATCAACTCTCCATGAGTCGATTACCTGCGACACACTCCTGTAGTTTCCCGAAATGGGGATCACCACTCAACCGACCATGACCAACACGTTTCCTTATACTGTACTAGAATACTCGAAATACACATTTACCATGACTGGTTCGAAAAGAACATCCGCACCAAACCGTAACCCAAGTCACAAACACTAACCTCTTAAGATCATACATTTCTCCCTCAAAAACCTCACTCACAAAGCTGACCTCCACGATCACAAGAACCCACGTGCTAACACAAGAAACTCATACGTCTCACCCTGGACGTCGTGACATGCCATACGCAATTGTTCGAAAGTCGTACCCTAAGCACTACGCCCCAAAAATAACGAAAAACTGAAGCAACCATGTACCGAATAGCTCGATCCACGAGCTAAAGACTTACGCCATTCGTTCAATAAGAACCGACACCCAAACAACCCTGGAGCAACCGAGCTCTTAGCCTACTTAGGTTAAAACTCACACAACTAGCTATGCCGCAACAAGTACTCTACTATACTAACAACCATCCCATGTTCGACCACATACTTTTATACATGCATACTTATGTATATAATAACCGAAACATATACCTTGACACAACCGTGTCCTATCCCATCAATTTAAACAACGAGTCCATTAAATCATTATGTGAAAAAAAATAAATAAATAAACATCCTGTTCATCATTGTCATTTTTCTTTTCTTTCACAATTTACATGTTTTCAATTATTTATACATTTCATCGTCATTGCCATATAACACACATTTTAGCAATTAAATACATAAGTATATGGACACTTAGCAAATAAACATGCCCTTTTAAAACCGTAAACATATAAGCAAGTAACAAGTAGACATGCTTCTTAAAACAATAAACACGTAAACACAAGTACACAATCAATGCAAGTCAACCTTATGCCCCATCTAGGTAAGCCACTACCCGTCTTCCTAAAGGTTTTCAAACCATCGCTTTGATACCAATTTTGTAACGACCCGAACCCATGAGTCCGAATCGCTAACCAGGTCCTTACCTGAACCCAATGTCAACTAAGGACACTACCGTCCATTCCTATGTCAATACATATTATACGTGTCATTCCAGGGTTTATAAAAAAAGAGATAATAATAATAATTATTATTATTATTAAATAAGATCATAACTACAGAGTAGGTCAAAACAGTCCATTAACCCTTCAAGACCTGTAGAAGAGCGTCGTCCGCCACTTCCTTCCCGTATCCTAAAACATGTTAATAATAAAGGGATGAGCAAATTGTCCAGTAGGTGGTGTCTAAGACACACCTCTTGTAACCCCGTGAATCCAAACAATGAATATGAACAAAGTCGTAATGAACCATGTTATGCAATGAGATGCAATGTCGCTCCCTATTTCCAAAACATTTTCGTCATCATTTCCAAACTGTTAGTGAAACCCATCCTATGGCAACCCATGGCAACACAAGAGGAGGTTTGGATAACTGTCCCCAACCCATGGCAATTCCATGGCGTCATTTGGGGCCAGGTAACTCAACCACGCTAAGGCAATCTCCCTAATCCCTTCTAGGTCGCACTAACGCCACGAACACTAAGCAACTCTTAGGCGCCCGGGTTTTTCGCAAACCCTTTTCAAAAAAAATTTCCCCCAAAACAATTTCTTTTACTTTAAAAAAAAAAAAAAAAACACTTTTCCATTTTTTTTTCTCAATGGAATGCATGAATGCTTCATGCCATCAAATACCCATTCAACGATAAAATTCCATCAACATCAAGGTTTCATAATTAAAAGAAATTCTACATATTTATTAGTATAGCCACATCATTTTTTTTATATAGAAATTGAAAATCATTGGACGTTTAATACATCCACACTAAGCATGCTTCTACACCACAAAGAATATCATCATACTTTTAATTCAATTAACACATAGCATAGACTTATCACTTTAAATACAAATAACCACAACAAACATAATCAAGATAATTAAAATTAAGCATGCTAAAATGCTCAAGCTCCTGGCCTCCTCTGCAAAAAAACTCAGCTCCTTTTAGTACCTCCTCAAAATTCTCTCTGTATATTTGCTCTTAGCTCACTCTCTCATTCCTCTATTTTATTTTATTTTATTTTTTCCTTCTCTGCGAACTCTCGTCTCCCTCTCTCATTCCTCTATTTTATTTTATTTTATTTTTTCCTTCTCTGCGAACTCTCGTCTCCCTCTGTATTTCACTTTTTGTACACCCCCTCGACATTTCTCTTTCTATTAATCTCTAATACTCTAATCCAATGCACTAAACACACCTTATATAAACACATTCCACCGACAAAACAATTGTTCACCACACACACAAAATATCAAAGACCATAATCAATTAGTGGACCCGCCACCCATGCTTTCTTCTTCTTTTCTCATTCCTTATCTTCATGCCATCAATTCGGCAGACCCACCTGCCATCTCTTTTCAACAGACACAACATAGATACAATAACCAAATCAATTCACCCAAACAGCTCACGTGAAGCCAAAGACTTTTGGCAATAAATGGGACTCACGAAATCATTACAGCTTTTCCCTTTTTTCTTTTTTTTTAAAGGCATCCACCCATTCCTTCTCTCTTCAGCAAACAAATTATATATATATATATATAATCAAATCAAATCAAACCATAACTCCTTGTTAGACCCACAAAAGCCATTTCCATTACTCTCACTCTTCTTCCCACTTCAGCAGCTCCCATATATATATATATATATATATATAATCAAATCAAATCAAACCATAACTCCTTGTTGAACCCACAAAAGCCATTTCCATTACTCTCACTCTTCTTCCACTTCAGCAGCTCCCTCTTTTCTACATCATTCAACAGACATTAAATATATAAATGTACATCATATACACAAATGTAAACCTTCACCACTTCATCAAAAATCAAGACCCACCAAATTAAAATCATCACCACAATTTTTCTACCTTTCCCATTTCAGTTGACAGTTATCACCAACCTCCATTAAATATATATATGTTATATATACAAATGGACTTCCACTTAACCTTTTAACAAATCAAGACCTACAATTTAATAAATAAATTAATTAATCTACTAAAATTAAATACCAAAAACAAAATATCAATTACCCAAAATATCCGTCTTTAATTAAAATTAAATAATCAACTACAAGTCATGAAATAAATGCAAATTAAAATCCTAAAAATCTGGGTTATCACAGGTTAAGGGGTTATTTGTAGGGTTTTGTTCTATTATCTTCAATAAGCATTCTAGTGAATCTGAAATCTTCCATAATTATTTTTTTGAAGTGAGTTGGCTTCATTAGGTATTAATGTGTTATCGAAAAATTTGGTATTAAATGTATGTAGCAACTACACATTTCACATGTTTTTATTTGATATTTATAAGAAAAAAACATGGCAAAATTTAATATTAATTGGCACACTTATCCCCGGCCTTCACAATTAAAATAAGGTATTCACATAGTGCTGACTAACTAATGTCACACATAAATATAGCCTGAAACACCACCTTCACCGTCAAAATAAGATATTCAAATAGTGCTAACTAACTAATGTCAAACATAAAGCTAGGCCAAAAAATTGGAGATACCGGCCAATGGCTAAGGTACAAATGCTCTATGTTCCCTGCACACATTCACATTGTTTTGAAGGATATCATATTGTGCTTCCATTGTATTAAATATGTTGACTAAGTAATGGGAAGATATGAAAGAATTGATAAATTTCCTCAGGCCAGTTTTGAAATAACAACATAATAATTTGTTCAATTGACATATATTTATCTGTGACATTAGTTATTCGGCAATATGTGAATACATTATTTTAAGAGTGAAAGTGGTGAGTGAGCAAATGACAAATAATACCAAAGTTTGTAAATTTTTTGTTACAGCTTTGCAAGGTATAAAATCCTATATTCATAAATCTTTAAAACCAACCACTTTGGAGTGGAATAAGATGCAGAATTAAAATTCTGATCCTTGATCTATTTTATGCTTTATGTTTCAGCTCCAAAAAAGAAAAAGAAAAAAACTGAGAATTCATATTATTTATTCTGATAATTTAATTTTGATAAAATTTTATTTGTTTGATCCACTAAATTTTAAAGATGCTGAACATAACTCTAAAAATTGTTTTAGCTTTTCAATATGGAAATATAATACCATTCTCAAGGGAGGAACTATTAATGGGCTAACCTGTATAGCCCAAGTTGAATTAAAAAAAAAAAAAAAATAGTACTACTATTCATATAAGCTCAGTACACATGTAATCAATTTGTAATACTACTCTTCATTTTCTTATTAGCCCAACTGTTCATGTGTTTATTTGGGCTATATGCTACTGTTATCTTCTTGTTCGAACTGTTCTTGTGTTTATCTTTTATTTTTTCTTCCTTAAGCAAGAGCATAAATTATGTTAATTAGAAACCACAATTCAAAAAATTTACAACTACTAGAAAGTGAGGAAACATCTAATTTTTCCTTCAAATTAGGACATAAGTCCATATTCCCTAGAACATGGGCAGTCTTATTTCAAAATCTAAGTACCTTTATCAATTAATAGTTGAATGGATATTTAAGATTCAATTGGATAATTTTTTATTTTATTTTTACTTTGAAAACAAATTCTAATGGGCACTTTAATGGTGGATTATACTTGATTTTAAGTTGAGATCTAAACGTGGTAAATTAGGTTTGTAGGTCCTCTTGGATCGGATCTTCACTAAAAAATGATCAATTTCATAATTTAGTTACTTGAACATGAAAATGAGACCATATTGAACACATTATATATTTCCTTACCATATCTCACTTTTATACGAATTTTTTTTAATATTTTACAACTTTTATTGTGTTCAGTTTCATATTTTCTTATTTTTAACTCTTCTACGTTACAACGACTTTTTGATTGACAAGGTGGGTCTCGGAGTACGTCCGCTTTACTTGATAGGCCTGGAGGGTAGACAAAGATAGCAATCCATTTTTAATAATATATGTGTGCCACCAACTAATAATAATTTGTTCAAGACAAATTGCGAATTCGATGAATATGAATTATTAGAGATTGTGTCCCGAACATAAAGGTCCCCAAATTCAAAAAATGGGAAGATGTCAAAAGAGTTATTTGATTTGCATATCATAAAGTAGTTAATTTACTATTTGATATATATTAATTAAAAATCATTAATACTATTCAACAACTGAAGTTCAAGTCCATTGACCATTTCATATCTTTTTTCTTCACAATAAATCCCAGTCGCTGATAGCAGAGAGGAAAAAAAAAAAACACACTAGTATATCTATCCATAATATTTATTCAGCAAATTAACTTTGAGATACCGGTCAATGGCTAAGGTACAAATGCTCTATGTTCCCTCAACACATTCACATTGTTTTGACGGATATCATATTGTGCTTCCATTGTATTAAATCTGTTGACTAAGTAATGGGAAGATATGAAAGAATTGATAAATTTCCTTAGGCCAGTTTTGAAATAACAATATAATAATATGTTCAATTGACATATATTTATCTGTGACATTAGTTATTCGGCAATATGTGAATACATTATTTTAAGAGTGAAAGTGGTGAGTAAGCAAAAGACAAATAATACCAAATTTTGTAAATTTTTTGTTACAGCTTTGCAAGGTATAAAATCCTATATTCATAAATCTTTAAAACCAACCACTTTGGAGTGGAATAAGATGCAGAATTAAAATTTTGATCCTTGATCTATTTTATGCTGTATGTTTCAGCTCCAAAAAAGAAAAACAAAAAAACTGAGAATTCAAATTATTTATTCTGATAATTTAATTTTGATAAAATTTTATTTGTTTGATCCACTAAATTTTAAAGATGTTGAAAATAACTCTAAAAATTGTGTTAGCTTTCAATATGGAAATATAATACCATTCTCAAGGGAGGAACTACTAATGGGCTAACCTCTATAGCCCAAGTCGAATTAAAAAAAAAAGTAGTACTATTATTCATATAAGCTCAGTACACATGTTATTAATTTGTAATACTACTCTTCCTTTTTTTATTAGCCCAACTGTTCATGTGTTTATTTGGGCTATATGTTGTTGCTATCTTTCTTCTTCGAACTGTTTTTTTGTTTATCTTTGATTTTTTTCCCCTTAAGCAAGAGCATAAATTATGTTAATTAGAAACCACAATTCAAAAAGTTTACAACTACTAGAAAGTGAGGAAACATCTAATTTTTCATTCAAATTAGGACATAAGTCCATATTCCCTAGAACATGGGTAGTCTTATTTCAAAATCTAAACACCTTTACCAATTAATAGTTGAATGGATGTGTAAGATTCAATTGGATAATTTTTTATTTTATTTTTACCCGGAAAACAAATTCTAATGGGCACTTTGATGGTGGATAACAAACATATTTTTATACCTGATTTTAAGTTAAGATCT
The DNA here is from genome assembly GCF_030987335.1 of Cornus florida. Classification (NCBI taxonomy): domain Eukaryota; kingdom Viridiplantae; phylum Streptophyta; class Magnoliopsida; order Cornales; family Cornaceae; genus Cornus; species Cornus florida. The sequence continues at coordinate 23,787,149 of NW_026775581.1, forward strand.
AAACTTGGTAAATTGGGTTTGTAGGTCCTCTCGGATCGAATTTTCAATAAAAAATGATCAATTTCATAATTTAGTTACTTAAACATGAAAGAAAAACAATATTGAACACATTATATATGCCTTTACCATTTCCCACTTTTATAAGAAATTTTTTTAATAATTTACGACTTTTATTGTGTTCAGTTTCATATTTTCTTATTTTTAACTCTTCTACTTTACAACAACTTTTTGATTGACAAGGTGGGTCTCGGAGTACGACCGCTTTACTTGATAGGCCTGGAGGGTAGACAAAGATGGCAATCCATTTTTAATAATATATGTGTGCCACCAACTAATAATAATTTGTTGAAGACAAATTGCGAATTGGATGAGTATCAATTATTAGAGATTGTGTCCTGAACATAAAGGTCCACAAATTCAAAAAATGGGAAGATGTCAAAAGAGTTACTTGATTTGCATATCATAAAGTAGTTAATTTACTATTTGATATATATTAATTAAAAATCATTAATACTATTCAACAACTGAAGTTCAAGTCTATTGACCATTTCATATCTTTTTTCTTCACAATAAATCCCAGTCGCTGATAGCAGAGAGGAAAAAAAAAACACACTAGTATATCTATCCATAATATTTATTCAGCAAATTAACTTTGACATACTTTTCAAAAATCAATCAATATTCCAGCACCATATAACTATTTTTAGGAAAATGATAATCTTTCTTATTAACAAAAAAAAAATACAGAGATGAAAATGTAACAAAAAAATTAGAAAACAAATGTAGTGTAAGTCTATCTCATGTGACATTCAAGCCTACTTATTCAAACTCTAAATATATGTGTAATATAAGTTTCTCATGCAGTGGAGAAGATGATTTAGGGACTGGAGGTGAAGTTGAAGTTGGAACATGTAGTTCGCCTGCCGAAGAGGGTAGAGCTGAACCCTAGCCTCGAAGTTGCCAGATCAAACTGTAGAAGATTGTCCTCTATTTGGTGCCCTCCAATCACTATAGAAGTCCTAGGATTTGATCCACCATCAACAAATCCAAGACACAACACATTGTCACTCACGTACACCATCGAGTTCGAACCGGTCATCGTCCACGCCACGCTCTCGCTCTGCAAAACCAGATAAATGTAGGGCACAGACGGCCCAACTCGAGTGCTAAGAACATTCTCCGAGCTAAAACAAACGTCGAATGGTGCAACCGATGCAACTCTAGTGATGTTACTGGCAGCAGCCTGACCGATAAAGGCCTCAGTGACTGCTCTGTAAATGGAGGTCTCCATGACGGTGTAGGGATTGACCAAGCTTATCTTTGTTCCTCCGTACCCTTCTTTGTTAATCGACAGCAACGAAGTGTTGAGTTGCACGACCGTGTCGCCAATCTTGATGGACTTCACTCCGATGAAATATTCGGCGGAGGGCTCGCCCTGGGAATAGGCCGATGCAGTACTCACGGGGTTGATTAATAGTGGCGTGTAGGTGAGTGACTGAGAGGCATCAATGTCAGGAAGAAGATTGTATGGACCGTTACCGAAGAATATAACACCGTTGGATGATGTGGAGGAGGTGAGACAAATGGCGAATTTTCTGTTGGAGCTGAAGGCGGAGGCAAACTGAGAGGGGAATCCGATTCTGGTTTGGCCGAGTCCCGCCATGCCCATCACACCACTAGCTAGGCCTTGTAGAAGGAAGGTTGGTGCACACGAGAAAATGAAGCTGGACACGGTCACTGCCCGACCGGGGTTTGACCCGTCCGTTGATGCAACCGACACAACGTCCTCAGCAATCTCACCGCCGGTGGCGGTGCGGGTGATGCTGTTGTCCGGAGAGACACCGCATGTGTTGTTGTTGCAGCCTGGCTTGGGTCCATTGTAGCAGTCCCCACAGCCACTGGCTCTGGCGAGTGAGCATTGGGCCGAGCCGCAGCGAGCAGGGCGGTAGGAGGAGGAAACATAGTTGTTTTCACAGTCAACCCATAGGAATTGGCCACCGATATCGACGACGAGGCTTACCGGGACGAGAGGGGTTCTTTGATTGATCTTGGTAAGGTATTGGAGGGTGGAAGGATCTTTGGAGACTGGAAGAACAAGAGCCTTGGGTCGAAAAGAGGTTTGAGCATTGGAGACTGAAGATACAAGAAATTCCTTCCCCTCTTTCTCTCTCTAGAATTCTTGTATTTCAACCAAAAAATCCCCCTCTTTCTTTCCATTACTTCCCCTATTTATAGATATTTACAAATGTTGATGGACTGCTGGATCTAGGCCCGTTCCTCCATGAGTCCTGGTCATCTTTGATGGGCTTATGCGCGTTCGGCCCATATGGCAGTGTCTTTCTATGGGCCTGACCCACCTGTACGGACTGAATGTCGCGTTTGCAAGTCATATCCGGCCCATGTCATCTCGGGCCTCCTCAACTGCCCCCATAATTACCCCTTGTTTAATAAGGGGGTAATTATTGAAGGCGTCTTATCATGACGTTGACGGCTCGAGAAACCCACATGGGGGAACGGACGGTCAGATCCAGAATCAATGTTCCGGGGCTCGATGAATTTCTCGCCTTCCTGACGCTTCGGCCCTCGGGTCCCCCTCGCCTTTATAAGGCTCTAGAATACCACTTCATGCCTTTTTACCGTCTCCATCATCAGTCAAATCTCTCTCTTTTTAGAACAGTGCTAAGCTTTTTCCGGTGAAATCCTTCAAGAGTCATTCTTCTAGTGGTCTTGCAGTGCTCTTTGTTGCTTTCTACCTCAGAGGTTAGTTTTGTTCCTTTTTACTTTCGGCAGGCTTCTTTTTACCCTTTTAGATCCTTCAAACACTTCCACCATGGTTGTAGATCTAGATGTTCTTCGTATGAGACTTACACTTCCTGACAACATCCAAGTTAGGGTTTGCCCTAAGGATGTTAATATTATGACCGGTGCCGGCCTCCTTCCCGGCGAAGTTTTATTTTCAAACCTTCAACTGAATGTCGTTAGGTTCCCTCTGCACCCCTTCTTTAATTATGTCTTCAATAAACTGGGGATATCCCCCTTGCAGGTAAACCCCAATTTCTTTAGAATCATATCCGTTATGCTACTGTTGATTCGTGACAGAAGTCTGGACCTTGACCTTATAGATCTTCTTCTGTGTTATAAGGTCAGTAAGATCCGAACTAACGAGCCCTTTTACCACCTCTACCCGATCGAGAAGATGTCCATATGTACGGACATAATCAAATCTGAAAAGGGTTGGAGGGATAACATCATGGGCATTAGTGGGGCTTGGTCTTCACCGGCTGCAGAGGATTACCCAATCCCGAGCGCCTTTGGCGTCTGTTCTGTTTCCTCATATAAGAAATTCAAATCTCACAAAAACGATTGCCCCTGCGAAACATGTGTTCCTTGCTTTTGTACTTTCTTATGCCGCTCCTTAGGAATACCTTGTGATGACTTGAGCTACAGTGTTTGCAGGGATAGGAGTAATTACTTGAAGAAATACGTTCTGAACGATATTCCTTCCTGCTCAGACCTCCTCACTTCAGACAACCTCCTAGCGCTCTCATCCCTCGGCTATACCATGAGCAGGCTTCAGATTCCCTCCTTTGGCAGGAAGAAAAATACTCCCCCAGCCACTTCTGCTGCTGGGGCAACCTCCTCTCCTGTATCAGCCTCTTCCTCAGCTACCATCTCTGACACCATCCTTAGCACGGTGGCTATTGACTCTGTTGTCAGCACCCCTGCTACCAACCCGGAGCGCGTCTCCACAAATCACTACAGCCCCTGCTGCCACTGGGGGCGCTCGGGACAAAGAACGAGGCAAAAGGCCTCATCCTGACAGTGGAGTCGACCCCGAGGAGGAACCTCTCATAAGAAGGACCCGGGTCTCTGGGCCGGGTGCTCTCTTGCATCGCCCGGTCAGAGCTCCTGCCCCCTCCGGGCCTGTTGCAGCTGGTGCCTCTGCTTCTGCTTCAGCCTCCCCTTCTCTTCCCACTTTACCACCATGGGCTCCTCGGTACACCCGAACGGATGGGACGTTCGTGAAGCCGAACGAGACCATGCTAAAGGATGGCCAGACCGCCATGGCGTATTATAGGAGCATGTGGACTCCGAAAGACCTTGAGGGGGCGAAAGGTCTATCCCAGAAGGATGTGTTCAGCCGCTTTCCCCAATCTACCATGGAGGTGACTTTTATTTTTCACCTCATGAATCCTCTCATATTATTTGGTCTTGCCTTCGTCCGACCAGACTATCGGTTTAACCATTATTAATGTATATCTATGCAGACTTTGTTCGGAATGATGGCTATGCAGAAGCAGGTCGAAATGGGGAATGCCAGGGCTCGTAAGTTTTCTGATAGCCTGGAGGTGGCCAATAAGGAAAACGACCTTCTCGCCAGCAAGAATACCGAGGTATTGGCTCGGCTTAAAAAAACCGAACAAGAAAGAGATATCTTGAAGAAGGAGAACGACTCTCTTTAGGATGAGAAGGATACCCTCCAGCTTGAAAAGAGCGTCTGGCAGACTGAGCGTGATTCAATCAGAGACGAAAAGGCAGAGCTCCAGCGCCTTCTGGCTGATGAACAGTCTACTCGGATGGCTTTTGAGAAGAGAGCTCTGGACGAGCGTACTGCTCTGATTGATACCATCAGCAGAGTGAACGGTGGGATGCTGGCTCTTCATGCTCGGTTCTCGAGGGTCGGCGCTCTTAGATATGCTCAAGGATTCTGAGAAGGTTTCTCCGACCGAGTTCCGGATGAGGGACAGACCAGCTCAACTCCAGATGAGGTTGATAAGGATTTAGGGATTGACCCTCTGGGGGTCTATGTTGACCCAGAACCCACCGAAGTGGAGCATATATTTGATGAGTGCCTGGACATTGCTTCCTCTAGGATAACTACAGCTCCTCCTACCGCTCTGCCTCTAACCGCTCCTCAATCGTCAACTGTGGTACCTCCCATAGCCACTGCTGACGTTGGCCCTCAGCAGAATGACTCTGTTATTCATCTTGATTCCCCACCTCGTGAGGGTGAGATGGCTGATAGGACCGAGGAGGCGGGTCGACACAACTAGGAGGCTGTCGGTACTGAGGCAGCTAGCTAGGACTCCTCCGGACTCTTCGATTCCATACTTTTTTGTAACAATGTGACTTGAATATTTCATTTTTTGTAAATCCAATGCTTATTATGAATGAGATGACAGAATTCTTTTTCTCTTTTTCCTTTGTGTTGCGCTCTGTTCAAACCCATTTTCAATATATATATTCCTTTTCTCTCTTTTCTTTTATATTAACTTTGTCGTGTGCTTGTTTATGGCAAGTGCTTGGCGTTCGGCTTGCGGTGCCAGCTGCCACTTATCTTGCTCAAGTGCCTGGCGCTCGGCTAGAATGCCACTTGCCACTTGGCTTTTTTCATCATTCATTTTTTTTTTTTTTTTTTAGCAAGTATCTGGCGTTCGGCTTATGGTGCCAGCTGCCACTTATCTTGCTTAAGTGCCTGGCGCTCGGCTAGAAAGCCACTTGCCACTTGGTTTTTAATTTTTTAGCAAGTGCCTGGCGTTCGGCTTATGGTGCCAGCTGCCACTTATCTTGCTTAAGTGCCTGGCGCTCGGCTAGAATGCCACTTGCCACTTGGCTTTTCATTTTTTAGCAAGTGCCTAGCGTTCGGCTTATGGTGCCAACTGCCACTTATCTTGCTTAAGTGCCTGGCGCTCGGCTAGAATGCCACTTGCCACTTGGCTTTTCATTTTTTAGCAAGTGTCTGGCGTTCGGCTTATGGTGCCAGCTGCCACTTATCTTGCTTAAGTGCCTGGCGCTCGGCTAGAATGCCACTTGCCACTTGGCTTTTCGTTTTTTAGCAAGTGCCTGGCGTTCGGCTTATGGTGCCAACTACCACTTATCTTGCTTAAGTGCCTGGCGCTCGGCTAGAATGCCACTTGGCACTTGGCTTTTCATTTTTTTATTTTTTATTTATTTTTAGCAACCCATTGAAAAGGAAAGTTATTTTTATAAATTTTGGGAATTTGCACATTCATACGTACTTGATTGACAACAAACAACACCCAATAAAGCCGAAACTTAGCTTTTATTGGTAGTACCTCTTCAGAGACGTGGCATTCCAGGGCTTGCTGACCAACCTTCCCGCCATGGTTTCTAACGTATATGCCCCCTTGCCTATGACTTCTGCAATTCTGTATGGGCCTTCCCAGGGTGGCATCATTTTTTTGACTATCCCCACCTTTCTTTTCAGAACCAGATCGCCAGGGGCAAAATCTCTGCGTTTCACTCTTTTGTTGTGACTATTCGCCAATACTTGCTGGTATGATGCTAACCTTATTGCTGCAGCGTCCCTCCTTTCGTCTATCATATCGAGGTTCAATCTTAACATCTTGTCGTTCTGATCTCGACTCCATGCTAACCTTCTGATAGTTGGGACCAAGTGCTCAACCGGTATAACCGCCTCGGTACCATATGCCATTGCAAACGGGCTCTCCCCAGTCGGCCGCCTTGGAGTGGTTCTGTAAGCCCATAGGACGTTCGGGAGCTCATCCAACCACTTCCCTTTATGGTCCTCCAGCTTCTTCTTAATGCAGGCGAAAATGGTTCTGTTTGTAATTTCTGCTTGCCCATTGGCCTGAGGATGACTTGCTGCAGCCAACTTCTGGTTAATTCCATACTCCTCCAGCAGCTCTCTTACTTGCTTGCTGTCGAGGTTCGTGCCATTATCCATGACTATTGATCTTGGAACGCCGAAACGGCAGATAATATTGTTCCAAATAAATCGTCTCACATGAGTCTGAGTCACGCTAGGATATGGTTCTGCTTCCACCCACTTAGTGAAGTAATCCGTGGCCAGTAACACATACTTGTTCTGAGCTCTTGCCGTTGGCAGAGGACCGACCACATCCATCCCCCATTGCGCGAAAGGCCATGGCGAGGCCATTACGTGCAATTCCTCAGGTGGTTGGTAGATCAATGGTCCGTATCGTTGGCATTTATCACACCTTCGAGAGAACTCCTCCGCATCTCTTGACATGTTCAGCCAGAAATACCCTTGTGTCATTGCTTTATGCGCTAACGATCTTCCCCCAGAATGATTGCCACACACACCTTCATGAATAGCTCGCAATACCTGCTACGACTCTGCGGGGGTGACACACTTCAAGTATGGGCCAGAGTAGGATCTTCTGTACAGCTGGTTATGCACGATGGCGTATTTTGCGGCATTCTTTTTGAGTTTCCTAGCTTCATCCCTTTGCATAGGCAAAACGCCATCTCGAATATAAGTAATGATGGGGTCAATCCAACTCGGTTCATACGGTATGACGTTGACTTGCCAAGGGTCAGAGTCCAAAGGTTCTTCGAAAATGGATGGCTGGGTCAATATTCCTACTGGAATCACCCTCGCCAATGTTTCACCGGAACTCGAAGCACTACATGCTAACCGGTCCGCATCTGCGTTCTGTTCCCTCGGTAACTGTATGAATTCAATCTTTGCAAAGTCCTTGGCTTTATGCAGAACGGCAGAACGATATGCCTCCATCATGTCATCCTTGGTCGCGTACTCACCATTTACCTGCCGAACAATCAACTGTGAGTCACTATAAACAATCAAACTTCTAACCTGTAGCTCTCTGGCCAACTTTAACCCATTCAGCAACGCTTCGTATTCTGTTTCATTATTGATGGCTCGGAACTCAAGTCTGAGTGCTTAACTCAAAGAAGTACCCTCTGGGGTTTGCAGTTTAACCCCAATTCCAGCCCCCATCTGGTTAAAGGAGCCATCCACATAAAGTTTCCAAGAGCCGCACCTGAGGTCTTCTTCCGTATCTTCAGAGTCACATTCTAGCAGGAAATCGGCTACCGCTTGTCCTTTGGCAGCTGTTCTTGGCTCATATGTTATGTCAAATGAACTTAACTCTATGGCCCATTTTGTCATTCTGCCCGAGAGTTCTGGCTTGTGTATAAGCACTCTGATTGGAAAAGTTGTTAGAACAGCTATAGGGTGGGATTCGAAATAATGCCTCAACTTTCTTTTTGCGTTTACCAGTGCAAGTATCACCCGTTCGGCCTTAGAGTATTTTCGTTCTGCCTCGGTCATTGTTTTACTGACATAAAATACCGGGTGTTGCACGCCTTCCTTGCAATGAATCAGAACGGCACTTGTCGCAACACTAGATACTCCAAGATACAAAAATAACTTTTCTTCTGGATCCGGGGCTGACAAGACTGGTGGGTTCTGCATATATTCCTTCAGATGGGTCAATGCTTGTCGTTGCTCATCTCCCCAGACCTGTCTTCCATGACTCCGAATCGTGTCAAAGAACGGCTTGCAGCGGTCTGACAATTTTGAAATGAATCGACTTAATGCAGCTATTCGTCCTGTGAGGGCTTGCACCTCTCTGATCGTCTTTGGTTCGGCATTTTTAATCAAAGCCTCTGCTTGAGCGGGGCTAACTTCGATGCCTCTGCGGTTGACCACGTGTCCCAAAAACTGACCGGAACTCACACCGAACGAGCACTTGGTTGGATTGAGCCTCATCCCATATCGCCTCAACACATCAAATATATCTTGCAGATGTTTCAGATGATCATTCTTCTTCCTACTCTTTACCACCATATCATCAATATAGGCTTCCACAATCTTTCCTATTTGATCCTTGAAAATTTTGCTAACAAGTCTTTGATAAGTTGCTCCCGCGTTCTTTAGTACGAAAGGCATAACTTTGTAATAGTATGTCCCTCGCTCGGTTACAAAAGAAGTTTTTTCTTCATCTGCCGGGTCCATAGGGATCTGATTATAACCTAAATAAGCGTCCAGAAAGGTTAAGCGTTCATACCCGGTGGTAGCATCCACCATTTGATCAATCTTTGGCAGCGGGAAGCTATCCTTCGGATAGGCTTTGTTCAAATTGGTGAAATCAATGCATACTCGCCATTTCCCATTCTTCTTCTGCACGACAACGACGTTAGACAACCAATCAGGGTAGTGTACTTCTCTGATAAATCCCGCATCAAGCAGCCTATCAACTTCCTCGGCTATGATTTGGTTACGTTCTGGAGCAAATCTTCGTTGCTTCTGTTTTACTGGTTTGAAATTAGGATTGACATTCAAAGAATGACAGGATACGGAGGGATTAATTCCAGGCATGTCTAGGTGACTCCATGCAAATACATCGGCATTGTGAGACAAGAAGTCAGCTAGCTCTTGCCGCTCTTCCCTGGTCAGTCTTATTCCTACTCTGGTAGTTCGTTCTGGCCTGGACTGATCGATCTGCACATCCAGAAGGGGCTCTTCGGTCAAGTCAACTGACTCCTCCACCCTGTTCTGCTTGGGCGGAGGTTCCTGTAATTGCTATCTGGGGCTTGCCGGTTGGACGGGCGCCTTCCCTTTCCCAGCATACTTTAGTGTGACGGAATAGCACTCTTTGGCTGCAACCTGATCCCCACGAATGTCTATTACCTTATTTTCATCGGGTCCGAGGCACCTCATGACCTGATGCAAAGTTGAGGGTACTCCTTGGACTCTGTGAATCCATCCTCTTCCCATCAGGAGATTGTACGAGGGGTGAATCTCCACAACCACAAAAGTTTCTATAAGAGTTCGTTCTGCAGCTTGAACTTCTACTTCCACCATTCCGACGAGCTCCACCCTCTTGCCATCGAATCCTAACAAGGGATTTCCAGTGGGCTTGAGCCTCTCTGGTTTAATCTCGAGCCGATCAAATGTGTCCCTCGGCATGACATTCGCACTACTCCCGGGATCGATCAGAACTCTGCGCACCAAGCAGTCCGCCACTGTCAAACTGACTACCAACGGGTCTTCATGGGGGATCTGAACACGCTGCAGGTCTGTCCTGTCGAACTTTATCTGTATCGATGTGATCTGCTGGTGTAGAGTATTCACACTGCTGACCCTTTTCTTCATCTGCGCCTGCCGTAGGCGCGCTCGGAGCAGCTCATCTGAATCTTCGCTGGGCTCGGGTCGACCGTGGATAGCATTGATTATACGAACTGGTTGTCAATTGTGGGAGCTTTGTTTATGGCTCCTTTTTACTTGTTCCATCGGTCGATTCTGCTCTGTCGCCGAGCCTTGAACGTAACTCGCGAACTCCCCTCTAGCTATCAACATCTCCACTTGCCTTCTCAAATTCCTGCATTCATTAGTCTGATGACCGAAATCGGAATGGAAAGCACAATATTTAGTCTGATCCCTCTGTTCGAGGAGTTGCCTAATTGGCAGTGGTGGATGAAACTTATCTTTGTTCTCCTAATATAGCCTCGCCAGAGTGACCTTCAGCGGAGTGATCAGCTCTTCCTCTCTGGTCCTTTTTTCTGCCTTCCAGGAGGTCTAACGCTGCGGCTGAGCCTGCTTCTGCCTGATCTTTGCCTTGGACTTCTCCTCGGTCGACACGAGCGACGCTGTCCGAGCGTTGGCTGCCTCATCTTCTTCTAGGCGCACAAAGCCGTCGGCTCTTTCATTGAGTTCATCCATAGTCGTCGGCGTGTTCACCACCAGATTGGTATGCAACGGAGTGCCACGTGTCATGGCTAACTTGAAGGCTTGAACCGCTGTAGAAGGGTGGCATTCGATCACCATACTCTTAGTGAGATTAAACCTGGTGAGAAAAGCCTGGAGACGTTCATCTTTGTGCTGTCTCATTGTGAATAGGCTTGAAATGTCCTTTAGCGGACGCTTGTTCCCATAGTACTGACTTATGAACTGATCGCACAGATCTCGGAAGCTACCAATGGAGCTCTTAGGCAAGTTCTTGAACCAGCTGAGCGCAGGTCCAGCTAGACTTGTAGGGAAACATTTGCACATTAAAGCATCGTTTTCCGTATTCAGGGCCATCTTCAACTGGATATGGTACACATGATCGATCGGATCGGTTGTTCCGTCAAACAGAATAAATACTGGCATAACAAACTTCCTTGGATGAGGGGCATTCAGGATCTCGTCAGTGAATGGTGAATCAACCGTTCGAGCTGCGGATCGGAGCGCTTCATTCTCTCTTTGGCGCCCGGTGGTAGCTCTGTGGGCTACGGTTCTGCTCTCCGAACCGCGATGAGTGATTATAGCCATGGAGGGCCGGTAGGACGGATCGAACGATCGTTGCTCTATGAGCTCTCTTTGCCAAGGCGACGCAACTTGGCGGCGATCAACCTCTATCACCTCCTCTCGGTTGAACCTTTCCCGATGCGGATCTAAGGTCATGGCTTCATTCTGTCTGATCTGCTCATGTCGCGGATCAACGTGAGTCGATCCTTCGTGATCCTCAACTCGACGAGCATTTGGCGGCAAATCACGGTGGAAAGCTGACTGACTATTCTCGTCCTGCTCGCCTTGATGCGCGATATTAGATTGAACACCTCCTTCTCCGGCCGGAGGTGGACGCGAAACCGCGGGCATTTGCTGATGTTGCATTCCAGCTTTCAATTCTGCATTCTCTTTTTTGAGAGCCTCGATCAAGTTCATCAACTCCTCAAGCTTTGTTTGCTGGACAGCCTCCATCGGATTGGAGCTTTCACCTATCATTATTCCTGAACGGAGTAAAGGCATTAATCTCAAGTTCGCGAGTAGATCCGAGCTTCATGAGTGGGAATTTTTCAGATCTGGTTTCGAATTCTCCGAATTATGCTCACGGTTGACGAGATCTGAATTGTCCAAATTCTAAATCCGTCAGATCCTGCCACAATCGAACAACTCGTTGTTGCGTAGATCTGAAGCCACTTCTGCCAAAGCTTGAGGAACTAAAATTCCTCCAGAGTAGGTCACAATCGCTCAGATCTGGATCTAACTCCCAAAGATCGAGTCTCGATCAACCGAATTGGTCTGAATCCACGCGATATTAGTCATTGATCAACCAATCTTCCATGCGATTCCCACAGACGGCGCCAATTGAAGATACAAGAAATTCCTTCCCCTCTTTCTCTCTCTAGAATTCTTGTATTTCAACCAAAAAATCCCCCTCTTTCTTTCCATTACTTCCCCTATTTATAGATATTTACAAATGTTGATGGACTGCTAGATCTAGGCCCGTTCCTCCATGAGTCCTGGTCATCTTTGATGGGCTTATGCGCGTTCGGCCCATATGGCAGTGTCTTTCTATGGGCCTGACCCACCTGTATGGACTGAATGTCGCGTTTGCAAGTCATATCCGGCCCATGTCATCTCGGGCCTCCTCAGAGACACAGAAATGAATAGGATAGAAGAGAGAAGGAGAAGCTGAATAGAGGAAGCCATTGTCGATCTAGCTAGATAGGATGATGGTGTTTGAGGTGGTGGAAGGCCACCTCTATTTATATATTGTGGATTTGCATAGTTTCTGCGGTGATTAGCCGCCGTGGACACGCCAAAGTCAATGAGGGCTGCTTTCACTTGCCAGCTCAGCGAATCCAGAAGCATTAGGTTTACGACTTTGACTTCCAGATTTTATTTTTTATTGTTTAATTTTTTATTTCCAAGAAATCGAATTCCTGTATTTGCAAGAAATGTTTGCATCGAATTCAGGCCCCTGGCCAGATAAAAAAATAAAAATAAATCAAGGGTTGTCATCCGTGGAATATTTCTGGTCGTTTGCCAACTTTCTTTCATCATCATCAATCAACAAAATGAGTCCTCATATTTGCAAGATATGTTTACGTGGAATTCAGGCCTTTTGCGAAAAATTAAAAATTAAAAATTAAAAATAAAAAAAATTCAAGGTTCGTTATACGTGGAATTCAGGTCCTTTGATTATCTTCATTATTATTATTAATATGCATATGCTAATTAAAATTAAGTGGAATTATTAATATGTTTATGTTCAGTATTGTATCTGTACAAAGAAAATTATTTATATTTACCGGAAAAAAAAAGTTATTTATAGGATAGCATAATTAATTTCACTTCCTATTCAGTACCATGTTAGAGAGTACCATTTTCCTACGGTAAATGAGATTTATTAATGTAACACCAACTATGTGAGGTTGACAAATATCATGCCGACAGACTAACAGGTATACTATTCAAACACTTTGGCGCGGCATAATAGGGGATTTGATCTGATCAAATAAGTAATGCAGTGGACTCACACAATGGTCAACTAAATATTCACTTCAAACATTTTGGTTAACGGATAAGTGGGGAGAAAAACTCAATTACAACTAGAAGCTTTCACCTTTTCTATATTATAATGTTCTTGTATCCTATAATACTAGTAATTTTTATAATAATAGAATGTTTTATTTATAACGGTTCACTCCACCACATATAACCACTTTATTTATTTATTTGTTTTTATCAGGCGATGTAAGATTGTGTGTCCATAACTCATTCAGTGTGATAACTTGTTTAGTGGCTCGCACAAGGGCAGATCCAATGGTGGACGAAGTTGGGCTTCAGCCCCACCCCGAAAAAAAAAAAAAAAAAATTACCATACTACTTTAAGCCCAGCCCAAAAATAATAATAATAATAATAATAATAATAAAATAAAAATAGTAATGATAGCCCAATCCAAAGTTAGTCCAGTCCAAAATTAGCCCACTCCATTTTAAAAGGCTGGATCCGCCCTTGGTCTCGCACCCACACACATGATCATCACAATCCACTCCCTTGGAGGGCTTGACGTTCCCGTCGACACATTTTCAACTAAACCTGGCTCTGATACTATTTGTAACGACCCACTCCACCACATATAAATACTTCACCTTTCTCGATGTGAAATTGTGCACTTATAACTCGCCCAGTATAATAGTCTGGCAGTGTTTTGCACCTGCTCACAACACACTCGTCCACAGAATCATTACAATTCCACTTTCACGTATAAAAATAATTGTGATAAGAATAAAGAATGGATTGAATAATGATGGACTTATTACGTAAAAATAATCATCATATAATAATATGGAATAAAAACACTGCCAACATACGTAAATGATCTATAATATCAAACTTTAATTACCATCGTAGCTACCTTTATCTTGCACGTGTGCATAGTGGTGAAATTTTCAAACGGTTAAAAGATGAAAGCCGGTTTTAATTTTGATCACAAATTACAATTAATAGAGTCAAATGGACAATTCATGGCCATGTTTCGACCCAATTAATCATGCATCGAAATCAAATGCATGCATGAAAGGAAAATGGTAGTGATTGATGTACGTGGATATTCTATTACACTGCTGGAAATACATAACCAATCCAAACCGATCGAGATTGCATTTGAGGTATATATATATATATTGGTTTGACGTGAAAACTTTAACAATTATTGATCCTTTTACAACTCACACTTATCAATTAAGTTCGAATTTACTTACTCAAAGAGAGTCAAACACAATATAGTCTATATATGTAGAGTTCTTGTATTAACTACTGAACAATTGGAACTATCTCGTGCGGGCTTTTGGATGTTAATAACAATAATATTAAAAAGTTGAAGAACCTAGTATTTTATTGAATGGAAAATTTAAATCCCTCTAAAGAAAGTCTTCATAAACTATTATCATTATACTAACTCAAATTGAAGGAATACAATTTAAAATTTAGGGGTATCGGGTTTCTGCATATGCTCGATTTTTATTGAATTTAACTTTAAGTAACAGATGCAGTTGTAGTTTTGTTAATTCTTTCATTTGATAGTTCTTTTTTCTTTTTTCCTAGTTGGTATTTTATTCAGAGTTCTTGTTTTGTTGAAATTTTAGTTGGTTGTTTATGTTATTTGAGAGCTCTTGTTTAGTGAGATATCAGTTTATTTCTTTGAGAATTTTTTTTTTTTTTTAGTTTGTTTCGTTGAAATTTAAGTTTGTCTTTGTTTTTTTTTTTGGGCATAAGAATGGAAGGCATCTTGTGAGGTGGAATGGTTTAAAATATTTTCGTTTTAAAATAGTTCCCTATAACTTGAGAGCTGAGACTTGGGTTGCCGTGTAGATGTTGGTAGAAGTGTTGGTTTCTTTTTGTCGGACCATCCTTCTGTCTGTCACCACCCAAAGATAGAGGAGATACTAGACTACAATAAGAGTGCATAACGGGTCTGACCGGGACAGCCAGGCCCGCTGTCTTGGGAGCCGAGGCCCGAGGCTGTGGGCTTTAATTTTTTAACAAGCCGGGCCTAAATTCATTTTTGAGCGCCCAAGCCCGGCCCTTGGGGTTGACAAGACGGGATGCGGGCTTAAAATGGGCCGGGCTACGGGCTTTTTTATTACTATTTTCTTTGTAAAGCAATGCATTATGTTATTGTTGCATGAATTTGACTTTTACTTAATTTATGAAAAAAAATCCTTTATAAAATGTAAGTTCACCAACTTTACTTTGGTTACTGGAACTTTAAAACTTCAGCATGAAATTTTAAAACAATTAACTTAAGTCTTACGTAAACTTAACATGTGTCTTATATAAAATCCAATAACTAATCGTATAATTTATAAAACAGTTAACTTAAGTTCCAAAGTCCAAACTAACTCATGTTTGAATCCAGTAAAAGAATATCGCGCCATGAGTAAAAAAAATGCTTAAAAGTTAGTTTAGAATGTCAATAGTAAAAGAATAAAAATTGAAAAAACAGTAAAAAATGAAAAACTTAACATGAGTAACTTGGATATATAGATATAAATTAATATAAAGTATCACGACTTTGGTGGACGGGCTAGCGAGCCTTCGATTGTTGTAATTGAATCACCATGTACTTCATTCGATCAGAGCATGTTCTTGTTTTTCCAAACTTTCCTCTAATGGGTTTATAGACATCTCTTTCCTTATAAGATTATGCAATAGACAACATGCCAAAATGATTCGAGTTTGTGTTGTAGTCGAATAATAAGGACTCTTCAGAATTGCCCAACGCATCTTAAATAGTCCAAAGCATCTCTCTATCACATTCCTTGTCAAAGAATGCTTCATGTTGTAAAATTCTCGAGTAGTAGGTTGGTGTCCATCCCTCCAATCATTCGAGTGATATCTTTGTCCTCTATATGGTGCAAGAAATCCTTCACAATTTGCGTACCCAGCATCAACAAGATAGTAGTAACATATATTGGTAATAAGTATAAGTGTACCAATTGGAAATTCTATTTAAAATTTAGTTGAAGTGTAAATATTATTTTTTTTTAATAAAAAAAGCTTGAGAAACTTTAAATCCATTTCTATTGTCCATTGCTTCTCAAAGCACTCTATTATCAGCAATTGACCCTTCCCACCCAGGTAATATGTAGATAAATTGCATGTCTTTTGAACACACTCCTAACATATTTGTAGCAATTTCACCTTTGCGTGTTCTATATCTAGGCTTATCTTTTATTGGTACCCTTACCTTGATGTGTGTCCCATCTAAAGCTCCAAGGCAATTCTAATTTTTTTTTTTTTTTTAGGAAAAAAAAAGTCATTATGGTTATTAATAAATAAAAGATATATTCTTTCAAAAAAATAAAAATAAAGATTAATTACCTTAAACCATTTCCACCTCTCATCAGTTGAATTAACAAGAAGCGGCTCTAGTTTTTTAAGTAAGACTTCTTCAAAACGCACGAGAGCATTCAACACATCTTGAAAGTGTCCATTGATAGTTTCTCCTACCGCTCAAATCGAAATTTAATAACCCGATTCTTGACATGATCTGCAAGAATGTGAATAAGCATTGCTACTTATTCATCTATCGACATATTTTGGGCATCTTTTAACCCTCCTATACTTGTAAGCATGGAGCACAATTTGGTTAACTTGCCTATTCATCATAAGTTATTCTATTCAAGTCACATCACTTGCATAAACTAGTTTGTATATAATTTCTCTATTTTGGTAAAAGTTTATGACATATCTTGAGTTTAATAATCACCTTTGATTACAGAAGTCTAATATACAGCATATTAGATGAAACCACCAATTTACCGCATACAATATATTTAATATAAATACATTTATTGGTGCTAATTTCTTTTTCCTTATCATCTTCCTTGTCCCTAAACATAGGCGAGCCATAACTGCATAAATTTAACTTAATTATGAGATGCAATTATAAACCTTAAATATAGATTAAAAAATAATAATAATAAAAAGCAAATTATTCAACAACTCAAGCTAGAATTTAACAAAGCCTGCAAGTTCTAGTAGAGCCCATATAACAAAAGTAGCCAGTTCCACTTAAATTAACAACATGTAAAAATGTCCAAAACTAAAATTATTTGATTCTAGCATGCTATTAGTAAAAGCTCTAAGGCACACTACTAAAATTTATTTATTTGAATAGTAAGTATATATATATTATTATGGGAGCACAAAAATGAATAGTATATGATAGCAACAAACTTTCAAAAGAATTCTTTTCCCTGTCAATTAAATAAGCAATTCCTACTCCAAACAATGTCCTCGAATGAATGTTCAATAGTTAATCTCAATTGCTTAGATGTCAACCCATATAGATTTTGTAAGTGAATATTTGATTCTGCATTCATATTAAAAAAAATTAAAAAAAAATTAAAATTAAAATTAAAATTAAAATTAAAAACCGACAACAATAATAACAACACCACAAATAAACAATTCCACTTGATTAATAGGTCAGTAATAAATAAATATTAATGATTGTTAATTTTTATTTTATATTATCATTGCTTCATATATAAATGTTTGAAGAGAGAAAGATGGAGAAATCACACAAACGTTTGAACACAAAGATACAAAAAACAAAAAAAAACAAAAAAACAAAAAAAAAAAATACAAAATGAAAAAAGTGATATACTCAGAAGATAAAGAAATTAATACCTGTAATTTGGTTAAAGGTCCTACAACTTTTTATCAATGGCCGACCTGGGTATATTCAGAAGAGAGTAAAGGTGAAAAACCTTTACCACGTCTAATAAAGAAGCTCGAGAAATGTGAAAGATTTTTTGTCTATGCAAAAGATTTTTGCCTGTTATTGGAATGCGAAGAAGGACTTATCGGGAATATTACAAAAATATTTAATCTTACTATGGAATGGAATGGCCATTCCATAGGTTTAGTAATGGAATGGATTTTCATTATAATGGAATGGTTATTTCATTCCATTCATGCACACTAAACAAATGAATGGTTGAAATGGACATTCCATTTCATTCCATTTCTGCACACAAAATGTAGCATAAGTGGATTAAAATAAGTACCGAGACAATGACATAAATGTGATATATAAGTCATTGTATGCCTTAAAATATTCTTGATATATCAACTAGTGTATTTGATAAGAAAGGTTTTATATGAGATAGCATATTATATTCTCAATAAAGTAAGATTGAGATAATATTAGCTAAGATAACAAAAACATAGCAAAATTTGATATGAAAGATTTTATATGAGATAACATAGTATATTCTCAATAGAGTATGATTGAGATAATATTAGCTATGATAACAAAAGCCTAGCTAAATTTTATAGATGTGAATCTCAAATATAAATACTAGTCAAAGTATATCACTGGTTGAGATTGTAAGTCATCTTACAAATTGTGATTATTTGAACATTTTCAATCCAGGATATGGTCATTGAAAAATGATAAATAAGGTAATTGAGATACACCATAAGTCAAATATTGCATAGATCGAGGAATCTAACTAAATTGGAGGTGTAACAGTAAGGATGGCAACGGGGCGGGGTGGGCGGGAACTGCATTCCCCATACCCATCCCCGATGCATTTTTCATTCCCCATCCCCTCCCCCATCCCCGCTTAAAATTTTGCCAGAATCCCCATACCCGCCCCCGCCCCCGACACCTGATCCCCGTCCCCGGCCCCGGCCCCGTTGCTATAGCACAAAATTTAATGTTTCTAAAAAATTAAGTTATAAAAAGAACAAAATTTAAAGAACACTTTTTATAGTTCTATTTGAAAGTTGTTCCAGAAAACTAAACCAAGCAATACATTTTTAAATGAGCTTAAGATGGCAGGCACTCTAACTGATCCAATTCATCCAAGTTAACATTTGACACAAAATTTCACTTTTCTTTAGATTCTGGAAGCATAAATTGATACTAAATGCAACAAAATTACCAGAGTTCAAATAGGGTCAAAGATGCTAGATAGAATTATAGATTTCCAAAAAACAAAAATATATCTTTCCAAACAAACATCAACCTTGACTAAGTAGAACAAAAGTAGCTAAAACAAAAAAAGTTCCAAATATATTAAGCCATCCATGCATCACTTCAAAAAAGCAAGTTTGCATGTCCTGAGTTGTTAGAGCTGGACAGTAACTTCAAAAAAGCAAGTTTGCATGTCCTCAGTTGTTAAGAGCTGGACAGTCACTTCAAAAAGGCAAGTTTGCATGTCCTAAGTTGTTAAGAGCTAGAGAGAGTCACTTCAAAAAAGTAAGTTTGCATGGCCTGAGTTGTTAAGAGCTAGAGAGTCAAGGTCTGTTGTCAATTATTTACTTGAGATACAAAAAATAAATTTTGTTTTTGTTAAAAACAATGATTGTTCCTGTAGCAAGAATAAAATATATTGCTAATAAAAAAAAAAATTAAAATAAATTAATACCTTAATTCAAAACATCATATTTTGAAGAATCATCATTCATCATCACAATCGCAAAATATATTGGCATTGGATGGGTTTAAGTCTGCACAAGCTCCTAAAAAACAAAGCAAAATATTTTAGATAGCTATTAAATAAAATAAAAAAAATTAATAACATAATTTTTAGAATTAATTACCATCTTCTTCACTCAATAACCAACCTTGGGCACACATCAAAGCCTCCAAAGTAGTCGGATGAAGTTTGCTACGATGTGGACTAACCAATCTACCACTGGTGCTTAAAGCAGCCTCGGATGATACTGTAGACATGGGGATAGCTAAAATGTCCCTAGCAATCTTTTGCAAAGTAGGAAACTTAATTCCATTTGTCTTCCACCAGCATAAGACATCAAAAGTAGTTGTTCTAGGCAACACATTTTCATCCAAGTAAAAATCCAGCTCACTCTTTGCTGGCACATTACTTAAACTTATGTTCACAAACAAATCAAACTTTGAGAGATCATCATCCTCCTCAAAATTCACATCTTCAGCTGAAGAAAGAATATTAGAATGTGAACTCCCTGCACTATTTACATTTGAGCTAGCTGAAGAAGGAATATTAGAATATGAACTCCCTGCACTATTTACATTTGAGCTTGCTTTGCTTTGGTACTCACAAACTAAATCATGACAACTTTGTCGAACCTTTTCAATTTTATCTAATGCTTCACCACCATAAATTTTAGGAAAATAATATTCAACCAATTTCATTTTGTATCGTGGATCTAAAACCACCGCCATTGCCATCACCTCATGACAAACATCCCAATATTTCAGAAATTTCACCATCATTTTTGCTGCCATCATTCTAATGATCTCAAGTGGGCTTTCAAGCCAACTAGACAATGCAACTCTAATTTCACAAATTTTTTGAAAATAGCAATTTGAAGTAGGATAATTAGATCCAGAAAACAACTCCGTAGTAGAATAAAATAATTTCAGCTTTGCACAAATTTCTTTCCCCCTTTCCCAATCTTCATTAGTTGGTACTTTAGTGTAAAGCCTCTCACATATTTCCAACCTTGGGAACACATCTTTATATATTAAAGCGACTTCAGGCATAAGATATGTAGAGTTCCAACGAATTTTACAATCCAAGCATAGCTTTTTATTACATGGAATCTTTAATTGGCCAGCCGATTCTAAAAAAATTTCAATCTTACCCAGAGTTGCTGTTCAAAAATACACACTATCACGGATTATTTCAATCCCATCCCCCATTACTTCTAACCCATCTTTCACAATTAAATTCAAGATGTGTGCACAACATCTCATGTGAAGAACCTTCCCCTCAAGTAATAGTGTACTTGAATCAATCTTGTCTAATGCTATGTTTGGTTGGAGGGATGGATTGAAGAGGGATGGATGAGAGGACGGATGGATGAGGCTTTTCGTGTTTGGTTGGAGGGAAGGGAAGAGAGGGAGGAAGCAAGGAGGGTTGTTGCATCCATCCTTTCTTCATGTTTTTCTATCCGCCCAATTTTGGGGGGAAGAGAGAAGAGAAAAAATGAATAACTACCAACAATATGCAATTTCCAATTTTAACCTTTTTAAAAAAATTCAAATGGATATCTACTTGTTATTATTTTATACAGTGAGGATATATTGGTAAAAAAATTATAAAAAATCTCTTTCCCTTCCTCCAACCAAACAAAAAAAAGTATCACCCTATCCATCCTTTCTACTATCTATTCCATTCAACCAAACAAAAAATGGAGTAGACACCTTCCGTTCCCTAGGGATTCCTCATCCATCCATCCCCCTATCTCTTCCATCCATTTTTCCATCCCTCCAACCAAACGAAGCATAAGAGACTACCAATCATGGCATCATTTGTGGTGCAATTATCCAAGGTAATGGTACTCAACTTTCTCTTAATATTCTAATCTAACATGGTATTAATAAGCACTTCAGTAAGAATTTCCTTATTATGTGGAGCAGGCACATATGTAAAGCTAAACATAGTAAAATAAAATAAAATAAAAAATATGCATAATTAATAAACAAATAATACATACTCGCATTTGTTTGCACATAAACTAAGTATACAATATATTTCTAATAGATAGAAATAATGCATATAATAAATTTACCTCAAAATTCTTCGTTGCAATTTCCATGAATCGTCAATAAAGTGAGCTGTTACGGCCATAAAACCTTTCTTTGAGTGATTACAAGTCCACATATATGAAGTAATGGAAACTCTACCATTAAGCTCCTCCATAAATTTTCTTGTTTTAGCCTTCTCAGAATCATATATCTTTAAAATGTCACCCTTGATTGTGTTTCGGGAAACCATATTAAACAAAGGTTGAAGACTATTAACAAACTTTCGAAAACAAGAATGGTTAAGCATGGAGAATGGATACTCATGTACTATGATCATGCAAGCAAGCTCGTGTTGTGAGACATTTTGATCAAATACAAAATTACGGTATTCCACTTGTGCTTCACTAGTGTCTTGATTCTTTATAATATTGGATTGTAAAACAAATTGTCTCAAGTCACCATTTCTCTTTCGTTTCTTGCAAATTTTAATATGGTCATGCAAGCTCTTGGTTCCATAATTACTTGGTGCTTTCAACCTTGCCTTACAATGGTTGCAAATACCAAATTGCACACCATTAATTGTTTTCTTTGAAAAATCATTCCAAACTACTGATGTCAATTTTCTTTTTCTCTCTGATGCAATAATTGTCTCATCGGGGGTTCCTAGTGAAGTAGGAACCGTAGCTAATGATGAAACAACATTTGTTAAAGGATCTACAACATTATTTTGTGGTTGGGATTCTCCATCTGACATCTTTAAAGTTACTATGCTGAAGATAAAAATAAAAAACAACAATCAATCTAACTTTTTTATTCCAAAGATGAAGCTAACAAACACTTTTGAAAGAGCAAATGACCCAAGTTTTTAAGTAACGAAAATCATGAGAAAATACTTGCAAAAGACAACAATTTTGCTAGGTTGGGTTCACTTAAGTGATCAAAACAATTAAATCTGACACAAAATTTTTGCTAAGTTGGGTTTTTTTTTTTTTTTTTTTTTTCAGAAAACAAACAGTAATAGATGTTGAGTCTGACCCTTAAAATTTTCCTTTTACTTTTTCCTTCCTCAATTTTTCTCAGCAACCAAACAGAGGGTACATAAAAACTTTCAGTAATATTACAGAACAACTGACTACAGTCAACACAAGTAATTACCGACTGAAAACAAAGAAGAAAACCCCACAAAATTGAGGTCCAAAAGGTTCAAAACAAACAAAAATTAATAAATTGCAAGTACCTACAGCGAAAATCCAAGAAGAAGAATCAGAAGATCCCACAGAGAGCAAATCGTTGACGCGAGTCACGCGATGGATCCAATTTTAGGAACTCCAAAAAGAAAGCTTATGGCTTAAAGAGGAAGTAGGAGATAAACAGTTAAATATAGATTAGCAATAGCAGAAGCACAAAAGACCCACTAAATCCGAGAAACAAAGAGATCTCAACACTTAACAGAGCGACCGAAATAACTTACTAGACCCCGGTGAGTCGGTGACTTAAGTGATGATCTGATGACGCCGGTGTTTGAGGGAGGATGACAAATTGACAGAGTGGGTGTCAAGCTTTGCTGTTGCGGTCACTTGCTCAGATTCTCTCAATCTCCCTTTAAGACGAGAGAAAGAAATGAAGTGGCTAGGGTTAGGGTTAGACAAAATGTTTATATATATACTAAATCTAATTTAAGTAATAATTTATTATATATAAGGGTATATTTGTAATTTTATATTTAATTGGGGCGGGGCGGGGCGAGTTTACCCCATCCCCGGCCCCGGTGGGTTTTCATTATATATCCCCATTTACCTAAAAGGATTCCCATCCCCACTATAAACGGGGCAGGGCGAGGCAGGGCCTCGGCGGGGATGGGGAATTTTACATCCCTATGTAACAGTGATGTAATATGGATGTGAGATATTAAGGACTTTAAATCCAAGAGCGGATATGTCTTCAATATTAAAGGTGTAGTTATATGTCCTTAATATAAATCAAAGTTAAAAGTTTTGAATAAATCAAATAGAAAAGTGAATAAACTTAAAGAAGATGACATTTCAAAGTAAGTTTACACTTGTGTCACTAAAGACAAGGATATTGCTAATAATAACCAATTTTAGGGTACAATGTATATATTTGCTCTGAGGAAATCTCTGTAGAGTATAATATTTCAATATACAATTGTGTGGCCACATATAAATTTGAGGGTTGTATTAGAGAGTAATTGTACAGATCATCGAGGGGAATGGGGTTAAAGCCAAAAGCTAATGAGTCATGCAACTTAATGGAAACACAACCTAGCTAATTGGTCAAGATCTAGGTTCAAAGGAACAACAGAAATTCTGAATGACTTACAAAAATAACTGGAAAGATATAAATTTTCTACCCAATTCTATGATGAGACAGTGCTACCTACAGTGAGGATTAGGATAAGCTACATTTTTAATGATCTTATACCTTGAAAATTCAAGTGGGATATGGTAGAATACTTTTAATAAGAAGTCACCTATATGCGTGTGAAGTGAGGCCGCTTCTATGAGAACTATGAATGCTAAGTTATTTATAACACTCATGAATACCAAGAGTTGTCAAGGTCAAAATGAACATAACAATTAGAACTAACTTCATGAGGAAAGGTACTCTGTGTTTGCTATTGTCTTGGTTTACATCAATGACTAAATAATTCAAGACATCACGTTCACTAGTTAGCCAGAAAATTCGATAGTAATACATTAAGGAAGGTTCAAGGTCAAAAACTACCTATCCTGATGCAATAACTTTTTGACTATACTCTCTGTAGTGTCCGGATTATCATTTACATTTTAGCAACCAATTTCCATTCATGTGGGGAATAGTTAGAGATTTGGTGCAAATGAAACTTGTTAATTAAAGAGTCTGTAACTATAATGGTACCACCATAGCTTTTGCGACATAAATAACCCATAAATCTAGTTATTCACGTAGAGTGTATCTATAGAGTTTCCAAATTATAATGAATTCTTGACACGTGATTAAGTTGTAGTAATGATATTGTGGTTGAGGATTGGTTGGAAAGTAAGAAAACATGATTGAGACTTAAGAGTCACATTGAATCATGTCTACATTTGTGAGTTTGGGTTACAAACAAAACATAACGTTGTTGACGGTTGGTGATCGGTTGAATTGTTGGTGAATAAACAAATGATACATTTATGAATCATGTCTATTCAAACCAACAATTGCATTGTTTCCAAATAGACACACCCATACACCAAGAGGTATCCCAAACAGACACACCCATAAACAAAAAGGTATCCCAAATAGACACACCCATACACAAAGAGGTATCTCTAAGTCTATAAATACCCTACTGGGCTATCATAATTCAATCGTTCATTTTTTATTATTCTCTTCCTCTCTCAACATGAACCCAACCTAAGTAGGTGTAGGTTCAAGTTATAAGTCAAGTTATCCAAGCCACTTAGACCCAAGTATAATATGGATGAGCCATATTAAAATTGGTCCGAGCCATTTGGTTCAGATTGCACCTAATTTATTATTTATACAATATAGATGTATTTTTAAGTCAGAGAGAGTATTACACAGAGAGGTTCGCCGTATCCACGAGTTTGAAGTACTGTGAATGTAGACTGTTGTATTATGGGAGACAAACACCGTGGAGTCCGTCAGTACTATATGGGGTGTAAATTATCTTAAGGACATAGTATTCAACACTAGTCTTGGTCCAGGTTCTTTATGTATTATTATTATTATTTTATTGCATTATTTGCATGTTTAATTAAATATTGAGTTGCATATTTAATCAATTATTTCTTAACATATTATTAATTATCTCATAACATATTAGTATAAGGTTTGTTATATCTTAAATGTCATATGAAACATATATTTTCTAACAATATATTTATATACGTATCTCCAAAAAAAATATATATGTATATATATCATTTGTTATGGAGAGAGTATTATTTTTGGAACATAAATTATTATTATTTTTGGTTAATAAATCAATAAGAAAGCTTGGGGAAAACTGGACCGCACAGAAGGTTTAGAACCTGCGCGGGCAGAGCGCCCACACGTAGGTGGCATAAAATTTCCCATTGTTAAATATTGGATATCTGAACCTTAGTTGCAACAAATTGGTATTTTTGTTGCCAAAGTCGAAACATTTTGAAGATTATTATATAAATTTATGTAAATGTACTAAATTAAAAATAGGGGTAGCATATTGTTCTAAGTCTCAATAAGAGACCTAAATATATCATAAATTTGTAACCATGCATATATATATAAGAAAATAATTGCTAGTATATAATTAAGCGTTATTATATGATACACTCGTGAATCAGTTAAGTGAAGAATATGAAATTACATGAGAGATCCGTTGCTCCTAACGTTTTATTGATTAACATATTGGGCTTGGACTTATTTGGTTTGGGCTATTAAGATGCCTTTGTTTGAATTTCTAATTCCTTAGTTTTGTGAATATTGGGCCTTGGGCCCTGCTTTTCTTTACGCCACCTGTACAGTTTCTTTACATCTAATATATTTGCTTAACCTTCCCCACAAAAAGATTTTTTTTTTTTTTTGAATTATTATTATTTTTTTTGAGTACACACACACACATGTATGTAGAATTGTAAAATTTGAACATGTATTGGGTATCTGGGTGGTACTCCTACCCAATGAAGAATTGTCATTTTCTATTATCACAACCGGGTTAGTTGAGAGTACCACGTAGTTACTCTGCAAGAGGTCTATATAACGAAAAATTATTTTTTATTTTTTTTTTTCACTATTTCAAGTAAAATTGAAGCTGAGAAAGTCTTGGAACAATCTCCTTGGCATTTTCAAAAAATATTAAGTATTCCAAAAAATTGGAGAAAAAGAATGGCTCTCCTAAAAGAAAAAGTGGAAAAAGTTCCCTTAGGCTATTGACACACAAATCTAATATGCTTAGAATATGTGTGGAAGTCAGAGCCCGGGGGGAGCTTCCTAAGGAGTTTGACTTCTGGGTGAGCGAGTAACACGTAATGGGTGGTTGAGATTGCTTCTCTGGTATTGAGAAGTATTTTTATTTTAAAAAGTTACGGTGCAATGTGTTTGGTAGTAAAAAAAAATAAAAATAAAAATTTCTTATAGATGGTAAAGCGTGTTTAAGTAAAGTTAGAATCGTAATTTTTAAAATTGTGTTAAGAGTAGATATCCATGTTTTTAGATACTAATTTTTAATTTAATCCCTTTATATTTTTTATAAATACAATTTTATCCTTTTTACAAACAAATAGCTGGGATTCTGTAACAAACGAAGATCATAGTTTATTTTGAACTCTCCAAATCAGATACAAATTAATCATCATTAAAATATATTTAACTTATTTATATTTTAGTACTTAATACAAATTCGATATCATAAACAAAATATGTGATATTAAAAATAAAATAAAATAAAATAAAAAAACCTAAGTAAACTAATACAAGTTGATCTATGTTTAGTTTAAGGGTAATATAGTAAAATTAGTAATAAAAGTCTTTAAGCAACATTATTACCAAATAAATATAAAAAGTGTTTTAATGGGTCACCAAACACTTAACTGCATTTTACTAACAACAGTTTTATAACAGCTTTACTATTTAAAACGCTTTTAATATTCTAACAGCAATTCCAAACGGGCTCGTAGTATATCCCAACTTTAGTGGAGTTAATGGGTTGGGTTATAAGGAAGACCCATTTTGCATCGTTAGTTTTGTTTTTTGACAACTAAAAATAACCAAAGCTTTCCAAAACCCATTACCAATTTGTTTAGAAATTTCACTACTCTAAAATAAGGTTTTGATTTTATGTTTTGTTTTGAGTTTTTGAGACACTGTACAAAACATAAGCTAATACCGTAATTTTGTCCTAAAGACTATCTCACTCTCAACCCACCCCATCCTTGACCCAAAAAAAAAAAAAAAAAAAAAAAAAAATAGTTTCCTTTGACTATTTTTTGTTCTCACTCTCAACCCACCCCATCCTTGACCCAAAAAAAAAAAAAATAGTTTCCTTTGACTATTTTTTGTTCGATCTAGATTTCTTGTCAATGGTAAGGGGTTTTTTTTTCATATGAATTATATCAATATTTAGGACTTTTATAACCTTTGATAATGCTTATACAGCATTTCGCTTGAATAAAAACCCTAATTTCCTCAATGATCTACATGTGTATATAATTTGATAAATATATAATCAACTTCATATATAATAAAAGTAGAGAAAAGAAAACTAGAGAGAAAAACCTAATTTAATGTTCGTCTTTACTTCTCCGGTAATTCCCACAAATATGATATATATGTATCATTTGCTCATCTTTGAATTTGTATGCTTTCTTAATTTAATTATGACTTAAATATATTAATATTTCAACAAGGAAATAAGAAAGTCTAAACTTTATTAAAATTGAGGACATATTCGTATTTTTATTACTGCCACATCATATTCAAGATACATACCTCAAATTTTATTCGAGACGTGTAGCATTACTCATAAAAAATGGTATTTTTACTATTTTATTATTTTTCAATTATATTTTAAGATTAAATGGTATTAAAATATTTATAAAAAAAAACGAATATTCTCTGTTTTAAAAAATTCAACATATGTACATTACGAAACATGTTTTGCTTTTAACCGAAATGATTAGACAATTTTTTAAAACTTGCCATTTTCACATAAATAACAGCACAACAAAAAATAAAAACCACAACATTACCAAACATGGCCTTACCATTTATATTACTTGTTTGGAATTGTGTAGAGAGTGAGAAGTAGACCAGTAAATGGACAGAATTTGGATTAGATAATAGTCCGATCCGAAATTAAACTATAAATATTTGATCAAATCAACAAAGAATTAGAAAATTTAAACACCAAATTTATCCCAAAATTTCATTCACCATTTGTGTTTGCGTAATAAGGAAGAAGAAGAAATAGTGAAAGAATAGGAACAAAATACGAAGTCGGATTTGTTGTCTAACATGGAAGGAACACTGGTTAAGGCTAGTAAGATCTAATAGAGAGCAAGAAAAGGAAGAAGAGAACGAAAAGGGTAGAGAATACCACAGCTCATGACAAGGGATTTGGGCCTTTGGTGGCCAATTCTTGTCAACACTTTGTTTCCTTCATCGCTCTTCCTTAAACACCAGTGTATATTGTGGCGATCTTGTGGTCGGGTGTAAGAGACACTGACAAGCTACTTTTAGGCCAAGTCGCACCCTGTCACTAATTCAATATATATAACATGCATATTTATATATATAATTTTAATTGGATCAGATCACCTTTAATTAATATTCGATTTTTTAAGGTATCAAATTATTAGATTTGGATCAGTATAGGTAATGAGATTTTTTAATCAATCCAAATCCAGATAATCGGATAGGATTTGGGTTGGAATATAGAAGAGAAGATGTTTCCCTTTCAACAATTTTATTTATTTATTATTATTAGTAGTAGTATTTTTTGCATCGGTAAATTGTTGACTTTGAACTTGCTAGAGAAATAGCAAAAAATCATATTGTGTGTGTGTGTGAGAGAGAGAGAGGAGAATAAAATAAGTGAATGAATAATATTTTGCAATTGTAGGAAAATTTCTCAGCGAATATAGTGGGTAATTGTTACAAGTGAAACTTGTCCCACATCGGATTTGGATGGAGGTTGAAGTGTGTATAAATGGGTGGGTATGCAGCACTACCCAATAGTTCGAGCTTTTGGGTAAATGGGCAAGCGCCCACCCGTTACAGTTGGTATCAGAGCCAGACCCAATCCTTAATCCGGTGTCACGCCAAGCGCCCGGCTCGGAAGGCGTCCGGGTCTGCCTCCGGGTAGGCAGGGTGGTCCGACTGCAACGAGGGCGTTGCGTGGGTTCAGGTGGGGGAGAATGTTACAAGTAAAACTTGTTCCACATCGGATTTGGATGGGGGTTGGAGTGTGTATAAATGGGTGGGTATGCAGCACTTTACAATAATACACATGAAAGTCGGACCAGGATCACCTCCAGTTTGCTCCATTTGAAATAAGTGACTGAGAATGTGTCACATCAATTAAAAAAATTGAGTAACTAATTTTTTTACCACCCATTTAAATATTGTATTTCATATATATATAAACTTTAAATATTAATTCTAAAATACGTTTTCTTTCTCTAAAAGCTACGACTGTCTTCCTTTCTCTCTCTCTAAAAGGGAAGAAGGAAATAATACCAATGGCAGTATGAGGCGAAGAAGAAGAAGTGAAGATCGAAGGTCTGAGGCGAAGAAGAAGAAGGGAAGAAGGAAGGATTGAGGCAAAGAAGAAGGAAATAAGGAATGTCTGAGGGTTAGGGTTTGAATTTCGAATAAACAAAGATGAAGAAAAAGGGAAGGGAAAACGAAGAAGAAGGGAAGAAGGTCTGAAGCTAGGTTGGAAAAGTTGGGGTAAGTTGGGATGCACCTTAAGAAAATGGTGGGATTCATCGTAGGAAATGTTGGGATGCACCAGAACGGCGGTGAGGCGAAGAAGAAGTGAAGAACGGCGGTCTAAGGCAATGAAGAAGAAGGAAATAGTACCATTTTAAATGGTATGCCACCTTAGGAAAATGTTGGGATTTACATTAAGAAAATGTTGGGATTCACCTTAGCAAAATGTTGAGATTCACCTTAGGAAATTGTTGGAATGCAAAGTTGGGATGTTTGTAATAAAATGTTAAGATGTATTTTAGGAAAATGTTGTGATGCACCACTTTACAAATACTTTGGGATATATGTTACGAAAATGTTGGAAAATTGTTGTGCTGCCGTTGGGAAATTGTTGTATTGTAACAAATAAGGATAATTTGGGATACAAGTATAATTTTCAGATTTTATTTTCAAGGAAATCCTCTTATTTCTATAAGAATGGTAGAGACAAAGAAATTATACCTCTTGCTTTGATTTGGAGAAGTCTGATATGACCTTCAATTTGGAAATAGAATCACTTATTCTATCTCGAAATAAAGCCTGCTTCCTGCTTCTATTTGGAAAGAAATCAAAATCTATTTGGAAAGAAATTAAATCCTAAACGGGGTTGATTGATATTTTGGGAGAGAAGAAGACTAGTTGGGTGGCGGGATTTCAATCAAAATCTATTTGGAAAGAAATCAAATTCTAAACTGGGTTGATTGATATTTTGGGAGAGAAGAATGGCTGGGTGGCGGGATTTCAATTTTATTTCAAATGGGTTGCTGAAATGAAGGAGGGAGGGAAGAAGAAATAAGGGAGGAAAGAAGAGTATATTTGAATATATATATATATACATACAAAAATTATGTATAAAGCAAATGTAATTTTTTACCCACTATGGTAAATACTATTCATTCACAAAAATGGATCAAATGTTTGCACTATTTCACTGGAGGTGATTTTCACCCCATGGAAGTCAAACTAATAACATGTAATTGGAATAAACAAAAACAGAACTTGAAAACAGAGATAGAAGCTTGGCTGTGTGTGAAATAGTGCACTTCATAAAAGCTGCAACATTTTTTTTTTGGGTATAGAAATGGAAAAAAAAAAGAAGGTGAAACTTACTTGTTAGAAGCTTCAATTCTTGCTCATCCCCCTTGACTGTAGGTGTATTTTTTCTAAATCTGATAGGAGCCTTTCCCTTCTTTGAGATTGAAGTAAAAAATGCAAGACCCATGACATTTATTTGTAATAGTGTATGTAATACCCCTAATTTTAAAAGGATAGTCTCGGTATTTATTTATTTATTTTTATTGTATTTTTTTTTAATTGTTTAATTGATTATTTGACTAATTGTTTATGTGTTTAATTGAATTAAGTGTTACTTGATTAATTGGCTACTTATTTATGTGTTATTTATATTTTGTCTAGGTATTATTTGTATTATTTGTTTAATTAAATTGTGTACTTAAATGATGTATTTGATTAATTGTAATTAATTGTAAATTAAATGATTAAATGTTTTATTTTATTTTATTTTATGGTTATGGTTAGTGGTAATTAGCTAACTAATTAGGTCCCATGGACTACTTGGATAGGAGGTTGGATGGGTATGGATAATTACCCAATGATAGTTCTATATGTATATATATAGATATATATGTATATACATATATATAAAAAGGAAAGTAATTTATTAATATTATAGTAACTTTAGTATTAATAAATAATCTGATGTATATATTTTATATATTTATATAATAAGGATACGTAACATGTTTTAAGTTACCTTTTTAATATTATGGTAACTTTAGTATAAATAAATAATCTGATGTATATATTTTATTTATTTAATGAAGATATAGATAGATTATATACGTAACATGTTTTAAGTTACCTTTTAATATTATGGTAACTTTAGTATTAATAAATAATCTAATGTATATATTTTATTTAATTAATAAGGATATACATAGATTATATACGTAACATATTTTAAGTTACCTTTTTAATATTTTTATTTTTATTTTTTTTTATTAAGTTGACTTGGATTGGGAAAATGAATAGGGTTATTATTTAGCCTATAAATACACAACTATAGGTTGAAAAAGGAGTGAAAATATATCACGTAATATATTCTAGAGAGAGAGAGTTAGAGAGAAAAGGAGAAAGAGGAAGGAAGGAGGAGAAAACCCTTTAGAGGGAAGATCAAGGAAGAAGAAGTTTAACTTTCAATCCGAAAGTTTAAGGCAAGTTCTTCTTCTATCTCTTTCCCTTTGATTCGTATTTCTGTACATGCCTAGGAAATTCCAGGATTTATTAAACACATAAAATTAAATAATTATGCATGTTTAATTGGGTTAGAACATAGGTTTTATGAAATTGGTTCATATCTGTTCTTGTGTTATGAATTGATAAAATGCATTATTTTGATTTGATTTCTTATATGAATTTTTGCATGTTTAAATTATGTATTTTTCATATCTGTGGAATGATGGAACGTAGAAACATGCCTAAGATTCCTGAACATTAAATAGGGACTAGGTTTGGGTTTTAGTAAATTTAAATAGACTCAATCATAATGATACTTACTATTTGAATGTTTTAAACAAACGAATGGATTTAATCTTTTAAAATATTTTAGCAATTTAGATTAAATGTGTAGGATGAATTAGATATGGAGAATCCTTATTTAACGGTATAATAAAATATCATCATGTATAAGATTCAGTTTGTGTAGGACATATGATATAAGAAGTTTAAAGAAATAATAAGTCATTCCTATTATGTGATAACTTGATATCATATTTATCATAGTTATTTATGGAATATTTGATGTATTTCCTTAATTGTTACATCAATTGTTGGATTGTGTGGTTTAATGCACCGGTATGGGACGGTGGCATTCTAGGGATGGATTAACTTATTAGTTAAGTCCTACCTATTTTATATAAGGGAATGGATTAACTAAAATGTTAAGTCCTACTTATATTTAAGTCAGGTCAGCTGAACAAGTTGAATGACTTATGGATGATTAATTTATTATATAAGGGAATGGATTAACTAAAATGTTAAGTCCTACTTATATTCAAGTCAGGTTAGCTGAACAAGTTGAATGACTTATGGAGGATTAATTTATACTGGATAGGATGGTTACTAGATTTTATATATATAAGTATGGTGCCATGATATGAGGTTGAGTTTCAGGATCAATGGTTAGGGCGCGTATATCGCCAGGGATGTGTAGCTAGATATAGTGTAGTTGTGTACCCTGGTAGGTCTAGGTACTCATGCCCACTATACGTGCGTTTTGCATGTTGCCTACTATTCAGGTTGAGACAACCCTATAGTCTAGTGAGGTTCCTTTAGTGTGTGTATATATATATACGGACTACTAGTTACTGTTGGATTGACTAGGATGTATACGTGTATCGGATCTCTGCTTGGACTGTAGTAGAGTAGAACTTGTTTGTGGGCCTGACCCACCATTATTTTTCAGGTGTTCGTCACGAGTAGAGGTTGTTCGTGCTGAGTGGGGATCAGTCTACTTCATTCTTCCGATGCTACATAGGAGTTCCTTTATGATTCAGTTTCCTGTTTTAGATTACTGTCATTTGTTTAGTTTGGATTTTCTAGGGGTCCACACAGTATAGATTCCCGAGTTGTATTTTGGAGGATCAGTTGTATCAGAAGAGTTTATTAATTAATGGAAATATATTATGAGGTTTATTATTAGATTATCATTTTAGTTTCTTATCAGCATTTTATTTATTCTTTTTTATTCTTTTGTACTCTGTGTTCGTTTATTATCAATTTGTTTTGATATCCTCGGGTATTCGGGCGTGGGCCTGGCCAATCCGCATTCGGAAATTCGGGGGTATCACAGTGTAGGTCACATTTTAGTCGATTAATGCTATTGCAACTTGGAAGGAATGATAGTGACTCAGTGAGAAATGCTACGGGAAGCTGGAAAGGAATGATAGTGACTCGGTGAGTTTTTATGCATCACCCAACTAGCTAGCCATGGAAAAGGGATTGACTAAATGATTCAGTAACTTAGTGATTGATGTAGAAGAGATTGGCAATGATTTTGGAGCCGGTTTGGACTGTCAGGTTAAACAGGCGGATTGACACAGTATTGTCATGATTATTTTGACGAACCCATCTTGATCTAAAAAGACCCAAAACTGATCGGAAATAGCCTAACTCATAAAACTTAGCAGCAAAGCTGCTAAGGTAAGATGTTTTTATGCTGAATTCAATCGTTTAGGTTGGGAGAATTGCATTTTCTCAATTTTTGAATATTTCAAAAAAAAATTTAGAAGTCTAAACGAATTTGAAATACTTTCCTTTTTGGTATTTAGTACATTTTAGCAATTAGATTTTTTACCTTATTTTTACAAAAGTTTTGGAGAAAGTTTGATTTTGAGTAGGAAACGGATAGTTTACTTATGTTTTTAGGGTTCTTTATTAAAAATACATGTACTGTAGAGCTAATTATAAATTCAATTAATTATCAATAATATATCAGAGTCTGCAAATTTTTTTCCAAAGTGGAGTTATAATTACCCTTGTTTGTTATGAATGTTTCGAAGCTTCGTTACATCAGAAATAAAAAATGCAAAACCTATGACATTTATTTATAATAACGTAGGTTGCATATTAGTCCATGGTTGCCACTTGGAAGGAATGATAGTGACTCAGTGAGAAATGCTACCGGAAGTTTGAACGAATGACAATGACTTAGTGAGTTTCCATGCATTACCCAGCAAGCTAGACGTGGAAAAGGGATTGAACCATCAAGTCAAACGGACAGATTGACACAGTTTTTTTGAGATAATTTTGACGAGTCCATTTTGATATGAAAATACCCTAAGGTAGGGTGTCTTTAAGCCAAATTCAATCATTTAAGGTTAGGAAATTACGTTTTTTCAATTTTGAATATTTAAATATTTGTTAGAAATTTAAATAGATTCGAATTACTTTCTTTTTTGGTATTTAATACTAGTACGTTTTAGTAATTAAGTTTTTCACCTTATTTTTAAACAATTTTTGAAGAAAGTTTGATTTTGAGCATGAAACTGCTAGTTTACTTATGTTTTTAGGGTTCTTTATTATAAATACATGTAATATAGATTTGATCATTAATTCAATTATTAATAATATATTAGAATTTTTTGCAAATTTTCATGGTTATTTATTTTGAAAGAAAGTTTGATTTTGAGCATGAAACTATTAGTTTCCTTGTGTTTTTAGGGTTCTTTATTGTAAATACATGTATTGTAAAATTGATCATTAATTCAATTGTTAATAATATATCAAAATTTTCAGCAAATTTTGGTGGATTTAAAATTACCCTTGTTCTTTTTGTGAATGTTTTGTATACTTATGTTGCTCCAGAAAAAAAAAATGCAAGACCCATGACACTTGTTTTGATAGAAAAGTCAACATCAACGTGTAAATAGAATATTTTTGAGTCTTCTCAGATTTTTCCTTACGTTTCGTGGAATTCTAGGCTAACAGCCTAACACACCTTCAGGTATTGTTTGAATAAGAAAAATTTTAAAAACTAATTTTAAGTGTTCTTCAAAGCACAACGATTAAGGATTTTTAGTACTTTTAAAATTTTAGGTTTTCATTGTTCAATGAAAAGTGAAACCTCCGTCACTTTTGACTTTTCATCGCTCAAAAATACATATATATATTTGAGTGTTTTTCTTCCAAAAGATGAATAAAAAATTAATATATTATTATTATCTTGAATAAAGTGGAGTAGTCAAGATACATGTCACTTTTTTTTGGTCTTTATGATATGTATAAATATTTTTTTATTTTTTTTTAAGAATTATGATCTATACCCCTCATTTCTTAATTATTTTTTAATTTAAAAAGCACTTAGAATGGGACATACTGTTTATCTCATATCTTTCGAGATTAGAATCCTCTTAAGTAACAATATTTAAAAGGTAGAATCCAATATTGAATTAACGAGGTGGAGGTTCACCTTTCATCCACACTCCACCTCTTCCATCCTTCAAAGCTATTGGTACCAAAACTCGTAAATTTTGGTGGATTATTACCCTTAATTTTTTTTTTTTGTGAATGTTTTGTAGCTTATGTTGTGTTAGAAATAAAAAATGCAAGACCCATGGAATTTGGGTTCTCGCTACTACAACTTGGAAGGAATGATAGTGACTCAGTGCAAGATGCTACTAGAAGTTAGAACGAATGACGGTGACTCAGTGAGTTTCCATATATCACCCAGCTAGCTAGCCGTCGAAGGAAATGACCATTTCGGTCTTGGCAAAAAAGTCAGCCTCAACTTGTAAATAGAATATTTCCGGGTCTTCTCAGATTTTTCCTTACCTTCGTGGAATTCTAGGCTAACAGCCTAACACCTTAAGGTATTGTTCTTTAAAGCACAACAATTAAGAATTTTTAATTCTTCTAAAATTTTAGGTTTTCATTGTTCAATGAAAAGTGAAACGTCTATCACTTTTCATTGCTCAAAAAAACACACACACACACGAGTGTTTTTCTTCCAAAATATGAATAAAAAATATAATTTATTGTAATTATCTTGACTGAAGTGGAGTAGCCATGCTAGTTAAGATACCTGTCACGTTTTTTTGGTTGGTGAAATTTTTTATTTTGTTATTTTACAAGTGTCAAAATCAAAGTCCATTTTTTTTTTTTTTTTTTTTTTTTTTTTAAAGAATTACGATATTTACTCCTCATTTCTTAATGATTTTTTAATTTAAAAAGCACTTAGAATGGGCATGAATATTTATCTCATATCTTTCGGGATTTAGAATCCTCTCAAGTGACATTATTTAATAGGTGAAATCCAATACTAAATTAACAAGGTAAAGGTTCACCATTCATCCACACTCCACCTCTTTGATCCTCCAAAGCTATTGGTACCAAAACTTGTGGAGTCCACCCGCATGATCCAATAATAATAATAATAATAATAATAATAATAATAGTAAATAAGTAAATAAATTGTGGTGTGTGTGAGTTAGTGCTGTGTGTGATTATTATTATTATTATTATTATTTGGCAAGAAATTCAAACACGGGTATTTATTTATTTGTCCTTTTGGGATTTAAACTTCTAATTTGAGAGATAAAAATAAAAAATAAAAAATAAAAAAAGGTTCGGTTTGGGTCACTTCTAATTTTTTTACAGCAAAATTGCATTTTCAACCACACTTAATTTAAAATAATTATTCCCGGGACAAAAATTGTTTTCATTACAAATATAAACATAGTACATGCATATACGAAAACATGTTATATACTTCGACTTTCTGCATTTACTAATTTATATTCTAACACTTTTTACCTTATATATATACACACGAAAACATTTTCATACATATTTTCATACATATTAACTGTTAAATCTACATGACCAGTAAATTTCTTTATATGCATATTATGCATGTCTTTAGAATCGATAAATTATTTTCAAACTTTCAAATGAACGCTGAAAATTTAGAAGAAAAATTGATTTCCAGTGTGATAATTACTTCAATATCTATATGATCTTCATAAAAAATAAAAATAAAAAAATAAAAAATCATATCACAAATTATCAGATGCAATATCTTATCATCTTTTACCAAGTTCAAACTTTCACATTGGTTCTAATTTTGCAGAAAGCCTCCACAGATAGAACCATTTCATTTGAGTGGACTCACAATTTTTTGAAGGGAGAAACAGTTACGAGTCTGAATTAAATCTAACAAAAAAAACTAGGAAAGGGGGAAGCGATTTTAAAATAAAATCTATAAACTTGAATTACTTACAATTTTCTACATACTCCAGGTCAGCCTATCTTTTACAAGAGGAAAATTTTCAGAGTTGCACATAAACAATGGTAAAATGAAGCACCATGTAAAAGAGTAGGAAATTGAGGCCATGGACAACGAACAAATAATTTCATCCAAAGAAGCCCCATGTCCATCCCGAAAGCCGATACACTTCGTTTTTTTTTTCCGCAGCATCAGTAACAATCAGCTCAATTCTCCAGCGCGCCCAGTGCTTTCATATCCTCCAAGAAGGCTGTATATGAGTCATCAATGCTCTGTGGTTTTGGTGCTGCCGACTCTGGTTTCACCACTGTAGGAGCAGCTACTGGTGTGGCGCCTGGTGCCATGTTTGTGAGTGATGGCTTTGGTTTTGCCTTTGGAACAGCAGTCTCTCTCCTTACGCGAACAGATGCAGGAACCTGTGTGCAGACCAAGAAATAGACTTAACATGGGGAGAATTAAGCAATCAATTAGAGTCCCAAATTAATGGTAAGCTCTGCTCCTAATCATGATGCTTGGCAAGGTGAGATAGTGTGTGCAAATGTGGTCATACAAACCCATTGAAACTCCGGCTAATGATTATAAATGCAAAGCCCACAGTAGTTTTGAACTTTTTAGGCACTATTTGAAACTTAAGATTAGGATATATGAGCAATAACAATAACAGGATGAATCCAAGTAAACCTAAATACACTAATTTGAGTACCAAAAATAAAATAAAATAAAATAAAATAAAAACATTCTTGCTTCAATTTCTCTTATAAAATTTAAATAAAATGTATTTTTTCTAAAACAATATTGTCTTATACTTTTCAATTTTTTTAGAATAATCAATATTTTAGCAACATTAGAATGAGAAGGTACAGAACCAATGACATAATGAGGAGCCTTGCTCAATTGTATAATGTCTAGGAAAGATGGGTAAGTACAGGCCCACATGACTACCACCTCATGTACTACTCCTATGCAGAAAAGCTCCCAATAAGTCAGCAACTTCATAGTATTGGCACAACTAAGAGTACGAATTTCTAACATATGAACCCGTTTCTGGTGAACAAGAATACTTATAATACAACAAGCTTTTCAACTTCAAAAATGATCCAAATTCCAACACCAATGTTATTTACTTCACTGTATTCGTTGTTCTTCATGATTTTTACTTCTATTATTAACAAATTTGGCAGGTTAGTTGGCTAACAGCTAATAACTGAAACAAGTTCAAGTCTACAAATGACATATTACCCGTGCAGGATGTACAGAGGGACCAACTGGCACCTACATTCCCAAGTGCAATTATAAAGCCTTTGTCTTGGTTCACCTAGCAATTAATGGTGATTAGGAATTTCAAATTCATTTATAATTGGAATGGGTAGATATAGCAACCACAGAACTCCATGAGACCTGAACCTCAGCAATGCTGACTCTAAATCTCAGAGTGGTTGAACCCTTGGTTTCTTTTTTGGTAGTAAGTCAGTTGAAGGGGGTTGGGGAGTGAATTCTTTTTATTCATTGTTTCTGAAATGTGTTCTTTATTATTATCAATATATAAATGCATGTGTTTGTATAGATATATATGTATCTATATATTTTAGGGAGAGTGGATAGGGAAGTACCCAACAAAACATCCCCATAAAAATTATCAATATATATAAAGCGAGAACCCAAATTCCCAATCTTTAGTTACATGAACAAAATAAATCAGAATTTTCCCATTGGGTCTGTCTCCTAACATATATGCAATACACAAGTTTCTATAAAAGCTTCTTAGATTATGTTACTACAGTTTAAAATAATATTCCAAATTTTTGTTTATCAGTTAATCTCACTCTGGACAGGCTACATTTCAATAAATGGAAATAAAGATCCCATTCAAATTCCACATTCTAAGAACTCTTAATGGATGACAACATTCCTGTAAGAGTTTGACCGAAAAATAATGAGAAACAATAGAAAGCACAAATTATATGCAAACATGTTAACAGATTCACCATAAAGCGGCATGGTAATTCATGAAAACCGATGCAATATATAACAGAATAACTCACCATGGAAGTAAGCTCTGGAGTGTGCTGAGCTAGTGGCCTCTTAACAACAGTAGATGCAGCTGATTTGATATATGATGGCTTTTGAGGGGCAAAAGGCCTTGCAGCATTATCATCTAGAAAAGTAGGTGGAGGTCCTGGTGGAAGTGGTGGTCTCATCATGGGGGGAGGAGGTCCAGGGGGAAGTCCAAAAGGTGGCCTTGGAACTAGTGGGACCATAATTCCAGGAAGGCCAGCAGCAGCTAATGGTGGCCGCATGTCTGGTGGAGGTGGTGGTGGCGGCAAACGTGAAATTCCTGGGGGTAATACATCAGGCTGAAAAGGCGGGACCAGAGCAGGTCCGGCCACTGGAGGCTGGTGTCTTGGAGGAGGTGGTGGGGGAACCATTTTAGAAAGATCCTTTGTCCCTGAAGGATTTTTGTCATCAGATTCAGATGGTATGCCTTCAGACTGATTATTTGCTGTCTTCAACGGCAACCCAGGCGGTGGGGGAGGTGGAGGAAGCAAGGTAGTCACCTGATGAGAGGGAGAAAGAGATGCTATCACTTTCTAGGCATCAGCTAGAAAAAGAATAAATTTCATTGTGTACAAATATAAAGTTCATGGGTTTTGGATAACTATGTATACTTTTTCAAATTACTTTTTTTGGGTGGGGATAGTTGATTGTTAAGTTTTGCTAGACAAAAAAGTACACACTTGTTCGATCCATTAACTTCACAAAAATAGGTCATTTAATTATATTCTCAAAGAAACATGCCTATGTTACTCATCCAAGAGGTTAAGTAACATGCTTATGTTTCTCATCCAGAAGGTTAAGTCCACATTTCAATTGAAAATCTGTGTCTTAATTCAGTGAAGGAGTTATGGCAAGAAAATAAATCATTTTTTCTTAAGTCAGGGAAGGAGTTATGTGAAAAATATATAAATAAAAGGAAGAGCTTACTTGGACTGCCTCTTTGGAGGTTCGATCATCTGACTTCACGAAATCATTTTTTTCTTTCTCACTTCCCCCAGTGCCAGGTGGAGGTGGCTGAGTAGAATGAAGGAGGGGTGGTGGTGGAGGAAGGGGTGGGTGTATTGCAACTTGTTCTTTAGGTGGGGGTCCAGGAGGTGGCGGTGGAAAAGGTGGCGGAGGTGGAGGAGGTAAAGGCAAAGATGCAGGCCTAATAGAGCCATCACCAGCATCCACATCATCAGGAGGAGGTGGAGGTGGAGGTGGAGGCGGAGGAGGAACTGCTAAAGCAACATCCTCTGACTCTGACTTTGATGATGATGCATCACCACTTGATCCAGCTGCTGATATAGGAATTCTGGGTCCTGAAATAAAAAGCCAAGAACAGAATCAGAGAGAGAGAGAGAGAGAGAGAATCAACATATTTTAGTATGGTATAAGCAGTAAAACAACCTATTGATGATTTGTACATGGGAGGCTTTCCGGGTGGCGGTGCTCCCGTAGGGTTCAGTGTGGGATGATAGTATACCGAGTCCTGCATGAAATAATCACAAAATGTGGGTCCTTTATATGCATAAAAGTTCAATATTTTAGCATATATGCGCGAGGTAAGAAATTACTTCAGGCTTTGGGTGCTTGACTCTTTCTTCTTCTTCTGCAGTTGGCCGTCTTCGGGGAGGTCCTAAATGACTGCATCACATAAAAGACAAAACAATACTATCAAATGAAAACATATAAAGGTTGAAAAAAATTGTAAATTGTAACTCTTGTGCAAAACAAGATGAATTGAAAAAGAAAAGTCTTCTTCACCTGAACATAACTGGTGCCTCACCCTTTTCCTTCAATTTCTCTTCATATTCCTGCCCAGATGATTCAAGAAGACTGACCATCACATACAGATGTCTCAATACTAGTAAATGCGAGATTATTAAAGTGCACAAATTAAGATATGAAATACAAAGGCTGACCACCATTAAATGTGTCAGTTGTTAATTGAGGAAAATCATCATCATCCTTGCCTTAATCCCGTATGAATGGGGTAGGCCACATGAATTCTCTCTCAAAGCTTTTCTATTACATGGCCAATTCACCTACTATATTTAACTTTTTAAAATCATTTTTAATAACCTCTTGTTATTTTTGGCCGCCCTCTCTGTCTCTTACCTTCTATTACAACTAGTCTTCCTTGTTTGACCGGCTTGTCATTAGGTTTCCGATGTATATGTCCAAACCATCTAAGTCTGCTCTCTCAACTTTTCTTACCAATGGGTGCTACCGTGCTAGTAACCCTATCACTTCTAATCACTCCACTCGTCCATCTTAACATCATTGAGGAAAATGGATTGTGATAAATAATAATAACAACAACAACAACTCAATCCTTCCAGCACATTCTGTGAAATTTGCAATTCTACACAATTCCTCTATTTTACCTTTCTAACTATTGAATTCTAGGGGTAAGGGCTCATTGGGAATCAAACTAAAAAGAGAATTGCTTCTTATTACCACAATTCCCAGAATGTATTTCACCTAAATAACAATGTTCTGGTGATTCCAAGACAAAATAGGTTCCAACAGTCTGCTTGGAATAGCAGAGAAGTACCATCCATTTTTTTTAATGAAATTATTCCACTGACCAGAGGGGAGGAAACCTGTCATACCACAATTTTGAATCAAAAGAGAGATTTCAGGATACGACAGATCTATTAAATCCAAGGTGTATGCAAATTGCCATAATTCCCATAATGTAATTCACCTAAACAAAATGTTCTGGTGATTCCAAGAAAAAATAGGTGCCAACAGTCTGTTGGAATAACAGAGAAGTACCATCCATTTTTGTAATTGATCTATTCCATGACCCGAGGGGAGGATACCTCTCATACCACAATTTTGAATCAAAAGAGAAATTTCAGGATACGACAGGTCTATTAAATCCAATGTGCATGCAAATTTGTTAAGTGCATGGGAATTGAAGTTTGACATAAAAAATAAAAAAAAATATTGCAAGTAGATTATAAGTGTAGCACTTTTTAGGAAATATAAGTGGCAACAAGAAAATTATGCATGAACTTCCTTACGTACATTAATAAAATAAATAGGGCAAAAGAAAAAAAAATTCCTTGAACTATCGAGTTTTTTTGTAAATAACCTCCTTGAATTATTAATTGGCAAGAAACTCCTTGAATTCACTCCAAATCTAGCAATAACCCACCTACCATTCATTGCCCATTAAAAAAGA
The DNA here is from genome assembly GCF_030987335.1 of Cornus florida. Lineage (NCBI taxonomy): Eukaryota > Viridiplantae > Streptophyta > Magnoliopsida > Cornales > Cornaceae > Cornus > Cornus florida. The sequence continues at coordinate 23,830,198 of NW_026775581.1, forward strand.
AACAGCAGAGTGATCACGTGGTCTAGTTTTCTTCTTTAATGACAACTATAACCTTTATCTCCTCTCTTTACCGGAATGGGACCATCCAATGACGATGGGCTTCTTTACTGTGTTCTCAATACCATCATTACTCTCATATTCTTCACAAGGCAGAAACTTTGAATCCACACACACACACACACACACACACAAAAAAAAAAAAAAAAAAAAAAAGGTCTTGGCTTTGTAGAGATAAATAGAGAATGGAAAATTAAAATAAAATCGTTGCAGAGAAGGAAGTATAAAGAGAGAATGTAAGGGTGTGTGTGTGTGTGTGTGTGTGTGTGTGTGTGTGTCTATATATATAGCGAGAGAGATGCAGAGAGTTGCAGTGGAGGTGGTGAGTTTAGAAGAGAAAAAGGAAACTCCAAAACCTACATAGAGCTTCTCTCACCTCTGTTTTCCCTCGTCTCGTCTCTAGTTGCTCTCCGAATACCATGCTCTGTTACCTCTGTATTTTGTTCATAAGAACTCTTCCTCTCCCTTCCTATTTTCTGTTTCTGTTTGAATTTAAGCTTCAATACACAAAAGTAAGTTCCCAAAAGCAAGAGGGAGAGAGCAAGGGTTGCATCCAATCTGATTCAAAGATTGAACCTTTCTGACTTTGCTAATGGCGACATTGACAGTTAAACCAAATAAAACCAATTCTAACTCCTTCGAATTTGTCATTGAATAAAAATAAATAAATAAATAAAAATGGTTGACAAAGATTGTTTTGAAGCTTACACCGCACATACCCAACACCCACGCACACCCAATCAACACCTCTCTCTCTCTCTAACCCTACTTCATGACTCATGAGCCACCGCCGCGGCAAAGTCAACACACACCATTGATGGTGAATGGTCTGATTGTGCATCTAGTTTTGATATGGTGGCGGAGCGAGTGGATGTGGATTTGAGACATTTTACATAAATATATATATAGAGAGAGAGGGATAAAATGTTCTTCATTCCCCACTCCATCAAATTTTCATTACACGGAAGCCAAACTTTTTTCAAAATGTTTCCAAGCAAATTGATATCTATTGCAGATGGAGGGTTATGAGAGATTCTGGGAATCTCATTTCTTCAAGTTAAAACTCACAAAGAGGTTTTGGAGGTGAGAGAAAGAGAGTAATCTGGGTCTTCTTTGTAGTCCTTTAGCAATTCAAGTTCTAATATTAAGCTTAAATGGAAGATTCATAGTTGTTAAAGGCGCGCCTAGGCTCCAAAAAAGCCCCAGGCTTGTCAAGGCTCAGCTAGAGTGCCTCGATCTACTACAGGCCAGGCCCCTTCAATCAAGCTCACATAAAGCCCTCAGGCTCACATAAAGCCCTCAAGCTCACGCCTTTTAGTAGGCTCCAGGCTCAAAAAAGGCGTGCCTTGTATTTTTTAATCATTTATTCATTTCATTTTCTTTTTTACTTAATGACTACTTAATTAAAAGGTTTTGTATCATATATTCCATTGTTTAACCTTACGAAATATTTGTCAAAATTCATAAATTTATGGTTCACTACTTACATTAAGTTCAAATACTGCTTGATTATGAATATATATAATAATATATGTTTAAATTTGCATTATTATATACGTGTGCCTTACTTCAATCAGGCTCGCGCCTTATACTGCGCCTTGCGCTTAGGTTCCAGAAGGCCTTTAGCGCCTTAGTGTGCCTTGAGCCTTTAACAACTATGGGAAGATTTGAGAGAAAAAAGTAATGTTTTTCCCTAGTGATCCACTGATCCTTGCTGGTCACTTCTCCCATGTACTCTATTTATTTAAGTTTAAGCTTGTATGAATTAAAAAACAACACATTCAGGAAAAACAAAAAACAAAAAACAAAAAAAATTGAGAGAAAAATTTCTCTCTTGTTAGCGATACGAAAATATATACATATATACACTGATGTGATGTGTCTTCACATTCTTCATTGAGATGAATTTGAAGAAAATTGTGAAGAGTGAGAAGGAATACATATGTATAGTGTGATTAAGATTATATATATATAGCATATTCATATACACTAATTCCATGTATCTTCATATTCATCACTGGGATGGATTTGAAGAAATTTGTTAAGAGAGAAGGAATATGCAATGATTCATGGTCAGTGGGATTAATATTTCATATAGGTACATATATATATATATATATATATATATATATATATAATATTTGTATACATGTATTATGTACATACCAAGAATGGGTATACGTAGATGCAAGGGTAATACTAGCATATTACTAATATTAAGTGCGTGACATCAGGGATTTCCATTGTTCACTCACGTTGACTATCAAAAAGGGAGGTCAGTTTTACAAATTTTAATTTTCAAGGGAGGTTAGAGTAATTTTGAAACCATAAGGGAGGCCGGTGTAATTTTGCAAAATGTCAGGGAAGGTCCATGAAATTTACCCAAAATATAAAGGGATAAAATTGTCTAATGAAAAATAGTTGCCTAAAAAATGAAACCTCTACAAAACACAGTTTAAAAAGCTAGAAATCTTAGCTTCATTCAAAAGCTCGACAGAGCTAAAATTGGCAACCATTAAAAGTTCTTTTAGTGGTTACCAAACACATCTAAACATTTTTTAAAAAAAAAATAAAATCGCTTTTAAGTGGTTGAAAAGTAATCCCGAATGGGCTATTAGTGATAAAATTTGAGAAAGTATAGTTAGGTGGTATGGTCATATACAAACGTAGATCCGAATATGCACCGATTAGAAGAGGAAGGGTGGGTTGTTTGTCTAGAAGGTAAGTACTTATCAAAAAAAAAAAAAAAAGAGGTAAGCGACAGAGAGATGGTTGAGAAATGGTATATAATAGGAAAGAATGGAAACAGAGAATTCATGTGATGTGGCCGACCCCATCCATGTGGGACAAAGGCAAGGATAATAATGATGGTTTTAGAAATATAAGACTAGTGTTTGTTTGGGTAAATTACATTGGCCACTTTTCAGTTGACACTTGACAATATTACATGCAGATAGAACTTTGTAATTTTTCCCGGTCAACCTCCCCTATAGTTTTGACTTTCATATTCCTCCCTTGCTGTCAATTGGATGGACTGTTAAAGAAGTGATTGCTGGAAACTCCAGATAACAAATTATGGAGATTGGATAGTAAACTGAAGACCACTGGATAAAGGAATAGGATTGATTAATAAAAGGAAGAACATAGGATTTCACTTAAAGTTCCTCATGCTCAATTTGGTACAAAAGTAGGAAGATTCGAAGGTATGAAGAAAAAAATCTAGGATTATACCCAATGTTCTTTGTGCTCCATTTGGTACAAAGAATGGAAAATTGGAAGGGAGGGAAAGTAGGAAGGATGGGAGAGATATCCTTAACGGAAGTAAGGATCCTTTCCTTCATGCTGTCTGGTTGAGTGGAAAGGAAATGCATAGGAGGAGAATTTGTATTATGCCATGATTTGACCATTACAGCCTTGATAATTAAGAAAAAGGTTTAAGTACATTGACCGGGGGGGGGAGGAGAATATGGTGAAGGTGCTTAACTCCTCTTTCCCATCCACTTTTTGGAAAAAAGTATAATGGTAGTCCTCGAGGGGGGCCTCCCCCCTCTTCCCTTCCTTTCCCTTTGGCCTTTTGCCTCTATAAACAAGGATCTCCTCCCTCCTTCCTTTCTTGTTCTCCCCAACCTTCCCTCCATTTTCTCCCAGCTATACATAGGATTAGGTTTCATTTCTTCATGGATCAAGTTGCATAGCAGAAACAAAATATTTTATTCTCTAAAACTCAGCTCTATTGATAGGAAAATAATAAGCATTTATATTTCCTTCCAACAGGACTAGGTTTTCAGAGTTAGGAACTCCGAAACCTTGACAATTAAGAATATTTTAAACCTACTGAGGTCACATATCAAGACACGGTAACAAGACCCAAAACAATACCAACCACTACTACTTCCCAAATCCAGCAAATGTGAAATTACCAAAATTAAAATTGACACCCTGAAATTATGAAAACAGAACACTACTAAAACCGATCGCAGCAAATCAACCAATGGTGAGCATAAAATAAGACTAGATTCAACCCAAATCTTGATCACTCACCAACTAAAATGGGTACCATAAAAGATCCCCAGTTGCATTAGTACATATCAACAAAATTACTGCTTCTTACTGAAAAGGAAAAAGGTTCCAGCAACGCATTAGTTTAGTTTGACATATTAAGGCTATTACCTTCCGCTTTTTCATAACAAGGTTCAATGTGTCCTCAAGTTGTCTCTTCTTATGTTTTCTAGCTTTATCCAGAGCACCATCTGCCTCTGCACCAATAGATAAGAACTTTTATTATTTTATTGAAAGCTACTCAACCAACCTGTATATGTGACAAATTTTGCAAGAACAAAAAATATAGTCGAGAGTCTGCAATAAATATGCCTAGAAAGAAACTTGTCAGGCTGTATACAGAAAATTTGAAAGATAGATCTTCAAAGCTTGGGTGGAGCAAATCCCCTCTCTAAAAGTTCCTAAGGATGGATTCATATAATTTTCTTTTTCAAGTTTACTTAATTTTATTGATGATGCAGTGCTTCCTGTTTTGAAGATTTTTTATTGAGATCAAAGAATTATCTTTTATGAAAGAAAAAAGAAAGAAATGAGCAAGTAAAAACACAGTCCAACAAATTGTGCAACCAAAACTATATATGACCACAGGCAAGTGCTTGTGGTAATGAAAATATCAGATTAGGCCTAAATAAGTCTAATTTTGAGGCATGGCAGATTTGCATTTATATACAGATATAACTTACTCATCAGTTCCAACTTGTCAATCTGCTCTTTCAGCGTCTCAGGATCCTTCTTTAAAATTCCCACCTCCCTCACCTTTTTCCTTTCTTTCTTGTTCTGTTAAATAAAAATAACATAGTAAGGTAAGTGCTGAACAAATCCAGACCACACACTAAAACAATCAATGACAAAAACAAGGTGTCACCTAAAGAGAAGTACAGCAAAATGCATGAACGAAAATTACAGAAGGGCATTTTTAGATACCTAAAAACCTATATTTAAATAGAAAAAAAGTGATTGACCAAAATATATAATAAATTAAAAGCAATCAAACGTGTGTTACATGGACTCTTCAAAAGTAGGTTAAGACCAGTGTTGTACACACAATACTCAACCATAGGTATGAGGTGTGAGTCCAACACTTCTGGTCAGGCATGAACCTAGAATGCATATCCAATTATTCAATTTTATTATATTATTGCTTCAAAAAGAGTGAAATTGTTATATTAAACAACCTAAACAGCATATCCAATTATTCAAATTTATTATATTATTACTTCTATACGAGTGAAATGTTTATATTAAACACTATATTTTATAAAAGCTTATTTTAGTCTAGAAAATAAAATAAAATAAAATAAAATATTAAATATTATAAATAGTTAGTAATGTTTCTATGTCCTTCAGTTTGGGGATTTGACATGTCTGACACTTGAATACATACTCGTACCCGACACACACACATACACGAGTCTGTAACTTAAAATCAAACTATTAAGTATAGAACAACAATAGGGCATCACATCAACACAATTCTGTAAATGTAGCATACCAATTGAGCTAAAAGCTAGTGTTAATTTTCATGGATGCACACATACACACACAGATAACAAGGAAAAAGCAAAGCTGAAAAGGAATTCATATTAATATCCTCAAATTATGTCAGAAACTGCAAATCTAATTTAAATTCTTGGCTAAAATTCGACATTGAATTCAATCAAATGTCTTATACAGCTTTCCATTTGTTTATAATTTCATATACAAAACTGAGTAAGAATAAATAAAAATGAAATAAGATTTTCAAATCTTTTTTTTTTCTTTGAAAATAAAAACAATGCACCTCAACTAAACCAAATACTATTTCTGTCATTCTTAATTGAGTAAAAAGAAAAATTGCAGTTCTCTTCTTTTTCCAGCCACTAATCAGAATTTGAGCGATTTAGGGCACCAATCTGAGCACTCCAAGAATAAATTGGAACACAATAAATATCATAAAATATTAATACATATATTATATGTTTTTGTATGCAAGTAATATATGAAACGAATAGAAAAAGTTTGTTTTTTAAGGTGATTAGTGATTACCCTTTTCAATTCCTTCTTGCGAAGCTCCTTGCGATAGGCGTCCGTAGGGTTCATGACTTTACCTCCCTTTGTGGTCTTCATGTTGCCCTCTCTCTCTCTAAGATCTTCTTATTTCTTCTTCTTCTTCTTCTTCGATTCGATTCGACGTCGAATTGCGGGCAAATTCAGGCTTACAGTAAGAAGAACACTCTCTCTCTTGTATATATGTATATATACAGTATATATATGCGACCTAACTTTTTTTTTTTATAAAAAAAATGTATTTCAGTCGGAAAAAATCTAAACAAGAAAAGAGAGCAAGGCTGTGGGCCCGTCCAGTCGGCCGGCGCGTTGCTAGGGATGGACTCGATGTCAAACTGACCCGTCCGGTACTCCCAGATCATTTTGGGCTTAAAAAATAAAAATAATAAAAAAAAAAAAGACAATTCTTGGGTCTTTTCATTGATGGACTTTATCCAATACAATTTAGAGATGTGTTTAAATTTTTAAAAATGGGTTAAACTCAAATCTTTTTTTTTTTTTTTTTTCGTAATTAAAATTTTTAGAATCCCTCTTCTCCACACAAATACCCAATCTCAATCTAAAATCCCAATCTATTTACATCAATCAACACTCAATTTTTTATTCAATATGTAAAACAATATACAACCCAACAGAAGCTCATAAGTGACACAAAACTGCACTAATCAGAATTTGAGTATTCACAAACTTTTAATATTTCATTTACATATTTTCCACCAATGAAAAAAAAAAAAAAAAAAAAAACTGCCCTTAGCCCTATCAATGGAAGGTGTTGGGAACTTGACAAGGATGCAAAAGAGAAATCTAACCCTGACCAAAATTAGATATACAAGATAAACTAACTCTGACTAAGAAATAAATATACGAGAAAAACTTTATTCAAATATAGGATAATATCAAATTTTCATATAATATTTTAAGGTCTTTGACCGGTGTTCTCGTCGTCCTACACCAACAAGTTTGAGAGTGAATTTTAGGCGAGGGTCAAGAGTTTTACATTTATAAAAACCACTACTACTTTTCACTATAAATATAGCTAGGGCGAGTAGGAATCGTCCCAAAGGATTGGAGTCGTACTTGGTTGTGGAATTGCAATTAGGGCTAGTAGGTCGAGTGATCAAACAATAGGTTGGTTGGTTAATTAGACTAGAGAGAAACTAAATTAAACTAAGTGACAACAAAAGAATGCAATTAAGAACAAATAAGAGAGAGAAGAGTCTTGGGGTTTAGAGATCACCACCAAGCAATGCATTTCTATACCATTGACAAATGACTAATGAGGGCAAATGGTGTGTTGCAATATTGGTGTGTGTGTGTGTTTGGTTGATTCAACAAGCAAGGATGGCTAGTCAAGCATGTATTGTCTAAACATCATGTAAAAGGCACAATATATCTAAGCAATAAAGTATATATTGTCTAAACAACATGTGAAAGGCACAATAAATCAAAATAAGTCATTAATCCTTTCATTAAGCTCACAATCCAAATACAACACAAGGTTAGAGACACATGCTACTTGCATTCAAAAGCATGGATCATCAAATAACAAGCATGGATTGTCCTCCCATCTAACACTACACTACAACTACACTACATCTACACTACTAACATGAAAATAAACTAAGGAAGAGGCACAATCCATCAAGGAATAGTGATGAGCACTGAAAAGTGCGTATTTAAACCCCTTAAACTTAGGCATTCTAGTACCTTTATCTATCTTACTTTACCGTTTTAGATTAATTTCGTATTATTTTCATTTTCAGGCACTTATCCCGAAAATAAACTAACTCAGCCAAATAAGAGCTTAATTGAAGCAATTCTGGGATTAATCAAAGAAAAGAGCAAAGTGGAGAAAGAAGGAAGCAAATGAAGCCGAAGGTGGCAAGCAGCAAAGTTCGATCGATCCAAGTTCAAGGTTCGATCGATCGAACAATGATCGATCTCAGCACTTTAAGATAGATCCAAGCCTTGACCCAAAAGCATAAAGTTCCAAAAGTTCGATCGATCCAACATATCCTTCGATCGATCGAACACTTTTGTCCTTATTCAAATGATTGATCCTATCCACAGTTGTATCACCCACTAAACACTTTTTGTCCTTTTCCCATAAATATCTCGGATTTGTCTTTTTCCAAAAAGCTCAGCCAGATGGATCATGGATCGATCCAGCCTAAGTTCGATCGATCTCACTCACTTTCGATCGATCAAACTTCCTCTAGTGCGAAAAAGTTAAAATTCTATCTCATTGAAAGTTGTCCTTTATCAAATCATTAGGGAATATTGTGTGCACGACCCCAGCTCATTTTGGGTGTCATTTTGACCTACCTATATAAGGATAAGGATTGCTTTTTCAAAGGGAGCCAACATTACTTTCATATCATCTCTTGGAGAGGAAGCTTAGAGGAGGAGGAGGTTAGAGACACCATTGGAGACTCTTCATCAATAAGGAGCAGATTTCAACCATGGAGTTAGCCTTTGAGGGTTGGAGCATCATCACTACGAGTGGCTAGATATCCTCTTGGGGCTAGAGTTAGCCCCAAACATACTTTCTATATCTTAATCTTGTGTATTATTGAGGGATTAGTGTTGTAATTAATGTTTTGACACTTTTATACATATAGATCTTGTTTATTCAATGATTTATGTGGTTTAATGCTTCCAATCAATCATTTCATTCTATCCATATGTCTATGTATGCTAGAATAGATGTTCATGTGTTTACCTCTATTTCTTGTGTAATTGATACATGTCTATGTGTATTAATGCTATGGATTTAGGGATTGTCTAAACATTGTGCTTAAAAGAATGCTCTTGTGATTTTCTAGATGGTCCATGCTCACTTCTTGATGGATTGTGCCTCTCCCTTAGCTTAGTTAGTTTAATTTCATGCCACTAGTTTAATTGTAGTGTAGTGATATCATAATTGTTAGATGAGAGGACAATCCATACTAGTTGTTTGATGTTCCATACTTTTGAATGCAAGTAGCATATGTCTCTAACCTTGTGGTGTGTTTGGCTTGTGAACTTAATGGAATGATTAATGACTTGCTAGATATGTTGTGCTTCTCAAATGCTATTTAGACAATATATACTTAATTGCTAGATATGTGCTTTTCATTTGTTGATTAGACAATGTATGCTTAAATTGGTCACCCCTGCTAATTGAATCAACCAAGCACATACACACAAATATTGCAACACACTTTACCCTCTTTAGTCACTAGTTGGAAGTGTAGAAAAGCATTGCTTGGTGGTGATCTCTAAACCCCAAGATCTCTCTCTCTCTCTTGCTTACTCTTGTTACATTCGATCACTTAGTTTAATTTAGTTGCTCTCTAGTTTACTTAACTAACCAACCATTTGTTGATCACTCGACCTACTGACCCTAGTTGCATTTTCACATTCAAGTACGACTCCAATCCCTTAGGACGATCCCTTCTCACTCATACTACATAGTATAGGTGTTAAGCGGTTTATAAATTTAACTGTGATGCCCACTTGACACTAATTTCCAATCTTAAGGTGTTGTGCATTATTTTGTGCACACCTGGGGGAGAGCCATCACCAAATAGGTATGAACCATCAAGAAAATCACAAGTGCATTCCATTAAGCACTATGTTTTGACAATCTCTAAATCTATAGCATCAATACACATAGACATGCATCAATAACACAAAATCTAGAGACAAGCACATGAACATCTATTTTAACATACATAGGCATATGGATAGAATGCAATGATCAATTGAAAGCATTTAACCACAAAAATCATTGAACAATCAAGATCTATATATATCAAAAAGTCAAAACATTAATTACAACACTAATCCCTCAATAATACACAAGATTAAGATATAGAAAGCATGTTTGAGGCTAACTCTAGCCCCAAGAGGATGTCTAGCTACTCATGGTGATGTTACTCCAACCCTCAAAGGCTAACTCCATGGAAGGAATCTGCTCCTTGTTGATGAAGAATCTCCAATGGTGTCTCTAGCTTCCTCCTCTTTTCTTCTACACTAAGAATAGCCTCTAAAGTTGTATCTACCAAATGCTAAGTGTCTCCAATGGTGTCCCTCTCAAAAAGTGCATCATATTCCTTTTATAGGTAGGTCAAGTGACACACAAAATGAGCTGGGGTAGTGCAAAGCATATTCCCCAATGATTGGATAAAGGACAACTTTCAATGAGCTGAAAATTTAACTTTTTCGCACTGGAGGAAGTTCGATTGATCGAACATTGGACTTGGATCGATTGAACATTGCTGAGATCCATCGAACTTAGGCTGGATCGATCCAACTGGTTGAGCTTTTTGGGAAAAGACAAATCCGAGATATTTTGGGAGATATTTTTGGGAAAAGGACAAAAGTGGTTAGTGAGTGGTACAGCTGTGAATAAGATTAATCATTTGAATAAGGACAAAAGTGTTCAATCGATCGAAGGGTAGTGTTGGATCGATCGAACTTTGGACTTTCTGCTTTGGGTCAAGGTTTGGATCTATCTTAAAGTACTGAGATCGATCAGTGTTCGATCGATCGAACCTTGAAGTTGGATCGATCGAACTTTGCTGCTTCCCACGTTTAGCTTCATTTGCTTCTTTCTTTCTCCACTTTGCTCCTTTTTTTGTTTAATCCCAGAATTGCTTCAATTAAGCTCTTACTTGGCTGAGTTAGCTTATTTTCGGGATAAGTGCCTGAAAATGGAAATAATACGAAATCAATCTAAAATGGTAAAGTAAGATAGATAAAGGTACTATAATGCCTAAGCTTAAGGGGTTTAAATATGCATTTTTCAGCACTCATCAGTCTTATTCATTCCCTATTTAACACTTGATATAGTATAATTTAGTATTTTTTTCAATTTGGGTATAAAAATAATCGTATTCTTTTGGAAAAAGGATAAAAAAAAAAAAAAACAACTTTGGGATTCGGTTTAACCCGTAAAAAAATGAGTAATGATTATTTTTAGAAAATTTAAAAATTTAAACATGTGTTTAAATTGTATTAGACCACATTAGTTGAGAGTAGGGGTTGTAATTCGTGTTCGTGTCGTGTCAATGTAAGGGTATTATACTAAATAGGTAAACCCAAACTCAACCTATTTAATAATTGTGTCAAGAATCCTCAATACTAACCCAACCCATTTATTAAACAAGTAAACGTATTAACCCGTTAATGACCTATTTATCAAAACGAGACATTTAATATTTAATTAAATACTAAATAATAGAAAAAATTGTCATAATTAATCCAAATATTCAAAATAAAAAGAAAAATCATAAGGTATAGATAAGGTTTATGATGAGCGCTGAAAAGTGTGTATTTAAACCCCTTAAGCTTAGGCATTCTAATACATTTATCTATCTTACTTTACCGTTTTAGATGATTTCGTGTTCTTTCCATTTTCAGGCACTTATCCCGAAAATAAGCTAACTCAACCAAATAAGAGCAGAAATGAAGCAATTCTAGGATGAATCAAAGAAATGAGCCAAGTGGAAGCAAAAGGAAGAAAAATGTGGAATTCAACATTTTCGATCGATCTCAAATCAAAGTTCGATTGATCCAAAATGATCAATCTCAGCACTTCAAGATGGATCTGAACCATGATGACATTTTTAGAGATCTCAAAAGTTCGATCGATCCAACATCATTCTTCGATCGATCGAACTACCTTGTCCTTATCCAAATGATTGATTTTATCTAGTTGTACCACCCTACCAACCACTTTTGTCCTTTTCCTAAAAATATCTTTGAAATATCTCAGATTTCTTTTTATCCAAAAGGTGCCGCCATTGAGGATCGATCCAACTTCAGTTCGATAGATCTCAGCCATGTTCGATTGATCCAAGTCTAAGGTTCGATCGATCGCACTTCCTCCAGAGCGAAAAAGTTAAATTTCCAGCCCATTGAAAGCTGTCCTTATCCAATCATTAAGGAATATTTTGTGCACGACCCCAGCTCATTTTGTGTGTCACTTGACCTACTTATATAAAGAATATGTTACACTTTTTGAGGAGGAGATACTTAGCATTCTTAGGATCCATTTATCACAAGAGAGGCTATTCTTAGGGAGGAAGAAAGGAGGAGAAGGCTAGAGACATAAGCTTGGGAGCTCTTCATCAACCAAGGAGTAGATATCTTCCATGGAGTTTGCCCTTGAGGGTTGGAGAAGCATTACCATGAGTGGCTAGACATCCTCTTGGGGCTAGAGTTAGCCCCAAGCATGCTTTCTACATCTTGATTTTGTGTATTATTGAGGGATTAGTGTTGTAATACATGTTTTAGCACTTATATATATATAAATCTTGTTTATTCAATGATTTATATGGTTTAATGCTTCCAATTGATCATTTCATTCTATCCATATGTCTATGTATGCTAGAATAGATGTTCATATTTTTGTCTCTATTTCTTGTGTTATTGATGCATATTTATGTGTAAATGCAATAGATCTAGAGATTGTCATAACATAGTACTTAATGAAATACTCTTGTAATTTTCTTGATGGTTCATAGTCATTTCTTGATGGATTGTGCCTCTCCCTTAGCTTAATTAGTTTAATTTCATACCATTAGCTTAATTGTAGTGTAGTGGTAGTATAGTTGTTAGATGGGAGGACAATTCATGCTTGTTATTTGATGTTCCATACTTTTGAATGCAAGTAACATATGTCTCTAATCTTGTGGTGTATTTGGCTTGTGAGCTTAATGAAAGGATTAATGACTTGCTAGATATATTGTGCTTTTCACAGGCTACTTAGACAATATATACTTAATTGTTAGATATATTGTGTTTTTCATATGTTGCTTAGACAATATATACTTAATTGGTCATCCTTGCTAATTAAATCAACCAAATACACACACACACACATTAATATTGCAACACACATTTCCCTCATTAGTCACTTGTTAAGGGTGTAGAAAAGTATTGTTTGGTGGTAACTTCTAAACCCCAAGATCTCTCTCTCTTACTTACTATTTATTGCATTCAATTATTAAGTTTAATTTGTTCTCTAGTTTAATCAACCAACCAACTATTTGTTTGATCACTCGACCTACTAACCCTAATAGTGATTTCACAACCAAATTCGACTCCAATCCCTTGGGACGATCCCTACTCACCCTAACTATATTTTTAGTGAAGGTAGTAGTGGCTATTATAAATGTGAAACTTGGCCCTCACCTTAATGCACACTCTTAAGCTTATGGTGTAGGACGGCACGACCATCAGTTTTTGGCCCCGTTGCCTGGGATTAGGCAACGTCGTATTTGTGGAATCAATTAGGAAGTAGTACTCTTTTGATCGTGTCTTTACTTTGTTTTCAATTTTTGTTACTTATTGTATTTGTTCTTAATTGACAAGGAGCATTGAGCTAGGAGGCAAGCAAAGGAGTTAAGCAAGCAAGGAAAAATGCTAAAAATTTGAAAAAATTGCTAAGCTAAGCCTAAAAAAAAAATTTGGAGTTGAAGTGCTAAAGGACCTTTGTGAGCTTTTCTTTACTCAAACCCTTAGTTAAATCGGCGGCCCGTGTGGAGGCTTGTTTTTATATTCTTAGATAAATCGTGAGCCTGCGTAGAGGCATTTTAATTATTCTTTGCATTGTTATCAAAGCATGGGAGTATGGGATCATTGTATGTGAAGGAAGTTTGTTGATTATTGACTTATTGCGAAGGAGGAGTGCTTGTTTTGTTATGATTTGTGTGTCGCTTGTAGTCTTGTATAGACCTTGTCATATCATTCATTCTAGGCATTCACATGGAAAATCTAGAGGGTAATCTTGGCTACTTAGACCCACGTTTCATGCAAAATCCCCCTCTTAATCAACATGGCCCCGGAGTTCAAGCTCCAATTCCTCCAATGGTCCTTCGTGATCATTATAATCTTCATGCATACCATGCACCTACTTGCATTGTGTTGCTTAATTTTGAGGCTAATCAATATGAAAGCAAGCCCGAGACCATTCAAATGTGCCCACTCTTTTATGGCTTAGTTGAAGAGGAACCATATAGGCATCTTAATGAATTTCTTGAATTATGTTCTACCGTGAGGTACATGGATGTCCCAGAGGAAGTTCTTAAATTACTCCTCTTCCCTTTCACACTTAAAAATAAAGCAAAGCATTGGTTCAATACTTTAGGGGTAAATTCAATAACATCTTGGGCACAAATGCAAAATGAGTTTTTTAAAAAAATTTACCCCGTAAGTTTGACCAATGTAATACGTGCTTCAATTAGAGAATTTTCTCAAAGGGAAAGAGAGTTGTTGCATGAGGCTTGGGAGAGATTGAATGACTTGCTAAGAAAGTGTCCACATCATGGTATTCCAAAATGGCAAGTTGTCCAATACTTCTATGAAAGCCTATCCGACATGCAAAAGGACATAGTTGATACCTCATGTGAAGGTTCGTATTTTGGAAAATATGAAGATGACATTTGGCACCTTTTTGAAAAAAATGAGTGAGAACTCTTTGCATAAATATTACACTTCTCGGCTTAATCATGGTTTTAATAAAAAGAAGAAAAGTGTAACAGTGTGTCAAATTGAAAGTTCAAGGGAAATTGTAGCCGAGGTTAAAACTCTTTCTCAAAAACTTGATCAATTCTTGTTGAATCAAAAACCGGCTATCAATTCATCTCCTTTTCATCATACAACTCATCTTTGTGAGCCTTGCATGACATGTTCAAGTGTTTTACTACTTTTGATTGTCCCCATGGACATGTTGTTAATGAACACTTTGAACAAGTTAATGCTACATTTGCTCACCCTTATTCAAATGCATATGTTCCATTGTGGAATGAAAGCTCAAGCCTTTATCAAGCTAAAATTTTTCAAAGAAAATACATTCCAGCTCATAAAATGGAGGTTCTCAAGGGTCTGTTTCTTCTTCTTTCCATCATCAAAGAGTGAATGACCTCTCACATCCTCAAATGTATGATTCCCAAGTTGGCTTTCATTATCCTCAAGCACTTTCTAGTAATTCTACATTTGAAGATAAGGTTTTGATGGCCTTGGGTAGCTTAGAGAAGGATACCAACTTGTTGCATTCCCACCTCAATCCATATCAAAGCTTGAATCCCAAATTGGGACCATAGCTAATGCGTTAAATGCAAGAAAAATTGGGAAATTACCTAGTCAACCCGAGAGGAATCCAAAAGCCCAATTTTGTGTGGAAGCAAACCCTACATCGGGGTGTTCTTCCCAAGCTCAAGTGAAAGCCATCACCACCTTGAGAAGTGGTAAGCAAGTGGACAATAGGGTTGAACTACCAAAGGAAGATGGTGAATCGGTGCAACCTAAAGTTGTCACCCATCCAATTCCCAATTCCACTCCTACTTCCTTAAATGAAAAGGTTCTTAACCGAAACTTTCAATCTTCTCCATCATCCTTTCAAATTACAAAGTCTTGTGAGCCAAAAGCTCCATTCCCTTATGCTTTAAAAGAAACTTCGCCTTATGGGAGGCAAGAAGGGAAAATACATGACATGATGGAAGTTTTTAAGCAAGTCAACATAAATCTTCCTCTTTTGGATGCCATTAAGCAAATTCCACCTTATGCAAAATTTCTAAAAGATTTTTGCACACAAAAGAGGAAGAGTAAGGGACCAAGCCCTAAAAAAGTGTTCCTTACGGAGCAAGTGAGCTCTATTCTTTAATAAAACACCCCACTTAAGTTCAAAGATCCCGGTGCTCCGACTATTTCTTGTGTAATTGGAAACCATGAAATTCGTAGAGCTCTTCTTGACTTAGGTGCAAGTGTTAATTTGATTCCTTACTCCGTATATGTCCAATTAGGATTGAATGAGTTGAAGCCAACCTCGGTGGTGCTTCAAATGGTCGATAGATCCGTCAAAACACCTAGGGGCATGGTTGAGGACATCCATGTCAAAGTGGATAAATTGTACTTTCCAGTTGAATTTGTAGTTCTTGATACCAAATCGGTTGCTAATCCCACCAACCACATCCCAATCATCTTGGGAAGACTATTCCTTGCCACCGCAAATGCAATAATTAATTGTAGATCTGGGATTATGGACCTTTCTTTTGGCAATATGATGGTCAAACTTAATGATTTCCATGCAAGTCGACATCCCATAGATGAAGATAAGTGTTGCCTTGTTGATGTGTTAGATGAGGTTGTTGAGGAATCAATTCCTACCATGGTCATGAAACAACCAATTGAGTATTGTCTTTCATCTCTTTTATTCGATGATCCTCTTGTTTCTTGTCTTCTTGAAATGTATGGAAATTGTGGGTTTGATGATGAAAAATCAATGGATGAAGTAAGCAATCTCATGGAATCTGTTGCAAGCTTGGATTTTCCATCTTGGAAAACTCCAATAGATACTCTTCCTCCACTCTCTAGCACTCCACCGGTCTCATCTTTAGTTTCTCCACCAACTCTTGAGCTTAAAACTTTACCTTCCAATCTCAAGTATGCATTCTTAGGACCAAAAGAGACTTTTCCGGTTATCATTTCTTCAAGTCTTGAAAAAGACCAAGAAGATGCTTTCTTAAGTGTGCTTAAAGAAAATAAGGAAGCCATAGGATGGAGTGTGGCGTATCTTAAGGGGATTGACCCGTCTATTTGTATGCATCGCATACTTATGGAAGATGATGCAAAACCCTTTAGGGATGCCCAAAGGAGACTTAATCCAAACACGAAAGAGGTAGTTCAGAAGGAAGTTGTCGAACTCTTAGATGCCGGAATCATTTACCCAATCTCCGATAGCAAATGGGTGAGTCCAACTCAAGTAGTTCCCAAAAAATCGGGGATTATGGTGGTTGAAAATGTAAAGGGTGAGGAAATCTCTAAGCGTACCACCAATTCATGGCGTGTATGCATTGATTATCGCAAATTGAATGCCGCCACTAGAAAGGATCACTACCCCTTGCCATTCATTGATCAAATTCTAGAGAGATTGGCCGGGCAACAATATTATTGCTTCCTTGATGGCTATTCGGGGTACAATCAAGTAGCCCTCGACCCATTAGACCAAGAGAAAACCACCTTTACATATCCATTCGGCACATTTGCTTATAGATGGATGCCTTTTGGTTTGTGCAATGCACCCGCCACATTCCAAAGGTGTATGATGTCAATTTTCTCGGATATGGTGGAAGAGTATCTAGAGGTTTTCATGGACGATTTTTCTGTTTTTGGGTCTTCATTTAATGTATGCCTCAAAAATTTAGATCTAGTGCTTAAGAGATGTCGTGAAACCAACCTTATACTTAGTTGGGAAAAGAGCCATTTCATGGTTCAAGAGGGTATTGTTTTGGGTCACGTTATCTCAAGGAGAGGAATAGAGGTAGATAAAGCAAAGGTTGAGTTTATTTCTAAATTACCTCCACCTTCAACGGTGAGAGAGGTTCGCTCCTTTCTAGGTCATGCTGGCTTCTATCGCCATTTTAGCAAAGACTTTAGCAAAATTGCTCGACCCTTGTGCAATCTCCTTGCCAAGGAAACTCCTTTTGTCTTGGATCAAGCATGCCTAGACGCTTTTCATAAATTGCGTGAATTATTATCATCTGCTCCTATCATGCAAACTCCCAATTGGTCATTGCCATTTGAAATTATGTGTGACGCTTCTGATTATGCCATGGGAGCAGTTTTGGGACAAAGAGTGGGTAAGCTTCCTTGTGCCATCTACTATGCAAGTAAAACTTTCTCAGGAGCTCAATTGAATTACTCCACTACCGAGAAAGAATTACTTGCCGTAGTGTATGCTCTTGATAAATTTCGTTCATATCTCTTAGGGTCCAAGGTTGTTGTTTATTCTGATCATGCCGCCTTAAGACATCTATTGACAAAAAGGGAAACAAAACCTAGGTTAATTAGATGGATTTTGCTTCTTTAGGAATTCGATTTTGAAATCAAGGACAAGAAAGACACTGAAAATGTGGTTGCCGATCATCTTTCTAGGTTATCGATAGAGCCTTTCCCTAATTTACCAATTTGTGACTCTTTTCCGGATGAACAACTCTTTCAAATTTCCAAGAGAAAAATGCCTTGGTTTGCCGACATTGTGAATTATTTAGCAATTGGCAAACTTCCAACTTCTTGGTCAAAGAACGAAAAGAATCGTTTCTTTGCCAACATCCGGAATTACTATTGGGAAGATACTTTCTTGTACCGTTATTGTCCGGATCAAATTATGAGGAGATGCATTCCGGAGAGTGAAATTCCAAGTGTCCTAGTGTTTTGTCACACTCTTGCATGTGGTGGGCATTTTAGTGCAAAGAAGACTGCCTTGAAGGTTCTTCAAAGTGGGCTCTTTTGGCCCACTATTCATAGAGATGCTTACAATTTTTGCAAATCATGTGAGAGATGTCAAAAGATGGGGACAATGTCTAGAAGAGGTATGATGCCCTTGACCAATATACTAGTTTTTGAGATCTTTGACATATGGGGCATTGATTTTATTAGTCCATTTCCTATGTCCTATGGTTTTCAATACATTCTTCTTGCCGTTGATTATGTTTTCAAGTGGGTGGAAGCATGTGCTACCTAAACAAATGACCACTCCAT
The DNA here is from genome assembly GCF_030987335.1 of Cornus florida. Taxonomy (NCBI): domain Eukaryota; kingdom Viridiplantae; phylum Streptophyta; class Magnoliopsida; order Cornales; family Cornaceae; genus Cornus; species Cornus florida. Next base: position 23,848,888 of record NW_026775581.1, read on the forward strand.
GGTCATTCAATTCATTAAATCCAATATCTTTGCTCGTTTTGGTATACCAAGGGCTATAATAAGTGATGGAGGAAAATATTTTTGCAATCAATTCTTGAAGCACTTATTTCTGAAGTACTCCGTCACTCATAAGGTAGCCACTCCCTACCATCCTCAAACAAGTGGGCAAGTTGAAGTGTCTAACCGGGAAATTAAGCATATTCTTGAGAAAACGGTTAACACCACCCGGAAGGATTGGTCACGGAAGCTATATGATACTTTGTGGGCTTATCGGATGGCATATAAGACTCCCATTGGCATGTCTCCTTATAGGCTTGTATATGGAAAGCCTTGCCATCTTCCGGTTGAGTTAGAACATAAGCCTTGTGGGTGGTTAAAAAGCTCAATCTTGACCTTGATAAAGCCAGAGAGAATAGGCTACTTCAATTGAGTGAGTTAGAAGAATTGAGACACAATGCTTATGATAATGCCAAACTCTACAAAGAAAGAACTAAAGCCTTTCATGATAAGCATATTGTGAAAAAAGTCTTTGGAACCCGGTCAAAAAGCTTAGCTTTTCAACTCTAGACTGAAACTCTTTCCTGGGAAATTGAGAACAAAATGGGAGGGTCCTTATGAAATCATCTCTGTTGCACTTCATGGGGCGGTTGAAATCAAAAATTTGAAGAAGGGAAACATTTTAAAAGTTAATGGACAAAGGTTGAAACCTTACATAGAGGGTCAAGTCTTTCAAAGACATTTGGAAACTGCACATCTAGTTGACCCGGTGTATGAAAACATAGAAAATTGCATTAACAAGGGACCAAAAGCTTCTTTTGAGCTTAATCCAACAAGTTCTTCAAAGAACCATTTGTTGGGTGGAGTTCAAAGCATCTATCACCCCAACAAGGGGGGGATGCATAACAAGATCTTTGATCTGTGCTAAAAGAGCCCAATGTGTTGCTAGCGACGTTAAAAACTAGCAAAAGCATTTCGTAGGGTGTCAAAACCCTATTCCTCCCTCATTTCTATCTTAAATTCCATTTCTTGTGAAGTCTAGATATTGGCTTTGGGTTCATACACATGGCTAGGGACTGTGATTAGGATTGCATGCACTTTCATATTGGAGTTGAGCATTTTACATAAGTTCGATCGATCTCAAATGAGAGTTCGATCGATTGAACTTCTACCTACATTCAACACTTAGAAAATTTTTTGACCTGCATCCACTTGCATCCAAATCACCTCTATGTCCCATCGTTCGAACTTATTCTCAGATCGATCAGAAGACCTTAGATTGATCCAACTTCAAAGTTCGATCGATCTTGAGCTCCAACACGTAGAAAATTTTTGAGCCTGCATCAACCTGCATATTTCAGCTCTCTGTCTCATCGATCGAAAATATTTCAAGATCGATCTGAAGTTATTCAATCGATCCAACTCCATCATTGGATCGATCTGCAAGTCCTAACACTTAGAAAAATTTCTGAACCCAAAAACCTGCATATTTAACCTATTTATCAAATTGATCAAACATTTTGTTCAGATCGATCTTAATTTTAGAATTTATTGTTTTGACTTTGTTTTGACTTTTAAATTTTAAATTCAAAAAAAAAAAAAAAAAAAATTTATTTTATTTTATTCTATTCTCTTCAAAAATTCCAAAAATATTTTTATTTCATTTTTATTTTACTTCCTAAAAAAAAAAAAAAAAAATTTTCCATGGTGCCCTTATATGTAGTTATGCATATTTTATGTTTGAGTTAGGGCTTGATCTCATATCTCATTTTCTTATTGTACTATATTGTCTTAGATTGCATGCTTCATTATTCTTATCCCATTTGATATTTGATGTGAGTTTGCTAGTGTGGTTATTTAAGTAGGTTTTTGATTCCAAGTTTGGGGGAGACGTCTTTCGAATTGGATCACTACAGGGCTTCATGCTTTTGCCACCACGGTATACTCTTTCCATCTTTTCCATTGTTCTCATTGCACATTGAGGACAATGTGAGGTTTAAGTTTGGGGGTAAGGTGTCTTTGTTGCATTCTATTTAAAGTTGAATTTTAAATGCATGATTGAGATTTGAGATTGATTAGCGATGATTTTGATCTTTTGAGGACTATATTGCTTAAAATTTAAAAATTGCTTGACTTGAGAGTCCAATACTCCTTGTATACCTTGTGGAAGCCATTTAGGAGTAAATTTTTCGAAAGATTGATATCTTGCTTGCACTTGTGGTCCACATCATTTTGATTTTGTGATTGTTTTGAAATTCACTCTAGGATTCTACACTAGCACAGGCGCACACTAGCATTCATTTGTGGGATGCATGCTTTGTTGATTATTGAATTGGTTGTATCCCAATTGGGCTAGTAGTGCATTGAAAGCTTTCATTCTTGATAAAGGTAGATAACAACCCCTTTTCACTAAGTAACCGGGATTCTACCTTTATCAAGCACTGAACTTCTCGCGCCGAAAGGTGGAGGGCCCAAACTCTAGGTTAATAATTGAACTTGCTTACAAAAAAAAAAAAAAAAAAAAAAAAAAAAAGCAATAAAAAGTGAGGACTTCTCCCAAAAGGTGAGGAGTGGGAAATGATTAGATGGAGGTTATCTTGATTTGTAACCTAATTGATTTGAGCTTGTAAGTCCGTAGGGGTGTTTGAACACCTAATGCCCTAAAGCCGTCTGGTTTGGGAGTCATTGACCTAACACTCGACCTCATGAATCGCTAGAAAGCTTAATAGATCAACACATTGTACCATACTTTCATCTTTAATCCTAAAAAATAAATATATAAATAAATTCGAGTGAAAAGAATAAGCGCACCTAGAACAATAAAGCTTTAATAAAAGGTCCACTTTTTGTCTTGATGATCGGTACTAGATTTGTGTGCTAGTTTGAAGGTAAGGATGTGATTAATTGTTTAGTTGGCTTAGATAGCAACATATTTGATGCCGGTCCACTCAAAAAGGATTCTAGAGTTGTTTTGATTTGCATGATCATTTTATTGATGTGTGGAGGACTATATTTGTTTGCTTGATGTTGAAATTTTAAGAGATTGCTTAAAAATGTTTGAAAAATTACATACTTGAGGTAGTTTTCTCCCAATACTTGTTTGCAGTATTGGTGCCTCTTTTGAAATAATGAGCTTAATGTTTGTGGATATCATTTCTGAAAACCCTCACGAGACTTCATGTAATACCCCAGTATTTTAAAGGATTTATTAAACGGAATTAATTACTATTATTTTATTTTTAAATGATTTATTTGGATTTATTTTTATTTTTATTTATTTATTATTGGCGTAGATAAATTATCTTGTTTTAATTAAATTATATTTCGTGATTTTATATATTGATTGTTGGCGTGTTGATTTTGTTGATATGGTGTGAATTAGTTGTAACTTCATGTTTGTTAGTGTGTTTTGTGTAATTAGTTTTCAATACTTTAAGTGGTTGAGTAATTATTTTATTTATTTAAATTATTGGAATGGGCTTAGGGGAAATTGGATCAAAGGATGTGGTATTGGGCTTGGATGAAGCCTTGTTGGGTAATTAATTAGAGACCCATGGTTATGAGGTTATTTAAAGGATGTTGTTGTGCATAAATATAATAATAATTATTATTATTTGAGATTAATTAATTAATTATATAAATATAATTAATTAATTATTATTATGGAAGGATATATAATTATATATTATATATATATTTATGGATAAATGTGCATATGATTTAATTATTTAAGGAAGGAAGTATACATATATATTAAATATAATATATGTGTATTTGTATATATGTGTGTATATATATATATAACATAATATATGTGTATATATATTTATATTATTAAAGGATGATTATTATTTATTTAATAGTCATACTAGTAATAGGATTAGGGTTATGTGTATAAATATACATATAACGTTTTATTGTGAAAAGTTTTCACGTTAGAAAAATAAGAGAGAGCTAGAGAGAGAAGAAGAAGGGCTAACGAAGAGGGGGCCGGATCAAAGAAAGAGGAGACCGGATTTGGAAAAGAAAGGCAAGTTCTTCTCTGCTTCTTCTCTTAAAATTCATAAACCTATCACCTCGAGTATCAAAATTATATGTTTATTGTGTTAATTAAAAATAAATTATTAATCGGATTAGAAGAGCATGTTTATTCTTTACAAAATTTTAGATTTAAACATGTGAATAGATGTACGAATAGTTTTGATAATTTTAAATCTTGTTTGTGAGGTTAGGTTAATTAAATTTTATTTTTTTAAAAAAATTATCATAGATTGCTTTAACCTTGTGAAGCATGTTTAAATAAATTAAATAGGTCTAAATTTAATTATATATGTTCAAGTGGGCCCAAAATAATTAAATTAAGCTTTTGGGATTTTTCTAAAATTTTCTAGGATTTTATGAAGATTTTCTGGAATTATTTTATGTTTTTTTTTAGAATTTATTTTATATAATCTGTATATATATATTGTACATATATATGCACTGGAGGGTTAAAGAAATCGGCGCAACAAATAGGGCGCTTTGATTCGGTGAGTCGCGGAGCGCAGCACCTCTATGCGCCTCAAATCAGGACCTTAGGATGGTCCTGATGATTTCCGGATTATCCAGTGTGGGTGTGTACATGGGTAGAAGGTGTACACATTGATCTAGGCCCTTGGATGGATTTGGTCAACAAAGAATATGTCCGGTGCATCGCAGCGCATGGAGTTCAGTGTGTGTGTGGATTTGGACCGTTGACTTGATCCAATCAACATAAAATTAATCCAGTGTGACGCAGCTTACCCAAGTCCGGATTTTTAACCAACCAGAAGCAGCCACATCATCCAGAATGAAGAACAGGTGCGTGGGGGCGCGTGAAGATACCTGCCAACTTGTGGTGGCGTGTGGAAGCGTATGCAGGTGTTTGGGTGCGTGTGGGGGTGCGTGATGGCGCGTGTCAAGGCGTACTGGGTCCCGGAAAGTTCTTGTGGGGTCCAGCAATGTCTCTAAATTGATTTTAAGGTTGTTAGTGTTGAAATTAATCTTTAAAAGGGGAGTTTATGGTGTTCTAAGAGTCATACAGTGTTACTAAAATATTTAGTAGCCTTTAATTTGTATAACAAATTAATGATTTATTACAGAAGGAAGTATATATATATATATATATATATACATATATTTAATTATATATGGGTATATATGGTTATTTAATTTCTAATTAGTATGGTAGGAAGTAGTGTTATATATACATATAGGTATGTATGTATGTATATATATATTATGGAAGGTATTATACACGTATATATTAGATAATATATGTGTATATGTATAACACTTAGGATAATTAATATTAATTATTCTTATTTAATTGGTATATCGGGATAGGCTGGTTGTTAAATTAATTATATGCTTTTATTATGCATTGAATGCCTATGTATGATTTGATTGAAGGTCTAGTTGGTTTTAAAGGTTGATACATGGTTGAATTGTAAGCATGGATGAGTTGCCAAATGAGAAAATTTAGGAATAAATTTCATTTATGGGGAGCATGGTTGAGTTGCTAATTAATTGTATAAGGAAATATACTTAAGGAAGTATGGTTGAATTACTAATACATAAATAAATATATTTATAATGGCATGGTTGATTTGCCAGTGCATAATTATATTGCTATGTGTTTAAATGATTAAAATTGCATCTAAGGTTATTGTATGTATAGGTTAGATTATGATTAGAATAATCTAGTATGTACCGGTTAATGTATTATTTTATATATTACTAAAATAATATTGGTGGAGACATGGATAATTTGTCAAAACCTAAATTGTGGTATGTAATTTAAATAATCAACAGTATTATTGAGTTTTGGATTTATTGGATTGTTCCTTAAATTGCAATTTATTATTTTAATGATTAAAATATTGTTTAGGATAGTATTAAGGTGAGTGGAGTTTATTTTTATTTTTTTATGAACCTTATAAACTGGGGTTTGGTCTACGTATGATTAATAATTAATCATTGGTAAATGGTTTTGACAATTCAATGAACTTATTAACATATAGGTTTATGATATTATATATATAAGTGTTTATATATATTTATAGCATCGTATATTAAAGTTAAAAGCTTTATTAGGAATGGTTTTGGTAGAGATGATCTGTTTATTGATTTTCAAAGGCTTGGTAGAGAAAGCTTGCTCGTAGGGTTTAACCCACGATTTATTTTTCAGGTTATTAGAAGTTCAAGTCTTAAGGTTGAGGATTCGCAGCTGGAGGACTTATCCACTTTTCTGATTTACTTAAAAGTAAGATATTATTATTTCTTTTTTTGTTCTTAGTATTTAATAATGAACTTCTGGATTATGGATTTTTGGTTAAGGGGTCCTTGAGTTACAGGATTCCTGAGTTGTAACCGTTTGGAAGTTATTAAGGGATTTATTATTTATTAGTTTCTTCAGTGTTTTATTTTATTCTTTGTTTCATTTTGTAATATCTGCTTGTTTAAATACTTTAATTGATTTGATATTCCCTAATTTTGTGCTCGGACTTGATCAACCCGGGTTCCGAAATTAGGGGGTATCACACTTCACTCATCCACTAGGGGTAACATAGGGGTTTAAAAGGCTTGTTGCATAAGCTAAGTGTAATCGTGTTCCTTACGAAAGTGGCATTATCCATTTATTGCTTTCTAGTTCATAGTTGTATAGTTATTCATTTCATTCCTTTACTTTCTAGTTCATTGCTAGGGACTAGCAGTATTTAAGTTTGGGGGTGTGATGAGCGCTGAAAAGTGCGTATTTAAACTCCTTAAGCTTAGGCATTCTAGTACCATTATTTATCTTACTTTACCGTTTTATATTGATTTCGTATTATTTCCATTAACTCAGCCAAATAAGAGTAGAAATGAAGCAATTCTGGGATGAATCAAATAAAGGAGCAAAGTGGAAGCAAAAGGAAGAAAAAGGTGGAATTTAACATCTTCGATCGATCTCAAATCAAAGTTCGATCGATCCAACATGATCAATCTCAGCACTTAAAAATGGATCTGAGCCATGATGAAATTTTCAGAGATCTCAAAAGTTCGATCGATCCAACATCATTCTTCGATCGATTGAACTACCATGTCCTTATCCAAATGATTGATCTTATCTAGTTGTACCACCCTGCCAACCACTTTTGTCCTTTTCCCAAAAATATCTTCGAAATATCTCAGAATTTTTTTTTATCCAAAAGGCGCCGCCATTGAGGATCGATCCAATTTCAGTTCGATAGATCTCAGCCATGTTCGATCGATCCAAGTCCAAGGTTCGATTAATCGAACTTCCTCCAGTGCGAAAAAGTTAAATTTCCAGCCCATTGAAAGTTGTCCTTATCCAATCATTGGGGAATATTTTGTGCACGACCCCAGCTCATTTTGTGTGTCATTTGACCTACCTATATAAAGAATATGATACACTTTTTGATGAGGAGATACTTAGCATTCTTAGGATCCATCTATCACAAGAGAGGCTATTCTTAGGGAGGAAGAAAGGAGGAGAAGGCTAGAAACACAAGTTTGGGAGCTCTTCATCAACCAAGGAGTAGATTTCTTCCATGGAGTTTGCCCTTGAGGGTTGGAGAAATATTACCATGAGTGGCTAGACATCCTCTTAGGGCTAGAGTTAGCCCCAAGCATACTTTCTACATCTTGATTTTGTGTATTATTGAGGGATTAGTGTTGTAATACATGTTTTGGCACTTATATATATATAGATCTTGTTTATTCAATGATTTATGTGGTTTAATGCTTCCAATTGATTATTTCATTCTATTCATATGTCTATGTATGCTAGAATAGATGTTCATATTTTTGTCTCTATTTCTTGTATTATTGATGCATGTCTATGTGTATTAATACCATAGATCTAGAGATTGTTAAAACATAGTACTTAATGGAATGCTCTTGTAATTTTTTTGATAGTTTATGCTCATTTCTTGATAGATTGTGCTTCTCCCTTAGCTTAATTAGTTTAATTTCATGCCATTAGCTTAATTGTAATGTAGTGGTAGTATAGTTGTTAGATGGGAGGACAATCCATGCTTCTTGTTTGATATTCCATACTTTTGAATGCAAGTAGCATATGTCTCTAATCTTGTGGTGTATTTGGCTTGTGAGCTTAATGAAAGGATTAATGACTTGCTAGATATATTGTGCTTTTCACATGCTACTTAGACAATATATACTTAATTGTTAGATATATTGTGCTTTTCACAAGTTGCTTAGACAATATATAGTTAATTGGTTATCCTTGCTAATTAAATCAACCAAACACACACACACATCAATATTGCAACACACATGTCCCTCATTAGTCACTTGTTAAGGGTGTAGAAAAGTATTGTTTGGTAGTGACCTCTAAACCCCAAGATCTCTCTCTCTTACTTACTATTTATTGCATTCAATTATTAAGTTTAATTTGTTCTCTAGTTTAATCAACCAACCAACTATTTGTTTGATCACTCGACCTACTAACCCTAATAGTGATTTCATAACCAAATTCGACTCCAATCCCTTGGGACAATCCCTACTCACCCTAACTATATTTTTAGTGAAGGTAATAGTGGCTTTTATAAATGTAAAACTTGGCCCTCGCCTTAATGCACACTCTTAAGTTTATGGTATAGGACGGCACGACCATCAGTTTATATTGAAATGACTTAACTATCCATAATAATTAGGTTTAAACAGGTAACATATTACATAGATCATATTCATAATTATAACATGTTGAGTTAAATGGGTCATAAACGGGTTATACGGGTTGAATCCCTCAACCCTAACTCGACATGATTAAGTAAACGGGTTAATCGTATCGATTCTTTTATGACCCAAACCCGTTTATACCATACCTAAACATTTTTAACTCGTGTCCTGTCGTAATTCGCCATCCCTAGTTGGGAGGATGAACTTTATCCTCCAAGGTAATGACCCAAGTATTATCCTAATCTACTGTTATTGAGTGTATGAAACTCTTCCACTTCATTTTTTTTAACAAAAAAAAAAAGAAAAAAAAAATGAAAAACAATACTTGGGTGGCCGCCCATGAGACATTCTTAGTGCATATGTGACAAAATCTTATTACGACACATTATAGTCAATAAAAATAAATGAGAGTATTGTCATCCAAAGATAAAATAGGCCGATCTGATTAACAAAAAATATATTGAATTAACAAAAAAATACTCTGCATATATTATCTCAATGTCATAACAAGATTGTACCATATATATGGTAAGGATGGTGTGTGGGCCTAAGTATTGTCCACTAAAAAATTTACTATATTAATTGAATTTTTTATGTTGTGTTGATTTATCAGGGTATGCCATGATGGTCGGTCTGATTTGCAGCTAAGCTGGCCTTGGAGTCGAGCAATACCAAACCAAGCAAATATTCCCAGTGCTACTACTGCTTAGGCTGTCGACTTAACTTTATCTGACTTCAACGATTATGGAGACCAAAAATGAGCCTCTCGCTGGTTCTTATAACTTTGGCCCTAAAAAGGGCTATGCTGACTTAGTAAGAACTGTTTTTGTACTTTTGTTTAATAGTGAGTGAGAAAGAAAAACCATAAAAGGATTAAAAAAAAAAAAAAAAAAACTCTTTCATCACTAACCAGTACAAAAGATCATTGTAAAAGAGTGACAGTAAGATTGGGAATCCTCAGGAGACTTTCTTGGAGGTAAGGACATAGGCAGGTGTCGAACCTTGTAAAATCGTTGTGTGTTATGTGTGTTGGCAGCAAAACTTGGCAGCCATTTAGGTGATGACGTGGACCAATGATGAGGTGACAAATGTTTTCGACATGGCACCATGGGGATCGACCACGTGAAAATATTTGGAACAAATGAGGAGACGACACATGGGGCAAGATTAGATACAACTGCCAATTTTTCAAAGTAGGTGCTATAATCAGTGACGAACCTAGAAAAATTTGTGAGGTTGGGGGGGGGGGGGGGGGGGGCAAACTTATATGGTAGGTCCATATTTGTAATTTCAATGGGGTTTTCTTCATAAATTTTTTAAAATTTAAAGTATAAAATGCAAAAAAATAAAAAATTAGTAAGGGCAAATTGTAATTTTAGCGGGGGAATCCTCATAAATTCTTAAACATTTGAAGTAAAAACAAAAATTCCAATGGTGCGAATTGTAATTTTAGTTGGGGAATCTTCATAAATTCTAAAAAAAATGAGGTATAAAATGAAAATATAAAAATTCCAGTAAGGGCATCCACCCCTGCTGATCCTATGTTGGGTTCATGCTTGGCTATAATCAAGGCTTGATGAGTTGGCCAAGTCAACGTGGGTTAGCTAATGAGAGAAGAAATAGAGTTTAATAGCATGCCAACAACCAAATTCTTATAAAATATGAACTTTAATTGAAATATGGAAGGAAAGCTCCAAGGACACATACAGAAGGTAATACTCTTCAAGTTTTGACTTAGTACAAATTTAGAAAGAGAGAAAATCAAGGAAGAGGAGATTGACCGCAAATAATTAGGAAAAGAAGTTAATTGAAAGTTCTATAAATAGGAAAGTCTGTAATATTTTCAAACCGTCTAGCACCACCCAAAAACAAACACATCAAATTGACTCTATGTCACTCATCAATCATCAAATTATTGTCCAATGGCAATTTTCATTCAAGAAATTTGAGTTCTAGCAACTTTCTTTTCTTGCAATGTTTAATTATGTTATTTCTTCCAGTTTCATCAAATCAAATCTATAATACCCCTAATTTTAAAAGGATAGTCTCAGTATTTATTAATTTGTTTTATTGCATTTTTAATTGTTTAATTGATTATTTGACTAATTGTTTATGTGTTTAATTGAATTAAGTGTTACTTGATTAATTGGTTATTTGTCTATGTGTTATTTGTATTTTGTTTATGTGTTATTTGTATTATTTGATTATGTGCTTAAATAATGTGTTTGATTAAATGTTTTATTTTATTGTATTTTATTTTATGGTTATGGTTAGTAGTAATGGACTAAACAATTAGGTCCCATGGATTACTTGGATAGGAGGTTTGATGGGTATGGATAATTACCCATAGATAGTTATATATGTATATATATAGATATTTATGTATATATATATAAAAGGAAAAGTAATTTATTAATTACTTTTATGGTAACTTTAGTATTAATATTTAATCTAATGTATATATTTTATATTTATATAATAAGGATATACATAAATTTTATACGTATCATGTTTTAAGTTACCTTTTAATATTATGATAACTTAAGTGTTATTAAATAATCTGTTAATAAATAATCTGATGTATATATTCTATTTATTTAATAAGGATGTACTTAGATTATATACGTAATATATTTTAAGTTACCTTTTCAATATTTTAATTTTATTTATTTTCTTTATTAAGTTGACTTGGATTGGGAAAAGGAACAGGGTTATTATTTAGCCTATAAATATATAACTATAGGTTATAAAAGGGGGTTAAAAATATATCACGTAATATATTCTAGAGAGAGAGAGTTACAGAGAGAAGGAGGAAGAGGAAGGAAGGAGGAGAAAACCCTTTAGAAAGAAAATTAAGGAAAAAGAAATTTAACTTTTGATTCGAAAGTTTAAGGCAAGTTCTTCTTTTATGTCTTTCCCTTTGATTCGTGTTTCTATACATGCCTAGGAAATTACAGGATGCTTAAACATTAAAATTAAATAATTATGCATGTTTAATTGGATTAGAACATAGGTTTTATGAATTTGGTTCATATTTGTTCTTGTTGTATGAATTGTTAAATTCATGGATTTAATCTGGTTTCCTTTATGAATTTTTACATGTTTAAATGATGTATTTTTCATATATGTGGATTGATGGAACTTAGAAACATGCCTAGGAATCATTAAACAATAAAGATTAAGATCACAATAGAAATTCTGGGCAGATTCGCGTAACAGTGCTCGATCCGCTGTTACAATGCTCGAGCCTTAGAGGCAAAGCTCGAGCCATGGATATAAAGCTCAAGCCTGAAATGAAAAGCTCGAGCCATAGGTGAAAGGTTCGAGCCTTGGATGTAAAGCTCGAGCCTGGGATGTAAAACTCGAGCAACGGACAGGAAGCTCGAGCCTTGGACAGAAAGCTCGAGCAATTAAGACCAAAAGCTCGAGCCTTACCTGGAGAATTTACGTAAAAGCGTTTAAATTAATCTTAATTAATTTTGAAGGGTCCTAAGCATTAAATAAGGACTATGGATGAGTTTAAATAAATTTTAAACAAACTTAAATACAACTATGTATCCTATTTGAGTTCTTGGAGGAATGAATAGATTTAATCTTTATTTTGTTCTAGCAATTAAGATTGAATGTGTAGAATGAATTTTATATGGAGAATGCTTACTTGACTGTATAATAAAATATCAGCATGTATAAGATTCTATAATGACCCGATTATTTTTCTTCCTTTCCTTTTTCTCAAATTTTTACGAATAAATTTTTTCCATTGATTTTTCCTTTCTAAGTACGGTTACTCATCTCTTAGTGTCGTCTCGAGCCATCGAAAATGGTTTCTGAGACTCTTTCCCTCGGATTGACAACTTCCTTAAAGGACCACGTCATTTCCACATTTTTCGTTTTTCGACACTATGCACTTTTCGTCATTTTCCCCGTTTGTCACTTTGTTGGCATAACCTCACTTTTTATGTTCGGAATTGAGTTTTGACTTCATGTATCTTCATCCTAAGTGGTTTTCACGAAATACATATCTTTACTTTTGCAGGAAAGTACTCTAGTTGCTCCTGGTGTTCATAGGGGCATGGATGCAAAGTTCTTCAGAAACTGTGATACCCTCGGATTCTCGAATGCGGGTTGGCCAGGCCCACGCACGAATACCCGAGGATATCAAAAACAAAATCGGTAATAAACGAACACAGAATACAAAAGAATAAAGAAGAATAAATAAAATGCTGACAAGAAACTAAAATAATAATCTAATAATAAACCTCAGAATATATTTCCATTAATTAATAAACTCTTCTGATACAACTAATCCTCCAAAATACAATTCGAGAATCCATATTGTGTGGACCCCTAGAAAATCCAAACTAAACAAATGATAGCAATAACTGTCTAAATCAGGAAACTGAATCATAAAGGAACTCCTATGTAGCATCGGAAAAATGAAGTAGACTGATCCCCGCTCAGCACGAACAACCTCTACTCCTAACGAACACCTAAAAAATAATGGTGGGTCAGACCCATAAACAAGTTCTACTCTACTACAGTCCAAGCAGAGATCCGATACACGTATACATCCTAATCAATCCAACAGTAACTAGTAGTCCATATATATATACACACACACTAAAGGAACCTCACTAGACTATAGGGTTGTCTCAACCTGAATAGTAGGCAACATGCAAAACGCACATATAGTGGGCATGAGTACCTAGACCTACTAGGGTATACAACTACACTATATCTAGCTATACATCCCTGACGATATATGTACCCTAACCACTGATCCTGAGACTCAAGCTCATATCATGGCACCATACTTATATATATATATATATAATCTAGTAACCATCCTATTCAGTATAAATTAATCCTCCATAAGTCATTAAACTTGTTCAGCTGACTTGACTTGAATATAAGTAGGACTTAACATTTTAGTTAATCCATTCCTTTATATAATAAATTAATCCTCCATAAGTCATTCAACTTGTTCAGCTGACCTGACTTGAATATAAGTAGGACTTAAAATTTTAGTTAATCCATTCCCTTATATAAAATAGGTAGGACTTAACTAATAAGTTAATCCGTCCCTAGAATACCACCGTCCCATACCGTGCATTAAACTATACAATCCAACAATTAATGTAACGATTAAGGAAATACATCAAACAATCCAGAAATAACTATGATAATATGGTATCAAGTTATCACAAAATAGGAATGATTTATTATTTATTTAAGCTTCATATATCATATGTCCTACACAAACTGATTCTTATACATATGATGATATTTTATTATACCGTCAAATAAGTATTCTCCATATCCAATTCATCCTACACATTTAATCTCAATTGCTAAAACATATTAAAAGATTAAATTCATTCGTTTGTTTAAAACATTCAAATAGCAAGCATCATTATGATTGAGTCTATTTAAATTTATTTAAACCCAAACCTAGTTCTTATTTAATGTTTAGGAATCCTTGGCATGTTTCTACATTCCATCATTCCACAGATATGAAAAATACATAATTTAAACATGTAAAAATTCACCGGAAATCAAATCAAAATCATGCATTTATCAATTCATAACACAAGAATAGATATGAACAAAATTCATAAAACCTATGTTCTAATCCAATTAAACATGCATAATTATTTAATTTTATGTGTTTAATAAATCCTGGAATTTCCTAGGCATGTACAGAAACACGAATCAAAGGGAAAGAGATAGAAGAAGAACTTGTTTTAAACTTTCGGATCGAAAGTTAAACTTCTTCTTCCTTGATCTTCTCTCTATAAGGTTTTCTCCTCATTCCTTCCTTTTCCTCCTTCCTTCTCGAACTCTCTCTCTCTCTCTAAAATATATCACATGAATATTTCTAACCCCCTTTTACAACCTATAGCTATATATTTATAGGCTAAATAAAATAACCCTAACCCTTTTCTCAATTCAAGTCAACTTAAAAAAAATAAATATTAAAATATTAAAAAGGTAAGTAAAATATGTTACGTATATAATTTATGTATATCTTTATTAAATAAATAAATTATACACATTCTATTATTTATTAATGGATTATCCAATAATACTTAAGTTACCATAATATTATAAAGTAACTTAAAACATAATACGCATCAAATCTATGTATATTTTTATTATTTAAATATAAAACATATACATCAGATAAAATATTACTACCCAAGTTACCATAAAAGTAATTAATAAATTACTTTCCTTTTTATATATATTAAAAAGGTAAGTAAAATATGTTACGTATATAATTTATATATATGTTTATTAAATAAATAAATTATACACATTCCATTATTTATTAATGGATTATCCCATAATACTTAAGTTACCATAATATTATAAAGTAACTTAAAACATAACACGTATCAAATCTATGTATATTTTTATTATTTAAATATAAAACATATACATCAGATTAAATATTACTACCCAAGTTACCATAAAAGTAATTAATAAATTATTTTCCTTTTTATATATGTATATAATATATATCTATATATATACATACACAACTATCTATGGGTAATAATCTATACACATCCAACTTCTTATCCAAGTAGTCCATGGGACCCAATTGGTTGGCCCATTACTGCTAACCATAATCATAAAAGAAAAATAAAATAAAATAATAAAAGAAAAGAAAACATTTAATTTACAATTAATCAAAACACCATTTAAGTACATAATCTAATTAAACAATTAACATATAGACAAATACAAATAATTTATAGACACATAATCAAATAATCAAGTAATACCTAATTTAATTAAATACATAAGCAATTAGTCAAATAATCAATTAAATAATTAAAAATACAATTAAAACAAATAAATAAATACCGAGACTATCCTTTTAAAATTAGGGGTATTACAGAAACATTCTTGGGGTATTTTTCATAAATATCCTTTGGAGATATATTTTCATTCTGGGCAATTTTGCAGTTATCCCTTTTTGTAGGGGCTATTGTGCAATTAACGAAAGTTATTACAAAATACTTCGTTTTGGGCCTGGATTCTCGTACGAGATTTATTTTCACATTTCGTCGAGTCGTGTTGTAACGACCCACTCCACCACATGGTATGATATTATCCGCTTTGGGCCTGAGCCCACACGGTTTTGCTCTTGGGCTTCACCCCAAAAGGCCTCATACCAATTGGAAATGATGCACTTACATATAAGCACTTCACCTTTCCTCTACCCAGGCGATGTGAGACTTGTGCACCCGTAGCTCGCTAGTGTGGTAGCCTGTCAGTGTCTCTCGCACCCGCCCACGGCACACCCGCCAATAAGGCTATCACAATCCTCCCCCCTTGGAGGCCCGACGTCCCCGTCGGCACACTTCTGGCTGGGTCAGGCTCTGATACCATTTGTAACGACCCACTCCACCACATGGTATGATATTATCCGCTTTGGGCCTGAGTCTACACGGTTTTGCTCTTAGGCTTCACCCCAAAAGGGATCATATCAATTGGAGATGATGCACTTACATATAAGCACTCCACCTTTCTTCTACCCAGGCGATGTGGAACTTGTGCACCCATAGCTCGCCAGTATGGTAGCCTGTCATTGTCTCTATCACTTGCCCATGACACACCCGCCCACAAGGTCATCACACCTGTACTCTTAGAATTGTCTTACGGTCGAACCCTACAATTTTCGGCCCCAGTTAATGCCAAACTTGTTTGAGGCATATCTCTCTGCTCGGGACTCGGTTTTTGACACTGTTTCTTCCGTTGTTCATATTTTCTCATTTTGGTTCTTTTTTGTTCATAGACTTTTGTCATTTGAGCGTGTCTGCTCAAATTCCACTTTTTCGGACCTGGCGGGGCCCTTTCGAGGCACTTTTAGGGTTTTACTATAAATAGGGGGTTATAAAATTAAATCAGCTATTTTCTTCTTCTTCTCCCACGTTTCAGACCAGCCATGGCAGGCCAAGGGGCTGCCACCTTTTTTTTTCTTCTTTTCCACCTTCTTCCCTTGTGTAAAATGTTGTAATGCCTTAGCGTTTATCGAAGGTCTTGACGATGCGCATCTTTCCCCCTTATTAGAACCCGTTTTTGGCCAATTTTTGAGTTCGGGTTTGAGGTCAAGTTAGGATTTTGGTAGGTCATCTTTGGAGTTTAATGTTCACGGCGTTGTCCCGACAAAACCCCGAAGTATCGTCAGATTTGGAGCGTTTTCGTTTCGGTGGGGATTTGTGATTTTATCACAAAATGAGGTAGGGGATGTTTTAGGTTTAAATATGTATTGCATTAATGGTTTTATAAGCATATACAACTTGTAAGCATGCCTTTGTATTAATTCTAGAATTTAATTTAATTATTTTCTATATTTAAGATTTAATTCTCATGGTTGTATATAACTTGGAATTAAATTATAGCATGCTATAAAATTAAGCCTTGATATACTTGTTAACATATATTAAATTGGGAGGATTTGAATAAGAATTACAACTTTTAATTAATCTTTCACTTGAATGAAAATTTAATTCACATGGTTGTAACTAGTATGGAATCAACTTGTAACGTGATATTAAATTAGGCCCTAGTATGTTCTTTAACATATGTGAATTTGAGGACATTTGGAATTGTTTTAAAATCTAGAGAAAATTAATTAGTTAGATTAATTAATTTTACTCTAAGTGTTCTAATCACTTAATTGGATTTTTGACTTGATATTATTAATGAGCTTGGCATGTTCTATCATATATATTAAATTGAGAATATTTGAATGAGTTTTGAGAAATTTATTTAATTATTTTCTTGGCATTGATCTTAATTTACCTTGTTGTAACTAAGGTAGAATTGGTTTGTAACTTGAAATTAAATTAGGCCTTGCTATGACCTTTGACATATATTATATTTAGGATTCTTGGAGTTGCTTTGTAATCTTGAGAATTTAATTATTTAATTTAATTAAATTCCATTTGTATGCTTTCATTGAGATAATTAAGTATTGATGTTATATTCTTGCTTAATTTCTAATTTGCAACTTGGTGTATGATTACAAGATGGTATTCCATGAGTAGAAGTTATGATTTAACTTGTTGTATACACATTATACTTGTATGACATTTAATATGCCATTGTAGCTTGAAGGCTTAGAGCATATCTTGTATGCATTACATGACTTGGTTGTGCATGGTAATTGACAATGTGCATTGTGTATATATGATATACTTGCTGCACAACTTGATGATTTTTGGAAAACTTGTATGGACATTGTAATATGTTAAGGCTAGAGTATGTATCTAGTATAGGGGATGAGAGTTCTCTCTACAACATATAGTGCGCACTAGGTAGTTCTTTGCGGGCTAGTAACCCGAGATCACTTGTTTGGTCATTGAGACCATATGTCCTTTGTCTTTCCGCCATTGGTTGATTTCGTATTCAATTCTTATTTGTAATTGTGGATTACTTTTAACCTGTGCTTGGATGCATGGTACTTCATTTCTTGCTTAGTATACTTGGATTTGTATACTTGTATGCCTTATATATCAAAAATGCTTAGTATACTTAGATTTGTATACTTATATGCCATGCATGTCAACATTACTTAGTATACTTAGAAATGTATACTTGAATTTATATGTTGCATTTCCATTTCAATATTGCTTAGTGTACTTAGTGTGTACCCTTGTATATTGATGATTTACTTTCTAGATAACCTAGTATACTTATATCTTCTATACTTGTCTTAAGTGCATTTCAATCTTGATTGTATACTTGCGTACGTATACTTGTATATTCAATGACTTGTTACGTGTACTGCATGCTCCTATGTTATTTAAATTGCATGAATGAAGTGGTTTATGCTATGAATACTCTAGGTAGCTTAGGATGCTCCCTGAGTCTCACATTTGACATAGTCGCTAGGTGGTATAACCATTTGAGTTAAATTATAGTAACTTAATAGGTTTGTAAAACGTTAGGTCTTTGCATGCTCATCTCTTACGAGTAGCTTTATGTTCTTACCCATGTACTGGGGACATTTTTCAGGTACCAGGATCAAGAATTGGGATTCACATCATACTTAGATGATTTGTAGACTTGAAGTTCTCATTTCTTGTAAATGTTGGCTTGAAATGCCATTTATAGCTTTATATGTCAAAATGTATAAATTTGATTCTATTTTTGTAATGTGTACATAAGTACACTCTTTACAAAGTATTTGACATGTATGAGATGAGGCCATAGGCCAATGATATCTAATTTGTATCCTATGTAACTTTTAACTTCATGAAATATTATGAAAATATTGAAAAATGCTAAGTCATTGTCTCACCATGGTTGCATCAGGTGTGGGAATTCCATTTTTATTCTTCCATAGGGTCTTATTAATCATGTTTGAAGTGTGGCCAAGGGCCAAATGGTAATTTGACTCCATTTTATATTTTTGGATTTCAAATTTCCATTTCAAGTCCATTTTTCTCATATTTGGTCATTGAGGGGTCGGATTTTGAGTTGGGGCTTCTCGGGAGCTGCAGACCATTACCGCGAGCTTAGAATCATTTATTACACTTGCGTGCACATTCGTTTCAACCTAGAAATGCATTTAGGGCCAAATGCATACTTGATGCAAAGTTGCATTTTTTGAGTTTTTGACCCTTTATTGATCTAGGGGCATTTTGGGCATTTTACATTGTGTTTTTTTCATTTTCTCTCGTGCTGCCGGGTAGAAAACTCGATTTCGGGAGGGGTTTCTTTTTCGTGTTTTTTCAGAAATTTTTTTTTGATAGCCCGTTTTTGCTCTCAGTTGTGGACTGATCCTGAACAAAATCCTTGTAGCAGCTTTTTGGACCCTCTTGACCTATGCTGATCTAGGAGGCATTTTAGGGATTTTACAGCATGTTTTTTTTGTTTCCTCCCGCTATGCTGGGTAGAAAACGTGATTTTAAGGGGGGTTTTTTCTTTGTGTTTTTCCAAAAAATTACGTGTAAGGGTCCGTTTTTAACCTCAGTTCTAGGAAAAAAATCAAAAGATGTTTTCTGTCGAAACACTATTCCTGCCTAGATTTCTTACCCGAAAAATAAGTTGATTTTTTTGAAACTTTGAGGCTTCAAATTTTCTTCATCTGGACTCCAAATCAAGTGGTTTTTGAGTGCCGCACTAATTTTAAACAAGAATTGTTTTTTTTTTTTAAACTTTGACGTTTCATATCTTCTTCATCCAGACTCCGAATCAAGTGATTCTTGAGTCTAGATTTATTAATTTTTCCTTGTCTATCAAATGGTATGCTCAGTTGCATCTGGTTTCATTTGAAAGAACCATTTTAACCCTTGTAAAGTACCCTTGCCACACTAATTTTTAACCCGGAAAGTTTAATTTTTTGGAAACTTTGGAGTTTCATATCTTCTTCATCCAGATTCCGAATCAAGTGATTCTTGGGTCTAACTTTATTAATTTTTTGCTATCTTTCCAATGGTGTGCTCAGTAGTACGTGATTTTATATTTTCAGAAATGACAATTTTGCCCTTGGGGCTAAATTTGTCCGGTTTTCTTTTAATTTGTTTCCACTACTTTCTTTAAGTCCTGTGACTTCCCATGAAGTCACGTATGTGTCTTAGGAATAATGTACATTCCTAAGGACATTGATTCCATGTGAAAAGACTATTTTGCCCTTGGGGGCCTGTTCAGTCTTTTATGATCATTCATTTCCGCATTGTTCTCTTTGAGATCCGTGGCCTCATGGAAGGTCACTCTGGTTTCTTAGAGATGCATTGCATCTCCAGGGTCTTATTTTCTGTTTTTGCTTCCACATTTGGATCTGTTATCGGGTCAATCTTCGGTTCATCACAGGACGCACGAGCTTGAAAAACCAGGGCTGTCACAGATTCAGTTTGTGTAGGATACAAGATGTAGGAAGCTTAAATAAGTATTAAATTATTCCTATTTTGTAATAGCATGATATTTTATTATTATGTTAATTGTTGGATTAATTGATGTATTATTGTATTTGTTACATTCATTATTGGACTATGTAGATGTAGTACACCAGTATGGGATAGTGGCATTGTAGGGACATATTAATTTATTAGTTAAGTCCTACCTATTTTGTGTAAGGGAATGGATTAACTAAAATGTTAAGTCCTACTTATATTTAAGTCAGGTCAGTTGAACAAGTTGAATGACTTATAAAGGATTCTTATAGAGGATTAATTTATACTAGATAGGATGGTTACTAGATTATATATATATAATTATGGTGCCATGATATGAACTTGAGTCTCTGGTTCAGTGGTTAGGGCGCGTATATCGCCAGGGATGTATAGCTAGATATAGTGTAGTTGTGTGCCTTAATAGGTCTAGGTACTCATGCTCACTATATGTGCGTTTTGCATATTGCCTACTATTCAGGTTGAGGCAACCCTATAGTCTAGTGAGGTTCCTTTAAAGTGTATTTATATATACATACAGACTACTAGTTATTGTTGAATTGACTAAGATGTATACGTGTATCGAATCTCTGCTTGGACTGTAGTAGAGTAGAATTTATTTGTGGGCCTGACCCACCATTATTTCTCAAGTGTTCGTTAGGAGTAGAAGTTGTTCTTGCTGAGCAGGGATCAGTCTATTTCATTCTTCCGATTCTACATAGGAGATGCTTTTATGCTTCGTTCTTTAGTTGTAGACAGTTATTACTGTCACTTGTTTAGATTGGTTTTTAGGGGTCCACACAATATGGATTTTTGAGTTGTATTAATGGAGGATTTATTGTATCAAAATAATTTTATTATTAATGGAAATTTATTAAGAGGTTTTATTATTGGATTATTCTTTTAGTTTTCTTTTAGCAAATTATTTATTCCTATTTATTCTTTTGTACTCTGTGTTCGTTTATTGCCGATTTGTTTTTTATATCCCCGGGCATTCGGGTGTGGGCTTGGCCAACCCACATTTGGAAATCCGGGGTTATCACAAAACCCAATGACCATCTTTATTTAAATTTCATTTATTTTATTTCTGCGAGTTAATTTCTTTCATTGCACTTCATTTTTCATATCAGTTCTTTGACGTAGTCTTTTCCATTTAAGCATTGTTGTTTTCTTTTAACACTTTAAAAGTCCTTGCATCCAAGGCAAAAAAATAACCTAGCCAAGAGTTCTTACTATTCTCCCTCTTGCACAATCGCTTGACGTCAACCACTATTAAAAAAGGATAGTTGGTGTTCACAATTTTGAGTTATAAACTCTGGCACGCCTGTAAAAATCCATCTGCCTTGTGAGCCAAATTTAGCACGAACATAAATTGGCACACCTGGTGAGACACCACTAGGGTTGTGAAAAATCTACAATGCCTCGGTAGAAGAATTCTAAGGTCATTGCCACTGATGATGATCTGGAAGAAGAGAATCAGCCAACTCAAGCTAGTAGTTTTACATTGGGCCCTGCAGAAGAACTAGCAATACGATCAAAAATATCAATGGTGAAGCACAGGTGAGCCCGTTG
This sequence comes from Cornus florida, assembly GCF_030987335.1. Classification (NCBI taxonomy): domain Eukaryota; kingdom Viridiplantae; phylum Streptophyta; class Magnoliopsida; order Cornales; family Cornaceae; genus Cornus; species Cornus florida. Next base: position 23,871,087 of record NW_026775581.1, read on the forward strand.
GTAAAAGCAATAGGGAGAATGAGTGCACGTCATAGTGATTTGCACAAAACCATATCTCAACTTTCAGCCGCTATGATGAATAAGACGGCTCAAGCTAGCAGTTCTAGCAATCCAGAATCAGTTTCTCAACCGATCTCGACGCAAGTTGTTCAGCTTTCAACAACTGCCCAGCCGTCACAGACACGACCGCCAGTGGTTTTGTTGCAACCAAGCATAACGGTAAGTCCGCCAGTAAGTGCACTTGTAGTTTGAACAAAAAATCAATCGTAGCTGACTACATTGGTGTATCAGCAATCACCTACTTATAATTAGCTATCAATGATAAGTCAGCCATTGCGGCCACAGGTAAGCCCTCCTATTCCACCCCGGATTCCTTTTAACCCAGGGGATAATCGGGTAAGGTGAACTTCTAATCCATTCGGTGTTACCTACCGAATAACCTAAAGTGTTACCTACCACAAAATCATACTTTTCATTGCCATTAGAACCTCCAAAACATGACACTAATGTATCTTCAAGGGAACTTTCCGAAATAAAAACCTACTCACTCACAATTTGCCATATAATGACACTTCACCATCTTGGCGCCCGAATTTTTCCATACCATCTTAGACATCTAATTTAGAAAAATCATTCAACTGTTGATCATCAATTAATTCATATGGTACGCTTTCAACATCAAATTTCTTGTCACCGTCTTCTTCTTTTGTCATGTTAAATTCCTTAATTGCATTAACTTCAAGTACAAGAGGTGAATCAACAAAATTTTTCTCGTGATCAATCTCTATAAAATCACTTGTTGCTTCAATAGAATTATTTTGATTCTTGATGCCATTATTTATCTTTTTTGTAAATTTCCTTTGTAGACTTCTTAACAAATGGACTCTCTTTCTAACAATTCTTATATTTTTTATACATCAACTCCTCATAATTTGTTGATAAGAAATTAGCCATCAATAGCCGTTTCATCTTGTACCACGACTGACAGGTTGTTTTCCTTGCTTCCTCCGGTTAATATGTGTTTGCTCCCAACAACTGAAGCCTATTAAGCTTGAAGGCAACAAGTGAAACTTGCTTGCTTTTAGATACATCAAAATACTCAAAAAAATTCTTTAACTTCTTTAAGCCAACCCAAGACATCTTCAATAGCAACACTTCCATTGAATGTAAGTAGATCAAGTTTTACCTGAAATTCAAGATTGTCCGGATATCTATGATTTCTGTTGCATTACCTCGATCATTGAATCCAAGCTTTTTCACATCGAAATAATCCGCATAAGCTGGAGGCCTACGTGGATAAATAGGAACATAACCCATATTCCGTTGTCTGTGAGACACATCATCAGCGTGAACTCAAACTAAACACGAACCTGGTTGCCACCAATCCCAAAATCAGTTGCCATGAACCGTTCTTGAGTATGCATGGTTGCCCAAGGGACCTTCATTGTGCAATCAATATCGGCAAAGTGGGTGCTACCAAAACGATCAATTACCATTAAATCAGAGAAAATCAAGGTTCTGATACCAACTGACGTAACAGAAAACTATATATTATTCACAAGGAACATGGTTACTTTGAATCCAAAAAGTAGGGTAACTTTGAATCTACAAAATTGAATAAGAATTGCAAAGTAACTGAAATATTATTAATCAAAAGTTAAAATTTTCTCTTGTACATGCATATTTATAATAGAGAAACCTAACACTAAAAGGAAACTAAAAAAATAAGAATACTAATTCTAGAAATAAGCCTAGAAATAAAATTTTTGAAAAAATAGAATAAGAAACCTAATCAATAAAAACTACGAAATATAAAATCTCATAGTATTCTGACTTCATTTAGGCCATGAAAAATAATTCTGAAATAGTCAACAAACCTCCTATAAGACAGAAAAACGCAATTTTGGAATCCTAAACGAAGGTTTTCAATTGCAAACTAACACGGTCTACAAGCTAAAGCTAGTAAGTTTTTCTCAATGGGTCATTTCTACCCAAAAAACACTATTTTCGAGTGGAAAACAGATTTGTCGAACTATCCAAAATTTTGTCCTACATCACACTCTTATTTCCTAGTCATGTAAAATCCTTTTCCTCCTCATAGATTTGTGATTACACTTGGGCCTGGTGGGCCTTTTTCTTGCTTCTGGTAGGGCTACAACTCGGGCGGGTTGAGTGGGTTTGAGGTATAACTTGAGCCCAATTTACCATATGAAATGTTAAACCCAAGCCCAACCCTAACCCTATCTTCAACCCTAACTACTCAACCCGAGCCCAACCCATCCTTCTACTTTTAAATTCGGACTTGCAATTCGGGCTTAAATTCCGGGTTAAATCTTCGGGTTAATTCGGATTACTCATATGATTAGTCTTTACATCAAAAATTTAATATGATCTTAAATTAGTTTTAAATTAAATTACTCTTAAACAATAAAAAGTTTGAAGTCTTTTTGTAGAATTTTAATAAATTATAAACAAATTCTTAGAAAATTAATTATCCTAAATGTTTAATGCACAATAAGTTAAGATTTAACAAAGAAAGTTAAAAAGAAAAAAAGTAATCATAATTTTAATATTATATATAATGTATTTAAAAATAAAAATATATATGAAAATAATATTAGAATTCGAGTTCGGGTTGACTTTAACCCAAGCCCAACCCTAATTAAATTCGGGTTGAGCTTTTTCAATCCCAACTCAACCCTAATTGTAAAAAAGATTTTCCAAACCCGTAAAAAATCGGGCTGGGCTCGGATTATCCAACCCAAGTTGCACCCCTAGCTTCTGGTCACGTGCTGGATCATAGACGAAATGGGCCTTTCTCTACCCAGTCAACCGATCCGCCCGTTGAACCCAACTCTCTATTCTTCTCAAGTTGCCCTATATGGGGACACGTGTCTTTTTGTAGCTGGGCCCTTCTCGCTCTTGTGTCACGCTCTTATTGGGCGGGATTTTTCCCTCAGAATAACCCTCTGCAGAGGCTTCACCGATTCAACATTTTTTTCTTTTATTTTTCATGTTTAAAGTGAACACATATAAAGGTCGGCGATTTTCATATGAATTTACTAAATTTGATAAATTATAACCTTATATTAAATATTTAATATGTACTTCTTTATAGGTAACGCTCGAGAGGAGGAAGGAGAAGTAACATTTGTGTGCTAAGCAGACATGACAAACGAAAAAGAAACAAGAAAAGATAATTACTGAGATAGGATCCTTTTGGGTTCTCACAAGTTTATATAAATGATAAATTGATAGGAGAGAAAATCGAATTTACCCATTTGAGCCCTGCATTTGCAACCGAAGTGTCATTATCTTATAAATAAAATTAATCAATCCAGAAAAAAGAAAAGAAAATACAGCATGTCATTCTCTTGCAGCTTTCAACATGAATATAGGCTACATAGGTCTCTCTCTCTCTCTCTCTATATATATATATATTTATATATATATATTTACAGTTTATGGATAACTACCGATCCAGCTACCTTATTGACGTCTACATTTTCAACTTGAAAAAATAAGACAGCTAAAAAAGAGTGTAATCTAATGGTACAATTTACAAATCTACGAAGATGTGCTTTTGTCTCCAACTAGTTTCACTTCAAGGCAGGAGAGTACCTATTTACAGAGTCTCCAATCAGGCACCCCGCACCAGCATATATAAGCTAACCGACAAGTTGCCTTCTAACTCTTGAATGTTTGTACCAGATTCGGCTTGCAGGAGTAACTACTAGCTCACCCAAATAAAGAGTCATTCACCGCATGAAGTATAGAAAGCATTCTCAAATGAATAATGATCTTAACCCCGAACAGCTGTAATGCCCAGTACCTGAAAAATATCAGCTGTATTAACAAAACACGTAGACTAACGCGTCAAGCGCACTATATCAAAAAAATGGTTATCAAGAGAAAAAGATCATCTCAGCTATCAACCTTTTTTTTTTTTCCTTCTCTTTTGTAAGTGGCGCCAATTCTCTCACTCCCTGATATGATGTTGTAGCCTTCTGAACACGACCTCTTTATAGAATCTTTTTGTGCGAAAGAACAACATCAATGCAGTAAGAGATCCAAAAAGAGTAGCACATGCCATGATTAGGAAGGACAACATAAAGCAGTGAGTTCCAGTGCATACGTTCCCCTCCTTCGATGCTTCTTTGTCGTAAATATACCCAACCACCCTCACAGAGAGAATATAAGATCCAACAGGACTTGCAATGGTAATGGTGTTGAATATTGTCCCCATATGCAATACACCGAATACCTCAGAAACGATTGTTGGCATTAATGACCATTGCGAACCATAACAAACACCCACCAGAATTGAACCAATATATAGGGCACCTGGCAAACCAGAAGCAATCACAACATAACCAATGCTCATTGTTGCAAGAGTAATGACCATGAACACCGGCCTTGCCCATTGATACATATGCAAGAAGTAATCTGATACATAGCCAGCTCCAAAACGACCAAGAAAATTCCAAATACTCCACAGTGAAACCAAAGTACTTGTCTCAAAGTCCATGTAACCAAGAGATCCTCCTATCTGGCTGATGTTATTCACTGTGGCGAGTCCTGAGCCCATACCACAAGCTGTGGCAACAAACAAAAACCAGAAGTTACAAGTGCGAATAGCTTGCAACAGATTCAGGTTTTCTCCCTGCTGCAAAGTCTCGTTGTTAATATCTGTCTCTTGATCAGCACCACCGGGCAGCTGATGATAACCACTAGGATCTTGTCTAGGGTATGTCTTCTCTGCGTCCAACCGGTTGGGATCATCTATCACTTGGTCATCCTCAATAAAGGAGATCCTTGAAATTGTACAATATTCCCTCTGCATGGCTTTGATTGTGATGCAAAGAGGTGACAATAGCAAAAGAATAAGTACAACAAATTTAAAAATACGAACTGACCATTGCAACATGAGGGCGTTCTCTAAAATTATAATGACCATGAGATAAGCAGCGATAATCAGGGCAACCAATGAGAAACCATTTAGGTACTTCTTCTCGTCTTCTTCATTCGTGTTATAGATTCTTACAAAACACATTAGCAACAGAGGGTTGACAGTGGGCAACAGTGCCAACATCAACAGATACGACGTAGGTTTGTTCTTGAATATTGTCCCATAAATTTGAATTAATATTGCTCCACTCAAACCAAGAAAACCCTAGCCAGAAAAGGAAGACTATTAAGGCATTACATGAACTTCAAAAAATCCAATGAGAATATAAACATCAAACTGGAACATTGACAAACAAATATGACATAACTAATGCTTCACGAGCATCTTAGGTTTAAAATCCACCCCTCATGATTAATACTTACCAATAAATTAACATTAAAAAAGAACTCAATTAAATATGTAAAGTCAAACAATGAGTATAAATGATGAATTATAAACATACAGAAACATCATCAATGAAGTCCCTCACACTTCAAGTTTCATTAATGTTTTAACACATCTAAAGGACTAAGAAACATGTATAGATTCATGACACACAACATGACACGGACAAGGCAACATAGAAAAACCTTACAAAATTAAGACACAGCGAGGACATGGCGAAAAGTAAATTTTATATATGAGATAATATATTATAAGCAAGTTAAGAATAAAAATCCCAGATTATAATAGCAAATGAACTATAACAACAATTTTCTTATTTAAGAAGAGAGAATGGGCTAAAGTATAATTTCTAAACTCCCTTTATAAAATCTCTTGTAATCTAAATCCATAACTAAACAAAATTACACTTGTATAAAGAATGAGAGAAAAAGGGGAGACATCGAAGAGAGTATAGGCTGAAGTAGAAATTCAAAAGCCTCTCAAAAATTTGGTCTTTGCTAAAAGAAAAGAGAAGCTTTTTAGGAGGGAGAGAATCAATTAAAGAAAAATTAAAAGGAAATAAGAAGAATTAAGTTTTTGTTGCTGAAAAAAAAAATAGTGCTTACCTACCCAAAAAAATTAGCACTTTGGTGATAATAAGAGAGAGAACATGAAGAGGATGAGCATGGTTTGTGATAGCAAGAAAGAAAATAGAGATAGAAAAAGAATTTATTGAAAAAGAAGAACACTCACTGGCAGTCAACTACACAGTCTACACGTGACTGACACCACACTTCAACCTTTTAGACGTGTCCATGGTTTCTAGTCGAAGAACTTTCACCAGTTATTTGATATCTACAAGAAAGTGATCCTCTGTCAGCAAGTAAACTATGCTTCCAAGTCTTCAAAAGAACTCCATGGCCACTGTTTTGTTATAAATTAATTTTCAATTAGTTTATGCTGATTGCATTTCAAACATGCTCTGTGAACCTTTTCCTCAAATATGTACTCCAAATTTTGACCACCCAATGGTAAAAACTAATTAAATAAGAATTTCCAAGTTCCCAACCATATAAAAAGACATCCTTACAGAATGTAGTATGGACGTGGCCTCTCTTTATAGGGATTATCTAATACTGATCAAGCAACCACTGAAAGTTGAGCATATCAGCATAAAAAGGAAAAGATTTGGGCAGCCCATCTCATAAAAAACTCAAGTGCACAGAAAAGCAACTTCATTAATTGACTTTAAAGTGTTCAACCACGTGATGACACCAAGCCAAACTGAATTTTGATGCACTTGATCCACTGAATCTAAATGTCGCAAACTAGATGGTACACCTAACCTATCTTGTGTTGACCACGATAGAAAGAGAGGAGCAATGGTCATTCTTGAACACATCGTAAGAGAGCTTTTGTATACCTAAATTTCGTTTTTTAATTTTAATTTCACTTTATTGATGCTTGAAATGTAATTGGGTTTAGGAAATGGATTATATTCCTCATTAGAGAAAGACTGAAAATAAAATGAGAAAAGATAAGAAAAAAATAGTTTCTGAACAAGGACAACCAATGACTACATCTGCAGAGTGACATGCTCCATATTGAAGGTAATTCAAAGGAGAATGAAAAATTGATGTGACTCGAGATTAAAAAAAAAATACATAATAGCAGTATAGCAAGTGGTTTGACTTTGACTATAAGTGTGACCCTAAACTGAGAAGAACTGCAAAATAGGATTCATGTAGTCAACTCCAAATGATGTAGGACAAGATAGCAATGTGATACCAGGTCAATGAGAAAACAGACAAAGGGGGTGAGAAGACAGATTCAAAAGATAGGTTGGATCGACTGAAAGGCTGAGAAGAGCAATAACCATGAGGGAGAAGAAAACACAGAGAGAATTCTCAAACCACCCTTCTAGCTCTTAAAACGATTGATTTTCCACAGATGATACCCTCCCTCAAATACTCCACCAATTCCATCTTCTGGGCGTCAGCATACCTTCCTACCTGTGCTTGGAGGTGCCAGGAAGAAAGCGAATGAATAAGCATTTTTTTTCTTGGTTTGAACGGGATCTAAATATTCCAATAATCAAAGCTATTTTTTTTTTTTTGTTTACACGAGGGTCTTTTATATAGCCAAAATATTAAGTAAAACCCTAATAAACCATCAAATATGAACATACCAAAATAACCTTAGAATCCACATTACCAAAAAATAACAAGAAATAGAATTATGTAACCCTAATTTACAAAAATAATTATATTTCTCTTTTCCTCTTTCCCAAAAGTAATGATAAAACACGTGCAACTCATGTGTGCAAAACATGCATAAACAACTAATGTTTGTTGAGTCAATGAATTTGCAAATCGTCGATCAATCGAGAGAGATCCAAAGAGTTTTATTAATAGGTCGAAGTGCTGATCCATCGAGCTTGTCGGTAACAAAGGAACTTGGAAAGTCCTAAACACGTAAGAACCTGTATTCCCATGCAACTTTCTAACACCCAACCTTTTTTTACCACCTCAATTTCCATATTAAAGTAGGAATTGGAACCCTAGAGCTCTGTATAAGGAACCACACCCCCTTATTCCAAATCACAGCTCTCAAACCCTAGGTTTTTTATTTATTTATTTTTTTTATAAATTAGTCTGTTTTTGTCTTGGTGGCTTTGGGTCTTAACTCCCAAACCCTAGGTCAAGGTTTCGAGATTGGTAGAAAGAGAAGAAAGAAAGAAAGAAAAAAAAACCCTAGGTTTTGAGAAATCTCTCTTCTCTCTTGCTCTCTAGTTCTCCCTCTCCAAATACTTCACTCTCAACCTATGTTACATGGATTCGGGTACGGGTGTCGGACACGGGTATGTATCCATGCGTCGGAAGTGCCAAATCTCTAAACAGAAGGACACATGGACACGGCTACATATTCATTTTATTAATTATTTTATTTTATTTTCTAAAGTAAAGTAATGTTTTTATCTAATATAATGTTCAATATAGGCATTTAACTTATTTTAAAGTAATAATAAAATGTAATTAAATGATAGGATATGCTTTTTAAGTACATGTCCAACCAAAAGTGTCGGACACATATCCCATACCCATGTTGGAGGGATACGTGTTTGACACGGGTACTTCACTACTTTTGAAGAGTCCATGTAACAGAGCTCTCAACACTCCTAAGTTTCAATACTTATAACCATGGCACTCCTTCATATTTTAGCTTTGGAAGTACTCATAGCCGGTAGTGCTTTTGGTTCCGGCACTAAGATAGGCAAGGGCAAACGTATAAGGGATGATAGGTCACCACCCAATCCTCCTCCCAATCCTTGCACACATGGATTGCACATGTTTTAGCGTTACTTTTGGAGAAGAGGAAACGAGAAATAGAATTAGAATTTTTTGTAAATTAGGGCTACATAGTTTTGTTTCTTGTTATTTTTTATAATGTTTGGTTTTTAGGGTTATTTTGGAATTTTCAGATTTTAGGGTTTATTTTGGTTTGCTAATATTTTGACTATATAAAGGCCCATACGTAAAAAGACAATTTAGCTTTGATTATTAAAATATTATCATTGTTTAAGAATTTTGCCAATGTTTTCTTCTCCCTTAACGTTCTTGCTCCTCCCAACCCTTCAATCTATCTAACCTATCTTTTCAGTCTATCTTCTCATCTCTTTCTTCTAGCCTCATCTCATCTGTTGTCTTCTCATCCCATTGCTTTCCTTCTGTGGTACTACATCAACTTGGTATCACAACACTATTGTGATGGGGAACAAGATGCGATTCGCACACAAGTTGCATATGTTTCATTGTTACTTTCGGAGAAAAGTAAAAGAGAAATAGAAGTAGAAATTTTAGTAAATTTGGCTACATAATTCTATTTCTTGTTATTTTTGGTAATGTTTGGATTTTAGGGTTATTTTGGTATTTTCATATTTTATGATTTGTCAAGGTTTGCTTAATATTTTGCATATATAAAGGTCTATATGTAAAGACAAATTAGCTTTGATTATTGAATTATTATCCTGGTTTGAGATTTCTGTCTGTGCCACCTCCCTAATAATTTTTGCTCTTTTCAATTCTTCAGTGGATCCAACGTAACATTTTAACCTATCTTCTCGCTCCCTTTATTACTTGCATTGATAATGATGACACATATGAGCACTAATGATTAAGATGAGATCTGGGTTAGCCTTTTTTGAGGTAGTTGATGGTGACACTTTGCACTCAAAGATATGGTTTTGATTGATTTTGCAGTGAATGTTGCACAATAACCCACATCGTCTGAGAGAAGTTGATGCCTCCTACCCGTGTAAACGCGTTTTGAAAACCGTGAGCGCTTGTGCAACACAAAACGGACAATATTTATACAGTGTGGGCCAGGTCCTAATATATGGTATTGCAGCCAATCCTTAGCCAAAAATGAGGGGAGCATGGACAAACCTATGAGGCTCAAGCCAGCTAGGACGTTAGCTCCTAGGAGGGAGTGATTGTAACATCCCACATCGCTTGGGGGGAGAAGTTGCTGGCAAGGGGAAATTCCTCCTACCTATAGACACATTTTGAAAACCGTGGGCGCACAAAGTGGACAATACCCACACAATGTGAGCCGAGTATTGACAGTTACGGTGGTGGTGGTTTGAGGAGGGGTATTGGAAGGAATTTTCTAGATTTCATTGTGATAGTTTTGAAGAAGAAGATGAGGAGGTGTGAATTAGGGCTCAAGTTAAGGTTTGGTTTGCTCATTACAAAGTGGGATCAACGACGACAATCGTTTGGTGTTTTGTTTTTTTTGTGGGAGAGGCGATGGTAGGGTATGATTGGAAAGGTTGCAGGGAACAAAATGTTATGATTAAAGAGGGAGAGGGGAAGCAAGAGGGATTTGTGTGGTGTGAAATGATCCAAGAGTTGGTAAACATTTTGGATAATTTTTTTTACCCCATAAATGGAGGTGTTGTATTTCATTAAGATATAGCAATGAAGTACAATAGAACAGAGGGCATATCCTCTATAAAATAAACAAAGAAAAGAAGTGAGAAAGCCCACTTCCAAATTCCAATCAGCAAAAATGGAAACAGAAAAACCTTATTTTTTATTTTTTTCCGTTTATAAGTAAAAATAGAAACCGAAAAACAGCCTTACTCCAACAACTCAAACAAAGACATGGAAGCTGCATCAAGGAATTTTTCTATTAATTGGTATGGGTAATATGGTCATTTCAGACTCAAATATTTTTTTCATTAAAAACCATTATAAAATGAAGGGCAAACATTATATTTCCCACATAAATTTAATAACATTCTGACAATAACTTTGACAAGGGGTGTTTGTGTAGTTTTTTTGCAAACATAGCATCAAAGTGTATAAAGAGAGAACCTCAGGCAGTGTCGGTGTAATTTACCCTTATTTTTTCTTAGGCAAACAACCATAAAATTTGAACATTTTAGCATTAGAAAGAGAAAATTGAACCTATCACCTAAAAGTGTCACTTAGTAAGTCACTTGTACAAAAGAGAACTTATTTTATTAGACAGTGGAAAGAGGCATGGTGCATGCTTATTCTTAAGCACACAGTACACTCAAGGATGCATGATTTATTCAAATTTAAATTTATTAATATGAGGCTTGTATCAGGATTCAGTAGGTGATTTAACCTAGATGTGTGAACTTTAAAATAAAAGCCACCATCATTTTATGTTAGATTGTAGATTCCAACGCAATTTAACATCCACAAATACAATTGCTCAACAAAAGACTATTAGATTCTGACGTAATTTAACATCTGCAACTCCATTTGCTCGACAATTATCTTCCATGTGGGATAATTCTTGACACAAATTGTATACACATGTATGTATAAACTAAACTGCAGTTTTGTTAGCATTTAGAAACTAATTTTCCTGATTTTGCGAGTGGAAATAAAAAGGCAAAACTTGCTTTTGAGAAAAAATAAAACTACTTAACAAATTGAAAGCCAAATGATGCCCAAAATTAATTTGATCATGAATAAGCTTCAAAATGCCACAAATCTTTAGCTAATAAACACTCCATAACCAATCCATACATATAAAGTTTGAAAAAAAAAAAAATAAAAAAGAAAGAAAACTGACCTTCATGATGCCAACAATAGTCCCACTATAATTAGGAAAGTTGTGAACAGCAGTGACCACATTCGCAGTGTTGAAGAAAGTCTGAGCATGAGCCGCGAGAAGGATGTAGAGGCACATCACCAGCACGGGCGGCCGAGGAAGGACTCCGGTGACCGTAAGCCACATCAGGAAGTACCCCGCGAAGCACTGGATCGCTCCCGCGGCGAGAACGATCCACGGCCGGCTTTCACCGCGGCCGGTGGAGGCTGACGGCGTCGATGCGGCGGCGGAGTAGAGGAGGCCGGAGAGGAGTCCGGTGTTGGCGCCGAAATCCTTGAAGACGGAGATAGTGTCGAGAGTGGATTGATCGTAGTTTTGGGTGGATTTGAGGGCTGAGGAGTAGATTCCGAAGGTGTAGAGAGAACCACTGGTGCATTGGATCCATATGCTGGCGACTGTGGCTGTCCATTTGTTGTAGATTAGGGTTTGGATTTCCATTTCTTTGTCGCACCATGCATTGCCCTTCCTTCCAATTAGGACGGTTGAGTACTTGAGTGTTGCTCTTTCTTGGGTTGCTCGTGGTTTTGTCTCCATTGACACTTGTAGTGTACAACATGGATATACTGTTACTCTACATACAATTATTGGGTAAAGTTTAAAAATCATCCGTTGTCCATTTGCAAATAATTTAGTAATATAGTACTCAAGCACAAATTCATCACAAAATATTATTTTATTTTATTTTATTAAAGTTATTATTTCTTATTAACTTATTTCTTATTACATTTCTCTTATTCAAAATTAATTATACCATTTACCTTAATTTTAAAATTAGTATCAATTTATCATAAAAATGAAAAATAATAAATAGATTAGTAGCTACGTACCAGTTTCTAAAATGATTAACTTATTATAATAAAACTTATTATACACACATTAAAAAAAATTAGTGTAAAAAACATACCTTCTTTTTCATACAATATGTTGATCTTAATGATTTCATCTAAGGATAATCTAGAGGTTTTGATAATAACAAACCATTAATGGTGTTTAAGGACTAATGTTTACATTGAGTGTTATAGATTATTCACATTCAAAGAATGACCTTAATGAAGATCATAAAGTCAATCCCAAGTATTCCATTATTCAAGATCATATCTATGGAAAACAAATGAGACAAAAGGAACATGAAATTGTAAGAAACCAAATGCAAAGTCCATCCAAAGATAGCTTAGACTACAATGAGTAAAAAAACAACTCAAAGAAAGGAAGAAAGCAAGTCTACCTGAAAGCCTACACGATCATGGACAAAGCATGAAGAAAGGGGTAGATAGGATGGTGAGTATTTATGATTCAATGTCAAAGTATTTATGAATCCATTTGAAACTCATCTCTATAGGACCATGCATATCATATCATCATTCATATGTTCCTATATATATTAGTAATAGACTATACACTTCATTCGTATATAATCGCACTGAAGTCATTACTAAAGAGTGAGTTAGTTCAAGTTTGCATAAACTTTGAAAGAACTCATCACTTGTGCTAGAAATGCTAAGACCATGCACATCAATCATATAATTCATATTAGTCAACAATTAAGGTATGAGAAGTCTTCATTACTATGAGTTGGTAACGGACATTAGGACCCCAAAATGCATGTTATGAAAAACTGTGTTTTTGGCTAAGTGTGAAAAATCGAATTTTAAAATAATCATTATTTCAAAATAATTTTTCCCGATAATAACTCTTTATACTTCAACTAGCCTAAACTGATTTTATCAGAATTTTTGACCAAGTCTATATTGGTCTACATAAGGATTCATTTTTACCAAAACTGTCGGAAATCCAAATTTGTACTAAAACTGAATTTCTACATTTTGATTTAGTTGGATTTCAATTTTCTAGTATTTTTTATTGAATCCAAATGGGGGGTATTTCCTTATTTACAATGTAAACTTAAAGTAAATGGACATATAAAATGGAAATAACTTAGAACAATTTCTGAAGCAGCAGTTCCATTTCGGCCTACCAAAATAGAGAACCTATTTATTTCGGTTTACCGAACTAAGTAAATGAAAGAACACTACTAGGTGTTTCAGATGACCGAACTAAGAGGCAAATGAATCAGACGAGCTGATTCTCACAGAATGGTTTGGAACAATGGAGGAAGGAGTTTCAGACGATCGAAACAAAGGAAAGAACCTTTGGTCTACCGAAATAAGAATGATGGCCAACCATTAAACTATTTCGGACGACCGAAACACAAATGTGTTTTATTTCAGTCGACCGAACCTGCACAGATTCAAAATTGAACAGTTATTTCCTCTCGAGCAGTGTGCACAACAGCTATATTTTTGAATTAGCTGCATCTAAACTCTATAAATAGAGTTGGGGACTTTGGGATTTAGTGTTGCTACACTTAAGAAACATCTTCTAGCATCATAAGAGCTTTTGTTCTTCATTCATATCATACTTTCTCATCCTATATCATTCATAGAGTATTGAGCTTCAATCTATTCATATATATACTCTAGAGTGAGCTGAAAGTTGTGAGCTTTGATTTGCATATCAATCTTTGAGAGATATATTTGCATGTAACAAATTTGATCTTCATTTGTAAGGGCTGGTTTGGCCCAAGAAAGAAGAAGCAAGCTTGCTTCAATTTGTAAGGGTTGGTGTGCCCAAAGGAAGACTAAGAGAGGTTGTTTCTTAGCAAAGTGAAGTAAGGAGTTGCTTCATGTAAAGGTTAGTTCTCCACCCATAAGGCAGTGCCATAGTGAATTGGGAAGTCTCAAGAGGGGTCTTGAGCCGAGGAGTAGGAGTTTCCGAACCTCGCTAAAATTACTGTGTGAATGTTTGCAAATCTCTCTTCCCTTATCTCATTTACATTTATGCTATTAATAGCTTATGCCTATATATTAAATATTGTATAATTGTTTGAAGGTTTTAAGTAGAATTTGCAAATTGAAAAATTGGCCATTATTTGCCATAAACTCTATTCACCCCCCTCTAGAGTCAATACTTGGGCAATACAATATTCATGAAAAATTAATAAATTACGTAAATAAAAAATATCTTATTTTTTGTGCAATATATTCATGAAAAATTAAGAAATTACTTAAATTATTTCAAAATTTTCTATTTAAGATTTTTATTTAAATAATTAATTTCAAAATTAGAGACAAAATTATGCAAATTTAATGGAGAATATTTCATCAAATTAGTATGAATTTTTTTTTTTTTTTCGTAATTTATTTCAACAAGAAAAATAGATCAAGTATAATACAATAAAAAAGGGTACTTGGTCATTTCATAAAAAAATAGTCTAGGTAATGAGACATTTTGCAACTAAATGCGAGAATTAAGGGGGTATTATGCACAAAACATACTCCATGAGGCTTATTTGCAAATTTGGACATAGTTCTCCGCCGGGGGGGAGGGGTTGCACTTTACCCAACATTATTTTATAAAAATAAATAAATAAATTATGTTTACCTCCCTCTGGATAGGAAATTTCACGGACTTGTCCTGAATATTAGAACATTACAATTACCTTCTATAATTTACAGATTTGTAACAAACTGACCCCTGTTGTCAATCACACAACAGGCCAACTGTTAGCCCAATGGCATTTTTGTAATTTTGACAAAAAAATGAAGTTTGGAGTTCATATTCGGGAAAATTATGTGAGCTTCCTTAAGGCTCTAGAAGTCTTGTGAAGACGAAATTCAATTTGGAGTTTGGGAAGTATTTATTTTCCTATTATGACTCCTTAGATATGGGTTATGTATCCTATTGCCAGTCTGGTGACTCTTACTTTTACATGTATATCTCATGCATGGTTAGGCCGTGGCACGCCCTAGCACTAAAGCATGCATAGGGGCATGCCAACATGCTTAGGCATAGTTCACACCACCCAAAGGTGGTAACACACGGATGGCATTCGGCGGTGGCTGGCAACACTAAGGACAGGTGCACATGCATGTTATGCGCGCACGCGTTGGTTTGCAATTATGTGTCCCAAGCCTTATGCATGGTTTGGTAAACCAACACATATGGAATCTTAGGCATGCAAACTTGCCCTTGTGCAAGATTGTGGGCTTTGACATACATGGTGTACGTGGGCAAGGTTCAATGCAATACCCCAACATGCCAAGGTGCGGGAGAACCTATGAGCATGGATTGGCTTGGTCAATATTATTGAGTTTGGCATAGGCTACGCTCTACACGGTTACCTTAGATGGTGTTAATAGCATGGACCACAAGTCATGGGTGTGGCATGGCCAAGTCAAGGGCATGGGCACAAGGCAATGGGCTTAGACGTGGCTTAGCATACAAGGGTGGCTCAGAGGGTTCAAACATGATTTAGAAGGTTGAGGGTGGTTAATGTCACCTTATACACATGTGCTGACATTGTGGGGAGTGGGGGTGTACCCAGTAAACACACCCATGCAAGGTGGCATAATCAGATTGGGCCAACACACACAGGTGGTTTCAAATTGTTCTAGACATGGTGGTCAGTCCTCTTGCATTGCTAGGGTAAGGGAGACATGGGGCTTATACGAGGAACCACCAAGGACAGATGGCAAGGCTGGCCAGTAAGCTAGGCAGTTGGGCTTGTTAACTACAATATAGTGCTGGCACTAGCACTACCTTAGGTGGATGGGGTTGTCATCGACTGACCTTGGTGGTAGTTGTGAGCCTTTTTAAGAGTTTACCTACAAATAGGTTTGTGGGTTTTGTTGTAAGGCAGAGAAGTGTGGTGTGACACTTGTGTAAGTTTTCTGTAAACATTATGCCTTTCCTTTGTACTATTTTGTGAATAATAGTAGAAGGTTGGAAGCTTTGGGTTTTTGCAAATTCGTGGGTGTTCTTTATTTTACATTCCTATAAATTATAATTGTGTGTTGAAGTGTTCTACTTGATGTGTGTCTTAGGCAGCAAGTTTGGGTTGGCTGAGCTAAGTTAGAGAAATGTTTTTTTTTTTTTTTTTTTTTAATTGGCTTAGTGCCATCATAGGGTTAGGAGATTAGTATTCAAACTCCACCCCTGTGATAGTTGGTATTAGAGCTCGGAGTTGAGTCCAACATGGTTGGTGGAAATGATGCAAAAGCACTTCGGATTGGGTGTCTCATTTGGAGGCCTTAGTGGGTGCTCCATAATCTGATGGTGTAAGCAAAATTGGCTATAGTAGAGTTGAAGACCTTACGATTAGTTGTTGAAGAGTTTGTGGGGGAGACAAACTCGAAAATGGAGGCTATTACAAAAGGTTTGGGTCATTACATATAGGATGGTAAATGACTAAACTATCCCTAAGGAACATTATAAGGCACTAAGCACAGTACGAATGGTTATAATACAGAATTGTAGCACTGTAAGCATGGATTTGACATTAAAAGTGTAAACACTGTGAAACACAAGAAACAACAAAACTTTTTTATTTTTATTTTCTGTGATTATAGGAGTAGTGATCATGCAATGGTACCTAACGAATATATGAATGAATGTTTTGATAATTCATGCCTAGGGAAGACGAGTTGTGTTGTATGGTAAATTAGAATAGTTAGGTAGACAATTTGTGCCAACCGAAAATGAGTTATGGCTTAGTGTATGTTAATGTATACTTTCTTAATTGAATTGAATTGTGCTTATAGCCACTTGGTTCCCAAATATGCATACGTATGAATTCCCCATAGTTAAGACAATTGACCATATTATAAGGTCAGTGGTGAAGTCAATTCCCAAAGTTCTTTTCTTCTTGATACTTTTCCTTTGTTGATTTAATTTAGATATATATTATTTTAGTTTTAATTTTATTGCAATTTAGAAATAGGAAAAACAAAGATCAACCTATTCTCTTGAATCAAATTAGCAATTAATTTTATACTTGGCAATACCAACACGGTCCTTGAGGTTCAACACCCTCTAAATAGCCTTATCCTACAAGGATTCGTTTTATTGCGAGTGGTCTTGTATTATTGACATACATTACACGCTGAATTTGTCCTTGATGTGAATTGTTGTTGTGGTCTCTTAAGGATTTGCCATTGTTCTGTGGCTAAAAAATTTTGTTGAGTTGTCTATACACCCGAAGCCTAATTGTTAGTTATATTCTCGTTGAATCGAGCACTCAAGACTGCAACTTCAGGAATATGATTGAATAATGCATGTGTTTCATGTTGTTTCTCTTCTTGCCTGACAAGAGAGTAAATTTTGGAAACACTAATAATAGGATCCATTAGTAAAATTTGACTCCGGATGGTTGAAAAACGATCATAAAGACCTTTCAAGAATTCCATTGCACAGTCTTCTTGAAGCCGAGTTACAGTGGTGGATCCATGGCCACAAGTGTAAATAGGAACAATAGATAAAGAGTTTAATTCATCCCACAAGGATTTAAGTAAAGTAAAATAGACAGATAACATAATATTGTCTTACTTGAGCGAGAAGATTGATTGCTCGAATTGGCAGATCATTGGTGCATTAGTTTGTGAGAATCGATCTCGTTGGTCCTTCCAAATGTTACAAATTGAATCTGTATAGAGAATACTCCCACATTTCTCCAACGTAATTGAATTGAGAATCCATTAGGCAACAAGGGCATCACATCTAGACCACTTGGATTTTTCGTTAGGATTAGTAGGGATTTTGATTGAGCAATCTACAAAGCCTATTTTATTTTTGGCTTGAAGTACCCTCGAAATAAATCGTAACCACGTACTGTAGTTGTCATCGGACAACATTGGAGAAACAAGGATAGTTATGGGGCTATCCGAGTAATGGACGAAGAAATGATCATCTCACCCTTGAAGGTTAAAATTTGAATATCTGTTGGATCAACCATTGTGAATGGATTAGATGTGAGACATATTTTGTAATTGGCTTATTCTGTTGTCAAAACAAGTCTGATCGAGTTGTAATTTTTCGGTTAAAAAATTTCAAAGATTGAAGATCGGATGCGGATTGAGAGGTAGTGAGAACGGTTTGGAAGGTTCGAAACAAGAATAATTGCAAATTTTCAAGACTGCTCATCTTGAACCGGTTCAAGAGGGCTGAACTGGTTCAAGAATCCGTGGGATTCAGTATTGGCCATCTTGAACCGGTTCAAGGTCTTCTAGCAGCACTTAGATTTTAATTTCCTTTTTGCTGAAAGTTTCCTTTTCGATTCCAACTTTCTTCCAAGTCCTATACACGAAATTTATCATATTTTCTGAGGGATTAGGACTTTCAAAACTCTATATAAACCATGTCATATACATTGGTTGATGGATGGCTTTAGAGAAAATCAATTCTATATTTTGAGAAAGCCTTTAGAGAGAGAAAAACTAAGAAAATCAACTCTGATTATTCTGAATTATTTTTGAGAGTACACATATATATTCATGAGTGATTTAGCTGTAGTGTTCTCTATCTCATCGGAATTGGAGTTGTATTGAAGATTCAGATATTCCGGATGATCAATAGGATTTAATTATTTTACAATCGAGTTCAGATCTTGAAGAACAGAAGTAAACGCAGTCACACTTTGGAAGGGTTGGAGCATTCGTGGAGTGCTGTCTGATCTACCTGCTACTCTTCTACAAATATCAAATGTAAGCCTGAGGTCAACTTACAGTTGGACAGGGAGTCGCAAAGCTAGATGATCGTTAGTGATTGGTGTAGTGTAGAACGATAGGGTGTGAGCCAGAGTCAAAGTTCAGTATACTTTGTTCCAAGCATAGTGGATTGGTTTACTTTAGACTGCATAAGTCCACGAGATTTTTTACAGTTGACTTATTTTATCAACTGGGGGTTCCTCGCTAAAATCCTGGTGCAATCTCTCTAACTCTAATTTGCTTTACTTTTCATATATTTGTAATTGTGGATGCTTAAATTGGTTATATAATTTAATCAATCATAAATTGAACAAGTTGACCTAATAATTAGATCTAAGTCATTAAGGGAGTAATCACAATTAAAATCAACTGACTGTTTCCGCACCCCGCGTAACTCTTGTTTCACATTAAACACATTGGTAGAGAATTCAGAGTTGTGAGCATATGTGCTCTGATACCATACATTATAAGAAAAAAAAAGGGCTTCTACGAGGGGCCAAAAACGCCGTGGAAACCTATTCACGGCGCATTCTAGGTCCTCGTGTTACTCAATTTTTTTTTACGGGAAAAAATCTATCTCGTAAAAAAATAATAGATGGGCCGTAGAAAATAATTTCATTTATATATTAAATTTATTTACGGCATGGATATTTTCCCGTTAATAATTAACTTACGAGGCACTGGAGCATGCCGTAGAAAAGTTTTCTACGACGAATTATAATTACCCGCAAATAATCTCGACTTTTTTACGGCGAATTGTAACTACCCATAAATAATACCGAGAAAAGGTTCCTACGACGAGTTATAACTACCCGTAAATAATATCACGAGCTACAGAAGCATGCTGTAGAAAAGTTTTCTACGGCGAATTATAATTATCCGTAAATAATCTTGACTTTTCTACGGCGAATTATAACTACCCGTAAATAATCTCACGAGGTACCGAGAAAAGGTTTCTACGGCGAGTTATAACTACCTGTAAATAATCCCACGAGCTACAGAAGCATGCTGTAGAAAAGTTTTCTAAGGCGAATTTTAACTATCCATAAATAATCTCACGAGGCATTAGAGCATGCCGTTGTAAAATTTTTCTACGGCGAATTTAGGTATCCGTAAATAATATAAACCATTCTCACGACTTGCCATGTATGCCGTAGAAAAGTTATTTAGAAGGATTTTCACTTATTTACGAGATTTCAAGCTCCCCGTAAATAAAAATATATATATATATATTTAATAAATAAAACACCCTTAATTAATGCCAATTAATCATCCACTACCTATAATTCACATCACTTTCAGCTATAATTCTATTCAAAAAACATACATATCTCATTAAATATATCAAAAGAGTTAAAACATTTTTACAATTCATCATTTATCAATGTACCAACACAATTCAACATTTATCAATGTTCCAAAACAAGAAGTAAATCCATTTGTCAAGAAAATCATCAATTTCTGAACACTTCTGTTGAAAAATTGATAAACCTTCTAACACTTGAGTTTCAGTCTGCACTTGTCAAAAAACCACCTCACTGTACAAAATCCAAGGAAGTAGCTGCAAAATTCACGGTACAAAATCCAAGAAAGTAGCTGCATCACACAAGTCTCAAATTCAGGAGTGGTCCATGTGAACATGTCGAGTGATATCTAAAGCTAGTGTTTAAATTAGGCTAAAACACCAAAAGTGAAGCGAAATATATATCATCCCTGGTAGACACCCTCCTCTCACACTGCAAAAGAATTGTCTAGAACTGTCTAATAATTTCTAAATTATGTTCATAATTATAATCTAGTGCAATCTTATGCAATCTAATCTACATTATAAAAGTAATACTTCTTCTTTTTGACATAAAGTGCAAAATGTGATGCATTTTTGTAAACACTAGATTATAAAGTAAGAATATATATGCACTTCTTTTACTTTTATAATGTAGATTAGATGGAAAGTATGCAAGTTATTTATTAATATCATAGTTTGAATCTAGTGTCATATTACATCATTTGAAATCAAAATTAATAAAATTAATATATATCTTAATCTAGTGGATAGTGACAAAATGTCCTCAAATGGACCAAGTTATTAGGCTATGTGAATTCGGTGGTTTTGACTGCCATTATGTCACTAAGAAGATAATATCATGATTTATGGAAAGTATGCAAGTTGATAACTAGTTTCCATAAAGGAAATTGACATGAATACTGATGGTATAACTTCCTTTAGTAAATATTTGCATTTATTTATAAATTACCTTTAGTATTATTCTTGTTAAAACATCATCTCTTGGGTCTGCTAACTTATGATAGAAGTTATAAGGAAGTTGAAAATATTCATTTAAAAATTTCCCAAACACGATTAGTCTATCCCCGGGACTACATTTAAATGGGAAATGATGTGATTATGGCATATTACGAATTGTGCAATCTACACATGTACAAATGATTTACTCCTTCAATTTGGTATATATATACATCCCATATAGCGTTATTTGTCCTTGGTAGTGAAATATTTTTTTGGTTTGTTGTAAAAGGCCGTCCTCTCATGCATATTATTCTGGGTCCATTGTTGTCATGCAGAGGCTTAAAATGACAGCAGATCATGCTAACGAGTGTTTATTTCCTTTCATATGAACGTGAAAAAGCAACATCTAACACGAGTGCAGGAGGAACAAGGGACAGACAGTTTTGCCCATCTTCTACCATGTCAAAGCATCTGAAGTTCGGCACCAGAAGAGGAGTTTTAAGGAAGCATTTACAGAGCATGCAAATATTCATGAGAAGGAGATGGAAAGGGTGCAGAGATGGAGGGCTGCTTTGAAGGAAAAGAAATATCGCTGGTGGCCACTCCCCTCTTCTTCGTTGCTGCTCCCCTCTGATTTGTCTCTCCCCTCTTCTTCTGTGTTTGTTCTGTGTTTGAGGTTAGCGAAATGTGAATTAGGTTTTTCTATTTATTTATATATATTTTTTTAAGCGTAATTTTAATGGTGTACAATTTGGAGGGAGGGTAAAAAAATTTGGTGGGAAGTCTTACTGATTCACGGGACAAAAAATATCCCTTAAATGTTATTAAATATCCACGAAGATTTTAAAAGGCAGTTAAAAAATAATAATAATAAAATAAAGTGAAATTTTAATTGTGCCCAATTTGGCGGGACGGTAAAAAAACAAGGGGTGGGAAGTCTTTTTACTTATTCACGGGACAAAAAATATGCCTTAAATGTTATTAAATATCCACAAGGATTTTAAAATGTCGTTAAAAAAAATAAATAAATAAAGGGAAGTCTTTTTACTTATTTACGGGACAAAAAATATCCCTTAAATGTTATTAAATATCCACGAGGATTTTAAAAGGCCGTTAAAAAAATAATAAAAAATTAAATAAAATAGAGTGAAATTTTAATTGGGTTAGGTAAAAATTTACTTATTCACGGGACAAAAAATATCCCTTAAATGTTATTAAATATCCACGAGGACTCTAAAACGCCGTAAATGTAATTTTTATTGTGCCCTGTTTGGCGGGAGGTTAAAAAAAAGTTGGGGAAACTCTTTTTACTTATTCACGGGACAAAAAAAGTCCCTTAAATGTCAAATTTTAAAATAGAGTGCAATTTTAATTGGGCTACGTAAAAATTTACTTATTCATGGGACAAAAAATATCCCTTAAATGTTACTAAATATCCACGAGGACTCTAAAACACCGTAAAAGTAATTTTTATTGTGCCCCGTTAGGCGGGAGGTTAAAAAAAAGTTGGGAAAACTCTTTTTACTTATTCACGGGACAAAAAATGTCCCTTAAATGTCAAATTTTAACACTTTATTAACAAAGGTTATTTCTCCTGTTAAAGTTGAACAAGAATGCCCTTAATATATTTAAATATCCACGAGGGCTTTAAAAAGCCGTAAAAAACATTTTCAACGAGGATCTTGCTAAATCCCCGTGAAAACATGTCCCTTTATACACCAACCACGAGGATCCTCTCATAATCCCCGTCAAAAATAGTTTCCACGAAGCAAAATAAAGAAACTCCGTAAATAAGATGTCGTAAAAACCCACTTTTCTTGTAGTGATAATAAACAATAGTAACACAGAAGTAATGAAAAAAATCTGATGTATATTCAATGTGTTACAAGAGAGAATATATAGATGACTTTACAACATAGTATCTCTAAGTTAGTTCCTCTATCTAAGAAAACAAATAACTAATTGAGATATTCAGGTGAACTACTTGATTTGGGGAAGTAAGTAACAACTTTGAATGGAAGAAGCCTGTGTACAACTAGCATGTGATGTGATGGAGTTGATATCTTGATAAAACAAAATAATTTTATATTTTTTATGTACAACATGGGAGATTACTTACAACTAGAAAGAGAGATTTGCCTCAGCTTTTGCCTTACACAATTTGCATATTTGCTTCACACTTTATTGCAGAAGGCAACTAGCTAGAAATCCAAAGAACTAAACAGATGCCAATATAAAGAAAGAATACATTGCTTACAAACAAAAAATGAGCTTTGCCTCACACAAACAAGTCACATAATTACTTAACACTGTCTTGTAGAATGCCTTGCGCGTTCAAGCACTGACAGCGTATAGAACCTGCTTGTCCAGAAAAACAAAATCAAGACAACTAGAAATCCGAAAGAACTAACAGATGCCAAGATAAAAGAAAGAGTACATTGCTCACAACCAGAAAATGAGCTTTGTCTCACACAAACATGTCACATATTTCCTATACACTGTCTTGCAGAATGCCTTGCGTGTTCAAGCACTACCAGTACCAGCGTATAGAACCTTCCTGTCCGGAAAAACGAAATCAAGGTAACTAGAAATCCAAAAGAACTAACAGATGCCAAGACAAAGAAAGATTACATTGCTTACAACTAGAAAACGAGCCTTGCCTCACACAAACAATTCAAGTCACGTATTTCCTTCACACTGTCTTGCAGAATGTCTTGCGCGTATAAGCACTACCAGTGTATAGAACCTTCTTGCCCATAAAAACAAAATCAAGGTAACTAGAAACCCGAAAGAACTAATAGATGCCAAGATAAATAAAGATTACATTGCTTACAACCAAAAAATGAGCTTTGCCTCACACAAAAAAGTCACATATTTCCTTCACACTGTCTTGCAGAAATCCTTGCGCATTCAATCACTACCAGCTTATAGAACCTTCTTGTCCATAAAAAAAAAAATCAAGGCAACTAGAAATCCCAAAGAAGTAACAGCTGCCAAGATAAAGAAAGAGTACATTTCTTACAACCAAAAAATGAACTTTGCCTCAGCTTTTGCTTTACACAAGCAAGTCACATATTTCCTTCACACTGCCTTGCAGAATTCCGTACGCCTTCAAGCACTACCAGCATATAGAACCTTCTTGTCCGGAAAAACAAAATCAGGGCTACTAGAAATCCCAAAAAACTAACAGCTGCCAGGATAAAGAAGGATAACGTGAAGCAGTGAGTGCCGTAGCATGTATTCCCTTGGCTTGCGGCTTCTTTGTCATATATAAAGCCAATTACTCTTACAGAGAGTAAAAAAGATCCAACAGGACTAGCTATGCCAATGGTGTTGAAAATAGTACCCATGTGCAGTACACCAAATATCTCAGAAGTAATGGTGGGCATCAATGACCACTGTGAACCATAACAAACACCCACTAGTACTGAACCAACGTACAAATTCCCGAAAAAACCAGAGGCAATAACTATATGGCCAGCAGTCATAGTTGCAAGAGTGATGGCCATCAACAATGGCCTTCCCCATCCCTTTTTGTGCAGGAAAATATCCGATAAATAACCAGCTCCAAAACGACCAAGAAAATTCCATATACTCCATAAAGAAACCAGTGTATGTATCTCCACGGTTTTGTAACCGAGAGATTCTCCTATTTGACTGATGTTGTTTATTGTCGCCATTCCTGAGCCCATTCCACACACCATAGCAACAAACAACAACCAGAAGTTCGCGGTCCCCATGGCTTCAAAGAGAGTCATTTCACTTCCAAATTGCAGCATGTTATCACTGGATGTGGCCTTCTTGGGAGTAGCATCAGAAGGCACTTCATGATAATGTGTAGGAAGAACCTCTGCTGCAGAAAACTTCTTGGACTCTATTGTCTTAGGGGCATCTATTAATGGGCTCCTCTCAGTAGATAAATTTCGTGAAAGTTTCCATGAGTCCTCTCTTTGGGCTTCAATTGCAATTCTGAGAGGTGAAGCGAGAAGAAGCAGAAGCACTAAGAATGTAAGAACATGCACCAATAACGGAAATGTGAAGACATTTTCGGAGATTATTAAGGTCATGAGATATGCAGCAACAACCAGAGAAACAACTGACAGACCATTCAGATGCTTCCTATAGTGTAAACTTCTAATCTCATAGGTTCTAACCAAACACATGAACAAAAGGGAGACGAGAGTAGGCAACATTGCAAGCATAATTATGAAACTACTTGGATTGCCCTTGAATAATGCCTGATACACTTGTATTAGTACTGCTCCACTCAGACCAAGAAAGCCCTGACCAAAAAAGGCAAAAAATAACTTTCTTATTATGAACTAATGATAAATATAGGCAAGCTAGAAATGGGAAACAACCACACCCCTTGTGAAGGTAAGGTTGTATATATCTGAACTTCCATATCTTGCAAACTGCAATGGTTAGAGCCTCATGCATTACGGTTATCTCTTTTTTACTTTATATCAATCAGCAAAAGTTTCAAGAATTTCTATAAAGTGAGCATTAAGAATTTAGTTGGCATTGATTTGACGCCCCGGTAAAAACTAAGAAGTAGATATATCTTTAGATTTATCATTGATAAAATTTAAAATAAACTTCAAAGGTGGAAAGCTGTCACCCTTAAGCAGGATGAACTGTGCTCTGTTCAAACAGAATGAAAGAGGACTTTGGATTCAAAGATTTAAGGCATCTTTATTTCAAGAACTCTAAAAATTGAAACTAATATATATATATATATATATATATATATATATACCCAAAGAAATACAAAATCCTGTTTATTGAAATTATAACTTCTTTTTTAACCCAATTTTTTTTTATTATCCCAATAAACTTATTCCCTTGTCAGGTGGATTCTAACCAAAGCAATATATGCTGTTTTAATAAATTTTGAAGTGTGCCTGTGTTTATATTACATACATCAAAATTCAACACCATTGATTTTTTTTATTAAATTTATGGATTCAACCAAAGCAAACCCATTTCAAACTTTTGATCCAAACTGGAGAAAAATATTTAATAGTTCGGATAGTTATTATGTAATATAGAAAACAATAAATTCGTATTGGCGGGAGTACTATATTCCCTATATTTGGGTATACTCGTTCTCCAAAATGGCCAGCGGATAAATGAATTAATCTTTCTTAAAAGAAAAAAAAAAAATGGGAATGAAATTAAAATTCAACAAATGATCAGTGTACAGGCACATATACCTTCATGATGCCGACGATGGTGCCACCGTAATCCGGGAAGTTCCGGACAGCAGTGACGACGTTGGCGGTGCTGAAGAACGTCTGAGCGTGAGCCGCAATCAGCGTGAAGAAGCACATGATGGGCACCGGAGGCCTGTGGACGACTCCGCTCACCGAAAGCCATATAAAGAAGTAGCCCACGAAACACTGGATGGCCCCCGCCACATGGACCACCCAGGGCCCGGCGGAGACGGAGCTGCGTCGGCTGGCGGATACGGCGGTGTAGAGGACACCGGAGAGGACGCCGGCATTGGCTCCGATGTCCTTGAAGACGGAGACGGTGTTGAGGGTGGATTGGTCGTAGCCTTGGGATGATTTGAGGACGGAGGAGTAGATGCCGAAGGCGTATGATGCGCCGCAGCTGCACTGGATCCAAATGCTGGCCACAGTAGCTATCCATTTGCTGCTCTCCATCGCCATTGTTTGTCTTCTCAAAATGATTTTAGTGTTTTTGACATTGCTCATGTGTTGGTTTCAGTTCTGCATCATATGTTATGTATAATTTCTCCACGAGGAGAGAGGTTGGATCAGCATTCCAGGCTTGAATGGTATCTTCCACTATTTAATATTTCGGTATTTAACTTATTGGTTAATTTTGATGCCAGCTTTGAGATTTTATATGTATTTTTTTCAGATTTAATATTCGAAAATGTTTTTTAAAAGTAACAAAAGTATCCCAATTGGAAGACACAGGGAGTGCCAGCCATCAGCTGGTTCCCACACTAATGTCAGAAAGTTTTAATTTTTTTTTTTAATTTTTTTTTTACTTACTTAGCATGAGCTCATTAGACCCACTTTTTGCCCCTACGTTGTACTTTGGTATAAGAGAAGAAAGGTGGTTTGTGGTTTTAAACTCATGACCTCCTGGTGATAATGGTAGATTAATCTACTACAGCATTAGTATCATGCTTAGTCAGGATTATCTGAATTATATGCAGTACTGTAGCATGCACATATATTCTGCTAGGCAAATCATTCGGACTTTGTTTGTTCTTTATCTTTGGCTGACCATGTACAATTCATATACATATAAATACATGCAATTTGCTTTAAGGTTCAGAAAATAAATAAATAAATAAATAAATCTTCAGTCTGTTTTGATTATTTCTTTCGTGTGTTTCTGTCAGTTTCTACGTCTCTAAACCTTGATTCGTATGCAAGTCAAGGTCTTCTCATATGCTAACAAAATAGAATGAAGGCAAGTGCCCCAAGGAGAGGACAGAGGAGGAGTCTACAAGCTAGCTAGAAACAAAATGGTAAATACTATATAAATATAAATGTATATATATTAGGGTCACTCTTATAATATGTTTACAGTGCATATTGTATCCCTTTCATACAAAAAAACACACTTAAACTATGATATTTATGCAAATAGGTTCTATTTATAAAAATTGGACTAAAATGCCCTTAGCAACACATTTTGTAATATATATATATATATATCCTAAGACCAAAGCATGCAAAAGTGTGTAGTGTGGCCAAGTTTAAATTTAGAAAATGCCATTACCACTTTCAACTAAAAATATAGCTAGAGTGAGTAGGATCGTCTCAAGGGAAAGAATGTGTATTTGTGATGAAAATTAATTTTGAATTAGTAGGTCGAGTGATAAAAGATTGTTGGTGATTGATTAATTAAATGACAATGTAATTAAAGATTAATGCAAGTAAAAAGCGAAATCTAGAAAGTGGGGAAAAGATATAAGAGAAAGGTCTGGGGCTCAGAGTCACCACTAAGCTTCACTGCATCAAACACTAGCAATTGTACATTAATGGAAAAATTTAAATTGTAACTTGTATGCGTGTGTGTGACATCAATTGAAACTAAGTATGGATGACAAATAATTATAGATCGTCTAGCTAATTTTAATGAATAGCACAACCTATCAAATAAGACCAAAATCCATTCAATTAAACCACAATTAATGCACACACAAATATCTAGATATATGCACTATTTGCATTCACAAGTATAGAATATCAAGAAACAAGAATTGATTGTTCACATACCAAAAAAATTAAAGCAATTACACTACAACTAGGCTAGAGACATGAAATTAAACTAAAGATGTGATACAATCCATCAAGAAACAAGTGTGAACCATCAAATAAATCACAAGAGTGTTCCATTAAGCACCATGCTTTGACCATCACTAGATTAACATCATTAACACACATAGACATGCATAAATTTCATTAAATCTAGTGATAAAAACATGAACATCAATTCTAGCATACATAGACATATGACTAGAGTCAAATGATCAATTGAAAACATTAATCCATACAAATCAAGTAGAATTACAAAATCTATATTTATTCATAGTCAAAACATCCATTACAATTAAAATCCCCAAAAATACACAAAAGTTAGGTTTGAAAAGCAAGCCTAGGGGCTATCTCTAGCCCCAAGAGAAGGTTTTAGCCACTCATTGTAGTGGATATGGAACCTTCAAGGGGTAGCTTGGAGGTTGGCATCATCATCTTCATCCTTACTTTCTTCCCAAAACCTTAGTTTTAGAGAGGAAAATTATTATTATTATTATTATTTTTCTATATTTGGTAATATCTATCTATGATGGATGATACAATAATGTTCAATAAATTAATTACATACTCATTTGAGTAAGGACCAAGTCAGAATTACAGCCTCTGATTGGAGGAAATTCGCCACTGCACAAGTTAGGTAGAAATCGGCGCGCTCGAGAATTAGACAGCTCACCGCCAGCAAGCATTTCGATCGATCAAACACTTAACTTCGATCGATCGAAGCTGACGTGGCTTGAAAATATCTTCCAAGCTTTATCCAATTGGCTGAGCTGGCACCGCCTCATTTCGATCGATTGTAGACCGCTTTGATCGATCGAAGTTCCTCTAGTGCATTTTTCTTGGCTTATTTCTAACTTTGCTCCTTAGCTCTAAAACTGAGCTAAATGGCTTTTGTTAGCCTGTTTGAACTTTATTAACCTGAATAGGCAAAAACACAAATAAGTATCTAAGACATGAAAGTAAGATAGATGAATGAACTAAAATACCCTAACTCAGGTGCTAAAATGTGTCACATTTGAGCACTCATCACACCCCCAAACTTAGATATTGTTAGTCCTTAGCAATGAACTACAAGGAAAATAAAGAAATAAGCAACTAAGTAACTATGAACTAGGAAGCAATAAAATGATAGCGCCACTTTCGTAAGGAACACGATTGCATTTAACATATGCAACAAGCCTTTTAAACCCCTAGGTTACCCCTAGTGGACGAGTGAATTCTCGTGAGGGTTTCCAAAAATGATACCCACAAACATTGAGCTCTTTCTCACAAGGGAGGCACCAATATACAAAATAAGTATTGGGAGAAAACTACCTCAAGTATGCAATTTTTCAACCATTTCCAAGCAATCTCCCAAAATTTCAACACCAAGCAAGCAAGTATGTTCCTTTACACATCAAGAAAATGATCATGCAAATCAAAACAACTCTAGAATTCTTTTAAGTGGACCAGCATCAAATATGTTGCTATCTAAGCCAACTAAAGAAATGATCACATCCTTACCCTCAAACTAGCACACAAATCTAGTCCCGATTATCAAAACAAAGAGTTGACCTTTTATTAACGCTTATTTATCTAAGTGCGCTTATTCTTTTCACTCGATTTTTTTTTTACTAACCTAGAGGATCAAAGATAGAAGCATAGTGCAATGTGTTAATCTATTAAGCTTTCTAGTGATCCATGAGGTCAAGCGTCAGGTCAATGACTCCCAAACCGAACGGCTTTAGGGCATTAGGTGTTTAAACACCCCTAAGGACTTACAAGCTCAGATCAACTAGGCTACAAATCAAAACAAGTTCCATATAATCATTTCCCATTTCTCACCTTTTGGGAGAAGTCCTCATTTTTTTCTTTGCAACTTTCCTTTTTTTTTTTTTTTTTTTTTTTCAAGTTCAATTATTAACCTAGAGTTTGGGCCCTCCACCTTTCGGCGCGAGAAATTCAGTACTTGATGAGGCTAGAATCCTGGCTACTTAGTGAAAAGGGATTGTTATCCACTTTTGTCAAGATGAAAGCTTTCAATGCACTACTAGCTCAATTGGGATATAACCAATTCAATAATCAACAAAGCATGTACCCCACAAATGAATGCTGTGGTGACCCTGGTTTTTAGGCCAGCGTGTCCTGTGATGAACCGAAGATTGACCTGATAACGAATCCGATATGCGGAAGGAAAAATAGAAAATAAGACTCTAAGAAGTCAAAATGACCTTCTATGAGGTCGTGGAACTTAATGAGAACTGACGCGGAAGCAAAAGACCAAAAATATGACAAATAAGCCCCCAGGGGCAAAATAGTCATTTCTAAAAACTGTGGACTCGGTTGCCACCGAGCACACTGCTGGAAGGACAAAGAAAAACTAATCAAGATGGACTCAAGAATCGAGTCCGGATGAAGAAAATATGAAACTCCAAAGTTTCATAAAATCAAACTTTTGGGTTTGAAATCAATGCGGCAAGGGTACTTTACATGGGTTGAAATGGTCCTTTTAGACCAAACTAGATGCAACTGAGCATACCATTAGATAGACCAGGAAAAATTAATGAATCTAGACTCGAGAATTACTTGATTCGAAGTCCGGACGAAGAAGATATGAAACGTCAAAGTTTCAAAAAAACCATCTTTTGGGTTTAAAAACAGTACGGCATGGGTATTTGATAAGGGGTAAAATGGTCTTTTCAGATAGAATTGGATGCAACGGTGTATACCGTTGAATAGACAAGCAAAAGTTAATAAACTTAGACTCAAAAATCACTTGATTTGGAGTCCAGATGATGAAGACATGAAGCCTCAAAGTTTTAAAAAAATAGACTCACTTTCCAGGTCAAAAATCTGGGCATGAATAGTGTTGTAACAGCAAGCCACATTTGATTTTTTTTTTTTTTTTTCTAGAACTGAGGCTATGAACAGACCCTTAAACGAGTTTTTCTGGAAAAACACGAAGAAGAAACCCCCCTTAAAATCACGTTTTCTACCCGACATCGCCAAAGAAACCAAAAAAAAATACGATGTAAAGTCCCTAAAATGCCCTTTGAACAGCATAGGTCAAGATGGACCAAAAAAGCTGCTACATGAGTTTTTTTCAGAATCTGCCCACAACAGAGAGCAAAAAGGGGCTAGAAGATGAATTTTTCTGAAAAAACACAAAAAAAACCCCCCTCAAAAATGAGTTTTCTACGTGGCTCGTGAAGAATTAAAAAAAAAATGCAATGTAGAATACCCGAAATGCCCCTCCATGAAATCTGGTCATGGAGGTCCAAAAAGCTGCTAAAAAAAAACAGAAAGCTGAACTTTGCCATCGATTTTCGGCACCAAGATGACATTTTCTGGAAAAACACGAAAAACAAACCCTCCCTAAAATCATGTTTTCTAAGCGACCATGTTAAAAGAAGAAAATAAAACTAATGTGAAAGGTCCAGAATACCCCTAGATCAAATTATGTTAAAAAAGTGCGAATGAATTCACAAGAGGCTCAAAACACAAACGATAAGGTTTTGCCCGGAAAATACCATGCACACAAACATAACTTACTTATTTGGACGTGCTACAAAGGGCCACGACTTAAAAATACCACCGATGCAAAATTCGA
The DNA here is from genome assembly GCF_030987335.1 of Cornus florida. Classification (NCBI taxonomy): domain Eukaryota; kingdom Viridiplantae; phylum Streptophyta; class Magnoliopsida; order Cornales; family Cornaceae; genus Cornus; species Cornus florida. Next base: position 23,903,248 of record NW_026775581.1, read on the forward strand.
CCCCCCAACGGGCAAAAAGGCAAAAATGGAACTTGGAATGAAAACTCAGAATCTAAAAATACAAAACGGGATCAAATGACCATTTGGCCCTTGGCCACACTTCAAACATGATTTATAAGACCCTATGAAAGAATGAAAACGGAATTCCCACACCCGATGCAACTATAGTGAGACAATGACTTGGCATTTTTCCATATTTTCCTAATATTTCAAGAAGTTAGAAGTTGCAAAAAAATCAATATACATGTCAATGGCCTCCGGCCTCATTTCATACATATTGAATACATTGAAAGGAATGCACTTAAGTACACATTACATACATGGAATCAAAGAATACAAGTTTTACATATAAGTCTACAAAATGACATTTCATGCTAACATTTGCATGAAATGGAAACTTGAAAGCTACACGACATCCAAGGAATGCTAAGCATCACGAACAAAGTCTTCGTACCTGAAATATGCCCCAGTAATGTAGGGGTGAACAACATAAAGCTACTCATAGGAGATGAGCATGCATCGACCTAGCATTTTACAATTTCATTACCTTAAGGTGAAACATGTCAAAGGGGCTCATGCCACTTAACGTCTATGTCAAAGTGAGACTCAGGGCGCATCCTAAGCTATCATGGAGCATAAGTAATAAGAATCATGATACATATACACATATGAAACAAGTCAAGTTTGGTATAATCCAAAGAACACGATAAGAATTATACACGGAATTAAGAATAAGGCATAATATCTATGCAAGTATACAAGGATGAAACATTCCATATAACATGACAATAAGTATGCTCGGACATATGTTAATAAGAATTACATTATCGATGCAATTAACATGACAAGGAGTATACTTGAACTCACGAATGGGGCATAATATCTATGTTCCAATTGAATCTATAGAATCAATCCTAAACTACATTAGAACATCAAAATACAAATTACAATTTCAATGCCATCTAACCAACATTAGAACTTCTAATACAACGCGTAAAACATGATTTCTCTAAGTTAACATCTTGCAACTTAAAATGGGAAATCAACAAAGAAACAACAAGTCACAACATCATCTAGTTATCAACTTGAAATGAAACGCGAAATCAAATAAAGTGGATACTTGGATGTTACGCCGGATCAAACCGACAATGTGGTTACTTTAGGGTTACTAGCCCATGGGTTACCTCCCTATGTGTGCACTAGATTATATAGGGGACTATCCACCATACTAGAACCATGTCCTAGCCGTAACCAAACAACGACATCCCCAAGTTTCCAAAATCAACAAGTTGTGCAACAACATATATATCAGCATGTATATACAAGATAATCAACTCTCTACCATGCACAACCAAATTTGGAAACCTATACAATACATACTCTAAGTCCACAACTAATATGATATGATGGATGTCGAATCTTCAGTGTGCGATTTGTTACACGCTATGCATGAAAGATGTTAAATACGAAGTGTGCAAATCATTACACAAGGCAACAATATATTCAATAAGGAAAACATATTCTCATGAGTATAAACATAGCAACTATATTATCCAATGCTCAAAACATAACCAAATAAATATACAACAAGTCCAAGTCTTTGATTTGAATATAGAAACCACTTCTAAAACACAACTAGATCATAGAGTAAATTGATAGAATTTAAATAGATAAACACAATTAAATTCTCTAGATTCCGATTTAATTCCAAATAACCTCAATTTAATACATATTAAAGGACATGGCATGGTCATCACCTATATCCATTCTAAAACTCAATTAGGTTGTTGGAACAACAAAGTAGAACTTTAATTAAATCATACTAATTTAAATCCCAAGGTTCTAAAACAACTTCTAATAGTCCCAAATTAATATATGCTAGTTATGACGGCCCAAGTTTTGTAAACCCGGTGTGTCAGTGATGACCAAAAGATGACCCGATAATGGATCCGAAATGCGGAAGCGAAAGGTGAAACAACAGTCTCTAGAGATACAATGTGTCTCTAAGACACCAATGTGACCCTCAATGAGGTCACGGAATCCAAAGGAAACAAATGTAGAAGTGTCGTTTCAAAAACGGACAAAAAGAACCTAGGGGCAAAATGGTCATTTTGTAAAAAGTGGATTCAAGTGCTATCGAGCACACCGTTGGAAAGACAATGACAAATTAGTCAAGTTCAAAATTTTTTTTACTCAATTTGGAGTCCGGACGGGGGAGAAAGGTCAAAAACAAAAATGATGTCGTGGCGGCCCGACGAGGACAACCCACCACTGCTGCAACTGAGAGTAAAAACGGGCATCTAAATGGACTTTTTTGGAAAATATCAAAGAAGTTTCCTACCCTGATCGCGAACGGAAACAAAAAAAATGCATTATAAAATGCCCAGAATGCCCCCAAGAAAATCAGGTCAAGAGGAAAAAAACTAATCCGAGCTATTGCCTAAGTTTTGGAAATAGGGCTTCGGGAGGTTTTTAAATTGCCTAAATTGAAAATGCAATCTTAAAATGTACCCACAAGACCTCCGGAAGTTTCGGATCGGTCGTGACGATTTTTAAGAAAAAGTCGATGAATAGTACCAACTACATTTGTACTAAAAATTTGCAAAACCTGGCAGCAAGGATTTTTTGGAAAAATATTGATTTTTGAGGGCCAAGATGATGTTTTCTGGAAAAACACAAAGAAGAAACCCATATCAAAATTGAGCTTTCTACGTGACTCACGTGGAAAAATGAAAAAAAATGCATTTTCAAATACCCGAAATGCCCCTAGAACAGAATAGGGTAAAACTCCCTAAAAATGCTACTTAGAGTTTTTGTTTCATCAAGGAAGGTATTGTTTGCCAAAGTGAGCATGCAAGCGTATGTAATATGATAAAATAGATGTGCTACAATGGCCTATGGCCTCATTACAATACATTTACAACATTTGACATGTCAAACCTCCAAGTTAGAAAAATTACATTTCATAGACAAATCATGAACATGCTAACACTTGCATGTGAACAAGAATGCTTCTAAAGAAGCTCAACTCAGCAAATCACCCAAGCAATTGCAATCTCCAATCTTGTATCCTGTACCTGAAATATGCTCCAATATCGTAGGGGTGAGTAACATAAAACTACTCGTAGGAAATGAGCATGCATCGACCTAAAGTTTTACAAGTTGCATAATTTAATTATTGTGGTTCGTTCCATCTAACGTCTATGTCAAGGTGAGACTCAGGGAGCATCTTAGCTACCTAAGATCATTTCTAGTATCAATCACCTCATTCATGCAATTTTAACAACATAGGGTCATGCTTACACAAAGCAACAACATAGGAGCATGCTTACACAAAGCAACAACATAGTGGTTCTCAAGGTTATCAACTTGAAGTCTAAAATGCAACATCAACTAAATATAACAATTTAGCATAGTTAGAATATCTAATACCACACATCAAGACATAGATTCTCTAGGTTATCAACTAGCAATCTAAAAGTGTGAAATCAACTAAATATATCAATTTAGTATGGATGTACTTAACAACATCAAATCGCCAATTACCAAAACCACAAGTCACAATTAAACATTGGTTGTCAACTTGGAATTAAATGCGAAATCAAATAGTGGCAGACTTGGACATCATGTCTCGGACTAAACCAAGAACAAATTGGTTATTCCGGCCATTAACCCGCTGGGAAGACCACCCTAGTGCGCACTACCTCAATTGGGGAGAACTCATACCTCCCGCACTAAAGCTGAACTTTAGCCATATCACAGTAACAATGTCCCAAGACTCCAAAATAATCAAATAAGTTCACAACTTATACGTAATTTATATAATGCACTAAGTCACCTTCCATGCACAAATAGATTATATCCACACAACACATGCTCTAAATCCACAACTACTATAGGATGACAATGTCAAATCTTCAAAGTGCGATTCGTTACACGTTATAACAATATAATCCGATATTGAAAATATAAACTCATAAATTCATTATAAGTCAAAAGTCATGCTTTAAACATACTATCAATGTCAAATACATGAGTTAATCAATAATACCATAGAAACGGAATTTAATCTATAAACTAATTAAATTCCCTAGGTTTCAAATCTCAATCAAATGGCCTCCAATTAATATATGATAAACAATATAGCATGGTCATTACATACACCACATTAAAACTCGATTAGGCCATAAGAACAATAAAGTGGAATTTAATTAAATCATGATAGTCAAATCCCTAACTTCTAAAACAACATCAAATGGTTCCAAATTAACATATGCTAGAACATAAGTCATAGTTATCACAAATATCAAGTTAAACACTTAATTAGGCCAATGGAACCCTTAACTAGATTTTAATTAATCATTTTAATTAAAATCTCTAGATTTTCATACTTGTCCAAATACTCTCAAATTAAAGTATGTTAAACAATATGCCAAGACATAATTTAAAAGCATATCACAAGTCAATTTCATGCAAGGTACGGCCATGTGATTTAATCTTTCACCAACGATAAATATTAAATAAAAAGTGCAATTCTTATTCAATTAATCCCAATTTAATATATGTTAACAAACATATTAAAACATGATTTCCTAGCATGCCACAATTCCATTCTAAGTTATACACATCCTTGTGAATTAAATTTCATACAAAGAAATAATTAATACTAATTTTCTAGAATTGATACAAGGCATGCAATTAAGTTGTATAATCATGCTAAACACTCGATACAACACACACAAAAGCCTAGAACATCCCCTACCTCAATTTGAGATGAAAATCTCAAAATCCATCAAAATGGAATGGCTCCGAATCTGACGAAACTACTAGGTTTTGTCGGGGACAACGCCGTGAACATAACCCCCATGAAAGCCCCATCAAAATCATAACTTGACCTCAAAACCAAACTCAAGAAATGGTCAAAACTGAATTCTAATAAGGGGGAAAGGTAGAGCACGGCGAGGGGAACAACAAACGTTAAGGCTGAAGACTTTCTATCAAGGAAAAGTGAACCAAAAGAGGAGAGAGAAGATAGCAGCACCCCTTGGGCTGCCATGGGAGCTCCAGGTCGTGCATGAAGAGGGGAGAAGATGAAAAATGAAATATCTCACCCCCCTTTTATAGAAATCTCAAAAAGTGCCCCGACCGGGCCCCGTCGGGTCTGAAAAAGTAAAATTTGAGCAGACGCGCTCAAATGGCAAAACTTTGTGAACAAAACAGATTCAAAATGATAAAATATGAACAACGAAAGAAACATCATCAAAAACCGAGTCCCGAGCAAAAAGTTATACCCAAAACAAGTTTAGCGCAAACCGGGGCCAGAAACCCTGAAACTGGAAAACATCGACCAGGAGGAAATTCCAAGAGTACACAACTCGACGAAATGTGAAAATGAATCCCGTACGAGGATCCAAGCTAAAAACAAGGCATTTAGCAATAACTTTCATTAATTGCACAATGGCCCCTCTAAAAAGTGAAAACTGCACTAATGGCCCTGAATGAAAATATCTTCCAAAAATATTTTCTTAAAAACCCTTGAAATAAAATATCTTCAAAAGATATTTACGAAAAACACCCCAAGAAAAGAAAATAATTTCAAAAAACTTTGCATCCATGCCCCTATGGATACCGGGAGCAACAAGAGTACTTTCTTGCAAAAGTAAAGATACGTATTTCGTGGAAACCACTCAAGATGGAGATACATGAAGTCAAAAACCAACTTTGAACACAAGAAGTGTGGTTACGCCAACAAAGTGTCAAACGGGGAAAAGACAAAATAGGAAAAAGGACGAAATAGGGAAAAGGACGAAAAGTGAATAGTGTCGAAAAACGAAAAATGTGGAAACGACTCGGTCCTCAAAGGAAGTTGTCAATCCACAGAAAAGAGTCTCGGAAATCACTCTAGAGCACTCGAGATGACACTAAGCGAAGAGGAATTGAACTCAGAAAGGAAAGACAACGGAAAAAAAATATCCGTGAAAATCCGGGTCATTACAACCTTCCCACCTTAAAGGGATTTCGTCCCCGAAATTCAGCCCCAACCAAAACAAAAAGGCGAAACCAGGATAACTATGGAGTACATCTTCGAGTATCCCACACAACGTGATAAAAGCAATCCCAAAGCTGAAAGACAACGCATAAACCAATGTCATTCTCACCCACGTGCTAATGACAGGACAACCTCTCAAAAGGAAAGTGACTAAATGGCCACCCAACAAGTCGGAACTCACACATAGAACCCAAGGTGAGACAAAGGAATGGAAGACAACAACCGTAAACATCCCTCTAGATGAACCATCATACCAATCCAACAACGACCACCAAAAGATCTCCAAGATAACCACGTATCATATCAGGGTACCGAACAAGACGATGCGACAGTACGAATAGCGACCAGAACCCCCCCACGACGTACTCAAATGTGTGGTAGCAATGACAGTGCCTAATGCCCGCCCACATTTACTCGTCAGTAAGGTAGCATCGATGGTAACTAGTACTCGCCCACAACACACAACTTTATACGGTAGCATGGTAGTATAAGGCACTAATTCATAACCTGCCCCCCACTAGGTCTACCCAAGAAACCTCTCGATACAAATGACATCAATGTCAAAAATAATCATTGCCAAAAGCACTACGGAGACCAACATTTTGTGAGAGTTGAGATATGGTCCAAAGATGTCTGGCCAGACCATCCTAGCCAAACCCAAAACTTTGACAACAATGCCATAGGTACCGCTATGCTTAAGGCCTTAAATCCTCAATACAACAAAACCAACATCTCCAATGTCTCAAAATACCCCTATTAACAACATTAATCAGGAATTCAAAACCTGACAAGCAAATCAACGCCTACAGAAATCAAAACGAACCTCACAATAAGACATTTCATCGAAAGTCCTTCACATCTCCCTGAAACAGATCAACTACAAGACTACACCGTAATCAAACATCAGATCCACATCCCTATCACGGATAACTAAATCCTTAAAATACAAATCCACCAAGTGGCACACACATCAAAATGCCAACAACTAAGGTCACAAGATGAATCTCTTAAAACCATGCTTGGCAACACAAAGCTAAATCAAAATTCCTCAATTTCTATCGATCCATAAACAACCATTGGAACTACGATTCCTCAAAACCATGCTTAGTTATAACTAGGACGAGAAACTCCACAACAAGCCATATCCAACAACGATCCTCCAAAACTCCTCCTAAAAGTTAACCACATCCAGACCTCCAAAACGGAAACAAGTCTCTAAAAGACATTCTCAAAACAGTATCGAGCTCACCTCACAATCAAACAAATCCTCAATGATATGGACATAAGTCCCCATAAAATGATCTCACACCAATCAACTCACTCCGAGCACCACAATTCCGTCAACAACCACAGCAAAAACTCCTCAAGGAAGACACGAAAGAAAGGGAACCACCAGTCTTAAAAAAGACAACACCACAACCCAATCTCTGAAATGAAAGACAACAAGGTCAAAGACTTCACCCCCTACATGGAAGTAAGTCAACCAAAATCCATTAAATTCTCACTAAGGACTCAAAACAACAATAGTGATCCTCACGGACCAACCAACTAAGAACTGTGCACAACGCAACGAAAAGAAGAGACTCACTCCTTGAAAAGTCCTTAACACGAACCAAGAAACGAGAAGAAACCCTATCCTCCTACAAGTGTCGATATGATAAACACGAAAATGAAGCATCCTTTCCACCTTAGGGAAGTGGACAGCTCAAGATGGAACAAATGTGACAACTCCTCTACAAGGAATCTCACAACGAAACTCTTACGGAAAGCCACATACACACTACGTGCGATTGAGGAGAAACAAAAGGGAACCCAAACCTGGAAGTCATGCATGTGATAAGGAATGCAACTACCAGAAAGAAATCTACTCACATAGATAAAAATCAAAGGTACATGCAACACGTCTCCACGTAAGCACAAAAATATGTCATTAAAGTGTAATAACAATATGTCATCTCTAAGTATATAAGGAAGGCATGCTAATGCCACACACCAAGAAGGAAAATGTGGATACACCTCCATCTACTCATGCATCACAACATCATAAATCATACTACTAACATGGTAGTAAACGAAACTGCAAAAGACAAAATGATGCAACAATGAACCCTATGGACATCGTGTCCTAGAGTGTCTAAGCAAAAGGAAGGACCAGTCCTAGCCATAAACTGTCTCCAAGAACCAATATGACATCAACCTATCTCAAAACAAATGTGAGCTCTTACCACAATGGTAAGACTCCAACAATCAAACTCCAAATCTAGAGGTGACACTACAAGTGACGCTAACAATGCAATGCTCTCTCTACCTGAAATATCAATCAATCGACTTGATCCCAAAAGCGTCATCACTCAAGGAGAACTCCAAAGAAAATGGCAACTATAGCCATGCCAACAACAACCAAATCAATCACCACGACTGATCCCCCAAAACAGACACCATTATCATCGATCAAAAGTATAACGCCTATCAAAACAAAATCGACACTGATTCCATCCGAACTGCACATGTAGCATGCCAGTACGGTAGCATGACAGTGCCATGCACCCGCCCACGAAAAACGCAAGTTCCAGAGGAATCATCCTGAATAATCAAGGATCCTAAGAGGTCCATAACCTCATAATGGCCCCAAACCAACAAATCCAGCACTATGGTAACGCCAAACAACTCATCTCACGAGAGCCTAAACAAAAGGTGACCATCCACCTACCTTAAAACCAATACTAGGTCGACAACAACTTATACTATCACGAAACTATGACTACAATCACCATCAACCTCAACTCGTGCCTCAATGACCAATCCCATGTCATGCCAAATATGCAACATAATTATGCATATACAATTCTAATCTAGCATTAGAATAAAACAATGCTAAACGAACGACATACAACATGTAGCATGTAAGCATATAAACAAATTATCAACCAAAATATGTTATCATAAAGCATATAAACACATAGAGCATGGCAACAAAAGCATGATATGCACCCAAAACCCGTCGTCCTAAGGTTTTCAAACCTAGGAGCTTTGATACCACTTGTGATGGCCCAAGTTTTGTAAACCCGGTGCGCCAGTGATGACCAAAAGATGACCCGATAATGGATCCGAAATGCGGAAGCGAAAGGTAAGACAACGGTCTCTAGAGATACAATGCATCTCTAAGACACCAATGTGACCCTCAATGAGGTCACAGAAGCCAAAGGAAACAAATGCAGAAGTGTCGTTTCAAAAACGGACAAAAAGAACCTAGGGGCAAAATGGTCATTTTGCAAAAAGTGGATTCAGGTGCTATCGAGCACACCGCTGGAAAGACAATGACAAATTAGTCAAGTTCAAAAAATTTTTTACTCAATTTGGAGTCCGGACGAGGGAGAAAGGTCAAAAACAAAAATGATGTCGTGGCAGCCCGACGAGGACAAACTACCATTGCTGCAACTGAGAGTAAAAACGGGCATCTAAATGGACTTTTTTGGAAAAAATCAAAGAAGAAACCCCCCCTAAAATCAAGTTTTCTACCCCAACTAAGGACGGAAACAAAAAAATACATTGTAAAATGCTCAGAATGCCCCCAAGAAAATCAGGTCAAGAGGAATAAAACTAATCCAAGCTATTGCCCAAGTTTTGGAAATAGGGCTTCGGGAGGTTTTTAAATTGCCTAAATTGAAAATGAAATTTTAAAATGCACCCACAAGACCTCTAGAAGTTTCGGATTGGTCGTGACTTCTTTCAAAAAAAGTCGATGAATAGTACCAACTACATTTGTACTAAAAATTTACAAAACCTGGCAGCAAGGATTTTTCGGAAAAATATTGAATTTTGAGGGCCAAGATGATGTTTTCTGGAAAAACACAAAGAAGAAACTCCCCTCAAAATTGATTTTTCTATGTGAATTTCAAAAAAAAAAATGAAAAAAATACATTTTGAAATACCCAAAATGCCCCTGGAACAGAATAAGGTAAAACTCCCTAAAAATGTTACTTAGAGTTTTTGTTTCATCAAGGAAGGTATTATTTGCCAAAGTGAGCATGCAAGTGTATGTAATATGATAAAATAGATGTGCTACAATGGCCTATGGCCTCATTACAATACATTTACAACATTTGACATGTCAAACCTTTAAATTAGAAAAATTACATTTCGTAGACAAATCATGAACATGCTAACACTTGCATGTGAACAAGAATGCTTCTAAAGAAGCTCAACTTAGCAAATCACCCAAGCAATTTCAATCTCCAATCTTGTATCCTGTACCTGAAATATGCCCCAGTATCGTAGGGGTGAGTAACATAAAGCTACTCGTAGGAAATGAGCATGCATCGACCTAAAGTTTTACAAGTTGCATGATTTAATTATTGTGGTTCATTCCACCTAACATCTATGTTAAGGTGAGACTCAGGGAGCATCCTAGCTACCTAAGATCATTTCTAACATCAATCACCTCATTCATGCAATTTTAACAACATAGGGTCATGCTTGCACAAAGCAACAACATAGGAGCATGCTTACACAAAGTAACAACTTAGTGGTTCTCAAGGTTATCAACTTGAAGTCTAAAATGCAACATCAACTAAATATAACAATTTAGCATAGTTAGAATATCTAATACCACACATCAAGACATAGATTCTCTAGGTTATCAACTAGCAATCTAAAAGTGTGAAATCAACTAAATATATCAATTTAGTTTGGATGTAATTAACAACATCAAATCGCCAATTACCAAAACCACAAGTTACAATTAAACATTGGTTGTCAACTTGGAATTGAATGCGAAATCAAATAGTGGAAGACTTGGACATCACATCTCGGACTAAACCAAGAACAAATTGGTTATTCTGGGCATTAACCCGCTGGGAAGACCACCCTAGTGCGCACTATTTCAATTGGGGAGAACTCATACCTCCCGCACTAAAGCCACAATTCCATTCTAAGTTATACACATCCTTGTGAATTAAATTTCATACAAAGAAATAATTAATACTAATTTTCTAGAATTGATACAAGGCATGCAATTAAGTTGTATAATCATGCTAAACACTCAATACAATAAACACAAAAGCCTAGAACATCCCCTACCTCAATTTGAGATGAAAATCTCAAAAGCTATCAAAATGGAATGGCTCCGAATCTGACGAAACTACTAGGTTTTATCGGGGATAACGCCGTGAACATAACCCCCATGAAAGCCTCATCAAAATCATAACTTGATCTCAAAACCAAACTGAAGAAATGGTCAAAACTAAATTCTAATAAGGGGGAAAGGTAGAGCACGGCGAGGGGAACAACAAATGTTAAGGTCGAAGACTTTCCATCAAGGAAAAGTGAACCAAAAGAGGAGAGAGAAGATGGCAGCACCCCTTGGGCTGCCATGGGAGCTCCAGGTCGTGCATGAAGAGGGGAGAAGATGAAAAATGAAATATCTCACCCCCCTTTTATAGAAATCTCAAAAAGTGCCCCAAACGGGCCCCGCCGGGTCTGAAAAAGTAAAATTTGAGCAGACTAGCTCAAATGGCAAAACTTTGTGAACAAAAAAGATTTATAATGATAAAATATGAATAACGGAAGAAACGGCGTCAAAAACTGAGTCCCGAGCAGAAAGTTATACCCAAAACAAGTTTGGCTCAAACTTGGACGAGAAACCCTGAAACTGGAAAACATCGACTAGGAGGAAATTCTAAGAGTACACAATTCGATGAAATGTGAAAATGAATCCCGTACGAGAATCCAGGTTCAAAACAAGGCATTTAGCAATAACTTTCATTAATTGCACAATGGCCCCTCAAAAAAGTGAAAACTGCACTAATGGCCCATAATGAAAATATCTTCCAAAAATATTTTCTTAAAAACCCCTGATATAAAATATCTTCAAAAGATATTTATGAAAAATACCCCAAGAAAAGAAAATAATTTCAAAGAATTTTGCATCCATACCCCTATGGACTCCGGGAGCAACCAGAGTACTTTTTTGCAAAAGTAAAGATACGTATTTCGTGAAAACCACTCAAGATGGAGATATATGAAGTCAAAAACCAACTTCGAACACAAGAAGTGTGGTTATGCCAACAAAGTGTCAAACGGAAAAAAAACAAAATAGGGAAAAGGACGAAATAGGGAAAAGGACGAAAAGTGAATAGTGTCAAAAAACGAAAAATATGGAAACGACTCGGTCCTCAAAGGAAGTTATCAATCCATAGAAAAGAGTCTCGAAAATCACTCCAGAGCATTCGAGACGACACTAAGCGAAGAGGAACTGAACGCAGAAAGGAAAGACAACGGGAAAAAAATATCCATAAAAATCCGGGTCATTACACTAGTAAACAAGTCATAATCAATACAATTATCAAGTTAAAAACTTAATTAAGCTAAGGGGACCATTAAATAGATTTTAATTAATTTTTTTAATTAAAATCCCTAGATTTTCAAACTTAACCAAATGCTCTCAATTTAACATATCTTAGAGAACATGTCAAGGACTAATGAAATATCACATTACAAGTTTATTTCATTCAATTTACGACCATGTGAATTAAACTTTCACTAAAGTTAAATATAAAATAAAAGTTGCAATTCTCATTCAATTAATCCCAATTTAATATACGTGAACAACCATACCAAAGCCTAATTTTCTAGCATGCCATAAATCAATTCCAAGTTGTATATCACCATGAGGATTAAATCTTAAACAAGGAAATTAATTAAATGAAAGGTTTCAAAACCTCACCGAATATTCTAAATCAAATATATGTGAAGTTATATGGCATGTAGATCAAGAATATCAAGTCGGAATTCAAATGGAGTGAATAGTGCACTCGGGGCAAATTAATTAATCAAGTTAATTAATAATTACTAATTTTTCAAAACAATTCCGATTCCTCTCAATTTAATCTATGTTAAAGAGCATGCTAGGGCGTAATATTATATGCTAACACATATTGATTTCAAGCTAGTTAAGGCCATGTGAATTAATCTTTCACCTAAAATAAATATTAAATAAAAGCTTTAGTACTTATTTAAATGCTCTAATTTTAATACACGACAATGAACATATCATGGGGCAATATAATATCATGCTACATGTTTAAACCAAGTTACGAGCAACTGGAAAAATTAGATCCTGTACAAGAAAAATAAATAATAAAATCTCTAGATTTTATATTTAATCATGCAAACAAGTAGTGTAAGTATCACAAGCATGCTATATAACAAGAAGTTAAACCTAGAACATCCCCTACCTCAATTTGAGATGAAAATCTCAAATCCCCACTTAAACGAAAGTGCTCCGAATCCGACGATACCAAGAGGTTTTGTTGGGGACAACAGTGTGAATAAGAATCCGCAAGAAGCCCCATGAAAATCCCAACTTGACTCCAAACCCGAACTCAAAAAATCATCGGAAATGGATTCTAATAAGGGCATAAGATGTGCGGCGTCAAGACAAGCATTAAACGTTAAGGCCGAAGACTTTTTATCAAAGAAAAGTGAACCAAAAGAGGAGAGAGAAGATGGCAGCCATGGAAGGCTGTGGGATTTGGTCCAGAATGTGTGGGGAAGAAGAGAAAAATTATGTTTTAATTTTTCAAACCCCCTATTTATAGAAAATCACAAAAAGTGCCCTGAAAGGGCCCCGCTGGGTCTGGAAAAGTGGATTTTGAGCAAACGCGCTCAAACGGCAAAAATCCATGAACAAAAAAGATTCAAAATGAGAAAATATGAACAACGGAAGAAGCAGCGTCGAAAACTGAGTCCCGAGCAGAAAGTTATGCCCCGAACAAGTTCGGCGGCAACTAGGGCCAAAAATCCCTAAAATTGGGGAAAACGACCAGAAGGAAATTCTAAGAGTCCATGACTCGAAGAAATGTGAAAATGAATCCCGTACGAGGATCCAGGCTCCAGACGAGACATTTTGCGATAACTTTCGTTAATTACACAATGACCCCTACAAAAAGGGTTAACTGCGAAACTGCTCCAGAATGAAAATATCTTCCAAAAGATATTGTCTTAGATACCCCTAAAATAAAATATCTTCAAAAGATATTTACGAAAAACACCCAAAGAAATGAAAAAGATTCTAAAGAATTGTACATCCATGCCCTTGTGGGCACCGGGAGCAACCAGAGTACTTTCTTGCAAAAGTAAAGATACGTTTTTCGAGAAAACCACTCCAGATAAAGGCACGTGAAGTCAAAAACCAACTCCGAGCATGAGAAGTGAGGTTGTGCCAAAAACTGACAAACGGAGATAAGATAGAATAGGGAAAATGACGAAATTGCGCATAGTGTCGAAAAACGAAAAATGTGAAAATGACTCGGTCCTCAAAGGAAATTGTCAATCCACGGAAAAGAGTCCTAGGAACCAATTCCGAGCACTCGAGATGACACTAAGCGACACGAAATAGAGCTCAGAAAAGAAAATTAAGCAAAAAAAATTTATTCGTAAAATTTCAAGAAAAAGGAAAGGAAGGCAAATGACCGGGTTGTTACAAATGCTAGTGTGCGCATGTACTAGTGTAAAATCCTAGAGTGAATCTCAAAACAATTACAAAATTAGAATAATGTGGACCACAAATGTAAACAAGATATCAATCTTTCAAAAAATTTATTCTTAAATGGCATCCACAAGCCATACAAGGAGTATTGGACTCTCAAGTCAATCAATTTTTAAATTCTAAGTATCATGGTTCTCAAAAGATCAAAATCATAGCCCAAGACTCTCAAATCAAATCACATGCATAGAAAGTAAGTGTGACGTGTAAAGTATGCAAATGCACCCCCAAACTTAATCTGTGTATTGTCCTCAATGTGTAAAGAAGTAACAGATAATGGAAAGAGTATACCAATTGGGTGAAGCACAAAGGACCCGGCAACGGAAGCTCAGCTTTGGAAGGCGCACCCCCAAACTTAGATTTCGAAAACCTGTCTGAAAATGGTCACACTAACAGCTGTCAAAGCATAGGCATCAATGATATAACTGAGAAGTAAAACTGAGAACTGGGCAAAAATCATGATATCTAGCAATGTAAAGCTCATACATCCAATACTGATATCAGAAATCCAAAAATCCATAGACAAGGTCTAAGTGTAGGATCAAATATCGACAAATCATATCAGTGCAATGGAAGCAATAATATCCAAAAAATCCAAAACAACCAAACAACATCTAGAATAATATCCAAATAATATGAAACAATATCCAAAACCAGTGCAAGTATCTAAATGGTGTAAAAAATCACAGTCATAGCAGTGCATATATGAGATAGGTAATGAGTAGGAGAGAGAGAGAAAATGGAATCAGACGGTAGGTTTTGGAGTAATTATGTCTGCAATATGCTGCAGCATGGCAGACATCTTGGTACTGTGGCGAGTGAGAGAATCAGTAAGGTCAGTGCACAGTGCGCCTAACTCACGTCTCACCTCAGCTACGTCTGCTCGCAGCTCATCTGATCGTCAAACTAAATCATCGTGCCTCTCCACCAAGTCGTCATGTCTCCTCACCAGGTCATTATGTCGCCTCGTGACATCGTCGTGCCGCCCAGTCATATCAGCTCTGAAAGATATGAAATCTATATGCAGCTGAGCTACCTCTGATCTATAGTTAAAATCAGTGCTGGTATGGGCTGTTGGCTCAGTAGGAGGTCCATGTGAAGGGCCAGTCTGCTGAGATGCACGAGGTACATCTAACTGGGAGGTAGAACCTGAAGTGGTAATGCAGCATCTGTGCCTGGGGGGAGATCTATCTGTTGTATCATCCTCTGGAGCGTCGCCTACTGTGGCTGTCTCTGCTACTGCTATCTGCTATGCTTGAAGTCCCTTCATATCCCTGTTTGCTCTATTTTTGCGGCATGAATTAAAAGTCTTATTCCATCGGGCCAGGTTATAAGCTTTCTTTGCTCGCTCTTCATCAGGCTCTAGAATCTCCTCAGGGTTAAACTAATACCCCTGATCTAGAAGCAGCTGTGTAATCAAATGGCCAAAAGGTAAAGGCCAAGTCTTTGCTCTAATGTTGTGTGTGTGATGCAAGTTCTTCCAGAACTTGTGCATGAGCTCCCATATAAGCACAGGAATAGAGATCCAATATCCCTGATCTAAATAATATAAAGCCTGAAATATCCCCTCTTGCCTCTGAGTGCTATGTCCTGTAGGGAATGCATTGAAGTGCAGCACTGAATCAAAGAACCAATACTGGGGATCAATCTCGACCTGGTCTGCAAAGGTGTGCCCCTCATATGCTACCTGTGGAGATAATATAACTACCATGGTCAGCTCAATGGAAAATGGTGGATGTGTAAGGTACAGAGGCTCCTGAGTATCGTCAGCCAATGGAGAAGTGTGGGGGCATCGACTGGCAGTAGTTATGGCCAGGAGAGAAATATCGTCAATAGTAGTATGTAGAAGAAGTTTGTCATCCTCATCCATCCAGAGGCACTGGTAGAATAGAGTAACCAACCGGGGGTAGACGACTGTGTCTACTGGAGTCATGATGGCATCAATGCCCCACCTCACAAGCTCATCATAAGACCACTTGGTCTGATCCAAGGTGGAGAATAGGTCTCTATCAAATATATACTCTATCTCCCGTGTCTTACTGGCATAAGACTCAATGGGGACCTATCGGATAATAGTATGCTCAGCATCCATGGCAGAAGGCTCAAACTGGACTGATGCCATAGATGAAGAAGATGAAGGCTCTGTAACCGGAGATGGAGGCTGTGGAACTCTGTGAACTCACTTCCTAGCAAGAGTCTTTCTTCAACGTTTCATCTGCAAAAACACAAGTATAAATCAGTGCACAGTTATAGGATAAGGTAAGCAACTGATAAGAAAACACAAAGCATACCTAAATCAGATAGAAATGGCAAATAGACAAATAGGAGCATGCTTGCGCAAGAAATGATTAGGAAAGCTTCAGAATCAACATCCTACATGCTTTAGTTAAACAAAACAAATCAGATATGCAATAATGGCATAGAGGGCAGAAAAATCACATATGGAACATTTTGAGCAGAAATATGATCGACGGGACAAGTATAGGATGTGATGTGCATAAATGATGCAATGTGCATTCACAAACGTACAACTCAAGTGGATGCTGCAAAGATCTGACAAGTAGACCCTAGAATGACACCGTATCAATTCCTAGCAAGAGTGTCTACAAGTGTAATAGTGAAGATCAAATATAGTAAGCAGGGTAACATGGAGCATATAGGCATGGCAACTGTCAACCTAGGACTCAAGAAATAAGCATGTCATGTAATAAAGACTAAGCGAAATGCACTGTTACAAAAAACTACAATCCAAGGCATGTTATGACAAACAAGTTTAAGAAAGAATCCTGGACATGGTATGCAGCTAGATGACATATATCAGAATGATGCATATAGAACAATAACTCTAGACAAAGAAATATCCTGTACTATAATGCAATAAAATCAAAGTCCGATGATAACTCATAGCTCGTGACCTCCTCTAATGCTTAAATGAAGCAAATAATGGGTAAATATGAAGAATATAAGTAGCTTACCATCTGGAAGTTAGAATCTGGACCTGAAAAAACCTTGGTCATCAAGAATAGATTGCAAGTGTGTAAGATATCAAGATAATGGCATGGAAACAAAACAAGCATAGCCTCAGAGTCTAGTCAAATGCATGTTAAAATCTTATTAAAGCTCAAGAAGGAAGACTAAGGCCAAAAAACGAATACAACATCCAAATCATGCAGTTGAAATTCCAGAAATCCTTAACACACCCCCAAACTTAGTCAGAAATCACATTTGGCAGGTCTCAAAGTCATTAAGCATAAGAAGATCAAAATCATGATAAAGAACGTCAAAAGATATAAAACTGTTACCCTAGCATGGCAAGAATCAAGAATTATACAACAAACAAGTTCAAAGGCACTTAACATTTTCAGATGGATACAAATGAATCAAATGGAACAAGCTTCAATTCAAAGAAGGGCATTTTGGTCAACTTTGGAATATTTTAACATTTTTGGGGCAAAATTAGAATTTTTGAAAACTTTAGGCCAAGACATTCAATTTGCATTGTAGAAAAACTTCATGACAAGAATCATGCAATGAATGAACGATAACAGAAGGAATCATGTAACTCAACGTCACATTTTTCTAATAAAGTTCAAAAATTTCCCTTTTTAAACATTTGAAACCCAACAAGTGTGATCACAAAGCATTATAATATTGAAAACTCATTTTACCAAAATAATGCACTCAACCCAATCAAAACTTTTCAAAGAGGTCAATTTGAAACAGTTTATGCATTGAAGACAAGACTTATCATTTTCAATTCAAAATCACAAAATCAAATCAAGTCATGCTTGCAAGCAATTTAGACAACTTAGATCAAATCCATGCATTTCTTTTTCAAAACAATGAGACAAGGTAGAACCATACTCACAACAATTCAAACTTTCAAAGCCATTTAATTTGCAAAAATATATCAAGTCCAAAAATATTTCTTCTTTTGTAATTCACTTTCAATATCTAACTTTGAAAAGTCTTTTCAAATTCTATCTCAAGTTCTAAAATCAAACCATATGCCTTTCTGGATTTTAAAATCAAAGTTCAAGAAATTTTTTGAAAATCCGGCATGGTCTCCCCTTAAAAATGGGCATTCCAAAATTTTTCAAACACAACAAACATCCATATATATCATGTAACACAATCAATAATCAATCTCAATACTCAACAAGGGACACTGCCCACAATCAGTCCACAAAACTAATAAAATTTGCCCATTCTCCTTCTAAAAACTATACCAACCACATTCCATCATTCATTTTTATTTTGTTCCCATCAATATGCAACCAACATCAAAGTTCAGTTCAAATCAAATGTTTCCAAAATTTCTTTAGAAACCATTTTCAACAAAATTTTTATTTTATTTTGTTAATTTGCATTTTTTTTTTCATTTTTTCATTTGTTTTTGTTGCTCTTCAATTTTTATTTGTTTTCAATTTTCATATGTACACAAGAATATATACAAAATGATAATTAACATGCAAAACTAAAAGCAAAAATAAAAAGAAAGCAAGAAACAAAAACAAAAATAAAAATGATGCAAAAAATGAAAATTTAAAAATTTGGAACTCACCCGACAACTTAGAGAGTAGAGAAGAGTCGAGGAAGAGATTTGGAGCAAAAATGGAGGTTTTTCAACCTCGTTGGCGTCGGAGAAGATGACCGGAGGCTCGCCGGCAGTTTGCCGGAATTTTCAAAAGCTCACTGGAGCTTGAAATCGGATCTCCTTGGCCTAAATCGGCCGGAGATGAAGAAAAAGAGAAAAAGATAAAGTGAAATGGAAAGAGAGGAAATAGGAGAACCTTGGCCGCAGCCAAAAGCTTCTTGCCGCTTTCAATGGATTCGGCGGCGGTGGCTTGGGTTTCCTTTGGTTGCTGCCGCTTGAAGAGAAATGAGGTGGTTGGGTGGGTATGTGAGAGAGAGAGAGAGGTAAAGAGAAGATGAGATGGAGGGTTGGAGGAAGAGAGAGAGAATCGGGAGAGATGGAGATGAGGGTTAGGGTTTGGTTGAAAGAGAGAGAGTTTGGTAGAGAAGATGAATAGGAAGGAGAAAATGAAAAGTAGAAAAATAAAAGGAAAAAGAAAAATAAAAGGAAAATAGGGAGAAAAAAAAAAAGAAAAAGAAAATAAAAATAAAGTCTGAAACTTGAACGGCCAAAGGGATTTCCGAAAAATTCAAATGACGCATTTTCGATCGATCGAAGTACTTTGATCGATTGAACCCTTAACTTTGATCGATCCAAAATGGATTTCGATCGATTGAGATTGCCTTCGAACAATCAAAATGAAATTTAAAAGGTCCTTAACCCAGGTGATTCGATCGATTGAAGTGGGACTTCGATCAATTGAACTAGAATTTGATCGATCGAAACCTTACTAGCAGTACTCAAAATGTATAAAATGGCTCTCAAGCTGGATTGTTCAATTCAACTCATATTTAGACGACGTAGAAACATATAAAAACATAAATGAGGGAGGAATAGGGTTGTCAAACCCTACGGAATGCACTAGTCTTTAACGTCTCTAACAAGACGTTGGACTTTTTTTAGCCCGGATCAAAAATCTTGTTGTGCATCCCCTCCTTGACGGGGTGAATGGTCTTTTGAATCCCACCTAACAAATTGTTCCCTAAAGAACTTGTTGGATTTGATTCAAAGGAGATTGATGGTCCTTTGTCAATGCAACTCTTGGGCTTCCATGCCCTTTCAACACTTGGTTTTAAAACTTTCTTCATTGAAATCATTTTGGAAGACAAATCATTGAAGTTTTCAACCTTAAGCAAAGACTCAACTTTTTTAATTTCATTGTCAAGACATTTTTCCACAACACACACTTCTTCATGCTTGTCCATTGAACTCGGGGTTGGATTAAATATGTTCAATTTCACCTTCATATGCCCAAATGCAATTTTCATTATCCCTGTCCTATAATTGATGTTGGCATTTGCGGTTGCCAAGAAGGGACGGCCAAGGATAACTGAAATTTGGCTTGGGACCAGTTCTGTGTCAATGACAACGAAATCGACCGAGAAAAAGAATTTATCAATTTTAATCAACATATCCTCAATAATACCCAGGGCTTTTTGATGGATCGGTCAGCTAGTTGTAAAACTACCGACGTTGGTTTTAAGTCTCCTAAGCCCAATTGAATATACACCGAATATCAAAGAAGGTTAACATTTGCTCCTAAATCTAGAAGAGCCTGGTTAATGACATCGTCACCAATGATGCAAGAAGTAGTAGGTGAACCGGGGTCCCTTAAATTTTAGAAGAGTGTTATGTTGCAAAATGGAGCTTACTTGCTCGGTCAAGACCACTTTTTTTGGTGATTGGCTTTTGTTCTTCCTCTTTTAGGTGCAAAGATCTTTCAAAAATTTGGCATAAATCAGAATTTATTTAATTGCATCCAAGAGCGGAAGTTTTATCTTCACTTGCCTAAATATTTCAATTATTTCATTCGCCTTGGTTTTTTACTTTTCAAGAGAAATGGATCCTTTTAAGGCATCCAAAAATGGTGCTTTTGGCTCAAAATCTTTTTCAACAACTTTTTGAGAATCACTTCCAACACAAGAATTTTTCAAATCATCTTTCAAAACTTTTTCAACAAAAGGTTCATGCACATGCAATGAAGGAGGAATAAGATGTGAAACGGGACGAGTGTTAACTTTTGGTTGCACCGGTTCACTCTCTTCATTGTGAACTCCAACTTGATTGTCAACAATTTTTCCATTTCTCAAGGTCGTCACCGCATTGACATGCTCAATTGTGGGACTTTTCGATGAGGAATTGGTCTCCACAATAAATTGCTGCTTCGGTGGATTCAAAGGCATTTTTCCTTTTCCCTAGCATTCAATGTGTTAGCTATTTGCCCGACTTGGGTTTCTAGCTTTGCAATGGGTTGAGAATGAGAATGAAGTAATTGGCTATTTGCCTCCAAAGTACCCAAAGCGGTTAATACTTTTTTCTCAAAAGCGGAACTCCTAGAATTTCCTTGAGAATAAGATGATTGATTACGAAAATGAGACTTAGAAAATTAATTTTCATGTGATGATTGAAAAGAAGATTTATAACCTTGGGAACCTTGGCTTTGCATTGGGGGCGGAACATACTTACCTTGAAAATGACCTTGGGGAGGGTTTGAGCCTTCCTCTTGGCTTTTCCAAGAGAAGTTTGGATAGTTCCTCCACCCAGGATTTTAATGTGTACCATAGGGATTATTCCCTTGGTTGACAAATGTGGCATTAACTTGTTCATGATGCTCACTTTGCACATGTCCATGGGGACAATTGGAAGTAGAATGTAAGACACTAGAACAAGTCATATATGATTCATTAGAATTATGATGATGATGACTAGGGGAGGAAGACACTTGATTCACCGAATTTTGGTTGATAAAAAATTGATCAAACCTTTGAGATAAAGACTTAACTTCGGTGGCTATGTCATTGGAATTGTCAACTTGATACAAGCCGACATTCTTTCTTCCACCTAAATTTCTACCATTTTTGGAAGACAAGGATCGATGCATTGAATTCTCACTCATGCTTTCATAAAGATGCCATACATCATCCTCATGTCTATCAAGATATGAACCACCCATAGATGCATCAACCATACCCTTAAAATTATCCGACAAACTTTCAAAATTTTTTTTTTTTTTTTTTGTTGCATCAATTGCCATTTAGGAATGTCATGATATGGACACTTGCTAAGCAAGTCATTAAGGCGCTCCCATGCCTCATGAAACAATTCCCCTTCCCCTTGAGAAAATTCTCTAATTGAAGTTCTCATTGCATTGGTCTTTGAAACTGGATAGTACTTCTTTAAGAACTCTTGTTACATTTCTGCCCAAAAAGTTATCGAAAAAGGCCTAAGATTGTTGAATCAATATTTCGCCTTATCTTTAAGGGTAAAAGGAAAAAGTTTTAATCTCAAAACCTCTTCTGGCATGTCTGTGTATTTTACGGTGAAACACACTTCAAGAAACTCATCCAAATGCTTGTAAGGTTCTTCACTTGGAAGTCCATGATAGTTAGGAAGCATTTGAATAGTTTGCGGTTTAATTTCATAGTGATGTGCTCTAAATGGGGGCAATTGAATGCATGTGGGTGCGTTATATTTATTTGGCGCATAATGATCATGCAAAGCAAGAGAAGGATTCACAACCAGTAGTGCTACATAAACACCTTGATTGCCTTGAATAATGGGAGGTTGTGGAGCAAAAATTGGCCGAGGCATTCCCAATGGAACTTGGCCTTATTGTTGTGGTGGAATGAAAAGCCTTGGCATGCCTAATGGTACTTGAATATTGTAATGCTGAACATTAGGGTAGATGATACCTTGTTAGTCTATGTGACCAAGGTCTTACACACGGTCCTCATTGATGTCTTCCATTGATGAGATGGAATGACTAGAATTACCCCTTTCCTTAGAATTACAAACAATGGATTCAAGATTCAAATTAAGTGGGACAAGAGTAGGATTTAACGACCTACGACAATGCATACACAAACAAAACACAAACAAGCAAAAAGCAAGTAGCAATCACTTCTCCTCCGAAACAAATCAACAATCAACAATCCTCTACATACGATGATCCCATACCCCTATGCTTTGAACAATATGCAAGAAAAATTAAATTGCCTCCACGCGGGCTCACGATCTATCCAAGAAAATAAAAACTTGCCTTCATGCGGGCTCACAATTTAATTAGAGAAAGAGTTTAGAAAGGCTCACAAAAGGTCATTAAGCAGCTTCAAATTGTTTTTCAATTTTTTCTTTTTTTGCTTTGCTTTATTTTGCAATTTTTTTTTTTTTTTTTTTGAGCATTTTATGCTCTTGCTTAGCTTTGCTTGGCTTCTTACTTCTTTTGCTTTTCAATTTTCCTTTGCTTCACCTTCTTGGCTTAATTCACCTAGCCAATCAAGAACAAACACATTCAATAACCAAAATAAAAGAAAAATAAAAACAAGATTAAAAGAGTACTAATTCTTAATTAATTTCCAAATACGAAGGTGCCAATCCCCGGCAACGGCGCCAAAACTTGGTGTGTCCTAAGACCAAAGCATACAAAAGTGTGTAGTGTGACCAAGTTTAAATTTAGAAAATGCCACTACCACTTCCAACTAAAAATATAGCTAGAGTGAGTAGGGATTGTCCCATGGGAAAGGAGGTGCATTTGTGATGGAAATTAATTTCGGATTAGTAGGTCAAGTGATCAAAGATTGTTGGTGATTGATTAATTAAACTACAATGCAATTAAAGATTAATGCAAGTAAAAAGAGCAATCTATAAAGTAGGAAAAAGATATAGGAGAGAGGTATTGGGGCTTAGAGTCACCTCTAAGCTTCACTTCATCAAACACTAGTAATTGTACATTAATGGGGAAATTTGAATTATAATTTGTGTGTGTGTGTGATATCAATTGAAACTAAGCATGAATGACAAATAAGTATAGATTTTCTAGCCAATTTTAATGAATAGCACAATTTATCAAATGAGACCAAAATTCATTCAATTAAACCACAATTAATACATACACAAAAATCTAGAGATATGCACTCTTTGCATTCACAAGTATGGAACATCAAGAAACAAGAATGGATTGTTCACTTACTTAAGAAATTAAAGCAATTACACTACAACTAGGCTAGAGACATGAAATTAAACTAATTAAACTAGAGATGTGATACAATCCATCAAGAAACAAGTGTGAACCATCAAATAAATCACAAGAGTGTTCCATTAAGCACCATGCTTTAACCATCACTAGATTAACATCATCAACACACATAGACATGCATCAATTTCATTAAATTTAGAGATGAAAACATGAACATCAATTTTAGCATACATAGACATATGACCAAAGCCAAATGATCAATTGAAAGCATTAATTCATACAAATCAAGTAAAAATTACAAGATCTATATTTATTCATGGTCAAAACATATATTACAATTAAAATCTCCAAAAATACACAAAAGCTAGGTTTGAGAAGCAAGCCTAGGGGCTATCTCTAGCCCCAAGAGAATGATTTAGCCACTCATTGTAGTGGATATGGAACCCTCAAGGGCTAACTTGGAGGTTGGCATCATTATCTTCATCTTTACTTTCTTCCCAAAACCCTAGTTCTAGAGAGGAATTTTTTTTTTTTTTTCCCCTATATTTGGTAATATCTATCTATCTATGATGGAGATACAATAATGTTCAATAAATCAATTACGTACTCCTTTGAGTAAGGACCAAGTCAGAATTACAGCCTCTGATTGGAGGAAATTCACCACTGCACAAGTAAGGTACAAATCGGCATGCTCGGGAATTAGACAGCTCACTGCCAGCAGGCATTTCGATCGATCAAAGATTTTCGATCGATCAAACACTTAGCTTCGATCGATCGAAGTTGACGTGGCTTAAAAATATCTTCCAGGCTTTATCTGATTAGCTGAGCTAGCACTGTCTCATTTCGATTGACTGTAAACCTTTACGATCGATCGGGACTCCTCTTTGATCAATCGAAGTTCCCCTGATGCATTTTTCTTGGTTTCTTTCCAACTTTGCTCTTTAGCTCCAAAACTGAGCTAAATGGCTCTTGTTAGCCTGTTTAAACTTTATTAACCTGAAATAGGCAAAAACACAAATAAGTATCTAAGACATGAAAGTAAGATAGATGAATGGACTAAAATACCCTAACTTAGGTGCTAAAATGAGTCACATTTGAGCATTCATTTTTATTTTTTTATTTTTTATTTTTTATTTTTTTGTGAAATAACTAAAAAGGGTTGCTACAAAGAGGGAAGGGAAGACGACATCCGCCATCGCCGCCGACATCCGCTGTCCCCGCCGCCATATCCCAATAGCTGCTCAGACATTACATGCCCGCCGGGCACCTCAGTTACAAATGAGACTCTTGTCTCGCTGAACAAGTTACTAAATCAAAATGTCATGTTAATCAAAATAGGTGGATTGCCATGCTTGTATTGGGGCTAAGTATTTGAAACTGAAAGGGCAAGCATAACATAGCATAGAGCTCTCTTTCTTTTTTCAAATGACAAACAAATAATGACCTCCTATACAAGAGAAACAAATAGACTACCAAAAGTAACTTGGTAAAATTGGCGTACTCAATTTGAGAGCCTGGCTATCATTATATACAAGAGGAAAATTACAAATATGGAAAGAGAATAAAAATCAAATCCCTAAATAAAAGCCTAAACACTAGCCTATAATGAAAACCCAATAAATCTGCAACAATTATTGAGTCAACTTATATATATGATTTCCAACACTCCCCCTCAAGTTGTAGGGAAGATATCAACCCAGCTCAGCTTGACTATATCAAGACGTGAAACAACCTTATCTTTTCTACAATAAGATTGCAATGCTATCGAACACACCGGCAGCCCAAATAAGGCAATAAATATTGTTGAAGATATGGAAACGGCGAACACCATGCTACCGAACACACTGACAACCCAACAAGGCAAAGAACGATACTACCGAACACACCAAAAGCCTAACAAGGCAAAGAACGATGCTACCGAACACACTGGCAGCCTAAACAAGGCACAAACAGCACCGATAGACCCTTAGCATATGTCAAATGCTAAGGGGATACCCCCGAGAGGGATCTTAACCTGGGCGCAGAGCCTCTCTATACCGGAGCGATCCATCTGAGAGATGAAAAAATCCGAAACAAAGCTGGAAATACTGGAACAACGCTAGGAAAAAGGCCATGCAATATTCTCTTAGGCTAAAACAAAGAGCTCCAACAAAATCAAACGACGAAAGAGAAATCTGAAAAATGACGCCTTGAGATGGCGTGGTGGCTGAACCTTAGACCGCCACCGGAGATGAGGCTTATGCCGCCATCTCCGGCGGTGGCTCTGATACCAAAAAGTAACTTGGTAAAATTGGCGTACTCAATTTGAGAGCTTGACTATCATTATATACAAGAGAAAAATTACAAATATGGAAAGAGAATAAAAATCAAATCAGAATAAAAATCAAATCCCTAAATAAAAGCCTAAAAACTAGCCTATAATGAAAACCCAATAAATTTGCCACAATCATCGAGTCAACTTATATATATGATTTCCAACACTACCAAAATTCAAATGAATTTCAAGAATTAAACCAGAAAGTTACTAAAAAAATTCGAGAACAAAAGGATCGATGCAGCTTCAATTGTTTATTACTGTGTGTTGTTTTGTTTTTGGTAAAGAGCACCCGTTTTTAGTTCTTTCCTTGAATTGAGATTCGGTTCAGCCCCAACCCTTGTCTTCATCATAAAACCATCTCAGTGTAGTTCCATTCCAAGCTTCAATTCCAAAAAAAGACTGTTGAAATCCCCCATGAAAATCCATTTGGAGGCAATTCTGTACTCCAGAGATTTCAGTTGGCACTGTGCTTAATTCGCCGAATGCCTCATTTCGGTTGGTGAAACTAGTTCACGTCGGCTGTAAGCTCACGGTCGAACCAGTCCTCTCCACATCCTATCGCCGGAATCATTGTTCGCTGCCATCGCCACCACTCGTCGAGATTCCCCCTTGCTCGCCGACCGCTGTTCTAAGCTCAGTGCCCTCGCGAACCGCCATCAGTTCTATGCGAGCTTCTCTTTGCTCGTCAGCTGTCTTCATCCTCGCTGGTTTATTATCGCTGTGCTTGTCGTTCAGACCCTTCTGAGAACCACCTTGCTCGCCAGTCCACATTGCTAGATCCGTCACCACTGTCATAGTTTGGTATTTGGGACATTACAAAGAAGAAGAAAGGTTTAGTAGGAGCATTTTTGGAAGAGTAAAAGGGTAAAATGGGTATTATATTAATTGAGGGGTGTTTTCGTACAAATTGAAAAGAATAGGGGTATTTTTTGCACATCTATTTAAATAGGGGGTAAAAGTGCTATGAAAGGTATACTTCAGTGGTATTTCTTGCACTTACCCCATATTTATTATTTATATATATTAGCCCTAGTAGTTAGTAGTTAGTTAGGCAGTGGGGAAATTCAACTTAAAGATCAATTGGGTAAGAGTATTTTAAGGTCGGGTCATTTACCACTCGGATAATATATGCACACCTTAAATAATTGAAAGAGAATTTTGGTAAATAATTAAAAGGGATTTTTACATATAAGTGCAATTATGAATCCATATTTACAGTATCATGTAGTCAAAGTCTCATAGTTTTGAAAAAGGAAATATAAGGCATGAAGACATATTGCATACAATCATAAAGTTGACCTAATTACTGATGTGGACATGAATTTTTACTATTCATTATAAATTTTTGCCTAAAATACCCCTTTACTTTTGAACCAAATTACCTTATTATCCCCTAACCTTTTCACCCCCAAACAAACGCTACCTTTCCCTCTCTGTTGCAACTTGTAAGAATGGACTAGTTATAGGTCAGAGACGGCGATAAAGGAGTACACGACATGAAAATGATGGCGGTGCTTGCGGCTCCATTGAACTTTGGCGACAACAAGCTTCATTTCAGCGACAACAAGCTCACACGACGACTACCACAATGGTGAGCTTCTCTTCGGCAACGACAAGTAGCTTCCACCAATCTAACGACACTGAAGATAGCATAAGAGACACATTTTTGTAAACTACAGGACGATTCCGTTGAGCATCATTTTAGTTAATTTTCTTATTCTATGAGTTGGTATTAGTGAATGAGTGAAAATAGAAGTCTAATCTTGATAATGGGTTGTTGATGTTTGTGTTGATTAAGTTAAATTTGTTGGTTGCTTCCGGGATTTTTATTTATTTATTTATTTATTTTAAATAGGGAATTGTTGGTGTACACGGAAATCTAGCTTCAGGATAAAGAGTCTCCTCCAACACGTAATCAAGTTGGTTTTGTTTTATAAATTAATTATCTCTTTTTGCTTTGATTGATTTTCTATTTATGGGGTTTTAACTTGTAATTCCAGAAATGGGTTTTTGTTCTTTACAATTTCCCAATTGAACTTAGTTTCAAAATAGGGTTAAGTGCCAAAAAAAAAAAACCCTGATATATAGGGTTTGTGTAAAAATAGTCCTTACTTTTTTAAAAATATACATTTCAGTCCATAAAATTAAAAAAAGGTGCAAGTAAGTCCCTCGGACCACTTTTTGGTCAAAATTGACATAAAATAAATTTAAAAACCCTATTTTGCACCCCCTTTACTATGGATATAGTGCAAAACAGTCTCTATGTGGTATAAAACCCCACTATACTATCAATTTTGTGTAATTACCCCACTGTTCGCATAAAAAGACATTAATACCCTCTTTAATATAAATGAAATAATATTAAAAAAATTAAGCAATATAAAAAATTCATGCTAAAAAAATATATAATATAACTACTACTAATTTTCATCTAACTAGACGGAGCCTAAAAATTTTAAAAATTCCTATTAATTTAAGACCATTAACTTTTAATTTTTTTTTGAATTTTTTTTTTTCACATAAATTTTATACTTATAGTTTCAAATTTCAATATTATCCAATTAAGATAATTAACCTTAAAATAAATATATTTAAGATATTCAATAAGTAATGACAAAATTGTAAAAAATTAATTACTAATGAATTCTGAACTAAATTAAAGATATATTAAAAAATAGAACATTGTTTCTCTTGATTATTACAGTAAAGTGGATTTTTTTTATTTTTTTATTTTTACCTACGGTAAAGTTAAACTAACTGATAATTTTCCAACAAATAATGCAATTGGTTTATATAGTAATTATAATAAATTTTAAAGATGATCACTGTTTTTTATTTTTGGAAATTACAATCACTGTAATTTAAAAATTGCATGCATTTGCTCACTTTACCTTTTCAAGGGACCCAAAAGGGTGTTGTGGGTCCTACTTTCTTCAACTCGAGGGCAGTGAAACTACTTTTTTTGTACAAACACTCATCGGCCTGGTCTAATATGGATTCTTTTAAGAGGAAATTATGGTATTGTGTGTGTGTGTGTGTGTGTATATATATATAGTATATGTTTTTTCAAATGAGGATAAAATGTCATGTTTTTTTTTTTTTTTTTTTTAAAAAAATTTATTTTATGTCAATTTTGACCAAAAAATGGTCAAGGGGGCTTATTTGCACATTTTTTGAATTTTATGGACTAAAATGCACATTTTCAAAAAGTAGGGGCTATTTCTACACAAACCCTATATATCAGGGGGGGTTTTTTGCACTTAACTTAGAAATTTATATTAGAGAGGGTATTAATGTTTTTTTATGCGAACAGGGACGTAATTGCACCATATTGATAGTATAAGAGGGTTTTATACCACACATGGACTATTTTGCACTATATCGATAGTAGATGGGGTTTTTTTGCACTCAACCTTTCAAAATAATATGAAACTAGTTTTAATGGTGGTTCATCGTGGTGGTGCAACATCAGCGGATGGTGGAGAGACAAAGGTGATGTGGAGATGGAAAGAGAAGGCCGGAAGGGAAAGGGGTGAGTAAAAGGATATTTTAGGCAAAAAATTATAATGAATAGTAAAAGTTCATGTCCACATTAGCAATTAGGTTAACTTCATTTTTTCGGAACTATGAAATTTTGAGTATATGATACTGTAAATATGGGTCCATAACTACACTTATATGTAAAAATTCCTCATTAATTAAAATTCGAAAAAAGTGAATAATTGGTCGATGCGGGTTTTCAATGTATATATATATATTACATACTTAAAATTAGTGAGACAAAGGCAGTTAACTTCAGTGATAATAAAAAGCTAAGACAATTAAATCAAGGGTACTTGAGTTGGTGTGAAAGGAATCGAAGGATTGCCGTGAAGCTTAGTCTTCAACCGAAAAACAAAAAGACAGAATTGAGCGTGAGAAACTATGTTGAAAATGTGGTTGAGAGAGAGGGGACTTAGTGGAGTACAAAGGCATGCGAAGACCACATCCGGGGAGTGAAAAAAATGTAGCACTTGGCGCAATGGCAGGGTCAGCCTTAAGATTTCCAAAACTTCAAAACATCGTAGGGAACTTTCAAATGTGTGGCCATATATATATATAAGCTTAAAAAAATTATAAAAGTACTTTTAAATTTTCATTAAAATGAGACGAGAAGTACATAAAATATATTTACAAGATGTTTTCAAATTCTAAAAACAATACATTCAAACTGAACTTAATAAATAATTAATTGTGTGTATGCATAAGACAACTAACTAATAAATATAAATTTATCACCACCAACAAATATTAATTGTGCACATGTGCAGTGTACATAAGACAATTAACTAATAATTATAAATTTATCCGTCCCAACAAATAATTGTGCGCTTGTGCCGTGTGACAACTAACTATTAACAATAAATCTATCGCCACCAACAAATAATTATATGTATGTACCGTGCGCACAAGACAATTAACTAATAGCAATAAATCTATCGATTAAAGAGTACGGAATTTTAACGTGATAAATACAACAACATGCGGAATTTTCATTAATATGAGACGATGCATTTAAAAAAAAAAAAAATCAATTTTTTAGAAAGAAAAGAAAAAAAAAAAAAAAAATCTAATTGATAGATGACAATGTTTTTAAAAATCTATTAGTTACTAGTCCTCCAAATTTCTACATAACCACATTATGGCCTAGTATTATAAAATCCACTAATCACCATCTTTCTTCTTTTTTCATTTTTTTTTTTTTTTTTTTTTTTTTTTTTTTGCTGCAATTAAAATTTAATTAACTATCACGACCCCGTCCTAAATTGGCCTCTAACCAGGTAGAGATCTCAAGGAAGGGGTTTGAGTAATTTGATTCGTTTTAGAACCACAAAACAAGAAATGGCAACATGGGTTATGTCTTTTGTGTGGAGCCAAGCATTTAATATAATATGAAAGAACCAAAAAAAAGAACCAATAATGAATATTATTGATTTGTAGTGTATGTTTCTACTTCACTAGCAATAATTTATGCCTGAGAATAGATTGGATCATGAGCATTTGTATGTACATTTTATTATGCAAATTCAAACTTTTTTTTTTTTTTTTGTTCCTCGTAGATAAGCTGGAATCTGAAAGTGATCGATCACATGGTTTTCCCACCACATTGTCCAATGTAGCCAAATGTTACTAATTGGGAAGTGAAAAAAATAAAATAAAATAAATAATTGTATGACATTTTCAGCACAAGTCTACATATCTGTACAAAGTTACCACCCCATTTTATCAAACCTGTTTTTTCTGGGATCTAATATTGCATTTTGAATAATGGGTTTTGAATTACTTTTAGAAAAATGAATTTTGCATTTATTTCTATAGGGCTTGTTTGGAAATGCCATGAAACCTTTTGTCCAGTTTTGCATTTGAACCAGCTGGACCAACTAAAGTATTGAAGTAAGAGCTGTTAAAATTGACATGAGCAAGAAATTCTTTGCATCTAACATGGTTAATAATTGATCAAGACTATTTCTCAGTCAACCAAACATCGCCTTAGTTTGCTTATTGCCAATGGCTAAAGATTACTTCTTTATATAGATTTAAATCATACTTGTAAAGCATCCTTCTCTCTGTAAGATTTTTATCATGAAACAATCAGACCCAAACGTCACCCATGACGTCAGGGATGAACCCACCGAAAAAATCACCGGACAACCACCGAAGAGAGAACCAAACACACCAGTGCAAGCACCAGAGACGGCAAAAAACGCAGATACATTAAATCCATTTCCATCGCAAAACTCTACAAAACTCTATAAAGAAACAGACAAACAAACCCAACTCCGACAACCCGGCAACCATTTACCCTTGTGTCAGCAAACCCAAAGGGTGTCAGCAAACCCAAATACTTTTCTCTTAAACATGTGTTGATTGTTTCTTCTTTTTTTTTTTTTTTTTTTTTTTTTTTTTTTGAATAACGGTTTGTTGACTGTTGAGAGATCAAATCAAAGAAATTTACTATTTTACCCCAAATATATCTGCATGCCCTATAAAACCCAGTAGTATTCACTCACTCAATTCAAGTCAGTCTGTCTACCTCACCGTCACCGGCTTCTCTCAAAAGAAAGGTTTGTTTCTTCCATTTCGAACTCAACTCTACACCTCAATAAGACCAACAAACGACTCCCATTTAATGTCTTTCTTTCTTACATTTAAAACATGCAATCCAAAATGACTTTAAATGAGCTCATTAATTCTTCAAATCCTAATCTTATAGCTGCTCTCAAATGTGTTGACCCACTCTCAATTTTCGATGAATTGTATGGCTACACAAATAATAAAGAAACAGATCGAAATGGTTGTGTTTCAATTTGAAATGTCATGTTCTGGCTTTAAAATTATGGTTTTTTTCTTCTTCTTCTTTTTTTTTTATTCTTAACACGTACGCTTATGCTTCAAGTTACTGTATAAGACATTATTGTCTGAAATGATTTGTGCTTCACTAAATTTCACATTTACTAGTTATTAGTGTTACAATGGACATAATTCTAACACATTTTGAGCTAAGCAGGCTAGACATGCCGACACTGGCCACCATGAGTTCACACAAGCTGCTCATGATCACCTTCATCTCCGCTTCTAATCTTCCGGTCATTGCAGTTGAAAATTCCAACATGCGAGTTTACAACTTTAAAGGTTCTACCATGCATTTTATTTATTTATTATTATTTTTATAAAAGTTAAATAAATTTACCATGCATATTTATCAGGACCATTTAATTAGGGGTGGCAAAATGAGTTAGGAACCATCAATCCGCTCATATACGCCACTTTTTAATGGTTATGAGTCAACCATATTTAATTGAGGGTCAAGATGGGTTGAGTAATTTTTAATCACTTAATTTGAGAATCAAGATGGGTTGAATATGGTTAACTATATTCAACCCATATTTCATCCATCACATGATAAACACACAACACACATCTATTCTATATTGCACTCAATTCATTTCTCTCTCTAAAATTCTCTCACTCATAACTCTCTCTCTAAATTTGTTTCTCATCAATTCCCTCTCTCTAAGTTTCTTTCTCTAGAAATTTCTTCTAAAAAAATAAATAATTAAAAAATAATTTTAAATATTTTAAAAAATTAAATAATAATTATAAATAATTTTTTAAAAAATAATAATAATTTAAAAATAAAAAATTCCTTGGTCCATAACATTTGAGCATTTTAGAGAGAGAAAGTGAGAGACCGCTAACAATGGCAGCCAATTCCGGACGATTCTTCTCTCTCCTCACCTTTACGTACCGTCGCTCTCTTCTTCACCACCACCACTGTCGCAGAGATTTGATTCAAAGAGATCTGCTTCGATGACCGATCCACCATCCCCTTCGACGAATTCAGGTTCACCCACAACGATCGCCTTGACCTCGACGTCTCCCAAATCTCCCTCTCAAACCCTAACCCTTACATCTGCACCAACCCCGACAAGGTCGGCTTCTTCCTCTGCACTCGAGAATCCTGGATTCACGTCGTCGATCAACTCCAGGACGGCGAAATCGCTTGCCCTATCGATTTCGATGTCGTCAAACAACTCTTCGCATTCAACCAGCTCAATGGCACCCATTGAATCAATATCAGCTTCAAAGTCATCGATTCGAATCAATTCTCTCTCGTTTTCACCAATTGCGTCCCCTTTCTCTCCTTTTTTAAAATAATTATTTATTTATTATATATATAGAACTGTGGTTACATATACAATTATATATATATATATATATATATGTATGTATGTATGTATGTATGTATGTGTGTGTGTGTGAGATTCTGAAATCTGGATGCATGATAGGGACAACTTGCTTTTGAAAACCCAACTTCAGAAACCCAATATATATATATATATATATAAACCCAATCAATTTTAAAAAATAATTTTATATATTTATAAATGTCTAAAAAATTTTAAAAATAATAAAATGAGTTCACGGGTTATAACGGGTTGACCCTGTTCATTTTTAATCTACCCATTTTTAACTCGTTCTGAACGAGTTGAATATGAATCTTGACCTATGTTGACCCGTCCATTTTCAGCCCAACCCAAACCTGACCCGATCCGACCATTTGCCGCCCCTACATCCAATGCTCAACTTATTTTGGGGGGGGGGGGGGGCTTGATTATATATATATATATGTATGTATACAATCATGCAGTTTCGGTGAGGAAAAAAAAAATGAACAAAACGAAAGCTGACGAGGAGAGGCAAAGA
Source organism: Cornus florida (assembly GCF_030987335.1). Lineage (NCBI taxonomy): Eukaryota > Viridiplantae > Streptophyta > Magnoliopsida > Cornales > Cornaceae > Cornus > Cornus florida. The sequence continues at coordinate 23,938,017 of NW_026775581.1, forward strand.
AATCCGGCGTGGGACAGCTCCATGAGTTTCACCATAAATGAGTCGGAGATGACAAAAGAAGGAGGGATCACGCTTGTCATCATGCTGTACTGCAAGCGTCCCCTCTTCAAAAAGGACATGTACATCGGTCGTGTGCAGAACTCCTTGTATCGACTATACAATGAGGTGGAGGGGAACAAATGTACAGAACCCTTGGAAACGGTGGGTTCTGTGGCATCCACTGGAATGCTAAGTTTTTCATACAGCTTTCAGAATACTACTGTCAAGAAACATCCCTGGTGGAAGAAAATATTGAAAAGTGCCGTCCATGAAGTGCTTTCAACATTGGGGTTAGCAGCGATTTTCTATTGTGATGATAATCCTGAGGAGGAACTGCAGGCCGAACTGTGCCTATTATCCTGAGTAGGGAACTGCAGACCAAACTGTACGTGTAATTTAACATTACATTATTACCCACTCATATGCTAGCTCTATATATGGGGAATTGCTGATGTACAAGGAAATCTTCAGCATAAAGAGTCTCCTCTAACACGTAGTCAAGTTGGTTTTGCTTTATAAATTTATCTTTTTTTGCTTTGATTGATTTTCTATTCATGGGTTTTCACTTGTAATTCCATAGATGGGTTTTTGTTCTTTACAATTTCCCAATTGAAATTAGTTTCAAAATAGTATGAAACTAGTTTTAATCGCGGTTTCGTGGTGGTGGTGCAGCATCAGCGGATGATGGAGAGACACAGGTGATGTGGAGATGGAGAGAGAAGGCCGGAAGGGAAAGGGATGAGTAAAAGGATATTTTAGGCAAAAAAAAAAAAAATAATAAATAGAAAAAGTTTATGTCCACCTAGGCAATTAGGTCAAATTCATTTTTTCGAAACTATAAAATTTTGACTATATAATACTGTAAATATGGATCCATAACTATACTTATATGTAAAAATTCCGAATTAATAATTTGAAAAAAGTGAATAATTGGCTGATGCCGGTTTTCAATGTATATATATTACATACATAAAATTAGTGAGCCAAGGCAGTTAACTTCAGTGATAGGGCTGCAACTTGAGTGGGCTATCCTAGCCTAGTCCAACCCTAACCCAGAAATTTTGAAATCCGGACATACAATTCACAAATCGGGTTAATGTTCTGGTTGGGTTTTGTCAAAACCTAGACATATTTGGGTTGGGCTCGGGCTCAACTCGAACCCAACAGGCCAAAACCCAAAATTAATTTTTTTTTTTCCCTCCTTTCTCTCTCATCTCTCTTCTTTCTCTTTCTCTCTCTGCCGATGTCCCCAACATGAAAAAGGGACTCATCCAGTCTCAGGTTTGATCTGCGGTTTTCACCGGTGACCGCTCACCGGACCGTCCGTTCGTAGTTAAATTCGGGTTTATGTGTCTTGGCGGCGGAGATGCTGTAGCCTCTCCACGTGTCACTGGTGACATCGACCTTCGGCCTTAACCCTTACCATGGTCTCGCCGAAGACCGTTTGGTGGCCTTACATTGCGCCGTCTGGTCGTGGTTGTCTGATCCTGAGCCGACCTCGATGTGATGTTGCTTCTTCTTTCCGGCGATGGCGCCTGCCTCCTCGCCGAAGATCTGTGTTTCCTCTCCCTCGCTCCGACGATTTCGCCAGAGGACGACCGTCTCTTTGAGACCTTCGCAGGGGACCACTCGACTCTTTGTTTCACTTCTCCGTCGTTATCTCTTTTATCGGTCACCGTCGTCGTCGAGAAACTCTCGCTGAAACTGTACAAGTTTGAAACCTCATAAACCTCAGAGATGATATCATCTGTTGGTTTAATCACAGCCATTGGTTGGATCTTGGCTTCGTCGACTTTAGGCAGCTTGTTGTTGGTGGGTTCGATCTGTGTAGAAATGGGTGGTTTCGGAATTGGTGTCTCGGAGAGCACTTCTTTGACAGTTTCTTCTTCGGGTGGCGGCAGAGGAGGAGCTCTGCAGTTGGCATCAGATTCCGGCGAGTGGTGGTGGTGATTTATCGATCACCATCGTCGTCGAGATCAGAAAATATATGGGTTTTGAACTTCTGATTCTTGCAGACAGATTTGACAATATATGGGTTTTGAACTTTTGATTCTTTTAGATTTTGTAGTTTGCAGTTGCATAGAGAGAGAAAGAGAGAGTTGAGAATGAGACCTGCGATTGGGGAGGCTGAAATAATTTGCCCTAAAATTTTGTTATTTTTTAATAATAATATAATCAAATATATATATATATATATATATCTATATAATATAGATAATTTTTGAAAAAAAAAATTTATTATTTTAAAAAACTCAACCCGTCAATCCGACCTGAAAATATTCGGGCTGGGTTTTGACCATAACCCATGTTGGATACAATTCGGGCTGGCCCAACCCAACCCGATTCGGGTTGAGGTTGGGTTGGGTCTGGGCCAGCCCAACTTGCAGCCCTGTTCAGTGATAATAAAAATTAAGACAATTAAATCAAGGGTACTTGAGTTGGTGTGAAAGGAATCAAAGGATTGCCGTAAAGCTTAGCCTTTAACTGAAAAAAGAAAGACATAATTGAGCGTAGTAGAAAGGCATAGGAAGACCACATCCCAGGAGAAAAAAAATGTAGCACTTCACATAATGGCAGGGTCAGTCTTGAAATTTCTAAAATTTTAAAAATTCGTAGGAAACTTTTAAATATGAGGCCATTTATACATAAGCGTAATAAAATTATAAAAGTGCTTTCAAATTTTCGTTAAAATGTGACGATAAACACATAAAATATATTCAAAAGATATTTTCAATTCTACAAACAATACATTCAACTTGAACGTAATAAATAATTGTGTGTATGCATAAGATAACTAACTAATAACTCTAAGTCTATCACCACCAACAAATAATTGTGCGCATGTGCATAAGACAACTAACTAATAACAATAAATCTATCACCACCAATAAATTATTGTATGCCTGTATCGTGTGCATAAGACAACTAACTAATAAAAATAAATCTATTAATTAAAGAGTGCGGAATTTTCACGTGTGCGGTAAATAAAACAGAGTGTGAAATTTTCATTAGTATGAGACGATGCATCTAAAAAATAAAAAATAAAAAATAAAAATTCAATTTTTTTTTTTTTTTTTTTTTTTTTTTTTTTTTTTTTTTTTTTTATCTAATTGATAGATGATAATGTTTTTAAGAATTTATTAGTTACTAGTCCTCCAAATTTTTTACATAACCACATTGTCCAATGTAGCCAAATGTTACTAATTGGGAAGTGAAAAAAAAAAAAATAAATAAATAATTGTATGACATTTTCAGCACAAGTCTACATATCTGTACAAAGTTACCACCCCATTTTATCAAACCTGTTTTTTCTGGAATCTAATATTGCATTTTGAACAATGGGTTTTGAATTACTTTTAGAAAAATAAATTTTGCATTTATTTCTATAGGGCTTGTTTGGAAATGCCATGAAACCTTTTGTCCAGTTTTACATTTGAACCAGCTGGACCAACTAAAGTATTGAATTAAGAGAAGTTAAAATGTTGGAACCAATATATTAAAACGGGGAATATCAAGGCTTAGAGGCACGTAATCGCTTCTTGAAGATAGTTGAAGCCTCTCCCACGTGCAACGGAAGACAAGTGGCAGCACTATCTCCGGGATTCAACTAAGCCCAGATATCAAAACTGTATGTTCATGAAGGTTGCACTTCTTCTTCATGAACCTGTGTATTTATCTCCATCCGATCAACAGAAAATATGAAACTCACACACTCAAACTCAATAATTTGAAAAAAACACTTTTCAAATATCTTTTAATTAATTCTAACTAGTTTAGAGAGAGTGTATTTTGTAGGATTCGTAAACCTACTATTTATACGAGTAGAAATGGGGATGTAATTAACTTAATATTAATGAAGGTATTTAATTTTCATAAATAACATATAAGTTAAAGCAAGTTAATACATTAAATGAAGAAAACTTTATTTATAGTTTACTAAAACTTCATTAAGACATCTGTTGGAATTTTAGGAAATTAATAAGTAATTAATTTGAAACACATAACTCCAACAATCCCCCACTTGTTTCAAATTCATTTTGTTGATCGGTACAGTTATGTGCATCAATAATGGTGTCTTTTGGACTTGAACCATTACCTAGTGTAAGTATCCTTGATTTCATCTAGGAACTTGGTGAACGATGTCTTGAACCAAGAACCACGTTGATGAAGAAGAAATACTACACACATACTTCTGTTCGGAGATAAAGTACTAAAGCTTGACACGTTTCGGCCATGTGTCCGGAATCCGTACTTTTGAGTGTCGTTAAGGATCAAACCTATCTGGATCCTATAGAAGCGGCCCTACTTCCACACTCAGATCGGTGTGTCCATCAAGAGTGACCTTGCACACTCTAACCAAATACCGATTATGGACTCATTAAGAGAATTTAATCTCACCCTCTTCATTGCAAGATAAATCGGTGAATCTATCAAGAGTGATTGTGTACACCCCAATCGGAAATCCGATCTATAGAATTCATTAAGAGACTCATGTATCAGCCTCCTCATTGATTATACGGTGAATCTATCAAGAGTGATCCTGTACACTCCAATCGAAAATTGATCTATAGATTCATTAAGAGATCTAAATCTCAACCTCATCGGTTACAGGATTGAGTACCACATCGCATCATAGGGAAAGGAACATTGATGTGATCACACAAGTTGTTATGTTACTTGTTTTTCCCATTGAACCCAGGAGAAATATCACTGGGTTGGGTTCCCATAACAGTACAACTTATTCAATTACAGGCTTTAATCCCATCCCTTTCGATGTCTCGAACACTTGGTCCTTACCCAAGCCCTTTGACAATGGATCTGCCAAATTTGATTTGGACTTCACATACTGAGTAGAAATAATTCCATCAGCTAGGATCCTTCTCGAAATAATTCCATCAGCTAGGATCCTTCTCACATGATTGTGCTTCAATCGCACCTGTCTAGATTTTCCATTGTAACACTCGCTGTTAGCTTGAAGCATTGCAGCTATTTGTCACAATATATTGTCAAGGGTGGTATTGGCTTGTTCCATATCGGGATATCTTCCAATATGCTTTTCAACCATTCAGCTTCTTCTCCGGCAGAGGAAAGTGTTATAAACTCCGATTCCATAGAGGAATAAGTTATACATGTTTGCCTCTTTGATTTCCATGAAATCGTTGTTCCACCCAATGTGAAGATCCAGGCAGTCACAGATAATGAGTCTTCTCTGTCAGAGTTCCATGTAGCATTGCTGTACCCTTCGATTACAGCTGGAAATTTGCCATAGTGCAATCCATAATCCATAGTACCTTTTAAGTGCTTTAGGATTCTCAGCAAAGCATTCCAATGCTCCTTTCCTGGATTGCTTGTGTACTTACTCAAAGTACCCACTGCAAAGGCTATATCTGGCCTTGTGCAGTACATTACATACATAAGACTGCCGATAATTCGAGAATATTCGAGTTGATCCATCATTTTACCTTAATTACGTACCAACTTTACACTAGGATCAATTGGAGCAGAGACTGCAGAATCTGAAAAGCGATTAAACTTTTTCAGAATCATCTCGATATAGCTGGACTGCGTAAGTGCTAGACCATTTTGGAACCTCACGATTTTGATTCCTAGAATCACATCAGCCTCGCTAAGATCTTTCATGTCAAAACTAGAAGTCAAATACTTCTTAGTTTCTATGAGACTTTCCATGTCTGTCCCAAAAATGAGCATATCATCAACATAGAGGCAGATTATGACACCAGAGTTTCCTTGAAATCTACTAAAGATGCATATATCTTCTCCATTAATCTTAAATCTAGCAGATATCATCACCTTCTTAAATTTCTCGTGCCACTGCTTAGGAGCTTGTTTCAAGCCGTATAATGACTTGATTAATTTGCACACCTTCTTTTCTTGTCCAGGTAATACAAACCCCTCAGGTTGCTCCATATAGATTTCCTCTACTAGATCACCATTGAGGAAAGCAGTCTTTACATCCATCTGATGAATTATCAAATTATTGATAGCAGCTAAGGAAATCAAAGGCCTGATAGAAGAAATTCTTGCAACAGGAGCAAAAGTGTCAAAATAGTCAATCTCCTTCTTCTGCTTGAAACCTTTTGCTACCAATCTAGCCTTGTACTTATCCAGCGTTCCGTCGGACTTTAATTTCTTCCTGAAGATCCACTTGCAACCAATTGGCTTGCAACCAGGAGGAAGATCCACCAATATCCAAGTATTGTTGGACATAATTGAATGTATTTCATCATCGATTGCTTCTCGCCAGAATGGAGCATCATGTGAGGATATCGCCTCAGAATAAGTTACAGGCTCATTCTCGATCATGAGAGTATAGAAGTTTGGTCCAAAGGACTTTGGCTTAGCAATTCTGGAGCTCCTCCTTGGTTCAAGTTCTTTTAAAGCATCAGAGGATTTTCTCTTCCTTGTATTAGAATCTGAAGGAATATCATGTTCATTTTTACCTTCTCTCTTCAGAAAAATATTCGCGAAGAAATTTACATGAACTGACTCGATGATTGTATGAGGCGAAAGAGACTCCAAATTCAAGAATCTGTAGGCTATACTGGTTATTGAATAACCAATAAATACACAATCAATGCCTCTATGACCAATCTTCGACGTCTGCTGATATGGTAGTCTAACATGAGCTAAGTAACCCCAGACTCTGAAATAATTAACATTCGGCTTTCTTCCTCTCCATACTTCATATGGAGTCATATTGACTTTCTTATGTGGGACTCTGTTGAGAATGTGGCAAGCAGATAACAAAGCTTCTACCCACATATTTTTAGGTAAGCCCGAACTGGTAAGCTTTGAGTTCACCATTTCTGTCAAAGTTCTGTTCTTTCTTTCAGCTACTCCATTTTGTTGAGGAGTATAAGAGGCTGTCAGTTGTTTTTCGATTCCCTCATCTTCACATAGATGTTGAAACTCAGACTTGATGTATTCTCCTCCTCTATCTGATCAAATAACTTTGATGCTTGAATTCAGCTGCTTTTCAACTTCTGCTTTATATGCCTTGAACTTGTCTAAAGCTTCATCTTTAGATCGTAAAGTATAGACATAGGTATATCTAGAATTATCATCAATAAATGTGATAAAATAACGATGCCCTCCACGTGATAGAAAGTCCATTTCACATACATCAGTATGGATCAATTCCAATAGAGTGGATTTCCTCTCTATCGAATAGAAGGTTTTCTTAGTAATTTTGCATTTACTACAAGTCACACATTGATCCATATGTGTTTTATCACAAACTATGATTAACCCCTCATTAACCATTTAATTAATGGACTTAAAATTCACGTGGCCTAATCTACCATGCCATAAATCAATTGACTCAGCAATATAAGCAGAAATTACTTCATTTTCAACATTAGGTTTAAACATACCATTTGCAGCATAGCCTTTCCCGACAAACACACCATTCTTAGACAGAATGAAATTATTAGATTCGAAAACCATCTTGAATCCATGCTTGGAGAGGAGGGCACCAGACACCAAATTCTTGCGAATATCTGGAACATGTAGCACATCTTTCAGAGTAATCACTTTTCCGGAAGTAAACTTTAAGTCCACGTTTCCTTTACCCACAACCTTGGAAGAGGAAGAATTTCCTATGAACATTGACATTCCATCCCCCACTATTTCGTAGGTTTTGAAAGAGTTAAGATTCATTGCAATATGATGAGTTGTTCCAGTATCAATCCACCACTCCACTGAGGTTCCAATGACAAAAGCCTCAGTGATTACAGCAGTTAGATCTTCCTTAGTGTATTTCTTAGGCTCTTTCTGGTTCATGAGATCAGCCTTTCGTTTTCAACAATCTTTAGCAAATTGACCGATCTTATGACAATAGAAACACCCTTTGTCTTTTGCATTTACACCGGAGCCAAAACGTATTTTGAAGCTTTCAGAAGACTTGGCTTTCAAATCATTCTTCTTGTGATTCTTCTTGACGGTTTTGTTGTGAGACCTTTCCTCAACAACATGAGCTTTTACTGTTGTTTCTTTAGAATCTTGCTTGACATCACGATTTCTGGTTTCTTCTTCAATGAAGATGTGTTGCATTAATTGCTCTAGAGTAATATCTTCCTTTTTGTGCATGAGCTTATTCCGAAAATCCTCCCAAGATAGAGGGAGTTTTGTAATAATAGCCCCTACATGGAAGTTGTCATCAAGAGACATTCTAGCAGCAATAATATCATTTGCTATGAGTTGAAATTTCTGTGCTTGCTCCAAGATTGACCTTCCATCTTTAATCTTGAAGCCCACATAATTAGAAGCCAAGAACTTTTTGGTGCAGGCCTCCTCAGTTGTGTAGACTAATTTGAGAATGTCCCACAACTCTTTGGCAGTCTTGCATTTCTTTGAGTATTGATCATAAAAGGTGTTGACCATACCACTAAGGATATGATTACGACAAAAGTGATCATCGTCAATCCACCTTGAGATCTTCTCGTTGATCGAACTAACTTGATCAGACGGCGTTTTGTCTCCTGGAGGAGTTGGACATGGCTCAGTCAAGACATAAGCAATTTTCAATTGTCGAAGGAAAAATTCAATTTTTCCTTTCCAACGAAGGTAATTTTTACCATCAAAAGCCTCGATATTCAGTTGAAAAACCGAAGAAACAGCGTTGGACAGCAACGATGATGAAGCCATTGGAGAGAAAACTATCTTCAAATTGTTGGAACCAATATATTAAAACGGGGAATATCGAGGCTTAGAGGCGCGTAATCGCTTCTTGAAGATAGTTGAAGCCTCTCCCACGTGCAACGGAAGACAAGTGGTAGCACTATCTCCGGGATTCAACTAAGCCCAGATATCAAAACTGTATGTTCATGAAGGTTGCACTTCTTCTTCACAAACACTTTCCAAAACAATTTATTTACTCCATTAGTTTTGGCCCAATAGAAAGGCGACATGTGGCGAGTTCCAATGGAACTTACCATGCTGGATCGCAACTCTAATAAGTTATTATTAAAAGCTATGTAATATTACGTAGTAATTGAAATCAAAGACAAGTGGGCAGTATAATCCTGCCATGTGGGGTCTTCTATTTTAAAAGGAAAGAGGTGAGTCCTATTAGGACTTGCCATATTTAAAGGAAGGGTCCACATTTTCCTATTTGGAATGAAAGAATTATTACATTGAAACACTATACTACATGCAACCTCATACAATTATCCAAAGTCAAGGTTCATCTAACCAATTATTTTTCACACATGGTGAGTTCTACTGAGCTTACCATGGTGTTGACCACGGTGGATCAATTCTTTTAAGAGTTAGTATTATGGAAGGTTTATGAAAAGATCGTGTTTTCAAGAATCCTAGAAGGAAGGTTTCCCATTATGGCAAAACCAAAGTTGACTAAGCAAGAAGAGGAGAACGTGGTGCCAAAAATCTCTCCTACTTTATAGGGATTTTTGGAAGATATTTAGTTACTAAACTTGCTAAGTCAAAATACAAGCTTGCAAGAGAAAAAGAAACGTGGGATAAATTGTATTTATGGATGCATATATATTCATATACATGTATATATTTATACTAAAATATAACCACGATGAGGAGTTGCTGAAGCAAAGGAGTAAACGATGCCATGGATTCCAAAAATCAGAAAGGAAAGTCTGGTTGAGGGAGGTTACTAGAATCAAGGAAAACGTGGGTGTAGAGGAAAAGGAGGTGATTTATATTTATGAATAGAATATATATATATACATATATGTATATATATATGTATATATATATTCCAGAATATAGCCCACGATGAATCAAAGAAAATGCTGAAATTCAAAAGGAAACCTATGACGCCATGAACTCTAAACCTAGAAGGAGAGTCTCGAGATGGGAAGTTATAGGAATTGAGGATGCTAGCCCACTATTAAAAGATGTTGAAATTTAGGAGGCCATAACGTTATGAAAAGAGAGGTCTGGTTGAAGGAGGTTACCAAAATTGAGGATAACGTGGGTCTACAACTAACTTCTATATACATGCATGATACATATAGAAGTTATATATAAAATAAGAACTTGTGGCAGAGAGAAGAAGAACATGAAGACGTGGGACACATGTAAACCTATGGAGAAACCAAGTGGAAAATATATTACAAGAACTACCTATAAACTGAGATTGTGGAGAATATAGCTGAAGTCTGCAACAGAAGAGGGAGAAGACTGAGGAATACATAGGACACGTGACAAGTGACAAGGCCGCTTGTGAACGCCAAAATAATGCAGTGAATGTGCGGTTCAAGAAAAGCCTTTTAGGTCAAGTTTAAATTTATAAAAACCACTACTACTAACGTAGAAAGAGTGAGTAGGGATTGTCCTAAGGGATTATACGTGTTGGAAATTAACTTCGACTCTAGTGGATCACAAGATTACAAAGGAGAGATTGATTTGATTACACTAAGGTGCAATGAAATTGAAAGCAAGTAAAGTAAACTAGTGAGAGATAGGGATTTAAGAGATATGGAGAGAGGTCTTAGGGTGTTGGAATCACCACTAAGCTCATGTAATTAACCACTTGCTTTCCATTAATGGGGAATACATTGTTGTGAACAAAATGCGACTACTAATTGCAATATTAAGCATGGACCATCAAATCCCATCAAATCTAAGCATGACCCATCAAACTAGTCACAATTATAGCACACATCAATCTAGAGAATCATGGAATTTGCAATAATAAGCCATGGAATATCAAATCAAGTATAGATTGTCTACCTACCTATAAGTATGAATTAAATTGTACTACAACCCATCAAGCATAAGAATAATCCATCAAATTAATTAACAAATCCATTCAATGAAAACCCATGCTTAGCCATCACTAATCCTTAATTAATCACATAGACATGCAACCAACATAGAGAATTTAGTGTAGAGATTAATTCCCAAATAATCACACATAAGACAACATGTAATCAAATAGAGAATCAATAGAAAGAATAAATCCATATGAATCATATAAGAAATAATTCCTAATTTAATCACACATAGACATGTAAAAAAACTAGAGAATTAATAGGAAGAATTAAACCATAGAAAGCATAAAAATATACCAAGATTCATTAAATTCATAAGGCTAGAACACTAATCACAACAATATATATAAATCCCCAAAAATAGAAATACAAGTGTAGATCTAGCCAATCATGGAGGAGGTAGACGTGGTCATGAAATCCTCAAGGGCAAGCTCCAAACATGGCTCCATCTTCTTCTTTTTCTTCTTTAAAGCTCTAGAGATGGAAAGAGAGTGGATCTAGAGATGGGTTCTTGAGATGCGCCTCCACTTCCCTCTTTTTTTCTAACCTTAATCTCTAACTTTTCTAGAGAGAGAAATTAAAATTACAATGTAAAAGTAAAAATAATAAAAAGCTTTTTTACAAAATGGGTCACTTCTCTTTATATATAAGGTCCTTTTCTTAGTCACTAAGTCAGGAATATAGCTCCAAAAATATCTAATCCTGTACTATGTGGTGGGTGGGAGTTTTGGGCGCGCGCGGGAATAAGACAGCTCACTGCCAGTAAAAGTTCGATCGATCAGACTTTTTCTTCGATCGATCAGAGAAAAGTTCGATCGATCCAAATTTTATTTTCGATCGATCCAACTTTGATCGATCTCAGAAAATGTGATCGATCTCAGAAAAGGTTGGATCGATCCAACTTGGCATTTTTTCAGCATTAGCCTCCTTTTGCTCCAAATCAGCTTCCTTTTGCTCCGGATCCTCACTAAGACTTAGTTTGACTCCAAAAAGGCCTTAAGAAACCATTTTTAGCCCATTTTAACATTATTGACCTGAAATAGACAAAAACACAAATAAGTACTAAAACGGGAAAATAAGATAGATAAATGTCCTAGAACACTCAAACTTAAGGGGTTTAAAAATGCATTTTTTAGGGCTCATCAGCAAGATCCGGACCTTCCAGGTGGAAGTTCTTAACTGCTCCTGCAACTGTTGCTCTAAACCGTTGCCTTTCTGTTTGGGCAGTTCTAGAATGTGGGTAAAGGCTTGTAAGCATGCATTCAACCACCAAGACCATTATTTATCAGTTATAGATCATGGGAGAATATGATTTTACACTTGTTAACATTGAGATAAGGCTAAAAGATCATAGGACACTTGGCAGTTCGAAGTCTGGCCAAGTGGAAGCTGCTAAGGCTACCACACATCAGTCTACATGCATAGAGGAGCTCTATAAATAGAACACTTAGAGCTAGTTTGCAAACCCTGTTCAAATTACATAGCCAAATAACACTTCAATATCTTTACATTCATGTCTCTTTACATTTATGTAACGCAATTTCAATATGTTTAATTCAAGTCCTGCACTTATCTTTTTTACTTTCCAGCACCTTACTTTGAAGTCTTACACTTTCAATACATTTTTCCTTTCCACTAGCCATAGTTCAGTCCAAAAGTTCTTTTTCAAGACAAAAAGAACATTTGAAGGTGGTAATTCCAGTCCTTCATATAATCACCTAGTCCTTATAATCTCCTATTGGATAGTTGTTCGAATATCCACTTTGGAACGCCAGCAGTTCCTGGCACGCCTGACTTCCACTCCTACTTTCCATTCACCTGGAAAGTGGAACCTCAGTTTTTAGGAGCTGAACATAATTGGCATGCCAGGCTGGACATTCTAGATAGACTGTTCAATGGCCAGTAGAAGAAGGCAAGTCAAGTCTATCCAAGACCTTGCCAAACTAGTAGAGATGCAAGTTAGTGAACTTCCAGTGGAAAGTTCACGATTCATACCTGATGAAAATGATATAGTGGAAAAATTTGCTCAAACAATGGCAAATGGACGCATTATGGAAAACATCCACATGATGGCAATGCAACAAGATAGGTTTACACAAGACCAAGCTAGAGTCGCTCAAGACTTAGCCAGAGTTACGCAAGACCAATCTAAGGCTAGTTAAAAACATGCAAAAACCACTCTGGCTAATAAGTGAAAGTTAGAAGAAATGGTAGACTGAATCTCAAGGTTCGAGTCTATGTTGGAACGGACCCTTGGAAGCTCAAACCAAGGTTTGGCCCCTCGCCCAAACATCTCTGAAGGGTCTCAATAGTCAGCCTTCCAAGCTAGTAGGCCAACCACATTTGTTGAAGGAAGTTTCTCTTAGCAACATGCAGGGCCGTTCCCTCTAACTCAACAGCAGGTGCAGTCCCTTCCAATGGCACAGACTTACATTCCAGCTGCACCCGTGATTGCTCTAGTAGCACAGATGACTGTTCAAAAAGCGGCGCCCTTACCAACCAGCCAGGAAGTTTAGAATCCTCCACCTGTGGCATTTCCATAACATACTTGGCATGATCAGCTTGGCTAACTATCGCCATACCACATCCTTCAAGCATAACAGAATGTTCCACCTTTGAACATTCAGCCAGCCGTACCTGTTCCATCAAGGCCACCCATGGTCATTCCTATGGCAGTTGGGGGGCAACCTTTTCCAAGAAAGCCACTTCTTGACCAAGGAGGAAGGAACCGTGGAAGGAATAACTATACAGATGCCAACCCCTTGCTTATGGTGGGTGGGAGACATCAAGTGGCCAATCAACCTCAAGGTTGGCTAGACAACAACCCTTCACAACCTATGGCGCTTGATAGAGGCCAATTTATAAAATTATTTTAATAGGAATTTGGCCTAACTCGAAGGGGTGGAAGGCCAACTTACAAAAAGCCTTATCTAGAGTTTATTAATGAAATTGAATTTCCAATGAATTTCAGAGTTCCAGAGTTTGCAACGTTCAATGGAGAGGGCAAACAGTCTACCTTGGAACATTTTAGTCGGTTCACTGTCCAATGTGGAAAAGCAGCGGCCAATCCATGGTTGAAGATACACTTATTTTCAAATACACTAATGGGCTATGCTTTCAGGTGGTATTCTAACTTGCTAGCCAACTCCATTCAAAGTTGGCAGCAATTTGAGGATTTATTTCATACTCAGTTCTATAGAGCTGAGCCTGAAATGTCCATGACAGACCTTTCCAGACTTCATCAACTACTTGGAGAGTTAGTGATGAGCTTCTTTTCCAGATTCAGGCAGGCCAAGTTCAAATGTAATTTATCTTTGCCGCCAGAAGAATATGTGAAAATGGCTATGAACGGCCTAGAATTTGAACTTCGTAAGAAGTTTGAAGGTGTACAATTTCATGACTTGTTTGACTTAGCCGGCCGAGTGGCTAAGTATGAAGAGCTCCTTCGTGAGGAGCAAGATCAGAAGAGCTCTTCTAAGGGCACTTACTATCGTGATCCTAATTATGAGGTGTATACCACTGAAACTGAAGGGGAGTTTGAAGTAAATGTAGTTGAGCTTAACGTAAAGAAGGCCTATACTTATGAGGCCTTGACAAAACTAAAGTCAGCCACGGCCAATTTGCAGGCCGCCTCTTATTCTAAGTGGAAGGGGGCAGACCCTTCTAGAAGTTACTCTTTTGATATCTCTAAAGTGGAGTAAATTTTTGATTTTCTCATGGCTGACAAGCAATTGATTTTTATAACAGGCCACAAGATGCCATCGGCCTCAAAAATGGTCGAGAAAGAGTATTGCAAATTTCACAATTCATGGAGGCATTTCACTAATAATTGTGTGATTTTTCGTAACATAGTGCAAAAGGTAATTGAAGATGACAAGTTAAAGTTTCCAGAAAAAATAGAAGTCATGGGTGTTGATGAAAATCCTTTCCCCAAGGTTATTGCCACAAATGTTACTTCCCTTGCCTCGGAACACCCTAAGAAGAAGGTAGACTTGGCAGGTCCAGTGGCCAGTGGAAAGCTAGAAATTCCTAAGGTAACAACATCCATGGAGAGAACAGTGGCTGAATTGGAAAAACAACTCCAAGAAGCTCAGATTGCCTTAATCCAGCAAGGTTGTTGCCCCAAATGTAAAATTCAGAATGAAGGGTGCCATAGGGACTTTCCAAAAGAGGAGCAAAAAGAAAGGTTTTCCAACACTGATAGAGGATAGAAACGGAAGGTGCATGACAAGTTAGCTTTCCAAAATGTGGAAAACTCAGTTACTGTGACTATTCCGGAGAAGGAAAGCTGGGTCCATACAGAAAGAAGGGTAGCAAAAAGGAGATCAGAATTCCTTTCAAGGAGTTTGGAAAGGAATAGAATTTCTTATCAGGCAAGGCTCGCCTTAGCAGAAAGTATGAAAGTAGTAGTTGGCAAGGCAGAGGCTCTGAAGGTGACAGGCATTCCAGGCCAAAAATGGCCTCGGAAGTATGGGTTAGAAGGGGGAATGAGCATCTCCGACCAAGAATGGTTAGGCCTCCTACCTCGTAAAATGAGGGGTGGAGGAGGCTTAATCATCCTAAGTTCCTTATTCATGATGAATCCTATATGACCCGCACACAAAAGTGAAGGCAGCAAAGAAAGAGGGCTGATAGAAGGAAATTATGGGAGAAAGACCATGATTAGTCCAACTGGCCAAAAAAGATGGCCAAACCATCAGACTTATCTGAACTTCCAACTAAATGAGGGGTTAGAGATCCTAATGATTTCTTGGATTTGGTTTCAAAGGTTGGAAATTCCTTGACTACGGACGACCCTCCTACAAAAGATAGAACAGACTTGGAAATTTCCAACAATTCCAGCAGCAGCAAGAAAATCTATTTTAGTAACCTTCTAGGTGAATTTACTTGCAATATGGTAGTGGTACTTCCCATATTTTTTAGGTCACAGCCAAATCAGCCCAATTCAATGGAAGGAGATGTTGTAGACACAAGTCCTCCCATGGAAAGCCCTAGACAGTCTAGTTTTGGGCCAATCATAATGGAATTGAATAATGGTAATCATATATAAGAAGTTTTTGAAGAAGAAGCTGAGCATCTCCAGAAATTAAAGGGAGTTATGATTGAAGAAAATAGCCCCACGAAGCCAAAGAAAATTGTGTTGGAAAAGCCACCATATGGCATGACTCAGCAGCTTAAACTTTTATATATCAAGGTACTGGTGGAAGGGAGGCCCCTGGCAAGAGTTCTGGTGGATAATGGTTCAGTATTGAATGTTGTTCTAGTCAACGTCATGCGTATGCTTGGAAAGTCGCCTGAAGATATCATTCCAACTGATATATCTATTAGTGGGTTCATGGGAGGAATAGTGAAGACAAAAGGCATTCTACTATGGAATTAATGGTGGGAGATAGAACTTCCATTACAGCCTTCTTTGTTATTGAGTCTACAGCGGCCTATTACTTGCTTTTAGGCCATGAATAGATTCACCCAAACTTTTGCATTCCTTCCTCACTCCATCAAATGCTGATATTTTGGGATGGAGATGAGGTAAAAGTAGTAGAGGCTGATAGCTGGCCGTTTGTGGCCAGGGTCTACCATGTAGACGCTGAGTTATATAGTGAAGAATTCGTTCCAATCAAATTTATTAGAAAGGATAGCAAGGGCCGTCCAAGGAAGGCCACCATGAGGAGAACTCTCATGGAAGAAGATGTAAGGGAGCTTTTCCAAGAAACACCAAGGCCAACAATTTTACCCAAGGCCGGTGTTCAGCATTACATTTTAAATAAAAGTTTTTACGGAGGAGAAACCTAAAGAAAATAGAATACTTGGCCAGGCGGTTAACTGCTGCCTTGTTAGGTTGAAAGCATATATAGCCAAGCTACGGCTGGAAAGGTCTGACTCGATGAGTGCTGAAAAGTGCGCATTTAAACCCCTTAAGCTTGAGTATTCTACGACCTTCATCTATCTTACTTTTTTTATTTTAGACTAATTTCATGTTATTGCCGTTTTTAGGTGCTTATCCCCAAAATAAGTCAATTCAGCCAAATTAGAGCATAAAAGATGCCTGATTTTGTGATTGTTTTAAGATTCACTTTAGGATTCTACACTAGCACAAGCACACACCAGCATTCATTTGTGGTATACATGCTTTGTTGATTATTGAATTGGTTATATCCCTGTTGGGCTAGTAGTGCATTGAAATCTTTCATTTTGATAAAGGTGGATAACAAACCTTTTTCATTGAGTAGCCAGGATTCTAGCCTCATCAAGCACTGAATTTCTCGTGTCGAAAGGTGGAGGGCCCAAACTCTAGGTTAATAATTGAACTTGCAAGGAAAAAAAAAAAAAAAAAAAAAAAAAGGTTGCAAAAGCAATAAAAAGTGAGGACTTCTCCCAAAAGGTGAGAAGTGGGAAATGATTAGATGGAGGTTGTTTTGATTTATAGCCTAGTTGATTTGAGCCTGTAAGTCCTTTGGGGTGTTTGAACACCTAGTGCCCTAAAGCCGTCTGGTTTGGGAGTCATTGACCTAACGCTCGACCTCATGGATTGCTAGAAAGCTTAATAAATCAACACATTACACTATGCTTCCATCTTTGATCCTTAGGGATAGAAAAAAAAAAAAAAATCGAGTGAAAAGAATAAGCACACATAGAACAAAAAAGCTTTAATAAAAGGTTCACTCTTTGTCTTAATGATCGGTACTAGATTTGTGTGCTAGTTTGAGGGTAAGGATGTGATCATTTCTTTAGTTGGCTTAGACAGCAACATACTTGATGTTGGTCCACTCAAAAAGGATTCTAGAGTTGTTTTGATTTGCATGATCATTTTCTTGATATGTGGAGGACCATACTTGCTTGTTTGATGTTGAGATTTTGGTAGATTGCTTGGAAAAAGGTTAAAAAATTGCATACTTGAGGTAGTTTTCTCCTAATGCTGGTTTACAATATTGGTGCCTCTTTTGTGATAATGAGCTTAATGTTTGTGGGTATCATTTATGGAAACCCTCACGAGATTTCACTTGTCCACTAGGGGTAACCTAGGGGTTTAAAAGGCTTGTTGCATGCGCTAAATGCAATCGTGTTCCCTACGAAAGTGGTGTTATCCATTTATTGCTTTCTAGTTCATACTTGTATAGTCATTCATTTCATTTCTTTACTTTGTAGTTTATTGTTAGGGACTAGCAATATTTAAGTTTGGGGGTGTGATGAGCGCTGAAAAGTGTGCATTTAAACCCCTTAAGCTCAAGTATTCTAGGACCTTTATCTATCTTATTTTTCCGATTTAGACTAATTTTATGTTATTGCCCTTTTTAGGTGCTTATCCCCAAAATAAGTCAATTAAGCCAAATTAGAACATAAAAGATGCAATCTTAAGCTGAATAAAAGAATAGAGCAAAGTGGTGGAAATCAGCAAACTTCGATCGATCAGGATTATTTTCGATCGATCTCACATTGATCGATTTCACCTCACCAAGATGGATCAGACCCCTTGTCCTTATCCTCAAAGAATTTCCATCTTCGATCGATCCAACTTTCTTCAGATCGATTGAACTTCCTTGATCTTATTCTCACCTACCACTTTTGTCTTTTTCCCAAAATATCCCAAAATATCTCAGAGATTTGTCTTATTCCATAAAGGCGCTACCAAGGATTGATCAATCTGGCCTTAATTCGATGGATCTGGCCATAGTTTGATCGATCTCATCTGAATTCGATCGATCGAACCTCCACAAGTCCAAATTAAAACAGAGTCCATCTCATTAAAAAATGGCTCGTGGTGCAATCATTGAAGGGACCCTAATGCACGAGACCTGACCATTTGGTGTGACACTTGAGCTTCTTATATAAGGATTTTGAGCCATTTTTACATAGATCATCATATATCTTCATACACTATTTTTGGGAGTTCTTCCATTCTTCTAGGGTTTCCTTCAAGAAGAAGAGCCTTTCTACCATGGAGATGGCCCTTGAGGGTTGGATGGCTACATCAATAAGTGGCTAAACACCTTTTTGGGGCTAGAATTAGCCCTAAGCATGCCTTCTAGACCTTAATGCTTTGTATTTTGAGGGGATTTGTGTTGTAATCTTGTCTTGACATTTGATTTATATATGAATCTTGTTCTTATAATGATTTGTGTTGATTAATACTTCCAATTGATCATTTTATTCTATCCATATGTCTATGTATGCTAGAGTAGATGTTCATGTGTTTATCTCTTGGTTTTATGATATTGATGCATGTCTATGTGTATTGATGCTATGAATCTAGAGATTGTCAAGGCATAGTGCTTAAATAGAATACTCTTGTGGTTTATTTGATGGTTCATACTAATTTCTTGATGGATTGTGCCTCTACCTTAGTTTAATTAGTTTAATTTTCATGTCCTTAGCTTAAAAGTAGTGTAGTTACTTTATTTTCTTAGATGTGAGGACAATCCATGCTTATTGTTTGATGTTCCATACTTATGAATGTAAGTAGTATAATTCTCTAATTTGTTAGTGTGTTGATTGAGAGCTTAAAGGAATGATTAATGGCTTAGTTTGATATATTATGCTATTCACTAGATTGTCTAGACAATGTATACTTAATTAGTCAATCCATGGTTGTTGATTCAATCAATCACACCTCTTTGTATTGCAACACATGTTTCCCCTCATTTACTACATTGAGTGTCTAGAATGGTGATGTTTAGTGGTGACCTCTAGATCCCAAGACCTTTCTCTCTTGTTCTCTACCCTTTTATTTACTTTAGTTGTTTAGTATTGAATTCATTTACATTGTAGTTTAATTAACCAATAAAACACCTTTTGGTCATTCGACCTACTAATCTGACCTTGTTTCCATATTAACATAGCCCCCAATCCCTTGGGATGATCCATACTCACCCTAGCTATATTAGTAGTTAGAGGTAGCGGTGGCACTTATAAATTTAAACTTGGCCACACTTTTATTGCAACTTTGTTGGTGCTAGCGACGGCAAGCGCACCATGCCTCTGCCAGGACTTCATTTTCAACCAATGTTTTAGAGATTATGGAAGATACTAAGGACAAGTTGGATGGTATCCAGCTGACAGACTTAAAGGTAGCACCAATGAAGTTAGGCGACCTCAAGGCCGAAGTACAAGATCCTCTTTTGGAAGTTAATCTTGGAACAGAGCAAGACCCTTGGCCTACCTACATCAGTAAGCTTTTGGAACTAATCTTTAGAGAAGAATTAATTTCCTTACTTGAAGAATACAAAGATTGCTTTGCATGGACATATGAGGAAATGCCAAGATTTTCCAGAGAGCTGGTAGAGCATAGGCTGCCAATCAAGGAAGGTTTCAAGCCTTTCAAGCAGCCTCTAAGAAGGATGTTCCAAAAAGTTGTTCTAAAGGTCGAAAAAGAGATAGAAAGGCTATTCAAGGCTGGTTTTATAAGAACTGCCAGGTATGTTGATTGGATTTCCAACATAGTTCCAGTTATTAAGAAGAATGCCAAGTTAAGGGTATGTGTGGATTTTCAGAATATAAATCTTGCAACTCCAAAAGATGAATTTCCCATGCCTGTTGCTGACCAGTTAGTAGATTCTGCTGCCAAGAATGAAATTCTTTCATTCATGGATGGACATTCCAGGTACAACCAGATTTACATTGCAGAGGAAGATATTGCTAAGACAGCCTTCAGATGTCCAGGTTCCATTGGAACTTTTGAATGGGTTGTCATGCCATTTGGGTTGAAGAATGTCGGAGCAACTTATAAAAGGGCCATGAATGCCATTTTCCTTGACATGATTAGCCATTTCTTAGAAGTCTACATTGATGATGTAGTCATCAAATCCTTGGCCAAGGCTCAACATCTCCATAATTTAGAGATGGCTTTTGAAAGAATGAGGCAGCACAAGTTGAAGATGAATCCCTTGAAGTGTGCTTTTGGGGTTTCAGCTAGAAACTTTTTGGGTTTCCTAGTCCGCCAAAGAGGTATTGAGATAGACTAAAATAAAGCAAAGGCAATTATTGAAGCAAAGCCACCGGCCACTAAGAAAGAACTACAAAGGTTTCTTGGTTAGGTTGGATATTTAAGGAGGTTCATTGCCAACCATGTTAGAAAAACTCATGCTTTCTCCCCATTGCTGAAATTGAAAGGGGTTGAAGAATTCAAGTGGACAGAATAGTACCAGCAAGCCTTTGAAGGTTTGAAAAGCTCCCTGGCCAACCCTCTAGTGATGATGCCTCCAATCAAGAAGCGTGACGAGGCATTTCCTATACGCCAAAAATAATGTAGTGAATGTGCGGTTTAAGAAAAGCCTTTTAGGTCAAATTTAAATTTATAAAAACCACTACCACCGCTATTACTAACATAGCAAGAGTGAGTAGGGATCGTCCCAAGGGATTATACATGTTGGAATTTAACTTTGACTCTAGCGTATCACAAGATTGCAAAGAAGGGTTGGTTGGTTGATCACTCTAGAAAATAATTAAATTAAAATGCAATTAAAATAAACTAGTGAGAGATAGGGATTTAAGAGATATGAAGAGAGGTCTTAGGGTGTTGGAATCACCACTAAGCTCGTGTAATTAACCACTTGCTTTCCATTAATGGGGAATACATTGTTGTGAACAAAATGCGACTACTAATTGCAATATTAAGCATGGACCATCAAATGCATGTATGAATTGTCTACTTAACCAACAAATAAACTAAGTGTAGAACAACTCATCAAATCTAAGCATGACCCATCAAACTAGTTACAATTGTAGCACACATCAATCTAGAGAATTATGGAATTTGCAATAATAAGCCATGGAATATCAAACCAAGTATAGATTGTCTACCTACCTATAAGCATGAATTAAATTGTAGAACAACCCATCAAGCATAAGAATAATCCATCAAATTAATCTACAAACCAATTCAATGAAAACCCATGCTTAGCCATCACTAAATCCTTAATTAATCACACATAGACATGCAACCAACATAGAGAATCTAGTGTAGAGATCAATTCCCCAAATAATTACACATAATACAATATGTAATCAAATAGAGAATCAATAGAAAGAATTAATCCATATGAATCATGTAAGAAATAATTCCTAATTTAATCACACATAGACATGTAAAAAAACTAGAGAATTAATAGGAAGAATTAAACCATAGAAATCATAGAAATATACTAAGATTCATTAAATTCACAAGGCTAGAACACTAATCACAACAATATATATAAATCCCCAAAAATAGAAATACAAGGGTTTAGATTGCACAAGACTTAGGGCTCATCCAAGCCCTAAGTGTAGATCTAGCCAATTATGGAGGAGGTAGATGTGGTCATGAAACCCTCAAGGGTAAGCTCCAAACATGGCTCCATCTTCTTCTTCCCCTTCTTCTTCTTCTTCTTTGAAGCTCTAGAGAGAAAAAGAGAGTGGATCTAGAGATGGATCTTGAGATGTGCCTCCACTTCTCTCTTTTCTTCTAACCCTAATCTCTAACTTTCTAGAGAGAAACTAATGAAGAAATAGAACTTAAAATGTAAAATATGAATCTCTAAACAAAAATGGTCGAATCCCTTTTATATACAAGGCTTTGAGAGCCCAAATATGTGAGAACTCGGCCTTAGAATCATCCCTTACAAGCTCTGCCCGAGTTGGGTTGAAATGAGATTCAGATATGCTTTTTAATAACTTTCGCGAATAGTTCAATCGATCTAACTTTTCTTTAATCGATCAAAGAAAGTTCGATCGATCCAAAATAAGTTCGATCGATCAGAAATAAGTTGGATGGACCCAATTTGGCAGATTTTCAGCATCAGCCTCCTTTCGCTCGAAATTCTCACCAAAACTTAGTTTTGACTCCAAAAAGGTTGTAAGAAACTATTTTTAGCCCATTTTAACATTATTGACCTGAAATAGACAAAAACACAAATAAGTACTAAAACGGGTAAATAAAGATAGATTAATGGACTAAAATATACTCGTTTAAGGGGTTTAAATGTGCACTTTTCAACACTCATCAAAGCGGCTTTTAAGATTATACTTATCGGCCACTGATGAATCCATTAGAACTCTTCTAGCTCAAAACAATGAATGGGGAAAGGAGCAAGCCATCTATTATTTGAGTAGGGTGCTCACTTCAATGGAATGTAGGAACACTTCCATTGAAAAGTTGTGTCTTTCCTTATATTATGCGGCTATAATGTTGATAACCTATATGTTGCCAATAGCTATGTATATCATTTCTCAAATAGATTTGATTAAGTATATGCTTTCAAGGCCTTTGATCACTGGACGTATTGGAAAGTGGTCATTGGCCTTAATGGAATTTTCTTTTAAGTGTATTCCACAAAAGGCAGTTAAAGGAAGGGCGGTGGCTGAATTTATAGCAGATCACCATTCTACCAAGATAGATTCAGAAGTATGTGATTAGGTGGATAATCTCTACCTTGATTATACACCTTGGACTCTCATGTTTGATGGGTCAAGCACTCATGATGGAGGAGGACCTGGAATAGTCATTATTTCATCAAAATGGAGGAAAACCACATTTTATTTCTTCTTAGATTTCAAGTGTACAAATAACCAAGTTGAGTATGGGGCACTAATTATTGGGCTGGAAATCTTGCTAGAGCTAAAGGTGGATAAGGTCCAAATTATTGGAGATTCTAACTTGATACTTAGCTAACTTTCTGAAGAATATAGATGTCTCAACTGGCATTTGAGGCCTTTCTACTCTTTGGCCTTGGAATTACTTTGCCAGTTTGATGATTTCCAACTCAAATATTGGCCAAGACATTTGAACATGGAGGTTGATGATCTAGCATAACTAGCCTCTCGAGTAAAAGTCCCACTGGATGTAGAAGAGACCTTGATCACAATCAGAAGGACTCTCTTTTCTATAGAGTCACGGCATAAGATGACAGGTCATTTCCAAGCTGACGAGCCAGAAAGAATCAAGTCTGCCAAGAAGACATGGGAGATTTTTAATGTTGATATAGATGGATTAGACTTGGAAGATTAGAGAACACTAATTATCCATTTCTTGCAGGAGCCTAGTGCCAATGTGGACAAAAGAATTTTGCTTTTGGCACCTTATTATATTTTGATTGATGGAGATTTCTACAGAAAGATTAAAGAAGATGGACTTTTGCTAAGATGTCTTGGTAGGAATGAGTCCATGAGGGTGATGGCAGAATCACACCTTAGAATATGCAGGCACATCAAGCTGGAATCAAAATGAGGTGGCTTTTGAGAAGGTACGGTTATTATTGGAGGCCATGATGTTGTTGGAAAGTTGACACCACCATCTGCAGAGACTTTGCAAAGACTTGTATTGCATGTCAGGAACATGGCTCGGTCCAAAGAGTTCCAGCTATCAACATACAGCCGGTAGTAAAAATATGGCCATTTAGAGGGTAGGCTTTGGACTGATGGCCATACTCATATTATGGTAGCAACAGATTACTTTACAAAATGGGTGGAGGCTATTCCATTAAAGACCTGTGAGCAGCTAACAGTAATTGATTTTATCAAGAAGCACATTATTTATAAGTTTGGAATTCTAGAGACTATCACCACTGACAGAGGACTTTCCTTTGTTGGAAATAAAGTTCTTGATTATTGTGCTGAGTGTGGTGTCCAAGTGATCAGTTCCACTCCATATTTTGCCCAATCAAATGGACAGGCTGAGGCTTCCAACAAAGTAATTCTTAATATCCTTAGAAAGATGATTAAGAATCATCCAAGGTAGAGGCATCACCTACTTTTTGAGGCTCTTTGGCTTACAGAAATTCAAGAAGATCAAGTACTGACGTTACTCCATATATGCTTACATACGGACATGATGCCATTCTTCCAACGGAGATAACTGTTGGTGGATTACAACCATGCCATGTTGGTGGAGTTGGAAGACCTTGATGAGGTCCGTCTCAACGTCTTAGACCATATTATTGCTCAAAAGAAGAAAGTCATGCGGGCATACAACAAAAAGGTTAAGGCAAAGACATTTGTTAAAGGAGACCTGGTATGGCAAGTTAGATCTCCACCAGGAGTCAAAGACAAGGAATATGGAAAGTGGACCCCTAATTAGAAAGGTCCTTACTTGGTGGAATGAGTCCTTGGAAAAGGGGCTTATAGGTTAATGGACATAGATGGAGAATCACACAAACATCTTGTTAATGGTGTATACTTGAAAGAGTATTACCCTTCCATCTATGAAAATTGGAAATCCACAATCGTGCTACCAGCCACATAGTTTCGCTCGTATCCTCCTTTCCAAGTAAACTGGAAAGTTGGAAAGGAAGCGTAATGGCCATACTTCGACCATTCCAAGAAAGAAAAGCTAAGTACTTAGAAAAGTACATTGGCTAAAGTTATGAAGTAGACTTAACTGAATTTTCAAGATTAGCTGATTTCCTAAGTGTGGTGCATTTCATTGAGAAGAGGCTACATTACATGGTCCAGGTTCTATTCATACTGGAAATTACTCATGTTGCCTGTATATACATGCATTTCCATGTTAGAAATTCCAATACTTCCAGTTCTTCTTCTTCAATTTCTTTTTCTTCTTCTTCATGATGGCAGAATTCAAATCCCATGCTTTATCATCAAGTTGCACAAGGCATGGAATTTGGGGGGCATATGTTTACTCCATTATTTTTGGCCCAATGGAAAGGTGACATGTAGCGAGTTCTAATGGAACTTACCATTCTGGATCACAACTCTAATAAGTTATTATTAGAAACTATGTAATATTACGTAGTAATTGAAATCAAAGACAAGTGGGCCAGTATAATCCTACCATGTGGGGTTTTCTATTTTAAAAGGAAAGAGATGAGTCCTATTAGGACTTGCCATATTTAAAGGAAGGGTTCACATTTTCCTATTTGGAATGAAAGAATTATTACATGGAAACACTATACTACATGCAACCTCATACAAATATCCAAAGTCAAGGTTCATCCAACCAATTGTTTTTCACACATGGCGAGTTCTACTGCGCTTACCATGGTGTTGACCACGGTGGATCAATTCTTTTAAGAGTTGGTATTATGGAAGGTTTATGAAAAGATTATTTTTTCAAGAATCCTAGAAGGAAGGTTTCCCATTATGGCAAGACCAAAGCTAACTAAGCAAGAAGAGGAGAACGTGGTGCCAAAAATCTCTCCTACTTTATAGGGATTTTTGGCAGATATTCAGTTACTAAACTTGCTAACTCAAAATACAAGCATGTAAAAGAAAAAGGAACGTGGGATAAATTGTATTTATAGATGCATATTTATACATAAACATGTATATATTTGTACTAAAATATAACCACGAAGAGGAGTTGATGAAACAAAGGAATACACGACGCCATGGATTCCAAAAATCAGAAAGGAAAGTCTGGTTGGGGAGGTTTACTAAAATCAAGGAAAACGTGGGTGCAGAGGAAAATGAGTTGATTTATATTTATGAATATATATATATATATATATATATATATATATATATATATATATATATATATATATTCCAGAATATAGCTTATGATGAATCAAAGAAAGTATTGAAATTCAAAAGGAAACCCATGACGCCATGAACTCTAAACCTAGAAGGAGAGTCTCGAGATGGGAAGTTACATGAATTGAGGATGCCAACCCACTATGAAAAGATGCTAAAATTTAGGAGGCTATGACGTTATGAAAAGAGAGGTCTAGTTGAAGGAGGTTACCAAAATTGAGGACAACGTGGGTCTATAACTAACTTATGTATACATGCATGATACATATAGAAGTTATACAGAAAATAGGAATTCACGGCAGAGAGAAGAAGAACATGAAGACGTGGGACACATATAAACCTATGGAGAAACCAAGTGGAAAATGTATTACAAGAACTACCCATAAATTGAGATCGTGGAGAACATGGCTGAACTCTGCAACAGAGGAGGGAGAAGACTAAGGAATACATGGGACACGTGGCAAGATCTAGACCTTCCAAGTGGAAGTTCTCAACTGCTCCTGCAACTGCTGCTTGAAACCGTTGCCTTTCCGTTTGGGCAGTTCTAGAACATGGGTAAAGGTTTGTAAGCATGCATTCAACCACCAAGACCATTATTTATCAGTTATAGATCATGGGAGAATATGATTTTACACTTGTCAACATTGAGAGAAGGCTAGAAGATCATGGGACACTTGGTAGTTCGAAGTCTGGCTAAGTGGAAGCTGCCAAGACTGCCACACATCAGTCTACATGCATGGAAGAGCTCTATAAATAGAACACTTAGAGCTAGTTTGCAAACCCTGTTCAAATCACACAGCCAAACAACACTTCAATATCTTTATATTCATGTCTCTTTACATTTATGTAATGCAATTTCAATATGTTTAATTCAAGTCCCGCACTTATCTTTCTTACTTTCCAGCACCTTACTTTGAAGTCTTGTACTTTCAATACAGCTTTCCTTTCCACTAGTCATAGTTTAGTCCAAAAGTCCTTTTTCAAGGCAAAAAGAACATTTGAAGGTGATAATTCCAGTCCTTCATACAATCGTCTGGTCCTTATAATCTCCTACTGGATAGTTGTTTAGATATCCACTTTGGAACGATAGCGGTTCCTGGCACGCCCGACTTCCACTCCTACTTTCCATTCACCTGAAAAGTGGAACCTCGGTTTTTATGAGACGAACACAATTTTTCCAAAATTATTTCATTTAATTTCAAATTTTTTTTTCCATTTCTTGCCTAATGCAATGCATGAATGCTTCATGCTTTGATCACCATACCATGTCAAGTTTACAATTCCTGTAATGACCCAGTCATTTTCCTTCCTTTCCTTTTTATCAGATTTTTACGGATATTTTTTTCTGTTGATCTTTCCTTTTCTAAGCTCGGTTTCTCGTCACTTAGTGTCGTCTCGAGTGCTCTGAAATGGTTTTTGAGGCTCTTTCCTGTGGATTGAAAACTTCCCTTAAGGACCGAGTCATTTCCACATTTTTCGTTTTTCGACACTATTCACTTTTCGTCATTTTCCCTATTTCGTCTTTTTCCCTATTTCGTCTTTTCCTTGTTTGTCACTTTGTTGGCATAACCACACTTCTTATGTTCAGAGTTGGTTTTTGACTTCATGTATCCTCATTCTAAGTGGTTTCCATGAAATACGTATCTTTACTTTTGTAGAAAAGTACTCTGGTTGCTCCCGGTGTCCGTAGGGGCATGGATGCACAGTTTTTCAGAATCTTTTTCCTTTCTTGGGGTGTTTTTCATAAATATCTTTTGAAGATATTTTATTTCAGTTAAGAAAATATTTTTGGAAGATATTTTCATTCTGGGTCATTAGTGCAGTTTTCACTTTTTAGAGGGGCTATTGAGCAATTAATGAAAGTTATTGCAAAAATGCCTCGTTTTGAGCCTGGACCCTCATACGGGATTTATTTTCACATTTCGTTGAGTTGTGTACTCTTAGAATATCGTTCTGGTCATTTTTCTCCAATTTCAGGGTTTCTGGCTCTAGTTGCCGCTGAACTTGTTTGGGGCATATCTTTCTGCTCCAAACTTGGTTTTTAATTTTGTTTCTTCCGTTATTCATATTTTCTCATTTTGAATCTTTTTTGTTCATGGAGTTTTGCCGTTTGAGCACTTCTGCTCAAATTTCACTTTTCCGGACCCGGCGGGGCACTTTTAGGGTTTTACTATAAATATGGGGTTATAAAATTTAAAAGCTATCTTCTCCCCTCTTCATGCACGACCAGCAGCTCCCATGGCAGCCCAAGGGGGGCTGCCACCCTTCTCCTCTCATTTAAACCTCCTTCCCTTTGTTATAAAGTCATAGTGTCGTTGCGTTTTGTGTTTATCTTGCTACGCGCTTTTTTCCCCCTTATTAGAACTCGTTTTTGGCCAAATTTTGAGTTCGGGTTTGAGGTCAAGTTAGGATTTTGATAGGTCCTCTTTGGTTTTTAATGTTCACGGCGTTGTCCCCGACAAAACCCTAAAGTATTGTCGGATTCGGAGCCGTTTCATTTTGGTGGCTTTTGAGATTTTCATCTCAAATTGAGGTAGGGGTTGTTTTAGGATTATATATGTGTTGAATTGAGTGTTTCTTATGATTATATAGCTTGTTTGCATGCCTTGTATCAAATTTAGAAAATTAGTAATATTTATTTCTTTGTATAAATTTAATTTACAAGGATGTATATAGCTTAGAATTGAATTGTGGCATGATGATAAATTATACTTTGATATGTTTGTTAACATATATTAAATTAGGATTAATTGAATAAGAATTGCACTTTTTATTTAATAATTATCTTTTGTGAAAGTTTAATTATTATGGACGTACCTTGCATGAAATGAACTTGTAATATGCTTTTAAATTAAGTCTTGGCATGTTCCTTAACATACCTTAATTTGAGAGCATTTGGATAAGTATAAAAATCTAGAGATTTTAATTAAAATGATTAATTAAAATCCATTTAATGGTTCCATTGGCCTACTTAAGTTTTTAACTTGATAATTGTGATGACTAAGGCTTGTATACTAGCATATGTTAATTTGGGACCATTTGATGTTGTTTTAGAATTTAGGGATTTAATTAGACCTAAGTAAGCTTTTGACTTGATTCTTGTAATGAATAAGTTATGTTGTTTAACATGTGTTAATTAGGGTTCATTTGATTGAGATATGAAACTTAGAGAAATTAATTAGGTTATATAATTAATTTCCGTTTCTATTGCATTATTGATTATTTAACATTGATATTATGTTTGAAGCATGATTTTAGACTTGTAATGGACTTATGCGATTATGTTTCAATATTGAATTATATTGTTCTAGCGTATAATGAATTACACACTGAAGATTCGACATGTGATATTATTATAGCGCGTAACGAATTACGCTCTGAAAATTTGACATTGTCATCTTATAGTAGTTGTGGATTTAGGGCATGTATTGTGTGGTTTCAATCTATTTGTGCATGGAATGTAGTTTCGTGCTGATATATGTATTTCCTATATAAGTTGTTAACTTATTTATTTTGAAGTCTTGGGACATTGTTACTGTGATATGGCTAGAGTTTGGCTTTAGTGCGGGAGGTATGAGTTCTCCCCATTGAGATAGTGCGCACTAGGGTGGTCTTCCCAGTGGGTTAATGCTCGGAATAACCATTTTGTTCTTAGTTTAGTCCGAGACGTGATGTCCAAGTCTTCCACTATTTGTTTTTGCATTCAATTCCAAGTTGACAACCAATGTTTAATTGTGACTTGTGGTTTTGGTTATTGGCGATTTAATGTTGTTAAGTACATTTACGCATTATGGTTTTGAATGAATCATAACATGCTTTTAATGTTGTTAAGTACATTCACGTTTTTTATGATTTTTGATGAATCAATGTAAACCTTGATGTTGTTAAGCACATTATGTTGTGTTGTTCAAATGTAGCTGAGGAATGATCCTATAAATTCATTTGGAACGTAGACTTTAGGTGGCATGACCCACTTTTGTCATCTTTGTATTTTAGATTTCAAGTTGATAACTTTGAGAATCTATATATTGCTGCTTTGTATAGCATGCTTCTATCTTACTTAAATTGTATAAATGATGTGATTTATGCTAGAAATGGTTTAAGGTAGTTTAGGATGTTCCCTGAGTCTCATTTTGACATAGACGTTAGGTGGCATGAGCCCTTTTAACATGTTTCACCTTAAGGTGATAAAATTGTAAAATGTAGGTTGATGCATGCTCATTTCCTATAAGTGGCTTTATGTTGCTCACCCCAAAGTTACTGGGGCATATTTCAGGTACATGAATCAAGGTTGAGATTCTCATTATGCTTGGATGATTTGTGGACTTAAAGGTTCCATTCTTGTAAAGGTTGGCTTGAAAAGCCATTTGTAACCTTATTTGTCAAATGTGTATATTTGATTCTAAACTTGTAATGTGTGCCTAAGCACACTTTTTGATTCTCATTTTATGTATATGATATAAGGCCAAGGGTCAAATTTCATTTGAAGTCCATATTTATTCATAATGGTTGTATTTTGCCTCTAATGAGAATATGTGAAAAAACATACGTTTTAGTATGTTATTTTGCACCGAAGTGTGCTTTATGTATGAAATTTATTATCTAGCATTCATTTATTATGTATGAGGTGTGGCCAAGGGCCAATCACCATTTTGTTTTCACTTTTGCATTTTAGTTTCATACTTTGCATTTTGGGCCAAAATAGTAAAATCCGAGTCTTTAAGGGTTCATTTTCAAATCAGGCGGTGTAAAATGTATTCCGGCATGTCCACTAGGGTTCATTTATCATGCATGAAGTGTGACCAAGGGCCAAATGGTCATTTAAAATCATTTGCTAATTTTGGATTTCAAATTTTCCATTTCAAATTCATTTTTGCCTTTTTGGCTGCCCCGGGGGGGGGGGGGGGGGGGGGTTGGGTCGAATTTTGCATTGGCAATACTTTTAAGCCATGGACCATTGTAGCACGTCATAATAGGTAAGTTATGTTTGCGTACATGATCATTTTCAAGAAAAACCTCATCCTTGGTGATTTGAGCCTCCTATGGACTCATTTTATATTTTTATTGCATAATCTGATTTTAGGGCATTTTGGGATTTTTGTTTGGGAATTAAATTCCGGTCTTCATATGGTCACTTGGAAAACATGATTTTAGGAGGGGTTTCTTCTTCATATTTTTCTAGAAAATGTTGTCTTGGTACCGGAAATCCCTCGTGAAGTTTCAGCTTCCAGTTTGCATCTTAGCAGCTTTTTGTCCCTCTTGACCAGTTCTGATCCAGGGGCATTTTGGAGATTTTGCAATAAGTTTTTTTCGTTTCCTTCCGCGTGGTCAGGTAGAAAACTCAATTTTTTGGGGGGGGGGGGGGTTTCTTCTTCGTGTTTTTCCAGAAAAATTCGTTTAGGCCTCCGTTTCAAGCCTCAATTCTGGAAACTCCATTTTTTTTCTTGCTGTCAGCATGTGCATGCCATTGGGTGCCGGCATGGGCATCGGTGGGCTCGTGTATGGGCGCTGGGCGCGCCATGGCCTTCGTCGGGCCGCCGCAACGTCTCAACTTCAAACCCTCATTTCTCCCTCCTCCGGACTCCAAATCGAGTGAACTTTTTTTTGAACTTGACTGATTTTTCACTGTCTTTCCAACGATGTGCTCGATTGCACCCGAATCTTCCTGAATAATTATCAGTTTACCCTTTTTTCCTTAAGTGCTCGTTTTTCTTCGTCATGCCGTTTCTCTTTCGTCCGGACTCCGAATCATGTAATTCTTGAGTCTATCTTGATTAGTTTTTCATTGTCCTTCCAGCGGTGTGCTCGGTGGCACCCGAATCCACAGTTTTCAAAAATGACTATTTTACCCCTGGAGGCTTATTTGTCATATTTTTCGATCTTTTGCGTCCGCATCAGTTCTCATTGAGTTCCACGACCTCATGGAAGGTCACTTTGACTTCTTAGAGTCTTGTTTTCTATTTTCGCTTCTGTATTCGGGTCCGTTATTGGGTCAATCTTCGGTTCATCATAGGACGCACTGGCTTGAAAAACTAGGGCAGTCACAATTCCATACAATTCATCTATTTCTCATTTGCATTCTTTTGGGAAAATTAAATTAATAAACTCTCAATTAACAATTTTGACAACATAGTATTTGACATTCAAGCATTCAAGTGCATATAATCAAAATTAATAAATAATACAAGCAATTTCTATCACTTTCAACACATTATACACCTTGTCATGCCATTATACATAAAATGTCTATAACCATAAACAATACTCATAATTTTGTAAACAACTTAACAACTTTTATAAGAAAACTTACAAAACCCTTACTTTCAAAAATTGCAAAAACCCCCAATTTGCTGAATCCAAACCCTAGAATTTTAAATTCTTAGGGTACACCAAAACCACCTTTGCTCCGATCAAATTGAAGATCTCGACTCGCTCTCCGTTTTGCCGCAAATGGCTCCCAAAAATACCAAAAATTGAGAGAGAAATCTAAGTTTAAAGATTTGCTTGGAAAGAAAAAAAAGAAAAAAGAAATAAAGGGAAGGAAGGGGAAGAGAAAGCAGCATGAGGGAGTAAGGGAATGAGAAAATGAGGCCTACCAAATGGCCTTATGCCATTAAAAATATCAAATGGGTGGTGGGTCCCATCATCTTTTTCTTTTTTAAATTTTCTTTTTAACTTTATTTTTTCACCACAATTTTATATACACATTTAATAATTAACATCCACATAAATATAATAAATAAGATGCTTGAGGTGCAAGTAGACCCAACTAAAAATCCTTGTACACAATAATTCCGGTAGCGGGTCCCACACGGGACCGTCCGGCCCAAAAAATAGAAAAATGAAAAAATGGCAACCTTGGCATTTCGAAGAGTCTTGGACTCAATGAAACGTCCCAACCAACTCTCGGACACAACCGGCACACTCCATGGTGTTCGGCACGTAAAACGAGAAAAGACGAGAATGCCCTTGCATGAACGAATTTTTTTTTTTTTTTTTCCAGAAAAATGAAAAATGGCAAAATTCAGAAATATTATAATCTACCTTCCTTAAAAGATTTCGTCCTCGAAATCTACCCTCCTTAAAGAAGGAGACCCACTACCACATACCTTCTCGAGAAACACCTCACCAAACCGTAGAGCTAAGAACTCAATGACCTTGTTGCCTTTGACACCTAATGCCAATGGGCAATCACACACTACCGCCAGATAACCCAATGCTCACCACCCTATGAGGGTACTTATCACTCACAATATCATACACAAAACCCGCTGAATTCTACACTCGACTTAAAACCACCACTAATCCTCTCTATATCGCCACACAAGGCTTCGAAATCGAAAGAAGAACGGTCACAATACCCCTAAACATGGCAATATCCTATCTCAATTTATCCTTCAAAGAACACACAAAACCCAAAACAAAGAACTTTGTCCATCTCACAATCAAGTTCAAACTCAATTCTACATGTCCCTGTCAGACCAACACTCGCCATGTAACACCCAGCTACACCACCTCATATCGGTACAAGCAACCACCAACCACACCATTCGGCAATCATTACACTTAACAACCTTAAGATGACTAAATAATAGATCTCCCAACGACTACATAATCATGAGTTACTAGAACAATAAAACGTACTATCATGAACCCAGGATACAAATCCTTAAAACAAAATCCTCAATAATCAATGGTCGTAGTATAAACCTCTACCGAACACTTGATCTTACCTAATACACCTCGTTACCTGAGACAACCACCTGAATCCACACTGTCACACTGACACAACCCGCAATTCTGTGCTCTCACTATTCCTAACAAGTCAAAACAATCATTGACCTTTGACCCGACATCGTGCTAAAGAAGGATTGATTCAAGAGAAATGGTTGGCCAGGCCGTTCTCATCCTCAATTCGATCTTTAGCACAGACGTCATTCCTATCCTTAGGTCCAAACCTCAAATACGATTTTACATTGTCCACAAAACAACCATAAGATTCACTCTCTATCAATCCATCACTTTACATAACCTTAACGACTATACAGTCATATATCTGCTCTAAAATCCGACCCATGCCTTGAACACACAACCCATAACAAATGAAAAGCAACATAGCACCAAATACCACAATCATCAACTAGCATAAGAGCTCTCCGATCTCCTCATAATACCTATACTAGGTAGACAACTCCATAACATCATTCAATTCAGTTATGACCTCGTCAAAACACACAATTCGACTATCTCATGACTGAGATCTCAAAACTAATGCCAATCTTTCCCATTATTCCTAAATAGAATCCCACATTCACCTTCTCTAATCGCGTAATTCTAAGGCGACATCGACATTTGTCCTCAAGACATTGCTCGTATCAAATGCCTATAAAAACATTCGAGTGTGTAACTCACATCACATCATCTAATCATCCTCAAACTTATAGTTCACAACACATCCCCTAGCCATTACCGATAGTACCAGACACTGGAAACTCACAATCCCTATTAGACAACTCGTGTCTCACACACCACTAATCAAGACCATTCTCAGAACAAGCACCACTAAAAACCAATGACTTTATCTCCCTCCGTGGGAGAGTGAGTCGACCCTTCAACCAAACATTTACTGGTGAACCCTAATAGCACAATAACCCACATATAAATCTATCCATTTGCAGACGCATACGACTCCTAGATGGAGAACAAGGCTCACAAAAACTAACGTCCTTGCCAAGACTTGAACAAATGAAAATGGTAAAGAACCCCACTCTCACGAGAGACTGATAACACGTACTCGAATGCACCCGACACCCTATCACACGCTACTCACCAATCGTCCAACCATGGACACCTAATCTCACCTGAGATGGAATGAACTCCCTACATACAAGGAGAAAAACCAACTAGAAACACATACAGTACTACAATCTCGATTCCAGGCGACCTAACTATTAACAGACTGTCACACACCATCAACACTAGGACCTCACAAACGTTACTCCACAACACCTACGCTGATCAAAACCAACTAGATCCCTACTACCCATTTGTCGAGTACTAAGATACAACTCACAACACAACCATCAAACAAGAGCATCAATGCTCACAACATACTAACACTAAAAATGATCACAACCTTTCGGACACCATGTCCCGTTCTACCTAGAATCAGTCACTTCCAACCGATAACCTCTACGTCATAAAATGACACTTTATTATCCAGTTCATTTCTACCTACCTAGGCGACACTGCCTCGATTATCGTGTGTACGAGACTCCTGACCTCAGTCACAACAACCCACTAACTCATTAAAAGAAAAAGATACCTACATGGCAACACCTCTCTCTGGTTCTAAAGACTAAACTGACCATAATTGCCTCAATTGGCGCACAATCCCATCACTTACCTGATAACATATAACAACACTTATAATCCTAAATTACATTCGGATCATACCTTAAACTGTTTTGCTCATCAATACTAATCATCACACCATAACACCTTCACTGCCACTCATTTAAAACATCAGTTCAAACCTATCACCCACCAGACCATCAGGTACTAACAAGCAATTCTTCTTCCAACATCCTTAAGACAACACTGTACACACAAATTTTGTAATCTACAAATAATAACAAAATATGGAGCAAATAAAATATGTTATTAATTTAGAAAAATTGGGTACAATCATCTGTAATAATATTCTAAAGAATAAGGTCCTCTGATTCGATCTCCTCTTTTTTTGTGGTTGGTTAGATTCAAGGACTGCACGAGCTTGATCTTGAATCACCATGGAATTTGATGAAGAACAACATGATTTGATGTACTTGTTGTTAATCATCGTGGATTCGATGAAGAATGGCACGACTTTGGATGTGCTTAGTGTTCTTCGCTTTTGGATTTGAATGCTGAGGATGAGATTTCTCTCTGGAATTCTGGGTTTCTAAATTTTGAATTTAATGTCTCTAAATTTCTAGACCCTCTGGATTTTTGAGTCTCTGAATTTCTGAATTTGTGTTTGAATTTCTGAATTTCTGGATTCTAAATTTGTGTCTGAATTTCTGAACCCTCTGGATTTCAGAGTCTTTGAATTTTTGGACCTTCTGGATTTCTGACTTTGTGTCTGAATTTCTGACTTTGTGTCCCTTCCTTCTTCCTTCAAGCCTCTATTTATAGGCTTCTTGGATGAATAGGATGATGACACATGTCATCTCCTGATAAGGATAACATAATAATTGGCCAGGCCGGTTATATTATGATAATTATCCTTAAAAATAATTATTCAAAATATATTTTATTAGGAATAATTATCTTTTTGTTTAACCATCTGGGCTGAGCTAACTAAATAATTTAAGTGGACTAAGCTTGGGCCAATTAAATATTAGGCCCACATTTAATGGGTCCATTTATCAAAACTAAAGCCCACTAAAATTTTAGTGTCCACAAATTGCCCCCACTTTGAGTCCCAAGTTTGACAAGACTTATCTTCTTTTTCAAGTGGGACTTGAAGTATCCAACCTTTTTTTTTTTTTTTTTTTTTTTTCACTTTCCTATCTAACTTTGGATTGTAAGATTTCTTCTTTTGCTTTTCTATCTAACTTTGGATTGGAATTTTACTTTCCTATTTGAACTAAATTATACAAATCCTAATACAAATAAGAGGTATTTTGTTGCCTATATATACCCCAAATATTATAGGTTTGACATCAATTCCAATAGTCTCTGAAGACTGTGTTGAATTCTGGCCTTTGCTTGAACACAAATAATTGGTATGACTTTTTTTTCTTTCTTTTTATTTTTTATTTTTTATTTTTTTTTTTCTCTCCTTCTTTTTCACGCTTTTTTGTTTTTTTTTTTTCCTTTTTTTTTTCTCTCTCTTTTGTTTTTCACGAATTTTTGTTCACGAACCTTTTTTTTCTCTTTCCGTTTTTTTTTTTTTTCTTTTTTTCTTTTTTTTTTTTTTTTTTTTTTTTTTTTTCACGACAATTTTTTTTACTAGTCTCAGAGGGATCCATTGTTCCTTTGGAATGTATCTAGTCCATCAGGACCCATTGTTCCATTGGAACACATCTTTACTAGTCCGTTCAGGACCCATTGTTCCGTTGGAACAAAAAATCTTCCATACAGATTTTGGAGCGAGAGAATGACACCATAAAGAAAGGAACTATTCTGGATGTTAGAACGTCTCTTGTTGGCTGCTTTGCACTGAAACCGCTTCAGTCTGATTCTCCGTACCATCATTTGCTAGAGTGGTCCCGCATATCTTCCCGTGAGCTCTCCAACCTTAGCTGTAATCAGAATAAGGAGATAAGCTCAATTTCAGATATTTTGATTTTACGCTCCACACTTCATGAGCATATTTTTGTTAACAAAGATGTTGTCATTATTTATTTGTTTAGCCATTCAAAGTTTATACTTTTGCGGGCCTGGAGTATAGTGCAGTTTAAGGTCATATGATCAGGAGCATAGCCTTCATGGGTAGTAGTGCTTCAGGAACTTGCCATTAATGGGCCCCACTCTTACTCCGTCTTCATCAATAATGAGATATGCGCCATTAGTATAAACTTTGCGAGCAACATATGGTCCATCCCATTTAGATACAAATTTATTTCCCTTACGATGATTCATGATAATGGGTCTACAAACAACTAATACTAAATCTCGAACTTGAAATGACTGAGGTCGAACTTTCTTATTGAACGCTTTAAAAAGTCGAGCTTGATACACTCTAGCTATTGTTGAGCTTCTAATCTCTTCCCATCCAATGTTTCTAGTTCTTGAAGACGTAAGATGACATTTTCTTCACTTGTAAGGCCTTCTTGTATGGCAATCCTTAATGAAGGGATCTATTATTCTAATGGAAAAACTGCTTGAGTAGGTGTTCGATGCGTAGTGCGATATGCCTACAATGCTTCTTCCATTCACTCATGCCAATCTCTCTTTGTCTGGTTGACTACTTTCTTCAATAACTCACAAAGAGTTTTATTGAATGCTTCTGCGAGACCATTTGCAGGTACATTGTACATAGAGGATTTACGTTGCCTGAAGCCAAACTTCTCACAAAGGTCAGTTACCTAACTGTTTTTAAAATTCGTCCCATTATCAGTGATGATGTATTGAAGGACACCATATCGATAAATAAGGTTAGACTTGATGAAATCAACCACTGTTTCCTTTTTCACTTGTTTGTAGGGTGCAGCTTCCGCCCTTTTAGAAAAATAATCAGTCGCAGCCAAGATATACAAGTGGCCCTTTGAAGACTTTTCTAGAGGAGCAACTACATCTAATCCCCATACATCGAATAGCCATGACGTCACAGTATAGTGCAATGGCTCCGTTGGTTAGTGTATGAAGTTAGCATTGAATTGACAGGCTTGGCACCTCTTCGCACACTCCAAGCAGTCCTTGACCATGGTGGGCTTATAATAACCCATTCTTTTGATGCGAAAGTGAAGTTTTGGACCAGATTAATAGGCTCCACAAATTCCAAAATGTGCCTCCTTCATTGCATAGGTTGCTTCGTCATTTCCAAGACAACGAAGGAAAAGACCCTCATATGAACGCCTATACAACGTATCATTGTAATTGATGAAATGAGGTGCTCATTTTCGTATTTTAGTCTTGTGGCGTAGGTCTTCGGGAAGCTTTCTATGTTCCAGATAATCAATGATAGGGAGCCTTTGGTCTTCTTCCTCTTGTGTCCAACAAGAAACCAAATTTCTTTTTTGAAATTGATCTTCTAGGACTTGTGGCAAGACCCATCATTGACATATATGAACATCAACCAGGTCCTTATCAGTTAATGCCAATGTTGTAGCTAAAATTGCCAAAGCATCAGCTATTCGATTTTCTTTCCTCGGAATGTGTTCTAGCATGACGCTATCAAACCGTTCTAACAAATGAGAGGCATAACGATGGTACGGCATTACATAATCTTTTTTAACCTCATATTCTTTAAGAAGTTGGTTGATCACCAACTTAGAGTCTCTATATATTTTGAGATCCGTGATCTTTATCTCATTCGCCATTTGAAGGCCGATGATCAGGGCTTGATATTCACCTACATTATTTGAGTAGTTTTCAGCAAGCGCAAAACAGTATGGCATAACATGTCTTTTTGAAGAAACAAAAACTACACCTGCTTTGGCCCTATTTGATCGTGTTGCCCCCATCAAAAAACATCATCCATGGAGGGAGGATGTCCACAAGAAAAACTTCTTCATCAGGAAAATCTTCAGAAATTTCCCAATCGGCTGGAATAGGATGGTCAGCTAAGAAATTTGCAAGGACTTGTCCTTTCACTGTTTTTCGTGGCACATAAACAATTTCAAACTCATTGAATAAAATTAACCACCTCGCCAAGCATCCGAAAAGGACCGGTTTAGACATGACATATTTGAGAGGATCAGCTCTTGCAATAAGATGTATTGTATGAGCCAAGAAATAATGCCTCAATTTCTTAAAGGTAAAGACAAGCGCGAGGCATGTTTTTTTAATTGGAGGATAATTTCGCTTCATTGGGGTGAGCCTGTGACTTAAGTAATACAAGGCTTTCTCTTTATGTTCTTCATTATTATGAGCAAGTAGGGCACCCAACGATTCTTATTGCGCAGCAATGTAAAGTATGAGTAGTTTTCTAGGTACAGGTGCTCCAAATACCGGAGAATAGAAAAGGTACTTTTTGATGCTATTAAAAGCATTTTGGCAAGATTGGTCCCAGTTGAATGAGGCATCTTTCTTCATGAGTCGGTTAAACGGCTGACAACGACCAACTAAATTTGAGATAAACCGACGAATGAACGCAAGTTGACCTTGTAAATTTCAAAGCTCACGTATATTCTTTGGTGGCGACATCTTTAGAATAGCGTCAACTTGATTAGGATTAATCTCAATACCACAATGACGTACGACGTATCCCAGGAATTTCCCTGAAGTCACGCCAAATGCACATTTCAGGGGATTCATCTTGAGCTGATATTTTCGGAGGCGATTAAAAACTATACGTAGATCCTGTAAATGATTTCTTTGTTCTTTCGTCTCAACCACCAAGTCATCAACATAACACTCAATAATCTTGTGCATGACGCACTGGTATGTTGCTCCCGCATTCTTGAGTCCAATTGGCATAACTTTACAGCAATATATGCCTTTAGGCGTGCGAAAGGTAGTTAACTCTTCATCTTTCGAGTCATTCTTATCTAATTGTACCTGGAGTAATAATTCATGAAAGAGAGAGCTTCATGCCCCATGGTTACATTTACAGTGAGCTCGGGGATGGGAAGAGGAAAATTATCTTTCGGACATGCCTCATTCAAATCACGACAGTCCACACAGATTTGAATTTGTCCATTTTTCTTCTTTATTGGAACAATGCTCGAAATCTATGTTGGATAATTGACCTTACGAATAAACCCTACATCAATCAATTTGTTGAGTTCTTCCTCTATCCTCGGAACTAGCTCTAGACGGAAGAAATGTTGAGACTACTTAATCGGACGTATCCCATGTTTGACAGCAAGATTGTGTACTATAATTTTAGGGTCAAGACCGAGCATCTCTTTGTATGTCCAAGCAAAGACATCCTTATACTCAGATAATAATTGAAAGTAATCATTTTCTTTTGAGGGGTTTAGGAATGCACTAACGAAAACTAGTTTGGGTTAATAATTAGTCCTTAAGTTGATTTCCTTGAGTTGATCAGCTTTCTCGATTTCATCTGATTATTCAGAGTCAAGTTCCTTTTCAACAGTGATGTAGTATGAAGTAATACAAGATGATTCGCTAGTGCCTTCTGTTCTATTCATTTCTTCTGATTGATTAGTGAATACAATGGTTCACCTTTGAGCTTTTAGTGTAACATCATTGGTGACATCTATCTCTATCTTACGTTTCATTCGTGAAGGCACCAGGCTCTAAACTTTACTATTGTTCACCATGTCGATGTTAGCTTTCTCTGACTTTCCACTCTTGCTGCTTCTTAGCGGTGCATCATTAATAGTACCAATTTGAGAAAATACTGACTTTTGAAATTGAGGTTGTGGAGATTTTCTTCCTTGGTCATGAAAGCTCACTCTACTAAAAATAGAGGTACGAGGCAAACTGCTTACATGAGAGCTTGAGACATTTGATTCTTGGCTTGACAACCTGTTGAATACAAATATTCGATCACATGGAGCTCCTATACGGTCAAAGACTAATTTTTTATGCATAGTCTGATGATCTTGTTCATCCTCAACTTCTTCAAACCCAATGTATAAGGTGTTTGACTTCTTATCCTTTTTGTGATTTGAATTCGAAGTGGCTCAGAAGCTATGAAACCAAGACCGGACTTGGGTGGAATGATCTTATGCCCTTATTCTTTTAACTTCTTTTGCGTCTCATTGAGGCCATGCACTATCTCATTGGTGACCTTAGAATTCAGTTTTCCAAGGCTTGCAGGATTTGTAAAATCATACCCTGACTTAGCCATGAGTTGGTATGCTTTAGGATCAAATCCTTCATTAGTCCTTTGTTTTGTAAGTGATCCATGTTCGACCAGAGATTGAGAAGGCCGAACGAACCCTTTTAACGGAGGCTTAGAAGGCGAAGACTTTTGAATCTTGGTAGGAGGAAGAGTTAACTCTCCTTGCAGCTCTTGCATATCTTATTTTTCCTTGGTTTATGACATCTTCAATTTAAATTCCTTGGTTTTAAGTATCTCGATGATAGGTGACTTCCCTTCTTGTCATTGAGATTTTGCAGCATACTTTAAAATAGGTTTCATCCAATGTGCTTTTATCGATACCCCTCGCATTTTAGCTACCTTTACAATGTCTGTCACTGAAACATCTAATGGATCACTTAATGCTTCTTTCATTTTTGTAGATTGAACCTCTTGTGTAGACGGATGGCTTGGGATGGACACTTCCGAAGGTGTATCGGGATTGATATAGAACTTGGCATTGGCAAAATAAGACTCTGCTTCTGTAAATGGTTTATAGTCTGCCACAACCGTTTGTACGCCATTCTTATAGAATTTCAAGCACTAATGAAGAGTCGATGGAATGACGCCATTACTATGTATCCATGGCCTTCCTAATAATTGTAGGACGTCTTTGCATCAATAACATGGAATAAGGTTTCAGCTTGGAGCTCGCCAATAGTTAGCTTCGCCCGAATCATGCCAATAGCTCTCTGTCCTCCTTGGTTAAAACCTTGAATAATAAGACGGCTACGAGATAACTCATCGACTGTGATGCCGAGATTTTTCGTTGTAAATTTTGGCATGAGATTCACCGCTGATCCACCATCAACAAGAATTCGAGTAACTTTTTGTTCTTTTATTTTATTAGAAACGAAGAAAGGACAATTATGTGGCTTTAAACCCAACTGAAGATCCTCGTTAGTGAAAATAATTGGTGTATAACATGAATCAAGCATACCTTTGGCTATTTCATCATCATCGGACTTTTAAATAATGGTTGCATCCTTTGCATGGTTCTCTATAGTCTGGGCTTCATCTTGATCCTCGCTATTCTCATTATCAGGGCTCATTTTCTTAGTTGAAACCATGTAAGCTGTCACAACTTCATCATCTAGATATCCTTCTGGAAAGAACTCTTGTAGAGTAATGGGCTTCTGGATCCTTTTGCTCATAGAGGTGTGTTTGGACGACTGTGTCGTCTTGACCCATTTTCTATTATGGCCATATTATCAATGGCGGTATTGAGGTTTCTTTTTCCTTTGCCCTCTGTCAGAATAACTAGTCTGAAAAATGTTAGCTCGTTGCTTCCGTGGTTTCTTTCTTGTCACCAGAGTCCATCCTTCTTCATCATCCTGAGGAAAAACTCTTTCAAATGTTGAAACGTCAAGTACACTTCCTTGGCCAAGATAGATAGATGGGGATTGGTTCAAATGAGCCAAACTTGATGGTTCTGCAATATACCTCAGAATTTGAAGGATGAGAACGAGCATTCCCCACGATAGAGGTTGTCAAAGTAGCAGTAGTATGATTTGAAGTTATAACTTCGTCTGTGTCTAACAAGATTTTTTCTTGTTTTGCCAGATTCATCACCACCTCCCTGCAGATAAAACATTTCTCAATTGGATGACTGACAATACGATGATATTTGCAGTATTTTGGGTCATTAACACGTCCCATCTGTTGAGTTCATTTGCACTCAGGGAGTTCTATAACTTTACTTTCGAGTGACATCAGAATCGGGGAAGGGGTATTTTTTCTTCTCTAACTTCTTTAGCATTGGATGCTGTCTTTCCCTCTTTTGAAACTGGCGAGGCTTTTTATAATCCTTTTTGTCATCTTTAATAGATATCTTGATTGGGGTAGTCAAGATAGCCATGGAATCTTTAGCAATGGTCTTTGACGACTTGTCACCCTTCTTCCAGTCCTTCTTGTCTTTGCATGGTTCTATGGTCACCGGACCTTTTTCATCATGGGGTTTTATACTAATCTCCATGTCATGGGTACGCGTAGCCAATTCTTCAAATGTGTGAGGTTTTATGCCTTGAAGAATGTAAAGAAGGCCCCAATGCATTCCCTGCATACACATCTCCACAACAGAGATTTTTGATAATCAGTCCTTGTAATCAAGACTGAGTGCTCGCCACCGATTAATGTAGTCAATTACAGGCTCATCCTTTCACTGCTTCATGTTAGTCAATTCTATCATACTAACAGTACGATGAATGCTATAGAACCTTTTCAAGAATTCTCGTTCCATTTGGTCCCAACTATCAATTGATTCTGACTTTAGGTCGGTGTACCACTCGA
Organism: Cornus florida; assembly: GCF_030987335.1. Classification (NCBI taxonomy): domain Eukaryota; kingdom Viridiplantae; phylum Streptophyta; class Magnoliopsida; order Cornales; family Cornaceae; genus Cornus; species Cornus florida. The sequence goes on from NW_026775581.1 coordinate 23,982,057, forward strand.
ACGCGTTTCCTTTAAAGGAGTGGACAAAGTGTTTAACTAGTAAGTCCCTATCAGTTCTGACATTATTGTAAGTGTTGATAAAATGGGCAATGTGTTGCTTGGGGTTGCCTTTTCTGTCAAATTGTTAAATTTTCAGAGGTTGGTATCTTACATGCATCCTCATACTGTCAATTCTCCTTGTATAAGCTTTGAGTACATAAGAGTGCTCTGTGAGACGCCTCCATATTGGGCTCGGATTGTATTCATTATCATATCTTGCAATTATTCGACAGATAATGAAGAGACTAAAGAAGCATGATTGCTTTGACTAGCTGCCTGTTCTGTTACAGGCGTCTGTTTGGGGTCCTCTATGCGAGTACCTTGTGCTATAGAATTAGGATTCCCAAAAAGTGGTGGTGTTTAAGTTGCAAGATTCCCAAGTGGTACTGTTGTAGAAAATGTAGGATTCCCAGACTGTATTGGTGATTCTCCAAAGGTCTGAACTTCTGTAATGACCCTGTCATTTTACGTCCTTTCTTTTTTCGGAAATTATCTTATTTCGTCATCTTCTCGTTTTTCACTTTTACTTGCATAACCTCATTTTTTGTGCTCGGATTTGATTATGGTTTTGCATACGTCCATGATATTTAAATTCCATGATATCTACATTTTTACTTTTGAAGAAATGCATATTAAATGCTTACTTTCTTTGTGAAAGCCATGAAAACAAGACTTTTTGTAATTATCTATAACTTGAGGCGTTTTTGGGTAATTAAGTAAAGTAATTATTTTTCGTCTTAGGGACCATTTTGCAAATTAATTTGGAAGATATTTTCAAAAAGGACCATTTTGCAATATTCGAAAAATGTGACAAGTGTCACATTCCTATGGTGCCACTTGTTAATTTTGTGGTGAAACCACTTGGAGGCTTAATCTCATGACACATGAATGGTAGAGATTCATCCACTTGTTGTCCTAGGATTGGTGCACTTGTTGGCATGGATGGTTGACAAGTGTAGGGTTAATATTTAATCTTAGAAGCTTACTTGGATTCATGACAAGTGTAGGACTCACCTTTAGTCTTGCATTAGTATGTGTGTGAGAGGTAGTGCAAGAGCACCTAGTGAGTGGAGAAGCCCACCAAATTAGCTTAGGGTTTACACATTTTAATTCATTCATCACTTTCCTCTCAAGAACCCTAAGGAAGCCACCATTGGAGAAAAGCTTGACTAGTAGCTTTGACTTCATTTTTGGTGTCCTTTCACTCACCTTAGAACTTAGAACTTTGAATACTTTAGGTTCCTCCCACTCCCCACTACAAAACCCTTGTTTGGTTTTTCATTTTTAAGCTTGGTTGCCTTGGATTCAAGAGGAACAATCCTCTTGTGAGTGATAAGCGCCGAATATTGTATATTCGAGCGCCCTAAATTGCATTAGTAAAGTCGGTTGTATGTTAATTTATGTAGATTATCTTCATTTCTATGTTTTTATGCATTTTCAGGTTCCTTGGCCCAAAAGGAGCAAAAATAAGGTGTTGTGGATTTTTGATCAACAATGTGCTCAAAAGCTGAATTTCAGGCAGCAGTGGAACTCGATTTTGATTGCCACTTTTGACCCAGAAAGTTCGAGATCTGGACTTCCATTATAAAATGGCATATTTAGAGCTCTGAATTAGCTTTCTAAATCTTCAAACTTTTTGTCATTCAGAGCTTGGAGCAGAGAGTTATGGCCTTGTTACCAGAGGTGCGCAGAACTGCCTGGCAGCAATGAAATTCTGCCTTGATCTTCATTTTCGACCAACCATCCTTGAGAATTGGATCTCAACCAAAACATGAAGTATTTAAATCTCTGAATTAGCTTCCCAAATCTTCAAATGGTTCATCGTTCGGAGTTCGGACCACAAAGTTATGGCTGTTTAACCAAAGTAGGTCTGGGCGGAGCAAGTGAAGCATGGAGCTTTTTTACACTAAATTCGAGTGCTCGAGGCCTTGCTTTGAGTGCTCGAATTTTGGGCAGATTGTTGTTCGGGAATAGCCCATTTCAGCCACTTGCACTCTACATTTACCAACTTTGGATTTCCCTATTGATGAGGTGGTTGAGGATGTCTTTTGGGGGAGAGAGAGAGGCCTTATCTATAAAAGAGAAGAGAAGGGAGGCCACACAAATTCATTAAGCTTCATTTTACAAGAGAGAGGAGAGAGAGGAGAGCAAGAAAGGTGTGTTCTTGAAGCAAAGGAAGGAGTACGAAAATGGAGTCTTTCTTCAAGCTTCCTCCTTCCTCTAGTGCATCAATAGGTAATTAAACTCTATCTAGGGAGGTGATGAAGCCTCCCCTTGTTGTTCATGTTCTAGATTAGGTTCTATTTTGGGGATTTTAATGTATAGATTTTGGTCTTTTCATAGTTTAGAGCATATTACTTCTTGTAATGAACTCTATTATGTTTAAATGATTGATGTAAGTTATTTAGCTTGACTTGATGATTCTTACATTAATCTTATTGCTTGTATTCTCATGGTGACAATGGGGAGAAAACTATGAAATGTTTTCAAGGCATGTTGATAGAAAAATGGATAGTCCATTGCTTAGGAACTTCCTTTGATGGGTTATGCTAGTTTCCTACTTCATGTGCTTTGTCATTTGCTTGAATGCTTGATGGTCTTTAGCTTAAGATAATATATTTGACTCTACATCCTAGTTTAGGTAGTTCAATGTGTTAGCTTTTGAAGAATCATTCTTGTGCCAATTTAATGGATCTCTTAACAAATATATGGTAACTAAGTGTTGTCATGTATTTCTTAACCATTGCATATATTGTCCATCCCCAATTTAGACTTAATCTAGCATGTACTTAGGGTGTAGTGTGAATTCATCTCCTTAGTCTTCTCTACCTAGATCTCTCTTTCTAAATTTCTTACAATTTTATTGTTAATGTATCTTTGAATTCCTAGTTTAGTGACAAGCAAACAAACCCTTATTACCCCTTATCATTCTAAAAGTATTCTAGACTCTTAGGTTGCCGTAGACTAGCACAGTCCCAGTGGTTCGACTTACCCGACCAATAGCCCTATTTTACAATGATTCGTGCTATTGCGAAGATGGTTGATTTATAATTGATTTCGACCGTCGATCAATTTTTGGCGCCGTTGCCGGGGACTGCAAACGGTTTAGCAACCAAAGTTTAGGGTTAAATTTAGTTTAATTGTGCATATTGTGTTTTGTGCATATTTTTCGTGTGGCTTAACCATTTTCGTGTTGTAAGATTCTAGGGACTCGAAGCTCGCCGTGGGAATGCTAGCAAATTGTAAGTCTAGAGGACCCCAGGTAAGTCTCGTGACTTCTAGTTTCGAGTTGTGAATATTGTGCATGTGTTAAATTTAGTTTTAGTTTAGTTGTGAAGCCCTTGTTGAGGCTCTTATCCTGTTTAAATTTCGTGTTCAAGCATCGGTCCTTGTCGTGGCCAATTTATTTTTTTTGTCTTGATAATTGAGGAGAAAAGAAATATCATATGTGGAGGTTATGGTGATGAAGTGTTGTGTTGATTGCTTTGTGTGTTGTTGAATTACTCCTAGATGGAGAATAATTATCTCCCAACTCAATTCTACACACCACATGCCCTTTGTGCTTTTTGCTCTAATAATAAACATCATACAAGAGATTGTCTTCCAACGAGACAATTCTCGGATTTCTATCTAGAGCAACCAAATGCAAATTTCTCTGAACCGGGTAGTGATCCATACTTCAATGGTTATAACTCGGGTTCAGGAGATCATCAAAACTTCTTGTGGCTTGACATAGGAAATTTAGCCCCACAATCTCTTGGGCAACATTTTCACTCCAATTTTCAACCCAATGATCATTATTTCTAGCCCTCTTCTTCTCCTTTTCTACCGTCTCCATTGGATGAGTTAATAGCTGCCAACGAACAAATGATAGAGTCTATGCATACGCAAATGATGGAGTCCAACAAGCAAATGTTGGATGAAATTGTTAGCATGCAATCCACCGCCTATTCTCATTCCCAATCTAGAGTTGATTTAGATGACCAAATAGCCCAAATTCAACAAATAGTTGATGTTCTAAATCAGGAAAAGGAAGAAAAATTTCCAATTGAACTTGTGGTCAATCCAAAAGAGAATTCTATGAATGATGAGTTTACTTCTAGTAATTTTCATCACTAGAATGTTCAAGTGGTTACCGCATGTGAAAATGAAGAAATAGTGGGTGAAGATCAAATTGTAGCCACACAAAAAATTGAAGAATTTGTGGTTCAAAATGAGGAAATTAATGATGATGAGATTGTATCCTATAGAAATCCAGCACAGCCCCTACATAATCCTTTGCTTGATGCACCTCCTTTAATGGAGGATCCTCTAAAAACATGCTTAGCTCATTTTAATTATGAGGATTTTGATGTTGCCAATTCTGTTTGCGAGGTCAATTCTTTGCTTGATATTCCTCCTATTCATTCTCGTACTTTGTCAACATCAAATGTATCTCTTTCTCGGGAGCTTGCATCTCATCCCATTCCCTCACTTGAGTTATCTCAAGTTATTGAGCCCGAACCGCTGGATAAGTGTGAGGAGGATGTTGAAATTTTAAAGGATAATTGGTCGAGCATACCCGTTCTCAATATGGCCCTTCACAAGTCTTTGCTTGATATGCCTTCATTTGATCCACCTTTCCCTCATCCAAATCAGCCCCTAAATAATCCAAAGTTCTTCATTGAGGATGAAGAGTGGATTGAGGTCTTTCCATTACCTCTTTCCAACTTTTGTCTTCAAGCTCTTTTCCTTCCGCTTCCAAAAGAACTTTCTTACTTAAGGAAGCTTGAATCTCTAGAGAGACATGGTATAAGGTAAGGAGGACTAACTTGATCTCGGTGTGTCTAGCTATCGAGATTTTTGAGGATTAGTGCCTGCTCTAACTTCGTCTAGCTATCGACATTAAATTTAGCAAAGCAAGGGAATAAATTCTTTCGATGTTCCAAGTTTCCCTACCTTCTCAAATTGCTCGTGCCTTGAAATTTTCTAGGAAATGGTTTTGAAAAGTCAAAAATTTGATTTTTCTGAAATGGTCTTCAGTTGTGTTCCGCAATTTTAGACCGGCTTCTTAGACCTTCTCAGCCCTAATTTTCATTCCCGAAAATTTCCATCGCTTCCTAGCAATTTCATCGGATCTTGGGAATGCTTCTCATGTGCATATTTTCTCATTTTTAATGCACAAGTTGGAAATTTTCTCAAAATTCTCCATACATTAGAGAGAAGCTGCAAGGTTTGAAAATTTTCTCAAAATTTTCCATGCATTGGAGATGAAATGCAAAGTTTGAAAATTTTTCATCCAGGCATTAGAAATGTTGAGCAATTTGACAATTTTTCCAAAAATTTTCCACCCATGCATTGGAACAGACTGAATTTGCAAGTTTGAAAAATTATCCATGCATTAGAGAAAAGTTGCCAAGCTTAAAAATTTTCTAAATTCATCCAAGCATTGGCGCACAATTGCAAAGTTTGAAGAATTTTCAAAAATTAATCCATGCATTGGATTGACATTGCAAGTTTTAAAAATTTTTCTACATTCATCCATGCATTCATGTTGGCTGAAAAATTCATTTCCATGTTGCTCACATTGCACATTCCATTGCAATGAATTCATTTTCGAGCCTACTGATCCAATTTCGAGCAATCTACCTTCCCTGCCGAGTGCTCCAAGGCTTTAACCATGATTCCATGAGCCTACTGCCTTCATTTAAAGCACTCTAGCTCCCATTTGGAGTGCTCTAAATGTGAACCATCAATCCCAAGCTCATTGCCTTCATTTAGAGCACTCTAGCTTCCATTTAGAGTGCTCTAAATTTTCAGCCCAACATCCCGCAGCCACTGTCTCCAATTCGAGCTCTCGAAGGCCAAGCTTCGAGTGCTTGAAACTTCACCAATTCCTTAGTATGCTCACTGCCTAATTGTCGAGCACTCTAGCTCCCTTGTGGAGTGCTCGAAAATTCCCTGCATCACCCTCTCTCTCAACTCCTCAACCACCATCAACCCTCACCATGCCATGCACAACATCAACAACACACCAACACCATTCACCACTCCACCCCCCTCTCTTACCCACGCAACCCACTTCCAATAATCAACCCCATCACACCAACCACAAACCATCACCACTCGAAGCACCACCCCCATCTCTCGGCTTCTCTCTCTACCCAAACCAACCAACTTCCCCACCTCCTTCAACATCTATCCCTCACCTCCCAACCATCCTCACTCCCCACACACAACCCAATCACCATCTTGCTCGACACTGAAACCAACCAAACTCCAACCTCCTGCACACACCCTCTCGGCACACCACACTCATACACACTAAACCCACCAACCATGCCAACCATGAACAACCATGCAACCCTCATGCATCCACACATCATGCATGCAAACTCTCGGCTTCCCACTTCTCAAAACCAACCTCATCTTAAACCCACAACCATGCATGCCATGCATGCCTCAACAACCCGTCAACCCACCTCACTCCACCCACAACCCAATCCTCACAGCAACTAACTCCACGACCCATGCAAACCTCTCACTCTCGGCATCCACCCATAAACCATGTAAACCCATGCACATCCATGCAACCACAACCCTTCCTTCTCTCTCTCTCATCCCACACTCATGCCCACCTCTCTGTTTGTTTTTCGAGCACTCGAAGCCAAGCTTCGAGTGCTTGCAACTGCATTCCACCTTCAGCCCAAACATCCCGAGCCCTCGCAGCCAACTCCAACCTCCTATCCACCACCCTCAACCCCTCTACAACAAACCATGCCAACCATGCAACCTTCATCAATCTCTCTCCCACTCACAACCAAAAACAAACCACCCATCATGCATGCAACACTCCTCCATCAAACCATCACCTCTCGGCAATCATCCAATCAATTCATCTCCTCTCAAAGCCACCTCCTGCATGCATTCCATTCCAAACCAACAAAACCTCTCTCTCTCTCGGCACTTCTCTTTCCTCACCCCCAACCCACCAACTCATCAACCACACTTCTCACACACCACACCAACCCTCTCGGCATCTCACCAAACCAACCATGCTCTCCTCTCTCTCCCAACCATTTAACCAACATACAACACTAACCAACCTCCCCATGCATACCCATGCACCATCCTACTCTCGGCTTCTCTCTTTACCTACTTCCAACACATACTAATAAAACCAACCAACCCACACACCTTGCTCTCGGCATCTCCAACACAAACCCACCACCCCATGCAAACCCACTTCACCACCATACCTCACAAGGCTCCTTCCAACCTCACAGCCCACACAACACCATCCCCAACCCCTCCTCAACCATGCATGCACCAAACAACCTCCTGCCTGCACCCAAACACACCTCACCACCATCATCAAACCAACCCTTCCCCCTCGGCAACAACCAGCTACCAACCTTCCTCCTCTCATTTTTCTCTCTATACACTCGCGCGTACCTTCTGCTTGTTTTTCGAGCACTCGAAGCCAAGCTTCGAGTGCTCGCAGCTGCATTCAACCTTAATCAACCCATCCCTATGACTAACCATGCCCCATGCCACCATGCAGGCTAACACCTCTCACCCTCACCTCAACCCCTGCAACCCCCACTCAACCTCGGCATGCAACCTCCATCTTCCCTCACCATCACTCTCTTTCTCTCTCTACAACAACCTACACACCCACCCCGAGCACTCGTTGCCCAAACCCCACACCTCATCTCTCTCTCGGCATTCCTCTTCAAACCACCATCTAATACCACACAAACCAAGCACCATGCATGCCACATGCATGCATCACCTTCCACGCCAAACCAACCTCGTCATCCATCAACCACAAACCCTCTCTCTCGGCTTCCCAACACCATCCCCAACCTCACACCCCCTTCCTCTCGGAACCTATCCCATGCATCTCACAACCTTCCCAACAACCACCTCAACCCAACCCTCCTCTCGGCTTCAACCATTACCACCCCTTAACCCAACCACCACCCCTCAACCGAAGCACAACAACTCATGCAACCAACCACACACACAACCCATGCATGCTCCTCTCTCTCTCTCTCAACCCAAGCTACCCATGCCACCAACCACGCCTGCCCCTTTAAATCGTGAAAATATATATATATATATATATATATATATATATTTATATAATAATAAAAATAAAAATAAAATAAATAAATAAAATAATAATATTAATTCTAAAAAAAAAAAAAAAAAGTTTTTTGTTGTGCTCATTTTGTGTTTCATCTCTCTAAATGCACGGCTTTTGGCATTTTTTTTGTTTTCCATTTTAAACTTCTACCTAATGTGTGCCAATTTGTGTTTTTGTATAGATTTCTCTCTTTCAATAACATTCATATTTGTATTCTTATTTATGTTTTGATTTTTCTTATGATACCTATGCTTTCACTTGCGTATAGTAGTTGTGTCTTGACAGATCTTCTTGTCCAAGTTTGGGGGATGCGTTTGCGCATTCACATCGATGGATATTTTTACATTCGTCACTCCACTTGGTAATATTGTTCTTTTACCTTCTTTGCTCTTATTTTGTTTCACTTGTCTTCACACATTGAGGACAATGTGACATTTAAGTTTGGGGGTGCAATAGGACATTTTTGGTTTCACATTTTTGCTAAGCAATGATAGTATGATTTGAACTTGTTGGGGATGAAGCATATGTTTAATACCTTGTGTATAGAAGTTATTGACATATTTGAAAATAAAGAAAAATTTGAGTTGAAATGATCATGTGGATTCAAATTAGTCTGTATAAATGTCTCAATTAGATTCTTACTGGATTTGACACTCTTTTAAGCTTCACAATTCACAGATGCACATTGGAAACTTAACTGTGAGGCATGCGACTTAATCGACCTTGACCTTGGCCTAGTTAATCTGATTTGATGAACCTAATAGATGAATATCTTTGGCATGATTTAAGTTGTCTAAAAAAAAAAAAAAAAAAACAAAAAAAATGAGAAAGAAAGAAAATAATGACCAGTTGACGTTCGTAGCCTTTCCAACTCGAGCTATTAAGCCCTAGGAGTGTCTCTACACTTAGCACCCTAAAGCCGTCTGGTTTGGGAGATGTTGGCCTAACGCTTGCTACAGGAGTTGGTTAGAAAGCTTAAAGGACTTAAACATTGCACGGTCATTCAAAAAATATTGTAATAAGCATGGTTCGTTGGAGTTCGTAGCCTTTCCAACTTGAGCTATTAAGCCCTAGGAGTGTCTCTACACTTAACACCCTAAAGCCATCTGGTTTAGGAATTGTTGGCCTAACGCTTGCTACATAGGTTGGTTAGAAAGCTTAAGGGACTTCAGCATTGCACAACCATTCTATGTTTCGCTTATGAGTTATAATAAATTGTCAACAAGCAACAAAAGTTGTCTTGTAAATAAAATCATGCCTTAGGGACCTCATTTAAAGGGGAATTCAATGATTCGAAAACTTGTGCTTGGAAATTGAAAAAGAAAGTAAAAGCCGCATGTTGAGAATCCAATTCACTTTCACTGAAGCTAGAGTTGATTTCCATTCAAGAGATGATAATTGAGTTATTTATATAGTCTATGATGTTGATACATGCATGTTGAAATGTGTTTAGTATCAATGCTTCATATATGCAAGGTAGTCTTCCCAATGACCCCATCTCAAGCTCTTTTTCTGTTTCAAGTTATTTTTGAGCTATGTATATATCTCATTTTACCATGGATGATATTTTTGTAGTAGCATGCCCATGGTTGTCTTTTCATTAAGTTTTTCATTGTAGTTTTGCTAAGGGACTAGCAAAATGTAAGTTTGGGGGTGTGATAAGCGCCAAATATTGTATATTCGAGCGCCCTAAATTGCATTAGTAAAGTCCGTTGTATGTTAATTTATGTAGATTGTCTTCATTTCTATGTTTTTATGCATTTTTAGGTTCCTTGGCCCAAAAGGAGCAAAAATAAGGTGTTGTGGATTTTTGATCAACAATGTGCTCAAAAGCTGAATTTCAGGCAGCAGTGGAACTCGATTTTGATTGCCACTTTTGACCCAGAAAGCTCGAGATCTGGACTTCCATTATAAAATGGCATATTTAGAGCTCTGAATTAGCTTTCTAAATCTTCAAACGGTTTGTCATTCAGACCTCATACCAGAGAGTTATGGCCTTGTTACCAGAGGTACGCAGAACTGCCTGGCAGCAATGAAATTCTGCCTTGATCTTCATTTTCGACCAACCATCCTTGAGAATTGGATCTCCACCAAAACATGAAGTATTTAAAGCTCTGAATTATCTTTCCAAATCTTTAAACGGTTCATCATTCGGAGTTCAGAACGCAAAGTTATGGCTGTTTAATGAAAGTAGGTCTGGGCAGAGCAAGTGAAGCATAGAGCTTTTTTACACTAAATTCGAGTGCTCGAGGCCTTGCTTCGAGTGCTCGAATTTTGGGCAGATTGTTGTTCGGGAATAGCCCATTTCAGCCACTTGCACTCTACATTTACCAACTTTGGATTTCCGTATTGATGAGGTGGTTGAGGATGTCTTTTGGGGAGAGAGAGAGGCCTTATCTATAAAAGAGAAGAGAAGGGAGGCCACACAAATTCATTAAGCTTCATTTTACAAGAGAGAGGAGAGAGAGGAGAGCAAGAAAGGTGTGTTCTTGAAGCAAAGGAAGGAGTACGAAAATGGAGTCTTTCTTCAAGCTTCCTCCTTCCTCTAGTGCATCAATGGATAACTAAACTCTACCTAGGGAGGTGATGAAGCCTCCCCTTGTTGTTCATGTTCTAGATTCGGTTCTATTTTGGGGATTTTAATGTATAGATTTTGGTCTTTTCATAGTTTAGAGCATATTACTTCTTGTACTGAACTCTATTATGTTTAAATGATTGATGTAAGTTATTTAGCTTGACTTGATGATTCTTACATTAATCTTATTGCTTGTATTCTCATGGTGACAATGGGGAGAAAACTATGAAATGTTTTCAAGGCATGCTGATAGAAAAATGGATTGTCCATTGCTTAGGAACTTCCTTTGATGGGTTATGCTAGTTTCCTACTTCATGTGCTTTGTCATTTGCTTGAATGCTTGATGGTCTTTAGCTTAAGATAATATATTTGACTCTACATCTTAGTTTAGGTAGTTTAATGTGTTAGCTTTTGAAGGATCATTCTTGTGCTAATTTAATGGATCTCTTAACAAATATATGGTAACTAAGTGTTGTCATGTATTTCTTGACCATTGCATATATTGTCCATCCCCAATTTAGACTTAATCTAGCATGTACTTAGGGTGTAGTGTGAATTCATCTCCTTAGTCTTCTCTACCTAGATCTCTCTTTCTAAATTTCTTACAATTTTATTGTTAATATATCTTTGAATTCCTAGTTTAGTGACAAACAAACAAACCCTTATTACCCCTTATCATTCTAAAAGTATTCTAGACTCTTAGGTTGCCGTAGACTAGCGCAGTCCCATTGGTTCGACTTACCCGACCAATAGCCCTATTTTACAATGATTCGTGCTATTGCGAAGAGGGTTGATTTATAATTGATTTCGACCGTCGATCAGTGAGGTAGGGGGTGTTATCATTTATCTTCGAAGTGATTTTATTTGTTCATATAGTGATATCTAAGTTATATGTTTGTCTTGTATTAAAATGAGAAATAAATGATTAATTGTAACTTGAATGTAATTCACTTTAGACTTGATAAATAATATGATCATGGCTTGATTCATAACATATGTTAATTTGAGGTCATTTAGAGTCGTTTTAAAAATCTAGAGGGATTAGTGAATTAATTTAATTAATTTTTATTTATATGCTTCTATGACTTAAATCAAGTTTTGAAGTGATTTATATAATAACCATGACATGTACTACAACATATATTAAATTGAGCATGTTTAGATGAGAAGTGAAATCTAGGGAATTTAGTTGTTTTATTTAATTGTTCAAATTATGATTTTAAACTTATATCATACTTGTGAGGCTATGTTCTTGTTGTTGAATGATATTATTGTAATTAGTGGCAAATTGCATAATGATTATTCAATATTCTTCATGCCATTTTAGTTGAGAACTTAGGGCATGTATTGTGTTTCCGAAATTGATTTGTGCATGTTGATGGCTTTACATTGTATATATATTTGTTATGTTGATACATATATGTAATATGCACAAAATGCTGATTTTGGAAACTTGGGGATATCGTTGTTATGACTATGGCTAGGGCATGGTTCTAGTACGGGGGAAAGTCCCTCTACAAGTCTAGTGCGCACATAGGGAGGTTACCCATGGGCTAGTAACCCTAAAGTAATCACATTGTCGGTTTAATCCGGCGTGACGTCCAAGTATCCACTTTGGTTTGATTTCGCATTTAAATTCCATGTCGTTAACTTTGTGAAATTACATCTCATTGTGTTATGTTGAAAGTTCTATTGTCACTTGATAGCATGAATTAAATGGTATTGGATTGTAACTTAGTACAAAGATAAACCCATGCATTCCCTACGAGTAAATTTGTTTACTCACCCCTAAGTTAATGGGTGTTTTGCAGGTAAAGAAGCCTTAGTGTGGGACGCACAACATTCTTAGACTTACTAGAGTTCTTGAAGTATTTTTGATGACATAGAATATGCATATGTTAGCATATCTTGTCCTACTTTGCTTACTTTGATAAAACTTGTACTTATTGTCTAAGTTACGTAATGTGCACTTAAGTTCACCTTTTGACACTCTTAGAATATGTATGTAATGAGGCCAATGGCCAAGGACACATATATGCCATGTATGCTACTTTATCTTTATAGTTTGTATGTGGAACTTAAGGGATTTCATCCATTAAAGGGTCATATTTTGCATATGACGTCTTATGAGGCCGTGGGCCATTGTAGCACGTCTATTTCATCATAATACATTTGCGTGATGCTCACTTGGGCAAAATTCACACAATTTCATGAAATGAACTTCCTTTGGACACTTTTTGACATTTTAAATTGCAAATCTGATGTGAGGGCATTTTAGGGATTTTACCTTGACAAATTAATTCAGTTCTTCACATGGCCACTTAGAAAATGTGATTTTGGGGGGGGGGGGGGTTTCTTCTTCGTGTTTTTCCAGAAAATGCCATCTTGTCATCAGAAATCGCATCCGAAGTTCAGCTCTCAGTTTTTAAATTTAGCAGCTTTTTGGACCCTCTGGACCAATTTTTTTGGGAGGGAATTTTGGGTATTTCACATTACATATTTTTCAATTTTTCTCATGAGTCACGTAGAAAACTCGATTTTGAGGGGGGTTTTTTCTTTGAGTTTTTCTAGAAAATGTCATATTGACCCTCAAATTTCCATTATTCACGGAAAAACTCCTGCTGCAAGGGTTTCTTGCTACCCATTCTGCCGCATTCACATCTAAACGGTTATGAGGGGTTTCGTAACCGGTTAGATGAGTGTGGGCAGTGTGTTTCTCATGAATTTTGGCCTCCTAACCGGTTAGGAAGGTCTCCTAACCGGTTAGATGTTTATGGGTTGCCCCTTCTTCTTCCATTAGCCATATTTTCTTCATCCGGACTCTGAATTAAGTGATTCTTGAGTCTAAATTCATTAATTTTTTGTTGTCTTTCCAATGGTGTGCTTGGTGGCACCCCACTTTTAAGCTAGAAATGATGATTTTTCCCCTAGGTTCATTCTTGTTCGTTTTTGAAACGTTGCTTCCGCATTTGATTCCTTTGGGTTCCGTGACCTTGTTGAGGGTCATAGTGGTGTCTTAGAGCCATGTAGTATCTCTAGGGACCGTTGTTTTGTCTTTTGCTTCCACATTTTGGATCCGTTATCAAGTCATCTTTCGGTTCATCACTGACGCATCTGGTTGAAAAACTTGGGCCGCCACAACTTCCAATTTGTTCATCAGTGTAGTAATTTGCTAGTCCTTCTCTTCAACAGTCTTTATGAGGTTCTCAATGGCGTGAGACATTGTTTCTAGTTGTTCCTCCACCATGGCAGCTCTAGTCATCATAACAGCGACCACATCTAAGAATGATAGGCCCTGAGAGTCAACGTTCCTTGAAGTGATTGATTGCTCTGAAGTCTGACGTGGTGACTTTGGGGGTGAACCGATACTAGAGTGAGCATCATAGACGGAATGAGGTAAATATGGTGGTGGAATCTCCTCTGGAAGAACGTCAGGGTTCTTAACATATTGAGTTTTCACGTTTGCCGACTTTGCAAGATTGGTTTTCACCAAGTCTTGCTGATGTTTGGATGACGCGATTGCCTGGGACTTGCTACATGTTACAGGGCCCGCCAAGGTACTTCTATCACTTGATTTGGCCTTCGTGCCACTTTTCATGGTGGCTTTAGCATCGACCTTTGTAGTAGCGATGTTTTTTTGGGCTTTCTTGTCTGTCTGAGTCTTAGGGGGAGCCATAGAATCTGATAGGGAATAAACTTAATTGTAGGAGAAAGAGATGAGAGGCAAAGGATGTCCCACATGGCATGCCAGAAATTTGTACATACAAATTTTGTAATCTGCAAATAATAACAAAATATGGAGCAAGTAAAATATTTTATTAATATGGAAAAACTGGGTACAATCCTCTATAATAATATTCCAAAGAATAAGATCCTCTGATTCGATCTCCTTTTTTTTATTTATTTATTTTTAAATTTTTGTGGTTAGTTTGATCTAAGGGCTGTACGAGTTTGATCTTGAATCACCGTGGAATTTGATGAATAACGGCACGATTTGATATGCTTTTTGTTGATCACCGTAGATTCAATGAAGAACGACACGACTTTGGATGTGCTTTGTGTTCTTCGCTTTTAGATTTGGATGCTGAGGATGAGATTTCTCTCTAGAATTCTGGGTTTCTAAATTCTGAATTTAATGTCTCTGAATTTCTGGACCCTCTGGATTTCTGAGTCTCTGAATTTCTGGACCTTCTGGATTTCTGAATTTGTGTCTGAATTTCTGGATTCTGAATTCTGAATTTGTGTATGAATTTCTGAACCCTCTGGATTTCCGAGTCTCTGAATTTCTGGACCTTCTGGATTTCTGACTTTGTGTTTGAATTTCTGACTTTGTGTCTAATTTTTTGACTTTGTGTCCATTCCTTCTTCCTTTAGGCCTCTATTTATAAGCTTCTTGGATTAATAGGATGATGACACGTGTTATCTCCTGATAAGGATAAAATAATAACTGGGCAGGGCCGGTTATAGTATGATAATATTCCTTAAAAATTATTATTTCAAATATATTTTATTAGGAATAATTATTTTTTATTTAACCATCTGGGCTGGGCTAGTTAAATAATTTAAATGGACCAAGCGTGGGCTAATTAAATATTAGTCCCATATTTAATGGTCTATTTATCAAAACCAAAGCCCACTAAAATTTTAGTTTCTACAAACACCATCATAACAAGAAAATGACCATTACTCTCGATACTCCCCACAACGACCACTACTTAACACTAGAAACGAACCTCTATACAGTAATACCATGCCATCAAAATCCTTAAAACAAAAATGAGCATAAAACCCAGAATGCTCAACACCCAACTGTCACCTCAATGCCACAAACAATGCCATTAATCATTAACGCTTAACCCACAACTCGAACCATTCTTCCCAGGACAATCTACATGCCTAAACAAGAAAACTTCATACTCCAGATTCAACGTCGCTACCTCCCCCACTTCACAATTCCTCAAAACACCTTTGGCCCCGACAAAAGTCAAATGGGGCTACCAACTAGACCTACAGGATCATACTTGTCCCAATCATTCTAATTGTTAGTCCATCTCTTTGGATCCTCAAACAACCAACACTACCTCCTCGTACCCCAGGCGCAACATAAAATTTCAACTCTAGTTCATAGCTTCCAATTTCTAAAACACCATCCATTTAGTAACACAGTACCCATCATCTATTACTTCATCCACAAACAACTAGGCACCTCAATGACCCTATACCACCTGCCTTACTGTGCATCCCTGCACTATACAGCTAAGACTGACTACTATACACCACCTCGAGACTCTCTCAACAACTGTAACAACTTAATCTTACTCGCTAGTCGAGCCATACAATAAACCCATCGAGAATCGATTACCCGCGACACACTCCCGTAATTTCCCAGAATGGGAATCACCTCTCAACCAACCGTAACCAATACATTTTCTTAGACCGCACTAGAACACTTGCGACACTCACCTATAACCCATAGACCACATTCGTGACTCAACCAACCTCTGTTAAACCTACCACGACCTATTTGAAAAGAACCTCCATACTAAACCGTGACCCAAGTCACAAACACTAACCTTCTAAGGTCATACATTTCTCCCTCGAAACCCTCACTTGCACACCTGACCTCCACGGTCATAGGAACCCATCCACCGATGCATGAGGCTCACACACAACAAAGACTCCATGCCATGAAATCTGAACTCTTTCTAAAGTCATGCCCTAAACACTGCCCAAAATGTAACAAGAAAAAATCAGGATGACTACACATTGAATAGCTCAATCCATAAGCTAGAAGTCCATGCTATTCATTCGATAAGAACCAGCACCTAACCATCTTAGAGCAAATGAGTTCCTCGCCTACTCAAGTTAAATCTTACACAACCATCTATGCTGTGACAAGTACTCTACCATACTAGCTACCATCCCAATGCTCAACTGTATAAACACATAATATAGATACATATATGTAATACCCCTAATTTCTAAAAGGATAAAATTGGATTTTAAAGTTTATTTATGTGCATTTTTAATTGATTTTGTGTCTATGTGCTTATGTGGCAAATTGTTTATTTTAATTATGTGATTTAAATTGGGTGTTAATTATTTGATTAAATTGCTTGTATGTTTTAAATTGTTTTAAATAGTTATTGTTTTACGTATATGTATATAGTGTTTTGTTAATTATTAATTGTCATTAATAGTTACATTAATTGGGATTTTTCAGTATATATATATATATGTTGTCACATTGGGTTAGGGTAGCCGACTTATACTTATTTTTCTTTTATATTTTATTTTATTTTCTTTTCCTTTTCATTCTCCTCTTAGGATTAGAATTAGGTTTTCGTCGAGCCTATAAATATATCTTTATAAGTCTGTTTAGGGTTGAAAGCACAAACCCTTTTCACGAACAGCAAGAATAGAGAGAGAAATAGAGAGAAACTGAGAGGAAGAGAATCTAGGGTTTAGTCTAGAGGGCTGAACCAAGGAGGAGGAGGAACAGGGGCTGGCTCATGGGTTAAACCAAGAGCAGCAGAGGAGGTTCAACGGTAACAAAGGTCATCGAAAAACCTAGGAAGAAGGTGGTTAAAAGTTTCAAATTGAAACCTTAAGAGGCAAGTTCTATTTTGTGTCTCTCTCGTTGGCCTATTTTCTGTGCATACCTAGATGATCTCTATGATCTTAATCGGATATTAATTGATTCTTGCATGATTAATAAATGTTAATTTTCTCACCTGTATGGTTTATTTAGTCTGTAATTATTTTTGGCAAGTTAGAATTTATTGTCTGATAATAAACATAATTGAATCGGTAATTGTTTTTGTTGTTTTTTTTAATGCAAATTGGTTGGAATGAATAACTGGGATGATACTGGATGCATATTAGACTCTTAAGGTCATTATAGATAAGGAACAGAGGGGTTGGAAATGGCCAGAAACGAAGCAGACGAAGCGAGGAAGTGCAGTGCTCTCAGAGAGGGAGAGAGAGCCGGCTCCAGGAGGTTGGGAGCAGGCTCCCCTCTTCACAGAGCTGGCTCCAAGGTCTAGGGAGCTAGCTCTGAGGTGGTTGGAGCCTGCTCCATCTTCTTTAGAGCAAGCTCTATGGTTTTGGTACGTATTGGAGTAATTTTGGTGAGTTCTAAAGTGGTTTTGGGCCCTGTTTGGACAAGTTGGGTTTCTCGAACTGTGTTAGAATGTTAATGAGGGTTCTAAATATTAATTTAGAGTAAATTAAAACCCTTGGATGCATAGTCTTTAGTTGTATTCTAATAATTTGAACTGTATCGAAAATTAAACAATTTTGCATGTAGTTAACGGATAGAAAGGATTAGATTGTTAAATTTTGTTTTAATAACTTAATGGATGATAGCATAGACTCCAAATATTATATTATGCTGTATTAGAGCCCGCCTTGCATAATTAATGTCTTTGTGCTCATGGATTTAATAATAGAAAAGTTTAACCGATCTTGCATACTGTTAATGGATAGACGGGATGAAATTGTTTAGTTTTGTTTTAATAATTTAATGGGTTATAGTATAATTTATAAATCATGTTCTGGATGCATAATAGAGTCATTTAATTATCAGATTTGTTTTATGCTTACTTTGGATTAAAATTACTGAGGTATTAAACTTTAATCTGCAAGTACATGAATTAAATGCTTTGGATTCTCTTTGCTAAACTATTAAATATTGTTCTAGTAATTTACAGGGATGTTATTTTGGATTTTAGTTGATAAACTGTTTAAATTCTGTTTTATCAGCTATATGGATTATGTGGATTGTATTTGATGTATTGTATGAGGTGTTGCATCATTTATGGATCATTTGCATTATATACACCGGTATGGGATGGCGGCATATGGAGGGACAGATTAGATCAAAATGTTAATTCCAACCCATTCATACATACGGAATGGATTAACTAAAATAGTTAAATCCTATATGGTTTTATTTCCTATCAACTAAAACAGTTGAATAACATATTGGATGGTTGTTTATATTTTTGTAGTAGGAAGGATAGGGATTTAATTAAATCATTTAAATCCTAATTATATGTTGTGTCTGGACGACGAGTAGTTGATCGACATAATATTGTATTTGGATGGAATTTATATATATAATTTATGGTACCGCGATATGAGCTTGAGTCTCAAGATCGTTTGTTATGGAGCGTATATGCAGTAGGATGCGTAGCTGGCTGTGTTGGTTGAGATATACCCTGTTAGGCTTAGGTAGTCATGCCCACTCAGGTGCGTTTTGCATGTTGCCTTCTATTCAGGTTGAGACCCTCTTCATAGTCCAGTGAGAGTCCTGTAGTGTGGATATATATATATATGTATATTTACGGACTATATAGATATGGTTGGGACATCTAGGATATATCTGCGTATTGGGTCTCTGTTTGGATTGTAGTTAGGATAGAACTTATTCGTGGCCCTGACCCACTATTATTTTTCAGGTAACGGACGGTTCCAGGACTTAGAGCTTGTTCATATTGAGCAGAGACGGCTACTCATTCTTCCGACAATGTAGGAGTTTTCTTCATGGTTTAGCGTTGGATTTTCTTCAGTTGTTGTTTTTCAGAGTTGGAGTTTTATTAGGGGTGCACCAGATAAATTCCCAAGTTGTATTAAAAATGGAGAAGTTGAATGTATCAGGAGAGTTTCTTATTTATAAAATTTATTCTGAGGTTTTAGTTTCTTGATTATCATTTTAGTTTCTTTTTAGCAATTTTATTTAAAACTGTTTATCTTAATTGTATTCTGTGTTCATTTATTGCTACTTGGGTTGATATCCTCAGGTAATTGGGCGTGGGTCTGTCCAACCTACATCTGGAAATCCGGGGGTTTCACAATATACATATGCGAAATGTATGAAACCTACAATATCATACGAAACATGATTGCATATATCATAATCTTTACTTGTCACAATATCATAAAAGAAAATTGCACCAACTGTGCCTACTGCTTGCCACCGTCATGTACCACATACTCTCCATCTTATCAAGTATAACATGCTTTCAATTATTATCACATAGTTATTCCACATACATGGCCATGTAACACATATTTTAACATTTAATCACATAAGCATGTGAACACTTAGCAAAAGGGCATGTTTTTCAAAGCCGTAAACATTTAAGCAAGTAACAAGTAGGCATATTTTTGTAATACAGTAAACACTTTAATATGCAATACTTCTAAATCAACTCAAGTCTCACTTAGGTCAACCCTACCCGTCATCCTTAGGTTTTCAAACCTAAGGCTCTGATACAAAATTTGTAACGACCCAAACGCGAGGGTCCGAATCGCTAACCGGGTCCTTACCCGAACCTGAGGTCAACTAAAAGCACTACCGTCCTTTCCTATGTCAATATATAATATACGTGTCATCCCAGGGTTTATAAAATAATAATAATAATAATAATAAAGAAATAATAGTAATAAAATGAGATCAGAGCTACAAAGTATGTTAAAATGGTCTACTAACCTATCGAACCTTGTGGAGGAGCATCGTCCGCTACTTCCCTTCCGTGTCCTGAAAAATGTTAAATAATGGAGTGAGCTAAATGCTCAGTAAAAGGTGCCTAAGACAAACCTTTTATGACCCCGTGAATCCGCATAGAGAATAGAAAGCATGAGAACGGGATCATATCTCGGGAGTCAAGTAAAACCACTATATCATCAACAAACATACATATATCAACCACCTACCAAATGCACCAAGTATATCAATGATGTGCTATGCCATGCAATGTCACTCCCCGTTTCTGAAACAATACCATTTCTACTTCCAAACTATTAGTGTAATCCGACTCAAGGCACCTCCAAGGCGTCACGAAAGGGGGATTGGCTAACTATCCACGACTACAAGGCACCTCCAAGGCGTCATATCCGGCCTAGTTAACTCAATCCTTAGTCCTCTCTAGACTACACTAACACCACGGACCACTAGGGGCCTCCTAGGCGTCCGGTTTTCACAAACACTTTACAAAACAATTTTCCTAAAATTATTTCATTGCATTTCAAAACAAATTTTCCCTTTCTTGCCCAATGCAATGAATGAATGCTTCATACTTTGATCACCATACCATGTCAAGTTCACAATTCCATACAATTCATCTATTTCTCATTTGCATGCTTTTGGGAAAATTAAATTAATAAACTCTCAATTAACAATTTTGACAACATAGTATTTGACATTCAACCATTCAAGTGCATATAATCAAAATCAATAAATAATACAAGCAATTTCTTTCACTTTTAACACATTATACACCTTTTCATGCTTATATACATAAAATGTCTATAACCATAAACAATACTCATAATTTAGTAAACAACTTAACAACTTTTATAAGAAAACTCACAAAAGTCAAAGAAAATTGTGGATTTGAAACCCTTACCTCCAAAAATTGCAAAAACTCCCAATTTGCCAAATCCAAACCCTAAAATTCAAAATTCTTAGGGTGCACCAAAACCACCTTTGCTCGGATCAAATTGAAGATCTCGACGCACTTTCTGTTTTGCCGTAAACGGCTTCTAAAAATACCAAAAATTGAGGGAGAAATCTAAGTTTAAAGATTTGCTTGGAAAGAAAAAAAGAAAAATGAAATAAAGGGAAGGGGAAGAGAAAGTAGCATGAGGGAGTAAGGGAATAAGAAAATGAGGCCTACCAAATGGCCTTATGCCATTAAAAATATGAAATGTGTGGTGGGTCCCACCATCTTTTTTCTTTTTAAATTTTGCTTTTTAACTTTATTTTTACACCACAATTATGTATACACATTTAATAATTCATATCCACATAAATATAATACGTAAGATGCTTGAGGTGCAAATGGACCCAACTAAAAATCCCTGTGCACAACAATTCCGGTAGCGGGTCCCACACGGGACTGTCCGGCTCGAAAAATGCCAAAATGCAAAAATGGCAACCTTGGCATTTCAAAAAGTTCTAGACTCAATGAATTGTCCCAACCAACTCTCGGACACAACCGCCACACTCTACGGCGTCCGACACGTAAAACGAGAAAGATGAGAATGCCCATGCATGAACGAAATTTTTTTTTCCCAGAAAAATGGAAAATGGTGAAATTCAAAAATATTACACTAGGCTTGCTTCCTAAACCTAGCAATTTGTGATTTTTGAGAATTTTAGTTGTAATTAATGTTTTGACCATAAATAAATATAGATCTTGTGAAATCAGTTCTTACATCCTTTGTTTATTATTGGTGTTCTGTTTTTACTCTTCTAAAGGCTGTAAATAAATATATGGAGAAGAAAATGATGGACTTCCTATGGGGATCAACTTCTGAACATAGAAAATTGCATGCCTTAGGGTGGAATAGAGTGATAAGACCTAAATCAGAGGCTGGTTTTGGGGTGAAAAGGATTGAGGACATAAACAAAGCAGCTACTTCTGTCTCAGTTTGGAATTTTCTACACTCAAAAGATTGTTTCTGGGTGGCTTGGTTCAAATGGAAGTATACTAGAAGAGTGTCTTGTTGGAATTATCATTATAAAACCACAGATTCTTTGCTATGGAGGAAGATGGTTGAGATGAGGGAATTCTTGCTAACAAATGTTGATTTCCAAATTAGATATAGAGCTTCAACTTTTCTGTTCATAGATCCTTGGATTCAAGGTGAGTGTATGCTGATTGAATTGGGAGACAGTGTTTATAGGGACTTTAGAATCCCTAAATAATCCTTCATCTCTAGAATTCTCCAAAATGGGGCAGTGGCAATTCCCTATAAGCACTACTGCTTTAGTGCTGTAATTTAAAAATTTTGCTCTTTCTTAGAATTTGAAATAAGGATGCGATCAGGTACAATGGGGACATGGAATTTTTTCTCTTCGGAATGTTTGTGATAAATAGAGAATTCAAAATCCAACTGTGGATTGGTTTGTAGTGTGTTGGAGTGGCTCTAGACCAAGAGCGTCACTGATCTGTGCTTTAGTAGTCCAGAATAGGCTGCTGTGTTTTGTTAATCTTAAGAGAAGGGGAATCTCGACTGTGGCTATTTGTCATAATTGCATGAAAGCTGAGGATGACCTGGATCATCTCTTTGTACATGCTATCTAGCAAGAGATATTTGGCAATGGTTGTCTGTGCTTCTAGGTTGGAACATACCTCATTTTGATATATTAACATAGCTTATTTTTTGGATTATCCAACAGAGAATAAAGCACAAGGCTTAAAAGCGAGTCTGTGCTACAACATTGTGATTTTTATGGGATGAGAGAAATAAACGTTTGCATCAGGAACATCAGAGAACTGCCGTACACATTACTTAAGCTATATGTGGAGAGGTTTTACTTCTTTCAGATATAGAACTAGGGGAATTTAGGATAACTTCTCTGCATGTTTAATTTTATTTATTTATTTTCTTCTTTCATTCTTTGGTTTCTATTTTTACACTTTGTAGTACACATTTGTAGCTACATTGTGGTGTGTTAATCGAGGGGATGCCCTTATTGTTCTCTTGTACATTCTTGATATATCTATAAAAATTTTCCACTTTACCCAGGGAAAAAAAAAATATAGATATTGTGTTTTTACATGATTTGTATGAATTAATGCTTTCAATTGATTATTTAATTCTATTTATATGTCTATGTATGCTAGAATGAATGTTCATATACTTATCTCTAGATTTTATGAGTTTGATGCATGTCTATGTGTGTTGGAATTATAAATCTAGTGACGGTCAAGGCATGGTGTTTAATTGATTACTCTTGTGGTTTGTTTGATGAATTATGCTTATTTCTTGATGGATTGTGCTACCTCATTAGCTTAATTAGTTTAATTTTCATGTCATTAGTATAGTTGTAGGGTAATTTCTTTAATTTCTTAGATAGGTGGATAATCTATTCTTGTTGTTTGATGATCTATGCTTATAAGTGCAAGTGCTACATCTCTCTAGATTTTTGTGTGTGCATTAATTATGGTTTTATTAAATGGTTAATGGCCTTATTTGATAAGCTGTGCTGCTCATTTGATTGATTTGACAATATATGCTTATTTGCCATCCATACTTTGTTTTTAATTAATGACACATACACATAATTTACAACGTGAATTTCCCCTTTAATTTACAATTGCAAGTGTTTGGTGAAGTAAAGCTTAGTGGTGAACTCTAAGCCCCAAGACCTTTCTCTCATACTATTTTCCCTAATCTCTAGATCGTCATTTAATTTGCATTGTTTTAATTAAGCCATTAGTGTAATTCAGCCAATCAAACCATATTTGATCATTCGGCCTACTAATCCAATATTGATTTTGGAATACCTTGCAAATCCTTTGGGACGATCCCTACTCACTCTTGCTACGTTAGTAGTGGTAGTAGCTTTTATAAATTTAAACTTGGCCACAATCACAAGCAATTTTGGCGTGTATGCGACCGTCGCGACCAAGTTTTGGCACTGTTGTTGTAAT
This sequence comes from Cornus florida, assembly GCF_030987335.1. NCBI lineage: Eukaryota > Viridiplantae > Streptophyta > Magnoliopsida > Cornales > Cornaceae > Cornus > Cornus florida. The sequence continues at coordinate 24,006,250 of NW_026775581.1, forward strand.
AACCCGGTCATTTTCTTCCTTTCCTTTTTCCTCAAATTTTGCAGATAAATTTTTTCCGTTATCTTTTCTTTTTTGTGTTCGGTTTCTCGTCACTTAGTGTTGTCTCGAGTGCTCGGAAATATTTTCTGGGACTCTTTCCTTTGGATTGACAACTTCCTTTTTAGACCGAGTCATTTCCACATTTTTTATTTTTTGACACTATTCACTTTTCATCCTTTTCCCTATTTTGTCTTTTCCCGTTTGTCACTTTGTTGGCATAACCTCACTTTTTGTGTTCGGAGTTCATTTTTGACTTCATGTATCTTCATTCTAAGTGGTTTCCACGAAATACGTATATTTACTTTTGCAGTAAAGTACTCTGGTTACTCCCAGTGTCTATAGGGGCATTGATGCATAGTTTTTCATAATCTTTTTCTTTTCTTGGGGTGTTTTTCTTAAATATCTTTTAAAGATATTTTATTTCAGAGGTTTTTAAGAAAATATTTTTCGAAGATATTTTCATTCTGGGTCATTAGTGTAGTTAACCCTTTTTGGAAGGGCCATTGTACTATTAACGAAAGTTATTGCAAAAATGCCTCGTTTTGAGCCTGGATCCTTGTACAGGATTCGTTTTCACTTTTTGTCGAGTCGTGTACTCTTAGAATTCCCTTCTGGTCGTTTTTTTCCAGTTTTAGGGTTTCTAGCCCCGGTTGCCGCCAAACTTGTTCTGGGCATAACTTTCTGCTCGGGACTCAGTTTTTGATGCCGTTTCTTCCATTGTTCATCTTTTCTTATTCTAATTCTTTTTATTTATGGAGTTTTGCCATTTGGGTGCGTCTGCTCAAATTCCACTTTTCCGGATTCGGCAGGGCTCTTTCGGGGGCACTTTTAGGGTTTTACTATAAATAAAATGTCCTAAATTGAAAAATCACTCTTTCCATCATCTTCCTCCCTCTTTGACCGGCAGCCATGGGAGCTCATTGGGCTGCCACCTTTTCTTCTTCTCTTCTACTTGATTTCCTTTGTAAAAAGTCTTTCGCCTTAACGTTTATCGTTGGTCTCGTCGTGCTCTACCATTTCCCCTTATTAGAATCTGTTTTTGGCCATTTTTTGAGTTCGGGTTTGAGGCCAAGTTAGGATTTTCGTATGTCCTCTTTGGAGTTTTATGATCACCGTGTTGTCCCCTACATAACCCCGCAGTATCGTCGAATTCTGAGCATTTTTCTTTCGGTGGGGAATTGAGATTTTTATCTCAAATTAAGGTAAGGGGTTTATAGTTTCATATTTTTGTTGTCTTGCATGCTAATGATGCTTATACAACTTGTATGGATGCTTTTGTTCATAATAGAGAATATAATTTAATTATTTTCTTTGTGTAAGATTTAATTCTTATGATGATATTCAACTTAGAATTAAATTATGATATGTTAGAAATTTAGGCCTTGGTATGGTGGTTGATATATATTAAATTGGGATTATTTGAATAAGAATTACAACTTTTATTTAATATTTATCTTTTGTGAAGGTTTAATTCATATAGTTGTATCAAGCATGAAATAAACTTGTAATGTGATATCAAAGTAGGCCTTGGTGAGTTCTTGAATGTATGATAATTTGAGAGCATTTGGAGTTGTTTAAAAATCTATAGGAAATTAATTAATTAGCTTAATTAATTTTATTTTTAGTGTTTTAATCACTTAATTAGTTAGTTGATGTTATATATGTGATGACCATGATATGTCCTTCAACATATATAAATTTGAGGTTATTTGGAATTTATTTGGAATCTAGAGAATTTAATTTTTTTTATTTAATTAAATTCTATCTAATTGCTCCAGGAATTTAATTGTGTTTTGGAAGTTATTTCTATGTTTAAATCATGGACTTGGACTTGTTGTATATTCATTTAGTTACATTTTGAGCATTAGATAATATAGTTGTTATATTTATATTCATGAGAATATGTTTTCCTTATTGAATATATCATTGTCTTGTGTAACGAGTTGCACATTTTGTATTTAACATCTTTTATGCCATAGTAGTTATGGACTTAGAGCATATATTGTATGTGTTTCCAATTTTGGTTGTGCGTGGTAGATAGTTGATTATCTTGTATATACATGTAGATATATACGTTATTACACAACTTGTTGATTTTGGAAACTTGGGGATGTCATTGTTTGACTAAGGCTAGGATGTGGCTCTAGTACTAGGGATTGTCCCTCTACAAGTCTAGTACACACATAGGGAGATTATCCATGGGCTAGTAACCCTAAAGTAACTATGGTGTCGGTCTGATCCGGCGTGATGTCCAAGTATCCACTTTGTTTGATTTCGCATTTCATTTCAAGTTAATAACTAGATGATATCGTAACTTCTTGTTCTTTAATGGATTTCCCATTTTGAGTTTCAAGATGTTAACTTAAAGAAATCATGCTTTATGCATTGTATTAGAAGTTCCAATGTTGGTTAAATTGCATCGATATTATGATTTGTGTTTTGATGTTCAAATGTAGTTTAGGAATGATCCTATAGATTCATTTAAAACATAGACGTTAGGTGGATGATCCACTTTAGTTGTTTTCGTGTTTTAGATTTCAAGTTGAGGACTTGAAGAATTTATATTTTGTTGCTTTGTATAACATGCTTCTATATTGTTTAAATTGCACGAATGATGTGTGTAAACACTAAAATTTTAGTGGGCTTTGGTTTTGACAAATGGACCCATTAAATATGAGCCTAATGTTTAATTAAGTTATTTAATTGGTTCAAGCTTGGTACACTTAAATTATTTAATTAGCCCAGCCCAGATGGTTAAATAAACAAATAATTATTCCTAATAAAATATATTTGGAATAATTATTTTTAAGGATAATTATCATAATATAACCGACCCGGCCTAGTTATTATTTTATCCTTATCAGGAGATGACACGTGTTATCATCCTATTAATCCAAGAAGCTTATAAATAGAGGTTTGAAGGAAGAAGGAAGGGGTACACAAATTCAGAATTCAGAAGTCCAGAAATCTAGAGACTTAGAAATCCAGAGACTCGGAAGTCAGAGACACAAATTCAGAATTCAAACCCAAAAGCGAAGAACATCAAGCACAGCCAAAGACTTGTCGTTCTTCATCAAATTCTACGGTGGTCAACAACAAGCACAACCAAAGATGTGCCGTTCTTTAACCAAATTCCACGGTGATCAACAAAAAGCATATCAAATCGTGCCGTTCTTCATCTAAATTCCACGGTGATTCAAGATCAAGCTCGTGCAGCCCTTGGATCCAACCAACAAAAAAGGAGATCAAATCAGAGGATCTTATTCTTTGTAAAGAATACTACAGAGGATTGTACTCCAATATTTTTAAATTAGTAAAATATTCTATTTGCTCCCAATTTTGTTTCTTATTTGTAGATTACAAAATTTATGTGTACAAATTTCTAGCATGCCCAGTGGGACCTCCTCTGCCTCTCATCTATTTCTCGTACATCAAATCTTCAACAAATCTCGTCGTCAGAATTTATGGCTTCCAACAAGATTAAAATGAAGAGCAAGAATACCTCCAAAGACATCGCAGTCGTGACAGACAACATCAATACCACCATAAAAGGTGGCAAGAAGGTTACAACTTTGTCAAGTGGTACAAAAATCTCTACAAGTTCAATGATGTGGAGCATAGTCAAAGCATCCGTTCATGCCAAAAGACAGCATGATGCGATGAGAGTCGATTTTGCCAAATCTGTTAAAATAACAACTCAAACTCATACCGCCTTCACCCCGCTGGGGGCAAGAAGGAAGGTTCCTATAACCTCAAAGGTTGCTTCAGTCACAAGTTCAAGTTCGAGGCTAGTCCACCCAAGGTCAAAGATTTTTTCTGACTCCATCACTATGCCAGTCATGATGACGAGTACTACCTCGTACAAAGAGCAATTGACGACTATGGCTCGTGCAACTGAAAGATTACAACTCTCTCTCAAGGAGCAAGATTTGAAAACTGCCTCGCTAATAGAAAAGTTAAAATTGTGTGACTACAATGCGGAGTCAAGCAAAGGCCGAATTCCTCATTCTAATTCCATGCTAGAGAACACTCCAATTGATGATCAAAATGACGTGTTCGCCAATCCAACAATTGATGTTGTCTCCGTCACCTCACTTTTCGTCCAACAACTTCAAGACATGATAGTGAATTACATAAGAGAACATTACAGTGGTGTTCCTCAAAATGCTCTCATGTACTCAAAGCTTTACACAGAAAGAATTGACATCTTAAAAATGCCGATTGGGTATTAACCTCCAAAGCTTCAACAGTTTGACAGAAAAGGCAATCCCAAGCAACATATCACATACTTTATAGAAACTTATGGCAATGCTGGTACAAATAGAGATCTCTTTGTCAAGCAATTCGTTCGTTCCCTCAAAGGAAATGCATTTGATTGGTATACAGACCTCAAAGCTAAAGGTATTGACAATTGGGAGTAGATGGAACGAGAATTTCTCAACCGTTTTTACAGCACTCGTCGTACTATAAGTATGCTGGAGCTTACAAACACAAAACAGATGAAGGGTGAACCCATGGTTAACTACATCAACCATTGGCGAGCTTTAAGTCTTGATTGTAAGGATTGTTTGTCTAAAATTTCTACAGTTGAAGCATGTATGCAAGGCATGCGCTAGGAGCTTTTTTACATCCTACAAGGGATTAAGCCTCGCACATTTGAAAAGCTTGTTACTCGAGCCCACGACATGGAGCTTAGTATGGAAAATCATGGTGCTAGGGAAGATGTTCCTGATATACCCGACAACCTTTAAGAAGATGAAGGAAGTGAGTTCAAAGAAGAAAACAATATACTTCATAACTCGGATGATGAAGTAGCTTCAGCTTTCATTATAAGCATCATCTCAAAAGACTTGCATCAAGAAACGCACCATGTTACAACAATGACTTCAACCGAAAGTGTAAAATCACAAGGGGCATTAAGTCAAGGAAACCAAGAAGAAAATCCTCAAAGTGACAATGAGATAATCCGTGCCCTTCAGCATAGGTTTAGATTGTCGTCCAATTCTTGCAAAGTAAAAGAATAATTAAAGTTGAAGTGCTCCCAGATATGAGCCTAAACTATTGATGACACTCCTTGACATGAGTTTAAACTGTCTACCTGAAAAAAAAAATCAAGAACTCCTTGATACGAGTTTAACCTATCTCCAAAAAAAAAAAATGACATTCTTGACATGAGCTTAAACTATCTACCTGGAAAAAAGATCAAGAACTCTTTGATACGAGTATAAACTATTTGAAAAAAAAAAAAGAAAAAGTACTCTGACACGAGTATAAACTTTTTTGAAAAAACTCATGTCTCTATTGAACTACGTGATGACTTGATCCCTCTTTTGAGGGTACGTAGGCAGCTTAGAATTTTATTTTAAGTTCATTATGACACTAAAAAAAAAAAAATCCTTAGAGGATGCAAAATGGCAAAGTGTGCTTGTCACAAGATATCAAAAGGACTAGTCACAATTAATCAACTTGGCTTACTGTCAAGATATTGCTGTCACTTATCACAAATTTTCAACTTGGCTCACTCTTAAGATGTTGTCACTCATCATGTGATATCAAAAGTGCTCATCGCACCTGTCAACTTGGCATGCCACCAAAGTGTAGTTGCAAAGAAATTTTGATCTGTCGCCAAATTGTAGCTGCAAGGAAGAATTTGGCCTACTGCCATAATTGTAGCTACAAAGGAAATTTTGATCTAGCAAAGTGTAGTTGCCATGAAATAAATTGGTTTATCGCCAGACTGTAGGTGCTAAGAAAAATTCTGCTTGCCGCTGAGGTATTGCTGGAAAAGATTGTCGTTGAGCTATCGTTGAAGAAAAAAATTTTGTTCATCATCGAGGTGTGGTTGGAAGAAATAAATAAAATTAATTCTTGCCAAGGCTTTGCTAAAGAATTCGGGTCATCACCAAAGTGTTACTGTAACAAAGTTTTGACTCATCGTCGAGGTATCGCTGGAAAAAAAAATATGCTTGCCGCCGAGGTGTTGCTGAAAGAGAAATTTGGTTTTCTATTGAGGTATTGCGTCAAGAAAAATTCACAAAGTCGCCAAGATATTACTAAAATAAAAACAAATCACCACACGGAGGTATAGATATGCAAGCTTCGTCTATCACATCCTTACAGCATCTACAACAACTTCTCGTCGTGGTGCTTGTGGCCCAAGTTTCTTGGATCGATTACCACCGTGTGCTTCTTTTTGATAGTTGTGTTGACAAATTGCGGTTTATTCGCTTCATCATCACTTTCTCATCTAAGAATGGTTTTATTTAGATTTTTCTATTTGATGGTGGATCAAGTTATAACCAAGATCATGGCTGCTGATGACACTATTTGTGCTGGTCGTATGACCTTTCGAAGTCTGTTCTTGCTCTATCAATGGCTGCTGGATGATCCATGGCTTATGAAGACGCTCTGGCGATGGCTAACAATGCTGGTGGTATGACCTCTTGGAGTTTGTTCTTACTCTCTGAAAGGTTAATGTTTGATATGTGGCTAATGAAGACTACTTCTGTCGTTGCTCTCTGGATTGATTCATGGCTACTGACGACACTGTCTATGCTGGTCGCATGACCTCTCGTAGTCTAGTCTCGCTCTATCAATGGCTGTTGGATGATCCATAGCTGATGAAGACGTTCTGGCAGCGGGTGTTGACAATGTTGTCTGAGCTAATAGTAAAACCTCTTTCCATTTACATCTATCATTGCTCTCTGGGTTGATTCGTGGCTGCTGATGACACTGCCTGTGCTGGTGGCATGACCTCTCGGAGTCTATTTTTACTCTATCAATGGCTGCTGGATGATCCATGTTTGATGAAAATGCTATAGCAACAGGTGTTGATAACGTTGTCTGAGTTGTTGGTAAAGCCCTCATGCGTCTACATATCTCGTTGCTCTCCGAGTCGATTCGTGGCTGCTGACGACATTGTCTGTGCTGGTGGCATGACCTCTCAGAGTCTGTTTCTCGCTTCAAAACTGTAATAACCCGGTCATTTTCTTCCTTTTTCCTTTTTCCTCAAATTTTGCGGATAAATTTTTTCCGTTGTCTTTTCTTTTCTATGGATGGTTTTTCGTCGCTTAGTGTCATCTCGAGTGCTCAGAATTGGTTTCTGAGACTCTTTCATGTGAATTGACAACTTACTTTGAGGACCGAGTCATTTTCACATTTTTCGTTTTTGGACACTATGTGTTATTTCATCTTTTTCCCATTATGTCATTTTCTCAATTTTGTCTTATCTCCGTCTGTCAGTTTTTGGCACAACCTCACTTCTTATGCTCGGAGTTGGTTTTTGACTTCACATATCCTTATCGTGAGTGGTTTCCACGAAATACGTATTTTTACTTTTGCAAGAAAGTACTCTGGTTGCTCCCGGTGCCCATAGGGGCATGGATGCATAAATCTTTGGAATTAATTTCATTTCTTGGGATGTTTTTCAAAAAGATCTTTTGAAGATATTTTATTTCAGGGGCATCTAAGAAAATATCTTTTGGAAGATATTTTCATTCTGGGGCAGTTTCGCAGTTAACCATTTTTGTAGGGGCCATTGTTGAATTAACGAAAGTTATTGCAAAATGTCTCGTTTGGAGCCAGGATCCTCGTACGGGATTCATTTTCACTTTTTGTTGACTTGTAAATTCATAGAATTCCGTTCTGGTCGTTTTTCTCTAATTTCAAAGTTTTTGGACCCGGTTGCCGCCAAACTTGTTCGGGGTATAACTTTCTGCTCAGGACTCGGTTTTCGACGCCGCTTCTTTTGTTATTCATATTTTCTCATTTTGAATCTTTTTCATTCATAGAGTTTTGCCGTTTGAACGCGTTTGCTCAAAATCCACTTTTCCGGACCCGGCGAGGCCCTTTCAGGGCACTTTTTGTGATTTACTATAAATAGGTGCCTCAAAGAAGAAAAATCAGACTTTCTTCTTCTTCCTCCTCTCCTTGCATGACCAAAGGCAGCCATGGATGCCCATGGAGCTTCCATCTTCTCTCTCCTCCTTTAACCTACTTTTCCTAAGTGAAAATCTTTCGGCCTTTGTATTTGTTGCTCGCCTCGTCGTGCTCTACCATTACGCATTATTAGAAACCATTTCTACCCAAATTTTGAGTTTGTGATTTAGGCCAATTTTGGATTTTCATGGGGCTTCTTGGAGATTCATATAGATCGTGTTGTCCCCGACAAAACCTAGGAGTTTCGTCGGATTTGGAGCCGTTTCGTTTTGATGACTTTTGAAATTTTCATCTCAAATTAAGGTAGGGGGTGTCTTAGGATTATATTTGTGTTGTATTGATGATTATATATGCTTATACTACTTGTATGCATGTTTTATATAAATCTTGGAATTTAATTTTAATTAATTTCTTTGTAAAGGATTTAATGCTCAAGGATATGTATGACTTGGAATTGAATTGTAACATGCTAGAAAATTATGCTTGGATATGTTGGTTAACATATATTAAATTTGGCTCATTTGATTAAAAGTTACAACTTTTATTTAATATTTATCTTTAGTGAAAGTTTAATTCACATGGTTGTATCATGCATGAAATCAAGTTGTAATGTGGTATTTAAATAGGCCTTGGCATGTTCTCTAACATAGATTAAATTGAGGGCATTTGGAATTGTTTAAAACTCTAGAGGAAATTAATTAATTAGCTTGATTAATTTTGTTTTAAGTGCTTTAATTACTTAAATTGTCATTTGATGTTATATATGTGATAACCATGACATGTCCTTCAATATTTATTAAATTGAGGTTATTTGGGATTAACTTGGAATTTAGAGAATTTAACTATTTATGTCTAATTAAATTCCATTTTATTACTCCATAGATTTAACTGCATTTTGGAAGTTATTTTTATATTTAAATCATGGATTTGGATTTGGTGTATGTTCACTTGATTACTTTTGAGTATTGGATAACATAGTTGTTACTTTTATATTCAAGAGAATATGTTTTTCCTTATTGAATATATTGTTGCTATGTGTAAGGAATTGTACACTTTGTATTTGACATCTTTCATACCATAGTAGTTGTAGACTTTGAGCATGTATTGTATATGTTTCCAAAATTTGGGTTGTACTTAGTAAAAGGTTGATATCTTGTACATACATGTTGATATATATACGTTGTTGCACAATTTGTTGATTTTGGAAACTTGGGGGTGTCGTTGCTGGCTACTGCTAGGACTTGGTTCTAGTACGGGGGATTGTCCCTCTATATAGTCTAGTGCGCACATAGGGATGTTACCCATGGGCTAGTAACCCTAAAGTAACTATGTTGTCGATCTGATCTGGCGTGATGTCCAAGTATGCACTTTGTTTGATTTCGTATTTCATTTCAAGTTGATAATTAGATGATATCGTAACTTGTGGTTCCTTATTTGATTTCCTATTTTGAGCTTAAGATGTAACTTTGTGGAAGCATGCTTTGTGCGTTGTATTGGAAGTTTCATTGTCGGTTAAATTGCATTGATATCATAAATTGTTTTTTGATGTTCAAATGTAGTTTAGGAATGATCCTATAGATTCATTTTGAACATAGACGTTAGGTGGCATGACATACTCTTGTTGTTTTCGTATTTTGGATTTCAAGTTGAAGACTTTTAGAATCTATATCTAGTTGCTTTGTATAACATATTTCCATGTTGTTTGAATTTCATGAACAATGTGACTATGCTAGAAATGATCTAGGTAGCTTAGGATGATCCCCGAGTCTCACTTGACATAGACGTTAGGTGGCATGAGCCCATTTAACATGTTTCACCCTAAGGTGATAAAACTGTTAAATGCTAGGTCGATGCATGCTCATCTCCTACGAGTAGCTTTATGTTACTCACCCCTATGTTACTAGGGTATATTTCAGGTACAGGACTCAAGACTTGAAGATTTCATTGCCTTGGATCGTTTGGTAGGTTTATGTATCAAACTTGTATTCTTTGATTCTACGTATGTAAAGTGTACATAAGAACACTCCTTTTAATGCATTTGACATATAGGACATGAGGCCAAGGGCCAAGCAAGTTTATATTTGCACTTGTATTCAATTGGTGCCATATTTTGCTTGAAAATGTATTTTTATCAACTATGGAGGCTTTGATGCTAAAACTTGTTAATGGAATATAAAGAGGCTTTAGGCCATGTTGGTACATCTATTTTATTATATTGCATGCACTTGTATACTCACTTTGGCAAACAACACCATCCTTGATGAAACAAAAACTCTAAGTAGCATTTTTAGGGAGCTTTACCCTATTCTGTTCTAGGGGCATTTCGGGTATTTCACAATGCATTTTTTTCATTTTTCCTCACGAGTCACGTAGAAAACTCAATTTTGAGGGGGGTTTCTTCTTTGTGTTTTTCCAGAAATGCCAACTTGGCCCTCAAAAATCCATATTTGTCCGAAAAATCCTTGCTGCCAGGTTTTACAGATTTTTAGTGCAAATATACTTAGTATTATTCATCGACTTTTTTTTGAAAAGTGTGACGACCGATCCGAAACTTCCGGGGGTCTTGTGGGTGTCTTTTAAGATTGCATTTTCAATTTAGGCAATTTAAAAACCTCCCGAAGCCCTATTTCCTTTCTTTGGGCAGTAGCTCGGAGAAATTTTTACCCCCTTGACCAGATTTTCTTGGGGGCATTCTGGGTATTTTGCAATGCATTTTTTTTTTTTTTGTTTCCGTTCTCAATCGGGGTAGGAAACTTGATTTTAGGAGCGGTTTCTTCTTTGAGTTTTTCCAGAAAAGTCCGTTTAGATGCCTGTTTTTACTCTCAGTTGCAGTAGTAGTGGGTTGACGGCACTGTAGCTGTCACGGCCTTCGTCGGGCCGCCGCGACGTCGATTTTATTTTTGACCTTTCTCCCTCATCCGGACTCCAAATAAAGTGAATTTTTTTTTTGAAATTGATTAGTTTTTCATTGTCTTCCTAGTGGTATGCTCGATAACACTTGAATTTACCTTTTTTAAAATGACTATTTTGCCTCTAAGTTCCTTTTTGTCCGTTTTTGAAATGACACTTCCGCATTTGTTTTCTTTTGGGTTCCATGACCTCATTGAGGGTCACATTGGTGTCTTAGAGACGCATTGTATTTCTAGAGACCGTTGTTTCACCATTCGCTTCCGCATTTCGGATCCGTTATCGGGTCATCTTTTGGTCATCACTGACGCACCGGGTTTACAAAAATTGGGCCGTCACAAGTGGTATCAAAGCTCCCAGGTTTGAATACCTTGCGACAATGGGTTTTGGGTGCATATCATATTTCTGTTGCTTTATTTTACATGCTTATATGTTTCATGATAACATGTTTTGGTTTGATAACATGTTTAGGTGCTTATGTGCTATACGTGGTATGCTATCTGTTTAACTTGTTTTGATTCCAATATAAAGAGCATGACATATGATGTATGCTAGATTAGATTCACATATACATAGTTGTGTTGTATATTTGGCATGACACGGGATTGGTCATTGAGGCACGAATTGAGGTTGATGGTGATTGTAGTCACGGTTGTATTGTAGTTTAGGTTGTTGTTAACCTAGAGTTAGTTTTGAGGTAGGTGGAGAGACACCTTTTGTTTAAGCTCTAGTGGAGTGAGTCATTAGGCACAACCGTAGTACTGGATTTGTTGATTTTAGGCCATGGTTAGGTTTTGGACCTTTTGGGATCCTTGGTTGTTTTGGAAGGTTCCTCTAAGATTGCAATTTTCATGGGCGGGTACGTTGTGGGCGGGTGCATGGCACTGTTATGCTACCGTACTGGCAAGCTACGAGTGCAGTTCGGATGGAATCAGCGTTGGGTTTTGTTCCGACAGGTGTAGTCCTTTTGATCGATAATGATGATGGTTGTTTTGGGGATCAGTCGTAGTGATCGATTTGGTTGTCTAATTATATGGCTAGAGTAGTCATTTCATTTAAGTTCTCCTTGCATGATAACGTTTTTGGGATCAAGTCGATTGATTGATGTTTTGGGTAGAGAGAGCATTACATTGTTAGTGTCACTTGTGGTGTCACCCTTAGATTCAGAGATGGATTGTTAGAGTCTTACCATTATGGTAAGGGCTCACATTTATTTTGAGAAAGGTTGTTGTTGCGTTATTTTATGGAGACAGTTATGGCTAGGGCCGATCATTCCTTCTACCTAGACACTCTAGACACTCTAGGACACGATGTCCATAGGGTTCATTGTTGCATCACTTTTATTTTCTACAGTTTCATTTACTACCATGTTAGTAGTATGATTTATGCTATTGTGATGCATATGTAGGTGGAGGTCTATCTACATTTGCTTTCTTGTTATATGGCTTTAGCATGCCTTCTTTATATGCTTAGAGATGCCATGTTATTACTGCATTTTTGTGACATGACTTTTGTGCTTACGTGGAGACGTGCCGCATGTACCTTTAGTTTTATCTATGTGAGTAGATTTATTTATTTGGTAGTTGCATTCCTTGTCATATGCATGACTTCCGTGTTTGATTCTCCTTTTTGTTTCCATCAGTCGTACGTAGTATGTCCGATTGTGTTGTGAGATTCCTTATAGAGGAGTTGTCACATTTGTTTGGTCTTGAGCTGTCCATTTCTTTAAGGTGGGAAGTGGGAGAATGGGATTCCTCTTCTTTCTTGGTTCATGGTTGGAACTTCACAAGGAGTGAGTCTCTTCTCTTCATTGCCTTGTGCGCAGTTTTGGGGTTGGTTGGTCCGTGAGGATCATTGTTGTCATTTTGAGTCTTTAGTGAGGATTTGATAGATTTTGGTCGACTTACTTTCATGTAGGGGGTGAAGTCTTTGACCTTGTTGTCATTCATTTCAGAGGTGGAGTCGTGGTGTTATCCTTCTTAGGACTGGTGGTTTCCTTTCCTTCGTGTCTTTCCTTGGGGAGTTTTGCCATGGTTATTGAAGGAGTTGTGGTGCTCAGAGTGAGTTGATTGGTGTGAGATCATTTTATGGGGACTTGCGTCCATATCATTGAGGATTTATTTAATTCGTGAGGTGAACTCGCTACTCTTTTGAGAATGTCCTTTGGAGACTTGTTTTATTTTTTTTGAGACCTAGATGTGGTTGACCCTTAGGAGAAGTTTTGAAAGATCGCCGTTGGATTTGGCTTGTTTATAGAGTTTTCTCGTCCTAGTTATGGCTAGGCATAGTTTTGAGGAATTGTAGTTCCAGTGATTGATTGTGAATTGAAATTAAAGAATTTTGATTTAGCTTGGCGATGCCAAGCACGGTTTTGAGAGATTCGTTTTGTGACTTTGGTTGTCAGGACTTGATGTGTGTACCACTTAGTGGACTTGTATTTTAAGGATTTGGTCATCCGTAGTAGGGATTTTGATCTGATGTTTGATTTCAGCGTGGTTTCGTAGTTGATCTGTGTCAGGATGATATCTGGGATTTCGGAGATGATGTTTTGATTGTTAGACTTTGGACTCTTGATTGAGGTTGCTAATAGGAGTATTTTGAGGCGTTGGAGTTGTTGGTTTTGTGGTATTGAGGACTTAGGACCTTAAGCTTAGTGGTGCCTATGACATTATTGTCAGAGTTTTGGGATTAGCTACCCCAACTCTCATAAGATGCCTGGTTCCCGTAGTGCTTTTGGTAATGATGATTCACGACATTGATGTCATTTGTATCAAGAGGTTTCATGGGTAAACCTAGTGGGGGGCAGGTTATGAATTAGTGCCTTATACTGTCATGCTACCTTACTGACGAGTAAGTGTGGGCGGGTTCTAGTCGCTATTCGTACTGCCATGTTGTCCTTGTTTTGTACTTTGATTTGATCTGTGATGATCTTAGAGTTCTTTTTGGGTTTTTTTTGGATAGGTATGATGGTTGATCAGGAGAAATGCTTACGGTTGTTGTCTTCTGTTCCTTTGTCTGGCGTTGGGTTCTGTGAGTGACCTTTGACTTGTCGTGTGGCCATGCAGTCATTTTTCTTTTGAGAGGTTGTCCAGTCGTAAGCACGTGGGTGCAAATGTCATTGGCTTAAGCGTTGTCTTTCAGCCTTGGGGTTATTTTCGTTGTATGTTGTTTGGGGTACTCGGAGATGTACTTCGTAGTTATCCTAGTTTTGCCTTTTGTTTTGTTGGGGCTAGATTTCGGGGACGAAATCCCTTTAAGGTGGGAAGGTTGTAATGACCCAGTCATTTTCTTCCTTTTCCTTTTTTCCTCAAATATTGTGGATAAATTTTTTCCGTTGTCTTGTCTTTTCTGTGGATGGTTTTTCGTCGCTTAATGTCATCTCGAGTGCTCAAAATTGGTTTCTGAGACTTTTTCATGTGAATTGACAACTTCCTTTGAGGACCGAGTCATTTTCACATTTTTCGTTTTTGGACACTATGCGCTATTTCGTCTTTTTCCCTATTCTATCATTTTTCCTATTTCGTCTTATCTCTGTTTGTCAGTTTTTGTCACAACCTCACTTCTTGTGCTCGGAGTTGGTTTTTGACTTCACGTATCCTTATCGTGAGTGGTTTCCACGAAATATGTATCTTTACTTTTGCAATAAAGTACTCTGGTTGCTCCTGGTGCCCATAGGGGCATGGATGCATAAATCTTTGGAATTAATTTCATTTCTTGGGGTGTTTTTCATAAAGATCTTTTGAAGATATTTTATTTCAAGGGCATCTAAGAAAATATCTTTTGGAAGATATTTTCATTCTGGGGCAGTTTCGCAGTTAACCCTTTTTGTAAGGGCCATTGTGCAATTAACCAAAGTTATTGCAAAATGTCTCGTCTGGAGCCTGGATCCTTGTACGGGATTCATTTTTACTTTTTGTTGACTTGAAAATTCATAGAATTCCATTCTGGTCATTTTTCTACAGTTTTAGAGTTTCTGGACCCGGTTGCCGCCGAGCTTGTTCAGGGCATAACTTTCTGCTCGGGACTCGGTTTTTGACGCTATTTCTTCCGTTGTTCATATTTTCTCATTTTGAATCTTTTTGTTCATGGAGTTTTTCCATTTGAGCGCGTTTACTCAAAATCCACTTTTCCGAACCCGGCGGTGCCCTTTCGGGGCACTTTTTGTGATTTACTATAAATAGGTGCCTTAAAGAAGAAAAATCAGATTTTCTTCTTCTTTCTCCTCTCCTTGCACAACCAAAGGCAGCCATGGATGCCCATGGAGCTGCCATATTCTCTCTCCTCCTTTAACCTACTTTTCCTAAGTGAAAATCTTTCGGCCTTTGCATTTGTTGCTCGCCTCGTCGTGCTCTACCGTTACCCTTTATTAGAAACCATTTCTGACCAAATTTTGAGTTTGGGATTTAGGCCAAGTTTGGATTTTCATGGGCCTTCTTGGAGATTCATATAGATCGTGTTGTCCCCAACAAAACCTAGGAGTTTCGTCGGATTCGAAGCTGTTTCATTTTGATGGCTTTTGAGATTTAATCTCAAATTAAGGTAGGGGGTGTCTTAGGATTATATTTGTGTTGTATTGATGATTATATATGCTTATACAACTTGTATGCATGTTTTGTATAAATCTTGGAATTTAATTTTAATTAATTTCTTTGTAAAGGATTTAATGCTCAAGGATATGTATGACTTGGAATTGAATTGTAACATGCTAGAAAATTATGCTTGGATATGTTGGTTAACATATATTAAATTTGGCTCATTTGATTAAGAGTTACAACTTTTATTTAATATTTATCTTTAGTGAAAGTTTAATTCACATGGTTGTATCAAGCATGAAATCAAGTTGTAATGTGGTATTTAAATAGGCCTTGGCATGTTCTCTAACATAGATTAAATTGAGGGCATTTGGAATTGTTTAAAAATCTAGAGGAAATTAATTAATTAGCTTGATTAATTTTGTTTTAAGTGCTTTAATCACTTAAATTGTCATTTGATGTTATATATGTGATGACCATGACATGTCCTTCAATATATATTAAATTTAGGTTATTTGGGACTAACTTGGAATTTAGAGAATTTAACTATTTATGTTTAATTAAATTCCATTTTATTACTCCATAGATTTAATTGCATTTTGGAAGTTATTTTTATATTTAAATCATGGATTTGGATTTGGTGTATGTTTACTTGATTACTTTTGAGTATTGGATAACATAGTTGTTACTTTTATATTCATGAGAATATGTTTTTCCTAATTGAATATATTGTTGCTATGTGTAAGGAATTGCACACTTTGTATTTGACATCTTTCATACCATAGTAGTTGTAGAGTTTAAGCATGTATTGTATATGTTTCCAAAATTTGGGTTGTGCTTAGTAAATGGTTGATATCTTATATATACATGTTGATATATCTACGTTGTTGCACAATTTGTTGATGTTGAAAACTTGGGGGTGTCGTTGTTGGCTACCGCTAGGACTTGGTTCTAGTACGGGGGATTGTCCCTCTATATAGTCTAGTGCGCACATAGGGAGGTTACCCATGGGCTAGTAACCCTAAAATAACTATGTTGTCGGTCTTATCCGACGTGATGTCCGAGTATCCACTTTGTTTGATTTTATATTTCATTTCAAGTTGATAACTAGATGATATCGCAACTTGTGGTTCCTTATTTGATTTCCTATTTTGAGCTTAAGATGTAACTTTGTGGAAGCATGCTTTGTACATTGTATTGGAAGTTCCATTGTCGGTTAAATTGCATTGATATCATAAATTGTATTTTGATGTTCAAATGTAGTTTAGGAATGATCCTATAGATTCATTTTGAACATAGACATTAGGTGGCAAGACCCACTCTTGTTGTTTTCGTATTTTGGATTTCAAGTTGAAGACTTTGAGAATCTATATCTAGTTGCTTTGTATAACATATTTCCATGTTGTTTGAATTGCATGAACAATGTGACTATGCTAGAAATGATCTAGGTAGCTTAGGATGATCCCTGAGTCTCACTTGACATAGACGTTAGGTGGCATGAGCCACTTTAACATGTTTCACCCTAAGGTGATAAAGCTGTAAAACGCTAGGTTGATGCATGCTCATCTCCTACCTGTAGCTTTATGTTACTCACCCCTACGTTACTAAGGTATATTTCAGGTACAGGACTCAAGACTTGAAGATTTCATTGCCTTGGATCGTTTGGTAGCTTTATGTATCAAACTTGTATTCTTTGATTCTACGTATGTAAAATGTACATAAGAACACTCTTTTTAATGCGTTTGACTTGTAGGACATGAGGCCAAAGGCCAAGCAAGTTTATATTTGCACTTGTATTCAATTGGTGCCATATTTTGCTTGAAAATGTATTTTTATGAACTATGGAGGCTTTGTATGCTAAAACTTGTTAATGGAATGTAAAGAGGCTTTAGGCCATATTGGTACATGTATTTTATCATATTGCATGCACTTGCATACTCACTTTGGCAAACAACACCACCTTTGATGAAACAAAAACTCTAAGTAGCATTTTTAGGGAGTTTTACCCTATTCTGTTCTAGGGGCATTTCGGTACTTCACAATGCGTTTTTTTCATTTTTCCTCCCCGGTCACGTAGAAAACTCAATTTTGAAGGGGGTTTCTTCTTTGTGTTTTTCCAGAAAATGCCAACTTGACCCTCAAAAATCCATATTTGTCTGAAAAATCCTTGCTGCCAGGTTTTACAGATTTTTAGTGCAAATGTACTTGGTACTATTCATCGACTTTTTTTTGAAAAGTGTGACGACCGATCCGTAACTTCCGGGGGTCTTGTGGGTGTCTTTTAAGATTGCATTTTCAATTTAGGCAATTTAAAAACCTCCCAAAACTCTATTTCCTTCCTTTAGGCAGCAGCTCGGAGAAATTTTTACCCCCTTGACCAGATTTTCTTGAGGGCATTCTGGGCTTTTTACAATGCATTTTTTTTTTTTTTTTTTGTTTTCGTTCGCAATCGGGGTAGGAAACTTGATTTTAGGGGTGTTTTCTTCTTTGAGTTTTTCCAGAAAAGTCCGTTTAGATGCCCGTTTTTACTCTTAGTTGCAGCATTAGTGGGTTGACGACACTGTAGCTGTCACGGCCTTCGTTGGGCCGCCGCGACGTCGATTTTGTTTTTGACCTTTCTCTCTCATCCGGACTCCAAATCAAGTGAATTTTTTTTTTGAAATTGATTAGTTTGTCATTGTCTTCCCAGTGGTGTACTCAGTAGCACTTGAATCCATTTTTTGCAAAATGACCATTTTGCCCCTAGGTTCCTTTTTGTCCGTTTTTGAAATGACACTTCCGCATTTGTTTTCCTTTGGGTTCCATGACCTCATTGAGGGTCACATTGGTGTCTTAGAGACGCATTATATCTTTAGAGACCATTGTTTCACCTTTCGCTTCCGCATTTCAGATCCGTTATCGGATCATCTTTTGGTCATCACTGACGCACCGGGTTTACAAAACTTGGACCGTCACAAAAACGGTGATAGTATGGGGTTTAAAACTCTTGAAAAACACCATGATTGACTAGCACCACTAAAAAAAAAAAAAATGGTTGTCACTGGAGAAGGAAAAAAAAAAAAAAAAAAAAAGGTGCTTTGAAAAACGAGGAAAAAAAAAAAGTTGCGTGAAAAAGAGAGAGAGAAAAAAAGGAAGTGAAAAAAAAAAACGGAGAGAAAAAAAAAAAAAAAAAGGAAAGAAAAGTGCGTGAGAGAAAAAAAAAATGAAAGAAAGGAAAAAATAGCTTGAAAAAAAACGAAGGAAAAAAAAATTGGTGAAAAAAAAAAAAGGAAAGGAAAAAAAAAAACAAATTGGTGAAAAGTAGGAAAAAAAAGAAGGGAAGGAAAAAAATTAGTGAGAAAAAAAGAAAAAAAAGGAAAAAATTTTGTGAAAAGATCAAAAAAAAAACAAAGAAGGGGAAAAAAAAAATCGTGAAAAAAATGGAAAAAAAAAAAGGAAAGGAAAAAAAAAATCGTGAAAAAAAGTGAGAAAAAACGTGGAAAAAAAAAAAGTGGAAAAAAAAAGGAAAGAAAAAAAAAAAGAGAAAAAAAAAGGAAAAAGAAAAAAAAAAAAAAAAGAGAGAGAGAGAGAAATCATACCGGAGGTTGTAATATGAGAAATCTTCAGAGACTATTGGAATTGATATCAAACCCTATAATATTGGAGGTATATATAGGCAACAAAATACATCCTATTTGTATTTGGATTTGTATAATTCAGTTCAAATAGGAAAGTAAAATTCCAATCGAAAGTTGGATAGAAAAGCGAAAGAGGAAATCTTACAATCCAAAGTTAGATAAAAAAAAATAAAAATAAAAATAAAATAAAAATTAAAGAAGAAAAAGAAGAAGAAGAAGAAGAAGAAGAAGAAGAAGAAGAAGAAGAAGAGGAAAGTTGGATACTTCAAGTCCCATTTGAAAAAGAAGACTAGTCCTATCAAACTTGGGACTTGAAGATAGGATAATTTGTAAATACTAAAATTTTAGTGGGCTTTGGTTTTGACAAATGGACCCATTAAATATGGGCCTAATGTTTAATTAAGTTATTTAATTGGCCCAAGCTTGGTCCACTTAAATTATTTAATTAACCCAGCCCAGATGGTTAAATAAACAGATAATTATTCCTAATAAAATATATTTAGAATAATTATTTTTAAGGATAATCATCATAATATAACCGGCCCCAGTTATTATTTTATCTTTATCAGGAGATGACACGTGTCATCATCCTATTAATCCAAGAAGCTTATAAATAGAAGTCTGAAGGAAGAAGGAAGGGGTACACAAATTCAGAAGTCTAGAAATCTAGAAACTCAAAAATCCAGAGACTCAGAAGTCAGAGACACAAATTCATAATCCAAACCCAAAAGCGAAGAACATCAAGCATAGCCAAAGACATGTCATTCTTCATCAAATTCCACGGTGATCAACTACAAGTACAGCCAAAGACATGCCGTTCGTCAACCAAATTCCACGGTGATCAACAACAAGCACATCAAATCGTGTTGTTCTTCATCCAAATTCCACGGTGATTCAAGATCAAGCTCACGTAGCCCTTGGATCTAACAAACAAAAAAGGAAATCGAATCAGATGATCTTATTCTTTGTAAAGAATACTACAGAGGATTGTACTCCAATATTTCTAAATTAATAAAATATTCTATTTGCTCCCAATTTTGTTTCTTATTTGCAGATTACAAATTTTGTGTGTACAATGTAATTTAAGCTAGAAATGATCTAAGGTAGCTTAGGATGCTCTTTGAGTCCCATCTTGACATAGACGTTAGGGGGCATGAGCCTCTTTAACTTGTTTCACCTTAAGGTGATAATTTTGTAAAATGCTAGGTCGATGCATGCTTATTTCCTACGAGTAGCTTTATGTTACTCACCCCGAAGTTACTGAGGATTTGTTTCAGGTACGAAGGCTTGGTTTGTTTAGCGCTTCATTCCTTGGATGATTTGTAACTTTTAAGTTTCCATTTCATGCAAATGTTAGTATGAAATGTCATTTTGAAGCCTTATATGTCAAAACTTATATCCTTGATTTCAAATATGTAATGTGAACCTAAGTACACTTTTTGGATGCTTATTTTGTATGTATGACATGAGGCCAAGGGCCATTAATTCTAAAGTTTACAAATATGTTTTTTTAAAACTTGAGATTTTAGTACTTGGTACTATTCATCAACTTTTTTTTTTGAAAAATGTGTCGACCGATCCAAAACTTCCGGGGGTCTTGTAATGTATTTTAAGATTGCATTTTCAATTTAGAGAATTTAAAAACCTCCCAAAGCCTTATTTCCTTTCCTTTGGGAGTAGCTCGAAAAGATTTTAAACTTCTTGACCTGATTTTCTTGGGGGTATTCTGGGCATTTTATAGTGCATTTTCTTTGTTTCCATCCACATTGTCGGGTAGAAAACTTAATTTGGGGGGGGGGGGGTGTTTCTTCGTATTTTTCCAGAAAAATTCATTTGATGGCCCGTTTTTGCTCTCAGTTGTGGACAGATCCTGTAGCAGTTTTTTGACCCTTTTGACCTCTTTTGATCTAAGGGTAATTTGGGTATTTCATAGTGAGTTTTTTTTTCGTTTTCTTCCGCGTTGTTGGGTAGAAAACTTGATTTTGGGGAGGAAGGGGGGTTCTCTTTGTGTTTTTCCAGAAAAATTTGTTTTAGACCTCATTTCGGCTCTCAGTTCTGGCTGGAACTTTTCTTCACCTAGCATGTCATGATGCTTGTCGGGGTGCTCGTGGGGTGCTCGTCTCGACGTCGTGACATTGATTTTGTTTTTGCTTATTCTCCTTCGTCCGGACTCCAAATCGAGTGAATTTTTTTTTAACTTGATTAATTTTTCACTGTCTTTCCAGCAGTGTGCTCGGTTGCACCCAGATCTTCCTGGATAATTACCAGTTTACCTTTTTAGCCTTAAGGGCTCATTTTTCTTCGTCATGCTGTTTCTCCTTCGTCCGGACTCCAAATCATGCGATTCTTGAGTCCATCTTGATTAGTTTTTCATTGTCTTTCTTGCAGTGTGCTCAGTGGCACCCGAATCTATATTTTTAGAAATTACTATTTTGCCCCTGGGGGCTAAATTGGTACTTTTTCGATCTTTTGTTTCCGTGTCAGTTCTCATTGAGTTCCAGACCTCATGAGAGGTCATCAAAGTGTCTTAGAGGCATGTTGTGCCTTGGGAGACTGTTGTCTTGTTTCTTGCTTCCGCATCTAGATTCGTTATCGGGTCAATTTTCGGTTTATCATAGGATGCACTAGCTTGAAGATTCAGGGCCATCACAGGTGGTATCAGAGCTCCTAGGTTTGAATACCTTGGACGATGGGCTTTGGGTGCATATTACGTTTTTATTTCTTTGTTTTACGTGTTTATATGCTTCATGATAACATGTTTTGGTTTGATAACATGTTTATGTGCTTACGTACTACATGTGGTATGCCGTTTGTTTAGTATGATTGTATTTCGTTGTAAAGAGCATGATATATGATGTATGCTAGGTTAGACTTGTATATGCATAACTGTTTTGCATATTTGGCATGACATGGGATTGGTCATTGAGGCAAGAGTTGAGATTGATGGTGATTATAGTTACAGTTTCACTGTAGTTTAGGTCATTATTAATCTAGCATCAGTTTTAAGGTAGGTGGAGAGACACCTTTTGTTTAGGCTCTCGTGAGTTGAGTCATTGAGCGTAGCCGTAGGGCTGGATTTGTTGGCTTTAGGCAGTGATGAGGTTATGGACCACTTAGGATCCTTGGTTATTTTGGAAGGTTCCTCTGAGATTACAATTTAAGTGGGCGGGTACATTTGTGGGCGGGTGCATAGCACTGTCAAGCTACCTTACTGGCTAGCTACGAGTGCAGTTTAGATGGAATCGGCGTTGGTTTTTGTTTCGTTAGGCGTAGTACTTTTGGTCAATGATTGATGGTCATTTTAGGGACGATTCTTGAGATTGATTTGGTTGTTGATGGTATGGCTATAGTTGCCATTTTATTTGAGTTCTCCTTACATGATAAAGCTTTTGTGGTCGAGTCGATTGATCAATGTTTTGGGTTGGTGAGAGCATTGCATCGTTAGTGTCATTCCTAGTGTCACCTTTAGATTTGGAGATGGATGTAAGCAAATTCAACGATATTTAAAATACATGGTTCTAATGCATAAATATTGTTTAGAAACATACCTACCATCTTTAGCCGTTTGTGTTTGAGAGCAACTATTATAGAAGCACTCTGATACACAGAAACACTTCACCACACAGAAACACTCTTCAACCCTCTACCTTTATCTGTGAAACTGAATGATGGTTTCAGACCTTTCTTTCACGTATATATATAGAGGGTTGGGACCATTTCTAAGCATTGCCAAGAGGAGACATGTTGGTTCTATCAACCAACACATCCCTCTGTAATTAAATAACTGTTATGATACAACGTTACATCTCCTAAATATGGATAATAAAATAATTTTAAAAAAATTAAGATTAATTATTATAATAAGACCATTAAATTCTTACATTCTCCCACTTGGTCTTATAATCATAATTAATATATATATATATATATATATATATATATATATATTTTATGAAAAAATATTTTGAAATAATGTTGGTGTGCACACTTTAAATAAATTATCTATATTTAGAAAATCATTGTACCAAACAACTTCCATGAAGTCCTTACAAGTATACCAATATTGGATCAAGGACGTTATTATATTATTTAATAATATAGGACATCAATGGTCACAAACATTAATACACTCGACTTCAAGATTATACATAAATACCGCATATGGTAAACAATAAAGTATTATGCCATGCTTCGGTCCTACCGCGTCTCAATAAGGACACATCATGTCTCATAAATGACACTTATAATTTTCCATACACACGTGCACCAATATGGAAAACTAAATAAATAAGAATAACATAATATAAGAAACTGTGATCACAAATACAAATGTGTTTACAACCAAATCAAAAAATAACCTCCCACTAACTAAGTAAATCAAAGCTATCAATAATACCCATATGAGCAACATACTCATTATATAGCTTAGGCGGCAACCCTTTAGTAATGGGATCAACAATCATTTGCTGTGTACTAATGTGCTCAATGGACAAAAGCTGGTTCTGAATCCTCTCTTTTACAACAAGGTATTTAATATCTATATGTCTAGATTTTCCTAAACTTTTGTTGTTCTTTGAATACATAATCGGAGTGGAATTGTCACAGAAAATCATCAGTGGTTTAGAAATAGAATCTACAACCATAAGTCTTGAGATGAGGTTCCGTAACCATAATACATGACAAGTGGCCTCATAACATGCAATAAACTTTGCCTCCATGGTGGATGAAGCTGTTAATGTTTGTTTAATACTTTCCATGAAATTGCTCCTCCAGCCATCATGACGATAAATCCTAAAGTGGATTTCATGCTATCTTGACAACCAGCAAAGTCAGAGTCTATATAACCCATCACTTCAAGCCTGTCGGTCCTTCTATATATGAGCAAATGGTTCTTTGTCTTTTGCAGGTACCTCATTACTTTCTTTGCCGTTCTCCAATGATCCATGCTAGGATCACTTTGGTATCTGCTTAGCATACCAACAGCAAATGATATATCTGGCCGTGTGCAAACTTGAGCATACATCAAACTCCCAATTGCAGATGCATAAGGAATGTTTTTCATTTGCTCCCACTCAAGGTCATTTCTCGGACACTGGAATTTACTAAATTTATCACCCTTTACCATAGGGGCAATTCCACCTTTACAGTGTTGCATATAGAATCTTTTAAGAACCTTTTCTATATAGGCTCTTTGTGACAATCCAAGAATCCCACTAGATCTATCTCGATGAATCTCAATGCCAATGACAAATGAGGCTTCACCAAGATCTTTTATTTCAAAACTTTGAGATAAAAAATGTTTAGTCTCATGTAACAGGCCAATGTCACTACTAGCAAGTAATATATCATCAATATACAACACTAGAAAAATGAACTTACTCCCACTAACTTTCATATAAATGCACTCATCAAAAATATTTTCTTTAAACCTATATGAAGTAATTATCTCATCAAATTTTATGTACCATTGTCTTGATGCTTGTTTTAACCCATAAATAGATTTTCTTAACTTGCACACCATATGTTCTTTGTCCTCAATTTCATAACCCTCGGGTTGTTCCATATAAACTTCGTCGAGCAAATCACCATTTAGGAATGCAGTTTTTACATCCATTTGATGTAATTCCAAATCAAAATGAGCTACTAATGCCATTAAGATTCTAAAAGAGTCTTTCTTTGAAGCAGGAGAAAAAGTTTCTTTATAGTCGATACCCTTTTGTTGAGTAAAATCCTTAGCAACAAGTCAGGCTTTATATCTTTCGACTTTACCTTTTAAGTCTCGTTTAGTTTTAAATACCCATTTACAGCCAATGGGTCTGACTCCCTCTGGTAAGTTAACTAGATTCCAAACTTTATTATTTTTCATAGAATCTAACTCATCTTTCATTGCATCTGACCATTGTTGAGCAAAAGTGCTACTTCTGGCTTCTAAAAATGATAGTGGATCATCTTCTTTACCAATGTTGAACTCAATCTCTTGTAGATAAACTTCATAGTCATCTGGAATAGCACTTTTCCTTTCTCTCCTTGATTTTCGTAATGGCAAGTCAACTATTGGTTCATTTGAGACTTCTTCTATGTGAGGTGTTTGCTCTTCAGGCTCTTGATGACTTAAATCACCACCTTGCATGGTAGTGAGTGGGACAACTATGTTATCCCGAGGAACTAAATTTATATTTCGATTTTCCTCAAATACCATGTGCCTGGGCTTTATACTCCTACTGGTATAACCATTCTCAATGAACCTAGCATTTAGGGTCTCAATAAGTTTGGTACTATGTGATGGATAATAAAACCTATAACCTTTTGACCTTTCTGGATATCCTACAAAATAACAACTGACTGTTCTGGGATCAAGTTTCCTTTCATGTGGGTTGTATAATTTAGCCTCTGCTGCACATCCCCAGATACGTAAGTGATTTAAACTGGGTTTTCTTCCTATACACAACTCAAAAGGAGTCTTTGAAACTGCCTTAGACGGCACTTGATTTAAGATATATGCAGCAGTCCTAAGAGCTTCACCCCACAAAAAATCTGGTAAAGATGAATTTCTCATCATAGTTCGCACCATATCTATAAGAGTGCGATTCCTTCGTTCAGCTACACCATTTTGCTCAGGGGTACCCGGCGTGGTGTACTGTGCAACTATACCACACTCTTGTAGATACTTAGCAAATGGCCCTCGATTACGACTTATATGATCGTGCCTTCCGTAGTATTCACCACCATAATCAGATCGTACTACTTTAATTTTCTTATCAACCTGACGCTCGACTTCTGTCTTATAAATTTTAAAAATATCCAGTGCCTCAGATTTCTCACCAATTAAGTACACATAACCATAACGAGAATAATCATCAATAAATGTAATAAAGTATTTTTTCCCGTTTAGTGTAGCAGGAATGAAAGGACCACATATGTCTGTGTGTATAAGCTCTAAGAGGCCATTACTTCTAGTAGCACCCTTATGTATAGACTTGGTTAACTTTCGTTTAGCACAATTAATGGATATGCCATAGTCTGAAAAATCTAATGTGTTCAGAACACCTTCTCTAACCAATCTTTTTAATCTCTCTCTAGAGATATGACCTAAATGCCTATGCCATAACATAGAAGAAGAATCATTGGTAAGACTACGTTTGGTACTCACATTAAAAGACAAAAGAGATTGTGAAAAAATTGGGTCAAGATTTAGAAGATAAAGACTATCAACTAATGAACCAGAACTAATAAATTTGGAATCATAAAAGATATTGATATTACGATTACTAAAACAAAATTCATAGTTCAACATATCAAGTTTAGGTACAAAGATCAAATTTTTGGACATTGAAGGAACATACAAAACATCTTCTAACTCTAATACAAAATCATTACTAAGGACAAGACGAACAACTCCCACAGCTTTAACTTGTGCTTCTACCCCATTACCCATGGTGAGTGTCCTTTGATTGGGATTGATTTTTCGGCTCCTTATGAATCCTTGCAAGGAATTAGAAATATGAATAGTAGCCCCGGAATCAATCCACCAAGTATTTGGCAGAACAATGGCTAAATTAGATTCTGAGCACACTAGACAATGGGTGCTACCTTTCTTTGCTAACCAGTTTTTGTAACTAAAGCATTCCTTTTTGACATGGCCTCGTTTGTGACACCAAAAGCATTGAACTTTCTTTTTCTCCACTTTATGTACCTGACTGGGTCCAACATCATTAACCTTTATACCCCTTTTCCCAGTTTTCTTATTATTTTTCTTGACTGTTTTCTGATCCACAATGTGTGCCATATCGGGCTTATTGTGTCAAGTTTGCTCTTCCTCTTGTGTACACATACTAATTAGTTATGTTAATTTCCACTTATCTTTCTGCGCATTATAAGTAGTTTTAAAAATATCGAATTGGCAAGAAGAGAAGTCATAATAAAGTGGATTAGAAAAGAGTCATTAACTTCCATATCCAGATTTTTCAATTGACATGCAATATCAGTCATTTTCATAATATGCTCATGCACACCACTTAGACCATCATATTTTGCGGTTACTAATTGGATTATAAGAGTGCTAGCCAGTGACTTAGTTGAAATAGTAAAATGTTCTTCTAGAGCCTTAAGGTAATCCTTAGCCAATGGTTTATCAGGAATGGAACCCCTAATATATTTAGGAATATTATTCTTAATATACATTAGACTAAGTCTATTAGACCTGTCCCATTTATCCATTCCTTTTTCACCTTTGCACCATTAGTGTCTGTAGGCTTAGGTAGTTTATCTGACCTAATGGCTAAGTCTAAATCCCCAAGTCCCAAATTAAAAATTATTTCATCTTTCCAGTCCGAGAAATTAGGCCCATTCAGGGCTTCACACACGGTAATGAACCAACTGCCATAACATAAAATATAATTCACATAAAATCAAAATAATTAAGGCCATAATTAAATAGTTTAATTGATGGGAAACAATCAAACTTTCCAGAATCAATATATAATGCCTCAAAATAATTGATTCTGAATGGGATCAACATCACATTCAACAATATTTCCTTTGGGCCAATATTGTTAAGTGTCAGTCTCCCACTAGTGAAATAAATTTCACCTTTGAGACTAATTAATCATAGATAATACAATATCAAAAATAAATTCCTTTGGGAATAGTATATTATCTATTATATATTCTACATTAATTATCTTAATCTGTTTAATTGGACAAATCTCAATAATCCACCTTTGGGTTTGATCATTACTCGTCTCTACTAAACGCAATTCAAATCCTTCAACCTTAGAAAAAACATAATTTTACCACTAGCCTCAAATACTATTGAAATTATTATGAGTGTGTCACTTTGGTGACTAAACACCCAATCTAATTTCATTAACATTTGTGCATAAGATTTAAAATGATTCAATTTTCCCAAATGAATCTGCCTAATATACAAGTATGCATCAAAATTAAACATTAAGCAATACGCATAATTATATTTATTATGCCAACTTGAATATATTTATATAATAATGATACCATTTAAATCATTTATTATATTTATTTATAACTAGATAAATGATAACAAAAACAACATGGTATCATTTACAAATAATTCATAACACTTATAATAATATATTACTATATCTCGCACAACCATTGAGGCATGAGAATTTTATTTATTTATTTATTTATTTTTTTTAAGATCAAAGATTTTGCACATTGAATTAATCTATTTGGTCATTTTTTTTTTTTTTTTTTGAAAAAAAAAAAAAACAATATTGGTCATTATACTTGTTTAAAACACTTGTTGAAAACAATATGTACGGCCCACACAAAATCCAATGGTAGTCTGTACTGGATTTGGTGACTAATGCCATCAGTTCCCCTTACATACCATCACCACACAGACCCAACTAACTTTCTAAGGCCTTAATGCTCCCACATGGGTCAAGTTTACATTATACTGTTATACATAGTGCCGTACATATATAAATTGTTTCTATCATTTTTATAGTTGCGTGTATATATATATATACACACATGAAACTGACTAGAGTTTCATTCCAAAAACACACACATATACTGATTAGAGTTTTATACATAGTGTTGTGTGTATATATATATATATATATATATATATTATTTCTATCACTTTTATAAATGCATATAAAATTGTTGCCATCTTTTAAGGTGGTGTCCCATAAACACAAGAATTCTCAACCCATAAAGCACGCATACCAATTTCATTACCAAGATAAACCCAGTATAAAATAATAATTAAAAAAAAAAAAAAATTTGTTGAATCAGTTTAAGTATATGTATGTAAAAAGGAAACGTCACATGTATATATATATATATACACACACACACAAGACAGAGTACTGTATAATTAAATATAATATATAAAATCTATATATATATATATATATAGAGTAGTGATGAAAATAAAATAGATTTATGCATCAGAGTCCATGTCTGGCTCTGATACCACATGTAAGCAAATTCAATGATATTTAAAATACATGGTTCTAATGCATAAATACTGTTTAGAAACATACCTGCCATCTTTAGCCGTTTGTGTTTGAGAACAACTATTATAGAAACACTCTGATACACAGAAACACTTCACCACACAGAAACACTCTTCAACCCTCTACCTTTATCTGTGAAACTGAACGATGGTTTCAGACCTTTCCTTTACGTATATATATAGAGGGTTGGGACCGTTTCTAAGCATTGCCAAGAGGAGACATGTTGGTTCCATCAACCAACACATCCCTCTGTAATTAAATAACTGTTATGATACAACGTTACATCTCCTAAATATGGATAATAAAATAATTTGAATAAAATTAAGATTAGTTATTATAATAAGACCATTAAATTCTTACAATGGATTGTTAGAGTCTTACCATTGTGGTGAGAGCTCACATTTGTTTTGAGACAGGTTGTTGTTACATTGGTTTTTGGAGTTAGTTTATGGCTAGGACTTGCCTTCCTTTTACCTAGACACTCTAGGTCACGATGTCTATAGGGTTCACTGTTGCATCATTCTATCTTTTGCAGTTTTGTTTACTACCATGTTAGTAGTAGGATTTATGTTATTGCGATGCATGAGTAGGTGGAGGTCTATCCACATTTATCTTCTTATTGTGTGACATTAGTATGCCTTATATATATGCTTAGAGATATCATATTGTTACTGTGCTTTAATGACATACTTTTGTGTTTACGTGGAGACGTGCTGCATGTATCCTTGATTTTATCTATGTGAGTAGATTTACTTATTTGGTAGTTGCATTCCTTGTCAGATGCATGACTTCCATGTTTCGTTTTCCCTTTTTGTTTCCCTCGGTCGCACGTAGTTGTATGCCGGTTTCTGTAATGGTTTCATTGTGAGATTCCTTGTAGGGGAGTTTTCACATTTGTTTTATCTTGAGCTGTCTACTTCCCTAAGGTGGGAAGAATGTTCCATTTTCGTGTTCATTGTGTTGACACTTGTGGGAGAATAGGGTTTCTCCTTTTTTTCTTGGTCCGTGTTTGGGACTTCACAAGGAGTGAGTTTCTTTTCTCCTTTGCCTTGTGCACGATTTTAGGGTTGGTTGGTCCGTGAGGATCGCCATTGTTGTCTTGAGTCCTTGGTAAGGATTTGGTGGATTTTGGTTGACTTGTTCCCATGTAGGGGGCGAAGTCTTTGACCTTGTTGTCTTTTGTTTCAGAGGTGAAGTCATGGTGTTGTCCTTCTTAGGACTGGTGGTTCTTTTCCTTCATGTCTTCCCTTGGAGAGTTTTTACCGTGGTTGTTGATGGAGTTATGGTGCTCAGAGTGAGTTGATTTGTGTGAGATCATTATATGGGGACTTGTGTCCATATCATTGAGGATTTATTTGATTCGTAAGGTGAGCTCGATGCTCTTTTGAGGATATATTTTGGAAACTTGCTTTAGTTTTTAGAGACCTGCATGTGGTTGACTATTAGGAGAAGTTTTGGGGGATTGCTGTTGGATATGGCTTGTTTGTGGAGTTTTCTCATCCTAGTTATGGCTAGGCATAGTTTTGAGGAATCGTAGTTCCAATGACTATTTATGGACTGAAATTAAGGAATTTTGATTTAGCTTGGTGATGCCAAGCACAGTTTTGAGAGACTTGTTTCGTGACTTTGGTTGTTAGGATTTTGATGTGTGTGCTACGTGGTGGATTTTTTTTTTCGAGGATTTAGTTATCCGTGATAGGGGTTTTAATTCAATGTTTGATTCCGGTGTGGTTTTGTAGTTAATCTATTTCAGGGAGATATGTGGGACTTTCAATGAAATGTCCTGTAGTAAGGTTTGTTTTGATTCCTAGTGGTGTTGATTTGTCTGTCAGGCTTTGGATTCTTGATTGATGTTGTTAATAGGAGTGTTTTGAGACGTTAGAGTTGTTGGTTTTGCTGTATTGAGGATTGAGACCTTAAGCTAGAAGGTACCTGTAGCATAGTCATTAGGGTTTTGAGAGTGGCCGGGATGTCGACGTCTTTGGACCATGTCTCAATTCTTACAGAATGCCGAGTTACCGGATGCTTTTGGTAATGATGATTCATGACATTGATGTCATTTGTATCGAGAGGTTTCATAGGTAGACCTAGTGGGGGCAGGTTATGAACTAGTGCCTTATACTGTCATGCTACTGTACAAGTTGTGTGTTGTGGGCGGGTGCTAGTTGCCGTCGATGCTACCTTACTGACGAGTAAGTTTAGGCGGGTGCTAGGTATTGTCATTGCTACCACACATTTGATTACGTCGTGGGCGGGTTCTGGTCACTCTTTGTACTGCCACATTGTCTTTGTTCTATACCCTGATTTGATACGTGGTTATCTTGGAGTTCTTTTGGTGGTTGTTTTTGGATCGGTATGATGGTTCATTAGGAGGAATATTTTCAATTGTTGCCTTCCGTTCCTTTGTCTGACCTTGGGTTCTGTGTGTCGCTTTTGACTTGTCATGTGGTCGTGTGGTCACTTTTCTTTTGAGAGGTTATCCTGTCGTAAGTATGTGGGTGCGAATGACATTGGTTTGTGCATTGTCTTTCAGTTTTGGGATTGCTTTCGTAGCATGTTGTGTGGGATACTCGAAGATGTACTCCGTAGTTGTCTTGGTTTCGCCTTTTATTTGTTGGGGCTGGATTTTGGGGATGAAATCCCTTTAAGGTGGGAAGGTTGTAATGACCCGGTCATTTTCTTCCTTTCCTTTTTCCTCAAATTTTGCGGATAAATTTTTTCTGTTGTCTTTTCTTTTCTGTGTTTGGTTTCTCGTCACTTAGTATTGTCTCGAGTGCTCAGAAATGGTTTCTGAAACTCTTTCCTTTGGATTGACAACTTCCTTTTGGACCGAGTCATTTCCACATTTTTCATTTTTCGACACTATTTACTTTTCGTCCTTTTTCCTATTTGTCACTTTGTTTGCATAACCTCACTTTTTGTGTTCGGAGTTAGTTTTTGACTTTATATATCTTCATTCTAAGTGGTTTCCACGAAATACGTATTTTTACTTTTGTAGTAAAGTACTCTAGTTGCTCCCGATGTCCATAGGGCCATGGATGCATAGTTTTTTAGAATCTTTTTCTTTTCTTGGGGTATTTTTCGTAAATATCTTTTGAAGATATTTTATTTCAGGGATTTTTAAGAAAATATTTTTTGAAGATATTTTCATTTTGGGTCATTAGTGCAGTTAACCCTTTTTAGAGGGGTCATTGTGCAATTAAAGAAAGTTATTACAAAAATGCCATGTTTTAAGCGTGGATGCTCGTACGGGATTTATTTTCACTTTGATCAAGTTCTGTCCTCTTAGAATTCCCTTCTGGTCATTTTCCCCTAGTTTCAGGGCTTTAGGCTCCGGTTGCCGCCGAACTTGTTTGGGGCATAATTTTCTGCTCAGGACTCAGTTTTTGATGCCGTTTCTTCCGTTGTTCATATTTTCTCGTTTTGGTTCTTTTTCATTCATGGAGTTTTGCCGTTTGAGTGCTTATACTCAAATTCCACTTTTTCAGACCCGGCGGGGCCCTTTCGGGGCACTTTTAGGGTTTTACTAT
The DNA here is from genome assembly GCF_030987335.1 of Cornus florida. Classification (NCBI taxonomy): domain Eukaryota; kingdom Viridiplantae; phylum Streptophyta; class Magnoliopsida; order Cornales; family Cornaceae; genus Cornus; species Cornus florida. Next base: position 24,038,820 of record NW_026775581.1, read on the forward strand.
AAATAGAATGTCTTAAATTGAAAAATCACTTTTTCCATCACCTTACTCCCTCTTTGGCCGGCAGCCATGGGAGCTCCTTGGGCTGCCACCTTTTCTTCTTCTCCTCCACTTGATTTCCTTTGTAAAAAGTCTTGCGCCTTAACGTTTATCGCAGGCCTCATCGTGTCCTACCATTCCCCCTTATTATAATCTGTTTTTAGCCATTTTTTGAGTTTGGGTTTGAGGCCAAGTTAGGATTTTGGTATGTCCTCTTTGGAGTTTTATGATCAACGTGTTGTCCCCGACATAACCCCGCGGTATCGTCGGATTCGGAGCACTTTTCTTTTGATAGGGAATTGAGATTTTCATCTTAAATTGAGGTAAGGGGTGTTATAGCTTCATATTTTTGTTGTCTTGCATGCTAATAATGCTTATACAACTTGTATGCATGCTTTTGTTCATAATCTAGAATTTAATTTAATTATTTTCTTTGTGTAAGATTAAATTCTTATGATGATATTCAACTTAGAATTAAATTATAGCATGCTAGAAATTTAGGCCTTGGTATGGTGGTTGATATATATTAAATTGGAATTATTTGAATAAGAATTGCAACTTTTATTTAATATTTATCTTTTGTGAAAGTTTATTTCACATAGTTGTATCAAGCATGAAATAAACTTGTAATATGATATTAAAGTAGGCTTTGGTGAGTTCTTGAACATATGTTAATTTGAGAGCATTTGGAATTGTTTAAAAATCTAGAGGAAATTAATTAATTAGCTTAATTAATTTTTATTTTAAGTGTTTTAATCACTTAATTAGTAATTTGATGTTATATATGTGATGACCATGATATGTCCTTCAATATATATAAATTTGAGGTAATTAAGAATTAATTTGGAATTCAGAGAATTTAATTATTTTTCTTTAATTAAAATTTATCTAATTGCTCCATGGATTTAATTGTGTTTTGGAAGTTGTTTCTATGTTTAAATCATAGACTTAGACTTATTGTATATTCACTTGGTTACTTTTTGAGCATTGGATAACATAGTTATTATATTTATATTCATGAGAATATGTTTTCCTTATTGAATTTATCATTGTCTTGTTTGACTAAGGCTAGGACATGGTTCTAGTATGGGGGATTGTCCCTCTACAAGTCTAGTGTGCACATAGGGAGGTTACCCATGGGCTAGTAACCCTAAAGTAATTATGGTGTCGGTCTGATCCGGCGTGATGTCCAAGTAACCACTTTGTTTGGTTTCGCATTTCAGTTCAAGTTGATAACTAGATGATATTGTAATAATTGATTTCCCATTTTGAGTTTTAAGATGTTAACTTAGAGAGCTCATGCTTTATGCATTGTATTGGAAGTTCCAATGTTGGTTAAATTGCATTGATATTGTGATTTGTGTTTTGATGTTCAAATGTAGCTTAGCAACGATTCTATAGATTCATTTAGAACATAGACGTTAGGTGGCATTATCCACTTTAGTTGTTTTCGTGTTTTAGATTTCAAGTTGAGGACTTTGAGAATCTATATCTTGTTGCTTTGTATAACTTGCTTTTATATTGTTTAAATTGCATGAATGATGTGATTTATGCTAGAAATGATCTAAGGTAGCTTAGGATACTCCCTGAGTCCCATTTTGACATAGACGTTAGGTGGCATGAGCCCCTTTAACTTGTTTCACCTTAAGGTGATAATTTTGTAAAATGCTAGGTCGATGCATGCTCATTTCCCACAAGTAGCTTTATGTTACTCACCCTAAAGTTACTGGGGATTTTTTTCAAGTACGAAGGCTTGGTTCGTGATGCTCATCATTCCTTGGATGACTTGTAACTTTTAAGTTTCCATTTCATGCAAATATTAGCATGAAATGTCATTTTGTAGCCTTATATGTCAAAACTTGTATCCTTGATTCCAAATATGTAATGTGTACCTAAATGCACTTTTTGGATGGTTATTTTGTATGTATGACACAAGGCCAAGGGCCATTAATTCTAAAGTTTACAAATATGTTTTTTTAAAACTTAAGATTTTAGTACTTGGTACTATTCATCTACTTTTTCTTGAAAAATGTGTCGTCCGATCCAAAACTTTCGGGGGTCTTGTGGGTGTATTTTAAGATTGCATTTTCAATTTAGACAATTTAAAAACCTCCTGAAGCCCCATTTCCTTTCCTTTGGTAGCAGCTCGGAAAGATTTTAAACTTCTTGACCTGATTTTCTTGGGGGTATTCTGGGCATTTTACAGTGTATTTTCTTTGTTTCCATTCATGTTGTCGGGTAGAAAACTTGATTTTAGGGGGGGTTTCTTCTTCGTGTTTTTCCAGAAAAATTCGTTTGATAGCTTGTTTTTGCTCTCAGTCGCAGACAGATCCTGTAGCAGCTTTTTGACCCTCTTGACCTCTTCTAATCTAGGGGCAATTTGGGTATTTCACAGTGAGTTTTTTTCATTTTCTTCCACGTTGTCGGGTAGAAAACTTGATTTGGGGGGGAGGGTTTTTGTGTTTTTCCAGAAAAATTCGTTTCGGACCTTATTTTGGCTCTCAGTTCTGGCTGGAATTTTTCTTCCTCTAGCATGTCATGGTGCTTGTCGGGGTGCTCGTGGGGTGCTCGTCTCGACGTTGTGATGTCGACTTTTGTTTCGCTCGTTCTCTTTTGTCTAGACTCCGAATCAAGTGAAATTTTTTTTGAACTTGATTAATTTTTTGCTGTCCTTCCAACGGTGTCTCGGTTGCACCCGAATCTTTCTGGATAATTACCAGTTTGCCTTTTTAGCCTTAAGGGCTCGTTTTTCTTCATCATTCCGTTTCTCCTTCGTCCGGACTCCGAATCATGTGATTTTTGAGTCTATCTTGATTAGTTTTTCATTGTCTTTCCAGCGGTGTGCTTGGTGGCACCCGAATCCATATTTTTAGAAATGACTATTTTGCCTCTAGGGGCTAAATTGTTACTTTTTCGATCTTTTGTTTCCTCGTCAGTTCTCATTGAGTTCCAGACCTCATGGAAGGTCATCAAAGTGTCTTAGAGGCATGTTGTGCCTTGGGATATCATTGTCTTGTTTCTTGCTTCCGCATCTAGATATGCTATCAGGTTAATCTCCGGTTCATCACAAGACGCACTGGCTTGAAGAACTAGGGCCGTCACAGTTGCCGAGGATTAGCAACGCCGTATTTGGAATTGATTAGGAATTAGTATTCCTTTGATCTTTGTATTACTTTATTTTATTTTGTTTCTTATTGTGTTTATTCTTGATTGGCTAGGTATTTAGAGCTAAAAAAAGCAAAGCAAAGGAATTTCAAAGCAAAGAAGCAAGCTAAGCTAAGCAAAAAGCATAAAAAACTAAAAATAAAAAAATTGCAAAGTAAAGCAAAGCAAAAAGCTTAAGAATATTTTGAAGTTGCTTAAGGACCCTTTATAAGCTATTCAAACTCATCTTGCTTAGTTAAATCGCCGGCTCGCGTGGAGGCATTTTACTTTCATTGTTTATCGTGAGTCCGCGTGGAGGGAATTTATTGCTTGCATTTGTTAAAAAGCATCGGAGCATGGGATCAATGTATGTGGAGGCTTGTTATTGATTTATTTGTTGTGGAGGAGAAGTGTTTGCTATTTGCTATTTATTGAGTTGTTGTTTGTGTTGATTTGTATTGTGCATGTATGGTTTTAAGTCTTTGAATCCTACTCTTGTCCCATTGAATTTTAATCCTGAATCGATTGTTCGTGATCTAACATTTCATCAATGGATGACCATATTGAGGACTGTGTGGAAGACCTTCGTCAAATAGACCAACAAGACATTTTTCACCATAATGTGCACCGTCAACATGATAATATGCAAGCACCATTAGGCATGCCTAGACCTTTTGTTCCATAACCACAAGGCTAAGTTCCAATTGGAATGCTAAGGCCATTCTTTGTGCCACTTCTATCGCCCGTTGTTTAAGCAAATCATGAGGTTTAGGTAGAGCCACCAATTGTGAATCCTTCCATTGATTTAAGAGATCACTTTGTACCTAATGAGTATAATGCACCAACATGCATTCAACTTCATCCATTTAGGGCACATTATTATGAAATCAAGCCACAAAATATTCAAATACTTCCCAATTATAATGGGCTACCAAATGAAGAACTATATAAGCATTTGGAAGAATTTTTTGAAGTTTGTTCTACTGTAAAATATACGGACATGCCAAAAGAAGTTTTGAGGTTAAAACTCTTCCCATTCACCCTAAAAGATAAGGCAAAATATTGGTTTAACAATTTGAGACATTTTTCTATAACTTCTTAGGCAGAGATGCAACAGTAGTTCTTGAAAAAGTACTATCCCGTGTCTAAAACCAATAAAATGAGAACTTCAATTCGTGAATTTTCACAAGGGGATGGGGAAATGTTTCATAAGGCTTAGGAACGGTCAAATGATTTGCTTAGGAAATGTCCTAATCACGACATCCCTAAGTGGCAATTAGTTCAATATTTGTTTGAAAGTTTGTCGGGTAACCACAAAGGCTTGGTTGATGCCTCAATGGGAGATTCCTATTTAGATAAGCATGAAGATAATGTGTACCATTTATATGAGAGCATGAGTGAAAACCCAATGCACCGATCTTTGTGATGAGTGCTGAAAAGTGCGTATTTAAACCCCTTAAGCTTAGGTGTTCTAGGACCTTTAGCTATCTTACTTTTCCGTTTTAGACTAATTTCGTGTTATTGCCCTTTTTAGGTTCTTATCCCCATAATAAGCTAATTTAACCAAATAAGAGCTTAAAAGAAGCTAACTCAAGCTGGACAGAAGAAATGAGTAAAGTGGAAGCAGATTGAAGCAAAGTGTGGAATTCAACAAGTTTGATCGATCACAAGTATATTTCGATCGATCGAAAGTTCATCGATTTAGACATTTCAAGATCGATCCAAGCTCTTTTGTCCTTATCCAAAGATCCCACAAAGTTCGATCGATCCAATAATTCTCAGATCGATCGAAATGATTCCATTTTATCCTGTTGTACCACCCCACCTACCACTTTTGTCTCTTTCCCCAAAATATCTCAGATCTGTCCTTATCCAAAAAGGCGCCGCCATGGGAGGATCGATCCAACCAAAGTTTGATAGATCTCAGCCATGTTTGATCAATCTCACCATAAGTTCGATCGATCGAACTTCCTCAAGCCTGAAAAAAGACAAAATCCAACTCATTAAAGGTTGGCTTATGGTGCAATCATTGGAGGAATATTGATGTGCGAGCCCAGACTATTGGGTGTGACATTTTAACCTACCTCTATAAGGAATATGACTTACATATTGTATAACATATTCTTAGAGAGGAGGCTAGACACATTCTTGAGAGGTTTTCCATCTACTTCAAGAAGAGGAACATTTCTACCATGAAGATAGCCCTTGAGGGTTGGAGGACACCATTCATGAGTGGCTAGACATCTTCTTGGGGCTAGAGTTAGCCCTAAGCATGCTTTCTTTATCTTGATTCATGTATTTTTGAGGGGATTTGTGTTGTAATAGATGTTTTAACATATTTATATACATAGATCTTCTTTATTTAATGATTTGTGTTGTTTAATTCTTCCAAGTGACCATTTCATTCTATCCATATGTCTATGTATGCTAGAATAGATGTTCATGTGTTTATCTCTATTTCTTGTGTTGCTGATGCATGTCTATGTGTATTAATGCTATAGATGTAGAGATTGTCAAGACATAGTGCTTAATAGAATGCTCTTGTGGTTTATTTGATGGTTCATACTCATTTCTTGATGGATTGTGCCTCTCCCTTAGTCTAATTAGTTTAATTTTCATGTCATTAGCTTAGATGTAGTGTAGTTACCTTAGTTGTTAAATGGAAGGACAATCCATGCTTGTTGTTTGATGTTCCATACTTAGGAATGCAAGTAGTATATTGCTCTAATTTTGTGATGTGTTTGGATTGTGAGCTTAAAGAAGGATTAAAGGCTTACTTTGATATATTGTACTATTCATTGTGTTGCCTAGACAATATACACTTAATTGGTCATCCATGTTTGTTGAAACAACCACACACACTCACTCTTGTTGCAACATATGCCTTCCCCTCATTAATTGTGAATTGAGTATAGAGAAAAGTGGTGGTGATCTCTAAGTTCCAAGACCTTTCTCTTTTGTTTTCTCTATCCTTTAATTACTTGCTTGATATTGATCTTGTTTAGTTTTAATTGTAGTTTAATCAACCAAATAACCTACCTTTGATCACTCAACCTACTAACCCTAAGCCTTGTTTTCACTACTAGTGCACCCTTAATCCCTTGGAACGATCCCTACTCATCCTAGCTATATTTTTAGTTAGAGGTAGTAGTGGCATTTATAAATTTTAAACTTGGCCACATTGCACATTCACTACCTTTTGAATATCTTTTAAGCGTTGGTGCGAAGGCGGCACCAAGTTTTTGGCGCCGTTGCCGGGGATTGAATTGGCAACGTCGTGTTTTGGAAACATTTAGGGATTAGTACTCTTTTGATCGTGTTTTTACTTTATTTTTATTTTTGGTTACTTATTATGTTTATTCTTATTTGACTAGGTGAAATTGAGCAAGGAGGTTAAGCAAGGAGACTTCAAAGCAAGGAGCTAAGCTAATCACAAAAAGGACTAAAAATCTAAAAAAAATGCAAAGCATAGCAAAGTTTGGAAGTTGAAAATCAATTGAAGTTGCTTAAGGACCCTTTGTGAGATCTTTCTAACTCAAGCTCTAGTTAAATCGTTAACCCGCGTGGAGGCTTGTTTTCCATTTCCTAGATAAATCGTTAGCCCGCGTGGAGGCTATTTACTTTTTTTTGCATGTTGTTTAAGCATGGGAGTATGGGATCATTGAATGTGGAGATTTGTTGATTTATTTGTTGTGGGGGCGAAGTGATTGTTACTTGCTTGTTATTTGCTTTTCTAGTGTATGCATGGTCGTAGGTCATTGAATCCTACTCTTGTCCCTACTAATTTGCATCTTGAATCGGTTGTTCGTAATCCTAGGGGAATGGGTAGTTCTCATCACTCCTCCATTTCACCAATGGAAGATTTAAATGACGACCATGTTGAGGACCTTGGTCACATAGACCAACAAGGCAACCTCCACCCTAATGTGCATCATGAAAATGTTCAAGTACCATTAGGCATGCCTAGACCATTCATTCACCAACGACAACAAGCCCAAGTTCCATTGGGAATGCCTAGGCCAATATTTGCTCCACAACCCCCCATAGTTCAAGCTAATCAAGGTGTTCCTGTAGCACCATTAATTGTGAGTCCTCCTATTACATTAAGAGACCATTATGTGCCTAATGAATACAATGCACCCACTTGCATTCAATTGCCTCTATTTAGAGAACATCACTATGAAATTAAACCATAAACTATTCAAATGCTTCCAAACTATCATGGACTTCCAAGTGAAGAACCTTATAAGCATTTGGATGAGTTTCTTGAAGTGTGTTCCACTGTGAAATACACAGACATGCCAGAAGAAGTGTTAAGGCTTAAACTTTTTCCTTTTACCCTTAAAGACAAGGCAAAATATTGGTTCAACAATCTTAGGCCTTTTTTGATAACTTCTTGGGCGGAAATGCAATAAGAGTTCTTGAAAAAGTACTATCTGGTTTCTAAGACCAATGCCATAAGAACTTCCATTAGAGAATTTTCTCAAGGGACGGGGAAATGTTTCATGAGGCATGGGAAAGTTTTAATGATTTGCTAAGAAAATGCCCACATCATGACATACCTAAGTGGCAACTAGTTCAATATTTCTTTGAAAGTTTACCGGATAATCACAAGCATATGGTTGATGCATCAATGGGTGGTTCTTATCTTGACAAACATGAAAATGATGTGTGGCAATTGTATGAAAGTATGAGTGAAAATTCCATGCATAGGTCCTTATCTTCTAAAAATGGTAGAAATCTAGGAGGAAGGAAGAATGTTGGTTTGTATCAAGTTGACAACTCTAATGATATAGTCGCCGAGATGAAATCCTTATCTCAAAGGTTTGATCAATTCATGGTTAACCAAAGCTCGGCAAATGAAATGCCTTCCGCCCCTAATCATGTTCATCATCATTCATCTAATGAATCATGTATGACTTGTTCAAGTGTCTTGCATTCTACTTCTAATTGTCCCCTTGGACATATGCAAAATGAAAACCATGAGCAAGTCAATGCTATTTTTGCTAACCAAGGGAATAATTCCTATGGCAATCATTACAATCATAGTTGGAGAAATCATCCAAACTTTTCTTGGAAAAGCCAAGGGAAGGCTCAAACCCTCCCCAAGGTGGTTTTTAAGGGAAGTATGTTCCACCTCCGATATAAAGCCAAGGTTCCCAAGGTTTTAGATCATCATTTCAATCGCATGGTAATCAATTTTCTAATTCTCATTTTCTTAATCAACCATCATATTCTCAAGGAAATTCTAGGAGTCCTACTTTTGAAGAGAAAGTTTTGATCGCTCTAGGCACTCTAGAGGCGAACACTCAGTTGCTTCATTCTCATTCTCAATCCATTTCTAAGCTAAAAACCCAAGTAGGGCAAATAACTAGTACTTTAAATGCTAGAGAGAAGGGGAAGGTGCCTTTGAATGCCCCACCAAAGTAACAATGTGTTGTGGAGACTCATTCCTCATCGGAATGTCCTATAATAGAGTATGTTAATGCGGTGACAACCTTGAGAAGTGGGAGAATCATTGACAACCAAGTAGGTGTGTCCAATAAAGAGAGTGAACCGGTGTAGCCCAAAGTTGACACCCATCTCATTTCTTATCATATTCCTCCTTCATTGCATATGTATGATCATTCAAATGAGAAAGTGTCAAAAAGTGATTTGAAAAGTGAGTTCAAAAATGATTTGAAAGATGAATCAAAGCATGATTTGAAAAATGATTTGAAAAATTCTTGTGTTAATGATGTTTCAAAGAAGGATTTTGAAAAAGTTTTTGAGCCAAGAGCTCCATTTCCAGATGCCTTGAAAGGATCTATTTACCTTGACAAGCAAAAGACAAAGACAAATGAAATCATTGATGTGTTTAGGCAAGTGAAGGTCAACCTTCCGCTTTTGGATGCAATCAAGCAAATTCCGGCTTATGCCAAGTTTTTAAAAGATCTTTGCACCCAAAAGAGGAAGAACAAAAGCCAAGCACCTAGGAAAGTGGTCTTGACCGAGAAAGTGAGCTCTATTTTGCAACATAACACTTTTCCAAAGTTCAAAGACCCCGGTTCACCTACTACATCTTGTGTCATTGGTGACCATGTCATTAATCGGGCTCTCTTAGACTTAGGAGAAAGTGTTAATCTTCTTCCATACTCAGTATATGTCAAATTAGGCTTAGGAGACTTGAAACCGACATCGGTGGTTTTAGTTGCCGACCGATCCATAAAAGAGCCTAGGGGTATCATTGAGGATGTATTGATTAAGATTGATAAATTTTTCTTCCCCGTTGATTTCGTTGTCATTGACATGGAACCGGTCCCGAATCCTAAGAGCCAAATTCCCATTATCCTTGGCCGTCCTTTCTTGGCAACCGCGAATGCCAACATTAATTGTAGGACGGGGATAATGAAGATCTCATTTGGCCACATGAAGGTGAAGTTGAATATCTTCAATCCAACCCCAAATTCATTTGACAAGCATGAAGAAGTGAATGTTGTAGAGAAATGTCATGCTAATAAATGTGAAGGAATAGAGTCTTTGCTTGAAACCAAAATTTCAAAAGGGTTATCTTCAACCCTGAATTCAAAAAAAGTTGTTTCAAAATCTTGTTTTGAAAGGGCATGGAAGCCCAAAGATCACATTGAAAAAGGACCAACAAGTTTCTTTGAGCCTAATCCAACAAGTTCTCTAGGGAACCATTTGTTGGGTGGAGTTCAAAATACTTATCACCCCATTAAGGAGGGGATGCACTACAAGATGTTTGATCCGGGCTAAAAGAGCCCAACGTCTTGATAGAGATGTTAAAGACTAGTACATTTCGTAAGGTGTCATAAACCTATTCCTCCCTCATTTCTATTTCAAATTTCATTTCTTCCAAAGTCTAGATATTTACTTTAGGTTCATACACATTGCTAGGAACTGTGATTAGGATTGCATGCACTTTCATGTTGAAAATGGACATTTTGTTCCTGTTCGATCGATCTCAAAAGAGGTTCGATTGATCGAACTCCATACCTGCATCCAATCACCTCTCTGTCCAATCGTTTGAAGAAAACCTGTATATTTCAGCTCTCTGTCTGATCGAATCGATCGATCTAGATTCATCTTGGATCGATCTACAGTCTCAACACTTAGAAAATTTTTGAACCTGCATCCAAAGACCTCTCTGTCTCATCGTTCGAACATGTCTGTAGATTTTTGCATGTTCGATCAATCGGAGTACTTCTGAGATCGATCTTGGAGAAATCGATCTCTGCTCTTTGATTTACTATTTGGACTTTGACTTTGACTTTTGTTTCGAATTTAAAAAAAAAAGAAAAGAAAGAGAAATTGTCAAAAATACAAAAATATTTCTGTTTATTTTATTTTTATTTTTATTTTGTTTTGAAAAACTTAAATATTTTCAATTTTCCATTTTTAATTTTCCATTTATTTTTATTTTATTTTATTGATTTTCCAAACAAAATCCAAAAAAAGAAAAAACATTTTTGATTTTTAATTTCTAATTTTTAAAATTTAATTTTCTAAAATTCAACATAGTTTTAATTTTTAATTATTTTTAATTCAGAAAAATCCAAAAATTTTAAAACTAATTTTGTCATTTAAGAGGAGAGATCGATTCCAGCTCGATCAATCTAAGGATTCAGTTCGATCGATCGAACTGAAAAGGAAATGTTTTTAAAAATTGAACCTAGGGTCATTCGATTGATTTCAAAGAAATCGATCTTCAAACCCTAGAGCCCATTGCTGCTGCAAACCTTCTCTTCCATCTCTGGCGAACCCTCTGGTGACTTCATCTCATCCCAAATCTCTCTCCCTCATCCCGGATCTTGGATTTCATTCGCATCTCATCTTCTCTCTCGGTTTGGGGTAAGATCCGAGATCCCTTTTTGATTTTGAAGCTTTATTTTGATGCCACCACTACTTTCCATGTTAGATTTATGATGATGATGATGATTATAGCCATTGATGAAGCTTTGAGCATGCATTTATATATATGTATATATGTGTATATATTTTTGTATAAATTTTAATTTTGATTTCAATTTTGAAGATTGTGGGCCAAGATACTTGTTTATTTATGAGTTGTTGTTGTGTTGTGGGTCCGACAAACTTGTTTGGGTGCCCCCGTGCCATCCACGTCACAGATCTGTGACTTTTCGAATTTCACCTCATAGTTCGATCGATCGAACTTTTTCTCATATTGATCTGTAATAGATCGATCTCACTTATTCATGATCGATCGAACTTATATCGATCTCACATTTTTGTGATCGATCGAACTTTATAGATTTGTATCACACATTTCACACACCATCTCTTGTGTTTCATGCTATCTCATACATGCCCAATGCTTGTGTTTTCCATATTAGATGCATTCCATACTTATACTATCTAAGCATAAGTCACTTAATGTCATTTATTTCTTATGACTTGCATAGATTCATGTCTTTTATTCTGTTTTGTCTATCTTATTTGACATACATGTTTCTATATGTTATGCCTTATTTCCTTATTTAGCTACTGAATTGTTCTGTAGGTTTTCCTTTTATTTTGCAGGCCATAGCTAGGGTTAAGACTATTGCCCGTGGACATTATCATCGCAGAGTCAGGTGGGGATTAGACGACCAAGCAGGCCCATCTCATGTCCAGGACCCCATTCCTGAGCCTGAGCCAGAGCAAATACAGGACCAGTCAGAGGCAGATACAGCTCAGTCCCCATCCGCTGACTCTAGACTACAGTCTTTGGCTGCCACATCATCTTCTTCAGCTGAGGCTGAGTATGTACCATCTCCTTCACCACCATCGGTACAGCCAGACCTAGTCCCCGAGAGACATGACAGGAGATACTCACGCCTTCATGTGTCGTATGATTCGGTGTTCGACATTTCTTTCTTCTCCCGGTATCTACCGACCCGGCCAGCTTACGATGATTTTGACCAGAGGGGTCTTTCTGCTATATTTGCCCCAGTCACTTATCCAGTTTATCCACGGCTTGTTCGGTTATTCTGCCAGCATCTCCGTTCGGTCCCGGGTAACTTATGAGAGATGCAAACCACTATCGATGGTTACCCCATCCGGATCACAGTTGATACTCTGACAAGATCATCCCGATGTCCTCATGTCTGCCCTCCTGATGTTCATTATCCTATTTTGGAGAGGAGGTCTTCTTACACAGACATAGTTGTGGCACTCACAGGCCACTGTGCAGATGGCGAGCTTTTTGCCACTTGGACTTATCCGCTTGATGAGCTATGGTTCTATGATTCAGTCCTATACCGAAACGTATTTATGGCTGGCCATAAAATCTAGAGGTGGTTTGATTTTCTAGTTTCTTTATATGGATTCTACACTGGCCACTGGGTATGCCGGCACTCTACTAGAGTTTCATGATGAAGTTATATTCCACTTACATTAGCAAGGCCAAGCCCAGGCGAGCCACTTTTCTACCATTTGGCTATCTGATCACTCAGATCCTCGGAGATCAGCGTTATCCTATTCGTACGGATGAGTGTCCAGAGACAGGAGCTTGCCACTTTTGCAAGCAGGATTGGGATAAGAGCTACAATGCTCTTATCAAGAGTTTGCGTGAGAAGGCAGTTTTAGCAGCTGAGGAGCTTGAGATAGAGGAGATGAAGCAGGTAGCAACTGCAGCAGCAGTAGCCGATCCAGCAAACCCACCAGTGGCTGCTGATGTGCATATGGATATTGATTTAGAGTGAGATCCACCAGCAGAAGAGCTTCCGCATCGCTCTCCGGCAGGGTCACTAATTCATTCTCAGGAGCAAACTTAGGACATACCGTAGTTTTATGATCTAGTCATACCTGAGGCTCCAGCTCAGACACCTGGCCTAAGAGAGCATTTCCAGACATTGGAGGGTGAGGTTGTCTCTCTCCGGGCTGATGTTGTTTCTCTCAGAGCAGACGTCGTCTCCCTCATCACAGATATGGCATCTCTCCACTCAAACGTTCTAGCTGCGCTGCAGGGCATATCCAGAGATATCCGAGGATCACGTCCTACCCGCCCTATATCCTCTGCCTGATCTCTCTACTTCTCTTTCGTTCTTATACATATCTGTGATATTAGACTGCTATTTTGAGACTGTTATATTATATTTTTTAGGCCAGTCTATCGGCCTTATTACTGTGATATACTATATATACTGTTTCCATTTTCTATATTATGTATGATATTTTTGGATGTCTGGATTTTATATTGATATATTTGTCTGTCATTGACTCCATTTATCAGGTACATCCCAGTGACTTCAGTGAGAGACTGCTGCCCGAATTTTTCAAGACCATCTTTTTCCTCTCTCTTTACTTCAATTTCTTATCCCATTTACACTTGCATGTCCACTGTGCACTATTATTATCCCCTTTGTTGTCTAATGAACTTTTATCCTATGCCATCTTTTCAGGACCACAGTTAAACCCAAGTTTGGGGGGGTTATACCACCCACTTTGGATACTTGTGTCTCGGCCATTCTTTGCTTAACTGCACTGGTATACTCTTTCCTTTGCTCTCTTTGCACATTGAGGACACTGTGCTATTCAAGTTTGGGGGGGTAATAGTGTTAATTGCAGTATTTGCTTTCAATTCAAAATTTTGAGCATGACTTGTGTATTTGAGGAATTTTCTATGATTGGTTCGTAACTAGCTATGATTTTGATCTTTTGAGGACTATATTGCTTAAAATTTAAAAATTGTTTGACTTGAGAGTCCAATACTCCTTGTATGCCTTGTTAGTGCCATTTAAGAGTAAATTTTTTGAAAGATTGATATCATGCTTGCACTTGTGGTCCACATCATCTTGATTTTGTGATTGTTTTGAGATTCACTCTAGGATTCTACACTAGCACAGGTGCACACTAGCATTCATTTGTGATGTACATGCTTTGTTGATTATTGAATTGGTTATATCCCAACTGGGCTAATAGTGCATTGAAAGTTTTCATCTTGATAAAAGTAGATAACAATCCCTTTTCATTGAGTAGCCGGGATTCTAGCCTCATCAAGCACTGAATTTCTCACGCTGAAAGGTGGAGGGCCCAAACTCTAGGTTAATAATTGAACTTGCAAAAAAAAAAAAGAAAAAAAAAAGAAAAAAAAAAAGAAAAAGAAGTTGCAAAAGCAGTAAAAAAGTGAGGACTTCTCCCAAAAGGTGAGAAGTGAGAAATGATTAGATGGAGGTTGTTTTGATTTGTAGCCTAGTTGATTTGAGCTTGTAAGTCCTTAGGGGTGTTTGAACACCCAGTGCCCTAAAGTCATCTGTTTTGGGAGTCATTGACCTAACGCTCGACCTCATGGATCGCTAGAAAGCTTAATAGATCAACACATTGCATTATGCTTCCATCTTTGATCCTTAGAAAAAAAAATAAATAAATAAAAATAATTCAAATGAAAAGAATAAGCACACCTAGATGAATAAAGCTTTAATAAAAGGTCCACTCTTTGTCTTGATAATCAGTACTAGATTTGTGTGCTAGTTTGAGGGTGAAGATGTGATCATTTCTTTAGTTGGCTTAGATAGCAACATATTTGATGCCAGTCCACTCAAAAAGGATTCTAGAGTTGTTTTGATTTGCACGATCATTTTCTTAATGTATGGAGGACCATACTTGCTTGCTTGATGTTGAAATTTTGGGAGATTGATTGGAAAGGGTTGAAAAATTGCATACTTGAGGTAGTTTTCTCTTAATGCTTGTTTGCAATATTGGTGTCTCTTTTGTGAGAATGAGCTTCATGTTTGTGGGTATCATTTCTGGAAACCCTCACGAGACTTCACTCGTCCACTAGGGGTAACCTAGGGGTTTAAGAGGCTTGTTGCATACACTAAATGTAATCATGTTCCCTACGAAAGTGGCGTTATCCATTTATTGTTTTCTAGTTCATAGTTGTATAGTTGTTCATTTCATTCCTTTACTTTGTAGTTCATTGCTAGGGACAAGCAATATTTAAGTTTAGGGGTGTGATGAGAGATGAAAAGTGCGCATTTAAACCCCTTAAGCTTAGGTATTCTAGGACATTTATCTATCTTACTTTCTCGTTTTAGACTAATTTTGTGTTATTGCCCTTTTTAGGTGCTTATCCCCAAAATAAGCTAATTTAGCCAAATAAGAGCTTAAAAGAAGCTAACTCAAGCTGGATGGAAGAAAAGAGCAAAGTGGAAGCAGATTGAAGCAAAGTGTGGAATTCAGCAGGTTCGATCGATCACAAGTATATTTGGATCGATCGAAAGATCATCGATCTAGACATTTCAAGATGGATCCAAGCTCTTTTGTCTTTATCCAAAGATCCCACAAAGTTCGATCGATCTAACAATTCTCAGATCGATCGATAAAAATTCCATCTTATCCTGTTGTATCACCCCACCTACCACTTTTGTCTTTTTCCCCAAAATATCTCAGATTTGTCATTATCCAAAAAGGCGCCACCATGGGAGGATCGATCTAGCCAAAGTTTGATAGATCTCAGCCATGTTCGATCGATCTCACCACAAGTTTGATCAATCGAACTTCCTCAAGCCCGAAAAAAGACAAAATCCAACTCATTAAAGGTTGGCTCACGGTGCAATCATTGGAGGAATATTGATGTGCGAGCCCAGACTATTGGGTGTGACATTTTAACCTACCTATATAAGGAATATGAGCCATTCTTGAGAGCATACTGCACATAACTTACATATTGTATAACATATTCTTGGAGAGGAGGCTAGAGATATTCTTGAGAGGTTTTCCATCTACTTCAAGGAGAGGAGCATTTGTACCACGGAGATAGCCCTTGAGGGTTGGAGAACACCATTTATAAGTGGCTAGACATCTTATTGGGGCTAAAGTTAGACCTAAGCATGCTTTCTTTATCTTGATTCATGTATTTTTTAGGGGATTTGTGTTGTAATACATGTTTTGACATATTTATATACATAGATCTTGTTTATTCAATGATTTGTGTGGTTTAATTATTTCAAGTGATCATTTCATTCTATTAATATATCTATGTATGCTAGAATAGACGTTCATGTGTTTATCTCTATTTCTTGTGTTGTTGATGCATGTCTATTTGTATTAATGCTATAGATCTAAAGATTGTCAAGACATAGTGCTTAATAGAATGCTCTTGTGGTTTATTTGATGGTTCGTACTTATTTCTTGATGGATTGTGCCTCTCCCTTAGTCTAATTAGTTTAATTTTCATGTCATTAGCTTAAATGTAGTGTAGTTACCTTAGTTGTTAAATGGGATGACAATCCATGCTTGTTGTTTGATGTTCCACACTTATGAATGCAAAGTATATTGCTCTAATTTTGTGATGTGTTTGGATTGTGAGCTTAAAGAAGGATTAATGGCTTACTTTGATATATTGTGCTATTTATTGTGTTATCTAGACAATATATACTTAATTAGTCATCTATGTTTATTGAAACAACCACACACACTCACTCTTGTTGCAACATATGCCTTCCCCTTATTAATTGTGAATTGAGTATAGAGAAAAGTGATGCTTAGTGGTGATCTCTAAGTTCCAAGACCTCTCTCTCTTATTTTCTATATCCTTTAATTACTTACTTGATATCGATCTTGTTTAGTTTTAATTGTAGTTTAATCAACCAAACAACCTACCTTTGATCAGTCGACCTACTAACCCTAAGCCATGTTTCCACTACTAGTGCACCCTAAATCCCTTGGGATGATCCCTACTCACCCTAGCTATATTTTTAGTTTGAGGTAGTAATGGCATTTATAAATTTAAAATTTGGCCACACTGCACATTCACTACCTTTTGAACATCTTTTAAGCGTTGGTGCGATAGCGGCACCACCTTGTTTTCTAAAAATGGTAGAAATGTAAGTGGAAGGAAGAATTTAAGCTTATATTAAGTGGACAATTCTAATGACATAGTTGCCGAAGCGAAGTCCTTAACTCAAAGGTTTGATTAATTTTTTATTAACCAAAATTCGGCCCATCAAGTGTCTTCCTCCCCTAATCATAATCATCATCATTCCAATGAAGCTTGCATGACTTATTCTAGTGTGTTGCATTCTAGTTCCAATTGTCCTCATGGACATGTACATAGTGAACACCATGAACAAGTGATGCCGCTTTTGTTAATTAAGGGAATAATCCCTATGGCACTCATTATAATCTCAGGTGAAGGAACCATCCAAATTTCTCTTAGAATAGCCAAGGGGAAGGCTCAAGGTAAGTATGTTCCACCTCCTATGCAAAGCCAAGGTCCTTAAGGTTATCATTCATCTTACCAAGCATCAAATGAAAATCAATTTTCAAACTTTCATTTTCCAAATCGATCATCATATTCTCAAGGTAATTCAAGAAGTCCCACATTTGAAGAGAAAAATTTTATCCGTTTTGGGTACTTTGGAGGCAAATACTCAATTGTTTCATTCTCACTCCCAATCAATTGCAAAGCTAGAAACCCAAGTAGGGCAAATAGCTAGCATGTTGAATGCAAGAGAGAAAGGAAAAATGCCTCTCAATCCCCCACTGATGCAACAAATTGTTGTCGAGACCACTTCCCCTTCAGAAGGTCATACACTTAAACATGTGAATGCGGTGACCACTTTGAGAAGTGGAAAGGTTGTTGACAACCAAGTTGGTGTTTTCAATAAAGAGAGTCAATCGGTACAACCTAATGTTGACACTTGTCCCGTTTCTCATCCTATTCCTCTTTTTTTTTTTTTCCTAGTTGGGTACTCACACACACTGCCTCCATTAAGGTTCGAACCCCCGACCTCCCTTTCGGAAGTAGGGGCTTTATACCGCTAAGCCGTAGGCCTGTTGGTTCCTCATTAAGTGTAAAAGACCCCATTGTTGAAAATGTTTCTAAGAATGCTTTTGAAAGATCTTTTGAGCCAAATGCTCCATTTCTGGATGCTTTGAAAGCATCCACATCTTTTGAAAAGCAACAAAGCAAAGCTAATGAAATCATTGATGTGTTTAGGCAAGTTAAAATCAATCTTTCTCTCTTGGATGCAATTCGACAAATTCTGGTTTATGCCAAATTTTTTAAAGATCTTTACACTTTAAAGAGGAAGAACAAAAGCCAAACACCGAGAAAAGTTGCTCTTACTGAGCAAGTGAGCTCTATCTTGTAACACAACACCCTCTTAAGATTCAAGGACCTCGGTTCACCCACCACATCATGCACTATAAGTGATAATGTTATCAATCGGGCTCTTTTGGATTTAGGGGCGAGTGTGAATCTTCTTTCCTATTCAGTTTATGTTCAATTGGGCTTAGGTGATTTGAAACCGACGTCGGTAGTTTTGTAACTAGCAGATCGATCAATTAAGAAGCCTTGGGGTATTATAGAGGATGTTTTAATTAAAATTGACAAGTTTTTCCTTTCGGTTGATTTCGTTGTCATCGACATGGAACCTATCCCAAATCCTAAGAGCCAAATTCCCGTTATCCTTGGCCGTCTCTTCTTGGCTACCGCTAATGCCAACATCAAATGTAAGATGGGGATAATGAAGATCTCATTTGGCCACATGAAAGTGAAGTTGAACATTTTTAATTCAACCCCCAATTCTATTGACAAACATGAAGACATTTGTGTTGTTGAAAAATGCTTTGCAAATGAATTTGAAAAGAATGAGTCCTTGCTTTGTGTTGAAAAATCGAATGATTTGCCTTTAAAAGAGTTTTCAAAAGATGTTTTAAAATCCAATGTTGAACGGGCATGAAAGCCCAAAAGTTTTGCTGATCAAAAGCCATTGAAAGCACTTAAACCAAATCCAACAATTTCCCTAGGGAATAGTTTGTTGGGTGGGGTTAGAAGTTCCATTCACCCCATGGAGAAGGGGATATCTAATAAGTCTTTGATTTGGGCTAAAAGAGCCTAACATCATGCTAGAGACATTAAAGACTAGTGCTTCAAAGGGTTTTCCAACCCTATTCCTCCTTCATTTCTTGTTTTGTTATTTTCTACATCATCTAGATATGATTTGAATTGATAAATCCAGTTTCCGGGCAATTTCTTACATTTCCTGTATTTCCAGTGTAGTTTCGATCGATCGAAATCCATTTTGATCAGATTGAAGTCCCAGTTTGATCAATCAAACCCTTTGAATTTATAGCTTTTCATATTCCATTTGGATCGATCGAAACTCATCTCATTCGATCGAAATCCATTTGGATTGATCGAAATAAGTGATCAATCGATCTAAGACCCTTTCAATCGATCGAAATTATGTCTTTTAAACTTCCGAGAATTGCTTTGGCCATTGGGTTCCCAACCTTAAAATCATTTTTTTTTTCTTTTTCTCTCTCCTCCCTTCTCTTTTTTTTTTCTTTTTCTTTTTCTTTCTCTCTCTACCTCTTCCTCTCCCTCACAACTCTCAGTATTCTCTCTCTCCGTGGTTTCTCTCCCACTCAAACCCTCTCATTCTCAAGCTCCCTCTCTCTCTCAATCTCTCTTCCACCCAACCTCATCATTCCAGTGAACCAAGGAACCTACCATCTTTATCGTCGCCGGTGAGAACCCAAGTAAAGCAGCTGCCATCATCCATAGCCCCAGCAAAGAACCCTTGGCCAAGGTCTGAGTTCATCACCTCCTTCATCTCTATTTCCTCTTGGATTCTACTAAACTTATCTTCTCCGGCCGATCTAGGCTAAAGAGAGCTCATTTCATTTTTTCGGCGATTCTCTGAAATTTTTGGTAAACTCTAGCGAGCCTTTGATCATCCCTTCCAGCCACGGTTTCGTCTCCAATCTCTCTATTCCCACTTCCTCTACTCATCTTGGCACCAGGTATGTAGAAATTCCACATCTTTTTATTTTTATTTTTGTTCTTCTTTTATTTTATTTTTGCATTTTTAGTTTTAATTGTCCTTATTTTACATGTATGATTGTACATATATTTTTGAAAAATGGAAAACAAATAAAAATTCAAAAATGAAAAATCAATAAAAAAAAAAAAAGAGACAAGAAGAATGAATTTTGGATTGGACTTGAAATGGGCCATTGACTGTGACATTTGTTGTTGCGGAGAATAAGCAAAACCATATTGAAGAATGGAGTTTGATTGTTGCAGTTAGAAGGAGAATGAGCATTTATTTATTTATTTTTTTTATTTTTTGTTATGGATCAATGTTTGTGGGCGGTGTCCCTTTTGTTGTGTTGGATAAATTTTGAAGAATTTAATTTGACTGAATGATATATATGTTGTTGTTGTGCCTTTGAAATTTTTTTGGAATGCTCATTTTTAAGGGGAACCAATGCTGGATTTTTGCAAAAATTGACCTTGAATTATCCTTTTGAAAGTGCATGTGGTCTTGTTTTGTAAGTTTATTTTGCAAATTGAAAAGAGTTTAAAAGCTTGAATTGAATCTGAAAATTGGGAAAGAACTTTAAAGTCAAAATTTTGGAATTGAATTGAAAATGAGAAACAAGACTTTAAAAAATTGCTTTGGAATTTCAAGTTGCAATTAGAATGCAAATTTCTTAATGGAATTTGGAATTTGAATGTTATGAAATTAGATAAGTTGTTTGTTAATTTGAATTGGGAACTTGAATTTCAAAAAGGATTTATTTTTTCCTGAAATTTGAAATGAAATGGAAATCTTGTTGCACTTAAAAAATTGTTGAAAATTTTGAATTTGAAATGGCATTGAAATTTGAAATGTTGTAAGCATGCTTCTCTACTTGTTTCATTTGTTTGTTTTGAGTATGAAATGCATGGATGTGTTTGATCTTAAGTTGTTATCAATGCATGAAAACTTGACTTGAACTTCAAACTTGTGCTTTTGAACTTGAAAATACAAAGTCTTGTTTAAAAATGCTTAAAAGTGTTTCAAATGGACTATCTTGAAAGTTTTGATCTTCAATTGCCTATAGCTTATGGTTAGGTGCTTTGTTTTGGTAAAATGATCCTTGAATATTCCAAATGCTTTGTGATCACACTTTTTGGTTTCTAAAATGTAAAAAGGGAGTTTTTGAACTTTGTTTTGAAAATGAAAAGTCGAATTGCATGATTCCTTCTTTTGTTAACTTTTCAATGCATGATTCAGGTTATGAAGATTTTATGCAATGCATTTGAATGTTTGGACTCCAAAGTTTTCAAAAATTCCAATTTTGAACCAAAAATGTTAAAAATTCCAAAGTTGACCAAAATTCCCTTGATTGAGTTGAAACTTGTTCCATTTGATTCCCTTCCATCCAATTGCATGTACTAAGTGCTTTTGAATTTGTTTATGCTAAATTCTTAATTTTTGCCATACTAGGGCATAAGTTTAACATCTTTGACCCCATTTGCCAAGATTTTAAACTTGTCATAAAAATGTGTTGAATTACCATTCTACACCAAACTATTTGAAGTCAAATTTCCAATGTTGCTTGATGACCTTGAAACTTGTCCAATGTGTTCCTATTTGAATAATTGTGTGCATTTTGGAATAATTTGTAACTTGTTGCTTGTATATACACCATTTTGCACACACTTTTGTCACATTGATGGTTTTGAGAGTTTATGTGCATCCGTTGAACATATCTTCTTGGAATTGATCTTTAAATATGTTTGGGGGAATGCAATGGATGTTTAGAGTTCAAAATGCATGATTGGGATGTGATTACTTTTCTTTGGCATTAGTACCTATTTGTGAGCATGAACTGAACTTTTAATCTGTCATTTGAACTAAGTTTGGGGGTATGTTTTTTGTCTTGAAAATTGTCTGTTAAAATGCCATTTGCTTGGTATTATCCACTTGTGATCCATTTTTGGAAAGCCAAGTAAGGGCTTGAGACTGAGATTCTTTCTGGTCCTGATTTTGATTCCAAAATGGTAAATTTCTTGTATTCTTAGTTTTTGACCATTTTTTGCTTCATTTAAGCTTTAAAGGGGGTTGCGAGACATAAGTGATCATTTTTCTGCTTATCTATTATGACGGCCCAAGTTTTTCAACCCGGTGCGTCAGTGATGAACTGAAAGTGATCAGATAACGGATCCGAAATGCGGAAGCTAAAGGTAAACCAAGGTCTCTGGAGATAGGAGTCACTTATAAGACACAAATATGACCCTCCATGAGGTCACGGAACTTAAAGAGGACAAAAACGAAAACAAAGGTTAAAAAGGATAAAATTTGCTATCCAATGGGCAAAAAGGTCAATTCACTATTAAAAGGAGAAACTTGACTCTAAATAAGTCAAAAAAGGTTAATACAACCTAATATAATCATTTTGAAACATTCCAAGAAGTTCCATAGACTTTGGCTAAGAATCCCACAAAATGCCCTGTCCCGGTTTAATTGAAAACTGACACTGCTTCACTAAAACATACATAACTCCCACTGTGTTTTGAATTTGAGAATGGGATTGGTACCATTGGAAATCGGACTCAAAATCATTGAGTTTAGGATCAAAAATCATCCCATTTGGATTAGAAACGAAGAAGTTATGACCCGTTGAATTCGGTTGATCAGTGCTGAAACTCAACAGAGGCAAGGCTTTGGTTCTAGCTATTTTGGTCGACCGAAATGAAGTTTTAGAAGACCAAAATGAAGATGCTGAGACCTAAAATCATGAAAAAAAAAGGTTCCAGTTGCTTCGGTAGACCAAAATAAAGGTTCAGTCGACCGAAATGACCCTTAAATAGTGTTTTTGGCTATTGGAATTCGATGTTACTGTGCAAGCACAAAACCATTTGACATCGGTCGACCGAAATGGAGTTTTGGTTGACCGAAACACTTCAAAAACCTGCTGCTGAACATATTATGAGTCTAAGATGCTAAGGTCTAAACTCTACTTTGAATCCCTTCATGAATTGGTTAAAAATGCATGTGAAAAACTAATTTTTTTCATGAATTTTGAGTGTGTGAACATACTAACATCTTTGATATGGATCCTTGAATGCAAATTAATGGCCCATAGCCTCATACATAACATTTACAAGATTTTCACATGTCAAACCTCAAAATTTGATTAAGAGATATTTGAAGCAAAACTTTGTTACCAAAGGTGTCTAAGTACAGAAGTAGGCATGTATGGCCCTTGGCCCCTTTACATACATACTTAAAATGTCAAAAGCAAATATTTGAGTGTTATTACATATCAAGAAAGCTACTAAAGCTCCAAAAGTACCATACACCCATGGCATTCAAAATATGATATTAAAAGTCAAGTCATGCTAAACACTTGCATGTTAATATACAAAAATGCTTCAAATAGCTCAAAAACTTCTAAGGATGATGAGCATCCATGAACATAGTCTCCTTACCTGAAAAACAACCTAAACCACTAGGG
Source organism: Cornus florida (assembly GCF_030987335.1). NCBI lineage: Eukaryota > Viridiplantae > Streptophyta > Magnoliopsida > Cornales > Cornaceae > Cornus > Cornus florida. The sequence goes on from NW_026775581.1 coordinate 24,062,241, forward strand.
TGAGTTATCAAGTTACTCGTAGGAGAAGCATATGAGTATAGCCTAAAGTTTCAATATCATTGCAAGATCAATATAGACGAATACAAGGGATCATTCCACTTAACGTCTATGTTCGAGGTGTTCTAAGGGATCATCTTAAACTAACTCAAATGATTCTTTAGCAACCCAAATAATTATCAATGTACTCAACAACATCAATTCGCTAATAACAAGAATTTCAAGCTACAATTAAGCATTAGTTGTCAACTTGAAATTTAATGCGAAAACAAGTAATGGAAGACTTGGACATGACGTCTCGGACTTAACCAAGATCAATACGGTTATTTCGGGCATTAACCCACTGGGAAGACCACCCTAGTGCGCACTATCTCAATTGGGGAGAACTCATACCTCCCGCACTAAAGCCGAACTTTAGCCATGTCACATGTAACAATGTCCCAAGAGATTCCAAAATATATATATCGAGTTCAAAAGTTATATATATATAATAAGGCATACAAACCACCTTCCATGCACAAGTATTTTGCAACCATACAAACCATGTCTTAGGGTTCCAAATCTAGAATGGCATGCCAAATGACAAATTCACATCTTGATATTATGCACAATACAATATCACAAATTTATTAATTCAAGTCATGCCTCAATAACAAGCTCTATATACTAATTATCAACATCATAGTAATAAGCTCCTAAATAATTACAATAGTAATTCACAAGGTGATATAATTATTGTAACAACAAATATAGCAATTCATATCAATAGATATTGCATATAATATCAATAATTTTACAAGTGTCCCACATCACTAACACATGTGAAATTTCTAGAATTTAGCATGCTACTAAATTATATAATCCTCCTACACATGGTTTACACATATCATACATGCTTAAATCAATAAACCCTAAGTCAAGAAGTGAGGGTTTCCTATAATATGCACTACTATCATATCAAAAGCATGTACACAATATATATTAAACCACAAGGACTATAAAACACTTAGAATATAAAGATACTACCACCCCTACCTCAATAGAGAATTGAATCTCTATAATCCAAGCTACCAAGCACAAAATGGAAAACAAGGTTATGATTCTTGAAGAGGAGAGTGAAAGGAATCTTTTCTCTCCTAAGGTCAAAATTCTAGGGTGAGTGGAAGAGTGCCAAATGTTAAGTCAAAGCTCTATACTAAGCTTTCCTTTAATGGAGTCTTTGATAGGGTTCATGAGAGATAATGAAATGAAGAACGTAAAGTGTAAAAATGGTGAGTGGAAGGGCTAGAAATCCTCCACTCACTATGTGTTCTTGCACTACCTCTCTCACACACACAATGCAAGACTAAATGGTGAACCTACACTTGTCACTAATCCAATGCCCCTTCCAAGACTTAATCCTAGACCCACACTTGTCAACAATCAATGGTTACATGTGCACCAATCTAAGGCTAACGCATGGATGAATCTCCACCCACCAAATGTCAAGAAGTCATGGTGCGAAGTCTCTTCACCTAAATGCCAACAAATGGCTCCAAGAGAGTGTGACACTTGTCACACTTATCAAAAATTACAAAATGGTCCTTTTTTAAAATATCTTCCAAAATAAATTGCAAAAAGGTTCCCAAAACGAAAAATAATTATTTTACATAATTACACTAAAACCCCAAAAGTTATAAATAATTACATTAAAGTATGTATTCATGCCCTTTACAAGAAAAGTACTAATCTAGCATGCTTTTCAAGAAAAGTAAAAATACCAATGTCATGGAAATAAAATATCATGAATGCATGTAAAATCGGAATCAAATCCGAGCACAACAAGTGAGGTTATGCAAGGAAAAATGAAAAATGACTAAAAGATGAAATAAGGAAAAGACAAAATAGGAAAGAGACGAAAAAAGAAAATCGCTGAAAATGGAAAAGGAGGAAAAAGACCAGGTCATTACAACCTACCCTCCTTAAAAGGATTTTGTCCTTGAAATCGTATCGTACCTAAAAGAGAGAACAAATGGGGATACCGATAGCGAACCTCCTGTTCGAGCTCCCAGGTAGCCTTCTCAACACCGTGATGTCTCCACAAGACCTTAACCAATGGAATGATCTTGGTCCGCAAAACCTGCTCCCGTGAATCAAGAATCTCGATCGGACCCTCCTCGTAGGTCACGTCCTCATCAACAACAACATCTGTCCACCGTAAAACATGCGATGGATCCGGCTCGTACTTCCTCAACATAGATACATGAAAGATGTCGTGAACCCTATCCAGGTCTGGCGGTAATGCTAAACGATAAGTAACTTCACCGACGCGCTCTAAAATCTGAAATGGTCCAATGAACCTAGGAGACAACTTGCCTATTTGTCTAAATCTCATAAGTCCCTTCTGTGAAGAAATCTTGAGAAAGACGTGGCCCCCTACCTCTAAAGACAAGGATCTCCTCCTCTTATCAGCATAACTCTTCTGTCTGCTTTGAGCTGTAGCCAACCACTGCCGAATCAACTTAATTTTCTCTGTAGTCTCAAGGACAATATCGGGACCAAAGGCGACTATATCACCTACCTCGGTCCAACAAACTGGAGATCTACAAGGTCTGCCATACAATGGCTCAAAAGGTGCCATGCTGATACTGGTCTGGTAATTGTTGTTGTAGGCAAACTCAACCAAGGGTAAGTAGTCTTCCCAATTACCCCCAAAATCCAAAATGAAAGCCCGTAGCATATCCTCCAATATCTGAATGGTACGCTCTGACTGACCATCAGTCTAAGGATGGAAAGTCGTGCTGAAATGAAGCCCCGTGTCAAGAACCTCATGAAAACTCTGCCAAAAGTGAGATGTGAACCTGGGATCCCTATCCGAAACAATGGATACTGGAACCCATGAAGCCTGAAAATCTACCCCAAATACAGTCCACTAAGTCTCTCTGCGTCATCTGTCACTGCCATAGGCAAAAAGTGAGCCGTCTTAGTCAATCTATCAACAATGACCCAAACGGCATCATTCCCTGCCTTGGATCTCGGGAGTCTCGTCACGAAATCCATAGTGATGTGCTCCCACTTCCACTCTGCCACTGGAAGAGGTTGCAACGAACTTGCCGGTCTCTGATGCTCTGCCTTCACTTGTTGACAAGTAAGGCATTTAAACATGAACTGAGAAATGTCCCGCTTCATACCTTTCCACCAAAATTGTCTCCGCAAATTGTGATACATTTTCGTACCACCAAGATGAACTGCGAGTCAAGAATGGTGAAAATCCCGAAGAACAATGTCACGACAAGACAAAGGGATAAACATCCTCCCTCTGTACCTGAGACCACCGTCTGAATGCATGGTCCAACCCTCTACATTCTCGCCGCCTAAAATCTACTCGTGGATGGACTTCATGTCCCCATCCTCCTGTCGTGCCTCAATAACTCTACTAACAAGAGCAGGTTAAGCCACAAGGCTAAACAAAATAGCCAGTGAAACATCCTCATACAACTGGAAACCAAGATCTGCAAGCTCTTCTAGCATCTTCCATCTGTGAATGGAAATGCTAGCAAGAGTACCCCGTGACTTCCTACTCAATCCATCAGCCACCACGTTGGCCTTCCCCGGATGATACTGCAACACAAAGGCATAGTCCTCCATGAACTTAACCTATCTACGCTGTCTCAAATTCAAATCCTTCTGAGAGAAGAGATATTTTAGACTCTTGTGATCGGAGAAAACTTCGAACTTCTCCCCATACAAATAGTGTCTCCTCCCCTTAAGGGCAAAGATACTTGCTGCCAACTCCAAATCATGTGTCGGATAGTTCAACTCGTGAGTCTTCAACTGTCGAGACCCATAAGCTACCACCCGTTCAGTCTGCATCAGAACACAGCCCAAACCTTCTCGCGAAGCATCACAATAAATCACGTAACCCAAACCACGTTCAGGTATGATCAAAACTGGAGCTGACGTCAACCTGACCTTCAACTCCTGAAAAGCAAAATCACAAGCCTCATTCCATATGAACTCGACCCCCTTGCGAGTAAGTCGAGTCATAAGTGCCGCTAAATGAGAGAAATCCCGAACAAATCTCCTGTAATAGCCTGCTAGGCCAAGAAAGCTCCGAATCTCAAACACTGTCTTCGGACGCTCCCAATCCATCATAGACTCAATCTTCGATGGATCCACTGTAACACCACCCCCTGACACAACGTGTCCAAGGAACTTCACCTCTGGGTAGCCAAAATTCGCATTTCTCGAACTTAGCATACAATTGGTTATCCCCAAGGATCTATAAAACTGCTCTCAGATGATACTCATGCTCCTCTCTCGAAGCTGAGTACACGAGAATGTCATCAACGAACACCACCACAAATTTGTCAAGATAGTCACTGAATACACGGTTCATCAAATCCATAAAAGCTGCTGGAGCATTGGTCAAACCAAATGGCATCACCAGAAACTCATAATGGCCATACCGTGTACGAAAAGCGGTCTTGGATATATCCTCATCCTTAACCCTAAACTGGTAGTAACCTGATCTCAAATCAATCTTCAAAAAGTATGTCGCTCCCTTCAACTGATCAAACAAGTCATCAATCCTAGGCAAAGGATATCTGTTCTTGATCGTAGCATGATTCAACTTGCGATAATCGATGCAAAGTCTCAAAGACCCATCTTTCTTCTCCGCAAAAAGAACTGGCGTTCCCCATGGTGAAGTACTAGGACGAATAAAGCCCTTAGCTTTCAAATCATCCAGCTGACCTTTTAACTCATCAAGCTCTGCCGGTGCTATACGGTACGGTGCCATAGAGATGGGTGCCATGCCGGGAATGACATCAATGGCAAAAACCACTTTCCTTAAAGGAGGTAACTCCGTTAGCTCCTCTGGAAAGACAACAACTGCCGAAAAAACACGGCCCAAACTGCTATCCTCGTCAACTAGCAAACTAGCCAAGTAGGATCTGTGGCCACTCCAGTCACCAATGCTGAAAACCATAGCCGGGTGGGAATCACTCCGATCTCCCATAAAATGGAAACAATCTCCCTTGGGAGTGCAAACGGTCACCCTCCCGCGGAAGCAATCAATCGTTGCCCAAAAGAATGACAACCAATCAATCCCAAGAATGCCATCAAAACCCATCATGTCGAGAATAACAAAATTGAACTCCAAAGTCCGTCCAGCTATCTCAATAGCACAACCCAGACAAATATGATCCAAAGACACTGGACCCCCTACTGGTGTGTCAACATAGAGAAAACTATCCCAAGGTGTGACCTCCAGACCCAATGAATGTGCAAATGATGCAGAAATGAAAGAATGTGATGCACCCGTATCAACACGAACTCGTGCCCAAGAACTGAAAACCGGAAAGATACCTCGAACTGAAGCGGTGCCTATGGAAGCATCCGCCTGTGGAAGAGCATAGGCTCATCACTGAGTCCCTGTGCCCTGCTGTAAACTACCCTGATAGCCTGACTGATATGTAGAAACAGTAGGTGTAGAACCCCTGGTTGGATAAGTGCCAACCGGTGCCACTGACTGTGGTGTCTGAGGAACTCTGAAACCGGACTAAACCCCTGCAGACTGTACCGGTACCATCTGTGAATCTGTGCCACTACGTGGCTTATTCAATAATCTTGGACAATCTTTCTTGAAATGACCTGGTTTTTTGCAATAGAAGCAAGCTCCCTGCCCTATCTTCGTAGAAACTGAAGTCTGACTGGCCTGCGGGTGAAGCTGTGGGCAGCGAGGCTTGATGTGCCCCGGCTACTGACAATGGTAACAAACCACTTCCTGAGCTGATCCCGTAGATACAGGAACTGTGGGTGCAGAACGATTCTGCTGTGATGCCCCTGTGTGTGAGTACTGTTCCCTGCCTTAGCTTTCTTCCACTGACTCCCGAAAGATGATGGATTATCTCTACGAGGCTGCTTATGTGAACCCCTGATCCGTAATTGATCCCGTTCCTCTGCTTCAGCTAGCATAGCCCTCTGGACCACCTCTCTGTAGGTCCTTAAATCTAGAATTGAGACTCATGGCCTGATGTCAAGACGTAGCCCATCCTGAAATTTCATTGCCCTGGCCTCGTCTGTCACTACCATATCCTCGGCATAACGAGAGAGAGAAGTAAACCGTGTCTCATACTCAATGACACTCATAGTGCCCTGATAAAGACCTACGAACTGTGTCCTCATCTCCCGCCTCATAGCCCTAGGAAAGAAGTGCTCGAAGAATAAACTCCTGAACTCATTCCAAGTCATCAACTCAACATTGTCGACATTGGTCATAGACCTCCACCAGATATCTGTATCACCTATGAACAAAGAAGCAGTCAAGGAAATCCTCAACCTATCCGTGGGTACCACCATATTATCTAACTTGCGAACCATAAGGTCCAACCAAGCTTTTGAGACTAGTGGATCTGAACTCCCTATATATGGATCAATCTTGACCCTCTATAGTCACATAAAGTACTCTAGTGCCTCATTGACTACTGGTGCCGGTGCCGGTACTGGAATCTGCACTCTTGCCACCTACCTACGTATCAACTCCTGTAGGGATTCAGCGATCCCCTGATTGATTCCCTGAGCCACTCGCTCCTCATAAGTCGGTGCCGGTGGCGGATTAGCATCCACGCCACGAACTGGAATCCTGAGCTTTCCCGGACCCCTCGTGAACTCGGTGTCAGCCGCCTGCTCCTCAGTGCCCTGATGTGAAGACTCTCCATGTGTGACAACCATGATGCAAAATGCACGAAGGAAATGTGGTCAACAATAACACAAGTTATTATGACCAAGTGCAACTCACACTATGAATGCACTGAACACAAAGCAAAACAAGATATGCAACATACTGTCATGCTAAAACAATTAACGAAATTTCTTAAACAGTTAAGCACTTAAGAAGATAAGCGTACATGTCAAACAGAGGTGCTCTTAACCACATAGGCATATATGCATAAAGACATGTCATACAACTAAGCATGTTATCACGAAACACCTAAACATGTTATAAAGTTAAAACATGTTATCAAAAGCGTGTGAATGCATCAAAGTACATCAACAAAAGCATGATATGCACCCAAAACCCATCATCCTAAGGTGTTTAAACCTAGGAGCTCTGATACCACTTGTGACGGCCCAACTTTTTCAACCCGGTGCGTTAGTGATGAACCGAAAGTGATCCGATAACGGATCCAAAATGCGGAAGCTAAAGGTAAACCAAGGTCTCTAGAGATAGGAGTCACTCCTAAAACACAAATGTGACCCTCCATGAGGTCACGGAACTTAAAGTGGACAAAAACGGAAACAAAGGTCAAATAGGACAAAATTTTCTATCTAAGGGGCAAAAATGTCAATTCACTATTAAAGGGAGAAAATTGACTCTAAATAAGTCAAAAAAGGTTAATACAACCTAATCTAATCATTTTGAAACATTCCAAGAGGTTCCATAGACTTTGGCTAAGAATCCCACAAAATGCCCTGTCCCGGTTAAAGTGAAAACTGACAATGCTTCACTAAAACATACATAACTCCCACTATTTTTGGAATTTGAGAATATAATTGGTACCATTGGAAAGATGACTCAAAATATTTGAGTTTAGGCTCAAGAATCATCCCATTTAGATTAGAAACAAATAAGTTATGACCCGTTGAAGTCGGATGATCAGTGCTGAAACTCAACAAAGGCAAGGCTCAGGTTCTAGCTATTTTAGTCGACCAAAATGAAGTTTCAGATTACCAAAATGAAGATGTTGAGACCTAAAATCATGAAGAAAATGTTCCAATTGCTTCGGTAGACCAAAATAAAGGTTTGGTCGACCGAAATGACCTTTGAACAGTGTTTGTGGCTACTGCAATTCGATGTTACTGTGGAAACACAAAACCATTTTACATCGGTCGACCGAAATGAAGTTTCGGTCGACCAAAACACTTCAAAAACCTGCTACTAAACCTGTTATGAGTCTAAGATGCTAAGGTCTAAACTCTACTTTGAATCCCTTCATGAATTGGTTCAAAATGCATGTGAGAAACTGATTGTTTTCATGAAGTTTGAGTGTGTGATCATACTAACTTCTTTGATATGGATCCTTGAATGCAAATTAATGGCCCATGGCCTCATACACAACATTTACAAGATTTTCACATGTCAAACCAAAAAATTTGATTAAGAGATATTTGAAGCAAAACTTTGTTACCAAAGGTGTCTAAGCACAAAAGTAGGCATGCTTGGCCCTTGGCCTCTTTACATACATACTTAAAATGTCAAAAGCAAATATTTGAGTGTTATTACATATTAAGAAAGCTACAAAAGTACCATACACCCATGGCATTCAAAATATGAAATCAAAAGTCAAGTCATGCTAAACACTTGCATGTTAATATACAAAAATGCTTCAAATAGCTCAAAAAATTCTATGGATGATGAGCATCCATGAACATGGTCCCCTTACCTGAAAAACAACCCAAACCACTAGGGTGAGTAATCAAGTTACTCGTAGGAGAAACATATGTGTATACCTTAAAGTTTCAATATCATTGCAAGATCAATATAGACGAATACAAGGGATCATTCCACTTAACGATTATGTTCGAGGTGTTCTAAGAGATCATCTTAAACTAACTCAAATGATTCTTTAGCAACCCAAATAATTATCAATGTACTCAACAACATCAATTCGCCAATAACAAGAATTTCAAGCTATAATTAAGCATTGGTTGTCAACTTGAAATTTAATGCGAAAACAAGTAATGGAACACTTGGACATTACGTCTCGGACTTAACCAAGATCAATACGGTTATTTTGGGCATTAACCCGTTGGGAAGACCACCCTAGTGCGCACTATCTCAATTGGGGAGAACTCGTACCTCCCGCACTAAAGCCGAACTTTAGCCATGTCACATGTAATAATGTCCCAAGAGATTCCAAAATATATATATCGAGTTCAAAACTTATATATATATAATAAGGCATACAAACCACCTTCCATGCACAAGTATTTTGAAACCATACAAACCATGTCTTAGGGTTCCAAGTCTAGAATGGCATGCCAAGTGACAAATTCACATCATGATATTATGCACAATACAATATCACAAATTTATCAATTCAAGTAATGCCTCAATAACAAGCTCTATATACTAATTATCAACATCATAGTAATAAGCTCCTAAATAATTACAATTAGTAATTCATAAGGGCATAGAATTATTGTAACAACAAATATAGCAATTTATATCAATAGAGATTGCATATAACATCAATAATTCTACAAGTGTCCCACATCACTAATGAATGTGAAATTTCTAGAATTTAGCATGCTACTAAATTATATAATCCTCCTACACAAGGTTTACACATATCATACATGCTTAAATCAATAAACCCTAAGTCAAGAAGTGAGGGTTTCCTATAATATGCAATACTATCATATCAAAAGTATGTACACAATATATATTAAACCACAAAGACTATAAAACACTTAGAATATAAAGATACTACCACCCCTACCTCAATAGAGAATTGAATCTCTATAATCCAAGCTACCAAGCACAAAATGGAAAACAAGTCTAGGATTCTTGAAGAGGAGAGTGAAAGGAATCTTTTCTCTCCTAAGGTCAAAATTCTAGGGTGAGTGGAAGAGTGCCAAATGCGAAGTTAAAGCTCTATACTAAGCTTTCCTCTAATGGAGTCTTTGCTAGGGTTCATGAGAGATAATGAAATAAAAAAGGTAAAGTGTAAAAATGGTGAGTGGAAGGGCTAGAAATCCTCCACTCACTATGTGTTCTTGCACTACCTCTTTCACACACACAATGCAAGACTAAATGGTGAACCTACACTTGTCACTAATCCAATGCCCCTTCCAAGACTTAATCCTAGACCCACACTTGTCAACAATCAATGGTTATATGTGCACCAATCTAAGGCCAACACATGGATGAATCTCCACCCACCAAATGTCAAGAAGTCGTGGTGCCAAGTCTCTTCACCTAAATGCCAACAAATGGCTCCATGAGAGTGTGACACTTGTCACACTTTCCAAAAATTGTAAAATGGTCCTTTTTAAAAATATCTTCCAAAATAAATTGCAAAAAGGTCCCCAAAACGAAAAATAATTATTTTACATAATTACACTAAAACCCCAAAAGTTATAAATAATTACACTAAAGAATGTATTCATGCCCTTTACAAGAAAAGTACTAATCTAGCATGCTTTTCAAGAAAAGTAAAAATACTAATGTCATGGAAATCAAATATCATGAATGCATGCAAAATCAGAATCAAATCCAAGCACAACAAGTGAGGTTATGCAAGGAAAAATGAAAAACAACTAAAAGACGAAATAAGGAAAAGACAAAATAGGAAAAAGACGAAAAAAGAAAATCGCCAAAAATGGAAAAAGAGGAAAAAGACCGGGTCATTACATCTATTGCTTAGAGGGGGTCACGGGCCATTAATGATCATAGGATCTTGATTTTATTGAAATGGAGTACGGGATATTTCTTTGTCTGGAGTTATTGATATTTGTGCATCATTCAGATATGTGCCATTTAGTTGCATACCATGTCCAAGATTCATTCTTGGGCTTGTGTTTCATAACATGCCTTGGATAGAAGTGTTATGCAATCGTGCATTTCACTTAATCTTTATTTCATGATATACATGTTTCTTGAGTCCTAGGTTGACATTTGCAATATTTATAGCCTCCATGTTATCCTGCTTGCTTCATTATTCTTAAATGCTGAATTATAGACATTCTTGCTTAGGAATTGATATGATGTCATCCTAGGGTCTACTTGCCATAAAATTATAGAATCTTCTTAAGTTTTAGGTTTATGAACGCAGGTTGCATCCTTTATGCTCATCAGATCCTTTACTTGCCCTTTTGATCCTATTTCTGCTCAAAATGTTCCAAAAGTGACTTTTTTGCTCTCTATGCTATCATTGCATTGTTTTGCCATCTGAGATTGCTTATTGTGCCATGATCTATTCTTGTCTGGTTGAAGCATGTTGAATGATTTTCTTGAAGCTATCTTGATCATTTCCTGCACAAGCATGATTCTATTTGTCTATTCTTTATTTTTACTTGCTTCAAGCATGCTTTGTGTTTTCCTGTCAGATGCTTACCTTATTATATACCTGTGCCCTGATTTTTATTTGTTGTTTATGTAGATGCAGCGCAGACAGAAGACTTTTGCTAGAAAACGAGTACCTAGAGCTCCACAGCCTCCTCCCTCTCTAGAGGCAGAGTCATCATCTTCATATTCTGCTGCTACAGCATCTACAGTAGTCCACTCAAAGCCATCTCTTATGGAGACACAGGGTCTTATTATCCGAGTAGTATATTTTCTTTCTTACTCTGGCAGGAAACTGGAGCCCGAGTTTAGATTCGACCGTGATCTATTTTCTGAGTTGGAGCAGACCAAGTGGTCTTATAATGAGCTCACTCGTAGGGGTATCGATGCCATTATAACACCGGCAGACACTATAGTCTATCCCCGTGTGGTGGCCCTGAATTTCTAAACCCAATGCGTCCGGTAATTACCAGAAGATGACCCATTAACGGATCCAGAATGCGGAAGCAAAACTTAAATAAATCTTTTGAGATGTACATCATCCCTAAGACACAAGAATGGCCTATCAGGAAGTCCCGTGACTCGGGGGAAACAAGATCGACGCTAGGGTATCAAAACCCGCCAAGAATTGGACCAAGGGTAAAATGGTCATTACAAGCTGAAATGGGTGCCACCATGCACACCATTGGATAGACAACGAAAAACTAATGAAGATAGACACAAGAATCACTTGATGCAGAGTTCGGGTGGTAAAGATATCAAGTCCCGAAGTTAAAAGAAGAGAAAACCCAAAAGAATCCTATCCCAGTTCGAACCAAATCCTGACACTCCCTTACTAAAACTGGAATATCTTGAGGTACAAGTGGAATTTGAAACTATAATTGGTACCATTGGAAATCTTATTTCGACATGGTTAGTTTAGACTTAAGAATGGACTAATTCAGAGTTAAAACGTAGGAGATATGTTAATTTGAAGTCGGAGTGTCAAAGCTGAGTGAAGGTTTAGAGCGCTCGTCCAAGAGCTACGAGCGCTCGTCCAAGCTATCGTGATGAAAGAGTGCTCGTTTGGCATTCATGTGGCTATCGTAGTTAGGCTTGAACATACTGCCCAATATTGGAGTGCTCGTCCATTGCCAATGAGCACTTGTCCGCTGCCAACGAGCGCTCGTCCGTTGTTGAATGCACCAGACCAGCCAACTTGAAATGCAATTTTGGAACCTTTATGGGGCTTTTTTGGAAAAAAGCTGTGAAGTGATCCCCCCTAAAATCATAGTTTCTGGTTAACCATGTCAAGACCTACATTTTATAAATAAAATACCAAAAATGCCCTTAAGATCATACTTGGCAAAAAATGTGAAAATGAATACTACTCTAAGTGTTCATTTCATCAAGAATGGTGTTGTGTGCCAAAGTGAACATGCACGCATAAGTAATATGATAAAGTAGATGCGTTACAATGGCCTACGACCTCATTACAATCCATTTAAAAATTTTGACATACCAAACCTCTAATTTTCACAAAATAGGCTACAATGGCAATACTTGAGTTTTAAAAACCTACTTGTAAACTTTAATGTTAATGGCACTTGGCCTCATGTCATACATACAAAATAAGCATCAAAAAGTGTACTCAAGTACACATTATATATTTCAAAGTAAAAATAACATTTTACACCAAAATGATACTACATGCTAACACTTGCATATTTTCCAAAATACAACAAAATACTTCAAGGCATCAAAGCAACTTAGGGATATGATGCATCCCAAAACAAAGTTTCTTTACCTACAAAATAACCCAAACAACTAAGGTGATTAATCAAGTTACTCGTAGGATGTGGTGCATGCGCATACCCTATAGTTTCAAGTATAATGCGAACCAAACACAGATCATCACAAGGGTGCATTCCACCTAATGTTTATGTTTTTAAGGCACTCTAAGGGATCATCTCAAGCTATACAAATATTTGAATGATAAACACATAGTATCCAAGTATACAAAATCAAGTACACTAACCGCATTGAAACTAAAATTACCAAATCACAAGCTACAAGAAATCCATAATTTACAACTTGGAATATAATGCGAAATCAAATAAAAGAAAGACTAGGATATGTGGCCACGAGACCATACAAGTTATTCCAGGTAATTATGACCCACAAAGTACTACCTAGTGCGCACTATGACTTAGGAGAATTCTTATCCTCCGTACTAGAGCCAAACCCTAGCCATCAAATATTTCATATCCTTACAAGCTTCCAAAAATCAACAAGTCCATGACATTTATATAATCTCAATGCATGAAACTACCTACCAAGCACAAGTAACGTGAAACCACACAAACTATGTCTTAAGGTTGCATGTCTAAAGTGGCAAGTTAATGATACTACACATTATACTAAAGCAATTTACTATCAATGTAGGCCACAATTACTAATCATGCAATATAGTAATTTACCTACAAGTAAATACAAGTGCTATATACAAGATCATTATACTAAATCTTCAATGAAATTTCTTTTACTTAACAATATAAGTTACTATTACCAAGAAATTCATAATAGGCCCTTAATAAAATCACAAGTATTAGGTAAGTCATTAAACAATAATTTACCTATTCAATTTAATTAATCATATGCAGGCTTTAATTCACAATTCCTAAGTCAAGCATAATAAATCTCTACTTATATGCAAATACAAGAATGTATAAGGCATGCAATCAATATATATTAAGCTCCAATATATATAAAACCCAAAGAGGATAAACATACAACCACCCCTACCTTAATAGAGAATTGAATCTCTATAATCCAAAGCAACCAAGCTAAAAATGGAAAACCAAACTAGGGTTATGTAGAGGAGAGTGAGGGGAAGCTAAATTATTCCAATGTTTAGGTTCAAAAGTGAGCGGAAGGGAACCTAAATGAAGTCAAACGCTCTAAGCCAAGCTTTTCCTTCAATGGAGACTAAGTTAGGGTTTGAGAGCAAAGGGGTGAGGAAGATACAATAAAGTGAGGTGAGTAGAGGATTTAGTATTCCTCCACTCACTATGTGATCCTACACTATGGTCTTCACACACATATAATGCACGACCAAATATGGTGCCTACACTTGTCACCATCCTAAGTAATCATCCAAGGCTTAATATTAAGCTTACACTTGTCAACCATTCATGCCAACAAGTGCTCCTATCCTAGGCCAACAAATGGGTGAATCTCCACCCTCCATGTGTCATCATACTAAGCCTCCTATTAGTTCCACCACAATGCCAACAAGTGGCTCCATGGGAGTGTGACACTTGTCACACTTTCCAAAAATTACAAAGAGGTCCGTTTCCAAAATATCTTCCAAATCAAATTGCAAAATGGTCCCTATGACGAAAAATAATTACTTTACTTAATTACACTAAAACCCCAAAAGTCAAGAATATTTTCGAAGAAATTATGCATCCATACTCTTTACAAGTAAAGTAAACATCTAGCATGCTTTTCTACAAAAGTAAAAATATACATATCATGTAAATTAAATATCATGGATGCTTGCAAAACCAGAATCAAATCCGAGCACCAAAAGTGAGGTTGTGCAAATGAAAACGAAACCCGGGAAAAAGACGAAGCCAGAAAAAAAAAAAAATGCTAACAAATAGAAAGGAGGGAAATGACCAGGTCATTACAACCTCCCCACCTTAAAGGGATTTTGTCCCTAAAATCAAGCCGTACCTGAAAGAGAGAACAAATGGGGGTACCGGGAGCGAACCTCCTGCTCGAGCTCCCAAGTAGCTTACTCGACACCGTGGTGTCTCCACAAGACCTTAACCAATGGAATGGTCTTAGTCCGTAAGACCTGCTCCCGTGAATCAAGAATCTGGACCAAACCTTCCTCGTAGGTCACATCTTTATCAACAACTACATCATTCAATCGTAGAACATGCGATGGGTCTGGCTCATACTTCTTCAGCATAGAGATATGAAGGACGTTGTGAACCTTATGCAGATCTGGCGGTAACGCCAAACGATAAGCAACCTCACCGACGCATTCTAAAATCGCAAATAGTCCAATGAACCTAGGGGACAACTTGCCCGTCTATCGAAATCTTAGAAGCCCCTTGCATAGAGAAATCTTAAGAAAGATATGGTCTCCTATCTCAAAAGATAAGGATCTCCTCCTCCTATTAGCGTAGCTCTTCTGTCTGCTATGTGCGGTAGCCAACCGCTATCGAATCAATTTAATTTTCTCTGTAGTTTCACTAATAATGTCAGGACCTAAGGCAATCGTATTACCTACCTCGGTCCAACATACTGGAGATCTACAAGGTCTGCCATACAACGCTTCAAAAGGTGCCATGCCAATACTGGTATGGTAACTATTATTGTAGGCAAACTCAACCAAAGGCAAGTAGTCCTCCTAACTACCCCCAGAATCCAAGATACAAGTCCGTAACATATCCTCTAATATCTGAATGGTGCACTCCGACTGACCATCAGTCTAAGGATGGAATGTCGTGCTAAAATGAAGCCCTGTATCAAGAGCCTTTTGAAAACTCTGCCAAAAGTGAGACATGAACCATGGATCCCTATCCGAAACAATGGATACAGGAACTCCATGAAGCCTGACAATCTACCTCACATACAATCCACTCAGTCTCTCTGCACTGTCTGTCACTGCCATGGGCAAGAAGTGAGCGTCTTAGTCAACCTGTCAACTATGACCCAAACGGTATCGTTTCCTGCCTAGGACCTCGGAAGTCCTGTTACGAAATCCATAATGATATCCTTCCATTTCCACTTAGCTACTGGTAAAGGGTGCAACAATCCTGCCGGTTGCTGATACTCTGCCTTCACTTGCTGACAAGTAAGGCATTGAGCCACAAACTGTGAAACATCTCGTTTCATGCCCTACCACCAAAACTGTCGCCGCAGATTATGGTACATCTTCGTACCACCAGGATGAACTGCAAGCCAAGAGTGGTGAAAATCCTGAAGAACCACATCATGACAAGACAGAGGAACGAACATTATCCCTTTACACCTGAGACTACCTTATGAATGCAATGTCCAACCCTCTACATTCTCGCCGCCTAAAATCTGAACACAGATGGCCTTCATCTCATAATTGCATAATTATACACTTTATATTCCCATAGTGACAATGGGAATAAATTAATGAAATGGTTATATGATAAGCGCCGAATATTGCATATTCAAGTGCCCTTGTTTGCATTAGTTAAGTCCATTAGTTAATTATGATGTATATATTAGCTTTATTTGCTTGCTTTTGTCTATTTTCAGGTTGGTTCCCCAAAGAGAGTTAAAAGTGATGCTTTAATAAGTTTTTGAAGATTAAAGTTTGCCGTTGCCGTGAACCTTCATTTTGACCAAGCCAGTGACTCAACAAACTCATGGTTGTCCCTGCAAAGTGCTAAGAAAGATGACTGTGCCAGAGGACTAAGCAAAGATAAGCCATTGAAGCATAGCGGGCGCTCGCTATGAAACTTCGGGCGCCCGCCTAAATGGGCAGAATCTTTGGAGAATCGCGGGCCCACGCCCTTAGCAGGCGGGCGCCCGCCAGTTGCGCCGTGCCTCTCCATGACAAGTAGTGGGCGCCCACCAAAATGGCCAGCAAGTTCGTGGAACCGCGGGCACCTGCCCTGCGCCTGCGGGCGCTCGCCAATCTGTAGACAAAGGTATGTTGGCTGCATTGTTTCACCCAATGTTGTCCCCTTGACCCATTGTGTGGTTTTGAAATCTCCTAAGGTTGTTGAGCCATGAAAATAGAAGGAAAAGGAGGATATTTTTGGCTAGATAAGAGGCTTGAAGCATGTATTATTGGATCTGACATTTTTTTGTAAGGTTTTAAAGAGAGAAATATTAGGAGATTGAGGGTTTGTGTGTCGTGGGTCCTCTAGGGGCGAAAATGGAAGGCTTCTTCATCTCTTCTCCTTCCTCTATTACTCATATGGGTAACTAACTCCCTTTCTATGGAGGTGATGAAGCCTTACTTTGCAAGCATGCCTTAGTTTTGGGTTTAATTTAGGGAAGAATGTATATTTGTGGTAGTTTTGCAATCTAGAGCACATTGCATGTTGTAATGGATATAAATCTCTATAAATGATTATGTTAATGCTATTGTCTTGTCTTAGATCATAATTTCTCATGATTGTATAGCTTGTATTTTTATTGTGACAATGAAAATGAGATTGCAAAATTGTTTTAATGGCATGTTTTATGAAAACCTTGTTAGTCCATAACTTAGGGCCTCCCTTTGATGGATTAATTTGATTCTTGATTTCATGTGCTTTTATCATTGATTAAGGGCTTGATAATCTCTAGCTTAGTGAGCATGTCTAAGGCTACACCCTAGTTTAGGCAGTTCAAGCATGTGAAACTTTGATAGGTTATTCTTGCCTTTTGATTTAATGAACTTCTTGAAGATAATGTAGCAACCATGTGTTGCTACATATCATGACCACTATATATGTTGTTCTCCCATGTAAATCATTTTCTAGCATGTTTATAGGGTAGGTAATGGGTTCACTTCCCTAGTCCTCTCTACCTAGATTTCTTTCCTCTTAATTTCCTTGCAATTATTGTTTTATGCACTCTTTAATCCCTAATTCTAAGTGACAAACCAAACAAAACTCTATACCCCCTTCATCAAACTAAGTGATTTTAACAACCTTGGTTGCCATAAACTAGCAATCCCAGTGGTTCGACTTACCCGTCCAATAGACCTATATTACAATGATTTGTGCTATTGCAAAGGGTTGATTATTATTGTGATAGTCGACGAGACCGATCAATTTTTGGCGCCGTTACCGGGGATTGCGAATGGTTTTGTAACCGAGATTGAGGGATTAACTTTTGTTTGATTGTTAATATTGTTTCTTGTGAAATATTTTCTTGTTTGGTTTTGACTATTGTTGTGTTTTAAGTATTCTGGTTAGATTCTAGGTACTCAAGGCTTGCCGTGGGAAAACTGAAAATATCATAAGTCTAGAGGCCTTTAGGTAAGTTTTTCAAAATTCTAGTCTCAAAATTGTGAATATCTTGCATGTGTTTACATTAGTGATCTTCGATTTGTGTGGTCTTTGTTGAGGCTATTTATTTTCTGTTTTTCATTTCTGGCTGGATTGAGGAGAAAGGGATCATTGCATGTAGATTTTTTAGTGAAGGGTTGTTGTGTATCTTGTTTGTGTTGTATATATGTTATGTGTGAATTTTTTTTTTTATGTATCTCAACAAAAGGTTGAATTAGTCCTGAATTGAGGGTAATTTTCCTTCAACTCAATTTTACACACCACATGAGTTTTGTACATTTTGCTCAAGTCATACATATCATACAAGAGATTGTCCTCCACCGGGACAATTTTCAGATTTTTATCTAGAGCAACCTACTGAAAATTTCTTTGAATTGGGATAATGATTCATACTTCAATGGTTATGACTCGAGTTGGGGAGATCATCAAAACTTCTTGTGGCATGACATGGTAAATTCAGCCCCACAATCTCATGGGCAAAATTTTCACGTCGATTTTCAACCAAATGATCATTATTTCCAGCCCTCTTCTCCTTTTCCATCGTCTCAATTGGATGAGTTACTTACTGCCAATAAATAAATGATGGAGTCTATCAACAAGTAAATTATGGATTCCAACAAGCAAATGTTGGATGATATGGTTAGCATGCAATCCACCACCTATTCTCATTCCCAATCTAGAGTTGAGCTAGATGACCAAAAAGTCCAAATTCAACATAGAGTTAATGTTCTAAATCTTGAAGAGGAGGAAGAATTTATAATTGAACTTGTGGCCAATCCAAAAGAAAATTCTATGAATGATGAGATTACTCCTAGTAACTTTCACCACAAGAATGAGCAAATGGTTACCACATGTGAAAATGAAGAAATTGTGGTTGAAGATCAAATTGTTGCCACATAAAAAATTGAAGAATTTATGGTTCAAAATGAGGAAAATAATGATGAAGATATTGTCTCCCTTGATAATCCAAAACAGCCCCTAAATAATCCTTTGCTTGATACACCTCCTTTAATTGAGGATCCTCAAAAAGTTTGCTTAGCTCATTTCAATTGTGAGGATTTTGATGTTGACAATTCTATTTGGGAGGTGAATTCTTTGCTTGATATTCCTCCGCTCATTCACTCTCCTCATTGGGAAGCATCAAATGTATCCCTCTCTTGGGAGCTTGCACCTCCTCCCATTCCTTCAATTGAGTTATCACAAACTGTTGAGCCCGAACCACCAGATAAGTGTGAGGAGGATGTTGAAAGTTTGAAGGATAACTTTTCGGGCATTCCCGTGCTAAATATGATCTTTCACAAACATTTACTTGATGTGCCCTCACTTGATCCACCTTCCCATAAACCAAAATAACCCCTAATTAATCCAAAGTTCTTCATTGAGGAAGAAGAGTGGATTGAGGTCTTTTCGTTACCTCTTTTCAAATTTTATCTTCAAGCTCTTTTTCCGCCGCCTATAAAAGAACTTTCTTATTTGGGGAAGTGTAACTCTCTAGAGAGACTTGGTGTAGGGTAAACCCTACTTTAAGATTCGTGGTTTGTCCAACTATCGACATTAAATTTAGCACTCATGGGAAGCAATTCTTTCAACTTCCAAGCTTCCCTCTTCCAAGTTGCCTTAGCCAAGAATTTTCTGGAAATTAGATAAGGATAGCCAACATGTGAATTCTTCTAGAATTGTTTCAAAATAAGTTCCAAAAGTCATGTTCAGTTTTCTTAGTCATTTTTAAGGTCTCGGTACCGAATTTTTCAAGGTCCTTCCGGCAATTTTCTTGACTAACCCAAAAATTATGGGACATTTGGGCCTCTAAATATCGCTTTCGCAATTGAACTCTAAATCTCATTCCGAAGGTTCTACAAGGTGTCTTGGGCTCGTAGGAGCTTAAATTTCAAATTTGGAAATTTTTCGATTCCGTCCTGGCCCCCTTTAGCCATAAATCAGTCACAATAGGCATTCGCCCAAGCTCTTGCGGGCGCCCGCCCAGAATCCACGGGCGCCCGCCGATTTGGGTAGCAGCCTCGTAGATCTTGCAGGCACCCACCCAACAGCCGCGGGCACCCACCCCCCTTCGCGACATCATTAAAATGGGCTTGCAAGCCCATTTTAGCATTCTATCTTTCCCCCTCTCTCAATCCCAGCCGAGTTTTTCTCCCTTGCCCTCTAAATTCTTCAATTCTTCCTTCCATCTACTCCTCTCCCATCTCATCTTCCTCCCCCAATCCATCATCTCACCTCCCTCTCATTCTCAAAGTCTCCCATCACCAAGCAAAAAGGGCTTTTGGTTAAAAAAATTGGGTAAGCTTCCTCTACTCTCTTTTTCTCTAAATTTTTTGTTAATGGAGGACAGGATTGATTATGTGGAGGATTTGCAATTGTTTGGGGTCATGTATTGTTAATTACAGGGTCAAAATTTTTGGGATTTCACATCTCTAATATCCTTTTAACTCTCTTCCTAATTTTTGTGCACACAAGGTGTTCGATAAATTGCCCGAACCAAATTTTTCACTCAAATGGCACCCAAAACCTCTACCAAGTGTGTTCGCTCATCCGAGAGACCCTCCGGGGAAGCCCCCACGCCAAATTGGGCTGATTGGCCCATCGAAACCAAGGCCAAATTTGTTATCAAAGATGGCTTCAAAGACCATCTGGAAATGGCGTGGGCGGTCAAAGAATTGACAGACCGTGGCCTCCAATCTCTATTCAAGCCATGCGTTAGCTCTTACTATCCGCGCATAGTCCGCCAATTCTTCTCAAACATATTCTATACATGTGCAGACCCGGACATCATTAAGACCACTATTGATGGCGCCGCTTTTGAATTTAACATTCAGGACCTTGCCACGGCTTTAGCCTGCCCAATGGCATCTCCAGTGGATGAGGCGGGCCTGCCTCTATACGTTGATCCTCCAACTGGGCTGACATTGTCTAACATTGTGGAGGAAATATGCCATAACTATTATACCGACACTCGAACCACAAGCACAAATAAATCATTCCTTCCATGCTGGCTCTGGTTCGTGGACTCTATCTTGCAAAGAACGTCCTTCCCATTCCCAAGCATTCTGAGCGCAAGAGGGCTTTCTTAAACACCCTTTATGCCGCTGAGAAGGTGCAATGGTTTTGCATCCCACAGCTTGTCTGGGACCAATTTCTCAAAGTCCACAATGACCTAATTTTGCTGTGATCGAACAATGCCACCACTTGGGCGGTTCCTATTTTTAACTCTTAACTGCAATTGTGTTGCTATTTTGCATGAACACTTCATTTTTAGTTACATAAATTACAGTTGTTTATATTTCTCTCTGTCTGGAATTATATGATGTTTGTTGTGCATAGATGTGTTGTTGACAGGTTTTCAAAATCAAGTTTGGGGGCGTGCTATTGGAATTCCCATGGTGGCATATTTTTACACTGTCACTAAATTTCCTTCTCCACTTGGTAATATTGTTCTTGTACCCTCGCTATTTTTCATTAATCATTCTTTGTCTTCTCACATTAATGATAATGTGACATACAAGTTTGGGGGTGCATTATTGCATTTTTGGTATTACATTTTTGTTGCATGAGCTAATTGTTCATGTAAAGTAATAAAAATTATTTTTGGAAAACAATGATAGAGTAATCTTGGAAGGCTTCTTAATTGTGAGGCATGCAACTTGATTGACCTTGACCTTGACTCAGTTGATTTAAATTGATGACCCTAATGAATGGATATCTTTGGCACTGAATCTCTCTAAAAAAAATAAAAAAAAAAGAAAAAGGACAATGACTAGTTTAAGTTCATAGCCTTGCTAACTCGAGTTATTAAGCCATTGGAGTGTCTTTACACTTAGCACCCTAAAGCCATCTGGTTTGGGAATTGCTGGCCTAACACTTGCTACATGGGTTAGTTAGATAGCTTAAAGGGATTAGGCATTGCACGGTCATTGACAAAAATAAAAATAAATAAATATGGTTCATTGGAGTTCATAGCCTTGCCAACTCGAGTCATTAAGCCCTTGGAGTGTCTTTACACTTAGCACCCTAAAGCCATCCGGTTTGGGAGTTGCTGGCCTAACGCTTGCTACATAGGTTGGTTAGAAAGCTTAAGGGACTTTGGCATTGCACGACCATAATATGTATCATTATATATATATATATATATATATATATATAACAAGCAATAAAAGTTGTATTTTAAATAAATTCATGACTAAGAGACCTTATTTAAAAGGGAAATTCAATGATTTGAAGCTTGCATTTTGAAATTCGAAAAAGAAGGTAAAAACCATATACTGGGAATCTGGTTCACTTTCATTAAAGTTAGAGTTGATTTCTATAAAAGAGATGACAATTGAAGTATTTATATAGACTATGATGTTAATGGATGAGAATTGAAATATGTTTAACCATTTTGTATATCAAAGCTTCATATACACAAGGTGGTCTACAAATCGATTCCGTCTCCAATATTTTGTCTATTCCAAGTTGCATTTGAGCTATGTGTGTATTTTCTTATGCCATGGTTGCTGCATGTTGATCGCATTTCAAATGTGTCATTTTATTAAGAGTTTCATTTTTGGTTTTGCTATGGGACTACCAAAATGTAAGTTTGGGGGTGTGATAAGCGCCGAATATTGCATATTCAAGCGCCCTTATTTGCATTAGTTAAGTCCATTAGTTGATTATGCTGTATATATTAGCTTTATTTGCATGCTTTTATCTATTTTCAGGTTGGTTCCCCAAAGAGAGTTAAAAATGATGCTTTGATAAGTTTTTGAAGATTAAAGTACGCCGTTACCGGGAACCTTCGTTTTGACCAAGCCAGTGACTCAACGAACTTATGGTTCTAAAGCGCTAAGAAAGATAACTGCGCCAGAGGACAAAGCAAAGATAAGCCATTGAAGCATGGAGGGTGACCGCTATGAAACTGCGGGCGCCCTCTCAAATGGGCAGTATCTTTGGAAAATCGCGGGCACCCGCCAGTTGCGCGGCGCCCCTCTATGACAAGCCGCGGGCACCCGGCCAAGAACCCGTGGGTGCCTGCCAAAATGGCCAGCAAGTTCATGGAACCGCGGGCACCCGCCAATCTACAGACAAAGGTGTGTGGGCTGCATTATTTCACCCAATGCTGTCCTCTTAACCCATTATGTGGTTCTGAAATCCCCAAGAGTTGTTAAGCCATGAAAATGAAGGGAAAAAGAGGATATTTTTGGCTCGATAAGAGGCTTGAAGCATGTATTATTAGATTTGACATTTTTTGTAAGGTTTTAGGGAGAGAAATATTGGGAGCTTGAGGGTTTGTGTGTCTTGGGTCCTCTAGGTGCGAAAATGGAAGGCTTCTTCATCTCGTCTCCTTCCTCTATTGGTCCTATAGGTAACTAACTCCCTTTCTAGGGAGGTGATGAAGCCCTACTTTGTAAGCATGCCTTAGTTTTGGGTTTAATTTAGGGAAGAATGTATATTTGTGGTAGTTTTGCAATCTAAAGCACATTACATGTTATAATGGATATAAATCTCTATAAATGATTATGTTGAAACTATTGTCTTGTCTTAGATCATAATTTCTCATGATTGTATAGCTTGCATTTTTATTGTGACAATGAAAATGAGATTGCAAAATGGTTTTAATGGCATGTTTTATAAGAACCTTGTTAGTCCATAGCTTAGGGCCTCCCTTTGATGGATTAATCTTGATTCTTGATTTCATGTGTTTTTATCATTTGATTAAGGGCTTGATAATCTCTAGCTTAGTGAGTATGTCTAAGGTTACACCCTTGTTTAGGTAGTTCAAGCATGTGAAACTTTGATAGGTTATTCTTGCCTTTTGATTTAATGAACTTCTTGAAGATAATGTAGCAACCATGTGTTGCTACATATCCTGACCACTATATATGTTGTTCTCCCATGTAAATCATTTTCTAGCATGTTTATAGGGTAGGTAGTGGATTCACTTCCCTAGTCCTCTCTACCTTTTTTCCTCTTAATTTCCTTGTAATTTTTGTTTTATGCACTGTTTAATCCCTAGTTCCAAGTGACAAACCAAACAAAACTCTATACCCCCTTCATCAAACTAAGTGATTTTAACAACCTTGGTTACCATAAACTAGCAATCCTAGTGGTTTGACTTACCCGTCCAATAGCTCTATTTTACAATGATTTGTGCTATTGCAAAGGGTTGATTATTATTGTGATAGTCGACGAGACCAATCATTATATTGGCATGTTATTTAAGAATTTAAATGGATTATACTTAAGGAAGGTAGACCATACTACACCTTTAGATTAATTTATGTTTGATAGATGGTCCATTCCTACTGAAGATAATTTATGATAGATAATTGCATTTCATATGCTTCAATATACAATTGAAGGACCTTGATAGGACATGCCTAGGGAGGATGGTTCAAACCACAACTTAATTTAGGTGGATGAACCATTCCAACCAAAGATGGGTTATGGTTAGTTCTGAAATGTATGAAGATGTTGTGGATGTTTTAACCTTCTACACATCATTTTATATACGTAGTTGTTTATCCCCAAGTTGAATGCAAGTAAGCATGTTTATGAGATTTTGGTGAAGTAAAAAAAAAAAAAAAAAAAATTCGCTAGCCTTTTTTTTTTTCTCTAAAGTTTAATTCATTTAAACTTGGTGTGGTCAATACTAAAGCATGCAAAAGTGTGTAGTGTGGCGAAGTTTAAATTAATAGAATGCCACTACCACTACCAACTAAAAAAAAATAGCTAGAGTGAGTAGGGATCGTCCCAAGGGATTGTGAACGGTATTGTACTTGGAAACAATGTTGGATTAGTAGGTTGAGTGATCAAGGGATAGTTTAATTGGTTGATTAGCTACAATTTTAACTAAATAAAAGCAATGTGAAACAACTACTAGGGTAAGTAAAGTGCAGAGAATATGAGAGAGGTCCTGGGACCTAGAGTTCACCACTAAGCACTACCTTCCTAGACATTCAATGTTTGATGTATTAAGGGGGAAATATGTGTTATAAATGAAAGTGTATGCCATTGATTGAAATAATAGCATGGATAGCCAAGTAAGCATACATTGTTTAGCCAATCTAGTAAATAGCATAACATATCAAATTAAGCCATTAATCCTTCCATAAGCCCACAATCAATGCACACTCAACAAATTAGAGAAATATACTACTTGCATTAATAAGCATGGAACATCAAACAACCAAAATGGATTATCCACTTATCTAAGAAAGTAAGGCAATTACACTATAACTAGACTACTGACATGAAAATTAAACTAATTAAACTAATTAAACTAAGAGTGTGGCACAATCCATCAAGAAATAAGTATGAACCATCAAATAAACAATAAGAGTATTCCATTTAAGCACCATGCGTTGACCATTACTAGATTCATAGTATCAACAAACATAGACATGCATTAATGTCACAAAACCTAGAGATAAACACATGAACATCTATTCTAGCATACATAGACATATGAATATAATTAAATGATTAATTAGAAGTACTAAACTACATAAATCATTATAGAAATAAGATCCATATATATCAAATGTAAAGACAAGAATACAGCACAAATCCCCCATTAATTACAAAACATCAAAGTCTAGGAGGCATGCTTAGGGCTATCTCTAGCCCCAAGAAGATGTTTAGCCACTCATTGATGTTGTCATCCAACCCTCAAGGGCTATCTCCATGGTAGAATTGATCTTTTTCTACTTGGTGGAAACCCTAGATGAGTGGAAGAACTTTCCCCAAATAGTGTATGTCTATCTCTAATCTCTAGCATTTCTTCTCTATTTAGCCAACCACTTTACTCAAAATAGTTAAAATCCTTATATAGATAGCTTAAATGTCGCACCCAATGGTCAGCCCTCGTGTACTAGGACCTCCAAATGATTGCACCACGAGCACACATTTAATTTGGCTTGAAATAAACTTTTCACACAAGTTGAGGCAGTTCGATTGATCACGAGGTTGCTTGGATCGATCAAACCTTGGCAGCGCCTTTTTGGATAAGACAAGGCTAAGATATTTTTGGGAAAAGGACAAAATTTGTAGGTATGGAAAAGATTAAAGGGGTTCGATTGATCAAAGGAAATGTTTGATCGATTGAAGAAGATATTTTGCTCATGATAAGGACAAAAGGCTCAATCCTTCATGGCATGGTTGGATTAATCTCTGTGAGATCGATCTGAGCTTTGGTTTGATTGATCATGGAGAGCTTCCTTTCACTACCTTGCTTCCACTTTGCTCATTTCTTCCTTTAAGCTTGGGATTGCATCTTTTAATGCTCTAATTTGGCTGAATTAACTTATTTTGGGAATAAGTACCTCAAAAGGGAAATAACACGAAATTAGACTAAAATTTAAGATAAGATAGATAAAGTTACTGGAACGTTCAAGTTTAAGGGGTTAAAATGCGCACTTTTCAGCGCTTATCAGACTCCCAAACTTAAATATTGCTAGTCCCTATCAATGAACTATAAGGAAAATACAGAAATGAACAACTATACAACAATGAACTAGAAAGCAATAAATAGATAATGCCACTTTCGTAGGGAACACGGTTGCATTTAGCAAATGCAACAAGCCTTTTAAACCCCTAGGTTACCCCTAGTGGACGAGTGAAGTTTAGTGAGGGTTTCCAGAAATGATACCTATAAACATTAAGCTCTTTCTCACTAAAGAGGCACCAATGTTCCAAACAAGTATTGGGAGAAAACTACCTCAAGTATGCAATTTTTTAACCCTTTCCAAGCAATCTCCCAAAATCTTAACATCAAGCAAACAAGTATGGTCCTCCACACATTAAAACAATGATCATGCAAATCAAAATAGCTCTAAAATCCTTTTTAAGTAAACTGACATCAAATATGTTGCTATCTAAGCCAACTAAAAAAATGATCACATCCTTACCCTCAAACTAGCACACAAATCTAGTATCGATCATCAAAACAAAGAGTGGACCTTTTATAAAAGCTTTATTCAATTAAGTGCGCTTATTCTTTTCACTCGATTTTTTTTTTTTTTGCTAGCCCTAAGGATCAAAGATGGAAGCATAGTGTAATGTGTTAATCTATTAAGCTTTCTAGCGATCCATGAAGTCAAGCGTTTGGTCAATGACTCCCAAACCGGACAGCTTTAGGGCATTAGGTGTTTAAACAACCCTAAGGGCTTACAAACTCAAATCAACTAGGCTACAAATCAAAATAACCTCTATCTAATCATTTCCCACTTCTCACCTTTTGGGAGAGTCCTTACTTTTTATTTACTTTTGCAAAAATATTTTTTATTTTTATTTTTTAATCAAGTTAGTCACCTAGAGTTTTGGCCCTCCACCTTTTGGCACGAGAAATTCAGTGCTTGACGAGACTAGAATTCTGACTACTTAGTGAAAATGGGTTGTTATCCACCTTTATCAAGAATGAAAGTTTTCAATGCACTACTAGATCAATTGGGATATAACCAAATCAATAATCAACAAAGCATGTACCCCATTAATGAATCCTAGTGTGCGCTTGTGCTATTGTAGAATCCTAAAGTGAATCTCAGAATAATCACAAAATCAAGATGATGTAGACCATAAATGCAAGTATGATATCAATCTTTCAAAAAATTTACTCCTAAATAGCATCCACAAGGCATACAAGGAGTATTGGACTCTCAAGTTAAGCAATTTTTAAATTTTAAGCAATATAGTCCTCAAAAAATCAAAATCATAGCTAGTCTTGGACCAATCATAGAGAATCCCTCAAATACACAAGTCATGCTCAAAATCTTGAATTTTATGCAAATACTGCAACAAATACACATTACCCCCAAACTTAAATGGCACAGTGTCCTCAATATGCAAAGAGAACAAAAGAAAGAGGAAAAGTTATACCAGTGCAGCTATGACAAAGAATGGTCGGGACACAAGTATCCAAAGTGGGTGGTATAAACCCCCCCCCCCCCCCGGAACTTGGGATTGACTGTGGTCTTGAAAAGATGGCACTGGGACAAAACCTCATCAGATAACAAAGGGGATAATAATGGTGCACAGTGTATATGCAAGTGCAAGTGAGATGGTAAATGAAATAAACAGAAAGGAATAAGGGTGGTCTTGAAAAATTTGGGCAGCACTCTCTCATTGATGTCACTGTGATGCACCTAATAATGGAGTCAAGCATCAACAGATATATCAATATAATAATCTGACATCCAAAAATATCATGCATAGAAATGGAATAAAAATAGTAAAGTGTACAAAATATTTTTTAAAATTTTTGAATTTTTGAAAATTAAAAATCTTTTTAGATTTTTTTTTTTTGAAATTTGAAATTAAAAAAAAAAAAAAGTCAAAGTCAAAGAGAAGCACACAGATCGATCGGACAATGATCGATCAAAACTCTATCGATCCAACAGGTGAAAACCTGTAGAAATCTTCGAACGATGCACAGAAAGGTGGTTTTTCAAGGATCCAAAAATTTTTCTAAGTATAAAACTAAGATCAATCCAAGGGAAAATTGGATCGATCGGGGAATACTCAGATCAATCGGAGAGAAAGTTCACACGATACACAGAGAGATGAAATATGCAGAGAATTCCCGCACGATAGATCAGAGAGATGGGAATATGTAGAGACGGTGTTCGATTGATCGAACATGCACTAAATGCTGAATTCGAAGATGAAAGCGCATACATTCCCTATCAAAGTCTTAAACAAAGTTTAGGATCCCAAAATATATCTAGACGACGCAAGGAATGAAAGTAAAATAGAAATGAGGGAGGAATAGGGTTGTAAACCCTACGAAATGCATTAGTTTTTAACGTCTCTAGCAAGACGTTGGGCTCTTTTAGCCCAGATCGAAAATCTTGTTATGCATCCCCTCCTTAATGGGGTGAAAAGCACTTTGAACCCCACCCAACAAATTGTTCCTTAGAGAACTTGTTGGATTTGATTCAAAAGGAATTGATGGTCCTTGATCAAAGCAATTCTTGGGCTTCCATGCCCTTTCAACACTTAATTTGAAAATATTTTTCCTCGAAGTCTTTCTAGAAAGCAAACCATTGGAAGTTTTAACATCAAGCAAAGACTCATTTTAAAATTCACTTTCAAGGCATTTTTCAACAATACACACTTCTTCATGCTTGCCAATTGAACTTAGGGTTGGATTAAAAATGTTCAACTTCACTTTCATATGGCCAAATGAGATTTTTATTATCCCCATCTTACAATTTATATTGGCATTAGCGGTTGCCAAGAAGGGATGGCCAAGGATAACGGGAATTTAGCTTTTGGGATTGGGGACTGGTTCCATGTCAATGACAACAAAATCAACCGGGAAGAAAAACTTGTCAATTTTAATTAAAACATCCTTAATGATACCCCAGGGCTTTTTGATGGATCGGTCGGCTAGTTGCAAAACTACTGACGTCGATTTTAAGTCACCTAAGCCCAATTGAACATAAACCGAATATAGAAGAAGTTTCACACTTGCTCCTCAATCAAGAAGAGCCCGGTTAATGACATGGTCACCAATGATGCAAGAAATAGTGGGTGAACTGGGGTCTTTGAATTTCATGAGGGTGTTGTGTTACAAGATGGAGCTTACTTACTCTGTTAAAACAAATCTTTTTGGTGCTTGGCTCTTGTTCATCCTCTTAAGAGTGCAAAGATCCTTCAAGAATTTGGCATATGCTAGAATTTGTCTAATTGCATCCAAGAGAGGAAGTTTGATCTTCATTTGCCTAAACACTTTAATTATCTCATTGGCTTTGGTCTTTTGCTTTTCAAGAGAATTGGATCCTTTCAAGGCATCCGGAAATGGAGCTTTTGGCTCAAAAAAAATTTCAAAATCCTTTTTCAAAGCATTGTCAGTACAAGAATTTTTGAAATTTTTTTCAACAAGCGGATCATGCACATGCAAGGAGGAATAGGATGTGAGACGGGATAGGCGTCAACTTTTGGTTGCACCGGTTCACCCTTTTTATTTTGAATACCAACTTGATTATCCAAAATCCTTCCATTTCTCAAAGTTGTCACCACATTCACATGCTAAATGGTGTGACCTTTCGAAGATGCGTTGGTCTCCACTACAAATTGTTGCTTGGGTGGTGGATTCAAAGGTATCTTCCCCTTTTCCGTAGCATTTAATGTACTAGCTATTTACCCGACTTGGGTTTTTAGCTTCGCAATGGGTTGGGAATGAGAATGACATAATCGGGTATTTGCCTCTAAAGTACCCAAAGCAGTTAAGACTTTTTCTTCAAATGCAGGACTCCTAGAATTCCTTTGAGAATACGAAGATTGATTTGGAAAGTGAGTATTTGAAAATTGGTTTCCATCTGATGATTGATATGATGATCTATAACATTGGGAACCTTGGCTTTGCATTGGGGGCGGAACATGCTTGCGTTAAAAACCACTTTGGGGAGGGTTTGACCCTTCCCCTTGGCTTTTCCAAGAGAAGTTTAGATAGTTCCTCCACCCGAGATTGTAATGTGTGCCATATAGATTATTCCCTTAGTTGACAAATGCGGCACTCACTTGTTTATGGTGCTCATTTTGCACAAGTCCAGGGGGATAATTGGAAGTAGAATGTAAGACACTAGAATAAGTCATGTAAGATTCATTCGAAACATGATGAGTGTGATTAGGGGAGGAAGATACTTGATTCACCAAATTTTGGTTGATCAAAACTTGATCAAACCTTTGAGATAAAGACTTGCCTTCGGCGGCTATGTTATTGGAATTGTCAACTTGATAGAAGCCAACATTCTTCCTTCCACCTAGAATTCTACCATTTTTGGAAGATAAGGATCGATGCATTGAATTCTTGCTCATGCTCTCATAAAGACTCCATACATCGTCCTCATGCCTAACAAGATATGAACCACCCATGGAAGCATCTACCATTCCTTTATGATTATCCGAAA
This sequence comes from Cornus florida, assembly GCF_030987335.1. NCBI lineage: Eukaryota > Viridiplantae > Streptophyta > Magnoliopsida > Cornales > Cornaceae > Cornus > Cornus florida. Next base: position 24,093,227 of record NW_026775581.1, read on the forward strand.
AACTTGCAAAGAAAAATTATACCAATTGCCATTTATGAATGTCGTGATGTGGACACTTCCTAAGCAAGTCATTTAGGTGCTCCCATGCGTCGTGGAGCATCTCTCTTCCCCTTGAGAAAACTTTTAAATTGAGGTCCTCATTGCATTGGTCTTTGAAATCGGATAGTACTTTTTTAAGAACTCTTATTGCATTTTGCCCAAGTAGTTATTTAAAAAGGTCTTAGATTTTTAAACTAATATTTTACCTTATCTTTAAGGGTAAAAGGAAAGAGTTTTAATCGCAAAACCTCTTCCAGCATATCCGTGTATTTCACGGTGGAACACACTTCAAGAAACTCATCTAAATGCTTGTATGGTTCTTCACTTGGAAGTCCATGACAATTGGGAAGCATTAGAATAGTTTGCAGTTTGATCTCATAATGGTGTGCACTAAATGGGGGTAATTAAATGCATGTCGGTGCATTATACTCATTTGGCACGTAATGATCTCTCAAAGCAATAGGGTGCTACACGAGCGCCTTGATTGCCTTGAACAATGGGAGGTTGTGGTGGAACAAAAATTGGCTGAGGCATTCCCAATGGAACATGGCCTTGTTGTTGTGGAATGAATGGTCTTGGTATGCCTAATAGGACTTGAATGTTGTCATGATGCACATTAGGGTGGAGGATACCTTGTTGGTCAATGTGACCAAGGTCCTCCACATGGTCCTCGTTAATATCCTCCATTGATGAAATGGAGTGATGAGAGCTACCCCTTCCCCTAGGACTGCGAACAATGGATTCAAGATGAAAATTAAGTGAGATAAGAGTAGGATTTAATGATCTACGACCATGCATGCACTATTAAAACAAATAACAAATCAACAACAAGCATAAAACAAACACTTCTCCTCCGCAACAAATCAATCAACAAACCTCCATATACATTGTTCCTATACTCCCATGCTTTCAACAATATGCAAGAAAAGTAAATTGCCTCCACACGGGCTCACGATTTTTCTAAGAAATGAAAAACTTGCCTCCATAAGGGCCGGCGATTTAACTAGAGATAGAGTTAGGAAAGCTTACAAAGGATCCTTTAGCAACTTCAATTTAATTTTCAATGTTTGCCTTACTTTGCTTTGCAAATTTTTTTTATTTTTAGCTTTTTATGTTTTTGCTTAGCTTTGCTTCTTTGCTTTTGAATTTTCCTTTGCTTCACTTCCTTAGCTCAATGCACCTAGTCAATCAAGAAAAAATACAATAAGTAACCAAAATAAAATAAAATAAAAACACGATCAAAAGAGTACTAATTCCTAATTGATTTCCAAAATACGACGTTACCAAAATCAATCCCTGGCAATGGCGCCAAAACTTGGTGTGGTCAATACCAAAGCATGCAAAAATGTGTAGTGTGGCCAAGTTTAAATTTATAGAATGTCACTACCACTACCAACTAAAAAAAATAGCTAGAGTGAGTAAGGATCATCCCAAGGGATTGTGAATGGTATTGTGCTTGGAAACAATGTTAGATTAGTAGGTCGAGTGATCAAGAGATGGTTTGATTAGTTAATTAGTTACAATTTAAACTATATAAAAGCAATGTGAAACAACTACTAGGGTAAGTAAAGTGCAGAGAATATGAGAGAGGTCTTGGGACCTAAAGTTCACCACTAAGCACCACCTTCCTAGGCATTCAATGTTTGATGGATTAAGGGGGAAATATGTGTTATAAATGAAAGTGTGTGCCATTGATTGAAATAATAGCATGGATGGCCAAGTAAGCATACATTATCGAGCCAATTTAGTGAATAGCACAACATATCAAATTAAGCCATTAATCCTTCCATAAGCCCACAATCAATGCGCACTCAACAAATTAGAGAAATATACTACTTGCATTCATAAGTGTGGAACATCAAAATACTAGAATGGATTGTCCACTTATCTAAGAAAGTAAGGCAACTACACTACAACTAGGCTAGTGATATGAAAATTAAACTAATTAAACTAAGGTTGTGGCACAATCCATCAAGAAATGAGTATGAACCATCAAATAAACATTAAGAGTATTCCATTTAAGCACCATACCTTGACCATCACTAGAATCATAGTATCAACACACATAGACATGCATCAATGTCACAAACCCTAGAGATAAACACATAAACATCTTTTCTAGCATACATAGACATATGAATATAACTAAATGATCAATTGGAAGTATTAAACTACACTAATTATTGTATAAACAAGATCCATGCATATCAAATGTCAAGACAAGAAATACAATACAAATCCCCCATTATTTACAAAACATTAAAGTCTAGGAGGCATGGTTAGGCTATCTCCAGCCCCAAGAAGATATTTGGCCACTCATTGATGTTGTCATCCAACCTTCAAGGGCGATCTCCATGGTAGAATTGATCTTCTTCTTATTGGTGGAAACCCTAGATAAAGGGAAGAACTTTCCCCAAATGGTGTATGTCTATCTCTATTCTCTAGCCCCTTTTCTCTATCTAGCCAACCTCTTTACTCAAAATAGCCAAAATCCTTACATAGATAGCTCAAATGTCACACCCAATGGTCAATCCTCGTGCACTTGGACCTCCAAATGATTGCACCACGAGTACATATTTAATTTGGCTCGAAATCAACTTTTCACGCAAGTTAAAGCAGTTCGATTGATCACGAGGTTGCTTAGATCGATCGAACCTTGGCGGGGCTTTTTTGGATAAGACAAGGCAGAGATATTTTTGGGAAAAGGATAAAAATGGTAGGTGCTTTTTTGGATAAGACAAGGCAGAGAATTTGGTTCGATCGATCATAGAGTGCTTCCTTTTACCACTTTGCTTAAACTTTGCTCCTTTTTTCCTTTAAGCTTGAGATTGCATCTTTTAATACTTAAATTTGGTTGAATTAACTTATTTTGGGCATAAGTGACTTAAAAGGGAAATAACACGAAATTAAACTAAAACGGAAAAATAAGATAGATAAAGGTACTATAATGTTCAAGTTTAAGGGGTTAAAATGCGCACTTTTCAAAATTCATTTTATTAAATATTTTTATGCAATTTCAATTCATAGTTTTAAGTGATAAACAAATCAACCCATTATATCTCTTATCAAACTTGAAGTGATTTTATAACTTTTGGTTGCCATAAACTAGCATTCCTTATGGTTCGACAAACCCCTTATAATAGCTCTATTCTACAATGATTTGTGCTATTGCTAGTGGTGATTTTAATTAGTAAACAAATTACTCGTATCAACGATCATGTCTATTACCACGTCTACGTCCAAGTCCACGGGATGAGGCAACATATATTTCAGGAATCGGTGTCGATCTAGTTGGACGGGATTGGTGGTTTCTTAACAAAAGCTTGTTCTTTTTCTCCTCCAAGAGTAAACAAGATATCAGTTCTGAATATTTTTCAAATATATGCTCTCGATATTATTGTTGTAAAAATACATTCGAGGCGTGAAATGTGGTGAATGTTTTTTCCAACATAAATTCATCAGTGATAGTATCACCACACAATTTTAGTGTAGAGTTGATTTTAAATAGGGCAGAGTTGTACTCAACCACAGTTTTAAAATCTTGCAACCGCAGTTGCTGCCAATCAGCCTGAGCTTTTGGGAGGATAACTATTTTTTGATGATCGTATCTTTCGTTTAAATTTTTCCACGAACTCAGTGGATCTTTTTCAGTAAGGTATTCAGTTTTTGGCTCCTAATTAATATAGCGATGAAGGAAAATCATGGTCTTCACTTTATCTTGTAATGATGCATCATTTTTTTCTTAATTGTGTTTCCAAGACTGATGGCATCTAAATGGATCTGAGTGTTCAGAATTCAAGATAAATAATTTTTGCTAGAAATTTCGAAGGCCACGAATTCCAGCTTTATTAAGTTTGACATTTTCAGAATAACTAGATGTAACAACAATATAAGAATATAATTTAGCATAGTATAAAAATAAACATATATCTTAATAATAGTATGGCATTAGGTGAAACAACAACATAATATGAACCATTAGAATTCCAAAATAATTAAATAACAAAGGCGATAAAACTAGCCATAGTGTGACGGCCCTGGATTTTTCAATCCAGTGCGCATTGTGATGACCCGAAGGATGATCCGATAATGGATCCGGAATACGAAAGCAAAAATAGAAAACAAATTCTATAGCGATATTCAGTATCCCTAAGACAAACATAGCTTCCCATAAAGCCACGTAACCAAAAGAAAATGAATGCGGAAGCAAAACGGTGAAAATAGACCAAGTATGCCCCTAAGGGCAAAATGGCCATTTCACATGCAAACAAGGTCTCAAGAGATGTACGTCATCTCTAAGACACAAACATAGCTTCCTATGAAGCCACGGAACTTAAAAGAAAACAATGCGGAAGTGACATTTAAAAAAGGACAAGTTTAGCCCTATGGGCAAAATGATAATTTTCAGAATGTTATGGGTGTTACTGAGCACACCATTGGATAGACACCGAAAAATTAACAAAGATAGACTTAAGAATCACTTGATTTGAAGTCTGGATGGAAGAGAAAAGTTGAAACAAAGTTTTGACATCGTCGTAGCCGTGAATACTGTTTTGATAACAGTGAATAGTGCTGGGTAGAAAAATGCTGAAATAGTGTGCTGTTTTGAGGCACCAAACGATGTTTTTGGAAAAAGAAAAGAAGAACCCCCCCCCCCCTTAAAATTATTTTTCCAAGCTAACCATATTGGAAGAAAATTTTATTTTTGACGTGAAAACCCCAAAATAACCCTTAGATAAGAATTTTTCCCGAAAAAGTACTTGCACCAGAAAATCAGTTTTGACTTGGGGTTTTCAAGACTGAGACGACATTTTTTGGAAAAATATAAAGAAGAAACCCCCCCTAAAATCACATTTTCTATGTGACTATATAAAGGCCAGAATTTATTTTTTTAAGCAAAAGTCCCAAAATGCCCTTAGATCAGATATTGCAAAAGAAATGGAAAATGAGTCCAATGGATGCTCATTTCATAAAATGAAGTGCTGTGTGCTAAAGTGAACATGCACACAAACGTAAAATGAGTATTAAGATGCGTTGGGATGGTCCACGACCTCAAAATACACCCGATGCAAAATACAACCTATCTGAACCCCATATTTGCCTAAAATGGACATTTGAAAGAAAACGTGAAACTAAAAATTATCAAATGGGTTCAAAAGACTGTTTGCCCCTTGGCCACACCTCATGTGACGACCCTGGATTTTACAAATCCAGTGCATCTAGTGATGACCCAAAACGGATCCAAAATGCGAAAGCTGAACGTAAATAAGTTTGTAGAGATGTACATAATCCCAAAAACATAAGAATTGCCTTCCGAGAAGTTGCGTGACTTAGTGGAAGTAAGACCGAAGCTAAGGTTTTAAAACCCTTCAAGGAATGGATCAATGGCAAAATGATCATTCCAAAAAAAAATGGGTGCCACCTTGCACACCATTGGAAAGGCAACGAAAAATCAACAAACTTAGACTTAAGAATCGCTTGATTCGGAGTCTGGATGACAAAGATATGAAAATAGGACAAAGCAGTGTCCTCCGATTTCAGTGTGTGGTTGGTACCATTGGAAAGATAACTTTAAGATGTTGAATTTAGACTCAAGAATTACTTAATTTGGACCTAAAATGAGCAAGTTTTGACCATTGGAAAATACGTCATCATGGCAGCCAGAAAGAGTCGGCTCAGTTGATAACTGAGTTAGCTCCTTTAGGCCGAGAGCAACCTAGTCGACTCTTTTTAGAACCAAGTCGGCTCTTTTGGGCCGAGAGTATGCAAATTGAAGAAAATAATGCCCAGGTGAACCAAGTTGACTCCTTTGTGAACCAAGTCGGCTCGGTTGAAGAAAAAGTCGGCTCCTTTGGGCTGAGAGCAAGCTGTACTTGATACTTTAGAAGAAAAAAAAAAAAAAGAAAACAGAAAACTAAAATGGAATCGGTATTTTTAAGACCGAGACGACATTTTTTGGAAAAATGCCATGAAGAAACCCCCCCTAAAATCACATTTTCTATGTGACGGGGTCATGGTCGGAATTTATTGACCATTCCATTCCTACAAACCAAACGCAACATAAAAGTAAGTACCACCCCTGGATCTAGTAGTGACATCGACAGTTTATTTTTATTTTTTCATAGTAAGTAAATTACACACATTCCTGTCAAAATAAGTAAATAATGCACACAATTCATTTATTTTATTATGAAATTTGAACTCTCAATCTATTTAATGGAAGAGACACAATTCAAATTAAGTCTTTAATAACCAACTCAATTTTTAGTTAATAGAGTTTGAAATTCTCAATAGTTGATAATAGTATAAATGAACTCAGTAGAGATAACTCACTACAATAAAAAAAAGCTTTTTACTACAGTGGAAAACACTTTCTACCACGGTTTTGAACCGTGGTAGAAACTGCCATGGTAATAAGCAGAAGACTTTCTACCACGGTTCTGCACCATGGTAGAAAGTCCATGTAACGACCCAGACGGGGGGTCTAGATCGCTAACCGGGTCCTTAACCAAACCCGTGGGCATACTAGGGGTAAAATGGTTATTTTACAAAATATAAGGTCAATATATGTATAAACTAGTCAAATGAAGTCTAAAACAATTATTCTAGTCATTCCATGATACTCGGTGAAGTTCTACGGTCATCGGTTATGTATTCCCAAAAGTACCCTTACCCGGTTCAAGGAAAATTTTGACACTTTTCTACTAAAATGATCATAACTCTCAATATGAATATAATTTAAGGATGAGGTTTGTCCCATTGGGAAGCTAACTCAAAATCCTTGAAATGGACTAGAAAATAACCCTATCTGGGTTCAGAATGAAGAAGTTATGACCATCCAAAGTCTAGTGATCAAAGCTGATAACTGAGGAAGACAAAATAGTGCACTGGGGAACTTAAACCGTTCAGTGGGGCTGAACTGGTTAAAGATGGGCAGTATGCCTATTCTTGAACCAAAGATCCCCCCTTCAACCGATTCAATAGGGCTGAACCGGTTCAAGATGCCCAGAACCTCAAAAATGCCCCAAACAGCCTAAAATTTTGATCTTGTGCATTTTGGCACTATTTTGGTCCCTTGGTGACCTTACTCAAAGCCCAAACCTGTCCCAAATCATCTATATAATGATGAAACTAACACACCTAAGTGGTACTAAAATTGAATAAGGCCATACACGAGTCCAATACATCATTAAAATTAGGTAAATTTGTCATACATCAAAAATATGGCCTTAAGGCCTTACATGGATGTTGAAATCATAATGAGACCACAAGATACAAATAATGGTCTCAAGACCATTTCCAACCATGTAGAAGATACAAAATGATCCCTAATATTATTTTCAACAAAAAAGGGTTAATATACACTTCAAGCACAAAAGAGTCCAAGTTTGTCAACTTTACGAAACTGGTGGTTGTAATGACCCAGTCATTTTCCTTCCTTTCCTATTCTCAGATTTTTACGGATATTTTTTTTTCGTTGATCCTTTCTTTTCTGAGTTCAGTTTCTCGTCACTTAGTGTCATCTTGAGTGCTCGGGGATGGTATTCGAGACTCTTTTCTTTGGATTGACAACTTCCTTTAAGGACTGAGTCATTTCCACATTTTCACTTTTTGGACACTATTCACTTTTTGTCTTTTTCCCCGTTTGTCACTTTGTTGGTATAGCCTCACCTTTTGTGTTCGGGGTTAGTTTTTGACTTCACATACCTTTATTCTAAGTGATTTCCACGAAATACGTATCTTTACTTTTAGAAAAGTACTCTAGTTGTTCCCGGCATCCATAGGGGCATGGATGTAAAGTTCTTCAGAAACATTTTTGTTTCTTGGGGTGTTTTTCATAAATATCTTTTGAAGATATTTTATTTCATCCATTTTTAAGAAAAAAATTTTGGAAGATATTTTCATTCTGGGTCATTAGTGTAGTTATCACTTTTTGGAGGGGCCATTGTGCAATTAATGAAAGTTATTATAAAAATGCATCATTTTGAGCTTGGATCCTGGTACGGGATTCATTTTTAATTTTTGTCAAGCCGCGTACTGTGATACCCCACGGATCCGAGACATGGGTTGATCAGGCCCAGGCCCAAACACAAAAGAATATCAAACAATCAATATTTTAAACTGAGCACAGATTACAAAGCGAATTAAGAAATAATAGTTTAAGCTGAAAGAAATCTAAAATCTAAAATTCTTTTAAAATTAAATAAACCTAGATAATAATAATCCAACTCCAAAACCTCCAAGGGTACAACTCGGGAATCCATCTAGTGGACCCCTAATAAGAAAACCAAACTGAAATAAAACTAGAAGAAATCCATAATTAAATCATAGAGAGAGATCCTACGTTGTCAGAAGAATGAGTGACCGTCTCTGCTCAGCACGAACAAGCTCAAGCCTGGAACGGAAGTACACATGAAAAAAAGGAGTGGGTCAGGCCCACGAACAAGTTCTAACCTACTACAATCCAAGCAGAGACTTAATACACATATACACTCTAACCAACTCAATAATAACTATATAAGTAGTGTATATATATATATCCACACTATGGACTCTCGCTGGACTATGATACGGGTCTCAACCTGAGTAGAAGACAATATGCAAAACGCACCTGAGTGGGCATGACTACCTAAGCCTAACAGGGTACACCACAACCAGCATAGCCAACTACGCGTCCTATTGCATATACGCTCCCTAACCGTCGACTCTGAGACTCAAGCTCATGTACCATAATAATATATTTAAATTCCGTTCATAACGATCCATAATAAATCTAGTAAGTCGTTCAGCTTATTCAACTGCACAGACTTTACATAGATAACAAGTAATCCAGCTAATCATTCAGCTTGTGTAGCTTCTTTGACTTAACATAAATATAAGTAGGATTTAATTATAATCCATTCCCTTATTCCAATTTAGGTTGGATTTAGTATTTTGTAACTAAACCATTCCTGGTATGTCACCGTCCCATACCGGTGTATACAATCCATCCGTCCAGAAGTTGATAATACAGATCGTGAATGTAAATACCAACAAAATCATAATAAGCAGAGTTAAAATATTAAATTGAACATGCATACTTTACCCCATTACGCAGTTATCCAAGAATTTCTAATACAGTCAACATATGTATAAGTAATTCATCCATTATAAGCATATAATCATTTTGTAATCTAACATGCTTACTCTAGTAATTGATAACTCTTATCATAAGATAAATCAATCAATTCCATATTGAACAAATAACAAATAGATAAGCTATCATGCTTATATTGAATTTCCAATGCAGAATTCTCCAACACCTGAGATTACACAAAATCCGTTTCCCTGTTCCTTATTCCATGACAAGTATAATATTAATTATGTTAATTATCATGATTGTCTACTATTTATCAGTACAGAATTAAACAAATTCCCATTCACAGAGAATAATTAACTCGAGGTTTAGAAACATTAAAATCCTCCACAATTGAAATAACAACAGTTTTATCCATTATTAACTGTTGTTCAAGCTATGAATATCTATGGTTCATTATGCATTAAACCCACTCTATGAAGTTCAACAAGGCTAAGAACACCTCTAAACACTCCAATACAGCTTCTAATAGAATCTGAAAACGTGAAAATCCAAGCCCCGTAGCCAAAACCGTCGCTGAAAAACAAAAAAATGGGAGCTTGCTCTTCTAAAGTAAGAGCCTGCTCTTCTCATCTTGGAGCTGGATCTCCTAGCCATGGAGGTGGCTCCAAGACCCCTTAGAGCCAGCTCCATGATTCCATGGAGCCTGCTCTTTGTCCGGAAGAGCCTGCTCTGTGAAATCTTGAGCCGTCTCTTCTCTGTTCTTTATCTCTTTCACATCCGGCAATTTTCCGATGAACTGTTCTTCATTCTTAGAGTTCCTAAGTGTTTAAATTAGATTCTAGTATGTTTAATAGATAATGAAATTCTTTATACAAACACAGTTATCCATCGGGACACAACTACATAATGAAACTTAGAATGAAGTAATTGTTTATTCTTGAACACTCTCTGTTTTAAGCATTCAACCCTATGATCCCGTTCAATTTTGTTGTATTCTCATGTGTTCTAGATTAATTAAAAAAAACTAAATACATCAATTTACATGCATTCAGTTAAAGGATATACAAGAAAACCCCAAAACAAGCAGTACAAAACCATACAACTATAATCAGTTATAAAACAATGAAGACACGAAGACGCAGATTAATTTTAATTATTTTTATCTTCCTGGAGTTGTATTAGACATGTAAAGAACACGAGCCTAAGGAAAAGAGATAGGATTAGAATTTGCCTTTGAGAATTTGGTTCAAAAATCCCAACGTCGTCTTCTAAGTTTTCCGGCGACTCCCACTGTAATCCTCCTCTGTTCCTGGCTCCACTATCGTGAATAGGGTTCTAAAACCCTAGGCAGAACTTCATGACGTATATTTATAGGTTTACACCAAACCCTAGTTTAATTCAAACCCTACACTAAATCCTTAGTTGGCCCATAGAAAACCTAATTAATGAATTATGTCAGCTACATACGTGACTTCTTAAAAAAACCCTAATCTAAATCATTAAATGAAAACAAACAATTAAATTAAAATAGTGATTCAAAGAAATAAAAATTATGTTATTTAAACAACTTACCAATTTAAAATTAAGTCAAATAACTCAACTAATTCACATAAGTCAAATAATTCAAGTAATTCAAATAATTCAAATAGTCAAGCAACAAAAAAATTTCAATAATTAAAATGCAACAAATTAAATAATCAAAAATACCAGGACTATCCTTGGACTATCCTTTTAAAATTAGGAGTATTACACGTACTCTTAGAATTGTCTTCTGGTCGTTTACCTCAGTTTTAGGGTTTTTGACCCTAGTTACCGCCGAACTTGTTCAGGGCATATCTTTCTGCACGGAACTCAGTTTTTGACGCTATTTCTTCCATTATTCATCTTTTCTCATTTTGGTTCTTTTTTGTTCATAGTGTTTTGCCATTTGAGCGCATCTGCTCAAATTCCACTTTTTCGGACCCGGCGGGACCCGTTCGGGACACTTTTAGGGTTTTTCTATAAATAAGGTGACTTAAGATGAAAAATCATATATTTTCATCTCTTTCCCTTCTCTAGGCCGGTAGCCATGGCAACCAAAGGACTTCCACCCTTCTTCTTCTTTTTCCAGCCTCTTCCCTCGTGATAAATGTCGTAGTGCCTTAATGTTTATTGTAGGCCTTGATAAGATCTTCCTTTCCCCCTTATTAGAATTTGTTTTTGACCATTTTTGAGTTCAAGTTTGAGTTCGGGTTTGGATTTTGGTGGTACCTCCTTGGTGTTTAATTTTCACCTTGTTGTCCATGACATAACGTAGGAGTGTCGTCAGATTCGGAGCGGTTTCCTTTCGGTGGGATTTGAGATTTCATCTCAAATGGAGGTAGGGGATGTTATAGATTTATATTGTTGTTGTCTCGCATGCTATTGATGGTTATACAACCTGTATGCATGCTTTTGTTCATAATCTAGAATTTAATTTAGTTATTTTCTTTGTGTAAGATTTAATTGAAATGGTTGTATATGTGATGGAATTAAATTATGGTATACTATTAAATTAGGCCTTGATATGTTTATTAACATATATTAAATTTAGGACATTTGAATAAGTATTGAGACTTTTATTCAATAATTTTCTTTTATGAAAGTTTAATTCACATCATTGTAACTAGCATGAAATCAACTTGTAATATGATATTTAAATAGGCCTTGGTATATCCTTTAACCTATGTTAATTTGAGGACATTTGGAATTGTTTTGAAATCTAGAAAAAATTAATTAATTAGTTTAATTAATTTTATTTTAAGTGTTTTAGCCACTTAATTGGATTTTTGACTTGATATTTTCGATAACCAAGCTCTGTTCTTTAACATACATTAATTTGAGGCTATTTGGAAATGATTTGAAATCTAGAGAATTTAATTATTTTTATTTAATTAAATTCTATCTCGTTGTTCCATGAATTTAATTATGTTGTAGAATTTGTTTCTATGTTTAGATCATGGATTTGGACTTGTAGTGTATTCACTTGGTGGTGCTTTAAGCATTAAATAACATTGTTGTTAAATTTATATTCAGGAGAACATGTTTCCAATATTGAATATATTATTGTCTTGTGTAATGAATTGCACACTTCGTATTTGACATTATATATGCCATTTTAGAATTGAAACTCTAAGGCATGGATTGTGTGACTTCAATCTACTTGTGCATGGAAGGTGGTTTCGTACATCTTTAAATTGCGTACAAGTTTTAAACTTACTTGTTGATTTTGGATTCTCTTGGGACATTGTTACAGAGACATGGCTAGAGTTTGGCTCTAGTGCAGGAGGTATGAGATCTCCCCAATTTATAGTGCGCACTAGGGTGGTATTCCCAACGGGTTAGTGCTCAGAATAACCGTTTAGGTCTTGGTTTTACTCCGTGATGTCCAAGTCTTCCACTATTTGATTTCGCATTCAATTCCAAGTTGACAACCAATGTTTAATTGTGACTTGTGGTTTTGGTTGTGATTTAATGTTGTTAAGTACATTATGCATTATGATTTTTAATGAATCATTGCAATTTTAATGTTGTTAAGTACATTTAGGCATTGTGATTTTTTAAAGAATCATTACAAATTTTGATGTTGTTAAGTACATTTATGTTATATTGTTCAAATGTAACTTAGGAATAATCCTATAGATTCATTTGGAACATAGACGTTAGGTAGCATGACCCACTTTAGTTGTTTCCGTATTTTATATTTCAAGTTGATGACCATGATAATCTATATCTTGTTGCGTTGTATCATATGCTCTTATACAGTTTATTTGCATAAAAATGTGATTTATACTAGAAATGTTTTATGGTAGCTTAGAATGCTCTTTGGGTCTCACTCTTGGCATAGACGCTAGGTGGAATGAACCACAATGATTAAATTATGCAAACTTGTAAAACGTTAGGTCCTTGCATGCTCATCTTTTATGAGTAGCTTTATGTTACTCACCCCAAAATTATCGTGGTCATTTTTCAGCTACAGGATTCAAGATTTGGGGATTTACATTTGCCTTGGGTGATATGTAGATTTGAAGTTCTTTTAAAAATATTCTTATTCACGTGCAAGTGTTAGCTTGTTTAGGTTTTGCTTATAAAGTTGTAATACTTAATTAGGTTCAATTACGTCATTTTTCCTTATGATATGTAAAGTGTACTTGGGTACACTATTTGGAACCTATTTGATATGTATGACATGAGGCCTAAGGCCACCAACCTTAAAGTTCAAGTGTATGCATTTAAATTTCAAGTTTTGTCTTTGAAATATAATTTTTCTAACTTGGAGATTCAGTATGAGATTTAGAGTAAATGATATGTAATGAGGCCATGGGCCATAGTAACACATTTTAATATGTAAAGTACATTTGTTGGCATCTTGCATAACTTAAAATATTGTTTTTGGACCATTTCATGATAAGGTTTGAGGCTTGGGTGAAGCCTTACCAATTCTAGTGCATAACAAGAGTCTTTGCACTCTTTCGAATCATTTTGGCCGACCGAAATGCCATTTCGGTTGACCGATGGCTTTTGGATTTCAATTGCACAGTAAATCTCACTTTCCAGTAGCCAAATGTACTATTTGGGATCATTTCGATCAACCAATTCTTTGTTTCGGCCTACCGAAGTGACTTTTCCTCACAATTCAGTTTTTAGTCAATTCTGGATTCATTTCTGTCTACCTAAATAGCTTTCACACAAATGCCTTTCAACTTTGTTTCAACTTTGTTTTTCTAACTTCAAATGGTCATATTTCCTTCATTTCTAATCCAAATGGGGTGATTCTTGAGCCTAAATTCAAGGATTTTGAGTCAGCTTTCCAATGGTACCAATTGCATTCTCACATACAAATCACAGTAAGAGTTATTCATATTTTAGTGAGATAGTGTCAGATTTTGCTTGAATGAATGGAAATCTTGTGGGATTCTTGGCCAGAGTTCTTAGAACTTCTTAGAATATTGTGAAATAATTATTTTAGGTTGTGTGGACCTCATTTGACTTGCTTAGAGTCAAATCTCTCTTCTTATTTGTAAATTAACCAATTTGCCCTTAATTAACGGATTTTGCCTATTTTGACACTCGTTTCCTCATTCATTTTCTTTGAGTTCCGTGACTTCATAAAAGGTCACATTGGTGTCTTAGGGATGATTTATATCTCTATAGACTTTAGTTTTATCTTTCGCTTCAGCCTTTCGGATCCGTTACCGGGTCAACTTTTGAGTCATCACTAACGCACCGGATTGCAAAACTTGGGTCGTTATAGTGGTGGATTGTTGTTCTCCACTTCTTTGTCGTGCCCTGAAAAAATATTTATTGTAATGACCCGGTCTTTTTCCTCCTTTTCCATTTTTGGCGATTTTGTTTTTTCGTCTTTTTTTTTTTTTTTTTTTTTTTGTCTTTTCCCTATTTTATCTTTTAGTCATTTTTCGTTTTTCCTTGTATAACCTCACTTGTTGTGCTCGGATTTGATTCCGGTTTTGTATACATTCATGGTATTTGATTTCCATGACATTGGTATTTTTACTTTTCTTGAAAAGCATGCTAGATTAGTACTTTTCTTGTAAAGGCATGAATGTGTAATTATTTATAACTTTTGGGGTTTTAGTGTAATTATGTAAAATAATTATTTTTCATTTTAGGGACCTTTTTGTAATTTATTTTAGAAGTTATTTTAAAAAAGGACCATTTTGTAATTTTTGGAAAGTGTGACAAGTGTTACACTCTCATGGAGCCATTTGTTGGCATTTAGGTGAAGAGACTTAGCACCATGACTTCTTAACATTTGGTGGGTGGAGATTTATCCATGTGTTGGCCTTAGATTAGTGCACATGTAGCCTTTGATTTATGACAAGTATGGGCTTGGGATTTAGTCTTGGAAGAGGCATTGGATTAGTGACAAGTATAGGATCAAGGTTTAGTCTTGCATTGTGTGTGTGTGTGTGAGAGAGGTAGTGCAAGTGCACATAGTGAGTGAAGGATTTCTAGCCCTTCCACTCACCATTTTACACTTTACCTTCTTCATTTCATTATCTCTCTTGAACCCTAGCAAATCCACCATTGGAGGAAAGCTTAGTTCATAGCTTCTCCCTTCAATTTGGCTCACTTCCTTACACCTTAGAGTAAAAACCTTGGGAGAGAAAAGATTCCTCTCACTTTCCTCTTCAATAACCCAAAACTTGTTTTATATTTAGGGCTTGGTTGCTTGGATTATAGACATTCAATTCTCTATTGAGGTAGGGGTGGTTGTATGTTTATCCTCTTTGGGTTTTATATATATTGGAGCTTGATATATATTGATTACATGCTTTAAAATTCTTGTAATTGCATATAAATAGAGATTTTGTATGCTTGACTTAGGATTTGTGGATTTAAGTATGTATATGACTATTAAATTGTATAGGTAGGTTATTGTTTAATGATTTTCCTAATACTTGTGATTTCATTGTGGATTTATAATGAATATCTTGAAATTACTCTTGTGTTGTTAAGTAATATAGATTTCATTGAAAGTCTTGTACGTATCATTTGAAATTATTTGTAGGTAGATTACTATATTGCATAATTAGTAATTGTGGCCTACATTAATATTAAATCCATGTGGCATAATGTGTAATATCATTAGCTTGCCACTTTAGACATGAAACCTTAGGGCATAGTTTGTGTGGTTTTACCCTACTTGTGCTTGGTAGGTAGTTCATGAATTGAGATTGTATAAATGTCATGAACTTGTTGATTTTTTGAAGCTTGTAAGGATATGAAATATTTGATGGCTAGAGTTTGGCTCTAGTACGGAGGATAGGAATTCTCCTAAGTCATAGTGCGCACTAGGTAGTACCTTGTGGCTCATAATTACCCAAAATAACTTGTATGGTCTCATGGCCACATATCCTAGTCTTTCCATTACTTGATTTCGCATTACTTTCCAAGTTGTAAATTATGGATTTCTTGTAGCTTGTGATTTGGTAAATCTTAGTTTAATGTGGTTAGTGTACTTGCTTATGTATACTTGAATGTTATATGTTTACCATTTCAACATTTGTATAGCTTGAGATGATCCCTTAGAGCACCATGGGAACATAGACGTTAGGTGGAATGCACGCTTGTGATGGTTTATGTTTGGTTCCCATTATACTTGAAACTATAGGGTATGCGCATGCACCATATCCTACGAGTAACTTGATTATTCACCCTAGTAGTTTGGATTGTTTTTCAGGTAAAGAGACTATATTCTTAGAGGCTTATCATCCTTAGAAGCTTTTGAGCTAGATGAAGCATTTTTGTATATTGACATGCAAGTGTTTAGCATGCCTTTCTTTTGATATCATATTTTGAATGCCATAGCAGTATGGTACTTTTGGAACTTTAGTAGCTTTCATGATATGTAATGACACTCAAATATTTACTTTTACCATTATAAACATGTATGTAAAGAGGCCAAAGGCCAAACATGTATACTTTTGTACTTAAACACTTTTGGCATCAACCTTTGCATCAAAAGTGTATTGCAACCAAAGTTTGAGGTTTGACATATGAAAATATTGTAAATGATGTGTATGAGGCCATGGGCCATTGTTTTATGTTTATTTATTCATATTAAAGTTGTTGACATGTTCACATTCTCAAAACTCATGAAGAATTAGTTTTACATATTCATTGTGAACCAAAACATTATGGGATTCAAAGTTGAGGTTGAACCTTAACACCTTGGACTCATAGCAGACTTTTTAGCAGCTTTTCGTGGTGTTTTGGTCGACTGAAAGTCCATTTCGGTCGACCGATGGCAAATGGAATTTCCAATGCAAAGTATAATCACATTCCAGTAGCCAAATACACTGTTCATGAGTCATTTCGGTCGACTGAACCTTTATTTCGGTCTACCGGAGCAACACGAGCCTTTTCTTCATGATTTTAGGTCTTAGCACTTTCATTTTGGTCATCCAAAATTCCATTTCGGTCGACCGAAATAGCTTGATCCCGAGCCTAGTCTCTATGGAGTTCCAGCATTGATCATCCGACTTCAACGGGTCATAACTTCTTCATTTCTAATACAAATGTGATGATTCTTGAGCCTAAACTCAAGGATTTTGAGTCAGCTTTCCAGTGGTACCAATTCCATTCTCAAATTCCAAACATAGTTGGAGTTATGTATATTTTAGTGAAGCACTGTCAGTTTTCACTTCAACCGGGACGGGGCATTTTGTGTGATTCTTAGCCAATGTTAATGGAACCTCTTGGAATGTTTCAAAATGATTAAATTAGGTTGTATTAACCTTGTTTGACTTGTTTAGAGTCAAGTCTCTCCTTTTAATAGTGAATTGACCTTTTTGCCCATTGGATAGCAAATTTTATCTTTTTTGACCTTTGTTTCCGTTTTTGTCCTCTTTAAGTTCCGTGACCTCATGGAGGGTCACATTTGTGTCTTAGGAGTGAACCTATCTCTAGAGACCTTGGTTTACCTTTAGCTTCCGCATTTTGGATCCGTTATCGGATTACTTTCGGTTCATCACTAACGCACCGGGTTGAAAAACTTGGGCCGTCACAAGTGGTATCAGAGCTCCTTGGTTTGAATACCTTAGGACAATGGGTTTTGGGTGCATATCATGCTTTTGTTGATGTACCTTGATGCATTCACATGCTTTTAATTACATATTTTGGGATTATAACATGTTTAGGTGTTTCTTGATAACATGCTTAATAGTATGACATATCTTTATGCTTATATGCCTATATGGTTAAGAGCATCCTTGTTTGACATGTATGCTTCATGGCTTAAATGCTTAATTGTTTAAAAGCTTTTGTTAATTGCTTTAGCATGACAGTATGTTGCATATCTCTTCTTGCTTCATGTCTTATGCATTCATAGTGTGAATTGCACTTGGTCATAATAACTTGTGTTATTGTTGACCTCATTTCTTTCATGCGTTTAGCGTCATGGTTGTCACGCGTGGAGAGTCTTCGCATGAGGGCACTGAGGAGCAGGTGGCTAACACCGAGTTCACACGGGGTCTGGGGAGGCCCAAGATTCCAGTTCGTGGCATGGACGCTAATCCGCCACAGGTACCGACTTATGAGGAACGAGTGGCTCAGGGAATCAATTAGGGGATTGCTGAATCTCTACAGGAGTTGATATGCAGGCAGGTGGCAGGGATACAGATTCTGGCACCGGCACCGGCACCAGTAGTCAATGAGGAACTAGAGTACTTTATACGACTACAGAGGGTCAAGATTGATCCATTTCCGGGGAGTTCAGATCCGTTAGTCTTGGAAGCTTGGTTAAGCCTTATGGTTCGCAAGTTAGACAGTATGGCGGTACCCACGGACAGGTTGAGGATTTCCTTGACTGCTTCCTTGTTCATGGGGGATGTAGATATTTGGTGGAGGTCAATGACTAATGTCCACAATGTTGAGTTAATGACTTGGAATGAGTTCAGGGGTTTGTACTTCGAGCGCTTCTTTCCTAGGGCTATGAGGCGGGAGATGAGGACACAGTTCGCAGGTCTTTATTAGGGCACTATGAGTGTTATTGAGTATGAGACACGGTTTACTTCTCTCTCTCGTTATGCCGAGGATATAGTAGTAACAGACGAGGCTAGGGCAATGAAGTTTTAGGATGGGCTACATCTTGACATAAGGCCATGGGTCTTCATTCTTGATTTGAGGACCTATAGGGAAGTGGTCCAGAGGGCTATGTGAGCTGAAGCAAAGGAACGGGACCAGTTACGGATCAGGGGTTCATACAAGCAGCCTCGCGGCGACACTCCGTCATCTTCCGGGGGCCAGTGGAAGAAGGCTAAGGCTGGGGACATTTTACGTACTCAGGGACTGTCACGGCAAGCCCGGTCTGTATCTGTAGTTCTAATATCTTTGAGGTCGGCCCGAGGAGTGATTTGTCACCATTGTTAGCAACCGGGGCATATCAAGCCTCGCTGCCCATAGCTTCAGCCACAGGTCAGTCAGTCACAGGCTAGTAAGCCTACAGCTTCGACGAAGGGGGTTCGCGGAGCTTGTCATTATTATAAACAACCAGGTCACTTCAGGAGAGAGTGTCTGAAATTGCAAGGCGGGACTCAGAGTGGCATAGGTTCACAGGTCGTGTCGGCACAGTCAGCAGTTGTACAGTCAAGTTTTAGGGTGCCTCAGGCACCACAGCCGGTGGCGCCGCCAGTCGGTTGTTATCCGGTTAGAGGTCCTACACCTACTGCTTTCGGACATCAGTCTGGCCACCAGAGCAGTTCTCAACAGTCGGGGGCTCAGGGACGGGCTTATGCATTGCCACAGGCCGATACCTCCGTAGGGACTTCTACAGTTCGAGGTATCTTTCCAGTTTTCAATTCTTGGGCTAGAGTTCTTGTTGACATAGGTGTATCGCATTCTTTCATTTCTGCATCATTTGCACATTCATTTGGTCTGAGGTCACACTTCAGAACAACCTTCTTTGTGTTAACACATCAGTTGGGGGTCCAGTGTCTTTGGATCGTGTTTGTCGGGGTTGTGCTATTGAGATAGCTGGGCAGACCTTAGAGTTTGATTTTGTTGTTCTTGAGATGGCGGGCTTTGATGTCATTCTTGGGATGGATTGGTTGTCATTCTTTCGGGCTACGATTGATTGCTTCCGTGGGAGGGTGTCCGTTTGTACTCCCAAGGGAGATTTTTTCCATTTTGTGGGAGATCGGAGTGATTCCCACCCGGCGATGGTTTTCAGCATTGGTGATTGGAGTCACCATAGATCCTACTTGGCTAGTTTGCTAGTTGATGAAGATAGCAATTTGGGCCGTATTCTTCCGACAGTTGTTGAAGAGTTTGTTGATGTCTTTCCAGAGGAACTGACAGAGTTACCTCCTTTTTGTGGGAGATCGGAGTGATTCCCACCCGGCGATGGTTTTCAGCATTCGTGACTGGAGTCGCCACAGATCCTATTTGGCTAGTTTGCTAGTTGACGAAGATAGCAATTTGGACCGTATTCTTCCGGTAGTTGTTGAAGAGTTTGTTGATGTCTTTCCAGAGGAACTGACAGAGTTACCTTCTTTAAGGGAAGTTATTTTTGCCATTGACATCATTCCCGGTACGGTACCCATCTCTATGGAACCGTACCGTATGGCACCGGCAGAGCTTGATGAGTTGAAAAGTCAGTTAGATGATTTGAAAGCTAAGGGCTTTATTCGTCCTAGTGCTTCACCATAGGGAGCACCAGTTCTTTTTGTGAAGAAGAAGGATGGGTCTTTGAGACTTTGCATCGATTATCGCAAGTTGAATCACGCTACGATCAAGAATAGATATCATTTGCCTAAGATTGATGACTTGTTTGATCAGTTGAAGGGAGCGACAAGCTTTTCAAAGATTGATTTGAGATCGGGATACTATCAGTTAAGGGTTAAGGATGAGGATATATCCAAGACCACTTTTCGTATACGGTATGGCCATTATGAGTTCCTGGTGATGCCATTTGGTTTGACCAATACTCCAGCAGCTTTTATGGATTTGATGAACCGTGTATTCAGTGACTACCTTAACAAGTTTGTGGTGGTGTTCGTTGATGACATTCTCGTGTACTCAGCTTCGAGAGAAGAGCATAAGTATCACTTGAGAGCAGTTTTACATATCCTTAGGGATAACTGATTGTATGCCAAGTTCGAGAAATGCGAATTTTGGCTACCAGAGGTGAAGTTCCTTGGACATGTTGTGTCAGGGGGCGGTGTTGCAATGGATCCATTGAAGATTAAGTCTATGATGGATTGGGAGCATCCGAAGATAGTGTTTGAGGTTCGGAGCTTTCTTGGCCTAGCCGGCTATTACAGGAGATTTGTTCTAGATTTCTCTCACCTAGCGGCACCTATGACTCGACTTACTCGCAAGGGAGTCAAGTTCATATGGAATGAGGCTTGTGATTTTGCTTTTCAGGAGTTGAAGGTCAGGTTGACATCAGCTCCAGTTTTGATCATACCTGAACATGGTTTGGGTTACGTGGTCTATTATGATGCTTCGCGAAAAGGTTTGGGTTGTGTTCTAATGCAGATTGAACGGGTGGTAGCTTATGGGTCTCAATAGTTAAAGACTCACGAGTTAAACTATCCGACACATGATTTGGAGTTGGTAGCAGTTATCTTTGCCCTTAAAGGGTGGAGACACTATTTGTATGGGGAGAAGTTCGAAGTTTTCTTCGATCACAAGAGTCTCAAATATCTCTTCTCTTAGAAGGATTTGAATTTGAGACAGTGCAGATGGGTTGAGTTCATGGAGGACTATGACTTTGTGTTATAGTATCACCCGGGGAAGGCCAATGTGGTGGCCGATGCATTGAGTAGGAAGTCACGGGGTACTCTTGCTAGCATTTCCATTCACAGATAGAAGATGCTAGAAGAGCTTGCAGATCTTGATTTGCAGTTGTATGAGGATGTTTCATCGGCTATTTTGTTCAGCCTAGTGGCTCAACTAGCTTTTGTTAGCAGAGTTATTAAGGCCCAACAGGAGGATAGGGAGATGAAGTCCATCCACGATCAGATTTCAGGCGGCAGGAATGTAGAGGGTTGGACCTTACATTCAGACAATGGTCTCAGGTACAGAGGGAGGATGTTTGTTCCTTTGCCTTGTCGTGACGTTGTTCGTCAGGATTTTCACCATTATCGACTCGTAGTTCATCTTGGAGGTACGAAGATGTATCACAATTTGCGAAGACAGTTTTGTTGGAAAGACATGAAACGGGATGTTTCTCAGTTCGTGGCTAAATGCCTTACTTGTCAACAAGTGAAGGCGAGCATCAGAGACCGGCAGGTTTGTTGTAACCACTACCAGTGGCAGAGTGGAAGTGGGAGCACATCACTATGGATTTCGTGACGGGACTTCTGAGATCCAAGGCAGGGAATGGTGCTGTTTGGGTCATTGTTGACAGATTAACTAAGACGGCTCACTTTTTGCCTATGGCAGTGACAGATGACGCAGAGAGGCTTAGTGGACTGTATGTGGGGCAGATTGTCAGGCTTCACGGGGTTCCGGTATCCATTATTTTGGATAGGGATCCCAGTTTCATGTCTCACTTTTGGCAGAGTTTTGAGGACCCTCTTGACATAGGGCTTCATTTCTGCACGGCATTCCATCCTCAGACTGATGGTCAGTTAGAGTGTATCATTTAGATATTGGAGGATATGCTAAGGGCTTGCATTTTGGATTTTGGGGGTGGTTTGGAAGACAACTTACCCTTTGTTAAGTTTGCCTACAACAACAGTTACCAGACCAGCATTGGCATGGCACCTTTTGAAGCATTGTATGGCAGACCTTGCAGATCTCCAGTTTGTTGGAATGAGGTAAATGATACAGTCGCCTTGGGTCCTGATATTGTCTTTGAGACCACGGAGAAGATCAAGTTGATTTGGCAGCGGTTGGCTACAGCTCAGAGTAGGTAAAGAAGTTATGCTGACAAGAGGAGGAGATCCTTGTTTTTGAGGTAGGGGACCACGTCTTTCTTAAGATTTCTCCGCGGAAGGGACTTCTAAGATTTAGACAAATAGGCAAGTTGTCTCCTAGGTTCATTGGACCATTTCAGATTTTGGAGCGCGTCGATGAAGTTGCTTATCGTTTGGCATTGCCGCCAGACCTGGATAGGGTTCACGACGTTTTTCAAGTATCTATGTTGAGGAAGTACGAGCCGGATCCATCGTATATTTTACGGTGGACATATGTTATTGTTGATGAGGATGTGACCTACGAGGAATGTCTGGTCCAGATTCTTGATTCACGGGAGCAGGTTCTGCGGACCAAGACCATTACGTTGGCTAAGGTCTTGTGGAGACATCACGGCGTTGAGGAGGCTACTTGGGAGCTCGAACAGGAGGTTCATTCTCGGTATCCCCATTTATTCTCTCTTTCAGGTACGACTCGATTTCGGGGACGAAATCCTTTTAAGGAGGGTAGGTTGTAATGACCCGGTCTTTTTCCTCCTTTTCCATTTTCGGCAATTTTCTTTTTTCATCTTTTTTTTTTTTTGTTTTTGTCTTTTCCCTATTTCGTCCTTTAGTCATTTTTCGTTTTTCCTTGCATAACCTCACTTGTTGTGCTCGGATTTGATTCCAGTTTTGTATACATTCATGGTATTTGATTTCCATGACATTGGTATTTTTATTTTTCTTGAAAAGCATGCTAGATTAGTACTTTTCTTGTAAATGGCATGAATATGTAATTATTTATAACTTTTGGGGTTTTAGTGTAATTATGTAATATAATTATTTTTCGTTTTAGGGACCTTTTTGTAATTTATTTTAGAAGATATTTTGAAAAAGGACCATTTTGTAATTTTTGGAAAGTGTGACAAGTGCCACACTCTCATGGAGCCATTTGTTGGCATTTAGGTGAAGAGACTTGGCACCATGACTTCTTGACATTTGGTGGGTGGAGATTCATCCATGTGTTGGCCTTAGATTAGTGCACATGTTAGCCTTTGATTTGTGACAAGTGTGGGCTTGGGATTTAGTCTTGGAAGAGGCATTGGATTAGTGACAAGTATAGGATCAAGGTTTAGTCTTGCATTGTGTGTGTGTAAGAGGTAGTGCAAGAGCACATAGTGAGTGGAGGATTTCTAGCCCTTCCACTCACCATTTTACACTTTACCTTCTTCATTTCTTTATCTCTCTTGAACCCTAGCAAATCTACCATTGGAGGAAAGCTTAGTTAATGGCTAGAGTTTAGCTCTAGTACGGAGGATAGGAATTCTCCTACGTCATAGTGCGCACTAGGTAGTATCTTGTGGGTCATAATTACCCAAAATAACTTGTATGGTCTTATGGCCACATATCCTAGTCTTTCCATTACTTGAATTCGCATTACTTTCCAAGTTGCAAATCATGGATTTCTTGTAGCTTGCGTTTTGGTAAATCTTAGTTTAATGTGGTTAGTGTACTTGCTTATGTATACTTAGATGTTATGTGTTTATCGTTTCAACATTTGTATACCTTAAGATGATCCCTTAGAGCACCATGGGAACATTAACGTTAGGTGGAATGCACCCTTGTGATGGTCTAAGTTTGGTTCCCATTATTCTTAAAACTATAGGGTATGCGCATGCACCATATCCTACGAGTAACTTGATTACTCACCCTAGTGGTTTGGGTTGTTTTTTAGGTAAAGAGACTATGTTCTTGGATGCTCATCATCCTTAGAAGCTTTTGAGCTAAATGAAGCATTTTTGTATATTGACATGCAAGTGTTTAACGTGCCTTTCTTTTGATATCATATTTTGAATGCCATGGATGTATGGTACTTTTGGAGCTTTAGTAGCTTTCATGATATGTAATGACACTCAAACATTTACTTTTGCCATTATAAACATGTATGTAAAGAGGCCATGGGCCAAACATGTATACTTTTGTACTTAAACACTTTTGGTATCAACCTTTGCATCAAAAGTGTATTTAAACCAAAGTTTGAGGTTTGACATATGAAAATCTTGTAAATGATGTGTATGAGGCCATGGGCCATTGTTTTATGGTTATTTATTTATATCAAAGTTGTTGACATGTTCACATTCTCAAAACTTATGAAAAATCAATTTTACATATTCATTGTGAACCAAAACATCATGGGATTCAAAGTTGAGGTTGAACCTTAACACCTTGGACTCATAGCAGCCTTTTTAGTAGCTTTTTGTGGTATTTCAGTCGACTAAAACTCCATATCGGTCAACCGATGGCAAATGGAATTGCCAATGCATAGTATAATCACATTCCAGTAGCCAAATGCACTGTTCATGAGTCATTTCGGTCGACCGAACCTTTATTTTGGTCTACCGAAGCAACATGAGCCTTTTCTTCATGATTTTAGGTCTTAGCACTTTCATTTTGGTCATCCAAAAGTCCATTTCGATCGACCAAAATAGCTTGATCCTGAGCCTAGTCTCTATAGAGTTCCAACACTAATCATCCGACTTCAACAAGTCATAACTTCTTCATTTCTAATCCAAATGGGGTGATTCTTGAGCCTAAACTGAAGGATTTTGAGTCAAATTTCCAATGGTACCAATCCCATTCTCAAGTTCCAAAGGTGGTGGGAGTTATGTATATTTTAGTGAAGCAGTGTCAGTTTTCACTTCAACCGGGACGGGGCATTTTTGTGGGATTCTTAGCCAATGTTCATGGAACCTCTTGGAATGTTTCAAAATGATTAGATTAGGTTGTATTAACATTTTTTGACTTATTTAGAGTCAAGTCTCTCCTTTTAATAGTGAATTGACCTTTTTGCCCCTTGGATAACAAATTTTGTCCTTTTGACCTTTGTTTCCGTTTTTGTCCTCTTTAAGTTCCGTAACCTCATGAAGGGTCACATTTGTGTCTTAGGAGTGACTCCTATCTCTAGAGACCTTGGTTTACCTTTAGCTTTCGCATTTCGGATCCGTTATCGGATCACTTTCGGTTCATCACTGACGCACCGGGTTGAAAATTTTGGGCCGTCACATTTATAATAAGGGGTAAGCAAAATTGCTTAGTAGGTGGTGCCTAAGACACACTTCTAATAACCCTGTGAATCCAAACAATGAATAGAAATAAAGGAAATAGGATCATGCTATATCGAGGAAGAATACAATACAATTACAAGGCTAAAAATAAACAATGTCGCACCATGAAATGCAATGCCATGCTATGTCACTCCCCATTTCAAAACCATCCATCTTGTTGATCTTGAATCCAAGACTTTTGATGATCATAATTTATTAATGATGTTCTTTACGTACTAATGTCTACCTTGAGCAAAATTAGAGATCTAAGCCTTCATTAAATCCAAGACATTACAAATAAAAGCTCAAATGAAGAAGCATCTTGAAGATACGAGAAAAAGACAAAAGGAATAAAGATTCT
The DNA here is from genome assembly GCF_030987335.1 of Cornus florida. Lineage (NCBI taxonomy): Eukaryota > Viridiplantae > Streptophyta > Magnoliopsida > Cornales > Cornaceae > Cornus > Cornus florida. The sequence goes on from NW_026775581.1 coordinate 24,119,192, forward strand.
AAGTGAAGTCATCAAGATCGCATCAAAAGGGTTAGCTAGGATGGTGAGCTTTTTAGGAAACTTTGTTAAAGCATGAATGAACATCTTAAAGCTCTTACTCTCAAAACCATGCATAAAAACACATTCATCAAGTTTAAGGAACATTGGACCAAGTTTAAACACCATCAAACATGTTCCTAAGATTCAAATTCCATTTTGGTCGACCAAAATGGAAGGACACATTGAAACAGTCGACCGATGTAAACAGAGAGTTTTGGAACTGTGCATCAAGCTATTTCGGCCTACCGAAATAGAACTCCAATTTATTTCGGTCTACCAAAATAAAATCATATCCCAAGTCTCTAGTTATTTCAGACGACCAAAATAGAAGGGCTAAATGAATCGGACGACCGATTCAAACAGAGACTTTTACATTCAGGGCTCAAACTATTTCAGTCGACCGAAACAAAAGGCTAAATCATTTCGGCCTACCGAAATAGAAAGTACAAGATAACCACTGAGTTATTTTGGTCTGCCGAAACATAAGAATGGTTCTTTTCGGTCGACCGAACCTGCACAGATTCAAAATTTAAACGGCTATTTTGCCTCGAAGTGTGTGTCCAACAGCTAGAATTTATATCAGTTATATCTGAAAGACTATATAATGACTTTTAAACTTCATAAAAAGGTATTGCATTCATTAAGAAACATATTTTTGCAATCTTAGAACCTTTTTATCATCATTCGCATACTTCATATCCTTAAAGAGTATTGAGCTTCAATTTATTCATACATACTCGAGAGTGAGCTGAATCTTGTACTTTAGATTTAAAAGAGATCATCTTGTACTTCATCAATCTTGTTCAAATCTTGTAAAGGCTGGTGTGGCCTAAGGAAGACTAAGAAAAGGTGTTTCTCTTAGCACTTAGAAGCAAGGAAGAGCTTTTCGTAAAAGGTTTGCTCTCCACCAGCAAGGAGAAGCCATAGTGAATTGGGAAGTCTCAAGAGGGGTCTTGAGCCGAGGAGTAGGAGTTTCCGAACCTCGCTAAAATCGCTGAGTATATGTTTACAATCTCTATCTCTATCTCTTACATTCATTGCTTCATATTTTGTTTGATAAATATTATCCTTTGAAGTTTATAATTCAGATAGCTTTCATTAATAATTATCAAGGATATTAAGCTAAGTCCTAGTTAGTTAATTAAAATGAAAAATTGACCTTAGTTTGCTTAGACTCTATTCACCCCCCACCCCCCTCTAGAGTCTATACTTGGGCAACAATTGGTATCAGAGCTAGAACTCTATTGAAAAAGCTTAAGTGTATTAGAGAACGATCATGGCAAACTTAAATGGTCATCTTCATCAAGAAGGTTAATTTAATACTAGACCTCCTTGGTTCGATGGAACAAACTATGGATATTGGAAAAATAGAATGATAGACTTTCTTCAATCCGTAGACTATCAAATTTGGCTAGTTATAGTTAATGGACCTTTTGTTCCAATGAAAGTTGTTAACACAAGAAGAATCCCTAAAACTGAAGCTGAATGGGACACCGAGGATTATAAACTTATTTCCTTAAATGCCAAAGCTAAAGTCAATCTAAATTATGCTATAAGTCCTAGTGAATATAATAGAGTATCTACTTGTACCATAGCTAAAGAAATCTGGGATAAACTCTAGGTTACTTATGAAGGAACTTCACAGGTCAAGGAATCCAAAATTGACATTCTTATGCATCAATATGAATTGTTTCATATGAATGAAAACGAGTCCATTAGTGTAATGTTTGTGAGATTTACTGACATTATAAATGGCTTGAAACATCTTGGCAGAACTATGACTAACTCTAATCTTGCAAGGAAAATTCTAAGAAACTTACCTGAAAAATGGGATGCAAAAGCAACGGCAATTAAGGAAGCTCACAATCTCAACACACTTGAGTTAGATAAACTCCTTGGCTCTCTTTTCACATGGGAGATCACCCTAAAAGATATAAAAGGAGATCATCATCGAAAGAAGGAAATTGCTCTCAAAGCATCTCAAATAGAAAAGGAAGTTGCCGACAACGAAAGTGAAAATGATGATCTGGTTCTCATCACTCAATCCTTCAAAAGATTCCTTCATAGGAAGAAATTCAACAAAGGAAGGTTCAAAAAGGGTGAATCATCTAATGAACAAAGCAAACGAGACACCCCTACTTGTTTTCATTGTGGAAAACTGGGACATTTCAAAGCCGATTGTCATGCCTATAAAGAGGAAAAGAAAAAGAAAAGAGCAATGCAAGCCACTTGGGAAGATGACGACTCAAATGGCTCCGAAAGCGATGAAGAGAAAGCCATCATTTGTCTCATAGCAAACAGGGATGAGGAAAATTCTAATTTTGACTCTTCTTCTGAATGTGAAATGTCTTATGATGATATGGTTGATGCATATAATGCATTACTTGATGGTTTTAAGGAATTGTATGATGAACTAGGTAAAATGTTCAAAAAATGTGCCTCTCAAAGAAGGGAAAAACTTATCGTTGAAAACAAACTTCAAACTCTTCTAAATGAAAATGAATGCTTGAAAAAGGAATACATGTTACTTAAACAAACTGGATCACCTGAACTTATCTCTAAAAATGAATCCTTGAAGTTAATCATTGAAGATCAAATTGATGGTCTAGCAAAGTTTACTCAAGGTACCAAAAATCTAGAACTAATGCTAGGTGCTTAAAGAAGTGTCTTTAATAAAAAAAGGATTAGGATATGACCCTTTTTACAAGAAAGCATGTCTATTAAAAAAGAGAGAGCCCTTGGCCAACTACTTTGTCAAAAGCAAGAATAGAAATTCTAAATGCAATTATTGTAAAAAGAATGGGTCATCTTATTCAAGACTGTTCAAAGAGAAAGCCTAAGATCATAAAGAAATGGGTTCTTAAAAGAACATATGTGCTCTTAGCTAACTCCCATGGACCCAACAAGATTTGGGTACTAAGTGAAAATATTTGAAATCTCTTTTGTAGGATGGTTTCAAGGTCTCCACATCTTCCAAGGACAAATGGTTTCTAGATAGCGGATGTTCAAGACATATGACGGGTGATCGCATAAAATTCTCCTCTCTAGAAGCATACAACGGAGGAAGCGTAACATTTGGAGACAACTCTAAAGGCAAGGTAATTGGCATTGGGATCATAGGTATTTCTTCCTCTTTATTAATTGAACATGTTTTACTTGTTGAAGGTTTAAACCATAATCTATTTAGTGTTAGTCAACTTTGTGATAATGGATTTGATGTGACTTTTAAATCAAATAAATGCATTGTTAAAAGAAATGAATCTTAAATATTTTGTGCTCCTAAAAGTGGTAATGTAAACTTGCTATTAGGTAAACTTCAAGAACAAGATGTTAAATGTTTTATGTCATCAAATGAACATAGTTGGTTGTGGCATAGAAGGTTAGGTCATGCTAGCATGGATTTAATCTCAAGATTATCTAAAAATGAACTTGTCAAAGGTCTCCCTAAGACAAATTTTTCAAAAGATAAACCATGTAGTGCTTGCCAAATTGGTAAGCAAATCAAGTCTTCTTTCAAAAAGAAAAAGGATATAACCACTTCTAGACCACTTAAATTGATTCACAATGATCTTTTTGGATCAGAGAAAATTTCTAGTCTTGGTGGTAAACTTTATGCCTTTATGATTGTAGATGACTACTTTAGATTCACTTAGGTATTCTTTCTTGCACGCAAAAATGAGGCTCATTCAATTCTTTCAAAATTTTGCAAAAGAGTCGAAAACGAAAAGGAATGTAAAATTAAAACCATTAGAAGTAATAGGGGTAGAGAGTTTGACAATCAAGACGTTGAAAGATTTTGCGACAAAAATGGCTACAATCACTACTCCCCAACAAAACGGTGTTGTTGAAAGGAAAAATAGATCTCTTCAAGAAATGGCTAGAACCATGCTAAATGAGTAGAAATCACCTAGATCTCTATGGGCCGAAGCCGTAAACACTTCATGCTATGTTATAAATATAGTTGTTATTAGAAAGATTCTCAACAAAACACCTTATGAGTTATAGAACAAAAGAAAACCTAATATTGGTTATTTTAAAGTCTTTGAGTATAAATGCTTTGTCCTCAATGACAAGGATAATCTAGTAAAATTTGATGCTAAATCCGATGAAGGCATTTTTCTTGGATATTCCTCTAGAAGTAAAGCATATAGAGTTTATAACAAGAGGGCCTTAGTTGTGGTTGAATCCATACATGTTGTGTTTGATGAATCCCCAACCTCTCCCATAAAAAGTGTGATGGACAATGATAAAGAAGTTAAACTTGAAAAGGGTATCAATGAACTTAATATAAATAGGTCCCCTATAAAGCTTGAGAAGAGTATCAATGAACTCAACATAAATGAGTCTCCTATTGATATCTATCAAAGTTCCAATTCAAGTAATAATACCTTTCAAAATAAAACTACTCCAAATGAATGGAAGTTAGTTCATAATCATCCCATTGACCAAATTATTGGTGATCCATCCAAAGGTGCTAGCACAAGGTCATAATGTAGAAATGTATGCAATTTGTTTCTCAATTCATACCTAAAAATATATATGAGGCTGAAAATGATGAATCTTGGCTTTTGGCAACGCAAGAAGAACTCATTCAATTCAAAAGGAACAAGGTTTGGCATCTTGTCACTAAACCTCAAAATAAAATAATTATTGGCACAAAATGGGTTTTTAGAAACAAAAAGGATGAGTCAGGAACTATTATTAGGAACAAGGTTAGACTTGTTGCAAAAGGCTATAACCAAGAAGAAGGTATAGATTATGAAGAGGCTTTTGCTCCCATTGAGGTATAAGAATGTTACTTGCATTTGCATCTCTTAAAAATTTCAAATTATTTTAAATGGATGTAAAGAGCACTTTCTTGAATGGTTTTATAGATAAAGAAGTATTTGTAGAACAACCACCGGGCTTTGAAAGCTATGACAATCCAAATCACATTTATAAATTGACCAAAGCTTTATATAGTTTGAAACAAGCTCCTAGAGCTTGGTATGAAAGACTTAGTGGGTTTCTACTTTTAAATGGTTTGAATCTAAGAATGGCATTAATACCATTGGAAATCTAACTCAAAATCCTTGAATTTAGGCTCAAGAATCACCCCATTTGGATTATAAATGAGGAAGATATGATCGTTTGAAGTCGGAACAACAGTGCTGAAACAAAATTGAAGAGGCATCTGAGTGTGGGCTATTTAGGTCGACCAAAATGGCATTTTGGTCAACCGAACTGAACAAAAAATGGCCCGAATTCAAAAAAATGAAGGAAAATCATTTAGGTCAACCGAAATGAAGAATCGGTCGACCGAAATGGACCTGAATAGTGATTTTGGCTACTGGAATGTGTGTTTTACTATGCAATTGAATTGAACAAAGAACCGGTCAACCGAAATGAGTCACCGGTCGATCGAAACAAGTCGAAAATGTGAAAATCAGGCTTATTATGTACCAAGGCTAAAAAGAATTCTTAAGTCTCATTTGCATCCCCCATAGCATGATCAATTTACATTATACTCTGTTGTATGGTGATATGAACATGCACGCAAGTGTAATATAACATTTTAAACATGCTATAATGGCTTACAGCCTCATTATAATTCATTTACAAAATGTTACATGCAACACCTCCAAAGTTGATGAAAATACATTTTTAAACAAAATCCGGCGTCAAATGAGTATAAGTGTAAATATAAACGTGCTTGGCCCTTGGCCTCATGTCATACATATAAAATGAAAGTCAAAAGGTGTGTTTAGGCACACAATATATATTTAGAATCAAATATACAAGTTTTGATATAAGTCTACAAAATGACATTTTATGCTAATATTTGCATGAAACGTACACTTAAAAGCTACAAGTCATCCAAGGAGTGATGAGCACCATGAACCAAGTCTTCATACCTGAAAAATGACCCCTGTAACTTTGGGGTGAGTAACATAAAGCTACTCATAGGAGATGAGCATGCATCAACCTAGCATTTTATAATTTCATCACCTTAAGGTGAAACATGTTAAAGGGGCTCATGCCACCTAACGTCTATGTCAAAATGAGACTCAATGAGCATCCTAAGCTGCATAAGTATAAATCAACATGAATCATGATATATATATACATATATTAAATGAATCAAGTTTGGGATAATCCAAAGAACGCGACAAGTTTATAAGTTAGCATGAATCACATCATCAATGCAATTAAGCAACGTTTGGAATAATCTATACAAACGACAAGAAGGATGCTTGAATACAAAGATCACATTATCAATGCAATTAACTTGGTTGGAACATTCCAATTAACATAACAAGAAGAATACTCAGATATAAGTTAAAAAGAACTACATTATCAATGCAATTAACATGATTGGAACATTCCAATTAACACAATAAGAATAGTACATGAAATCAAGGACAAGGCATAATATCTATGCTATGCAATAAGGTTGAAATATTCTATAAAATAGGAAAAGGTTCTTAAATCTTCAAGGAATAACACTTGAAATTCAAGGAGTGAAATCGAAGATAAAACATAATATCTATGCAATTAACAAGATTGGAGCATTCCACATAACACGAAAAGTTTTAAATCTTCAAGGAATAGCAACTTGAAATTTAAAGAGTGAAATCAACCAATGTGGATACTCGGATATCGCCCGGATTAAACTATATTCTTGGGCTCACTTTAGGGCTACTAACCCATGGGTACCTTCTCCTAGTGCGCACTATAGTGTAAGGAGCTTTCTATCTCCCGTACTAGAACCAAGTCCTAGCTATATCAATTCTTGATTGATATCCCAAGTTCCCAAATCAACAAGTTGTGTAATTTAAGATAGTATAAAGATACAAGTAATGCATTAAACCACATTCCATGCACAACCAAGATTTTGGAACACACAAGTCATGCCCTAAGTCCTCAACTATGATGGCATGTGAAATGTCAAGAAATCAAAGTGGGCATCTATATAGACTACAACCAAGATATATAGCACATAGAATACATTGATGTAAATATACCACAAGTATAAGACATATGATTCAATTATTTACTAAGCGACACATGAGTAATTAAATCATTCCAAGACAATCGTGCTTGTTCATTAACTACCTTAATGAAATCAAGTTACAAGAAGTCTAGTTACAAGAAGTCTAGATACATAGTAAAAAGCTAAAAGCCCCATGAAATACAAGTCCGATTCATAAGATTGACAAGAGTTCAATATTAAAGCATAGTTAACTCGATAGAAGTATAGAATGGAATTTAATCAACTTAAAGAATTAAATTCTCAAGACTACAAGGCAACTCTAAATATTCTATGAAAAAGGCATGTCAAAGGTCACGTCAAAGACAAGTTTAATATCAAGTTACAAGTTCATTCCATAGAAGATACAACCATGTAAATTAAGTTTCATATAAGGAAAATAATTAAATATAAGTTTCAAAACTTATCCGATTATTCTCAATTTAATACACATGAAGGAACTTGTCAAGGAAGTCATGAATACTAAGTTAGAAACTTAATCGAGCTCATGGAACCATTGAATATGTTTTAATTAATTATTTTAATTAAAATCTCTAGATTTTAAAACTCATCCAAATGCTCTCAAATTAAAGTATGTTATAAAACGTGCCAAGACTTGATTTAATAGCCTAATATAAGTGAATTCCATGCAAGCTACAACCATGATAATTAAACCTTCATACAAGAAAAATAATAAATGAAAGGTTTCAAAACCTAATCAAATATTTCCGATTTAATATATGTGAAAGTATATGGCATGCACATCCATAATATCAAGTCAGAAATCCAATGGAGTGAATAGTACATTGGGAATAAATTAATTAATTATCTCTAGATTTTAAAACATCTTTGTATACGAAATTCACATATGTTGAAGAGTATGCTAGGGCCTAATATAATATGACATCACATATTGATTTCAAGCTAGATAAGGCCACATGAATTAAATTTTCATTCAAGAAAAATATCCAAATGCTCTCAATTTAATATATGTCAATGAACATATCAAGGTATAATATAATACCATGCCATAAGTTTAAACTAAGCTATAACCAACCGGGAGAATTAAATCTCATACAAGAAAAATAAATAATAAACTTTCTAGATTTAATACAAAGGCATGTGATTAAGTTGTATAAGCATGAAATACACTCAATATAACCAAGATATAAACCTAAGACATCCCCTACCTCAATTTGAGATGAAAATCTCAATTTCCTACCGAAAGAAAAGTGCTCCGAATCTGACGATACCGCGGGGTTATATCAGGGACAACGACAGGAACAACTTTAACCTTTGAGGTACCATGAAAATCTAAACCTAAACTCAAACTCAAAAGTGGTCGAAAATGGATTCAAATAAGGGGGAAAGGTGCGCGTTGTCAAGGCCTTCAATAAATGTTAAGGCACTACTTACACGAGGGAAGAATGTGGAAAAGAAGAAAAGAAGGTGGCAGCCATGGCTGCCATGGATGGTCGACCAAGAGAGGGGAAAGAGCTGACAACATCTGATTTTTTGACATTAAGTCCCCTATTTATAGAAAAACCCTAAAAGTGCCCCGAAAGGGTCCCACGGGTTTGGAAAAGTGGAATTTGAGCAGACGTGCTCAAATGACAAAACTCTGTGAATGAAAAAGAACCAAAATGAGAAAATATAAACAACGAAAGAAACACGTCAAAAACTGAGTCCCGAGTAGAGAGATATGCCCGAACAAATTCGGCGGCAACCGGGGTCAGAAATCCCTAAAACTGGGGATAACGTCCGAGAGGAAATTCTAAGAGTACATTACCTGACAAAATGTGAAAATGAATCCCGTACGAGGATCCAAGTTTAAAATGAGATATTTTACAATAACTTTCGTTAGTTGCACAATGGCCGATACAAAAGGGGTTAACTGCAAAACTGGCCCAGAATGAAAATATCTTCCAAAAGATATTTTCTCAAAAACCCCTAAGATAAATATCTTCAAAAGATATTTATGAAAAACACCCCAAGAAAAGAAAATGTTTCTGAAGAACTATGCATCCATGCCCTTATAGACACCGGGAGCAACTAGAATACTTTTCTACAAAAGTAAAGATACTTATTTCGTGGAAACCACTTAGAATGAAGGTATGTGAAGTCAAAAATCAATTTTGAGCACGAAAAGTGAGGTTATGCCAACAAAGTGACAAACAGGGAAAAGGACGAAAAGTGAATAGTGTCCAAAAAGTGAAAATATAGAAATGACTCGGTCCTTAAAAGAAGTTATCAATCCAAATGAAAGAGTCTCAAAAACCATTTCCGAGCACTCGAGATGACACTAAGTGATGATAAACCGAACTCAGAAAAGAAAATTAAACAGAAAAAAATTTATCCGTAAAATTTGAGAAAAAGGAAAGGAAGAAAAATGATTGGGTCATTACAGAAGACCTAAAGTAAAATGTATGTTTTAAGATTGGGAGTATTTTGATCTATCAGAGTCTTTCTTCCATTGATATCAAATCATATTAGTTGTGTGTCTTTTTTCCTTCAAGGGTCAATTCAGAGCTTCCAGGTTTGATAAAACTAAAATATTGAAAGACAGAAAGTTAATTGTTGTCAAATCTTCCAATGATATGCAATTCTATACTTGTTTGAATGGAGATATTCCCAGCAAGGAATCTAATAGTTTTACCCTGATTTATTATTTTTTTTGCTTTATTATAAATTATACCAGACGACACTCAATCAATCATTGAGGCTTCCTTTGCTGTGTCAACCCAAGCTACAACTCAATTATGAAAAGCCAAAAGTGTGAAATCTAGAGAAAGATGACATGAGATCATCATCAAAAAATATTGATACTGAAGTTAGATATAGCACGAAAGAAATTCTATAGTTCAAAAGGGACTACCCTATTTGTGATGACCCTGGTTTTTAGGCCAGCGTGTCCTGTGATGAACCGTAAGGATGATCCGATAACGGATCCGAATGCGGAAGCGAAAACAAAAAACAAGACTCTAAGAAGTCAAAGTGACCTTCCATGAGGTCGTGGAACTCAACAAGAACTGATGCGGAAGCAAAAGATCGAAAATATGACAAATAAGCCCCCAGGGGCTAAATAGTCATTTCTGAAAATTGTAGATTCGGGTGCCACTGAGCACACCGCTGGAAGGACAACAAAAAACTAATCAATATGGACTTAAGAATCGCATGATTCAGAGTCCGGACGAAGGAGAGACGGCATGACAAAGAAAAACAAGCACTTAAGGCAAAAAGGGTAAAATGGTAATTATCCAGGAAGATCCGGGTACAACCGAGCACACCGTTGGAAAGACAACGAAAAATTAGTCAAGGTCAAAAAAAATTTCACTCGATTTGGAGTCCGGACGAGGGAGAAACGAGGGTTTGAAGTTGAGACGTCGCGGCGGCCCGACGAAGGCCATGGCCCACACGACGCCCATACGCGAGCCCACCGGCGCGCATGCCAGTGCCCAAAGACATGGCTGGTGGCAGTCCTTGGCTGCTGCTACATTTTTTTTGATCTGCCCAGAACTGAGGCTTGAAACAGAAATCAAGATGAGTTTTTCTGGAAAAACACGAAGAAGAAACCCCCCATAAAATCGAGTTTTCTACCCGACCGTGTAGACGGAATAAAAAAAAAACTCACTGTGAAATCCCTAAAATAACCCTAGATCAGAACTGAACAAGAGGGTTAAAAGTTGCTACAGTGACTGTCTGCAACTGAGAGCATAAACGGGCTACAAGATGATTTTTCTGGAAAAACACAAAGAAGAAAACCCCCTCAAAATTGAATTTTCTACGTGACTTGCAAGAAAATTCAAAAAAAAATGCAATATAGAATACCCGAAATGCCCCTCTATGAAATCTGGTCATGGAGGTCCAAAAAGCTGCTAAATTGAAAAACTGAGAGCTGAACTTCGTAAGCGATTTCCGATATTAAGACAACATTTTATGGAAAAACATGGAAAAGAAACCCCCCCTAAAATCATGTTTTCTATCCAACCATATTGAAAGAAGAAAATAAAACCACCGTGAAAGGTCCATAATGCCCCTAGATCAGAATATGTAAAAAAATGCGAAATGAATTCACAAGAGGCTCAAAACACAAATGATAAGGTTTTGCCCGGAAATAACCATGCACGCAAATGTAACTTACCTATTTGGACGTGTTACAATGGTCCACGACTTAAAAATACCACCGATGCAAAATCCGACCCCCCAACGGACAAAAAGGCAAAAATGGAACTTGGAATGAAAACTCGGAATCCAAAAATACAAAACGGGATCAAATGACAGTTTGGCCCTTGGCCACACTTCAAACACGATTTATGAAACCCTATGAAAGAATGAGAATGGAATTCCACACCCGATGCAATCATGGTGAAGCAATGACTTGCGATTTTTCAAGATTTCCACAATATTTTATGAAATTAAAAAGTACATAGAATACAATATAATGGTCAATGGCCTCTGGCCTCATCTCATACATATCAAATACATTGAAAGGAGTGTACTTAAGTACACATTACATACATGGAGTCAAATATACATATTTTGACATATAAGTCTACAAAATGACATTTCATGCTAACATTTACATGAAATGGGAACTTGAAAGCTACACGACATCCAAGGAATGATAGATGTCACGAACCAAGTCTTCGTACCTGAAATATGCCCCAGTATCGTAAGGTTGAGTAACATAAAGCTACTCGTATGAGATGAGCATGCATCGACCTAACATTTTACAAATTTATCACCTTAAGGTGAAACATGTTAAAAGGGTTCATGCCACCTAACGTCTATATCGAAATGAGACTCAGGGAGCATCCTAAGCTACCTTAGAGTGTTTCTAGCATAAGTCACATCATCTATGCCATTTAAACAATATGGAAGCACGTTATACAAAGCAACAAGATATAGGTTCTTAAAGGTATTCACTTGTAATCTCGAATACAGAAACAACTAAAGTGATCATGTCACCTAACGTCTATGTTCTAAATAAGTCTAAGGAATCATCCTAGGCTATGCTGAACAATCAAAATGCAAATTACATCTTCAATGTAGTCTAACCACATAAAAGCATATTATACAAGGCAACAAAATACAATTTCTTAAAGCTATCAGCTTGGAATCTAAAGCACGAAAACAACAGAAGTGGGTCATGCCACCTAACGTCTATGTTATAAATGAATCAATAAGATCAATCCTAAGCTTTATTAGAACGTCAAAGCACGATTTTCAATATCGATGCAATTTAACCAATATCGGAACTTCCAATACAACGCATAAACCACAATTTCACAAAGTTAACATCCTGTAACTTAAAATGGAATGACAAATAAGAAACAACAAGTTATAACATCATATAGTTATCAACTTGAAAATGAAATGCGAAATCAAACAAAGTGGATACTCGGACGTCACGCCGGATCAGACCGACAACATTGTTACTTTAGGGTTACTAGCTTATGGGTGACCTCCCTATGTGCGCACTAGACTATAGAGAGGGACTATCCCCCGTACTAGAACCACGTCCTAGCCATAGTCAAACAACGACATCCCTAAGTTTCCAAAATCAACAAGTTATGCACCAATGTATATATCAACAGGAATATACAAGATAATCAACTATCTACTAAGCACAACCAAATTTGGAAACCTATACAATACATGCTCTAAATCCACAACTAATATGATATGATGAATGTCGAATCTTCAGTGTGCGATTCGTTACACACTATGCATGAAAGATGTTAAAGACGAAGTATACAAATTATTACACAAGGCAACAATATATTCAATAAGGAAAACATATTCTCATGAATACAAACAAAGTAACTATGTTATCCAATGTTCAAAACATAACCAAATGAATATACAACAAGTCTTAGTCCAAGATTTGAATATAGAAACCACTTCTAAAACACAACTAGATCATGGAGCAAATTGATAGAATTTAAGTAGATAAACACAATTAAATTCTCTAGATTTCCGATTCAATTTCAATTAACCTCAATTTAATACATGTTAAAGGGCATGGCAAGGTCATCAGCTATATCTATTCTAAAACTCAATTAGGTTGTTAGAACAACAAAGTAGAACTTTAATTAAATCATGCTAATTTAAATCCCACGGTTCTAAAACAACTTCAGATAGTCCCAAATTAATATATACTAGTAAACAAGTCATGGTCAATACAAATATCAAGCTAAAACCTTAATTAAGCTAATGCGACCACAAAATAGATTTTAATTAATTCTTTAAATTAAAATCTCTAGATTTTCAAACTTAACTAAATGCTCTCAATTTAACATATCTTAGAAAATATGCCAAGGACTAATGTAATATCACATTACAAGTTTATTTCATTCAATTTAAGACCATGTGGCTTAACCTTTCACTAAAGTTAAATATAAATTAAAAGTTGCAATTCTCATGCAATTAATCCCAATTTAATATATATGAACAACTATACCTAAACTTAATTTTCTAACATACCACAATTCAATTTCAAGTTGTATATCACCATGAGGATTAAATCTTAAACAAGGAATTTAATTAAATGAAGGGTTTGAAAACCTAACCGAATATTCTAAATCAAATATATGTGAAGCTATATGGCATGTAAGTCAAGAATATCAAGTCGAAATTTAAATAGAGTGAATAGTGCACTCAGGGCAAATTAATTAATCAAATTAATTAATAATTACTAATTTTCAAAACGCCTCCAATCACTTTCAAATTCAACTATGTTGGAGAGCATGCTAAAGCCTAATTTAATATGCTAACACATATTGATTTCAAGCTAGTTAAGGCCATGTGAATTAATCTTTCACCTAAGATAAATATTAAATAAAATCTTTAATACTTATTCAAATGTTTCAATTTTAATACACGACGATGAGCATATCAAGGAGCAATATAAAATCATGCTACATGTTTAAACCAAGTCATGAGCAACTGGGAAAATTAGATCCCATATAAGAAAAATAAATAATAAAATCTCTAGATTTTATATTTAATCATGCAAACAAGTAATATAAGCATCACAATCATGCTATATAACAAGAATTTAAACCTAGAACATCCCCTACCTCAATTTAAGATGAAAATCCCAAAGGCTCACCAAAATAAAAGTGCTCCGAATTCGACGATACCGAGAGGTTTTGTCGGGGACAACACCGTGAACAAGAATCCACAAGAAGCCCCATGAAAATCATAACTTGACCTCAAAACCAAACTCAAGAAATGGTCAAAACTGAATTCTAATAAGGGGGAAAGGTAGAACACGGCGAGGGGAATAACAAACGTTAAGGCCGAAGACTTTCCATCAAGGAAAAGTGAACCAAAAGAGGATAGAGAAGATGGCAGCACCCCTTAGGCTGCCATGGGAGCTCCAGGTCATGCATGAAGAGGGGAGAAGATGAAAAATGAAATATCTCACCCCTCTTTTATAGAAATCTCAAAAAGTGACCCGAAGGGTCCCCGCTGGGTCCGAAAAAGTAAATTTGAGCAAACGCACTCAAATGGTAAAACTTTAGTGAATGAATTCTTCCTATCCAAGGAAGAAACTCGTGAGACAAGAAGGCATCCAAGGGATACGACAAATCCTAAGAGACACTGTCAAAACCAGACATAAAAGTAAATAGCTAACATGCAACATAGCGTAACTATCTACTCATATAAGTAGTAAACAAGTTGCCACATAAGCAAATAGGCATATTATCAAATCAAACATGTTATCAAGAAGCACACAGACATGTTATCACACCAGAACATGATAGTGACACAGAACATGTTATCAGGAAGCATATATACACAAAAGCATGCTCAACCAATGATAGATGTCCCAAAACACCTGAACATGTGAACATGTTATCATACAAGACATGTTATCAAGATACAAATGACAAATCAAAGCAAAACAACATGAGCATGATATGCACCCAAAACCTGTCATCCAAGGTATTCGAACCCGGATGCTCTGATACCACCTGTGACGACCCTAGTTTTTAGGCCAGCGTGTCCTGTGATGAACCGCAAGGATGATCCGATAACGGATCCGAATGCGGAAGCGAAAACAGAAAACAAGACTCTAAGAAGTCAAAGTGACCTTCCATGAGGTCGTGGAACTCAACAAGAACTGATGCGGAAGCAAAAGATCGAAAATATGACAAATAAGCCCCTAGGGGCAAAATAGTCATTTCTAAAAACTATATATTCGGGTGCCACCGAGCACACCGCTGGAAGGACAATGAAAAACTAATCAAGATGGACTCAAGAATCGCAAGATTCGGAGTCCAGACGAAGGAGAGACGACATGACAAAGAAGAACGAGCACTTAAGGCAAAAAGGGTAAACTGGTAATTATCCAGGAAGATCCGGGTACAACCGAGCACACCGTTGAAAAGACAGCGAAAAATTAGTCAAGTTCAAAAAAAAGTTCACTTGATTTGGAGTCCGGACGAGGGAGAAACGAGAGTTTGAAGTTGAGACGTCGCGGCGGCCCGACGAAGGCCATGGCACACACGGCGCCCATGCGCGAGCCCACCGGCGTGCATGCCGGCGCCCAAAGACATGGCTAGTGGCAGCCCTTGGATGCTACTACATATTTTTATGATCTGCCCAGAACTGAGGCTTGAAACGGAGGTCAAGACGAGTTTTTCTGAAAAAACACGAAGAAGAAACCCCCCCTAAAATCGAGTTTTCTACCCGACCGCGAGGACGGAATCGAAAAAAACTCAAAGCAAAATCCCCAAAATGCCCCTAGATCAGAACAGAACAAGAGGGTTAAAAGTTGCTATAGTGATTGTTTACAACTGAGAGCAAAAACGGGCTAGAAGATGATTTTTCAGGAAAAACACAAAGAAAAAACCCCCTCAAAATTGAATTTTCTACGTGACTTGCGAGAGAATTAAAAAAAAAATGCAATGTAGAATACCCGAAATGCCCCTCTATGAAATCTGGTCATGGAGGTCCAAAAAGTTGCTAAATTGAAAATTTGAGAGCTGAACTTCGTAAGCGATTTCCGATATTAAGACGACATTTTCTAGGAAAACACAGAAAAAAAACCCCCCTTAAATCATGTTTTCTATTCAACCATGTTGAAAGAAGAAAATAAAATCATCGTGAAAGGTCCATAATGCCCCTAGATCAGAATATGCAAAAAAAATGCGAAATGAATTCACAAGAGGCTCAAAACACAAACGATAAGGTTTTGCCCGGAAACGACCATGCACGCAAACGTAACTTACCTATTTGGACGTGCTACAATGGTCCACGACTTAAAAATACCACCGATGCAAAATCCGACCCCCCAACGGGCAAAAAGGCAAAAATGGAACTTGGAATGAAAACTCATAATCCAAAAATACAAAACGGGATCAAATGACCGTTTGACCCTTGGCCACACTTCTAACATGATTTATGAGACCCTATGAAAGAATGAGAATGGAATTCCCACACCCGATTCAACCATGGTGAAGCAATGACTTGCGATTTTTCAAGATTTTCACAATATTTCATAAAGTTAAAAAGTACATAGAATACAATATAATGGTCATTGGCCTCCGGCCTCATCTCATACATATCAAATACATTGAAAGGAGTGTACTTAAGTACATCTTACATACATAGAGTCAAATATACATATTTTGACATATAAGTCTACAAAATGACATTTCATGCTAACATTTGCATGAAATGGGAACTTGAAAGCTACACGACATCCAACGAATGATAGGCGTCACGAACCAAGTCTTTGTACCTGAAATATGCACAGTATTGTAGGGGTGAGTAACATAAAGCTACTCGTAGGAGATGAGCATGCATCGACCTAGCATTTTACAAATTTATCACCTTAAGGTGAACCATGTTAAAGGGGTTCATGCCACCTAACGTCTATATCGAAATGAGACTCAGGGAGCATCCTAAGCTACCTTAGAGTATTTCTAGCATAAATCACATCATTTATGCCATTTAAATAATAAGCACGTTATACAAAGCAACAAGATATAGGTTCTTAAAGGTATTAACTTGCAATCTCGAATACAGAAACAACTAAAGTGATCATGTCACCTAACGTCTATGTTCTAAATAAGTCTAAAGAATCATCCTAGGCCATGCTGAACAATCAAAACACAAATTACATCTTCAATGCAGTTTAACCACAAAAAAGCATATTATACAAGGCAACAAAATATAATTTCTTAAAGCTATTAGCTTGGAATCTAAAGCACGAAAACAACAGAAGTGGGTCATACCACCTAACGTCTATGTTATAAATTAATCAATAGGATCAATCCTAAGCTTTATTAGAACGTCAAAGCACAATTTTCAATATCGATACAATTTAACCAACATTGCAACTTCTAATACAACGCATAAACCACAATTTTGTAAAGTTAACATCCTGTAACTTAAAATGAAATGACAAATAAGAAACAACAAGTTACAACATCATATAGTTATAACTTGAAAAGGAAATGCAAAATCAAACAAAGTGGATACTCGGACGTCACGCCGGATCAGACCGACAACATAGTTACTTTAGGGTTACTAGCCCATTTGGATAGTTTGTGCTTTAATCTCATAATGGTGTGCTCTAAATGGTGGCAATTAAATGTTATATTGATCTTGATTAATGATGGGGGGTTGTGGTGCATACATTGGCCTTGGAATTCCCATTGGAATTTGGCCTTGTTGTTGAGGAGGTTAATGAATGTATGGCCTAGGCATGCCTAATGGAACATGCATATTATCATTTTGCACATTAGGATGAAGGATGCCTTATTGGTCTATGTGACCAAGGTCTTCAACATGATCATCATTGAGAGCGTCCATTGGTAGATTGGTTTTATGTGAACTTCCTCTTCCCCTTGGATTCCTAATAGTGGATTCTAAATGCAAATCAAGAGGGACAAGAGTAGGTCTCAATGAACGACGACCATGCATGCACAATGCAACACGAAAAAGCAACTTTCTCAACAATGCAATTAAACTTCACAACCACAATTTTCAAATGCAATGTATGTCAAATAAATGCCTCCACCTAGGCCCCCGATTTAACTAAGGAGATTGAGTAAGAAGGTCTCACAATAGTCCTTTAGCCCTTTAACTCCAAAATTAAAAGCTTAGCTTAGCAATTTTACTTAACAATTTTTCATTTTAAGCATTTTTCCTTTGCTTTGCTTTGCTCCTTAGCTTGGAATTACTTTGCTAGCTCCTTGCTCAATGCACCTAGTTAATGGAGAACAAATTCAATAAGCAATCAAAAACAGAAAATAAAAAGAAAGTAAAGACACGATCAAAAGAGTAATAATCCTAATTGAATTTCACAATTCGATGTTGCCAATTTAAAATCCCCGGTAACAGCGCCAAAAACTGACCGGTCCTTTGCAAGGGTCGCGATACAAAGTCAAGCTTGAAGAGTTGTGAATTTAGGAGGTGGCCAAGTTTTACATTTATAGAAAGCCACTACTACCTTTCTCTATATAAAATATAGATAGGGCGAGTAGGGATCGTCCCAAGGGATTTGATGGTGTATCGAATTGTGAAACTATGGTAATTAGGGTTAGTAGGTCGAGTAATCATACAATTGATTGGTTGGTTGATTAAGCTAAATTGAATTCAACTAAATAAAATAATATGAAGTAAACATGAGAGAGAGAGAGGTCTTGGGGTGTAGAGATCACCACGAAGCAATACTTTTCTATACCACTAACAAGTGATCAATTGAGGGTAATGGATGTGTTGCAATATGATAAGGGTGTGTGTGCATTAGGTTAATTCAATTGGCAAGGATGACAAATCAAGCAAGTATTGTCTAAACATCATGTGAAGAGCACAATATATATAAACAATAGAGCATATATTGTCTAGACAACATGGGGATAGCACAATAGATCAAAACAAGTCATTAATCATTCATTAAGCTCACAATCCACATACAATACAATATTAGAGGAATATGCCATTTGGACTCACAAGTATGGAACATCAAACATCAAGAGTAGATTGTCCTACCATCTAACATTAAACTATCACTACACTAAATCTACACTACTAGCATGAAAATAAAGCTATCTAGACTAAGGGAGAGGCACAAACCATCAAGAATAGGCATAAACCATCAAATAAACCAAAATAGCATTCATTAAGCATATCATCTTGATAATCTCTAGATCTATAGCATCAATACACATAGACATGCATCAAAAACACTAAATCTAGAGATAAGCACATGAATATCCTACTCTAGCATACATAGACATATGGATAGAATAGAATAGTCAATTGGAAGCATTAAACCATACAAACCATGAAATAATCAAGATTTATATATACATGAATATCAAGATATATCATACAACACTAATCCCTCAATAATACACAAGATTAGAGTATAGAAAGCATGCTTGGGGCTAACTCTAGCCCCAAAAGGATGTCTAGCCACTCATGGTAGTGATGATCCAACCCTCAAGGGCTAACTCCATGGCTGCTCCTTGTTGGTGAAGATCTCCTCCAATGGTGCTCTAGCTTCCCTCCTTCCTCCTCTCCAAGAATAGCTTCTAAGATCAATTTTCAATGTGTGACAAGACACTCCCTCAAAAAGTGTATCATATTCCTTATATAGGTAGGTCAAATACAACCCATATGAGCTGTGGTCGAGCAAGGCATATTCTCCAATCATTAGATGAAGGACGGAATAAATGAGCTGGACTTTAACTTTTTCTCGCTGGAGGAAGTTCGATCGATCGAACCTTAACTTGGATCGATCGAAAATGGGTTCGATCGATCGAACTGCATCTTGGATCGATCGAAGTGGTCTGACTCCTCCGGATAATGACAAGGCTGGGATATTTTCAAGATATTTATGGGGAAAAAGACAAAAGTGGTTGGTAGGCGTACAGCTGTGGATAAGATCAATCATTTGAATAGGACAAAATAGGGTTCGATCGATCGAAGGTGATGTTCGATCGATCGAACTTGGAATTTTAGCAAAGGCCAAGGTTGGATCTATTGAGAAGTACTGTGATCGATCATAGATGTTCGATCGATCGAACTCTAAGTTGGATCGATCGAACTTTTCAGCTGCACAACTTGATTCCTTTTTGCTCCTTTCTTTTTCCACTTTGCTCCCTCCTTTGGTTTATCTCAGGATTGCTTCAATTAAGCTCTTATTTGGCTGAGTTAGCTCAATTTTGGGATTAGTGCCTGAAAATATAAATAACACGTAATAAGTCTAAAACGGCAAAGTAAGATAGATAAAGGTAATAGAATGCTTAAGCTTAACGGGTTTAAATGCGCACTTTTCAGTGCTCATCACACCCCCGAACTTAAATATTGCTAGTCCCTAGCAATGACCTAAGAAGTAAAGGAATGAAATAAACAACTATACAAGTATAAACTGGAAAGCAAGTAAAATGATAACACCATTTTCGTAGGGAACACGATTGCATTTAGCATATGCAACAAGCCTTTTAAACCCCTAGGTTACCCCTAGTGGATGAGTAAAGTCTCGTGAGGGTTTCCAGAAATGGTACCCACAAACATTAAGCTCATTCTTTCAAAAGAGGCACCAATATTGCAAACAAGCATTAGGAGAAAACTACCTCAAGTATGCAATTTTTCAACCGTTTCTAAGTAATCTCCCAAAATTTCAATATCAAGCAAGCAAGTATGGTCCTCCACATATCAAGAAAATGAAAATGAAAATCGAAACAAGTCTAGAATCCATGTGAGAGGTTCGGCATCAAGTGTGTTGCTATCTTAGCCAATTAGAGAAGTAATCACATCCTTACGCTCAAACTAGCACACAAATCTAGTACCGATCATCAAGATAAGAGAGTGGACCTTTTATTAAAGCTTTATTGTTCTAGGTGCGCTTATTCTTTTCACTCTTTTTCTTTTTTTTTTTTATTGAGGATTAAAGATGGAAATATTGTGCAATGTGTTGATCTCTTAAGCTTTCTAGAAGATTCATGTAGCGAGCTTTAGGTCAATGACTCCCAAACCAGATGGCTTTAGGGCATTAGGTGTTAAGACACCCCAACGGACTTACAAACTCAAATCAACTAGGCTATAAATCAAGACAACAACCATCTAATCATTTCCCACTTCTCGCCTTTTGGGAGAAGTCCTCACTTTTATTGCCTTTTTTTTTTTTTTTTTTTTTTAATTATTAACCTAGAGTTTGGGCCCTCCACCTTTCGGCGCAAGAAGTTCACTGCTTAATGAGGCAAGAATCCCGGCTACTCAATGAAAAGGGGTTGTTATCCACCTTTATCAAGAATGAAAGCTTTCAATGCACTACTAGCCCAATTGGGATATAACCAATTCAATAATCAACAAAGCATGTACCCCACAATTGAATGCTAGCGTGCACTGGTGCTAGTGTAGAATCCTAGAATGAATCTCAAAACAATCACAAAATCAGGATTTTGTAGACCACAAGTGCAAGCATGATATTTATAATTTTTTTTTTTTTGAAAAATTTACTCCTAAATGGCATTCAAAAGGCATACAAGGAGTATTGGACTCTCAAGTCAAGCAATTTTTAAATTTTAAGCAATATAGTCCTCAAAAGATCAAAATTATAGCTAGAAATGGACCAAGTATAGAAATATCCCTCAAATACACAAAACATGCTCAAAATTTGAATTTTAAAGCAACACTGAAACATACACCAATACCCCCAAACTTAAACTGCACATTGTCCTCAATGTGTGAAGAGAACAAAGGAAAGAGTATACCAGTGCTGTAGACATGAATGATCGGGATAGAAGTATCCAAAGTGGGTGGCATGGCCCCCCCAAACTTAGGATAAACTGTGGTCCTAAAAAGTTTGCACTCGGATAAACTCATTAGATAACAAAGTAGGATTATCAGCGCACAGTGGACATACAAGTGTAAAATGGGATAAATAGAGAATAGAGAGAGAGGTGTAAGAGTGGTCCTGAAAAATTGGGCAGCACTCTCTCACTGAAGTCACTGTGGTGTACCTGATGGAGTCAAACATATAAATATGAAATACTAAGAGACATCCATAATCAAAAAGCAATATATAGAGAATATAAAGTGCAGGTACATCAATAAAATAATAAAGCCGACAAACCAGCCGCAGAGTATAATACAGTAACAGTGACAGTATAATACAGATCCAGAATAAAAGAAATGAAAGCATATATTTTAAAAATACGATATGCAGAGTTCGATCGATCGAACATTAAGTTCGATCGATCGAACCTAGGTCTCCACTCTAAAAATTATTTTTTTTTTTTTTTTTTTTTTTGAATTTGAATTTGAATTTTGAATTTTGAAAAATCAAAATTCAAATTCAAAAAAAAAAATAATAATAATAATAATAATTTTTAGAGTGGAGAAAATCAAAGGAAATTAAATTAATGAGATACAAATTTCGATCGATCGAAGAATGATTTCGATCGATCGAAGAGGATAAAGAATGTACAAGTTTAAGGGCTCAAGAGTTGACACGTGTTGGAACCTTGGATCGATCGAACTTGGAATTGGATCGATTGAACATGAAAAATTTTGAAAAGTCCCGAGAGCATACATTTTTGAAAAATGGATGAGGCCTGAAAATTTTTCTAAGTGTTGGGACTCATGATCGATCGAACCACATGTTGGATCGATCGAAAGATAGTTCGATCGATCGAAATGGTTTACGATCGATCGAACTTTCAAAAATTTTGAGATCCCGAGAGCATGCATTTTGGAATTTGGATGCAGGTCCAAAATTTTTCTAAGTGTTGGGTGCAAAATGAGAGCTGGATCGATCGAGTCCATAGTTGGATCGATCGAACCAATGTTCGATCGATCGAACCAAAACTTGGATCGATCGAAATGATGCCTAAATGCTCAAAATGACTTGAATACTCATGCAATCCCTTACTCAGTTCCTTCCAATGTATATGAACCACAAAAACAGTATCTAGACTTCGCAAGAATCAAAATGCAAGATAGAAATGAGGGAGGAATAGGGTTTTGACATCCTACGAATTTCGGTGCTAGTCTTTAACGTCTCTAGCAAGACCTAGGGTTCTTTTAACCCGGATCAAAGATCTTACAATGCATCCCCTCCTTTTTGGGATGAGAGATGTTTCAAGTCACTCCCAACAAATGGTTCTTGGAAGAACTTGTTGGGGTAAACTCAAAAGACGTCTTGAGTTCCTTGTCAAAACTTTCCTTGGGCTTCCACGCCCTTTCACAACAAGAGTTCGAAATCACTTTTCTTGCATGCAATGCTGAAGATGAAGTTGAAGGCTTTGAAACATTGTTCATACACAAAAGCTCATTCCTTTCACAAGCAAGATCATGATATTCCTCTACCACATTAACCTCTTCCTCATATTTGTTAAATGGATTGGGTGTGGGGTTAAAGATGTTCAACTTCACTCTCATGTGCCCAAAAGAAATCTTCATTATCCCCGTCCTACAATTTATGTTGGCATTTGAGGTTGCCAAGAAAGGACGGCCAAGGAAAACCAGAATTTAGTTCTTTGGATTGGGCACCGGTTCCGTGTCAATGACGACAAAGTCAATCGGGAAGAAGAACTTATCAATCTTAATCAACACATCCTCAATTATCCCCCTAGGCTTCTTAATGGATCGGTCGGCAAGTTATAAAACCACCGACGTCGGTTTCAATTCACTTAGGCCCAATTTGACATAAACCGAATAGGGAAGAAGGTTAACACTAGCCCCTAGGTCAAGAAGTGCCGGGTTAATGACATGTTCACCAATGATACAAGATGTTGTAGGTGCACCGGGGTCCTTAAACTTTGGCAAAGTGTTGTGTTGTAGAATGGAACTCACTTGTTCGGTTAAGACCACTTTTTTTGATGTTTGGCTCTTGTTCTTCCGCTTTTGGGTGCATAAGTCCTTCAAGAATTTGGCATAAGCCAGAATTTGCTTAATTGCATCCAAAAGTGGAAGATTGACTTTGACTTGCCTAAACATATCCATTATCTCATTGTTCTTGGTCTTTTGCCTTTCTTTTGAAATCGACCCTTTCAAGGCGTCCGGAAATGGAGCTTTTTCAAAAACTCTTTCAGCATTTTCTTTCAAGAATTCTCAGCATTGGACTTGTTCAATTCATTGGATTTCAAATCACTTTTCAAAGAAGAATCATGAATAACATTTTTCAAAGAACTTTTCTCAAACACATTTTTCAACACTGTTTTTAATGAATCTCTTTGGAAATCATCTTTCAACTCACAATTTGAGGGCTTCTCATTCTCAAGATCATGCACATGCAATGAAGGAGGAATAGTGTGTGGAACGGGACGGGTGACAACTTGAGGTTGTACCGGTTCACTCTCTTCATTAGGCATTCTAACTTGATTATCTACTACCCTACCACTTCTCAAGGTTGTTACCGCATTGACATGCTCAACATTATGCCCTTCCAATGAGGATTTGGTTTCTACAACACATTGTTGTTTGATTGGGGCATTCATGTGCATCTTTCCCTTCTCTCTAGCATTAAGTGTTTCAGCTATTTGCCTTACTTGGGTTTCTAGCTTGGCAATTGATTGAGAATAAGAATGCAACAATTGAGTATTTGCTTCTAGAGTGCCCAAAGCATTTAAAACCTTTTCCTCAAAAGCGGAACCTCTAGAATTTCCTTAAGAATATGATTGGTTAGGAAAATGAGAACTAGCAAATTGATTTCCTTGTGAGTTATATGGTCTTGAACCTTGGGATCCTTGGTTTTGAAGTGGAGGTGGAATATATTTCCCTTGAAAACCACCTTGGGAAGAGTTTGAGCCCTCCCCTTGGTTTTTCTAAGAAAAATTAGGATGATTCCTCCAACTGGGATTGTAATGGTTACCATAAGGATTGTTCCCTTGGTTCACAAATGTTGCATTAACTTGCTCAATGGGTTCATTTTGAATTTGTCCATGAGGACAATTAGAAGTAGAATGAAGAACACTAGAACAAGTCATACAAGATTCATTTTGAGCTCTAGGAGAATGGTTAGGAAAGGAAGACACTTGATTCGCCAAGTTTTGATTGATCAATTGATCAAACTTTTGAGATAAAGACTTCATCTCGGCGGTTATATCATTTGAGTGGTCAACTTGATGCAAGCCAACACTCTTCCTACCTTGAGAATTTCTACCATTCCTAGATGACAATGTTCTATGCAAAGAGTTTTCACTCATGCTCTCATAAAGACGCCACACGTCTTCCTCTTGCCGGTCTATATAAGAACCTCCCATTGAAGCATCAACCATGCCTTTATAATTGTCCGATAAGCTTTCAAAGAAGAATTGGACCAATTGCCTTTTAGGCATGTCATGGTGAGGACACTTCCTAAGCAATTCATTGAAGCGTTCCCATGCCTCGTGGAAAGTTTCTCCCTCCCCATGTGTGAATTCTCTAATGGCGGTTCTCATAGCATTGGTCTTAGAAACCGGATAGTACTTTTTCAAAAATTCTTGTTGCATTTCTGCCCAAGAAGTTATAGAAAAAGGCCTAAGGTTGTTAAACCAATACTTCACCTTATCATTAAGGGTGAATAGAAAAAGTTTTAGCCTTAAAACTTCTTCTGGCATGTCCATGTATCGAACGGTAGAACAAACTTCAAGAAACTCATCCAAATGCTTGTAAGGTTCTTCACTAGGAAGTCCATGAAAGTTAGGTAGCATTTGGATAGTTTGTACTTTAATCTCATAATGGTGTGCTCTAAATGGTGGCAATTGAATGCATGTGGGTGCATTATACTCATTAGGCACATAGTGATCTCTCAATGCGAGTGGTGGATTAGCAACTTGAGGTGCAACATGGACACCTTGGTTATATTGAGCTTGATTAATGATGGGGGGTTGTGGTGCATACATTGGCCTTGGAATTCCCATTGGAATTTGGCCTTGTTGTTGAGGAGGTTGATGAATGTATGGCCTAGGCATGCCTAATGGAACTTGCATATTATCATTTTGCACATTAGGAAGAAGGATGCCTTGTTGGTCTACGTGACCAAGGTCTTTAACATGATCATCATTGAGAGCGTCAATTGGTAGATTGGTTCTATGTGAACTTCCTCTTCCCCTTGGATTCCTAATAGTGGATTCTAAATGCAAATCAAGAGGGACAAGAGTAGGTCTCAATGAACGATGACCATGCATGCACAATGCAACACGAATAAGCAACTTTCTCAATAATGCAATTAAACTTCACAACCACAATTTTCAATTGCAATGTATGTCAAATAAATGCCTCCAGGTGGGCCCCCGATTTAACTAAGGAGATTGAGTAAGAAGGTCTCACAATAGTCCTTTAGCACTTCAACTCCAAAATTAAAAGCTTAGCTTAGCAATTTTACTTAACAATTTTTCATTTTAAGCATTTTTCCTTTGCTTTGCTTTGCTCCTTAGCTTGGAATTACTTTGCTAGCTCCTTGCTCAATGCACCTAGTCAATGGAGAACAAATTCAATAAGCAATCAAAAACAGAAAATAAAAAGAAAGTAAAGACACGATCAAAAGAGTAATAATCCTAATTGAATTTCACAATTTGACGTTGTCAATTTAAAATCCCCGGCAACGGCGCCAAAAACTGACCAGTCCTTTGCAAGGGTCGCGATACCAAGTCAAGCTTGAAGAGTTGTGAATTTAGGAGGTGGCCAAGTTTTACATTTATAGAAAGCCACTACTACCTTTCTCTATATAAAATATAGATAGGGCGAGTAGGGATCGTCCCAAGGGATTTGATGGTGTATCGAATTGTGAAACTATGGTAATTAGGGTTAGTAGGTCGAGTGATCACACAATTGATTGGTTGGTTAATTAAGCTAAATTGAATTCAACTAAATAAAATAATATGAATTAAACAAGAGAGAGAGAGAGGTCTTGGGGTGTAGAGATCACCACCAAGTAATACTTTTCTATACCACTAACAAGTGATCAATTGAGGGTAATGGATGTGTTGCAATATGATAAGGGTGTGTGTGCATTAGGTTGATTCAATTGGCAAGGATGACAAATCAAGCAAGTATAGTCTAAACATCATATGAAGAGCACAATATATCTAAACAATAGAGCATATATTGTCTAGATAACATGGGGATAGCACAATAGATCAAAACAAGTCATTAATCCTTCATTAAGCTCACAATCCACATACAACACAATATTAGAGGAATATGCCATTTGGACTCACAAGCATAGAACATCAAACATCAAGAGTAGATTGTCCTCCCATCTAACATTACACTACCACTACACTACTAGCATGAAAATAAAGCTATCTAGACTAAGGGAGAGGCACAAACCATCAAGAATAGGCATAAACCATCAAATGAACCAAAATAGCATTTATTAAGCATATCATCTTGATAATCTCTAGATCTATAGCATCAATACACATAGACATACATCAAAAATACTAAATCTAGAGATAAACACATGAATATCCTACTCTAGCATACATAGACATATGGATAGAATAGAATAGTCAATTAGAAGCATTAAACCATACAAACCATGAAATAATCAAGATTTATATATACATGAATATCAAGATGTATCATACAACACTAATCCCTCAATAATACACAAGATTAGAGTATAGAAAGCATGCTTGGGGCTAACACTAGCCCCAAGAGGATGTCTAGCCACTCATGGTAGTGATGATCCAACCCTCAAGGGCTAACTCCATGGCTGCTCCTTGTTGCTGAAGATCTCCTCCAATGGTGCTCTAGCTTCCCTCCTTCCTCCTCTCCAAGAATAGCCTCTAATATCAATTTTCAATGTGTGACAAGACACTCCCTCAAAAAGTGTATCATATTCCATATATAGGTAGGTCAAATACACCCCATGATGAGCTGTGGTCATGCAAGGCATATTCTCCAATCATTGGATGAAGGACGGAATAAATGAGCTGGACTTTAACTTTTTCTCGCTGGAGGAAGTTCGATCGATCGAACCTTAACTTGGATCGATCGAAAATGGGTTTGATCGATCGAACTGCATCTTGGATCGATCGAAGTGGTCTGACTCCTCCGGATAATGACAAGGCTGGGATATTTTCAAGATATTTATGGGGAAAAAGACAAAAGTGGTTGGTAGGCGTACAGCTATTGATAAGATCAATCATTTGAATAGGACAAAATAGGGTTCGATCGATCGAAGGTGATGTTCGATCGATCGAACTTGGAATTTCAGCAAAGGCCAAGGTTGGATCTATCGAGAAGTACTGGGATCGATCATAGATGTTCAATTGATCAAACTCTAAGTTGGATCGATCGAACTTTTCAGCTGCACAACTTGATTCCTTTTTGCTCCTTTCTTTCTCCACTTTGCTCCCTCCTTTAGTTTATCTCAGGATTGCTTCAATTAAGCTCTTATTTGGCTGAGTTAGCTCAATTTTGGGATTAGTACCTGAAAATATAAATAACACGTAATAAGTCTAAAACGGCAAAATAAGATAAATAAAGGTACTAGAATGCTTAAGCCTAACGGATTTAAATGCGCACTTTTCAGTGCTCATCGCAAATTTAAATCCCACTGTTCTAAAACAACTTCAGATAGTCTCAAATTAATATATACTAGTAAACAAGTCATGACCAATACAAATATCAAGTTAAAACCTTAATTAAGTTAATGGGACCACAAAATAGATTTTAATTAATTCTTTTAATTAAAACCTCTAGATTTTCAAACTTAACCAAATGCTCTCAATTTAACATATCTTAGAGAATATGCCAAGGACTAATGTAATATCACATTACAAGTTTATTTCATTCAATTTAAGACAATGTGACTTAACATTTCGCTAAAGTTAAATATAAATTAAAAGTTGCAATTCTCATGCAATTAATCCCAATTTAATATATGTGAACAACTATATCTAAACTTAATTTTCTAGCATGCCACAATTCAATTCCAAGTTGTATATCACCATGAGGATTAAATCTTAAACAAGGAATTTAATTAAATGAAGGGTTTGAAAACCTAACCAAATATTCTAAATCAAATATATGTGAAGCTATATGGCATGTAAGTCAAGAATATCAAGTCAGAATTCAAATAGAGTGAATAGTGCACTCAGGGCAAATTAATTAATCAAATTAACTATGTTGGAGAGCATGCTAAGGCCTAATTTAATATGCTAACACATATTGATTTCAAGCTAGTTAAGGCCATGTAAATTAATCTTTCCCCTAAGATAAATATTAAATAAAATCTTTAATACTTATTCAAATGTTTCAATTTTAATACACGACGATGAGCATATCAAGGAGCAATATAAAATCATGCTATATATTTAAACCAAGTCATGAGCAACCAGGAAAATTAGATCCCGTACAAGAAAAATAAATAATAAAATCTATAGATTTTATATTTAATCATGCAAACAAGTAGTATAAGCATCACAAGCATGCTATATAACAAGAATTTAAACCTAGAACATCCCCTACCTCAATTTAAGATGAAAATCCCAAAGGCCCACCAAAATAAAAGTGCTCTGAATTCGACGATACCAAGAGGTTTTGTCGGGGACAACACCGTGAACAAGAATCCACAAGAAGCCCCATGAAAATTATAACTTGACCTCAAAACCAAACTCAAGAAATGGTCAAAAATGAATTCTAATAAGGGGGAAAGGTAGAGCACGGCGAGGGGAACAACAAACGTTAAGGCCGAAGACTTTCCATAAAGGAAAAGTGAACCGAAAGAGGAGAGAGAAGATGGCAGCACGCCTTAGGCTGCCATGGGAGCTCCAGATCGTACATGAAGAGGGGAGAAGATGAAAAATGAAATATCTCACCCCCCCTTTTATAGAAATCTCAAAAAGTGACCCGAATGGGCCCCGCCGGGTTCGAAAAAGTAAATTTGAGCAGATGCACTCAAATGGCAAAACTTTAGTGAATGAAAAAGATTCAAAATGATAAAATATGAACAACGGAAGAAACGGCGTCCAAAACTGAGTCCCAAACAGAAAGTTATGCCCAAAACAAGTTTGGCGCAAATAGGGGCCAGAAACCCTGAAACTGGAAAATATCGACCAGGAGGAAATTCCAAGAGTACACAACTCGACGAAATGTGAAAATGAATCATGTACAAGGATCCAGACTCAAAACAAGACATTTTGCAATAACTTTCATTAATTGCACAATAGCCCCTCTAAAAAGTGAAAACTGCATTTATGGCCCAGAATTAAAATATCTTCCAAAAATATTTTCTTAAAAACCCCTGAAATAAAATATCTTCAAAAGATATTTACGAAAAACACCCCAAGAAAATAAAATAATTTCAAAGAACTTTGCATCCATGCCCCTATGGACACCGGGAGCAACTAGAGTACTTTCTTACCAAAGTAAAGATACATATTTCGAGAAAACCACTCAAGATGAAGGCACGTGAAGTCAAAAACTAACTCCGAGCATGTGAAGTGAGGTTGTGCCAACAATGTGACAAATGGGGAAAAGACAGAATTGGGAAAAAGATGAAACAGGGAAAAGGACAAAAGACGCATAGTGTCCGAAAAGTGAAAATGCATAAATGACTCGGTCCTCAAAGGAAGTTATCAATCCACGGAAAAGAGTCTCAGGAACCAATTCCAAGCACTCGAGATGACACTAAGCGACACGAAACAGAGCTCAGAAAAGAAAATTAAACGAAAAAAATTCATTCGTAAAATTTCAGGAAAAAGGAAAGGAAGGCAAATGACCGGGTCGTTACACAATTTTTGAAGCTAATATAAATAAGTATCATAATGATAGTGAAAAATCAAGTAAAAAGAACATACATGATTATCTTCCAAGTAATTCTGATAGTTTATTAAACAAAGATTATTCTCAAAATATGAAGAATCACACTTACTCATTCACTATAAGGAATAATAGAACTTTTAGGTTTATCTTAAATTTGAAGAACATGATGAAAATTTCAATAATTATCAAAATGGATCATATGATAATGACTTATTATCTTCTAAGTAAATCTGATAGTTTATTAAACGAAGATTATTCTAAAAATTTGAAGAATCATACTAACTCATTCACTATACGTCATCATAGAACTTCTAGGTTTCATCTTAAATTTGAAGAACATGATGAAGATTGGAACTATAATGACATATATGATGTAACTGTAGATCAAGAATTCAAACCAAATAATCACCATACAAAAAATAAAGATAGTGAGGCAACAACTAAAGAGATTTCTATTATCCACTTCCAATTCCTATTGATAAAGTAGCAATCAGTGTTCAAGATGTAGAATTAATTGGACCAGTTATGGTACTCCCTAGGGTCGGAATTCTATGAGTACACGACTCCACGAAAAGTGAAAATGAATCCCGTACGAGGATCCAGGCTCAAAACGAGGCATTTTTGCAATAACTTTCTGCTCGGGACTCAGTTTCCGACGCCGTTTCTTCCATTGTTCATATTTTCTCATTTTAAATCCTTTTCATTCACAGAGTTTTGCCGTTTGAGTGCATCTACTCAAATTTCACTTTTCCGGACCCGGCGGGACCCGTTCGGGGCACTTTTTGAGATTTTCTATAAATAGGGGGACTTAAAGTCAAAAAAGTAATCTTCTCCCCTCTCCATGCATGACCTGGATCTTCCATGGCAGCCCAAGGGAGGCTGCCACCCTTCTCCTCTCATTTAAACCTCCTTCCCTTTGTTATAAAGTCATAGTGCCTTCGCGTTTTGTGTTTGTCTTGACTACGCGCTTCTTTCACCCTTATTAGAATCCATTTCTGACCATTTCTTGAGTTCAGGTTTGAGGTCAAGTTGTGATTTTCATGGGGTTTTCTTGGGATTCCTGTTCACGGCGTTGTCCCCGACAAAACCCCGAAGTATTGTCGGATTTGGAGCCGTTTCGCTTAGGTGGCTTTTGAGATTTTCATCTCAAATTGAGGTAGGGGACATTTTAGGGTTATATTAATGTTGTATTGATTGTTATATGAGCATATACAACTTGTGAGCATGCCTTGTTCAAGTTATAGAATTTTATTTAATTATTTTCTTTGTTTAAGATTTAATTCTCGTGATGCTAGGCAACTTAGAATTAAATTGTGGCATGCTAGAAATTTTGGCCTTGGTATAGTGATTGATATATATTAAATTGGGATTATTTGAATAAGAATTGCAAATTTTATTTAATATTTATCTTTTGTAAAAGTTTAATTCACCTAGTTATATCAAGCATGGAATCAACTTGTAATGTGATATTAAAGTAGGCCTTAGTGAGTTTTTTAACATATATTAAATTGAGGACATTTAGATATGTTTGAAAATCTAGAGAAAATTAATTAATTAGCTTAATTAATTTTATTTTTAAGTGTTGTAGTCACTTAAATTGATTTTGGGTATAATATATGTAAAGACTATGCTATGTCCTTTAACATATATTAATTTGAGTTTTTTAGGATTAATATGAAATCTAGAGACTTTTCATGTTAGGTTGAAAATCCCTTTTAATATAGTGAAATTAATTACCTTGTGAGCATATTACTAATTGGATGTAGAATTGGTACTTGGGGCCTCTTAAAATGGTAATTGGACTTAGCATGATATAGAATATCATTGACTTGTAAAGCTTGTATAAATATATCTTGTGTAGGTATATAGCTTGTTAGAATATTACAATTGTTTACCTTGAAAGCTTGTTACTAAATTGAAGCTTATTTAGTTCTTGTGGCTTAGGATGGTAATGTGATTCAATTGTTGCAAAATATTCTTGCTTTGTGTATAATTGAATATTAGAGACTTGACATGTCATATGCTATTTAGATCTGAATCCTAGGACATAGTTTGTGTGGATTCAACCTTATTTGTGCATGGAAGATGGTTTTATGCATTATTGATTTTGATATAAGTTTGGTCTAACTTATTGATTTTGGTATAAGTTGTGAACTTATTAATTTTGGGAAGCTTGTAAGGACATATTTCACGTGATGGCTAGGGTTTGGCTCTAGTACGGAGACAAGAGTCTTCTAAGTCATAAGTGCGCACTAGGTAGTACCTTGCGGTTCGTAATTGCCCAGAATAACTTATGCATGTGCGCACTAGGTGGTACCTTGTGGGTAGTAATTACCCGAAAATACTTGCTTGGTCTAGCGACTGCATGTCCTAGTCTTTCCACTATTTGATTTCGCATTTAATTTCAAGTTGTTAATCATGGATTACTTGTAGCTTGAGAATTGATGCTTGCTTTGGATATTTGAATCCTACTTAGTATACTTGAACTTGTATACTTGCTCCGTGAGTTTAAATTTCATTTAGTATACTTGTGCCGTGTATCCTTATTTTAAATGTATCTCTTTTAGCTTAGTATACTTGTGTTCATATTCTTGATTTACGAGATTTTCATATAAAATGTATACTTGTGTACATATGCTTAGACATTTCATGACTTATCTTAATATGGTTTAGTATACTTGGAAATGAATGCTTGTATGTTGTGTATCATGTTTTAATATGATTTAGTGTACTTGAGTATGTATACTTGTATGTCGTTGTTCATTTCAATTGCATGAGTAGCTTAGGATGATCCTTGAGTCTCATTTTGACATAGACATTAGGTGGCATGAGCCCTTTTAACATGTTTCACCTTAAGGTGATAGAATTGTAAAATGTTAGGTCGATGCATGCTCATCTCCTACGAGTAGCTTTATGTTACTCACCCACATAGTGGGGACATTTTTCAGGTACAGGAATCAAGGTTCGAGATTCTCATATTGCTTGGATGATTTGTAGCCTTGAAGGTTTCAATTCTTGTAAAAGTTGGCTTAAAATGCCACTTGTAGCCTTATATGTCAAAATATGTATATTTGATTCAAATCATGTAACATGTACATAAGTACACTCTTTACAATGTATTTGACATGTATGAGATGAGGCCATAGGCCAATGACATCTAATTTGTATCCTACGTAACTTTTGATTTCATGAAATATTATGAAAATATTGAAAAATGCTACGTCATTACTTCATAACTTTTGTATCGGGTGTGGTAATTCCATTTTTATTCTTTCATAGGGTCTTATAAATTATGTTTGAAGTGTGGCCAAGGGCCAAATGGTAATTTGAAATCATTTGATAATTTTGGTTTTCAAATTTCCCTTTTCTTGTTCATTTTTGTCTTTTTGCCCGTTGGGGAGTCGGATTTTGCATCGGCGGTATTTTTATGCCGTAGATCATTGTAGCGCATCCAAATAAGTAAGTTACGTCTGCGTGCATGGTCGTTTTCAAGAAAAACCCTTTCTTTTGTGATTTGAGCCTCCTATGGACTCATTTCACATTTTTCTTGCATAATCCGGTTTAAGGGCATTTTAGGATTTTCTTTCGGGAAATAAATTCCGGCCTTAACGTGGTCACTTAGAAAATGTGATTTTAGGGGGGGTTTCTTCTTCGTGTTTTTCCAGAAAATGTCTCCTTGGTGCCGAAAATACCATGCAAAGTTTAGCTTTCTGTTATGCATATAGTAGCTTTTTAATCCTCTTGCCCTTTTCTGATCTAGAGGCATTCTGGGTACTTCACAGTGTATTTTTTTCATTTTCTTCCATATGTTGGGTAGAAAACATGATTTTAGGGGGGGTTTTCTCTGTGTTTTTACAAAAAAAATCGTTTTGATGCAGAAAATAACTCACAGATCTGGAAACCTGGTGCGTTCCAGGTTTTTCCGGAAAAAAATGCTGATCTAAGGGGCATTTTGGATATTTCACTTGTAAAATAAAATCTTCTCTTGACATGGTCATGTAGAAAACATGATTTTGGGGGGGGAGGGGGGAGGGGGGGTTTGTTCACAACTTTTTGCCAAAAAATGTGGTTTAAGCCCTTAAAACCATATTTGAAGTCCAAAAATCTGCGTAGGTCCTGCCCAGATTTGAACCCAGAAATTTGGTTTTTTTGAAACTTTGAGGCTTCATATCTTCTTCGTCCCAACTCCAAATCAAGTGATTTTTGAGTCTAAGTTTATTATTTTTTGCTGGTCTATACAACGGTATGCATGGTTGCATCCAATTCTATCTTAAAAGACCATTTTACCCCTTGTAAAGTACCCTTGCCGCACTGATTTTTAACTCGGAGAGTTTGATTTTTATGAGACTTTGGAGCTTCATATCTCCTTCGTCCGGACTCCGAATCATGTGATTCTTGAGTCCAACTTGATTAGTTTTTCGTTATCCTTCCAGCGGTGTGCTCGGTAGCATCCGAGTCCATAGTTTTTAGAAATGACTATTTTGCCCCTGGGGACTTATTTGTCATAATTTCGATCTTTGCTTCCGCATCAGTTCTCATTAAGTTCCACGACCTCATGGAAGGTCACTTTGACTTCTTAGAGTCTTGTTTTCTATTTTCACAATTTATTATTATTTATTATAATTATCTTAAGGGACGGTTAGGAAGTAATGCTGGGCAAAGCTTTGGCACCAAGATGAAATTTTATGGGATATTTATATTTTAAATGAACTTTTGTACCTGTCACTATTAGACATTGATGAATGATTCATGTCTGCAACGAACACATAAGAAAAGGTCTCTTTAATAGTCATATATTGTGTACGTGGGAGGTCATTCACATGGCCCAAAAATGACAGAGACTACTCTTACTTAGCAAGGTCTTAGAATCTCACTACCAGTTTCTTGGATCATTCATAGAAAGGTACATACGAGTTTTAAGTAAGTATTTTGATTAATGGTCTTTCTATTTTGACATTATTACTAGGGTAAAGTGCAAAATAATCCTACTATACAGAAAATATGCAAATATATATGCAATTCTATAATTGTTTGAATGGTGATATTCCCAGCAAGGAATCTAATTGTTTTACCCTGATTTATTATTATTATTGCTTTATTATAAATTATACTAGACGACATTCAATCAATCATTGAGGCTTCCTTTGTTGTGTCAACCCAAGCTACAACACAATATTCAAAAGCCAAAAGTGTGAAATCTAGATCCTCATGGGTGAGTAAAACTATCTTTATATTCTAATATTTGTTTTAAGCTTTATTGTGAAACAACTCTGTATCAGTTTGAATTTCTACACGATCATAAAATTGTCTATCAGGATACAACATATTGTTCCATTACCTAGCCAAAAGCTTTATATAGGGCAATTTATGATACTGGCCAAAAGCTTTTCATTTATATACGTGTTTAGTGTCGAGAAATTCTATTTGCAAAGAATAGGTCCTAATATAATATTTCTTAAAATATATGATGTGTTTCTATATAGTAAATTCAATGATGTACAATAATTATAAAAAAAAATGGTCACTTAAGGCACGTGACCCCTTATAGACCGTAAAATTGGTCACTTAAGGCACGTGACCCCCAATACACTGCAAAATTGGTCACGTAAAGGCACATGACCCCCTTGAGTGTGTGTATAAAAAGCATTAAAAATGTGCAATCAGAAAAGAATTTTATCGAACATATATAAAGACCATATAACTTACAAATTTTGATGTACTTGATAGGCCATGCAATTGGAAGTGCTTTAACAAATGTGTCTTTCAAATCAAAGCAATGAATTTCAAGCCTATATTAAGGTGCATCCAGCCTTTATCCATTGGTTATCCTGATCGAGTAGCACCAATTAGTCTTTCAAATCCTGTAAAGGGAGATCCTCTTTCTGTCATTATCTTCACAAATATTTATAACTAAAATTCAAAGAATAATAAAAAAGTGCATAAAAAATTTCACTAAATAGGATTTAGTTTGCAAAACAAGAATTACAGACCATATATATACTACAATGAGAATGATGGCAAAACTGAAGTTCAGAGTGTTGTCGCACAACTTAGACCCTCCAATGAAAATCAATACCAATTCCAAACCAAGTAACATTAACCATCCAGCAACACCATCCCCAAAGAAAGGCACATCCACAAAATCAATCAGACCACATTTAAACAATAAAAATTGAAATTCAATTGGATATATCTGAGTATTTAAACTTAGACCTGCTCACATTCTCAAAGAAGTTTGCTAAAATCATAAAATAAGGACAGTATATAGACACCTGTCCAAGAAACCGAAAAAAAAGTAGACACAAAGATATGCATTTAAGAAATGCTGCAATTCATGTCCAAGGAATGCTGCTATTCATGTCAATAGTAAAATGATGCAGAAGTTTCTATCTCAACAATTTAATACATACAAACACACACAAAGATATGCATTTAAGAAACATTATTCACTGTTTTAGAAAAATGTAAAATACAAACTAGCAATAATAAACAAATCAAGCTCTTGATCATGGACCACCAATTAATATTGATTCACAAAATGAAGTCATCATCTTCGAGGAACACCATTTTCACTTTACCGACTGTACCTTGCCAAAGGAAAGTGGTATATCATGTAACCAGAGAACTAGTCACGCGGTTCCAAGTAGAACCAGAGCTGTGATTAATCCAATTGAGTTTGGTTGATGACAAAACCACTCAATCGAAGGCACAAGTAATTGTGGAATTTTACAAAATTTAGGCACTGGAACATAACAGCAACTTTTTTTATAACTTTTCTATATGGAGAAAGCATGGAAAGTGAAATCACAAAGAATGTAATAAGTTGAAATACAATTTGCAAGAAAGAAAAAAAGAAAAATCATAGTTGAATTGCTGTAGAAATTATTGAATATAACATACTTATAAACTTTTGAAGTGTTCAAATGAATTCTGGACACAAGCATTTGAACAAACTATTGAGAGGCAGAAAATCTTTTGAAATATTTTCAATTCACTTTTTCATGGTAATTGAGCACACAAATCAATCCACTAAAGTGGGGAAGAAAAAAAAAAAAAGGGCGGCGGCAAAAGTTGCAAGCTACCTTTTATCTACCACATTCTAATACTTATGAACATGGATAGGTAATTAGGTACTTCCCAAATGTATCTACCACATAAAAAATGGTTTTAGTTCTGGTGGGGTGGGGCAACAAAAGAACACTAGAAAAACTATATATTATCAGTCCTGCTATGTACTAAGAGAACCATTAGCATCTCTTGTATTTAAATTCAAGGATTTCAAGTAAATGCAACAGCGGATTTTAAGTTTTTATCAAATCTTAGACTGAACTTGTATTACCAACTCCGAAAGGCCAAATTTAGCCAATAATTTAATCAATCTCTTTGAAGTAAAATATTTGTGTGTATGTGTGTGTGTGTGTGTATATATATATTGTTAAAAAAAGGAAGTCCTATAACCTTTCCAAAAAAAAAAAAAAATTGGTAAGTCCTATAACTAACACGAGCAATTAATCCAGAAGAGCTATTTTTAACTTCAAAACAAAGCATTTGAAGATGAGAAATAGTGATTTATTACAAGGCATTTATTTGCTTCACACTTTCTAGCATTTAACTAAGTCTTTTAATTTGTGAAAAAGACTGAAACTTTATGCGGAACATCCAATATACAAAATAATTAAATGATCTATAAGATAATAAAAAATAAAAAATAAACTAGAATAAAAATGTTTGAAAAGTACAATTTCCACTAACAGGTTTAGAATTAGATAAATATGTAAGAAAATAGAAGATTTATCTATACATTTAATCTAAGAAAATGAAAATAATAAAATCATGGCTTCCAAACAGAGACAATGGAAAACAAACCAATGCGATGAACATCCAATATATAGAAATTGATTAATTGATTTAGGAAAAAAAAAAAAACTTATACATTAAAGTTAGCAGCTGTAGAGAGAGGGCTTGAGAGTTGAGAGACAGCAGGCCAGAGGCTGAAGCTTGCGAATAGCGAACCCGAACTGGAACAACGGGCAATGGAAACTAAAGGATATGGGTTTTGATATTTTGAACAATCTGAAATGATATGCCGATATGGGTTCTGATTCTTGTAGATTTTGTAGTTTACAATTGTAGAGACAAAGAGAGGGCAAGTTCAAAGTTGAGAACGAGAATAGAGATGAAGGCAATTTGGGAGGCTAATCTGATTCTTGTAGATTTTCTAGTTTGTAGTCGCAGAAACAGAGAGAGGGCAAGTTCGGGGTTGAGAACGAGAATATAGATGGTGTGACGGCCCAAGTTTTGTAAACCCGATGCGTCTGTAATAAACAAGATATGACCCGTTAACGGATCCGAAATGCAGAATTGAAATATAAAAAATGACCTTTAGAGATGTACATCATCCCTAAGGTACCAAAATGACTCCCCATGAAGCCATGGAACTCAAATGAGCCAAGCAATGAAGCAAGAATGTCAAACCCGATAAGAAATGAACCAAGGATAAAATAGTCATTTCAAACAAAAATGGATGCCACCGTGCATACCATTGGAAAGACAACGAAAAATGTATGAAGTTAGAATCAAGAATAGCCGGATTTGGAGTCTAGTTGGAAAAGATATTAAAAGGAACAAAGTGGTATTCTCCGTTTAGGAGGTACCACGAACCTATCTCACTTAAACTGGAATAACTCTCACTACAATTGAAGTTTTGATGCTTAGTTGGTACCATTGGAAAGCTAGCTTCAAGATTTTGAATTTAGATTCAAGAACAACCCATTTTGGGTTAGGAATGAAAGAGTTATGTCCCTCTGAAGTTGGTGCAACAAGGCTGTCCAAGGAAATTGGGTAGTGAGATGGTCCAGGGAGGTTCGGTCGACCGGAATGCAACCATCAGCTGGCAAAAACTTAACCATCGGTCGGCCGAACCCCAATCATCAGCCGGCTGAAATGATGAATTTCCTTAAAAGGCTAATGGAATGGCTCCTCGAGCATGTGTCAGCCGGCTAATGATTCTCATCAGCCGATCGGCGTAGCAAACAGCAGCGAAAAGCTGTTGCTGCAATATGCAAAAAATGCACTCGGTCCAATCTTAATGCTATGCAAGTATTCTAATTGATCCAAAACAAATTTGAAAACATTTTCTAGCCTTAATTAAGCATAGATAACATGCTAAAACAAAAGAGAAGCATGAAACTCACTCCCACGCATGAATTTTACATAAAAATCCATAAATCATTCCATAAATAGTTCAAAAGTTGCAACCTAAGAGTTTTATGAACTGTAAGCATGCCCACAAACGTAAAGTGATGTTTTAGACGTGCTACAATGGCCAATGGCCTCATTTTAATCCATTTACAAAATTTGACCTTTCAAAGCTCCATTTTCACAAAATAGGCTATTAAGGCAAAACTTGAGTTTTAAAAGCATACATGTAAACTTGAAATTCAATAGCCCTTGGCCTCATGTTATACATACAAAGAGAGTATTATCAAGTATACTTAAATACATATAATACATCAAAGAAGCCATCTTATCTTGCAAAATACCATACATCCATGGTATACAAAATGTAACATCCAAAAAGAAAGCATGCTAAACAAGTGCATGTCAATATACAAAAATGCTTCAAAGTACTCATAAGCCCCTAAGGATGATGAGCGTCCGAGAACAATGTCTCCTTACCTGTAAAATAACATGCACAACTAGGGTGAGTAATCAAGTTACTCGTAGGAAGAAGCATATGCGTGTACCCTAAAGTTTCAATATCATTGCAAGATTAATATAGGCGAATACAAACGAGCATTCCACTTAACGTCTATGTTCAAGGTGTTCTAAGGGATCATCTTAAGCTAAAGCAATGATTCCATCACAATACTATAACAATATCAACATACTTAAAAACATCAAATCGCCAATAACCACAATTACAAGTCACAATTAAGCATTGGTTGTCAACTTGGAATTAAATGCGAAATCAAATAGTGGAATACTTGGACATCAAATCTCAAATAAAGCCAAGACCTAAACGATTATTCCGGGCGTTAACCCGCTGGGAAAACCACCCTACTGTGCACTATAAATGAGGAGAACTCATACCTCCCACACTAGAGCCAAACTCTAGCCATGTCACTTGTAACAATGTCCCAAGAGAATCCAAAATCATAATTAAGTTCAAAACTTATACACAAAAATTAAGGCATACATACCACCTTCAATGCACAAGTATTTTGAAACCACACAAACCATGTCTTAGGGTTCCAAGTCCAGAATGACATAATAAATGACAAGCCCTTATCATGATATAATGTACAAAACAGTATCACCAACTTATCAATTTAAATCATGCCTCAACAATAAACTTTATATACTAATCCCTAACAATTAATTTAGTAATAAGCTTCTAAAATAATCACAATTAGTCCTCAACAAGAATATAGAATTATCACCACTAACAATATAGCAATTCAAGTCAGTAGGAATTGTATATTACATTAATAATTCTACAAGAGTTCTATATCATTACCACATGTGAAAATACTAGAATTTAGTATACTAATAAATCATATAATCTTCCTACACATGGTATATACATATTATACATGCTTAAATCAATAAACCCTAAGTCAAAAGTGACGGTTTCCTATAATATGTAAGATTATCATATTAAAAGCATATACACAACATATATTATACCCCAAAGGACTTAAAACACTTGAAGTATAAACATACTACCACCCCTACCTCAATAGAGAATTGAATCTCTATACTCCCAAGCAACCAAGCTCAAAATAGAAAACAAAACAAGGGTTTTAAAGAGGAGAGTGAGAGGAAATTTTTACTTCTCAGGGTTAATGGTCTAAGGTGAGTGGAAGGAGGCCAAAATGAAGAAATAAGCTATAAACCAAGCTTTTCTCCAACGGTGGCTAGGTTAGGGTTTTGAGAACAAGTGTAATGAAAAAGATGAAAGTGAAAATGGTGAGTGGAGGATCTAGTATTCCTCCACTCACAATGTGCTCTTACACTACCTCTCACACACATACAATGCAAGACTAAAATGTAAGCCTACACTTGTCACAAATCCAAGGCTCCTTCCTAGGCTTAATCCTAAGCCTACACTTGTCAACCATCCTAGCCAACAAGTGCACCAATCCTAGGCCAACAAGTGGGTGAATCTCCACCCTCCAAATGTTACAAGATTATGCTTCCAAGTCTCCCCACCCAAATGCCAACAAGTGGCTCCATGAGAGTGTGACACTTGTCACACTTTCCAAAAATTACAAAAAGGTCCTTTTCCAAATATTTTACAATTTAAATTGCAAAATGGTCCCAAAACGAAAAAAAAATTATTTTACACAATTACATTTAAACCCCAAAATCAAGAATTAATTCAAAGAAAGTATGCATCCATGCCTTTTACGAAAAAGTAAGCAACTAGAATGTGTTTTCTACAAAAGTAAAAATTCAATTATCATGGAATTCAAATATTATGGATGCATGCAAAGCCGGAATCAAATCCGAGCACAAAAAGTGAGGTTCTGTAGGGAAAAACGATAAACAGGAAAAAGACAAAATAGGGGAAAGTATAAAAAAAAATTATTGAAAAAAGGAAATGAAGGAAAATAACCGGGTCGTTACAACCTACCCTCCTTAAAAGGATTTCGTCCCCAAAATCAAGTCATATTTGAAAGAGAGAACAAATAGGGATATTGAGAGTGAACCTCCTATTCGGGCTCCTAGGTAGCCTCCTCAACGCCGTGATGTCTCCACAAGACCTTTACCAATGGAATGGTCTTGGTCTGTAAGACCTGTTCCCGTGAATCAAGAATCTAGACTGGACCCTCCTCATAGGTCATAACCTCATCAACAAAAACATCTGTCCATCGTAAAATATGTGATGGATCCAGCTTGTATTTCCTCAACATAGAGACATGAAAGACGTCGTGAACCCTATCCAGGTCTGGCGGCAATGCCAAACGATAAGCAATTTCACCGACGCGCTCCAAAATCTGAAATGGTCCAATGAACCTAGGAGACAACTTACTCGTCTGCCGAAATCTCAGAAGTCCCTTCCGTGGAGAAATCTTGAGAAAGACGTGGTCCCCAACCTTAAAAGACAAGGATTTCCTCCCCCTGTCAACATAACTCTTCTGCCTATTCTGAGTTGTAGCCAACCATTGCCGAATCAATTTAATTTTTTCTGTAGTCTCTAGGATAATATCGGGACCCAAGGCGACTGTATCACCTACCTCGGTCCAACAAACTGGAGATCTACAAGGTCTGCCATACAACGCCTCAAAATGTGCTATGTTAATACTGGTCTGGTAACTATTATTGTTGGCAAACTCAACCAAGGGTAAGTAGTCTTCCCAACTACACCCAAAATCCAACATGAAAGCCCGTAGCATATCCTCCAATATCTAAATGGTACGTTCCGACTGACCATCAATCTAAGGATGAAATGCTGTGCTGAAATGAAGCCCCGTGTCAAGAACCTCCTGAAAACTCTACCAAAAGTGAGACGTGAATCTGGGATCCCTGTCCGAAACAATTGATACTGGAACCCCGTGAAGCCTGTCAATCTGCCTCACATATAATTCATTAAGTCTCTCTGTGTCATCTGTCATTGCCATAGGCAAAAAGTGAGCCGTCTTAGTCAATCTGTCAACAATGACCCAAATGGCATCATTCCCTGCCTTGAATCTCAGAAGTCCCATCACGAAATCCATTGTGATATGCTCTCACTTCCACTCTGCCACTGGTAGTGGTTGCAACAAACTTGCCAGTCTCTGATGCTCTGCCTTTACTTGCTGACAAGTAAGGCATTTAGCCACGAACTGAGAAACATCCCGTTTCATGCCTTTCCACCAAAACTGTCTCTGCAAATTATGATACATCTTTGTACCACTAGGATGAACTGCGAGTCGAGAATGGTGAAAATCCCGAAGAACAACGTCACGACAAGACAAAGGAATAAACATCTTCCCTCTGAACCTGAGACCACTATCTGAATGCAAGGTCCAACCCTCTACATTCTCGCCACCATAAATCTAATCGTAGATGGACTTCATCTCCCCATCCCCCTGTTGTGCCTCAATAACTCTGCTAATGAGAGCCGGTTGAGCCA
This sequence comes from Cornus florida, assembly GCF_030987335.1. NCBI lineage: Eukaryota > Viridiplantae > Streptophyta > Magnoliopsida > Cornales > Cornaceae > Cornus > Cornus florida. Next base: position 24,163,087 of record NW_026775581.1, read on the forward strand.
CAAGGCTAAACAAGATAGCCGGTTAAACATCCTCATAAGACAGCAAACTAAGATCTGTAAGCTCTTCTAGCATCTTCCATCTGCGGATGAAAATGCTAGCAAGAGTACTCTATGACTTCCTACTCAATGCATTGACCACCACGTTGGCCTTTCCCGGATGATACTGTGACTCAAAGTCATAGTACTCCATGAACTCAACCCATCTGTGCTCTCTCAAATTCAAATCCTTCTGAAGGAAAAAATACTTGAGACTCTTATGATCAAAGAAAACCTCAAACTTCTCCCCGTACAAATAATGTCTCCACCCTTTCAGGGCAAAGATAACTACTGTCAACTCCAAATCATATGTCAGATAGTTCAACTCGTGAGTCTTCAACTGTTGAGACCTATACGCTACCACCCGCTCAGTCTGTATCAGAACACACCCTAAACCTTCTCGCGAAGCATCATAATAGACCACGTAACCCAAACCACGTTCAGGTATGATCAAAACTAGAACTAATGTCAATCTGACCTTCAACTCCTGCAAAATAGAACTACAAGCCTCATTCCATATGAACTTGACTCCCTTGCGAGTAAGTCGAGTCATAGGTGCCGCTAAATGAGAGAAATCCTGAACAAATCTCCTGTCGTAGCCGACTAGGCCAGACACGGTCTGTAACGACCCGAGTTTTATTCAACCCGGTGCGTAAATGATGAACCGAAGATTGACTTGTTAACGGATCCAAATGTAGAAACAAGAAACATGATAATGGTCTCCCAAGGCCTAACACACCTCTAAGACCTTAAGATGACCTTCGGTGAGGTCACAGAACCTAAAGGAACAAAGTGTGTAGGCAAGAGCTAGGAAAAATTACAATTAAGCCCCCAGGGACAAAATAATCATTTCTGAAATAATAGATTCGGGTGCCACCGAGCACACTACTGGAAATAGAACAAAAAACTAATCAAGATGGACTCAAGAATCGCATGATTCGGAGTCTGGACGAAGAAGAAATGACAAGATGAAGAAAAATGAGCAAAACCCGTTAATCAAGGACAAAATGGTGAATTTACAAATGAGAAGAGAGATTTGACTCTAAGAAAGTCAAATGAGGTCCATAAAAGCTAAACTGATCATTTTACAACATTCCAAGAGGTTCTAAGAACTTGAGCCAAAACTCCCAAAAGACGCCCATTCCCGATTCAAGCAAAACCTGACACTGTCTCACTAAAATATGAATAACTCCCACTATAATTTGAATCTAAGAATGGCATTGGTACCATTATAAAGATGACTCAAAATCCATGAATTTAGGATCAAGAATCACCCCATTTGGATTAGAAATGAAGGATATATGACCATTTGAAGTCGGAACATCAATGCTGAAACAAAACTGGAAGGTAGCTGAGTGCAAGCTATTTAGGTCGACCAAAAAACCGAAATGAATAAAAATTTCCAGAAAATTCTAAAAATGAAAAAAAATCATTTAGGTCAACCGAAATGAACTATCGGTCGACCAAAATCGACCTGAACATTGATTTTGGCTACTAGAATTGAGTTTTTACTGTACAAATGAAACCAAAAAGGCATCGGTTGACCGAAATGGCTAGAGAAAGTGCATATGAACCTGTTATGCACCAAAAATGAAGAAAAGTCCCTGAACCTTATTTGAATCCCCCATGGCATGATCAATTTACATTATATGCTAATGTGTGATGATGTGGACATACACGCAAGTGTAATATGGCATTTTAAATATGTTACAATGGTCTACAGCCTTATTACATTTCATTTACAAAATTTGACATGTCAAACCTCCAAAGTTGGAAAAATTACATTTTTTAAACAAAATGTGGCACCAAATGAGTACAAGTGCAAATATAAACTTGTTTGGCCTTTGGCCTCATGTCATACGTATCAAATACATTACAAAAAGTGTACTTATGTACACATTATATATTCGAAACAAAAATACACGTTTTGACATATAAGTTACTAAATGACATTTCATGCTAACATTTGCATGAATTAAAAACTTAAAAGTTACAAGTCATCCAAGGAATGATGAGCATCAAGAACTAAGCCTTCGTACCTGAAACAAATCTCCAACAACTTTAGGGTGGGTAACATAAAGCTACTTATAGGAAATGAGCATGCATCGACCTAGCATGTTATAAATTATCACTTTAAGGTGAAACATGTCAAAAGGCTTATGTCACCTAACGTCTATGTCAAAATGAGACTCAAGGAGCATCCTAAGCTAACTTAGAGCATTTCTAGCATAGTTCACATCATTTTTACAATTTAAACAACATAGGAGTACATAGTGTAACGCAACAAGACATAGGTATTCAAAGTTATCAACTTTTAACCTATAATGCGATAACTACTGAAACGGTTCATGCCACCTAGAGTCTAAGTCAAGATGCTTATATAGGACCATTCCTAAGTTGTATCAACGTGAAGCAACATGAATCAAGATATCTATGAAATTGAACAAGGTTGGAATAATCCATACAACACGTTGGGGATAATACTTAGATATAAATCAACATGAATTGCATTATCAATACAATTCAGCAAGGTTTAGAATAGTCCATACAATATGACAGGAAAGATGCTTGAAAACAAGGATCACAATATCAATGCAATTAACATGATTGGAGCATTCCAATTTACACGACAAGAGTAATACATGAAATCAAGGATAATGCATAATATCTATGCAATGAAACAAGATTGGAGCATTTCACATAACACGATAAATTTTAAATCTTCAAGGAATAGCAACTTGAAATTTAAAGAGTTAAATTAATCAATGTGGAAACTCAGATATCGCCCGGATTAAAACCGTACTCTTGGGATCACTTTAGGGCTACTAACCCACGGGTACCTTCCCCTAGAGCACACTATAGTATAGGGAGCTCTCTATCTCCCGTACTAGAACCAAGTCCTAGACATGTCAAATCTTGATTGATATCCCAAGTCCCAAAATCAATAAGTTGTGCAACCAAGAGTGTATCAAAATACAAGTAATGCATTAAACCACATTCCATGCACAACCAAGATTTTGGAACATACAAGTCATGCCCTAAGTTCTCAACTATGATGGCATGTGAAATGTCAATAAATCATAGTATGCATCTACATAGACAACAAATTACGATTTAAAACACAAGGAATCCATTGATGTAAATATACCACAAGTATAAAATTAATGATTTAATTATTTACTAATAACACATGAGTAAATAAACCATTCCTAGACAATTGTGCAAGTTCATTAAGTACATTAATGAAACCAAGATACAAGGAGTCTAGATACATAATAAAAAGCTAAAAGCCCCATGAAATACGAGTTACAACCATGTGAATTAAGTTTTATGCAAAGAAAATAATTAAATATAAGTTTCAAAACTTATCCGATTATTCTCAAATTGATACACGTGAAGGAACTTGGCAAGGAAATCATGAATACCAAGTTAGAACTTAATCAAGCTCATGGAACCATTGAATAGGTTTTAATTAATTCTTTTAATTAAAATCTCTAGATTTTGAAACTCATCCAAATGCTCTCAAATTAAAGTATGTTATATAACTTGCCAATACTTGATTTAATAGCCTAATACAAGTGATTTCCATGCAAGCTACAACCATGATAATTAAACCTTCATACAAAAAAAGTAATAAATGAAAGGTTTCAAATCCTAATCAAATATTTCCGATTTAATATATGTGAAAGTATATGACATGCACATCAATAATATCAAGTCGGAAATCTAATGGAGTGAATAGTACACTTGGAATAAATTAATTAATCAAATTAATTAATTATCTCTAGATTTTAAAATACCTCCGATTACTCTCAAATTCACATATGTTGAAGAATATACTAGGGCCTAATATAATATGACAACACATATTGATTTCAAGCTAGATAAGGCCACATGAATTAAACTTTCATTCAAGAAAAATATTAAATAAAAACTTCAATGCTTGTCCAAATGCTTTCAATTTAATATATGTCAATGATCATATCAAGGTGTAATTTATTATTATGCCAAATGTTTAAACTAAGTTATAACTAACCGGGAGAATTAAATCTCATACAAGAAAAATAAATAATAAAATCTCTAGATTTAATACAAAGACATGTAAATGAGTTGTATAAACATCGATAGTATGTAATACTTCAAGAATATAAACTATAACACCCCCTACCTCCATTTGAGATGAAATCTCAAATCCCCACCGAAAGAAAAATGCTCCGAATCCGACGATACTCCTAGGTTATGTCGAGGACAACGAGGTGAACATTAAACACCAAGGAGGTACAATGAAAATTCAAACTTGACTTCAAACTCGAACTCAAAAAATGGTCAGAAATGGATTCTAATAAGGGGGAAAGGTGCACGTCATCAAGGCGAGCATAAAACACTAAGGCATTACGGCGATTTACACGAGGGAAGTGGCCGGAAAAGAAGAGAGAAGGGTGGCAGCCGCTTTGCTGCCATGGCTGCCAGCCAAGAGAGGGGAAAGAGAGAGAGAAATCTGACTTTTTCCCTTAAGTCAACCTATTTATAGAAAAACCTTAAAAGTGCCCCGAAAGGGCCCCGCCGGGTTTGGAAAACTGGAATTTGAGTAGACGCGCTCAAACGGCAAAACTCTACGAACAAAAAAGAACCAAAATGAAAAAATATGAACAACGAAAGAAACGGCGTCAAAAACCGAGTCCGAGCAGAGAAATATGCCCCAAACAAGTTTGGCGCTAACCGGGGTCAAAAATCCCTAAAACTAGAGAAAATAACCGGAAGGGAATTCTAAGAGTTCACAACTCGGCGAAAAATGAAAATGAATCCTGTACAAGGATCTAGGCTCAAAATAAGGTATTTTGTAATAACTTTCGTTAATTGCACAATGGCCCTTACAAAAAGGTTTAACTGCAAAACTAGGCCAAAAGATATTTTCTTAAAAACCCCTGAAATAAAATATCTTCAAAAGATATTTATGAAAAATACCCCCAAAAAAGAAAATGATTCTAAAGAACTATGCATCCATGCCTCTATAGACACCGAGAGCAACCAGAGTACTTTTCTACAGAAGTAAATATACTTATTTTGTGGAAACCATTTAAAATGAAGATACATGAAGTCAAAAACCAACTCCGAACATGAAAAGCGAGGTTGTGCCAAAAAGTGACAAACGGGAAAAAGACAAAATAGGGAAAATGACGAAAAGTGAATAGTATCAAAAAAATGAAAATGTGGAAATGACTCGGTCCTTAAAGGAAGTTGTCAATCCAAATGAAAGTGTCTCAGAAACCATTTTCGAGCACTCGAGACGTCACCAAGTGACGAGAAATTGAACTTGGAAAAGAAAATTAAACGAAAACAAAATTTATCCGTAAAATTTGAGAAAAAGGAAGTGAAGGAAAATGACCGGGTCATTACACTATCTTCGGATGTTCCCAATCCATCATAGACTCAATCTTCGATGGATCCACTGCAACACTATCCCTTGACACGACATATCCAAGGATTTTCACTTCCGGTAGCTAAAATTCGTATTTTTCGAACTTGGCATACAATCGGTTATCCCTAAGGATCTGCAACACTGTCCTCAAATGATACTCATGCTCCTCTACCAAAGCTGAGTACACGAGAATATCGTCAATGAACACCACCACAAATTTGTCAAACCAAATGGAATCACCAGAAACTCATAATGCCCATATTGTGTGCGAAAAGTGGTCTTAGATATATCCTCATCCTTAACCCTTAATTGATAGTAACCCGATCTTAAATTGATCTTCGAAAAGCATGTCGCTCCTTTCAACTGATTAAACAAGTCATCAATGTTAGGCAAATGATATTTGTTCTTGATCGTAGTGTGATTCAACTTGCTATAATCGATGCAAAGTCTTAAAGACCCATCCTTCTTTTTCACAAAAGGAACCAGTGCTCCCCATGGTGAAGCACTAGGATGAATAAAGCCCTTAGCTTTCAAATCATCCAACTGACCTTTCAGCTTATCAAGCTCTGCCGGTGCCATACGGTACAGTGCCATAGAGATGGGTGTTGTACCAGGAATGACATCAATGGCAAAAAAACTTCCCTCAAAAGAGGTAACTCTATCAGTTCCTCTGGAAAGATATAAATGAAATCCTCAACAACTGCCGGAAGAACACGCCCAAACTGCTATCCTCATCAACTACCAAACTAGCCAAGTAGGATCTGTGGCGACTCCAGTCACCAATGCTGAAAACCATTACCGGGTGGGAATCACTCCGATCTCCCATAAAATGGAAACAATCTCCCTTGGGAGTGCAAACGGATACCCTCCCACAGAAGCAATCGATCATAGCCTGAAAGAATGACAACCAATCCATTCTGAGAATGATGTCAAAGTCCGCCATGTTGAGAACAACGAAATCGAACTCTAAGGTCTGCCCATCTATCTCAATAGCACAACCCCGATAAATGCAATCCAAAGATACTGGACCTCCAACTGGCATGTCAACACAGAGAAGACTATCCCAAAGTGTGACTTCCAGACCCAATGAATGTGCAAATGATGCAGAAATGAAAGAATGTGATGCACCCGTGTTAACAAGAACCCGTGCCTAAGAACTGGAAACTGGAAAGATACCTCGAACTGAAGAGGTCCCTGCAGAAACATCCATCTGTGAAAGAGCATAGGCTCGTCCCTGAGCCCTGCTATGAACTGCCATGATAATCTGACTGACGTGTAGAAGCAGTAGATGTAGAACCCCTGGCTGGATAAGTGCCAACTGGCGCCACTGGCTGTGGTGCCTGAGGAACTCTGAAACCAGACTAAAAGCAGATTGTGTTGGTACCATCTGTGAATCAGTGCCATTACGTGACTTATTTAATAACTTTGGACAATCCTTCTTAAGATGACCAGGTTGCTTGCAATAGAAGCAAGCTCCCTGCCCTGTTTTCGTAGAAGCTGATGTCTGACTAGCCTGTGGTCGAAGCTGTAAACAACGAGGCTTGATATGCCCCGGCTGCTGGCAATGGTGACGATCACACCCCGAGCGGAACCCAAAGATACAGGAACCATGGGTGCAGAATGAATTTGCTGCGGTGCCCCCTGTAAGTGTGTACTGTTCCCTACCTTAGCCTTCTTCCAATGACTTCTGGAAGATGACGGAGTGTCACCGCGAGGCTGCTTAAATAAACCCCTAATCCGTGACTGATCCCGTTCCTTTACCTCAGCTAGCGTAGCCCTCTGGGCTACCTCTCTATAGGTCCTCAAATCAAGAATTGAGACTCATAGCCTGATGTTAAGATGTAGGCAATCCTGAAACTTCATTGTCTTGGCCTCATTTGTCGTTACCATATCCTCGGCATGATGAGAGAGAGAAGTAAATCGAGTCTCATACTCAATAACACTCATGGTGCCCTAATAATGACCTGTGAACTATATCCTCATCTCCCGCCTCATGGCCCTAGGAAAGAAGCGCTCGAAGAACAAATTTCTAAACTCATTCCATGTCATCAACTCAATATTGTGGACATTGGTCATAGACCTCCACTAAATATCTACATCTCCCATGAACATAGAGACTGTCAAATAAATCCGTAATCTGTCCATGGGTACCACCATATTGTCTAACTTGTGAACCATCAGGTCCAACCAAGCTTTTGAGACTAGCGAATCTGAACTCCCCGCAAATGGATCAATCTTAACCCTCTATAGTCGCATGTACTACTCCAGTGCCTCATTAACTATCGGTGCTGGTGCCAGTGCCAAAATCTATATCCAGGCCACTTGCCTGTGTATCAATTCTTGTAGGGACTCAGCAATCCCCTGATTAATTCCCTGAGCCACTTGTTCCTCATAAGTCGGTGCCTACGGCGAATTAGCATCCACGCCATAAACTGAAATCCTGGGCCTTCTTGGACCCCTCGTAGGCTTGGTGTCATCCACCTGCTCCTCAATGCCCTAAGGTGAAGACTCTCCACACGTGACAACCATGATGCTAAACGTATGAAAGAGAAAGAGGTCAATAATAACACAAGTTATTATGACTAAATGCAACTCACACAACAAGTGCATAAACACAAAGCAAGACAAGGTATGCAACATATGGTCATGCTAAAGCAATCAAAGAAAGCTGTTTAAATAGTTAAGCACTTAAGCAAATAAGCATACATATCAAACAAAGATGCTTTTTACCAAATAATTACATAAGCATAAAGACATGTCATAATACCAAACGTGTTATCAAGAAACACATAAACATGATATAACACCAAAACATGTTATGAAAGGCATGTGACTACATTAAAGTAGATCAACAAAAGCATGATATGGCCCCAAAGCCCATCATCCAAGGTATTCAAACCTAGGAGCTCTGATACCACTTGTGGCCCAAGTTTTGAAAACTCAGTGCGTCAGTGATGACCAAGACATGACCCGTTAACGGATCCAAAACGTGAAAAATGACCTCTAGAGATGTACGTCATCCCTAAGGTACCGAAATGACTCCTTATGTAGCCATGGAACTCAAATGAGCCAAGCAATGAAGCAAGAATGTCAAACCCGATAAAAAATGAACCAAAGGTAAAATGGTCATTTCAAACTTGTATGGATGCCACTGTGTATACCATTGGAAAGATAATGAAAAATATAAAAATTTATACTCAAGAATCACCTGATTCGGAGTCCGGTCGGAAAAGATATTAAAAGGAACAAAGTGGTATTCTCCGTTTAGGAGGTACCACGAACCTATCTCACTTAAACTAGAATAACTCTCACTACAACTGGAGTTTGGATGTGGGGTTGGTACCATTGGAAAGCTAGCTTCATGCTCTTGAATTTAGATTCAAGAACGACCCAATTTGGATTAGGAATGAAAGAGTTATGACCCTCTGAAGTTGGTGCAACAAGGCTGTCCAAGGAAACTAGGAAGTGAGATATTCCCGGGGAGGATCATTGACTAGAATGCAACCATCAGCCAACCGAAACTCAACCTTTGGTCGGCCAAACCCCAATCATCAGCCAGCTAAAATGATGAATTTCTTTAAAAGGCCACTGGAATGGCTCCTCGAGCATGTGTCAGCCGGCTGATGATTCTCATCAGCCAATCGGCATAGCAAACAGCAGCAAAAAACTGCTACTGCAATATGTGAAAAATGCACTAAGTCCAATCTTAAGGCTATGCAAGTATTCCAATTGATCCAAAACGAATTTAAAAACATTTTCTAGCCTTAATCAAGCATAGATAACATGCTAAAACAAAATAGAAGCATGAAACTCACTCCCACGCATGAATTTTGCATAAAAATCCACAAATCATTCCATAAATAGTTCAAAAGTTGCAACTTAAGAGTTTTATGAAATGTGAGCACGCCCACAAACGTATATAGTTCAATCCGTTTACAAAATTTGACCTTTCAAACCTCTATTTTCACAAAATAGGCTATTAAGGCAAAACTTGAGTTTTAAAAGCATACATTTAAACTTGAAATTCAATGGCCCTTGGCCTCATATTATACATGCAAAGAGAGTATTATCAAGTGTACTTAAATACATATTATGCATTAAAGAAGCCATCTTAGCTTGGAAAATACCATACATCTATGGTATACAAAATATAACATCCAAAAGGAAAGCATGCTAAACAAGTGCATGTCAATATACAAAAATGCTTCAAAGTACTCATAAGCCCCTAAGGATGATGTGCATCCGAGAACATTGTCTCCTTACCTGTAAAATAACCCACACAACTATGGTGAGTAATCAAGTTACTCATAGGATGAAGCATATGCAAATACCCTAAAGTTTCAATATTATTGCAAGATTAATATAGATGAATACAAGGAAGCATTCCACTTAACGTCTATGTTCAAGGTGTTCTAAGGGATCATCTTAAGCTAAAGCAATGATTCCATCACAATACTATAACAATATCAATGTACTTAACAACATCAAATCGCCAGTAACCACAATTATAAGTAACAATTAAGCAATGGTTGTCAACTTGGAATTGAATGCGAAATTGATGAGCACTGAAAAGTGCGTATTTAAACCCCTTAAGCTTAAGCATTCTAGTACCTTTATCTATCTTACTTTACCGTCTTAGATTGATTTCATATTATTTCTATTTTCAGGCACTTATCCCAAAAATAAGCTAACTCAGCCAAATAAGAGCAGAAATGATGCAATTCTGCGATGAATCAAAGAAAGGAGCCAAGTGGAAGCAAAAGGAAGAAAAAGGTATAAATCAACATCTTCGATCGATCTCAGATCAAAGTTCGATCGATCCAACATGATCGATCTCAGCACTTCAAGATGGATCAGAGCCATGATGACATTTTAAGAGATCTCAAAAGTTCGATCGATCCAACATCATTCTTCGATCGATCGAACCACCTTGTACTTATCCAAATGATTGATCTTATCTAGTTGTACCACCCTACCAACCACTTTTGTCCTTTTTCCAAAAATATCATCAAAATATCTCAGATTTGTTTTTATCCTAAAAGCACCGCCATTGAGGATCAATCCAACTTCAATTCGATAGATCTCAGCCATATTCGATCGATCCAAGTCTAAGGTTCAATCGATCGAACTTCCTCCAGTACGAAAAAGTTAAATTTCTAGCTCACAAAAAGTTGTCCTTTATCCAATCATTGGGGAATATTTGCTATACGACCCCAGCTTATTTTGGGTGTCATTTGACCTACCTATATAAGGATAATGATTACTTTTTACATCATATCATATCATACCTTATAGAACTCTTGGAGAGGAAGCTTAGAGGAGGAGGAGGAGGCTAGAGACACCATTGGAGACTCTTCATCAACCAAGGAGCAAATCTCTACCACGGAGTTAGCCCTTGAGGGTTGGAGAAGCACTACCATGAGTGGCTAGACATCCGTTTGGGGTTAGAGTTAGCCCAAAGCATGCTTTCTACATCTTGATTTTGTGTATTATTGAGGGATTGGTGTTGTAATACATGTTTTGGCACTTTTATATATATAGATCTTGTTTATTCAATGATTTATGTGGTTTAATACTTCCAATTGATCATTTCATTCTATCCATATGTCTATGTATTCTAGAATAGATGTTCATGTGTTTATCTCTATTTCTTATGTTATTGATGCACGTCTATGTGTATTAATGCCATAGATCTAGAGATTGTCAAAATATTGTGCTTAATGGAATGCTCTTGTAATTTTCTAGATGGTTCATGCTCATTTCTTGATGGATTGTGCCTCTCCCTTAGGTTAATTAGTTTAATTTCATGTCATTAGCTTAATTGTAGTATAGTGGTAGCATAGTTGTTAGATGGGAGGACAATCTATGCTTGTTGTTTGATGTTCCATACTTTTGAATGCAAGAAGCATATATCTTTAACCTTGTGGTGTATTTGGCTTATGAGCTTAATGAAAGGATTAATGACTTGCTAGATATATTGTGCTTTTCACATGTTATTTAGACAATCTATACTTAATTGTTAGATATATTGTGCTTTTCACATGTTGATTAGACCAAATATGCTTAATTGGTCACCTTTGCTAATTGAATTAACCAAACACACACACACATCAATATTGCAACACACATTTCTCTCATTAGTCACTTGTTAAGGGTGTAGAAAAGTATTGTTTGGTGGTGACCTCTAAACCCCAAGATCTCTCTCTCTTACTTACTCTTTATTGCATTCAATTATTTAATTTAATTTGCTCTCTAGTTTAATTAACCAACCATCTATTTGTTTAATCACCCGACCTACTAACCCTAATAGTGATTCCACAACCAAATTCGACTCCAATCCCTTGGGACGATCCCTACTCAACCTAACTATATTTTTAATGAAGGTAATAGTGGCTTCTATAAATGTAAAACTTGGCCCTCGCCTTAATGCACACTCTCTAAGCTTGTGGTGTGGTAGGACGACGACACACAACCACCGTCAAGTTTTTGGCGCCGTTGCCGGGGATTAGGCAGCATCGTATTTATGGAATCAATTAGGAATTAGTACTCTTTTGATCGTGTCTTTACTTTGTTTTTATTTTTCTTTTGATTACTTATTGTGTTTGTTCATCTTTGACAAGGAGCATTGAGCTAGGAGGCAAGCAAAAGAGCTAAGCAAGCATGGAAAAATGCTAAAAATTTTTAAAAAAATTGCTAAGCTAAGCTATAAATTTGGAATTGAAGTGCTATAGGACCTTTGTGAGACTTTCCTTACTCAATCCCTTAGTTAAATCGTCGGCCCGCGTGGAGGGTTGCTGTTAATTTCTTAGATAAATCGTGAGCCCGCGTGGAGGCAATCTTAATTGTTCTTTACATCATTGTTGTTAAAGCATAGGAGTATGGGTTAAGTGTTTGTGGAGGAAGATTCATTGAATTGTTGTGAAGTCAAAGTGTTTGTTCATTCATTGTGTTTATGTGTTTTTACATTGTGCATGCATGGTCGTAGATCACTAAGACTAACTCTTATCCCTCTTGATTTACATCTTGAATCCGTAGTTAGAAATCTTAGGGGAAGAAGAAGTTCTAGTTCTACCCAATCCATTACACTAATGGAAGCCATAATGAAGAGCATGTAAAGGACCTTGGTCACATAGACTAACAAGGTATCCTCCATCCAAATGTACATCATGAGAACATGCAAGCACCATTAGACATGCCTAGGCCATTCATTCACCAACCACAACAACAACAAGGCCAAGTTCCATTTGGAATGCCAAGGCCAATGTATGCTCCACAACCTCTCATCATTTAAGGAAATCAAAATCAAGGTGCCCACGTTGCACCTCAAATTGCTAATCATCCACTCGCTTTAAGAGATCACTATGTGCCTAATGAATACAATGCACCCACATGCATTCAATTGCCACCATTTAGAGCACATCACTGTGAAATTAAGCCACAAACCAATCAAATGCTTCCTCACTATCATGGACTTCCAGTTGAAGAACCTTACAAGCATTTAGATGAGTTTCTAGAAATATGTTCCACCGTAAAATATATGGACATGCCGGAAGAGGTTTTAAGACTCAAACTTTTTCCATTCACCTTAAAAGACAAGGCAAAGTATTGGTTTAACAATCTTAGACCTTTTTTAATCACTTCTTGGGCAGAAATGCAACAAGCGTTCTTGAAGAAGTACTATCCAGTTTCTAAGACCAACGCCATGAGAACCTCAATTCGAGATTTTTCACATGGGGATGGAGAAACGTTTCATGATGCATGGGAACGCTTTAATGAATTGCTTAGGAAGTGTCCACATCATGACATGCCCAATTGGAAATTAGTTCAATATTTCTTTGAGAGCTTATCGGATAATTACAAAGGTATGGTTGATGCTTCCATGGGTGGCTCATACATTGATAGGCATGAGGCTAACGTGTGGCGTCTTTATAAGACCATGAGTGAAAATTCTTTGCATAGAGCATTATTTTCTAAGAATGGTAGAAATTCACAAGGTAGGAAGAGTGTTGGCTTACATCAAGTTGACCATTCAAATGAAATAGCCGCCGAAATGAAGTCTTTATCTCAAAGGTTTGATCAATTTTTGATTAACCAAAACTCGGCGAACCAAGTATCTTCCTTCCCTAACCATTCTCATCGTGCATCAAATGAAACATGTATGACTTGTTCTAGTGTTCTTCATTCTACTTATCATTGTCCTCACGGACAAGTGCAAAATGAACCTAATGAACAAGTCAATGCAGCTTTTGTGAACCAAGGGAATAATCCTTATGGTACTCATTATAATCCAAGTTGGAGAAATCATCCGAATTCTCTTGGAAAAACCAAGGAGAAGGCTCAAACCCTTCCCAAGGCGGTTTTTAAGGGAAGTACATTCCACTTCCACTTCAAAACCAAGGATCCCAAGGTTATAGACCTTATCAATCACAAGGGAATCAATTTGCTAACTCTCATTTTCCTAACCAATCTTATTCCCAATGAAATACTAGAAGTCCCGCCTTTGAAGACAAAGTTTTGAATGCTTTGGGCATTTTAGAGGCTAACACTCAATTGCTTCATTCTCACTCTCAATCTATTGCGAAGCTAGAAACCCAAGTAGGGTAAATAGCAAGCACTCTTAATGCTAGAGAGAAGGGAAAGATGCCTATGAATGCGCCACCGAAGCAACAATGTATTGTGGAAACCCATTCATCATCGGAAGGCCACACCATTGAGCATGTTAATGCGGTGACTACCTTGCGGAGTGGTAGGATTGTGGACAATCAAGTTGAAATATCTAATGAAAAGAGTGAACCGGTGCAATCTTAAGTTGTCACCCGTCCCATTTCACATCCCATTCCTCCTTCATTGCATATACATGATCTTGTGAATGAGAAAGCTTCAAAATGTGATTTGAAGAATGATTTTGAAAATGATTTAAAGAAAGATTTGCCAAAAAATGAGTTTAAACAGATTTTGTTGAAAAATAATTTGAAACAAAGTGATTTGAAAAATTCTTGTGTTGAGGACTTTTCAAAAGAAAATGCTGAAAAAGTGTTTGGCCAAAAGCTCCATTTCCAGATGCTTAAAAGGATCCATTTCAAAAGACAAGCAAAAGGCAAAAATCAATGAAATCATGGAAATGTTTAGGCAAGTGAAAGTCAATCTTCCACTTTTGGATGCAATCAAGCAAATTCCGGCTTATGCCAAATTCTTGAAAGACTTGTGCACCCAAAAGCAGAAGAACAATAGCCAAGCACCAAGAAAAGTAGCTTTGACCGAGCAAGTAAGCTCAATTTTGCAACATAACACTTTACCAAAGTTTAAGGACCCCGGTTCAACTACTACTTCGTGCATCATTGGTGAACATATCATTAATCGGGCGCTTCTTGACTTGGGAGCAAGTGTTAACCTTCTTCCATACTCGGTTTATGTCAAATTGGGCCTAGGTGAATTGAAACCAACATCGGTAGTTTTACAACTTGCTGACCGATCCATTAAGAAGCCTAGGGGTATAATTAAGGATGTATTGATTAAGATTGACAAGTTTTTCTTCCCCGTTGATTTCGTTGTCATTGACACGGAACCGGTCCCCAATCCTAAAAGCCAAATTCCCGTTATCCTTGGCCGTCCTTTCTTGGCAACCACTAATACCAACATCAATTATAGGACGGGGATAATGAAGATCTCATTTGGCCACATAAAGGTGAAGTTGAATATCTTCAATCCTACACCCAATTCATTTGACAAATATGAAGGAAAGGTTAATGTTATAGATAAATGTCATGATCTTCAATGTCAAGGAAGTGAGCTTTTGTGTAAGACCAAAACTTCAAGGGAATCATCTTCAACCTTGCATTCTCAAAGTCTTGTTTCAAATTCTTGCCTTGAAAGGGCATGGAAGCCCAAAGGTTGTGATTGCATTGACAAGGGATCAAAAGTTTCTTTTGAGCTTGATCCAACAAGTTCTTCAAAGAACTGTTTGTTGGGTGGAGTTCAAAGCATCTATTACCCCAACAAGGAGGGGATGCATTACAAGATCTTTGATCCAGGCTAAAAGAGCCCAACGTCTTTTTAGAGACGTTAAAGACTAGCACGACATTTCGTAGGGTGTCAAAACCCTATTCCTCCCTCATTTTTACTTAAATTTCATTTCTTGCGAAGTCTAGATACTTGTTTTTGGTTCATATGTATTGCTAGGAACTGTGATTAGGATTGCATGAACTTTTATGTTGTGATTGAGCAATTTGCATAACTTTGATCGATCTCAAACGAGAGTTCGATCGATCGAACTTCCATCTGCATCCAACACTTAGAAAAAAATTTGACCTGCATCCACCTGCATCCAAATTACCTCTATGTCCCATCGTTCGAACTCATTCTCAGATCGATCAGAAGACCTTAGATCGATCCAACTTCAAAATTCGATCGATCTTGTGATCCAACGCTTAGAAAAATTTTGAGCCTGCATCAACCTGCATATTTCAGCTCTCTGTCTCATCGATCGAAACCATTTCAAGATCGATCTGAAGTTCTTCGATCGATCCAACTTTAAAGTTCGATCGATCTGCAAGTTCCAACACTTAACCAAATTTTTTAACCAAAAACCTGCATATTTTTGCTCTCTGTCTGATCAATCGAACATTTTGTTCAGATCAATCTCAGTTCTTCAATTCTCTATTTTGACTTTTGTTTGACTTTATTTGACTTTTTAATTTTCAAAAAATCCAAAAATATTTATTTTATTTCATTTTATTTTCCAAAAATACAAAAAGATTTTCTTTTATTTTCTTTTATTTACTTAATTTTTCAAAATAAAAAAAAATAAAAAATAAAAAAGAAGAGAAAGATTTTTATTTTATTTATTTCAAAAATCCAAAAGATTTTAGTTTCTTTATTTTATTTTATTCTATTTTTCAAAAATCCAAAAATATTTTCTATTTTTCAATTTTAATTTTTAATTTTTAATTTTAGTTTTTAATTTTTCAAAAATTTCAAAAATTCCAAAAACACTTTGAAGAGAGATCATCAAAGTTCGATTGATCTAAAATCTCAGTTCGATCGATCGAACTGATCGGAAAAAGTTTTTTAAAATAGACCTTGAGGGTCTCAAGATCGATTCATTAGATCGATCCAACCCTCCAAACCCTTGTCCCTCATTCCCATCACCACTGTGCACCCATCTTAATCATCTTCTCCGGTGAATCTCCGGCGAGATCCAAACAACGTTGATTCTCTCTTTCTCCTCTCGGATTTTCATCTCCATCTTCTTCTCATCTTCTCTCGCGACTTGAGGTAAGATCCGAGCCACATCTTATGATTTCAAGCTTTAACTTGTTCAATACATGTTGCCTACATGCTAGATCTAGGATGTATTGTTGATGATTTCCTCCATTGATGAAGCTTGAAGCATGTTTGTATATATGTGTATTTAGATTTGTATATATATGTATATATTTGTGTATTTTGAATCCATTTTGGGAGTATGAGCTTTGTAAAGGGACTAAGATTGAGGAATTGTTATGTTGATGGGCCCACGACCTTGTTCGTGTGGTCCCCATGCTTCCAAAGTCACAGATCTGTGACCTTTCAATTTTCATCTTCGCACAGTTCGATCGATCAAACTTCTATCTCAAATCGATCTTAAGAGATCGATCGAACTCATCCTTTTCAATTTCTCAGATCGATCGAAGTTTTGAGATCGATCTCACATTTTTTTTGTAATCGATCGAACTTCACAGATCTCATACACATATTCCATGCATCTTATCTTGTGTCCATGCTGTCTTATTCATGTCCAATGCCTGTGATATTCTACATTGGATGCATTTCATACTCACATTGTTTAGCATGCTTCATATCCTGTTACTTGCATAGATTCATGTCATCTATATGTTTTGTCTATCTTATTTGACATGCATGTTTCTATTTTATACTTTCAATTCTTTATTCTGGCATTGACTCCCTTTGCAAGTTTTTAAATTATTTTTTAGGCCATGACTAAGTGCAAGACTATTTCCAAGAGGCAACACGGGCCTCGGAGACATATCAGACCTAGGATAGAGGAGCCAGCAGAGCCCTCTCATGCATAGGAGGAGCCATTAGAGCCTACTCCACCTCAGTCACCTACTCATGAAATTAAGGATGATCATATTCCATCTACTTCTATGGCTCAGCCTGCGTTTACACCATCCCCATCTCCATTACATGCTGGAGCTGAGCATTCACCATTACCATCTTCACCACACCAGCCAGCTCAACCAGCTCGAGAGCATGATAGGCCTGCGCCTAGATATGCGCATATGACAGTGGACTATGAGTCAGTGTTTGACACAGATTTCTTCTCCAGATCAGTGCTGACCTGATCAGCTTATCATGATATTATCTAGAGGGGCCTTGCAGTTATTCTTGCCCCAGTTACTGAGCCAGTTTGCCTACGGCTAGTACGGATGTTCTTCCAGAACCTCCGACAGTCCCCGCATACCACGACAATGCTGGTCACTACCATAGATGGCCATCAGATTACTATTAATATGGACACGCTAGCCAGATCATGCCATTGTCCACACCGATGCCTTCCGGAGCTACAGGAGCTATATCCGAGGCTATACAGGCCTTCTTATGCCGACATGGCAGTATTTCTGATAGGTCACCATGCCGATGGCGAGACTTTTGCCACCCGCACCTTTCTTCTAGATGACCTATGGTTCTTTGATTCTGTTCTCTTTCAGAATATATATATGGCCGGGCACAAGATTCAGCGGCGAGGAGACTATCTGACAGCCCTCTATGCATTTTATATAGGCCACTAGGTATCTATCCCCGCGCTCATCTGGAGCGTGATGAGGAAGCTTTTCGATGATTATATCAGCAAGGAGAAGCCCGGAGGGGCTAAGTCTCTCCTTTTTAGCCACCCCATCACCCAAATACTAATTGATCAGCACTATCCTTTTCATCGTTAGAAGCACCCTGAGAGAGGTTCCTGTCACTTATTGAAGAAGGACTAGAACAAGAGCTACAATGCTATTATCACCAGACTGTAGGACCACGCAGTAGTGGCTGCAGAGGAGCTCGAGGCTAAGGAGGCAGAGGCAGCAGCAGCAGATCCTACAGCGGATGATGTACCAGTAGGTCCAGTTGCCGAGCACATAGACATTGATTTAAAGTGACCTGCAGATGACGCAGAGCAGCACTCTCCAGCTGGGTTGCCAGTACACGAGGAGGAGCAGACTCAAGATCTTTCTTCTGATTCATCCATACCTGAGGCTCCTAGTCAGATTCCTGGCTTTGGAGAGCGTATTCAGGCTCTTGAGGATGCAGTAGTTGCTATCAGAGCAGATACTGCTGCCATTCGAGCCGATGCTGTAGCCCACCGAGATGATTTTGCTACATTCTGCACGGATGTCATGACTGCACTGCGAGACATGCAAAATACCATACATCCATGGTATACAAAATATAACATCCAAAGGAAAGCATGCTAAACAAGTGCATGTCAATATACAAAAATGCTTCAAAGTACTCATAAACCCCTAAGGATGATGTGCATCCGAGAACATTGTCTCCTTACCGGTAAAATAACCCACACAACTACGGTGAGTAATCAAGTTTCTCGTAGGAAGAAGCATATGTATATACCCTAAAGTTTTAATATTTTTACAAGATTAATATAGATGAATACAAGGGAGCATTCCACTTAACTTCTATGTTCAAGGTGTTCTAAGGGATCATCTTAAGCTAAAACAATGATTCCATCACAACACTATAACAATATCAATGTACTTAACAACATCAAATCGCCAATAACCACAATTATATGTAACAATTAAGCATTAGTTGTCAACTTGAAATTGAATGCGAAATTGATGAGCGCTGAAAAGTGTGTATTTAAACCCCTTAAGCTTAGGCATTCTAGTACCTTTATCTATCTTACTTTACCGTCTTAGATTAATTTCGTATTATTCCCATTTTCAGGCACTTATCCCGAAAATAAGTTAACTCAGCCAAATAAGAACAGAAATGAAGCAATTCTGGGATAAATCAAAGAAAGGAGCCAAGTGGAAGCAAAAGGAAGAAAAAGGTAAAAATCAACATCTTCGATCGATCTCCAATCAAAGTTCGATCGATCCAACATGATCGATCTCAGCACTTCAAGATGGATCAGAGCCATGATGACATTTTCAGAGATCTCAAAAGTTAGATCGATCAACATCATTCTTTGATCGATCGAACTACCTTGTCCTTAAATAAATGATTGATCTTATCTAGTTGTATCACCCTACCAACCACTTTTGTCCTTTTTCCAAAAATATCTTCAAAATATCTCAGATTTGTTTTTATCCAAAAAGCGCCGCCATTGAGGATCGATCCAACTTCAGTTCTATAGATCTCAGCCGTGTTCGATCGATCCAAGTCCAAGGTTCGATCGATCGAACTTCCTCCAGTGCGAAAAAGTTAAATTTCCAGCTCACAAAAAGTTGTCCTTTATCCAATCATTAGGGAATATTTGATGTACGACCCCAGCTTATTTTGGGTGTCATTTGACCTACCTATATAAAGATAAGGATTATTTTTTATATCATATCACATCATATCATATCATACCTTGTAGAACACTTGGAGAGGAAGCTTAGAGGAGGAGGAAGCTAGAGACACCATTGGAGACTCTTCATCAACTAAGGAGCAAATCTCTACCATGGAGTTACCCCTTGAGGGTTGGAGAAGCACTACCATGAGTGGCTAAACATCCTCTTGGGGCTAGAGTTAGCCTCAAGCATGATTTCTACATCTTGATTTTGTATATTATTGAGGGATTAGTGTTGTAATACATGTTTTGGCACTTTTATATATATAGATCTTGTTTATTCAATAATTTATGTGGTTTAATGCTTCCAATTGATCATTTTATTCTATCCATATATCTAAGTATGCTAAAATAGATGCTCATGTGTTTGTCTCTATTTCTTGTGTTATTGATGCATGTCTATGTGTATGAATGCCATAGATCTAGAGATTGTCAAAACATTGTACTTAATGAAATGCTCTTGTAATTTTCGAGATGGTTCATGTTCATTTCTTGATAGATTGTGCCTTTCCCTTAGCTTAATTAGTTTAATTTCATGTCATTAGCTTAATTGTAGTGTAGTGGTAGTATAGTTGTTAGATGGGAGGACAATCCATGCTTGTTGTTTGATGTTCTATACTTTTGAATGCAAGAAGCATATGTCTCTAACCTTGTGGTGTATTTGGCTTATGAGCTTAATGAAAGGATTAATGACTTGCTAGATATATTGTGCTTTCCACATGCTATTTAGACAATATATACTTAATTGTTAGATATATTGTACTTTTCACATGTTGATTAGACCATATATGCTTAATTGATCACCTTTGCTAATTGAATTAACCAAACACGCACACACACATCAATATTGCAACACACATTTTCCTCATTAGTCACTTGTTAAGGGTGTAGAAAAGTATTATTTGGTGGTGACCTCTAAACCCCAAGATCTCCCTCTCTCTTACTTACTCTTTATTGCATTCAATTATTTAGTTTAATTTGCTCTCTAGTTTAATCAACCAACCATCTATTTGTTTGATCACTCGACCTACTAACCCTAATAGTGATTCCACAACCAAATTCGACTCCAATCCCTTGGGACGATCCCTACTCACCCTAACTATATTTTTAGTGTAGGTAGTAGTGGCTTCTATAAATGTAAAACTTGGCCCTCGCCTTAATGCACACTTTCTAAGCTTGTGGTGTGGTAGGACGATGACACACAACCACCGTTAGACATCAAATAGTAGAATACTTGGACATCAAGTCTTGGATAAAGCCAAGACTTAAATGGTTATTCCGGACATTAACCCACTGGGAATACCACCCTAGTGCGCACTATAAATGGGGAGAACTCATACCTCCCGCACTAGAGCCAAACTCTAGCCATGTCACTCGTAACAATGTCCTAAGAGAATCTAATATCATAACTATATTCAAAACTTATACACAAATATTACGGCATACATACCACCTTCCATGCACAAGTATTTTGAAACCACACAAACCATATCTTAGGGTTCCAAGTTTAGAATGATATAATAAATGGCAATCCCTCATCATGATATAATGTACAAAACAATATCACCAACTTATCAATTTAAATCATGCCTCAACAATAAGCCTTATATATTAATCCTTAACAATTTAGTATCAAGCTTCTAAAATAATCACAATTAGTCCTCAACAAGAATATAGAATTATCACCACCAATAATATAGCAATTCAAATCAATAAGAATTGTATATTACATTAATAATTCTACAAGAGTTTTATATCAATACCACATGTGAAAATACTAGAATTTAGCGTACTACTAAATCATATAATCTTCCTACACATGGTATATACATATTATACATGCTTAAATCAATAAACCCTAAGTCAAAAGTGAGGGTTTCCTATAATATGCAAGACTATCATATTAAAAGCATGTACACAATATATATTAAACCCCAAAGGACTTAAAACACTTGAAGTATAAACATACTACCACCCCTACCTTAATAGATAATTAAATCTTTATAATCCCAAGCAACCAAGCTCAAAATGGAAAACAAAACAAGCTGGGGTAACTTTGAAGAAGCGAGTGAGAGGAAACTTTTTCTTCCCAAAGTTAATGGTTTAAGGTGAGTGGAGTGAGGCGAAAATGAAGAAATAAGCTATAAGCCAAGCTTTTCTCCAATGGTGGCTAGGTTAGGATTTTGAGAACAAGTGTAATGAAAAAGATGAAAGTGAAAATGGTGAGTGGAGGATTTAGTATTCCTCCACTCATTATGTGCTCTTACACTACCTCTCATACACATACAATGCAAGCCTAAAATATGAGCCTACACTTGTCACAAATCCAAGGCACCTTCCTAGGCTTAATCCTAAGCCTACACTTGTCAACCATCCTAGCTAACAAGTTGTGATACCCCCGAATTTCTAAATGCGGGTTAGCCAGGCCAACGCCCGATTACCCGAGGATATCAAACCAATTAGCAATAATCGAATACAGAATAAAATTAAGGAAACAGGAATAAATAAAACTGCTGAAAAGAAACTAGAATGATAATCCAAAACTGAAAACCTCAAAATTAAATTTTATAAATAAAGTATTAATCTGATACATCCAACTTTTTTCAATTCCAATAAAACTCGGGAATCCATCTGGTGGACCTCTAATCAAAACCAACGTTGAAAAATGAACAACTGAAAAGAAATCCACTGCTAAACCATGAAGAAACCTCCTACATCGTCGGTAGAATGAGTAGTCGTCTCTGGTCAGCACGAACAAGCTCTAAGGCCTGGAACCGTTCGTTACCTAAAAAACTAATAGTGAGTCAGGCCCACGAACAAGTTCTATCCTAACTACAATCCAAATAGAGAACCGATACATAGATACATCCTATATGTCCCAACCATATCTATATAGTTCGTAATAGATAAATATATATCCACACTACAGGACTCTCACTAAACTATGCTGAGGGTCTTAACCTGAATAGAAGGCAGCATGCAATACGTACCTGAGTGGGCATGACTACATAAGCCTAACAGGGTATACCTCAACCAACATAGCTAGTTACGCATCCTACTGCATATACGCACCCTAACTATCGACTATAAGACTCAAGCTCAGATCGCGGTACCATAATTTATATATATAAATTCCCCTCCAAACCAATGTAGTGCCGCTCAACTATTCGTCGCTCAAGACACAACATTTAATCAGGATTTAAACGTTTTAGTTAAAACCCTATCCTTCCTAATACAGAAATATAAATAACCATCTAATATGTCATTTAACTGTTTTAGTTTACT
Organism: Cornus florida; assembly: GCF_030987335.1. Taxonomy (NCBI): domain Eukaryota; kingdom Viridiplantae; phylum Streptophyta; class Magnoliopsida; order Cornales; family Cornaceae; genus Cornus; species Cornus florida. The sequence goes on from NW_026775581.1 coordinate 24,186,390, forward strand.
GGACAAGAAGCCATGTAGGATTTAACTATTTTAGTTAATCCATTCCGTATGTATGAATGGGTTAGAATTAGTGTTTTGATCTAATCCGTCCCTCCGTATACCACCGTTCCATACCGGTGCATACCATGTATATGATCCGTAAATGATACAACAACTCCATCAGTGCATCACATAAATCCACAAAATCCAAGTAGTTGATAAAACAGAATTGCAACAGTACATCAACTATAATCCCAAAATATCATCCCTATAATTGCTAAAACAGTTTAATAGTCCAGCAATACAAATCCAAATCCATAATCCAAGTAATTGCATACACCATTTAATAATCCAGCAATTAAAACCCAAGCATTTAATCCAAGTAATTGCATAAACAGTTTGATAGTCTAGCAATTAAATCGAAATCCATAGTCCAAGTAATTGCAGAAAAAAATATAGTACTTCCACCATTAACATCCAAGATATGCATAGATCAAACTTGTTAATTAAATGATCCTAGCATGCAACCAAAATAAGACTTATAAATATATACATAAACCATTAAATTATTAAAATTAAATTAGGCAATTAAACCCTTCCATCCGTTAACTGCCTGTACTGCTTTGTACACTTTCCTACGGTTAAATCCATGAGTACTAAGGCCTTCATTTATTAAAATATGCTCTAGTATAGCATGATATAATGTTTGGAATCCATGTTCCAACTCTTTTTAATTTCTAGACACAGTTTGTACATTTAAATCCTTCCGGTCCTCCAAGTCCGTAAACTGACTGCGACTTGCTTTAAATTTTCTTACGGTTTAAAACATTAGCTTACAAATAAATTAATGCATCCTAGGGCTTTAATATTCCACGAATTAAGATTTAAAACCATTACAGTAACCCAAACACAGCTGAAAATAAGCCAGTTTGGACCAAACATTACGTGACTAAGCTTCTGTATTGCACAAGATCACAAAGACTTCTCTAAAAAACACTGGAGAAGGCTCTAAGCTACAAGAGACGTCTCCAACTAAGGGAGAACCTTCTCTAAGTTTTTCAAGAGCCTTCTCTAAGTGGATAGAGCCTTCTCTAAGTTTTTCAAGAGCCTTCTCTAAGGTTTCAAGCTTATGTAACACACGTTGTGACACCCAAAACGACCCAAAACCACAGAGCCTACTCCATTCACGTAAATGAAAACCCTTCTGTACCTCTAAAACAAGTTTAAACTCATGTTATAATCCAATTAAATTGCTAGTTTAAACTTAGGCAATTAAATCCTTTCTGTCAAGAACTAGCATATAGAGTTGTTTAAGTTCCCTCTATTAATTCCACTTACGTAATTGTATCTCTTATGCACTGGTAACTTATAAAAATACCTAGGTTGCATGTTAATCATCTTAGTCTACTTCCCACACAGTTCCAGACTCAAGAATCGTCCACATAATGCACCCAAAAGCCCCGTATCCGTCAAAATAGGAGAAAATAGGAGAAAGCCTGCTCTTAGAATACAAGAGCAGGCTCTTGCAAGCATGGAGCCAGCTCCATGCCTTCTGGGAGCCAGCTCTTGAATGATGGGAGTCGGCTCTTCAATTCTAAGAGCCGGCTCTTCATTCCTCTGAGCCTCTGTTCTCCTCCAGCCCTGTTTTCCAACCATCTGCTTCAACACCGGCCACTTCCACTCCCTCTGTTTGTTTTTAAAACTGTTACTAGGAGTCCTAAGTGAGTCTAGAACCATCCCATACTCTTACTTAAGTCAGTTTGCATTAAATAAAACCTTAGAACATTCCCCGATCAAACATGCACAAGAAGAGCAAACATTGTAATCAAACCAAACCAAACTTGCATGGACTGTAACAAAGTAAATTCACGCATACAGAAAATTGATATAGCATATAATAAGCATCTAAAATTCAATTTAATAACCAATTAAAACCCTAGAGACTCTCTAAGGATGCACAGAACACAAGCAACGGGAGAGAGAAAAGAAAGAACTTGCCTTTACAATTTTGGATTCAAAACCATGTCGCCGTCTTCCTGAGCTTTCCAACGACGTCCAATTCACTGTTCAGTCTCCTAGGGCTCAATCTTCCCTTCTCCTATGTCTGTTCTTCAAGCCACGGCCAAGCCCTCACCAAAGTTGTTCTGTTTGTTTCTCACAACCTCTCTGTTTTCTCTATATAACTCTCTGTTTATGAACGACTGTTTGTGAATGAAGTTTTATGGTTTCCTAACCCTAAGCCAATGTCTAATAATATATTTATAGGTTTAGAAAACTAAAACCCTAATTCTAATTCTAATCCTAGAAAGAAAAAGACAACCACAAAAGTTATAATTCAAGTCGGCTAAATACGTGAGAATATACACGTAACCCTAAAATTATAACATATATTAAAATATAATAAACAACACCAGTTTAATTATTAATAAATACCAATAATTAAAACTACCTTATATACATATATACCTATATATACATGTATATACTTCCATGTGTAAAAACTGTACCCCTTTACATTATTCAAATAGTCCGTTAATCCTATCCAAGCCCAACCTTGTTTTAAAGATAAATAAATAAAATAACACAGCATTTAAAAATGAATTTAATTCAATTACAACAAATAAAATACAATTAAATTAAATAAAAATAAAACAATTCAACACATACTTAACAAAGCAACCCACCACAATTAAATTAAATACTAATTAATCAAATAAGACAAATTCAAATACACCATTAATAATTAAATCAAATACAAATAAAACAATTAATCACATAAACAAATAGACACAAAATCAATTAAAAATGCACAAAAATAAACTTAAATTCCAATTTTATCCTTTTGAAAAATAGGGGTATTACATTCTTCCCCCCTAACAAAAGGAATTCCGTCTCGGAATTCACGAAACTCTGAATTATTTTAGTTGAAATTTATTTCTGTCCCATTGTGGATGCTGCCGCTATGCAGGAGCTCCACTGAATTCCAAATCCTCTAAGGAAACTTATGAGTTCTATATCAACGAAACATAAAAGTTATGCAACACGTAAGTTGGATTGAGCAACTTCCTATCCGTACCGACATTGTTTAAACAGGGTACAAATCCACATGCCTCCAAATTACATAGCATAAATGTGTAAAACTCCAATACATCTCATCCTAACGTTGTAAATCACAAATCGATAGGCTACCGCCTAAATGGAGAAACACCCTCCATGAAAGTCAATGTAATATATAAAAAAAAAAAAAAATTGACCTTTCTCAGTAACACCCCTTGCGTCAGATATAGAAGACATCCCCAAATCAAATGTTTCCCACTCCCATTTTGATCTAGGCAGTGGCAAAAATCTCCAATGAGCTCCGGTTATCCATCGTCCACCTTTCAAACAAGTGTTACTCGTAAAGACAGTTATATACATGTCGCTGCCCAAACCTGATCCCTAGAACTGACAGTTGATGTCGTGATGTTCCTGATAACCATCCGAGTGCATTGAGAAGGAGTGTCGATTGTGAAATCGCATTCATTCTGGCAGCACTAATAAAACTACAAATCGCCCGTCAGTACCTTAACCAGGATGACTAAAGAACTAAAAGTTTGTGAATCTCAGTCCTTACATCCTTCTTCCCATTTGTCTACAAGAAGTACCAACTGGTCTGGTACCACCAGCTTTTGTTTACACCTATTGCTTACATCGGAGCATCCTCAAAAGCTAACTCTGCCACTGTAGCTATGCATCACCAGTTAGTGATAAGCAGACCGATACTAAAATCAATCGGCAATTCCATTCAGTGAAAGTCAATTCACTATGACTTCCCACACACACCGTGCACTGCTTTCGTAAATAAACGTTCGGTCTCTCCTTTCCTGTCCTTGACATATCCTACTTCTCTAATATAGGTAAGTGTCAATTGGACTCCTTGTCTCATTTCAAACAAATACGAAACTTTTCCCATCCTCCATATAGTCATCAGTATCGGAGCAACAACTAATTGTTGCAAAAGATACCCCTAAAAAAAAAAAAATCCCACATTTTATACAGTGTAGAAACTTTGGTTCCTCCTCCAAGTGCAACCCTAGCAACTCCTTCAAATGACACCCTCAAAAAATCATGTAGTAATTATGAATAGATTGATGAAGATTTAATCAGCCCACTATCCTCACTTGGCGTCATTCTAATAAGTACCTACCAGCCCGAAATCCTCTATCCGAACCATAGTGGCATTACAGTGATCTTTACCTACCACAACCTCACGAATCCCCAAAACATTAACAACCACCATTCTTACAGCGTTGTACAAACGAATCCCTACCTAGCATAGAGCATATCAAACTAATTATTGTAGATTATTTGACTCGTATTAGTAGTTTAACCATCCCTTCCCAAGTAGCATATCATATTAATGCATATCCAGCTCCAAAAGGTTGGCTAGAAGTTTGTATCTCTACCCAATCCTATAACCCTATATCCACAAATCCTAGCGTATATAGCGCTATTACTCCATGTTATTACAATAATAGTTGGCTGACATACTTGTGCCCCAACTAAATCCTATTCCAAATCCTGAACCAATTAACAAAAATGAAACACGTAACAACAAAATACAACATAAAATAACAAAATCAAACACATAGATACATACAATACAACAAAACAACCAAAATATATTTTCTACTTAAAACATCCTCCATCCCAGAGAAGAAAACCTCCTTTGAACTCAAGTTCCCAAATTATGTCACAAAAGTTCATATCATAGTTTCGTTGGTAATCATCCAACCTTGAAACATATCCATAACCATAGTTGAAAAGCAACATTCATTTGCCTAAGCAAATACCAAAGGCGTAACCCTCATCCTCCTTATACGCAGAATGCAAACCGTCTATCGCAGGTTTTACCAAGCAACGTAGAACATCACAACCTAATCCCCATACGCTCTGGAATGTGATATAAAATTACATCTTTGTTTTGATAATAACTCCCGGAGAGATAATATGAAAATTCATCCATATGTAGATTGGTTCACCCCAATGCTACCAGTATCATTCACTATACTGCTGGTGAATGAGAGCACACTCGTGCGATCCTTCATCCTCAAGCTTTAGTATTTTCTTTCTTGGAGAAGCTGAAATCCCCTCCTTTAGGATCCTCTTCCAAATCCTACTCTTCGCTTATCTCCTTTTTGAGAACACCCGAAGTTGTGTTAGTCCCGGTATACGGTGACCTAACACCTACACCTTGATCCGTTCTTGGCGTATACTTTCTAAGTAATGCCAACCTTGGAACTAAACCTTCGATCCCAAGTTCTGCATCTGGCAAAGAACTCGATAACCTACTCCTTTACTCCTTTGGGTCCGTATCAATTTCGCCTTGAACCCTATTCTCCTCCTAGTGTCAACCACTCCGTATCTACAGAATCTAATTGACATCAAGTCCCCCTAACGAACCGTAAATAGAGTACAACGAATCCTAATATGGCTCTAAGTTTTAAGAGACGCAACGCGGAAGTCTTATAATGAAAACACTCCTAAGGACACTAGAACCTAGAGTGCTCCGATACCAACTGTGATACCCTCGGATTTCCGGATGCGGGTTGGCCAGGCCCATGCCCGATTACCCAAGGATATCAAACCAATTAGCAATAATCGAACACAGAATATAATTAAGGATACAGGAATAAATAAAATTGCTGAAAAGAAATTAGAATGATAATCCAAAACTGAAAACCTCAAAATAAAATTTTATAAATAAAGTATTAATCTGATACATCGAACTTTTCCAATTCCACTACAACTCGAGAATCCATCTGGTGGACCCCTAATCAAAACCAATACTGGAAAGCGAATAACTAAAAAGAAATCCACTACTAAACCATGAAGAAACCTCCTACATCGTTGGTAGAATGAGTAGTCATCTCTGCTCAGCACGAACAAGCTCTAAGACCTGGAACAGTCCATTACCTGAAAAATAATAGTGGGTTAGGCCCATGAACAAGTTCAATCCTAACTGCGATCCAAACAGAGACTCGATACGTAGATACATCCTAGATGTCCCAACCATATCTATATAGTCCGTAATAGATAAATATATATCCACACTACAGGACTCCCACTAAACTATGCTGAGGGTCTCAACCTGAATAGAAGGTAAAATGCAATACGCACCTGAGTGGGCATGACTACCTAAGCCTAACAGGGTATACCTCAACCAACATAGCTAGTTACGCATCCTACTGCATATACGCACCCTAACCGTCAACTATGAGACTCAAGCTCAGATCGCGGTACCATAATTTATATATATAAATTCCCATCCAAACCAATGTAGTGCCGCTCAACTATTCGTCGCTCAAGACACAACATTTAATCAGGATTTAAACGTTTTAGTTAAAACCCTATCCTTCCTAATGTAGAAACATAAATAACCATCTAATATGTCGTTCAACTATTTTAGTTGACTGGACATGAAACCATGTAGGATTTAACTGTTTTAGTTAATCCATTCCGTATGTATGAATGGGTTGGAATTAGCATTTTGATCTAATCCGTCCCTCCGTATACCACCGTCCCATACCGGTGCATACCATGCATATGATCTGTAAATCATGCAACAACTCCATTAGTACATCACATAAATCCACAAAATCCAAGTAGTTAATAAAACATAATCGCAACAGTACATCAACTATAATCCCAAAATATCATCCCTATAATTGCTAAAACAGTTTAATAGTCCAGCAATACAAATCCAAATCCATAATCCAAGTAATTGCATACACCATTTTATAATCCAGCAATTACAATCCAAGCATTTAATCCAAGTAATTGCATAAATAGTTTGATAGTCTAGCAATAAAATCCAAATCCATAGTCCAAGTAATTGCAGAAAAAAAAATATAGTATTTCCACCATTAACATCCAAGATATGCATAGATCAAACTTGTTAATTAAATGATCCTAGCATGCAACCAAAATAAGATTTATAAATATATACATAAACCGTTAAATTATTAAAATTAAATTAGGCAATTAAACCCTTCCATCCGTTAACTGCCTGCATTGCTTTGTACACTTTCCTACGGTTAAATCCATGAGTACTAAGGCCTTAATTTATTAAAAGAGGCTCTAGTATAGCATGATATAGTGTTTGGAATCCATTTTTGAACTCTTTTTAATTTCTAGACAAAGTTTGCACAATTAAATCCTTCCGGTCCTCCAAGTTCGTAAACTGACTGCGACTTGCTTTAGATTTTCTTACGGTTTAAAACATTAACTTACAAATAAATTAATGCATCCTAGGGCTTGAATATTCCATGAATTAAGATTTAAAACCATTATAGTAACCCAAACACAGCTAAAAATAAGCCAGTTTGGACCAAACATTACGTGACTAAGCTTCTGTATTGCACAAGATCACAGAGCCTTCTCTAAAAAAATGGAGAAGGCTCTAAGCTACAATAGACGTCTCCAACTAAGGGAGAGCCTTCTCTAAGTTTTTCAAGAGCCTTCTCTAAGTGGATAGAGACTTCTCTAAGTTTTTCAAGAGCCTTCTCTAAGGTTTCAAGCTTATGTAACATACGTTGTAACACCCAAAACCACCCAAAACCACAGAGCCTGCTCCATTCACTTAAATGAAAACCCTTCTATATCTCTAAAACAAGTTTAAACTCATGCTATAATCCATTTAAATTGCTAGTTTAAACTTAGGCAATTAAATCCTTTCTGTCCATAACTAGCATATAGAGTTGTTTAAGTTCCCTCTGTTAATTCCACTTGCGTAATTGCATCTCTTATGCACTAATAACTTATAAAAATACCTAGGTTGCATGTTAATCATCTTAGTCTACTTCCCATACAGTTCCAGACTCAAGAATCGTCCACACAGTGCACCCAAAAACCCAGTATACGTCAAAATATGAGAAAATAGGAGAGAGCCTGCTCTTAGAATGCAAGAGCAGGCTCTTGCAAGCATGGAGCCGGCTCCATGCCTTCTTGGAGCCGGCTCTTGAATGATGGGAGCCGGCTCTTCAATTCCAAGAGCCGGCTCTTCATTCCTCTGAGCCTCTGTTCTCCTCCAGTCCCGTTTTTCGATCATCTGGTTCAACACCGGCCATTTCCACTCCCTCTGTTTGTTTTTAAAACTGTTACTAGGAGTCCTAAATGAGTCCAGAACCATCCCATACTCTTACTTAAGTCAGTTTGCATTAAATAAAACCTTTGAACATTCCCCGATCAAACATGCTTAGGAAGAACAAACATTGTAATCAAACCAAATCAAACTTGCATGGACTATAACAAAGTAAATTCACGTATATAGAAAATTGATATAGCATATAATAAGCATCTAAGATTCAATTTAATAACCAATTAAAACCCTAGAGACTCTCTAAGGATGCACAGAACACAGGCAACGGGAGAGAGAAAGGAAAGAACTTGCCTTTACAGTTTTGGATTCAAAACCAAGTCGCCGTCATCCTAAGCTTTCCGACGACGTCCAATTCACTGTTCAGTCTCCTAGGGCTCAATCTTCCCTTCTCCTATGTCTGTTCTTCAAGCCACGGCCAAGCCCTCACCAAAGTTGTTCTGTCTGTTTCTCACAACCTCTCTGTTTTCTCTTTATAACTCTCTGTTTATGAACGAGTGTTTGTGAATGAAGTTTTATTGATTCCTAACCCTAAGCCAATGTCTAATAATATATTTATAGGTTTAGAAAACTAAAACCCTAATTCTAATTCTAATCCTAAAAAGAAAAGGGCAACCACAAAAGTTATAATTCAAGTCGGCTAAATACGTGAGAATATACACGTAACCCTAAAATTATAACATATATTAAAATATGATAAACAACACCAGTTTAATTATTAATAAATACCAATAATTAAAACTACCCTATATACATATATACCCATATATACATGTATATACTTCCATGGGTAAAAACTGTACCCCTTTACATTATTCAAATAGTTCGTTAATCATATCCAAGCCCAACCTCGTTTTAAAGATAAATAAATAAAATAACATAGCATTTAAAAATGAATTTAATTCAATTACAACAAATAAAATACAATTAAATTAAATAAAAATAAAACAATTCAACACATACTTAACAAAGCAACCCACCAAAATTAAATTAAATACTAATGAATCAAATAAGGCAAATTCAAATACACCATCAACAATTAAATCAAATACAAATAAAACAATTAATCACATAAACAAATAGACGCAAAATCAATTAAAAATGCACAAAAATAAACTTAAATTTCAATTTTATCCTTTTGGAAAATAGGAGTATTACACAAGTGCATCTATCCTAGGCTAACAAATGGGTGAATCTCCACCCTCCAAATGTCAAAAGATTATGCTTCCTAGTCTCTCCACCTAAATGCCAACAAGTGGCTCCATGAGAGTGTGACACTTGTCACACTTTCTAAAAATTGCAAAAAGGTCATTTTTCAAAATATCTTACAATTTAAATTGCAAAATGGTCCCCCAAAAAAAAATAATTATTTTACATAATTACATTAAAACCCCAAAATCAAGAATTAATTCAAAGAAATAATGCATCCATGCCCTTTACGAAAAAGTAAGCAATTAGAATGTATTTTCTAACAAAGTAAAAATACAATTATCATGGAATTCATATATTATGGATGCATGTAAAGCCGGAATCAAATCCGAGCACAAAAAGTGAGGTCATGCAAGGGAAAACGATAAACGGGAAAAAGACAAAATAGGGAAAAGGACAAAAAAAGAAATTATCGAAAAAAGAAAAGGAAGGAAAATAACCGGGTCATTGCAGATAGAGGCGATTTGGGAGGCTGGAATGATTTTCCCTTCTGTGGTCTGTCCGTGTGTGTGTGGTCTGAAATGATTTGCCCTAAAATTTAAGTAGCGGGAATAAGACCCATGTAAAGCCTTTCACCAAATTCACTTTCTACCATGGTGCCTGAACCGTGGTAGAATAACTTACTACTACGATTTTTTATTAACCGGGGTAGAAATAGTGGTACAATTAGCGGGACTAAATCTGAGTTAAATTAATTCGCTTTTCTACCACGATTATTTTATAACTGTGGTGAAATAAATTCACTTTCTACCACGATTCTTTTATACACGTGGTAGAAAATACAATTACTACCATGATTTTCCCTTAACCGTGGTACAAAGAATCTTCTACCACGGTTTTAAATTAACCGTGGTAAAAGACACTTTCTACCACGGTTTTAACCATGGTAAAAAGTATATATTTCACCACGGTTATTTTAAAACTGTGGTATAAAAGGCATTCTAAAAAACTATTTTTCTTGTAGTGTCTCCAATTCTCCTTCAACTTATCACATGCACTTGTGATACATGCTTTTTAAAAAATATTTGTATTACATTAACTTTTTCTCATACAATTTTTATTCCATTACATATGAAACTTGTCAAATTATTAAAAAGTAAATAAAAAATGCGTTAGGAATCCCATCTATACAAATTGCACCTTCGCCTATAAAACAAAAATAATTAAAAAAAAATAAAAAATAAAAAAATAAAATTGATAGATATATATTTACTTGACAAAAAAAAAAAAAAAATCACACACCTATCTATATCTTTTATAGAACATTACTTTAAAAGTAAGTACCACTCTCCTACTTTAAATTTTACTATAGAAATATTTTTTTCATTTACCGTATGAAAATTCAAACTTTCACCATGTTTGAAAGACACTAGTAGACAATACAACTTCAATAAATTTTATTGGGTAAAACTATGGATACTCAGACGAGGGAGAGAATAAAAGAAGAAGAAGAACCCAAGTTGAAGTTTTAGCCGAAGAGTGCGGGAATGGTACGAAAAGAGGCCGATTGAGTGCGGGGAAAGTTAAAATAACCCAAGTTTTTCTCTTTTTGGAATTGGTAGGAGAACTATATATATATATCCTTTCCCATCATTTGGAGAGAAAATATACTACTAGTATGATTTACGCATAACATGGCTATCCTCCATGCTTGGACCTTTTATTCTCTCTCTCTCTCTCTTTTCTCTCTCTAACCGGTCTCTCTAACCGATCTACATTTTATATCTATAATCAAACAATAAAATGAGAATGGTCATTTTATTGTATTCTATTTTAAATTTTACTATATATATATATATATATATTTTTCATTTACCCTATGAATCACCATGTTTGAAAGACACTGTAGACAATACAACTTCTATAAATTTTATTGGGTAATACTATGGATACTTAGACGATGAGAGAGACAATAAAAGAAGAAGAATAACCCAAGTTGAAGTTTTAGCCAAGGAGTGCGGGAGTGGTACGAAAAGAGGCAGATTGAGTGCGGGGGAAGTTAGAATAACCCAAGTTTTTTTCTTTTTGGAATTGGTTGGAGAACTATATATATATAACGAGGCTATCCTTTCTCCGATAAAAAGAGACAACAACTCCTTGTTTGTACCTTGGTACTCTCTCTCTCTCTGTTTTCTCTCTCTAACCTGTCTACGACTGACAGAAAAGCCCTAGCTTCTTTGCAATTCCTATATATACACTTTGTTAGTGTGTAGCTGTGTATACAAGCGTTTCGAGTATTATCTGTGTATATATATTAGTCATGGTTGGACTAGAAGAATGCTGTGCCACGCAATTGATTGACGGACATGGCAATTTCAATGTCGTCGGTCTCCAAAGTTTCATGAAGACTGTGAAGCTCGCCGAGTGCGGTCTTTCCTATGCGGTCGTCGCAATCATGGGTCCACAAAGCAGTGGTTTGTGGTTTGCTCTATTACCTGCTACTTTCTAATCGACTTACTTGTATGTTTAGTCGTGTACAGAGAGCTTGGGTTTCTAGTTGCCTACCACCAAAAAACAAAGGAAAAAAAAAAAAAAAAAAAAAAAAACAACTTGGGTCTTTAGTTACGAGGTTTATAATTCTAAGGACCATTTTCTTTGTGGTAAGCATGTCTGTTCAGAGTTTGGGTTTTATAGATTGTGGTCATTTTTAATGTTTTTCCGTCCATTTATGTGGACATATAGCTGAGTTGACTCAATCGAACTCCTTAATGCTATATAGTGTTCCATATATACATACAGGGGAAAGTCTGGAAAACATCCGTATAGTTTTTAATTTGTGCAAATTACACCTCTATTGTTTTATTTGTTTATATAAATTCATAGAAAATGTGCTACTACGTACTTCTGATAAAAAATTCTGTAGAAAATGGACGTTAGTTGGCACATGACCATTTTAAGACCTTAAATACCAAAATTGCCCTTCTTTATATCCAAAATGCCCTTAGGCACATATATATATATATATATATATATATATATATATCAATGGTGAAATTGATGTTATTGGGCTGGGATTGTGCTATCAAGTTTGGAATAGGAATGGTTGCCTCAGGTATGTTATCCTTGTCAGAGAATTGATCATTTGGTGGAAACGTGTCCGAAGAAGCATACGTGAGAAGTACAGAAGAAATTCACTGACTTATCAGCAGGAGTGGATGATGTTTACAAGGATACGACGGAGCTAAGTCGTACGGCTTTCACTCCCGTCTTGCCCATTCCCAGAGCTGTCCCCCTATAGATATATATATATCATCTCTCTATCAACCGTCGTTTCTGGATAGGGACGATTCCCCCAAAATTATAAGAGATTTCCATGTTCAACAATGGTTTCCAGAGAGTGCGATTGAAGGACCAATTGCTTTATTTGCCCTTGTTCAATTGCACACCAATTTTAGAGAAGAAAAAAAAAAAAAAACTTACCATAACTCATCATGAAATACTTATATTTATATACTATATATAAATATATATGTATATATGTATAATATATAAATATATATGTATATATATAAATAAGTCATAAAGAACTCGTCAATTAGCTCCGACCAAACTTGTCCAACAATTTCTCCCCTAAATCAAGAAATCCCATTCCATCTCTAATCCCAACTTCTGCATACCTCCGAATTAACACCGTACTCCCAAACCCCAAATATCACGACGTCGTAGATTTCATCCTCTCCCAAGCCAACTCCCTATCCCTTTAATCCCAAACCCTAGAGTTCGTCAAGATCCGATTTTGCTGCGGACTTATGCTTTCTCCGGCGATGTTGACATTCCGGCGAACACTGGCTCTGTATCTGTAACTCGAAGGAGGCAATTCGTTCCCGAATCTTCTTTTAATTGGTGACCTTGATGGCCTTATCACGATTATTGAGTCCTCTCTGTTGTAGAGAGAGTGAGAGAGCGTGTGTAAATTGAGGCGACAGAAGAGATTGTGAATATGTCCCAACTTGAAACTGTGTGTGTAGGTGCAAAATTCCGCTCAATCAATAATGATTGAAAAAAATCAAACAACTCACTCAAAAACAATAAGAATAAATAATAATAGTGTATAAAAAAGCGTAGAATTGCTTGATTCCTTTATTGGAGGTCTGAGCCTCTATTTATACACAAATAGTATAGTAGAATCATGGTAGGACTCGCATTGCTTGTCCTTCAATCCTTTTCCATGTACAATATTCTCCTTAAATGGAGTTCTTTTCTTTGTATAACTCTTCCTATGTAAAATATCTCTCACACGGAAACTTCCTTTGTGTTGAGTCCTTTTCTTATTAGGACTGGACCATAGATGGTGTAGTTGGGCCGGATGTAATATGGGTTGGATGACTTCATAAAGGGGCCGGTACTTCCAATGAGGTGATATTGGGCTGGTTAAGGCTTTCATCCAGTGTTGAAGGTCCAACGTAAGTGGTATTGGGCTGAAAGATAATATAATTTGGGCTTGATCCGGACGGGCCTCATATGTCCTTGGAATGTAGATATGTGCAGTGATGACGTGTACGCTTCTTATTGGAGGGAGTTTTTTTCCCTCCACACTTTGCCCTAAATTTCATTTTTAATTGAGTGACGGCTCCCATTAAAGAGGGAATTGAAACCGGTTTTTTACTTTGCTTCAGAGACGGTTCAAGGACTTTCATTATTACTCCGTCGTACAAGATTCTGCAAGAGTTACATTCGCCCTAGCTGCACTCCTGCGTTCTTCATTCCATCGCTTTGTCAAGTTAGTTTTTTTCCGCATCTTTCTCTTCAATCTTTCATTATGAGTACTTCATCTACTCCCGAACATATAGACATTGGGGATTCTGAATCCACACCTTCATCTTCCCCCGTTCGCATTAGGGTTCCCCCTCCTAGGGTTTCTACAGATCGTCTTTCATTGAATCAGTTAGGTACTTCCCCCCTTCCAGCCGAGACATCCACCTCAGGCTCTGATAATGTTCTTACTCATGAAGAGAGGAAAGCAATCATCTCTATTCGCCGCATCAAGTTCTCTGTTGCTTCGGTAATGGAAGAATTTGATATTCCTGAGGGAGTAGAAATTGTAGAATATCCCGAGGGTGCCGATTTTACCTCCGGCGAGGGAATTGAAGAGAGTGAGTTGCTTCTTTCGATCGGGCATCTTAGCGCCCTCCGGTTCCCTCTTCATCCCTTCTATCATTTAGTTTTCAACAAGTTAGGTCTTGCCCCCCTTCAGGTAAATTCTAATTTCTTTCGCATCCTTTCGGCACTGTTGGTGCGCCGGAAATTAGAGGCTCTGGATTTGACCTTTGCCGACCTTCTGCTTACGTATAATATATCTAAGCATGGGACCGAGCCTGGTCGCTTCTTTTTTACCTCTACCCTTCATCAGAGGATATGCACGAACCTTCCTTCATCCGAGAAGAAGTGGAAAGAAAGGATGGTTATAGTTAAAGGAAAATGGTTCGTGCCCCAATCAATTACGCTCCCCATCCCGCGCAAGTTTGGGAAGTTAGGTTTAAAATACTTAACCTCCCTTCATACCAAGTGTTCTGGCTGTTTTCCTTGCCAAGTCTTAATGTTTCGCCGTACTTATGAGTTTCTTGGTATTTTTTCAGCTACATTCCCATCCTCCGCAGCAAGGAACAGACTTTCTTTTCTTGAGGAACGAGTCTGGAGTGACCCCTCGCCTATCGAGGACCTGCTAACTTCTTCAAATCTCAAAGATATTGCCTCCAGTGTTGTTGCTGCAGACCTCATGGATCTGTCTCTACCATCCTTTGATAGTTTCCCCATGACTGAGGAGGAGATACGAAAGGCTGAGGCTTTAAAAAAAAAGCCAAAGATGCCCAACCCTTGGTCATTATTAGGTCTACTGAGGGTGAGGTAGAGGCTGAGGAACCACCAATGAAGAAATCTCGCCTCAACCCCCCATCCTCTGGCAAGGGCAAGGTCCCTTCTAAAAGCAGAGGGAAAAAGGCTGGAGAGGCCGAACCTGAAGATGAAGTCAGGGCATATGTTCTGGCTGAAACTGGGGCTTCTTGGACTCCTTCCTTCACCAGGGCTGACAAGTCAGTCCTGCATTCAGGGGATTCTGTAATCACAGACCCTTCAGCTGCACTGGTTGTGGCCCGAGGGATGTGGCTCCCAAAGGACGAGGAAGCCATCAGCCAAATGGGGTTGGAACAATTACTCTCCTCTGCCCCGGTCCGGGCCATAGAGGTTTGTATTGCTCCTTCAGAATTATGTTACTCTTGCTTACTTATGTTTCCATTTATGCTCATATTTGTTCCTCTGTTATCTTTTTATACAGAGTCTATACCACACCATGGCCCTCTGCGCCACTGCTGAAGCCCAATCCCTCTCCATCAAGAAGCTGGAGAAGGATCTTGATAATGCAGAGAAGAGTGCCACCACTGCCTCTACCAATCTGAAGATAGCTACTGAAGCCAAGGATGTGTATAAGAGGCAGTTGGCTACCTCTGAGGCTAAGGTGGATTCTCTTCAGGCCGAAATTCAACGCTTGACCGAGGCTCTTACTACTTGCTTCAAGGCGAGGAAGCAAATGCAAGGGCGCTACTCCTGTCTGGCACACCTGGCTAGTGCTAAAGCGTTCTGGTCTGGCTATAATCAGGGCTCAGGCCCTAAGACAATGGATCCGGACGCTTTTGATAAGCAGGTGGGGGTGCACTTCCCATATGATGAAGGGCCACAGGCTTTGGAAGCTGAAATCCGCTTTGCCGAGATGGTGAAGGTGCACCTGAAGGGTACTCCTAGCTCTTCTGCCCCTGCGGCTTCAATTCCTCCTACCCCAAGTCCTACTGTAATGGATGCTTTTGAATCTACTCCCTTCGATCCGAAGAGGAAGTAGAACCATGTATTTTGTTTTTATTGACAGTATATTTAGGATAATAAATATAATTTTTGTTTTAGGCTTTTAATGCCTGATTTGTTTTTGCTGTATGCTTTTGATATTGTTCATACTTTTCTGACTGGTAATGTTTTTATGACAAACAAAACACATTGTCTTTATGCTTCGGATTTATGCTATCCGAGAAAAAGTAAGGATGATGGGAAGAAGGAGATCCTTTTAACAGTTTAATTGACATCTCAGGATGATTCATATGGACAATGATCTAACTGTTAAGTGAACTCTTCTTGCCTTTGACTTGCCTGCAGTAGACGTACACATACTCTTTCTTTCTCGTGTGTTCCTGATGTGGGGTGGATCATGATGAACTTATGATATATCCACAGGGTATTAAACACTTGGAGTCCGGAGGAAAAAGTTTTAATCCGGCCACCAGAGGTCTGAAGCGAATTGTTCCTCGGCACTAAGTCGTGGAGGAATATTGCTGAATAGGACACTTAGGGTCCGAAGCTATCTCGGACACTTGGGATCCGAGGCGAATTGTTCCTCGGCACTGAGACGTGGAGGAATATTGCTGAATAGGACACTTAGGGTCTGAAATATTGCTGAATAGGACACTTAGGGTCCAAAGCTGTCTCAGACACTTAGGATCCGAGGTGAATTGTTCCTCGGCACTGAGTCGTGGAGGAATATTGCTGAATAGGACACTTAGGGTCCGAAGCTGTCTCGGACACTTAGGATCCGAGGCGAATTGTGTGTTCATTCTATTTTTAAACGATGTGGGACAATAGTAATACAAAAAATAAACCAACCACCCATAAAGATCCACTTGGCATGATTGCTTTCTTTCGCCAATCAGTGTTTACTCTTTGCATAACAATAATGAAGTTGATCAAGGGAAATTTTGACAATCTCAAAGAGGGAAACTTGAATTTCATTAAACGAAATAAATTGAAATGAAAAACTTGTGATTGAAATTATTAAAAATTGCCAACTGTAACTATAATAATCAACTGTAATTGTAATAGCCGTACCACTGTGGTAACATCACGGCATATAGGTATGGATCCCCCTTGTTATAAAAAGAGAAACATACATACGATATTGACAATGTTGGCTAGTGGTAATACCTTTTGAGGTGGATGGCATTCCATGGACGTGCAATAGGACGCCCATCAACTTCAGCCAACCGGTAAGCTCCCTTCCCTACCACTTCGGTAATCCTGTAGGGTCCTATCCAGTTGGGTTCCAACTTTTTAACATACGCTGTCTCTTGCTTCATAACCCAATCGCCAACCAAGAACCTACGGTACCGAACACGCTTGTTATAACTGTTACACACCTGCTGTTGGTATGCCGCGAGCCGAATTGCTGCGGCATCTCTCCTTTCGTCCACAAGATCAAGGCTATGTTCGAGTTGTTGCTCATTGTTCCCTTCCAGTACCAAGGATGTCCGAAGGGTTGGGATTATTGACTCGGTAGGAATGACAGCTTCGGATCCATATGCCATAGCAAATGGGCTTTCTCCCGTGGGTCGTCTTGGAGTGGTTCGATAGGCCTAGAGCACTTGGGGGAGATTCTCGTACCATTTTGTCTTCAATTTCTCCAATTTTTTCTTTAAGCACCCAAATATCGTGCGATTAGTTATTTCAGCTTGCCCATTGCCTTGTGGATGACTAACTGCAGCCAATTTTTGCAGGATTCCATTTTCATTAAAGAACTTTCTTGTACTTTTGTTATCGAGGTTCTTACCATTGTCCATTACGATGACTTTTGTTACCCCAAACCGGCAAATAATGTTGCTCCAAATGAAATGCTTTACTTCTTCGTGGGTGACGCTAGAGAAGGCTTCAGCTTCCACCCACTTGGTGAAGTAATCCGTAGCCAGAAGCACATGCTCCTTTTTTTCCACGGTTTTGGGTAACGGTCCTACTACATCAATCCCCCATTGGGCGAATGGCCATGGATTAGCCATGGCGTGCAAACCTTCGGCAGGTTGATGCTTTATTGGACCATGGGGGTGACACTTGTCACATCTTCTTGAGTATTCTTCGGCATTCCGAGCCAAGTATGGCCAAAAATAGCCTTGGGTTAGAATTTTGTGTGCAAGGGATCTTCCTCCCGAGTGATTTCCATAATCTCCTTCACGAATTTGTTTTAGAATTGTGAGAGCCTCAGTAGGGGTTAAACACTTGAGATAAGGACCGGAGAATGAACTTCGGTATAACTGGTTATTGATGATTGAGTATTTAGCCGCGGTAAGCCTAAGCTTCCTTGCCTCAGCTTTTTGATTTGGGAGAACTCCCTCCTTGAGGTAGGCCTCGATTGGATCAATCCAGCATGGCTCGCGTAGAACTTCCGGGATCACCATCACCTCTTGTCGGGGATTAATGCTAGGTTCTTCGAGGACATCGATTGGAACAAGCCGAATCAACTCTTCGTCTGAAGATGATGCGGCTGCGGCCAATCGATCTGCTTCGGCATTTTCATCTCGTGGTACTTGATGGAATTCGATTTGATCGAACTCCCGGATGGCACTCTCTACAGCATCTTTGTATGACTTCATACGTTCCTCTTTAGGATAATAGTGCCCTGTCACTTGATTAATCACAAGCAGTGAGTCACTAAAAACTTTTAAACACCGTACCTATAGCTGTTTAGCCAGCCGAAGTCCGGCAAGCAACACCTCATACTCGGCCTCGTTATTAGTAGCTGGGAAATCTAGCCAAATTGACTGCTGCAGCTTGGTACCCTCGGGTGTTGTGATGTCAATCCCGGCCCCTGCCCTTTTCTGGTTGGAAGAGCCATCAACCCATAACTCCCAGTACGGCTCTTGAAGTGTCGGCTCCTCAGATTGATCTTCATACTCCAGTAGGAAATCCACTACTGACTGCCCCTTGTGAGATACCTTTGGTGCATAAGTGATATCAAAAGAGCTAAGTTTAGTAGCCCATTTTGTAATTCGACCCGACAAGTCTGGTTTAGCTAGGATAGCCTGTATAGGGTGATTTGTAAGTACCACTATGCTGTGAGATTCGAAGTAATGTCGAAGTTTCCTCTTGGCATAAATTCACGCCAGGATTATCTTTTCCGTCTTGCTGTACCGTGTCTCGGCATCCGTCATCGTTTTGCTTGTGTAAAAGATTGGGTGCTGAATCTTGTCTCCTTCTTTGATCAACACTGCACTTGTTGCTACAGCTGATACTGCCAAGTACAGGATGAGAGTGTCTCCGGGCGTTGGAGCAGAAAGGATTGGGGGTTTTGTCATGTAGCTTTTCAATTGATTGAGAACTTCCTGCTGTTGAGGTCCCCACATATTTTTGTTTTTGGATCGAATAACATCAAAGAAAGGTTTATACTTATCAGATAATCGGGATATGAACCGGCTGAGGGCCACAACTCGGCCAGTTAGAACTTGCACTTCCCTGCGGGTTTTTGGCTCTTGGTTCTGTATAAGTGCCTTTGCCTGAGCTGGGCTTACTTCTATTCCTCTTTTATTTACAATGTGCCTGAGGAACTGTCCTGAAGAGACGGCGAAGGAGCACTTGGTGGGGTTCAGCTTCATATTGTACCTCTTGAGAGTATCAAAGACCTCCTGGAGGTGCTTCGGGTGATCCTCTTTCCGTATACTTTTGACCACCATGTCATTGATATAGGCTTCAACTGTATTCCCCAGTAGATTATTGAAAATTTTATTGACAAGTCGCTGGTAGGTGGCTCCGGCATTCTTTAGACCGAAGGGCATCACTCTGTAGCAATAAGTGCCCGTCTCTGTGATGAAAGCGGTTTTCTCCTCATCTTCAGGATTCATAGGAATCTGATTATAGCCGGAGTATGCATCGAGAAATGTGAGCCTCTCATAACCTGTCGTAGCATCCACCATTTGATCAATCTTGGGCAGAGGGAAGCTATCATTTGGGCAAGCTTTGTTAAGGTTGGTATAATCTACACATACCCTCCATTTCCCATTCTTCTTTTGAACGAATACTACATTTGAGAGCCATTGTGGGTATTGCACCTCTCGAATGAATCCTGCTTGTAATAGTTTATTTACTTCCTCGGCTATTATGCGATTCCGTTCAGGTGCGAACCATTGGTGTCTCTACTTGACTGGCCTGAATTTTGGGTTAACCCTCAAACTATGGCATGAGACCATAGGATCGATCCCTACCATGTCCGAGTGATCCCAAGCAAAGACATCCGAATTGCACCGAATGACCCTGATCAATGCTTCCTTCTCTTCGGCTGTGCAAGATGAGCCAATGTAGGTGACCTTTTGAGGGTCTCCGAGGACTACTTCTATAGCTTCGAGGGACTCCTCGGTAGGTGCTTCAGCCTCGGCTTCTTCCTCTGCCTTGAGATACTTGGGCAGAGGATACTGTAACTGCTATTTGATTACGTCTTTGGGATTCGCCTCTGACTGAGGTGATTTCGACGCCTTCTTTGCTTCATATAGCGTTAGCATGTAACATTCTTTTGCAACAACCTGGTCTCCCCAGAGGTCGATGACCTCCCTGTCATCTGGGGATAAACACCTCATTACTTGATGAAGGGTAGAGGGGACTCCGTTCATACGATGGATCCAACCTCTCCCCATAATGAGGTTATAAGATGGATGAATCTCCGTCACAACAAAGTTCTCCTTCAGAGTCCTCTTTGCTGCAGTAACGGATAGATCGATCACCCCAAGCGGATTCACCTTAGTACCATCAAACCCCATTAGGGGGCTGGAAGTTGGCCTGATGGACGATGGTGAAACCCCCAGCTGATCGAAGGCTGCTTTTGTAATGATGTTGGCGCTACTTCCCGAATCTATTAGCACCCTCCTGATCATATAATTCGCCACTAGGGGGCTGATGACCAAGGGGTCTTCATGCGGGCGCTAGATTCTAGACAGATCATTGTTACCGAATCCAATGTTGATGCTGCCTAGCGCAACCGTGTTTACCGAAGACAATCTTCGTAACTTATGAGCCTCTCTCAGCCTGGATCTGTACAACTCTTCAGACTCTTCATCATCCTCTGACCTTCCGTGTAAGGCATGGATAACCTTTACCTGACCGCCCTCTACCCGTCGAGGGTTAACCTCCCGAGGTTTTACGTACTCCTTCGTGGTGAGATACTCCACCAACTCTCCTCTCGCTATCATACTTTCTACCTGTCGCTGAAGGGACCTGCAGTCATTGGTGGTATGCCCATAGTCTCTATAGTAGGCACAATGTTTGCTTTTGTCCCTGTGCTCCAAAGGTTGTTTCATGGGCTGAGGAGTTGCGAACCTCGTCTTATTCTCTTGGAACAGGCGCGCTAAGGTAGTACGGAGAGGGGTAAGCCTGTCCTCTGTCCTTTGCCTCTTCTCAAGCGCTTGGGTGACTTGTGTGGCGACATGAGGAACCTTCTACATCCTTGTGCTTGCAGCTTTCTCTCGAGACTTGTTTTCCACTGTAACGAGGGTAGCGTGCTGTGCACGGTGGGCTACGTTTTCCTCCAACCGAATGTAGATTTGTGCCCTAGCGTTCAAAGTCTGCATATTCGGGGGGGAATATTTGATCATGGTTGTGTGAAACTTGGTTCCCTGGATCATTGCCAACTTAAATGTTTCGATTGCCGTGGCAAGGTGGCAATCTGCTATCTCCGAGGCTTCCATGTTAAACCTGGATAAGAAATCTTGCAGAGTTTCTCCCTTCCTTTGCCTTATGGTGAAAAGGCTGGCGATACTTTTCTTCTGCTTCTTATTTCCACAATACTGGGCTAAGAACATAGTGCACAAGGTCTCATAATCAGGGATAGATTTGTGTGGCCTATTCCTGAACCATTCTAACGCTGCTCCGGTTAAACTGGTAGGAAAAACCTTACACATCCACAGATCGTTATGATCGTCCAGTGCCATCTTTTGCGCATAATGATCGAGATGCCGAGAGGGGTCTCCTGCCCCATCGAACTGGGTGAAGGATGGCATAGTGAACTTCCTTGGTCTCTCCACAAGGTACACATCATCAGTTAAGGGGGTCTTGACCAAGGAGTTCTTGTGCTCTCTAGCCATCTCGGCTGGTGTCTGAATTTTTAATAGCTTCTTTTCGTCGAAGGTATCTTGTACGCGTGCACTATCTGGAACGCCATTGGACCATACCGTAAGCCTATGGCTGGACTCGGCCTGTTCGTCCTGTGTGCGAGGCGGGAGATTATCCGAAGCAACCGCCTCGGACCTCGTCCCTTGCTGTTGCTGAACCTCATTAGGTCGAGCCCCGTTGGGTGGTGTCCCGTTGGCTGGAGGCTCGTGAACTAGAGGTAAATTCTGGGTGGGAGGTGGTGCTGCAGCATCGCCTGGTGGTGGTTGTGGCGTTAGCTTGGTCATTGCCGTGTGCAGCGTATGAGTTTGCTGCTGAAGCGCAGCTATCTAGGCAACACTCGTATCGTTTGCTTGCCGGAGTCTCTCAAATTGGTGCAAGAACTCCTCTCGCATCTTCTGCATCAATTCTATCTGTTGATTCATTGCTGACTCTCCGTTTGACATTCCAGATACGACTAAGGATTTGATTTGAAGAACAAGTGGGAGTATATTTTTATACGATTCCCACAGACGGCGCCAAAGTGTAGGTGCAAAATTCCGCTCAACCAATAATGATTGAGAAAAATCAAACAACTCACTCAAAAACAATAAGAATAAATAAGAATAGTGTATAGAAAAGTATAGAATTGCTTGATTCCTTTATTGGAGGTCTGGGCCTCTATTTATACACAAATAGTATAGTAGAATCATGGTAGGACTCGCATTGCTTGTCCTCCAATCCTTTTCCATGTACAATATTCTCCTTAAATAGAGTTCTTTTATTTGTATAACTCTTCCTATGTAAAATATCTCTCACACGGAAACTTCCTTTGTGTTGAGTCCTTTTCTTATTAGGACTGGACTATAGATGGTGTAGTTGGGCCAGATGTAATATGGGTTGGATGACTTCATGAAGGGGCCGGTACTTCCAATGAGGTGATATTGGGCTGGTTAAGGCTTTCATCCAGTGTTGAAGGTCCAACGTAAGTGGTATTGGGCTGAAAGATAATATAATTTGGGCTTGATCCGGACGGGCCTCATATGTCCTTGGAATGTAGATATGTGTAGTGATGACATGTACGCTTCTTATTGGAGGGAGTTTTTTTCTCTCCACAGTGTGATAGTGACAATCCGCACCATTTTTAATGTATAAGCCAAGGAGGTGAACAAACAATGAGGTTTATACGCACTATATCGATACCATATGGATGTAAATTGCATGCAACCCATACTAATATATACTACGTAGTATTGATTTTGTTTTGTACCCTTTTGTAGGAGAGGTTTTGTTTAGTTGAGTCACGTTTAGTAAACATTCAAAAATGAATTTGGTCTTTAGAGGAGTCCCAAGAGATATAATTTGGTGGGCCTACAAAGAAAACAAATTCCCTTGCAAATTATAAAAGAATGCACAAACTAAAGTTCATACCACTTTTGGTTACACTAGTGAGGTTTTCATAAACATTGGATTGAACCAAGGATTGGTGCTAAGCCCATATTTTTTTGCAATTATCTTAGATGAGATAATAAAAGAATTCCAAAACGAGATCCCATGGTGCATGATGCTTGCCGGTGATATGGTGCTCTTGGATATCTTTAAATAGAGCTTACCAATAAATTTGGAAATGTGGAGAAATGTTTTAGAATCGAAAGGATTGAGGATATATAAAGCAAACTAAAACCGAGTATATGAAGTATAAATTCAATACAGATTCAAACAGTAATAATGTAATGATAACACTTGAACACCAAAAAATTACTCAAAACAATTTGTTATCTAGGATCAATAATACACAAATGAAGAAATAGATAGCGTTATAACTAGTAGGATTGGAGCGGGGTGGACAAAATGGTGATAAGTTAGTGGGTTTTATGTTATAAAATAAATAAAACATATTCTAAAAGGAAAATTATATAGGACTGTTAGTAGACTAACTATGTTGTGTGGAGCAATATGTTGGGTTCTAAAAAAGAAACAAGAACAGATAGGGTTTGGACATATACATCAAAAACATAGCACCCATTGGTGAGAAAATTATAGAGACTAGTTAGGACACATACATCAGAAACCTAGAGACACGTTGGTCAAACGAGGAAAACTAGTTGTAATAAGAGGTAAGAGACGAAAAGGACGACCGAAAATGATGATTAAATATTAAGGAAGACTAGTTGTAATAAGTGGATTATACCTCTTTTTTTTCACTTTATTTTCCGTTGGTGGTTCCTACTGTCGAATCACTTATTATGGGTATGATGATTAAATGAACATGGTTTACAAGGGTTAACTTACAGGGGAGGTTTGAGGTTTGTTCCTTGTTTTACGAGTGTTGCATCGGTAAGAGGGATGGGGAGTTAATGGATCACCTCCTCCTACATTGCCATGTTGCTCAAGGCTGTTGGAACCTTATTTTTGGTTGTTCGGCATCCATTGGGTTATGCCTCGGTATCCGAGGGATTTGATTGATGCTTGGAGAGGCTGCTCAGTGGGAGCCCACGCTCGTGATTTTCGGAGGGCGGCCCCTTTTTGTATTTGGTGGTGCATTTGGAAGGAGCGGAATAGAAGATCTTTTGACAGAGAGGAATCTTCCATTGGGGCTTTGAAATTTATTATTATTAGTTCTCTTTTTAGTTGGGTGATGGGAAGAAATTGTAAATTTGTAGAGGAGATTGTTGAATTTTTGGGCTCCTTGGGTCCTTAGGCCGTCTCTTTTGGCTTCGGCCCTTATATAACTTCCGGAATGCGTTCCCTCTTGAATGCTTTCTAACATATTTCTACTTATAAAAAAAAAAATGTTTTGTTTTTAATTTTTCACGGTAATATACAAGCTAAGTATGTTTTGGTTGTGCATAAATTAATGTATGTATATGTGATGTCCACACTCGCACCATTTTGCTATATGCACTAAGAGAAGGATTTTTTTTTGAACAGGGAAGAGCACACTTTTAAATCATATTTTCAATACCAATTTTACGGAAATGGATGCATTCAGGGGAAGGTTAGTTTTTTCAGCCTCTCTGTTTTGCATCACATTGAGGAGGACAAGTTTATCTTTTTCTAGTCATACAGTTGTTTCTCTTGCTGTTACTTGCACTCATAACCATACAAGAGACATGCAACATATGTTATTCTGTTACAGGAATCAAACAACCAAGGGCATTTGGATAGCGAAGGGTATCAACATTGAACCTTGTACAATTGTCTTGGATTTGGAGGGAACTGATGGAAGGGAAAGGGGCGAGGTAATAGCCTTCCTATTGATCTTTGTTACTTTTATCCAAAGGAATAATAGGAAAAAGTAGAGCTCAGTTGTTGTGATCAGAAAAATGACTGTTGCGGTTACCTTAAACTTGTTATCTCTACCCTTTTGGCCTTTAGTTTAATCGTACAAACCTTTAAATGATGTTTCTTGCTTTATCCAGGTGGGTTCTGAATCTTCTGATTGTGAAATTTGTACGGACGTTTGTGTAGTATTTTAAACCCTGTTCTAATCTGATACTTCGGCGTGGTAATTTTTAAATTTCAGGATGATACGGCATTTGAGAAACAAAGTGCCCTCTTTGCTTTGGCAGTTTCAGATATTGTACTAATAAATATGTAAGCTTGCAATCTTTTCATATAATGTTTTTCTACTTTTTTCTGCCTTATGGCTTGAGAATCGTCTCTATATATGGTTGGAATCAAGAGTGGTCACGAGTCTGATCCAGGTTAACTGAGATCAAAATTGTTTGAAACATGGACTCAAGCATGGCCAATCATGATCATACCAAGATGTGGAAGCCTACTCCCTGCCCGAAAGAAGATTATATAAATTTGCCCAGGATCCAGCTTGACCCTTTTTAAATAACTCATTAAGCAGCTTAACGGGAAATTTGTAGTGAATAAATATTTTATGCTGTTAGCTCACTGATTCATGCTGGAATGGACCAAACTTATCTTTCTGATAAGTGAACCCGAAACTCCAATCAAGCTCTAAAATATAGGTCTGTTCAGATTATCCAGAATGCATATATGGTTGGCCCTAGCGGCTTGGACATGCATCCCAGAAAGTTTTTTCAAATTTTATTTTCTTTAATATATTTCTACCATTACAGGTATGATATTCATATCTGATGCATTTTTGACTGATTATGTTAAGATGTTGGAATTGCATGTCGAAAATTTATTGCATAATGTCTGTATGGTAGGGGGATGGAAAAATAGATGGAAGGAAGGGGTGGGGGGATGGGATAGGCGTCCCTAGGGAAGAGAGGGCGAAATTTTTTTGTATAATGCTCTATATGGTAGGAGGGATGGAAAAATAAATAGAAGGAAGGGATGGGATAGGTGTCCCTAGGGAAGAGAGGGTGTTCATTCCTCCCTTTTGAAAAGTCTCTTTCTTCCCTCATATACCAAACAAAGGAAACATGATCGCATTTGGTTTTTAATCCCATTTAATCATGAGCTAAAAAGTTCTAAGTGTCTTAGATCTTAATGGACTGTAATATCCATTTTTTTTGGTATATATACATGTATAAGAGTTAGTAGTTCAAGTATCAACTAAATGCCTAATATTGCATAACAGGTGGTGCCATGAAATTGGTCGGGAGCAGGCTGCCAACAAACCTCTTTTGAAAACAGTATTTCAGGTACTCCCATGTTTATATTAAAGTTGACCTTCTCATGTTGTTTTCTAATTATGACGGTCTATTTTCTAATCTTCAGGTTATGATGCGATTATTTAGCCCACGCAAAACTACACTTCTCTTCGTAATACGTGACAAAACAAAGGTTTGGAATTTAGCAGTTCATTTTCCTGAAAGAAGTTGTTCCATCTACTTTGTTCTCCCTCTAGTTAAATGCTGCCTTATTTCTTTCGTTTTGATTTATTATCTTCTCTTGACTACCTGCCCATGTAGACCCCACTTCAAATTTTGGAGCCTGTTTTGAGGGAGGATATTCAAAAGGTATTTTGTGCATATTTCCATGTTTTTCCGGTTGTCGTTTGCATCCTTTTTCTAGCTTGCATCTTTTGTCCTTTAGCCTTATTATGGATAATTGTTCCTGCAGATATGGGACACTGTTTCTAAGCCTCATGCCCACAAGGACACATCTCTGAGTGAATTTTTCAATGCAAGACATCCTCTCTGTGGGTGTGTGTGTCTGTATGTGTGAAATTTTCCTTTCTGATTTAGCTTTCTTGGACTTGAAGGTGGAAGTCACTGCTTTATCCAGCTTTGAATATAAGGAAGATAAGTTTAAAGAGGAGGTAGTCCCTCTAATACGAACTGCTTTTTTAAAGCTACATACTATTTACTACAGCTTTTTGTTTTGGTCCTGGATATGCTCTCTATATAACTGCAATTGATGTGCGACGAGCCAAACCTTAAATAGGAATCTCTTCATGCTAGAATTTTGAGAAATCACATGGCCTATCACTTAGAAACCTCCATGTCCTGAGATCTTTTGTCAGTTAAACGTCAATAATTTTTTTGGCAATATGAACAATCCTAAGTAGAAATAAAAACATCTTGATGGATTACTTTTGGACACAATCATCAGAGCACCGAAACAGAAGTTCATTTTAATGCATAAACCACAAGTTAGTGGTATAATTATACCAGCTTTTTATGATTATATGTCACAATCACATGCATCTTCTCTTGCATTATTCCTGTAGAATCTCTTAAAAACATTCTTCAGATTCCATCAAAAATTCAGGTGGGTAATTAATGGAAAAGGTCACCATTGAAAGATATAAGCTTTAGGATGATAGTTGTATATGTCAAAACACAAGGGTACTTCTGTCCTGCAAATGTTGGAGCCAATTATCTTTTTTTTATTACAGGGTATAGATATTTATACCGAATTACAAAATAGGTGCTTGGAATAATCATTATCTTATACTATGCATTTTCACCCATGTTACTCTATAATTTACAGATGGGTTTTACAGGCTTACAGTCTTTTGTGTGTTAATACAGGTTGCTCAGCTGAGGCAGCGTTTTTTCCATTCAATTGCTCCAGGAGGGCTTGCTGGGGATAGACAGGGTGTTGTCCCTGCCTCAGGATTTTCCTTCAGTACACAGCAGATATGGAAAGTTATAAAAGAAAATAGGGATCTTGACCTTCCTGCTCATAAGGTTACATTCTGTTCCTCCCTGTTGTGAAAAGAAATTATTGGATTTCTTATGCAACTATTATTATTATTATTGTAATATTCTTTTTTTGTATTGCTTTATTGCTACATAACCAGGTCATGGTTGCCACTGTTCGCTGTGAAGAAATCGCAAATGAGAAGCTCAATTTCTTGAACACCGATGAGGTATTTCATGCATCGATCTTCCATTCTGGTGTTGCTTTTGGTCTATCAGAAATCATTTGTTGGGCAAAGCTTAGTTGTTGATTTGATGTAGGGTTGGTTAAAACTGGTGGAAGCGGTTCAAGGTGGTCCCGTATCTGGTTTTGGGAAAAAGCTAAGTTCAATCTTAGAAACCCATATTTCAGAGTAGGTTTTCAGTCCTGATTATATAAAATTAAATTAATATCTTCCTGAGCAAGGAAATTAAGTTTTCATTGCTGACCTTTCTAATCTGAAGGCATTTTTGTCAATAAAATGTACGAACCATTAATCTGTTATTATATGACTGCATCATTCAAATAAGATGGATTATTCATTATTCAAAAGGCTTAGAATCTTTTTAGGAAAAGTAACCGGTGAACCTGTTTTTCCGTTTATAGAAATATGACAATTATATTGTGACATCTCTCGGAAGTTAAAAAACCCTTCAAAATATACAGTTGTAAAATTGGTTACAAATTGATCGTTATTGTCTCCTTATATTTCTTTATTTTTTGTTTGTTTATATGTTACTTTTGTCATAGTTATTATTATTTTGTCACTTATCTTATTGTTATAATAAATAGTCAGGGTAAAGTGTAAAAAAATCCCTTGAAGTATTAACCATATAACATAAAATCCAATTAATCTAATAATTTGGTATATAATCCCTGAACTAACCAATTTGTTATAATTAATCCTGTCCGGTGATAAGTCGGTTGAAATTAACCGTGAAGAAACACATCATGGGTTACGTGAAAACCTAAATTTCTTAAATGACTATACAATTCTTTTATGAAGCTAAAAGATCATAATGCCCCTTTTATTACCATTAAATCCTAAGCAAACATTGCCCTACTTATTGTACATATATATCATATATGTCTCTGCAAACCCAAAGGGGAAAGTACTACGGCCACGGGGATGGCGATGAGGATTGGCCGGCAACAAGGAACCGTCGGCTATGGGATTCACCGTCTGCGAGGGACTTCGGCTCGCCCCGAGTCAACACAGGCACTATGCCACACCCTGTTCTATACTATAATACTACTTTGGCTCTGACGATTCGAATTTCTCAAATTGGTCATGATGAAATCGATTGATAAATCACTAAGCCGTCGGATCTTCATCGTTGGAGCCTTTTCTCGCTGTCACCGTAACATCTGCTGGTCATCGCGCTCGTCGAAACTTCCGGCCGACTTTTTCCGTCGCCACTTTGGTCTCTCGGTCCTCACTGGCATTGTAAAAATGGCACCCAAATTTTTTTATGGAAAATTTGTTTGGTGAATGGAGTCTTGAGGTTAGGCTATATTAATCAATTACCTGAAAACTCTCTCCTAATATGAAGAGATCATGGGTTTTCAACTGTCAAAATATTTTTAACCAATTCACCATAAAATTGCAGGCATCCTCAGCTATATATATATATATATATATATATATATATAAGTTGAATATATAAATAAGAACTAAGAAAAATAAAATGATTGCAATTTGTGATTTAAATATGATTAATTATTGAATTACCCACAAACCCATCATCCAATTTGGTGAGATCAGAGGATGTGTTTGTGTAGGGGAACCCAACTCCAACATGAGATTCCACAAATAGAAAATTGGCTTCTGCAATTAAAGAAGATACTAAAACTGAAGATGTGCTGTGAAGAAGATGAACAGTGAAGATGTATATATATAAATATATATGTGTGTATATACAGAATGGCCTAAGGGAATAACCAAACGACGTAGTTTTAGATGCATGTGAGGAAGCAAGAGGAAGAATGTTTACTGTTGCGTGCGTCAGTGTGTGGTTGGGTACTCAAAGGGAAAAAAATATAAAAAGGGAAAAAGGTTGGATGACTTGTCGCATTCTAATTGGTTGTTGAGATTTCTTCCTTCACATCATCAATCTAAGTAGATATTTGCCAAAACAATGCAGTTTTATATAAGGGGTAAAATTATTTTTTATTATTTTCATTATTACCAGTTAGTTGACGGGAGATGTCACATTAGGGGTTAATTGCAAAAATTCAATAATTTGAAGGGACAAATTGTAATTCAAGAGAATTAATTACAAATGACCAATATTCAAGAAGGTTTTTTTGCACCTTACCCTAAATAGTCATCTCAATTATGCTCCAAAACCTCATGCAATGCTTGCTTAATTTGCAAATTGATACATTATTCTAAATGTTAATTTGGTAACTTTGATGTCAATTATGCAAATTGATACATTATTCTAAATGTTAATCTGGTAACTATGATGTCTTTAAGTCCTATTGAACTGGTATGTGTCATAGGAGGCATGACTTATAATAGAAAAGAATGAAAGAAGAGAATCTATGTGGCCAATCCCATTTGATTTGGACCAAGGCAAAATTGATGATCATTAATGGTTCTGTGCTTCTCAAGAACTTATTCTTGTATTGGTTCTGCTTTTTAGGGGTAGAAAGCTCAAGTGAAAGTGAAAATTAAGACCTATTGTACTTGTTTCAGTTTTTGTCCTTTTGAACTTTCTAAAACTTCATAATACTTTTCTGAAATCAAAATTGGAGATGTTGAATTTTTTGCTCTAATCCTCTTGTTGGTTATTTTCTGAGATAATGTTCCTTTACTAAATTGATTTGGACCCTTTGATCTTGCTTGTTTACTCTACGTATTCTTTTCTATAGTTATGAACTGGAGGCCATGTACTTTGATGAAGGCGTGAGAAATGCAAAACAACAAGAATTGGAGTCGAAAATGTTGCAGGTGACACATTTTTAGTCATTTCCGTCATATTTTTTTAGGTCATTAATAGATTCCATATTTTTATTTGGGGTGTTTGTTTCTCAGGTTGTCTAACCTATTGCAAATATAATCATCTAAAAGTTAAACACTAATGAATTTGAATAATGATTATATGACGATCGCCTTCTTAAGCTACCTGAGATGCAAATTTTCTTTCCAAAAAAAACTTTTAAGTGAATGGGGCCTATAATATTTAGCTATAATCATTGGTGCTAACTGCAGGCACCAGCTTACTTTTAGAAGCAAGCATTTTTGCTTTCACATCGTTCAGATTTTGAAATTTATTACCAGAGATTTCCTATGCTGCTTAGTTTAGTAGCTAGCACCAAGGAGCTCCATCAAGGCAAAGGTCATCTTACAATTTCTCTAAGAAATTCGAACTACACCATATCTTTAGATATTCAACACAATAATTGAGATTAATTGGATCAACCAACAATGGTTTGCGATATAGTTTTTTTTGCACATTTGTGGTTAACATTACGGACTTGATAAATTTCCAGGCTGATGATATCTGCTGCAAACAAACTGAAAAAACTGCATGTTAATTCACGTGCAGTGCAGCAATTTCAGTATATATAATTTTGATAATCTGGTCATATAGATTGTTTCTTGTTTGGTTGCATTTATTTTATTTTGTGTGTGTGTGTGTGTTTTTTTTTTTTTTTTTTTGGGTTGGGGGGGTAATTTTTAAGGATCTCTGCTGAACATTTCTGGCATTATGAGATGTAGAGAAGGGAATGGTGCTGGGGTGGCTATCCTTATTTCATAGTGGTATGCGATGTTATAATAGTGAATACTTATCTTTATTTAATGCATTTGTGAGATGATAACGTGAGTGATATTTACTACGATGAATTGGTAATGTGCAATGAAGGCCACTCATTGTACCAGTGAGGAAGACTACTATGATTCACATTGGGAAGGGGAGAACCAAAACTAACATCGGTTGAGTTCTATTTTACATGAACCCGAGTATGTTATTTGGGTGTTAGTATATGACTGTGTCGTATTTATGAAGTAATAAAAACCAAGGACGTAGTTGTATGACTAGAAAAATCATATTTTATAACATCCTTTTTATTTTTAATTTTTTAGGTTAAATTTATTTTTTTACTTAATGTTGAATGTTTAACATAGTTACTTCCTTTTTTTATACTTATCAAAAATATATATATAGTTCACCTTTTTTTTCCCCAAGTAATTCTATAGAGAACGTGAATCATTAGCTATGTTTGCTAGGTGCATATCTAAATAGACATGAGTTGAGGTAGTAAGAAAAGATCTAATAAAATGTAATTTTAAAAAAAATTATGACCTCAAATATAGCATAATGACGGAACATGAATGATTTATGTAGTCAACCCATAAAGTTGGAACGTAAATGATTTATGTAGTCAACCCATATAGTTGGGACTTGGGACAACATTTTGTTAAGTCATTCTATCAAACCTATTTGAACCATAGCATTTATAGGGAAGTCACTACGTACCACCAAGAGTCAAGAGGGCCAGCACATGTGAAAAAACAAGAAGGAAACATGCATCAACCTTGCCCCTAAGCTCTAATCTGTGAGCATCTGGAAGATCCCATCACATTTTGTTAGTTGTCAAAGTGACAAACCTGAAGTCCCCTTCAAACTACTATTTGACTCGAAGGGATCTAAAACGGCTGAAGCTAGATAAAGAAATATAAAGCACAATATACAAAGTAAGACTTGAAATGTATGCAAGGAGCCAAACCCTGCTCAGATTAGCTCTACAGAAATTGGCTAATGCTGTTTCCTAGGGCAAACATATGGCAACTTCAGTAAGCAACCGGCGAAAGAATTCAGATGCTCACTGAGCAAACAGTAAATAATAGTCTATTTATTATTATTATTATTATTATTATTATTTCATTTTTTCTCTTTCATGATAGAATTCAGATGCCTACTGAGCAAACAGTAAATTAATGACTGATGAAACCGTAAAATATATTAATTGTTG
This sequence comes from Cornus florida, assembly GCF_030987335.1. Taxonomy (NCBI): domain Eukaryota; kingdom Viridiplantae; phylum Streptophyta; class Magnoliopsida; order Cornales; family Cornaceae; genus Cornus; species Cornus florida. The sequence goes on from NW_026775581.1 coordinate 24,219,685, forward strand.
GCCAATCTGTGGTCCTTTTCTGTACTCAGTGAAAAGGTGATAAAATTTGAGCAGTCACTTTTTGCACATTAAGAGGTCCTAGATGTAGTCCCTCCAGTAGAAGAACGATGGATCAATGATTTTTTGCCTAAAAAATTTGACGTGTACCATTCATGTTAACTAACCATGACTGTAGCATCATATTTTTCATCAGTTAGCATTAGTACAGTGATGATAAATATTATTCATCTACTTAGATACTTCCTCCATCCCTAATTAGTAGTCTATTTTTCTCTTTTTACATATCCTAAATTAGGTGTCCTTTTTAAAATGTCAAAGCATCTTTTTATTATATTCCCATCATTATCCTTTATCTTTTTAAAAATTTCAAACTTTGTAACTATATATATTTAAATTAAAAATAACAATTTGGTAATTTTAAAAGAGGACAATGCATTAATTGCATGTCCCCTTAAAAACTCAAATTTCTAAACATGGACTTCTATTTAAGGACAGAGGTAGTAAATATTATTCATTTGCTTTTCTATAAATACATATATCTTTTTCACATGCTCATTTTTTTATGTATCGTGCAGATAGTGCATCCTGCTTACATTACCATGTTGGGACATTTACGTTCTAAAATGCTCGAAAGTTTTAAGACAGGACTTGAACAAGCATTGCACAGAGGAGAAGGGTTTGCTGCTTCAGTTCATATGTGTACTCAGTCTTCTATGCTCGAGTTCTACGAGGGATGTCAAGGTACTATAATATATATAAAATAGTGGATAGTCACGCGTGCAATTATCATGGGACTTTATATTGTTTGATTTGGTTTTGCTTCTACCCTGTTGCAATAGGGTTTTTGCGCCTGCATTCTATGTACATTGCTTTCATATAAATTTTAAGCTACTTTTGTGTGTAACGATTATAAGGTAACACAATTAACCTTTGTCTCATGCAAATTTACTTAATTAATAACTATAAATACAGAAGAAATATATATATATATATATATATATATATATATATATATATATATATAAAGGAGAGAATTGTATACAGGCTTGAATGAGATGAATCACTCATTCACAGTTCTAGTATTTATAGATAAAAAAGAGCACATACTCATATTACAAGAAATGAAATAAAATCAAATCTAAATCAAATCATATCATATTCTATAGCATAATCAAATCTCTACTAATATGGTAAGTCATTCCATAAATCGTAGTTATCATATCTGCTAACACTCCCCTTCAAGTTGTGCGTGGATATCTGAAACGCCCAACTTGGACAATGCATTCTCAAACACAATCTTACTGATGCCCTTTGTAAGAATGTCTACATGTTGCTTAGAGCTTGTGACAAATGGAGTACAAATTTGACCAGAGATGATCTTCTCTCGAATGAAGTGACGGTCCACCTCTATATGCTTAGTCCTGTCATGCTGAATAGGATTTGCTGCTATGCTAATGGCAGACTTGTCGCAGTAAAGTGAGAATGGAAACGACACTGGAAGGCACACGTCTGTTATCAAGGTTTTCAGCCATAAAAACTCACATACTCCAAGAGCCATAGCCCTATACTCTACCTCTGTATTAGATCGAGAGACAACATCCTACTTGTTACTGCTCCAAGTAACCAAGTTGCCACCAATAGTGATACAATAGCCCAAAGTTGACCTCCTATCTGAAACTGATCCTGCATAATCGACATCTATCCAAGCCTCAACACATAAGTGACTATGATTGACAAACAAAATACCACGGCCTGGACACCATTTTAAGTAGCAAAGGATCCGAATAGCTGCATCAAGGTAAAGGGTGCAGGGAGAGTGCATGAATTGATTCATGACGCTCACGATATAAGTAATGTTAGGTCGAGTCATGGATAAATAGATGAGCTTCCCAACAAATCGTTGATACTACCAACATCCGACAACAACTCCCCCTCAAAATCAGCCAACCGATGATTCTACTCAATCAGAGTATCAGCAGGACGAGTGCCAAGCTAACTAGAAGTAAAAAGCAAGTCAAGATCACACTTGCACTGAGAGATCGAAATACCATCCTTAGAGCGAGCCACCTCAATACTGAAGAAGTACCGAAAAGGACCAAGATCCTTAATCTCAAACTGACGGCCAAGATAGCTCTTAACCTCAGTAATTCCTACAGTATCATCTCCTATAAGAATAATATCATCGACATACACAATAAGAGCATTTGTCTTATCACCTGAATGACGTAAGAATAAGGTGTGATCAGCTGCGCTCTAATGGAAACCAAACTTAAGCATGGCAGTGCCAAAACGATCAGACTAAGCTCGAGGAGACTGCTTAAGGCCATACAGGGAATGACGAAAATGACAGACTATACTATAATGAGTAGGAGAACGAAAGCCTGGAGGGGGAACCATATACGCCTCCTCCTGCAAATCACCATTGAGAAAGGCATTCTTGACATCTAACTGAAATAGAGGCCAAGATCAAATCGCAGCAACAAAAAATAATACATAAATGGTATTCATTTTGGCCACAGGGGCAAAAGTCTCCTGATAATCTATGCCATAAGTCTGAGCATAACCTTTGGCAACTGACCTATCTAGATTATGCTTAACTGTAAACACCCAACAATAACCCACAACCTTTCGTCCAATACGAAGTAGAACCATGTCCCAAGTATGATTTTTCTCATGTGCTTGTAGTTCTTCTGTCATAGCATCACGCTATTGAGGTTGTGCTAGTGCATCTGCAACACTAGAAGGAAGAGGAACCGAGGGAATAGAAACAAGAAAACTTCGATAGAAGGGTGAGAGAGCACAATCAGAAACAAAATTAAAAATAGGGAAAGTGCAAGAATGTTTACCTTTCTGAAGAGCAATGGGGCGATCATCAAGCGAAATAATAACTTAAGAAGGCGGAGCTAGTGCCGAAGGTACAAAGCAGTCGATCATGGGAGTAGAAGTTTATACTTGTTATCTCCGACTATAAACCTGTGGAAAAGGAACAATTTCCACTGCCGGAGGGGTATTACGAGAAGGAATAATAGAAGAAGAAATAGGCAACGGTAGAGGAGTTGAAGACGGAACAAGGTGATCATCAATTGTATTCAATGGGAACCATTCAATTTGAGAACCAACTGAATAACTATAGTATGGTGTATGCTCAAATAAAGAAACATCCATGGATATAAACCGCTGACTACTAGGAGGATGGTAACTCCTATAACCTTTTTGAGAGTAAGAATAGCCAAAAAAACACACACTTCAAAGCCTTGGGGTTAAGCTTTGTACGAGTTTGCCCCAACTACTGAATAAAGCACACACACTCGAACACTCGCGAAGGAATAATAATAAATAAATAAATAAATAAAATGAATTTGGATGTAAGATTGAGAGTGGGGGGCTGCAAAGTTAAAAACCCTAGAAGGAGTTCTATTAATGATGTAGACAGCTTTAAGAACTGCATCTTTCCAAAATGATTAGGGAACATTTATACCAATGCAGATTGCTCTGGCTAAGTCAAGGATGTGGTGATTCTTTCTTTCAAAACAGCCATTCTGTTAAGGGATTTAACATTAGACATCTAATGTTCAATCCCAAATTCTATACATAACTGCTGTACCTCCCTATAAGTGTACTCCGTACCCTGGTCAGATCTAAATTTTTTCATGGTACAACCATATTGAGTCTGAACTATTGTCATAAATTTTTTTAAAATGGTGTACACCTTATTTTTGGTTTTCATAAAATAAACCCATATAACATAACTATGATCATCAATTAACAATACAAAATATTAAAATCTAAGGCTAGAAGTGTGATACCCCTCAACTTCGAGACATGGGTTGATCAAGCCCAAGCTCAAACCCAAGGGAAATATCAAACAATTAAAGTATTTCACAAGCATTGAGTACAAAATGAATAAGAATAAATAAATAAGCAGACAGAAAACTAAAATAAAATCCTTAAATTAAATAATAATTAAGCCTCCAAAATAAATATCCAAATCCTCGAATATCATTACAACTCGGGAATCCATCGAATGGACCCCTAATAATGCCTCAACTGAAACTGAAATAAAATCCAAAACTAAAACATGTAGAAGAGTCCTACGTAGAGTCGGAAGAGTGAATAACTATCTCTGCTCGGCAAGATCAAGCACTAAGACTGGAATTGTCGAACACTTGAAAAATAATAGTGGATCAGGCACACGAACAAGTTCTACTCTTTTACAATCCAAGCAGAGACCCGATACACGTATATATCCTAGTTAACCTAACAATATCTATTAGTCCGTATATAAGTACACACTAAAGGAACGTCACTGAACTATAGGGTTACCTCAACCTGAATAGTAGGCAACATACGAAGCACACATATAGTGGGCATGAGTACCTAGACCTACCAAGGCACATAACTCACTATATCTAGCTACACATCCCTGACAATATATGAGCCCTAACCATAGATCCTAAGACTTAAGCTCATATCATGGCTCATAACTATATATATATATATATATATATATATATATATATATATATAATCCATCCTAAAACATAAAATAAAATATCTGGTATACCATCCAACTAAATCAGTTGACCTGACATGAATATATGTAGGATTTAATATTTTAGTTAATCCACTCCATTACATATAAATAGGTAGGATTTAATGTTTTTAGTTAATCCATCCCTAATATGCACCATCCCATACTGGTGCATAAAATGCATACAATCTATAAATGATGCAACAGAATAAGTAATGCATCAAATAAACCCAGAAATAAGACATGACAAAAACCATATAGTTAATCTTGCATATAAGTAAGCAAAGATAACAATTCTAAGTAGCATGTATTTAAGTTACACAATAAGAAATTAACATGCATCTCAAATAGATTGCTTAAACCTCTATAGCATAATTAAACTATTTAACTTCAAGTATTTGATTTGAAACAGTTTAATATCATCCACATCCACTAATTAACTTTTAAGTTAATTAAGTCCCATAATTAGCATATTTAGGTATATTATGCAATCAGAAATTTATTGGGCTAATTTTAGACACACTGAGTTATTAAAATAGCCCCAAACATGGCATAAGCGAAAAATCCAAAACTTCTTACGCTGGGCAAATCGGTCGACATGTTTTTCCCTAGATGTTGACGGGAAAACACAGATGTTGATGGAAAAATAAAGATGTTGACAGGAAAACGTAGATGTTAACTAGTTTATGTAAACTGGTTGACAGAAAACATAGATGTCGACTGGTTTATGTAAACCAAACAACAGTGTGCAGACATCAACCGATTCATAAAAACCAGCTGACGTGTGCCCTAAACCGGTTGACGTAAAGACTAGGTTGTTCGTCTTTTCCGGCTCCGGCGACTCCGTCCTCCTTCATTAAGAGTACTACTGTTTTAAGTCTAGAACAACCCTAAACATTATTTAAACCTCTTATATATATATATATATATATATATATATATATATATATATATATATAACACCTTCCCTAATAATCCTTTATTATTCAAAATCATATATACATATATTTCAATATATACGTATATAAACATCATTCCATACAACTCATAAATTAATTAAATTATATATACACATATATAAATGATAATATATATATATATACACACACACACACACCTCCTTCCATCCTCAATTATTAATTAATTATATATACGCCCATTAAATACCGATGTGATACTCTATGGCTCTCAGAACACAGAGAATATCTCCTCTAGTGGTTGTTTTCAACCCTAACAGCCTTGAAATTAAATCTGAAAATTCACTGGACCCCACAGGACCTTACCGAGACCTTAAATACCACCTCATGCGCCCCTACGCACCTGCACACGTGCCGAAAGACTCTAAACGCGCCTCCACGTACCACCTAGCACTGGCAACTGACCTCATGCGTGCTTATATGCTCTCACGCACTGCCTACGCGCCTGATTCTCCTACTGGCTGACATCACACTCTGTTATTCGCTGGATGTAACTTGTCCTGTGTGCGCGTCACACCAGATCATTTTACCACACCTCCATGCATCTGCGCTGCACTATATCAATCTCTCTTTTGATCCAGCCGCATCTGAGGCTCAAATCTGTGGTACACTGAATCCCCATAGGACTGCATCACACTGGATCAATCTATTTATATTAAATTAATCATATAGCCCAGATCAGCGGTTGTACCAACTTCCATGCACACGCCCACATTAAATCATCCGCATATCATCAGGACCATCCTAGGTTCCACCGAAAGGGTTGTGTGCCGTGCCACACAGAATCCAGCTCCTTTTGTGTAACCCCCGAAACAGTTACGCTTCCAGTAATGAATAAAAATATAATATATGTATATAATACCCAAAAGTAAATTTAAAATAAATCCAATAAATTCTCTAAAAATATAAAACCAATCTAGAAAATTATAAAAAATTCCTAGAAATTCTATAAACTCTAAATAACCCTTTTGGGTCATAGATCAAGCATAACCATTCACTTTAAAAATATATACAACACCCATATATATATATATATATATGCAATTAAAATCCGATAATTCAAAAATCAAAAATCATAATTTATGCTTTTAATTGCTCCGATCTAACCATGGTTATTAATCTATACATTGATACTCAAAGTAAAATCCTTATGAGTTCTAAGAGGAAAGTTAGAGAAGAACTCGCCTGAAGGTTTCGAACCGAAATAGATGCTTCAAGCTGATTGTCTCTTCCAATTCTGGTGTCCTCTTTCCAAATCTGGCATCCCCCTTGTCAACCTTCTTTTCTTCTCTCTTTGTCTTTCTTATTTTTTTAACGTGGAAAACTTTCAACCCTAAACCTTATGTGTATAATTTATACACATTAAAATCCAAATCAAATAATATAAAATATATACACACATATTATATAATATATATATGTAGATAACCTTCCATAATTAACCATTAATTAATTAAGTCATATACATATATATATATATATATATATATATATATATATAAATTAATATATACAGATATATCCTTCCATAATAATAATTAATTAATTATATTTATATAAATATAATTAAACATATAAATAAAATTATGCAAAGATAATTATTTAAATATCTTTATAACCATGGGTCCGTATTAATTAACCCAATAAGGCTTTATCCAAGCCTAAGACCATATCCTTTGGTCCAACATTTTTTAAGCCCAATCTAATTAATTTAAACAAATAAAATAATTAAATAAACCCTTAAATTAAAATAACTAATTACATGAAGCACATAAACAAACAAGAATTTATAACTAAGTCACACCATACCAATAAAATCAACATGCCAACAATTTAATTAATAATTAAGCACACAAATAATCAATCATCATACATAATCACGAAATATAACTTAATTAAAATAAGACAATTAATCTAACACTTAATTAAATAAAATAAATCATTTAAAAATAAAATAAATGCAATTAATTCCAATTAAATCAAACAAATTATTTTTAAATAAAATAAAACTAATTAATCCCAATTAATAAATCTTTTAAAATATTGGGGTATTACATATATATACAATTACTTATAATTATATATATATATATATATATATATATATAAATTGATAAAAATTATAATAAACTATAATATTCTTATATACATATATACCCATATATATATATGCATAACTTTCCATGGGTAATATCTGTACCCATTAAGCCTCTTATGCTAGTAGTCTATGTGACTTAATTGGATGGTCCATTCCTATTATCGAAAACTATTAAAATAAAATAAAACAACTAAAAACAACCATGTAAATCATTTAATTCGTAACTAATAATTACAAGTAAACACATAACATTCAACCAATTTAACACTTATCATTTAGCACACAAAAATTAATTAAACAATTCATTTCAAATAAATACTTAAGCAATTAAATTAATTAAATAATTAAACAATTAGCCATATAAAAATTAATCAAATAAATTAAAATTAAAACAATTAAATAAATACCGAGACTATCCTTTTAAAATTAGGGGTATTACATTTTTTCCCCCTAACAAAAGGAATTCTATCCTCGGAATTCGCCCTTACCTTATTCCATTATCTCTGGAAACTGTGAGCAATTGACATCCTCCCGTTTTTACGTGGACTCAGCCTCACTATGGTGACCCCACTGGACACGCACTAATGATCTAACCTTGTTGTGAAGAATTTTTGTCCATACGGTCTATAATATGACACGGTGGCTCCACATAAGTTGCATCCGGTTGCAAATCAATCTCACCAACATCGATATATTGATACTGATCCTCGTCTCGCAGAAATTTTCACAACATGGAAACATTAAACACGTTGTGGACACGATGTAAGTGATCTAGAAGTGCGAACCGATAAGCTATAGCTCCAACTTGATCCGTAATCATAAAAGAACCGACAAACCACGGAGACAACTTCCTTTTCTTCCCAAAGTGCATTACTCCCTTCATAGGTGATCTGTATAACTCTTCTGCCTACTCTGGGCAGTGCGCATGGGATCCTTAATAAGGGCAATCTTTTCTGAGGTATTCTTAATGAATTCAGAACCCAAAAATCTACTATCTCCAACTTTCATCCAACAAATAGAAGATCTATATGGTCGACCATATAATGCCTCAAATGGTGCCATACCAATAGTCTTGTGGAAACTATTGTTATATGCAAACTCCACAAGTGGCAAATAGTCATCCTAATGACCCTTAAAATCAAAGACACAAGAATAAAACATATCCTCCATAATCTGATTAACCCACTCGGTTTGCCCATCAGTTTGAAGATGATAAGCAGTACTAAGATGCAACTTGATACCCAAAGCCTGCTGAAAACTCTTCCAAAATGCCGACACAAAGTTTGAATCCGTTTTCAATATAATAGATAACAAAATGCCATGTAACTTTACAATCTCTGTAATGTAAAGTCTTATTAACTGTTCCGAAGTGAAATTAGTGCGAATAAGCTAGAAATGAGATGATTTAGTCAACCTATGAATGATAACCCAAATAGAATTATGATCCTTAAATGAATTAGGCAATCCCTCTACAAAATTCATAGAAATGCTCTCCCATTTCCACTCTAATATAAGTAGTGGTTGTAGAGAACTTGGGTGTCTGTGATGATCAATCTTAACTATTTGGTAAGTACTACACTTAGAAACAAAGATAGCAATGCCTTTTTTCATACCTGCCCACCAAAACTGTCGCTTCATAGTTTAATACATTTTATCTCCTCCTAGATGAACAAAAAACTCAGAATGGTGAGTCCAGTTATCACATCCTTCCTCAAATTATCAACAGAAGGTACCACAAACGCTGTTTGTACCTCAAGCCTCTTTCAGTTCCAAGATGATAGAATAGAACCTCCCAAGAAGCTATCTCTATAACTTTATTAATGCACTGCTGATCTATGAGTTATGCCTTCAATACCTTGTGAATGATAGAAAGTGTAACTACCATGCAAGGTATAAAAGTATCAGACAACTCATCAACTATCTTTAAAGCATCCCACTCAATGGCGAATAATGCATATAGACTAGCATAGGGTCGACAACTGAGTGCATCTGCCACCATATTCACTTTCCCTGGATGTTACTATATAGAGAAATGATAGTCTTTCACGAACTCTAACCATCGGCGCTGTCTCATATTCAGTTCCTGCTGAGTGAACAAATACTGCAGACTCTTGTGATCACTAAATAATCTAAAGGACTTTCCCAACAGATAATGCCTCCAAATACACAAGGCAAAGACCACAGCTGCCAACTCCAAATCATGTGTCGAATAATTAAGCTCATGAGGCTTAAGCTTACGAGATCCATACGAAATTGGTCGCTCCCCCTGCATCAAAACACACTTGAGACCTTGCAAAGAAGCATTCGTGTAGACAAGATACTCTATCCCACTCTGCGATGTAGACAGAACCGGTGCAGAAGTCAACTTGCTCTTTAGCTCATCAAAAACTTTCTGACAATGTTCATCCCATACGAACCGTACATCCTTCTTAGTCAGATGAGCAAGTAGTCCTGCTATCTTCGAGAACCCCTGAATGAATCTGCGATAGTATCCTGCCAATCCTAGAAAACTCCGTATCTCCGAAGGGGTAGTAGGTTGTCCTTACTCTACCATTACTGAGACCTTGGCTGGATCCACTGTTATTCCCTTTTCAGACACTATGTGTCTCGCTGCTTAAATTCACATTTCTCAAACTTAGCAAATAACTAATGTTCACGAAATGTCTATAACACTGTGCGAAGATGTCTAGCATGATCTTCCTCTGACTTAGAATAAATCAAGATATCATTAATAAATACGATGACAAACTGATCTAAATAAACCCTAAAGATTCTGCTCATTAAATTCATGAATACTGCTGGTGCGTTAGTCAAACCAAAAGGCATGACACGGAACTCATAAGAACCATATCTAATGAGAAACGTTGTCTTAGGAACATCTTGCTCCCTAACCCGAAGTTGATGATATCCAGAATGCAAATCAATCTTAGAGAAATAAGTAGCTCCCTTCAATTGATCAAAAGGACCATCAATCATAGCCAAAGGGTACTAATTACGAATAGTAACCTTATTCAACTCCCTGTAATCTATACATAGGCGAAGTGATCAATCCTTCTTCTTCACAAACAAAACTGGTGCTCACCAAGGTGAAATACTCCTACGAATAAAACCCTGACTGAGTAATTACTGAATCTGATACCTTAGTTCGAGCATCTCCACTGGTCTCATCCTGTATGGTGCCCTAACAATAGGCACAATGCCTGGAGCTAAGTCAATCACGAAGTCTGTCTCTCAACTTGGTGGCAACCTTAGAATTTCTTAGAAAACATTCAAAAATTCCTGTATAATTGGTATACCATCCAATGATACAGTAACCTCCTCCTCGATCTCCTCTTTAATGTAAAACAAATACGTGCTAGAAACCCCATTAAAACGTGGCATAGCGACGACGTACATACCCTAACCAGGTTTAGTGAAAATAATTGACCTATCATAATAATTAACTTGGGTATGGTAATGAGATAACCAATCCATCCCAAGTATCATGTTATAAGAATGCATGTCCAAGACTAATAGATTGGCTAAAAATTTAAGTCTACCAATATCTAGTGTCGCAGGCTCATCGCTCTCACATAAAATAGCGGTACGCCTATAGGTGTAAAAATACTATGTGGTCAATCACATACTTGTGTTACAAATTAAACTATAAACACTAGTTTTTGAATACTCCGTAGAGCAAAACACATATAGTATATAATGCACTATAAAATCTACTCATATTTAGGATATCACTCTTTCTTGGGAATCCTTTCTTAAAAATCAAACTTACAGAATTGATTACCATAAGTTTCTTTTATAAATTTATGGGTAACCGTCTCGTATCCACACAATGTAGTTATAAGCAAAATTTGTTTACCTGCCCAAATACCAATCAATCCTTTATGATACTCCTTTATTATCACAACATACACTTTCCAATATGGTTTAGTAAACCCATTATGCAAATACCACAAAATGCTCTTATGAAATAAAACAGAGATATGAAAATCACCAGTTCACTTTATTAAGAACTTCTTTGAATCATAAACTTCCAAAAAAATAATTATCATATAATCTTTAAAGGTAAAATAATACTAGTATACGTGAGTTAACATTACCACACTTCTAACAATACTCCCACTACTACTAGTACTAATTATAACTCCTAAAAGAGCATTCCTCCTTGTGATTCGGTACCCTCCTTCTTAGATGGCCTGGTATCTCCTCATTTAGGACACTGCCTAGAAGTGTGGCCAAGCTCTCCACACTTATAAAAACTACCCTTGAAGGTACTAAATTGCTCTCTCAGTTGTTTAGCCTGTGGCTGACCTTGTCCTTCTTGTAGTCCCCCATTTTACTATCCCCACCCAGGACATTCTTTAGCTGTATGCCCATAATCTCCACAGGAAAAGCAATGACCCTTAAACATATTCTGAACCATTGGTATTGCTACTAGTGTCTGCTGAATATGCGGTTGATTCTGAAGTGTAATTGTTATGCCTATTGCTACAGCCTGAGCAATGATGTAAACTAACTGAGGAGAATACTCTTGATCCCTGCCCTGAGTGTGGCCCCGATCCTGAGACTCTTGAGTCTGTTATACTTCCTCCTACTCGATCTGCAACTGACCATCTTCCTCATACTCCACCTCCTGAAACCTAGGCAGTTGTTGTCCTTCCTCCATTTGTTGACGCCGTAGGGAATCCTGCTACCAACGTGCCGTTCCCCTTCGCTGCTTATTTCTCTGATTGTCCTGGCTTCTTTTAGCGTTAACCATTTTGTTAACATCGAAAGATAGACATTAGTACGATTTAAGTGGACCGTAAAGGAATACAACAAATCCTAAATAAAAGAATACGTTATGCCGAAGTCTTACACGAAAGAATCCTAGAGACACTTGAACCTGGAGTGCTCTGATACTAACCTTGATACCCCTCGACTCCGAGACATGGGTTGATCAGGCCTAAGCCCAAACCCAAGGAAAATATCAAACAATTAAAGTATTTAACAGGCATTAAGTACAAAAAGAATAAGAATAAATAAATAAGCAGAAAGAAAACTAAAATAAAATCCTTAAATTAAATAATAATTAAGCCTTTAAAATAAAGATCCAAATCCTCGAATATCATTACAACTCATGAATCCATCGAATGGATCCCTAATAATGCCTTAACTAAACTGAAATAAAATCCAAAACTAAAACATGCAGAAAAGTCCTATGTAGAGTCGGAAGAGTGAATAACTATCTCTGCTTGGCATAATCAAGCGTTAAGACTGGAACTGTCAAACACCTAAAAAATAAAAGTAGGCTAGGCCTACGAATAATTTCTACTCTACTACAATCCAAGCAGAGATCAGATACACGTATATATCCTTGTCAACACAACAATATCTAATAGTCCGTATATAAGTACACACTAAAGGAAACTCACTAGACTATAGGGTTGCCTTTACTAGAATAGTAGGCAACATACAAAACGCATATACAGTGGGCATGAGTACCTAGACCTACCAGGGCACACAACTATACTATAGATAGTTACACATCCCTGGCAATATATGTGCCCTAACCATAGATCCTAAGATTCAAGCTCAAATCATGGCTCGTAACTATATATATATATATATATATATATATATAATTTATCCTAAAACAAAAAATAAAATATCCGTTATGCCATCCAACTGAATCAGTTGACCTGACATGAATATATGTAGGATTTAACATTTTAGTTAATCTACTACGTCATATATAAATAGGTAGGATTTAATATTTTTAGTTAATCCATCCCTAATATGCTACTATCCCGTACTAGTGCATAAAATGCATACAATCAATAAATAATGCAATAGAATAAGTAGTGCATCAAATAAATCCAGAAATAAGACATGATAAAAACCATATAGCTAATCTTGCATATAAGTAAGCAAAGATAACAATTCTAAGTAGCCTGCATTTAATTTACACAATAAGAAATTAACATATATCTCAAATAGATTGCTTAAATCTCAATAGTATAATTAAACTATTTAACTTCAAGTATTTAATTTAAAATAGTTTAACATCATCCACATCCACTAACTAACTTTTAAGTTAATTAAATCCCATAATTAGCATATTTAGGTATATTATGCAATCAGTAATTTATTAGGCTAATTTTAGACACATTGAGTTATTAAAATAGCCCTAAACACGCCCTAAGCGAAAAATCCAAAAATTCTTATGCTGGGCAAATCGGTCGACATGTTTTTCCCTAGATGTTGACGGGAAAACGTAGGTGTTGACAGGAAAACATAGATGTTGACTGGTTTATATAAACCGGTTGACAGAAAATATAGATGTCGACTGGTTTATGTAAACCGGTCGACGGAAAATGTGCAGATGTCGATTTATTCATGAAAATCGGTCGACGTGTGCCTTGAACCGTTCAACGTAAAAATTGGGCTATTCGTCTTCTCCGGCTCCGGTGACTCTGTCCTCCTCCGTTAAGGGTACTAAGGCTATTGTTTTAAGTCAGAACAACCCAAAACATTATTTACACCTCTTATGCATAATTTAAATAAATTATATTCAAGAATCATGTAAGAAATTCCAAAAGCCAACAGTTTATATAAACACAAAATACATACTATAATTTATCAAATTTAGCATGCAAAACAGTTTATTAATTTTAATTAATTATCCTGAAGTTATCCTAGGCATGTATAGAACACAAGTCTAAGGGAAAGAGATAGAAGCAAAACTTGCCTCTAAGATTTCGGATTGAAATCTCTCTTCTTCATCCTAGTTCTCTGGCAACTCTTGGCTGCTTTCAACTCCACTGTTGTCCTTGGTTCAACCCACAAACAACACCTCTCCTTGGTTCTGCCTTGGTTCTGCCTTGGTTTTTGGCCAATCTTTTCTTTCTTCCTCTCTCCGTTCTCTCAGAACTCTCTGCCTCCTTATTATGTGAATGGGGTTTTTATGAAACCCTTTGGCAGACATATAGTTATATATATATACTGCATAAACTAACCCTAATCCTTCTTATAATCCAATTATGCTAACTTAACAAAAAAAGAAAAGAAAAATAAACATAAGCATAAATACCTATAAATTAATCCGCTAAGTGACATATAAGTATATATACAATTACTTATAATTATATATATATAAATTGATAAAAATTATAATAAAATATAATCTCCTTATATACATATATACCCATATATATATATATGTATGTATGCATAACTTTTCATGGGTAATATCTGTACCCATTAAGCCTTATATCCAAGTAGTCCATGTGACTCAATTGGATGGTCCATTCCTATTATCCAAAACCATTAAAATAAAATAGAAAAAAATAAAAACAACCATTTAAATCATTTAATTCGTAACTAATAATTACAAATAAGCACCTAACATTCAACCAATTTAACACTCATCATTTAGCACACAAAAATCAATTAAACAATTCATTTCAAATAAATACTTAAGCAATTAAATCAATTAAATAATTAAACAATTAGCCATATAAACAATTAATCAAATAAATTGAAATTAATACAATTAAATAAATACCGAGACTGTCCTTTTAAAATTAGGGGTATTACAAGAAGTAATTGGGTAAGGACCCTACACATGTGAATGAACACGTTCAAAAGGTGTTAATATAGATTTATTACTACTAGTAGGATAATTGGAACAAACATGTTTAGCCAGGTGATACGTCTCACAGGATAAATCTTAAACTGTCATGTTAACAAATAAGGAAGGAAACAAATATTTTAAATAACGGAAAGAAATATGTCTTAAATACATGTGCCAACGTATAAGTTGAGCTTTATTAGATGAAACAGAGTTTGATAATGAAATTGAATGTGCTTGAGGTGATAATAGAACATCCAACAGGTATAGGCTATCCATTTCACGCCCACTGCCAATCGTTCGTTTCGATACCAGATCCAAAAAAATACAGTGAGAGGGAAAAACGTTACACTATAATTTAATTGTTTAGTAATGCTAGTACAAAAAATAAGATTTTTAGTCAACTGTGGAACAAGAAGTGCATTTAACATAGTTAATGAAGGAGTAACTGATATGTGACCTTTCCCAATAATGGAAGATGGAGAGCCATCCGTAAGGCATACCTTGCAATGGCCAAAGCAGATAGTATAAGATTAGAAGAATAAAGACATATCAATCATACTGTTTGAAGTACCAGAATCAATGATCCATGGTATCGAAGATGCAAATACAGTATGTGCAAATGCAATAGTACCTGAGTTGGCATAAGTAGAGGTTGGGTAAGATGATGCCTCCATTTGATTTGAATAATTGTTTGAACTTGTCCAAATCAGCTTGAGTCAAGCTAAATATGGTAGAAGATATAGAGGCAGAGTTGTCAGGAGTTGACAATGAGACTGGTTGTGTAACAGAATGTGCAGAGGATCGAGGCTATTGTTTCTATTGCAATGGGCGTCCATGTAGTGCATACCAACGAGATTTGATGTGACCAATTTTTGCACAATAGTCACATCTCTCACGTTGTCGTCATAGAGGAAGACCGGTGGTAGAATTCTGAACAAACTTGGATGGTGCAGTTCTTGAAAGGTTGGGAACCTAAATTGCCATAGCAAAATGATCAACAGAAGTAACACTTAATGGATGATTCTGATGGCTTATATCTAACAACACATGGGAATGTGCATCCTCAATAGTAGGGAATGAAGATAAGCCCAATAAATGAACATGAGCGTACTCAAACTCGTCGTTCAACCCAGCAAAAAACAGAAACACTCGATTCTTTTCCACAATCCCTACATATAAAACTATATCATCTGGATCCTTTCAAGAGTGGAAGAAATCATAATATGACATCTCTTCCAAAATAGCACGCAGCTTGGCGATATAACCTAAAACTATCAAGTCACCCTGAGAAATCCTGGTGATGTTTTGCCCCAACTGAAAAATCCGTGCATTATTCTGCCTCTGAGAATAAGTGTGTTGAACTAAATCCCAGATCTACTTAGCAGTTTTCATAAACATATAACCAATGGCTATGTTTGGCTGTATCAAATTGACTAGCTAAGATATAACCATATCGTTATCTGCAAACTAATGTGGATATGCCCTCTCTGACTCAAATGGCTCTTTCTCAGAACCAGTAATATAGCCAATCTTTCTTTGCCACTAATAAACATCTTGGCAGACTGTGCCCAAGTTAAATAGTTGGAGCCATCTAACTTCACTGTGGTGATTTGAAATCCTGGATTTTCTAATGAGTTGATGGAAAAAATGGCACCACTACCCACAAAACTTGAGCCAAGAAAATCAACAGTCGAGGACCCTAAATCTGCCATAATCTATCACACAACATTTAACAACTCCAAAAACACCACAAATTCTATTAATAAATCAAAATGTCTCCTTAAACCATAAATAATAACAATGTTTCCTTAGACCATTCCCGAAAAGTGCAAATACAGACTTTTTTTAAGGAACGCTGCCCACTTACATATAGACAGACAACCTCATTCTTAATATCTAGAACCTCTCTGTAGACTCAACCAAACCCTCTCTAGGTGTTGGAGACCAACGATCTCAATTTACCCAACCCAAGAAGAGTAAAAAAGAATTTGTAAAACTTAAAAATACATATTTTTGATCACAAAACAAGAATACATAAAAACATATGTAGGCAATATCACACGATGTCACAAACAACCTAAGATGACTGTCGCACAAATATCAAGGCTGATAAAAGGTGTGGAAAGGTGTTAGCTCTGATACTAAGAAGAAATATAAAAAGAAGAAAAAAGTTGAGAATTGTGTAAAGGCTTGAATAAGATGAATCACTCATTCACAGCTCTAGTATCTATAAATAAAAAAGAGCACATGCTCATATTATAATAAATAAAATAAAATAAGATCTGAATCAAATCATAGCATATTTTATTACTTATTCTATAGCATAAATCTCTACTAATATGGTAAGTCATTCCATAACCGTGGCTATCATATCTGCTAACAAATACTTAGTATTATAATAATTTAAACCCTTCACAACTAAATTCCCCCTACTCCAACCCTTTTAAACAAAGAAAGGAGAGGAGGGAAGGGGGTAAGAGGTTCTTGTCTTTAAATTTGGTGCGAAATGTATAAAGTTTTAAGGTTCCTATAGAATATTATCATTGGAATTTTGCTTAGCCTATCTAGAAGATTTTGAAGCTTTAACAAGCTAAGTAGCTCCAATGCTTTATAAGAAGAGCTGTGCTCATATTAAAGATCATATAAGACGCAAAAATCTATTGTTGTCTTCCATATGTAGGTCACACGTTTAAGCCTTAATGGATTCCTTTTGCTAGTAAATCTGATGGATTCCCTGTTAAAGGAAATGAAATAGTAATGCACAAATGAATTATGGAATATATATCAATATTATTGAATCACATTTTCTCTATTTTTCGTGTAACATGCGGCTTTAGGCCTCTTGTTTTTCAAAAATTTTATTGTTATTTAATATTCCATTCTTAAAATCTATACTACCCAAACCTACTATACTCTATGGTTGATGCCTTTGAATTGACTAATTTTTTTATTGCTTGAAATTAGGATCTCATATACGCATGATTTTATACTTCTTGTACTTTCCATTGTAAGCAACCTATGCATTTTTTTTTATTCTGATGAAAACACCAACTAAATATACTTTGTAACTCTATTGGGATTTGATAAAATAATTTACTAATGAAAGTTATTCAAGATGTGAGTGCACATTTAATGTTTAAGAATGTATACTTTTTCAATTTGATAAGAATGGCTAATATGGTGATGATTATAAACTTTTGTTACTTCTCCTAATTCCAAAACTAACGAGATAAGTGAAACTTAATGATTTGCTATTATATAATATCAATTAATAAATGATAGTTCCAGGCCTAGTTAGTAAATTCGCCAACACTACGCCAATTATTCCCATACGTACCTAAGCATTTTATTCTTTCTAAGCGTACAAAACTTTATTCTTACACTCACTTACTCCCAAAACTTCTCAACTCCTACGAACCTACATGTTTTATTTGTACTAAACACCACTTCGTATAAATGTACTAAACTTAACTACGCATTTTATACACCCTTGACTTTATGCACTCACTTACTCCTAAAACTTCTCAACTTCACTTTTGAAGTTGGTGTTGACTCCTTACAAACATTTTCCCCAATCGACGGTTAGGATACATTACAATCATTGGTTAAGGTTTAGTTACTACAACTCTCCACTTAAATTTTATTCTCTCAACTTCACTTTTAGAGTTTGGGTCCATATATATATAGACCTCTTTGGTTAGGATACATTACAATCTATAGTTAAAGTTTAGTTAATACAACTCTCTACCTAAATATATACATATTTGCAAACTTACTACACTTCTGAAATCTTCTAGAATTTACCAATTTCTACAAACTCTTCAATGATGTAGAATCCTCTATCTCTCGACAACACTCCATACTTTCTTATTATTTTTAGCCTTTTATATTGTTGAAATGAAACATACAAGGCATAAGAGAAGAAAAATTATATATTTCTTATCGAATTTTTAATAACAATTTCTTAAACAACAAAATAAGTGTTATACTCAAACTATTAGTCCGCGAAAGTGTGCGAAACACAAAAATCCAACAAAACAGTCACATACAAACACAAGATATATAGGGTTCAGCCAAAATCAGCATACGACCATGGATAAGAAAAGATTCCACTATGATTCGTAGATATATTACAACAATAGAGTAACAACACCATATACATACCTTTTTACTATGTACCACTCCACGAGCTTAATCCTTCGCTATCAGTGACACCAGTGTTTTTCCTACTTTATCAACTCATAAACTACCTCTACCCATCAACTCCCTTATGAGACTACATCTCTCTCAATCTTATAAGTCTCAACCTACAACATATGTACCCATTTATAGAGTTATAGACATGATTCCTTGTTCGACAAGGATTACAATTCCTTAGAAGCCAAAACTTGCCAACTAAGAAATTACCTAATTGAATATAACTCTAAAAAAAGAATCCTAATTAGAATAAGAATTTGAGACACAATTTCCAACAATATCCACCTTGGTTAAAATTCTATCCAGGTACTCCTTTTGCTGTCACGGCAGTGATGAAAACAATTCTGTTGCAGCTTCAATCTTGACGATCCTTCTGCAAAACTCCGATTGCCCACACTCTACGCTGCCCGATCAGTTAAACCTCTAAGGCTCCAACTTGAGTACTCGAGCTCCTTGCTATATAACCATGCTAATTGACTTCACCTACAACTGAAGCATGTTGCAGTACATGTTGAGACTTCTTATATTTTTTGGATCTCCTTCACCTTTGGCTCTGATACAAATTTGTTGGGCAGCGGAAGCATGTGAAACACAAAGAAAGCCAACAAAGCAATCACATACAAACATAAGATATACATGGCTCAACCAAAATCGGCCTACGTCCTTAGATGAGAAGAGATTCCACTATGATTTGTAGATATATTACAATAATAGAGTAATAACACCATATACATGCTCTTTTACCATGTACCACTCCACGAGCCTAATCCCTCGTTATCAGTGTCACCGGTGTTTTTCCTCGTTTATTAACTTATAAACTACCTCTACCCATCAACTCCCTCATGAGGCTACATCTCTCTCAATCTCATAAGTCTCAACCCACATATGTACCCATTTATAGAGTTATAAACATAATTCCTTGTTGGACAAGGATTACAATTCCTTAGAGGCCAAAACATCCTAAATAAGAAATTACCTAATAGCATGCAACTCAAAAATAGAATCCTAATTAGAATAGGAATTTGAGATTCAATTTTCAACAATCTCCACTTTGGCTAAAATTCCATCCAGCTACTCCTTTCACCACCTCCACATGCCCCTAAGGGCCTCAACAACTGCAAGTACCAATCAAGTGTAGACAATGTCTAAACTTAAGTGTAAGAATGACCTTAGTCATCATATCTGCTGGATACGACCCTGGGAGATAGTTAAGAAGCTTAAGGGCCAGAAAATTGTGGGTTATAAATGGGTTTTCAAGAAAAAGGAAGATCATGTTTGCTTACTGAAGAAGTCCTTGTATAGGCTAAAGCAGTCTCCTAGACAGAGGTACAAGCGATTTGACACCTTTATGGTTAGGATCGCTAGTGTAGGAGTAAGTTTGACAGTTGTGTGTATCACATGAAGCTCTCAGATGGTTCGTATTTGTACTTGTTGCTGTATGTTGATGATATGTCGATGGCTTACAAGAACATGTCTGAAATCAACATGTTGAAGGCTCAGCTTATTTGTGAATTTGAGATGAAGGATCTTGGTGCTGCAAAGAGGATATTGGGAATGGAAATTCATAGGGACAGAGAAGCGGGCAGATTATATTTGTCATGAAAGAAATACATAGGGAAGGTGCTGGAACACTTCGGTATACAGGTATAAAAACCTATGAATACTCCATTGGCTGCCCATTTTAGACTTTTAGCACGATTGTCACCAAAGACCTAGGAGGAGGTAAAGCGCATGTCTCCTGTTCCTTATGCTAGTGCAGTTGGTAGCCTTATGTATGCTATGGTGTACACTAGACTAGACATTTTAGATGCAGTTAGTGTAATAAGCAAATACATGGATAAACCTAGGAAAGTCCATTGACAGGCCATGAAGTGGATATTACAATACTTGCGAGGCAATGCAAATGTTGGGTTAGTCTATGACAGAGGTAGTGACACGTGTGGGAGTGTTGTTGGATATGTTGATTCGGATTATGCTGGAGATCTTGATAAGAAGAGGTCCTTGACAGGGTATGTCTTCATTCTTTATAGGAGTGTGATTAGTTGGAAAGTGACTTTGCAGCCCGTAGTTGCATTGTTTATTACTGAGGCTGAGTATATGGCAGCTACAGGGTAGTGAAGGAAACTATATGACTGAGAGGCTTGGTTGGTGATTTGGGCTTGCAACAGGACGATTTGACTATGTTTTACGACAGCCAGAGTGCTATACATTTGATTAAAAATTAGATATTCTATAAGAGGACCAAGCACATTGATGTTAGGTTTCACTTCATCAGAGATGTGGTTGCACAGGGTGCCATTGCAGTGAGGAAGATTGGGACAGCAGAGAATCTGGCAGATATGATGACTAAGGTCATTCCTACACTAAAGTTCAGACATTTTCTGGACTTGATTGGTACTTGTAGTTACTGAGGCCCTTAGGGGCATATTGATGTAGCGAAACGAGTAGTTAGATGGAATTTTAGCCAAGGTGGAGATTATTGGAAATTATGTCTCAAATTCCTATTCTAATTAAGATTATATTTTAGAGTTGTATTCTATTAGGTAATTTCTTATTTAGTAAGTTTTGGCCTTTAAGGAATTATAATCCTTGTCTAACAAGGAATTATGTTTGTAACTCTATAAATGGGAACATATGTTGTGTGTTGAGACTTATGAGATTGAGAGAGATATAGTCTCATGAGGGAGTTGATGGGTAAAGGTAGTTTTTGAGTTGAAAAAGTAGGAAAAACACCGGTGACATTACTAGCGAAGGATTAGGCTCGTGGAGTGGTACATGGTAGAAAGGCATATATATGGTGTTGTTACTCTATTATTGTAATATATCTACGAATCATAGTGGAATCTCTTCTCATCCATGGACGTAGGCAGATTTTGGCTCAACCATGTATATCTTGTGTTTGTGTGTGATTACTTTATTGGTTTTCTTTGCAAAGCCCTAATACCAATTTGTTGGGGCAGTAGAAGCGCACGAAATAAACTAGTATTAGAGCTTTCGTTCGAAGCAGGGAAGTTATCCAAGTTTATAGAAATCAAGAAGTTTAACGGCCAAAAAGATTTCAACCTGTAGTGGGTTAGGATGCAGGCTTTGTTGGTTCAACAAGGGTTATCTAAAATGTTGAAGGTGAAAGATGCACTGCTAGAAAAGATCAAGGACAAAGATGAGATTATGGAGAAAACACACAGTACGATTTTGTTGTGCTTGAGTAATGAGGTTTTGAAAGAGATGGAGGGAGAGAGACTCTGGAATCCATACTGAAAGAGAGTGAGGGGTTGAAATCTTGTAATCTCCAATTTTACACATAGTGAAAACTTTCTCCGGATCCAGACCGTGGGCGTAGGCTGTTACCAAACCATGTACAAATCTTTGTGTTCTTTGCGTGGTATGTTTATTTTTCTGCCGTGATTCTTGATTTTACTTTGGTTCGTTGCTATAACGAATTTTTGTTATTCATGCGCTTCCGCTGCCCCCAACAAATTGGTATCAAAGCAATCACACACAAACACAAGATATACATGGTTCAGCCAAAATCAGACTACGTCCATGAATAAGAAGAGATTCCACTATGATTCATTGATATATTACAACAATAGAGTAACAACACCATATACATACCTTTTTTCCATGTACCACTCCATGAGCCTAATCCCTCGCTATTAGTGTTACCGGTGTTTTTCCTACTTTATCAACTCATAAACTACCTCAACCCATCAACTCCCTCACGAGATTACATCTCTCTTAATCTCATAAGTCTCAACCCACAACATATGTACCTATTTATAGAGTTACAAATATAATTCTTTGTTCCACAAGATTTATAATTTCTTATAGGCCAAAACTTGCCAAATAAGAAATTACCTTATAGAAGGCAACTCTAAAATAGAATCCTAATTAGAATAGGAATTTGAGATACAATTTCCAACACAAACAATTTGTTTTTTTTCATTTTTGTTTTTTTATGACAATTTTTTAAATGTTTTTTAAATAAGAAAGGCAAATAAAATCCATATGTTTACAGACACATATTTCACCGTATTTTTACTAACTATGGTTTCAGGAGTATAATTTACATTTTTTGGTAATGCAATACTTGAGTAAATATATGCATTGAAGATAGTAGAATTAAATTATACGGATTTTACTGTTTTAACTATTTGAGAATGGCTGATTTTTGGTAATCATGTTTCATTTTGTTTCTTCTTTTATTATTATTATTATTATTATTATTATTATTATTTATTTTAGCAATCTTTTGGAATTAATTTAAAAGTATAATAATTTCCAAAATTGATAGTTATGTTAATAAAATGAAACAAGAACCCCTTTATATTTATATTTTCAAATTTTTTTTTTTGTTTGATTTTTAAATTGTAGTAGGATAGTTAACATTTAATTATAGACTTGTGCCTTAACTTAATTGATGGTCAATTTCTCCCCCAATTTCAGATGCTGCCATACGACAAGCTAATTGGGATGCTTCAAAAGTGGGGGAAAAACTTTATCATGATATTGAGGCACATGCGTTATCTGTTCGTAGTGCGAAGTTGTCAGAAATAGTAGCCAACTTCGAGGTAATTTCATGGTTGTGGTGCATCTCATTGGTGTTCTAATAGGGCTTCCTTTTTCTTTCTTTTTTTCTTCTTTGTTTTTAGATCATTTTTTTTTTTTTTTCCAAAAAAGGAATCTTAGTTCATTTTGTATGTAACTCAATTGGAATCTTTTTAACTTGCAGAAACAACTTACCGAAGCTCTGACTGAACCTGTAGAATCCCTCTTCGAAGCTGGAGGAAAAGACACCTGGGCATCAATAAGAAAGCTTCTAAAACGCGAGACTGAGGCTGCCACATCAGGTTTTTTAACTGCTACCGCCAGTTTTGAATTAAAGCAAGCAACAATTGACAGATTGTTGCAAAATTTGAGGGACTCCGCTAGAAGTATGGTGGAGAAAAAGGCAAGAGAGGAAGCACGGAAAGTTCTGATCCGCATGAAGTATAGGTAGCCAATTTAATGGTGGAATGTTTTATAATTGGTCTTTTTGTCATTTTGGTGCTTATAGCTTCGGAACATCTCCAGGTTCTCAACTGATTTCCACTTTGACTCAAAGCCGACTAAGAAGGAAGACATTATAACAAAAGCGAAGGTCGCACGCTCTGCGGTAATCTGCAAAGATCTATCATGATGGGAGTTAGTATTACTTGTATGTGCATAATTTGGCAGTTCCTAAATGGTGTATTTTATCATTATGTTGCAGTCTCTGAAGCTTTTATCTGTTTTGGCTGCAATACAATTGGATGAGGAATCTGATGAGATACAATTGGATGAGGAATCCGATGGAACAGTGGCTGTTCCTTCTACCCAAGATAGGAGCATTGGAGCTTCTGCAGATCCTCTTGCTTCAAGCACGTGGAAGAAGGTAGTTATAAGTATATAATGCTGGTAATTTTGTATTATATGTAATTTTTTGAACTGATTCCTCATGAAGGAAGAACTTTTATCTAGGTCCCTCCAAAAAATACTCTGATTACGCCAATGCAGTGCAAGTCTCTGTGGAGGCAGTTTAGGGCAGAAACTGATCCTACTGTCGATCGAGCAATTTTTGAACTGGTATATAATTATACATTGTGCTCTTTCATAAATTTGTTTCTCTTTTATAAGTTCTTGTCTTGCAATTTATTCCATAAATGTGGTGTCATTCATAGAATTTGAAAGAAAGTGGTCTCTTTGTTTATTTGGAATTAAAATTATGCTCATCAATGAATAAATGAGGATTAAAGAGATCATTCATTATAATTAATTTTCTTAAATAATTGAATCAACTCCTTATAAACTTTGAAGCAATATTACATGTTAGATTTACTATACTAAAAACTGCATTGTCTTGGTAAAAAAAGTGACTTCTTCCGAAGAATATTGAAGTTTGTTAAAAGGAATAGTAGACCTGAAGGATTTACTGGAAAAAGAAAAAGAAAAAAAAAAAAGAAAGAAAGAAAAAGAAGAAGAAGAAAGAATAGCAGTCTTGAGACTCAAGGTTGCACGTGTGAAGGTATGAGACTCAAATAGTTTGAGATCCCATGTACAAAATTTGAATCAGAAGCTTGATTATATACACTTTCTGTTCATACTTTATTCTTCTTGTGTTGATACACCAATTTATATTTTCAGCATGTTTTGTTTTTGTTTCCATATTCTTATCCTTTCAATGGTTAATGTTGGTGAATGAACCTCTCCAATGGCCTCTCAAACTCAAAATATAATAAGTAGATGAAAATAAGACACTCCAGCCTCTCAAAAAACTTCTCATATTTTGAGATTGTCAAAAGTGTTGCCAAATATAGTAGCCCTCAAATGGCCTCTCAAACTCAAAATATTACAGGTGAATGAAAATAAAGCACTCTAATGGGGGCTCTCAAAAGACCTCTCATATTTTGAGATTGTCAAAAGTTGCTAAAATGAACATAAGGCACTCCAATGGGCTCTCAAAACATGGAATGGTTGTGGTGTCAAAAAATAACATTTTGAATGAAATGCTCTATTGGAGCATAATTACAAAAATATAGCATTTTGATACTGTACCTCTCAAAATATAGATTTAGCTAGTATAAAAATATAACATTTTGCATTGGAGATGCCCTCCATACATGATCCTTTAATGATATATGCCGGTAAGGCACTAATCTGGCATTCTGATGTATTGTATTTCTCATTCTTTTCAGGAGGATCGCGAGGCCACTCCTCCAAAGGTCAATATTGTGTTGATACACCAATTTATTTTTTCAGCATGTATTGTTTTTATTTCCATATTCTTATCCTTTCAATGGTCAATATTGGTGAATGAACATCTCTAATGGCCTCTCAAATGGCTTTTCAAACTCAAAATATAATAAGTAGATGAAAATAAGACACTCCAATGGCCTCTGAAGACATTTCTATTTTGAGATTGTCAAAAGTGTTGCCTAATATAGCAGCTCTCAAATGGCCTCTCAAACTCAAAATATAGCAGCTGGATGAAAATAAGACACTCTAACAGGAGGCTCTCAAAAGACTCTCATATTTTGAGATTGTCAAAATTTGCTAAAATAAAAATAAGACACTTCAATGGGATCTCAAAACTTGGAATGGTTATGTTAAAAAATAATATTTTGAATGAAATGCTCCATTGGAGCATAACTACATCTATTGGAGCATAACTACAAAAATATAGCATTTTGACACTATACCTCATCTCAAAATATAGATTTAGCTAGTATGAAAATATAGCATTTTGCATTGGAGATGCCCTCCATACATGATCCTTTAATGATATATGCCTGTAAGATACTAAATTGGCATTATGATGCATTGTACTTCTCATTCTTTTTTGAAGGATCCCAAGCCCACTCCTCCAAATGATTACACTCTATTGGATATTGCGGTTGGGGCTGCGGTTGGGGCTGCGGTTGGCGTTCCGGTTGGGTTTGCGGTTGGGGCTGGGGTTGCGGTTGGGGCTGCGGTTGGGGCTACAGTTGGGGCACTAGGTTACATCATGTCATAAAACCTATATATACTACTTAATGTTGGTCTTGATGATGGACTTGAAAAAATATATTAATAATATACCTTTTGCTCCTTCTATATTTCTTCTATTGTCTCTTCAAATTACTCTTTATATATAAATATAAATATATATATATATATATATATATATATATTTATTTATTTATAAGACGTTATCAGTGTGACGGCCTTAGATTTTTCAATCCAGTGTGACCAGTGATGACCCGAAGGATGATCCGATAATGGATCCGGAATACGGAAGCGAAAATAGAAAACAAAGTCTATGGGGATATTCGGTATCCCTAAGACATAAACATAGCTTCCCATGAAGCCACGAAACAAAAAGAAAATGAATGCAGAAGTAAAACGGTGAAAATAGACCAAGTATGCCCCCAAGGGTAAAATGGTCATTTCACATGAAAACAAGGTCTCAAGAGATATACGTCATCTCTAAGACACAAACATAGCTTCCCATGAAGCCACGGAACTTAAAAGAAAACAAAAATGCAGAAGCGACATTTTAAAAATGGACAAGTTTAGCCCTAGGGGCAAAATAGTAATTTCCAAAAGTTATGGGTGCTACCGAGCACACCATTGGATAGATAGTGAAAAATTAACGAACATAGGCTTAAGAATCACTTGAGTTGTAGTCTGGACAGAAGAGAAAAGTTGAAACAAAGTTTTGACATTGTCGCGACCGTGAATAGGATTTTGACAGCAGTGAATAATGCTGGGCAAAAAAATGCTAAAATAATGTGCCGTTTTGGGGCACCAAACGACATTTTTTGGAAAAAAAAACACGAAAAAGAAACCCCCCTTAAAATAATTTTTGATGTGAAAACCCCAAAATACCCCTTAGATCAGACTTTTTCCCGAAAAAGTACTTATACCAGAAAATCAGTTTTGACATATGGTTTTCAAGACCGAGACGACATTGTTTGGAAAAACACAAAGAAGAAACCCCCTCTCAAATCACATTTTCTATGTGATCATGTCAAGTCCGGAATTTATTTTTCAAGCAAAAGCCCCAAAATGCCCTTAAATCAGATTTTGCCAAAGAAATGGAAAATGAGTCCAAAGGATGCTCAATTCATAAAATAAGGTGTTGTGTGCCAAAGTGAACGTACACTGATAAGTGCCAAATATTTCATATTCAAGTGCACTAAATTGCATATCTTAGTCCATTTTTGTATTGATGTTGTATACCTTATATGCGTTTTTGTGTTTTTCTTATTTTGAGGTGCTTAGCCTGAAAATGCAATAAAGACCATTAATTTCGGACCATACAAATAGCGCTTTCACACAAAAGTTCCAAACGCCATTCTGATGATCATTTTGGGTGTTTAGGGCCTTATGGAGCTTAAGTTTCTAATTAGGGAATTTTTTGAGCTCAGCCGGACCTCCATTCTACCAAAATGAAAAAACAGTCCCTGGCCATTTTCGCGTCCCAATGCAAGATACTGCGTCCAGACGCGAAGCACTAACAGCCTTGTTAGCTGCGCACGTGGCATGCCCCAGCGCAGCCCATTGACACCTCGTGTCCAGATGCAAAATCTTGCATCCGGATGCTAAGGCCCAGTACATATCCCCAGCCTAAGTTTGAATTTCAAAAAGCCTTCTTTCTTTCTAATTCTCTTCTCCCTCACTCACTACGTCTCTTCCTCTCCTCTAACCCTAACTTCCCTCATTCTCTTATTTTCTTCCCTTTCTCATTCTTCCTCTCAATGTCCATCTCATCTTCCTCCATCACCATTCCCTCCTTGGCATCAAGTAAGACAAGGTTTGCACTCTCCATTGGGGTAAGCTTCCTTCAAACTTCTTCCTTATTTCATTTCATATATTTTCAAAGCAGAATGGGGCTTGATTTCATGTTGGAGGTAGAGTATGTTTGGGGCTTATAGTGTGCCATTTGCAAGTTCAAAATTTTCGGGTTTTGACCATTGCCCCCATTATTTTACTCTTTGATTTTCAGGACTGCCCACCAGGTGCTCAACCAAAGTCCTGAACTAATTCCCTTCATCCAAATGGCTCCCAAAACATCTTCCAAGTGCGCTCACTCTTCCAAGGAGCCTTCTCAAGATGCTCCTCATCCAGATTGGTCAGATTGGCCAATTGAATTTGAAGCCAATTTTTTCATGAAAGACAAGTTTAAGGAACACTTAGAGATAATATGGGCAGTTAAGGAATTGAAAGATCGCGGCCTTAGTGCATTGTTTAAACCTTGCACTTCTGAATTTTACCCACGCTTGGTTTGGGAATTTTATACCAATATGACCTATTCTTGCACCGAGCCAACCTTAATCAAGACCACCATTGATGGAGTGCCTTATGCATTCACCATCAATGACATTGCCAAAGCTTGGAAATGCCTTATGCAGTCCCCTTTGGACGAGGACGACAAGCCTATTTATGGCATTTTCCCGGATACCATTGACCTTCCCAATATTGTGAGGGACATTTGTCAGGGCAATTTCACTCTAAAACGCACCACTAGCACCAACAAGTCCTACATTCCATGTCGACTTTGGCTCTTGGATGTTGTCCTTGCCAAAAATGTTTTTCCCATTGCTAAACATTCCGAGCGCAAGGGTGCTTTTCTGAATACGCTTTATGCCGCCGAAAAAGGTTATTGGTTTTGCAATCCTCAACTCATTTGGAACTAAATTCTTGTAATGACCCGGTCATTTACCTTCCTTTCCTTTTTCTTGAAATTTTACGGATAAAATTTTTCCGTTTAATTCTCTTTTTTGAGATCTGTTTCTCGTTGTTTAGTGTCATCTCGAGTGGTCAGAATTGAATTCTGAGACTCTTTCATGTGGATTGACAACTTCCTTTGAGGACCGAGTCATTTCCGCATTTTCACTTTTCGGGACACTATTCACTTTTGTCCTTTTCCCTATTTTGTCTTTTCCCCGTTTGCCAATTTTTGGTACAACCTCACTTTTCGTGCTCGAAGTTAGTCTTTGACTTCACAAGTCTTCATCTTCAGTGGTTTTCTCGAAATACGTATCTTTACTTTTGCAAGAAAGTACTCTGGTTGCTCCCGGTGTCCAAAGGGGCATGGATGCACAATTCTTTGAAATCTTTTTCTTTTCTTGGGGTATTTTTCATAAATTTCTTTTGAAGATATTTTATTTCAGGGGTATCTAAGAATATATTTTCATTCTGGGGCAGTTTCGCCGTCTGTAGGAGCCATTGTGCAATTAACAAAAGTTATTGCAAAATGCCTCGTCTGGAGCCTTGATCCTCGTACGGGATTCAGTTTTACATTTCGTTGAGTCATGGACTCTTGGGATTTCCTTCTAGTCATTTTTCTTCAGTTTCAGAGTTTTTGGACCTGGTTGCCGCCAAACTTGTTCGGGGCATAACTCTCTGCTCGGGACTCAGTTTTCGACGTCATTTCTTCCGTTATTCATATTTTATCGTTTTGAATCTTTTTCTTTCACATAGTTTTGCCGTTTGAGCATGTTTGCTTAAATTCCACTTTTCCGGACTTGGCGGGGTCCTTTCGGGGCACTTTTTGAGATTTCTATAAAAGGGAATGAGATATTTCATTTTTCATCTTCCCCACTCCCCTTGCATGACCTAAAGCAGCCACGGATGTCCATGGAGCTGCCACCTTCTCTCTCCTCCTTTGATTTACTTTTCCTAAGTAAAAAGTCTTCGGCCTTCACATTTTTTGTTCCCCTCGACGTGTTCTACCATTCCCCCTTGTTATAATTCATTTTTGACTATTTCTTGAGTTTGGGTTTGAAGTCAAGTTGTGATTTTCATGGGGCTTCCTTCGGATTCATGTAGATCATGTTGTCCCCGACAAAACCCTTCGGTTTCGGCGGATTCAGAACACTTTTCTTCCGGTGGGGATTTGGGATTTTCATCTCAAATTGAGGTAGGAGGTGTTATAATTTATTTTCTAGCTGTATTACATGCTTGTGATGCTTATACAACTTGATTACATGCTTGGATATAAAATCTAGAGATTTTATTATTTATTTTTCTTGTGAAGGATTTAATTTATCCGGTTGTCCATAGCTTTGTTTAAACATGTGGCATGATAGAATATTACCCCTTGATATGTTGATTGACATATATTAAATCTAGATCATTTAGACAAGTAACGAAGATTTTATTTAATATTTATCTTGAATAAAATATTAAATCATGTGGCCTTAACTAGCTTGAAATGAATATGTGTTAGCATATTATATTAGGCCTTGGCATGCTCTTCAACATAGGTGAATTTAAGAGAAATTGGAAGTGTTTTGAAATATAGTAATATTTAATTAATTAGATTAATAATTCAACCCCTCATATGTGAGTACAATATCTAGTTGACTTTTCCAATTGATATAATTAGGTCCAGTTAATCGATTTTCTTTTAGTATGTTTGCAAGTAGACTGAATGGACTAGTCATGATAAATCTAAAAATAAAAGCATTTATACAATAAATAAAGTGAATAAAAATTATCATGCAAGAATAAAATAATTAATTAATTGTGGGTCCCTTAACCACATTGCATGAAAAATCGGACAATCATTATGCCAATAACTTATCCGGTTGGCGGAATTCATTATTGCTTATTGACGAGAACAACTAATTATTTCCATATCTCTTTAGACAATGCCTTATCTATATATGAAATAATTCCCGATTAGATTTAGCCTTTCAAAAATCACTTAGTATAGACCACTCCGTTGGGGAGCTAATACTATTGATTTTAGATTGAGTGTATAACGTAATTAATGCTCCAACGAAAAATCAAATATTAAATATATTGCTATTAATAGCTTAGACTTTTTAAAACATGCGTAGGGCCTTATTTTTAAAGATCTAATCACAATGGTTATAATTACGAAGGCCATGGGGTAATGCATAAAAATCCCCGCTCCTACTCAATTTTTAATAATATAAAACTAGGGTTTTAAATTCATGATCTAATGCATGCAAAACGCCTTGATTTTAATCCAATTAAATTTAGAAAATATATGGATTTTAAATGATTCACTAATATTTAATTTGAGGCAAAAAATAATTTACAAAAATAATTTTACGTTTCCCAATGAACGCCTTCAACTTAATTAGCAATCTAATCCAATTTATCTTCATAATTTAATTAATATAAATCAAGCCATTTAGATAAAAAATCATGGATCCAATGCATGAACAATTATTATCAGTATTAAATTATTCCATGCATCACATAAATAATAATCAAACCACAGGCATAAACAATTTAAATGGCCAATGGATTCAGCTTTTAACATTTAAATACTATTCTTGCTGTACGGGCGTCCTTCAACAGTCTATAAACACCCATAGGAAGCTTGTACGTGCTAGGAGAAGCAAAACGCCGCTTGGAACGCGCCTGGAGGACCCCACATGTGCTCGCACGCGCCTGGGACAGGCTGCAAGCAAGGCACGCTCCCCCACGCACCACCACGCGCTGGCACGCGCATGGGGCACGTGGGACGCGCTCCCATGCGCTGGCACGCGCCTTCACGTGCCTTCATGTGCGTGGAGGACAAATCACCCTTGGTTGGTGCGTGCATTGATCAACCTGCAACCTCCTGGCGCGTGTTTGTTCCTCACGCGCCAGGCTCACTCAACCTGCGCCACATCTGATCCATGCTTCCTCCGACTCCCCTTCTCGCCGCCGGTGAAGTTCCGGCCACCAGAAAAACGCCGAAAAAATTCCAAAAAATTCGAAAAATTATCAGAAAATTAAATTAAGCCTAAAAAAATTCCAGAAAAATTCCTAAAAATTAGGAAAAATTCCAAAAAATTACTGAAGCATAATTTAACCCTTTCGGACCCTCTTGAAGCTTCATAGCATCCTTTGATGAATATTACATGGCTTTAATAAATACTTACAATTTGAAATACAATGGAAAAAATTAAATTACATCATTGAATTTTCAAACGACTAAAACATAGCCTTAATTATATTCATCCAAAGATAAAATTATATTCTATATACCTATAAGCTTCATCCATGGCCCAAACACATATCATCATCCATTCAACAATTATACATACATCATGATGTATTAATATATATCAACCTAATAAATCATACATCAACATACATCAATAATTATATATATGTATATATAATTTGGATCCATGAATATGATTTTTATAAACACATGATTTCTAGTAATGAATCAAACTACTGTTGGGAAACGTGCAAGTTTTTATAACTTTTGAGTGATTTGCAATCATGGATTTTGATTCATCACATAGAGACAAGTTTTATGCAAAAACAAATAAAAGATGATGTATGATTCAATAAAACAGATTAAATACTTACATCAAAGGTCTGAGTAAACCTTTTAATCTTTCCTCTAAAGTGAATATTCTCACTTATTATAGATCCCTTTAGTAAGATCTTTTCTCCTTCTTCTTGATTGTTATCTTCCCTTTAGGAATCACCAATATGCCTTGATGAATGACCTCAGAATCTAGGGTTGTGGTAGCCTCCTTTTAGAAGAGAAAACAGACCCTAAAATCTAGAGAGAGAAAGTGTATTCCTTTTTCTTGTTCTTAAAATCACACTTAAAATATACATGTAATCTTCATAGCATCCTTTGATGAAGATTACATGGCTTTAAAAATATTTACAATTTGAAATACAATGGAAAAAATTAAATTACATCATTGAACTTTCAAACGGCTTAATCAAAGCCTTAATTACATTCATCCAAAGATAAAATTACATTCGAAAACCTATAAGCTTTATCCATGGCCCAAACACACATCATCATCCATTCACAATTATACATACATCATCATGTATCAATATATTGAATCATACATCAATATATATATATATAATTTGGATCCATGATGATGATTTTGATAAAAACATGATCTCTAGTAATGAATCAAACCATGCTCTGATACCACTGTTGCGAAACGTGCTAGTTTTAAAAACTTTTTGAGGGATTTTGATTCATAGATCTTGATTCATCACATAGAGACAAGTTTTATGCAAAAATAAACTATGATGTCTCATTTAATAAAACTAGATTGAATGCTTACAACAAAGGTCTGAGTAAACCTTTAAATCTTTCCTATAAAGTGAATGTTCTCACTTATTGTAGATCCCTTAGCAAGATACCTTCTCCTTGGAACTCCATCTTCTTGGTAATTGATTTGCCTTTAGGAATTACTCATAAGCCTCCATGAATGACCTTGGAAAACTAGGCTTGTGGGAGCCTCCATTAGATGAGAACATAAACCCTAATTTTCTAGAAAGAGAAAATATATTCCTTTTTTTCTTTTACTAAAAATCACCCCTAAAATATACATAGACCATGTATATTTATAGGCAACATAAAAATAAAGAAAAGGAAACAACTAATCCTTCTCAATCTCTAATTCACATGTCTCAAATCTAATATGATTCCAATATCAAGTTGGGCTATGAGTGAGAATCCTTTGGGCTTATTATTTTATTGGCTACAATGAATTAATAATTGGCCCGGTCCATGGACCCAATTCAATCAATTCATAAATTAATTTCTACTCCACTAAAAGAAATTAATTGAACTCCAATTAAATAAAAAATAACCTCTAAGTCAATATTGCAATTTGACCCCTCTATGCATAATTATTTATCGGATAAATAAAGCCATTAATCTGACTACTTAATTAATATATTTATTTTGGTACCATTGATTATTTCTGGCTCGATCACAATAAAACATTTGTTTGACAAAAATAATAATTTAAATAAATAAATATATAATAAATCATTTTGTCTAAAAACACACGAAGGCCTTCGAATTTACTTTGTGATCAACCATAATCAATACAAAATAAATATAAGTAGCAATGATAAAAATATTGAAAATATAACCCTCTAACTATTAATTACATAACTATCCAAAGTGTCGATCTAAGGATCCCGAAGAATCCGCCGAACAAATCAAAGTAATTATTAATTAATAAAAGAGTTTATACTTTTCTCATGCTTAAGAGTCAAATGCCATGACAGTGATAGGGAGCAATTGCATACGACGGCTCTCGCAATATATCTCAATCTAACGCGGATCCAGTTTAAGTCTTAATTAATTATGAGTCCATCCATAATTAACGACTATGAACCATTTATGATTACTATTTATACTTATATATTGATCGCCATTACATACATATATAAATATCTTTTGTAATCAAGTGGACACTATCAATTCTATAATGAATCGAAACATAATACATTGAATTCACCAATTGTATAAAACATAAATATTTCAGAAACGTCAGGAACTTATGTCACTTTAAACCAACTAAGAATTTGCTATGCCAGGGCATATAAATCCCAACAGCTCCCACTTGCCCTCATAGCCAATTCAAATTGCATCTAACTCCAATGTTATCCAGATTACGATCAAAATTATTAATCAATAACACCTTTGTTAATAGATCAACAAAGTTGTGTTCCAATGCAATGTTCTAACCACAAGTACATTTTCTTGCCGGACAATATCATGTAGAACATGATACTTCCTCTTAGTGTATCTTGTTCCTCTATGGAACCTTGGGTCATTGGTTTGGACTACTTCTGCACTATTGTGGCAATATAGCTCGATAGGCAGACTAGTATGCTCCACAACCTCTAAATCAGTGAGATCGAACCAAAAAGTGTTCCATTGCCGCCTTTAAGGCTGCAATGTACTCCACTTGCAGGTTTGAGTCAGCAGTTGAAATCTGCTTAACAATTTACTAATTGATTTCCTTTCCATTGAGTGAACATACACTAAGTCATGAATCTCATACTATCTACTTCTTATTAAAAATCAAAACTAGCATACTTGACTAGAACCATATCATTACATCCATAAATGAGTATGTTATCATTGATTCTCCTTAGGTACTTAATGATATTTTTCACAACAGACCAGTTGTCAAGTCCAGTATTGGACTGATCTTTACTAACTATCCCTACTATGTAGCGGATATCCTGTTTGGTATAGACCATGGCATATATGAGACTCTTATATGCCGAAGCATAGTTCCAGTCTCATTTGCTCAATCTCCTTTGATAGTCTTGAAAAACTACTTACTAGAGAGAGTCATCCATATCAATAAAGCAAGAACTCATTCTTTGAGTTATGCATACCAAACCTGGTCAAACTTTATCAATGTAGGATTATTAAGATAAGCCTATTTTCCTTTTAACCTGATCTTGCAAAAGATTGATCCTAGGAATGTAGCTTACATCTTGAAAATCCTTCATTTAAAAGTAATTGAACAACTACTTCTTTATCGATGACAAAACTTCTACATCATTCTAAATGAGTAGGATGTCATCAGTATTTATAGAATCAGAAAAATAATGACATTCCATTGTACACTCATGATTTATTCACTAAGAAATCTTTTGGTATCTTTTTATAGATTGACTTGCCTTCCATAGGTATCACCCTACTAGAAAGTTCTACAAGATCCTAGAATTTATTAGAATACATAAATTCCAACTCTGATTCCATAGTAACTCGCCAAAACGATCTATATATATATCGGTTCACGTTTTCGTGTAGCTTACCGGGCCTAACTCATGTTTAACAGGGATGTCCATAATGGTCTCACCTAAAAACATGATTCTGTCGGATTGGATGATAATCCTCCCACTACATCAATGTACCGATGCAGGAATCTGTGTACTAGATGATGCTGACGCATCAATAGGGAATTCATATATTATTCTCAATTTCTATAATAAGTGTGTTCACATGTGGTACATCTGGTACTCATACCATTTTCTCTAACATTATACTACTAGGTATGTGATTCATAATATGATTCTCCTATAGATAAACAGTGAGTGTAAACAATCAACTTTTATCTTTGAGATCATAAAATAATCCATCCTAGTGACTTTAGAGTAGCTATCAAATCTAGCATGCCTATGATCTGCTTCCAACTTACTTGTCTATATCAAGCGCACATGTGCAAGACTACCCCATATGTGCATGTGATTCAAACTAATATTTAGTCAAAAACACAGCTCAAACGGTATCCTTGAGACAGATTAAGATGGAATGCAGTTCATAATGCGCATTGATATCATTAACACTAAACTCTTAAATGAAAGAGATAATGTAGCATAACTATTCATAGATCTAACCATGTTAAGTGGAATTCTGTTATTCCTATTTGACACCTCAATCTATTGAGCGTCAATTACGGAAAACTGGTACACAACACCCTCATTGACCATATAGTCTTTGCACTATCCCAAGAAATACTCATATACACGATCAGATCGAAGTGTTTTGATAAGTTTACCTAATTTGTGTTTCACATCAGTCTTGACCCTCTCGGAATATACCAAAAGTATAAAACTTGTGTCGCAATAGGTAAATTTATCCAAAATGTGAGTAATCTTACTTGGATGTTCATAAGACCACACGTGTCCGTGTGTACTGACTCCAATTGTTCTTTATGTCTATTTCATTTCGTTGATTAAGCCCTTAGAGTTATCTATCCTTCAAAACAGGATTCACAAGTTTGGTTTAGGCTCCTCTGCCTCACTAGGAATAAACCTTCTTTGGCCAATGTTTGAATCTTATTTTGATTGATTACAACCCAAAAATAGACACCAAAAAAATACAATGAGTCAGGAATAGCAAATTTTCTTTTAACACTCAATCTAGAAGATGCAACATTAGTTTCTACATCCTGCAAATCTTAGAGTTTGTGATTATAGTATATTAACCATCTTTCAATGCACCAGAAGCAATCGCATATCTATTCAATCTTATAAAACCAGTTTTACAAAATAACAACACAGTCTTTATAAACCACAAGTGAAACAAAAATTAGATTGCGTCTAACTTCTATGCATAAAGATAGTTCTCTAATACTAATATCCTTATACTCTCTAATTTCAGATGTAATACTCCCACTGACTTAACTACAACCTTGGCATTAGGTCAAAAGATAAATATATATCCATATCATTAAGGCTTCTGGATTCCTGAAATCCTTACAATGAATTGCAAACATGTTTAGTGGCTCCAGAATCTATCCATCAGGAATTAATAGACGCAACCACATAACATGGCTCAATGATTAAATATATATTTTCCTATGCCACGTCATTGCTTAGACAGTTCGTCCTTTAGTGTTTTAGTTAGCGACAAAAGAAACAGTTTTCTTCGCCCTCAACATACACTGCCTTATTCCCTTTAACCTTTTTGAATACCCATGTTTTATGCTATCCTAGTCCTATTATCATCCTTCTTCTTTACTTTACCCTTCCACTTGGGCCTAGAAGAAGATGGTATAGACTAGGTTAGATTAATAGGAACGCCTATACTTTTGATTATCCCTTCATCTGTTATCAATTCTATAAGAATATCAGCGAGTGTAAACTCAAACTGATTCCTTATTTAGTTCACTCTAAAAGAGTCGAACGAGTTTGGTAACAAGGCAATAATCATGTCAACTTGAAACTTACCACCCAAGTCAGCCCTATTGATCTCCAGCTAATTTTTAAATAATAAACAATCATTTTCCAAAATTCAATTTCATACTGGAGTTCCTTAGGCTATCTTGATGGTATTCAAGCCTGACATAGTACTTTGGCATACTTTCTATCTAATCTCACCAAAACATCTTATTGACATTTAACATGATGCTTGAAGAAAATAAAATAATGTAAATGTTAGCTTTGGAGCGTATTTGAGGTAAACTCTAAAATATTGCACCAAGTCATATCATTTGCCTTATTTCACTTATTCAAAGCATTAATGTTCTCTTGGGTATCTTAAAGTAAAAGGATTAGGTTTAGGAATAGTAAATATATTTGTACCCTTACGTTGTGAATAAATTATCTAAGTTCCTTTCCCAGTCAATATTAATGAGGTCCAGTTACATTGAATATGTAAGCAAGCAGATAAACTGGATTAGACATAATTAATCTGAATATAAATGTATTCATACAATATGCAAGGTGAATTATTAATACTGTCATGCATATTTAAAATTAAAATGAGTTTGTTAACCACATAATATAATAAATCTCAATCGAACAAGAGATCATTATCATTATTGGTGAATAATCCCTTTTAATTAATGCGGGTCCCTCAACTCTATAGCATAATAAATCAACCAATCAATATGTCAATAACTTATCCTGTTGGAGGAGTTCATTATTACTATTGTTGAGATTCATTAACTATTAGGCGAGTACTTCCATTAAAATAGTATGTGGATTCCTTAACCACTGCATGAAAAATCGGATAACCAATACGCCAATAACTTATTCGGTTAGCGAAGATCATTATTGCTATTGGCGGGCAAATCCCATCATCTCCATATCTCTTAAGACAATGCATTATCTATCTATATGAAATGATTTCCGATTATGTTTAGCCTTTCTAAAATCACCTAGTGTAGATCACTCCATTGGGGAGCTAACACTATTGATTTTA
Source organism: Cornus florida (assembly GCF_030987335.1). Lineage (NCBI taxonomy): Eukaryota > Viridiplantae > Streptophyta > Magnoliopsida > Cornales > Cornaceae > Cornus > Cornus florida. Next base: position 24,259,078 of record NW_026775581.1, read on the forward strand.
GATTGAGTGTATAACGTTATTAAAGCTCTAATGAAAAATAAAACATTAAATATCTTGCCATTATAATCTAGACTCTTTAAATCATGCGTATGGCCTTATTTTTAAAGATCTAATTACAATGAACATTTAATATTTTAATTTTCATGAGTTAACCATTCTTGTAATATTAAGACTCTTCAAATCATGCGTGGGGCCTTATTTTTGAAGATCTAATTACAATAGTTTTAATAACGAAGGCCATGGAGCAATGTATAAAAATCCCCGCTCCCACTCAATTTTTAATCATTTATAATTAGGGTTTTCATTTTATTCATTTACATGATATAATGTATGCAAAACGTCTTGATTTTAATCCAATTAAATTTAGAAAATATTTGGACTTTAAACGATTCACTAATATTTAATTTGAGGCACACTTTAAAAATAATTTACAAAAATGATTTTTCGTTTCCCAATAAGTGCCCTCAAATTAACTAGTATTTAAATCCAATTAATTTTCATAATTTAATTAAATATCATGGATCCAATGCATGAATAATAATTAATCAACAATTATCTATCCCATGCATCACATACATCAATAAACAACAGACAAAAGCAAATTAAATGGCCAATGGATTTAGCTTTTAACATTTAATTGCTCTAATAATTGCACGACGGTCTTCAATCAGCTTGTAAACACCCGTAGGAAATTGGTACGCGCCTGAAGAGGTTAAATTGTGCATGAAACGCGCCCGGAAAGTGTCCAGCATGTCCCCACGTTCTTGCACTCGCTAGAGGAGTGAATAGGTTGTCTCCACGCGCCGCGACGCACTGGAGGAGTCAACAGCAATGCCCCACACGTTGGTACGCGCTGGGGGTGGTGTGCAGGCGTGTGTCACACACCTGAGGGATGCTAACATAGTCAGCGCGTGAGCTCTACGCGCCTGAAGACCTGACTTGGTCAGCGCGTGTACTTCGCACACTTTTTTTTCGTTCCGGCTAGGACAGCGCGTGATCTTCACGCGCGCTTCTAGTGAGGTTGCATTCCATCCTCCATGTAGGTGCGCTGCACCTTATCAACTCCAGGGCTAACTTTGATCCAAGGGTCTTGATAGCGGTTCCACCAAATTCTCTTAGACCGCGGCACACCAGATTGGACGACCACCTTCCGGCGCCGCCCTTGCTGCCAGCGAAGCTCCGATCGCTGGAAAATCGCCGAAAAATCCAGAAAATTAATTAAAATTTTCAGAAATTAAATTTAGGCTCTAAAAATTCCAAAAAAATTCTGAAAAAATTCTAAAAAATCCCAGAAAATTCCTGAAGCCTAATTTAACCCTATTGGACCTTCTTGAAGCTTCATAGCAACCTTTGATGAATATTATATGGCTTTAAAAATATTTACAATTTGAAATACAATGGAAAAAATTAAATTACATCATTGAACTTTCAAACGGCTAAATCAAAGCCTTAATTACATTCATCCAAAGATAAAATTACATTCAATATACCTATAAGCTTCATCTATAGCCCAAACACACATCATCATCCATTCACAATTATACATACATCATCATGTATCAATATATTAAATCGTACATCAATATATATATATAATTTGGATCCATGATGATGATTTTGATAAAAACATGATCTCTAGTAATGAATCAAACCATGCTCTGATACCACTGTTGGGAAACGTGTTAGTTTTAAAAACTTTTCGAGGGATTTTAATTCATCGATCTTGCTTCATCATATAGAGATAAGTTTTATGCAAAAAAAAAATTAAAACATGATGTATCATTCAATTAACAGATTGAATACTTACATCAAAGGTCTGAGTAAACCTTTAAATCTTTCCTCTAAAGTGAATGTTCTCACTTATTGTAGATCCCTTAGTAAGATGCCTTCTCCTTGGATCTTCATATTCTTGGTAATTGTTTTGCCTTTAGGAATCACTCATAAGCCTCCATGAATGACCTTGGAAAACTAGGCTTGTGGGAGCCTCCATTAGATGAGAACATAAACCCTAATTTTCGAGAGAGAGAAAATATATTCCTTTTTTTTTCTTCTCATAAAAATCAGACCAAAAATATACATAGACCATGTATATTTATAGGCAACATAAAGATAAAGAAAAGGAAACAACAAATCCTTCTCAATCTCCAATTCACATATCTCAAATCTAATATGATTCCAATATCAAGTTGGGCTATGAGTGAGAATCCATTGGGCCTATTATTTTATTGGCTACAATGAATTAATAATTGGTCCGGTCCATGGACCCAATTCAATTAATTCATAAATTAATTTCTACTCATGTCCACATTTCACAAAACCTTTGATTTTTAACTTTTGACCTAATTTTGGACGATTTATTGAATTATTATGAAAAATTCCTCCACGGGGTGTCATTTTGAGTTTCCCCTTGTTTTAGCATGTTTTGAATGCTTCAATGATGTTAAGAGATGTTTTCAAACTTGTCCGGATTATGTATAAAGCTTAGAGAGCCTTAGAAATGAACCTAGCATCACATACACCATTACAATAGCTTTTCATAGCAGCAGCAGGAGTTTCGGTCGGCTGATGAAGCTCCATCGGTCGGCAGACGATTCCCTCGAGACCATTTCAGTAAGCTTTCTTGGGAAAAACCCTTGTTTCGGCCGGCTAACGATTGGGTTCGGCCAACTGATGGTGGGGTTTCGGCCGGCTGACCGTTGCATTTCAGTCGACTGATCCTCCTTAGAACCCTCTCCCTTTCAGCATCTATTGGACAGCTTTGTTGTTCCAACTTTGGGAGATCATATCTCTTTCATTTCGAATCCGATTTGGGTCATTCTTAACTCTAAATTCAAGAGCTCGTAGTTAGCTATCCAATGGTACCAACCACACATCATAACTCCATCTATGATGAGAGTTATTCTAGTTTTAGTAAGATAGGCTCATGGTAATTCTTAAACGGTGAAGGCCACCTTGTTTTAAATTCATATCTTGTCTGTTCGAACTCAGAATCAGGCGATTCTTGAGTTTAACCTTGTTCATTTTTCGTTGTCTTTCTAATGATATGCTCAGTGGCACCCATTTCAATTTAGAAATGACCATTTTGCTCGTGGTTCATTTCTTTTCGGATTAGGCATTCTTACTTCATTTGTTTGGCTCATGCGAGTTTAGTGGCTTTATGGGGAGTCACTTCAGTGCCTTAGGGATGACGTACATCTCTTGAGGCCATTTCAATTCTTTTGCTTCCGCATCTTGGATCCGGTTCGGGTCATCGTAGAACACGCTGGGTTGAAAAATCCAGGGTCATCACAATTCTAAAGCTCTATAATAACCTTCTTGTTGAGTAATTAGATAATGCACTGACCTGGTCATTTCCCTTCCTTTATTTGATCTCCAAATTGTTGAAAAACAAGGGCTGCAAGGTGCCCGACTTGAGGTGAAGGAAAAGACCGTGTTTTTCTATGACCTTACTGAATGGAAGAAGAACACTTAACAGTTGAAAAAGGCTAGGCAAGTGCGAATTGGTGATATGTTCCATTGGGGTGATGTTCCTACTGTTGTAGACGACGCTATACCAGTTGCTGCCCCACCTCCTGTCATGACACGAGCAGATTTTGACTCTCTCAGCACTCGTTTTGATACTCTTCAGCTGAGAGTTGATTCTATTGACGGCACCCTTACAGACTTTCGTAAGGAGAGTCAGGAGGGCCAGTAGGTTTTGCAAGCTATGTTGCAGTCATTGATCGATCGAGCACCCGGAAGAGCCCGTATTTCATCCTCTTCTTTGGTGATGGACTGATTTTCTGTTTTCAGTTTCTTCTTTAATTTTTAATAGTACTTTTTGAAGATTATTTTGGGCCGCGTTTGGCATTACTTTTCTTTTCTGTGTTGAACTTATGACTGTGTTTGTTTTTGCTGTTTTGCATGGAAATTTAGTTTTTATTAAATAAAGTTTGGAGTTGTTTATTTTTATGTCTTTTTGTGTTTCATATAATGCGTGTTGTGTATATAAGGGTGTTGGACAGGTTTTCTAATTCAAGTTTGGGGGTGTTGCAATTAGAATTCACATGGTGGCATATGGTCAAGACACCACTACTTTCCCTTCCATACTTGGTATTATTGTTTTTTTTACCCCCTGTTTTAAAATTTTAGTCTTTGTTTTCACACATTAAGGAGAATGTGCCATTCAAGTTTGGGGGTATTTTTATGCGTATATTATAGTGTTACAATTGTTATTTCATTCAAGTGAAGTATTGTAAAAATGAAAAATAAAAAATAATAATAATAAAAATTTTGGAAGCAATAATTGTGTAATCTTGGAACATGTTGGAAATTAAAGTATGTGTTGAATACTTTGTGTATAGAGGTAATTTGTAGTTTTGAAATGAGAAAAATAAGAAATAATCATGTAGATTCAAAATAGTTTGTTTAAATGTTCGATTAGAATATCTTTGAGTAGCATTCTCTTCTATGCTTCACACTTCTCATATACACACCGGAAACTCAATTGTGAGGCATGCAACCTAATTTACCTTGATCAGGACAAAGTTGATTTGAGTTGATGACCCTAATGAATGGGTATCTTTGGCATGATATATATAAAAATAAAAAAAAGTTGAAAATGAAAAAAAAAAAAAAAATGACTTGTTTAAGTTCGTAGCCTTGCTAACTTGAGTTAGTAAGCCCTTGGAGTGTCCTTACACTTAACACCCTAAAATCGTCCGGTTTGGGAGTTGTTGGCCTAAAACTTGCTACATGGGTCAGTTAGAAAGCTTAAGGGACTTAAACATTGCATAGTCATTCAATATATATATATATATATATATATATATATATATAAAATAATAAATATGGTTTGTTTGAGTTTGTAGCCTTTCTAACTCAAGTTATTAAGCCCTTGGAGTGTCCTTACACTTAACACCTTAAAGCCATCTGGTTTGGGAGTTGTTGGCCTAACACTTGCTGCATGAGTTAGTTAGAAAGCTTAAGGGACTTAGACATTGCACAACCATCTAAAAAAAAAAAAAAGAAATAGAAGAAGAAAAGCAAAGAAAAAGAAAAAGAAAAATTGAATAAAATCATGGCTTAGGGACCTCATTTAAAAGGAAAGTCAATGATTTGAAAACTTGTGCTCTTGAAATTGGAAAAAGAAGGTAAAAGCTACATATTAGGAATCCGGTTCACTTTAAATGAAATTAGAGATGATTTCTATTATAGATATGACAATTGAAGTATTTATATAGACTATGATGTTAATACGTGAAAATTAAAAGTTGATTAGCCATTTTGTTCTATTAATGCTTCATATACACAAGGTAGTCTTCATAATGATTCCATCTCCAATGGTCTTTATGTTCCAAGTTTGTAAATGATTTTTTATGCATCTTTATGCACCATGTTTTATTTTTGAGGGTAACATTCCTATTAAACCCTCACGAGATTACACTTGTCCTCTAAGGGATGCCTAAGGGGTTTAAAAGGCTTGTTGCATATGCTAAATGCAACCGTCACTCCCACGAAATTGGAGATTTGTTGTCATTTCATTTTAGTTTTGTTATGGGACTAGAAAAATGTAAGTTTGGGAGTGTGATAAGTGTGATGGTCCAAGTTTTTCAACCCAGTGTGTCAGTGATGACCCAAAAGTTGACCCGATAATGGATCCAAAATGCGGAAACGAAAAGTGATCAAAGCGAAAAAAAAAAGAAAGGGTTCCGAGGCATGGACGAACACTTGTCCAATACCAAAGCACCAAGTGCTCGTTCGGCACTCATTAGTGCTGAGTGCTCATTCGGCACTCAACAAGGCCGAGCACCTGTTCGGCACTCATCAAGGCCGAGCACTGGTTCGGCACTCATCAGGGCTGAACACCAGTTCGACATTCATCAAGGTCGACGTTTTGACCTACACGGTTAGGCGTTCTGGCAAAAGGTTCAAGCGTTCGGACAAAAGGTTTAAATGTCCTGACAAAAGGCTTAAGCATCCTGACAAAAGGCTCAAGTGTTCTGACTCACAAGGTCAGGCGTTCTAACCTACATGGCCAAACGTTTTGACGAAAGGATTAAGCATTCGGACTTGCAAAGTCAGGCGTTCTGACGTACATGGCCAAGCGTTCTGACGAAAGGATCAAGCATTCAGACTTACAAAGTCAGGCATTCTAACCTACTTGGCCAAACGTTCTGACGAAAGGATCAAGCGTTCAGACTTGTAAGATCAGGCGTTCTAACCTACATAGCCAAATGTGCTAACGAAAGGGTCTAACGTTTAGACGTCTTGTCGAACAACAAAGCAGAGGGCAATAATTTTTTGAATGATAAAACAGAGACGAGAAAACAGCCGAACGACAAAGCAGAAACGAGAAAACAGTCGAACAACAAAACAGAAACAAGAAAACAGCCAAACGACAAAACAGTAAGCAAGTTTAAGGCAGCCATGAAGCCATACATGCATTCCCAATGATCCAAAACAAGTTTAACAACATACTTGTGAACTTTAAAAACCAATGGCTCTTGGCCTCATGTTATACACACAAAATATGCATCAAAAAGTGTATTTAGATACACATTACATATTAAGGAAGCCATCTGAGCTTCTAAAATACCATACATCCATGGTATACAAAAATATGACATTAAAGGTAAAACATGCTAAACATTTGCATGGCAAAATACAAAAATGTTCTAAATTGCTCATAAGCCTCTAAGGATGATGAACATCTGAGAACATAGTCTCCTTACCTGTAAAATAACTCAAATAACTAGGGTGAGTAATCAAGTTACTCGTAGGAAGAAGCATATGCGTATACCCTAAAGTTTCAATATCATTGCAAGATCAATATAGACGAATATAAAGGATCATTCCACTTAACGTCTATGTTCAAGGTGTTCTAAGGGATCATCTTAAGCTAACATAAATGATTATTTAACAACACAATAACAATATCAATGTACTTAATAACATCAATTCGCCAATAGCAAAAATTACAAGTTACAATTAAACATTGGTTGTCAACTTGAATTTGAATGCGAATTCAATTAGTGGAAACCTTGATATCAAATCTCAGAGTAAACCAAGACCTAAACTATTATTCCAGGCATTAACCCACTGGTCATACCACCCCAGTGTGCACTATATTGTAGGGAGCTCTCTATCTCCCGTATTAGAGCCAAACCCTAGCCATGTAACTTGTAACACTTGTAACAATGTCCCAAGAATCTAAAATCATAATCAAGTTCAAAATTCATATGTTATAATTAAGACATATAAACCACCTTCTATGCACAAAAATTTTAAAACCACACAAACCATGTCTTAGGGTTTCAAGTCTAAAATGGTATACCAAATGACAAGTCCTCATCATGATATTATTTACAATACAATACCACCAACTTATCAATTTAAATCATATCTTAACAATAAGCTTTATACACTAAAAGTAATCAACAAGAATATAGAATTATCATCACAATAAATATATCAATTCAAGTCAATAAGAATTGTATATAACATCAATAATTTTACAAGAGTTTTGTATCACTACCACATGTGAAAATATTAGAATTTAGTATACCACTAAATCATATAATCCTTCTACGCATGATATATACATATCATATATGCTTAAATCAATAAACCCTAAGTAAAAAAAATGAGGGTTTCTTATAATATGCAAGACTACAATATCAAAAGCATGTACACAATATATATTAAATCGCAAAGGATAATAAAACACTTAAAGTATAAACATACTACTATCCTACCTCAATAGAGAATTGAATTTCTATAATCCAAAGTAACTAAGCTTAAAATGGAAAACAAAACTAAGGTTTTATATAGGAATGTGAGAGGAAACTTTTACTTTCTAAGGTTAATGGTCTAAGGTGAGTGGAAGGAGCGCAAAAATGAAGTAGTAAGCTTTAAACCAATCTTTTCCTTCAAGGGAGACTAGGTTCGGATGAGAGCAAAAGGGAAAGGAAAGAGATAGAATAAAAAGTGGTGGGTAGAAGATCTAGTATTCCTCCACTCACTAGGTGTTCTTACACTATTTCTCACACATACATAATGCAAGACTCAATTTGGTGCCTACATTTGTCACCAATCTATGGCTCCTTCCTAGGCTTAATCTTAAGCCAACAATTGTCAACTATCTACGCCAACAAGTGCACCTATCCTAGGCCAACAAGTGGGTGAATCTCCACCCACCAAATGTCAAGAGATTAAGCTTCCAAGTCACTTCACCCCAATGCCAACAAGTGGCTCCATGAGAATGTAACACTTGTCACACTTTTTAAAAATTGCAAAAGGGCCCTTTTCCAAAATATCTTCCAAATTAAATTATAAAATGGTCCCCAAGACAAAAAATAATTATTTTACATAATTACACTAAAACCTAAAAAATAAAGAATGTTTCCAAAAAGTTATGTATCCATGCCCTTTATGAAAAAGTAAGCAACTAGCATTTTTTACGAAAGTAAAAATGTATAAACTTTAGAAATCAAACATTATGGATACATACAAAGCCGGAATCAAATCCGAGCATGTAAAATGAGGTTATGCAAGGAAAAATGATAAATAGAAAAAAGACAAAATAGGGAAAAAGGACAAAAAAAAATACCAAAATAAAGAAAGGAAGAAAAATGACCTGGTCATTACAACCTACCCTCCTTAAAAGGATTTTGTCCCTGAAATCAAGTCGTACCAGAAAGAGAGAATAAACTGGGATACTGAGAGCAAACCTCCTGTTCGAGCTCACAGGTAGCCTCCTCAGCGCCGTGATGTCTCCACAAGACCTTTACCAATGGAACGGTCTTGGTCCGTAAGACCTGCTCCCGTGAATCAAGAATCTGGACTGAACCCTCCTCATAAGTCACATCTTCATCAAAAATAATATCTGTCCACCGTAAACATGCGATAGATTCGGCTCGTACTTCTTCAACATAGAGACATGAAAGACGTCGTGAACCCTATCTCGGTCTGGCGGTAATACCAAAAGATACGCAACTTCACCAACGCGTTCTAAAATTTGAAATGGTCCAATGAACCTAGGAGACAACTTGCCCATCTGTCGAAATCTCAGAAGTCCCTTCCGTGGAGAAATCTTGAGAAAGACGTGGTCCCCTACCTCAAAAGACAAGGATCTCCTCCTCTTGTCAGCATAACTCTTCTGCCTGCTCTGAGCTGTAGCCAATCGCTATTGAATCAACTTAATTTTCTCTATAGTCTCAAAGACAATGTCAAGACCCAAGGCGACTATATCACCTACCTCGGTCCAACAAACTGGAGATCTGCAAGGTCTGCCATACAATGCCTCAAAAGGTGCCATGCCAATACTTGTCTGGTAACTGTTGTTGTAGGCAAACTCAACCAAGGGTAAGTAGTCTTCCAAACTACCCCCAAAATCCAAAATGCAAGCTCATAGCATATCCTCCAATATCTAAATGGTACGCTCCGACTGACCATCAGTCTGAGGATAGAATGCCATGCTAAAATGAAGCCCCGTATCAAGAGCCTCTTGAAAACTCTGCCAAAAGTGAGACATGAATCTGGGATCCCTATTCAAAACAATGGATACTGGAACCCCGTGAAGACTACAATCTGCCCTACATACAATCCACTAAGTCTCTCTGCGTCATTTGTCATTGCCAAAGCAAAAAGTGAGCTGTCTTAGTCAATTTGTCAACAATGACCCAAATGGCATCATTCCCTGCCTTGGATCTCGGAAGTCCCGTCACGAAATCCATAGTGATGTGCTCCCACGTCCACTTTGCTACTGGTAGTGGTTACAACAACCCTGCCAGTCTCTGATGCTCCGCCTTCGCTTGTTGACAAGTAAACCATTTAGCCACGAAATGAGAAACATCCTGTTTCCTACCTTTCCACCAAAATTGTCTCCGCAGATTGTGATGCATCTTCGTACCACTAGGATGAACTGCGAGTCGAGAATGGTGAAAATCCTGAAGAACAACGTCACGACAAGACAAAGGAATAAACATCTTCCCTCTGTACCTGAGACCACTGTCTGAATGCAAGGTCCAACCCTCTACATTCTCACCGCCTGAACCTCGAACGTGGATGGACTTCATCTCCCCATCCTTCTATTGTGCCTCAATAACTCTGCTAACAAGAGCTGGTTGAGCCACAAGGCTAAACAAAATATCCTGTGAAACATCCTCATAAGGCTGCAAACCAAGATCTGCGAACTCTTCTAACGTCTTCCATCTATAAACGAAAATACTAGCAAGAGTACTCTGTAACTTCCTACTCAATCCAACGGCCACCACATTGGCCTTCCCTGGATGTTACTGCAACTCAAAGTCATAGTCCTCCATGAACTCGACCCATCTGCGCTGTCTCAAATTCAAATCCTTTTGAGATAAGAGATATCTGAGACTCTTGTGATTAGAGAAAATCTTGACCTTTTTAGGGCAAAGATAACTGCTACCAACTCCAAATCATGTGTCGGATAGTTCAACTCATAAGTCTTCAACTATCGAGACCTATAAGCTACCACCCGTTCAATCTATATTAGAACACACCCTAAACCTTCTCGCAAAGCATCACAATAGACCACGTAACGCAAACCACATTCAGGTATAATCAAGACTTGAGCTGATGTCAATCTAACCTTCAACTCTTGAAAAGCAAAATTACAAGCCTCATTCCATATGAACTTGACTCCCTTGTGAGTAAGTCGAGTCATAGGTGCCGCTAGATGAGAGAAATCCCGAACAAATCTCTTGTTGTAGCCGGCTAGGCCAAGAAAACTCTAAACTTCAAACAATGTCTTCGGATGCTCCCAATCCATCACAGACTCAATCTTCAATGGATCCACTGCAACACCGCCCTTTGACAGGACATATCCAAGGAACTTTACCTCCGATAGCCAAAATTCACATTTCTCGAACTTTGTATATAATTGGTTATCCCTAAGGATCTGCAACACTGTCCTCAACTGATACTCATGCTCCTCTACCGAAGCTGAGTATATAATAATGACATCAACAAACACCACCATAAATCTGTCAAGATAGTCATTGAATACACGGTTCATCAAATCCATAAAAACTACTAGAGCATTAGTCAAACCAAATGGTATCACCAGAAACTCATAATAGCCATACCGTATATGAAAAACAGTCTTGGATATATCCTCATCTTTAACCCTTAACTGATTATAACCCGATCTAAAATCAATCTTCAAAAAGTATGTCACTCCCTTCAACTAATCAAAAAAGTCATCAATCCTAGGCAAAGGATACATGTTCTTGATTGTAACGTGATTCAACTTGTGATAATCGATGCAAAGTCTCAAAGACCCATCCTTCTTCTTCACAAAAAGAACCGGTGCTCCCCATAGTGAAGCACTAAGACGAATAAAGCCCTTAGCTTTCAAATCATCCAGCTGACCTTTCAGCTCATCAAGCTCTGCCGTTGCCATACGGTACGGTGCCATAGAGATGGGTGCTGTACCAGAAATGACATCAATGGCAAAAATAACTTCCCTTAAAGGAGGTAACTCTGTCAGTTCCTCTGGAAAGACATCAATAAATTCCTCAATAACTGCTGGAAGAACACGGCCTAAATTGCTATCCTCGTCAACTGACAAACTAGCCAAGTAGGATCTATGGCGACTCCAGTCACCAATGCTGAAAACCATCGCTGGGTGGGAATCGCTCCGATCTCCTACAAATTGGAAACAATCTCCCTTGGGAGTGTAAATTGATACCTTCGCGTAAAAGCAATCAATTGTAGCCTGAAAGAATGACAACCAATCCATCCTGAGAATGACGTCAAAGCCCATCATGTCGAGAACAACAAAATCAAACTCTAAGGTCCGCCCAGCTATCTTGATAGCATAACCCCGACAAACACGATCCAAACCCCAAATGGCATGTCAACACAGAGAAGACTGTCTCAAAATGTGACCTCCAAACCCAATGAATGTGCAAATGATATAAAAATGAAAGAATGTGATGCACTTGTGTCAACAAAAACCCGTGCCCAAGAACTAAAAACTAGAAGGATACCTCGAACTGAAGAGGTCCCTGCAGAAGCATCTGCTTGTGGAAGAGCATAGGCTTATCCCTGAGCCCTTGAGCCCTGCTGTGAACTGCTATGATAGTCTAACTAACGTGTAGAAATAGTAGGTGTAGAAGCCCTGGCTGGATAAGTGCCAACTGGTGCCACTGGTTATGGTGCTTGAGGGACTCTGAAACCAGACTGAACCACTATAAACTATGCCGGTACCATCCGTGAATCTGTGCCACTACGTGACTTATTCAACAACTTTGGATAATCCTTCTTGAGATGACCTAGTTGCTTGTAATAGAAGTAAGCTCCCTGCCTTATTCTTGTAGAAACTGATGTCTGACTGGCCTGTGGTTGAAGCTGCAGGCAGCGAGGCTTGATGTGCGCCGGCTACTGACAATGGTAACAAACCACACCCTGGGCTAATCCCGAAGATACAGGAACTGTGGGTGCAAAATGAATTTACTACAGTGCCCCCTGTGAATGTGTACTGTTCCCTACTATGGCCTTCTTCTACTGACTCCTGAAAGATGACGGAATGTCTCCGCAAGGCTGCTTATGTGGACCCCTGATCCGTAATTGATCCCGTTCCTCTGCCTCAGCTAGCATAGCTCTCTGGACCACCTTTTTGTAAGTCCTTAAATCAAGAATTGAGACCCGTGGCCTGATGTCAAGATGTAGCCCATCCTGAAACTTCATTGCCCTGGCCTCATTTGTTGCCACCATATCCTCGGTATAATGAAAGAGAGAAGTAAATCGTGTCTCGTACTAAATGACACTCATGGTGCCTTGATAAAGACCTGTGAACTATATCATCATCTCCCGCTTTATAGCCCTAGGAAAGAAATGCTCAAAGAACAAGTCTCTGAACTCATTCCAAGTCATCAACTCAATATTGTGGACATTGGTCATAGACCTCCACCAGATATCTGTATCTCCCATGAACATAGAGGCAGTCAAAGAAATCCTCAACCTGTCCGTGGGTACCGCTATACTGTCTAACTTGCAAACCATAAGGTCCAACCAAGCTTCTAAGACTAGTGGATCTGAACTCCCCACAAATAGATAAATCTTAACCCTATGTATTCGCATGAAGTACTCCATTGCCTCATTGACTATCAGTGCCAATGCCGATGCCAGAATCTGTATCCCTGCCACCTGCCTACGTATCAACTCCTATAGGGATTCAGTAATCCCCTGATTGATTCCCTAAGCCACTCACTCCTCATAAGTCGGTGCCTACAGCGGATTAGCATCCACGCCACGAACTGGAATTCTGGGCTTTCCCAAACCCCTTATGAACTCGGTTTTAGCCACCTATTCCTTAATGCCCTGACGTGAAGACTCTCCACGCGTGACAACCATGATGTTAGACATACGAAGGGAAATAGGTCAACAATAACACAAGTTATTATGACCAAATGCAACTCAAACTATGAGTGCATAAAACAAAAAGCAAGACAAGGTATGCAACATACGGTCATGCTAAAGCAATCAAAGAAAGTTGTTTAAATGGTTAAGCACTTAAGCAAATAAGCATACATGTCAAACTAAGATGCTTTTATACACATAAGCATATAAACATAGAGACATGTCATAATACCGAAAGTGTTATCAAGAAACACATAAACATGTTACAATGCCAAAACATATTCTCAAAAGTAGATGAACATATACCAAAGTTTATCAACGAAAGTAGGATATACACCTAAAACCAATCGTCCTAAGGTATTCAAACTAAGGAAGCTTTGATACCACCTGTGACGGCCTAAGTTTTTCAAGCCGGTGCGTTAGTGATGACCCAAAAGTTGACCCGATAATGGATCCAAAATGCGGAAGCGAAAGGTGATCAAAGTGAAAGAAAAGAAAGGGTTTCAAGGCATGGACGAGTACTTGTCCAATGCCAAAGCACCAAATGCTCGTTTGGCACTCATTAGTGTTAAGCGCTCGTTCAGCACTTAACAAGGCCGAGCACCTGTTCGGCACTCATCAAGGCCGAGCATTGGGTCATCACTCATCAAGGTTGAGCGTCGGTTCACCACTCATCAGGGTCAGAAGTTTTGACCTACATGGTCAGGCGTTTTGACAAAAGGTTCAAGCGTTTGGTCAAAAGGTTTAAGCGTCCTGACAAAAGGCTCGAGCGTCCTGACAAAAGGTTCAAGTGTTCTGACTCACAAGGTCAGGCGTTCTGACCTACATGGCCAAACGTTCTGACGAAAGGATCAAGTTCGGACTTGCAAAGTCAGGCATTCTGACCTACATGGCCAAACGGTCTGACGAAAGGATCAAGCGTTTGGACTTGCAAAGTCAAGCATTCTGACTTACATGGACAAACGTTCTGACGAAAAAATCAAGCGTTCGGACGTCAGGCCGAATGATGAAGTAGAAGGCAACAATTTGCCGAATGACAAAACAGAGACGAGAAAATAGCCGAACGATAAAATAGAAATGAGAAAATAGTCGAACGACAAAATAGAAATGAGAAAACAACTGAACGACAAAACAAAAATGAGAAAACAGCTTAACGACAAAACAATAAGCAAGTTTAAGGCAGCCATGAGGCTATACATGTATTCCCAATGATCCAAAACAAGTTTAACAACATACTTGTGAACTTTAAAAACCAATGGCTCTTGGCCTCATGTTATATATACAAAATATGCATAAAAAAGTATACTTAGATACACATTACATATCAAAGAAGCCATCTTAGCTTTTAAAATACCATATATCTATGGTATGCAAAAAAATAACATCAAAGGAAAAATATGCTAAACATTTGCATGGCAAAATACAAAAATGTTCCAAATTGCTCATAAGCCTCTAAGGACGATGTGCATCTAAGAACATAGTCTTATTTCTTGTAAAATATAATGACCCAGTCATTTTCCTTCCTTTCCTTTTCTCAGATTTTCACGAATATTTTTTTTTTCGATGATCTTTTCCTTTCTGAGTTCAGTTTATCATCACTTAGTGTCATCTCGAGTGCTCTAGAATGATTTTTGAGACTCTTTTTCATGGATTGACAACTTCCTTTGAGAACCGCGTCATTTCCACATTTTTATTTTTCGGATACTAGTCACTTTTCATCATTTTCCCTATTTTGCCTTTTCCCTGTTTGTCACTTTATTGGCATAACCACACTTTTGTGTTCAGAGTTGGTTTTTGACTTCATGTATCTTCATTCTCAGTGGTTTCCACGAAATACGTATCTTTACTTTTGCAAAAAGGTACTCTGGTTGCTCCCGGTGTCCATAGGGGTATGGATGCAAAGTTCTTTGAAAACTTTTTCTTTTCTTGAGGTGGTTTTCATAAATATATTTTAAAAATATTTTATTTTAGGGGTTTCTAAGAAAATATTTTTGGAAGATATTTTCATTCTGGGTCAGTTATGCAATTTACACTTTTTGGAGGGGCTATTATGTAATTAATGAAAGTTATTGCTAAATGCCTCATTTTGAGCCTGAATCCTCGTACGGGATTCATTTTCACTTTTTGTCTAGTCATGTACTCTTAGAATTCCCTTCTGGTAATTTTTCTCTAGTTTCAAGGTTTCTGGCCCTAGTTGCAAACAAACTTGTTTGGGGCATATCTCTCTGCTCGGGACTCAATTTTAGAAGCCATTTCTTCCGTTGTTCATATTTTCTTATTTTAGTTCTTTTTCATTCATGGAGTTTTGCTGTTTGAGCGTGTCTGCTAAAATTCCACTTTTTCGAACCCGACGGGGCCCGTTCGGGACACTTTTAGGGTTTTTCTATAAATAGGGGGTCTTAGAAAGAAAAATTAGATTTTTCTCTCTCTCTCTTCTCTCTTGGTCAGATCCCATGCCAGCCATGGCTGTCATCTTCTCTCTCCTCTTCTGAGCTTCTTCTCTTCAATGAAAAGTCATAGTGCCTTCGTGTTTTATGTCCGTCTTGGTGAAGCCTTTAGTTCCACCAATTGGAATCTCATTTTGGCCATTTCTTAAGTTCGGGTTCGAAGTCAAGTTATGATTTTGATGGGGCTTCCTTGGGGTTCTTATTCATCGTGTTGTCCCCGACAAAACCCCGAAGTATCGTCGGATTCAGAGTACTTTTCTTTCGGTGGGGATTTGAAATTTCATCTCAAATGGAGGTAGGGGGTGTTTTAGGATTTTGTATGTGTTGTATTGAGTGTTTTCCATGATTATACAACTTGTTTGCATGCCTTGTATTAAATCTAGAATATTAGTAATATTTATTTCTTTGTATAAGATTTAATTTACAAGGATGTATATAGCTTAGAATTAAATTGTGGCATGATAATAAATTATGCTTTAATATGTTTGTTAACATATATTAAATTGGAATAATTTGAATTAGAATTGCACTTTTTATTTAATAATTATCTTTTGTGAAAGTTTAATTCTTATAGATGTACCTTACATGAAATTAACTTGTGACATGCTTTTAAATTAAGTCTTGGCATGTACTTTAACATACTTTAATTTGAGAGCATTTGGTTAAGTATGAAAATGTAAAAATTTTAATTAAAAAGATTAATTAAATTTTTTTTTAAAAGTTCCATTAACTTAATTGTGTTTTAACTTGATATTTGTGATGACTATGACTTGTATACTAGCATATGTTAATTTGGGACCATTTGATGTTGTTTTAGAAATTAGGGATTTGATTATCATGATTTAGTTAAATTCTATTTTATTGTTCAAATGGCCTAATTAAGTTTTTGATTTGGTATATGTAATGACCATGCTATGTTGTTTAACATATATTAATTAGGGACCATTTGATTGAGATTAGAAACTTAGGGAAATTAATTGTTTTATTTAATTAATTTCTGTTTCTACTGCATAATTGATTAAATCATGTGTTTGACATTGATTGTATGTTTAAAGCATGATTTTAGACTTGTATTAGATTCTTCAGTTCATGTTTTCAATATTGAATTATGTTGTTATAGCGTGTAATGAATCACACACTGAATATTCGATATGTGATGTTATTATAGCGAGTAACAAATCGCACTATGAAGATTCGACATTGTCATCCTATAGTAGTTGTGGATTTAGAGCATGTATTATATGGTTTCAACCTACTTATGCATGAAGGTAGTTTCGTATACTATTTAATATATATAAGTTGTTAACTTATTATTTTGGAGTCACTTGGGACATTATTACTGAGACATGGCTAGAGTTTGGCTCTAGTTCGGGAGATAGAGAGCTCTCTACAATATAGTACACACTAGGGGTGGTATAACCAGCGGGTTAATGCTCCGAATAACCATTGGGGTCTCGACAGAATTCCAAGCTTAGATGTCCAAGTCTCCCACTATTTGATTTCACACCTTTAGATTTCAAGTTTATAACTTAGAGAATCTATGTCTTGATGTGTGGTATTAGAAATTCTAATTATACTAAATTGCAATATTTAGTTGTTTAAGCACTTTTAGATTTTAAATTGATAACTGTGAGAATCTATGTCTTGATGCGATGTATTAGAAATTCTAATTATACTAAATTGTTATATTTAGTTGTTTTCGTATTTTAGAGTTCAAGTTGATAACTTTGAAAATCTATATCTTGTTACTTTGTATAGCATGCTTCTATGTTGGTTAAATTGCATAGATATTGTGATTAGTGTTTTGTTGTTTGAATGTAGCTTGGTGTTGTCGTTAAGCACCAACGTTTAAAGATGTGCAAAAGATAGTGGATGTGCAATGTAGCTAAGTTTTACATTTATAAATGCCATTACTACCATTAACTAAAAATATAGCAAGGGTGAGTAGGGATCGTCCCAAGGGATTGAAGGGCTACTAGTAATGGAACAATGCTTAGGGTTAGTAGGTTGAATGATCAAAGGTATGTTATTTGGTTGATTAAACTATAATTAAGATTGAACAAGATCAATATAAAACAAGTAATTAAAGGGTAGAGAAAACAAGAGAGAGAGATCTTGGGACTTAGAGATCACCACTAAGCATCACCTTTCTATACACTCAATTCACAATTAATGAGGGGGAAAACATATGTGGCAACAATAGTGAGTGTGTGTGGTTGTTTTAACAAGCATGGATGATCAATTAAGTATATATTGTCTAAACAACACAATGAATAGCACAATACATCAAACTAAGTCATTAATCCTTCTTTAAGCTCACAATCCAAACACATCACATAATTAGAGAAATATACTACTTGCATTCATAAGTATGAAATATCAAACAATAAGCATATATTGTCCTCCCATTTAACAACTAAGGTAGCTACACTACATCTAAGCTAATGACATGGAAATTAAACTAATTAGACTAAGGGCAAGGCACAATCCATCAAGAAATGAGTATGATCCATCAAATAAACCACAAGAGTATTCTATTAAGCACTATGTCTTGACAATCTGTAGATCTATAGCATCAACACACATAGACATGCATCAATAACGTAAGAGATAGAGATAAACACATAAACATCTATCCTAACATACATAAACATATGGATAGAATGAAATGATCAATTGGAAGAATTAAACCACACAAATCATTGAATAAACAAGATCTATGTATATAAATATGTCAAAACATGTATTACAATACAAATCCCCTCAAAAATACATAAATCATGGTAAAGAAAGCATGCTTAGGGCTAACTCTAGCCCCAAGAAGATGTCTAGCCACTCATGAATGGTGTCCTCCAACCCTCAAGGGCTATCTCCATGGTAGAAGTGCTCTTCTTCTTGTGGAAGATGGAAAACCTCTCAAGAATGTCTCTAGCCTCCTTTTCTTTTTTCTTCCTCTTTAAGAATTGTGTCTAAGATTATCAAAAATTATCTATCTAAGCATATGTGAAAAAGTGGCTCATATTCCTTATATAGGTAGCTCAAATGTCACACCCAATGATCTAGGCTCGTACACAAGGGCTCCTCCAATGATTGCACAATGAGACAACTTTTAATGAGCTGGAAATATATTTTTTTCGGATTTGAGAGGGCTCGATCGATCAAACCTGTGTTGTGATCGATCGAATATGGCTGAGATCTATCAAACTTTGGCTGGATCGATCCTCCCATGGTGGCACCTTTTTGGATAAGGACAGATTTGAGATATTTTAGGGAATGAGACAAAAGTGGTATGTAGGGTGGTACAACAGGATAAGATGGAATCTTTTCGATCGATCTGAGAATTGTTGGATCGATCAAACTTTGTGAGATCTTTGGATAAGGACAAAAGAGCTTGGATCCATCTTGGAGAGTCTAGATCGATGAACTTTCGATCGATCGAAGTATCCTTGTGATCGATTGAACCTGCTGAATTTCCACACTTTGCTTCAATCTGCTTCTACTTTGCTCCTTTCTTCCATCCAGCTTGAGTTACCTTCTTTTAAGCTCTTATTTGGCCGAATTAGCTTATTTTGGGGATAAGCACCTAAAAAGGGCAATAACACGAAATTAGTCTAAAATGGGAAAGTAAGATAGATAAAGGTCCTAGAATACCTAAGCTTAAGGGGTTTAAATGCGCACTTTTCAGCGCTTATCACACCCCCAAACTTAAATATTACTAGTCCCTAGCAATGAAGTAGAAAGTAAAGGAATGAAATGAACAACTGTACAAGTATGAACTAAAAAGTAATAAATGGATAACGCCACTTTCGTAGGGAACACGATTGTATTTAGCATATGCAACAAGCCTTTTAAACCCCTAGGTTACCCCTAGTGGACTAGTGAAGTCTCGTGAGGGTTTCCAGAAATGATACCCACAAACATTAAGCTCATTCTCATAAAAGAGGTACCAATATTGCAAACAAGCATTGGGAGAAAACTACCTCAAGTATACAATTTTTCAACCATTTTCAAGCAATCTCCTAAAATTTCAACATCAAGCAAGCAAGTATGGTTCTCCACACATCAAGAAAATGATCATGCAAATCAAAACAACACTAGAATCCTTTTTGAGTGGACCGACATCAAATATGTTACTATCTTAGCTAACTAAAGAAATAATCACATCCTTACCCTCAAACTAGCACACAAATCTAGTACCGATCATCAAGACAAAGAGTGGACCTTTTATTAAAGCTTTATTGTTCTAGGTGCGCTTATTCTTTTCACTCAATTTTTTTTTTTTGAAAGGATCAAAGATGGAAGCATAGTGCAATGTGTTGATCTATTTAAGTTTTCTAGCGATCCATGAGGTCGAGCATTAGGTCAATGACTCCCAAACCAGACGGCTTTAGGGTATTAGGCATTCAAACACCCCTAAGGACTTACAAGCTCAAATCAACTAGGTTACAAATCAAAACAACCTCCATCTAATCATTTCCCACTTCTCACCTTTTGGGAGAAGTCTTCACTTTTTTATTGCTTTTGCAACCTTTTTTTTTTTTTTTTTTTTTTTTTTCATGTTCAATTATTAACCTAAAGTTTGGGCCCTCCACCTTTCGGCGCGAGAAGTTCAGTGGTTGATGAGGCTAGAATCTCGGCTACTCAATGAAAAGGGTTTGTTATCCACCTTTATCAAAATGAAAGCTTTCAATGCACTACTAGCCCAATTAGGATATAACCAATTCAATAATTAACAAAGCATGTACTCTACAAATGAATGCTAGGGTACACCTATGCTAGTGTAGAATCTTAGAGGGAATCTAAAAACAATCACAAAATCAGGATAATGTGGACCACAAGTGCAAGTAAGATATTAATCTTTCGAAAAATTTATTCCTAAATGGCATCCACAAGGCATACAATGAGTATTGGACTCTCAAGTCAAGCAATTTTTAAATTTTAAACAATATAGTCCTTAAAAGATCAAAATCATCGCTAGTTATGGACCAATCATAGACAATCCCTCAAATACACAAGTCATGCTTAAAATTTAAAATTGAAAGCAAATACTACAATTAACACCATTACCCCCCCCCCCCCCAAACTTAAATAGCACAAAATCTTCAATGTGCAAAGAGAACAAAGGAAAGAGTATACCAGTGTTGCTATAGCAAAGAATGGCCAGGACACAAGTATCTAAGGTAGGCGGTATAACCCCCCACAAACTTGGGATTAACTATGGTCCTGAAAAGATGGCACTGGATAAAAGCTCATTAGATAACAAAGGGGAATAATAACAGTGCATAGTGGACATGCAAGTGTAAATGGGATAAGAAATTGAAGTAAAGAGAGAGAGAGGAAAAAGGGTGGTCCTGAAAATTTAGGCAGCACTTTCTCTCACTGAAATCACTGGGGTGCACCTGATGGAGTCAATCAAATACATATATATCAATATAAGGTATGACATTCGAAAGATAGCAAAATAATGCATATATAGCAAAAGATAAAAATAATGTAAAAATAATGTACATCAGAATGTCTGGGCCAATAGACTGGTCGTAAAAATATCACAACAGTAGTAAAAATAGTAAATATCACAGATATGTAAAGCAGGTAATAGAGAGATATGAAGATCATGCTAAGGAGGTAGGATGGGCAGGACGCGCTCCACGGATATCCCAGGATATGTCTCGCAGCGCAGTTTTGACATCCGTACACAGGGAGGAAATGTCAGCTCGGATGGAGACAATGTCTGTGCAAATAGAGACTACGGCATCCTCCAAAGTCTAGAGACGCTTTCCAAAGTTGGGTGTCTGTACTGGAGCCTCAGGTATGAACGGATCAGGAAACTGTAGTACATCTTGAGCGTGCTCCGGAGAATGAATTGGCGACCCTGCTAGAGAGTGATGTTGTAGACCCTCTGCAGGATACTGCTCTAAGTCAATGTCCATATGGACTGCAGCCGGATCGACTACTGGATCGTCCGCTGTTGGTGCGTCTGCCTCTGCTGCTGCTATCTCCTCCTTCTCAGCCTCCTCTGCTGCTATCGTTGCGTCCTCTAAAAGACTCTTAATAAGAGCATTGTAGCTCTTATTCCAGTCTTTCTTGCCAAAATGGCAAGCTTCTGTCTCTGAGCGCTCATTAAGATGAAATGGATAGCGCTGATCCTGGAGGATCTGATTGATCAGATGGCCAAATGGAAGATACTTAGCCCGCTTGGGCTTGGGCTTGGCCTTGCTGATATAGTCAGCATAGAGCTTCATTATCACAGTTGGCTGGAATAGAAACCCAGCACCCTTTGTAGAGAGCATATAGGGCTGTTAAATAATCGTCGTGCCTCTGGATCTTATAGCCGGCCATGAACATATTTCGGTACATGACTGAATCAAAGATCCACAGGTCATCGGGCAAATAGTTGTGAGTAGCAAATGTGTTGCCCTCATTGTAATGGCCTATAAGTGCCTTGGCCATAAATGTATAAGAAGGCCTCATCTCCAAAATAGGATAATCGAGCTCAAGCTCAAGAAGGCAGGCATGCGGGAATCGGCAGGATCGGGCCAGAGTCGATCTCCACTGTGATGTGCATAGGATGGCCATCCGCTGTAGTGTGCAGCTCCACCAGATTACTCGAGGTAGGTCGGAGGTTCTGGAAGAACATCCGAACAAGCCTCGGGTAAACTGGGTAAGTGACCGGGGCTAGAATGGCTGAAATGCCCCTGCGGTCAATGTCCTCGTGGGCTGCCCTGGGAAGGATATACTGGGAGAAGAAAGAAAAGTCAAAAATTGACTCATGCGCCACCTGAAGACGTGAGTATCTTGGCAAAGGTCTGTCTATGGCCTGGTCTGGCTGTGCAGGAGGCAGAGATGAAGAAGGTGATGGTGTATGCTCAACCTCATCATGAGATGATGAAGATGCAGAAGTAGAAAACTGTAGTCTGCTGTCTGATGGGGACTGAGCTAGATCAGCTGATGGTGTATGCTCAACCTCATCATGAGATGATGAAGATGCAGAAGCAGAAAACTGTAGTCTGCTGTCTGATGGGGACTGAGCTAGATCAACCTCTGTATAATCCTCTAGCTGCTCAGGCTGCTTAGGATCTGGGACCTGAGATGGTCCTACCTGATGCTCGGGCTGCTCCCTAATATGAGAAGGCTCACCTGGCCCTTCTAATCTGGGCCTGACTCGGCGATGATAATGTCAACGGGCAACAGTCTTGACCCTAGCCATGGCCTGTAAAACAGAAAGAAAAACACTTGAATATAAGTTAGTATTGGCATTAAGAATTGAAGCACAATATATAGAAACACGTATGTCAAATAAGATAGACAACACAAGACATGAATCTATGCAAGTGATGACGGGGCTAAATAAACAGTGACAGTAAGTGAAGCATGCTAAACAATATAAGTATGGAATGCATCCAATGTGGAAAACATAAGCATTGGGCATGTATGAAATAGCATGGACTCACAAAAGAAAGTGTGTGAAGTGTGGGATGCAAATCTATGAAGTTCGATTGATCACAAAAATGTGAGATCGATCTCTATGAGATCGATCTGAGAAAAGTTCGATCGATCGAACTGGAACGGGAAATTCGAAATGTCATAGATCTGTGATGTGGAAGGCACGGGGGCACCCAAGCAAACTTGTGAGGCCCTCTCACACATCAACAACAGGATATGGGTCATTTGTTTGGCCCGTGACATTCAAAAATTGAATTAAAAATGAAATATATATACAAAACTATATATATATATATATACATATATATACAAAATCATGGAAAATTCGAATATGGCAAGATTCAGACAAAGCAACCTTAGATCTAACATGGCAAGCATCACAAATAGGTAGATTGAAACTTAAAATCAAGGGGAGAACTTGGAACTTACCAAATCCGAGAGAGACGAGTGGTGCGAAGGAGAGAGATGAAATCTAAGATGAAGGAGCGAGATTTGAGCCTCGGGAAGGTCGTCGGAGGGCTCGCCGAAGATGGGAGAGAGATGGGTTGCAACGGCGAGGGTTGAGAAGGTCTGTAGATCGATCTATGAATCGATCAAATGACCTTAGGGTTTTGTTTTTAAAAATATTTCCCGACAGGTTCGATCGATCAGGGAAAATTTTTGATCGATCGAACAAGATCGATCTTGAAAATGTTGAGATCGATCTCACCTCGACAACAATTTTATTTTATTTTTTTAATTTTTTTTTATATATATATTTGAATATTTAAAAATTGAAATTCAAAACATTTTGTTTTTGGATTTTTAGAAAAATAACATAAGATACAATTTTTTTTTGGAATTTTTGAAAATATATAAATTTTTGGATTTTTAAAATTTTAAAATGAAAAGAAAAGTAGAAATTAAAAATCAAAAATCTTTAAAATAAAATATAAAAAAAATCTTTTTAAGGTTTTTTAAGATAAGATAAAATAAAATAAAATAAAATAAAAATAAAAACACTAATGCAATCAAAATCAAAATCAAGGTCAACAAAGAGTAGAGATTGATCAAGCTGAGATCGATCGATCAAAAAGGTACTTCGATCGATTGAACATGTGAATTCATGCAGAGAAGTTCGAACGATGCACAAAGAGGCCTTTTTTCATGGATCTCAAAAATTTTCTAAGTGTGGAGTGAAGATCGATCCAAGAAAAAGTTGGATCGATCTAGGAACTTTCAGATCAATCCAAAGGAATTCTCAAACGATACACAGAGGGCTGATTTATGCAGGAATTTTCAGATCGATGGAACAAAGCAATGATTGGATGTAGGGATGAGTGTTCGATCGATCGAACCTCTTTTGGGATCGATCGAACTTAGACAAAATCCCTATTTTCAGATTGAAAGTGCATGCATACTCAATCGAAATTCCTAGCCAAGTGTATGAATTCCAAAACGTATCTAGACGATGCAAGAATTGAAAGATAAAATAGAAATGAGGGAGGAATAGCCCCACGAAGCATTTACTAGTCTTTAACGTCTCTAGCAAGACGTTGGGCTCTTTTAGCACTGATCAAACATCTTGTAATGCATCCCCTCCTTGTTGGGGTGATAAGTATTTTGAATTCCACCCAACAAACGGTTCCCTAACGAACTTGTTGGATTAGGTTCAAAGGAATTTGTTGGTCCTTTGTCAATGTGATCTTTGGGCTTCCATGCTCTTTCAAAGTAAGATTTTGAAACATCTTTTTTTGAATTCAAGGTTGAAGATGAACTTTTTGAAGTTTTGGTTTCAAGCAAAGACTCCATTCTTTCACAATCATTGTCTAGACATTTTTCTACAACAGTCACTTCTTCATGCTTGTCAAATGAATTTGGGGTCAGATTGAAGATATTCAACTTCACTTTCATATGCCCAAATGAGATTTTCATTACCCCCGTCCTACAATTGATGTTAGCATTTGAGGTTACCAAGAAAGGACGGCCAAGGATAATTGGAATTTGGCTTTTGGGATTTGGAACCGATTCTGTTTAGTAAGGTAGTGTCAGAATTTGGTTCGAACCGGGATAGAGTTTCCCTTCCTTTGACTTCAAGACTTGATATCTTTGCCATCCGGACTCCAAATCAAGTAATTCTTGAGACCATATTTGTTAATTTTTTATCGTCTATCCAATGGTGTATACGGGGGTACCCATTTAAGTTGGAATTACCATTTTACCCTTTTAGCCTTAAGTGCTCATTTTTCTTCGTCTTGCCGTTTCTCCTTCGTTCGGACTCCGAATCATGTAATTCTTGAGTCCATCTTGATTAATTTTTTGTTGTCTTTCCAGTGGTGTGTTCAGTGGCACCCAAATCTATATTTTTAGAAATGACTATTTTGCCCCTAGGGGCTTAATTGTTATTTTTTTTTATCTCTTGCTTCCGCACTTTATTCCTTTGGGTTTCGTGACCTCATGGAAGGTCATCTTAGGGTCTTAGAGGTGTGTTGTGCCTTGGGAGACCGTTGTCTTGTTTTTGCTTCCGGATTTTTTGATCTGTTTTGGGTCATCATAGGACACACTAGATTTATAAATATCCAGGGTCGTTACACTTTATATCGAAGAGATGATGGAAAGCTACCAAGTCAGCTAGTAGCCTACCCGAAAGGGTAGATTTACATGATTGATGAAACTAATTCCTCAAGTATTTATCATGAGCAAGTTCAGGCTATTACTATATTGAGAAGTGGTGGAGTGGTTGATAATAAAGTTGAAAAAGGATAGGAAGAAAAAAAAGGCTTTGGGTTCCTGTTGTTCCTATCATCCATAATCAACATCCCAAGGATGTTTCCTCAAGTTCAATTCCATAATCCACCACAGGAGTTGAAGGTGGAGCACTTCTTCATCTGTTCCTAACCCCGAGACAGCTTATGAGCCAAGAACGCCTTATCCTGGACATCTCAAGGAACCCTCCCACTTTGGTAAACATAAGGAAAAAATTTAAGATATGATGGAGGTCTTTAAATAGGTCAAAATCAATCTTCCTCTACTTGATACTATAAAGCAAATTCCAGCCTACTCCAAATTTTTAAAGGACTTGTGCACTCTCAAGCGGAAATCTAAAAGCCAAGTTCTTAAGAAAATTGTCTCACTGAGCAAGTCAGTGTTATTCTTAAGTACAACACTCCTCTAACGGTTAAAGATCCTGATGCTCCTACAATTTCTTGTATCATTGGAAACAATGTGATAGAGCGAGCACTTCTTGATCTTGAAGCTAGTGTTAATCTTATTCCTTACTTGGTGTATGAGAGTAAAAACCTACGTTGGTTGTTCTATAGCTTGCTGATTGTTCTGTCAGACAACCATGAGGTATTGTTGAAGATGTACTCATAAAAGTGGACAAGTCCTTTTTTCCAGTGGATTTCTTAGTTCTTGATACAGAACCGGTCCACAATTCCAAAAAGTATATTTTTGTTGTTCTTGGGCATCCCTTTCTAGCCACAGTGAATGCTTGCATTAACTGTAAGACTAGAGCCATGGATTTATCTTTTGGAAATATAAAGGTCAAGCTAAACATCTTCAATGCTATTTATCATCCACACAATGATAGTGAATGCTTCTTCCTTGATGTTATTGATGAGTTGGTTGAAGAATCACTTCCAACTATTTAATCCAAGGATCCTTTAGAAGTTTCTCTAAATTACTTCAATTATGAAGACTTGGATATCGAATCTTCAATAGCTGAAGTAAATTCCTTGCTCAATTCCACTCCTATCACAGATTTTCCTCTATGGATATCTAGACTTGAGCATTTTCCTCCACTTTCTAGTACTCCGTCTATTCCTTCTTCAGAGTCTCTACCTAAGCTTGAGCTTAAGCCACTACCAGACAAGCTCAAGTATGTTTTCTTTGGTTTAAATGACACCCTCCCGGTGATCATTGCTTCTAATCTTACAAGTTCACAAGAAAGTAGTCTCTTAAAACTTCTTGAGCAAAATAAAGAGGTTATTAGGTGTAGTATGGCTGATTTAAAAGGAATTAGTCCTACAATTTGCATGCATCAGATTCATTTGGAGGAGGATTCTCGAACATCTCGGGAACTCTAAAGATGATTGAATCTTAATTTGAAGGAGGTGGTTTTAAAGGACGTTGTGAAGTTGCTAGATGCGGGAATAATCTACCCCATCTCAGATAGTAAGTGGGTGAGTCCTACTCAGGTAGTACCTAAAAAGACCGGTATTACAATAGTTGAGAATTATGAGGGAGAATTAGTTTCACAACACACCAACACTAGATGGCGTGCATGTATTGATTACCGAAAACTCAACACCACTACTAGAAAAGATCATTTTCCTCTTCCATTCATTGATCAAATTCTAAAGCGATTGGTTGGCTAGAGCTATTATTGCTTTTTAGACGGATATTCTAGCTATAATTAGGTAGCCATTGATCTTAAGGATCAAGAGAAAACTACTTTCACTTGTCCATCTGGTACATGTGTATATAGACGGATGCCTTTTGGATTGTGTAATGCGCCAGCAACATTCCAGAGGTGTATGATGTCTATCTTTTCAAACATAGTTGAAAAGTTTTTTGAGATCTTTATGGATGACTAGTCTGTTTTCAGATCACATTTGAAAACTGTCTCCAAAATCTGTCCATAGTACTTCAGCATTGTAGGGAGACTAATCTTATTCTTAGTTGGGAGAAGAGCCATTTTATAGTTCAAGAGGGGATCATTTTAGGATATATCATCTCAGAAAGAGGTATTGAAGTTGTTAGAGCCTATTGAGAGTGCTGATCATCTCTTTTGTTGCTGTGAATTTTCTTGGACGGTATGTAAGTGCTTGGCTGATATTTGTCATTGGATTTTACAACCTTTTAACTCAATTCAAGCGTTGGCTTTGGACTGTGCTCTGAAATTCAAAATGAATTCTATAAGGACAAAGTTTTGTAGGATGATTTTCACTACAACTCTATATTACCTATGGAAGGAAAGGAATGCCAGATTGCATAATGATTTAGCTAAGAGTGTTTTGTGAGAAATTATGGACATCTTGGGAGTTTGTCTCCAAGATGTTATTTCAGTCTTTCACTAGGTTGTGGTTAGTTGTGAGTTTGCCTATTTTGGCAACTATTTTTATTGTTTGGTATGGGGTATGGCTCATGGATCCTTTGTAATCTAATTTTTATTTTATAAAATTTCCTCCATTTAGAAAAAAAGAAGAAGAAGTTGTTAGAGCCAAAGTAGATTTGATCTCTAAATTGCCTCCTCCTACCTCCGTAAGGGGAGTGCGATCATTTCTTAGGCACGCCGGGTTTTATCGACGATTCATTAAAGATTTCAGCAAAATTTCTCGTCCTTTGTGTAATCTACTTTCAATGGACTCTCTTTTTATCTTTAATGAATCATGCCTAGAAGCTTTTCAAAAGTTTCACTCTCTTTTTTCTTCAGCTCCTATCATGAATCCTCCAAATTGGGCTCTTCCATTTAAAATCATGTGTGACGTATCTGATTATGTTATGGGTGTTGTCTTAGGACAACGAATAGATAAGCTTCCTCATGTTATCTACTATGTGAGCAAAACTCTTTCAGAAGCACAATTGAATTATATCACTATTGAAAAAGAGTTGCTTACAGTTGTCTTTGCTTTGGACAAATTTAGGTCTTATCTGTTGGGTTCCAAAGTAGTGGTCTATTTTGATCATTCTGCTTTGAGACATCTTCTCTCCAAAAAGGAAACCAAACCCCATTTGATTCGATGGATCCTCTTGCTTCAAGAGTTTGATTATGAGATCTGGGATAAGAAAGGGTCAGAGAATATAGTAGCTAACCATTTTTCTAGAATTTTTATTGAGGATACTTCAACTTCACTTCCAGTCTGTGATTTCTTTCTAGATGAACAACTTTTTGGGGTTTCTCATACAGATTTGCCTTGGTTTCCTGATATTGTGAATTACCTCGTAATAGGCAAAATTCCTTTGTCTTGGTCAAAGTAGGAAAAAGATCGATTCTTCTCTTAGATTAAGATGTACTATTGGGAACATCCTCAGCTTTTCAAATATTATGCTGATTAAATCATTTGTAGATGTGTTCTTGAGAGTGAATTTCATAGTATTCTGACCTTCTGTTATAGTTTAGCTTGTGGAGGTCATTTCAGCCTAAAGAAAACTGCAGTTAAAATTCTTCGATGTGGTTTCTTTTGGCATTCACTCTTTTAGGATCAATTTCTAGAAGAAACATGATGCCCTTAACTCCAATCTCAGTCATTGAGGTTTTTGATGTATGGAGTATTGATTTCATGGTCCTTTCATTTAGTCAAATCATAATGAATATATTCTTTTGGCTATAGATTATGTATCTATATGGGTTGAAGCAGTGGCTACTAAAACCGCTGATCACTTAGTTATGGTTGAGTTCATTTAAATGAACATTTTTAGTCTGTTTGGTATGCCACGAGCTATTATTAGTGATGGGGGTGCTCACTTCTGTAATAGGTACTTCCGTACTTTGGTACAAAGATACTCCATCACTCATAAAGTTACTACTCCCTGTCATCCCCAAACAAGTGGCCAAGTTGAAATATCCAATCGTGAAATTAAGAGAATTATTGAAAAAATGGTTAAGTCAGATTGTAAAGATTGGTCTTTAAGACTAAATGATGCTTTGTGGGCTTACCGAACAACTTTTAAGACTCCGATTAGTATGTCACTTTACCGTCTCATCTATGGTAAAGGGTGCCACCTTCTTGTAGAATTAGAACACAGAGCTTTCTGGCCATAAAAAAGCTCAATTTTGATATAAACTCTGCTAAATCTAACAAAATGCTTCAACTAACAGAGCTTAAAGAATTATGCAATGATGCTTATGAGAGTGCTAAGGTTTACAACTTGAAGACTAAGGCATTTCATGACAAACATATCTTGCATAAGACTTTTGAGTCTGGGAAGAAGGTTTGGTTGTTTAATACACGACTGAAACTTTTTCCTGGTAAACTGAAGTCACATTGGGATGGTCTATATGTGGTTATTTCTGTTACACCTTATAGTGCGATTGAAATACAAGATTACAAGACTGGACAACTGTCCAAAGTCAATGGACAGAGACTTAAGCCCTACACAGAGGGTAGTCGGCATAGTAGAGACAGTAGAACTTTATGATCCTATTTACTTGGACTAAAGAAGTCAATTTTCATCGAGCTATCGACGTTAAACTTAACATGCTGTCGAGTTATCGACGTTAAACTTAGCATTTGTATGTTGCACCATAGTTTATTTTTAGTTTTTATTTTTGTTTGTACTTTAATTATTTTTCTTAGTTTTAATTAATTTCTTATGTTTATTTTATGTTTAGTTTAGTTTAGTTTAGTTTAGGTTTAGGATAAACAAGAAAAAGAAAATAAAAATTAAAAAATAGAAAATAGAAAATATCCAAAAATTTGTCTTAATGCTCGAGCTTGCACTTTGAAGCTCGAGCATCAGCTACTAAAGGCTCAAGCCTGCAATAACTAAGCTTTAGCCCTCTATCATCCTTAGGCCATACTCGAGTCTTCATGTTAGGGCTCGAACCTTTGTACCTTAAAATAAAAGGTTGATGCTGACTGCGCAGCAAAGCATATTAGAGGAGTTATTACGTCGCACTCCATCCGCCCCTTCTACATCTACAGATACTCCTCCCCTACAAATAGATTAGCTATCTAGGGTGTTTCTATAGTTCTTTTTGTTGACTATAGCAGTCTTTTGGATGTATTTATTTCTTTATGATGTATATCTGCCCTAATTTTGTTATTTTGAAAGCATTGTACTAATCATGATCATTTATATATATGTTTTTGCTTTTATTATGCTTATGTTACTATTTGTACTTCATGTGATATTTCTCTATTATTATTCGATATGTTTAATACTCTGATGTGTGTTCAAGTTTGTTCATTTTGTCAGATAATACAGATTAAGTTTGGGGGTGATTTCTCCATTTCCCTTCTGAGCTTCATTTTGATCTCTATCTTTGCTGGTCTGCTTGTATGGTAATATCTTTTTAACTCTCTCTTGTTCTCCCATTGAGGACAATGTGCACAATAAGTTTGGGAGTAAGGTAAAGTTGGGAGAAATTCGAAAACAATTTGCTAACACAAGGACATGATATGATATTTAATGTTATTAGCATGAGTTTAAGTCTGTCGCTTGCCATATACTCTGTTTGCAGTCTGATGTTGGTTAGAAATGGTTTGTATGCTAAAATATTGTGAAAAGGGATTCTTGAAAATTTTTGAAATCAATTAGTGGCATGTGGTTTACTCTGTTAGGATGATATCCTTATTTAACGAAATTAATCTCTGAGATGCTACACTCTGCACATATTCACACTCATATGAATTCTATGGGGTAAATACTAGAAATCTTGTTTTGTTTTGAGTTAAACTGAGATGATCAGGAGGATTTGATAATTTTGATAACCAAGGCATAAAAAAAATAATAATAAAAAGATAAAAGAAAAAAATAAAGTGGTATGTATGCAATGCAATAAAAGAAAAAAATTCTTCACCAATGTGAATGAAAAAAAAAATTAAAAAAAAAAAGTGAAGAAAAGAAGTAAAAAAGGATCAAGTTCAGGTCTCTACCAAGATTGCTTAAGTGATTAAGTCCTTAGGGGTGTGTTCTAACACCTAATGCCCTAAGACCATCTGGTCTGGGAATCGTTAGCTGAAAGCTTGTTACATAGGGGGTTTAGATTGCCTAGATTACTTAAACAATTAGGTCCGGAGGGGTGCTTTACTACTTAATGCCCTAAAAACATCTGGTCTAGGAGTCATTGGGTGAAAGTTCATTACAAGGGTGATCTAGAAAGCTTAATAGACCTGAACATTGCACGGTATCCTTTTTGAAAAAATGCATACCTTGAAAAAAATAATAAATGCCTTAAGAGTTGGAATTTAAAAAGTTTGCCTGTGAATTGAGGAATAGTAGGGAATGAATACAAGCACGGATAGTAAACCACATGTTTAATTGTAGGACCACTTTCAAAAAGTGTTTTTGATATTAAGATTGTTGAATGAAGGATTAAATTAGCATGTGGGGACCATGGTTGCTAAATTGAAATTGAAATTGAAAGTTGAAAGTTTTTTTGATTACATGATAGGCTGTACTTACCATATTTGACTGATTAATGATCTATAGGGATAATATGAATTGTGACAACCCTGGATTTTAAGTACATTAGTGATGAATCGAAAGAATGACCCGATAACGGATCCAAAATGCGGAAGCAGAAGAAGTAAAATGGCCACTAGAGATATACGTTATCCCTAACACACCAAAAAGACTTTCCATGAAGACATCGAACTCAAATAAGCCAAGCAATTGAAGCAAGAATGCCAAACCTGAAAAGAAATGAACTAAGGGCAAAATGGTCATTCCAAACTGAAATGGGTGCCACCGTGCACACCATTGGAAAGACAACAAAAAATGAACGAAGTTAGACTCAAGAATCACCTGATTTTGAGTCCGAGCAGAAAAGATATGAAATTAAAACAAAGTGGCCTTCTCCGTTTAAGAGTTACCACGAACCTATTTCACTAGAACTAGAATAACTCACACTATAGATGGAGTTCTGATGAGTGGTTAGTACCATTGGAAAGCTAACTTCAAGTTCTTGAATTTAGACTAAAGAATGACCTAGTTTGGATTTAAAATAAAAGAGATATGATCTCCCAACGTTGATACAATAAGGCTGCCCACGAAAAACTGAAATGGAGAAGCTCCAGGGAGGATTGGTTGACCAATGACAAGGGTCAGAAGGCCAAAACTTAATCATTAGCTGACCGAACCCCAATGATCGGCTGGCTGAAATGATGTTTTACACTAAAAGGCTACTGGAATGGATCCTCGAGGCTTGTCAGCCGACTGATGGATCCTTATCAGCCGAACGACACATCTACTGTAGTAGAAAAATCTGTTGCAATGTGTGTGTGAGGTGCTTGGTCCATCTCTAAGGCTAAACATGTATTCTACATGATCCGAACAAGTTTAAAAACATTCCCTAGCGTCATGTAAGCATCCAAAACATGCCAAAACCAAGAGGAAATTAAAATGATACCCCAATGCATGAATTTTCATGAAAATTCATAAAATCACCCAAAATAGGTCAAAAGTTGAAACTTGAGATTTTTGTGCAATATGAACATACATGCGAACATAAAAAGACATATAGGATGCATCCCGATGGTCTGCGGCCTCAAAATAACTCCGATGCAAAATATGACCTATCAACGGCCAAAAATGACTAAAAATGGGAAACTTGAAGACCAAAACGCGAAACCCAAACAAATGGTGCTTGGCCCTTGGACACACCTCATACATGATCATAGAAACCCTAGGAAAGAAAAAGAATGGAATTCCCACACCCGATGCAAAAGTTATGAAGCAATGACTTAACATTTTTCAATATTTTAATAGTGAACCTTGAAAATGAAAGTGCATAGAATACAAGATACATGTCATTGGCCTCCGGCCTCATCTTATACATGTCAAATACATTAAAAAGAGTGTACTTATGTACACATTACATATATGGAATCAAAGATACAAGTTTTTGACATATAAGCTACAAAATGACATTTCATGCTAACATTTGCATGAAATAGAAACTTAAAAGCTACAAGTCATCCAACGAATGATGAGCATCACAAACCAAGCCTTCGTACCGGAAACAATACCCCCGGTAACTTTAGGGTGAGTAAACAAGTTTACTCGTAGGGAATGAGCATGCATAGATTCGATTTCTTTGTCGATTTTTACATTAACTTAAAACAATAAAAAAAAAAAAAAAAAAAGGTCATGCCACCTAACATCTATGTCAAGGTGAGACTCATGGAGCATCCTAAGCTACCTTAGAGTATAATCAATAAGAATCATGATACATACACATATATGAAACGAATCAAGGTTTGGATAATCCAAAGAGCATGATAAGATAGATGCCTAAAAATAGATCAACATGAATTGCATTATCAATATAACTAAGCAAAGTTTGGAATAATCCATACAACATGACAAGAGAATACTAGAATACAAGGATCACATTATCAATGCAATTTACATGATTGGAACATACCAATTAACACGATAAGAAGTATACTTGTATACAAGTTAATAAGAATTACATTATTAATGCAATCAATATGATTGGAGCATTCCAATTATCACGAAAGGAGTGATACATGAATCAAGGACATAGCATAATATCTATGCAATTAACAAGATTGGAGCATTTCACATAATATGACAAGTTTTAAATCTTCACGGAATAACAACTTAAAATTTAAAGAGTGAATTCAACCAATGTGAAAACTTGTATATCGCCCGGATTAAAACCGTACTCTTGGGATCACTTTAGGGCCACTAACCCATGTGTACCTTCCCCTAGTGCGCACTATAGTGTAGGGAGCTCTCTATCTCCCATACTAGAACCAAGTCCTAGCCATGTTAATTTTTGATTGATATCCCAAGTTCCAAAATCAACAAGTCGTGCAAGTCAAGATAGGATCAAAATACAATAAATGCACTAACCACGTTTCATGCACAACCAAGCTTTTGGAAACACACAAGTCATGCCCTAAGTTCTCAACTATGACGGCATGTGAAATGTCAAGAAATCGCAGTGTGCATCCATATAGACTAGAACTGAGATATATAGCACAAGAAATCCATTGAAGTAAATATACCACAAGTATAAGATACATGATTCAATTACTCACTAAACAACACATGTGTAATTAAACCATTCCAAGACAAATGTGCATGTTCATTAAGTACATTAATGAAACCTAGGTACAAGGGGTCACGATGCTTGATAAAAAGATAAAAGTCCAAGAAATACAAGTCTGATTCATAAGATTAACAAGGATTCAAAATCAAGGCATGATTAACTCGATGGAAGTATAAAAGGAAATTTAATCTACTTAAGGGATTAAATTATCAAGATTTCAAGGCAAGTACAAATATTCTACGAACAAGTTATGTCAAGGATCATGTCAAGGCCAAGTTCAATGTCAAGTTACAAGTTTACTTCATACAAGACACAACCATGTGAGTTAAGTTCCATACAAAGGAATATAATTAAATATAAGTTTCAAAACTTATCCGATTATTCTCAATGTGATACAAGTGAAGGAACTTGTTAAGGAAATACTGAAGACCAAGTTAGAAACTTAATTAAGCCCAAGGAATCATAGAATGGATTTTAATTAATTCATTTAATTAAAATCTCTAGATTTTGAAATTTATCCAAATTATCTCAAATTAATATATGTTATACAATATGTCAAGACTTGATTTAAAAGCAAGATACAAGTGAATTCCATGCAAGATACGGCCATGAGTATTAAACTTTAATACTAGAAAAATAATTAAATGAAAGGTTTCAAAACCTAACCAAATATTCCCGATTTAATATATACGAAAGTATATGGCATGCACATCAAGAATATCAAGTCGGAAATCCAATAGAGTGAATAGTACACATGGAATAAATTAATTAATCAATTAATTAAATATTCTCTAGATTTTAAAACATCTCCGATTACTCTCAAATTCACCTATGTTAAAGAGCATGCTAGGGCCTAATATAATATGACAACACATGTTAATTTCAAGCTAGTTAAGGCCACATGAATTAAACTTTCATTCAAGATAAATATTAAATAAAAACTTCAATACTTATTCAAATGCTTTCAATTTAATATATGTCAATGAAAATGTCAAAGGGTAATTTAATAGTATGCCACATGTTTAAACCAAGCTATAACCAACAGGGAAAATCAAATCCCTCACAAGAAAAATAAATAATAAAATCTCTAGATTTCATGTCAAAGCATGTAAATAAGTTGCATAAACATCACTAGCATGCACAACATCAAGAATAATAAACTATAATACCCCTACCTTAATTTGAGATGAAAATCTCAAATCCCCATCGAAAGAAAAGTGTTCTGAATCCGACGATACTTCGGGGTTTTGTCGGGGACAACACGATGAACAAGAATCCCAAGGAAGCCCCATGAAAATCAAAACTTGACTTCAAACCCGAACTCAAAAATTGGTAAAAAATGATTTCTAATAAGGGGGAAAGGTGCGCATCGTCAAGGCAAACAATAAACGTTAAGGCTCGAAGCTTTTTACAAAGGAAATCAAGTGGAGGAGAAGAAATAGTGAAGGCAGCCCCTTGGGATCCCATGGCTGCCGGCCAAGAGGGGGAGGAAGATGATCAAAAAGTGACTTGTCACTTTAAGACAATTATTTATAGGGAAACCCTAAAAGTGCCTCGAAAGGGCCCCGCTAGGTCTGGAAAAGTGGAATTTAAGCAGCCATGCTCAAATGGTGAAACTCCGTGAATAAAAAAGAACCAAAATGAGAAAATATGAACAACAGAAGAAATGATGTTAAAATCCAAGTCCCGAGCAGAGAGATATGCCCCAAACAAGTTTGGCGGCAACTAGGGCCAAAAACCCTGAAACTAGAGAAAAAAAAAACCAAAAGGAAATTCTAAGAGTACGCGACTCAATGAAAGGTAAAAATGAATCCCGTAAGAGGATCCAGGCTCAAAATGAGATATTTTGCAAAAACTTTCGTTAATTGCACAATGACCCCTGTAAAAAGGGTTAACTGCACTAATGGCCCAGAATAAAAATATCTTCCAAAAATATTTTCTAAAAAACCCCTGAAATAAAATATCTTCAAAAGATATTTACAAAAAATACCCCAAGGAAAGAAAAAGATTAAAAAAACTGTGCATTCATGCCTTTATGGACACCGAGAGCTACTAAAGTACTTTTTTACAAAAGTAAAGATACGTATTTCGTGGAAACCACTTAGAATGAAGATATGTGAAGTCAAAAACCAACTCCGAGCATGAAAAGTAAGGTTGTGCCTTAAAGTGACAAATGAGGAAAAGACAAAGTAGGGAAAAGGACAAAAAGTGTTTAGTGTCTGAAAAGTAAAAATGTGGAAATGACTCGGTCCTTAAAGGAAGTTGTCAATCTAAACAAAAGAGTTTCAAAACCATTTTCAAGCACTCGAGATAACACCAAGCGACAAAAAACAGAACTCAGAAAAGAAAATTAAATGGAAAAAATTTATCCGTAAAATTTACGAAAAAGGAAAAGAAGGAAAATGACCGGGTCATTACAACCTACCATTCTTAAAGGAATTTTGTCCCCAAAATTAGAAACATACCTGAACAAATAGAACATGGACCGAACAAATGGTCAGACCAAATGACAGCTCATAAAGCACTGAAGGACAATTCCAGAAGTCTCAAGATTAACTAAAGGAACGCAAAACCACGAACTGAGACAAAACCTCATACGTATCAACCTGTCAACTCAACGTCGACCACCGAGAGAATCCTAAGACAATGAAACATTAAATCATGATGAAAGAAGAGAGTGATAAGACAATACGAATAGCGACTAGAACATGCCCACACTTACTCGTCCGTAAGGTAGCATGACAATATAAGGCACTAGTTCAGAACCTGCCCCGAACTAGGTCAACTCTAAAAATCCTATCGATACGGATGACATCAATGTCGGAAATGATCATTACCAAAAGCATTACAGGAACCAAGCATCTGCAAGAGTTGGGGTAGCTAATTCCAAAACTCTGACAACAATGTCATAGGCACCGCTATGCTTAAGGCCTTAGATCTACAGTGCAAGTAGAGCCAGCAGCTCCTACATTGCAAAACACCCATGACACTTCCCGACCACGTCGTGAAACCACTAAGGAAAAGGATATGAAATGGTGCCTCCCTGGCCCGCATCTCACTCTACCAGATAAGGACTACGATTCTATGCTCACATGAGTTTTACTCACATCGACCGTCAGACTAAGGTCTCGAAACATCCAACCAACAAAATAGACAAGCAGGTTCCCGACATGGGTCCTTACAGAATGAATTTCTCCTATCCAAAGAAGAAACTCATAAAACAAGAATGCATCCATGGGATGCGATAGATCCTAAGAGACAATGTTAAAACTAGACATAAAAGGAAACATCTAGCATGCAACATAGCAACGGACTATCTACTCGCACAAGTAGCAAGATCACAAAAAGCACGTTAGTGTATACAAAAGAAGAACGTAAAGCATGATGATATGCTGCATATAATTATGTCAAGATGAACAAGTGTATACAATGAACTCAGACAGACAAGCATATACTATATGCTAAAATAACGAGCAGGTACAATGTGCTAAGGTAAACAAGCATATATCATATGCTAAGACAGTCGAGATAAGCTACTAAACAAGTTGCCACATAAGCAAGCAGACATGTTATCAAGTCAAAACATGTTATCAAGGAACACGTAAGTACATGGTACAACAATACATGTTAATGAAAAATGTAAGGTATGCCGACATACGTTGCATACGGTGATGCAAACATAAGTACGCAGACATGATATCACACCAGGATATAATATTAACCCAGACCATGTTATTAGGGAGCATAAATACATATAAAACATGCTGAACAAATAATGGATGTCTCAAAATACCTGAGCATATGAACATGTTATCATACAAGACATGTTATCATGATACAAATGACATATCAAAGCAAACCAACATAAGCATGATATACGCCCAAAACCCGTTGTCAATGGTATTCGAACCTGGACACTCTGATACCACCTGTGACGACCCTGGATTTTATAACCTAGTGCGTTAGTGATGAACCGAAGAATGACCCGATAACGAATCCGAAATGTGGAAGCGGAAGAAGTAAAATGACCACTAGAGATGTACGTCATCCCTAAGATACCAAAATGACTTCCCATGAAGCCATGTAACTCAAATAAGCCAAGCAATTGAAGCAAGAATGCTAAACCCGAAAAGAAACGAACTAAGGGTAAAATGGTCATTCCAAACTAAAATAGGTGCCACCGTGCACACCATTGGAAAGACAACAAAAATGAATGAAGTTAGACTCAAGAATTGCCTGATTTTGAGTCTGAGTGGAAATGATATGAAATTAAAACAAAGTGGCCTTCTTCGTTTAAGAGTTACTATAAACCTATTTCACTAGAACTAGAGTAACTCACATTATAGATGGAGTTTTGATGAGTGGTTAGTACCATTAGAAGGCTAACTTCAAGCTCTTGAATTTAAACTCAAGAATGACCTAGTTTGGATTTAAAATGAAAGAGATATGATCTCCCAAAGTTGATACAACAAGGCTGCCCAAGAAAAACCAAAATGGAGAAGCTCCAGGGAGGATCGGTCGACTGACGGTAAGGGTCAGCTGGCTGAAACTAAATCATCAACCAACTGAACCCCAATGATCAGCAGGCCAAAATGATGTTTTCCACTAAAAGGCTACTGCAATGGATCCACGAGGCTTGTTAACCGGCTGATGGATCCTCAACAGCCGACCGACACATCTACTGCAACAGAAAAAGCTGCTGCAATCTGTGTGTGAGGTGCTTAGTCCATCTCTAAGGCTAAACATGCATTCTAAATGATCCGAACAAGTTTGAAAACATTCCCTAGCGTCATGCAAGCATCCAAAAATGCCAAAACCAAGAGGAAATTAAAATGATACCCCAATGCATGAATTTTCTTGAAAATTCATAGATCGCCCAAAAATAGGTCAAAAGTTGAAACTTAAGAGTTTTGTGTAATGTAGATATGCACACAAATGTAAAAAGCCATTTCAGACGCGTCCTAATAGTCTGCGGCCTCAAAATAACTTCGATGCAAAATATGACCTCTCAACTGAGAAAAATGACTAAAAATGGGAAACTTGAAGACTAAAACATGAAACCCAAACAATTAGTGCTTGGCCCTTGGCGACACTTCATACATGATCATAGAAACCCTAGGAAAGAAAAAGAATGGAATTCCCACACCTGATGCAAAAGTTATGAAACAATGACTTAGCATTTTTCAATATTTTCATAGTGAACCTTGAAAACGAAAGTGCACAGAATACAAGGTACATGTCATTGGCCTCTGGCCTCATTTTATACATGTTAAATACATTAAAAAGAGTGTACTTGTGTACACATTACATATATGGAATCAAATATAAGCTACAAAATGACATTTCAAGCTAACATTTGCATGAAATGGAAATTTAAAAGCTACAAGTCATCCAATGAATGATGAGCATCGCGATTCAGGCCTTCGTACCTGAAACAATACCCCAGGTAACTTTGGGGTGAGTAAACAAGTTTACTCGTAGGGAATGAGCATGCATTGTGATACCCCTCGATTCTAGAGCCACGGGAGATCAAGTCCGAGCACAGAACCAAGGAGTACCAAACAATTAAAGTATTTTAAACGAACACAGATTACAAAAAATGATTTAAGAAATAAAAGAATAAGAGGAAAGATACTATAAAAGAAATCCTCAATATAAAAACCTTAAAATATTAATAACTTAAAATCCTACAATCCAAAATCTCCAATCTTTTAACAACTCGGGAATCCATCTCTAGTGGACCCCTAATATAAAAATCCCAAACTGAATCAAAGTAAAACTGAAGATAAAATCCAAGTCGAACATCTGGAAAGAGATCCTACATCGTCGGAAGAATGAGTGACCGTCTCTGCTCCACACGAACAAGCTCAAGCCTAGAACTGACGTACACCTGTAAAATAGGAGTGGGTCAGGCCCACGAACAAGTTCTATCCTACTGCAATCCAAGCAGAGACCCGATACGCATGTATATACTAAATAGTTCAACAATAGCTAATAGTCCGTACATGAATATATATCCACACTACTGGACTCTCGCTAGACCATGAAGAGGGTCTCAACCTGAATAGAAGGCATCACACAAATCGCACCTGAGTGGGTATGAGTACCTAAGCCTAAACAGGGTATACCTCAATACCCACAGTCAGCTACACATCCAACTGCATATACGCATCCTAACCGTTGACTCTGAGACTCAAGCTCATGTCACGGTACCATAAAATATATTTAAACTCCAATTCCATCCATCCACAAGAAATCCATTAAGTCGTTCGGCGTAGTAAACCGCACCGACTTACATACATATAAGGAGGATTTATTTAATAACCCGTACCCTCATTCCAAATAGGTAGAACTTAGCAACTTGTGCTGTCCAAACCTAGTATGTCACCGTCCCATACCGGTACATACAATCCAATCCATCCAACAGTTGATACCATACATAAACAATGCACATAGCAACTGAACCGTAATAAGCATAAATAGAGATATAGACTAGCATGCCTACTCCAGTAATTGACAAACCAAAACCATAAGACATATCAATTAATACCATCATGAACATAAAATAAATATATAAGTTATCATATTTATCCCATATCTCCATTATAAATTATCATATTACTGAGCATGCAGATAATTCATCCTTTTCATCCACAAATCCATGACAAGTACAATAACCTTAACTATATTAATTACCATGCTTGTCACTATTAATAGCATCATATTAATCCATTTTCCATCCACAGAGAATATAAATTAAATTCAGTAAAAGTATAATTCCTCTGCACTACAATGAACAACTTTCGTCGATGCTTACTAATGTCTAAGCTATAAACACCTACTGGTTTATTAAACTTTAATCCACCCTCAAAAGTGTTAATTAGACTTAGAACATCTCAAAACACCCAAGTATAGCTTCCTACAGCTTCTGAAAAATAAAAAAAAAGAGTTCCGTAGCCAAACAATTCACAGAATACGTCACACTAGAAGTTCGGGAAAGAGCCTGCTCTTTCTTTGCTTGGAGCCTGCTCTTTGGTTGCAAAGAGCCTGCTCTTTTTACTTCTATGAGCCGTCTCTTTGAAAACTTAAGCCGTTTCTTCTCTGTTCTTCTGTTTCCAACTCCGGTGAGTTTCTGTTAAACTGTGTTTCAATCCTAAGAGTCTTAGATGTTTAAATTAGATTCCAACTAATTCCAGAGTCCACTAAATTCATTGCTCAGTTACCAAAATTAATTAAAACATAAACTTTGCACAAGAATTTAATACTAGCAGTTTATGCAATCCCAAACTCCAACTGTTTTAACACATCAACCTTGTAACTAAAAATTAATTCCATTGATTTCCAACATGATATAGAGTTAATTAAAAATCATTACTCATCAATTTCATTGAACTAAAATAAAAATTTAACATAATGAAGAAATTA
Source organism: Cornus florida (assembly GCF_030987335.1). Taxonomy (NCBI): domain Eukaryota; kingdom Viridiplantae; phylum Streptophyta; class Magnoliopsida; order Cornales; family Cornaceae; genus Cornus; species Cornus florida. Next base: position 24,301,495 of record NW_026775581.1, read on the forward strand.
TAACATGAAAATACATTCAGGACCAAGCAAAATGGAGTGTAGGAAAACTAGTAAAAATCATGGTGCAACCTTTAATACCTTGGAACTTAATCCCACTCCAGACCTTTGTTAAACCATCCATTACAGTAACCATTCCATTTAGATAACTTAGAAAATCAATCTCCATAAAGCCATCTCACTGAAAACTGGAACAAAACCTCACGGAACGTGGAAAATTGGAGATAACCAAATGGAGCAGGCTCTGGAAAACCTTGGAGCCGCCTCCATGGCCTTGGAGCTGGCTCCCAAGTGTCTTGGAGCCGCCTCCAAGCATGTAGAGCCAGTTCCAAACCCTAAAGGAGCCGGCTCTCCCCCTCCTTTGCTCTGTGTTCTCTTCTCCGGCTAAGTTTAAACCCTTCTACAGATCACCGTTTTGATTACCAGAAATTTCTAAGTAATTCCCCGTAAATTCTAATGTTGGTTTAAGCCTTGATTATACTTACTAATATGGATTTAACCAAGCACAATGCAAGATCAGTTCCAAGCTTTAACAGTTTATCAAACCAAACCTAGGACTAACAGTTTGCGTCCTAGTAACAGATAGCCTATCTATTTTTGTTTTAAAATCATATAATAAACCTGGAACCAATTTAATATGCAAAGAACACGAGTATAAGGGAGAGAGTAAGGTTAGAACTTGCCTTTGAGATCTTTGTTCAAAATCTCTACGCCGTCTCTAAAGCTTTCCGACGATTCTCACTGCAAAACTACTCTGTTGCTTCTCTATCTCTAGAGACGTGAATATGATTTTGTTTGTTTTTCTAAAACCCTATACAGACATCTCACATATATTTATAGGATTTTACTAAACCCTAGATTAATTCCAACCCTCCTAAAAATCCTCACCGACCCAAAGAAACCTAATAAAACCTACGTCGGCAACAACTGACTTTTAAAACAAAACCCTATTTAAAAATACAATTAAATTAAAATAATTACCACTTAAATTAAATTAATCAAACCATTTTATTAAATTAGATTAAATCAATTAAACAGTTAAATTAAATCAAGTAAAGCATTTAATCCTAATTAAAAAAATAACTAAATGTAATCAAAACACAACCATGAAAACAATTAAACTAAAACAAGGTATAAACATAAAACCCAATAAACTCATAATGAAATTTAAATAAATTTTCAATTAAAACAAACCAATTCATAATTAAATAAATAAAAATATAATTTAAACAATAAAATAAATTCCAAACCTATCCTTTTTAAATTAGGGGTATTACATGCATAGACTTGATTTCTTTGTAGATTTTTACATTAACATAAAACAATAATAAAAAAATAAAGGTCATGCCACCGAGCGTCCATGTTAAGGTGAGACTCAGGAAGCATCTTAAGCTACCTTAGAGTATAATCAACAAGAATCATGATACATATATATATATGAAACGAATCAAGGTTGGGATAATCCAAAGAGTATGATAAGATGGATGCTTGAAAATAGATCAACATGAATTGCATTATCAATATAACTAAGCAAGGTTTGGAATAATCCATACAATATGACAAGAGAATACTAGAATACAAGGATCACATTATCAATGCAATTTACATGATTGGAACATACCAATAAACACAGCAAGAAGTATACTCATATACAAGTTAACAAGAATTACATTATCAATGCAATTAACATGATTGGAGCATTCCAATTATCATGATAAGAGTGATACATGAATCAAGGATATGGTATAATATCTATGCAATTAACAAGATCAGAGCATTTCACATAATACGACAAGTTTTAAATCTTCAAGGAATAGCAACTTGAAATTTAAAGAGTGAAATCAACTAATGTGGACACTCGGATATCGCCCGGATTAAAACCGTACTCTTGGGATCACTTTAGGGCTACTAACCCATGGGTACCTTTCCCTAGTGCGCACTATAGTGTAGGAAGCTCTCTATCTCCCGTACTAGAACCAAGTCCTAGCCATGTAAATTCTTGATTGATATCCCAAGTTCCATAATCAACAAGTTATGGAAGTCAAGATAGTATCAAGATACAAGAAATGAATTAACCACGTTTCATGCACAACCAAAAATTTGGAAACACACAAGTCATGCCCTAAGTTCTCAACTATGATGGCATATGAAATGTCAAGAAATCGCAGTGTGCATTTATATAGACTAGAACTAAGATATATAGCATAAGAAATTCATTGAAGTAAATATACCAAAAGTATAAGATACATGATTCAATTACTTACTAAATAACATAAGTGTAATTAAACCATTCCAAGACAAATGTGTATGTTCATTAAGTACATTAATGAAACCTAGGTACAAGGGGTCACGATACTTGATAAAAAGATAAAAGTCCATGAAATACAAGTCCGATTCATAAGATTAGCAAGGATTCAAAATCAAGGCATGATTCACTCGATGGAAGCATAAAAGGAAATTTAATCTACTTAAGCGATTAAATTATCAAGATTTCAAGGCGAGTGCAAATGTTCTACAAACAAGTTATGTCAATGATCATGTCAAGGCCGAGTTCAATGTCAAGTTCCAAGTTTATTTCATACAAGACACAACCATGTGAGTTAAGTTCCATACAAAGGAAAATAATTAAATGTAAGTTTCAAAACTTATCCGGTTATTCTCAATGTGATACACGTGAAGGAACTTGTCAAGGAAATCATGAAGACCAAGTTAGAAACTTAATCAAGCCCAAAGAATCATTGAATGGATTTTAATTAATTCATTTAATTAAAATCTCTGGATTTTGAAATTTATCCAAATTATCTCAAATTAATATATGTTATACAATATGTCAAGACTTGATTTAAAAGCATGATACAAGTGAATTCTATGTAAGATACGGCCATGAGTTATTAAACTTTAATACTAGAAAAATAATTAAATGAAAGGTTTCAAAACCTAGCCAAATATTCCCGATTTAATATATATGAAAGTATATGACATGCACATCAAGAATATCAAGTTAGAAATCCAATGGAGTGAATAGTATACATGGAATAAATTAATTAATCAATTAGTTAAATATTCTCGAGATTTTAAAATATCTCCGATTACTCTCAAATTCACCTATGTTGAAGAGCATGCTAGGGTGTAATATAATATGGCAACACATGTTAATTTTGTGCTAGTTAAGGCCACATGAATTAAACTTTCATTCAAGATAAATATTAAATAAAAACTTCAATACTTATTCAAAAAATTTCAATTTAATATATGTCAATGAACATGTCAAGGGGTAATTTAATAGTATGCCACATGTTTAAGCCAAGTTATTACTAACTGGGAAAATCAAATCCCTCACTAGAAAAATAAATAATAAAATCTCTAGATTTCGTGTCAAAGCATGTAAATAAGTTGCATAAACTTCAGTAGCATGCAATACATCAAGAATAATAAACTAGAACACCCCCTACCTCAATTTAAGATGAAAATCTCAAATCCACACTGAAAGAAAAGTGCTCCAAATCCAACGATACTTCGGGGTTTTGTCGTGGACAACACAATGAACAAGAATCCCAAGGAAGCCCCATCAAAATCACAACTTGACTTCAAACCCAAACTCAAAAATTAGTCAAAAACGGGTTCTAATAAGGGGGAAAGGTGCGCGTCATCAATACGAATAATAAACGTTAAGGCTCGAAGCTTTTTACAAAGGAAATCGAGTGGAGGAGAAGAAAGAGTGAAGGTAGTCCCTTGGGCTCCTATGGCTGTCGGCCAAGAGGGGGAGGAAGATGATCAAAAAGTGACTTTTCACTTTAAGACATTCTATTTATAGGAAAACTCTAAAAGTGCCCCGAAAAGACCTCGCTAGGTCCGGAAAAGTGAAATTTGAGCAGACGTGCTCAAATAGTGAAACTCTGTGGATGAAAAAGAACTAAAAAGAGAAAATATGAACAATAGAAGAAACAGCGCCAAAAACAAAGTCCTGAGTAGAGAGATATGCCCCGAACAAGTTCGGCGGCAACTAGGGCAAGAAACCGTGAAACTGGAGAAAAACAACCAGAAGGAAATTCAAAGAGTACACGACTCAATGAAAGGTGGAAATGAATCCCGTACGAGGATCCAGGCTCAAAACGAAGTATTTTGCAATAACTTTCATTAATTGCACAATCGCCCCTACAAAAAGGGTTAACTGCACTAATGACCCAGAATAAAAATATCTTCCAAAAATAATTTCTCAAAAACCCCTAAAATAAAATATCTTCAAAAGATATTTATGAAAAATACCCCAAGAAAAGAAAAGGATTCCAAAGAACTGTGCATCCATGCCCCTATGGACACCGGGAGCAACCAGAGTACTTTCTTACTCGTGGAAACCACTTAGAATGAAGATATGTGAAGTCAAAAACCAACTCCGAGCATGAAAAGTGAGGTTGTGCTGAAAAGTGACAAACAGGGAAAAGACAAAATAGGGAAAAGGATAAAAAATGTATAGTGTCCGAAAAGTGAAAATATGGCAAATGATTCGATCCTTAATGGAAGTTGTTAATTTGGACAAAAGAGTCTCAAAAACCATTTCCAAGCACTCGAGATGACACCAAGTGACATGAAACAGAACTCAGAAAAGAAAATTAAATGGAAAAAATTTATCTGTAAAATTTGAGAAAAAGGAAAGGAAGGAAAATGACTGGGTCACTATATGATTTGAACACAAGCTTGAATGAGCTTATCGTACAATTAAGACACTAATTTGAGATGTTTGTGGACTGGAAACCCTCACGAGACTACAACTCGTCCACTAGGAATAACCTAGGGATTTAAAGGCTTGTTGCATAGGCAAAATGCAACCATAATTCCCACGAAAGCAACTTTTTAGTTCTGTATTGCTAAGGGACTACCAATATTCGAGCCCTTAAATATATGTATGTTAAGGCCTAAAGTGATTCTTCTATCCATTGTTAGACTGATTTATGTTTAATGTGTGTTTATAGGTACTTTCCCAAAGAAACGGTTAAAACCAGGGCATTATGATGATATTAAAGCTTACAGAGTCATTCCCGGTTGGTCACAACAAGCTGAGAGCTTGAATGGTGAAGTTTGGAAGAATTCAAGATCCAAAGCTCGAGCCCAAGTCTTGAGGCTCGAGCCCTATAAGTAAAAGAAGAAAAATCAACAAGGCATTGAAACTCGAGCCTTGTACCATAGAACTCGAGCCTTACCTCCAGGGTGGTCGAACCTAACCATAGGGTGCTCAAGCCTTGACCCTAAAGCTCGAGCACAAGGCGTTGGAATTTAAAGAGTTGATTTCCATGGAAGAACCAAGCTCCCAAGGCCTCGTGCCAAACCTCAAGGATCAAGCACCACTACCTAAAGCTCGAGCCTGGAGTACCTAAAACATGAGCCTGGCACCTAGTGCTCGAGCCCATGATGCTTAGATCAAGCAATGTTAAAAGAGATAAAGCCCAAAAATATTCTAAGTGTTGAAGGAAAAGACGGTTCGGAAAATAGTTGAAGGAATTTGGCTAAGTGTCAAAGTGAAGATCGAGCACCATTCATTAAAGCTCGAGCACCATTCATTGAAGCTGGAGCACCAATCCAAAGAAGGTTGAGCTCTGTTCCCAAAGCTCGAGCCTGAACCTCCAAGCTCGAGCTCTATTTCCTAAAGCACGAGCCTTATATGACACATCAGATTTAAGTTACGGGATTGTTCTCTTTACAAGTCATATCTCATTACAGATGGGTCAGAAGACCTAAAAGCCCACCCAACCTTTATTTTTTTCTATAAAAGAAGGCATAGGCCTTGATAAAAGAGGTCCCTTTTTCTCGTATTATTTAGAAGGCTGATACTGTGGTGGCGGCTTTTACCACAACCTTAGAAGGTGAAGATCCTAAGAAGAGAAGTGTCGTTCGTGACGATGGAGATAATTCCAACACAAATGATATCTAGTATCGTCATGAGTAGCTAACTCCTCTCCTAGGACACTGATGCAACCTAATCTAGTATTATGGTTTGATTGTTCTTAACTCTGGGATGTTTTAATATTTATTATGTTTTCGATTATTTAACTATAAGCAATTGAGACAACTCAATTGGATTTAATGCTTTAAATAGATTATAAATTGTTATTACCTTGTCTTAGATATAACTGTTTGTTCTCTATTCTCAACCTATTCTTATTAGACGGTATCTGGCGGAGCCCTGCTGGACATAAGAATAAAGGTCATATAATGGTGTTCCAACATTTTTATAAAAGAATGTTTTCATAGTCTATGCTTAGGAAAGATGGATTATTTACAATGTAGTTAAAATAGCTAAAGTTGGTAGGTGGATAGTCCATGCTAACCGCAGACAGGTTATAGTTAACTAAATTTTATAAAACATCTTTTTTTAAAACCCAAATTGAATGAATGTTATTGAGTTCAATTCATTTAAAATATAATTTGTTAAAATTCCAGAGTTGAAACAGTTAACCATAGTACGACGATTGTGGTGAAGTCAAAGCCGTAAGACCTTTCTCTCTCTGATCACTTTAGCATAATTTTAATTTAATTTTTGTTTTTAAATCGTGATAACCAATCAAACAATTCAACCAGTTACCTGTAAACCAATAGGAATTAATTAAAAGCAGAACATAAATACTCATCTCCCTATGGGTCCGACAACCTCTTTATAGTGCTATCCTACAAGGATTCGTTCTATTGCTAGTGGTTATTTTATAAATTGAAAATAACACAACACAACGATGGGATAAAATACGCCCTCCTAGACGATCAAATATCCATCCTTCAGATCTACCTCCTAGAAGAAGGTTTACTGAAGAATAAAAGAGCGAGTGAATCCTTTCAGAAAAAAGAATGACTATTCTTCCTGGAACAAATCAATCAGTTAACTTCGCCAAGTTTTTTCACTTGTAACACAAAAAGGAAGAAATCTTCTTTGCTCCTTCACAAGGAAAGAAGAAGAACTATGCCTATGTCAATGGCATTTCCAATTTTAAAGGCTATAAGCCATATAATCTTTGTGTTCTCATTGATATTGGAGCCACAACCAGCTACTGCAGATACAATGCAATACCAACAAACAAATGGAGAACAATGAAACAACCCATAAGTGTTCAAGGTATAGATCCTGAAGCACTGCATACTGTTATCCAATTCAAAGCAAAAGATATTGCTATTTGGCTTAATGAAAAAAAATTCATTATTCCAAAATTACTTTGCTTTCCATTCATACATGAGATTTTATCTTTGGTTGTAATTTCATTTACACCGATTTGCCAATACAATTAAAAGAAAAAATAATTTCTTTAACTCCAAAAGATAATACAGTGGTTGAGATCCTTATCCGAGAAAATCTTGCCTCAGTATGTGACAAAAACTTTTCTCCACCCAAAAGAGAAAATGATATTTTAGCTTTAATTGAAAAACATTGGTTATATGCTCTTTTGAGACAAAAGTTCTCTGATAATCGTTTAACACTCTAGAAATGTAGCCCTGGATTTTGCAGAATAAAGCTTAAGGATCCCAACGTCATTATCAGAGTAAAACCCACGATATATCTAAAAAAAAGATATAGATGAGTTTGATGATCAGCTTCAAGAACTTCTAGAAAAGAAGCTTATTGAACATACTAAAAGTCCTCATAGTAGCCCTGTTTTTATGGTAAGAAACCATAGTGAGGGCAAACGAGGAAAAGCTCGTATGGTAATCAATAATAAGCGGCTTAACGAACATTTAATTTTCGATGGTTATTTTAATCCTCGAAAAGATGTTCTAATCAACCAAACTTACTGAGCAAAAATCTTCAGCAAGTTTGATTGCAAAGCTTGGCAATTCAAATTAAAACAAAAAAAAAAAAGTCAAAGCCATTAATTACTTTTAGCACACCACGAGGTCATTATCAGTGGACTATAATGCCATTCGGTCTCAATACTGTTCCTCAAATCTATAAAAGATGGATGGATAAGTTCTATAACAACCTTAAAGATTTTGTCATATTATACATCGACGATATCTTAGTCTTTTCTAATACAAGGGAAGACCATAAGAAGCATTTAAAACTATTATCTGCTAAATTCCAAAAACATGGAGTTATTTTGTCACCAGACAAATTAGTAGTTGAACAAGAAATTATTGATTTCTTAGGTCTAGTTTTAACCCAAAAAGGGATAAAACTATAGGATCATATCATTATAAAAATTCGTGATTTTCCTGATGTTATTCAAGATAAAAAAAAAAACAACATCAAAGTTTTCTTGGAATCTTAAATTATGGTTGCACTTTTATTAAAGGTTTGTCTAAAAAAAAATTCCTTTAATAAAGAAGCTCCAAAAAGATAACATCTTTGAATGAACTGACAATGACAAAATAGTAGTTTAACAGATTAAAAAAGATCTCGTGAACATTCCTAAAGTTTATTTTTCTCAAACAGTAGATAAACTTATTCTTGAAACCAATGTCTCAGATTTATGTTGGGGATGTGTTTTAAAATTTATTCCACACGAAAAATAGGTTACTGTAATGACCTGGTCATTTTCCTTCTTTTCCTTTTTTTTGGTAATTTCTTTTTTTCGTCTTTTTCCCTATTTCGTCTTTTTCCCATTTATCGTTTTCCTTGCATAACCACACTTTTTATGCTCGGATTTGATTCTGGCTTTGCATGCATCCATAATATTTAATTTCCAAGATATTTGTATTTTTACTTTTATATAAAAGCATGCCAGTTGCTTACTTTTTCGTAAAGGGTATGGATGCATACTTTTTTGGGAACATTCTTAATTTTTGGGATTTTAGTGTAATTATGTAAAGTAATTATTTTTCGTCTTTGGGACCATTTTGTAATTTAATTTGGAAGATATTTTGAAAAATGACCTTTTTGTAATTTTTAGAAAGTGTGACAAGTGTCACACCCTCATGGAGTCACTTGTTGGCATTGGGGTGGAGTCATTTGGAAACTTAATCTTGTGCCATGTGGAGGATGGAGATTCACCCACTTGTTGGCCTTGGATAGGTGCACTTATTGGCTTTGATGGTTGACAAGTGTAGGCTTAAGATTAAGCCTAGGAAGGAGACATGGATTAGTGACAAGTGTAGGTCCCAAATTAAGTCTTACACTTAGTGTGTGTGAAGACTATGGTGTAAGAACACATAATGAGTGGAGGAATACTAAATCCTCCACTCACCTCATTTCATTTCATCTTCCTCACTCTCATTACTCTCAAACCCTAACCTAGCCACCATTAAAGAAAAACTTGGCTTAGAGCTTTATACTTCATTTTGGCCTTCCTTCCACTCACCTTAGACTTTAAACCTTGGGAAGTAAAAGTTTCCTCTCATTCTCCTCTACAAAACCCTAGTTTAGTTTTCTCTTTTAAGCTTGGTTGCTTTGGATTATAGAGATTCAATTCTCTATTGAGGTAGGGGTGGTAGTATGTTTATACTTCAAGTGTTTTATGTTCCTTTGGGGTTTAATATATATTGTGTACATGCTTTTAGTATTATAGTCTTGCATATTATAGGAAATCCTCACATTTGACGTAGGATTTATTGATTTAAGTATGTATGATATGTATTTATCTTGTGTAGAATTATTAATGTTATATAATTCTTATTGACTTGAATTGCTATATTGTTCTGGTGATAATTATATATTCTTATTGATTACTATTGGTAATTATTTTAGAAGCCTATTCCTATAATGTTATAATCTAGTATATAAAGCTCATTATTGTGGCATGATTTAAATAGATAAGGTAATGGTATTATATTGTGCATTATATCATGATAAAGACTTGTCATTTGGTATGCCATTTTAGACTTGGAACCCTAAGACATGGTTTGTGTGGTTTCAAATTACTTGTGCATGGAAGGTGGTTTATATACCTTAATTATTGTATATAAGTTTTGAACTTAATTATAATTTTGGATTCTCTTGGGACCTTGTTACAAATGACATGGCTAGAGTTTGGCTCTAGTGCGGGAGGTACGAGTTCTCCCCATTTATAGTGCGCACAAGGGTGGTATTCCCAGCGGGTTAGTACCAGAAATAACCATTTAGGTCTTAGTTTACTTCGGGATTTGATGTCCAAGTTTTTCACTATTTAATTTCGCATTCAATTCCAAGTTAACAACCAATGCTTAATTGTGACTTGTAAATTGAGTTATTGGCGATTTGATGTTATTAAGTGCATTGATATAGATATTATGATGTGATAGAATCATTTAAGTTAGCTTAAGATGATTCTTTCGAACACCTTGAACATAGACGTTAAGTGGAATGATCCCTTGTATTCGTTTATATTGATCTTACAATGATATTGAAACTTAAGGTATACGCATATGCTTCTTACTATGAGTAACTTGATTACTCACCCTAGTTGTTTGGGTTATTTTACAAGCAAGGAAACTATATTCTTGGATGTTCATCATCCTTAGGGACTTATGAGAAATTTGAAGCATTTTTGTATATTGACATGCAAATGTCTAGTATGCCTTACTTTTAATGATATATTTTTGCATGCCATGAGTGTATGGTATTTTAGAAGCTAATGTGGCTTCCTTGATGTGTAATGGTACTTAAGTACTTACTTTGACACTATTATCATGTATGTAATGAGGCCAAGGGCCAAGCATGTTGACTTTAACACTTGTACTCATTTGATACCATATTTTACTTTAAAATACATTTTAACCAACTTTGGAGGTTTAGCATATGAAATCTTTATAATTGACATGTATGAGGCTATGAGCCATTGTAATACATTCAAATATTCATATTACGTTTGTTGACATGTTCATATGCTCATATCTCTTTGAAATTGAGCTTTTAACCTTTGTTTTTGAACCAATTCATGATGGGAATTGAGGCTTGGGTTAAGCCTCAACATTTTTGGTGTATAACATGTCTTTTAGCACCTTCTCGAGTCATTTCAGCAGACCGAAATGTCATTTCAGTAGGCCGATGGCTTTTGCGAATTCATTGCACAATAAAAACTCACTTTCTAGCAGCAAAAATCACTATTTTGAGTCATTTCGGTCGATCGATGCTTTATTTTGGCCTATCGAAGTGACTTTTCTTCAAAACCCAGCTTTTTGGTGATTCTCTATGCATTTTGGTCGACCAAAATAGCACACACATAGCTGTCCCTTCAGTTTTGTAACAGAACTGTTGTTCCGACTTCAAACGGTCATAACTCCTTCATTTCTAATCCAAATGGGGTGATTCTTAAGCCTAAACTAAAGGATTTTGAGTTAGCTTTCCAATGATACTAATTCCATTCTCAAATTCAATTTATAGTGATAGTTATTCATATTTTAGTGAGATAGTATCAATTTTTGCTTAAACCGAAAATGGGCATTTTGTGGGATTCTTAGCCAAAGTTCAAAGAACCTCTTAGAATGTTGTAAAATGATGAGATTAGGTTGTATTCACCTCGTTTGACTTGTTAGAGTCAAGCCTCTCTTTTTATTTGTAAATTGACCATTTTACCTTGATTAATGGATTTTGCCCGTTTTGACTCTTATTTTCTCTTTCGTTCTTCTTATGTTTTGTGACTTCATGGAAGGTTACCTTGGCATCTTAGAGATGAGTTATATCTCTAGAGACCTTATTTTTATCTCTCGCTTCCACATTTTAGATCCGTTACTAGGTCAACTTTAGGTCATCACTGACGTACCGGGTTGTAAAAACTTGGTCGTCACAATTACTTTCATCAATTGTCAGATTGGAGTCAACATACATCTGTCTTAGACAATCTAAGAGTTCTATGATGTTGTTGTACTCATGTTTATTGTAATTCGTGGACTTGTTACTTGAATTACAAGTATATCCTCTGTTCCATAGTAAAGGTTTCCTTTATTGTGGACAAAGAAGTAGATTGGTTATCTATTTTTGTTGGAGGATCTAGTGGATCAGGGGAATAAAGATCAAATAATTTTGATTTCTTCAATTTTTCTAAATCGAGAATCGTTTGATTGATCTGAACTTTTATATCCTGATTATCAACTTGCTGGATAAGCAGAGTTAACATATCCAATTTTTCATTCAAGGATACCATTCCTTGTAAGTCATCGATAAACGTCTCTATTTGAGCGTTCGATGTTTGTAGGCTACTTTGGAATTTGTTATTCCAGTCGTTAACTATGTCAATTAAAAAGTTTATACCTGCACTGATTTGGATTAGATTTAACAGTTCTGAAGTTTTGAAGTGTGGAATATAAGTACATAGATTTGGTTTTTTCCCTACTAAATCACATATACAACTTACAGACTTTTATTATGCCATGAGAAATAGTTAATGGTTCTTAAGGCCTTTTGATTCTGTTTTGGTGCCTAAAACTGGGTTTCTTTTCAAAAGCCTAATCGTCACACAGACTATGGCCAAAAATAAGGAAAATATGCGCTTAAAATAGAAATCAAAATTATGAGATTTTTAACGGTAAACAAGCACAATAAAAGATACTGTAATAGAAACTAAAAAAAAAAACTTACAAAAGAAAAGAAAAAAGAAATATACAAACTGAGAAATGTTTATAAGAAAGAGAGAGAACTTAAAACTTCAGATACCGAAAGCTAAACAATGCTTTTGTTTATATTAGAAAAACTAAGAATTACTATTTGGTGAATAGTAAAAGTATTGTTCATGAATAGTGTCTGGATAAGATGGATTCTACTTTCACTTTTCATGAATAGTGTTTTGTCTCTACTTTTCACTGTTGATGAATAGTAGATTATGACATCTCTTCTTGTTGTGTGCTAGATTGTTGTGCAGTCGATCAGGAAGAAGATAATATCAGTCTTTCATTGCATTGATGAGATTATGTAGTTCATATTCATCTAATGAAGGGTTGCTAACTGGACTTTAAGCATAATACTCATGCCAATCAACATTTTTGATTGTTCTGCACCCATAATTATATCTGTGGGAGCATTTAATATGAGACACTTAATTTCTTTTAAAAATTCATTAGCTTTAACTAACTGATCAACCAAATATATTGGGTAGCCAATAGTTAACTGTGTGACAAAAAGTCTTCTTCTATCACATACTTTGACGAAAGGTGGTTCCATTGAAATATCTTAAATCACCCTGAAACCTTTGTCTTGAAGATGTACAAGACTGTTTATGGCAAGATCAAAGGGTTTAATCCTTTCTGCGATCTGGTATGAATTCAATACTGGGTAATATTTGAATTCGCTGCCTTCAATGGTTTTGAGAAGCCAGATCTAATAAAGCGTGAAAAAATTAGTTTTTTCTCACCATCCAATAGTACTTGAAATCCAAAATGTCATGTTACTACTGAATTTCTAATGAGCTGTTGTTTTGTATATCATGGCTTTAATCATTGCTGGAAAAGCATTCGACAAAGTACAATCATATGAGAACTTAAAATTTCAGATACCAAAAGCTAAACAATGCTTTCGTTTATATAGAATGTTAACTCTACTTATCCAGCAAGTTGATAATCAGGACATAAAAGTTAAGATCAATCAAATGATTCTTGATTTAGAAAAATTAAAGAAATCAAAATTATCTGATCTTTATGTCCTTATTATTAACTTGCTAGATAAGTAGAGTTAACATTAGTATCAACACAGAAAAGAAAGTTAGAATAGAGGAACCTACAGTTACCACTATTCAAGCTTCTGGTTCTAATCTCTATATTAAAAAAGTAGAGAAACCTAACAATCAACTTTAAATCTCTGTACGACACCTTCGTGAACCAACTGGATGGGATAAACTACTCCCTCCTAGATTGTCAAATATCCAGCCTTCAAATATACCTCCTAGAAGAAGGTCTACTGAAGAAAAAAAGGGCAAGCGAATCCTTTCAGAAAAAGGAATGCCTATTCTTCCAAGAACAAATCACTTCATTAACTCCGCCAAGTTTTTTCACTTCTAACACAGAAAGGAAGAAATCTTCTTTGCTCCTTCACAAGAAAAGAAGAAGAAATGTACCTATGTCAATGGCATTTTCAACTTTAAAGGCTATAAATGCAATGACCTGATCATTTTTCTTCCTTTCCTTTTTCTCAAATTTTCACGGATATTTTTTTTTTCCGTTGTCATTTCCTTTCTGAGTTCGGTTTCTCATCACTTAGTGTCGTCTTGAGTGCTATGCAATGATTTCCAAGACTCTTTCTTTAGATTGACAACCTCCTTTGAGGTCCGAGTCATTTCCACATTTTCACTTTTTAGACACTATTCACTTTTCATCATTTTCCCTATTTTGTCTTTTCCCTGTTTGTCACTTTGTTGGCATAACCTCACTTTTCATAGTCGGAGTTGATTTCTGACTTCATGTATCATCATTCTATGAGATTTCCATGAAATACGTATATTTACTTTTGTAGTAAAGTACGCTGGTTGCTCCCGGTGTCCATAGGGGCATGGATGCATAGTTTTTTAGAATCTTTTGCTTTTCTTGGGGTGTTTTTCATAAATATTTTTTGAAGATATTTTATTTCAGGGGTTTTTAAGAAAATATCATTTGGAAGATATTTTCATTCTGAGGAAGTTTCGTAGTTTTCACTTTTTATAAAGGCCATTATGCAATTAATGAAAGTTATTGCTAAATGTCTCATTTTGAGCCTGGATCCTCGTACGGGATTTATTTTCACTTTTCGTCAAGTCGTGTACTCTTAGAATTTCCTTCTAGTTGTTTTTCTCCAGTTTCAGGGTTTCTGGATCCAGTTGCCGCCGAACTTGTTTGGGGCATATCTCTCTGCTCGGGACTCAGTTTTAGATGCCATTTCTTTCATTGTTTATATTTTCTCATTTTGGTTCTTTTTTGTTCACGCAGTTTTGCTGTTTGAGCACGTCTGCGCGAATTCCACTTTTCAAGACCCGGCGGGGCCCTTTCGGGACGCTTTAAGGGTTTTTCTATAAATAGGGGGTTAGTAGATGAAAAATTAGATTTTTCTATCTCTCTCCACTCTCTTGGCCAGTAGCCATGGCAGCCAAGGGGCTGCCACCCTTCTTCTTTTTCCAGCCACTTCCCATTAGTAAAATGGTGTAGTGCCTTAGCGTTTTATGTTCGCCTTGACTACGCGCATCTTTCCCCCTTATTTGAATCCGTTTTTGGCCATTTTTTGAGTTCGGGTTTGAAGTCAAGTTGTGATTTTGATGGGGATTCCTTGGGGTTTACGTTCATCGTGTTGTCCCCGACAAAACCTAGGAGTTTCGTCGAATTTGGAGCACTTTCATTACGGTGGGGATTTGAGATTTCATTTCAAATGGAGGTAGGGGATGTTTTAGGATATTGTATGTGCTGTATTGAGTGTTTTCCATGATTATAAAACTTGTTCGCATGACTTGTATCAAATCTAGAATATTAGTAATATTTATTTCTTTGCATGAGTTTAATTTAAAAGGATGTAGATAGTTTAGAATTGAATTGTGGCATAATGATAAATTATGCTTTGATATGTTTGTTAACATATATTAAATTGGAATTATTTAAATAAGAATTGTACTTTTTATTTAATAATTATCTTTTGTGAAAGTTTAATTATCATGGATGTACCTTGTATGAAATTAACTTGTGATATGCTTTTAAAATAATTCTTGGCATGTTCTTTAACATACTTTAATTTGAGGGCATTTTGATAAGTATAAAAATCTAGAGATTTTAATTAATAGGATTAATTAAAATCTATTTAAAGGTTCCATTGGCCTAATTAAGTTTTTAACTTGATATTTGTGGTAAGTAGGACTTGTATACTAGCATATGTTAATTTGGGATCATTTGATATTGTTTTATAATTTAGGGATTTGATTATCATGATTTATTTAAATTCCATTTTTATTGTTCAAATGGCCTAATCAAGTTTTTGAATTGGTATATGTTATGATCATGCTATGTTGCTTAACATGTATTAATTATGCGGCATTTGATTAAGATTTGAAATTAATTAATTTCCGTTTCTATTGCATTATTGATTTAAATCATGTGTTTCACATTGGTATTATGTTTGAAGCATGGTTTCGACTTGTAATGGATTTATGAGATTATGTTTCAATATTGGATTACATCGTTATAGCGTGTAATGAATCTCACACTGAAGATTCGACATTGTCATCCTATTGTAGTTGTGGATTTAGAGTATGTATTGTGTGGTTTCAACCTACTTGTGCATGAAGGTGGTTTCGTGTACTAATTAATACATATATAAGTTGTTAACTTATTATTTTGGAACCGCTTGGGACATTGCTTGATGGCTAAGGTTTGGCTCTAGTACGGGCACAAGAGTCCTCTAAGTCAAAAGTATGCGCGTTGGGTAGACTACCAGGGGGTTAGTAGCCTAAAAGAAGTCCTGTGTCAGTCTGATCCGAATGATGTCCAAGTATATCTGCTTTTGTTAATTTCACACTTTTAGATTTCAAGTTGATAACTTCGAGAATATATGTCTTGATGTGTGGTATTAGAAATTCTAATTATATTAAATAACTATATTTAGTTGATTTCGCACTTTTAGATTTCAAGTTGATAACTTTGAGAATCTATGTCTTGATGTGTGGTATTAGAAATTCTAATGATACTAAATTGCTATATTTAGTTGATTTCGCACTTTTAGATTTCAAGTTGATAACTTTGGGAATCTA
Organism: Cornus florida; assembly: GCF_030987335.1. Taxonomy (NCBI): domain Eukaryota; kingdom Viridiplantae; phylum Streptophyta; class Magnoliopsida; order Cornales; family Cornaceae; genus Cornus; species Cornus florida. The sequence continues at coordinate 24,318,075 of NW_026775581.1, forward strand.
TATCTAGTTGCCTTGTATTGCATGTTTCTATGTTGGTCAAATTGCATAGATATTGTGATTCATGTTTTGTTGTTCAAATGTGGCTTAGGAATGATCCTATAGAGTCAGTTGGAATGTAGACGTTAGGTGGCATGACCCATTTTGGTTGTTTTCACATTTTAGATTTCAAGTTGATAACTTTAAGAATCTATATCTTGTTGCCTTGTATATAGCATGCTTCTATGTTGTTTGAATTGTATGAATGATATGATTTATACTAGAAATGATCTAGGGTAGCTTAGAATGCTCCCTGAGTCTCACCCATGACATAGACGTTAGGTGGCATGAGCCCTTTAACATGTTTTACCTTAAGGTGATAAAATTGTAAAATGTTAGGTTGATGCATGCTCATTTCCTACGAGTAGCTTTATGTTACATTTTTTAGGTACGGGATTTGAGATTCAGATATTTGCACTTGCCTTGAGTGGTTTAAAGATTTGAAACTTCTTTTAAAGTGTTTTTGTTCACATGCTAGTGTTAGCATGTTTAAGTTTTACTGTTGATGTTGTACTACTTAGTAGGTTCAATTATGCCCTTTTTGCTTTATTATATGTAAACTGTAATTAGATACACTATTTGGGACCTATTTAATATGTATGACATGAGGCCAAGGGCCACAAACCTTAAAGTTTAAGTGTATGCATTTAGATTCTAAGTTTTTCCTTTGAAATGTAACTTTTCTAACTCTGGGGTTTTGGTATATCAAATTTTGTAAGTGAATTGTAATGGGCCGTAGGCCATTGTAACATGTTTAAATATCATTTTATACTTGCGTGTATGTTCATATTATCACACACTTGTATATAATTCGGTTTGATCATGCTACGGGAGATGCAAATGAAACTTGGGAATTCTTTTCAGCCTTGGTGCATAATAGGCCTTATTTTCACATTTTTTACTTGTTGTAGTCGACCAGTGGCTCATTTCGGTCAACTGGTTCTTGGTTCAATTCATTTGCACAGTTTAAACTCAAGTTCCAGTAGCTTAAGTACTGTTTGGTTTTGTTTTGGTCGACCGGTTCTTCATTTCGGCCGACCAAAGTAGCTTTTCTTCAAAATTAGTTTTTGGGTAAAATTTCTGTTCATTTTGGCCTACCGAAATGGCTATTTTGGTCTACCAAAATGGTTATTTCGGCCTAACTAAATAACTTCTTTCAGCTTTGTTTCAGCTTTGTTCCTCCGACTTCAAATGGTCATAACTTCTTCATTTTTAATCCAAATAGGGTGATTCTTGAGCCTAAACTCAAGGATTTTGAGTCAGATTTCCAATGGTATCAATTTCATTCTCAGATTCAAATCACAGTGGAAGTTATTTAAGTTTTAGTGAAGTAGTGTCAGTTTTTGCTTAAACCAGGAATGGGCGTTTTGTGGGATTCATGGCCAAAGTTCTTAAAACCTCTTGAAATGTTGTGAAATGATTAGATTAGGTTGTATTCACCTTGTTTGACTTATTTAGAATTAAGTTCCTCTTTTTGTTTGTCAATTGACCATTTTGCCCCTTGGATAATAGATTTTGCCCATTTTGACCTTTGTTTCCGCTTTCGTTTTCTTTGAGTTCCGTGACTTCATGGAATATCATATTGGTTTCCTAGAGAAGATTTATTTCTCAAAGGACTATGGTTTTATCTTTTACTTCCGCATTTTGGATCCATTTTGGGGTCAACTTTCGGGTCATCACTTACGCACCGGGTTGAAAAACTTAAGTCGTCACAAGTGGTATCAAAGCTCCTAGGTTTGAATACCTTGGATGACTAGTTTGGGTGTATTTCATGCTTTTATTAAATTACTTTGATAGGTTCATATGCTTTTGATAACATGTTTACGTGTCTTTTGATAACATGCTCGGTGTGATGACATGTTTTCTGTACTTATATGCTTTTGTGTTTAAAAGCATCCTAGTTGATACGTGCTTATGTGTTTAAGTACCTAGACGTTTCCACTATCTATTTAGCATGTTGTGTATGCTTATCTATTTTAGCATGACCATATGTTGCATACATTGACGTGTTATTTATTTAGTGCATTCATAGTGTGAGTTACATTCGATCATAATAACTCGTGTTATTATTGATCTTGTTTCCTTTTCACGCATGTAGTGTCACAGTCTTGACTCGTGGAGAGTCTTCTCGTTAGGGCTCAGGTATGCGTAGGATTGTAGTCTCCCTTTGGCGAGATAAGACGTAGGCCACGGAGGCACCTTGTCATCTCATTTTATTTTGTCTTTTTGTGATGTAGTCGTGGTGGTGTTAGAGGTGTCGATGTCATCTCTTAGGACTTCGTGGCGGTCTTGATGTCATTGAGTTCCTCGTTTCTAGCGTCATGGGATAATGAGTCAGGATTGACTCGAATCCTTTCTTTGGGAGTCGGGAGTTGCTTTGTGAGCCTCAGGGCGAGGTTCTCATGTCTTATTTTCTTAGGATGATAGTTTTAGGCTTTGGATAGGTGTGTTGACCTAGGATCCTTCTTGTGTTGCCTTGAATAGCTCTTATGAGCTACAGTTGGGATGTGAGTGGTCTTGAATAATTAATTGCATTAGTGCAATTAATTACTCTCCCTTATCTTTGGAGACTTGGGGCTTTGTGTTAGGGTTCTGGTAGAATCCTGTAGAGTTCCCATCGGACTTGTTGGCATCTTGGATTGGGGGTTTTCTTGTTGATGTCTCGTAATGGTTAGCATAGGGGCTATCCATTTCGTTGTTGTCTTGTTTCATGTAGTGTTGGGATTCCATTAAGGTATGAGCTAGTCTTGGGAAAGACTTGCTGACCCTATGTCTCGAAGACCTTAGTGGTCGTTGGGGGGATTGATTCCTTTCCTTGTGGTGAGAGATTGGACTTATCGAGGTTCAGTTGTATGTTTTCTGCATGGTGTCTTTTGAGAGGCATTCCATTCATTTCTTTTGATTTTGCGAACTTGCCATTTGTATGATCATTTTTACATGTTTATGAGCCCATTTTTTTAGGGCATGTCTTAGAAACATATTTAAGATGTATGACTATATGGTAGTTATATGAGGATATAGATGATGCGTTTTCATGTACTATATTTGTTTAACATGCTAGTGCCACTGGTGGCGTATAACGTATCGCTATTTAATTAACCCCTATGTGATAGGTGATTTATTTGGTTTACCTTATGTGTACTGTGCTTAGTACTATAATATTATTTGATTTATGTCATTTAATTTTGCGAGCATATACTATGTGAGTATTTGTTTTATACCGTTTCATCTTTCCTACACTTATGTTGGTGTTTTGTGACCGTGGTTGTTGGGATAGAGATGTGTAAGCTATGCAGTAGACTTGTGTTTTGAGGACTTTAGTTGTCCATTATTGGATTTTTGACCCAATGTTTTGTCTTCTGTACGTAGCTTTCCGGTAGGTCTACTTCAGATCAGTGCTTAGGTTTTCAGTTTTGTGGGTCCATCCATTGGCTTGAGGGCATAGACTTATCAGGCTGTGGATTCGGGACTGGTGTTGTTGTTATTGCATTTCTAGATGTGGGGGTTGTTGTTACTCCAGCGTTAGGGATTTAAGGCCTTAAGCGTAACGGTGCCTATGACATTGTTGTTAGAGTTTTGGGATTAGCCCCAACTCTCGCAGATGCTTGGTTCCCGTAGTGCTTTTGGTACTGATCATTTTTAACATTGATGTCATTTGTATTGAAAAGTTTCTTTCTAAGTTAATCTATTAGCGGCATGTTATGAACTAGTGCCTTATACTGTCATGCTACCTTACTGATGAGTAAGTGTGGGTGGGTTTTGGTCATTGTTCGTACTGCCACGTCATTCTTAGCCATCTGTCTTGGTTTGACTTGTCATTGTCCTGGGATTCTCTCAGTGATTGACTTTGGGTGAATATGTCGATTCATTTAGGAGGTGTTATTCAGTTCTTGGGTTTTGCGTTCCTTCGGATGATCTTCAGGCTTTTGGAGTTGTCCTTCAGCACCTTATGGTGTGTCCTCCAGTTCGATCTTGCTTCAATCATGTTTTGTTCTCTTTTGTCTATTCTGAATTTCGGGGATGAAATTCCTTTAAGGATGGTAGGTTGTAATGACCCAGTCATTTTCCTTCCTTTCCTCTTTTTCAGATTTTCACGAATATTTTTTTTTTTTTTCCGTTGTCTTTTCCTTTCTGAGTTCGGTTTCTCGTCACTTAGTGACATCTTGAGTGCTCTGGAATGATTTTCAAGACTCTTTTCTTTGGATTGAAAACTTCCTTTGAGGTCCGAGTCATTTCCACTTTTTTACTTTTTGGACATTATTCACTTTTCGTCATTTTCCCTATTTTGTCTTTTCCCTGTTTGTTACTTTGTTGGCATAACCTCACTTTTCGTGCTCGGAGTTGATTTCCGACTTCTTGTATCTTCATTCTATGAGGTTTCCACAAAATACGTATCTTTACTTTTGCAGTAAAGTACGCTGGTTACTCCCGGTGTCCATAGGGGCATAGATGCATAGTTTTTCAAAATCTTTTGCTTTTCTTGGGGTGTTTTTCATAAATATATTTTGAAGATATTTTATTTCAGGGGTTTTTTAAAAAATATCTTTTGGAAGATATTTTCATTCTGGGGCAGTTTCGTAGTTTTCACTTTTTGTAGGGGCCATTATGCAATTAATTAAAGTTATTGCTAAATGCCTCATTTTCAGCCTGGATCCTCATACAGGATTTATTTTCATTTTTCATCGGGTCGTGCACTCTTAGAATTTCCTTCTGGTTGTTTTTCTCCAGTTTTAGGGTTTCTGGACCCGGTTACCGCCGAACTTGTTTAGGGCATATCTCTTTACTCAGAACTCGGTTTTCGACGCTGTTACTTCCGTTATTCATATTTTCTCATTTTGGTTCTTTTTCATTCACAGAGTTTCATTGTTTGAGAGCATTTGCGCGAATTCCACTTTTCCGGACCCGGCGGGGCCCTTTCGGAACACTTTTACGGTTTTTCTATAAATAGGGGGTTAGTAGATGAAAAATTAGATTTTTCTATCTCTCTCCTCTCTCTTGGCCAGCAGCCATGGCAGCCAAAGGGTTACTACACTTCTTCTTCTTTTTCCGACAACTTCCCTTTGGTAAAAAGGTGTAGTGCCTTAGCGTTTTATATTCACCTTGACTAAACGCATCTTTCCCCCTTATTAGAATCCGTGTTTGGCCATTTTTTGAGTTCGGGTTTGAAGTAAAGTTGTGATTTTGATGGGGCTTCCTTGGGGTTTACATTCACCGTGTTGCCCCAACAAAACCTAGGAGTTTCGTCGGATTCGGAGCACTTTCATTACGGTGGGGATTTGAGATTTCATCTCAAATGGAGGTAGGGGATGCTTTAGGATTTTGTGTGTATTGTATTGAGTGTTTTCCATGATTATACAACTTGTTTGCATGCCTTATATCAAATCTAGAATATTAGTAATACTTATTTCTTTGCATGAGTTTTAATTTACAACGATGTAGATTGTTTAGAATTGAATTGTGGTATGATGATAAATTATGCTTTGATATTTTTGTTAACATATATTAAATTGGAATTATTTGAATAAGAATTGCACTTTTTATTTAATAATTATCTTTTGTGAAAGTTTAATTATTATGGATGTACCTTGAATGAAATTAACTTGTGATATGCTTTTAAATTAAGTCTTGGCATGTTCTTTAACATACTTTAATTTGAGAGCAATTGGATAAGTATAAAAATCTAGAGATTTTAATTAATAGGATTAATTAAAATCTATTTAAAGGTTCCACTGGCCTAATTAAGTTTTTAACTTGATATTTGTGGTGACTAGGACTTGTATACTAGCATGTGTTAATTTGGGACCATTTGATGTTGTTTTAGAATTTAGGAATTTGATTATCATGATTTAGTTAAATTCCATTTTTACTGTTCAAATAGCTTAATCAAGTTTTTGAATTGGTATGTGTAATGACCATGCTATGTTGCTTAACATGTATTAATTAGGGGCCATTTGATTGAGATTTGAAACTTAGATAAATTAATTAGTTTACTTAATTAATTTTCGTTTCTATTGCATTATTGATTTAAATCATGTGTATGACATTGGTATTATGTTTGAAGCATGATTTTAGATTTGTAATGGATTTATGAGATTATGTTTCAATATTGGATTATTTTATTATAGCGTGTAACGAATCTCACACTGAAGATTCGACATTGTCGTCCTATAGTAGTTGTGGATTTAGAACATGTATTGTGTGGTTTCAACCTACTTGTGTATGAAGGTGGTTTCATGTACTAATTAATACATATATTAGTTGTTAACTTATTATTTTGGAATTGCTTGGGACATTGCTTGATGGCTAGGGTTTGGCTCTAGTACGGGGACAAGAGTCCTCTAAGTCAAAAGTAGGCGCGTTGGGTAGACTACACAGGGGTTAGTAGCCCAAAAGAAGTCCTGTGTCGGTCTCATCCAAATGATGTCCAAGTATATCCGCTTTTGTTAATTTCACACTTTTAGATTTCAAGTTGATAACTTTGAGAATCTATATCTTGATGTGTGGTATTAGAAATTCTAATTATACTAAATTGCTATATTTAGTTGATTTCACACTTTTAGATTTCAAGTTGATAACTTTGAGAATCTATGTCTTGATGTGTGGTATTAGAAATTCTAATTATATTTAATTGCTATATTTAGTTGATTTCGCACTTTTAGATTTCAAGTTGATAACTTTGAGAATCTATATCTTGATGTGTGGTATTAGAAATTCTAATTATACTAAATTGTTATATTTAGTTGATTTCGCACTTTTAAATTTCAAGTTGATAACTTTGGGAATCTATATCTAGTTGCCTTGTATAGCATGTTTCCATATTGGTCAAATTGCATAGATATTGTGACTCATGTTTTGTTGTTCAAATGTGGCTTAGAAATGATCCTATAGATTCATTTGGAACACAGACGTTAGGTGGCATGGCCCACTTTGGTTGTTTTCGCATTTTAGATTTCAAGTTGATGACTTTAGGAATCTATATCTTGTTGCCTTGTATATAGCATGCTTCTATGTTGTTTGAATTGCATGAATGATGTGATTTATGCTAGAAATGATCTAGGGTGGCTTAGGATGCTCCCTGAGTCTCACCCTTGACATAGACGTTAGGTGGCATGAACCCTTTAACATATTTCACCTTAAGGTGATAAAATTGTAAAATGCTAGGTCGATGCATGCTCATTTCTACGAGTAGCTTTATGTTATTCACCCACGTAGTGGGGACATTTTTCAGGTACGGGATTCGAGATTCTGAAATTTGCACTTGCCTTGAGTGGTTTGAAGATTTGAAGCTTCTTTTAAAGTGTTCTTGTTCACATGCAAGTGTTAGCATGTTTAAGTTTTACTGTTGATGATGTACTATTTAGTAGGTTTAATTATGCACTTTTTGCTTTATTATACGTAAAGTGTAATTAGATACACTATTTGGGACCTATTTAATATGTATGACATAGGGCCACGAGTCATAAACCTTAAAGTTTAAGTCTATGCATTTATATTCTAAGTTTTTCCCTTGAAATGTAACTTTTCTAACTTTGGGGTTTTGGTATGTCAAATTTTGTAAATGAATTGTAATAGGCTGTAGGCCATTGTAACATGTTTAAAATATTATTTTACACTTGCATGTATGTTCACATCATAACACACTTGCATATAATTCAGTTTGATCATGCTATGGGGAATGCAAATGAAACTTAGGAATTCTTTTCAGCCTTGGTGCATAATAGGCCTTATTTTCACATTTTCAACTTGTTTCGGTCGACCGATGGCTTATTTCGGTCGACCGGTTCTTGGTTCAATTCATTTGCACAGTTTAAACTCATTTTCCAGTAGGCTAAGTACTGTTTGGGCTTGTTTCGGTCGACCAGTTCTTCATTTCAGCCGACCGAAGTAGCTTTTCTTCAAAATCAGTTTTTGGGTAAAATTTCTGTTTATTTTGGCCTACCGAAATGGCTATTTCGGTCTACCAAAATGGTTATTTCGGCCTACCTAAATAACTTTTTTCAGCTTTGTTGCAGCTTTGTTCGTTCGACTTCAAACGGTCATAGCTTCTTCATTTTTAATCCAAATGAGGTGATTCTTAAGCCTAAACTCAAAGATTTTAAGTCAAATTTCCAATGGTACCAATCCCATTCTTAGATTCAAATCACAGTGAGAGTTATTCAAGTTTTAGTGAAATAGTGTCAGTTTTCTCTTAAACTGGGAATGGGCGTTTTGTGGGATTCACGGCCAAGTTCTTAGAACCTCTTGAAATGTTGTGAAATGTTTAAATTAGGTTTTATTCACCATTTTTGAATTATTTAGAGTCATGTTTCCCTTTTTGTTTGTCAATTGACCATTTTGCCCCTTGGTTAATAGATTTTGCCCGTTTTGACCTTTATTTCCGCTTTCATTTTCTTTAAGTTCCGTGACTTCATGGAATGTCACATTGGTGTCCTAAAGATGATTAATATCTCAAAGGACCATGGTTTTATCTTTTGCTTTTGCATTTTGGATCCGTTTTTGGGTCAACTTTCGGGTCATTACTAATGCATCGGGTTGAAAAACTTGGGCCGTCGCAATAAACCATATAATCTTTGTGCTCTCATTGATACTGGAGCCACAACCAACTGTTGTAATTACAAGGCAATACTAGACAAATGGAGAACAATGAAACACCCCATAGGTGTTCAAGGTATAGATGCTGAAGCACCGCATATTGTTATCCTATTCAAAGAAAAAGATATTGCTATTTGGCTTAATGATAAAAAAATTCATTATTCCGAAATTACTTTGCTTTCCATTCATGCATGGAGATTTTATCATAGGTTGTAATTTCATTTACACCAATTTACCTTTACAGCTAAAAGAAAAAACAATTTCTTTGACTGTAAAAGATAATACAGTGGCTGAGATCCTTTTCCAAGAAAATCTTGCATCAATATGTGAGAAAAACATTTCTCCACTCAAAAGAGAAAATGATATTTTAGCTTTAACTGAAAAGAATTGGTTATATGCCCTTTTGAGACAAAATTTCTCAGACAATCCTTAAGCACTATGGAAACATAGCCCTCATTTTTGCAAAATAAAGCTCAAGGATCCCAACATCATCATCAGAGTAAAACCCATGATATATCTAAAAAAAGATATAGATGAGTTTGATGATCAACTTCAAGAACTTTTAGAAAAGAAACTAATTGAATATGAATTATACAAAAATATCTAACAATACTTCTTTGTCCATAGATGGGCGATCGAGGTAGACAAACTCAAAAAGATGGTTGAATCACAATCGCTAAAAAGGCAGGTAAACAACCAGTTCAACCATTTCAACCATTAAGCAAGTGGTTTGTAGTTTTTGCAGGATTCCAACCAGGAATTTATGCAAACTGGAATGACTGTCATGCCCAATTAAAAAAATTATCATGGGTCATGTTTTAAAGCATACAACACTCTTATAAAAGCTCAACAATTATTCTATAATGTTGATCAAGCTACACAAAACGTTTTCGCAAACTTTGCAAAACGACAGGAAACAGTAAAAATAAAAAAACTTTTACAATCCTGGAATTCCAAACAATTTCTACTATGAAATCAATTGTGTATGGCGAATGCATTAACTCGATTGCAATAAGAAATACAGGCAACACCTGAGTAGTCTTATTTCTCTCATTGCTGAACAAACATCCTTGACTGAAGAGGTTAAAAAGCTTTGCATTCAAATCTGTTTAACAGTTGACTGGGAAAAAGATTTTTCTTCAACTCAAATTAATTATTTTTTAAAGCTTGCCCAGTTAGTTGGAGAAAATGATTTTCAAAAAACACATTCACAAAAATTAATCGCAATATCTAATATATACAAAACAACCAGTTGTTCAATAAGCTTCTTTTCTAGAAGTTCTTGAAGCTGATCGTCAAACTCATCTATATATTTTTTAGACATATAATGGGTTTTACTCTGATGATGACGTTGGGACCCTTGAACTTTATTATACAAAAACGACGGCTACGTTTCCAGAGTGTTAAAGGTCGTCAGAGAAATTTTGTCTCAAAAGTGCATATAACCAATGTTTTACTGTTAAAGTTAAAATATCATTTTCTCTTTTAGGTGGAGCAAATTTTTTGTTGCATACTAAGGCAAGATTTTCTTGGATAAGGATCTTAACCACTGTATTATCTTTTATAGTTAAAGAAATTGCTTTTTCTTTTAGCTGTAAAGGTAAATAGGTGTAAATGAAATTATAACCTAAGATAAAATCTCCATGCATGAATGGAAAGCAAAGTAATTATAGAATAATGAATTTTTATTATTAAGCCAAATAGCAATATCTTTTGCTTTGAATTGGATAACAGTATGTGGAGCTTCAGCATCTATACCTTGAACACCTATGGGGTGTTTCCTTGTTCTCCATTTATCTGCTGGTATTGCATTTTATCTGCAGCAGCTGGTTTTAGCTCCAATATCAATAAGAACACAAAGATTATATGTTTATCTTGCACCAGAAGATTTTATTATCCGTACTGACAACTAAGCATTAAAGGACTTCCTTATAAATAAAAAGAATTGTTTAGAAGGAAGAAGGTTAAAATGGTTTAATGTTATTACCCAATATTCTTTTTATTTATAGAACATATTAAAGGCACTAACAATTTTCTTACAGATTTCCTAAGCAGGAATTATAAAGAAATATCTAATAATACTTCTTTGTCCACAAATGGGCAATCGAGGTAAACAACCTCAAAATATGGTTGGATCACAATCGCTAAAAAGGCGGGGTAAACAACTAGTTTAACCAACTCAACCATTAAGCAAGTGGTTTGTAGTTTTTGTAGGATTCCAACCAGGAATTTATGCAAACTGGAATAACTATTATGCCCTATTAAAAAATTATAATGGGTCATGTTTTAAAGCATACAACACTCTTATAGAAGCTCAACAAGTATTCTATAATATACGTTAAGCTGCACTAAACGTTTTTGCGAACTTTGCAAAATGATAGGAAAAGGTAGAAGTAAAAACTTTTACAATTCTGGAATTCTAAAAAAATTCCACGATGAAATCAATGGTGTACAGCGAATGCATCAACTCGATTGAAATAAGAAATTCAGGCAACACCTGGGTAGTATTACTTCTCTCATTGCTAAACGAACAGACATGACTGAAGAGCTTAAAAAGCTTTGTATTCAAATCTGTTTAACAGTTGACTGGGAAAAATATTTTTCTTTAACTCAAATTAATTGTTTTTAAAAACTTGCCTAGTTAGTTGGAGAAAATGATTTTCTAAAAAACACATTTGCAAAAATCAATCAAATATGTCTCCTTGAAAAAGCAAGAAACATGCTCCCTCTTGAACTATTTAAAATAATCCTCTATAACACAGAAGATCATTTTACAACTATCAAAAAATTTTATCTTGATAATCATGAAGAAATAAACCATTTCAATGTGATTTACATTGGGAAAACAATTCCAAAAATGACTCTTTTCATTGTCCCAAGTTTTGAATGATCAATAGAACCTGTCGATTGGGAAGTAATTAACAAAATTACATTGTCCTCACAGGATTGTAGTTCATGGAATGATTTTTCAGCAATGATCAAAGCCGTGATATACAAAACAACAGCTCATTGGAAATTTAGTCGTAATATGACTTTCTAGATTTCAAGTACTATTGGATGGTGAGAAAAAACAAAAATTTTCCAGCCTTATCAGATATGGCTTCACAAAACCGCTGAAGACAGCGAATTAGAACATCACCCAGTATTAAATTCATACCAGATCGCAGAAAGGATTAAACCCTTTGATCTTGCCTTAAACAGTCTTGTATATTTTCAAGATAAAGCTCTCAGGGTGATTCAAGATATTTTAATGGATCCACCTTTCGTCAAAGTATGTGATGGAAGAAGACTTTTCATCATACAGTTGACTATCTATTACCCAACATATTCGGCAAATCAGTTAGTTGAAGCTAATGTATTTTTATAAGAAATTCAGTGTCTCACATTAAAAGCTCCCACAAATATAATTATAGGTGTAGAACAATCAAATGTTGACCGGCATGAGTGTTATGCTCAAAGTCCAGATAGTAGTCCTCCATTAGATGAATATGAACTACATAATCTCATCAATGCAATGGAAAACTGAGATTATCTTCTTCTTGATCGACGGCACAGCAATACAGCACATAACAAGAAGAGATGTCATAATCTACTATTCCTCAACAGTCAAAAGCAAAGACAAAACACTATTCATAAACAGTGAAAGTAGATTCCATCTTATCAAAATATTATTCCTGAACAATACATTTACTATTCACCAAATAGTAAAAAACATTTTTACTTTTTCTATATAAACGAAAGCATTATTTAGCTTTTGGTATCTGAATCTTTCTATTGTTCATGAATAGTGTTTTGATAAGATGGAATCTACTTTCACTGTTCATGAATAGTGTTTTGTCTATACTTTTCACTGTTGGTGAGTAGTAGATTATGGCATCTCTTCTTGTTGCATAACGACCCGAGTTTTTATTTAACCGAGTGCGTGAGTTATGACCCAAAATTTGACCCGATAGCGGATCTGAAGTGCGGAAGCAAAGATAAAACAATGGTCTCAAGAGACACAACATGTCCCTAAGACACCAATGTGACCCTCAATGAGGTCACGGAACCCAAAGAAAATAATTGCGGAAGCAACGTTTCAAAAACAGACAAGAATGAGCCTAGGGGCAAAAATGTCATTTCCAAAATGAAGTGTGTGATACTGAGCACACCATTGGAAAGACAATGAAAATTAATCAAGATGGACTCAAAAATCTCATGATTCATAGTCCGAACGAAGGAGAAATGGCAAGACGAAGAAAAATGAAGACTTAAGGCTAAAAGGGTGAATCGGTAATTATCTAAGAATATCTGGGTGCAATCGAGCACACCATTGGATAGACGATGAAAAATTAGTCAAGTTCAAAAAATGGTTCACTCGATTTGGAGTCCGGACGAAGGAGATATGGCTAACGGAAGAAGAAGGGGCAAAAAGGTCAAAAAGTGCCAACCCAAGAACATCTAACCAGTTACAAGGCCTCCTAACCAGTTAGAAGGCAAAAAATCATGACCACAACACTGCCCCAAGTCATCTAACCGGTTACGAGGAGGCTACCATTCGCACACTTGTACTAAAAGTTAGCAAAAAGCTGACAGTAGGGGTTTTTTGGGAAAAATGGGTTTTTGAGGGCCGAGATGACATTTTTTGGAAAAACACAAAGAAGAAACCCCCCTCAAAATTGAGTTTTCTATGTGAATGCGTGGAAAAAAAAAAAAAAAAAAAAAAAAAAAAAAAAAAAAAAAAAACTTAATATAAAATGTCCAAAATTCCCCTCCATGAAATTAGGTCCTGAGGGTCCAAAAAGCTGCTAAATGAAAAACAGAAAGCTGAACTTTATGATGGATTTCCGGTACCAAGATGACATTTTCTGGATAAACATGAAGAAGAAACCCCCCCTAAAATCATGTTTTTTAAGGGACCATGTCAAGACCAGAATTTATTTCCCTAAGTAAAATCCCCAAATGCCCTTGAACCGGATTATGCAATAAAAGTGCAAAATGAGTCCATAGGAGGCTCAAATTGCCAAGGGAGAGGTATTGCCCGGAAACGACCATGCATGAAAATGTAACTTACCTATAAGGATGTGCTACAATGGTCCACGACTTAAAAATACCACCGATGCAAAATTCGACCCCCCCAACAGTCAAAAGGGCAAAAATGGACTTGAAATGGAAAACATGAAATCCAAAAATATAAAATGGAGTCAAGTGACCATTTGGCCCTTGGCCACACTTCATACATGATTAATGAGACCCTATGAAAGAATGAAAATGGAATTCCCACACCCGATGCAAACGTGGTGAAGTAATGACTTGCAATTTTTCAAGGTTTTCATAATATTCTATGAAGTCAAAAATTACATAGGATGCAAAATGATGATCATTGGCCATCGGCCTCATTTCATACATGTCAAATACATTGTAAAGAGTGTACTTAAGTACACATTACATTCATGGAATCCAATATACACATTTTTACATAAAAGGCTACAAGTGGCATTTCAAGCCAACTTTTACAAGAATTAAGACCTTCAAGTTTACTATCATCCAAGGAATGACGAACATCATGAACTAAGTCTTCGTACCTGATCAAAACCTCCAGTAACTTTGGGGTGAGTAAACAAGTTTACTCGTACAAAATAAGCATGCATTGACTCGATATCTTTTGAGATTTTTACATTAACTTGAAACAATCCAAAAGGGGTCATGCCACCTAACGTCTATGTCAAGGTGAGACTCAGGGAGCATACTAAGCTACTCATACAATTAAAATGAGATACACGATATACAAGTATACCGGTTACAAGTGTACTAAATGAAGATGAAAGTATGCGAGGAAAGTATACAAAACACAGGTATGCTAAACAAGATCAAAAACACACAGGGCAAGTATACAAGACACGAGTGTATATACTAAATGAAATCTAGATACAAGAAGCAAGTGCACAGTTTCAAGTATACTAAATAAAGACTGAATGGACAAAGTGAGCCTAATGTCTATGCAATTAAACAAGGTAGGAAATACTCCAAATAACACGATAAGGTTCTTAGGTCTTCAAAAGAGAACACTTGAAATCTATGGGTCCAATGATTTTGCATGTTGATATAAATCATTACACGTGGTCCATGCCACCTAGAATCTAAGTCAAGTTACATGTATAGGATCATTCCTAAGTCATGATAGCATAAAGTAACATGAAACGAGATAACTAAGAAATTTAACAAGATTGAGACAATTCAATTAACACGACACGGACAAGGTGTGAAATCAAGGATAATGCATCATATCTATGCAATTAAACAAGAATGCAACATTCCACACAACACAGCAAGTTTAATATATGAAATCAAGAATAAGGCATAATATCTATGCAAGTAAACAAGATTGTAACATTTTAATTAACACGATAAGAGTTATACATGATATCAAGAACAAGGTATAGTATCTATGCAAGTAAATAAGATTGGAATATTCCAATTAACACGAAAAGGTCTTAAATCTTCAAGGAATACAACACTTGAAATTTAAGGAGTGAAATCACAGATGAAGCATAAAATCTATGCAATGAAACAAGATTGGCACATTTCATATAACACAAAAAGTTTTAAATCTTCAAGGAATAGCAACTTGAAATTTAAAGAGTGAAATCAACCAATGTGGAAACTCGGATATCGCCCGGATTAAAACCATACTCTTGGGATCACTTTAGGGCTACTAACCCATAGGTACCTTCCCCTAGTGTGCACTATAGTTGTGGAGGGACAATCCCCCGTACTAGAACCAAGTCCTAGCCATGTCAATTCCTGATTGATATCCTAAGTTCCAAAATCAACAAGTTATGCAAGTCAAGATAGTATCAAGATACAATAAATACATCAACCACGTTTCATGCACAAACAAGATTTTGGAACACACAAGTCAAGCCCAAAGTTTCAGCTATAATGGCATGTGAAATGTCAAGAAATCATAGTGTGCATCTATATAGCTACAAACTAGGATTTAAAACATAAGGAATCCATTGATATGAATATACCTCAAGTATAAGATAAATGATTTAATTATTTACTAAACAACACATGAACAATTAAATCATTCCAATGTAAGGGTGCAAGTTCATTAACTACATTAAAGGAGCTAAGTTGCAATAAGTCATGATATATGCTATAAAGGCAAAAACCCCATGAAATAAATGTCCAAAACATTAGAACACTTAGTAGAAATTAATTAACCTAATTAATTAATTTCTCTAGAAATCAAAGTTGTCCAAAAATTCTCAAAATAACATATGTGAATGTCCATTTCATGGTGATTGCAAATATCACATCAATTTCACAAAGTGAGCAAGATATCATCATGTATAATTTAATTAATTTAAAATTAATTAAATCTCTAGATTTCAAAGGTTATTCAAATGATATCAAATTAATATATAACAAGGATTAAGTCATGGCCATGCCATATATCAAGTCAAAAATGGAAAACAAGAAAGGTACAATTAAGTAGAATATAAATCAAATTTAAATTAATTTAAATTAAACAAAAGCAAGCATACAAGTTGTATAAGCATCAATAACATGCTAGATAACTAGAATATAAATTATAACACCCCTTGCCTTAATTTGAGATGAAAATCTCAAATCCCCACCAAAAGAAAAGTGATTCGAATCCGACGATACTTTGGGGTTTTGTCGGAGACAACACAGTAAACAAGAATCCCAAGGAAGCCCCATAAAAATCACAACTTGACTTCAAACCCGAACTCAAAATTTAGCCAAAAAACGGGTTCTAATAAGGGGGAAAGGTAGAACACGACGAGGCCTACGATAAATGTTAAAGCCGAAGACTTTCTACCAAGGAAATCAAGTGGAAGAGAAAAAATAATGAAGGCAACCCCTTGGGCTCCCATGGCTGCTGGCCAAGAAGGGGAGGAAGATGGTGAAAAAAGTGACTTTTCACTTTAAGACATTCTATTTATAGCAAAACCCTAAAAGTGTCCCAAAAGGGTCCCGCCTGGTATGGAAAAGTGAAATTTTAGCAGACGCGCTCAAATAACAAAACTCTATGAATAAAAAAGAACCAAAATGAGAAAATATGAATAACAGAAGAAACGCCATTGAAAATCAAATCCCGAGTAGAGAGATATGCCCCAAACAAATTCGGCGGCAACTAGGGTCAGAAATCCTTAAAATTGGGGAAAATGAATAGAAGGAAATTCTAAGAGTTCATGACTCGACAGAATATGAAAATGAATCCCGTACGAGGATCCAGGCTCAAAATGAGACATTTTACAATAACTTTCGTTAATTGCACAATGGCCCCTCCAAAAAGGGTTAACTGCACTAATGACCTAGAATGAAAATATCTTCCAAAAATATTTTCTTAAAAACCCCTAAAATAATATATCTTCAAAAGATATTTATGAAAACACCCCAAGAAAAGAAAAAGATTCTGAAGAACTGTGCATCTATGCCCCTATGGACATCGGGAGCAACTAGAGTATTTTCTTGCAAAAGTAAAGATATGTATTTTAAGGAAACCACTTAGGACAGAGATACATGAAGTCAAAAACCAACTCGGAGCATAAAAAGTGAGGTTGTTCCAAAAAATGACAAACGGGGAAAATACATAATAGGGAAAAGGACGAAAAATGAATAGTATTTAAAAAGTGAAAATGTGGAAATGACTCGGTCCTCAAAGGCAGTTGTCAATCCAAACGAAAGAGTCTCAGAAACCAATTCCAAACACTCGAGATGACACTAAGTGATGAGAAATAGAACTTGGAAAAGAAAATTAAACGGAAAAAATTTATTCGTAAAATTTAAGAAAAAGGAAAGGGAGGAAAATAACCGGGTCATTACATGTTGTGTGCTGTATTACTGTGCAGTCGATCAAGAAGAAGATAATGTCAATCTTTCATTGCATTGATGAGATTATGTAGTTCATATTCATCTAATGGAGGACTACTAACTGGACTTTAAGCATAATACTAATGCCAATCAACATTTGATTGTTCTGCACCCATAATTATATCTGTGGGAGCTTTTAATGTGAGACACTGAATTTCTTGTAAAAATGCATTAGCTTCAACTAACTGATAAGTAGAATATGTTGGGTAGTCGATAGTCAGCTGTGTGACGAAAAGTCTTCTTCCATCACATACTTTGATGAAAGGTGGATCCATTAAAATATCTTGAATCACCTTAAGAGCTTTGTCTTGAAAATGTATAAAACCGTTTATGGCAAAATCAAAGGGTTTAATCCTTTCTGCGATCTGGTATGAATTCAATATTGGGTGATGTTTGAATTCGCTGTCTTCAGCAGTTTTGTGAAGCTATATCTGATAAGGTTGGATAAATTTTGTTTTTTCTCGCCATCCAATAGTACTTGAAATCCAGAAAGTCATGTTACAACTGAATTTCCAATGAGCTGTTGTTTTGTATTTCATGGCTTTGATTATTACTGGAAAAGCATTCCATAAAGTACAATCATGTGAGGAGAAAGTAATTTTGTTAATACTCCCTAATCGACAGGTTTTATTGACCATTCAAAACCTGGGACAATGAAAAGAGTCATTTTTGGAATTGTTTTTCCATTGTAAATCACATCGAAATGGTTTATTTCTTCATGATTATCAAGATAAAAAAATTTTATAGTTGTAAAATGATCTTCTGTGTTGCAGAGGAATATTTTAAATAGTTCAAGAGGGAACATGTTTCTTGTTTTTTCAAGGAGACATATTCGATTAATTTTTGCAAATGTGTTTTTTGGAATATCATTTTCTCCAACTAACTGGGCAAGTTCTAAAAAACAATTAATTTGAGTTAAAGAAAAATCTTTTTCCCAATCAACTGCTAAACAGATTTGAATGAAAAAAAATTTTAAGCTCTTCAGTCATGGCTGTTTGTTCAACAATGAGAGAAGTAAGACTACTCAGGTGTTGCCTGAATTTTTTAATGCAATCAAGTTGAAGCATTGGCCATACACCATTGATTTCATCGTAGAAATTTTTTGGAATTCTAGGATTGTAAAAGTTTTTTACTTCTACAATTTCCCGTCGTTTTGCAAAGTTGGCAAAAACATTTTGTGCATCTTGACCTACATTATAGAATACTTGTTGAGCTTTTATAAGAGTGTCATATGCTTTAAAACATGACCTATTATAATTTTTTTATTGGGCAAGATAGTTATTCCAATTTGCAAAAATTCCTGGTTGGAATCCTACAAAAACTAGAAACCACTTGCTTAATGGTTGAGTTGGTTGAACTGGTTGTTTACTTGCTTTTTTAGCGATTGTGATCCAACCATCTTTTTGAGGTTGTTTATCTCGATTGCCCATCCATGGACAAAGAATTATTGTTAGATATTTTTGTATAATTCCAGCTTAAGAAATCTACAAAAAAATTGATAGTGCCTTTAATATGTTCTATAGCAAACAAATATTAGGCAATAACATTAAACCATTTTAATCTTCTTTCTTCTAAACAATTCTTTTTATTTATAAGGAAGTTCTTTACTGCTTGGTTATCAGTACGAATAATAAATTCTTTGTGAGGTATTATTTTATTTTTGGCAACTATCGTAAACAAATAAGTCCAAGTCAAGTTGTAATTCAAGTTACTTGGTCTACAAGTTATCTAGTTCGATAGCAAGTACAGAACTGAGAACTTATTCAAAACTTACCATGATTGAAGATCTTTTGAAGAAAAAGGTAAAAACAACACATTAGGAAGGAATTTTAACACATTAGGACATTCTACACTTAGTATATCCCTCAGACTTACTGTATACAGTGTTTCAAGTTCAAAAGAACCATGTTTCAAGTTTTGGCCAACTTAAACCAGTTCAGCTCCTCTACATCAAATCTAGAAGTTCAATAGAAGTAAAAGCGATCACACTTTGAAAGGGTTGGAGCATTCGAGGAGTGTTGTCTGATGTACCTGCTACTGTAATAACCCTGTCATTTTCCTTCCTTTTATTTTTCCCGATTTTTTGCAGGTTAAATTTTTGTCGTTGAAATTTCTTTTTTGAGTTTGGTTTCTTGTCACTTAGTGTCATCTTGAGTGTTCGAAAATGGTTTCTAAGACTCTTTCCCTTGGATTGACAACTTCCTTAAAAGACCGCATCATTTTCACATTTTTTATTTTCTGACACTATTCACTTTTCATCTTTTTCCCCACTTGTCACTTTGTTGGCATAACCTCACTTTTCGTGTTCAAAGTTAAGTTTTGACATCATGAGTTTTCATTCCAGTCGATTTGCTTGAAACACGTTGCTTTACTTTTTGAGAAAAGCTTGCCAGTTGTTCCCTTTTCCCGTAGAGGCGTGGATGAAAGGATTTTTCAGAAACATTGATGTTTCTTGGGGTGTTTTCGTAGATATCTTTTGAAGATATATATTTTAGTGGTTTTTAACAAAATATCTTTTGGAAGATATTTTTATTTGGAGTCATATGTGCAGTTATCCTTTTGTATAGGGGCCTTTGTGCAATTAATGAAAGTTAATTGCTAAGTGTTTCCTTGGGGCTTGAATCCTCATATGGGATTCATTTTCATATTTCATTGAGTCGCGTACTCTTAGAATTTTCTTGCGGTCGATCCCTCCAGTTTTTAGGTTTTTGGCCCTAGTTAGCGCCAAACTTATTTGGGGCATATCTCTCTACTCGGGATTTGGTTTTCGATGCCATGTCTTCTGTTGTTCATTTTTTTTATTTTAGTTCTTTTTTATTCACAGAGTTTTGCCGTTTCAGCGCGTCTGCTCAAATTTCACTTTTTCGAACCTGGCTGGACCCATTTGGGGGCACTTTTAGGGTTTTCCTATAAATAGGGGGTCTTAAATGAAAAAGTTAGATTTCATCATCTTTCCCCCCTCTCTTGGCCGAATTCCATGGCAGCTAAAGGCTGCCACCTTCTCTCTCCTCTTTTGAACCTCCTCCCTTTAGTAAAAAGTGGTGATGCCTTAGTGTTTATTGTTCGCCATGACGAGGCCTTCGATTCCAACCGATTGGAATTCTGTTTTCGCTATTTTTTGAGTTCGAGTTTCAATCCAAGTTTGGATTTTGATAGAACCTCCTTAAGGTTTAATGTTCACCTCATTGTCCTCGATAAAACCCCAAAGTTTCGTCGGATTCGAAATGGTTTCATTTCGGTGGGGATTTGAGATTTTCATCTCAAATTGAGGTAGGTGATGTCAAAGGTTTATATTTGAGTTGTATTGATTGTTTTAGAAGCATATATAACTTGTGAGCATGCCTTTGTTCAAGTTTTAGAATTTAATTAATTTATTTTCTATGTTTAAGATTTAATTCATATGGTTGTGTGTAACTTAGAATTAAATTGTGGCATGATAGTAAATTAGGCATTGGTATGTTTATCAACATATATTAAATTGGGGGCATTTGAATAAGAATTGCAACTGTAGTTTAATATTTATCTTTTGTGAAAGATTAATTCACATAGTTGAAATAAGTAAGACATCAACTTGTAATGTTATTTTAAAGTAGGCCTTGGTGAGTTCTTTAACCTATGTTAATTTGAGGACATTTGGAGTTGTTTAAAAATCTAGAGAAAATTAATTAATTAATTAACTTAATTAATTTTATTTTAAGTGTTCTAGTCACTTAAATTGATATTAAGTATAATATATGTGAAGACCGTGCTACGCCCTTTAACATATATTAATTTGAGACTTTTTGGAATCGATTTGTAATCTAGAGACTTTTCATATTAGGTTGATAGTCTCTTGAAATGTAATATGTTTAATTACGTTGTGAGCATGCTACTAACTTGTTGTAAAATTAGTACTTGTGGTCTCTAAAGATGGTGATTTGACTTAGCATGATATGTGATATCATTGTTTTGAATAGCTTATTTAAATATATCTTGTGTAGGTATATAGCTTGTTAGAATATTACAATTGTTTACCTTGGAAGATAGTTACTAAATTGAAGCTTATTTAGAACTTTTGGCTTAGGATGGTAATGTGGCTCAATTGTTGTAAAATATTCTTGTTTTGTATATAATTGAATTTTTAAGACATGACATGTCATATGTTATTTAGACATGAATTCTAAGACATGAATTGTGTAGATTTAACCTTACTTGTTCATGGAATGTGGTGACTTGCATTTGATTTTGTATAAATTTTGAACTTATTGATTTTGGAAAGCTTGTGAGGACCAAAATTATGTAATGGCTAGGGTTTGGCTCTAGTACGGAGACAAGAGTCTTCTAAGTCATAAATGCGTGCTAGGCGGTACCTTATGGGTTGTAATTACCCGAAAATACTTGCTAGGTCTAGCGACCACATGTCCTACTCTTTCCACTATATGATTTCGTATTAAATTTCAAGTTGTTAATCAGGATTACTTTTAGCTTAAGAATTAATGCTTGTTTTGGGCAATTAAATCCTATTTTGTATACTCGAACTTGTATACTTGCTCCGTGAGTTTATATTTCATTTAGTATACTTGTGCCATGTATACTTGTCTTGTGCGTACTTGTTTAGTTTAGTATACTTGTGTTTGTATACTTGATTTATGAGTACTCTACATATATCGAATATTTGTGTACGCATGCTAGATATTGTTTATCTTGTTTAACATGATTTAGTATACCTATCAATGTATGCTTATATGCCATATATCATGTTTTGACATTGTCTTATATACTTAAGCATGTATACTTGTATGCTGTAGTTGAATTCAATTGCATGAGTAGCTTAATATGATCCCTGAGTCTCATTTTGACATAGACGTTAGGTGGTATGGGCCCCTTTGACTTGTTTTACCTTAAGGTGATAATTTTATAAAATGTTAGGTCTATGTATGCTCATCTCCTACGAGTAGCTCTATGTTACTCACCCCAAAGTTACCAGTGTCATTTTTCAGGTACAAGATTCAAGATTTAGGGATTTGCGTTGCCTTGGGTGACTTGTAAATTGAAGTTCCTTTTAAATGCATTATTATTTACATGCAAGTGTTAGCATGTTTGAGTTTTACCCTTTAAGTTGTAATACTTAGATAGGTTCAATATGCCGTTTTTGCCATATGATATGTAAAGTGTACTTAGATTTACTATTTGGAACCTATTTGATATGTATGACATGAGGCCAAGGGCCACAAACTTTAAAGTTCAAGTATATGTATTTAAATTTCAAGTTTTGCCTTTGAAATGTAATTTTTCTAATTTGGGAGGTTTGGCATATGATTTTACGAAACTATCATGTATTAAGGCCATGGCCATAGTAACACATTTAAATATGTAAAGTACGTTTGTTGGCATGTTTGCACAGCTTTGAAACTTTGTTTCTGGATCATTTCATGATGGGGGTTGAGGCTTGGGTAAAGATTCATCAATTTTGGGGTTTACCAGGTCCGTCAGCACCATTTATAGTCATTTCGGTCGACCAATGGCTTTTGGGATTCATTTGAACAGTAAAAAGTCATTTTCCAGTAGCCTTCGCATTTTCTAGGTCCATTTCGGTCGACCGATTCATCATTTTGGTTGACCTAGGATTTTGGGCTATTTTGGGTTCATTTCGGTCGACCAGTGGCCCATTTCAGTCGACCTAAATTGTTCATTTCTTTGTTCTTCAGTTTTTGGACAGCATTATTACTTTGTCTTGAAACGGTCATAACTTCTTCATTTCTAATCCAAATGGGGTGATTCTTGAGCCTAAATTCAAGGATTTTGAGTTAGATTTCCAATTGTACCAATTCTATTCTCAGATTCAAATCATAGTGATAGTTATATATATTTTAGTGAGATAGTATCAGATTTTGCTTGAACCGGGAATGAGAGTCTTATGGGATTCTTGGCCAAAGTTCTTAGAACCTCTTGGAATGTTATGAAATCATTAGTTTGGGTTTTTTGGACCTCATTTGACTTACTTAGAGTCAAATCTCCCTTCTCATTTGTAAATTGACCATTTTGCCCTTTAGTTAATAGATTTTGCCCGTTTTGACCTTTGTTTTTGCTTTCATTCTCTTCGAGTTTCATAACTTCATGAAAAGTAACTTAGGTGTCTTAGGGATGATTGATATCTCTATTGACCTTGTTTTTGTTTTGCTTCCGCATTTTGGATCCGTTTTGGGTCATCACAGGACACACTGGTTTTGTAAAATTCAGGATCGTTACAGGTGGTATCAGAGCTCCTAGGTTTGAAAACCTTAGGATGATGGGTTTTGGGTGCATATAATGCTTGTGTTTCCATGCTCTATGTTTTTAGTTGCTTCTTGATAATATATTTTGGTTTGATAACATGTTTACGTGCTTATATGGACGTATATTTAGGAGTTTACTTTAACTGCTTTAGCATATTGTATGTGCTTGTCTATCTGAGTACATTGTATATGCCTGGCTGTCGTAGCTTGTTATTTTACACTTGTTTTCTTAGCATGTTGGATATACTTAATTGTTGTAGCGTGTTACATGTGCTTGTTGATCTTAGCATGATTGTATGATGCATACATTGACATGCCTTATGTGATTCCTTACTACTTGTTTAGGTATGTACTCTATTGTTGTGTTACTTGGTAGTTGTTTATTTTTATGTCTTGTTTTGGCATTGCTGGTTGTTTCAGCTTGGTTGGTAGAGATTGATGCTAGGGCATTGTCTCTTGGAATCCGTTGTATCCCTTAGATACATTCTTATCTTGTGGAGTTTATCCTAGGGTAGTAGAAATTCATTTTATAAGGACCCGATGTCGGGAACCTTCTTGTCTATTTTGTTGGTTTGGGTGTTTTAAGACTTTGGTCTGACGATTGATGCGAGTAAGGCTCAGGTGACGGTAGAATAACAGTCTTTGTCTGGTGGAATGATACGTGGGCCAGGGAGGCACCGTTGCATTTCCTTTTTTCTTCATGATTTCACAACGTAGTCGGGAGTTTCTAGGGAGTTGGTATCGTTTTTTGGAGTTTCGTGGTGACCGTGATGTGATGACTTCAATGGGGTCTTGTTTCTAGCGTCATGGGACAATAAGTCAGATTGACTCGAGTCCTTCCTTGGAGATTTGGGAGTTTTGTTTTCATGAGCCTCAATAGCAAGGTTCTCGTGTCCTTTCTTCTTAGAGTGATGGTTAGGGATTTGATAAGTGCGTTGACCTAAAATCTCTTTCTATCTTGCCTTAGATAGCTTTTATGAGTTAAGGTTAGGGTGTGAATGTTTCCGTGTAATTAATTGTATCAGTGCAATTAATTACCCTCCCTTGTCATGGAAGACTCAGGGTTGCGTTTAGGGTTCCGATAGGATCTTGTGGAGTTCTCGTCGAACTCATTGACATCTTGAGTTGAGTTCTCTTGTTGGTGTCTTGTAATGGTTAGTATTGGGACTACCCATTACATCGTTGTTTGTTTTGTGTGGCGTTGGGATTCCACCTTGTGTTTGGGCCAGTCTTGGAAAAGACTTAAAGACTCTTTGTTTTGGGAACCTTAGTATTCATTCTGTGGAGATGATTCATTTCCTCATGGTGAGAGATCAGACTCATCCGGGTTTTTGGGATTCACTTTCGGTGAGTTTGTCTTTTTGAGAGGCATTTCATCCCTTCTTGCTTATAATTTTGCGGGATTGTTATTTGCGTAGTCATTCTTACATGTTTATATACCTCATTGTTTTGAGCATGCCTTAGAAATATGTTAAGGGATATGACTCTTTGGTAGTTATGTGATGATATAGATGAGGTGTTTTTCATTTACTATATTTGCTTGTCATGCTAATGTCATAAGTGATGTGTAGCGTGTCTCTGATGCTTGACCCCTATGTTATAGGTAACATATTTGATTGCCCTTATACACAATGTGTTTGATTGTTTGGTGCATGGATTTTCGTTTAGGTTTAGTATACTTGTATTTAGTGTGCTTGCGCGTTGTATATTTCAGTTCGTTTTGGTTTAGTATACTTAAGCCTGTATACTTGTCTACCATGGATTTAGTACTGCTTATTATACTTATGGATGTATACTTGTACATATACATATATTGCGTATCCATTTTGATATTTCTTAGTATACTTATGAATGTATACTTGCATATGTATATATGTTTCATGACTAATTACATTATCAGTTCTTTCCTTTTTATCATTCCGTAATGTGCTGGGGGTTGTACGACCTTGGTTGTCGGGATTGTGTATGTGAGATTGATCTGATGTCTTGATTCCTAGGTGTAGCCTTGTAATAGGTCAGCTTTAGGATGACGTGGAGGTTGTTGGGTGGATTATCTTGTTGGGAGTCATTGTGACTGGGACGAGGATGATGTTGTTTGATTTTGTAAAGTTTGATCCATCGGCTTGAGGGCACAGACTCGTTTGGCCTTGGATTCGTGACTGATGTGGTTGACAACGGTGTTTTGAGACTTGGGGTTGTCAGTTTTTCCAGTATTGATGATTTAAGGCCTTAAGCGTAGCGGTGCCTATAACGTTGTTGTCAGAGTTTTAGGAGTAACCAGAATAGTCCAGCCGGACATTTTGGACCATATTGTAACTCTCACAGAATGCCTGGTTCCTGTGGTGCTTTTAGTAATGATCATTTGACATTGATGTCATATGTATCGATGGGTTTCATGGGTAAGCTTGTCCGGGGAAGATAACGAATTAAGGCTTTATATTGTCATGATACCGTACAGGTTGTGTGTGGGCGAGTGCTAGTTGCCATCGTTGCTACCTTGCATTACCTAGCTAGTAATGTGGGTGTGGACGGGCACTTGTGGATGTCGATACTACCGCACCTTGGGTACGTTGTGGGCGGGTTCTAGTCGTTATTCATATTGCCATGTTGCTCTGGTCATGTTCCTTGTTTTGACATGTAGTTGCCTTGGTCTCCTTTGGGTGGTTGACATTGGGTTAGTATGTCAATTCGTTGGGAGGGGTACCTCACTATTCACGGTTCTTGTTCGGTTCTTTTGGGAATGATCCTAATTTTGGGGACGAAATCTCTTTAAGGAGGGTAGGTTGTAATGACCCAGTTATTTTTCTTCCTTTCTTTTTTCTCCATTTTTTGTGGGTTAATTTTTTTCGTTGAAATTTCTTTTCCAAGTTCGGTTTCTCGTCACTTAGTGTCATCTTGAGTGCTCGAAAATAGTTTCTAAGATTCTTTCCCTTGGATAGACAACTTCCTTAAAGGACCGCGTCATTTTTATATTTTTCGTTTTTCAACACTATTCACTTTTCGTCTTTTTCCCTATTTGCCACTTTGTTGGCATAACCTCACTTTTCGTGTTAGAAGTTGAGTTTTGACTACATGAGTTTTCATTCCAGTTGATTTGCTTGAAACACTTAACTTTACTTTTGAAGAAAAGCTCGCCGGTTGTTCCCTTTTCCCTTAGGGGCATGGATGAAAGGATTCTTCAGAAACATTGATGTTTCTTAGGGTGTTTTTCATAAATATTTTTTGAAGATATTTATTTTAGGGGTTTTTAAGAAAATATCTTTTGGAAGTTATTTTCATTTGGGGTCACTTGTGCAGTTATCTTTTTGTGTAGGGGCCGTTGTGTAATTAATGAAAGTTAATTGTTAAGTGTTTCCTTGGGCTTGAATCCTCATATAGGATTCATTTTCACATTTCGTCGAGTCGTGTACTCTTAGAATTGTCTTGCGGTCGATCCCTTTAGTTTTTGGGTTTTCGCCCTAGTTAGCACCAAAATTGTTTAGGGCATATCTCTCTGCTCGGGACTCAATTTTCAATGCCGTTTCTGCCATTGTTTATATTTTTTCATTTTAGTTCTTTTTCGTTCATAGAGTTTTGCCATTTCAGCGCAACTGCTCAAATTCCACTATTCCGGACTCGGCGAGACCCGTTTGGGGCACTTTTAGGGTTTTTCTATAAATAGGGGGTCTTAAATGAAAAAGTCAGCTTTCATTATCACTCTCCCCTCTCTTGCCGGATTCCATGGCAGCCAAGGGCTGCCACCTTCTCTCTCCTCTTTTGAACCTCCTCCCTTTAGTAAAAAGTGGTGATGCCTTAGTGTTTATTGTTCGCCTTGACGAGGCCTTTGATTCCAACCGATTAGAATTCTGTTTTGGCCATTTTTTGAGTTCGGGTTTGAAACCAAGTTTGGATTAAGATAGGACCTCATTGGGGTTTAATGTTCACCTCTTTGTCCCTAACAAAACCCCAAAATTTCGTCAGATTCGGAGCGATTTCATTTCGGTGGGGATTTGAGATTTTTATCTCAAATTGAGGTGGGGGATGTCATAAGTTTATATTTAAGTTGTATTGATTGTTTTAGAAGCATATATAACTTGTGAGCATGCCTTTGTTCAAGTTTTAGAATTTAATTTAATGATTTTCTATGTTTAAGATTTAATTCATATGGTTGTCTGCAACTTAGAATTAAATTGTGGCATGATAGTAAATTAGGCCTTGATATGTTTATCAACATATATTAAATTGGGGGCATTTGAATAAGAATTGCAACTTTTATTTAATATTTATTTTTTATGAAAGATTAATTCACATAGTTGAAATAAGCATCAAATCAACTTGTAATGTGATATTAAAGTAGGCCTTGGTGAGTTCTTTAACCTATGTTAATTTGAGGACATTTGGAGTTATTTAAAAATCTAGAGAAAATTAATTAATTAGCTTAATTAATTTTATTGTAAGTGTTGTAGCCACTTAAATTGATATTGGGTATAATATATGTGAAGACCGTGCTATGTCCTTTAACATATATTAATTCGAGACTTTTTACAATCGATTTGTAATCTAGAGACTTTTCATGTTTGGTTGATTGTGATGACCCAAGTTTGTAGGCCAGTGTGTCCTGTGATGAACCGAAGATTTGACCCGATAATGGATCTAATATGCGGAAGCGAAAACAGAAAACAGGACTCTAAGAAGTCAAAGTGACCTTCCATGAGGTCGTGGAACTCAATGAGAACTGATGCGGAAGCAAAAGGTCAAAATATGACAAATAAGCCCCCAGGGGTAAAATAGTTATTTTTGAAAAATATGGATTCGGGTGCCACCGGGCACACCGCTAGAAAGACAACAAAAAAATAGTCAGGATGGACTCAAGAATCGCATAATTCGGAGTCCGGATGAAGGAGAAACGGCCTGACAAAGAAAAACGAGCACTTAAAGCTAAAAGGGTAAACTGGTAATTATCTTGGAAGATCTGGATGCAACCGAGCACACCATTGGAAAGACAGCAAAAAATTAGTCAAGTTCAAAAAAAGTTCAATCGATTTGGAGTCCGGACGAGGGAGAAACGAGGGTTTGATATTGAGACGTCGCGGCGGCCTGACGAAGGCCATGACACACACGGTGCCTATGCGCCAGCCCACCGGTGGGCATGCCGGCGCCCAAAGACATGGCTGGTGGCAGCCCTTAGCTGCTATTACATTTTTTTTTTATCTGCCCAGAATTGAGGCTTGAAACGGAGGCCGAAACGAATTTTTCTGGAAAAACACGAAGAAGAAACCCCCCCCCCCCCTAAAATCGAGTTTTCTACCCGACCTTGCAGACGGAATAAAAAAAAACTCACTGTGAAATCCCCAAAATACCCCTAGATCAGGACTGAACAAGAGGGTTAAAAGTTGCTACAGTGACTGTCTACAACTGAGAGCAAAAACGGACTAGAAGATGAATTTTTTTCAAACAACACAAAGAAGAAACCCCCCTCAAAATTGAATTTTCTACGTAACTCGCAAGAGAATTAAAAAAAAAACATAATGTAGAATGCCAGAAATGCCCCTCCATGAAATCTGGTCATGGAGGTCCAAAAAAGCTGCTAAAAAAAACAGAAAAGCTGAACTTTGCGATCGATTTCCGGCACCAAAACAACATTTTCTGGAAAAACACGAAAAAGAAACCCCCCCCTAAAATCACGTTTTCTAAGTGACCATATTAAAAGAAGAAAATAAAATCACCATAAAAAGTCTATAATGCCCCTAGATTAGAATATGCAAAAAAAATGCGAAATGAATTCACAAGAGGCTCAAAACACAAACGATAAGGTTTTGCCCGAAAACGACCATGCACGCAAACGTAACTTACCTATTTCGAAGTGCTACAATGGTCCATGACTTAAAAATACCACTGATACAAAATCCGACCTCCCAACGGGCAAAAAGGCAAAAATGGAACTTGGAATGAAATCTCGGAATCTAAAAATACAAAACGGGGTCAAATGACCGTTTGGCCCATGGCCACACTTCATACAAGATTAATAAGACCCTATAAAAGAATGATAATGGAATTCCCACACTCGATGCAACCATGGTGAAGCAATGACTTGCTATTTTTCAAGATTTTCACAATATTTCATGAAGTTAAAAAGTACATAGAATACAATACACATGTCATTGGCCTCTAGCCTCATCTCATACATGTCAAATACATTGAAAGGAGTGCACTTATGTACACATTACATACATGGAATCAAATATACATATTTTGACATGTAAGTCTACAAAATGACATTTCATGCTAACATTTGCATGAAATGAAAACTTGAAAGCTACACGACATCCAAGGAATGCTACGCTTCATGAACCAAGTCTTCGTATCTGAAATGTGCCCCAGTATCGTAGGGGTGAGTAACATAAAGCTACTCGTAGGAGATGAGCATGCATTGACCTAGCATTTTATAACTTTATCAACTTAAGGTGAAGCATGTTAAAGGGGTTCATGCCACCTAACGTCTATGTCCAAGTGAGACTCGGGGAGCACCCTAAGCTACCTTAGAGTCTAAGCAACAAGAATTATGATATACATACCAGTATGAAACGAATCATGTTTGGGATAATCTAAAGAATATGACAAGAAGAATGCTTGAGCATAGATTAACATGAATTGCATTTTCAATACAATTGAACTAGGTCTAGAGTAATCCATATAACATGACAAAAGCATATTTTAATACAAGTTAACAAGAATCACATTATCCATGCAATTCAACAACAAAAGAGCATGTTATACAATGCAAGAAGGTATAAGTTCTCAAAGCCATCAACTTAGAATCTAAATCACAAAATAACAATGGTGGTTCATGCCACCTAATGTCTAAGTTCTAAATGAATCAATAGGATCAATCCTAAGCTTTGTTAGAACGTCAAAACATAATTTTAAATATCGATGCAATTTAACCAACATTAGAACTTCCAATACAACGCATAAAGCACAATTTCGCAAAGTTAACATCATGTAACTTAAAATGGAATGACAAATAAGGAACAACAAGTTACAACATCATCTAGTTATCAACTTGAAAATGAAATACGAAGTCAAACAAAGTGGATACTCGGACGTCACGCCGGATCAGACCGACAACATTGTTACTTTAGGGTTACTAGCCCATGGGTAACCTCCCTATGTGCGCACTAGACTATATAGAGGGACTATCCCCCGTACTAGAACCACGTCCTAGCCATAGCCAAATAACGACATCCCCAAGTTTCCAAAATCAACAAGTTGTGCAACAACGCATATATCAACAGGAATATGCAAGATAATCAACTATCTACCAAGCACAACCAAATTTGGAAATCTATACAATACATCCTCTAAGTCCATAACTAATATGATGTGATGAATGTCGAATCTTCAGTGTGCGATTTGTTACACGCTATGCATGAATGATGTTAAATACGAAATGTGCAAATCATTACACAAGGCAACAATATATTCAATAAGGAAAACATATTCTCATGAGTATAAACATAGTAACTATGTTATCCAATGCTCAAAACTTAACCAAATGAATATACAACAAGTCCATGTCCAGGATTTTGATATAGAAACAACTTTCAAACACAATTAAATCCATGGCTCAATTCAATAGAATTTAATTAAATAAAAATAATTAAATTCCCTAGATTCTAATTCAATTTCAAATAATCTCAAATTAATACATATTAAAGAACATGGCATGGTCATCACCTATATCCATTCTAAAACTCAATTAGGTTATTGGAACAATAAAGTAGAACTCTAATTAAATCATGCTAATTTAATTACCAAGGTTCTAAAGTAACTTTAGATGGTCCACAATTAATATATACTAGTAAACAAGTCATGGCCAATACAAATATCAAATTAAAATCTTAATTAAGCTAATGGGACCACAAAATATATTTTAATTAAAATCTCTAGATTTTCAAACTTAACCAAATGCTCTAAATTTAACATATGTTGGAATGCATGCCAACAACTAATGTAATATCACATTACAAGTTTATTTCATTCAATTTAAGACCATGTGAATTAAACTTTCATTAAAGTTAAATATAAATTAAAAGTTGCAATTCTCATGCAATTAATCCCAATTTAATATATGTGAACAACCACACCAAAGCTTAATTTTCTAACATACCATAATTCAATTCCAAGTTGTATATCACCATGAGGATTAAATCTTAAGCATGGAATTTAATTAAATAAAAGGTTTTAAAACCTAGCCGAATATTCTCAATCAAATATATGTGAAGCTATATGGCATGTAAATCAAGAATATCAAGTCAGAATTCAAATAGAGTGAATAGTACACTCGGGGCAAATTAATTAATTAAATTAATTAATAATTACTAATTTTCAAAACACCTCCAATTACTTTCAAATTCAACTATGTTGGAGAGCATGCTAAGGCCTAATTTAATATGCTAACACGTATTGATTTCAAGCTAGTTAAGGCCATGTGAATTAATCTTTCACCTAAGATAAATATTAAATAAAATCTTTAATACTTACTCAAATGTTGCAACTTTAATACACGACAATGAGCACATAAGGAGTAATATAAAATCATGCTATATGTTTAAACCAAGTCATGAGCAACCAGGAAAATTAGATCCCGTACAAGAAAAATAAATAATAAAATCTCTAGATTTTATATTTAATCATGCAAACAAGTAGTATAAGCATCACAAGCATGCTATATAACAAGAATTTAAACCTAGAACATCTCCTACCCCAATTGGAGATGAAAATCCCAAAGGCCCACCAAAATAAAAGTGCTCCGAATTCGACAATACCGAGAGGTTTTATCGAGGACAACACCGTGAACATAACCCCCATGAAAGCCCCATCAAAATCATAACTTGACCTCAAAACCAAACTCAAGAAATGGTCAAAACTGAATTCTAATAAGGGGCAAAGGTAGAGCACAGCGAGGGGAACAACAAACGTTAAGGCCGAAGACTTTCCATCAAGGAAAAGTGAACCAAAAGAGGAGAGAGAAGATGGCAGCACCCCTTGGGCTGCCATGGGAGCTCCAGGTCGTGCATGAAGAGGGGAGAAGTTGAAAAATGAAATATCTCACCCCCCTTTTATAGAAATCTCAAAAAGTGCTCCGAACAGGCCCCGCCGGGTCCGAAAAAGTAAAATTTGAGCAGACGCACTCAAATGGCAAAACTTTGTGAACAAAAAAGATTCAAAATGATAAAATATGAACAACAGAAGAAACAGCGTCGAAAACTGAGTTTCGACCAGAAAGTTATGCCTAAAACAAGTTAGCAAAACCGGGGCCAGAAACCCTGAAACTGGTAAACATCGACCAGGAGGAAATTCCAAGAGTACACAACTCGACAAAATGTGAAAATGAATCCCGTACGAGGATCCAAGCTCAAAACAAGACATTTTGTAATAACTTTCATTAATTGCACAATGGCCCCTCCAAAAAGTGAAAACTGCGCTTATGGCCAAGAATGAAAATATCTTCCAAAAATATTTTCTTAAAAACCCATGAAATAAAATATCTTCAAAAGATATTTACGAAAAACACCCCAAGAAAAGAAAATAATTTCAAAGAACTTTGCATCCATGCCCCTATGGATACCGGGAGCAACCAGAGTACTTTCTTGCAAAAGTAAAGATACGTATTTCGTGAAAACCACTCAAGATGAAGGCACATGAAGTCAAAACCCAACTTTGAGTATGAGAAGTGAGGTTGTGCCAAAAACTGACAAACGGAGATAAGACAGAATAGGGAAAAGGACGAAATAGCGCATTATGTCGAAAAACGAAAAATGTGAAAATAACTCGGTCCTCAAAGGAAGTTGTCAATCCACAGAAAAGAGTCTCAGGAACCAATTCCAAGCACTCGAGATGACACTAAGCGATACGAAACAGAGCTCAGAAAAGAAAATTAAACGAAAAAAATTCATTCGTAAAATTTTAGGAAAAAGGAAAGGAAGGCAAATGACCGGGTCATTACAACCTACCCTCCTTAAAGGAATTTCATCCCCGAAATTAAGAACATACCAGAGAGAACAGAATAATGACCGAACAAAAGGTCAAATCAAAGGACAGCTCACAACGCACTAAAGGACAAATCTTGAAGTCTAAAGATCAACTGAAGGAACGCGAAACCATGAACTGAGACAACACCTCATACGAACCGGCACGTTAACTCAACGTCAACTACTGAGAGAATCCCAAGAAAACGAAACGTCAAAACGCGATGAAAGAAAGGAGTGATAAGACAGTACGAACAGTGACTACAACCCGCCCACACTTATTCGTCATTAAGGTAGCATGACGGTATAAGGCACTAGTTCATATCCTGCCCCAGAAGGGAACTTTTCAATACAATAACATCAATGTCAGAAATGATCATTACCAAAAGAACTGTGGGAACCAGGCACTTACGAGAGCTGGGGTAACTAATCCCAAACTCTAACAACAATAACACTGGCACCATACGCTTAAGGCCTTAGATCTAGAAGCCACGAGGGAAAGGAAATGAAACGGTGCCTCCCTGGCACGCGTCTCACTCCACCCGACAAGGATTGCGATTCGACGCTCACCTAAGCCTTACTCGCATCAACAAAACAGACTAAGGTCTCGAAACACCCAACCAAGAAAACAGACAAGCAGGTTCCCAACATGGGTCCCTACAGAATGAATTTTTCCTATCTAAGGAGGAAACTCGTGAAACAAGAATGCATCTAAGGGATGCGACAGATCCTAAGGGACACTGTCAAAACCAGACATAAAAGGAGACAGCTAGAGTGCAACCTAGCAACGGACTATCTACTTAAGGTGCCATGTAAGCAAACAGACATATTATTAAATCAAAACATGTTATCAAGAGCATATATACACATAAAGTATGCTTAACAAATAATAAATGTCTCAAAACACCTAAACATGTGAACATGTTATCATACAAGACATGTTATCAAATAAAGCAAGTTATCAAGATATAAATGACACATCAAAGCAAAACAATGTGAGCATGATATGCACACCAAAACCCGTCGTCCAAGGTATTCGAACCCGGACGCTCTAATACCACCTGTGACGACCTTGGTTTTTAGGCTAGCGTGTCCTGTGATGAACCAAAGATTTGACCCGACAACGGATCTAATATGCGGAAGCGAAAACAGAAAACAGGATTCTAAGAAGTCAAAGTGACCTTCCATGAGGTCGTGGAACTCAATGAGAACTGATGCGGAAGCAAAAGGTCAAAATATGAC
Organism: Cornus florida; assembly: GCF_030987335.1. Taxonomy (NCBI): domain Eukaryota; kingdom Viridiplantae; phylum Streptophyta; class Magnoliopsida; order Cornales; family Cornaceae; genus Cornus; species Cornus florida. Next base: position 24,353,095 of record NW_026775581.1, read on the forward strand.
AAATAAGCCCCCAGGGGTAAAATAATCATTTTTGAAAAATATGGATTCGGGTGCCACCGGGCACACCGCTGGAAAGACAACAAAAAAATAGTCAGGATGGACTTAAGAATCGCATGATACGGAGTCCGAACGAAGGAGAATAACCAGCACTTAAGGCAAAAAGGGTAAGTTGGTAATTATCCAGAAAGATTCGGGTGCAACCGAGCACACCATTGGAAAGACAGCAAAAAATTAGTCAAGTTCAAAAAAAAGTTCACTCGATTTGGAGTCCGGACGAGGGAGAAATGAGGGTTTGAAGTTGAGATATCGCGGTGGCCCAACGAAGGCCATGGCGCACACGGCGTCCATGCGCGAGCCCACCGGCACGCATGCCGGTGCCCAAAGACATGGCTGGTGGCAGCCCTTGGCTGCTGCTACATTTTTTTTTATTTGCCCAAAACTGAGGCTCGAAACGGAGGGCGAAACGAATTTTTCTGGAAAAACACGAAGAAGAAACCCCCCCTAAAATCGAGTTTTCTACCCGACCTAGCGGACGGAATAAAAAAAAACTCACTATGAAATCTCCAAAATGCCCCTAGATCAGGACTAAACAAGAGGGTTAAAAGTTGCTACAGTGACTGTCTGCAACTGAGAGCAAAAAGGGGTTAGAAGATGAATTTTTCTAGAAAAACACAAAGAAGAAACCCCAATCAAAATTGAATTTTCTAAGTGACACGTGAGAGAATTAAAAAAAAACGCAATGTAGAATGCCCGAAATGCCCCTCCATGAAATCTAGTCATGGAGGTCCAAAAAAGCTGCTAAGAAAAACAGAAAAGCTGAACTTTGCGATCGATTTCCGGCTCCAAGATGACATTTTCTGGAAAAACACAAAAAAGAAACCCCCCCTAAAATCACATTTTCTAAGCGACCATGTTGAAAGAAGAAAATAAAACCACAGCAAAAAGTCTATAATGCCACTAGATCAGAATATGCAAAAAAAATGCAAAATGAATTCACAAGAGGCTCAAAACACAAACGATAGGGTTTTGCCCGGAAACGACCATGCACACAAATGTAACTTACCTATTTGGACATGCTACAAAGGTCCACGACTTAAAAATACCACAGATACAAAATCCGACTCCCAATGGGCAAAAAGGCAAAAATGGAACTTGAAATGAAAACTCGGAATCCAAAAATACAAAACGGGGTCAAATGACCATTTGGCCCTTGGCCACACTTCATACAAGATTAATAATACCCCATGAAAGAATGAGAATGGAATTCCCACACCCGATGCAACCATGGTGAAGCAATGACTTGCGATTTTTCAAGATTTTCACAATATTTCATGAAGTTCAAAAGTACATAGAATACGATACACATGCCATTGGCCTTTGACCTCATCTCATACATGTCAAATACATTGAAAGGAGTGCACTTATGTACACATTACATACATGGAATCAAATATACATATTTTAAAATATAAATCTACAAAATGACATTTCATGCTAACATTTGCATGAAATAGAAACTTGAAAGCTACACGACATCCAAGGAATGCTAGGCTTCACGAACCAAGTCTTCGTACCTGAAATATGTCCCAGTATCGTAGGGGTGAGTAACATAAAGCTACTCGTAGAGATGAACATGCATCGACCTACCATTTTACTACTTTATCACCTTAAGGTGAAGCATGTTAAAGGGGTTCATGCCACCTAACGTCTATGTCTAAGTGAGACTCGGGGAGCATCCTAAGCTACCTTAGAGTCTAAGTAACAAGAATCATGATATACATACGTGTATGAAACGAATCATGGTTGGGATAATCTAAAGAACACGGCAAGAAGAATGCTTGAGCATAGATTAACATGAATTGCATTTTCAATACAATTGAACTAGGTCTAGAGTAATCCATATAACATGACAAAAACATATTTGAATACAAGTTAACAAGAATTACATTATCCATGCAATTCAACAACCAAAGAGCATGTTATACAATGCAACAAGGTATAAGTTCTCAGAGCCATCAACTTAGAATCTAAAGCACAAAATAACAATGGTGGTTCATGCCACCTAACGTCTAAGTTCTAAATGAATCAATAGGATCAATCCTAAGCTTTGTTAGCACGTCAAAACACAATTTTCAATATCGATGCAATTTAACCAACATTGGAACTTCCAATACAACGCATAAAGCACAATTTCGCAAAGTTAACATCATGTAACTTAAAATGGAATGACAAATAAGGAACAACAAGTTATAAAATCATCTAGTTACCAACTTGAAAATGAAATGCGAAGTCAAACAAAGTGGATACTCGGACGTCATGCCGGATCAGACCGACAACATAGTTACTTTAGGGTTACTAGCCCATGGGTAACCTCCCTATGTGCACACTAGACCATATAGAGGGACTATCCCCCGTACTAGAACCACGTCCTAGCCATAGCCAAACAACAACATCCCCAAGTTTCCAAAATCAACAAGTTGTGCAACAACGCATATATCAACAGGAATATGCAAAATAATCAACTATCTACCAAGCACAACCAAATTTGGAAATCTATACAATACATCCTCTAAGTCCATAACTAATATGATGTGATGAATGTCGAATCTTCAGTGTGCGATTTGTTACACGCTATGCATGAATACTGTTAAATACGAAATGTGCAAATCATTACACAAGGCAACAATATATTCAATAAGGAAAATATATTCTCATAAGTATAAACATAGCAACTATGTTATCCAATGCTCAAAACATAACCAAATGAATATACAACAAGTCCATGTCCAGGATTTTGATATAGAAACGACTTTCAAGCACAATTAAATCCATGGCTCAATTCGATAGAATTTCATTAAATAAAAATAATTAAATTCCCTAGATTCTAATTCAATTCCAAATAATCTCAAATTAATACATATTAAAGAACATGGCATGGTCATCACCTATATCCATTTTAAAACTCAATTAGGTTATTGGAACAACAAAGTAGAACTCTAATTAACTCATGCTAATTTAATTACCAAGGTTCTAAAGCAACTTCAAATGGTCCACAATTAATATATACTAGTAAACAAGTCATGGCCAATACAAATATCAAATTAAAATCTTAATTAAGCTAATGGGACCACAAAATAGATTTTAATTAATTCTTTTAATTAAAATCTCTAGATTTTCAAACTTAACCAAATGCTCTAAATTTAACATATGTTGGAATGCATGCTAAGAACTAATGTAATATCACATTACAAGTTTATTTCATTCAATTTAAGACCATGTGAATTAAACTTTCACTAAAGTTAAATATAAATTAAAAATTGTAATTCTCATGCAATTAATCCCAATTTAATATATGTGAACAACCACACCAAAGCTTAATTTTCTAGTATGCCACAATTCAATTCCAAGTTGTATATCACCATGAGGATTAAATCTTAAGCATGGAATTTAATTAAATAAAAGGTTTCAAAACACAACCGAATATTTTAAATCAAATATATGTGAAGCTATATGGCATGTAAATCAAGAATATCAAGTCGGAATTCAAATAGAATGAATAGTACACTCAGGGTAAATTAATTAATTAAATTAATTAATAATTACTAATTTTCAAAACACCTCCAATTACTTTCAAATTCAACTATGTTGGAGAGCATGCTAAGGCCTAATTTAATATGCTAACACGTATTGATTTCAAGCTAGTTAAGGCCATGTGAATTAATCTTTCACCTAAGATAAATATTAAATAAAATCTTTAATACTTAGTCAAATGTTCCAATTTTAATACACGACAATGAGCATATCAAGGGGCAATATAAAATCATACTACATGTTTAAACCAAGTCGGGAGCAACCGGGAAAATTAGATCCCGTACAAGAAAAATAAATAATAAAATCTCTAGATTTTATATTTAATCATTCAAACAAGTAGTATAAGCATCACAAGCATGCTATATAACAAGAATTTAAACCTAGAACATCTCCTACCTCAATTTGAGATTGTAACGACCCGGTCAATTGCCTCCCTTTCATTTTTCTGAGCTCTGTTTCGTGTCGCTTAGTGTCATCTCGAGTGCTCAGAATTGGTTTCTGAGACTCCTTCATGTGAATTGACAACTTCCTTTGAGAACCGAGTCATTTTCGCATTTTTCTTTTTTCGGACACTATGCGATATTTCGTCTTTTCCCTATTCTGTCTTTTCCCCATTTGTCACATTGTTGGCACAACCTCACTTCTCATGCTCGGAGTTGGTTTTTGACTTCACGTGCCTTCATCTTGAGTGGTTTTCTCGAAATACGTCTCTTTACTTTTGCAAGAAAGTACTCTGGTTGTTCCCGGTGTCCATAGGGGCATGGTTGCAAAATTCTTTAAAATTATTTTCTTTTCTTGGGTTGTTTTTCATAAATATCTTTTGAAGATATTTTATTTCAGGGGTTTTTAAAAAAATATTTTTGGAAGATATTTTCATTCTGGGCCATAAGTGCAGTTTTCACTTTTTGGAGGGGCCATTGTGCAATTAATGAAAGTTATTACAAAATGTCTTGTTTTGAGCCTGGATCCTCGTACGGGATTCATTTTAACATTTCGTCGAGTTGTGTACTCTTGGAATTTCCTCCTAGTCGATGTTTTCCAGTTTTAGGGTTTCTGGCCCCGGTTTGCGCCAAATTTGTTTTGGGCATAACTTTCTATTCGGGACTCAGTTTTCGATGTTGTTTCTTCCGTTGTTCATATTTTATCATTTTGATTCTTTTTCGTTCACAAAGTTTTGCCATTTGAGCGCGTTTGCTCAAATTTTACTTTTTCGGACTCGGCGGGGCCCGTTCGGGGCACTTTTTGAGATTTCTATAAAAGGGGGGTGAGATATTTCATTTTTCATCTTCTCCCCTCTTCATGCATGACCTGGAGCTCCCATGGTAGACTAAGGGGTGCTACCATCTTCTCTCTCCTATTTTGGTTCACTTTTCCTTGATGGAAAGTCTTCGGCCTTAACATTTGTTGTTCCCCTCGCCGTGCTCTACCTTTCCCTCTTATTAGAATTCAGTTTTGACCATTTCTTGAGTTTGGTTTTGAGGTCAAGTTATGATTTTGATGGGGCTTTCATGGGGGTTATGTTCACGGCGTTGTCCCCGACAAAACCTAGTAGTATCGTCGAATTCGGAGCACTTTTATTTTGGTGGGCCTTTGGGATTTTCATCTCAAATTGAGGTAGGAGATGTTTTAGGTTTAAATTCTTGTTATATAGCATGCTTGTGATGCTTATACTACTTGTTTGCATGATTAAATATAAAATCTAGAAATTTTATTATTTATTTTTCTTGTACGGGATCTAATTTTCCCGGTTGCTCATGACTTGGTTTAAACATGTAGCATGATTTTATATTGCCCCTTGATATGCTCATTGTCGTGTATTAAATTGGAACATTTGAATAAGTATTAAAGATTTTATTTAATATTTATCTTAGGTGAAAGATTAATTCACATGGCCTGAACTAGCTTGAAATTAATATGTGTTAGCATATTATATTAGGCCTTAGCATGCTCTTCAACATAGTTGAATTTGAATGTAATTGGAGGTGTTTTGAAAATTAGTAATTATTAATTATTTTGATTAATTAATTTGCCCCGAGTGCACTATTCACTCTATTTAAATTCCAACTTGATATTCTTGATTTACATGCCATATAGTTTCACATATATTTGATTTAGAATATTCGGTTAGGTTTTGAAACCTTTTATTTAATTAAATTCCATGTTTAAGATTTAATCCTCATGGTGATATACAACTTGGAATTGTATTGTAGCATACTAGAAAATTAAGTTTTGGTATGGTTGTTCACATGTATTAAATTGGGATTTATTACATGAGAATTGCAACTTTTGTTTTATATTTAACTTTAGTGAAGGTTTAATTCGCATGGTCGTAAATTGAATGAAATAAACTTGTAATGTGATATTACATTAGTCCTTAGCATGTTTTCCAACATAAGTTAATTTGAGAGCATTTGGTTAAGTTTGAAAATCAAGAGATTTTAATTAAAAGAATTAATTAAAATCTATTTTGTGGTCCCATTAGCTTAATTAAGGTTTTAACTTGATATTTGTATTGGCCATGACTTGTTTACTAGTATATATTAATTTGGGACTATTAGAAGTTGTTTTAGAACCTTAGTAATTAAATTAGCATGATTTAATTAAAATTCTACTTTGTTGTTCCAACAACCTAATTGAGTTTTAGAATGGATATAGGTGATGACCATGCCATATCCTTTAACATGTACTAAATTGAGGTTATTTGGAATTGAATCGGAATCTAGAGAATTTAATTGTGTTTACCTATATAAATTTTATCAATTTGCTCCATGATCTAGTTGTGCTTTAGAAGTGGTTTCTATATTCAAATCATGGACTTAGACTTGTTGTATATTCATTTGGTTATGTTTTGAACATTGGATAACATAGTTGCTATGTTTGTATTCATGAGAATATGTTTTCCTTATTGAATATGTTGTTGCCTTGTGTAATGATTTGCACACTTCGTCTTTAACATCATTTATGCATAGCGTGTAACGAATCGCACACTGAAGATTCGACATTCATCATATCATATTAGTTGTGGACTTAGAGCATGTATTGTATAGGTTTCCAAAATTGGTTGTGCTTGGTAGATAGTTGATTATCTTGCATATTCCTGTTGATATATGCGTTGTTACACAACTTGTTGATTTTGGAAACTTGGGGATGTCATTGTTTGGCTATGGCTAGGACGTGGTTCTAGTACGGGGGATAGTCCCTCTATATATAGTCTAGTGCGCACATAGGGAGGTTACCCATGGGCTAGTAACCCTAAAGTAACTATGTTGTCGGTCTGATCCGGCGTGACGTCCGAGTATCCACTTTGTTTGACTTCACATTTCATTTTCAAGTTGATAACTAGATGATGTTGTAACTTGTTGTTTCTTATTTGTCGTTTCATTTTAAGTTACAGAATGTTCACTTTGCGAAATTGTGCTTTATGCGTTGTATTGGAAGTTCCAATGTTGGTTAAATTGCATTGATATTGAAAATCATGTTTTGACGTTCTAATAAAGTTTAGGATTGATCCTATTGATTCATTTATAACATAGACGTTAGGTGACATGAACCACTACTGTTATTTTGTGCTTTAGATTCTAAGTTGATGGCTTTAAGAACTTAAACCTTCTTGCATTGTATAACATGCTCTTTTGTTGTTGAATTGGATGGATAATGTGATTCTTGTTAACTTGTATTCAAATATGCTTTTGTCATGTTGTATGGATTACTCTAGACCTAGTTCAATTGTATTGAAAATGCAATTCATGTTAATCTATGCTCAATCATTCTTCTTGTCGTGTTCTTTGGATTATCGCAACCATGATTCGTTTCTTACACGTATGTATATCATGATTCTTGTTGCTTAGACTCTAAGGTAGCTTAGGATGCTCCCCGAGTCTCACTTGGACATAGACATTAGGTGGCATGAGCCCCTTTAACATGTTTCACCTTAAGGTGATAAATTTGTAAAATGCTTGGTCAATGCATGCTCATCTCCTACGAGTAGCTTTATATTACTCACCCCTACGATACTGGGGCATATTTCAGGTACGAAGACTTGGTTCATGAAGCCTAGTATTCCTTGGATGTCGTGTAGCTTTCAAGTTTCCATTTCATGCAAATGTTAGCACGAAATGTTATTTTGTAGACTTATATGTCAAAATATGTATATTTGATTCCATGTATGTAATGTGTACATAAGTACACTTCTTTTAATGTATTTGATATGTATGAGATGAGGCCGAAGGCCAATGACATGTATATTGTATTCTATGCAACTTTTCAACTTCATGAAATGTTATGAAAACCTTGAAAAATCGCAAGTCATTGCTTCACCATGGTTGCATCGGGTGTGGGAATTCCATTTTCATTCTTTCATAGGGTCTTATTAATCTTGTATGAAGTGTGGCCAAGGGCCAAACGGTCATTTGACCCCATTTTGTATTTTTGGATTCCTAGTTTTCATTCCAAGTTCCATTTTTGCCTTTTTGCCCGTTGGGGGGTCGGATTTTGTATCGGTGGTATATTTAAGTCGTGGACCATTGTAGCACGTCCAAATAGGTAAATTATGTTTGCGTGCATGGTCGTTTCCGGGCAAAACCTTATCGTTTGTGTTTTGAGCCTCTTGTGAATTCATTTCGCATTTTTTTTGCATATTCTGATCTAGGGGAATTATGGACCTTTCACGTTAGTTTTATTTTCTTCTTTCAATATGGTCGCTTAGAAAACATGATTTTAGGGGGGGTTTCTTTTTTGTGTTTTTCCAGAAAATGTCGTCTTGGTACCGAAAATCCCTCGTGAAGTTTCAGCTTCCAGTTTTCATTTAGCAGCTTTATGACCCTCTTGTTTAGTTCTGATCTAGGGGCATTTTGGGGATTTCATAGTGAGTTTTTTTCGATTCCGTTTGCGATGTCGGGTAGAAAACTCGATTTTAGGGGGGGTTTCTTCTTCGTGTTTTTCCAGAAAAACTCGTCTTGACAGCAGCCAAGGGCTGCCACCAGCCATGTCTTTGGGTGCCGGCATGCACGCCGGTGGGCTCGCGCATGGGCGCCGTGTGCGCCATGGCCCCTCGTCGGGCCCCCGCAACGTCAATTCTTCTTTTGGACTTTTCTCCTTCGTCCGGACTCCGATTCAAGTGAATTTTTTTTTGGACTTGACTAATTTTTCATTGTCTTTCCAATGGTGTGCTCGGTTGCACCCGATTCTTCCTAGATAATTACCAGTTTACCCTTTTTGCTTTAAGTGCTCGTTTTCTTCGTCATGCCGTTTCTCCTTCGTTCGGACTCCGAATCATGCGATTCTTGAGTCCATCTTAATTAGTTTTTCGTTGTCCTTCCAGCGGTGTGCTCGGTGGCACCCGAATCTATAATTTTTAGAAATGACTATTTTGCCCCTGGGGGCTTATTTGTCATATTTTCGATCTTTTGCTTCCGTATCAGTTCTTGTTGAGTTCCACGACCTCATAGAAGGTCACTTTAACTTCTTAGAGTCTTATTTTCTATTTTCGCTTCCGCATTCGGATCTGTTATCGGATCATCCTTACGGTTCATCATAGGACACGCTGGCCTAAAAACCAGGGTCGTCACAGAGATGAAAATCCCAAAGGCCCACCAAAATAAAAGTGCTCCGAATTCAACTATACTGAGAGGTTTTGTCGGTGCAAAAGTAAAGATACGTATTTCGTGGAAACCCTCAAGATGAAGGCATGTGAAGCCAAAAACCAACTCTGAGCATGAGAAGTGAGGTTGTGCCAAAAATTGACAAACGGAGATAAGATAGAATAGGGAAAAGGACGAAATAGCGCATAGTGTCAAAAAATGAAAAATGTGAAAATGACTCGGTCGTCAAAGGAAGTTGTCAATCCGCGGAAAAGAGTCTCAGGAACCAATTCCAAACACTCGATATGACACTAAGGGACACGAAACAGAGCTCAGAAAATAAAATTAAACGAAAAAAATTCATTCGTAAAATTTCAAGAAAAAGGAAAAGAAGGTAAATGACCGGGTCGTTACATTGATAGTCTCTTGAAATATAATATGTTTAATTACCTTGTGAGCATGCTACTAACTTGTTGTAGAATTAGTACTTGTGGTCTCTAAAGATGGTGATTTGACTTAGCATGATATGTGATATCATTGTCTTGAATAGCTTATTTAAATATATCTTGTGTAGGTATATAGCTTGTTAGAATATTACAATTGTTTACTTTGGAAGCTAGTTACTAAATTGAAGCTTATTTAGTACTTGTGGCTTAGGATGGTAATGTGGCTCAATTGTTATAAAATATTCTTGTTTTGTATATAATTGCATATTTAGGACATGACATGTCATATGATATGTTGTGACCCGAGTCGGTACGTTAGCGATGACCCAAAAGTTGACCAGGTAACGGATCCTAAATGCGGAAGCAAAAGATAAATGTAGGCCTTTAGAGATATAAATCATCCCAAGGACACCAATGTGACCTTCCATGAAGTCATGGAGCTCAAGGAAAGGCGAATGAATAAACGAGAGTCAAAATGGGCAAAATTCGCTAATTAAGGGCAAAATGGTCAATTTACAATCAAGAGGAAAAATTTGACTCCAAGCAAGTCAAATGAGGTCCACACAACCCATACTATTCATTTCATAACATTCCAAGAGGTTCTAAGAAGTTTGGACAAGAATCTCAGAAAACGTCATTTCCCGGTTTAAGCGAAAACTGACACTGTCTTTCTAAAACTTAAATAACTCCCATTTTGATTTGAATCTAAGAATGGAATTGGTATCATTGGAAAGCTGACTCAAAATACATGAATTTAGGCTTAAGAAACACCCCATTTGGATTAGAAATGAAGAAGATATGGCCATTTGAAGTCGGAACTACAGTGCTGAAACAAAACCGAAGAAGTAGCTGAATGAAGGCTATTTTGGTCGACCAAAATAGAGTTTTGGATGACTGAACTGGACAAAAACTTTTCTAAAAGACACACTTTTGAGGAAAGGTTGTTTCGGTAGACCGAAATAAGCCATCGATTGACCGAAATAGGCTAAAACAGTACCTAAGCTACTAGAAAATAACATTTTCACCGTGCAAATGAATTGAATCAAGAACCGGTTGACCAAAATGGGCCACCAGTCGACCGAAACAAGTCGAAAATGTTAAAATCAGGCCTATTATGCACCAAGGCTAAAAAGAATTCCTAAGTTTCATTTGCATCCCCCATAACATGATCAATTTACATAATATGTTATTGTGTGATGATGTGAACATAAACGCAAGTGTAATATGACATTTTAAACATGTTACAATGTTCTACGGCCTCATTACATTTAATTTACAAAATTTGACACGCCGAACCTCTAAAGTTGGAAAAAATGCATTTCAAAGGCAAAACTTGAAGTTTACATACATACACTTGAACTTTAAAGTTTATGGCCCTTGGCCTCATGTCATACATACCAAATGTGTACTTATGTACACATTACATATTTAGAACAAAATACAATTTTTATCATGAGAAGCTATAAGTCATCCAAGGAGTGATGAGCATCTCAAACCAAGTCTTCGTACCTGAAACAAAATCCCTAGTAACTTTGGGGTGAGTAAAAAAGTTTACTCGTAGGGAATAAGCATGCATCGACTCGATTTCTTACAGAGTTTTACATTAACTTAAAACAATTCAAAAGGATCATGCCGCCTAACGTCTATGTCAATGTGAGACTCAGGGATCATCCTAAGCTACTCATGCAATTGAAATGAACTACAACATACAAGTATACATGCTCAAATATACTAAGCAATGTTAAAACATGTTATACAACATACAAGCATACATTCCCAAGTATACTAAACCATATTAAGACAAGCCATGCAATGTCTAAGCATATTTACATAAGTATACATTTTATATGAAAATCTCGTAAATCAAGTATACCGACACAAGTATACTAAACTAATAGGATTGCACATCTGACAAGTATACATAGTACAAGTATACTAAACGAAATTTAAACTCATGGAGCTAGTATACAAGTTCAAGTACACTGAATAGGATTCAAATATCCAAGTAAGTATTAATTCTCAAGCTACAAGTAATCCATGATTAACAACTTGAAATTAAATGCGAAATCAAATAGTAGAAAGACTAGGACATGCGGTCATTAGACCAAACAAGTATTTTCGGGTAATTATGACCCATAAAGTACCACCTAGTGCGCACTTATGACTTAGAAGACTCTTATCTTTGTATTAGAGCTAAACCCTAGCCATCATATAATTTATGTCCTCGCAAGCTTTCTAAAATCAACAAGTTCAAAACTTATACAAAATCATATGCAAGTTACCACATTCCATACACAAGTAAGGTTGAATCCACACAATTTATGTCCTAGAATTCAAGTTTAGATAGCATATGACAAGTCATGTCCTCAATATGTAATTTACACACAAAGTAAGAATATTTTACAATAATTGAGCCACATTACCATCCTAAGCCACAAGTACAAAATAAGCTTCAATTTAGTCACTAGCTTCCAAGGTAAACAATTGTAATATTCTAACAAACTATATACCTACACAAGATATATTTAAACAAGTTATGCAAGTCAATGATATTCTATATCATACTAAGTCCAATTACCATTTCAAGATGCCACAAGTACTAATTCTACATCTAATTAATAATATCCTCACAAGGTAATTGAACATACTACATTTCAAGAGATTATAAACTAATCATGAAAAGTCTCTAGATTTCAAATCAATTCCAGATAACCTTAAATTAATATATGTTAAACAACATAGCATGCTCATTACATATATCAAATCAAAAAAGCAAAATGAGCAAGGCTTCATCATGTAGATTTTAATTAATTTAAATTAATTAAATCTCTAATTTTTCAAAAGTTGTTCAAATGATCCTAAATAAATATATAACAAGAATTAAGTCATGGCCATGCCATATATCAAGTCAAAAATGGAAAACAAGCAATGTACAATTAAATAGAATTTAAATCAAATTAAATTCATTTAAATCTCTAGATTTGAAAACTCATTCAAATAGCTCCAATTAATTATATAACAAGGATCAAGTGAAGGCCATGCCATATACCAAGTCAAAAGTGAGTTATATGTAAGTTACAACCATCATTAATTTCTCAAATTATCATTAAAACATGCATACACCTTGTATTCCATTACAAAAGCAACTAAAATCACTTAGAAAATAAACTATAACACCTCCTACCTCACTAGAGAAGTGCCTCTCTAGAATCTAAGGCAAAACAATACAAAATGGCAAACCCTTCAAGGGTTATGTAGAGGAGGATGAGGAGAACAAAAAGTATTCCAAACAGTCTAAGGTGAATGGAAGGCCCTAAAAAATTAAGGTCAAAGCCTAAGCATCAAGCTTCTCTAATGGTGGCTAGGGTTTGTGGTGAGGAAGATAATGTTACAAATGAGATTAAGTGTGAGTGGAGGAAATAGAAATCCTCCACTCACTATGTGATCTTACACTACCTCTCTCACACACACACTAATGCAAGACTACATATGGAGCCTACATTTGTCACTCATCCAAGCATCCATTGTAGGCTTAATCCTAAGCCTACACTTGTCAACCATCCAAGCCAACAAGTGGTCCAATCCTAGGCCAACAAATGGGTGAATCTCTACCCTCCATGTGTCAAGAGATTAAGCTCTCAAGTGGTTCCACCAAAATGTCAACAAGTGGTTCTACGAGAGTGTGACACTTGTCACACTTTTCAAAAATTGCAAAAAGGTCCTTTTTGAAAATATCATCCAAATTTAATTACAAAATGTTCCCTAAGATTAAAAATAATTACTTTACATAATTACACTAAGACCCCAAAAATCAAGAATATTACAAAAAAGGTAATGCATCCATACCCTTTACATGAAATAAACACTTAGCATGTTTTTCTAAGAAAGTAAAAATACACATGGCATGGAATTCAAATATCGTGAATGCATGCAAAACCAGAATCAAATCCGAACATGAAAAGTAAGGTTATGCAAAGAAAAACGATAAGCGAGAAAAAGACAAAAAATGAATAGTGTCTAAAAACGAAAAATGTGGAAATGACTCAATCCTTAAAGGAAGTTATCAATCTAAAGGAAAGAGTCTCAGAAACCATTTCCGAGCACTCGAGACGACAAGAGTCTTCTAAGTCATAAGTGCGCACTAGGTGGTACCTTGTGGGTCGTAATTACCCGAAAATACTTGCTTGGTCTAGTGACCACATGTCCTAATCTTTCCACTATTTGATTTCATATTAAATTTCAAGTTGTTAATCATGGATTACTTATAGCTTGAGAATTGATGCTTACTTTGGGCAATTAAATCCTATTTAGTATACTTAAACTTGTATACTTGTTCCATGAGTTTAAATTTCATTTAGTATACTTGTGCCATATATACTTATCTTGTGTGTACTTGTTTAGCTTAGTATACTTGTGTTTGTATACTGATTTATGAGTACTCTACATATATAGAATATTTGTGTACATATGCTAGATATTGCTTATCTCATTTAACTTGATTTAGTATACCTGTAAATGTATGTTTATATGCCATATATCATGTTTTAACATTGTCTTGTATACTTGAGCATGTATACTTGTATGTCAAAGTTTAATTCGATTGCATGAGTAGCTTAAGATGATCCCTGAGTCTCATTTTGACATATACGTTAGGTGGCATAAGCCCCTTTGACTTGTTTCACCTTAAGGTGATAATTTTATAAAATGCCAGGTCTATATATGCTCATCTCCTACGAGTAGCTTTATGTTACTCACCCCAAAGTTACCGGGGTCATTTTTCAGGTACAGTATTCAACATTTGGGGATTTGCGTTGCCTTGAGTGACTTGTAGATTGAAATTCCTTTTAAATGCATTCTTGTTCACATGCAAGTGTTAGCATGTTTGAGTTTTACCCTTAAAGTTATAATACTTAGTTAGGTTCAATATGCTGTTTTAGCCTTATAATATGTAAAGTGTACTTAGATTCACTATTTGTAACCTATTTGATATGTATGACATGAGGCCAAGGGCCACAAACTTTAAAGTTCAAGTACATGTATTTAAATTTCAAGTTTTGCCTTTGAAATGTAATTTTTCTAATTTTGGAGGTTTGGCATATGATTTTGTCAAACTATCATATATTAAGGCTATGGGCCATAGTAACACATTTAAATATGTAAAGTACGTTTGTTGGAATGTTTGTACAGCTTTGAAATATTATTTTTGGACAATTTTATGATGGGGGTTGAGGCTTGGGTAAAGCTTCATCAATTTTGGTGTTTACCAGGTCCTTCAACACCATTTAGAGTTATTTTAGCAGACCCAAATGTCATTTCAGTCGACCGATATGTCATTTCGATCGACCGATGGCTATTGGGATTCAATTGAACAGTAAAAAGTCATTTTCCAGTAGCCTTCATACTGTTTGGGCCCCTTTAATTTTTAGGATTTTGGGCCATTTTAGGTTCATTTCGGTTGACTTGTGGCTCATTTTGGTCGACCTAAATGGTTCATTTCTTTGTTCTTCAGTTTTTGGACAACATTGTTGCTCTGACTTCAAACGGTCATAACTTCTTCATTTCTAATCCAAATGGGGTGACTCTTGAGCCTAAATGCAAGAAACTCAAGGTCAAGGCCTAAGGCTTCAAGCTCCATCCATGGAGGCTAGGGTTCTAATGAGGAAGAAAAATGATATAATGTAAAAATGTGTGAGTGGAGGAAATAAAAATCCTCCACTCACTATGTGATCCTACACTATGGTCAACACACACATCTATGGTCAATTGCACAAAAACCCTTCTTTAAAACCATAATCCCAAAGTGGTCCAAAGATAATTGTAAGACCTAATTGTGAGCCTACACTTGTCATAAATCCAAGGCTCCATCCTAGGCTTAATCTCAAGCCTACACTTGTCAACTATCTAAGCCAACAAGGACACCAATCCTAGGCCAACAAGTGGTTCAATCTCCAACCTCCACATGTCATGATCCAAGGCATCAAAGTGTCCCCACACAAATATCAACAAGTGGACCAATGAGAGTGTGACACTTATCACACTTTCCGAAAATTGTAAAAAGGTTCTTTTTGAAAATATCTTCTAAATAAAATTACAAAATGGTCCCTAAGACGAAAAATAATTACTTTCAGTAATTACACAAGCGACCTCAAAAGAAAGAAGAATTCCATGGGAAGTGTGCATCCACACTCCTAAGTAAGAAAAGTGCACAAATGGCATGCATTTCTAGGAAAGTAAAAATGCATGGCATAGAGTTTAAATATCATGGATGCATGCAAAACTGGAATCAAATCCGAACACGAGAGGTGAGGTTGTGCCAACAATTTGACAAACGAGAAAAGATGAAAGATGATTAATGTCGAAAAAGTGAAAATGTGAAAATGACTCAGTCCTCAAAGGAAGTTGTCAATCCGAATGAAAGAGTCTCGGAAACCAATTCCAAGCACTCGAGATGACATTAAGTGACAAGAAACAGAACTTGAAAAAGGAAATTAAACGAAAAAAAATTATCCGTAAAATTTCAGGAAAAGGAAAGGAAGGAAATGACCCGGTCATTACAAAAACACCTCGTAGACTGTGTAGTCTAAAGTAAACTGATTCACTATGCTTGAAACAAAGTACACTGAACTTTGACTCTAGTTCACACCCTATCGTTATACTAAACACCAAATGCTGACAATCTTCTAATTTGTTACTCCCCGTCCAATAACAACTTGACCTTAGGCTTATGCTTGATCTTTGTAAAAGAGTAGCAGGTATATAAGATAATATTCCTCGAATGCTCCAACCCTTTCAAAGTGTGATCATTTTTACTTCTATTCAACTTCTAAATTTGATGTAGAAGAAGATTTGCTTTTCTCTGATCGATGTGGATGCAACTGTATGATCATGATCAGGATTTAAACAACACAACTCTAAACTCAAGTGTTTATGTGTATATGTTCTAGAAAGATAAACAGAAAATTCTCTAAGAATTTCGAAGACAAAATTCTTCCTAAGGCTTTTTAAGAATAGCAAACTGATAATGAAAAAGCCGTACCTAAACTAATGTATATGACATGGTTTATATAGAGTATAGAATGACCTAATCCCTCTGAAAAATTAGGAAAAATTCATGCTTAGGATTTGGTACAATTCTGGACCAACTGGGAAATAATTCTGGAAAAGGAAACTGATAGTTGGAATTTGATCAGGACATCTTGAACCGATTCAGAAGGGCTAAACCGGTTCACATTTGGTAGAAGGATTTTCGAATCTAAATTTGAAGCCTTGAATTGGTTCAGAGGAGCTGAACCAGTTCAAGTTGGCCAGAACTTGAAACATAGTTCTTTTAAACTTGAAACACTGTATATAGTAAGTCTGAACGATATACTACGTGTAGAATGTCCTAACCTGTTAAAATTCCTTCCTAATGTGTTGTTCTTATGTAATGACCCGGCCATTTTTCTTCCTTTCCTTTTTCTCAGATTTTTACGGATATTTTTTTTCCGTTGATCTTTCTTTTCTGAGTTTGGTTTCTCATCACTTAGTGTCGTCTCGAGTGCTCTGGAATGGTTTCCAAGGCTCTTTTTCTTGGATTGACAACTTCCTTAGAGGACCACGTCAGTTCCACATTTTCATTTTTTTGACATTATTCACTTTTTGTCTTTTTCCCATTTGTCACTTTCTTGGCACACCCTCACTTTTCATGTTCGAATTTTATTCCGGTTGTCGTGACCCGAGTTTTGATTCAACCCGGTACGTCAGTGATGAACCGAAGATTGACCCAATAATGGATCTAGATGCGGAAGCAAGAAACAAGACAATGGTCTCCCAAGGCACAATAAACCTCTAAGACCCTAAGATGACCTTCCATGAGGTCATAGAACCCAAAAGAACAAAGTATGAAGGCAAATGATCAGAAAAATAACAATTAAGCCCCCCGGGTAAGGTAGTCATTTCTGAAAGTATGGATTCAGGTGCCACCGAGTACACCACTAGAAAGAATGCCAAAGTGAAACTCAGGGATCATCCTAAGCTACTCATGTAATTGAAATAGGATATAATACATATAAGCATACTGGTTACAAGTGTACTAAACGAAGATGAAAACATACAAGGCAAGTATACAAAACAGGGGTATACTAAATGAGATAGGAAACACACAAAGTATACAAGACACGAGTATACTAAATGGAATCTAGATACGAGAAGCAAATGCACAGTTTAAAGTATGCTAAATGAAGTCTAAATACACGAAGTGAGCATAATGTCTATGCAATTAAACAAGGTAGGAAACACTCCATATAACACGATAAGATTCTTAGTTCTTCAAAAGATAACACTTGAAATCTAAGGGTTTAAAGATTTTGCATGTTGATATAAATCATTACATATAGTCCATGCCACCTAGAATTTAAGTCAAGTTACATGTATAGGATCATTCCTAAGTCACGATAGCATAAAGTAACATGAAATAAGATAACTAAGAAAATCAACAAGATTGAAATAATTCAATTAACACGACAAGGACAAAGTGTGAAATCGAGGATAAGGCATAATATCAACGCAAATGAACAAGACTGGAACATGTCATATAACACAAAAAGATTTATAAATGAAATCAAGAACAAGGCATAATATCTATGCAAGTAAATAAGATTGGGACGTTCCAATTAGCACAAAAAGGTTTAGACATGAAATCAAGAACAAGACATAATATCTATGCAAGTAAACAAGATTGGAACATTTCATGTACACGACAAGGTTTAAATCTTCAAGGGATAGCAACTTGAAATTTAAAGAGTGAAATCATCCGATGTGGAAACTTGGATATCGCCCGGATTAAAACCGTACTCTTAGGATCACTTTAGGGCAACTAACCCATGGGTACCTTCCCCTAGTGTGTACTATAGTGTAGGGAGCTCTCTATCTCCCGTACTAGAACCAAGTTCTAACCATGTCAATTCTTGATTGATATCCCAAGTCCCAAAATTAACAAGTTGTGCAACCAAGAATGTATCAAGATACAAGTATTTCATTAAACCACGTTCCATGCACAACCAAGATTTTGGAACACACAAGTCATGCCCTAGATTCTCAACTATGATGGCATGTGAAATGTCAAGGAATAATAATGTGCATCTATATAGACTATAACCAAGATACATAACATATGGAATCCATTGATGAAAATATACTACAAGTATAAGACACATAACTCAATTACTTACTAAGCAACACATGAGTAATTATATCATTCCAATGTAAGGGTGCAAGTTCATTTACTACATTAATGAAGCTAAGTTGCAACAGGTCATGATACATGCTAAATGGGCAAAAGCCCCATGAAATACAAGTCCAAATCATTAGAACACTAAGTAAAAATTAATTAACCTAATTAATTAATTTCCCTAGAAATCAAAGTTGTCCAAACATTCTCAAAATAATATATGTGAATATCCATTCTATGGTGATTTCAAATTTCACATCAATTTTACAAAGTGAGCAACATATAATAATGTGAAATTTAATTAATTAAAATTAAATAAATCTTTAGATTTCTAAAGTTACTCAAATGATCCCAAATAAATATATCAAAGATTAAGTCATGGCTATGCCATATATCAAGTCAAAAATGGAAAACAAGCAAGGTACAATTAAATAGAATTTAAATTAAATTAAATTCATTTAAATATCTAGATTTGAAAACTCATTCAAATGGCTCCAAATAATTATATAACAAAGTTCAAGTGAAGGCCATGCCATATTCGAAGTCCAAAGTGAATTATATACAAGTTACAACAATCATTAATTTTTCAAATTAACATAAAACATGTATGCAACTTGTATTTTACTACAAAAAGCAATTAAAATCACTTGGAAAATAAACTATAACACCCCCTACCTCACAAGAGGATTGTTCCTCTTGAATCCAAGGAAAATCAACACAAAATGGCAAACCCTTCAAGGGTTATAAAGAGGAGGATGAGGGGAACAAAAAATATTCCAAGCTTTATGGTCCAAGGTGAGTGGAAGGCCCTCAAAAATCAATGTCAAAGCCTAAGCATCAAGCTTCTCTAATGGTGGCTAGGGTTTGTGGTGAGGAAGACAATGTTACAAATAGATCAAGTGTGAGTGGAGGAAATAGAAATCCTCCACTCACTATGTGATCTTACACTACCTCACACACACACACTAATGCAAGACTAAATTGTGAGCATACACTTGTCACCATCCTAGCATCCATTATAGGCTTAATCCTAAGCCTACACTTGTCAACCATCCAAGCCAACAAGTGGTCCAATCATAGGCCAACAAATGGGTGAATCTCCACCCTCTATGTGTCATTAAACTAAGCCACCAAGTGGTTCCACCACAAGATCAACAAGTGGCACCGTAAGTTTGACACTTGTCACATTTTTAAGAAATTGCAAAAAGGTCCTTTTTGAAAATATCTTCTAAATTAAATCCTAAAATGGTCCCTAAGGCAAAAAATAATTACCTTACATAATTACACTAAAACCCCAAAAGTTAAGAAAATTACCAAAAAATTATGCATCCATACCCTTTACAAGAAAAGTAAACACTTAGTATGCTTTTCTAAGAAAGTAAAAATACACATTTCTTAGAAATCATATATCATGAGTGCATGCAAAAATGGAAACAAAACCGAATGTGAAAAGTGAAGTTGTGCCAACAAAGTGACGAACGGGAAAAATACAAAAAAATGAATAGTGTAAAAAAAACAAAAAATGTGGAAATGACTCGGTCCTCAAAGGAAGTTGTCAATCCAAAGGAAAGAGTCTCAGAAACCATTTCCGAGTACTCGAGACGACATTAAGTAATGAGAAACAGAACACAGAAAAGAAAATTAAACGGAAAAAATTTATCCGTAAAATTTAAGAAAAAGGAAAGGAAGGAAAATGACCAGGTCTTTACAACCTACCCTCCTTAAAGGAATTTCATCCTCGAAATTAGGATCATACTAGAAAAGAACATAACAGGGACCGAGCAGAAGGTCAGACCAAAGGACAGCTCATAAAGCACCGAAGGACAACTCCAGAAATCTCAAGATCAATAGAAGGAATGCGAAACCATGAAACGAGACAACACCTCACACGAATCGGCACGTTAACTCAAGGTCACCAAGAGAATCCCAAGACAATGAAATGTTAAAACACGATAAAAGAAGAGAGTGACAAGGCAGTACGAACAGCGACCAGAACTCGCGCACACTTATTTGTCAGTAAGGTAGCATGACAGTATATGACACTAGTCCATTACCTACCCCGAACCAGGTCAATCCTAAAAATCTATCGATACAAATGACATCAAGTTCAGAAATGATCATTACGAAAAGCACTACAGGAATTAGGCATCTTGTGAGAGTGGGGCATAGTCCAATGATGTCTGGCCAAACCATCTTGGCCAATCCCAAAACTCTGACAACAATGTCATAGGCACCACTACGCTTAAGGCCTTAGATCTAGAAGCCATGAAGGAAAAATGAAATGAAACGGTGCCTCCCTTGCCCACGTCTCACTTCACCAGACAAGGACTGTAATTATGCGCTCATATGAGCCTTACTTGCATCAACCGTCAGACTAAGGTCTCAGGACGCCCAACTAAGAAAACAGACAAGAAGGTTCCCGACATGGGTCTTTACAGGATGAATTTCCCCTATCCAAGGGAGAAACTCATGAAACAAGAACGCATCCAAGAGATACGACAGACCCTGAGAAACAACGTCAAAACCAGACATAAGAACAAACAACTATAATACAACATAGCAATGGACTATCTACCCACAAAAGTAGTAAAAAGCACGTAAGACATGTAATGACCTGGTCATTTTCTTTCCTTTTCCTTCGCTCAGATTTTCATGGATATTTTTTTTTTCCGTTGATCTTTTCTTTTCTGAGTTCAGTTTCTCGTCACTCAGTATCATCTTGAGTGCTCGGGAATGGTTTCCGAGACTCTTTTCCTTGGATTGACAACTTCCTTTGAGGATCATGTCATTTCCACATTTGGATAGACTTAGTAGGGGCAGACCATGAATTAGTGCCTTATACTGTCATGCTACCGTACAAGTTGTGTGCTGTGGGCGGGTGCTAGTTGCCGTTAATGCTACCTTACTAAAGAGTAAGTGTGGACGGGCACTAGGCGCTGTCATTGCTACCATACATTTGAGTACGTCATAGGCGGGTTCTGGTTATTATTCGTACTGCTACGTCATCTTTGTTCAGTACCTTGATTTGATATGTAGATATCTTGGAGTTCTTTTGGTGGTTGTTTTCAGATCCGTTTGATGGTTCATCAGGAGGGACGTTTACGGTTGTTGTCTTCCATTCCTTTGTCTGACCTTGGGTTCTGTATGTGAGTTCGGACTTGTTGTGTAGCCGTGTGGCCACTATTGTTTTGAGAAGTTGTCATGTCATGAGCACGTGGGTGCGAATGACATTGGTTTGTACGTTGTCTTTCAGTTTTGGGATTGCTTTTGTAGCATGTTATGTTTAAGGTGGGAAGGTTGTAATGACCTGGTCATTTCCTTTCCTTTTCCTTCTCTTAGATTTTCACAGATATTTTTTTTTTCCGTTGATCTTTTCTTTTTTAAGTTCAGTTTCTCGTCACTTTGTGTCATCTTGAGTGCTCGGGAATGGTTTCCGAGACTCTTTTCCTTGAATTGACAACTTCCTTTGAGGATCGTGTCATTTTCACATTTTCATTTTTCGGACACTATTCACTTTTCGTCGTTTTCCCGTTTGTCACTTTGCTGACACAACCTCACTTTTCGTGTTCGGATTTGATTCCAGTTTTGCATGCATCCATAATATTTAAATTCCATGCCATGTGTATTTTTACTTTCTTAGAAAAACATGTTAAGTGTTTACTTTTCTTATAAATGATATGGATGCATAACTTTTTTGTAATATTCTTAACTTGTGGGGGTTTAGTGTAATTAAATAAAGTAATTATTTTTCATCTTAGGAACCATTTTACAATTTAATTTGGAAGATATTTTGAAAAAAGACTTTTTTATAATTTTTGGAAAATGTGACAAGTGTCATATTCTCATGGAGCCACTTGTTGGCATTTGGGTGGGGAGACTTAGAAGCATAATCTATTGACATTTGGAGGGTGGAGATTCACCCATTTGTTGGCCTAGGATTGGAGCACTTGTTGGCTTAGATAGTTGACAAGTGTAGGCTTGAGATTAAGCCTAGGAACGAGCCATTGATTTGTGACAAGTGTATGCACCAAAATAAGTCTTGCATTACTCTGTGTGTGTGAGGTAGTGTAATTAAACATAGTGAGTAGAGGAATACTAGATCCTCCACTCACCATTTTCACTTTCATCTTTGTCATTTACACTTGTTCTTCAAAACCCTAACCTAGCCACCATTGGAGAAAAGCTTGGTTAATAACTTTATTCTTCATTTTAGCCTCCTTCCACACACCTTAGATCATTACCCTGGGGAGACAAAAGTGTAACGACCCGGTCATTTGCCTCCCTTTCCTTTTTCTTGAAATTTTACGAATGAATTTTTTTCGTTTAATTTTCTTTTCTGAGCTCTGTTTCGTGTCGCTTAGTGTCATCTCGAGTGCTCGGAATTGGTTTCTGAGACTCTTTCATGTGAATTGACAACTTCCTTTGAGGACCGAGTCATTTTCGCATTTTTAATTTTCAGACACTATGCGTCTTTCGTCCTTTTCCCTGTTTCGTCTTTTTCCCTTTTTCTGTCTTTTTCCCATTTGTCACATTGTTGGCACAACCTCACTTCTCATGCTCGGAGTTGGTTTTTGACTTCACGTGCCTTCATCTTGAGTGGTTTTCTTGAAATACGTATCTTTACTTTTGCAAGAAAGTACTCTGGTTGCTTCTGGTACCCATAGGGGCATGGATGCACAATTCTTCGGAATCTTTTTCATTTCTTGGGGTATTTTTCATAAATATCTTTTGAAGATATTTTATTTCAGGGGTATCTAAGAAAATATCTTTTGGAAGATATTTTCATTCTAGGGCAGTTTCGCAGTTATCCCTTTTTGTAGGGGCCATTGTGCAATTAACGAAAGTTATTGCAAAATGTCTCGTCTGGAGCCTGGATCCTCGTACGGGATTCATTTTCACATTTCGTCGAGTTGTGGACTGTAACAACCCGAATTTTTAAGAGTTGAACTTTATTATTAATTTCATGATTTTTAATTGTTGAAATTAATTATTTTGTTTTAATTTGAGACTTAGCCAAGAGTTTTGGTGATTGATTATTTAATTTGGAGACTTACTGATTAGAAATTGA
Organism: Cornus florida; assembly: GCF_030987335.1. Taxonomy (NCBI): domain Eukaryota; kingdom Viridiplantae; phylum Streptophyta; class Magnoliopsida; order Cornales; family Cornaceae; genus Cornus; species Cornus florida. Next base: position 24,376,987 of record NW_026775581.1, read on the forward strand.
GGCATTGATTATTGAATTGGAGATTACAGTTAGGATTTAATTTATAATATCATTTTATGATTTTTATTGGTCAAGATTGGATATTTTAAATTTAAATTGGAGAATTACCAAATGAAATATTTAAATTGGGTTGATTAGATTTACCCACACTTATGGATTTTAATGGGTTTTGATTATAGTTTTGTATATATATAATGTATATATATGTATATAAAGTTGGTATCATGAGAATGAATGGCAGCAAGTGTGCCGATTTTGGTGGGAAAATGAGATAAAGAAAGTTGATTTGGGTTGGTTGCATTTTGTATATATATTATATATATATATATATTTTGGTGAAGCAATTTGATGGATGGAGCATACTGCCAGCGAAAATGATGAAGGGAAGTGGGTTTTGACTTGAGTTTCTTGCATGCACATGTGATATATATAGTTGGTGTTTGCCTAATGGAAGCTTCCGAAAATTAGTGGGAGAGAGAAATGAGATTGTATTTAGTTTGTGCATTTGAATATATATATATAGATGACATATATATATATATTTGGTGTCTGCTAAAGGAATCAGGAAAAGTGGCATCCGAGAGTGGGTTTGATGATGTAAATTGTAAAGTTATTTGAAGGTCCCACATGAAAGATTTTTAGCACATTATTTTTTACTTTGATTTTATACATTGTATGGTGTATACTAATGATGGAAGAGGATAAGAAAGGTAAGGGGAGCAGTAGCCGATGTGATAAGGTGGCGAGGTACACGAGTAGGTATCATCATTGTATTGATATTTGTATAGAGAGCAGTTGTGTGAATTGTCGGTGGAATATTGTCTATATATTGTATCAATTTTGTAACTACGAGAAGATTGAAAGATATAGCAATTAAAGAAGATACATAAGAGGAAAAAATAGAGACAGTGAGCCGAGATGGATACAGGAGGCCGAGAGCTTTGAGGCTTTTTTATGATCTGACGAATGATTTATTCATTTTACAGAGTAGGGATTATCATACCTTGAATGGCTTGGATGATTTATTTCAATTATTTTATTGAACGATATTTTGCTAAAATTACATATATTTATTTCGTTTAAATATATATGTATATTTTTGTGAAACTAATTTTGCATGAAACTTCTTAAAATCCTTGTTATGGTATTCCTACTAGGACTTCCCCGTCTCACCCCCCTACAGTTTTAGGTACTGAGGATGAGCTTGAATTGATAGTAGTGGGCTAGGAGGAAGAGTAGGAGTTGAGGAATTTAATTATTTTATTTTGAGATTTTTATTATTTGAGGAAATTGATTTAGTATCAATTTAATTAATTTGAGATGTTGTCTTATTTATTTGAGGAAATTTGATTGATTTTGTATCAATAAAGGGTATTTTATTTCTTTTGAGATCCTGGGTGTAATACTATGTATTTTTTATTTGAATAAATCGAGGAATTTCTTTAGAAAAATTCGGGGTCATTACATGGACTCTAAGAATTCCGTTCTGGTCGTTTTTCTCCAGTTTCAGAGTTTTTGGACCCGGTTGCCGCCGAACTTGTTCGGGGCATAATTTTCTGCTCGGGACTCAGTTTTTGGCGCCATTTCTTCCGTTGTTCATATTTTCTCATTTTGAATCTTTTTTGTTCACAGACCCGGCAGGGCCCGTTCGGGGCACTTTTTGAGATTTCTTTAAAAGGGGGGTGAAATATTTTATTTTTCATCTTCCCCACTCTCCTTGCACGACCTGATGCAACCATGGATGCCCATGGAGCTGCCACCTTCTCTCTCCTCCTTTGATTTACTTTTCCTAATTGAAAAGTCTTCGGCCTTCACAATTTTTGTTCCCTTCGACGTGTTCTACCATTCCCCCTTATTAGAATTCATTTCTGACCATTTCTTGAGTTTGGGCTTGAGGTCAAGTTGTGATTTTCATGGGGCTTCTTGGGTATTCATGTAGATCATGTTGTCTCCGACAAAACCCTTCGATTTTGGCGGATTCGGAATACTTTTCTTCCGGTGGGGATTTGAGATTTCCATCTCAAATTGAGGTAGGGGGTGTTATAATTTAAATTCTTGCTATATTACATGCTTATGATGCTTATACAACTTGATTACATGCTTGGATGTAAATTCTAGAGATTTTATTATTTATTTTTCTTGTGAAGGATTTAATTTTCCCTGTTGTCCATAACTTTGTTTAATCATATGGCATGATAGAGTATTATCCCTTGATATGTAGATTGACATATATTAAATCTAGATTATTTGGACAAGAAATGAAGATGTTATTTAATATTTATCTTGAATAAAGTATTAAATTATGTGGCCTTATCTAGCTTTAAATCAACATGTGATAGCATATTATATTAGGTCCTAGCATGCTCTTCAACATAGATTAAATTGAGAGTAATCGTAGAAGTTTTGAAATCTAGTAATTTTTAATTTATTAGATTAATTAATTTGCTCCAAGTGTACTATTCATCCCGTTGGGTTTCCGACTTGAAATTTTTTATGTGCATGCAATGTAGTTTCACATATATTAAATCTAGAATATTTGATTAGGTTTTGAAACCTTTCAATTATTATTTTTCTAGTATTAATGTTTAGCACTCGTGGCCGCACCTTGCATGAAATGCACTTGTACCGTGTTCTTAAATCAAGTTGTGACATGTTGTATAACATATATTAAATTGAGGTCATTTGGATGACTTTCAAAATCTAGAGATTTTAATTAAATGAAATAATTAAAATCCATTTAATGGTTCTATGCACTTGATTAAGTTTCTAACCTTGTATTCATGATTTTAGTGATAAGTTCCTTCATGTGTATTACATTGAGCATAATCGGATAAGTTTTGAAACTTATATTTATTCATTTCTCTGGTATAGAACTTGACTCACATGGTTGTGTCGTGTATGAAATGAACTTGAAACTTGACATTGAACTTGGCCTTGACATAGCTTATTCGTAGAACATTTGGACTTGCCATGTAACCTTGATAATTTAATCCCGTAAGTAGATTAAATTTCCTTTTATGTCTCCCTCGAGTTAATCATGCCTTGATATCATGTATCTAGACTTCTTGTATCTTGGTTTCATTAATGTGCTTAATGAACATGCTCAATTATTTCGGAATGGTTTATTCACACATGTGTTGTTTAGTATACAATTGAATCATGTATCTTATACTTATGGTATATTTGCTTCGATGGATTCCATGTGCTATTTATCTTGGTTATGGTCTATATAAATGCACACATTAATTTCTCGACATTTCACATGCCATCATAGTTGAGAACTTAGGGTATGACTTGTGTGTTCCAAAATCTTAGTTGTACATGATATGTGGTTAATGCATTTCTTGTATTTTGATACAATCTTGACTTGCACAACTTGTTGATTTTGGGACTTGGGATATCAATCAAGAATTGACATGGCTAAGACTCGATTCTAGTACGGGGGAATGTCCCTCTACACTATAGTGCGCACTAGGGGAAAGGTACCCATGGGTTAGTAGCCCTAAAGTGATCTCAAGAATACGGTTTTAATCCGGGCGATATCCGAGAATTGTTCAAGTGTTGTTAAACAAATAATTAAATCATTAATCTTATACTAGTGGTATAATTACATCAATGGATTCCTTGTGTTTTAAATCATAATTTTGTAGTCTATTTAGATGCAATCTATGATTTCTTGACATTTCACATGTTATCATAGTTGAGAACTTAGGGCATGACTTATGTGTTCCAAAATTTTGGTTGTGTATGAAATGTGGTTTAATGCATTAGTTGTATCTTGATACACTCTTGGTTGCACAACTTGTTAATTTTGAGACTTAAGATATCAATCAAGAATTAACATGGCTAGGACTTGGTTCTAGTACGGGAGATAGAGAGCTCCCTACACTATAGTGCGCACTAGGGGAAGGTATCCATGGGTTAGTAGCCCTAAAGTGATCCCAAGAGTACGGTTTTAATCCGGGCGATATCCGAGTATCCACATTGGTTGATTTTACTCTTTAAATTTCAAGTTGCTATTCCTTGAAGATTTAAACCTTGTCATATTATGTGAAATGCTCCAATCTTGTTAATTGCATAAATATTATGCCTTATTCTTGATTTAATGTATAACTCTTATTGTGTTAATCGGAATGTTCCATTCTTGTTTTCTTGCATAGATATTATGCATTTTCCTTGATTTCACGCCTTGTCTTTATCGTGTTAATTGAATTGTTTCAATCTTGTTAATTTTCTTAGTTATCTCGTTCCGTGTTACTTTATGCTATCGTGACTTAGGAATGATCCTATACATGTAACTTGAATTAGATTCTAAGGGGCATGGTCCACATGTAATGATTTATATCAACATGCAAAATCTCTAAACCCTTAGATTTCAAGTGATATCTCTTGAAGATATAAGGACCTTGTCGTGTTATATGGAGTATTTCCTACCTTGTTTAATTTGCATAGACATTATGCTTACTTCGCGTATTTAGACCTCATTCAGTATACTTGAAAGTGTGCACTTGCTTCTTGTATCTAGATTCCATTTAGCATACTCGTGCCTTGTATACTTGCCTTGTGTGTTTCCAATCTCATTAGTATACCTGTGTTTTTTATACTTACCTCGCATGTTATCATCTTTGTTTAGTACACTTGTAACTGGTATGCTTATGTGTCGTCTATTTCGTTTCAATCACATGAGTAGCTTAGGATGATCCCTGAGTCTCACTCTGACATAGACATTAAGTGGCATGACCCTTTTGAATTGTTTCAAGCTAATGTAAAAAATCTGTAAGAAATCGAGTCATGCATGCTCATTCTCTACGAGTAAACTTATTTACTCACCCCAAAGTTATTGGGGGTATTGTTCAGGTACGAAGACTTGGTTCGTGATAATCATCGCTCAGTGGATGACTTGTAACTTTTAGGTTTCCATTTCATGCAAATGTTGGCATGGAATATCATTTCATAGTCTTATGTATCAAAACTTATATTCTTTGATTCCGTATATATAAAGTGTGCATAAGTACACTCTTTTCAATGTATTTGACATGTATAAGATGAGGCCGAAGGCCAATGACATGTATCTTGTATTCTATGCACTTTTGTTTTCAAGGTTCATTATGAAAATATTAAAAAATGCTAAGTCATTACTTTACAACTTTTGCATTGGGTGTGAGAATTCCATTCTTTTTCTTTCATAGGGTTTCTATGATCGTGTATGAGGTATGGCCAAGGGCCAAACACCATTTCGTTCTAGGTTTCGCATTTTGGCTTCATTTATTGCATTTTTAGGCATTTTTGGCCGTTGAGAGGTTATATTTTGCATTGGGGTTCTTTTGATACCGCGGACCATTGGGACGTGTCTTAAATGTCTTTTTTCGTTTGCGTGCATGTCCACATTTTACAAAGTTCTTAAGTTTCAACTTTTGACCTATTTTTGGGCTATTTTATGAATTTTCATGAAAATTCATGCATTGGGATATCATTTTATGTTCTTTTTTGTTTTAGCATGTTATGGATGCTTGCATGACGCTAGGGAATCTTTTCAAACTTGTTCGGATCATGTAGAATGAATGTAGAACCCTAGGATTGGCCCAAGTACCTCACACACACATTGCAGCAGCTTTTTCTGCTGCAGCAGATGTGTCGGTCGGCTGATGAGGATCTATAAACCGGCTGATAAGCCTCGAGGGTCCATTCCAGTTTTTGTAGAAAACATCATTTTGGCCGGCTAATCATTGGGGTTCGATCGGCTGATGATTGAGTTTCGGCCGGTTGACCTTTGCTGTCGGTCGACCGATCTTCCCTGGAACCATTTTTTTCATCTTTTCCTTGGACAGCTTTGTTGCATCAACTTTGGGAGATCATATCTCTTTCATTTTAAATCCAAACTGGTGTTCTTGAGTCTAAATTCAAGAGCTTGAAGTTAGCTTTCCAATGATACTAACCACTCATCAAAACTCCACCTATAGTGAGAGTTATTCCAGTTCTAGTGAGATAGGGTCGTGGTAATCCTTAAACGGAGAAGGCCACGTTGTTTTAAATTCATAACTTTTCCTTTCGGACTCTGAATCAGGCGATTCTTGAGTCTAACTACGTTCATTTTTCGTTATCTTTCCAATGATGTGCATTGTGGCACCCATTTTAGTGTGAAATGACCATTTTGCCCTTGGTTCATTCTTTTCGGGTTTGACATTCTTGCTACATTTCTTAGTTCATTTGAGTTTCATAGCTTCAGGGGGAGTCATCTTGGTGCCTTAGAGATGACGTCCATCTCTTGAGGCCATTTTACTTCTTTTGCTTCCGCATTGTGGATCCGTTATCGGGTCATCTTTTGATTCATCACAAGACACACTGGGTTGAAAAATTCAGGGTCGTTACAATATAGTTCAAGAGGTTATTTATTTATTTATTTTGGTTAAAAAAGAGGTTATTTTCAAATTCAAACATAATTGATGATTTTTTTTGTACTTTACACTAAATGTTAATATTGTTGTTGTTTAAGTTTGTCATTAAATTTCACTCTTCCTAAATTGTATCTACCCGTTTTTATTACAAATATAGGAGTATTGTCTTTATTACAAACCTGGGTGGTTTTGAGTGAAAATTACCCTTTTATTTTATTTAATACCTCAGTTGAATAAAAAATGAAAATTATTTTTTCATGTCTTTTAATATATTGTCTAAATAGAATTAGGAACCAAAAAACTATAAAAATAGCTGGAATCATGAAGAAACACACACACACACACACAAATAAATAACTAAATAATAATAATAATAATAATAATAATAATAATAATAAAACCTGAATAAAGAAAAAGGTTTTCTTTTCCAAAAATGGTACAGTGAGAGTACTACATTCGTCATGAAAGCACAATTGTGATAGATTTGTTATTTTTTCAATTGCACTCTACAATTAATTTAATTGTTTATATATCATACTAAGACTATTATTATTATTATTATTATTATTATTATTATTATTTGGGTTTAAATAGTCACACAGATTCTAATCGGTGAAAGTCTGCAAAACCAAAATAAGATACAGTTGTGACTAACAAATTCAGCATTTGAGATGCAATCACCATTCTAATCACTTCTTTAAGAGTTTAATTAAACCAACTCTTTCAAAAAAGAATGATGAAATTCAAGAATGGCTTGAGTGTTGGTAAACACCAATTGGATTGGGTGCCTCTTGAAATATCATTTTTACTGTTTGATTTTTTAAAATATAAATAATTTATTAAAATTATATTCACAGGTGAAAAGTCAAGTTTCACTTGATGCGTATGAAGGAAACGTTTTACTTGATGTTCCAAAAATGCCCCAAATATCCCCATTAGTTAAAAAACAAATTAAAATAAGAATAAGAATGCCCCCAAGGCCCAGTGTCTTAATTATTTAGTCGGGCTTTTAAATGAATATTAAATGAATTGGGTTTACTATGTGACTATGTCTGAATTCTCTTGGATTCACGGGTTAAAGAAATTTTGTTTAGTTTATGCACGTAACATAAAGAACAATGTCACACGGTTAGGAATTAGGCAGACACGTGAAATAACACGCTTCATATCTTGCACTTGAATTTTCTAGCATTGGGAAATGATTCAGATCTAGTATATGAGGCCCCTACACAACACAGCTAGTAAAATATGGGGATGCAATTTGGGTTGGGCAACTCAATCCGACTTGAGCCCAACAATCTGATTTTTTGCGAGCTTCGACAATCATTTTTATAATTAGGATCGGATTTGAGTTGAAAATTCTTAACACAAATTTAATTAGAATAGGACTTTGATTGATGTGCTAGCAACCCGAGCAAATCTAAACCCGAATTATAATATTATATATATTTTTTAACTTTAAATGCATTATATATACTCTTCAAATTATAAACATCTTTCTCTTTTCAACTTCTTTTGTTAAATCTTAATTTATTGTATATTAACATACTTTTATAAGCATTTGTTAGTAATTTATTAAAAAAATTATCATAGGTTTTTAATTTTTTTTTATTGTTTAAGAGTAATTTAATCAAATTGGTCATATAGAACCCAACTTTCTAACCCTAAATCTAAACCCGAGTTTAAAACAAAAAGAATGGGTTGGACTCGAGTTTAAAACAAAAAGAATGGGTTGGACTCAGGTTGAGTAATTAAGATTGAAAGTTGGGTTAGGATTGTGCTTGGGTTAAACATTTTATATGTCGAGTTAGGTTCAAGCTATACCTCAAATCTGCCCGGTTGCTGAAGTATAGACTCTAGAGGGGGGGTGAATAGAGTCTTTGGCAAACAATGGCCAATTTTCAGATTTGCAAATTCTATTAAACCCTTCTAACAACTATGCAATTATCAAGATGTAAACATGAACAATTAATAGCATAAATATAAAGCAGATAAGGGAAGAAAGATTGCAAACATTCACACGACGATTTTAGCAAGGTTCGGAAATTCCTACTCCTCGGCTCAAGACCCCTCTTGAGACTTCCCAATCCACTATGGCACCTCCTTACGAGTGGAGAACAAACCTTTACATGAAGTAATACCTTGCTTCACCTTGCTAAGAGACAACCTCTTAGTCTTCTTTTGGGTCACACCAACCTTTACAAATTGAAGCTAGCTTGTTTCTTCTTTCTTGGGCCACACCAGCCCTTACAAATTAAAGATCAAATTTGTTGCATACAAGTTTATCTCTCAAAGATTGATATGCAAATCAAAGCTCACAACTTTCAGCTCAGTCTAGAGTATATATGAATATATTGAAGCTCAATACTCTATGAATGATATGGGATAAGAGAGTATGATATAAAATGAAGAACAAAAGCTCTTTGGATGCTATATAATGTTTCTTAATGGTAGCAACCTTTAATCTCGAATTCCCTAACTCTATTTATAGAGTTCAGATGTAGCTATTCAAAAATATAGCTGTTGTGCACAGAGTTCAAGGCAAAATAGCCGTTCAGATTCAGATCTGGACAAGGTTCGGTCGACCGAAATGAAACACCCTTGTGTTTCGGTCGTCTGAAATGACTTAAGGTTGGATATCACCCTCTCAGTACTCTTAGTTCGGTAGACCGAAGTAACACCCTTTTCTGTTTCGGTAGACCGAAATGGTTCAGGTTGGCCATGATTCCTTATTTCGGTAGACCGAAATAGAATGGTCTTGAATTTCGGTAAACTGAAATAGACTTGCTGCCTCATGAATTGTTCTAAGTTAACAGGTGAGATAGTGCACTACAGTACATCTGCACAGACCTTATTTCCATTGAAAACATTAAAGTAAATGTCTTTTACTGTAATTTATATGTCCATTTACTTTAAGTTTACAATGTAAATAAGGAAGTACCCCCTATTTGGATTCAATAAAAAATACTAGAAAATTGAAATCCAACTAAATCAAAATGTAGAAATTCAATTTTAGTACAAATTTGGATTTCCGACAGTTTTGGTAAAAATGAATCGGCATGTAGACCAATGTAGACTTGGTCAAAATTTCTGAAAAAAAATCAGTTTAGGCTAGTTTAAGTATAAGGAGTTATTACCGGGAAAAATTATTTTGAAATAATCATTATTTCAAAATTCCATTTTTCACACTTAGCCAAAAACATAGTTTTTCATGACGCGCATTCTGGGGTCCTAATGTCCGTTACCAACTCATGGTAATGAAGGCTTTTCATGCCTTAATTGTTAACCAATATGAATTATATGATTGATGTGTATGGTCTTAGCATTGCTAGCACAAGTGATGAGTTTTTTCAAAGCTTATCCAAGCTTGAACTAACTCACTCTTTAGCAATGATTTCATGTGCAATTATATATGAATGAAGTGTATAGTCTATTGCTAATAGATATAGGAGCATATGAATAATGATATGATATGCATGGTCCCATAGAGAGGAGCTTCAAATGGATTCATAAATACTTTGACATTGAATCTTAAACACTCACCATCCTATCTACCATTTTCTTCAAGCTTTGTCCATGATCGTGTAGGCTTTCAGGTAGAGTCGTTTCTTCCTTTCTTTGAGTTGCTTTCTTGCTCGTTGTAGTCCAAGTTATCTTTGGATGGACTTTGCATTTGCTTCTTTACAACTTCATGTCTTCTTTGTATCCATTGTTTTCCTTGATATGATCTTGAATAATGGAATACTTGGAATGATCTTTCATGCTTCATTGAGGTCATCATTTGAATGCGAATAATCTATAACACTCAATGTAAACATTAGTCCTTAAACACCATTAATGGTTTGTTATCATCAAAACCTCTAGATTGTCATTGGATGAAATCCTTAAGGTCAACAATCTCCTCCTTTTTAATGATGACAAAACATTGATGTGTTCATAAGCAAGTGGAGTAATGTAATGACCCGGCCTTTTTCCTCCTTTTCCATTTTTGGCAATTTTCTTTTTTCGTCTTTTTCCCGTTTATTTCGTTTTTCCATGCATAACCTCATTTTTTGTACTCTGATTTGATTCCGGTTTTGCATACATCCATGATATTTAAATTCCATGACATCTACATTTTTACTTTTGTAGAAATGCATATTAAATGCTTACTTTCTTTGTAAAAGCCATGAAAATAAGACTTTTTGTAATTATGCATAACTTGAGGGGTTTTTGGGTAATTAAGTAAAGTAATTATTATTCGTCTTAGGGACCATTTTACAATTTAATTTAGAAGATATTTTCAAAAAGGACTTGTTTGTAATTTTCAGAAAGTGTGACAAGTGTCACACTCTCATTGGTCTACTTGTTGACATTTGTGTGGAAACACTTTGATGCCTTGGATGATGACATGTGGAGGGTGGAGATTCACCCACTTGTTGGCCTAGAATTGGTACACTTGTTGGCATGGATGGTTGACAAATGTAGGTTCAATATTAAGTCTTGGAAGTTTACATAGGATGGTGACAAGTGTAGGCTTGAGATTAAGTCTAGGAATGAACCATAGATTCATGACAAGTGTAGGTTCACCACTTAGTCTTTCATTGTGTGTGTGAGAGAGGTAGTGTAAGAGCACATAGTAAGTGGAGGATTTCTAGCCCTTCCACTCACCATTTTACACTTTATCATTTTCATTTTCACTTGTCTTCAAGAACCATAACCTAGCCACCATTGAAGAAAAGCTTGGTTAATAGCTTTCTTCTTCATTTTGGCCTCCTTCCACTCACCTTAGACATAAAACCTTGGAAGACAAAAGCTTCCTCTCACTCCCCTCTTCATTAACCCTAAACTTGTTTTCCATTTTGAACTTGGTTGCTTGGATTATAGAGATTCAATTCTCTATTGAGGTAGGGGGTGTTATCATTTATCTTCCAAGTGATTTTATTTGTTCCTATAGTGATATCTAAGTTATATGTTTGTCTTGTATTAAAATGAGAAATAAATGATTAATTGTGACTTGTATGTAATTCACTTTAGACTTGATAAATAACATGACCATGGCTTGATTCATAACTTATGTTAATTTGAGGTCATTTAAAGTTGTTTTAAAATCTAGAGGGATTAATTTAATTAATTTTTATTTATGTGCTCCCATGACTTAAATCAAGTTTTGAAGTGATTTATATAATAACCATGACATGTACTACAACATATATTAAATTAAGCATGTTTCGATGAGAAGTGAAATCTAGGGAATTTAGTTATTTTACTTAATTGTTTAAATTATGATTTTAAACTTATATCATACTTGTGAGGCTATGTTCTTGTTGTTGAATGATATTGTTGTAATTAGTGGCAAATTGCATAATGATCATTCAATATTCTTCATGCCATTTTAGTTGAGAACTTAGGGCATACATTGTGTTTCCAAAATTAATTTGTGCATGTTGATGGCTTTACATTGTATATATATATGTTATGTTGATGCATATATGTAATGTGCACAAAATGTTGATTTTGGAAACTTGGGGATATCGTTGTTATGACTATGGCTAGGGCATGGTTCTAGTACGGGAGAAAGTCCCTCTACAAGTCTAGTGCGCACATAGGGATGTTACCCATGGGCTAGTACCCTAAAGTAACCACATTATCGGTTTGATCCGGCATGACGTCCAAGTATCAACTTTGGTTTGATTTTGCATTTAAATTCCAAGTTGTTAACTTTGTAAAATTACATCTCATTGTGTTATGTTGAAAATTCTATTGTCACTTGATAGCATGAATTAAATGGTATTGGATTGTAACTTGGTACAAAGATAAACCCATACATTCCCTACGAGTAAACTTGTTTACTCACCCCTAAGTTAATGGGTGTTTTGCAGGTAAAGAAGCTTTAGTGTGGGATGCACAGTATTCTTAGACTCACTATCACTAGAGTTCTTGAAGTATTTTTGATGACATAGAATATGCATATGTTAGCATATCTTATCCTACTTTTGCTTACTTTGATAAAATTTGTACTTATTGTCTAAGTTATGTAATGTGCACTTAAGTACACCTTTTGACACTCTTAGAATGTGGTTTTAATGAGGCCAAGGGCCAAAGACACTTACGTGAAATGTATGCTAACTTTGAACTTCATTGTTGCCTATAGAAGATATGTGGATTAATGCATTGAAGGGTTCTATTTTGCATATGACATGCCATGAGGCCATAGGCCATTGCAACACATCTATTTTATCACATTACATATGCTTGTATGCTCACTTTGGCAAACAACACCATCCTTGATGAAACAAAGACTCTAAGTAGCATTTTTAGGGAGTTTTACCCTATTCTGTTCTAGGGGCATTTTGGGTATTTCAAAATGCATTTTTTTTATTTTTTTTCTCGCGAATCACATAGAAGACTCAATTTTGAGGGGGGTTTCTTCTTTGTGTTTTTCCAGAAAATGCCATCTTGGCCCTCAAAAATCTTCTTTTTTTTTTTTTTTTTTTTTCCAAAAAATCATTGCCGCCAGGTTTTTGCCGACTTTAGTGCAAATATACTTGGTACTGTTCAACGACTTTTTTTGAAAAGCGTGACGACCGATCCGAAACTTCCGGAGGTTTTGTGGGTGTATTTTAAGATTGCATTTTCAATTTAGGCAATTTAAAAACCTTCTGAAGCCCCATATCCTTTCTTTGGGCAGTAGCTTGGAACGATTTTTGACCTCTAGACCTGATTTTCTTGAGGGCATTTTGGACATATTACATTGCATTTTTTTGGTTTCCGTCCTCAAATTGGGTAGAAAACTTGATTTTAGGGGGGGTTTCTTCTTTGAGTTTTTCCAGAAAAGTCCGTTTAGATGCACTCTCAGTTGCAGCAGTAGTGGGTTGACGGCACTGTAGCTATCACGGCCTTCGTCGGGCTGCCGCGACGTCGATTTTGTTTTTGACCTTTCTCCCTCATTCGGACTCCAAATCAAGTGAATTTTTTTTTTAAAATTGATTAATTTTTTATTGTCTATCCAACGGTGTGCTCGGTTGCACCCAGATATTTCTGGATAATCACCAGTTTACCCTTTTAGCTTTATTGCTCGTTTTTCTTTGTTTTGTCGTTTCTCCTTCGTCCAGAATCCGGATAATGAAATTCTTGAGTCCATCATCACTAGTTTTTCATTGTCTTCCCAGTGGTGTGCTCAATAGCACTTGAATCTATTTTTTTGCAAAATGACCATTTTGCCCCTAGGTTCCTTTGATTGATGTGTATGGTCTTAGCATTTCTAGCACAAGTGATGAGTTCTTTAGCAATGACTTCATGTGCAATTATATATGAATGAAGTGCATAGTCTATTGCTAATAGATATAGGAGCATATGAATAATGATATGATATGCATTGTCTTATAGAGATAAGCTTCAAATGGATTCATAAATACTTTGACATTGAATCCTAAACACTTACCATCCTATCTATCCTTTTCTTCAAGCTTTGTCCATGATCGTGTAGGCTTTCAGGTAGACTTGTTTCTTCCTTTCTTTGAGTTGCTTTCTTGCTCGTTGTAGTCCAAGCTATCTTTGGATGGACTTTGCATTTGCTTCTTTGCAACTTCATGTCTTCTTTGTATCCATTGCTTTCCTTGATATGATCTTGAATAATGGAATACTTGGAATGATCTTTCGTGCTTCATTGAGGTCATCTTTTGAATGTGAATAATCTATAACACTCAATGTAAACATTAGTCCTTAAACACCATTAATAGTTTGTTATCATCAAAACCTCTAGATTGTTATTGGATGAAATCCTTAAGGTCAACATGCCTGAATTGCAACCGTAGTAAAATATGGTACAGGAAAAAACTGGGTACGGGAAAAATAGATTCGGAAACGTACGAGCATAATTTAATTTTTTTGAAAAAATATGCTATAAAAATTCAGTTGAAAAAAATGAAAATGTAATAATTTGAATACAAATACGTACGTTTATAATACATTGTATGGATTAAAAATTCGGACCAAAAAAATTGGCTATATATGCACACATTATTTAGTAAAGAGACAAAGACAATAAAAGAAAATGTAAAATATTTTTTTGAAATTCCAATATAAATTATGATATACATACATATATATATATATATATATATATATATATATATATATTTATTTATTTATTTATTTGATTAAATTGAGATTATTGTAAGTTTGTATACACTAAATTAAAACATTAATCAGATGTTTAACAAGGCTAGATTTTTAAGTCCCAATTACTATTAAATTGTTAGTTTGACAATCGTTTTTGCTTCTTGTTTTGTGGCAGGTGGTGTACTATAACAAAGTAAAATACGACAATGCGTCCAATACTACTGCGTATGTTGCCGAAATTAGGCTCAAATCAAAAACAAAAGAATGCTCTTTTCGTAATGTTTTTGCCTATGAGCATACAATAATAATAATAATAATAATACGTAGGTGACTTTTTAAATTATCCATTTTATTTCTCAATCTTTTAACAATTTTTTTACTAAATATAATTTTTTGTTTTTATTCTTAAAACTAAGTTCTATGTTATCAAACAGTACAGGTACATAGGTGCCTTGCTAGTTTAGCGGTAGGGCGTGTATTGTTTGGGGCCTTTGACCCGTGTTCAAAACCCATCAATGTCATTTCCCCTCCTCCTTTAACATATAACTCCCTAACCTTACTAACCATTGTCAAGTCAAAAAATAAAATAAAATAAAATAAGTAATAGTACGAGTGCGCCCGTTCAGGGAGTTAGGTGTTCTACTAATTAGGTATAGTTGGTCGGGTGATTCACGATCCGACTCAAAAGTTTAAGCTATTAGGTGGGGCTAACACCCAACCCATATATACCTATTTCACTTCCCATCCAGGTTCAATGAAGGACAAACCTCTAACATTATCCACCACTAAACTTAAAATGTCCTTATTACGGTTCGGACCACCCTGTCTATAACAGGCCGGGTGCTTCACGATCCGACCAAAAAACTTATATTGCGTTTGGTGTGCATGAATGAAATGGAATGGAAGTGGGAATGGAAATGGAATGGAATGACTATTCTCATTCTATTGTTTGGTTGTAAATATGAAATGTGTAGGAATAGAATGAAAATAACCATTCTAGTGTTTGGTTGGACCAATTTAAAATTTATAATGAAATAAATTTTAAATTGAATTTTTCAAAATATCCCTCTTAGTAACAAATAAATTAAATTAACAAAATGACACTCTCTAATAATTTTTTAAAAATAAATGGCGGCAGTGGTGGTGGTGGAGGGTGGTGACGATGGTGGTGGAGGTGAAAAGTGGTAGTGGTGGTGTTGGAAGGCGGTGGCGGTGGTGGAAGGCGGCAGTAGTGTTGGTGGAAGGCGGTGGCATTAGTGTGGTGGTGGAAGGAGATAGTGGCATTGGTGGTGGTGGTGAAAGCCAATGGAGGTGACTGTGGCGGTGGTGGAAGGCAGTGGAGGTAGCGATGGTGGAAGGCAGTGGCGGTGGTGATAGTGGTGGTGGAAGGTGGTGACGGTGGAGGTGGAAGGTGGTGACGGTGGAAGAAGAAGGTGGTGGTGGTAGTGGAAAGCGGTGGCAGTGGTGGAAGGCGTGGCGGTGGTGATGGTAGAAGGCAGTGGTGGTGGTGGTGGTGGTGATGGAAGGTGGTGGAAGGCGATGACGGTGGTGGTGGCGGTGGCGGTGATGATGGAAGGCGGTGGCGGTGGTAGGCGGCTGTTATGGTGTAAGGTGATAGTGGTGGCGGCATTGGAAGGAAGTGGCGATCGAAGGTAGTGGCAGTGGTAGAAGGTGGTAGTGGTGGTGAAAGGCGGTGGTAGTGGTAGAAGGTGGCGATGGTGGTAATCGTGGTGGAAGGCGGTGGTTATGGTGAAAGGCGATGGCAGTGGCATTGATGAAAGTTATGGCGGTAGTGGTGGTGGAAGGCGGTAGTGGTGGCGGTGGTGAAAGGAGATGGCGGTAGCGGTGGTGAAAGGAGATGGAGTTAGCAGTGGTGAAAGGCAGTTGCGGTGGCGGTGGCGGTGGCGGTTGCGACAAATGAAGGTTGTGTCAGTGGTGAAAAGCGGTGGACGATGGTGAAAGTCGGTGGCAGTGGTGGTGGCGGCAGCGGTGGTGGTGAAAGGCGGATGTGGTTGTGGTGGTTTTTGGACAAATAATATGAAAGTTTTTTGAAAAGTTAATTTTTTAAAAAAATTTGCTGGGAATGAAATAACTATTCCATATATTTAGTTGTGAAATGGTCATTCCTATTATAAATTGCATATCAAACAAATGAATAATTAAAATATATATTTTATTTTATTCTATTTTATTCCTACACACCAAACAAATGAATAATTAAAATATACATTTTATTTTATTATATTTCATTCCTACACATCTAACACAACATTAACATATTAAGTGAAACTATCATCTAAATCATATATATATATATATATATACTCATTTCACTTGCCATCCTAATTTCGTAATAGACAAACCTCCTCTTGGTAATGCACATCATGATTGCTTTGTTGAATAGCGGAATTTCGCTCCCAAAAGCAGGGGAGCTGGCTTCGTCCCATCACAACTTCTGGTCCATAATCTTTAATCATAGGTGCATGGGAAGAATCTAGCCTTATTTCCCGTCTCCATTCTGAATTTACGTTTGAAGCCCCAGTCGACTTCTATTGGTTCAGTTTACATTCATTTGTCAAAAACTAGTAGAATATTAGAATTTTTATATATATATATAAAAATGATTGCTCTGTCAAGTAAAATATTAGCACAGTTGAGAGGCCCAAGTAGCGCCAGCCCATCTGATGCACAAGTGTGGACCCAAAGCCACATGATGCATTATTATTTGCTCTCTTTTAATCTGTTTGTTTAGTGCAATTCTCTTGTTGTGCCACGTTAGAAACAACTCAACAAGGATAATTACACTTTCACGTTTTTTTTTGAAATTTGCTAGACGAAAGTTAGATGATTTTTCAATAATAACACCCCTATCAAATTTTTTTGGGTCCAAACAAAATCTAAAAGTAGGTGAAATGTTTAATTCACCCTTTAATATCTTATTAATTATTAAATATAAAATATTTTAAAAATTAAATAACTAAAATACCCTTATACAATATTAATATTCGTTCTTTACTTCTAATTTTTCTGACCTTTCTTCCCCAAAAATCAACCATCGAGATCCCACTAATTCTTCCACGTCTTGAAATCGGGAAAGCCGTGATGAAGTTTCCAACAATAGAGGTCCGACAAAAGGCTTTTGTGACTATAAATCAATATGACGATTGGTTTTCGATGGTGGTTCATATGTCATACCAAGACTTACTTCTTTTTATTTTTTTATTTTTTTTATTTGTGGTTTAAATATTCACAAATTCTAATTGGTGAAAGTCTGCAAAACCAAAATAAGATACATTTGTGACTAACAAATTCAGCATTTGAGATGCGATTATCATTCTAATCACTTCTTTAAGAGTTTAATTAAACTAACTCTTTCAAAATAGAATGATGAAATTCAAGATTGGTTTGAGTGCTAAACCATTTAGATTGGGTGCCTCTTGAAATATCATGTCTTAGGTTTGATTTCTCTTGAATACACGAGTTAAAGAAATTTTGTTTAGTTGTGCACGTGACATAAAGAAGCGTAAGGAATTAGGCAGACGCGTGAATTAACACACTTCATATCTTGCACTTGAAATTTCTACTATTGGGAATGGATTCAGTTCTAATATATGAGGCCCCACAAACCATAGTTAGTAATATTATAGGAGTGCAACTTGGGTTGGACAACTGAACCTAATTCGAGCCCAACTTGATTTTTACGAGTTTGAATAATTATTTTTATAATTAGAATTAGGTTTGAGTTGAAAAATCTTAATCCAAACTTAATTAGGGGTGGACTTTGATTGAGGTGCTAGCAACCCGAGTAAATCCGTACATGAATTCTAATATTATTTATATATATTTTTCTAACTTTAAATGCATTATATATACTCAAATTATAATCATCTTTTTCTTTTCAACTTCTTTTATTAAATCTTAATTTATTGTATATTAACATTTAGGAGAATTAATTTTATATGCATTTGTTAGTAATTTATTAAAAAAATTGCAAAAAGTTTTTAAAACATTTTTTTTTTTTTTTAAGAGTAATTTAATCAAATTGGCCATATGGAACCCAACTTTCTAACCAGAAATCTAAACCCAAGTTTAAAACTAGAAGAATGGGTTGGATTTGGGTTAAGTAATTAAGGTTGAAGGTTGGGTAAGGATTGTGCTTGGGTTAAACATTTTATATGTCGGGTTGGACTCAAGTTATACTTCAATCTGCCCGAATTGCAGCCCTAGTAAAATATTGTACAGGAAAAAACGGGGTATGGGAAAAATAGATTTGGAAACGTACTAGCATAATTTAATTCTTTTGAAGAAATATGTTATAAAAATTCGTTGAAAAAATGAAAACGTAATAATTCGAATATAAATACGTACATATATAATACATTGTATGTATTAAAAATTCGGAACCAAAAAGTTCGGCCATACATGCACACATTATTTAGTAAAGAATCAAAGACATTAAAAGAAAATGTAAAAGTATTTTTATGAAATGCCAATATAAATTATGATATATATATATATATATATATATATATATATATATATATATATATGTTTTTATTTGATTAAAGAAAAATGATAGGTCTTCCGACGTTAATTGTCGACTCTTTTTCCGAATATAACGTGGTTGGATTCCATTGGAACTTTTAAAAAAATTCCCGTAAACATCTCTTTCTCTTCGACTCATTCCTAACCACGTTATATTCGGAGGAGTAGTTGGCAATTGAAGTCGGAAGATCTATAACTTTTCTTGATTAAATTGAGATTATTGTAAGCTTGTATATACTAAATTAAAACATTAATCAGATTTTTAACTAAGGCTAGATTTTTAAAACCTAATTACTATTAAATTGTTAGTTTGACAAGCGTTTTTGCTTCATATTTTGTGTTAGGGGGTGTACTGTAACGAAGTAAAATACGATAATACATTGAATACTACTGTGTATGTTGCCGAAATAAGGCTCAAACCAAAAACAAAAGAATGGTGTTTCTTAAGGTTTTTGCCAATGAACAGTACCCCAGAAAAAATAAAAATGTAGGTGACTTTTTAAAAATTAGCCATTTTATTTCTCAATCTTTTAACATTTTTTTTTACTAAATATAATTTTATGTTTTTATTCTTAAAAATAAATTCTATGTTACTCCATATCAAATACGGGTACACAGGTGCCGTGCTAGTCCAGCGGTAAGACGTGTATTGTTTGGGGCCTTTGCCCATGTTCAAAATCTATCAACACCATTTTCCTTCCTCCCTTCACATCTAACTCCCTAACCCCATTAACCATGGCCAAGTCAAAAAATAAAAAAATTAAATAGTACGGGTACACCCGTTTAGGAAGTTATTTACTATCCGACTAAAAAAATTAAGATATTAGGTAAGGTTAACACCTAATCTATATATACCCATTTTACTTCCTATCTAGGTTTAATGTAGGAAACATTCTCCACCACCCAAACTTGTAATGTCCTCGTTACGATTTAAGCTATCTTGTCTATCCAGGTGAGGTTTGACATTGGATTAAGAACTGAATCTGATTGTGATATTAACTATAATGGTCCGGGTACTTCACAATCTGATAGAACAATTTAAAATATTAGATGAAGCTGTCACCCAACTCATATATACCCATTTCGCATGCAATCTAATCTCATATGAGACAACCCTCCAACATTGGACGACTGGGTAATGCACATCCTGATGTTTTGTTGAATAGCGGAATTCGCATCCCAAAAACAAGGGAGCTGGCTCCGTCCCAGCACAACTTATGGTCCATAATCTTTAATCTTTATACCGCTAGGTGCATGGGAAGTATCTAGCCTTATTTCCCGTCTAATTCTAAATTTACTTTTGAAGCTCCAGTCGATTTCTATTGGTTCAGTTTACATTCATTAATCAAAAACGGTTAGAATATTAGAATTTTAAAAAAAAAATTTTGATTGAATATTACCCCACATGAGTGGACAAAATTAGCATATCTATGGGCAAGAGTGGACCAAAGTCTTACGATGCATTATGATTTGCTCTCTTTTAATGCTTGTTTGTTGCAATTCACTATTTTGGCGTAGCCACATTAAAAATAGGTTTAATTACACTCACAAGTTTGCCCACAGCTAAATGAAAGTTAGAGGACAGTCAGATTTTGGATCCAGCTAAACGTATGTGAAATGTCTAATTCATCCTTTAATATTTTACTAATTGTTAATATAAAATATCAAAAAGTTAAATGACCGAAATACCCCTATACAATATTAATATTCATTCTTTACTTTTAATTTTCCTGACCTTTCTTCCCCAAAAGTCAAAACCATCGAGATCCCACTGATTCTTCCACATCTTGATACCTGGGAAAGCTGCGATGAAGATTCCGACAACGAAGATCCGACAAAAAGGCTCGACGACGAATCAACATGACGATTGGTTTTCGACAGTGGTTGTTGGTGACGACAACCAAGGACGGAGCTAGAATCTTGAGGTTAGGGGGCCAAAATTATAAGTAACATTACCTAACTAGAACTTTTGGAAATATATATATTACGTTGGCAAAAATATTTTATTATTTATTATATTCATACAAAAATATATCTATCTAAACTTTTGCCAATTTATTTAAATAAATAAAACTAGTTATTTAAAGAAACTTTTTATCAAACTTTCTGAACAAACACAAATAAGATTTACGCCAAAATTATAAAAAATTTTAATTAAACAATTAGATTTTAATTTATAAAAAAATAAGAATTTAATATAATACTTACACAAATTAATAATCATTACACAATAAACCAATAAAAAATAAGCAACAATAAATCAATTTTGACTAACTTAAATCAAAGAATATTGTCAAGTAAAAAGAAAAAAAAAAGTGATAAATAAATATTGTTACGTTTTTAGAAACTTATTTGAGATGCAAAACAAAACTATACTATTGAAAAAGGTAGTGATGTATGAGAGTGAATTTTAGGATAATAAGGTTATGGAAAGAATTGTACTTGAGTTGGAAGAATTTTAAGATAGTGATCACGTTATGGAAAGAACGGTGTTTGAGTTGAAATTTTAATATAGCCATATAAATTTTTATGTGAGTCAGTTTTTATCGGGGTTTTATAGTTATCAATTAAATCAATTTCTTGTAGATTATATATAAACTATCTTTTGTTAAATGCTAATTAAAGAAAGATTTTTTTTTTTTTTTTTTCTTAGGAGGGCCAAGTATAGATTTTATACCATACATGCTATAATATTTGTATTTTTACTTATACTAAAAAAAAATTCCAAAAATTAGGGGGGCCATGGCCACCCTAGCCCCTGATGACAACAGCAAGGCGTGATTCCAATGATGACGACAGCAGATTCCGATGAAGACACAATAGTGAAGACACTCCGAGGATGGCGACGAAAGCTTAAGAAGATTCGGGCGACGGTTGTGGTAGATTTTGGCGATTTCATTTGCTATTATTTACTCCGCTTTGTGATCTGAATTAGGGTTTGGAGCAAACTCAGAGAAATGGGTGATGGTGATGCAACCGTGAAATTGGGGACTCTGTATTCAAAGCCTAATTATTGCTTCAATTTGGAGCCTAACGTCTCTATTTTGTCATCGGTCAGCACAAAGAAAGTCGTCGTTTGCCAAGTGCACAGTTCATTAAGAACCATTACAAGAACTATCTCCAAGGCTTGTTAGACCGTAAGGAAAGGTTTTTTTATTTTTTATTATTTATTTTATTATTAGTATTTTTTTTCTCTCTCTATACATGTATATATGCATGCGCAAAGAACCAAAAAAAAAAAAAAAACTTTCAGCTATCCCTTCAATTAAGGCAATTTGGTTTGCAATTTGGGTCCTTGTTTGCAGATGAAAACACACACACATATATATGAGTATGATAAGCGTTGAAAAGTGCGCACTTAAACCTCTTAAGCTTGAATATTCTAAAACATTTATCTATCTTATTTTCCCGTTTTAGTCTAATTTCATGTTATTTCCCTTTTCAGGCACTTATCCCCAAAATAAGTTAATTCAACTGAATTAAAGCATTTAAAGAAGCAATCTCAAGCCTAGTAGAAGAAAGGAGCAAAGTGAGAGCAAAGTGGTGAAGAAGTCTTCTTTGATCGATCGAACTGAGCCATGATCGATCGCACTCCGATCGTTCCAACCATGCCATGATGGATCGAACCCCTTGTCCTTATCCTCAGGAAAATTTCCTATTCGTTCGATCCAACCTTTCCTTTGATCGATCAAACCTTTTGATCTTATCTTCACCTACCACTTTTGTCCTTTTCTCATAAATATCTCAGCCCTTGTCCTTATCCAAATAAATATGCCGCCTTACTTTGATCGATCATAGCAACCATGTGATCGATCGAACTGCCTCAAATTGCGTGCAAAATAGATTTCAAGCTGAATTGAAGGTGTGCTTGCGGTGCAATTATTTGGAGGTCCTAGTGCATGAGGTCTGACCATTGGGTGTGACATTTGAGCTACTTATATAAGGAATTTGGCTAATTTTAGCAAAGAGGTTGGTTAGTTAGAAAGGGAATTGGCTAGAGATTAGAGAGAGAAACATACAATTTGGGAGAGTTCTTCTACTCATCTAGGGTTTCTACTAAGAACACAAGAAGAGAAGGATGAACTCTACCATGGAGATAGCCCTTGAGGGTTGTATGACAATATCAATGAGTGGCTAAACCATTCTCTTGGGGCTAGAGATTGCCCTAAGCATGCCTCCTAGACTTTGATGTTTTGTAATTAATGGGGATTTGTGTTGTAATTCTTGTCTTGACATTATATATATATATATAAATCTTGTTTCTACAGGATTTGTGTAATTTAATACTTCCAATTGATCATTTAATTCTATCCATATGTCTATGTATGCTAGAATGGATGTTCATGTGTTTATCTCTAGATTTTGTGACATTGATGTATGTCTGTGTGTGTTGATATTATGAATCTAGTGATGGTCAATGTATAGTGCTTAAATGGATTACTCTTGTGGTTTATTTGATGGTTCATACTTATTTTTTAATGAATTGTGCCACCTCTTTAGTTTAATTAGTTTAATTTTCATATCACTAACTTAGTTGTAGTGTAATTGCCTTACTTTCTTAGATAGGTAGACAATCCATTCTTTTTGTTTGATGTCTATGCTTATGAATGCAAGTGGCATATTTCTCTATTTTGTTAAGTGTGCATTAATTGTGGGCTTATGGAAGGATTAATGGCTTAATTTGATATGTTGTGCTATTCATTAGATTGACTAGACAATGTATACTTACTTAGCCATCTATAATAATATTTCAATTAATGGCACATACTTTCATTTACAACACACAATCCCCCTAATCTATCAAATATTGAATGTCTAGAAAGGTAATACTTAGTGGTGAACTCTATGACCCAAGACTCCTCTCTCATATTCTTTACACCTCATTTGTTTTAGTTGTTTTACATTACATTTATTTAGTTTAAATTGTAGTATACTTCAACCAACAAACCCTTTTTTGATCATTCGACCTACTAATCCAGCATTGATTCCAAAGCACCGTTCATTTCCCTTGGGACGATCCCTACTTACTCTAGTTACGTTAATAGTTAGTAGTGGTAATGACATTCTATAAATTTAAACTTGGCCACATTACACACTTTTATGCAACTCGGTCCAAGCGACAACAAGTTTTAGCGCCGTTGTCGAGGATTGGCGACGCGTATTTTGGAACCAATTAAGAATTAGTACTCTTTTGATTTTGTCTTTATTTTTATTTTATTCTAGTTACTTATTGTGTTTGTTCTTGATTGGTTAGGTGTATTGAGCCAAGAGAAGTGAAACAAAATGATTCTAAGTAAAGAAGCAAGCTAAGCTAAGCAAAAGCATAAAAAGCTAAAAATATAAATAAAAAATAAAAAATAAAAAAAATAAAAAAATAAAAAAAAATTTGCAAAGCAAAGTAAGGCAAAGAAAAATTGAAAATAAAT
The DNA here is from genome assembly GCF_030987335.1 of Cornus florida. Taxonomy (NCBI): domain Eukaryota; kingdom Viridiplantae; phylum Streptophyta; class Magnoliopsida; order Cornales; family Cornaceae; genus Cornus; species Cornus florida. The sequence continues at coordinate 24,401,456 of NW_026775581.1, forward strand.
TTGAAGTTACTTAAGGACTCCTCATGAGCTTTTCTAACTCTCTTTTTAGTTAAATCGTAAGCCCGTGTAGAGACAAGTTTTAATTTCCTAGATAAATCGTGAGCCCTTGAGGAGGCAATTTATTTTTCTTGCATAGTGTTGAAAGTATGGGAGTATGGGAACAATGTATGTGGAGGTTTGTTAATTGACTTGTTGCGGAGAAGAAGTGATTGTTACTTGCTTGTTGCTAGTTGTTGTTTGTTTTGATTGTGCATGTATGGTCAAAGGTCATTGAATCCTACTCTTATCCCATTGAATTTTCATCTTGAATCGATTGTTCGTAATCCTAAGGGAAGGGATAATTCTAGTGACTCCATTTCATCAATGGAGGAACATAATGAGGACCATGTTGAGTACCTTGGTCACATCGACCAACAAGGTATTCTTCACCTTAATGTGTATCATGATAACATCTAAGTACCATTAGGCATGTCTAGACCCTTCATTTCACAACAACAAAGCCAAGTTCCATTTGGAATGCCTCAGCCAATTTTTGTTCTACCTCCATCTTCCATAGTTTAAGTAAATTATGGTGCTCGTGTAGAGCCACCAATTGTGAATCATTCTCTTGATTTAAGAGATCATTATGTGCTAAATGAGTATAATGTACCAACATGCATTTTATTACCTCCATTTAGAGCACACTATTATGAGATTAAACCACAAACAATTCAAATGCTTCCCAATTACCATGGGCTACCAAGTGAAGAACCTTATAAACATTTGGATGAGTTTCTTGAAGTGTGTTCCACCGTGAAATACACAGACATGCCGAAGAGGTTTTGAGGTTAAAACTCTTCCTTTTTAACCATAAAGATAAAACAAAATACTGGTTTAATAATTTAAGGCCTTTTTCGATAACTTCTTGGGCAGAGATTCAACAACAGTTCTTGAAAAAATACTATCCGGTGTCAAAGACCAATTCAATGATAACTTTAATTTGTAAATTCTCACAAGGGGACGGAGAATTATTTCATGAGGCATGGGAGTGATTGAACAATTTGCTTAGGAAGTATCCACACCATGACATCCCTAAATAACAATTGGTTCAATTCTTCTTTAAAAGTTTGTCGGACAATTATAAAGGAATGGTTGATGCTTTTATTTGTGGTTCTTATCTTAATAGGAATGAAGATGATGTGTGGTGTTTATATGAGAGCATGAGTGAGAATTCAATGCATAGATCTTTGTCATCGAAAAATGGTAGAAATTTAGGTAGAAGGAAGAATGTAGGCTTATATCAAGTCGATAATTCTAATGCTATAGCCGCCGAAGTGAAATCATTATCTTAAAGGTTTGATCAATTTTTGATTAACCAAAATTCGGTGAATCAAGTGGCTTCCTCCCCTAATCATACCCATCGTCCATTTAATGAATCATGCATGACTTGTTCTAGTGTTTTACATTATACTTCCAATTATCCCCATGGACATGTGCAAAGTGAACACTATGAACAAGTGAATGCCGCTTTTGTTAACCAAGGGAATAATCCCTATGGCACTCACTATAATGCCGGGTGGAGGAACCATCCAAACTTCTCTTGGGAAAGTCAAGGGGAAGGCTCAAACCCTCCCCAAAGTGGTTTCCAAAACAAGTATGTTCTGCCCCTAATGCAAGGTCAAGGTTCTGAAGGTTATCGTTCATCTTACCAAGCACCAAATGGAAACCAATTTTCAAACTCTCACTTTCTACACCAATCTTCATATTCTCAAGGAAATTCAAGGAGTCCCGTATTTGAAGAAAAAGTTCTAACCGCTTTGGGTACCTTGGAGGCAAATACCCAATTGCTTCATTCTCATTCCCAATCGATTACAAAGCTAGAAACCCATGTCGGGCAAATAGCTAGTACCTTGAATGCAAAGGAAAAAGGAAAAATGTCTTAAAATCCACCACCCAAGCAACAATTTCTTGTGGAGACCAATTCCTCTTCCGAAGGTCATACACTTGAACATGTAAATACGGTGACCACTTTGAGAAGTGGAAGAGTTGTTGACAATAAAGTTGGTTTTCCCAATGAAGAGAGTGAACCGGTGCAATCCAAAGTTGACACCCGGCTCGCCTCACATCTTATTCTTCCTTCATTACATGTGAATGAATCCATTGTTGAAAATGTTTCAAAAAATGATTTTGAAAAAGTTTTTGAGCCTAAGGCTCCATTTCCGGATGCTTTGAAAGCATCCACCTCGCTTGAAAAGCAACAAAACAAAGCAAATGAAATCGTTGATGTGTTTAGGCAAGTGAAAATCAATCTTCCCCTTTTGGATGCAATTCGAAAAATTCCGGCCTATGCCAATTTTTTGAAAGATCTTTGCACACTTAAGAGGAAAAGTAAAAGCCAAGCACCAAGAAAAGTTGTCTTAATCGAGCAAGTAAGCTCAATTTTACAACACAACACCCTCCTAAAATTCAAAGATCTCGGTTCACCGACTACTTCATGCATTATTGATGATCATGTTATTAATCGGGCTCTTTTGGATTTAGGAATGAGTGTGAATCTTCTCCCTTATTCGGTTTATGTTCAATTAGGCTTAGGTGATTTGAAACCGACGTCGGTAGTATTGCAACTAGCCGACCGATCAATTAAGAAGCCCCAGGGTATCATCGAGGATGTCTTGATTAAAATTGATAAGTTCTTCTTCCCTATTGATTTCGTTGTCATTGACACGGAATAGGTTTCAAATCTTAAGAGCCAAATTCTCATTATCCTTGGCCGTCTTTTCTTGGCTACTGTAAATGCCAACATCAATTGTAGGACCGGGATAATGAATTCATTTGGCCACATGAAAATGAAGTTGATTTTAATCCAACCCCGAATTCCATGAACAAACATGAGGAGATATGTGTTGTTGAAAAATGTTTTGAAAATGACAAAAATGAGTCTTTGCTTGATGTTGAAGTTTTAAGGAGGGGATACGTACCTAGATCTTTCATCCGGGCTAAAAGAGCACAACGTCTTGCTAGAGACGTTAAAGACTTGTGCTTCATAGGGTTTTCTAACCCTATTCCTCCCCCATTTCTTTTTATTTATTTATTTCTTGCGTCGTTTAGATACAATCTGGGATCATTGATGTTGTTTAAGGCTTTGATAGGAAAGACATGCACTTTCATCTTCAAATTAGGCTTCTAGTGCCTGTTCGATCGATCACAAGAGCATATTCAATCGATCGAACCTCTCTACATCCATTCTCTGTAGGTTTTCAACTCTCTGTCCATCGTGCGAACATTTTGTTTGATCGTTCACAGCAACCTCCGATCGATCCAATGTTCCTGTGAACGATCGTACTTCCATATTTAGAAAAATTTTGGACCTCTGCATATTTCAAACTCTCTGTCCATCATGCGAAGTTTTCTGTAGGTTTTCAACTCTCTGTGCATCGTTCGAACTTTAGATCAATCGACACTTCGATTGATCATGATCCGATCATTCAAGATTCCTTATTTCTTACCGTTGACTTTGACTTTTCAAAAATTCAAATTTTAATAATTTTTTTTTTTCAATTTTAAATTTTCAAAAATTCAAAAAAAAAAAAAAAAAAATTCAAAAATATTTTGTCGTTTTGTGGGTTCGATCGATCTGAGACGCTTCATGAACGATTGAACTTTGATCGATCCATTGGACCTCGTGATCGATCGCACATGTCAGATTCAGTTTTTTAAAATAGACCCAAGGGGTCACTTGGATCGTTCACATCGAACGTTCTAAACCCCCTCTCTCCTTTTTACTGTTCCGCCCATCTTCCCCACCTCCGGTGAGCTTTCAGTGACCTTCAAACTCCAGATGTCGATCTCCTCTCTCTTCTCTCTCTCAGTCCACTTCTCTCCAACCTTTGGGTATATTAGTTTTTCATTTTTCTTTTCCATTTTTGATTATTTTGATGTTGGTTTTGCTCACATGATTTGATTCAATGCTTCCATGATTGATTTAGTTTCCATTTTTGAAATTGTAAGCATGTGTATATATGTGTATATATGTATATATATATTTTCTTTCCGAAGTTGAATCGGGGGTCTCGTGCCGTTTTAAGTGACCATATATGCTTTGTTTAGGTGTATAGGGAGTCACAGGCTTTGAAGTGACCATTGGGATTCACCCCGTGCCTTCCACGTCACGAACGGGTGACTTTTCATTTCTCAGCAAGTTTGATCGATCACACCAGTGCCTTGATCGATCGAGATCACGATCGATCCAATACATGTCATGATCGATCCAACATGGATTGATCACATTTTTCTATGATCGTTCGAACTTCACTGTTTTGCATATTGATGCTCCTGTACCTTCTTTTATGTCCATGCTATCATATTTATGCCCAATGCCTATGTTTTTCACATTAGTTGCATTCTTTACTTGTCATGTCTAGCATGTTTCACATTATTTGCTCATTCATTGTATATACTTCGCTACATTACCACGTTCATAGATAGGTTCATGCGTCTTATTCTGTGTTGTCTATCTTAATCTGACAAGCATGTTTCTATTTGTCGTGTTTTCATTTTTGTATCTTCTATATATCATTTTTTGTTACTGACTACAATTACAAGTGTGCTTCTTTTTGCAAGCCATGACTAGGTTCAAGACCACGACGAAACGGACTTATGACCGCCGAGTGAGGCCCAGGACTCAGGAGCCTGCTCCTTCTCAGCTGGAGCACCATGCTTCTTCTTCTGCAGGGGGTGAGCCCAAGCCACCTCCAGCACCTGCACCCGTGCCACCACCGGCCCAGCCTGCTATTGACCGATAGGAGGTCACTGAGAAGTTTGAGCGACTCTTAGTTTCTCATGAGCCCATATTTGATGAGAAGGATTTGTAGAGGCTGCCACGACCAAGTGGTAGTATGACGAGATCTACCATCGGCGCCTTTCTCCCATTTTGGCCCCTGTGACCAACCTAGTATACCTGAGGCTTGTTCGGCTATTCTACTAGAACCTCAGGCCAGCTCCGAGTAACTTAGCCAAGCTTCGGACTACCATACATGGGCATCTTATCCGCATTACTGTCGAGATAATAGCGACAGTTTCTTAGTGCCCCCATACATGTCCCCCAGGGATTGATTACCTAACTCTGCACAGGCCATCATATGTAGAGATGGCTACAGCTCTTCATGGCACCACCACTGCTTACGATACTTATGCCATCCGAACTTACATGCCAGATCGGATGTGGTTCTTTGATTCGGTTTTATACCAAAATGTTTAAATGTTTGGGCACAAGACCCAGCAGCGGGGAGATTATCTTGCAGCTTTATATGCCATTGATACAGGGCATTGGTTTTCAGTTCTTACACTTATCTAGAGTGTCATGATGAAGTTATATGATGAATATATCAGCAAGAGTGACCCGCAGCGGGCCAAGTTCCTCCCATATGCACAGTTGATTACACAGCTCCTCAGGGATCAACACTACCCATTCGATCCACAAGAGATCATTGAGACTGGAGCTTGCCATTTCTGATGCGCCGACTGGTCAAAGAGCTACAATGCTCTTTGCAGGAGCCTAGCAGAGGAGGCCGCCCAGGCAGCGGCGGATCTTGAGGCTGAGGAGAAGGAAGTAACAGCACTGGCGGGAGAGAGAGCTGACATGGATATTGACTTGGAGCAGGAGCCTCCACTGGGGTCACCACATCCTTCTCAGGAGCAGAGCCATCATTCCTAGAGCCAGGACGAGCATCACTCTTCTGATGCCTCCAGATTGTACCCTCGGAATAATCCAAGCGTTCTTGACACTCAGGCTCAGCCAGATAGCTTAGGGGAGTATATCCAGACATTACAGGATGCAGTCCTCTCCCTCCGAGCATATGTGACCACTCTCCGCACGGATGTCATGACAGTGCTGCAGGACATTTTTTGACATTTTTGGGGTTACACCCCGCTAGACCGTCTTCCTCTGCTTGACCTCTCTCTCTTTATCTCATTTATACTCGTGATTTTCAGACTGATAATTTGATATTATTATTCCATTTTTGCGGCCAGTCTGTTGGCCTGATTATTGTGATGTACATTATACTGTTTTTATTTTTTGATGTTATAGATGTTTTGATTTACATCGATATATCTATTGATGATTGACTCTATTATCAGGTGCATTACAGTGACTTCAGTGAGAGAGTGCTACCCACATTTTTCAGGACCGCCCTTATCTTTCTCTCTTTCTTTCATTTACTATCCCACTTGCACTTGCATACCCACTGTGCACTATTATTATCCCAATTGTTATTTGATGAGATTTTATTCCAGTGCCATCTTTTTCAGGACCACAGTTAATCCCCAATTTGGGGGGATCATACCACCCACTTTGGATACTTGTGTCCAGCCCATTCATCGCCATAGTTGCATTGGTATACTCTTTCCTTTTTCTTTTGTTCTCTTTGCACATTGAGGACATTGTGCCGTTTAAGTTTGGAGGTAATGTGTTTTCTTTGTATTTAATTCAAGATTTTGAGCATGAATTGTGTATTTAAGGGATTTTCTATTATTGGTCCATAGTTAGTTATGATTTTGATCTCTTGAGGACTATATTGCTTAGAATTTAAAAATTACTTGACTTGAGAGTCTAATACTCCTTGTATGCTTTGTGAATACCAGTTAGGAGTAAATTTTTCGAAAGATTGATATCTTGCTTGCATTTGTGGTCCACATTAGCTTGATTTTGTGATTGTTTTGAGATTCAATCTAGGATTCTACACTAGCATAGGTGCACACTAGCATTCATTTGTGAGTTATATGCTTCGTTGATTATTGATTTGGTTATATCCCAATTGAGCTAGTAGTACATTGAAAGCTTTCATTCTTGATAAAGATGGATAACAAACCCTTTTCACTAAGTAGCCGGGATTCTAGCCTCATCAAGCACTGAATTTCTCGCGCTAAAAGGTGAAGGGCCCAAACTCTAGGTTTTTTTAAAAAAAAAAACAAAGAAGTTGCAAAAGTAAATAAAAAAAGTGTGGACTTTTCCCAAAAGGTGAGAAGTGGAAAATGATTAGATGAAGGTTATTTTGATTTGTAGCCTAATCGATTTGAGCTTGTAAGTCCTTAGGGGTGTTTAAACAACTAATGCCGTAAAGCCGTCCGATTTGGGAGTCATTGACCTAACGTTCGACCTTATAGATCGTTAGAAAGCTTAGTAGATCAACACATTACACCATGCTTCCATCTTTGATCCACTAGGTTAATGAAAAAAAAAAAAAAAAAAAGGATTTGTGTGCTAGTTTGAGGCCGGATGTGATCATTTCTTTAGTTAGCTTAGATAGCAACATATTTGATGCTAATTCACTTAAAAAGGATTCTGGAGTTGTTTTGATTTGCATGATCATTGGCTTGATGTATGGAGGACCATATTTGCTTGCTTGATGTTGAAATTTTGGGAGATTGAATAGAAATGGTTGAAAATTTGCATACTTGAGGTAGTTTTCTCCCAATGCTTGTTTGGAATATTGGTGTCTCTTTAGTGAGAAAGAGCTTAATGTTTGTGGGTATCATTTTTGGAAACCCTTACGAGACTTCACTCGTCCACTAGGGGTAACCTAGGGGTTTAAAAGGTTTATTGCATACGCTAAATGCAATCGTGTTCCCTACGAAAGTGGCATTATCCTTTTATTGCTTTCTAGTTCATAGTTGTGTAGTTGTTGGTTTCTTATCTTTCTTTGTAGTTCATTGCTAGGGACTAGCAATATTTAAGTTTGGGGGTGTGATAAGCGTTGAAAAGTGCGCATTTAAACCCCTTAAGCTTGGATGTTCTAGGACCTTTATCTATCTTATTTTTCTATTTTAATCTAAGTTCATGTTATTTCCCTTTTCAGGCACTTATCCCCAAAATAAGTCAATTGAGCTGAATTAGAGCATTTAAAGAAGCAATCTCAAGCCTAGTAGAAGAAAGGAGCAAAGTGGGAGCAAAGTGGTGAAGAGGTCTTCTATGATCGATCGAATCGAGCCATGATCGATCGCACTTCGATCGTTCCAACTATGCCATGATGGATCGAACCCCTTGTCCTCATCCTCAGGAAAATTTCCTATTCGATAGATCTAACCTTTCCTTCAATCGACCGAACTTTTAATCTTATTCTCACCTACCACTTTTATCCTTTTTCCCATAAATATCTCAGCCCTTGTCTTTATTCAAATAAATGTGCCGCCTTACTTCGATCGATCATAGCAACCATGTGATCGATCGAACTACCTTAAATTACGTGCAAAATAGATTTCAAGCTGAATTGATGATGTGCTCGTGGTGCAATCATTTGGAGGTCCTAGTGCACGAGGTCTGACCATTGGGTGTGACATTTAAACTACCTATATAAGGAATTTGGCTAATTTTAGCAAAGAGGTTTGTTAGTTAGAGAGGGACTTGGCTAGAGATTAGAGAGAGAAACATACAATTTGGGAGAGTTCTTCCACTCATCTAGGGTTTCTGCCAAGAACACAAGAGGAGGAGGATGAACTCTACCATAGAGATAGCCCTTGAGGGTTGGATAACAACATCAATGAGTGGCTAAATCATTCTCTTGGGGCTAGAGATAGCCCTAAGCATGCCTCTTAGACTTTGATGTCTTGTAATTAATGGGGATTTGTATTGTAATTCTTATCTTGACATCTTATATATATATAAATCTTGTTTCTACATGATTTGTGTAGTTTAATACTTCCAATTGATCATTTAATTCTATCTATATGTCTATGTATGCTAGAATAGATGTTCATGTGTTTATTTCTAGATTTTGTGACATTTATGCATGTCTATGTATATTGATATTATGAATCTAGTGATGGTCAGACATGGTTCTTAAATGGATTACTCTTGTGGTATATTTGATAGTTCATACTTATTTCTTGATGGATTGTGCCACGTCCTTAGTTTAATTAGTTTAAGTAGTGTAATTGCCTTACTTTCTTAGATAGGTAGACAATCCATTCTTGTTGTTTGATGTTCCATGCTTATGAATACAAGTGGTATATTTCTCTAATTTGTTAAGTGTGCATTAATTGTGGGCTTATGGAAGGATTAATGGCTTAATTTGATATGATGTGCTATTCACTAGATTGACTAGACAATGTATGTTTACTTGACCATCCATACTAATATTTCAATTATTGGCACACACTTTCATTTACAATACACAATCCCCCTAATCCATCAAATATTGAATGTCTAGGAAGGTAATGCTTAGTGATGAACTCTATAACCCAAGACTCATCTCTCATATTCTTTACACCTCATTTGTTTTAGTTGTTTTACATTGCATTTATTTAGTTTAAATTGTAGTATAATTCAACCAACAAACCATCTTTTGATCATTCAGCTTACTAATCCAACATTGATTCTAAAGTACCGTTCATTTCCCTTGGGACGATCTTTACTTACTCTAGCTACATTAATAGTTAGTAGTGGTAGTGGCATTATATAAATTTAAACTTGGCCACATTACACATTTTTATGCAACTCAGTCCGAGCGACACCAGAGTACATAAGTGTGTCTATATACATTTGCATATATGGGTTTGTTATAGTTGATAGTGGTGGGTTCAATTAGGCTCTGCAATTGGTGTCACCTCAGATGATACGCTCAACAATCTGCTTAATGTCAAACACAGTCAGCAGCGGTGCCAGCAGTAGTGCCACGTCACCTGCAACGTCAGTTGTTAATCTTGTCTCCATCTTCATCATGGGTGAAAACCCATCTTCACCAAATCGCTTCCACCATGCTGCTTTTAAGATCTCATTTCCAAACTCAAGATGGTTTCATTCAATCCACCTTGATTTTGAGGGGGCTGTTTAAATATATTGTAGAATATATTATTACTATATTGTAAAATATATTCTAACCATATATACGTTTACCTTGTATAGGATTACCATATATATAATTACCATATACATATAGGGTTTACTTGTTTATCACACATAACCCCTCCTATATAAATCCCTCTTGTATAAATCTTATACAAATCAATACAATACAAAATTATATACTCTCTTTTATATTTCTAACACTATTTATGGGTTTTGCAATTTCTAGTTTGAAGCTTGAGGGATGATTTGGAAATGAAGTACTAAATCTACCTCTTATTGTTTTATATAGACAATATTACACACATGTATATATAAATAAATGTATAATTTGAATAAGAGCATCAATGGAGATGGAGACTCTCTCTCTCTCTCTAAATACCATCAATGGAGAGTCTCACGATATATATGCATATGTATATATCTATTTTGTGGTTATGGATGGTGAATATAGTGTGAGAGAGAGGGCATTAAAGTCTTTTTATGATATAAATATGGTTGTGCACAAGTCAAAGGGCATTTAGGTAGGGGAAGAGCCAGAAATACAAAGTTGGGGAGGGGGGGGGGGGGGTGTTTAAAAAATTTGTAACGGGAGAGGGGGGGGGGGGGGTGGTTTAAAAAAATTTGTAACAAATTTTGTTTAATGCATTTTAGACTTTTTTTATTTTTTATTTTTTGTTAACATGTCTATAAATGATATGTAAATTAAAAATGAAGAGAAGAACATATATGACAGTTGATAAATGAGGTTGTCAAATTAAAGTCTATATTTTTATTTTTAATTCATAACAAACAATATATATGTGTGTGTGTGTGTAGTGTGCGTTTGAGTATATGCATATAGTACTATATAATAATAAAACTGAATATTGTATGAAGGATATGAATTGAGTACTTATAAGTTATATTAAGATTGCAATAATAACCTTTCTCACAAAAAAAAAAAAAAAAAGAAAAGGATTTGTTAGACTTTGAGGAACACAAGCAATTTTTTTTTGCAAATCATCTTTAATAACCATAAATAAGTAACAAATATAAGTATTTTTTGAAACTTTGGGGGGTCAATTTTAATTTTTCTATAGTAAATTACCATTAATAATTATAAATATACACTATTAATAGAAGTTACAGAAAATTTTGAGGGGGCCAATTTAAAATTTTCTATACTAAATTACCTTAAATAAGTATAAATGTACACCATCAATAGAGGTTACAGGAAAATTTGGGAGGGCCATGGCCACCCCTGGCCCCTCCCTCCCTCCTTCTCTTTGTCCCTGCATTTAGGTCATTTTATCGTGTATTAGATGTGGCAGGTGATGATTTAGGAGTCTTTTATTAACTTTATGAAACTTGAGGGGGTGCCATTATTCAAAAAAGGACTAACTTTCATCTGGCTGTTTATAGGGTAAACCTCAAGGAGGGTGAGTGTAATTAACCCTTAAAAATAGAATGATTCATTACAAATTTCCAATTCATTTTATTGGATCATTCATTCATTCCAACATAAGAATGACAATTCCCCTTCTTGAAATGTGAAATGACCTTTTTTTTTTTTTTTTTTTTTTTTTTTTTTTTGACACCAACAAGGAAGCAATAATATAGAAGAAGGAAAAATACAATAAGTGAGAAGAGCATCCAACAACCACTTGGTCAGATGCTCCATTCTAAATGTCCACGAGCAGCTACAAGAGCCTTCTTGGGAGCTACAACATTTCCTCCCCGAGGAACCTAAGCCAGAGAGGCAACCAAACAGTCCTTAAGAAGAGAAATGACATCCTAAAAAATAATAAATAAAGCCTCCACAGAGGCTTGAAGTTGCATCACAGGCAAACAATCTCCCTCAATAATAACATTGTGGTAACCCCAGAGCTTAAGAATAGAAAGACTTTTCCGAAGAATCAGACCCTTAACAAGCTCCGGACTGGAGATAATAGACAAAAAGGCCGAAGCAACCTCGAGCGGAAAACCATGATGGTTTATAAGAATTAGACTTCCCCCACAAGTCTTCATGGAAGAATTAAAGGAGGTGTTAAAGTTAAGTTTGAAATAGCCCTCATAGGGAGCACTCCACCTCAAAGGTTGAAGGGCCATAGGGGGAGAAGAGAAAGAGAGCGGTGTACTTTGGCGAGAGATTTCCCAATATTCTTGGTAATCTAGAAAAGCCTTCAAAGCTGTGTCGAAAGGGTCCCATCTTTTCTTCTTGAAAATGAGGTCATTTATGCATTTCAACAAATGAACGCTCCCAAACTAAAGCTTTCCACCTGGTTTACGAAGAAACTCCAAATGTCAGATAGATCAACCCAACATTTTGGCCAAAAGGAGGGACATTGGCTACTAAAATCCAATCTAAGGGGACTTAATTTCCACACCAAGTAAGCAAAAGGGCAAGTAAATAGAAGGTGATCCACTGTCTCGACAGCTGAAACACACCAAGGACAATTAGAGATTTCCGAACTACCACGTAAAAATAATAGATGGTTCACTGGAATTCTATCATGGAGAGATTGCCAAAGAAATAATAAATTTTTTCTATAAGCTTTAATAGTCCACACTTTGCACCACATAGCCTTTTTGTAGGCCTCAAATCTATAACCCACCTCTGCACCAGAATGAGACTTCTTATGTAATATTGAAAGTGCAACTTGGTAAGCATTTTTAAGAGAGAAGTTCCCATCTTTAGAAGCATCCCAAACTTTTCGATCCACCCCTCCCGTAAAACTGATAGGAATTTAGAGAATCAAATCTCAATATCTTTTATTAAAATGCCGAGCAATCAGACTTGTATTCCACTTATGAGAGGAGTGGTTAATAAAGTCGGCAATTGACGAGAGATTTGTGTGTGAGCTTGAAGAAGTAACAAAAAAATTTGAGGGGTCAGGAAGCCAGTTATCCTGCGAACAATTAATCTTTAAGCCATCCCCAATACAACATTTCATTCCTTTTTTTATGACATTCTCAGCTGAGAGAATGCTCTTCCAAACCCATGAGGACCGGGGTTTATTAGGAGCATCTACAAAATTACAATGCTCGAAATGTTTCTTTTTGAAAGACTTGAAAAGCAAAGAATCATCACCCATTTCCATCCACCACGTCATCTTAGCAAGAAGAGCTAAATTAAAGGCTTCAACATTCTTGAAACCCAGACCCCCACTACCTTAGAATCATAAATTGAATCCCAACTAATCCACTTGATTTTGTGATATTTCTCTTCACCGTTCCACCGGAAGTTGAGAAACTTGCTAGATAAGTCTTTTACAATTATGCTTAGGAAGCTTAAGACATTGCATAGCATAAGTTGGCAAAGCGGAGAGCACCGCTTTCACTTCATTCCCTCTCATTCTATCTATAAAAAAAAAATGGCTCTTTTTGGTAATCTAATTTTTTAAGAGGATGACTTTGTATATTTTTTTAGTGAATTAATTAACAAATCTATCCATAGTGGGTCCATAGGGATGTAATTATTTACTTTTTATAAATTCAATGCAAGATGATTAAATTGGTAATGTTATTAAAAAAAAAAAATAGTACTTTTAACTTTTTAATTGAGACGTTTATTTTGGACTTTCAAAAATAGAAAAGTGGACATTTATTTATTTTTATTTATTTTTTTAGACGGAGACAATAATATCAGAGACCAAAAAACCCTTTGGCTTCATTTCAGACAAATCTACTACATTGGTCGTTCTCTTTGTACGATAACTTTGCTCTCTCTATATGACTTAGGTTCTCTCTCCCTCTCTTTTTAGCACTAACCTAAATCACTTTCTCTTCACATATATTGTGAATATATATATATCATATGTATGCATATAGACAGTTATCTCTAGGTCTGTTACACATATTCCCTCTCTAATTTGTGCTCTCTCTCTCTCTCTCGTGTACAACTCTCCATATATATATATGTGTGTGTGTACGCGCGCAGGGGTAGAGCCAGTGTATGTCGAGGGGGTACTTGCCCCTAGCCTGGCCTAGCCTGCCCATTAAAAATATATGGTAATTTTTTTTATATACATAAATATATGAAAATTTTAAGGTAATGTCCCCCTAAAATTATTAAATTCTAAAATTATCTATTAATTTTTAATTATTTTTTCTTTTACTCTTTAAATTCTTTCGAAAAAGTTAAATTTTCCTCCTTAAATAAAACTCTAATTTTTTTCCTTCTAAAATGGGTCATTTTTTTTTTTCTACTTTAAATTCTTCTCTTTTTCTGTTTCTGTTTCTTCTTTTCTCTGCCCACGTGTGTGGGGGGACAACCGACAAGTATATAACATGCATATTATATAAATTTAGTCATACTGCTCAGATTTAATATTTCATAAATCTATTTTTTTTTTCACCATTATAAATCTATTTTTTTTTTCACCATTATAAATCTATTAACATCTTGAATACTTAAATAATTATAATAAAAATGCAATATATGAAGATTATAAAATCATTTTACATGATATGCCATATCTACACTTTTTTTTTGGGTTAACTATCTACCCTTCTCTCTCCTTCCTCCAGGGGTGCAACTTAGGTTTGGTAACATGAACTCAGCCTGATTTTTCACAAGTTTGGACAATTATTTTTACAGTTAGGGTTGGGCTTGGGTCGAAAAATCTCAATCCGAATTTAATTAGGGTTGAGCTTGGGTTGAAGAGGTAACAACCCGAGCCAATTCGAACCCGAATTCTAATATTATTTTTATATATATTTTTACTTTTACATTATATATAATATTTAAACTATGATTAGTTTTTTTTTTTTCAACTTGTTTTTGTTAAATCTTAATTTATTGTATGTTAACATTTAAGATAATTAATTTTTTAAAAATTTGTTTGTAATTTATTAAAAATTTACAAAAAATCAATAAACTTTTTCTTTTTAAGAATAATTTAATCTAAAATTAATTCAAAATTATATTAAATTTTCGGTTTAAAGGTTAGTCATATGAGTAACCCCGAATTAAACTGAAGGTTTTTTTTTTTTGAAATCTAAACAAGAGTTACAAGTCCGAATTTAAAAGTAGAAGAATGAATTAGATTTAAATTGAGTAGTTAAGACTGAAAATAAGATTAAGATTGGATTTGAATTTAACATTTCAGGTGATAAATTGTATTCAAATTATACATAAAATTCGTTAAACCCGTGAAATTGCAGCCCTTCTTCGCTTCTGTTTACTTTTAGAGGGATGGTACAGGTGGACTTTAAGGTCTGCTCGTCACATCCCTATTTTTTATTACTCCGACGAGGCATGACACAAGCGTAGGACCGCCCAATATGAATGGCTGGACTTGTTGAGTATGTTAGTCGACAGAACATTTCCGAAATGAACACTACTCCTCCACTAATTGTGGATGCACACTTAATGAGTTACGCAGACTCACCCATCATTTTTCTAAGAAAAACCAAAAAAAAAAAACCAACCATGTCTCTTTACCAATTTACCCTTTAAACTAACTAAAAATGAAACGAAACATCTATAAACAAATCAAAAGATCCATGTCAAAAATTTACCACCCATGTCAAAAACGATTAGAATTGCTTTACAAATGTCAAAAGACTCCAATCATTTGGACTCTCTAACCAAAACATTCTTAATACTGATATTTCTAGAGCGAGAGAATGCAAACTTGAGTAGAATTGAAGCGCGAGAGAAGACAAACAATGGAGAGCAGTATATGGATAGCTACGGTAGCGAGCATTTGGATCCAGTGCAGCAGCGGCGCATCGTACGCCTTCGGCATCTACTCCTCCGTCCTCAAATCATCCCAAGGATACGACCAGTCCACGCTCGACACTGTCTCCGTCTTCAAGGACATCGGAGCCAACGTCGGCGTCCTCTCCGGTCTACTCTACACCGCCGTCTCCGCTCCCCGCAGCCGACGCCGCTCTCCCATCTCCGTTGGGCCCTGGCTGGTCCACGTGGCGGGGGCGATCCAGTGCTTCGCGGGCTACTTCTTTATATGGCTTGCGGTGATCGGAGCCGTCCACACGCCTCCGGTGTCCGTCATGTGCATCTTCATGCTGATTGCGGCCCACGCTCAGACGTTCTTCAACACCGCCAATGTCGTCACCGCCGTCCGGAACTTCCCTGATTACGGTGGCACCATTGTCGGCATCATGAAGGTATGTATGCACTCTGTTTCATTTTAATTTAATTTCTATCAGAGCGGTTGGTTTCTTCATTTTGTTTCCTAGTTATTATTATTTCATATATATTTTTTAATGAAAATCTCAGTTTATTTCGATAATATTTATTGGGTTATCTAAAAATTGGGTAAAAAAAAAAAAAATCTGCTTTTTGAAATTTTTTGGGGAAAATAAAATGTTTTCAGTTTTTAGAGTTCTTGAATTTCCTTTTGTTTGAACAGAGGACGGTTCATCCTGCTGAAGGGTGACAGCTTTCCAACCTTGAAGTTCACTTTGGATTTTATCATATGATAAAACTGACGATATATCAACCAAGGGTTTGTCCTAGTTAGAAAAGAGTCGTCATGGTGCCTCACAAAGCATCAGGGAGACATAGTCCGAATTTTATCCAATTTGTGAATTAGTAGGTCAAATCAATGCCAATTGAACCCTTAATGCTCACTTTTATAGAAGTTCTTGAAACTTTTTGCTATTTGTTATAGAGTAAAAAAAAAAAAGTTAGCTAGCCTAATGCACGAGGCTCTAGCCATTCCAGAATTTGGGAATGGTCAAATTTTGCATCGCATCTGCAAGTGGAGAGACTATTTCCATTTCCAACCTAGAGTTTGCCTCCAAGCGGAGAGGCTGTTTTTATTTCCACACCAGCTTGATTGATTGATATAAAGTGTTGGACCTAAATAGAGTACATGATTATGCATTTTTAATTATTATTAATGCTCTGCCCAAAAATGTGATTGAGAGCCTCAAGCTCCTTATCTAAATGGTAGCAAATGTGGATGGTGGTTGAAAGAAAATGGAGAAGGGATGAGAGATGGACAACTTTATTTATTTATTTTAGTACCATGACACAGCTTTGGAGCTAGAGTAGATGATAAAGAGGTATTGAGAGCAAAGTACTTATTGCCCTTTTCTCGGTTTCAAATATATTTGGCCAATTCTTTGTTAAGAATAGTGCTGTCAAAAGTAAATACTAGGCACATAAGCACTTTGATAGGGGATGTGAAGTATTGAAGTTCTTGCCTAATTCTACTTGCCAATTTTTTTATTTTTATTTTTAAAAAGGTCATTATTGCATAGGTGGGACACAACACTACATAATGCACAAAAAGGTCATTACCTCATTATCCCAACTACACAAGGTCATTTGAAAGTACTTTTTCGTTTTCCCAGTTATGATCTTGTCCCTTTATTTATTTATTTTTTTCAGTCAGTCTCAGCTTACTTTTTACCTTCTTTGGTTAGGGCTTTCTTGGTCTGAGTGGAGCAGTACTAATACAAGTGTATCAGTCATTATTCAAGGGCAATCCTAGTATTTTCATACTTATGCTTGCGTTGTTGCCAACTCTTGTCTCCTTATTGTTCATGTGTTTGGTGAGAACCTATGAGATAAGAAGTTTACATGATAAGAAGCATCTGAATGGTTTGTCAGTGGTTGCTCTGGTTGTTGCCGCATATCTCATGATCTTAATAATCTTGGAAAATGTCTTCACATTGCCGTTTTGGGTGCGCGTTCTTACATTTGTAGTGCTTCTGCTTCTGCTTGTTTCACCTCTTAGAATTGCAATTCAAGCCCAAAGAGAGGACTCATGGAGACTTTCACAAACCTTGTCCACTGAGAGGAGCCCATTAATAGATGACCCTGAGTCAACGGAGTCCAAGAAGTTTTCTGAAGCAGAGGTTCCAACACATTATCATGACAGGCCTGCTGATTCTTCTCACGAGAAGGCCACATCCAGTGATACCATGCTGCAAATTGGAGGTGAAATGACTCTCTTACAAGCCATGTCGACCATTAATTTCTGGTTGTTGTTTGTCGCTATGGTGTGTGGAATGGGCTCTGGATTGGCCACAATAAACAACATTAGTCAAATAGGAGAATCTCTCGGTTACAAAACCGTGGAGAAAAATACATTGGTTTCTTTATGGAGTATATGGAATTTTCTTGGTCGTTTTGGAGCTGGTTATTTATCGGATATTTTCCTGCACAAAAAGGGCTGGGCAAGGCCATTGTTGATGGCCATCACTCTTGCAACTATGACTGCTGGCCATATAGTTATTGCTTCTGGTTTTTCTGGCAATTTGTATGTTGGTTCAGTACTAGTGGGTGTTTGTTATGGTTCACAATGGTCATTGATGCCCACCATTACTTCCGAAATATTCGGTGTACTGCATATGGGTACTATTTTCAACACCATTGCCATAGGTAGTCCTGTTGGATCTTATATACTCTCTGTGAGAGTAATTGGTTATATTTATGACAAAGAAGCCTCAGGCAAAGGGAATTCATGCTACGGCACTCACTGTTTCATGTTATCTTTCTTTATCTTGGCATCTGTTAGTTTTTTCGGATTTTTAGTTGCCTTGATCTTGTTTTTCCGGACAAGAAGGTTCTATACGATGGTAGTGCTTGAACGCATACGACATTCTGCAGGACACTCTGAAGGAAATACATGACTTGTTTGTCCAAGGCAAAAACTGAGGCAAAGCTCATTTTCTGGCTGTAAGCAATCTCTATTGTCATACATAAAAAATAATAATAAAAAGATTCTTTTGTTTGATTGTAAATGAGTTATGGATTTTCTGAGAATTTGTATGTTGGATCAGTACCATTGGGTGTTTGTTATGGTCCACAGTGGTCATTGATGCCCACCATTACTCATTGCCATAGTTAGTCTTGTTGGATCTTATATATATACTCTCTGTAGAGTAATTGGTTTTATATATGACAAAGAAGCTGCAGGGGAAGGGAATTCATGCTATGGCACTCACTCACTCATGTTATCCTTCTTAATCTTGACCTCTCGTAGTTTTTCAGATTTCTGGTTGCTTTGATTTTGTTTTTCCGGACAAGAAGGTTCTATACGCTACTAGTGCTTGAACGTGGATGCCATTCTGCAAGACAGTGTGAAGGAAATATGTGACTTGTTTGTGTGAGGCAAAAGCTGAGGCAAAGCTCATCTTCTGGTTGTAAGCAATGAAATCTTTCTTTATCTTGGCATCTGTTAGTTTTTTTTCGGATTTCTAGTTGCCTTGATTTGTTTTTCCGGACAAGAAGGTTCATTATACGCTGGTAGTGTTTGAACACAAACGGCATTCTGCAAGACCGTGTGAAGGAAATGTGTGAATTGTGCAAGTCAAAAGCTGAGGCAAAGCTCCTTTTCTGGTTGTAAGCAATCTCTATTGTTATACATAATAAATACAAAATTCTTTTGTTTGATTGTAAATGAGTGATGACTTCCTATAGTTCTTTTAGGAAGTGAAAATATATGTCATATAGTTTTTATCATTTTACCATAAATACAATTCATCCTCTCTTCCTGCAGACTGGTATGCATTGAATTCTGCAAATATTCTTCCTTAACTGTAGTAGAACTTGGTTAATCTGCATATTTTGAATCACTCAGATTTTTTGCAAAAAATTTCAAATCCGAAATCGAGATAGAAAAAGACACACAAGCACATGATTAAGTAGAAACAAGCCAACAACTAAATATATCAAATTCTTTTAGATACCATGAAATCTGCCATGTTTCCACAACTTGCATATAACAGAATTGAGTTTTGAGCACTATAGATGTGACGGCCTAAGTTTTTCAATCCGGTGCGTCAGTGATGAACCGAAAGTTGACTCGGTAATGGGCCCGAAATGCAGAAGCAAAAAGTAAAGGTCTCTAGGGATAGGAGTCACCCCTAAGACACCAATGTGACCTTCCATGATGTCACAGAACTTAAAGAGAGTAAAAGCGGAAACAAAGGTCAAAACGGACAAAATTTGTTAATCAAGGAGCAAAATGGTCAATTCACAATTAAAGAGAGAAACTTGACTCTAAACAAGTCAAACAAGGTGAATATAACCTAATCTAATCATTTCACAACATTCCAAGAGGTTCTAAGAACATTGGCTAAGAATCCCACAAAATGCCCTTTCCTGGTTTAAGTGAAAACTGACCCCACCTCGCTAAAATATGAATATTTCTCACTGTGTTTTGAATATGAGGATGTGATTGGTACATTGGAAAGCTGACTCAAAATCCTAGAGTTTAGGCTCAATAATCACCTCATTTGGATTAGAAACGAAGAAGTTATGGCCTTTTAAAGTTGGACCATCAGTGCCGAAACCTAACTGGAAGCTGTGTGCGAGTTCAAGCTATTTTGGTAGGCCGAAATAGAGTTTCGGTCGACCGAACTGGACAGAATGTTTTCTGAAAACATGTTTTTAAGTGTTGGTTGGTTCGGTAGACCGAATTGAAGCATCAGTCGACCGAAATAGGCCATTGGTCGACCGAAATAGGCACAAACAGTGAAACTGGCTACTGGAAATGGGTTTTTACTGTGCAATGAAGTTTCCAATTGTCATCGGTAGACCGAAATAGTGTTTCGGTCGACCGAAACACCTCGAAATGCTGCTGTAAGGCCTATTGTATGCCTAAGGTGTTAAAGTTCAACCCATACTTTGAATCCCCTCATGAATTGGTTCAAAATGAAAGTTTAAATATGATTTTCAATGAGATTTGAGTATGTGAATATGTCAACAAGCTTCATATGCATATTTGAATGTAAAACAACAGCTCCTAGCCTCATACATATTCATTACAAGATTTTCATACACCAAACCTCCAAAATTGGTAAAAGTACATTTTTATAGCATAAGTTGGTGCTAAATGGATATAAGTACTAATATAAACATGCTTGGCCCTTGGCCTCCATACATACATGCTTCTAATATCAAGAGTAAGTACTTGGGTATCATTACACATCAAGGTAGCTACATTAGCCTTAAAAAATACCATACATCTATGGTATGCAAAAATATAACTTCAAAAGTAAAGCATGCTAAACACTTGCATGTCAATATACAAAAATGTCCCAAATTGCTCATTGCCTCTAAGGATAATGAGCATCCAAGAACATAGTCTCTTTTACCTAAAAAACAATCCAAACCACTAGGATGAGTAATCAAGTTACTCGTAATAAGAAGCATATGCGTATACCCTAAAGTTTTAATATCATTGCAAGATCAAGATAGACGAATACAAGGGAGCATTCCACTTAACTTCTATGTTCAAGGTATTCTAAGGGATCATCTTAAGCTAACTTAAATATTTCTTAGCAACATATATCAATATCAATGTACTTGACAACATCAATTCGCTAATAACAAAAATCACAAGTTACAATTAAGCATTGGTTGTCAATTTTGAATTTAATGTGAAATCAATTAGTGGAATACGTGGACATCATGTCTCGGACTAAACCAAGATCAAAATGGTTATTCCGGACATTAACTCGCTGGGAAGACCACCCTAGTGCGCACTATCTTAATTTGGGAGAAATTATACCTCCCGCACTAGAGCCAAACTCTAGCCATATCACTTGTAACAATGTCTCAAGATAATCCAAAATCACAATCAAGTTTGAAACTCAACACTATAATTAAGGCATATAAACCACCTTCTATGCACAAGTGTTTTGAAACCACACAAACCATGTCTTAGGGTTCCAAGTCTAAAATGGCATACCAAATGACAAGTTCTCATCATGATATTTTGTACAACATAATACCACCAACCTATCAATTTAAAGCATACCTCAACAATAAGCTATATATACTAGATTTCAACATTATAGTATTAAGTTTCTAAAATAATCACAATTGTTATCAACAAGATCATAGAATTATCACCACCATAAATATAGCAATTCAAGTCAATAGGAATTGTATATAACATTAATAATTCTACTAGAGTTCTATATCACTATACATGTGAAAATGCTAGAATTTAGCATACTACTAAATTATATAATCTTTCTACACATGGTTTATACATATCATACATGCTTAAATCAATACACCCTGAGTCAAGAAATGAGGGTTTCCTATAATATGCAAAACTATCATATTAAAAGCATGTATACAATATATATTAAACCCCAAGGATTATAAAATTCTTAAAATATAAACATACTACCACCCCTACCTCAATCGAGAATTGAATCTCTATAATCCAAGCAACCAAACTTAAAATAGAAAACAAGTTTAGGGTTAATGAAGAGGAGAGAGGGGAAACTTTTGTGTTCCAAGGTTTTAAGTCTAGGGTGAATGGAAGGAGGCCTAAAATGAAGTCAAAGCTATTAACCAAGCTTTTCTCCAGTGGTGGCTAGGTTAGGGTTCTTAGAGAATAAATGAAAATGAAAGGGATAAAGTTAAAATGGTGAGTGGAAGGTCTAGAAATCCTCCACTCACTATGTGTTCTTACACTACCTCTCTCACACACACAATGCAAGACTTATTTTGGTGCCTACACTTGTCACAAATCAATGGCTCATTCCTAGGCTTAATCTTAAGCCTACACTTGTCAACTATCTAAGCTAACAAGTGCACCTATCCTAGGCCAACAAGTGGGTGAATCTCCACCTTCCAAATGTCAAGAGATCATGCTCCCAAGTCACTCCACCCCAATGCCAACAAGTGGCTCCATGAGAATGTGACACTTGTCACATTTTTCAAAAATTATGAAAAGGCCCTTTTTGAAAATATCTTCCAAAATAAATTATAAAATGGTCCCCAAGACAAAAAATAATTACTTTATGTAATTACACAAAAACCTCAAAAATAAAGAATATTTACAAGAAAGTATGCATCCATACCCTTTATGAAAAAGTAAGCAACTAGAATGTATTTTCTACAAAAGTAAAAATACAAATGTATGGAAATCAAATATCGCGGATGCATACAAAATCAGAATTAAATCCGAGCACAACAAGTGAGGTTATGCACGGAAAAATGATAAACGGGAAAAAGACAAAAAAAGAGAATTGCCGAAAAAGGAAAAAGGAAGAAAAAGACCGGGTCATTACAATTTACCCTCCTTAAAAGGATTTCGTCCCCGAAATCGAGTCGTACCTGAAAAAGAGAAGAAATGGGGATACCGAGAGTGAACCTCCTGTTTGAGCTCCCAGGTAGCCTCCTCAACGCCGTGATGTCTCCACAAGACCTTAACCAATGGAATGGTCTTGGTCTGCAAGACCTGCTCTTGTGAATCAAGAATCTGGACTGGACCCTCCTCGTAGGTCACATCCTCATCAACAACAACATCTGTCCACCGTAAAACATGTGATGGTTCCGGCTCGTACTTCCTCAACATAGAGACATGAAAGACATCGTGAACCTTATCCAAGTCTGGCGGCAATGCCAAACGATAAGCAACTTCACTGACGCACTCCAAAATCTGAAATGGTCCAATGAACCTAGGAGACAACTTACCCGTCTGTCGAAATCTCAGAAGTCCCTTCCGTGGAGAAATCTTGAGAAAGACGTGGTTCCCTACCTCAAAAGACAAGGATCTCCTCCTCTTGTCAGCATAACTCTTTTACCTGCTCTGTGCTGTAGCAAACCGCTGCCGAATCAACTTAATTTTCTCTGTATTCTCAAAGACTATATCGGGACCCAAGGCGACTGTATCACCTACCTCGGTCTAACAAACTGGAGATCTGCAAGGTCTACCATTCAATGCCTCAAAAGGTGCCATTCCAATACTGATCTAGTAATTGTTGTTGTAGGTAAACTCCACCAAAGGTAAGTAGTCTTCCCAACTACCCCCAAAATCCAAAATGCAAGCCCGTAACATATCTTCCAATATCTGAATGGTACGCTCCGACTGACCATCAGTCTGAGGATCGAATGCCGTGCTGAAATGAAGCCCCGTGTCAAGAGCCTCCTGAAAACTCTGCCAAAAGTGAGACGTGAACCTGGGATCCCTATCCGAAACAATGGATACTGGAAACCCGTGAAGCCTGACAATCTATCCCACGTACAGTCCACTAAGTTTCTCTGCGTCATCTGTCACTGCCATAGGCAAAAAGTGAGTCGTCTTAGTCAGTCTGTCAACAATGACCCAAACGGTATCATTCCCTACCTTGGATCTTGGAAGTCCGGTCATGAAATTCATAGCGATGTGCTCCCACTTCTACTCTACCATTGGTAGTGGTTGCAACAACCCTGCCGGTCTCTGATGCTCTGCCTTCACTTACTGATAAGTAAGGCATTTAGCCACGAATTGAGAAACATCCTGTTTCATGCCTTTCCACCAAAACTGTTTCCGCAAATTGTGATACATCTTCGTACCACCAGGATGAACTGCGAGTCGGGAATGGTGAAAATCCCAAAGAACAACGTCACGACAAGACAGAGGAACAACCATCTTCCTTCTGTACCTGAGACCATCATCTGAATGCAAGGTCCAACCCTCTACATTCTCGCCACCTGAAATTCGATCATGGATGGACTTCATTTCCCCATCCTTCTGCTGTGCCTCAATAACTTTGCTAACAAAAGCCAGTTGAGCCACAAGGCTGAACAAAATAGCCGGTGAAACATCCTCATACAACTGCAAACCAAGATCTGCGAGCTCTTCTAGCGTCTTCCATATGTGAATGGAAATGCTAGCAAGAGTACCCCGTGACTTCCTACTCAATGCATCGGCCACCACATTGGTCTTTCCTGGATGATACTATAACTCAAAGTCATAGTCCTCCATGAACTCAACCCATCGGCACTGTCTCAAGTTCAAATCCTTCTGAGAGAAGAGATACTTGAGACTCTTGTGATCGGAGAAAACCTCAAACTTCTCCCTGTACAAATAATGTCTCCACCCTTTCAGGGCAAAGATAACCGCTGCCAACTCCAAGTCATGTGTCAGATAGTTTAACTCATGAGTTTTCAACTATCGAGACCCACAAGCAACTACCCATTCTGTCTGCATCAAGACACAACCCAATCCTTCCCGCGAAGCATTACAATAGATCACATAACCCAAACCTCGTTCAGGTATGATTAAAATTGGAGCAGATGTCAATCTGACCTTCAACTCCTGAAAAGCAAAATCACAAGCCTCATTCCATATGAACTTGACTCCTTTGCGAGTAAGTCGAGTCATAGGTGCTGCCAGACGAGAGAAGTCCCGAACAAATCTCCTGTAATAGCCGGCTAGGCCAAGAAAACTCTGAACTTCAAACACTGTCTTCGGCTGCTCCCAATCCATCACAGACTCAATCTTTGACGGATCCACTGCAACTCCTCTCCTTGACATGACATGTCCAAGGAACTTCACCTCTAGTAGCTAAAATTCGCATTTCTCAAACTTGGCATACAACTGATTATCCCTAAGGATCTACAACACTATCCTCAAATGATACTCATGCTCCTCTACCGAAGCCGAGTATACCAAGATGTCATCAACGAACACCACCACAAATCTGTCAAAATAGTCACTGAATACACGGTTCATCAAATCCATAAAAGCTGCTGGAGCATTGGTCAAACCAAATGGCATCACCAAAAACTCATAATGGCCATACCGTGTGCGAAAAGCGGTCTTGGATATATCCTCATCCTTAACCCTTAACTGATAGTAACCTGATCTCAAATCAATCTTCGAAAAGCATGTCGCTCTTTTTAACTGATCAAACAAGTCATCAATCCTTGGTAAAGGATACCTGTTCTTAATCATGCATGATTCAACTTGCGATAATCGATGCAAAGTCTCAAAGACCCATCTTTCTTCTTCGCAAAAAGAACTGGTGCTCCCCATGGTGAAGCACTAGGACGAATAAAGCCTTTAGCTTTTAAATCATCCAACTGACTTTTCAGCTCATCAAGCTCTGTCGGTGCCATACGGTACGGTGCTATAGAGATGGGCGCTATACCAGGAATGACATCAATGGCAAAACAACTTCCCTTAAAGGAGGTAACTCTGTCAGTTCATCTGGAAAGACATCAACAAAATCCTCAACAACTGCCGGAAGAACACGGTCCAAATGCTATCCTCGACAACTAGCAAACTAGCCAAGTAGGATCTGTGGCGACTCCAGTCACCAATACTGAAAACCATCGCTGGGTGGGAATCACTCCGATCTCCCACAAAATGGAAACAATCTCCCTTGGGAGTGCAAACGGACACCCTCCCATGGAAGCAATCAATCGTAGCCTGAAAGAATGACAACCAATCCATCCCGAGAATGACGTTAAAGCCCGTCATGTCGAGAACAACGAAATCTCTAAGGTCCGCCTAGCTATTTCAATAGCACAACCCCGACAAACATGATCCAAAGATACTGGACCCCCAACTGGTCTGTCAACACAGAGAAGACTATCCCGAAGTGTAACCTCCAGACCTAATGAATGTGCAAATGATGCAGAAAATGAAAGAATGTGATGCACCTGTGTCAACAAGAACTCATGCCTAAGAACTGAAAACTGGAAAGATACCTCGAACTGAAAAGGTGCATGTGGAAGCATCCGCCTGTGGAAGAGCATAGGCTCATCCCTGAGTCCTTGAGCCCTGCTATGAACTACCCTGATAGCCTGACTAATGTGTAGAAGCAATAGGTGTAGAACCCCTGGCTGGATAAGTGCCAACTGGCGCCACTGGCTGTGGTGCTTGAGGAACTCTGAAACCAGACTGAACCACTGCAGACTGTGCTGGTACCATCTGTAAATCTGTGCCACTATGTGACTTATTCAACAGCCTTGGACAATCCTTCTTAAGATGACCTGGTCGCTTGTAATAGAAGTAAGCTCCCTGCCCTGTTTTTGTAGAAACTAAAGTCTGACTGGCCTGTGCCCGAAGCTGTGGGCAGCGAGGCTTGATGTGCCCCGGCTGTTGACAATGGTAACAAACCACTGCCTGGGCTGATCCCGAAGATACAGGAACTGTGGGTGCAGAACGATTCTACTGCGATGCCCCCTACGAGTGAGTATTATTCCCTACCCTGGCCTTCTTCCACTAACTCCCAGAAGATGATGGATTATCTTCGCGAGGTTGCTTATGTGAACCCCTGATTCATAACTGATCCCGTTCCTCTGCTTCAACTAGCATAGCCCTCTGGACCATTTCTCTGTAAGTCCTCAAATTAAGAATTGAGACTCGTGGATTGATGTCAAGACGTAGCCCATCCTGAAACTTCATTGCCCTGGCCTCGTCTGTTGCTACCATATCCTCGGTATAACGAGAGAGAGAAATATATCGTGTCTCATACTCAATGACACTCATAGTGCCTTGATAAAGACCTACGAACTGTGTCCTCATCTCCAGCCTCATAGCCCTAGGAAAGAAGCGCTCGAAGAACAAATCTCTAAACTCATTCCAAGTCATCAACTCAACATTATGGACATTGGTCATAGACCTCCACCAAATATCTGCATCTCCCATGAACATAGAGGCTGTTAAAGAAATCCTCAACCTGTCTATAGGTACCGCCATACTATCCAACTTGCAAACCATAAGGTCCAACCAAACTTCTGAGACTAGCGGATCTGAACTCCCGTAAATGGATCAATCTTGACCCTCTGTAGTCGCATAAAGTACTCTAATGCCTCATTAACTATCGGTACCGGTGCTGGTGCCGGTGCAGGAAACTGTATCCCTGCCACCTGCCTGCGTATCAACTCCTGTAAGGATTCAGCGATCCCCTGATTGATTCCCTGAGCAACCCGCTCTTCGTAAGTCGGTGCCCACGGCGGATTAGCATCCACGCCACGAACTGGAATCCTGGGCCTCCCCGGACCCCTCGTGAACTCGGTGTCAGCCACCTGTTCCTCAGTGCCCTGACGTGAGGACTCTCCACGCGTGACAACCATGGTGCTAAACGTACACAAGGAAAGAGGTCAACAATAACACAAGTTATAATGACCGAGTGCAACTCACACTATGAATGCACGAAATACGAAGCAAGACATGGTATGCACATATAGTCGTGCTAAAGCATTCTGTGACGACCCTAGTTTTTAGGCCAGCGTGTCCTGTGATGAACAAAAGATTTGACCCGATAACGGATCCGATATGCGGAAGCGAAAACAGAAAACAGGACTCTAAGAAGTCAAAGTGACATTCCATGAGGTCTTGGAACTCAATGAGAACTGATGTGGAAGCAAAAGGTCAAAATATGACAAATAAGCCCCCAGGGGCAAAATAGTCATTTTTGAAAAATGTGGATTCGGGTGCCACCTGGCACACCGCTGGAAAGACAACAAAAAAATAATCAGGATGGACTCAAGAATCACATGATTAGGAATCCGGACAAAGGAGAAGCGGCCTGACGAAGAAAAATAAGCACTTAAGGCTAAAAGGGTAAACTGGTAATTATCCAGGAAGATCCGGGTGCAACCGAGCACACCGTTGGAAAGATAGCGAAAAATTAGTCAAGTTCAAAAAAAAGTTCACTCGATTTGGAGTCTGGACGAGGGAGAAACGAGGGTTTGAAGTTGAGACATCGTGGCGGCCCGACGAAGGCCATGGTGCACACGGCGCCCATGCGCGAGCCCACCGGCGCGAATGCCGGTGCCTAAAGACATGGCTGGTGGCAGCCCTTGGCTGTTGCTACATTTTTTTTTGATCTGCCCAGAACTGAGGCTTGAAACGGAGGTGAAGACGAGTTTTTCTGGAAAAACACGAAGAAGAAACCCCCCCTAAAATCGAGTTTTCTACCCGACAACGTGAACGGAATTGAAAAAAGTACACTGTGAAATCCCCAAAATGCCCCTAGATCAGAATTGAACAAGAGGGTTAAAAGTTGCTATAGTGACTGTCTGCAACTAAGAGCAAAAATGGGCTAGAAGATGAATTTTTTTGGAAAAACACAAAGAAGAAACCCCTCTCAAAATTAAATTTTCTACATGACTCGTGACAGAATTAAAAAAAAATGCAATGTAGAATGCCCGAAATGCCCCTCCATGAAATCTGGTCATGGAGGTCCAAAAAGTTGCTAAATTGAAAAACTGAGAGCTGAACTTCGTAAGCAATTTCCGATATCAAGACGACATTTTCTGGAAAAACACGGAAAAGAAACCCCCCTAAAATCATGTTTTCTAATCAACCATGTTGAAAGAAGAAAATAAAACCACCGTGAAAGGTCCATAATGCACCTAGATCAGAATATGCAAAAAAAATGCGAAATGAATTCACAAGAGGCTCAAAACACAAACGATAAGATTTTGCCCGAAAACGACCATGCACGCAAACGTAACTTACCTATTTGGACGTGCTACAATGGTCCACGACTTAAATATACCACCGATACAAAATCCGACCCCCCAACTGGCAAAAAGGAAAAAATGGAACTTGGAATGAAAACTCGGAATCCAAAAATATAAAACGGGATCAAATGACCGTTTGGCCCTTGGCCACACTTCAAACATGATTTATGAGACCCTATGAAAGAATGAGAATGGAATTCCCACACCTGATGCAACCATGGTGAAGCAATGACTTCCAATTTTTCAAGATTTTCACAATATTTCATAAAGTTAAAAAGTATATAAAATACAATATAATGGTCATTGGCCTCCGGTCACATCTCATACATATCAAATACGTTGAAAGGAGTGTACTTAAGTACACATTACATACATGGAATCAAATATACATATTTTGACATATAAGTCTATAAAATGACATTTCATGCTAACATTTGCATGAAATGGAAACTGGAAAGCTACACGACATCCAAGGAATGCTAGGCGTCACGAACAAAGTCTTCGTACCTGAAATATGCCCCAGTATCGTAGGGGTGAGTAACATAAAGCTACTCGTAGGAGATGAGCATGCATCGACCTAGCATTTTACAAATTTATCACCTTAAGGTAAAACATGTTAAAGGGGCTCATGCCACCTAACGTCTATGTCCAAGTGAGACTCGGGGAGCGTCCTAAGCTACCTTAGAGTCTAAACAGCAAGAATCATGATATACATACGCGTATGAAACGAATCATGGTTGGGATAATCCAAGGAACACGACAAGAAGGATGCTTGAGCATAGATTAACATGAATTGCATTTTCAATACAATTGAACTAGGTCTAGAGTAATCTATACAACATGACAAAAGCATATTTGAATACAAGTTAACAAGAATCACATTATCCATGCAATTCAATAACAAAAGAGCATGTTATACAATGCAACAAGGTTTAAGTTCTCAAAGCCATCAACTTAGAATCTAAAGCACAAAATAATAGTAGTAGTTTATGCCACCTAACGTGTATGTTATAAATGAATCAATAAGATCAATCCTAAGTTTTATTAGAACGTCAAAACACGATTTTAAATATCGAAGCAATTTAACCAACATTGGAACTTCCAATACAACGCATAAAGCACAATTTCGCAAAGTTAACATCATGTAACTTAAAATGGAACGACAAATAAGAAACAACAAGTTACAACATCGTCCAGTTATCAACTTGAAAATGAAATGCGAAATCAAACAAAGTGGATACTCGGACGTCACGCCGGATCAGACCGACAACATAGTTTATTTAGGGTTACTAGCCTATGGGTAACCTCCCTATGTGCGCACTAGACCATATAGAGGAACTATCCCCCCTACTAGAACCACATCCTAGCCATAGTCAAACAACGACATCCCCAAGCTTCCAAAATCAACAAGTTATGCAACAATGCATATATCAACAGGAATATGCAAGATAATCAACTATCTACTAAGCACAACCAAATTTGGAAACCTGTACAATACATGCTCTAAATCCACAACTAATATGATATGATGAATGTCGAATCTTCAGTGTGCAATTCGTTACATGCTATGCATGAAAGATGTTAAACACGAAGTGTACAAATCATTACACAAGGCAATAATATATTCAATAAGGAAAACATATTATCATGAATACAAACATAGCAACTATGTTATCTAGTGTTCAAAACATAACCAAATGAATATACAACAACTCTAAGTCCATGATTTGAATATAGAAACCACTTCTAAAACACAACTAGATCATGGAGCAAATTGATAGAATTTAAATAGATAAACACAATTAAATTCTGTAGATTTCTGATTCAATTTTAATTAACCTCAATTTAATATATGTTAAAGGGCATGGCAAGGTCATCACCTATATGCATTTTAAAACTCAATTTGGTTGTTAGAACAACAAAGTAGAACTTTAATTAAATCATGCTAATTTAAATCCCAAGGTTCTAAAACAACTTCAGATAGTCCCAAATTAATTTATACCAGTAAATAAGTCATGGCCAATACAAATATCAAGTTAAAACCTTAATTAAGCTAATGGGACCACAAAATAGATTTTAATTAATTCTTTTAATTAAAATCTCTAGATTTTTAAACTTAACCAAATGCTCTCAATTTAACATATCTTAGAGAATATGCCAAGGACTAATGTAGTATCACATTACAAGTTTATTTCATTTAATTTAAGACCACGCGACTTAATCTTTTACTAAAGTTAAATATAAATTAAAAGTTGCAATTCTCATGCAATTAATCCCAATTTAATATATGTGAACAACTATACCTAATCTTAATTTTCTAGCATGCCACACTTCAATTCCAAGTTGTATATCACCCTGAGGATTAATCTTAAACATGGAATTTAATTAAATAAAAGGTTTCAAAACCTAATTGAATATTCCAAATCAAATATATGTGAAGCTATGTGGCATGTAAATCAAGAATATCAAGTTGGAATTCAAATAGAGTGAATAGTGCACTCGGAGCAAATTAATTAATTAAATTAATTAATAATTACTAATTTTCAAAACACCTCCAATGACTTTCAAATTCAACTATGTTGTAGAGCATGCTAAGGCATAATTTAATATGCTAACACATATTGATTTCAAGCTAGTTAAGGCCATGTGAATTAATCTTTCACCTAAGATAAATATTAAATAAAATCTTTAATACTTATTCAAATGTTCCAATTTTAATACACGACAATGAGCATATCAAGGGGTAATATAAAATCATGCTACATGTTTAAACCAAGTCATGAGTAACCGGGAAAATTAGATCCCGTACAAGAAAAATAAATAATAAAATCTCTAGATTTTATATTTAATCATGCAAACAAGTAGTATAAGCATCACAAGCATGCTATATAACAAGAATTTAAACCTAGAACATCCCCTACCTCAATTTGAGATGAAAATCTCAAAAGCCATTAAAATGGAAGGGCTCCGAATCCGATGAAACTACTAGATTTTGTCGGGGACAACGCCGTGAACATAACCCCCATCAAAGCCCCATCAAAATCATAACTTGACCTCAAAACCAAACTCAAGAAATGGTCAAAACTGAATTCTAATAAGGAGGAAAGGTAGAGCACGGCGAGGGGAACAACAAACGTTAAGGCCGAAGACTTTCCATCAAGGAAAAGTGAACCAAAAGAGGAGAGAGAAGATGGAAGCAACCCTTGGGCTGCCATGGAGCTCCAGGCCGTGCATGAAGAGGGGAGAAGATGAAAAATGAAATATCTCACCCCCCTTTTATAGAAATCTTAAAAAGTGCCCCGAACGGGCCCCGCCCGGTCTGAAAAAGTAAAATTTGAGCAGACGCGCTCAAATGGCAAAACTTTGTGAACAAAAAAATTCAAAATGATAAAATATGGACAACGGAAGAAATGGCGTCGAAAACTGAGTCCCGAGAAGAAATTTATGCCCCGAACAAGTTCGGCGGCAACCGGGTCCAGAAACTCTAAAACTGGAGAAAAATGACCAGAAGGAAATTCTAAGAGTCCATGACTCGACAAAATGTGAAAATGAATCCCGTACGAGGATCCAGGCCCCAGATGAGACATTTTACAATAACTTTCGTTAATTGCACAATAGCCCCTACAAAAAGGGTTAACTGCGAAACTGCCTCAGAATGAAAATATCTTCCAAAAGATATTTTCTTAGATGCCTCTGAAATAAAATATCTTCAAAAGATATTTACGAAAAATACTCCAAGAAATGAAAAAGATTCTAAAGAATTGTGCATCCATGCCCCTGTGGGCACCGGGAGCAACCAGAGTACTTTCTTGCAAAAGTAAAGATACGTATTTCGAGGAAACCACTCAAGATGAAGGCATGTGAAGTCAAAAACCAACTCCGAGCACAAAAAGTGAGGTTGTACCAAAAACTGACAAACGGAGATAAGACGAAATAGGGAAAATGACAGAATAGGGAAAAGACGAAATTGCGTATAGTGTCCAAAAACAAAAAATGAGAAAATGACTCGGTCCTCAAAGGAAGTTGTCAATTCACATGAAGGAGTCTCAGAAACCAATTCTGAGTACTCGAGATGACACTAAGTGACACGAAACAGAGCTCAGAAAGGAAAATTAAACGAAAAAAATTCATTCGTAAAATTTCAGGAAAAAGGAAAGGAAAGCAAATGATCGGGTCATTACAACCTACCCTCCATAAAGGAATTTCGTCCCCGAAACTAGGAACATACCAGAGAGAACAGAATAATGACCGAACAAAAGGTCAAATCAAAGGACAACTCACAATGCACTGAAGGACAAATCCTGAAGTCTAAAGATCAACTGAAGGAACGCGAAACCATGAACTGAGACAACAACCAATACGAATCGGCACTCTAACTCAACGTCAAGCACCGAGAAAATCCTAAGAAAACAAAACGTCAAACACAGTGAAAGAAGAGAGTGACAAGGCAGTACGAATAGTGACCAGAACCCGACCACACTTACTCGTCAGCAAGGTAGCATGACGGTATAAGGCATTAGTTCATAACATGCCCCAACCAGGTCAACTCTGAGAAACCTATTGATATGGATGACATCAATGTCGAAAATGATCATTACCAAAGGCACCGCGGGAACCAGGCATCTGCGAGAGTTGGGGTAGCTAATCCCAAAACTCTGACAATAATGACACTGGCACCATTATGCTTAAGGCCTTAGATCTAAAAGCCACGATGGAAAAGGAAATAAAACGGTGCCTCCCTGGCCCACTTCTCACTTCACCAGACAAGGAAAAGGAAATGAATTACAGTCGTCTACGCTCACATGAGCCTCACTCGCATCAACCAACAGAACAGACAAGAAGGTTCCCTACATAGGTCCTCACATAATGTAATTCTCCTATCCAAGGAAGAAACTCGTGAAACAAGAACGCATCTAAGGGATACGACAGATCCTAAGAGACAATGCAAAAACCTGACATAAAGTAAACAAGTAGCATGCAACATAACATAACTATCTACTCACACAGGTAGTAAACAAGTTGCCACATAAGTAAATAGGCATGTTATCAAATCAAACATGTTATCAAGAAGCACGCAGACATATTATCACACCAGAACATGATAGTGACATAGAACATGTTATCAAGAAGCATATATACACAAAAGCATGCTTAACCAATGATAGATGTCTCAAAACACCAGAACATGTGAACATGTTATCATACAAGACATTTTATCAAGATACAAATGACAAAACGAAGCAAAACAACATGAGCATGATATGCACCTATGAGGTCGTGGAATTCAATGAGAACTGATGCGGAAGCAAAAGGTCAAAATATGACAAATAATCCCCCAGGGGCAAAATGGTCATTTTTAAAAAATATGGATTCAGGTGCCACCTGGTACACCGCTGGAAAGACAACAAAAAAATAATCAGGATGGACTCAAGAATCGCATGATTCGTAGTTCGGACAAAGGAGAAACGGCCTGACGAAGAAAAATGAGCACTTAAGGCTAAAAGGGTAAACTGGTAATTATCTAGGAAGATCTGGGTCCAACCGAGCATACCGTTGGAAAGACAACGAAAAATTAGTCAAGTTCAAAAAAAAAGTTCACTCGATTTGGAGTCCGGACGAGGGAGAAACGAGGGTTTGAAGTTGAGACGTCGCAGTAGCCCGATGAAGGCCATGGCGCACACGGCGCCTATGCGCGAGCCCTCCAGCGCGCATGCCAGCACCAAAAGACATGGCTGGTGGCAGCCCTTGGCTGCTGCTACATTTTGTTTTGATCTACCCAGAACTGAGGCTTGAAACGGAGGTGAAGACGAGTTTTTCTGGAAAAACACGAAGAAGAAACCCCCCTGAAAATCGAGTTTTCTACCCGGCATCGCTAACAGAATCGAAAAAAACTCACTGTGAAATCTCCAAAATGCCCCTAGATCAGAACTGAACAAAAGGGTTAAAAGTTGCTACAGTGACTGTCTGCAACTTAGAGCAAAAACGGGCTAGAAGATGAATTTTTCTGGAAAAACACAAAGAAGAAACCCCCCCCTCAAAATTGAATTTTGTACGTGACGTAAGACAGAATTAAAAAAAAATGCAATGTAGAATGCCCGAAATGCCCCTCCATGAAATCTGGTTATGGAGGTCCAAAAAGCTGCTAAATTGAAAAACTGAGAGCTGAACTTCGTAAGCAATTTCCGATATCAAGACGACATTTTTTGGAAAAACACGGAAAAGAATTGTGCATCCATGCCCCTGTGGGCATCGGGAGCAACCAGAGTACTTTTTTGCAAAAGTAAAGATACGTATTTCGAGGAAACCACTCAAGATAAAGGCACGTGAAGTCAAAAACCAACTCCGAGCACGAAAAGTGAGGTTGTGCCAAATACTGACAAACGGAGATAAGACGAAATAGGGAAAATGACAGAATAAGGAAAAGATGAAGTAACGCATAGTGTCTAAAAACGAAAAATGCGAAAATGACTCGGTCCTCAAAAGAAGTTGTCAATTCACATGAAAGAGTCTCAGAAACCAATTCCGAGCACTCGAGATGACACTAAGCGACACGAAACAGAGCTCAGAAAGGAAAATTAAACGAAAAAAATTCATTCGTAAAATTTCAGGAAAAATGAAAGGAAGGCAAATGACTGGGTCATTACACATTCAAGGAAAGTTCTGTAAACAGTTAAACACTTAAGCAATGAAGCATACATATCAAACAAAGATGCTTTTAAACATATAAACATATAGGCTTAAAGACATGTCATAATACCAAACGTGTTATCAAGAAACACATAAACATGTTATAAGCCAAAACATGTTATCAAAAGCATGTGAACATATCAAAGTAAATCAACAAAAGAAAGATGTGCACCCAAAACCCATTGTCCTAAGGTATTCAAACCTAGGAGCTCTGATACCACTTGTGACGGCCCAAGTTTTTCAACCCAGTGCGTAAGTGATGAATCGAAAGTTAACCAGGTAACGGGCCCAAAAAGCAGAAGCAAAAGGTAAACCAAGGTCTCTAGGGATAGGAGTCACCCCTAAGACACCAATGTGACCTTCCATGAGGTCACGGAACTTAAAGAGAGCAAAAGCGGAAACAAAGGTCAAAACGGGTAAAATTCGTTAACCAAGGGGCAAAACGGTCAATTCACAATTAAAGAGAGAAACTTGACTCTTAAACAAGTAATACAACCTAATTTGATCATTTCACAACATTCTAAGAGGTTCTAAGAACATTGGCAAAGAATCCCACAAAATGCCCTTTCTTGGTTTAATTAAAAACTGACCCTACCTCACTAAAACATGAATATCTCTTACTGTGTTTAGAATATAAGGATGAGATTAGTACCATTGGAAAACTAACTCAAAATCCTTGAGTTTAGGCTCAAGAATCACCCCATTTGGATTAGAAATGAAGAAGTTATGGCCTTTTGAAGTTGGACCATCAGTGCTAAAACCTAACTGGAAGCTGTGTGCAAGTTCAAGCTATTTCGGTCGACCGAAATAGAGTTTTGGTTGATCGAACTGGACAAAATATTTTTTGAAAACATGTTTTTAAGTGTTGGTTGGTTCGGTAGACCGAATTGAAGCTTCGGTCGACCGAATTGAAGCATTGGTCGACCGAAATAGGCCATTGGTCGACCGAAATAGGCCCAAACAGTGAAAATGGCTACTAGAAATGGGTTTTTACTGTGCAATGAAGTTTCCAATTGTCATCGGTTGACTAAAATAGAGTTTTGGTCGACCGAAACACCTCGAAATACTGCTGTAAGGCCTGTTATATGCCTAAGGTGTTAAGGTTCAATTCATACTTTGAATCCCTTTATGAATTGGTTCAAAATGAAAGTTTAAATGTGATTTTCAATGAGATTTGAGTATGTGAACATGTCAACAAGCTTCATATACATATTTGAATGTAAAACAATGGCTCCTAGCCTTATACATATTCATTACAAGATTGTCATACACCAAACCTCCAAAATTGGTAAAAGTACATTTTTATAGCAAAAGTTGGTGCTAAATGGATACAAGTACTAATATAAATATGCTAGGCCCCACATGCATGCTTCTAATATCAAGAACAAGTACTTGGGTATCATTACACAACAAGGTAGCTACATTAGCCTTAAAAAATACCATACATCCATGGTATTTAAAAATATAACTTCAAAAGTAAAGCATGCTAAACACTTGCATGTCAATATACAAAAATGTTCCAAATTACTCATTAGCCTCTAAGGATAATGAGCATCCAAGAACATAGTCTCTTTACCTAAAAAATAACCCAAACCACTAGTGTGAGTAATCAAGTTACTCGTAGGAAGAAGCATATGCGTATACCCTAAAGTTTTAATATCATTGCAAGATCAATATAGACGAATACAAGGGAGCATTCCACTTAATGTTTATGTTCAAGGTATTCTAAGGGATCATCTTAAGCTAACTTAAATATTTCTTAGCAACACATATCAATATCAATGTACTTAACAACATCAATTCGCCAATAACAAAAATCACAAGTTACAATTAAGCATTAGTTGTCAACTTGGAATTTAATGCTAAATCGAAGACTTGGATATCACGTCTCGGACTAAATCAAGATCAAAATAGTTATTCCGGACATTAACCCGCTGGGAAGACCACCATAGTGCGCATTATCTCAATTAGGGAGAACTCATACCTCCCGTACTAGAGCCAAACTTTAGCCATATCACTTGTAATAATGTCCCAAGATAATCCAAAATCATAATCAAGTTCGAAACTCAACACTATAATTAAGGCATATAAACCACCTTCCATGCACAAGTATTTTGAAACCACACAAACCATGTCTTAGGGTTCCAAGTCTAAAATGACATACCAAATGACAAGTCCTCATCATGATATTTTGTACAACATAATACCACCAACCTATCAATTTAAAGCATGCTTCAACAATAAGCTATATGTACTAGATTTCAACATTATAGTATTAAGCTTCTAAAATAATCACAATTGTCATCAACAAGATCATAGAATTATCACCACCATAAATATAGCAATGCAATTCAATAGGAATTGTATATAACATTAATAATTATACTGGAGTTCTATATCACTACGCATGTGAAAATACTAGAATTTAGCATACTACTAAATTATATAATCCTTCTACACATGGTTTATACATATCATACATGCTTAAATCAATAAACCCTAAGTCAAGAAGTGAGGGTTTCCTATAATATGCAAAACTATCATATTAAAAGCATGTATACAATATATATTAAACCCCAAGGATTATAAAATACTTAAAATATAAACATACTACCACCCTTACCTTAATAGAGAATTGAATCTCTATAATCCAAGCAACCAAACTCAAAATGGAAAACAAGTTTAGGGTTAATGAAGAGGAAAGTTGTAATGACCCGGTCATTTTCCTTCCTTTCCTTTTCTCAAATTTTCATGGATATATATATATATTTTTTCCGTTGTTCTTTTCCTTTCTGAGTTTAGTTTTTCATCACTTAGTGTCATCTCGAGTGCTCTAGAATGATTTTCGAGGCTCTTTTATTTGAATTGACAACTTCCTTTAAGGTCCGAGTCATTTCCACATTTTTTGTTTTTTGACACTATTCACTTTTCGTCTTTTTCCCTATTTCGTCTTTTTCCCTATTTTGTCTTTTCCCCGTTTGCCACTTTTTGGCACAACCTCACTTTTCGTGCTCGGAGTTGGTTTTCGACTTCACGTACCTTCATCCTAAGTGGTTTCCACGAAATACGTATCTTTACTTTTGTAAGAAAGTACTCCGGTTGCTTCCGGTGTCCATAGGGGCGTGGATGCATAGTTCTTCAGAATCTTTTTTATTTCTTGGGGTGTTTTTCATAAATATCTTTTTAAAATATTTTATTTTAAGGGTTTTTAAGAAAATATTTTTGGAAGATATTTTCATTCTGGGCCATTAGTGCAGTTTTCACTTTTTGGAGGGGCCATTGTGCAATTAATGAAAGTTATTGCAAAATTGCCTCATTTTGAGCCTGGATCCTCATACGGGTTTCATTTTTACATTTCGTTGAGTTGTGTACTCTTAGAATTTCCTTCTGGTCGTTTTTCTCCAGTTTTAGAGTTTTTGGCCCCGGTTGCCGTAACTTGTTCGGGCCATATCTCTTTGCTCGGGACTTGATTTTTGACACCGTTTCTTCCGTTGTTCATATTTTTTCATTTTGAATCTTTTTTGTTCATGGAGTTTCACCGTTTGAGAGTGTCTGCTCAAATTTTACTTTTCCGGACCTGGCGGGGCCCTTTCGGGGCACTTTTTGAGATTTTCTATAAATAGGGGGACTTAAAGTCAAAATGTCATCTTCTCCCCTCTCCATGCACGACCAGAACCTGCTATGGCACCCCAATGGGGGCTTCTACCCTTCTCCTCTCATTTAACCCTCCTTCTCTTTGTTATAAAGTCATAGTGCCTTCGCGTTCGGTGTTTTTCTTGACTACGCACTTCTTTCTCCCTTATTAGAACCCGTTTTTGGCCAATTTTTGAGTTCGGGTTTGAGGTCAAGTTAGGATTTTGGTAGGTCCTCTTTGGAGTTTAATGTTCACGGCGTTGTCCCCGACAAAACCCCGAAGTATTGTCGGATTCGAAGCCGTTTCATTTTGGTGGCTTTTGAGATTTTCATCTCAAATTGAGGTAGGGGATGTTTTAGGATTTTGCATGTGTTGTATTGGGTGTTTTGCATGATGATACAACTTAATTGCGTGCCTTGTATCAAATCTAGAAAGTTAGTAATATTTATTTCTTTGTATAAGATTTAAATTTCAAAGGT
The DNA here is from genome assembly GCF_030987335.1 of Cornus florida. Classification (NCBI taxonomy): domain Eukaryota; kingdom Viridiplantae; phylum Streptophyta; class Magnoliopsida; order Cornales; family Cornaceae; genus Cornus; species Cornus florida. The sequence goes on from NW_026775581.1 coordinate 24,441,250, forward strand.
GTATATAGTATAGAATTGAATTGTAGCATGATGATAAATTAGACTTTAATATGTTTGTTAACATATATTAAATTGGGATTATTTGAATAGGAAATGCACTTTTTATTTAATATTTTTCTTTTGTGAAAGATTAATTCCCATGGTCGTACCTTGCATGAAATGAACTTGTAATATACTTTTAAATTCAGTTTTGGCATGTTGTTTAACATACTTTAATTTGAGAACATTTGGATAAGTATAAAAATCTAGAGATTCTAATTAAAATGATTAATTAAAATCTATTTAATGGTTCCATTGGCCTAATTAAGTTTTTAACTTGATATTTGTGATGACTAGGGCTTGTATACTAGCATATATTAATTTGGGACCATTTGATGTTGTTTTAGTATTTAGGGATTTGATTATCATGGTTTGATTAAATTCCATTTTATTGTTTTAATGGCCTAATTAAGTTTTTGAATTGGTATATGAAATGACCATGCTATGTTGTTTAACATGTGTTAATTAGGGACCATTTGGTTGAGATTTAAAACTTAGAGGAATTAATTAATTTACTTGATTAATCTCCATTTCTATTGCATTATTGATTTAATCATGAGTTTGACATTGGTAGTATATTTAAATCATGATTTTGGACTTGTATTAGATTCTTCAGTTTATGTTTGCAATATTGAATTATATTGTTATAGCGTGTAACGAATTGCACACTGAAGATTCGACATGTGATGTTATTATAGCGTGTAACGAATCACGTTCTGAAGATTCGACATTTGTCAACCTATAGTAGTTGTGGATTTAGAGCATGTTTTGTGTGGTTTCAACCTACTTGTGCATGAAGATAGTCTTGTGTACCATTTTATACATATATAAGTTGTTAACTTATTTATTTTGGAGTCACTTGGGACATGGTTACTATGACATGGCTAGAGTTTGGCTCTAGTGTGGAAGGTATGAGTTTTCCCCGTCGAGATAGTGCGCACTAGGGGTGGTATTACCAGCAGGTTAGTCCCCGTAATAGCCGTTGAGGTCTCGGCAGAATTCCGAGCTTAGATGTCCAAGTATTCCACTATTTGATTTTACACTTTCAGATTTATAGTTGATAACCTAGAGAATCTATGTCTTGATGTGTGGTATTAGATATTCTAATTATACTAAATTCCTATATTTAGTTGATTTCGCACTTTTAGATTTCAAGTTGATGACTTTGAGAATCTATATTTTATTGCTTGGTATAACATGCTTCTATGTTGGTTAAATTGCATAGATATTGTGATTGTGTTTTGTTGTTCAAATGTAGCTTAGGAGTGATCCTATAGATTAATTTGGAACATAGACGTTAGGTGGAATGACCCACTTTGGTTGTTTTCACACTTTAGATTTCAAGTTGGTAACTTTGAGAATCTATATCATGTTGCTTTGTATAGCATGCCCCTATATGGTTTGAATTGCATAGATGATGTAATTGATGCTAGAAATGATCTAGGGTAGCTTAGGATGCTCCCTGAGTGTCATCTTGACATAGACGTTAGGTGGCATGAGCCCCTTTAACATGTTTCACCTTAAGGTGATAAAATTGTAAAACGTTAGGTCGATGTATGCTCATTTCCTACGAGTAGCTTTATGTTACTCACCCCAAAGTTACTGGGGCATATTTCAGGTACAGGATACAAGATTAGAGGTTTGAACTTGCTTTGGGTGAATTGCAGAATGGAAGTTTCTTTAGAAGTATTCTTGTTCACATGCAAGTGTTAGCAAGTTTAAGTTTTGCCTATGAAATGTAATTTTTCCAACTTAGAGGTTTGACATGTTAAATGTTGTAAATGAATTGTAAATGTTGTTTTACACTTGCGTGTATGTTCACATCATCACACACTTGCATATAATTAAGTTTGATCATGCAATGGGGGATTCAAGTGAGGCTTAAAGTCTCTTTTTCAGTTTTGGTGTACGTGGTCTAGTTTGAACTAGATTTTGTCCCTTTGGTTGTCATTGGTGCCATAGGGTACCATTTGACCCTTTTCATGTTAGTTTTCACTTTCGGTTATTTCTTTGAGCTCCGTGACTTCATAAAAGGTCACATTGGTGTCTTGGGGATGGTTTATATCTCTATGGACTTTGGTTTTGTCTTTCGCTTCCGCATTTCGAATCCGTCATCGGGTCAACTTTCGGTTCATCATTAACGCACCGGGTTGAAAAACTTGGGCCGTCACAAGAGTGAGGGGAAACTTTTGTGTTCCAAGGTTTTAAGTGTTGGGTGAATGGAAGGAGGCCAAAAATGAAGTCAAAGCTATTAACCAAGCTTTTCTCCAATGGTGGCTAGGTTAGGGTTCTTAGAGAACAAGTGAAAATGAAAGGGATAAAGTGAAAATGGTGAGTGGAAGGTCTAGAAATCCTCCACTCACTATGTGTTCTTACACTACCTCTCAAAAACACACAATGCAAGACTTATTTTGGTGTCTACACTTGTCACAAATCAATGGCTCCTTCCTAGGCTTAATCTTAAACCTACACTTGTCAACTATCTAAGCCAACAAGTGTACCTATCCTTGGCCAACAAGTGGGTGAATCTCCACCCTCCAAATGTCAAGAGATCATGCTCCCAAGTCACTCCACCCCAATGCCAACAAGTGGCTCCATGAGAATGTGACACTTGTCACATTTTCTAAAAATTGCAAAAAGGTCCTTTTAAAAAATATCTTTCAAAATAAATTGCAAAATGGTCCCCAAGACGAAAAATAATTACTTTATGTAATTACACAAAAACCCCAAAAATAAGGAATATTTACAAGAAAGTATGCATCCATGCCCTTTATGAAAAAGTAAGCAACTAGAATGTATTTTCTACAAAAGTAAAAATATAAATGTCATGGAAATCAAATATCGCAGATGCATGCAAAACTGGAATCAAATCCAAGCACAACAAGTAAGGTTATGAAAAGAAAAATAATAAACGGGAAAAAGACGAAAAAAGAAAATCGCCGAAAAGGGAAAAAGGAGGAAAAAGACTGGGTCGTTACAATAGAAACCTCAAATGTGTTTGAGAATTTGAGTCAGAAACTTTCATCATCTGTGTTTCTTCACAAATGCCAACCATGATATGCTCATACTGAAATTTGGTGCATATGGCTTTGGATAATTAGAGGTGTGGAGGAAAAATCCCCTCCCATCATAACACAGTACGTGCCCATGAGGGCACCAATAACAATACAACAACTGACCAAATAAGTGAAATAAATAATGGGCCAAGTCCGATTACAAATGATGATCTCGATCGAGCAAGCCCAATTAGGATGTAACCACGAAGGTCCATTCTGCCTATAAAACCAAAAGCCAGCCCACTGAGCCCAACAATCATCCATATCTAGAACTACAGGTTCTGATTGTGAAGAGCTTGTTTCATTTGACCCTGCAAGTAAACCTCCATCTTTAGAGACTATGGATTGGGGATTCCCATCAAACTTCACATGAATTGACTCAACCATTTTAGAGGTTCTAATTTCCCACTATACAATTGAATATTTTTTAGGTTTTGACTACTAGTAATACTACTTAATTTTGCCTTTCTCTAACCCTTCAGCCGCCGCCCTTCTTTCTTGTCCTTCTGTTTGCTCCCTACTTCCTCCCATGGGAATGGAGAGGTGCCGATTCTTGCCACCCACTACTTAATTAACTCAGCGTGCTGTAAATAGTTTGTTCGGTGGGTGGTTTTACGCCATTTTTGCTGTTGTTTTGCTAGATCTATTCTTGTTTGGCTGGTTTTTTGGCTCGACGGGGTGAATCTGTTATTTTGTCTCCGGTTAGATCTCTGATCTATGTCGGGTTTTGTTATTCCCGTCTTTTTATGCGGGGTTAGTTCGTTTTCCCCCAGTTACAGTTGACGGTGCCTTGTGGATGTAGCCTTGGAGTTATTGCCTTGATGATGGCCTGACCTTTGGGTCATTTTCGCTTGCTGTTCTTCTCCCCTTGGTGGTTTCCACTGTTGTGTGTTGGATTGTTTCTCAACAAATCTGGTGCCTGTTCTTTAGGTTGATTTTATTTTATTTTATTTTTTTGCTTCATGATTTCTTTGTCTTTGTATGACCATTTTTGATAGCGTTTGTAGATGCTATATGGTTGTTCTTCTTATTACCAAGCAATTTTTATTTTTATTTTTTAGAGGTTCTAGGATTGTAACATCTATAAGCCTTGCTTTTGGTTGAGTAATCCAAAAAGATGCCTTCATTTGCTTTTCAATCAAAGTTTTCCAAGCTATCAATATGGCTTAGGATCTAGCACTTACTCCCAAACACCTTGAAGTAATGGACTGTTGCAGATCTTTTGTAGCAAAGTTCGAAAGGTGTTTTGGTTGAATTTGGCCTCAAAAGCACCCTATTTATAATATATGCTGCTGTATTCACAGCTTCAGCCTAAAATCCTTTTGCAAGTCCTTTTTCAAGTAGCATTGTCCTCCCCATTTCTTGTACAGTTATGTTCTTCCTTTCTACAACACCATTTTGTTGAGGTGTGGCTACAGTAGAAAACTCCTTCATGATACCTTTTACATCACAAAAGCTTTCAAACTCTCTTCTAGTGAACTTAGTGTCAAAATATGATCTCAGCTTCTTGATAGTGCATCTTCTTTTATTTTCAACAAAATTAACAAACTTTATGAAGTGTGTAATGGCTTCTAATTTTTCTTTCAGAAAGTAAACCCACACCATTTGTAATACCCCTAATTTTAAAAGGATAGTCTCGGTATTTATTTATTTATTTATTTTAATTGCTTTTTTAATTGTTTAATTGGTTATTTGGCTAATAGTTTATGTGTTTAATTGATTTAAGTGTTACTTGATTAATTGGCTATTTGTCTATGTGTTGTTTGTATTATTTGTTTAATTAAATTGTGTGCGTAAATAATGTGAAATAATTGTAATTTTATTTGGTAGATTAAATGTTATTTTATTTTATTTTTTGTTTAAAAGGATGGATATGGATAGTAGTAATGGACCAACCAATTGGGTCATATGGACTACTTGGATATAAGGCTTAATGGGTACAGATATTTACTCACGGATAGTTGTACATATATATGAGTATGTATGTATATAAGGATATTATATTTATTACTATTATAAATAGTTAATATTAATAACTATAATCAGAATATTATATATAGTTATAATGATATATACATATATATATATATATATATATATAATGTTTAAGTATTTTTGTGTATATGTAATATAGCAGATAAGGTATATATATATACATATAAGTTTATTTTCCTTTTTTTTTTTTTTTAATTTTTTTAATTTTTTTTCTAAATCCTTAAGGCATCACAATTAGTTTTAAGGTAGGATTTTATATAGCCTATATATATACATGGAATGGCCTGTAAAAAGGTTGTAAACCTTTATAGCAAACAGAGAGAGAGACATAAGAACATAAATAGGAAAACAGAGAGGGCTTGGCCAAGGAGAAGGCCAAACCCAAGGAGGAAGAAAAAGGGCTGATCGTGGCTATTGTCCAGTTCAGCAGAGTAGGACGATGACATCCCAAGGCTGCCGACGTTAGGAATTGGCCGAAAAAGAAAGGAGTTGGGTTTTTATTTAAAACCCTCAATGCAAGTTCTTGTCCTACTCTCTCCCTTAGATTCGTGTTCTATGCATGCCTAGGTAAATTCCAGGATTAATAAAAAATTAATTTGATCTTGTATGCATGCCTAAATAGATTAAAACAGTGATAATATTTGTAAATTGTTATCTTCTTCATCTTGTGTATTCTTTCATGAAAACTTGTTTTAATTGATGATAGTAATACATAATGATTGTATATAATTATATAGGATTGTCTGGGTCTTAGAACAGAGGGTTAGGACCTTTAAGGGAGACAATCGGATCAGCCGAAAGTCACTGAGACGAAGAAGACGGAGAGTAGCAAGAATGGAGGAAGCTCCATAGGGAATATAGGTGGTTCCCTCGTTGTTTGATGGATTTTGACGTGTTTTGGCTACTGTTTTGGGATTTTTGGGTTCCAGTGATGGTTTGGATTATGATGAGGGTTTAAAATAATATTAATTGACATATTTAAATCCCAAGAAGCATAATTTACATACTTGTGCTATGAAGTTGAACAATATGAAATTTTAATTATGATTTGCATATTGTTAATGGATATGAAGGATTTTATTACTTAGTATTATTCTAGAAATTTAATTGGATGCTATATGATTCTAATAATGTATTAACAGTACAATATGATCATGTTTATATCTGCTTTATATTGTGCTTATCTTTGGATTTATTTGATGTATTATCCTTAACTATTACATCATTTATTGGATTGTATGGATGTAATGTACCAGTATGGGATGGTGGCATTCTAGGGATGGACTAACTAAAAAGGTTAAGTCCTACCTAATCGGATTAATAAGGGAACAGATTTACTAGAAACTTAAATCCTACTTATTTTCATATCAGGCCACTAAATAAATTGGATGGCATACTGGATATTTATTTTATATTTTTGGATAGAACGGATTATATATATATATAGTTATGAGCCATGATATGAGCTTGAGTCTCAGGATCTATTGTTAGGGTGTGTATATTACATAGGATGGTTAGCTGGCTATAATGGACTGTAGTGTGCCCTGGGAGGTCTACGTACTTATGCCCACTATATGTGCATTTTTGCATGATGCCTACTATTCAGGTTGAGGCTGCCCTATAGTCCAGTAGGAGTCATTTAGTGTGTGTGTATATATATATATATATATATATATATATATATATATATATATATATATATTCAGACTACTAGTTATTATTGGATTGATTAGGATGTATACGTGTATCGGATCTTGGCTTAGATTGTAGTAGAGTAGAACTTGTTCATGGGCCTGACTCACAATTATTTTTCAGGTGTTCATCAGATGTACAGATGGTTTGTGCTAAGTAGAGACCAGTCTACTTCACTCTTCTGCTTGTACATAGGAGATTTATTTATGTTTCAGTATTCAGGTGTAGACATTTATTGCTGTTATTTGTTTAGTTTGGGCTTTCTAGGGGTCTACATAGTATGGATTCCTGAGTTGTATTATTCGGAAGATTAGTTGTATCCGAAGAATTTACCGATTAATGAAATTTATTCTGAGGATTTAAAAATGGATTATCATTTTAGTTTCATTTCAGCGTTTTATCCTTTCTTATTTATCTTCATGTATTCTGTGTTAGTTTATTGCTGATTTGTTTTGATATTCCCGAGCCTTCGGGCGTGGGCTTGGCCAACCCATATTCAGAAATCTGGGGGTATCATTGTTGGTATTAGAGTATTCCAAGTTCAAGTGTCCTTAGGAGTGACTTTCGTTATATGATTTCTGCGTTGCGTCTCTTAAAACTTAGAGCCTGTATTAGGATTCGTTGTACTCTATTTACGGTTCGTTAGGAGGAGCTGATGTCAATTATATTCTTTAGTTACAGAATGGTTGGCACTAGGAAGAGGATGGGGTTTAAGGCGAAAGCGATAAAGACTCAAAGAAGTAAAAGAGTATGTTATTGATTTTGTTGCCTTAGGGCAGAATTAGGGATCGAAGGTTTAGATATGGTTGGCACTACTTTAAAGTATAAGCTACGGAAGGATTTTGGTGTACGTGATAGGACACCGCATATCGAGACCAACACGACTTTAATTATTCTCAAAAAGGAGAAAAGCGAAGAGAAGGAGCCTGAAGAGGATCCTAATGGGGGAGATTTCAGAGTATCCAAGAAAGAGGGTACTACATCTTGAAGATGGATGATTGTGCGAGGGTGATGTTCTTTGCTAGTGGTATATCAAATGATATTAGTAGAATTGGTGTTGATCAATCTCCATATAGTTAAACTTTATTATCATCTCTAAAAGAGATATATAAGTTGTATTCTTCAGGAGTTTGGGGATCTGATGGAGTTTTTATCAGAACGAAACATATGATTTTTATATCACATTTGGGAGAGCATTGGGATTATGTTATGACGTTCTAATTTGCTTTATAAAGCCATATTAGACAATTTACATTTCCGCGTATACGGAGGATGATGGTTAAGCCCTTGGTATTTGCTTAGGAAAACATATGTTGCTTTTAAGCTATGTTTTAAAGGATATGTTTCAAGGTTGGATGATTACCTACGAAACTATAAAAGGAGATTTTGTGAAACAATTTTGCAAGTTGATTTCAGAGGAGATTTTCCCTAGATTTCAGAGGAGATTTTCCCTATAAAGAGCAATGTCTTAAGTAGGAGTATATTTTGTGTTATTGTGTTTGTCATATTGTTTTATTTTCGTTCATTATTTGGGATTTGGTATGTGGTTTAGTTGGAGACACAAGTATGTGATCAACCAACTACTGTTTTTACACTATGAGGTAATAACGCTATATTACGCTAGGATTGTGAGCATGTAGTCATAGAATTGGTTAGATATATATAATTCTAGCTAATATATTGGACCTGGACATACGTCATTATGGTATGTTATTTGGGATGGGATAGTTAATCCATCACTACGAGTCAAATAATGTAGTACGATTAGTTTGATATACTTTATGCTAGGTCTGAATTTGTATCTTATTACAACGCCATGATAGTGGCGGTTGTTAATATTTCGGTATTCGTGAGGTTGTGTTAAATAAAGACCACTGTAACGCTACAATGGTTTAGCAGAGGTGCCGGATTTACAGACCATCTTCTTAGAAATGCCAAAAGTTGTTACCAAGTCGAAAGAAGGATTTAGTACTGGTTTATGTACTAATTAGAATGACGCCAAGTAAGGATAATAGATTGAATAAATCTTCATTAGTTTATTCTTTATTGAGAATTTATTTGCGAGGGTGTGTCATTAGAAGGAGTTGTTGGTGTTGCACATGGAAGGGGAAACTAAGTCTTTTCACTTGCATAAATAATATGGAATTCTTTTTTGGTCACAATTTGTAACAATTAGTTACTGTTAAGAAATTAATGACTTATTTGGAGGATGGAAATGTTCCATATTCTTTTGAAGTTAGACAAGAAGTCTGATTGACACTTGCTTGTGTTACAGAAATAGGGTGCGTCAAAGACAAGATGGTGAGAACGATCACCTATACATAAAGAAGAGGTGCACGGTGTGTATGGAAAGGTCGTAGTTTGTTGACTTTTGTTGAGTTAAAATGATAGTTAAGTTTTGATGAATGGAGTTACCGGTTGATTTTTCTTTATTGGTAAGTTTATCACAGATCAGTGGTGCATAGATTTAGTTGTAGAGTTAGCTTTTGACGATGCTCCAATTTAAACAATGGGTGCAGACGAAAGTTGGTGGTACTAGACTAACGGTACTTTCTATAGACAAATTGGAAGGAGGATGCAAGGATTGAGATTCACAACTCTTTATTCTCTACACATCCAGGTGGAGATACGGTGCATTATGAAATAAAGCAGAAGTTTGGGTGGACAGGCAGAAAGAGGGACATAGATATTTTGTCTCAAAGTTTAATATTTATTAGATAGTCGAGATTGACCATCAGAGATCACTAGATCCTTTGCAGCCATTTTCTATACGGAAGTGGAAAGGGGAAAGCATTTTTCGCTAATTTAGTTGAGGGATTGCTGACTTTGCACAAGGTTATGATTCTGTTTGGGATATTTGTTGATTAATAAATTAAATCAGCTTAATTCTTGTCTATTTTGAACTAGTAGGACATTAGTTCATATGAATAGAATGGATCATGAGACAGCTTTGATGGATAGAAGTGGTGATTCACACTTTGTATTAAGTTTTGTCTGGTGGAAGCGAATATGGAAGTGGATGCTCTTAACAACCGAGATAATACTTAAATCTTTCGGTTAACTATTGAGTTATCAGTTGAATTTATAACATGTGTAATAATAACACTTGCTATTACTAAGGTAATTAAGGTGGTCAACTTAGAATATCGGAGTTGACCCTGGAGGAGGTGTTACCTTACTGGAGGAGGATTAATAGATTCTGTAAGTAATATTATGGAGGTTGGAGTGACTTAGATGTAAAAGTTATAATTTTTTTTTTTTGGTGCACTCAGATGGTTATAAGTTACGCTAAGACATCAAAGGTCAATTTTGGTGAACAGGAATGGGTAGGGACATGTACAAAATTATCTCTAAGTATAACACCTTTTAGAAATGTGGAAAATTGATAATCAAATATCATTAGAGATTTTTGCCACTACCTATATCAAAATGGGAGTAGGACTAATCAGGAGTGGATGGTTGGTAAAAATTATTAACATTAATTGGAATTTTAATTCCATATGGATTAGGAGTGGTGGATTGAGCAAGTTCACTTGAAGACATTAATTCAAGTAGTGTTCACTTTAGAGCTTCATATCAGTTTGACATTGCACAGATATTGGTGTTATAGCCTGTGGATATCCATTTTAGTGAATGAAAAATGCTATTTTGAAGGAATTTTCTACAGATTTTGGAGCAGCAGCTTTGCTTCATATCCCTAGATAGCGGAATTGATCAAGAAATTAAATTAGATCATGGAGGATATGCTTGAGACATATATCCTAGGTTTTCATGGACAATCAGAAGTATTTATTTCACTTTACAAAATTTTTTGTCTGTGATACTGTTAGCATAAGGAGGTTGGTGTGACAATGTTTAAGGTTTTGTATATTCTATAGTGTGATGAGCGCTGAATATTTGCATATTCGAGCCCTTAAATATAAATATGTTAAGGCCTAAAGTGATACTTCTATCCATAGTTCGACTGATTTATGTTTAATGTGTGTTTATAGGTACTTTCCCAGAGAAATAGTTACAATCGGGACTTTATGATGATATCAAAGCTTATAGAGTCATTGTCGGTTATTTAGAGCAAGCCGAGAGCTTAAATGGTGAAGTTTGGAAGAACTCAAGACTCAGAGCTCGAGCCCTAGTCTTAAGGCTCGAGCCTTACAACAAAAAAAGAAGAAAAGTCAACAAGGCATTGAAGCTCGAGCCTTGTACCTTAGAGCTCGAGCCCTAATAGAGGGTGCTCGAGCTTTACCAAAGGGTGTTCGAGCCTTAACCCTCAAGCTTGAGCACAAGGCGTCAGAATTTGAAGAGTTGATTTTAATTGAAGAACCAAGCTCCCAGACCTCGTTCCTAACCTCAAGGATTGAGCACCATAACTTAAGGCTCAAGCCTAGTACCTAGTGCTCTAGCCCATGAAGCTTGGATCGAGTAATGTTAAAAGATTTCAATCCCAAAAATATTCTAAGTGTTAAAGAAAAAGACGCTTCGGAAAATAGTTGAAGAAATTTCGGTAAGACGCTTCGGAAAATAGTTGAAGAAATTTTGGTAAGTGTCAAAGTGAAGATTGAGCACCATCTATTGAAGCTCGAGCCTTCTATGGCATGTCAGATTCAAGTTACGGGATTGTTCTCTTTTCAGGTCATATATCATTCTAAATGGGCTAGAAGACCTAAAAGCCCACCAGATCCTTATTTTCTTCTATAAAATAAGGCATAAGCCTTGATAGAGGAGGTCCGAAATTCGAAGTCCTTTTTTCTAGTGTGATTCAAAAGGCTAATACTGTGGTGGCTTTTAAGGTTTCCATAACCTTAAAAGTGAAGATCCTGAGAAGAGAAGGGCCATCCTTGACAATGGAGACAATCCAACACAGATGATATCCGACATCGTCATGAGTAGTTAATTCCTTTCTTAGGGCACTGATGTAACCCAATCTAGTATTATAGTTTGATTGTTATTAACTCTGGGATTATTTAATGTATATTATGTTTTTAATTATATGACTATGAGCAATTGGGATAACTCAATTGGGTTTAATGCTTTAAATAGATTACAAATTGTTATTACCTTGTCTTAGATATATCTACACTCAACCTATTCTTACTAAATGGTATTTGGCGGAGCTCTGCCGGACATAAGAGTAGAGGTCATATAATGGTGTTCCAACGTTTTTATAAAAGAATGTTTTCATAGTCTATGCTTAGGAAAGATGGATTGTTTGCAAAGTAGTTAAGTAATAGGAGTAGGTAGGTGGATAGTCCATACCACAGATAGGTTATAGTTAACTGAATTTTATAAAATATCTTTCTTTAAAACCGGAATTGAACAAATGTTACTGAGTTTAATTAATTTAAAACATAATTTGTTAAATTCCCAGAGTGAAACAATTAACCATAATATGATGATTGTGGTGAAGACAAAGCCCTACGATTTCTCTTCCCAATCGTTCTAGTTTAATTTAGTTAATTTTAGTTTAATTTTCAGTTTATAATCGTGACAACCAAATTAATCTGTTCGACCAGTTACCTGTAGACCTATAGGAATTAGTTAAAAGCAAAATTAATAACTTATCTCTCTGTGGGTTCGACACCTCTCTATATAGTGCTATCTGTAAGGATTCGTGCTATTGCGAGTGGTAAATTTATAAGTAGTATGCAAAAACACACAACATGTGACGACCCTGGATTTTTCAACCCAGTGTGTCTTGTGACGACCTGAAACGGATTAAAAAAAAAATGCTGAAGCAAAACAAAGACAAGTCCTTAGAGATGTACGTCATCCTTAGGACACAAGAATGGTCTTTCGAGGTGTTTCAGGGCTTAACAGAAGTAAAACGAAGACAAGGGTAGCAAAACCCTACCGAAAGAAGGATTAAGGGTAAAATGGTCATTTTACCCTAAGAGGGAGGAATTTGACTTCCAACAAGTCAAATGAGATAAAAAAAATATCTAAAAACATCCTTTGGTAACTTCACATCAACTCCCAAGGCCAAAAGAAGAGAAATCCTAAAAGAACTCTATCTCGGTTCGATCTAAATCTGACACACTCACACTAAAATAAGGATATCTCAAGTTAAGAGAAGAACCTAAAACTTAAATTTATACCATTGGAAATCTTACTTCGACGCGGTCCGTTTGGACTCAAGAACGGACTAATTCGGAGTTGAAACGAAAAAGTTACGACAGTTCGAAGTTGGAAGGCCAAAGCTGAACTTGAAGAAAAGTTTCTGGAGTATTTGAACCGGTTCAGCACCCCTGAACCGGTTTAACATGTATAGAACATCCATGTTGGACTCAAAACACACCTTGAACCGGTTCAGCCCCTCTGAACCGGTTCAACCCAACCTGAATTGAACCAAACAGTAGAAAAAAAAGAAAAATGGAACCGACATAGGGTTTTCGATACCAAGACGACATTTTTAGGGAAAATGCCATGAAGAAACTCCCCCCAAAATCACATTTTCTATGTGACAAAGTCAAGACTGGAATTTATTTCCGAAAGAAAAAATCCCAAAATTCCCCTACACAAGATTTTGCAAGAAAAATGTGAAATGAGTCTATAGGAGGCTCATTTCACCAACGAAAGAGTTTTTCCCAGAAACGATCATGCACACAGATGTAACTTACCTATTGGGACATGCTACAATGATCTATAGCTAAAAAATACTGTCGATGCAAAATTTGACCTATCTAAACCCCAATGCGTGAAAAATGCCCTTCAAAGGCAAAAATTACAAGAACCGGACTTAAATGCAATCAAATGACCGTTTTGCCCTTGACCACACTTCATGCATATAAAATAAGTCTTAGTGGATGTGTCAGAACACACTTTACACCACCTAATTTGGAAATAAACCCTTAAAGGCTCGGATTTTACTACTTTAGTCCAAAAATGCAATATATGAAACTAAAATGCAAAAGTGAAAGCAAAATGGTGTTTGGTCCTTGGCCATACCTCGTAGATGGTAAATGAATGCCAAAGAATGAATTTCATACACAATGCACATTCTGGTGCAAAAATGACGTATTGAAACCCTAGTTTTCATGTTTTTCTCATTAAAGGCAAAATTCAACATATTTGGATATACAAGGATTTCAAATGAAGTTTGGCTCTTGGCCACATATCATATACATAGAATGAGTGTCAAAAAGTATGTTTAGACACATATTACAAGTCCAAGGTAAAAATGACATTTTTGTCCTAACTATACATTACAACCTTAAAAGTGAAACTCAAACATGCTGACACTTGCATGTGAACAAGAATGTATTTAAATAAACTTCAATCCAACGAAACAATTTAGGGATATTGTGCATCCCAAACCAAGGCATCCGTACCTGAAAAATGACTCGATAACTTTGGGGTGAGTAAACAAGTTACTCGTAGGGAATGAGCATGCATAGACTTAACTTTTTACAAGGTTATTACATTAACATGAAACAATTCAAAGATCATGCCACCTAACATCTATATTATAAGTGAGACTCAGGAATCATCTTAAGCTACTTTAGAACAATAAAACACAGATCACAATATCGATGCGATTTCACTAACATTAGAACTTCTAATACAATGCATAAAACATGAATTCTCAAAGTTAACATCTTGAAACTTAAAATGGAAAATCAAATAAGGAACAACAAGTTACAACATCATCTAGTTATCAACTTGAAATGAAATGTGAAATCAAACAAGGTGGATACTTAGACATCACTCCAGATTAGACCGACAACATGGTTACTTTAGGGTTACTAGCCCACAGGTAACCTCCCTATGTGCGCACTAGACTATAGGGGGACAATCTCCCGTACTATAACCATGCCCTAGCCATAGTCAACAACAACGCCTTAAGTTTCCAAAATCAACAAATTTTGCAATAACGTATATATCACATGTATATACAAGATAATCAACCATCTACCACGCACAACCAAATTTGGAAACACATACAATACTTGCTCTAAGTCCACAACAACTATGGCATGAAAGATGTCAAATACAAAGTGTGCAACTCATTACACAAGACAACAACATATTCCATAAAGAAAACATGTTCTTATGAATATAAATATAACAACAATGTTATCCAATGCTCAAAACGTAATCAAGTGAATATACAATAAGTGCAAGTCTATGATTTAAACAAAGAAACAACTTCTAAAACACAATTAAATCCATGGAGCAATTAGATAGAATTTAATTAAATAAAAATAATTAAATTCTCTAGATTTCAAATCAATTCTAAATAACCTTAAATTAATATATGTTAAACAATATAGCATGGTCATTTAATATATCAAATCAAAAGTGCAAAATGAGCAAAATATCATCGTGTATAATTTAACTAATTTAAATTAATTAAATCTCTAGATTTCAAAAGTTATTCAAATGATCCCAAATTAATATATAATAAGGATTAAGTCATGGCCATGCCATATATCAACTCTAAAATAGAATACAAGCAAAGTACAATTAAGTAGAATTTAAATCAAATTAAATTCATTAAATCTCTAGATTTGAAAACTCATTTAAATCATCCCAATTTAATATATAACAAAGATCAAGTCATGGCTATGCTATATACCAAGTCTAAAGTGAGTTATATGCAAGCTATGATTAATCATTAATTTCTCAAATTAATAAAAGACATGTATACAACATTTATTTCACTACAAAAGCAAGTAAAACCCTTAGATAATAAACTAGAACACCCCCTACCTCACTAGAGAAGTGTCTCTCTAGAATCTAAGGCAAGCAAGCTTAAAATGGTAAACCTTTCTAGGGTTATGAAGAGGAAGGTGAGGCAAAGCTTTTGTATTCTAAGCTTTATGGTCTAAGGTGAGTGGAAGGGCCTCAAAAATCAATGTCAAAGCCTAAACATCAAGCTTCACTAATGGTCGCTAGGTTTTGTAGAAAGGAAAATGAAGAGAAAATGATGTGATAAGGTGTGAGTGGAGGAGTTAGAAATCCTCCACTCACTATGTGATCCTACACCATGGTCAACACACACTACTCTTGGTCTATTGCACAAAAACCCTTCTTTAACAACATAATCCCAAAGTAGCCTAAAAATAATTGCAAATAGGTCCCTCCTCTAAATATCTTGCAGACTTAATTGCAAAGTGGTCCTCAAGATAAAAATAATTATTTATAGTAATTACACAAATAAGTCCAAAACAAAGAAAAATTCCAAAAAAGTGTGCATCCACACCCCTAAGGAAGAAAGTACACTACTAGCATGCATTTCTAAGAAAGTAAAAATATAATTTTCTAAGAAATCATATACCATGAGTGCATAGAAAAGTGGACACAAATCCGAACACGAAAAATGAGGTTGTGCCAACAAAGTGACAAACAGGAAAAAGACGAAAAGTGAATAGTGTCAAAACAAAGTAAATTGTAGAAATGACTAGGTCCTTAAAGGAAGTTATCAATCCAAAAGAGAGAGTCTTGGAAACCATTCCCAAGTACTCGAGACGACACCAAGAGACGAGAAACCGAACACAGAAAAGAAGAGACAATGGAAAAAATTTATTCGTAAAATTTGAGGAAAAAGGAAAAGAAGGAAAATAACCAGGTCATTACAACCTTCCCACCTTAAAGGGATTTCATCTTTGAAATCCAGCCTCGACAAAACAAAAGGTGAAACCAGGGTAACTACAAAGTACATCTCCGAGTATCCCACACAACATGCTACAAAAGTAATCCCAAAACTGAATGACAACGTACAAACCAATGTCATTCACACCCACGTGCTCACAGCAGGACAACCTCTCAAAAGAAAAGTGACCATACGTCCACGCTACAAGTCAAAACTCACACACACAGAATCCAATGTTAGATAAAGGAACGAAATACAACAACCGTAAGCATCTCTCCTAACGAACCATCATACGGATCCGAAAATAACCACCAAAAGAACTCCAAGATAACTACTGTTGGTTTCCTTGATGGAGTCGCCACAACCAACAAAGCTTGAGAGTTGTGTGTGTTTAGGAGATGGCCAAGTTTTACATTTATAGAAAGCCACTACTACCTTTCTCTATATAAAATATAGATAGGGTGATTAGGGATCGTCCCAAGGGATTTGATGGTGTATTAAATTGTGAAACTATGGTAATTAGGGTTAGTAGGTCGAATGATCGCACAATTGTGGATTGATTGGTTGATTATATTAAATGAGCTAAAATATAATAAAGCAATGCAATAAGATAGAGAGTAAGTAAGAAGGAAAGGTCTTGGGGTGTAGAGATCACCACCAAACAATACTATTCCAAACCATAATCAAGTGATTAATGAGGGAAATGAATGTGTTGCAACAATATTGTGTGTGTAAAAGACATTCAATTGGTAAGGGTGACTCAACAAGTACAAATTGTCTCAATCAACATGTGTGAGGCCACAATACATCTATTGGTAGAGGAATATATTGTCTAAACATCATGTGAAGATAACAAAATAACAATTCAAGTCATTGAACCTTTCATTAAGCTCATAGTCCAAGCAATCCATAAGGATGACTTAGTTAAACATGCATTATCTAAACATCATGTGAGAGGTACAAAATATCTATTGGGAGAGGAATAAATTGTCTAAACACGTGTGAAAGATACAACATATTATAACTAGTCATTAATCCTTCATTAAGCTCAAAATTCCATTACATCACAATATTAGAGCATATGCCTCTTGCATTCAAAAGCATGGAACATCAAAGAACAAGCATGAATTGTTTCCCTAACTAACACTACACTACTTAAAAGAGAAGCACAATCCATCAAGGAATAAGTATGAACCATCTAGAGACATAACAAGAGCATTACATTAAGAACTTCATATTTTGGCAATCTCAAGATTAAAGGCATTAATACACATAGACATGCATCAATAACATTAAATCTAGAGGTGAGCATCTACTCTAGCATACATAGACATATAGATAGAGAACATGATCAATTAGAAGCATTAATCCATAGAACTCAATGAATAATCAAGATCTTCATAAGTTCAAGAATCAAAATATGCATTACAACACAAATCCCTCAAAATTACACAAGATTAGGTAAAGAAAGCATGTTTGGGGCTAACTCTAGCCCCAAGAAGATGTCTAGCCACTCATGGTAGTGATGATCCAACCCTCAAGGGCTAACTCCATGGCTGCTCCTTGTTGGTGAAGATCTCCTCCAATGGTTGCTCTAGCTTCCTCCCTTCTTCCTCTCCAAGAATAGCCTCCAAGATGATTTTCAATGTGTGACAAGAGACTCTAGACTCTCCTCCAAAAAGTGTATCATATTCCTTATATAGGTAGGTCAAATACACCCTATGATGAGCTGTGGTCGTGCAAGGCATATTCTCCAATGATTGGGTGAAGGACGGAATAAATGAGCTAGACTTTAACTTTTTCTCGCTGGAGGAAGTTCGATCGATCGAACCTTAACTTGGATCGATCGAAGATGGGTTCGATCGATCAAACTGCATCTTGGATCGATCGAAGTGGTCTGACTCCTCCGGATAAGGACAAGGCTGAGATATTTCGAAGATATTTATGGGGAAAAGGACAAAAGTGGTTGGTAGGCGTACAGCTGTGGATAAGATCAATCATTTGAATAGGACAAAATAGGGTTCGATCGATCGAAGGTGATGTTGGATCGATCGAACTTGGAATTTCAGCAAAGGCCAAGGTTGGATCTATCGAGAAGTACTGTGATCGATCATATATGTTCGATCGATCGAACTCTAAGTTGGATTGATCGAACTTTTCAGCTGCACAACTTAATTCCTTTTTGCTCCTTTCTTTCTCCACTTTGCTCCCTCCTTTGGTTTATCTCAGGATTGATTTAATTAAGCTCTTATTTGGCTGAGTTAGCTCAATTTTGGGATTAGTGCTTGAAAATATAAATAACACGTAATAAGTCTAAAGTGGCAAAGTAAGATAGATAAAGGTACTAGAATGCTTAAGCTTAACGGGTTAAATGCGCACTTTTCGGTGCTCATCACACCCCCAAACTTAAATATTGCTAGTCCCTAGCAATGAACTAAGAAGTAAAGGAATAAAATGAACAACTAAACAAGTATAAACTGGAAAGCAAGTAAAATGATAACACCATTTTCGTTGGGAACACGATTGCATTTAGCATATGCAACAAGCCTTTTAAACCCCTAGGTTACCCCTAATGGACGAGTAAAGTCTCGTGAGGGTTTCCAGAAATGGTACCCACAAACATTAAGCTCATTCTTTCAAAAGAGGCACCAATATTGCAAACAAGCATTGGGAGAAAATTACCTCAAGTATGCAATTTTTCAACCGTTTCTAAGCAATCTCCCAAAATTTCAATATCAAGCAAGCAAGCATGGTCCACCACACATCAAGAAGATGATCATGAAAATCGAAACAAATCTAGAATCCATGTGAGAGGTCCGGCATCAAGTGTGTTGCTATCTTAGCCAACTAGAGAAGTAATCACATCCTTACCCTCAAACTAGCACACAAATCTAGTACAGATCATCAAGATAAGAGAGTGGACCTTTTATTAAAGCTTTATTGTTCTAGGTACGCTTATTCTTTTCACTCTATTTATTTTTATTTTTATTGAGGATCAAAGATGGAAGTATTGTGCAATGTGTTGATCTCTTAAGCTTTTTAGAAGATTCATGTAGCGAGCTTTAGGTCAATGACTCCCAAACCAGATGGCTTTAGGGCATTAGGTGTTAAGATACCCCTACGGACTTACAAACTCAAATCAACTAGGCTACAAATCAAGACAACAACCATCTAATCATTTCCCACTTCTCGCCTTTTGGGAGAAGTCCTCACTTTTATTGCTTTTCGCAACTTCTTTTCTTTTCTTTTCTTTTTTCTTTTTTTTAATTATTAACCTAGAGTTTGGGCCCTCCACCTTTCGGCGCGAGAAGTTCACTGCTTAATGAGGCAAGAATCCCGACTACTCAATGAAAAGGGGTTGTTATCCACCTTTATCAAGAATGAAAACTTTCAATGCACTACTAGCTCAATTGGGATATAACCAATTCAATAATCAACAAAGCATGTACCCCACAATTGAATGCTAGCGTGCGCCGGTGCTAGTGTAGAATCCTAGAATGAATCTCAAAACAATCACAAATTCAGGATGATGTGGACCACAAATGCAAGCAAGATATCGATCTTTTGAAAAATTTACTCCTAAATGGCATCCTCAAGGCATACAAGGAGTATTGGACTCTCAAGTCAAGCAATTTTTTAAATTTTAAGCAATATAGTCCTCAAAAGATCAAAATCATAGCTAGAAATGGACCAAGTATAGAAATATCCCTCAAATACACAAGACATGCTCAAAATTTGAATTTTAAAGTAGCACTGAAACATACACCAATACCCCCAAACTTAAACTGCACATTGTCCTCAATGTGTGAAGAGAACAAAGGAAAGAGTATACCAGTGCTTTAGACATGAAAGATCGGGATAGAAGTAACCAAAGTGGGTGGCATGGCCCCCCCAAACTTGGGATAAACTGTGGTCCTGAAAAGTTTGCACTCGGATAAACTCATTAGATAACAAGATAGGATAATCAGTGCACAGTAGACATGCAAGTGTAAAATGGGATAAATAGAGAATAGAGAGAGAGGTGTAAGAGTGGTCCTGAAAAATTGGGCAGCACTCTCTCACTGAAGTCACTGTGGTGTACCTGATGGAGTCAAACATACAAATATGAGATATTAAGAGACATCCATAATAAAAAAGCAATATATAGAGAATATAAAGTGCAGGTACATCAATAAAATAATAAAGCCGACAGACTGGCCGCAAAGTATAATAGAGTAATAGTGACAGTATAATATAGATCTAGAATAAAAGAAATGAAAGCATAGAACAACTGGAAGTGGAGTCTCAGGAGGCCTGATCGTGACGACGGCCGTTCCAATACGCCAAACTAAATGTAGTGAATGTGTGGTTCAAGAAAAGCCTTTTATGTCAAATTTAAATTTATAAAAACCACTACCAACGTAGCAAGAGTGAGTAGGGATCGTCCCAAGGGATTATACGTGTTGGAATTTCAACTTCAACTCTAGCGTACCAAATGATTGCAAAAGAGAGTTGGGTTGGTTGATTACTTCTAGAAAAGAATTAATTAAAATGCAATAAAAATAAAACTAAGTAGAGATAGGGATTTAAGAGATGAGAAGAGAGGACTTAGGGTGTTGGAATCACCACTAAGCTCATGTAATTAACCACTTGCTTTCCGTTAATGGGGAATACATTGTTGTGAACAAAATTGGTTCGACTAGCAAAGGTGACTCAACAAGTGTATAATGTCTAAACAACATGTGAAAGGCTACAATATATCTATTGGAAGAGGAATATATTGTCTAGACAACATGTGAAGAGAACAAAATATCAAATCAAGTCATTAAACCTTTCATTAAGCTCATAGTCCAAATAATTCATAAGGATGACTTAGTTAAACATCTATTGTCTAAACATCATGTGAGAGGCCACAATATATCTATTGGGAGAGGAATATATTGTCTAAACACATGTGAAAGATACAATATATCATAACAAGTCATTAATCCTTCATTAAGCTCAAAATTCCATTACACCACAATATTAGAGCATATGCTTCTTGCATTCAAAAACATGGAACATCAAAGAACAAGCATGAATTGTCTCCCCCATCTAACACTTCACTACAACTACACTACTAGCATGAAAATAAACTAAGGGAGAGGTACAATCCATCCAGGAATAAGTATGAACCATCAAGAGACATAACAAGAGCATTCCATTAAGCACTAATGTCTAGCCATCACTAGATTTTCAATTAATCACACATAGACATGCAATTAATATAGAAAAACTAGTGTAGAGATCAATTCCCCAAATAATCACACATAAGACAACATGTAATTAAAATAGAGAATCAATGGAAGAATTAACCCATATGAATCATGTGAGACATAATTCCTAATTTAATCACACATAGACATGTAAATAAACTAGAGAATTAATAGGAAGAATTAGACCATGGAAATCATAGAAATATACCAAGATTCATGAAATTCACAAGGCTAGAACACTAATTACAACAATATATATAAAAATCCCCAAAAATAGAAATACAAGGGTTTAGATTACACAAGACTTAGGGCTCATCCAAGCCGTAAGTGTAGATCTAGTCAATCATGGAGGAGGTGGATGTAGTCATGGAACCAAGTTCCAAACATGGCTCCATCTTCTTCTTCGTCTTCTTCTTCTTCTTCTTTGAAGCTCTAGAGATGGAGAGATAGTGGATTTAGAGATGTGTTCTTGAGATGTGCCTCCACTTCTCTCTTTTCTTCTAACCCTAATCTCTAACTTTTCTAGAAAGAGAAATAAAAATTACAATGCAGAAAAATATAATGATAAAAAGCCTAAAGAATCCTCTTTTACAAATGGGTTGCTTCCCTTTATATAGAAGGTCATTTTCTTAGTCACTAAGTCTAGAATATATGCCCAAAAATATCTAATCCCGCAACTTTTTGGTAGGTGAACTTTTGGGCGCGCATGGAAAAAGTGACAGCTTGCTGCCAGCATGTCCAGTTCGATCAATCCAACTTATTTTCGATCTATCCAACTTTTTTCGATCGATCGAACTTATTTTTCGATCGATCCAACTTTTCTGATCGATCCAACTAAAAGTTCGATTGATCCAACTTTTTCTGCGATCCATCCAACTTTTCAGCTTTTTAGTATCAGCTTCTTTTTGCTCCAAATCAGCCTCTTTTTGCTCCGGATCATCGCTAAGACTTAGTTTGACTCCAAAAAGGCCTTAAGAACTCATTTTTAGCCCATTTTAACATTATTGACCTGAAATAGACAAAAACACAAATAAGTACTAAAACGGGTAAATAAGATAGATAAAGGACCTAGAATACTCAAGCTTAAGGGGTTTAAATGTGTACTTTTCAGCGCTCATCACACCCCCAAACTTAAATATTGCTAGTCCCTAGCAATGAACTAGGAAGTAAGGAATGAAATGAACAACTAAACAACTATGAACTAGAAAGCAATAAAATGATAGCGCCACTTTCGTAGGGAACACGATTGCATTTAACATATGCAACAAGTCTTTTAAACCCCTAGGTTACCCCTAGTGGACGAGTGAAGTCTCGTGAGGGTTTCCAGAAATGGTACCCACAAACATTAAGCTCATTCTTTCAAAAGAGGCACCAATATTACAAACAAGCATTAGGAGAAAACTACCTCAAGTATGCAATTTTTCAACCATTTTCAAGCAATCTCCCAAAATCTCAACATCAAACAAGCAAGCATGGTCCTCCACACATCAAGAAAATGATCATGAAAATCGAAACAAGTCTAGAATCCATGTGAGAGGTCCGGCATCAAGTGTGTTGCTATCTTAGCCAACTAGAGAAGTAATCACATCCTTACCCTCAAACTAGCACACAAATCTAGTACCGATCATCAAGATAAGAGAGTGGACCTTTTATCAAAGCTTTATTCTTCTAGGTGCGCTTATTCTTTTCACTCTATTTTTTTTCTAATTGAGGATCAAAGATGGAAATATTGTGCAATGTGTTGATCTCTTAAGCTTTCTAGAAGATTCATGTAGCGAACGTTCGGTCAATGACTCCCAAACCAGATGGCTTTAGGGCATTAGGTGTTAAGACACCCCTACGGACTTACAAACTCAAATCAACTAGGCGACAAATCAAGACAACAACCATCTAATCATTTCTTACTTCTCACCTTTTGGGAGAAGTCCTCACTTTTATTGCTTTTTGCAACTTCTTTTTTTTTTTTTTTTTTTTAATTATTAACCTAGAGTTTGGGCCCTCCACCTTTCGGCGCAAGAAGTTCACTGCTTAATGAGGCAAGAATCCCGGCTACTCAATGAAAAGGGGTTGTTATCCACCTTTATCAAGAATGAAAGCTTTCAATGCACTACTAGCTCAATTGGGATATAACTAATTCAATAATCAACAAAGCATGTACCCCACAATTGAATGCTAGCGTGCACTGGTGCTAGTGTAGAATCCTAGAATGAATCTCAAAACAATCACAAATTCAGGACGATGTGGACCACAAATGCAAGCAAGATATCGATCTTTTGAAAAATTTACTCCTAAATGACATCCTTAAGGCATACAAGGAGTATTGGACTCTCAAGTCAAGCAATTTTTTAAATTTTAAACAATATAGTCCTCAAAAGATCAAAATCATAGCTAGAAATGGACCAAGTATAGAAATATCCCTCAAATACACAAGACATGCTCAAAATTTGAATTTTAAAGTAGCACTAAAACATACACCAATACCCCCAAACTTAAACTGCACATTTTCCTCAATGTGTGAAGAGAACAAAGGAAAGAGTATACCAGTGCTTTAGACATGAAAGATCGGGATAGAAGTAACCAAAGTGGGTGGCATGGCCCCCCCAAACTTGGGATAAACTGTGGTCCTGAAAAGTTTGCACTCGGATAAACTCATTAGATAACAAGATAGGATAATCAGTGCAGAGTGGACATGCAAGTGTAAAATGGGATAAATAGAGAATAGAGAGAGAGGTGTAAGAGTGGTCCTGAAAAATTGGGCAGCACTCTCTCACTGAAGTCACTGTGGTGTACCTGATGGAGTCAAACATACAAATATGAGATATTAAAAGACATCCATAATCAAAAAGCAATATATAGAGAATATAAAGTGCAGGTACATCAATAAAATAATAAAGCCGACAGACCGGCCGCAAAGTATAATAGAGTAACAGTGACAGTATAATACAGATCCAGAATAAAAGAAATGAAAGCATAGAACAACTGGAAGTGGAGTCTCAGGAGGCCTGATCGTGAAGATCTGCAGTGGCTGGAGGTGCAGGTGCTGGTGCAGGTGCAGGGAGTCGGCTGGAGAGATCGGCAAAGCAAGCCATGACATCCGCCCTGAAAAAGGTGAACTCGGCTCGGTGGCAGTGATGTCGGCTCGCATGGCTTCTACGGCATTTTAAAATCCTCAAATAGTTCGATCGATCGAATCCGAACTTGGATCGATCGAACTATTTGCTCTCCCAACTATATATATATATATATATATATATATATATATATATATATATTAATTAATCAAGGGAAATTAATTAATGAGATGCAAATTTTGATCGATCGAAGAAAGATTTCGATCGATCGAAGAGGATAAAGAATGTACAAGTTTAAGGGTTCAAGAGTTGACACGTGTTGGAACCTTGGATCGATCGAACTTGGAATTCGATCGATCGAACATGAAAAATTTTGAAAAGTCCCGAGAGCATGCATTTTGGAATTTGGATGCAGGTCCAAATTTTTTTTAAGTGTTGGGACTCATGATCGATCGAACCACATGTTGGATCGATCGAAAGGTAGTTTGATCGATCGAAATGGTTTACGATCGATCAAACTTTTGAAAATTTGGAGATCCCGAGAGCATGCATTTTGGAATTTGGATGCAGGTCCAAAATTTTTCTAAGTGTTGGGTGCAAAATGAGAGCTGGATCAATTGAGTCCATAGTTGGATCGATCAAACCAATGTTCGATCGATCGAACCAAAACTTGGATCGATCGAACTTATGCCTAAATGCTCAAAATGACTCGAATGCTCATGCAATCCCTTACTCAGTTCCTTCCAATGTATATGAACCACAAAAACAGTATCTAGACTTCGTAAGAATCAAAATGCAAGATAGAAATGAGGGAGGAATAGGGTTTTGACATCCTACGAATTTTGGTGCTAGACTTTAACGTCTCTAGCAAGACCTAGGGTTCTTTTAACCCGGATCAAAGATCTTGCAATGCATCCCCTCCTTTTTGGGATGAGAGATGTTTTGAGTTCCACCCAACAAATGGTTCTTAGAAGAACTTGTTGGATTTAACTTAAAAGATGTTTTTAAGTTCTTATCAAAATCTTCATCAATAGGTCAATAAGATTTGCAGCCTCTAAATGTCTTTGAAAGACTTGACCCTCTATGTATGGTTTCAATCTTTGCCCATTCACCTTGAAGATGAACCTCTTCTTCAAGTCTTGTATCTCTACCGCTCCATGCGGTGCAACTGAGATAATTTCATAGGGGCCTTCCCACTTGGTTCTCAATTTGCCGGGAAAGAGTTTTAACCTAGAGTTGAAAAGCCAAGCTTTTTGACCGGGTTCTAAGGACTTCTTCACAATACGCTTATCATGGAAGGCTTTGGTTCTTTCTTTGTAGAGCTTGGCATTATCATAAGCATTATGCCTTAGCTCTTCCAATTCACTCAATTGAAGTAGCTTATTCTCTCCGGCTTTGGCTAGGTCAAAATTGAGCTTTTTAACTGCCCAAAAGGCTTTGTGTTCTAGCTCAACTAGAAGATGGCAAGGCTTCCTATAAACAATTCTATCCGGGGACATGCCAATGGGAGTCTTATATGCCGTACAGTAAGCCCACAAAGCATCATTTAGCTTTCTTGACCAATCTTTCTGGGTGGTGTTAACCGTTTTCTCAAGGATATGCTTAATTTCCCGGTTAGACACTTCAACTTGTTATTCTAATCTAGCACACATCACATGTCATGCTCTTTACATTAGAATAAAACAATGCTAAACAAACAGTATACAACATATAGCACGTAAACACATAAACATGTTATAAACCAAAACATGTTATCATAAAGCATATAAACACATAGAGCATGGCAACAAAAGCATGATATGCACCCAAATCCTGTCGTCCTATGGTTTTTGAACCTAGTTGCTCTGATACCACCTGTGACGACCCTGAATTTTTTAACCCAGTGTGTCCTGTGATTACCCGAAACGGATCCAAAATGCGAAATCAAAAGATAGAACAATGGTCTCTAGAGATACAACACTCCTCTATGACACCAATGTGACCCTCAATGAGGTCACAAAACCCAAAGGAAGAAAATACGGAAGCAACGTTTCAAAAACGGATAAGAATGAACCTAGGGGCAAAATGGTCATTCCACACTAAAATGGATGCCACCGTGCACACCATTGGAAAGACAACAAAAAATTAATAAAGATAGACCCAAGAATCACTTGATTTGGAGTCCGGACGGCAAAGATATCAAGTTCTGAAGTCGAAGGAAGGGAAACCCTATCCCTGTTCAAACCAAAAACAGACACTACCTTACTAAAACTTGAATAACATGAGCCACAAGAAGAATCAGAAACTCTAATTAGTACCATTGGAAAGCTTATTTCGACGCGATCAATTTAGACTCAAGAACGGACCAATTCGGAGTTAAAACGAAGAAGATATGATGATTTGAAGTCGGAGGTGCAGTGCTGAACCATGACACACACACCCGTGAACAGTACCTCGAGCGCTCGAACAAGGACTTCGAGCACTCAAAAATTGCCCTAAGAATTCTGCCCAAAGTTCGAGCGCTCGAACTCCCACTTTAGAGCGCTCGAACTTCTGTAGGCTGCTCCTAAAATGCTGACTCGAAATGCAATTTTGAGGACTTTCTGGGCCTTTTTGAGAAAAAAACAAAGAATAAACTACCCTCAAAATCATGTTTTTTAGCCAACTATGTCAAAATAAAACTTTATTTTTAATGTGAAAACCCCAAAATGCCCTTATGCTCAATTTAGGCTTAACACGGCAAAAAATGTAAGTTTGCACCAAATATACATTTGATCCCAAATGCACTTCTAGGCTGAAGTGAATATGCACACAAACGAAATAAGTGATTTTGAGCATGCGGGAATGGTCCGCGGCTTCCGGAAATGACCGATGCAAAATCCGACCCCCCGATGGCCAAAAAGGCGAAAATGAATATGAAATGGAAATTTTGAAAACCAAAATTAACAAATGATTGGAAATTACCATTTGGCCCTTGGCCACACTTCATGCATGATTAATGAGATCTTACGGAAGAATCAAAACGGGATTTCCACACCCGATGCAAACATAGTGAGACAAAACTTAACATTTTTTCAATACTTTCATAATATTTCATGAAGTCAAAACTACATAGAATACAAATACATGTCATTGGCCTCCGGCCTCATCTCATACATGCCAAATACATTGTAAGGAGTGTACTCATGTACACACTACATGTTTAAATTCAAATATACATATTTTGACATATAAGGCTACAAATGGCTTTTAAAGCCAACCTTTACAAGAAATGAAAATCTTCAAGTCCACCAATCATCCAAGCATAACGAGAATCGCAACTTTGGTTCTTGTACCTGAAATATGCCCAAGTATTGTAGGGGTGAGTAACATAAAGCTACTCGTAGGAAATGAGTATGCATCGACCTACGTTTTACAAGATTTCATGATTTAATTATTGTGGTTCATTCCACCTAACGTCTATGTCAAAGGTGAGACTCAAGGAGCATCCTAGCTACCTAAGATCATTTCTAGCATCAATCACCTAATTCATGCAATTTTAGCAACATATGGTCATGCTTACACAAAGCAACAACATAGGTGCATGCTTACACAAGGCAACAACATATAGATTCTCAAGGTAATCAACTTGAAGTCTAAAATGCAACATCAACTAAATATAACAATTTAGCGTAATTAGAATATCTAATACCACACATCAAGACATAGGTTCTCTAGGTTATCAACTAGAAATCTAAAACTGTGTAATCAACTAAATATAGCAATTTAGTATGGATGTACTTAACAACATCAAAATGATTCATTAAAATCATAAACATGGATGTACTTAACAACATCAAAATCGCCAATAACCAAAACCACAAGTTACAAAATAAACATAATTGTTAACTTGGAATTGAATGCGAAAACAAATAGTGGAAGACTTGGACATCTAAGCTCGGAATTCTGCCGAGACCTCAATGGTTATTCCGGGCACTAACCCACAGGGAAGACCACCCTAAGTGCGCATTATCTTAATGACTTAGAGGACTCACGTCCCTGTACTAGAGCCAAACCCTAGCCATCTTAACTCAACATGTTCCAAGATTCCAAAATTAAACCAAATAAGTTCACAACTTATACATAACTTATATAATGCATGAAAACACCTTCCCTGCACAAGTAGGTTGAAACCACACAATCCATGCCTTAGAGTTTCAATTCTAAAATGACATACATAATGTCAATTACAAAGTGTGCAATTCAATACACATGGCATCAATATATTCCATAAAGAAAACATGTTCTCATGAATACAAATATAACAACAAAGTTGTCCAATGCTCAAAACACAATAAAGTGAATACATAACAAGTTCAAGTCCATGATTCGAATATAGAAACAACTTCTAAAATACCAATAGATCCATGGAGCCATTAGATAGAATTTAATTAAACAAAATAATTAAATTGTCTAAATTTCAAATCTATTCCAAATAACCTCAATTTAATATATATTAAACAACATAGCATGCTCATTACATATATCAAATCAAAAGTATCAAATGAGCAAGATAGCATCACATAGAATTTAATTCATTTAAGTTAATCAAATCTCTAGATTTCAAAAGTTATTCAAATGATTCCAAATTAATATATATCAAGCACCAACTCATGGTAATACCATATCTTAAGTCTAAAATGGGATACAAGTATAATACAATTTACTAGAATTTAAATCAAATTAAATTTATTTAATCTCTAACTTTAAAAACTCATCTAAATCATCCCAAATTAATATATATCAAGGATCAACTCATGGCCATGCCATTTACCAAGTCTAAGATGAGTTATATGCAAGATATGATAAATCACTAATTTATCAAATTAACAAAAGACATGCATACAACTTATATGAGCATCAATAGCATACAAGATAACAAAAAAATACAACCTTAAAACATCCCCTACCTCACTAGAGAAGTGTCTCTCTAGAATCCAAGGCAAAATTAACACAAAATGGCTAACCCTTCTAGGGTTATGAAAAGGAAGATGAGGGGAACCGAATGTATTCCCAAGTTCAAGCTTGGAAATCAATGGAAGGCTCTCAAAAATCAAGGTCAAAGCTTAAGGCTTTAGGCTCCATCCATGGAGGCTAGGGTTTTCTTTACAAGAGAGGGAGGAAATGGAAGATAATGAAGATGAAATGTGAGTGAAGGGGATAGAGATCCTCCACTCACTATGTGCTCTTACACTACCTCTCACACACACACTAATGCAAGATCAAATTGTGAGCCTACACTTGTCACAAATCCAAGGCTCCATCCTAGGCTAAATCTCAAGCCTACACTTGTCAACCATCCAAACCAACAAGTGCACCAATCCTAGGCCAACAAGTAGTTAAATCTCCACCCTCCACATGTCCTAATCCAAGGCCTCAAAGTGTTTTCACACACATGTCAACAAGTGGACCAATGAGAGTGTGACACTTGTCACACTTTTCGAAAATTACAAAAAAGTCCTTTTTGAAAATATCTTCCAAATTAAATTGCAAAATGGTCCCTAAGACAAAAAATAATTACTTTACAGTAATTACACAAAACCCCTAAAGTTTAGAAAACTACAAAAAGGTCTTGCATCTATACCCTTTACAAGAAAAGTAAGCACTTAGCATGCTTTTCTATAAAAGTGAAAATACACATAGCATGGAATTTAAATATCAAGGATGCATACAAAACCGGAATCAAATCTGAACACGAAAAGTGAGGTTATGCCAACAAAGTGACAACCGAGAAAAAGACGAAAGTGAATAGTGTCACAAAAGTGAAAATATGAAAATGACTCGGTCCTCAAAGGAAGTCGTCAATCCAAGGAAAAGAGTCTCAAAAACCATCCCCGAGCACTCAAGATGACACTAAGTAACGAGAAACTGAACTTAGAAAGGAAAAGATCAATGGAAAAAAAAATCCGTGAAAATCTGAGAAAAGGAAAGGAATAAAAATGACCGGGTCATTACAGGGCACATGCGGCACGTCTCCACGTAAACACAAAAGCATGTCATTAAAGCATAGTAACAACATGACATCTCTTTGCATATAAATAAGGTATGCTAATGTCACACAATGAGAAAACAAATGTGGATACACTTCCACCTGCTCATGTATTGCAATATCATAAGTCATGCTACTAACATGGTAGTAAATGAAACTGTAGAAAATAAAAATGACGCAACAATGAACCCTATGGACATCGTGTCCTAGAGTGTCTAGGAAAAAGGGAAGACTAGTCCTAGCCATAATCTGACTCCAAAAACCAATGCGACAATAACTTGTCTCAAAACAAACGTGAGCCCTTACTACAATGGTAAGACTCTGACAATCCATCTCTGAATCTAAATGTGACATTACTAGTGACACTAACAATGCAATGCTCTCATAAACCTAAAACATCGATTAATCAACTCAATCCCAAAAGTGTCATCACATAAGGAGAACTCAAACGAAATGGCTATTCTTGCCATACAATCGGACAACCGAATTAATCTTAAGAATCGTCCTTAAAACGACCATCAATCACCGACCAAAAGGACAACGCCTATCGGAACAAAAGCCTACACTAACCCTGTTTGAGCTACATAATAGCAGGCCCCGTATGATAGCATGATAGTGCCAAACACCCGCCTATAACCTACCCGCCTACAAAATTGCAATCTCAGAGAACTTCATTATGGCCCAAAACCAACAAATCCAGCACTACGGCTGTGCCTAATGGCCCACCCCACGAGAGCCTAAACTAAAGCTGACCCTCTACTTATCCAAAACCAATGCTAGGCCAACAATGACCTAAACTACTACAAAACCATGCCGATAAATGCCAACAACATAAAAAAAAAAAGTGCTTATACATAACCAGACACCCCAACCATTGCACTAAGTGCCAACTCACCAAGCAATTCAACCTCAACTCAAACATCCTATGACTAATCCCAAGTCATGCCAAAAATGCAACACAGTTATGCATATACAAATCAAATCTAGCATACATCATATGTGATGCTCTTTACAATAGAATTAAATTATGTTAAACAAACGACTTACCACATGTAGCACGTAAGCATATAAACATATAATCAAACCAAAACATGTTATCGTGAAGCATATAAACACATAAAGCATGGCAACACAAGCATGATATGCACCCAAAACTCATCGCCTATAGGTTTTTGAACCTAAGAGGATACCACTTGTGATGACCCTGGATTTTTTAACCAGTGTGTCTTATGATGACCCGAAACAGATCAAAAAAAAAAAAATGCAGAAGCAAAACAAGGACAAGTCCTTAGAGATGTATGTCAACCCCAAGACACAAGAATGGCCCTTCGAGGAGTTTTGAGGCTCAACGGAAGCAAAACGAAGACAAGGGTATCAAAACCCTACCGAAAAAAGGACCAAGGGTAAAATGGTCATTTTACCCGAAGAGGAAGGAATTTGACTTCCAACAAGTCAAATGAGATAAAAAAAAAAAAAAAAAACATCCAAAAACATCCTTTGGTAACTTCAAATGAAGTTCTAAGGCCAAAAGAAGAGAAATCCTAAAAGAACCCTATCCCGGTTAGATCCAAATCTGACACCCTCTCACTAAAATAATGATATCTCAAGTTAGGAGAAGAATTTGAAACTACAATTTATACCATTGGAAATCCTACTTCAACATGGTCCATTTAGACTAAAGGACGGACAAATTCGGAGTTAAAATGAAAAACTTACGACAGTTCGAAGTTGGAAGGCCAAAGTTGAACCTAAAGAAAAGTCTCTGGAGGACTTGAACGGTTTAGCAACCCTGAACTAGCTCAACATGAACATAATGTCCATGTTGGACTCAAAACACACCCTGAACTGGTTCAGCCCCTCTGAATCGGTTCAACCCAACCTGAATTGAACCAAACAGCAGAAAAAGAAGAAAAATGGAACTGACGCGGGGTTTTCGATACCAAGACGACATTTTTTGGAAAAATGCTGTGAAAAAACTCCCCCTAAAATCA
This sequence comes from Cornus florida, assembly GCF_030987335.1. Taxonomy (NCBI): domain Eukaryota; kingdom Viridiplantae; phylum Streptophyta; class Magnoliopsida; order Cornales; family Cornaceae; genus Cornus; species Cornus florida. The sequence continues at coordinate 24,473,924 of NW_026775581.1, forward strand.
CATTTTCTATGTGATGAAGTCAAGGCTGGAATTTATTTTCCAAAGAAAACCCCTAAAATGCCCCTAAACAAGATTTTGCAAGAAAAATGTGAAATGAATCCACAGGAGGCTCGTTTCACCAACGAAAGAGTTTTTCCCGAAAACAATCATGCGCACTGATGTAACCTACCTATTGGGATATGTTACAATGATCCACGGCTAAAAAATATTGCTGATACAAAATTTGACCTATTTAAACCCCAATGCGTGAAAAATGCCCTTCAAAGGCAAAAATTGCAAGAACTGGACTTAAATGCAATCAAATGACCGTTTGGCCCTTGGCCACACTTCATGCATATAAAATAACTCCTAATGGATGTGCTGGAATACATTTTACACCACCTGATTTGGAAATGAACCCTTAAAGGCTCGGATTTTACTATTTTAGCCCAAAAATGCAATATATGAAACTAAAATGCAAAAGTGAAAACAAAATGGTGTTTGGCCCTTGGCCAGACCTTGTATATGGTAAATGAATGCCAAAAAATGAATTTCATACATAATGCACACTCCGGCGCAAAAATGATGCATTGAAACCCTAGTTTTCATGCTTTTCTCATTAAAGGCAAAATTTAACATTTTTGGATATACAAGGATTTCAAATGAAGTTTGGCCCTTGGATACATATCATATACATAGAATGAGTGTCAAAAAGTGTGCTTAGACATACATTACAAGTCCAAGGAAAAAATGATATTTTTGTCCTAACTATACATTACAACCTTAAAAGTGAAACTCAAATATGCTAACACTTGCATGTGAAAAAGAATGCATTTAAATGAACTTCAATCCAATGAAACGATCTAGGGATATTATGCATCCCAAACCAAGGCATCCGTACCTAAAAAATGACCCGATAACTTTGAGATGAGTAAATAAGTTACTCGTAGGGAATGAACATGCATAGACTTAACTTTTTACAAGGTTATTACATTAACATTAAACATTTGAAAGGATTATGCCACCTAATGTCTATGTTATAAGTGAGACTCATGATAAGCTAATTTAGAACTATAAAACACAAATCACAATATCGATGCAATTTAACCAACATTAGGACTTCTAATACAACGCATAAAGCATTAATTCTCAAAATTAACATCTTGAAACTTAAAATGGGAAATCAAATAAGGAACAACAAGTTACAACATCATCTAGTTATCAATTTGAAATGATATGCGAAATAAAACAAGGTAGATACTTAGACATCACGCCGGATCAGACCGACACCGTGGTTACTTTAGGGTTACTAGCCTACGGGTAACCTTCCTATGTGCACACTAAACTATTGGGGGACAATCCCCTCTACTAGAACCATGCCCTAGCCGTGGTCAACAATGACGCCCCAAGTTTCCAAAATAAAAAAATTGTGCAACAACGTATATATTACATGTATATATAAGATAATCAACTATCTACCACGCACAACCAAATTTGGAAACACATACAATACTTGCTCTAAGTCCACAACAACTATGGCATGAAAGATGTCAAATACAAAGTAGGCAACTCATTACACAAGACAACAACATATTCCATAAAGAAAACATGTTCTTATGAATATAAATATAACAACAATGTTATCCAATGCTCAAAAAGTAACCAATTGATTATACAATAAGTGCAAGTCCATGATTTAAACATAGAAACAACTTCTAAAACACAATTAAATATAAATTAAATAAAAATAATTAAATTCTATAGATTTCAAATCAATTCCAAATAACCTCAAATTAGTATATGTTAAATAACATAGCATGGTCATTATATATATCAAATCAAAAGTGCAAAATGAGCAAGAAATCATCATATAGAATTTAATTAATTAAATCTTTAGATTTCAAAAGTTATTCAAATGATCCCAAATTAATAAATAATAAGGATTAAGTCATGGCCATGCCATATATCAAGTCTAAAATGGAATAGAAGCAAAGCACAATTAAGTAGAATTTAAATCAAATTAAATTTATTAAATCTCTAGATTTGAAAAACTCATTTAAATCATCCTAATTTAATATATAACAAAGATCAAGTCATGGCCATGCCATATACCAAGTCTAAAGTGAGTTATATGTAAGCTATGATTAATAGGGTTATGAAGTGGAAGGTGAGGCAAAGCTTTTGTGTTCCAAGCTTTATGGTCAATGGTGAGTGGAAGGGCCTCAAAAATCAATGTCAAAGCCTAAGCATCAAGCTTCACTAATGGTGGCTAGGTTTTGTAGAGAGGAAGATGAAGAGGAAATGGTGTGATAAGGTATGAGTGGAGGAGTTAAAAATCCTCCACTCACTATGTGATCCTACACCATAGTCAACGCACACTACTCTTGGTCAATTGCACAAAAACCCTTCTTTAACAACATAATCCCAAAGTAGCCCAAAAATAATTGCAAGTAGGTCCCTCCTTTAAATATCTTGCAAACTTAATTATAAAGTGGTCCTCAAGATAAAAATAATTACTTATAGTAATTACACAAATAACCGCAAAAGAAAGAAAAATTCCAAAGAAGTGTGCATCTACACCCCTAAGGAAGAAAGTACACTACTAGCATACATTTCTAAGAAAGCAAAAATATAATTTTCTAAGAAATCATATTCCATGTGTGCATGCAAAAATGGACACAAATCCAAACACGAAAAGTGAGGTTGTGCCAACAAAGTGATAAATGGGAAAAAGACGAAAAGTGAATAATGTAAAAAAAAAGTAAAATGTGGAAATGACTCGGTCCTTAAAGGAAATTGTCAATCCAACAGAAAAAGTCTCGGAAATCGTTCCCGAGTACTCGAGACGACACTAAGAGACAAGAAACCGAACACAGAAAAGAAAAGACAACAGAATAAATTTATCCATAAAATTTGAGGAAAACGAAAAGGAAGGAAAATAACTGGGTCATTACATAACATAGTGCAGACCTCTTATTTGTTGGTTTTGTGACGTCCCTGGTTTTTTTTAGCCAGTGCGTCCTGTGATGAACCAAACGAAGATCCGATAACAAATCTAGAATGCAGAAGCAAAAGATAAAAATAATGGTCTTTAGAGATACACCACATCTCTAAGACACCAATATGACACTCAATGAGGTATGACACTCAATGAGGTCATGGAACCCAAAGGACACAAATGCGGAGGCGGCGTTTCAAAAATGGATAAGAATGAACCTTATGGCAAAATGGTCATTTCCAATATAAAAGTGGGTGCTACTAAGTACACCATTGGGAACATAACGAAAAATTATTAAACTTAGACTTAAGAATCACTTGATTCGGAATTCAGATGAAGAAGAAATGGCAAAACGAAGAAAAACGAGCACTTAAGGATAAAAGGGTAAATTGGTAATTATCCAAGAAATTTTGGGTGCAACCGAGCACACCGTTGGAAAGACAGCAAAAAATTATTCAAGTTCAAAAAAAATTTCACTCGATTTGGAATCCGTACGAAGGAGATATGGCTAATGGAAGAAACAGGGGTAAAAAGGTCAAAATGGTCAACCCATGGTCATGTAACCGGTTACCAGCCCTTCCTAACTAGTTAGGAGACGAAAAATAGAGGTCATACATTTTGCCCACGCTTATGTAACCGGTTACCAGAACCTTTCTAACTAGTTACTTGTGCTACAACTCAGTAAAAACTTGGCAGTAGGGGTTTTTCGGCAAAAATTGGATTTTTGTAGGCCAATATGACATTTTTTGAAAAAAATACAAAGAAAAACCCCCGCTCAAAATCGAGTTTTCTATGTGAAATCTTGGTAGGAAATGAAAAAAACTCACTGTAAAATGCCCAAAATGCCCCTCCATGAAATCAGGTCATGAGGGTCCAAAAAGCTGCTAAACGAAAAACAAAAAACTGAACTTTGCAATGGATTTTCGGTTCCAAGACGACATTTTCTGGACAAACACAAAGAAGAAACCCCCCCCCCCCCCCCTAAAATCATGTTTTCTAAGTGACCATGTCAAGTTCGGAATTTATTTCTCAAAGAAAAATCCCAAGATACTCTTAGACCAGATTATGAAAAAAAATGAGAAATAGGCTCATCTCACCAAAGAAGAAGTTTTTATTGAAAATGATTATGCACACAAATGTAATTTACCTATTAGGATGTGCTACAATGGTCCACGGCTTAAAAATATCGCCGATGCAAAATATGACCCCTCGACGGCAAAAATGACAAAAATGGAACTTGGAATGAAAACTCAGAATTCAAAATTATGAAATGGTTACAAAATGCCGTTTGGCCCTTGGTCACACTTCATACATGATTAATGAGACCCTATGAAAGAATCAAAATGGAATTCCCATACCCAATGCAAACATGGTGAAACAATAACTCAATATTTTTTGAATATTTTCAAAATATTTCATGAAGTCAAAAATTACATAGGATACAAATTACATGTCACTGGCCTCCGGCCTCATCTCATACATGTCAAATACATTGTAAAGGGTGTACTTATGTATACATTACATATATAGAATCAAATATACACATTTTGACATATAAGGCTACAAGTGGCATTTTAAGCCAACCGTTACAAGAATTAAAACCTTTAAGTCCACAATCATCCAAGCAATGATGAACATCATGAACCAAGTCTTCATACCTGAACAAAACCCCCAGTAACTTCGGGGTGAGTAAACAAGTTTACTTATAGGGAATGAGCATGCATCGACTCGATTCTTACAGATTTTATGTTAACATGAAACAATTCCAAAGGGGTCATGCCACCTAACGTCTATGTCAAAGGTTAGACTCAGGGAGCATCCTAAGCTACCTTAGAACATTTTTAGCACAAATCACATCATGCATACAATCTCAAACAACATAAGGGAATGCTATACAAAGCAACAAGATATAGATTCTCAAAGTTATCAACTTGAAATTTAAAATGCGAAAACAACTAAATATAACAATTTAGCATAGATGTACTTAACAACATCAAAATCGCCAATAACCAAAACCACAAATCACAATTAAACATGATTATCAACTTGGAATTGAATGTGAATTCAAATAGTGGAAGACTTGGACATCAAGCTCGGAATTTTGCCTAGACCTCAATGGTTATTTCGGGCATTAACCCACTGGAAAGACCACCCTAGTGCGCACTATCTCAATTGGGGAGAGCTCATACCTCCCGCACTAGAGCCAAACTCTAGCCATGTCACTTGTAACAACAATGTCCTAAGACTTCAAAATAAATCAAATAAGTTCACAACTTATACATAATTTATATAATGCACGAAATCACCTTCCATGCAGAAGTAGGTTCAAACCACACAATCCATGCCTTAGGGTTTAAATTCTAAAATGGCATATATAATGTCAATTACAAAGTGCAATTCATTACCCAAGGCAACAATATATTCCATAAAGAAAACTTGTTCTCATGAATATAAATATAACAACAATGTTATCCAATGCGCAAAACACAACCAAGTGAATACACAATAAGTCCAAGTCCATGATTTGAATATAGAAACAACTTTTAAAACACAAATAGATTCATGGAGCCGTTAGATAGAATTTAATTAAACAAAATAATTAAATTTTCTAGATTTCAAATCAAATTCAAATAACCTCTAATTAATATATGTTAAACAACATAGCATGCTCATTACATATATCGAATCAAAAGTGAAAAATGAGCAAGATATCATCAAACAGAATTTAATTAATTTAAATCAATTAAATCTCTAAATTTCAAAAGTTGTTCAAATGATCTCAAATTAATATATATCAAGCACTAAGTCATGGTCAAACCATATATCAAGTCAAAAATAGAATGCAAGCAAAACACAATTAACTAGAATTTAAATCAAATTAAATTTATTAAATCTCTAGATTTGAAAACTCATTTAAATCATCCCAACTTAATATATAACAAAGATCATGTCATGGCCATGCCATATACCAAGACTAAAGTGAGTTATATGTAAGCTATGATACATCATTAATTTCTCAATTTAACAAAAGACACGCATACAACTTATATTTCATACAAAAGTAAGTAAAACACTTGGAAAAATAAACTATAGCACCCCCTACCTCATAGGAGGATTGTTCCTCTTGAATCCAAGGCAAATCAACACAAAATAGAAAACCCTTCAAGGGTAATGAAGAGGAGGATGAGGGGAATAAAAAGTATTCCCAAGTTTAAGCTTGGAAATCAATGGAAGGCGTTCAAAAATCAAAGTCAAAGCTTAAGGCTTTAAACTTTATCCATAGAGGCTAGGGTTTATGGTGATCCTACACCATGGTCACACACACATCTAAGGTCAATTGCACAAAAATCCTCCTTTAAAACCATAATCTCAAAGTGGCCGAAAAATAATTGCAAGACTAAAATGTGAACCTACACTTGTCACAAATCCAAGGCTCCTTCCTAGGCTTAATCTCAAGCCTACACTTGTCAACCATCTAACCCAACAAGTGCACCAATCCTAGGCTAACAAGTAGGTGAATCTCCACCCTTTAAATGTCACAAAATGATGCATCAAAGTCACTCAACCCCAATGCCAACAAGTGGCACCATGAGAATGTGACACTTGTCACATTTTACCAAAAATTGCAAAAAGGTTTTTTTCCAAAATATCTTCCAAATTAAATTGCAAAAGGGTCCCTAAGACGAAAAATAATTACTTTACATAATTACACTAAAATAATTACGTTATGCATCCATGCCCTTTTACAAGAAAAGTAGACATTTAACACGCTTTTCTACAAAAGTGAAAATATAGATATCATGAAAATCAAATATCATGGATGCATGCAAAGCCGGAGTCAAATCTGAGTGCAAAAAGTGAGGTTATGCAACGAAAAAGGAAACCGGGAAAAAGACAAAAAGTGAATAGTGACGAAAAAAACAAAAAATGTGGAAATGACTCACTCCTCAAAGGAAGTTGTCAATCCAAGGGCAAGAGTCTCAGAAACCATTTCCGAGCACTCGAGATGACACTACGTGATGAGAAACCGAACACAGAAAAGAAAAGATAACAGAAAAAATTTATCCGTAAAATTTGAGGAAAAAGGAAAGGAAGAAAAAGACCGGATCATTACAGGTTTGAAATGGAAGTAAAGGTTGTATAATCAAACCTTGACTTCAATTAATGATACGGCAAAGAGAAATACTCTCCTTTGTAATGGTTTGCGCGCGGTTTGAAGACGGCAACAAATTTTCATAAATAGTCAAACTTGTATACTAGAGTTTTATATCAGGAAGTAGTTTGTTCGTGATGTCTTCCATATAGGAAGCGAGGCAATTTTTGGAGGAAGGTCAATTTTACTTACTAAATTGACTTCACGCGGATTTAATTTATATTGCGGCAATAGCCTATAGAGTAACGTTACCAAATCGTTAGCGCTGGGTACATAGGAGTTTTGTGTATATATGCTATGGAACTTGGAAGAATATGGATCGTTACCCTTGACTAAATATTGGGTACGATTGAGTTGTTGTTAAATATAACCTATTTGTAGTACGGTTATTGTGTTTCTTAAATATATGTGTATAATTTGATACATTGGAGTTAAGTGGAGCCATTATAATAAGACTGAGTCTACTTGGGAACCGGAAGATGTCATTCGGTTACCGTTTTTAGAAATAATGGAAGAAAGTAAGGGTGAATTCCGAGTACGGAATTCCTTTTGTTAGGGGGGAAGAATGTAATATCCCTAATTTTAAAAGGATAGTCATGGTATTAATTTATTTGTTTTAATTGCATTTTTAATTATTTAATTAGTTATTTGGCTAATTGTTTATTTGTTTAATTGATTTAAGTGTTACGTGATTAATTGACTATTTGTCTATGTGTTGTTTGTATTATTTGTTTAATTAAATGTGTGCGTAAATGATATGAAGTAATTGTAATTTTATTTGGTAGATTAAATGTTTATCTTATTTTATTTTTAATTTAAAAGGATGGATATGAATAGTAGTAATTGACCAACCAATTGGGTCACATGAACTACTTAGATAAGAGACTTTATGGATACAAATATTTACCCACGGATAGTTGTACATATATATGGGTATGTATGTATATAAGGATATTATATTTATTAGTATTATGAATAGTTAATATTAATAACTACAATCAGAATATTAGATATAGTTATAATGATATATATATATATTAATGTTTAAGTATTTCTGTGTATACGTAATATATCAGATAAGGTATATATATGCATATAAGTTTATTTTCCTTTTTTTTTTTTAATTTTTTAAGGCCTCACAATTAGTTGTAAGGTAGGATTTTATATAGCCTATATATATATACATAGGACGGTCTGTAAAAGGGTTGTAAACCCTTATAGCAGACAGAGAGAGCGAGACGTAAGAACAGAGAGAGGAAAATAGAGAGGGCTTGGCCAAGGAGAAGGCTGAACCCAAGGAGTAAGAGAAAGGGCTGATCGTGGCTATTATCTAATTTAGCATAATAGGACGACAACATCCCAAGGCTACCGGTGTTAAGAATTGGCTGGAGAAGAAAGGAGTTGGGTTTTTATTCAAAATCCTCTAGGCAAGTTCTTCTCCTACTCTCTCCCTTAGATTCGTGTTCTATGTATGTCTAGGTAAATTTTAGGATTAATCAGAAATTAAATTGATCTTGTATGTGTGCCTAAATAGATTAAAACAGTGATAATATTTGTGAATTATTATCTTCTTGATCTTGTGTATTCTTTCATGAAAACTTGTTTTAATTGATGATAGTGATACATATGGATTGTATATAATTATTTGGGATTGTCTAGGTCTTAGAACAGATAAGGACCCTTAACGCAGACAATCGGATCAGCCAAAATTTGTCTGAGATGAAGAAGACGGAGAGTAGCAGGAATGGAGGCAGCTCCCTCGCTGTTTGATGGATTTTGATATGTTTTGGCTACTGTTTTGGGATTTTTGGGTTCCAATGATGGTTTGGATGATTATGGGGGTTTAAAATAATATTAATTGACATATTTAAATCCCAGGAAGCATAATTTACATACATGTGTTATGAACTTGAACAATATGAAATTTTATTTATGATTTGCATATTGTTAATGGATATGAAAGATTTTATTGCTTAGTATTATTCTAACAATTTAAATGGATGCTATATGATTCTAATCATGTGTTAGCAGTATAATATGATCATGTTTATATCTAATTTATATTATGCTTATCTCTGGATTTATTTGATATATTATCCTTAACTGTTACATCATTTATTGGATTGTATGGATGTAATGCACCAGTATGGGATGGTGGCATTCTAGGAATAGACTAACTAAAAAGTTTAAGTCCTACTAATTCGGATTAATAAGGGAACGGAATTACTAGAAAGTTAAATCCTACTTATTTTCATGTCAGGCCACTAAATAAATTGGATGACATACTAGATATTTATTTTATATTTTTGGATAGAACGGATTATATATATGTATATATAGTTATAAGCCATGATATGAGCTTGAGTCTCGGGATCTATAGTTAGGGTGCGTATATTGTATTCAATGGTTAATTGGCTATAGTAGACTGTAGTGTGCCCTGGTAGGTTTAGGTACTCATGCCCATTATATGTGCATTTTTGCATGATGCCCTATTATTCAGGTTGAGGCCGCCTTATAGTCCAGTGGGAGCCCTTTATTGTGTATATATATATATATATACACACGAACTAATAGTTATTGTTGGATTGACTAGGATGTATACGTGTATCGGATCTCTTCTTAGACTGTAGTAGAGTACAACTTGTCTGTGGGCCTGACCCACAATTATTTTTTAGGTGTTCATCAGGTGTAGAGATGGTTCGTGTTGAGCAGAGACCAATCTACTTCACTCTTCCACTTGTACATAGGAGATTTATTTATGTTTCAGTATTCAGGTGTAGATAGTTATTGCTGTTATTTGTCCAGTTTTGGTTTTCTAGGGGTCTACATAGTATAGATTTTCGAGTTATATTAATTAAAGGATTAGTTGTATCCAAAGAATTTATTAATTAATGAAATTTATTCTAAGGATTTAAATAATGGATTATCATTTTAGTTTCATTTTAGCATTTTATCATTTCTTATTTATCTTCATGTATTATGTGTTTGTTTATTGTCGATTTATTTTTTATATCCCCGGGCGTTCGGGCGTGGGCTTGGCCAACCCGCATTCGGAAATCCAGGGGTATCACACCATTCTACTAAAACCATCAATAAGGAGCATAAAGTACTTATTTCTACCAATGCTTGTAGTTCTGGAAGGGCCACAGAGAGTCGTATGAATTAGGTTAAGTGCCTTTGTGGTGTTCACTTCCTTAGAAGGGAATGAAACCCTTGTCTTTTCCCTTGTTGACATGCTTTGTAGGTATGATCTTCTTTGAATTTTAACTCAGGTAGGCCTTTTATAGCCTTGAACTTTAGTATATTTGAGATGTTTATTAAGTGAACATGTCCTAGCCTCTTATGTCACAGAATTGCTTCATCAACAGTTGATAAATTGCATTGTGTTGGTTGAGCATCTTTAGTGATTGTGTACACATTTTCAGAGGACCTGCTTGCAGAGAAAATGACTTTATCTAAGGTAAGGTCAACCACATTGCACCTATCTTTGTCAAAGCACACCTTCTTTCCTGTCATCTTCAGTGATCTCTCTTCCAGAGCCCATGAGAGTTCTTCTTTACATCTTTTGGTAGTCCACACTTTTTGGTTGGATCAAAACATCAAAACGCGGGACATTTAAGGAGATGGATAACAGAGTTGACAACTTCAACTTCATTTGTTTGATGAGTAACCTTGGACTTGTGTAACTCTGAGCTGAGTCTTTTGATTTGTACCTTCTGTAGATCACACTTCATAACCAATCTCTCACATTCTTCAAGGATTTCTTCCACTTTGGTGTCACTATCCTTATCTTCTTCAATATGTGAGTTAGGGTTTTCAAGTAGTGCCATGAATAAGCACTCATCTCCATCGCTTTCATCTGGTTTCCTTTCTTCCGGGCTTTCATCCCAATCTAAAACAAGAGCTTTCCTTCCAAGTCTACCTTTGTTATTGAAGTTCTCAGTCTTCTTTCGAGGTTGGCCTTTTGAACTAGTACAATTAGCCACATAATGACCTGATTTGCCACAACCATAATAGGCTTGCTGATGCGCTTGCAAGCGGTGCGTCAATTATAAAATCACCGACTAGCACAAATTCACTTAGAAAGTGGCTAAGTAGGGGTATCGATCCCCAAAGATTGCGAAGCTTATGGAAATAATATTTCAAAGACTAATTTTAAGCTTGTAATTATCACAAGATGGTTTGAAGAGTTGTTTGTTTATTTGTCACTTAGCATAAAATTAAATTAGAATGAAATCAAATTCAAGATTAAATTAACAAATAAGAAAGGCGAGAGAATTGAGTTTACCAAAACCTCACAAACATGCGACAATGTATATAATTCAGGGAAAATTGTTACATGTAATTATAAAGCGAAGAAGCAGAAAACAACTGTAACAATTTTTCAGAAAATCATGCAATTTAAGACTAAGCATAACCCATCTGTGGTTGGCATGGCTCATCCACCTAAACTAGGGTGTGGTATGAGCTATGTTCCCTAGGCATGGCCTATCAAGGTCTTGAATTTGCAAGTTTAGCACATGAAAGTCAATCATCTAGCATAAACTATCTTTGGTTGGCATGGACCATCTACCTAACTACATTAATCTAAGGGGTAGCATGGTCCATCTTCCCTTGGCATAATTTATCTAAATTCTTTACATGACATGCCTCTAAAATCATTTCATGAATTCCATTCTTAATGTCACTTTAAGAATATAAAGGGCATAAATATGAAAACATGATTCTAAGACAAGAATTGCTTAGTAGGTATATATTATGAATTCAGTACAAATCATACATCAATATAATGTGAAAACACCAATTTCAATATGACTTTTCATCTTATTCATGAAATTTGTTACATACAACATTGTTTCCTTAAATTAAAATACAAGAATTGCATGCTTAAGGCAGTCAAGGCTACCTCAATCCCCTAGAAGGAGATTTAGCTTGTCCTGGTGGTGGTTGAAGCTTTAATGGTTGAAGAGGAAGCTTCCATCTTTAGCTCCATAACAGCGACTTCCAAGAACACTCAAGAACCCTAGCTTTTCCTCATTTTCTCTCTCTAGAAGTATATCTAATTTTGAATATGAAATGATATATGATATGTATTTCAACATATAGAAGTGTATATAACCCCTTCTACCAGATCAGTCAAAATCTTCCTCAAAAATCGTGTATTGAAGTTAGAGAAGAGAGAGAAAAATAACTGAAAATTTAAATAAGCCATTAATTCACAGGTTGGAGTCTGGATGCCAAGACGGGAGTCCGGACGCTAGGTGTCCTTCTGGCTATTATAGCGCGTTGATTGTTGCTCTGCAGCCCTATGGTACTTGGCATCCGGATGCAAAGCTGGGCGCCCGGGCGCCAAATTGCTTGGCTATTGGAATTTAATTCACTTTGTAATTACAATTTTGGCTTCGATTTACAAAGGGCGTCTAGACGCCAAAAATGGCCTTGGAAAGTGTGTCCGGATGCCAAGCCTTGTCCTTTAAGGTTTGGCTTCTTCTTTCTTGCTTAGCTTCCTAGGTCTGAGTTCGTTCTCAGATTGAGTATTCTATTAGACTTAGGTCTATTTTGCCAGGTTTTATTGCTCGCTAAGCACCTTGTTCATTAAAAGCCCGTAAAAATCTGTTTTTACACCTTTTTAGAGATAAGCCCTGAAAATAGACAATATACAATAAAGCCTGTAAAACATTCTTTATTAACACTCTAAATAGACTAATCATGATTTAAGGGTGCTTAAATATGCAATATTCGGCACATATCACACCCCCAAACTTACATTTTGCTAATCCCTTAGCAAATATAGAATTAAGACATCCACTCTTTCATGGGAGTGATGATTGCATTTAATACATGCAACAAGCATTTTAAATCCCTAGGTATCCCTAGAGGATGAGTGAAATCTCGTGAGGGTTTACCAGAAATGATACCCACAAACATTAACCAACAGACTCATTCTTTTAAGTTGAAACATATGGCATTGGGGAGGATTCTATCATAAACACTATAATAAGTATGTAAACAATTATATCTCAAAACACTTTATGATTTCAAGCATTCATGCTTTAATAAAATAGTCCACATACACAACTTTCAACATCTTATTTTTAATTGAATTCATCTCAAGCTTCTTTCAAAGTGAACCAGAATATTTTATTTTATTTTATTATTTTTTTAATGCATTCTAACTCCTTCATGGCACATATCATAGCTTCCACAACTTTAACTTGTCTTTTGAAATAGTTTTCCAAGGCAATAAATTTATTTGTTTCTTCTTATTTTTATTTTTTTTAAATGGTCATGCAATGTTCAAGTCCCTTAAGCTTTCTAACTATCCCATGTATCGAGCATTGAGCCAACGACTCCCAAACCAAATGGTCTTCGGGCGTTAACTGTAAAAACACTCCAACGGGCGTAATGACTCGGGATAGTTGGGCTACGAACTCAACCAAGTTACTAACTACATTCTCTATTTGTCTTCCTTTTTATGCGAACACTCAATGCGTAATATGGCATAAGGTCTGGTTACTCTATAACGGCCCTGGTTTTTAGGCCGGTGCATCCTAAGATAAACCAAACGTAAATCCAATGATGAATCTAGAATACGGAAGCAAAAGGTGAAACAATAGTCTCTAGGGATACTACACATCCATAAGACACCAATGCAACTCTCAATGAGGTCACAAAACCTAAAGAAAACAATTGCGAAAATGAAGTCTCGAGAAGGGACAAGAATGAACCTAGGGGCAAAATGGTTATTTCACCCTGAATTGAGTGCTATCATGCACACCATTGGAAAGATAATGAAAATTTAATAAATTTAGAGTCAAGAATCACTTGATTCAGAGTCTGGACGGAAAAGATATGAAATTAGCACAAGAGGCATCTTCCGATTTAGAGATACCACAACCCTATCTCACTAAAACTATCATAACTCTTCGTACAGTTGTATTTTTTGTGTGTAGTTGGTATCATTGGAAATCTAACTTCAAGCTATTGAGTTTAGGCTCAAGAATGACCTGATTTGGATCAGAAACAAAGGAGTTATGGCTCTTTGAAGTTAACCCAAGAAATCTATCCAAGATGCTGAAAGGAAACCATGCTTCAGGGAGGATCAGCAGGCTGATGCTACAGTACCAGCTGGCCAAAATCCCATCATTAGCTGGCTGATGTACAGTACCAGCCGATCGAAACCCACTTTTAAGAATGCAAACTCTCAGTATCTCAATTTGAACACATATCGGTCGACCGATGACTACTATCAGTCGATCGATGGACCTGTTAGTAGCAGAAAAAGCTGCTGTAATACATGGGGAAGGAGCTTGGCTTGGTTTTAAGGCTATGCATGCTTCCTAAATGATCCAAACAAGTGTCAAAACATTCCCTAGTCTCATGCAAGCATCTAAAACATACTAAATCAAATTGAAGCTTTGAATCACATCTCAATGCATGGATTTTGCTTAAATTTTCATAATTCTTCCAAAAATAGTTTAAAAGTTGGAACTTAAGAGTTTTGTGAAATGTAAACAAGCACGCATACGTAAAATGATAAAGTAGACGCGCTACAATGGCCTACGGCCTCATGGGACGTCATATACAAAATATGACCCTTCAATGCATGAAATACCTTAAATTCCATAAACAAAATATGAAAATAAAGTAGTATACATGGCATATAAGTGTCTTTGGCCCTTGGCCTCATTACATACATATCTGAAGAGTGTCAAAAGGTGCACTAAGTGCACATTACGTAGTTTGAACATTAGATACATGTTTTGTCAAAATAAACCAAAATAGAGCATGATATGCTAACAAGTGGATAGTCCAACATAACAAAAATGCTCTAAGTAGACAAGCAATCCTAAGAGTGTTGTGCATCCCATAACAATGCTTCTTTACCTGAAAAACAACCTAAATAACTAGGGTGAGTAATCAAGTTACTTGTAGGATGTGGTGCGTGCACATACCCTATAGTTTTAAGTATAATGTGAACCAAAAATAGACCATCTAAGTATACATAAACAAGTACACTAATGCATTTAAACTAAGATTTACCAAATCACAAGCTACAAGAAATCCATGATTTACGACTTCGAAAGTAATGCGAAATCAAATAATGGAATGACTAGGATATATGGCCACGAGACTATACAAGTTATTTTGGGTAATTACGACCAACGAGGTACTACCTAGTGCGCACTATGACTTAGGAGAATTCCTATCCTCCATACTAGAGCTAAACCCTAGCCATCAAACATTTCATATCTTTACAACCTTCCAAAAATCAATAAGTTCATGACATTTATACAATCTCAATGCATGAAACTACCTACCCAGCATAAGTAGGGTAAAACCACACAACCCATGTCTGAAGGTTACATGTCTAAAGTGGCAAGTTAATGATACTACACATTATGTTATATCAATTTATTATTGATGTAGGCCATAATTGCAAATCATGCAATATAATAATCTACCTACAAGTAATTATAAGTGCCACAAACAAGATTTTCATACTAAGCTTTCAATGAAATCTACATTACTTAACATCATAAATGTAATCTCAAGATATCCATAATAAACCCTTAATGAAATCACAAGTATTAGGCAAGTTATTAAATAATAATCTACCTATACAATTTAATAGTCATATACATGCTTTAATCCACAAATCCTAAGTCAAGCATATAAAATCTCTATTTACATGTAAATATAAGAATTTAAAAGGAATGTAATCAATATATATTAAACTCCAACATATATAAAACCCAAAAAGGATAAACATACAACCACCCCTACCTTAATAGAGAATTGAATCTCTGTAATCCAAGGCAACCAAGCTTAAAATTATAAACCAATGTACGGTTTTGTAGAGGAGAGTGAGAGGAAACTAAAGTACTCCAAGCTTTAGGCTCTAAGATGAGTGGAAGGGTACCAATATAAAGCCTAACGCCTTAAACCAAGCTAATCCTTCAATGGTGGCTAGGTTAGGGTTTGAGAGCAAAGAGATAAGAAAAGTAAAATGAAAAAGAGGTGAGTGGAGGATCTAGTATTCCTTCACTCACTATGTGCTCTTACACTACCTCTCACACACACACAAATGCAAGACAAAATATGGTGCCTACACTTGTTACCATCCTAAGTAATCATCCAAGGCTTGATCTTAAGCCTACACTTGTCAACCATCCATGCCAACAAGTGCTCCTATCCTAGGCCAACAAATGGGTCAATCTCCACTCTCCATGTGTCATCAAACTAAGTCTCCAAGTGGTTCCACCACAATGCCAACAAGTGGCTCCATGGGAGTGTGACACTTGTCACACTTTACAAAAATTACAAAAAGTCCTTTTCCAAAATATCTTCTAAATTAATTTGCAAAATGGTCCCTAAGATGAAAAATAATTACTTTGCATAATTACACTAAAACCCCCAAAAGTTAAGAATATTTCCAAAAAGTTATGCATCCATACCCTTTACAAGAAAAGTAAACACTAGCATGCTTTTCTACAAAAAGTAAAAATGTAGAAATCATGGAAATTAAAGATCATTGGTGTATGCAAAGCCGGAATCAAATCCGAGCACAAAAAGTGAGGTTATGCAAGGAAAAATGATAAACGAGAAAAAGATGAAATAGGGAAAAAGACGAAAAAAAGAAATTATCGAAAAAAGAAAAGAAGGAAAATGACCTGGTCATTACAACCTACCCTCCTTAAAAAGATTTCGTCCCCGAAATTGAATCGTACCTAAAAGAAAGAACAAATGGGGATACCGAGAGCGAACCTCCTGCTCGAGCTCCCAAGTAGCCTCCTCGACGCCATAGTGTCTCCACAAGACTTTAACCAATGGAATGGTCTTAGTCCGTAAGACCTGTTTCCGTGAATCAAGAATCTGGACTGGACCTTCCTCATAGGTCACGTCCTCATCAACAACAATATCTGTTCATCGCAAAACAGGTGATGGATCCGATTCATACTTCCTCAGCATGGAAACATGAAAGACATCGTGAACCCTATCCAGGTCTGGCAGTAATGCCAAACGATAAGCAACTTCACCGACACGCTCCAATATCTCAAATGGTCTGATGAACCTAGGAGATAACTTGCCAGTCTGTCAAAATCTCAGAAGTCCCTTGCGAGGAGAAATCTTAAGAAAGACATGGTCCCCTACCTCAAAGACAAGGATCGTCTCCTCTTGTCAGCGTAACTCTTCTATCTGCTTTGTGCGGTAGCTAATCACTGCCGAATCAACTTGATTTTCTCTATAGTCTCAATGACAATATTGGGACCCAAGGCAATGGTATCATCGACCTCGGTCCAATAAATTGGAGATCTGCAAGGTCTGCCATACAATACCTCAAAAGGTACCATTCCAATACTGGTCTGGTAACTGTTGTTATAGGCAAACTCAGCCAAAGGCAAGTAGTCCTCCGAACTACCCCCAAAATCTAAGATGCAAACCTATAACATATCCTCCAATATCTGAATGGTGTGCTCCGACTGAGCATCAGTTTGAGGATGGAATGCTGTGCTAAAATGAAGCCCCGTATCAAGAGCCTCCTGAAAACTCTACCAAAAGTGAGACGTGAACTGCGGATCCCTATCCGAAACAATGGATACAGGAACTCCATGAAGCCTGACAATCTATCTCATATACAGTCTACTTAGTCTCTCTGCACTGTCTATCACTGTCATGGGCAAGACGTATGCCGTCTTAGTCAATATGTCAACTACGACCTAAATGGCATCATTCCCTACTTGAGACCTCAGAAGTCCCGTTATGAAATCCATGGTGATATGCTCCCATTTCCACTCAGCTACTGGTAATGGTTGCAATAATCCTGCCGGTCTCTGATGCTCTGCCTTCACTTGCTGACAAGTAAGGCATCCAGCCACAAACTGTGAAACGTCCCATTTCATGCCCTGCCACCAAAACTGTCGCCGTAAATTGTGATGCATCTTCATACCACCAGGATGAACTGCTAGCCAAGAGTGGTAAAAATCCCGAAGAACATCTTCACGGCAAGACAAAGGAACAAACATCATCCCCTTGTACCTGAGACCATCGTCTGAATGTGTGGTCCAACCCTTTACATTCTCACTGCCTGAAATCCGAATATAGATGGCCTTCATCTCCCCATCCTCCAGCTGTGCCTTAATAACTCTACTAATAAGCGCTGGTTGAGCAACAAGGCTAAACAAAATTGCAGGTGAAACATCCTCATAACATTGTAAACCAAGATCCGCAAGCTCTTCTAGCATCTTCCATCTATGAATGGAAATACTAGCAAGAGTCCCCTGTGACTTCCTACTCAATGCATCGGCCACCATATTAGCCTTACCCGGATGATACTGTAATTCAAAGTCGTAATCCTCCATAAACTCAACCCATCTGCGATGTCTCAAGTTCAAATCCTTCTGAGAGAAGAGATACTTGAGACTCTTGTGGTCGGAGAAAACTTCAAACTTTTCCCCATACAAATAGTGTCTCCACCCCTTCAGGGCAAAGATAACTGCTACCAACTCTAAATCATGCGTCGGATAGTTCAACTCGTGAGTCTTCAACTGTCGAGACCTATAAGTAACCACCTACTCTGTCTGTATCAAGATAGAACCTAAACCTTCTCGTGAGCATCACAAAAGATCACATAACCTAAACTATGTTCAGGAATGACCAAAACTGGAGCCGATGTCAACCTGACCTTCAACTCCTGAAAAGTAAACTCACAGGCCTCGTTCCAAATGAGCTTGACACCCTTGCAGGTAAGTTGAGTCATAGGTGCCGCTAAACGAGAGAAATCCCGAACAAATCTCCAGTAGTAGCCAGCTAAGCCAAGAAAACTCTGAATCTCAAACACTATCTTCAGACGCTCCCAATGCATCATCGACTTAATCTTCATCGGATCCACTACAACACCGCCCCCTGACACAACATGTCCAAGGAACTTCACTTTTGGTGGCCAAAATTCGCATTTCTCAAACTTAGCGTACAACTGATTATCCCTAAGGATCTGGAACACTGTCCTCAAATGATACTCATGCTCCTTTACCGAAGCTGAGTATATGAGAATGTCATCAACAAAAACCACAATGAACTGATTAAGATGGTCACTGAATACACGGTTCATTAAGTCATGAAAGCTGCTGGAGCATTGGTTAAACCAAATGGCATCACCAGAAACTCGTACTGGCCATACCGTGTGTGAAAAGTGGTCTTGGATATATCCTCATCCTTAACCCTCAAATGATAGTAACCCGATCTCAAATCAATCTTCGAAAAATAAGTGGCTCCCTTCAACTGATCAAACAAGTCATCAATCCTAGGCAAAGGATACCTGTTCTTGATCGTAACGTGGTTCGGCTTGCAATAATCGATGCAAAGTCTTAAAGACCCATCCTTCTTCTTCGCAAAAAGAATCGGTGCTCCCCAGGGCGAAGCACTAGGACGAATAAAGCCCTTAGCTTTCAAATAATCCAATTGAGCTTTCAGCTCATCAAAGTCTACCAGTGCCATGCGGTACGGTGCTATAGAGATAGGTGCAGTACCAAGAATGACATCAATGGCAAAGACAACTTCCCGAAAAGGAGGAAGCTCCATCAACTCCTCTGGAAAGACATCCTGAAACTTATCTACAACTGCCAAAAAACACAGCCCAAGCTGCTATCCTCCTCAGCTTACAGGCTAGCTAAGTAGGACTTGTGGCGACTCCAGTCATCGATACTGAAAATCATCGTCGAGTGGGAATCGCTCTGATCTGCCACGAAGTGAAAACAATCTCCCTTGGAAGTACAGACAGTCACCCTCCCATGGAAGCAATCGATCGTAGCACAAAAGAAGGATAACCAATCCATCCCGAGAATGATGTCAAAGCCCATCATGTCGAAAAGAACAAAATCAAACTCTAAGGTCCGCCCAGCTATCTCAAAAGCACAACCCCGACAAATACTGTCCAAAGACACTAGACCCCCTACTGGTGTGTCAAGACAAAGGAAACCATCCCGCAGTGTGATTTCCAGCCCCAAGGAATGTGTAAATGATGCAGAAATGAATGAATGTGATGCACCCATGTTAATAAGAACTCTAGCCCAAGAACTAAAAACTGGAAAGATACCTTGAGAAGTCCCTTGAGAGGTATCGGCCTGTGGTAGTGCGTAAGCTCGTACCTGAGCCCCTGACTGCTGAGAACTGCCCTGGTAACCCGACTAATGTCTGGAAACAGCAGGCATAGAACCTCTGACTGGATATGAACCAACTGGCGGCCTCGCTGACTGCGGTGCCTAAGGCACCCTGAAACCTGACTATACAACTGCTGACTGTGCCATTGTGGTCTGTGAGCCTATGCCACTCTGTGTTCTGCCTTGTAATTTTGGACACTCTCTCCTGAAGTGACCTGGTTGCTTGCAATAATGACAAGTTCCATGAGCCCCCTTCGTCGAAGCTGTAGGCTTACTAGCCTATGACTGACTGGCCTGTGGCTGAAGCTATGGGCAGCGAGGCTTGATATGCCCCGATTGCTGATAGTGGTGATAAATCACTCCCCGGGCTGACCCCGAAGATACCGGAACTGCGGGTATAGACCAAGCCTGCTGTGACTGTCCCTGTACACGTGAATTGTCCTTGGCCTTAGCCTTCTTCCACTAGCCCCCAACAGATACGGATGAAGCCTCTCCACGAGACTGCTTATATGAACCCTTAATCCTGAGTTGATCTCGGTCCTCTGCCTCAACCAACATAGCTTTCTGCACTACCTCCCCGTAGGTCCTCAAATCCAACACTGAAATTCGTGGCTTAATATCAAGATGCAACCCATCCTGAAACTTCCTTGCCCTAAGCTCATCGGTAGCTACTATCTCTAGTGCATAGCGGGAAAGAGAAGTAAAGCGTGTCTTATACTCAATGACACTCATCATGCCTTGATAGAGACCTATGAATTGCACTCTCATGTCCTGCCTCATAGCCCTCGGAAAGAAGCGGTCAAAGAACAATGTCTTGAACTCCTCCCAAGTCATCACTTTCACATCGTGGATATTGGTCATAGACCTCCACTAGATATCGGCATCTCCCATGAACATAGAAGCTATCAAGGAGATCCTCAATCGGTCTGTAGGTACTGCCATGCTATCAAGCTTGCGTACCATGAGATCAAACCATGCTTTAGAAGCATGCGGATCCATACTCCCTGCAAATTGGTCGATCTTAGCCCGCTGTAACTTTATGAAGTAGTCCAATGCCTCATTAGCAACTAGTGCCGGTGCCGGTACAGGAATCTGCATCCCTGCAATATGATGCCAAAACATCTGCTGAATGGACTCTGATATCCCTAGAGCCACTCCCTGTGTGATTTTTTCCTCATAAGTTGGTACTCGTGGTAGATTAGGATCCACGCCATGAGGTCGAGCCCTGGGCCTCCCTGGACCTTGTGCGAGCCGGTGTCTGCAACCTGCTATTCAACCTGCTCATCCACTCTGATGTGATGAGAAGACTCTCCGTGAGTTAAAACCAAGGTGCTACACACATAAGGGATAAGGTGAACAACAATACCAGTCGTTAAGACCTAATGCAACTCACGCCATACATGCACGAAGCAAGTAGCACATAATATAAGTAAGAAATGTATACAACATACAGTCATGCTAAATATACAAGCATATACAACATGCTAACACCAATAAGCATATACAAAATGCTAATGCATACAAGCATATATAACATACTAAAATAGTTAAGGAAAACTCCTAAACATACTACCACATAAGTACGTAAACAAGTTATTAAATCAAAACATGTTACCAAGAAAAATGGTGTTACTTCGGGTGTCGCACCAAAGTTTGTGCACCAAAAGATAATGGTGCAGAGCTATGATGAATGTGGCTAAGCTTTACATTTAGAATTGCTACTACTACCTTTCACTAAAAATATAGTT
Organism: Cornus florida; assembly: GCF_030987335.1. Taxonomy (NCBI): domain Eukaryota; kingdom Viridiplantae; phylum Streptophyta; class Magnoliopsida; order Cornales; family Cornaceae; genus Cornus; species Cornus florida. Next base: position 24,495,962 of record NW_026775581.1, read on the forward strand.
AGGGCAAGTAGGGATCATCCCAAGGGATTGGTGGGTTATATTAGGTTGTGGAATCGAGATTAGGGTTAGTAGGTCGAGTGATCAAAAGATTGGTTGGTGGTTGAATTACATTAAGATGCAATTGAAACTAAAGTAGGCAATTAAATTTAATGGAGAGAAACTAAGAGAGAGATCTTGGGATTTAGAGATCACCACTACGCATAACTTTTCTACACTCTTAATAAATGATTAATGAGGGGGAAAACATGTATTACAACATAGTGTGTGTGTGTGGTTGTTTCAACAAGCATAGATGACAAATTAAGCATATATTGTGTAAGCAACATGATGGATAACACAATATATCAAACTAAGCCATTAATACTTTCTTTAAGCTCACAATCTAAACACATCACAAGGTTAGAGATATATGCTACTTGCTTTCATAAGTATGGATTATCAAACAACAAGCATGGATTGTCCTCCCATTTAACAGCTAAACTACAACTACACTACAATTAAGCTCATGACATGAAATTAAACTAATTAAACTAAGGGAAAGGCACAATCTACCAAGAAATGAGTATGAACCATCAAATAAAACACAAGAACATTCCATTAAGCACTATGTCTTGACAATCTCTTGATCTATGGCATTAACACACATAGACATGCATCAATAACACAAGAAATAAAGATAAATACATGAACATCTATGCTAGCATACGTAAACATATGGATAGAATGAAATGATCAATTGGAAGCATTAAACCACACAAATCACTGAATAAACAAGATCTATATATATAAAAGTGTCAAAACATGTATCACAATACAAATCCCCTCAAAATGAATTTAATGAGGGGGAAAATATGTATTGCAACATAGTGTGTGTGTGTGGTTGTTTCAACAAGTGCGGATGACAAATTAAGCATATATTGTCTAAGCAACATGGTGGATAGCACAATATATCAAACTAAGCCATTAATCCTTTCTTTAAGCTCACAATCCAAACACATCACAAGGTTAGAGATATATCTTACTTGCTTTCATAAGTATGGAACATCAAACAATAAGCATGGATTGTCCTCGCATTTCACACCTAAACTATAACTACACTACAATTAAGCTAATGACATGAATTTAAACTAATTAAACTAAGGGAGAGGCACAATCCACCAAGAAATGAATATGGACCATCAAATAAACCATAAGAACATTCCATTAAGCACTATATCTTGACAATCTCTAGATCTATAGCACTAATACACATAGACATGCATTAATAACACAAGAAAAAGAGATAAATACATGAACATCTATTCTAGCATACATAGACATATAAATAGAATGAAATAATCAATTGGAAGCATTAAACCACACAAATCATTGAATAAACAAGATATATATATATATAAATGTGTTAAAACATGTATCACAATACAAATTCCCTCAAAAATACATAAATCAAGATGTAGAAAGCATGCTTAAGGCTAACTCTAGCCCTAAGAGGATGTCTAGCCACTCATGGATAGTGTCTTCCAACCCTCAAGGGCTAACTCTATAGTAGAGATTGCTCATCTTCTTGGTTGATGGAAGAACTCTAAGCTTGTGTCTCTAGCCTCCTCCTTTCTTTTCTTCCTCACTAAGAAAATGGAAACTGTGTCTCTATCTATTCTGAAGTCTATATCTCAAAAAGTGGCTCATATTCCTTATATAGGTAGGTTAAATATCACCCCAAATGAGCTAGGCTCGTACACTAAAATTCCTTCCAATGATTAGATATGAGACAACTTTTAGTGAGCTGGAAATTGGATTTTCTCGGGATTTGGGAAGTTTGATCGATCAAACTTGTGGTGAGATCGATCGAATATGGCTGAGATCTATCGAATTTAAGCTAGATCGATCCTTTATGGCGACTCATTTTTGGATAAAAACAAATCTGAGATATTTTGAAGATATTTTTGGGAAAAGACAAATGCGGTAGGTAGGGTGGTACTAGTGGATAAGATGGAATCTTTTCGATCAATCGGAAGAAAGTTGAATCGATCGAACTTTGTGGGATCTTTAGATAAGGACAAAAGGGCTTGGATCCATCTTGGAATGCTGAGATCGATGAACTTTCGATCGATCGAATATTTTCTGAGATCGATTGAATTTGCTGAATTTCCACCACTTACTTCCTTTTGCTCCCACTTTGCTCCTTTCTTTGATTCATCTCAAGATTGCTTCAATTATGCTCTTATTTAGCTGAGTTAGCTTATTTTGGGGATAAGTACTTGAAAATGGAAATAATACAAAATTAATCTAAAGCGGAAAAATAAGATAGATAAAGGTTCTAGAATACCTAAGCTTAAGGGGTTTAAATACGCACTTTTTAGCGCTTATCACACCCCCAAACTTAAATATTGCTAGTCCCTAGTAATAAACTAGAAAGTAAAGGAATGAAATGAACAACTATACAACTATGAACTAGAAAGCGATAAATGGACAACGCCACTTTCGTAGGGAACACGATTACATTTAGCAAATGCAACAAGCATTTTAAACTCCTAGGTTACCCCTAGTGGACGAGTGAAGTCTCGTAAGGGTTTCCAGAAATGATACCTACAAACATTAAGCTCATTCTCACAAACGAGGCACCAATATTGCAAACGAGCATTGGGAGAAAACTACCTCAAGTATGCAATATTTCAAACATTGCCAAGAAATATCCCAAAATTTTAACATCAAGCAAGCAAGTATGGTCCTCCACACATCAAGAAAATGATCATGAAAATCAAAACAACTCTAGAATCCTTTTTAAGTGGACCGGCATCAAGTATGTTGCTATCTTAGCCAACTAAAGAAATGATCACATCCTTACCCTCAAACTAGCACACAAATCTACTACCGATCATCAAGACAAAGAGTGGACCTTTTATTAAAGCTTTATTGTTTTAGGTGCGCTTATTCTTTTCACTCAATTTTTTTAATTTTTAATTTAATTTTTTTTTTATAGGATCAAACATGGAAACATGGTGCAATATGTTAATCTATTAGGCTTTCTAGCGATCCATGAGGTCGATCATTAGGTCAATGACTCCCAAACTGGACGGCTTTAGGGCACTAGGTGTTCAAACACCCCTAAGGACTTACAAGCTCAAATCAACTAGGCTACAAATCACGACAATGTCCATCTAATCATTTCCCACTTCTCACCTTTTGGGAGAAGTCCTCACTTTTTTTTATTACTTTTGCAACTTCTATTTATTTATTTTTTTTATTTTTTATTTTGAATGCAATTATTAGCCTAGAGTTTGGGCTCTCCACCTTTTGGCGCGAGAAGTTCAGTGCTTGATGAGGCTAGAATCCCGGCTACTTAGTGAAAAGGGGTTGTTATCCACCTTTATCAAAATGAAAGCTTTCAATGCACTACTAGCCCAATTGGGATATAATCAATTCAATAATCAATAAAACATGTACACCACAAATGAATGCTAGTGTGCGCCTGTGCTAGTGTAGAATACTAAAGTGAATCTCAAAACAATCACAAAATCAGGATGATGTGGACCACAAGTGCAAGCAAGATATCAATTTTTCAAAAAAATTAGCCCCAAGTGGCATCCACAAGGCATACAAGGAGTATTGGACTCTCAAGTCAAGCAATTTTTAAATTTTAAGCAATATAGTCCTCAAAAGATCAAAATCATCGCTAGTTATGGACCAATCATAGAAAATCCCTTAAATACACAAGCCATGCTCAAAATTTTGAATTTAAAGCAAACACTGCAAATCACACTATTACCCCCAAACTTAAATGGCACAGTGTCCTTAATGTGTAAAGAGAACAAAAGGAAAGAGTATACCAGTGCAACTATAGCAAAGAATAGCCGGGACAGAAGTATCCAAAGTAGGTGGCATAGCCCCCCCCCCCCCCCCAAACTTGGGATTAACTATGGTCCTGAAAATTTGGCACTTGGATAAAACTCATTAGATAACAAAAAGGATAATAACAGTGCGCAGTGGACATAGAAGTGTAAATTGGATAGCAACTAAAAATAGAAAGAGGTATAAGGGTGGTCCTGAAAATTTTAGGTAGCACTCTCTCTCACTAAAGTCACTGGGATGCACCTGATGGAGTCAGTCACAGATAGATATATTAATAGAAGAATATGACATCCAAAAGATTATGGGTAAAATTGAAAAACATAATAGAGTATAGTACATCCAGTGAGACATCAAGGCCAACAGACTGGCCGCAAAAATAATATAACAGTATAAAAAATATGCAGATATCACAGATATATATGAGGAGTAAGAAGATATGGAAATCATGAAGAGGAGGAAGGATGAGCAGGGAGTGATCCGCATATGTCTCTGGATAGGTCTCGCAACGCAGCCATGACATCTGTACGGAGTGAAGTAATGTCAGCTTAGATAGAGACAGTGTTTGCTCAGATAGAGACAACGGCATCCTCCAAAGCCTGGATGCGCTCTCCAAAGCCGGGTGTCTGTGCTGGAGCCTCATGTACCGTTAGAGCGGGAGAATGATGATCCTGAGCCTGCTCCTCATCATGAATGGGCGACCCAACTGGAGTGTGATGCTTCTGGTCCTCTGCGGGCTGCTCTAAGTCAATATTCATATGCATAGCAGCCGGATTGACTGGTGCATCATCCGCAGCCTGCTCTGCTGCTGCTGCTGCCTGCTCTAACTCCTCTCTCTCTAGCTCCTCAGCTGCCTCGATAGCATCGTCTTGCAGACTCTTGATAAGAGCCTTGTAGCTCTTATCCTAATCCTTCTTCTGGAATATGTAGGCCCCAGACTCAGTACGCTTCAGTGGCTGGAAGGGATAGCGCTGGTCTCTCAGAATCTGTGTGATGAGATGGCCGAATGGGAGATACTTAGCCCTTTTGGGCTTGGCCTTGCTGATATGGTCAACATACAGCTTCATCATAACGCTCCAGATGAGCTCAAGAATGGACAGCCAGTGTCCTGTATAGAAGGCGTATAAAGCTATAAGATAGTTGCCGTGCCTTTGTATCTTGTGGCACGCCATAAAAACATTTTGGTATAGCACCGAATCGAAGAACCACAGGTCGTCTGGCAGATAAGTCCGGGTGGCGAAAGTCTCGCCACCGGCATAGTGACCTGTGAGTGCAACAGCCACGTCTGCATATGTAGGCCTCTATAGAGTATGATAGGTATCCTGGAGATCTGGAAGGCAGACGTGTGGACAACAGCAGGATCTAGAAAGAGTGTCCACCGTGATACTGATAGGGTCCGCCAGGTTAGTCGGGGCAGGTCGGAGGTTCTGGAAGAACATCCAGACCAACCTCTGGTACGCTGGGTATGTGACATGGGCTAGTATGGCTGAGATGCCCCTCCGTTCTATATCGTCATATGTGGCTCTGGTAAGAACAGACCGGGAGAAGTAGTCTATGTCAAATACAGACTCATGCGCCACTCGAAGGCATAAGTATCTCGGCAATGGCCGGTCTAAGGCCTAGGTTGGCTGAGCTGGTGGTGGTGATGGAGATGGTATGTGCTCAGCTTCAGCGTCAGCCTGTGGAGAAGATGCCTCGGCTAAAGACTGTAGTCTACTATCGGATGGAGACTGAGGTGGAGTGGGCTCTGCTGGCTCCTCCTGAATATGAAAGGGCTCTGGCTTAGACTCATAAATGGGGTCCTGGGCGTGAGATGGACCTGCCTCGTCATCCAATCTCCGCCTGGCCCTACGGTGATAATGTCCGCGAGTAACAGTCTTGACTCTAGCTATGGCCTGCAAAATAAAAGGAAAACTTGCAAAAAGGAAGTCAGTGCCAGTATAAAGAATTAAAGCACAATTTATAGAATCATGTATGTCAAATAGGATAGACAAAGCAGATAGGAAACATGAATCTATGCAATTGATAAGGAATAAGTGACATGATGTGAAGCATGCTAGACAGTATAAGTATGGAATGCATCCAATGTAGAAAACACAGGCATTGGGCATACATGAGATAGCATGAAACACAAGAGATGTTGTGTGAAATGTGTGATGCATATCTGTGAAGTTTGATCGATCACAAAAATGTGAGATCGATGCAAGTTTGATCAATCGAGAATAAATGAGATCGATCTGTTACAGATCGATCGGAGAAAAAGTTCGATCGATCGAACTGTGAGGTGAAACTCAAAAAGTCATAGATCTGTGACGTGGATGGCACGGGGCTTTTACGAACATGGTCATGGACCTATCTACACAACAAAGCATCAACATTGGTCACTTGATTCAGCCCGTGACCCCCGAAATCAAAAATAAAAAACATATAAAATCATATATACATGTATATATATACACGTATTCAAAGAGATTCAAAGCTTCATCATTGGCGATATGCATCATCAAAACAACATAGATCTAACATTTAAAGTATGGATTCCTCAAATTGAAGCTTAAACATAAGAGGGGTTCGGATCTCACCTATAAACCGAAAGGGAAGTTAAGATGCGAAAAGGTGAGATGCGAATGAGATCTACGATGGAAGAGAGAGAGGATCAACACTTAGGATGGTCGCCGGAGTCTCGCCGGAGATGGAGAAGATGGGTTGTGCAGCGTCGAAGGGAACGAGGGTTTGAAAAGGTGTAGATCGATCTTTGAATCGATCTACAAACCCTTGACTTTTTATTTATTTTTTTAAAAAAACCTTCCCGAACCAGTTTGATCGATCGAACTGCAACTTCAGATCAATCGAACTTAGATCGATCTTTCATCTAAAATTATTTGAGTTTTTTGAAAATTTTTGAAAAATTAAAAATTGAAAATGTTTTTTCTTTTGAATAAATAATTAAAAAAAATGAAAAATGAAAAATAAAAAATTAAAAATTAAAAATTGGAAATATTTTTGGATTTTTGGAAAAATAAAAGAAAATAAAATAAAAAAGAATAAAGTCATTATTATTATGATTATTATTATTATTTTTTAAGTTAAGTTTAAAATTTAAAAGTTAAAACAGAGTCAAAGTAATGAATTCCGGAATTGAGATCGATCTGAACTAAATGTTCGATCGATCTAACAGAGAACAAAAATATGCAGGTTTTTGGGTTCAAAATTTTTTCTAAGTGTTGGACACTGCAGATCGATCCAATGGTGAAGTTGGATCGATCGAAGAACTTCAAATCGATCTAGGAAAGTCTTCGATCGATGGGACATAGAGCTGAAATATGCAGGTTTTTCTCGATCGATGGGACAGAGGATGATTTGGATGCAGGTTTAATGTAGGTGGGAAGTTCGATTAATCGAACTCATTTTGAGATCGATCGAACTTATGCCAAATGCTCAATTTCAACATAAAAGTGCATGTAATCTTAATCACAGTTCCTAGCAATGCATATGACCCCAAAGCCAATATCTAGACTTCGCAAGAAATGAAATTAAAGATAGAAATGAGGGAGGAATAAGGTTTTGACACCCTACGAAATGCCTTGCTAGTCTTTAACGTCTCTAGCAAGACGTTAGGCACTTTTAGCCTGGATCAAACATCTTATAATGCATCCCCTCCTTGACGGAGTGATAAGTGTTTTGAACTCCCCCTAACAAATGGTTCCCTAGAGAACTTGTTAGATTAGGCTCAAAAAAAATTTTTGGTTCTTGGTCAACATTATCTTTGGGCTTCCATGCCCTTTCAAAACAAGATTTTGGAACAAGTTTCTTGGAATTCAGGGTTGAAGATAAACTGTTTGGAATTTTGGTTTCGCACAAAGACTCTATTCCTTCACATTCAAGGTCATGATATTTCTCTACAACATTCACTTCTTCATGCTTGTCAAATGAATTGGGGGTCGGATTGAAGATATTCAACTTCACCTTCATGTGGCCAAATGAGATCTTCATTATCCCCGTCCTATAATTAATGTTGGCATTCGCGGTTGCCAAGAAAGGATGGCCAAGGATAACGGGAATTTGGCTCTTAGGATTCGGGACTGGTTCTGTGTCAATGATAATGAAATCAACGGGGAAGAAGAATTTATCAATCTTAATCAATACATCCTCAATGATACCCCTAGGCTTTTTGATGGATTGGTCAGTAAGTGGCAAAACCACCAACGTCGGTTTCAAGTCTCCTAAGCCTAATTTGACATATACCGAGTATGGAAGAAGATTAACACTTACTCCCAAGTCAAAAAGAGCCCGATTAATGATATGATCTCCAATGATGCATGAAGTGGTAGGTGAACCGGGGTCCTTAAACTTCAGAAGAGTGTTATGCTACAAAATTGAGCTTACTTGCTCGGTTAAGACCACTTTCCTAGGTGCTTGGCTTTTGTTCTTCCTCTTTTAGGTGCATAAGTCTTTCAGTTACTTGGCATAAGCCGGAATTTGCTTGATTGCATCCAAAAGTGGAAGATTGACTTTCACTTGCCTAAACACATCCATAATTCCATTTGTTTTTGCCTTGTGCTTGTCAATTGAAATGGCTCCTTTTAAGGCATCCAGAAATGGAGCTCTTGGCTCAAAAACCTTTTCAGACATTTTCTTTGAAGTCTCTTTAACACAAGAAGTTTTGAAATCATTTTGCAAATTTTTCTTTTCAAAATCACCTTTCAAATCACTTTTCAAGATATTCTCATTTGAAAGATCATGCATATGCAATGAAAGAGGAATAGGATGTGAAACGGGACGGGTGTCAACTTGTGGTTGCACCGGTTCAATCTCTTCATTGGACATACCCACTTGGTTGTCCATAATCTTCCCACTTCTCAAGGTAGTCACCACATTGACATGCTCTATTATGTGACCTTCCGATGAGGAATGAGTCTCCATAACACATTGTTGCTTTTGTGGGGCATTCAAAGGCATTTTCCCTTTCTCTCTAGCATTTAAAGTACTAGCTATTTGCCCTACTTGGGTTTCTAGCTTAGCAATGGATTGAGAATGAGAATGAAGCAGTTGAGTGTTCGCCTCAAGAGTACCTAGAGCGATCAAAACTTTCTCTTCAAAAGCGGGACTCCTAGCATTTCCTTGAGAATATAATGGTTGATTAGGAAAATGAGAATTAGTAAATTGATTTCCTTGTGATTGAAATGGTCTATATTCTTGGGAACCTAGGCTTTGCATTAGAGGTGGAACATACTTCCCTTGAAAACCACCTTGGGGAGGGTTTGAGCCTTCCCCTTGGTTTCTCCAAGAGAAATTTGGGTGATTCCTCCAACTAGGATTATAACGATTGCCATAAGGATTGTTTCCTTGATTAACAAAAGCTGCATTGACTTGTTCATGATGCTTATTTTGCACATGCCCATGGAGGCAACTGGAAGTAAAATGTAAAACACTTGAACAAGTCATACATGTCTCATTGGATGCATGATGGGAATGGTTAGGGACGGATGATACTTGATTTGCCGAGTTTTGGTTGATCAAGAATTGATTAAACCTTTGAGATAAGGATTTCATCTTGGCGGCTATTTCATTGGAATGGTCAACTTGATGTAAGCCAACACTCTTCCTTTCACTTGAATTCCTACCATTCTTGTAAGATAAAGTTCGATGCAAAGAATTTTCACTCATGCTCTCATAAAGACGCCACACGTCATCCTCATGCCTATCAATATAAGAGCCACCCATGGAAACATCAACCATACCCTTATAATTGTCTGATAAGCTCTCAAAGAAATATTGAACTAATTGTCATTTGGGCATGTCATGATGTGGATACTTCCTAAGCAATTCATTGAATCTTTCCCATGCCCCATGGAACGTTTCCCCATCCTCGTGTGAAACTCTCGAATTGAGGTTCTAATGGCATTGGTCTTAGAAATCGGATAGTACTTCTTCAAGAACTCTTGTTCCATTTCTGCCCAAGAATTTATTGAAAAAGGCCTAAGATTGTTAAACCAATATTTTGCCTTGTCTTTAAGGGTGAATGGAAAAAGTTTAAGGCTTAAGACCTCTTCTGGCATGTCTGTGTATCTCACGGTGGAACATACTTTAAGAAACTCATCCAAATGCTTGTTAGGTTCTTCACTTGGAAGTCCATGATAGTTAGGAAGCATTTGAATGGTTTATGGTTTAATCTCATAGTGGTGTGCTCTAAATGGTGGCAATTGAATGCATGTGGGTGCATTGTATTCATTAGGCACATAGTGATCTCTTAAAGCAAGGGGAGGATTAGCAATTGGAGGTGCAACATGGGCATCTTGATTGCCTTGAATGATGGGAGGTGGTGGAGCATAGATTGGCCTTGGCATTCCCAATGGAACTTGGCCTTGTTGTTGTGGTGGGTGAACGAATGGCCTCGGCATGCCTAATGGTACTTGCATGTTATCATAATGCACATTTGGGTGGAGGATGCCTTGTTGGTCTATGTGACCAAGGTCCTCCACATGGTCCTTATTATGTCCTTCCATTGATGAAATGGATTGACAAGAACTTCCTCTTCCTCTAGGGTTTCGAACAACGGATTCAAGATGAAAATTTAGAGGGACAAGAGTAGGTTTCAATGATCTACGATCATGCATGCACAACAAAACACAACAAGCAACAAGTAATGAACAAACACTTCACCTTCGCAACAAATCAACAATCAACAAACTTCCTCCACATACAATAATCCCATACTCCCATGCTATCAACAATATGCAAAGAAAAGTAAATTGCCTCCACGTGGGCTCACGATTTATCTAAGAATTGAAATATAAGCCTCCATACGGGCCGACGATTTAACTAGAGAATGAGTAAGGAAAAGTTCACAAAGGATCTTTTTGCACTTCAATTTATTTTTCAGTTTTTAGCCTTGCAAAATTTTAGAATTTTGACTTTTTCATTTGCTTTGCTTAGCTCCTTTGCTTGGATGCTCCTTTGCTCACATTCTTTTCAATGCACCTAGTCAAAAAAGAACCAACACAATAAGTACCCAAAATGAAAACAAAGTAAAGACACGATTAAAAGAGTACTAATTCCTAATTGATTCCACAAATACAACGTTGCCTTAAATCAATCCCCGGTAACGGCGCCAAAAGGTGTTACTTCGAGTGTCGCACCCCAAATCCTGAAAGTTTGTGCACCAAAAGATAATGGTGTAGAGCGATGATGAATGTGGCTAAGTTTTACATTTAGAAATTGCCACTACTACCTTTTGCTAAAAATATAGTTAGGGAAAGTAGGGATCATCCCAAGGGATTTGTGGGTCGTATTAAGTCGTGGAATCGAGATTAGGGTTAATAGGTCGAGTGATCAAAAGATTGGTTGGTGGTTGAATTACACTACGATGCAATTTAAACTAAAGTAGGCAATTAAATATAATGGAGAGAAAATAAGAGAGAGATCTTGGGATTTTGAGATCACCACTAAGTATAGCTTTTTTACACTCTTAATGAATGATTAATGAGGGGGAAAACATGTATTGCAACATAGTGTGTGTGTGTGTGGTTGTTTCAACAAGCATGGATGACAAATTAAGCATATATTGTCTAAGCAACATGGTAGATAGCACAATATATCAAAATAAGCCATTAATCCATTCTTTAAGCTCACAATCCAAACACATCACAAGGTTAGAGATATATGCTACTTGCTTTCATAAGTATGGAACATCAAACAACAAACATGGATTGTCCTCCCATTTACCACCTAAACTACAACTACATTATAATTAAGCTAATGACATGAAATTAAACTAATAAAAGTAAGGGAGAGGCACAATCCATCAAGAAATGAGTATGAACCATCAAACAAACCTTAAGAACATTCCATTAAGCACTATGTCTAGACAATCTCTTGATCTATAGCATTAATGCACATAGACAAGCATCAATAATACAAGAAATAGAGATAAACACATGAACATCTATTCTAGCATACATAGGCATATGGATAGAATGAAATGATCAATTGGAAGCATTAAACCACACAAATCATTGAATAAACAAGATCTATATATATAAAAGTGTCAAAACATGTATCACAATACAAATCCCCTCAAAAATACATAAATCAAGATGTAGAAAGCATGCTTAGGGCTAGCTCTAGCTCCAAGAGGATGTCTAGCCACTCATGGATGGTGTCCTCCAACCCTCAAGGGCTAACTCCATAGTAGAGATTGCTCCTCTTCTTGATTGATGGAAGAACTCCAAGCTTGTGTCTCTAGCCTCCTCCTTTCTTTTCTTCCTCACTAAGAAAATGGAAATTGTGTCTCTATCTATTCTGAAGTCTATATCTCAAAAAGTGGCTCATATTCCTTATATAGGTAGGTTAAATATCACCCCAAATGAGCTGCGCTCATACACTAATATTCCTTCCAATGATTGGATATGAGATAACTTTTAGTGAGCTGGAAATTAGATTTTCTCGGGATTTGGGAAGTTTGATCGATCGAACTTATGGTGAGATCAATCGAACATGGCTGAGATCTATCGAATTTAAGCTGGATCGATCCTCTATGGCGGCGCCTTTTTGGATAAAAAGAAATCTGAGATATTTTGAAGATATTTTTGGGAAAAAGACAAATACGGTAGGTAGGGTGGTATAAGTGGATAAGATGGAATCTTTTCGATCGATTGGAAGAAAGTTGGATCGATCGAACTTTGTGGGATCTTTCGATAAGGACCAAAGGGCTTGGATCTATCTTGGAATGCTGAGATCGATGAACTTTCGATCAATCGAATATTTTTTGAGATCGATCGAACTTGCTGAATTTTCCCCACTTACTTCATTTTGCTCCCACTTTGCTCCTTTCTTTGATTCATCTCAAGATTGCTTCAATTATGCTCTTATTTAGCTGAGTTAGCTTATTTTGGGGATAAATACTTGAAAATGAAAAAATACAAAATCAATCTAAAGCAGGAAAATAAGATAGATAAAGGTTCCAGAATACCTAAGCTTAAGGGGTTTAAATGTGCACTTTTCAGCGCTCATCAAAAAATGTACACATATCAAAGCAAATCAATGAAACATGATATGCACCCAAAGCCCGTCTTCCTAAGGTTTTCGAACCTAGGAGCTTTGATACCACATGTGACGGCCTAGGTTTTTAGGCTAGTGCGTCCTAAGATAAACCAAACTTAAATCCAATGATGAATCTAGAATGCGGAAGCAAAAGGTGACACAATGGTCTCTAGGGATATTACACATCCATAAGACACCAATGTGACTCTCAATGAGGTCACAAAACCCAAAGAAAACAATTGCCGAAACGAAGTCTCAAGAACGGATAAGAATGAACCTAGGAGCAAAATGGTCATTTCACCCTGAATTGAGTGCTACCATGCACACCATTGGAAAGATAATGAAGAATTAATAAATTTAGACTCAAGAATCACTTGATTCGGAGTCCGGACAGAAAAGATATGAAATTAGAATAAAGAGGCATCTTCTGATTTAGAGATACCACAACCCTATCTCACTAAAACTGTCATAACTCTCAGTACTATTAGAGTTTTTATGTGTAGTTGGTATCATTGGAAAGCTGACTTCAAGGTTTTGAGTTTAGGCTCAATAATGACCTAATTTGGATTAGAAACGAAGGAGTTATGGCTCTCTGAAATTGACTCAAGAAATCTGTCCAAGATGCTGAACGGAAACCATGCTTCAGGGAGGATCAGCAGGCTGATGCTACAATACCAGCCGGCCGAAACCCCATCATCAGATGGCTAATGTACAGTACCAGCCGACCGAAACCCCCTTTTAAGAATGCAAACTATCGGGATCTCAATTTGAACACATATCGGTCGACCACTAACTGCTATCAGTCGACTGATAGACCTGTTAGCAATAGAAAAAGCTACTGTAATCCATGGGGAAGGTGGTTGGCTTGGTTTTAAGGCTATACTTGTTTCCTAAATGATCCAAACAAGTGTCAAAACATTCCCTAGTGTCATGCAAGCATCTGAAACATGCTAAATCAAAATGAAGCTTTGAATCACATCTCAATGCATAGATTTTGCTTAAATTTTCATAATTCTTCCAAAAATAGTTCAAAAGATGGAACTTAAGAGTTTTGTGAAATGTAAACAAGATCGCATACGTAAAATGATAAAGTAGACGTGCTACAATGGCCTACGGCCTCATTGGACGTCATATGCAAAATATGACCCTTCAATGCATGAAATCCCTTAAATTCCATAAACAAACTATGAAAATAAAGTAGCATACATGGCATATAAGTGTCTTTGGCCCTTAGCCTTATTACATACATATCTGAAGAGTGTCAAAAGGTGCACTTAAGTGCACATTACATAGTTTGAACATTAGATACATATTTTGTAAAAATAAACCAAAATAGAGCATGATATGCTAACAAGTGCATATTCCAATATAACAAAAATGCTCCAAGTAGACAAACAATCCTAAGAATGTTGTGCATCCCACAACAATGCTTCTTTACCTAAAAAAATAACCCAAACAACTAGGGTGAGTAATCAAGTTACTTGTAGGATGTGGTGCATGCGCATACCCTATAGTTTCAAGTATAATGTGAACCAAACATAGACCATCACAAGGGTGTATTCCACCTAACGTCTATGTTTTCAAGGTACTTTAAGGGATCATCTTAAGCTATACAAATGTTTGAAATGATAAGCACATGGCATCGAAGTATACATAAACAAGTACACTAATGCATTTAAACTAAGATTTACCAAATCACAAGCTACACGAAATCCATGATTTACAACTTGGAAAGTAATGCGAAATCAAATAACGGAAAGACTGTGATATGTGGCCACGAGACCATACAAGTTATTTTAGGTAATTACGACCCACAAGGTACTACCTAGTACGCACTATGACTTAGGAGAATTCCTATCCTCCGTACTAGAGCCAAACCCTAGCCATCAAACATTTCATATCCTTACAAGCTTCCAAAAATCAACAAGTTCATGGCATTTATACAATCTCAATGCATGAAACTACCTACCAAGCACAAGTAGGGTAAAACCACAGAACCCATGTCTTAAGGTTACATGTCTAAAGTGGCAAGTTAATGATACTACACATCATGTTATATCAATTTACTATCGATGTAGGCCATAATTGCAAATTATGCAATATAGTAATCTACCTACAAGTAATTATAAGTGCCACACACAAGATTTTCATACTAAGCTTTCAATAAAATCTACATTACTTAACATCATAAGTGTAATCTCAAGATATCCATAATAAACCCTCAATGAAATCACAAGTATTAGGCAAATTATTAAATAATAATCTGCCTATACAATTTAATAGTCATATACATGCTTTAATCCACAAATCCTAAGTCAAGCATATAAAATCTCTATTTACATGCAAATACGAGAATTTAAAAGGCATGTAATCAATATATATTAAGCTCCAATATATATAAAACCTAAAAAGGATGAGCATACAACCACCCCTACCTCAATAGAGAATTGAATCTCTATAATCCAAGGCAACCAAGCTTAAAATGATAAACCAATTTAGGGTTTTGTTGAGGAGAGTGAGAGGAAACTAAATTACTCCAAGCTTTAGGTTCTAAGGTGAGTGAAAGGGTGCCAAAATAAAGCCTAAAACCTCAAACCAAGTTAATCCTTCAATGGTGGCTAGGTTAGGGTTTGAGAGCAAAGAGATAAGAAACGTGATGAGCACTGAAAAGTGCGCATTTAAACCCGTTAAGCTTAAGCATTCTAGTACCTTTATCTATCTTACTTTGCCGTTTTAGACTTATTACGTGTTATTTATATTTTCAGGCACTAATCCCAAAATTGAGCTAACTCAGCCAAATAAGAGCTTAATTGAAGCAATCATGAGATAAACCAAAGGAGGGAGCAAAGTGGAAAAGCAAGGAGAAAAAAGGAATCAAAGTTGTGCAGCTGAAAAGTTCAATCGATCCAACTTAGAGTTCGATCGATCGAACATCTATGATCGATCACAGTACTTCTCGATAGATCCAACCTTGGCCTTTGCTGAAATTCCAAGTTCGATCGATCCAACATCACCTTCGATCGATCGAACCCTATTTTGTCCTATTCAAATGATTGATCTTATCCACAGTTGTACGCCTACCAACCACTTTTGTCCTTTTCCCCATAAATATCTTCGAAATATCTCAACCTTGTTTTTATCCGGAGGAGTCAAACCACTTCGATCGATCCAAGATGCAGTTCGATCGATCGAACCCATCGTCGATCGATCCAAGTTAAGGTTCGATCGATCGAACTTCCTCCAGCAAGAAAAAGTTAAAGTCCAGCTCATTTATTCCGTCCTTCACCCAATCATTGGAGAATATGCCTTGCACGACCACAGCTCATCATAGGGTGTATTTGACCTACCTATATAAGGAATATGATACACTTTTTGGTGAGGAGTCTAGAGTCTCTTGTCACACATTGAAAATCATCTTGGAGGCTATTCTTGGAGAGGAAGAAGGGAGGAAGCTAGAGCAACCATTGGAGGAGATCTTCATCTACAAGGAGCAACCATGGAGTTAGCCCTTGAGGGTTGGATCATCACTACCATGAGTGGCTAGACATCTTCTTGGGGCTAGAGTTTGCCCCAAGCATGCTTTCTATACTCTAATCTTGTGTATTATTGAGGGATTAGTGTTGTATGATACATCTTGATATTCATGTATATATAAATCTTGATTATTTCATGGTTTGTATGGTTTAATGCTTCCAATTGACTATTCTATTCTACCCATATGTCTATGTATGCTAGAGTATGATATTCATGTGTTTATCTCTAGATTTAGTGTTTTTGATGCATGTCTATGTGTATTGAGGCTATAGATCTAGAGATTATCAAGATGATATGCTTAATGAATGCTATTTTGGTTCATTTGATGGTTTATGCCTATTCTTGATGGTTTGTGCCTCTCCCCTAGTCTAGATAGCTTTATTTTCATGCTAGTAGTGTAGATTTAGTGTAGTGGTAGTATAATGTTAGATGGGAGGACAATCTACTCTTGATGTTTGATGTTCCATGCTTGTGAGTCCAAATGGCATATTCCTCTAATATTGTGTTGCATGTGGATTGTAAGCTTAATGAAGGATTAATGACTTGTTTTGATCTATTGTGCTATCCCCATGTTGTCTAGACAATATATGCTCTATTGCTTAGATATATTGTGCTCTTCACATGATGTTTAGACAATACTTGCTTGATTTGTCATCCTTGCCTATTGAATCAACCTAATGCACACACACCCTTATCATATTGCAACACACCCACTACCCTCAATTGATCACTTGTTAGTAGCATAGAAAAGTATTACTTGGTGGTGATCTCTACACCCCAAGACCTCTCTCTCTTGTTTACCTCATATTATTTTATTTAGTTGAATTCAATTTAGCTTAATCAACCAACCAACCAATTGTGTGATCACTTGACCTACTAACCCTAATTACCATAATTCACAATTCGATACACCATCAAATCCCTTGGGACGATCCCTACTCGCCCTATCTATATTTTATATAGAGAAAGGTAGTAGTGGCTTTTTATAAATGTATAACTTGGCCACCTCCTAAACACACACAACTCTTCAAGCTTGACTTGGTATCGCTACCCTTGTAAACGAGGCAACTGGTCAAAATGTAAAATGAAAAAGAGGTGAGTGGAGGATCTAGTATTCCTCCAATCACTGTGTGCTCTTACACTACCTCTCTCACACACACAAATGCAAGACAAAATATGGTGCCTACACTTGTCACCATCCTAAGTAATCATCCAAGGCTTGATCTTAAGCCTACACTTGTCGACCATCCATGCCAACAAGTGCTCCTATCCTAAGCTAACAAATGGGTCAATCTCCACCCTCCATGTGCCATCAAACTAAGTCTCCAAGTGGTTCCACCATAATGCCAACAAGTGGCTCTATGGGAGTGTGACACTTGTCACACTTTCCAAAAATTGCAAAAAGGTCCTTTTTAAAAATATCTTCTAAATTAATCTGCAAAATGGTCCTTAAGACAAAAAATAATTACTTTGCATAAATACACTAAAACCCCAAAAGTTAAGAATATTTTTAAAAAGTTATCCATCCATACCCTTTACAAGAAAAGTAAACACTAGCATGTTTTTCTACAAAAAGTAAAGATGTAGAAATAATGAAAATTAAATATCATGGGTGTATGCAAAGCCGGAATCAAATTCGAGCACAAAAAGTGAGGTTATGCAAGGAAAAATGATAAACGAGAAAAGGACGAAATAGGGAAAAAGACGAAAAAAAAGAAATTACTGAAAAAAGAAAAGAAGGAAAATGACCTGGTCATTACATACTCGGTCGACGAGGTAGAAGATTACATACTCGGTCGACCTGGTGTGCTCAAGTGTAATGTGAAGTCATTTAGAGATTGAAACTCGAAAATAAGAAGCCTAAGTCATGCAATGGACCTTTTTTCATGTAAACATGCATACTTGCAATTTTTAACCATTCGTTGATATCATATATAAACATACAAACTGTATTAATCACATAAATCCCCCCCCCCCCAAACTTAGTTCCAATAATAAGAAATCATTTGCCTAAACACATTTTTTTCTTCTTCTTATTTTTAGAATTTTCTCTATATATATATATATTTGCTTAAAACCATAATTGGCAATGAACTATACAACATCATGCATATAAATGGTTGTAACCTAAACATCCCAAAACTTAAATGATACATTGTCCTCAATGTATGAAAATAAGTATAAAATAAAGCATACAAAAAGGGTGAAAGGAAACAATACTACGGAGTGTTGAAGCATGCATGCTACGCATCCAATCCCGTAGAAAATGCCAAGTGTCCTCCCCAAACTTGTACCTAATAATATGTCAATCATAATAACACTAGGTGCCAAGCGTAAAAGCATAGACATATACAAGAATATAAATCAGGAAAAACATGTCATGCTTTACTAGAAACTGGGAATGAAATCAAAATTTGTGCACATAAAAAGTGCACCCACAAACGTCATGCCAAACATGGCCCGAAATAAAAAAATATCCAAACAAAACAAAGTAATATCAAATAGCATGAAACATAAAGCACTAAGATCATAAAGATGCTCAATCCTCCATCGGTGTGTATGAGGATGGACCCGCACTACCACGGTCAATGAGTGACTGGATTATCGCACGCAATATCTGGTGCTCCTCCATGGTCTGGTGATGATATGTATCAAGTGAACCTCCAATAGTATCAACTCACAACTGGAGAGTGTCCATGCGAGTGCTCAAGGAATCATAATCATCATGCGTCATCGCAAGTGGAGGTGGACCAACCGAAGGCACAGGTTCCTCTTACGTAGGAGCCTTAATCTCTAAACCCTCAACATCTCCCTAATCTAGCTCACCCTCAATCTTCAAAAGCCTAGAATTTTTCAGTTGGGCTATGCTCCTTTTCCACTCCTTGAGCATATGTTCTATTTTCTTTGTTGAACGTTTCTCCTTGCGTGGAATAGGAAAATATTTGTTCTCGATCATTTTTGAGATTAGGTACGGGAATGGGAAGGACCAAGTCAAAGATTTATTAATATGCTGCACGATTAATTCTCTATATGCTCTCAGCATTTGGTTTAAAATTAGATCACGGACCGAGAACCATAAATCTATTTTCACTGAATATTGAGTTTTCAGGAATTTACCTCGTCGCTCTGTATGATCGCTTATTGCAAAAACATATTTAGCCAACACGGACTCGGTGAACCAGATTCTATATGGCAAATAGGACTTCCTAGTAGAGCTATTCTTTTTGTTCATGTACTTATTGTGGCAAATTTGCCTCCCAATGTCCTCTAGATCAACAAGCTCTGGAAAAAGACCGAAAATAGGCTGATTATTAGCATCAACGGGGGGGTTGATGGGGCAGCCACTAGCAAGGGCAATATCCTCCAATGTGAAGGTGACGGAGTTGCCATCAAGAGTAGTAGTGAACATGATTGGTGTCTCACAATTGTAGGAAAAATTCTGGTAAAACTGACGAACCAACCGAGGAAAGACCACATGATGACACAGTTTGCAGAGAGAAGAGAGACCACGGTTCTTAGGATTTTTAACTGCCCAAGCCATCTCAAGATGCCTTTTGAAGTCATCCTTGATAGTTAATTTTATCTCGAAGTTGAGGGGCCATTCACTTCAATTGGGAATGAACGCCTCCTGAGACGAGCTAGCATGCTTTGATCCAACATTAGGTGCCATCTGAAAATGAAAAGTTGGTTCAAGAATTTTTACGAACAGATGGTGGGCAATGTCAAGCTACCTAGAGCAAGAATACGGCATGAAGCTTAGAAAACCCACAAAGATAGCATATGCATGGAGTTTATCCTAGTCCCAACATAACCTAACAATCCACAACAAGAATTTCCCTTTTCCTCATATAAGATTTAAGCTTGAAAGAATTGAAAGAGAAGAGAAGAAGACTTACCACAATGAAGGGGATGAAGATTGAACTTTGATAATGGAGATATTGATGATTTGTAGGATGGACGGAGGATGGAGATGATTGGAAGATGGAATGGAAGTACAAAGATTAGAAAAATAGGCTTGAGAGAGATGTGGGGTTGAGATATGGAGAGTATAGAAGAGTGAAAATGAAATAGAGTGAAAATAAATAGAGAAAAATGGGTTTGAACAAAAAATCTGGGCATTGGCATCCGGACGCATCGGGCGTCGTCTGGACGCTAAGTTCCAAAGTATATGAGGTGTGCTGCCTTGGCCTTGTCGTGGCATGCTAGATGGAAATGGGCATCCAGATGCAAATGTGGTTGGGGTCTAGTTTTTCATTCCAGCCATTTAGAGGCCGAATAGAGTCCAAAAATTTTGGGAACACTCGAATATAATGTACTACCACTTGGACACCCTCTATAACAGTTGGAATTGAAAATAGATGTGTTCCTGGAAAACTCAATTTTTTGAGTTTCGAAATTTTTTTTGCTCCCAGATGAATTGGCGTCCAGGCACCCCTTTTTTTTGGCAGTTCATTATTTTTTCATTTTAATTTGGAGCCCGATATGAACTCAAAAAATTCCAAATTTTTCAGCAAAGCCTATTTGATGCCTGAGACACCTAGCATGACCAACAGAATAAGATTCGGAGTACTTTTCCAAGAGCGCTAATTTTGAGGTTCATACTTAGGCAATTTTTTGTTATTATTATTATTATTATTATTATTATTATTTTAGAAGAAGAGAGGAAGAGAAGAAGAGATTAGGAAGCTGGACGGTCCCTAATAGTGCGGCTAAATTTAATATCGATAGCTTGACGAGATAGGAATCTTACTAGTCCTCGTATATTGGATCGGTCAAGAGGACAGCCTCCACATTTATAATGCATAACTCGTCTCCCTTATAAGGTCGTAAACTTGGATCAATACCCAGTGAAGGGATGAAATAAGCCAGTTTGGACCTAAAAGATTCAAGCACGTTCCATAGTTTCAAATTTTTCAATTTCAATTTCAAGCTATAGGGTTGCTTTAGGGACATTAACGAGGCTTCTTCAAAATTTAACCCTTTCTTACATATATCCGGTGATTCAACTTCAAAGTTCAGGGATTCGAATAGAGGAGTGAGAGGAAATTCATTTTCTCAAGAAAGAGATTTAGTTGGTGGTTCCCATCGAGAATACTAAAGAGTTGGATGAATGTTAAGTTCTGAATTTACTTTCCAACTAGATTCTTTGACAAAAACCTCTTCAGATTTATCATGAATTTTTCGAGCTTCAAGAACATCTTGACTTGGAGTGAATGGAAGAGATTCTTTGATCAATTCATCCGATGCATCAAGAGAAAAACATTCATTTTCATTCGGAGGATGTTGAGATGCATTGAAGATGTTAAGCTTAACCTTCATATTCTTAAAATAGATATCCATCACCCCGGTTCGATAATTAATTGAAGCGTTAGTTGTGGCTAAGAAAGGCCGACCAAGGATCACGGGAATGTGTCTTTTAGGGTTGTGGACTAGTTTAGTATCTAGAACAAATTAGTTTATTGGGAAGTAGAACTTGTCCACCTTGATGATTGCATCCTTAATGACACCACGAGGTTGCTTGACGGATCTATCCGTAAGTTACAAGACAACCAAAGTAGGTTTGAGTTCTCCCAAGCCAAGTTGCAAGTAAGCTAAATAGGGGATCAGATTTACACTCGCTCCTAAGTTAAGGAGGGCCTTTTCAATCTCGTTGTCTCCAACAAAATTATCGGGGCACCCAGATCCTTAAACTTTGGAGATGTATTATGCTGCATGATAGCACTTACCTGCTTAGTCAACCTCACCTTATTTGAAATATTGCTCTTAAAAATGCGTTTTTGAGTACACAAATCCTTAAGAAATTTAGTATAGAGTGGAATTTGCTTGATAGAATTGAGAAAAGGAATGTTGATCTTTACTTACCTAAAGACTTCTAACATATCCTAAATTTTATCGCCCTTATTCCCAAAGTGTGTAGACTCTTTGAGACATTGAGGATAAGGAGCCTTAGGCTCATACAATGTCTCAACACTCGGGATTGGTGGATTTGGAATTTCTAGACTGATTTTCAGATTTTTGGGAGGAAGACTTGAATCCTTGGGAGCAAGAATTTCAGTCTCTTTCCCAACCTTGTTATCCAAAACTCTTTCACTCCGAAGTGTGGTGATTGCATGGTTTGTTTGTGATGTTGTCCACTCAAAGGAGGGAGTTCATCAATCACAAATTTCCCTTTCGAATTTAACACAGTTTAAGCTAGAAGTTTACCTATGTCCCTTTTATGAAGCTGATTCACCGATGTAGGTAATTGCCCTAGTTGTGTTTCAATTTTGGCTATTGATTGGGAATGAGTATTAACCAATTGCACAATTGATTGCATGTTATTAAGGGCAAACATGATTTGCTTGTTGGTGTTTAATATCTCATTTAAGTAGAATGGGTGAAGAGGAGTAGAATCTGGACTTGAAGAGCCTTGATTGAATGAGGGAGGACGATAGCTTGTAGAAGCTTGGAATGGCTGGTTCATTGGTTAAGCATTAGATTGATTTTGTTTCCCATGACCTTGGAATGCTGAATTTTGTGGGGTTGGTTGCCTTTACAAAAAAATTGGGTGATTTCTCCATCCTAGATTGTATGTTATAGAATATGGATTATGTACAGGGTGAGAGAATATGGCATTGGCTTGCTCTTGCGTACCTCCAAAAAATTGCTCCGGTGTGGGGTAATCTTTTTCAAGATAGAAAGTGTTTATGTAAGATACACATATAACACTTGATGAAGAATTTTAAGAAGAGGAGAGATGTGGTGCCACTGGCTGAAAAAATTTGTGTGCTATGGCATCCACTTGAGATGATTATTCCCTTAGAGTCCGTGGTTGGCACGGATTTGAGGGTTTCCTAACACTAGAAGTAGAAGCTATAAAGAATTATGTTGAATAGAATTATCTCTTATATTCTCAAGCAAAATCCATGATTCATCTGCATTTTTGGACATAACCTTGCCCTTATAAGAAGAATCGATTAATTGTCTATGTAGTTTGGTTAAACCATCAATTTCTTTAACTGCAAAAGATAATATAGTGGTTGAGATCCTTATCCAAGAAAATCTTGCCTCAATATGTGACAAAAACTTTTTTCCACCCAAAAGAGAAAATGATATTTAGCTTTAACTGAAAAACATTGGTCATATGCTCTTTTGAGACAAAATTTCTCTGACAATCCTTTAACACTCTGGAAACATAGCCCGAGTTTTTGCAGAATAAAGCTTAGGGATCCCAACGTCATTATCAGAGTAAAACCCATGATATATCTAAAAAAAGAAATAGATGAGTTTGATGATCAGCTTCAAGAACTTCTAGAAAATAAGCTTATTGAACATACTAAAAGTCCTCATAATAGCCCCACTTTTATGGTAAGAAACCATAGTGAGGTCAAACGAGGAAAAACCCGTACGATAATCAACTATAAGTAGCTTAACGAACATTTAATTTTCGATGGTTATTTTATTCCTTGAAAAGATGTTCAAATCAAGTAAACTCGTGGAGCAAAAATCTTCAGCAAGTTTGATTGCAAAATGGGTTTTTGGAAATTATAATTAAAGAAAAAGTCAAAGCCATTAACTGCTTTCAACACACCATGAGGTCATTATCAGTGGACTGTAATGTGACGACCCTGGTTTTTAGGCCCGTGCATCATATGACAAACCGAACGTAAATCCATTAATGAATCCAGAATGTAGAAACAAAAAGTAAAACAACGGTCGCTAAAAATACAACACATCTCCAAGACACCAATGTGACCCTCAATGAGGTCACGGAACCCAAAGAAAACAAATACGAAAACGATATTACAAGAAAAAACAAGTATGTGCCTGAGGCAAAATGGTCATTTCATGAAGGAATGGATACTACCAAGCATACCATTGGAAGGACAATGAAAAATGGATTAAAATGGACTCAAGAATCGCTTGATCCGGAGTCCAGACGGAAAAGAAATGAATTTAAAATGAAGTGGTATTCTCCAATTAGGAGGTACCTCGACCCTATCTCATTTAAACTGCGACACCCCTCGCTATGGTTGGAATTTTGGTGTGTGGTTGGTACCATTGGAAAACTGACTTCAAGATCTTGAAATAAGACTCAACAATGACCTGAAATGGATTAGAAATGAAGGAGTTATGTCTCTTTAAAGTTGATGTAACAAAATTGTCCAAGAAACCTGAAAGGTGCAAGTTCCAGGGAGGTTTGGTTGACCGAAGGCAAGGTCAGCCGGCCAAAACCCCATTGTCATCCAGCCGAACCTCAATCGTCAGCCAGCCGAAATAGCATTTTTCCCAAAAAGGTTACTGGAATTGATCTCGAGGCTTTGTCAGTCGGCTGATGGCTCTTATCAGCCGACCGACACATCTACTGCAGCAAAAAAAAAAGGCTGTTGCAATATGTGTGAAAGATGCTCGGTCTGTCTCAAAGTTTCGAAATGCATTCTAATTGATCTGAAACAAGTTTAAACACATTTCCTAGCCTTATTCAAGCTTAAACAACATGCAAAACAAAAGGGAAACTTGAAACTTACTTCCATGCTTGAATCTTTCATGTAAACTCATAAAATCGCCCAAAAATAGTACAAAAGCTGGAATCTATGTATTTTGTAAGATGTGATCATGCATTCGTACGTAAAACGATGAAATAGACGCGTTATAATGGCCTACAACCTCATGGCATGTCATATGCAAAATATGACCCTTCAATGCATTAAATCACATATCTTCCATAGTCAACAATGAAGTTAAAATTAGCATGCATATTACATAAGTGTCTTTGGCCCTTAGTCTCATTACAAACATATTTAAAAAGTATCAAAAGGTGCACTTAGGTGCACGTTACATGGCTTGAACAACAAATACATGTTTTAACATAATAAACCAAAATGGAGCAAGATATGCTAACAAGTGCATATTCTAAGTAACAAAAATACTCCAAGTAGTCAAGCAAGCCTGAGAGTGTTGTGCATCCCACAAGAACGTTTCTTTACCTGAAAAACACCCGGCAACTTTGGGGTGAGTAAACAAGTTTACTCGTAGGGAATGAGCATGCAAAAGCTAACTTTATACAACTTTGTAATTTAATTTAGACTAATTCATAAGGTTATCAACTTGGAATTTAAAGTGCGAAGTCAAACTAAAGTGGATACTTGGACATTATGCCGGATTAGACCGACACCATAGTTACTTTAGGGTTACTACCCCTCGGGTAGCCTCCCTATGTGCACACTAGACTTGTGATGAGCGCTGAAAAGTACACATTTGAACCCCTTAAGCTTGAGTGTTCTAGGACCTTTATCTATCTTATTTTCTCGTTTTAGTACTTATTTGTGTTTTTGTCTATTTCAGGTCAATAATGTTAAAATTGGCTAAAAATGGTTTCTTAAGGCCTTTTTGGAGTCAAACTAAGTCTTAGTGATGATCCGGAGCAAAAAGAGGCTGATTTGGAGCAAAAAGAGGCTGATGCTGAAAATCTGCCAAGTTGGATCGATCCAACTTTTTCTGAGATCGATCGCTTTTTCTGAGATTGATCAAAGTTGGATCAATCAAAAATCAAAGTTGGATCGATCGAACTTTTCTCTGATCGATCGAACTTTTGCTGGCAGCGAGCTGTCTTATTCCCGTGCACGCCCAAAAGTCCACCTACTACATAGTACGGGATTAGATATTTTTGGAGGTATATTCCTGACTTAGTGACTAAGAAAATGACCTTCTATATAAAGGGAAGTGACCCATTTTGTAAAGAAGCTTATCATCATTTTATTTTTACATTGTAATTTTATTTATCTCTCTAGAAAAGTTAGAGATTAGGGTTAGAAGAAAAGATGGAAGTGAAGGCACATCTTAAGACCCATCTCTAGATCCACTCTCTCTCCATCTCTAGAGCTTCAAAGAAGAAGAAGAAGAAGAGGAAGAAGAAGAAGAAGCCATATTTGGAGCTTGATTCCATGACCACATCCACCTCCTCCATGAATGGCTAGATCTATACTTAGGGCATGGATGAGCCCTAAGTCTTGTGTAATCTAAACCCTTGTATTTCTATTTTTGGGGATATATATATATATTGTTGTGATTAGTACTCTAGCCTTGTGATTGTTGATTTAATTCTTCCTTATGATTCTATATTTTAATTACATGTTGTCTTATGTGTGATTATTTGGGGAATTGATCTCTACACTAGATTCTCTATATTGGTTGCATGTCTATGTGTGATTAATTAAGGATTTAGTGATGGCTAAGCATGGGTTTTCATTGAATGGGTTTGTCAATTAATTTGATGGTTTATACTTATACTTGATGCGTTGTTCTACAATTTAATTCATGCTTGTAGGTAAGTAGACAATCTATGCATGCTTAAATATTCCATGGCTTATTATTGCAAATTCCATAATTCTCTAGATTGATGTGTGCTACAATTGTTGCTACTTAGATGGGTCATGCTTAAAATTGATGGGTTATGCTACACTTAGTTTAGGTAAACAATTCATATATAAATTAGATGGTCCCTGCTTAGTATTGCAATTGGTAGTCGCATTTTGTTCACAACAATGTATTCCCCATTAATGGAAAGCAAGTGGTTAATTACATGAGCTTAGTGGTGATTCCAACACCCTAAGTCCTCTCTTCATATCTCTTAAATCCCTATCTCTCATTAGTTTACTTTACTTGCTTTTTAATTTCATTGCACCTTAGTGTAATCAAACCAATATCTCTCTTTGCAATCTTTTGATACGCTAAAGTTAAAGTTAAATTCCAACACATATAATCCCTTGGGACGATCCCTACTCACTCTTGCTACGTTATTAGTAGTGTTGGTAGTGGTTTTTATAAATTTAAACTTAACCCAAAAGGCTTTTCTTAAACTGCGCATTCACTACATTATTTTGGCATTCACAAGCGGCCTCGTCAAATTTTGGCGCCGTTGCAAGGGATTGACGGTTTTGTTGGAATTAAACTAGATAATAGTGTTCATTTGATTGTTTCTATTTTTATTTTATTTTTCAATGTATATTCTTTTCTCTTGTTCTTATTATTATTTGTTCAATTAAGTACTTGACTTCAAAGAAGGCAAACTTTGGAACTTGAAGCAATCATTGGAGCTTAAAGCTAATATTAAAATTTGAAGTTGCTTAAGGACCGTTGTGAGCAATTCTTGGAACTCTTGTATTTTAATTGTTTCACTTCTTTGCATGCTTGTGATAGACCTTATTGAGGCTTATTATATTGCTTTATCTTTGTCCAAGCATAGGTCCTTGTTTAGGCCATTATTTTCTTGCATTTGGATTTTGATTGTGAATGGAGGAATTATTTGATCCAAGTTTGGGGGGAAATTATATCCCTTCACCTTATGCTCATCCATCATATTTTAATCCTTATGAGATTGAGTCCAATTTATTTCATGCATCATCTTATTTTGGACTTGATCACTCATTTAATTCTTCTTATGACTATTGCCCTCCCCCACAATTTTATGAAGAACTAAATCCACCACCTTCTAGGTACTCACCCGGATTTGAAGAAAAAGTATTAGCTTTACTTGATGTGCATATTTCACAAACTCCACTTATTAATTCTCATTCTCAAACTTTAGCCAATCTTGAAGCTCAAGTTGAGCAAATTGCAAGTACTCTTTCTCATCAAGAGGAGGAGGAAGAGACAAATGAAAAAATGACAAGAATTTCAATGTATATAGATAAGGATGATGAGAGTGAAGAGGATGAAACAAGTGCGCTAATACCTAGCACTCTATCTTGTATAGAGGAGGAAGTGGCAAGTGAGTTAGTGGCTAATCCAATAAAGCATAACATGATTAATGAGGACTTTCCTTGTTTTGATTATGATTTTATCTTGGACATTGCTACTTTAGAGAGTGAGGAGATGTTGACCACTATAGAGGTAGGAGAGAAGGAGGAGGAACTTGTTGAAGATGGCCTTCTTTCTATTATCTCCAAAGACCCTCTTGAGACTTGCCTTTTTGAAATGTATAAAAATTGTGGTGTTGACCTTGAAAGCTCCAAAAATAAAATAAACTCTCTAATGGACTCCTTAGCTAACTTGGAAGGTGAGGAGATGGTTATTTTTGAGGAAGAAAAGAGGGATGAAGAGAAGGTATTTCTTGATATTCCAAATGAGTCTTTGAAATACATTGACTTGCCAATTCACGTAGGAAATGATTCTTTGAATACACTTCAAGAGCACAAAAATGAGGCAAGGCTAACTATGATTGATTTTATTTTCAAGACCGTGGATGAAAGGAACAATATCATCTATTTTATTTTTTTTCAAGTCATTCTTTTGGAGGATGATTTCATTGTATTAAGTGGGACATTAAATAAGAAAAGTGAAAAGATGATCAATAAGGATGTTTCATATCCAGTTTTTGATTCTTTTGATTAGTGAGTTGGCCCAACGTCTTGCTAGAGACGTTAAACGCTAGTATTCGTAGAGTTTCAAAACTCTATTCCTCCCTCATTTCTTTTTATTTTTATTTTTCGTTCTTGTGTACATTCTTCTATCCATTTTTCAATCTCTATTTTTGTTACCATCATTGGGGCTTAGCATAGGGTTTTCTGCACTTTCATGTTGAAAATTAAGCATTTTGCATAAGTTTGATCGATCTCAAATGAGAGTTTGATCGATCGAACCTCATTCCTGCAACAAACCTGCATCCAAATCACTCTCTGTCTCATCGATCCAAGAAAATCTTCAGATCTCAGTTCTCAGTTAGATCGATCAGAAGACCTTCGATCGATCCAAACATCAAGTTCGATTGATCTGTAGTTTCAACACTTAGAAAAATTTTGAGCCTGCATCAACCTGCATATTCCAGCTCTCTGTCAGATCGATCGAAAACATTCCTAGATCGATCTAAAGTTCTTCGATCTATCCAACTTCATTATTGGATCGATCTTGAGATTTCATACTTAGAAAAAATTTTAAAGCGCTGCAAATTTCATACTCTCTATCCCATCGTACGAGCATAGATCAATCATGGTGTGATCGATCCAAGTCAAGATCGATCACAGCTTTGCCCCTTTGAATTTTGACTTTTTCTTCTTTCTATTTTTATTTTATTTTTCATCTTCTTTGACTTTTGTTATTTCTTTTATTTTATTTACTCTCTTTTCTCTTATATATATATAAAAAATAAAAAAAAAATTAAAAAATCTCAAAAATATTTTTCTTTTATTTTATTTTATTTCCTTTTATCTTATTTCCAAAAAAAAAATCCAAAAATATTTTGTTTAACTTTAATTTTTAATTTTTAATTTTTAATTTCGAAAAAAAAAAACTTTTATTTTCATTTTTAATTTTCAGTTTTTAAATTTTTTTTTTTTTTAAATATATATATATTTTTTATCCCTTATTTCCTTGCATTTTCATTTCTTGCATATTTATTTGTTTTATTTTTGTGTGTGTGTATACTTGTTATGTCTTAAAAAAAAAAAATGAAAAACAAAAAGTACGAAAATTTTATATATACTTGCATTGTACATATTGTTTTTCATTTCTTGCATTATATATATTCTTTCATTACATTTTACCTTCTTTATTTTTCTTTTTATATTTTGTTCATGCATTTTATTCTTTGTTTTTCTTGCATTTTGTATATACTTGCTTTCATAAAAAGAAAAGTATAAAAACTTTCCACCATTGTGCCCTTATAAGTAGTCATGCATACTTTCATTCTTTAGCTAGGGCTTGATCTCATATCTCTCTTTCAAATTGTATTATATTGTCTTAGAATGCTTGATTATTCTTATCCCATTTGATATTTGATGTGAGTTTGCTAGTATGGTTATTCAAGTAAGTTGTTGATTCCAAGTTTGGGGGAGACGTCTTTCGAATTGGATCGTTACCGGGCTTCATGTCTATATCACCACGGTATACTCTTTCTATCTTTTCCATTGTTCTCATTGCACATTGAAGACAATGTGCAGTTTAAGTTTGGGGGTAAGGTGTCTTTGTTGCATCCTACTTAAGTTAAGACTTAATTGCATGATTGAGATTGGAAATCCATGTTAGCTATGATTTTGATCTTTTGAGGACTATAATGCTTAAAATTTAAAAATTGCTTGACTTGAGAGTCCAATACTCCTTGTATGCCTTGTGGATGCCATTTAGGAGTAAATTTTTTGAAAAATTGATATCTTGCTTGCATTTCTGGTCCACATCATCTTGATTTTGTGATTGTTTTGAGATTCATTCTAGGATTCTACACTAGCACAGGTGCACACTAGCATTCATTTGTGGGGTACATGCTTTGTTGATTATTGAATTGGTTATATCCCAATTGGACTAGTAGTGCATTGAAAACTTTCATTCTTGATAAAGGTGGATAACAACCCCTTTTCACTAAGTAACCGGGATTCTAGACTCATCAAGCACTGAATTTCTCGCGCAGAAAGGTGGAAGGCCCAAACTCTAGGTTAATAATTGAACTTAAAAAAAAATAAAAAATAAAAAAAAGTTGCAAAAGCAATAAAAAAGTGAGGACTTCTCCCAAAAGGTGAGAAGTATGAAATGATTAGATGGAGGTTGTTTTGATTTATAGCCTAGTTGATTTGAATTTGTAAGTCCGTAGGGGTATCTGAACGCCTAATGCCCTAAAGCCGTCTGGTTTGGGAGTCATTGACCTAACGCTCGACCTCATGATCAAATACAATTAAGCAAGATTTAGAATGATTCCATACAACACGACAAAAAGATACTAGAATACAAGGATTTCATTTTCAATGCAATTATCATGGCTGGAGCATTCCAATTAACACGATAGGATTAATACACGAAGTCAAGAACAAGGCATAATATCTATGCAATTTAACAAGGTTTGGACATTCCAATTAACAAAACAAGAATAGTACATAGAATCATGGATAATACATAGTATCAATGCAATAAAACAAGCTTGGCGCATTCCAATTAACAAGGTAAGAAATTACACATAAAACCAAGAACAAGGCATAACATATATGCAATTTAATAAGGATGGAATCTTCCATACAACATGAAAGGAGTCTTAAATCTTTAAGGAATACAACACTTGAAATTTAAGGAATTAAATCACGAATGAAGCATGAAATCTATGCGATGAGACAAGATTGGAGCATTTCACATACACGACAAGTTTAAATCTTCAAGGAATAGCAACTTGAAATTTAAAGAGTGAAATCAACCAACGTAGAACAAATCACGAAACATGATAAAAAAGCAAAAGTCCTATGAAATACAAGTCTAACTCATTAGAACCCTAAGTAGAAATTAATTAACCTAATTAATTAATTTCTCTAGAAATCAAAGTTGTCCAAAAATTCTCAAAATAATATATGTGAATGTCCATTCCATGGTGATTGCAAATATCACATCAATTTTACAAAGTGAGCAAGATGTAATACCCTTAATTTAAAAGGACAATCTTGGAATTTTAATTTAATAATTTACTGTATTTTTCTTAATTTAAATTGTTTTATTTGGCTTGTTTGTTTTGTTTCTTTTTTTATTTGCATTATTTGTGGATTATTTTATTTAAATTCTGTATTTAATTAAATGGTCTTATTTTTATGTTATTTGGTTAATTTAGTCTCATGTTTATGTAATTACATTTTATTTTATTTTAATGGACTAGATTAATTACATTGGTTGATTTACATTAGGGTTTTGCTTAAATTCATCGTGTCTGGGTTTGAGCCGACTTGTAGTTGGTTTAGGGTTTAATTTAGGGTTTCAAATAAAGCCTATAAATATATAAGTATACGTCTGCCAAGGGTTTTGTAAACCCCATTCACCATATTCACATACCTAAGATACAAAGAGAATACAGAGAGCAACCGAGTGTGTTTTGTGAGACAAAATACTAAGAGAACCTTAAAAGATTAAGGGTGGGATTCAAGGAGGAGTTCTGGACTGAACTAGGAGCAGCAGAGGTTGTGTAACACAGCCGACGTTGCCGGAGTTGATAGAGACGATAGTTAGAGATTTTAAACCAAAGTCTCGAAGGCAAGTCTCTGTTCTATTCTTTCCCTTTAATTCGTGTTCTGTGTATGCCTAGTTAGACTCCAGGGACTTAATAAAGGCTAAAACAGATGTAACCAAACATAATAACATGTCTTTGATGCAAATATGAACTTTGTTTAATCTCGTGTACTAACTGTTTTGTATCACTTTTGATGTTCTGTTATTTGGTCCTACTGTGGTGTTTACGTTTTAAGTTTTGATTAAATTGAGATCATAAGTGTGTATATCAAAGGTTTAAGATTAATTTGGGACTAAAATTTAACCCTAGAACAAGTATTAAAAATAGTGGTTGAGTTCCCTGAATTAATCTGTTTTGAAATTGTTTAAAATTTATAACTGGACATTTTGTTGTCGTTGTTTCAAACGGTGTGTCAATTCATGTCGTGGTTCTGTACCATTGATTTAGGGTTAATCTAGAACATTAATGGAACCCTAAAACAAGTATTAAAATATTTACAGAGGCCTGGGTATCGCCGGATGCGAGGAAGATGAAATAGGAAAACGCAGAAAGCGTCGGAAAGGGAGAGAGCAGACTCTCAAAATGAGAGAGCCAGCTCCCTCACACAAAGAGCCGGCTCCATGCTGCAAAGAGCAGGCTCCCTAAGTTAGGGAGTCGGCTCTAACATAAAAGGAGCAGGCTCTAAATTTTTGGAGCCTGCTCTTTCCCAGAATTTGCATACTATGTGATTTTTATGCATTGTTTGGTCTATACCGTGTATTAGGACTTCGTTTAAACTGTTTAAATGTTGTATGGAACTGTTTTAGACCTAAAACTAGTTTAGAGGAACATTAATCTATAATGGTATTAATTGAAGGAGCAATATAAAGGTTAAGAAAAACTTAGGCAATTGCACACTATTGTATCCACTAGAACTTAGCAAGATTTATGGATGATTAATTATATAAAATCATGTTTCCACAGGGATATAAGTATAGCGAATTAACTAAAATTATCTATGCTTAGCTTGGGTTTAATTGATACTCAAATTCTTATTAACTGTATCAATTCAGGGACTATGTTAGAGGATTTGCTAGGTTTATGTACTAGAGCTTAGCAGGGTTGTTATATATGATTTAATCATACATATAGATCATATGTCCATAGTATTGTAAGTATAGTGAATCAACTCAAATTACTTATGCTTAGCTTGGATGAAATTGATACTTAAATTTCTATTCACTGTATCAATTCGTGGACTATGATGGAGAATGTGAATGCTTGAATTTATTGTAGCACGTTACATTATTGGAATTGGATTTTTGGCCCCATAATGAATGCCTAATATTTATGTATATGCATTTAATTTATCTTGTGCATATTCTGGAGTATGGTTAATGACTATTTAATACTGTATTTGTCAACTATGTTAGCTGGAGGATTGTATGTACCGGTATGGGACGGTGACATACTAGGTATGGATTAGTTAAAACACTAAGTTCTACCTAATTTAAATTAAGGTATAGATTAATCAT
Source organism: Cornus florida (assembly GCF_030987335.1). Classification (NCBI taxonomy): domain Eukaryota; kingdom Viridiplantae; phylum Streptophyta; class Magnoliopsida; order Cornales; family Cornaceae; genus Cornus; species Cornus florida. Next base: position 24,529,847 of record NW_026775581.1, read on the forward strand.
AAAGGTTAAGTCCATCACCTATATGTGTTATATCAATTATGAATTGAGTGACCTACTTTTGGTTTCAGGATTGATGCATTATACATTATATCAAACTACTACAAAGTTGGATAATATTTTGTATTAGGAGGAGTACGGACTTTATATATATATTTTATGTGCCATGGTATGAGCCAGAGTCTCAGGACCATGGTTAGGGCGCATATATCGCCTAGAATGGATAACTGGACATAGGTGTTGTTCCCTAGTAGGTCTGGTACTCATGCCCACCTTAGGGTGCGTATTTGCATGTTGCCTTCTATTCAGGCTGAGACAGACCTATTGAACTAGCGAGCGTCCTATAATGTGTACTATATATACATATATAGACTACTCTAGATATTGTTGAGTCTTCCTAGGATGTATCTGCGTATCGGATTACTGTATGGATCGTAGTAGAATAGGACTTGCATGTGGGCCTGACCCACTCTCTTATTTTTCAGGTGGTCGTCAGTTCCAGGGTTAGAGCTTGGACGTGCAGAGCAGATACAGATATTCATTCCTCCGACTACGTAGGAATCTTCTCTATATTAGCTTTAGACTTTATTTTAGTCATTTCAGTTTTGAATTGAGAATGTTAATAAGGGGTCCACTGGATGGATTCCCGAGTTGTAAACTTATGGAGTTTTGGATTATTAGATTTGGATAATTATATGTATTTAAGGATTTTAAATTAGTTTTCATTCAGCTTTTAATTTTATTTCTTTAATTCATTTTGTATTCCGTGTTCGATTTAAATATTAATTGTTTGATATTTCCCTTGGGTTTGGGCTTGGGCCTGATCAACCCGTGTCTCGGATCCAAGGGGTATCATACAAGATATAATCATGTGGAATTTAATTACCATAAAAATAATTAAATTACTAATTTTCAATAGTAACCCAAAAATTCTTAAAATAATATATATGAATATCCATTCCATGATGATTGCATATATCAAATCAAAAGTGCAAAATGAGTAAGATATGAACATGTATAATTTAATTAATTTAAAATTAATTAAATCTCTAGATTTCAAAGCTTATTCCAACGATCTCAAATTAATATATATTATGGATTAAATCATGGCCATGCCATATATCAAGTCAAAATTAGAAAACAATTAAGTAGAATTTAAATCAAATTTAAATAAATTTCTAAATCTTGAACAAAAACAAGCATACAAGTTGTATAAGTATTAATAGCATGCAATACATCAAGAATATAATTTATAACACCCCCTACCTCAATTTGAGATGAAAATCTCTAATCCCCACCCAAAGAAAAGTGCTCCGAATCTAACGATACCGCGGGGTTTTGTCGAGGACAACACGGTGAACAAGAATCCCAAGGAAGCCCCATGAAAATCACAACTTGACTTCAAACCTGAACTCAAAATTTGGCCAAAATCGGGTTCTACCAAGTAAATCAAGTGGAGGAGAAGAAAGAGTGAAGGCAGCCCCTTGGGCTCCCATGGCTACCGGCCAAGAGGGGGAAGAAGATGATGGAAAAGTGACTTTTCACTTTAAGACATTCTATTTATACAAAAACCCTAAAAGTGCCTCGAAAGAGCCCCGCCGGGTCCGAAAAAGTGGAATTTGAGCAAATGCGCTCAAACGGCAAAACTTCATGAACAAAAAAGAACCAAGATGAGAAAATATGAATAGCGGAAGAAACGGTGTCAAAAACCGAGTCTCGAATAGAGAGATATGCCCCGAACAAGTTCGGTGGTAACTAGGGCCAGAAACCCTGAAACTGGAGAAAAATGACCAGAAGGAAATTCTAAGAGTACACGACTAGACAAAATGTGAAAATGAATCCCATACGAGGATCCAGGCTCAAAACGAGGTATTTTTGCAATAACTTTCGTTAATTGCACAATGGCCCCCTCCAAAAAGGATTAACTACACTAATGACCCAGAATGAAAATATCTTCCAAAAATATTTTCTTAAAAACCTCTGAAATAAAATATCTTCAAAATATATTTATGAAAAACACCCCAAGAAAAGAAAAAGATTCTGAAGAATTGTGCATCCATACCCCTATGGGCACCGGGAGCAACCAGAGTACTTTTCTACAAAAGTGAGGATACGTATTTCGTGGAAACCACTTAGGAAGAAGAAAAGTGAAGTCAAAAACTAACTCCGAGCACAAAAAGTGAGGTTGTGCCAAAAAGTGACAAACAGGGAAAAGACAAAATAGGGAAAAGGACGAAAAATGAATAGTGTCCGAAGAGTAAAAATGTGGAAATGACTCGATCCTTAAAGGAAGTTGTCAATCCAAACGAAAGAGTCTCAAAAATCATTTCCGAGCACTCAAGACGACATTATGAGATGAGAAATTGAACTTAGAAAATAAAATTTAAACGGAAAAAATTTATCCGTAAAATTTCAGAAAAAGAAAAGGGAGGAAAATGACCTGGTCATTACATATATATTGTGCAATATACCTCATGACCAATCACATTTTGTTGCAAAATGCCCCAATCTCTAGACCATATTTTACTAAATGACCACAATGCCCTTTCTTATTGAATTGCACTTAATCTATTTTTCTTATTGAAATAAATTATGAAAAAAATTCATACTAATTTAATAACATATTCTATATTAAATTTGCATAAATTTACCTTTAATTTTTTAAATTAATTATTTAAATAAAAATTTTAAGTAAAATTTTTTAAAACAATTTAATAAATTTCTTAATTTTTTAGGCATATATCACACGGAAAAATATATATTTTTTATTTAAATAATTTATTAATTTTTTATCAATATATTGTATAAAAAACATAATAATAACATTATACTCTCATAACTAAAAGGCCTTGGGAAGTTATAAACTATAAAGTGAGCAGGGCCGACCCCCCAAGGCGGTCGCCTAGGGCCTCAAAATTTTCAGGCCCATTAGTGATAGGTTCAAAAAAAAAACAAAAAATTAGGCCCCTTACCATGATTGATAGGCCCAAATAAAAAGAAAAAACTTAGGCCCCTTTCCATGAGTGACAGGCCCAAATAAAAAAAATTTAATTAATTAATTAAAAAAAAAAAACTTAAGGATCTTCCATTAAATGAATTCACAGCCCATTCAAAATCAAGGCCCTTAAAAACTTGGTGATTAAATTCGAAATTAAATATGGCCCTTTACTACTTTATGTATATGTTAGTTTGTATTTCAGTAATTAAACGGTCTTAAATTTAAGTTCGCCTAGAGCCTCTTAAGATTTTGTTAAACTCAGGGCCGACCCTGAGAGTGATTATAGATTATCAGATATTCAATATATCTATATCTATATTTATACTATTATTAAATGTGCAAAGAGTTTCAGTGTTTCAGTATTTTAGTATTTATTTATTAATATAAAAAAATATTTATTAATTGATATAAAACTCTAAAAATTACCAAATAAATTTCAAATTACCTATTTATCAATTTATTTTTAAAAAAAATACCTAATAAAATAAATCACTACTTTCAAATTACTTAATAAATTCAAATTACAAATTACCTAATAAATCTATACTATTATTAAAAGAGTTTCTATAAAACTATAACACAAAATCTATATCTACATCTATATCTATACTATTATTATAAAAGATAATGACATTTCCCAATTATGATTATGTTTTTATCGGAAGAGGACACATGTCATCATCCTATTAATCCAAGAAGCCTATAAATAGAGGCATGGAGGAAGGAGTAAGGGCACAGATATTGAGAACTCTAGAAATCCAAAGGGAATATTGAAGACCGATCCAAGACAAAGAATAACAAGCACATCCAAAATTGTACTGTCAACTTCAGCAAAAAAACAACAAGTACGTCAAAATCGTACCATTTTTATCCAACCAACAAAGGAGATTGAATACATCATAGGATTGTAATTTTTATAAATTAATAAATTTATTATTATTTGCTCCATAAAAAAAGTATTAATGCATAATAATATATTTAATAAATCAATTGGTGCATAAAATATTGAAATAAATCAATCAAACTTTTTTTTTTTTTAACATCCTTATGATAAGGTTGGGTTGCTGCAGACATTACACGCCTCTTGAAAACGTTTTTTTTTTTTTTTTTTTTGAAGTAATACTGTTTTCCTTATGTCCCACCAGTTACACGCACATAGGGGTGGCAAAATGGGTCAGGAACCATCAAACCGTCCATATCCGCCCGCTATTTAGTGGTTATGGGTGAACCATATTTAATTTGAGGGTCAAGATGGGTTGGATAATTTTTAACCATTTAATTTGAAGGTCAAGACTATATTCAACCCATATTTCACCCATCACATAATAAACACACCACACACATCTATTCTTATATTGCACTCAACTTATTTCTCTCTCTAAAATTTTCACTCACAATCCTCTCTCTCTCTCTCTCTCTCTCTAAATTTGTCTCTCATCAATTCCCTCTTTCTAAGTTTCTTTCTCTAGAAATTTCTTTTAAAAAAATTTAAAAAATTTAAAAATAAATAAAAAATTTTAAAAATTAAAAATAAGTAAAAAAATATTAAAATTAAAAAAGTTATAAAATTAAAAATTAAAAATTAAAAATTAATTATTATTATATATATATAATTGTTGGAAATGAGCTCTTCACACATGCAGATTTGAGAATATAATAAACTCCAAATTTCACTAAAAGAGGAATTAATTAAGTATCAATAATTAAACAGAAATGAAATGTTCCACTTCATTTGATATTAAAAAAAAAAAAAAAAAAAAGGATACCGCAATCATACACAGATCCAACAACCAGGAATAATTGATCTTCAAGATATCGCTGCAACAGCACCACTTCATCACCTCCACCACCGCCGACACCTTCCTCGCAGCATCGGAGCCCCTCGCCGCCAGGATCCAGGCAGTCGTCCGGCGGAGCAGTCTTCAGTCTATTCCTCCGCTGCCGCCGGCACAGGCGGAGGCAGATTTCGATGGCGCAGAGGAGAGGGAAAGTGGCACAGAGGAACGGGAGGAGGAGAGGCAAGCAGAGAGCGAGGAAGAGGCACCGTCTGCGGTGACTCCTTAGCCAAGACGTTAGGATCATTGCCGCTGATTTGATCGTCGCCGACGGAAGGTGGTGGTCGTCATCGTTAATGAGTAATTTTAAAATTTTTAAAAATAATTATAAAAAAATTAAAAAATAAAAAAAAAATTATTAATAACAATTTTTTTTTTTCATTTGATAGATATTCTTTAATTTATTTCTTTTATTAATATACAGACATACAATAATTAGTTAATGGTTCATATTCAAAGCTCCTATCTCTTCATTATTAAAATTTCATTATTAATAAAGCTGTAAATATTTGGTAACTAATTCTACATTTTTAGTTGATGATTCATATTCATAACTCCTATCTCTCCATTATTAAATTTTTATTATTTTTTTAAAAGTATAAAAAAATTAAAAAATAATAATTAATGGGTTCACGGGTCATAACGGGTTGACCCTGCCCATTTTCAACCCTTCCATTTTTAACCCATTTTGAACGGGTTGAATATGATTCTTGACCCATATTGTCCTGTCCATTTTTAATCCAACCCAAATCCGACCCAACCCGCCCATTTGCCACCCCTACACGCACATTAAATATTAGAAAGAGTGTTATTGATAATTCAATTTCAAATATGTTAACTTTGACAGAAATTAATTAAAAATTAAAATTAAATAGGTAAAATAAAATCACAAATTATTTTTTATTCTGAGTTTGTTTTATAAAAGGAAATTTAATTAGACAATGATATATTTAAAGAAAATAAAATAATTTCCTCAAAACTCTAGCACAAATTATTCATTTTATTTTCAATAAAACTCTATCACATCAGAACGGGATATATTTAAAGAGTTTCTATAAAACTCTAACACAAATTACCTATTTATTTATTTACTATTTTGAGTTTTTTAATAAAAGAAAATCTTATTAGACAAAAATTATAATATAAAAAATATTTATTAATTGATATATAAAATAAAATAATTTTTCTAAAATTCTATCACATATTACCTTTTATAATGATTTTTTTAATAAAAGGAAATCTAATTAGATAAGGATATATTTAAAGAAAATAAAATAAATTCTATAAAACTCTATCACAAATTACCTATTTTTTTCCAATAAAACTCAATCACCTTAGACAAAGATATATTTAAAGAGTTTCTGTAAAACTCTAACACAAATTACCTATTTATCTATTTATTATTTTGAGTTTTTAATAAAAGAAAATCTTATTAGACAAGAATTATTAATATAAAAAATATTTATGAATTGATATATAAAATAAAATAATTTTTCTAAAATTCTATCACAAACTAACTTTTGTTATGATTTTTTAATAAAAGGAAATCTAATTAGACAAGGATATATTTAAAGAAAATAAAAAATAATTTCTATAAAACTCTATTACAAATTACTTATTTTTTTTCCATTAAAACTCAATCACATTAGACAAAGATATATTTAAAGAGTTTCTATATAACTCTAACACAAATTACCTATTTATCTATTTATTATGAGTTTTTTTAATAAAAGAAATCTAATTATAAGTATTATTAATATAAAAAAATATTTATAATTGATATAAAAAGAGGTTTTAAGAGAGTTTTTATAAAAATCTAACACAATTTACCTATTTATCTATTTATTATGAGTTTTTTAATAAAAAAAAATCTAATTAGACAAGAATTATTAACATAAATAAATATTTATTAATTTATTTAAAAACAATTTTTAAAAGAGTTTCTATATAAAACTCAAACACAATTACCTATTTTTTTATTTATTACGAATTTTTGATAAAAGAAAATCTAATTAGACAATAATTATTAATATAAAAAATAGTTATTAATTAATATAAAAAATAAAATAATTTTTCTAAAACTGTTACACAAATTAACTTTTATTATGAGTTTTTTAATAAAATAAAATCTAATTAGGCAAGGATATATATATTTAAAGAAAATAAATAATTTATATAAAATTCTACCACAAACTCTATCACATTAGACAGAGATATATTAAAAGAGTTTCTATAAAACACTAACACAAATTATCTCAAATCTACCACAAATTAACTAATTTATTTTCATTAAAACTCTATCTGTATTTATCTATTTATTATGACTTTTTTAATAAATGGAAATCTAATTAGATAAGGATATATTTAAAGAAAATAAAATAATTTCTATAAAACTCCAACAAAAATTACCTATTTTATTTTCTATAAAACTCTATGACAAATTATTCTATAAAACTATAGCACAAATTACCTATTTTATTTTTTATAAAACTCTATCACATTATACAAGGATATATTTAAAGAAAATATATAATAATATAATAAAACATATAAATATAAATAAAATATAAAAGTGTAAAGAGTTCCTGCATTTCAGTATTTATTTTTTAATATAAAAAATATTTATTAATTAATATAAAAAGAAAACTCTATCGTATATCACCTCTATATTTATCTACTTATTATGAGCTTTTTAATAAAAGAAAATTTAATTAGATAAGGATATATTTAAATAAAATAAAATAATTAAGAATATATATGAATAGAAAATTTTGATAAGTTATCAAACATTTATCACGTGCCTTTTCCTATTATATATATATATATATATATATATATGAGATAGTTAGGAAGTAGGAAGAATTCATGCCCACGTGCATATGTGTGAAGAAGGGTTAGGCGAGGTGTATTCATCCCATGGTCCCAATCACATATATACATACACAGTTATATAAATTGACCGTACGTTACAAACACACTCTTTTGCCCACACCGAACTCGAATCCTTCGTCTTAAAAATAAATAAAAATTTTAAAAATGAATGGTCATTATTATAGAGGTAATTATTTAAAGTTAATTAACCAAATGGACATATCAGTAATCTCGGCGATGACTGCCAAGCAGTGTCCCGGCCAGCCCAAAGAGAATTATGCCTAGCCCAGACGAACTGTTCAAAATGGGCCAACTAAAGTGGTGGGCCAACTCTTCAATTGAGAAAGCCAAACTGGGTCGGAGTTCAAGAAATAAATGGACTCAACACATCAAACCCAGTCATTGCTTGGCCTAACACCGTAAGGCTAGTTTGTTGTTGAACATGGATGTGATATGAGCATAACTACCCTCACTTCCCATATGACGTGAGACTATTTACACATCTTTTACTCATGCAGTCACTGAGCAAACGATTTGATTGCTTGAAGGACTAGTGAGCTATGGATTGAATTTGAATTGGAGTTCATTTCAAACTTTGATTTTTGGATGAACATCAAAACTCAAAGTTGCTTTTTTCAAGCTAATTTTTTTTCATTATTTCCATATTTAATATGAAGTTAGATATGAGATATTGGAAGAAAGTTAAATAATTTATGATATGGCCTTTGTTCTATATGTATTTTAAAATATAAAAAGAACTGCTGGTTCTATTTAATTAGTCATAACTGCTACCCTTATTTAATTATCACCCACAATATTTAGACTCATATTTATTGGTTTTAAGAATCTTGTTATAAATGAATAAATAAAAATTGCTTGTTGAATAACGTTTACAGTGATTATCAACTAATAATTCGTTCTCCGTTTTTTTGGCATGTTAGACAAGTAATATGAACCTCTAAAAAAAATAAGTAATATGGTGCAAAGAAATAACTGAAGCTAAGGTTATCTTACCACTAATTAGTTGTCCTTGATTGACTTAAAGTCCTCAAATCATCGACACAAAAAAGAATCAAACAAAATGAGAAACTCCAACCGGCCTTTTCATGATTGCCTTACGACTGACATCTTGTTGGCCGTTCATGATGTAATTTGGCTACTCACACATCACTCACTCTTAAAAGTTTCAACCCCCTTGGATCCTAGCATGCTCACAATCTGTTTAGCCTTGGGCCAAGACTTCGTCTTGACACACACAAAGCAAGAGACGGAGCATGAAAACGAAAAAATCTCATACACAATGAGAATGGGAGAAAAAGCTCCGCGGCAAAATTTAATTCACACGTAGTGAGAATGAGAGCCAAAGTGTGCGGAGCATGAGTATAGCTGCTTAGAAACATTGTATGACTTAAAAATAGACAGACTTAACAGCAGAATCATGCATATATATTCATGCTACATACGTTAGAGACAATATTACGTGAAGGTGCTTTGAACCCTAATATTTCGTGTTTCACAATAACACTTATCCAGCAATTGTGAAATTTAATACCATAAAAAGGAAAAAGAAATAATAAATCAGTCTTATAAAGACGGACAAATAGCATAAGAAGCTTCTCTTCATGTCTTTCACTGGCACAAATCAAGGGTTCTCACAATTCTTGAGCTACAAAGATTTAAATTAAACTACAGTACAAGGTCCAGAACCAAAACGGTATGCCACAAAAGCCCATAATCTACAAATTCCTCATAAACAGCGATGATTTTCACTTCCAGAAACAAATGTTGAGACCTATGAACAACCAACTCAAGGAAATAGGAACTTTACAGTCGATGATTAAATCTCCTATTAACATCTTCTGCATCTACCTGCTAATGAAACAATCACATTTGAGTAGACGCAGGTTTAAATCTTTGACGCGTTGATTATTTCCCTTGAGCACGCCAATTAGAGGAAGCAAATATTCGTCGATAAATGTGACTTCCATAATGATAAATTCTTCCATAATCCAATCCGGAGGCATCTCACTCACCATCACAATAGGATGCTAAGTAAAACATGCATCCAGAGTAAAACCTCAAAAACCAGCATCAAAAGACATGTAAAAGGATAGATTCAATTACAAATAGCTGCACAAGAATAATTTAAATACATACTAAAGGATGACTGGATGAGGCAGTGCCAAGTTCCTGTTCCACAACAAAACTGTTTTCGTGCGCAACAAATGCCAGCCAATAAAGCATCAAATGCTAGAGCAAATGCATACGCTCCACGTAAGACTGTAGTAACCATCTGTTAAGAGGTTCCCCACAGCCCACGAAACAACCAGTATTACCATTCTCGGTGAAAAAAGGAAAGCTGAACATATGCAGCAATTCCTGCACTGCCTGCCTCACTAGAGAAGATCCTGTCACCCTGCTCCGTCGGCCCCATCCTGTCACAATATCAATGCGGGTAGGACAAATGCCCGACTCAAGCATCTGCTTGCGAAACCAGGCAAGTGTCCTCGACAGTGCAATAACAGCAGTTCCATCCGACATAACATGAAGATTTATCAGCCAATAGCATGAACTTTTCTCTCTAACTGCATCTGGATACACGTTCTTCTGTGCAGCCACCTCCCAAACACATCCAGCCTCCTCCTTGAGTCCAGACTTGTGTAGAAAATCAACTGCTGCATCCACAAGTCCTCTCTTGCTCTCTCTTTCTTCACTGTGCATCAGGTCTAAAAAGGTGCTAACATGGTCACGCACATTTTGGCCATCAGGTCCAGCTGCCGGCATGGAGAGTAAAAATGCATGTGCCGGGTGGCCTGTAACTGCCATTAGCTCACAGCAAAACCCCATGTCGAAAGATGATTGGGCCTCTGTGCAACAACTCAGTAGCAAAGTATACGTTTGTAGAGAAGGATTTAGACCCAAACTAAGCATGCAACGAAGCAAGTTGTATGCATCTGACAGCCGGTGTACCCTAAGGAAAGCACTGAGCAGGGAATTGCATGTGGGCACATTAGGTCGCAAACCTGCATTGAGCATGGCTTGGTACCATCCCAGAGCCTTCTCTGCATTCCCAGCCTTACCCCACAGGTCAACTAGAAGACCATAAACAGGCTCATCAGGAACCCAGTTCTTCTGTTTCATCTCTGCAAAAACAGCCTCCGCTTCTTCGAGACGCCCACAAAGGCCAAGCACCTCCATAACTATGCTGTAAGTCACTTTGTCCGGTTTAAATCCAGCATTCTGCATGTCATGATAAAGCTGTAATGCAATTGGGTAATTCCTTGCCTTTGCTTGTAAAGCAATCATAATATTATACGTCACTAAGTTTGGTACACAACCATGATCAACCATCTCACAGAATAGTTTGTAGGCAGCAGCCAAATGGCCAGCTTTGCCTAGGCAATTGATGATGATGCTACAAGTGAATGTGTCAGGAGAAAGGCCAGCCTGTTGCATCCTCTGATACATCTCCATGGCAAAATCAAGATACCCGGCTTTCGCATGGATGTCAATGAGTGTACAATAGGTGACACGATCAGGTTCACAACGTGCTTCCTGCATCTGATTGAAAACAGAAACTGCTTCATCCAAATAGTTAGCACGGCCATAACTGTGAATGAGACGGTTATATGTCACAACATTCGGCTGGCATCCATCCCTGATCATCTGGTCAAGCAACTTGTTTATTGCACCAAATTGCCTGGCACGGCCAAGGATGCCAACCATGGTGGTATATGTATGCCCATCATGCTTGAACCCAGCTTGTCGTTTCAACCAATAGAAAAAACTAAGAGCAACTGAATGGTCTTGAAGCTGCTTAAGAACTTGGTTTGCTTGATATGCATCCATTGAACAGTTTAGTTTTCTAAGAGCCTCTTCTGTTGCAGGGCCCCATTTCAACTGTCGCAATATCTGAGAAACACGATCCACCACATGCCCAGTGCTCGCAAACTGCCTAGCCGTTGGCACAACTCCTGTCGGTATTTTTGTAGATCTTGGGGGCTTCTTGAAACCTTCTGTTACTTCCCCAACAAATTTTCCTTCTGAAGACAGTACATTGGACATGAAGCAGTTTGAATAAGCTTTTGATCTCTGAGGTGTATACCTTTTCTTATCATGAGAATCAGAATATTTACAATGACTATCTACTGTATTCCCGGCGCTATTAACATGTTTCAAACCTTTAATGGAACCGGATTTCTCTCCTCTATCTTTTGTACCATGAGAGTTAATTGTCGGCTTTGACCCTGCTGTTCTCTCAGCAGATGGATTTATTTTAACTTTTTCTTTTCTGAAGGTCTTTACATTTGAGGATTTGATGTTGGAAAGCCTTGGTTGATCAACCATACAACTCTGTGGTGAGCTAAGAATTCCACCCCCATCTAACGTTGGAATTTTATAGTTTACTAAATCGGACAAAAAGCTTACTGCAGCAATACCCGCCTTGACAAACTGGTCTGTAATAGGAGGTGAATGCATTGTTTCCTTTTGAACAACGTCAATGCTACCAGCATAACTGACACAGTCTGTTCTCCTCAAAGAACTGGTAGCAGATATAACTTGTGGTAAAGAAGCTGTGTTGTTAACACTCTCGGTTTTGCTAGAACTCACCACTTCTACTGCATCTCCTGAAATTAAGGGACCTACTCTTGTTGAAGTTTTGGATACGATCGCTGGTGGAGTTTGTACATGTCGCACTTCATTTCTTGTCTGCTGCTTTCTCGAAACACAAGTTTCATCATCAGAACAAGTGCATGAACTCCCACCATCTGCTGCGCTACATCGTGATGCACTAAGTAAAAAGGACTTGGCAGATTGGGAAAGGATACCGAGCTGCTTTGTTCGTAACATATTCTGTATATTCAGTTGAAAGAATTTTTATTTAATAATAATAAAAATAAAATAAAAAATTAAAAGAGAAAGGAATCAGTTGCCGCCTTTTCCATGAAAAGGTTTTAAGGGTCATGAAAATTTTAATTTCGCCACAAATTTTTCTTTCATTTTAAGCAAGGAACCGTATTCATTCATATGTTAGTCTCATTCATACAAATCTACACTGCTTAACCCATCCAGAAGTCCCAATTCCCATCATGGCTGCATGAAACAAAAGAGAAGACACAAGACATCCCAATATAACAATCACAGTCATATGAAACATAAAATTTTAATCCCGAAAAAAAATCATAATGGATGAGTGACCAAGCTGCTCGGAGACAAAAAGTCAACAGAGGATGCAATTGGTAGATATGTCCCATTAAACTAGAATATGTGTGATTGAAAAAAAGCCACCCTAGAACCTGCTACCCGAAATATAACAATTGCTGCAGCCAACAAGAAAATGAAACCCAAGTTTACCAACAAGGAAAATGCCGTTGATTAAAGTTGTCACATGTCTGTTCTAATGTGGCCATCACTTACTCATATGCAGTAGCCAGCTAGATGCAAAGAATTACCATGCTGATGTGCTTGAGGAACAATTTATCAATTTGCTGGTAATAAAGCATGTATCACAACTGGTTTATAACACGTCACATTTTAGTTAACATATTAAATGTTAATATCAGCAGAAATTTTGAAATTTCTGAACACAGTAATAGTGAAGTTAAAAGGGAATTAATGAGTACAAAAATTCATTAATAATGTATAATGTTTAAAGTTTCATCCTACCATAAAAAATACAGAGAAACGACACTGAATCAAAAAGTTATAATGTTGTGAAGAGTTCATTAACAAAAATATGCTTGTTGGACTAAAATGCTCTCTAGATAATTAATGATACATGGGCAACTTTTGGCATATAAAATAAACTTCAAGCCTTTACATCTTTCTCCTGCACAAATACAATATCTAAAATGAATGAAAACTAAAAGCTCAATAACTCTAGTAAACGGCAAGGGAAAGAAAAAAAAAAACTCAAAAAAAATAATAAATAAAAATTATTAAAAAAATAAAATTGATGAAGCCGAAGTTCAAAGATAAATCTATACTAAGATAATGACGTAGCAAAAGCTTCAAACTCAAAAGAATTGCAATATTTCTCTCAATTCTTCATTTCAATCTATCCATTTCCCTTTAGAATACATGCATATATATAGTTGGTTCTACCAAAGCCGATTTTTCACCGTCTTTTCTGACTTCTGCAATGATGCGTTGAACCATGTCTTCTTACTTCTCTAGCGTCACACTGTTCCTTTATCGGTTTAGCAAAACACAATTCCTTCCTCTTTCTTATTTATTGATGCCCCACACTTCCATGAACACACTATTTTGAACTATTCATTATAATAACTTCTTTTTCTTTCTCTTTTTTTTTTTTTTCATTGTTGGTACTCACACACACATTCATTATCATAACTTCACTGTTTACACTTTTTCTTTTTTGATAAGTCAAGATGTATTACAAAGCGTTCAAAAGGGGGAACGCATCCCAAAGACTATACAAAGGCAAAAGCCAACGAAAGAGGTCCCATGGATCCAAGAAACCCAAAAAATCAACAATCGCCTCTATAGATTTACCCCAATTGGGTAAATCCTTTTGATTGAGCAGCTCAACACAAATACTTTATATTTCTACTTTCTAATTTCTGCTGCTTACCTTTCCTTAACCTGCACTTAGGTTTACAGCAACAACCATCTTTACAGGTGCAATCTAGTCACTGATGGGCAACAGTACATTAGAGTTCTAGTGATATTGGAAGTTCCGCCAAAGCTCATCCACAATAAACCAGTAAAGGTCATTTTGAATGTGGATATGACTACCTTTGACTTTGACTGCACCAATTTTATCAAAGCCTCATGCCATTTTTCAACCAGATATTTGACTAAAAACAACAAAGTTTTTATTTGTTAATGAGTAACATAGAGCTCACCAAGAAAAGAGCAAGCAAATTTGAAGAAGGTAATGACAGAGGATAGCATATGTGGAGTATGAGGAGATAGCACTAGAATAGCTTTCGGTGTGGTGTTACTCAGGATGAAGGAGCTTGTAGTGGTGGTGACTATGTTACTGATGCTGGTAATAGATATGATGGTTGCAACGAAACATATAATGGTTATGATTCTAAGAAGGTATGCTGTAACAATCTACAGGTATTTTGGGGTTTTCTAAACAAAATTGGTCAATGTTGACCACCAAGGGGGCAATTTGCTACAATATTTCAAATTATAGGGATTTATATGCACATACTAAATAGCAAGGGTGTTTCTTGTAAAAATTTTATATCGCAGGGGGGTTTGTTGCACTTTACCCTTCAAATAATGTATAATCTTTTATCAAGCCTTCATGTCCGAACAGACTCAAATCCTGTATGACCCTGTCGGAGGTGGCAAGAGATATCACTGAAGCTAACATTCAGTGGTTCCACTATGTTTCTTTCATTTCCTAGATAAGTTACATTCTCATTTCACAGATGAGCATAAATTTATTGTTCGATTTAGAAAGTGCTACAAAAATAACTTTAAATTTAAAAAAATGGCTTTATTCATTATGTATATTTTCATTTTTTTACTGCCAAAGTACTTTCAACCCGCAGGAATAAACTCAAATGTACTATGCTTATCAATTTCACAACCAAATAAAATAACTTTCATGACTCCTATCCAAATCAGTGCACAAGATATTCTATCCAAAGCATTCCACTTGTTTCATCAATCTATCCTCAGAAACCCATCTTCCCAACAAAATACTGTTAGAAAACACATAAAGTCCTGTTCTTTGCTACTTGGAAGTACTCTCATCACTTCAGAAAGCAAAGATAATCAAAACAGATTTTTGCTTCCATAGGCAAAATTTGTGCTTCCAAACGCCTACCAAAACCACATTAATACATAAATTCCCCATTCAGAAAGGCCCCATTAAATCTTTCAAAGAAAAACCCTCTTTTTCACAAACAAAAAACCAAGAACTTTGCCTGCAAAATAGCTCTTATGTTTTGATTAACCAGACAAATAAAATCACCAATCTTTAAAAACATCCGAGAATAATCAACAACCCACATTCTAAATCACCAAAACGAAGCAATAAACACAATCAATTACTTTCCATCCAGCAAAGAAATTCAAATACTGGTAAAAGCAAGACATAAAAACAGAACAACCAGCAAAGAAAAAACATCATATTTGCAATAAACAAGAAACAAGAGTCATGGGAAGAGAATGACCTGAAATGGTGTCTGGACTTCTCAGAATCCACAGCGAGAGAGAGAAAGATTTCTAGAGAGATAAAGACGGTAGTGGAGTTAAACGGGGAGGAGGCGGCGGCGGCTCTGCTCTTCTTCACTCTGGCGTTAAACCCCGTGAGCTTTCCAACCAAGTTGGGAAGAGCTTCGACTGTGCCTTTATTTACCCTACTCTTTTGTTCTGCTGTTTTCTGAACCACGTGTTGTCGCCTTCAGAGTTATATTTGACAATCAGAAGATTCTGATCAGAGATTTTTGTTTACTCTAAGGCCCGTTTGGGAAGTGTAGTGTGATGTAGTGTACCGCTCTAGTCTAGAACAGAACAAGTGTTTTGTAATGTGATGTTCTGAAACGAGAACAAAACATGGTAGAACATGTTTGGTAATGTATATTGTTCTAAGAAATATGAGAACAAAACATGTTTGGAAGAATAAAAGTGTAACCAAAATCACTAAAAAAAAAAAAATCATGAAATATATATATTTTTTAAGTGACAAATTCCAAAACTATAAGTTACCAAAAAAAATTGTTGGGTTTCCTTTGTTAAAAAATTACCAATAAAAACTTGTAAATATTACCAATAAATTTCATTGCATGAAATTAGTACGAGTGTTCGATTTTTTTAATTAAAAAATTACCAATAAAAACCTATAAATAAAAAATTTGCTTCTTCAGTACCTTTTTACTAAAAATAGAAAAACAAATTTAATCACATATTATATTATCTAATAATAAGTCACAATTATTTTCTTTCTCCATTTAAATTTAAATTTTTTAAATTTCAGATGGACAAATATAAAAAATGAGGATTCAAGCTATTTTGATATATATATATATATATATAGAAAAACAAATTTTATTATATATTATATTATATAATAATAAGTCATATACTATATTATCTAACATTTTTTTAAAAAATTTAAGATAATATATATATATATATAATTGTCTTTTGTGCATTAAAGTATGTAAGAGGACAGAAATTAGCTGGATGGGGTTTTTACGAAAATGGAGAGAATTCGTTATTTTAGAGTGAGACATGCACAGTTCATTTTCCTTTTCCATTTCCATTTCCATTTTCATTTCCATTTCATGTTTTATTAGGAGTTAATTTGATAATCATGGTCTACGCAAGAGATTTGAAAAAATTGCAAGAGATTTGAGAATTTGGATCAAACAAAAATTCAGTTAAAAAAACGCAGACGTGGGGTTCGTCGGAATCGGCAGACGAGAGCGCACAAGAGCTCGCCGGAGTGACAGATCTACGCGCCAAAGCTTTGGGTTCGCCGGAAAACACAGAGGTGGGGTTCGCCGGAAAACGCAGAGCTGAGATAGTTCTTGAAAGAGAGAGGGGGGCAAGTTCACAGATCTGCTAGATTTTGTAGTTTGCAATTGCAGAGAGAGCGAGGGGGCAACTTCAAAATTGAGAACGAGAATAGAGATGGAGGTGGGTCTCGAACTTCTGATTCTTTTAGATTTTGTAGCTTGCAGTTGGAGAGAGAGAGGGCAAGTTAGAGTGTTTTTTCAGAAATTAGGGCAAGTTCACAGTTGAGAACTGTTCTAAGAATTCTTAAATATGTGATATATGAATTCCTGCACTTTGGGCTGTTGTTCTCCTTTCTACAGTGAATAGTGGGCCGGCTGAAATTTGGGAACATTTTGGAACATAATTTTTTTGTTCCGGAAATTGGCCCAAAAACTGAAATTGTTCTATCACTGTTGGACACAGTACAGCCCATACCAAACAAGTTGGTGTCCTCAATAGTGCCCATTTGCACTGTAAGAAAGGGCATAGAACAAGATGGAGCATCCCCCAAACAGGCCCTAAATCTACTTGTATTTTCTATTCTCTCTCTTTTTGTGTATTATTATTATTTATTATTATTATTATTATTTTTTTTTTTTAACTTTTTGACTTCTGATTTGAGAGCATGTGTTCGTTTGCATTGAGTGGGTTGTGAGGATGAGATTGATTTCTCGTGGGCCATAGGACGGCTTGTCTTTTGCTTTGGTTTTCTTTTTTTAATTTTTTATAATTTATCTCATTAATTGCATAATTTAATTCATTAATTGTTTTTTTTTTTTTAAGTTAAAGTTTATTCATTAATTGTTGTGTCTCTCTCTAGAGTACTTTTATGTAACATTGAAAACTTAACATTATAGACAAAATTACCCTCTCTTCTTTTAATAGGAGCATATAACATAGTATAACTAACCTTGTGAATGGTAAATTCATAAATTAATTTATATAATAGTGAAAAATACGTGTGATGCAAGTGGTAAATTCAGAAATTAATTTGTAATTTTAAAAAAAAAATTAAATAATAATCAAAAACAAAATAATTTCTTTTGTAAATAATTAATTAACAATTTATTTTGAGTTATTAAAATTTTAAATATTTATGAAGTCGATTATATTGTCTTTTTGCAATTTCATTAGTACGAAAAAATATTTTAAAAATAAAGATCAAAGTTTAAGGAGTTACGATTTTTTATTTAAATATTTTTTATCCATAAGATATAAATACTAATTTTAAATAACTTGGAATGACAATTATTAGAGTAACTTAATTCATGCTAACAACTTTAATGATGTTACTTTGCATTTCCAACATTATTAATGGAATGGAGAGATACTATTTATTGTCCATAGTGCATTAATTAACACATGAATGTGATTAGTGTTGATTACACATCATCATGATCCGCAACTGCTCTTGTGGCACTACGAGCATAAATGTTTCTGTGTAACATCACATTACCAATAAGATCTACGTCATTCAATGCCAATTAGTTAAACGGGTTTGAATTGACCTTAAATAAGTTCGGGTTATAAATAAATCAATACAATTAATTCGTCGTAAATAAATCAATACAATTAATTCGTTTAATTAATTCGTCGTAAATAAATCAATACAATTAATTCGTTTAATTAATCGTGTTATGTTTTTATTAAGGTGTTTCAACCCGTGCATCTCGTTTATAACCGTTTAACTATACCTGTCATAAATAATTTTATATTTAAGTTTCAAAATAACTATCTAAACTTGTATTTTATAATTTACTCTTTTTGTAGACTATAAGTTATTTAGTAATTTGATTGGATTGAAACTTCTATTTTTTTAGTATTTATTGTTTGATCGAGTATTATTAATAATTTAAATAATATAATTTTTTATTTTAGTAAATAGGTTATTAAACGAGTTACATATTGGATTGAAATTTATATTTTTATAGTATTTATTGTTTTATTATTAATAATTTAAATAGTATAATTTTTTGTTTGTATAATTTCGATTAATGATAGTGAGACGTTCTAGAGGTGAAGCGATTTCTATTTTTATTTATTTGGTACTTACCTTTTATTGTTGTAATTAGTAGTATTACTTTTATTGTTGTAATAATTTTTATTCTAAGTTAAATATTCTCTAAATTATCCTAAATAATAAGAAAAATTTACCAAAATTTAAAAATTATACCCTTTTGAATTAAGAAAAATGTATCATACTCTAACGAGTTTTCTCTCCCTCATATTTTTCAAAAAAATCTCATCTTTTCCAAAAAAAAAAAAAAAATGATCCTCCCTCTCTCTCCGCTTTATTCCCCCAGTCTGTCTTAATATTCCCCCAATCTGTCTTGATATTCCTCAAATCGTCGGAATGAGCAAGAGCAGAGGGAGGGAGGATTTTTTTTTGGAAACAATGAGGGAGAGATAGAGTATGGTGAATTTTTCTTAATTCAAAATGGTACAGTTTTTTCAAACTTTCTTTACATTAATTGACGTAGTTTAACACCACCATAGATAGATATTAAATATCACGTGTCAATTTGTAACGAATTCAACTTCTAATTAGTTAGAGAATATGTAATTTAGAGTATCCAATTCCCTATTGGTAAATATTAAATTTGGAAACTAGGAATAGTGATAGTAATTTTGTATTAATAAGAAAGTATATAGGTGGGTTTGAAATATGACCACTATACAAAATGCGGAAGAATTTTCTTATTCCATAGAAATAAGAGATCACTATTCTATATATATATATATATATATATATATATATATATATATATTATACACACATGCATATAACTAAGAGAGATATGCATGTGAGACACGCACCAGTAAAGAGTCTAAAGTCAAGTAGAATAAAATAATTTGAGAATTCTATATACAAAATTGTTTTTATATCAATCTAATCCTTATCAAGTACTCCAAAAAAATTCTATATACAAATTTATTTTTATATCTATCCATATTATTTCGAATCATTTAATTTAACATACTCCTAAACAGCATAAATTCCTTTGACACAAAGTCTATTTAACACCCACCCTTAAAATTAATAAAATATAACTTTTTTATATTTGTTAAAATGCAAAATCTCTTTTATTTTAGTCGTGTATTTAAAATGAATTAAGAAAACATTTTAATGTTACATAAATGTACCTAAGGGTTTTTAACTATTAGCTAGTATCACATCATTTCACATTTTGTTCATAAAATTTTAAAAGCTTTTATTTTGTGAAAACCTAACAAAAAATTCTTATTTTCAGTTCATATATGAGTAAAACAACATATCATCAATTGATATTTCCCTCTTTGAAGTAATAATAATGTTGAAATGAATCGTTTTATTATATGACAAATTATATTCTAAAGTAAAAATTTTAACTCAGACTTGTGATTTATCAATGTAAAAACAAAATGACCAATAAACATTAATGACATCCATGTAACGAAATAACATTATAAATTTAGTTTAGTGGTTATTTTTTATTTTTTATTTTTTCTTTCCAAAGTAAAATGGCTAAGGTTAAAAATAAATAATAATAATAATTGGTTCTAAATATGACCTATACAGTATTCTCAGGGTATCGGGGTGTAGAACTGGATGCCCTTAAGGCCGCGGGTTTGGCGTGACATTGAATCAAGGATTTTAAGCCTAGTTTGGTGTGATGGAATGGGCTGAAATGGAATGACCATTCCACTTTCTGATTCTTATTCCCTTGTTTGGTGTGTCACATTAAAGTGGAATGGCCATTCTAAGGCATTCCCAGAAAATGCCCATCCCATCAAAAATGTGGAATGCCCATTCCTCTTTCTAAGACGTGGAATGACCATTCCATTCCCACTAATAAAATAATTAAAAAAATCAAAGACAAAAAAATACCCTTTTTTTTTTTTGCTTCGTTTCAAGCAAGATCTACCACCAAGATCTCTCTCTCTTTCTCTCTGCTATACCAAAAATCCTTTTGGATTTGGTTCAGACAAATATATCTATAGGGTTGATCTCTCTCTCTACGACACCTTCTCTTTCTCTCTCTATTTGTGGGAGTCAATCGGCCTAACGCTTACGACTACTATCGGTAACAACATCGTCAAAATCCTCTAAAGGAAGGGCACCATCATTCTTCCCCCTCTCTCTTTCAAGATCAAGGCACGTTCAATTACTTTCTTTACACATATATATACATTTATTTATATATCTTTCTATATATCTGAGTAGTTTCATTTTGTGTTTTTGTGAATCATTTTAATAGAAGAAAACACGAGATCTGATTCTTTCGCTAGGGTTTAGGTGTTGAATTTCTAGATATGCTATGATTTTCTAATTCTATATCTGTGAAATTTCGCAGTTTGATGATTTTAATGATTGATTTGTGGTTAGTCGAGTTTGATTAGTTAATTATGATCTACTTTTTGATTGTGTGTTTGTGTGTATAAATTGCTTCAGCTGGATTATTTTTGTAATCCACTGTTCCATCTTTCGTATAGATGTCATCTTCTGCCGCGATTACGGTCCATCTTTAGTATAGATTTTATCTTCTACCATGGAAGTCTAGAAACTAGATTATGCTTGATTTAGTATTCTATTTGTTTGGGAAATTGACTCAAAGACCGAACGACAGTGGAACTCCAATATGTGCCGAAACTGCAATAACTGTAGAACAACAAGGCATATAAAATCTTCATAATAAATAATTTTCAATTATCAAAGACGGTACATGAGAAACATAACCCAATTTATCAACAATATATAATTAGACAAAAGTAAATTCTTTCATAGAGGAGACAACATGAAAAAAATGGGAGAAAATTTTGAATCCTCAGCTGTATGATTGTTAAGAGGAGAGGAAAAGAAAAGAAATTTTTGGCAGATTAGGTGTTTTTTATTCCCAGTGTTCTTTTCTTCTAACTTTTGGCAACCAAGTAGATTCAATCACAAGATATATACAACAGAAACACAAAATT
This sequence comes from Cornus florida, assembly GCF_030987335.1. Lineage (NCBI taxonomy): Eukaryota > Viridiplantae > Streptophyta > Magnoliopsida > Cornales > Cornaceae > Cornus > Cornus florida. The sequence continues at coordinate 24,551,984 of NW_026775581.1, forward strand.
GAAGGTCAAGGTACAATACAATATGGAATATAAATATCCATATATAGATATAACTCAGAGGTGTAACCATCATTTCAGACTCAGAGGCTAATAAATAAAAATAAAAAAATCTGGGAACATAACTTTGAATAAATGAATGGAAAATGATGTGCTCTAATCTCTATATGTTTGATGTGTTTGCCTAGAAGATAAAGGTGTTTCTGCAACATTCTAATGTCTGTTGTGCTGCCTGTTTTCTATATAAATGGTTACTAAGGAAATTGTTAATGTCATTCCAATTTTTCCAGTATAATTGCAGAATTATAGTGAATACTACTATGATATTTTAATCCTTTTACGCATTCAAATTTTGTTAGATATTATCTTCAAAAAATTATAATTTGATTGTTATATGTAAAGTTTACAAGTTATAAAAATTTATTTTAATGCAGCAATGGCACGACTCAATTTGGCAACAAAGAAGTTGACAAGAAAAAAGAAAGTTATGGCACTAGGAACAATATGGTCAAACATAGAGTATGCAGTGAGTTGGTGGCTTCAACTAATTTATTGCTTAATGGTGTTTTATATCCAAAAGCGTTCTCTACATAGGAGATTCTAGAGTGCTTCGAGAGGCAATGGATAAGAGAAATGGATTCAATGTCCCTCAAGGTAAGAAACTTGTTTATACAACAATGTTCACACTTTAGTTTATGCTTTAAGTATAAAAAATTATCACTAAAACTTATGTTATTATTAAGGTTACTACTATCTTGTTGATGCTGGATATACAAATTGTCAAGGATTTTTTGCACCATATAGAGGACAGCGGTATCACTTAAATGATTGGAGGGAGGGTCACCAACCTACTACCCCTCGTGAATTTTTCAACATGAAGCATTCGGCAGCTAGAAATGTAATAGGGAGATGTTTTGGACTTCTCAAGTTACGTTGGGCAATTCTAAGGAGTCCCTCATTTTATCCAATTAAGATACAAGTTCGGGTTATTCTAGCTTGTTGTCTTTTACATAATCTTATAAGACGAGATGCCAATAAACCCATTGGAAGAAAGTTTAGAAGCTCAGGAACAAGTGATAACTGAAGCACATGGAGAAACTATTACGACGATCGAAACATCAAATGAATGGAGTACTTGGAGAGATAACTTAGCTACTCATATGTTTGATGAATGGAGGGCGAGGAGACAAGGGAGATGATTTTTTTAAAAAAACAAACCTTGTGTTTTCTTAATAAAAAAAACTTGTGTTTTCTTATCTCATTTTAGATTTTGAGTTGCACTTTAAGAAATGTAATGTTACTTGAAATGTTAGTATGTGTTTGTGTTCCATGTATTTATTTGTAGTTCTATAAATGCTACTTAGACTTTTGGATATAGTTTTATGGTGTTAAGTAAACTATGGTTCCTTGTTTCAGATTCATGCTTGTGGTGTTTGATAGTGCTACACTTTTGAATCTACAAATGCCATTAATTTGGTCTTGTGTTCCAAAAAATGTACCAGCTTGTCAAGACTTGATCTCTAGCCCAAGCTTGAATATGGTTTTTGATGCATGCTAGTGGTGTTTGACAGTTTGTGCAATATTGAATTGCCAGGAGGACATTTTGTTTAGCAGCTATTTAAAAATATTGTTGACTCCTAGCTTATGCATTTTAGTTATCAATGATATATTTATTGTTTAAGGATCTTTTACATAATTTTTATTTTCTAATGAATACCACTGCTAAACATTTTTTATCAGCACCCATATTTTAAAGTGAAATTGTACAATATTTGATATGTCTTTTTTACTTTAATATAATATTTATAGTATACTAGTTAAGTTTAGACAACAAGAAGTTTAGTTTTGTCTTTTATTATTGCTTAGTATATTTCTTTGAAAAAAGGTAATTGCTCTCTCAAAGCCTTTCAAAATTGCTACAAATTTCATTACTTATTAAAAAGGTAATTACTTTTTAGGGCTTTAATATGATGGGTTCACAATAAATGAAAGCAATTATTTGTGAGGTCTCGGGTTCATAACAAATTGTTAGTCTTTTCTTAAATTTTTAATAAATTTTCTTGAATCAAGATTTTCTTACATTTTGTAATATAATTATAATTTTCATAGATTTACAAAAATGCATTAGTTGGTATAAGCTAGTTATATTTTATTTCATTTTAAAATAATAAAATATGCCATTTTGTTAATATAATTGATATATTATAAGTAAGGGTATTTGGAGAAACTAATTTAAAAGTTATTCCAATCTAACTAAACAGGGGAATGGGAATGGTCATTCCATTACTGCATCATTCTCTGTTTGCGGCCAAACAGTGGAATGAGAATCATCATTCCATTCCCATCACATTCCCACTTATATTCCATTCCTGCCTCATTTCATTCCTGCACACCAAACATAGTCTAAAGGGTTTGACTCTTATATCAATTGTAATGAATGACTGCTTTGCGAACTCAAACACTTAAATTATTACCTGAAACTAACATCCAATTTATATAACTTATTTAATTTTTTATCCCAATTCAATGTGGGACAAACTTCTCCTAGATCCGAATTTTCTGAAGTAGCAATTCCTATCTTTTGATCATATCAAATGGTTGTTGAAATAGTCATATTTGCCACTCTCCCTAGTTTCTCTCTCTAATTAGCCAATCAACCCAATTTATATATATATATATATATCGATATTTTTACGATTAAAAAAAAAAAAAAAAATTACCAACTCTTTATCATTGTTTTGAAATCAACGGTCAGAGTGGTGCAAGTATACCCAGGCATTACAGCACAAGCACCACTCTAGCACTAGTCTCCAGGTGGGCCCCATAAACACCTCATAACAACATTTTATTTTATTGATTTATTTGACATTTGAGTGCTAAACTACTAAATTTAACCAAAAAAGTCAAAAGAGAGTTCGAGTGCCGAGATCATTCTTGGTCCTCAAGAAACATCTGAACAGGAATATTATATAATGTTACTCCCTGGTGTACATATAAGTTTATACTCGCTATGGTAGAGCATGTCCAATTTTACAAGTTGGGCTGGGTACACGGCCTTGCCCAATCTGAGCAGAAAAGAAAGACTTTAGAACCAAACCATAGAAATCCACTCTAAATTCAAGCTTCTAACACTTTAGCCTTCCTTCAAGCCCAAGTCCGAGAAATCCATTGTATCTCAGTTAACATCATATTGCGCGGATTTTTTGGATTTTTCCAAAATTTAATAACCAATAAAATAAAATGTTAAAGTACATTTAGTTTTGCTTCCTTAGTTAAAGTTTTGTTATTTTATTTTATTTTACTTTAAAATTTTAAAGTAAAGTTGTCAAAGTTGGGTCAATAAACATGAATTCATGGTTGAAGATACTATAAATAATTTAATTTTAACTTTATTTTTACATAAATATGCACAACCTTAAAAATATAAGAGTTATAAATTATTCTTATATTTCGGGTTTCTCGAATTTATAGGGTTAGTAAATATTTGTCCTGATTCCCTCCAAAATAAATTCGAGGTCTAAAATTTAAACCTAATCCATTAAAATTTTTGGACGGGAAACGGGTTGCTCGGGTTAGGCTCACCCAAGTCTCACTCCTACAGAAAAGAACTATACGGGATATGTACATATGGGTGACAATTCGTGTTCATAGTTCATAATCGTATCGTGTCGATATAAGGGTATTCTACTCAGCAAGTAAACCCAAACTCAACCCATTTAATAATTGTGTCAGGAACTCTTAACACTAACCCGACCTGTTTATTAAATAGGTTAACGTGTTAACCCGTTTAATGACCTATTTATCAAAATGAGAAATTTAATATTCAATTAAATAATAAATATTAGAAAAAATTTGTAACAATTAATCCAAATATTCAAAATAAGACGAAGAAACATAAGGCGTAGTTAAGATTTATGTTGAAATAACTTAATTGTCTATAGTAATTGGGTTTAAATAGGTAACATATTACATAGGTCATATTCACGATTATGACATGTTGCGTTAAATGGGTATAAACGAGTTACACGGGTTGACCTCCCTCAATTTTAATTCGACACGATTAAATAAACGGGTTAATCGTGTCAACCTGTTTATAATCTAAACCCGTTGAAGGTCAACCTAAATTTACTTATCTTGTGTAATGTTCGAATCGTATTGGTGACTCGTGTAATAATTTGCTACCTCTATATATGTACACTTCCTTTAAAAATAGAGAAATGATTATTCGGTTTAACCCTTTTTACCATTTTGAAAATGCCATTGGAGTGTTTATTATATATATTTACTTTCTCTCTCTTGTTTAAGCCCCCAGCCACTCCCAACACCACCATTCCATCACGGACAACACCAAAGTACGCTATCGAAATCTTATTGTTCCGATACTTTACCGGCACCATCCTAGAGCCTGTTACCACTTCAGCAAGAGCCCAGGAGTTCAAAAACGGCACAATGACCGTGAAGCACAAGATAATTGAGAAAACAAAACCGCGAATTTTTGTAATATTCTGTAGCAATTTGCATAATAGTTTATGATGAAAGAAAGCTCCATTCACGAAGATTTCTAGAGAAAATTAGGGCAAAATCTATAGATTATTAAAGAGTAATAATAAAGAGAAAGCTTACAAAAAGTACTTTAATGAATTATTATTTTTGTAGAAAATGAGAATAATCGAATGTTAATACGTTAATTGAACCAGATTTTGTTGATAATTTTTTTTTTTTTTCCTTCACCTAAGTCCAATGAGGCGAGTCCAAATGGCTTGTTGATTTGCTTCAAAAGGTATTAACAGAGAGAGATGTTTGTGTAATGAAAAAAAAGCTCCAAATAGATCGTCAATGGCGATTGATCTGCATCTGCATTAATTAATCGAAGAGAGAGATTAAGAAAGAAATGGAGAAAGAATTGCTTCTGACATCCACAATTGATGACAATAAAAATAAAGAATAAGACATACATGTGTTTGTATATATTAGCAAAATGTACGTTCGAAAAACTTCTAAAGTTAGTACAAATTTTCAAAAACTGCAAGATTATATAATTTAAATTTAACAAATACAGTAACAAATAGTAAGTAGTTCTTAGGAATAAGATAATAGCTTACCAAAGACCATTTTGATTATGTGGAAAGTTATACAGTAGCTATCATTCAAATATGCATTCCCAATATGTACCTATTATAATATAAAAAAACATCGCATGATATCAAGATTGTAAGAATTAATTTGATTTTACCATACTGTCAACAAATATTGACCACATCTAGCGAAAATAAATTAAAAATTATAGTTAGTATTATAGTTAGTGTTGAACAAAAGACATCCCAAGGAAGAGCCCAAGTCACGCACATGTACAAGATTACTCTGGATGATATCAAACAATATGAGAACAACATTGAAATCAGAATAATGAGAGTGTACGTTGTGCTTTCGTAAAGTCTAATAGAACCTAGAAATAAGAATGTCTATAATGCAAATTGGACAAACAAATAACAATTATTACTGTGATTGAGAGAAGGATACTTGGTCTGAAAAAAAAGTAATAAATAAAAACTGAATTGAAAAGATCATTTTTTATGATCTCTTCAAATGTCTTATTAAACACCCTTTCAAAATTTCATAAATGAATGGGAAGAGATGATTTTGTGTGTTCTCTTCAAATTCCATATAAAACACTCCTCTTTAAATTCCAAAAATAAATAAAAACTGAATTGGGGATGTCATTTTGTATTCATAGAACACTTTTAAATTCCATAATGAAAAAATAAAACTTTTGTATTCCATATTAATTTCATATTTAAGCACTTTTTTTTATATATTAAATTCCATATTTTAATTAAAAAATGTAACCAAAATTTCTTTAAACTTGTAAATAAAAGAATAAAGTCTCTCTCTCTCTCTCTCTCTCTCTCTCTCTCTCTCTATATATATATATATATATATATATATATAATTTCAGTTCTTCTGATTGCCTCCTTCAAATTCAATAGCTTATAAACACCCTTTTTAAATTCCATAAATAAATGGGAAGATGACTTTGTATGGTCTCTTCAAATTATATATTAAACACTCCTTTTTAATTTCAAAATTGAATAAAAACTGAATTGGGGAGGTGATTTGTACCGTTCCCTTTTTAATTTCAAAAAATAAATAAAAATTGAATTCAAGTAAAGATTATTTTGTATTCTTTCTTCAAATACTTTTAAATTTCATATTAAACATTATTTTTTAAATTCTATATTTTGATTTAAAAAAAGTAACTCAAATTCCTTTAGACTTGCAAATGCATGTGATTATTCCTTTAGTTAAACATCAAAAAATAAAGAAATACTTCCATACCTTTTAGGACGAAGTAAACATTAATTAAGATTGACAGTCATAAAGTCTAGGGTTAATTTCACTGACTACTCACGTTAAAAACTTTTGTTCTGTTTTTCACCCCCACCCCCACCGTTAGTTGAACAATTCTGACACAATATAAAATGACTTAAATACTCTTTGACTTTGTCAAAACAACTCTTTAGCCAAACAATTGGATTAAAAGATTAGAATATTCTTAAAATTTTGTAAATTTACAAATTATATATATATATATATATATACCAGACATATATATATACACATACATATATATATATATATACATGTGTATATATATTGCACAGACATTTATACTCCTCTCTCTCTCCACCACCACAACACCGTTCCTCTCTCTCCCCACCACCACCACCGATTCTATAACTCAACCACCAAAATTAAAATAGAATAATTTTTGCCCAAATTCATCAACTGTCTTCAAGATGTCAACACACACACAGCCTCAAGCTCAAGTCAAATAACCAGATCGAGAATATCTATCTTGCCGCGAGTGGATATCTATGTCAACGGTTGGCTTGGTTGAGGAAAATGCCATCACGGTTGCCGTAGATGCTGACTTTGTTTTGTGAAATTAGGTTCAATCAGTGAATTTTTTTTTTATTATTATTTTTATGTATTTATTTATTTATTTTAGGTTCAATTAAACACAGATATGTGTGAATGTGTTTTTGATTTGATATTAGATTGTAAAATCTGGTTAGGTTAGTTCTGAAATTAAGAGAAGTAAGTGCTCCAGTGTTTTACAATTGACATCAATTGATAACAAATAATTGTTGTGGATAGATGGTTATGGTGGTGGTGGACGATGATGATATCGACGAAGAGAAGAACCCAGTACGGAATCTGTCTTTTTCCAAGGGCCGCGGCCATGGGTGGCGATGACGGTTGTTGAAGATCTCTAAACATCAAGTGTGATACACCCAGATTTCCGGATGCGGGTTGGCCAGGCCCACGCCCGACTACCCAAGGATATCAAAACAATTAGCAATAAATGAACAAAGAATACAATTAAGATAAACAGGAATAAATAAAATTACTGAAAAGAAACTAAAATGATAATCTAGAAACCGAAACCATAGAATAAATTTTATACATAAGAAACTCTTCTGATACATTCAATTTCTCAATTTCTAATACAACTCGAGAATCCATCTAGTGGACCCTTAATACAACTCCAACTCTGAAAAACAACAACTGAAGAAAATCCAATGCTAAACCGTGAAGAAAACTCTTACATCGTCGGAAGAATGAGTAGCCGTCTCTGTTGTGACGACCCTGGTTTTTAGGCCAGCGTGTCCTGTGATGAACCGAAGATTAACCCAATAACGGATCCGATATGAGGAAGCAAAAACAGAAAACAAGACTCTAAAAAGTCAAAGTGACCTTCCATGAGGTCGTGGAACTCAATGAGAACTGATGCGGGAGCAAAAGATCAAAAATATGACAAATAAGCCCCCAGGGGCAAAATAGTCATTTTTGAAAAATATGGATTCGGGTGCCACCGAGTACACCGCTGGAAAGACAACAAAAAAATAGTCAGGATGGACTCAAGAATCGCATGATTCGGAGTCCGGACGAAGGAGAAACGGCCTGACGAAGAAAAATGAGCACTTAAGGCTAAAAGAGTAAACTGATAATTATCTAGAAAGATCCGGGTTCAACCGAGCACACCGTTGGAAAGACAGCAAAAAATTAGTCAAGTTCAAAAAAAAGTTCACTCGATTTGGAATTCGAACGAGGGAGAAACGAGAGTTTGAAGTTGAGACGTCGCGGCGGCCCAACGAAGGCCATGGCGCACACGGCGCCCATGCACGAGCCCACCAACGCCCAATGGCATGCACCAGCTGACAGCAAGAACAAAAAAAGTGAGGTTTCAGAACTGAGGCTTGAAACGGAGGCCGAAACGAATTTTTCTGCAAAACACGAAGAAAAAACCCCCCCTAATTTGCGGACGGAATTGAAAAAAACTCACTGTGAAATCCCCAAAATGCCCCTAGATCATAACTGAACAAGAGGGTTAAAAGTTGCTACAGTGACTGTCTGCAACTGAGAGCAAAAACGAGCTAGAAGATGAATTTTTCTGGAAAAACACAAAGAAGAAACCCCCCTCAAAATTGAATTTTGTATATGAATTGCTAGAGAATTAAAAAAAAATGCAATGTAGAATGCCCGAAATGCCCCTCCATGAAATCTGGGCATGGAGGTCCAAAAAGCTACTAAAAAAAAACAGAAAGTTGAACTTTACGATCGATTTCCGGTACCAAGACGACATTTTCTGGAAAAACACAAAAAAGAAACCCCCCCCTAAAATTACGTTTTCTAAGTGACCATGAGGAGACTGGAATTTATTTCCCAAAGAAAAATCCCAAAGTGCCCCTAAACCAGATTATGCAAAAAAAAATGCAAAATGAATCCCTAGGAAGCTCAAATTGCCAAGGAAGAGGTTTTTTGCGGAAACGATCATGCACGCAGACGTAAATGGTGATTTTAAGCTCGCGGGAATAGTCCGCGGCTCCCAGAAATGGCCGAGTCAAAATCCGACCCTTCAACGGCCAAAAAGGCGAACTTAAAATGGAAAATATGGAAACCAAAATTAGGAAATGGTTTCAAATGACCTACGGCCCTTGGCCACACTTCATACAAGATAAATGAGACCTAGTGGAGGTGTCGGAATACACTTTGCACCACCCGATTTGAAAATAAACCCTTAAAGGCTTGAATTCTACTATTTTAGCCCAAAATGCAATATGTGAACTAAAATGCAAAAATGAACACTAAATGGTGTTTGGCTCTTGGTCACACCTCATACATGATTATAGAATCCCTATGAAAAAGAAAGAGTGGAATTCCCATGCCCAATGCAAAAGTTATGAAGAAAAGACTTGTGAATTTTCAATGTTTTCATAATAACTTTGAAAGTAAAGTGCATAGAATACATAATACATGTTATTGGCCACCGGCCTCATCTTATACATGTTGAATACAATGAAAAGAGTGTACTTATGCACACTTTACATACATAGAATCAAAGAATACAAGTTTTGTCATGAGAAGCTACAAATCATCCAAGGCAATGAAACCTTCAAGTCTTGAGTCATGTACCTGAAATATGCCTCAGTAACGTAGGGGTGAGCAACATAAAGCTACTCGTAGGAGATGAGCATGCATCGACCTAACATTTTACAATTTTATCACCTTAAGGTGAAACATGTCAGAGGGGCTCATGCCACCTAACGTCTATGTCACAATGAGACTCAGGGAGCATCCTAAGCTACCCTAGAGTAATAATCAACAAGAATCATGATACTTAAACACGTATGAAACGAATCAAGATTTGGATAATTCAAAGAACATGACAAGAAGGATGCTTGAATACAAGTTAGCAAGAATTACATTATCAATGCAATTAGGCAAAGTTTGGAATAATCCATACAACACGACAAGGAGTTACTAGAATACAAATTCATATTGTCAAGACACTTTACATGATTGGAACATACTATTTAACACTACAAGAAGTATATTTGGATATAAGTTAGCAAGAATTACATTATAAATGCAATTGGCATGATTGGAGCATTTCACATACACGAAAAGTTTAAATCTTCAAAGAATAGCAAATTGAAATTTAAAGAGTGAAATCAAACAATGTGAAAACTTGGATATCGCCCGGATTAAAACCGTACTCTTGGGATCACTTTAGGGTTACTAACCCAAGGGTACCTTCCCTTATTCTTGGGATCATTTTAGGGATTATCAACCCAAGGGTACCTTCCCCTATTCTTGGGATCACTTTAGGGATTATTAACCCAAGAGTACCTTCTCCTATTCTTGGGATCACTTTAGGGATTATCAACCCAAGGGTACCTTCTCCTATTCTTGATTGATATCCCAAGTTCCAAAATCAATAAGTTGTGCGAGTCAAGATTTTATCAAATACAATAAAAACATTAACTACGTTTCATGCACAACCAAGATTTTGGAACACGCAAGTTATGCCCCTAGTTCATCAACTATCATGGCATGTGAGATGACAAGAAATCATAGTATGCAACTATATAGACAACATCCAAGATATATAGCACATGGAGTTCATTGAAGTAAATATACCACAAGTATAAGATACATAATTCAATTACTTTCTAAGCAACATATAAGTAATTAAATCATTCCAAGACAAGTGTGCATGTTCATTAAGTACATTAATGAAACCTAGATACAAGGGGTCATGTTTAAACTGATGAAAGCATAAAAAGGAAAATTTAATCAACCTAAGGGATTAAATTATCATGATTACGAGGCAAGTCCAAATGTTCTATGAACAAGGTGTGTCAAGGATCATATCAAGGTCAAGTTCAATGTCAAGTTATAAGTCCATTTTATGCAAGACATAACCATGTGAATTAAGTTCCATACAAAGGAAGTAAATGAATATAAGTTTCAAACTTATTCAATTATTCTCAATTTGATACATGTGAAGGAATTTGTCACAAAAAGCATGAATTCCAAGATAGAAACTTAATCAAGACCAATGAGCTATTGAATGGATTTTAATTATTACACTTAATTAAAATCTCTAAGTTTTGAAATTCATCCAAATGATCTCAAATTTAAATATGTTATACAACATACCATGACATGTTTTAAAAACACGACACAAGTGAATTCCATGCAATGAATGGCCATGAACATTAAACTTTAATATTAGAAAAATAATAAATGATAGATTTTAAAACATAACCAAATATTCTAGATTTAATATATGTGAAACCATATAGCATGCATATCAAGAATGTCAAGTCGGAATTTCAATGGGGTAAATAGTACATCCGGAATAAATTAATTAATCTAATTAATTAAATATTACTAGATTTCAAAACTTCTCCGATTACTCTCAATTTAATCTATGTTGAAGAGTATACTAGAGCCTAATATAATATGCTAACACACACCGATTTCAAGCTAGTTAAGGCCACATGAATTAATATTTTATTCTAGTAAAATATTAAATAAAATCTTCGTTACTTGTCAAATTTCTCTCAATTTAATCTATGTTAATCAACATATCAAGGGGTGATATTCTATCATGCCACATGATTAAACAAAGCTATGGACAACCGGGAAAATTAAATCCTTCACAAGAAAATTAAATAATAAAATCTCTAGATTTCATATTTAAGCATGTAAACAAGTTGTATAAGCATCAATAACATGTTATATAACAATAATTAAACCTATAACACCCCCTACCTCAATTTGAGATGAAAACCTTAAAGGCCCACCGAAAAAAAAGTGTTCCGAATCCGCCGAAACCGAAGGGTTTTGTCGGGGACAACATGATCTACATGAATCCGAAGGAAGTCCCATGAAAATCACAACTTGACCTCAAACCCAAACTCAAGAAATGATAAAAAATGAATTCTAATAAGGGGGAATGGTAGAACATGTCGAGGGGAACAAAAACCTTGAAGGCCGAAGACTTTTTACTTAGGAAAAGTAAATCAAAGGAGGAGAGAGAAGGTGGCAGCTCCATGGGCATCCATGGCTGTTTCAGGTCGTGCAAGGACAGTGGGGAAGATGAAAAATAAAATATTTCACCCCCCTTTTATAGAAATCTCAAAAAGTGCCCCGAACGGGCCCCGCCGGGTCCGAAAAAGTAGAATTTGAGCAAACGCGCTCAAATGGCAAAACTCTATGAACGAAAAAGATTCAAAATGAGAAAATATGAATAAAGGAAGAATTGGCATCAAAAATCAAGTCTCGAGCAGAAAGTTATGCCCCAAACAAGTTCAGCTGCAACTAGGCCCAGAAACTCTAAAACTGGAGAAAAACGATCAGAAGGAAATTCTTTAAATTTACGAGTCAACAAAAAGTGAAAATGAATCCCGTACGAGGATTCAGGCTCCAGACGAGATATTTGGTAATAACTTTCGTTAATTGCACAATGGCCCCTACAAAAAAGGTTAACTGGTAAACTGCCCCAGAATGAAAATATCTTCCAAAAGATATTTTCTTAAATAACCCTGAAATAAAATATCTTCAAAAGATATTTACGAAAAACACCCCAAGAAAAGAAAAAGATTCTAAAGAATTGTGCATCCACGGCCCTATGGACACTAGGAGCAACCAGAATACTTTCTTGCAAAAGTGAAGATACATATTTCAAGGAAACCACTCAAGATGAAGGCACGTGAAGTCAAGAACCAACTCCGAGCATGAGAAGTGAGGCTGTGCCAATAATGTGACAAACGGGGAAAAGACAGAATAGGGAAAAAGACGAAATAGGGAAAATGATGAAATGCGCATAGTGTCCGAAAAGTGAAAATGCCAAAATGACTCGATCCTCAAAGAAAGTTGTCAATTCACATGAAAGAGTCTCAGAAACCAATTCCGAGCACTCGAGATGACACTAAGCGACACGAAACAGAGCTCAGAAAAGAAAATTAAACGAAAAAAATTCATTCGTAAAATTTCAAAAAAAAGTAAAGGGAGGCAAATGACCGAGTCGTTACATCTGCTCAGCATGATCAAGCTCTAAGACCTGGAACCGTCTGTTACTTGAAAAATAATAGTGGGTCAGGCCCACGAACAAGTTCTATCCTAACTACAATCCAACAGAGATTCGATACGCAGATACATCCTAGATGCCTCAACCATATCTATATAGTCCGTATATATATATATATATATATCCACACTACGGGACTCTCACTGGACTATGATGAGGGCCTCAACCTGAATAGAAGGTAACATGCAAAACGCACCTGAGTGGGCATGACTACCTAAGCCTAATAGGATATACCTCAACCAATACAGCCAGCTACGTATCCTACTAGAGCCGGCTCCCAACCTCCTGGAGCCGGCTCTCTCCTCCTTTGAGAGCTCTGGTCCACTTCTCCTCCATTTCCGACCATCTGCTTCATCTCCAGCCACTTCCAACCTTACTGTGCTTCATCTAAACTGATCTTAACAGTCTATTATATATCTAGTATCATCCCAGTACTTTGTTTATAACAGTGAGACTTAATACAACAATTAAAACAGTACAAATTTGCATGCTTTAAAACAGATGATGAACACCAAAGTTGGAAGAATTATTTCAGACAAGATACACATATACAGATGATCAAGTTGACATATTATAAACATGCAAGATTCAGTTAATGATTAATTAAAACCTTAGAGACTATCTAGGTATGCACAGAACACAGGCCAACGGGAGAAAGAAAGAAAAGAATTTGCCTCTTAAGGTTTCGGTTTGAAACCTTTAACCGCCTTCTTCCTAGGTTTTCCGGCGACCTTTGTTGCCGTTGAACCTCCTCTGCTGCTCTTGGTTTAACCCACGAGCCAGCCCCTGTTCCTCCCCCTCTTTGGTTCAACCCTCTGGACTAAACCCTAGATTCTTTTCCTCTCAGTTTCTCTCTATTTCTCTCTCTATTCTCACTGTTCGTGAATAGGGTTTGTGCTTTCAACCTTAAGCAGACTTATAAAGATATATTTATAGGCTCGACGAAAACCTAACTCTAATCCTAAGAGGGGAATGAAAAGGAAAATAAAATAAAATAAAATATAAAAGAAAAATAGGTATAAGTCGGTTACCCTAACCCATCGTGACAACATATATATATATATATATACTGAAAATTTCAATTAGTGTAACTATTAATGACAATTAATAATTAACCAAACACTCTATACATATATTCCAGATAACACATAGACAATTAAAACAAGAACTATTTAAAACAATTTAAAATAATTAACACCCAATTTAAATCACATAATTAAAATAAACAATTTGCCACATAAGCACATAGACACAAAAATCAATAAAAAATGCACATAAATAAACTTTAAATTTCAATTTTATCCTTTTGGAAATTAGGGGTATTACAGCGAGATATGCTTGTTGTTTCAGAAAACCATCGGATCATCACCAGAATCCGGCGACTTCACCCCCCCCCCCCCGGTCCCCGCGAAAGGCGTTAAGACCTTGGACGTCACCGTCGACTCCACCTACAATCTCTAGTTTGGCATCTTCATTCCTACCAAACCACCACCGTCCGACGATCTATAGGAAGAGATAACCATTTTGATTCTCTGGTGCTGAATACAACCACTCGTCTTCTTAGTGGAGATTGTGAATTGAAGGGTTTGATTAGAACATATGATGATGATGATGAGGCACAGATGATGATGATGGGTAATTGTGGGTCTCTGCGTTTAAGGTGATATATCCCTCCGTGTATATATATATTCAAGTTGGGGATTTTGTTTGTAAGGTGACGCATTTTGTGATTAGGAAGTTTGTGATTATATATATTCATCAGATTGTGATGGTGGTGGTCCTTGTAGAGGTGGGATGACAATGGTGGTTGTGGAGGTGGAGATGAGGGGTATAATGGCCATTTAAGTAATCTGATATTTGGTGATAAATGAGATTAAAAAATTAGGGGCAAAATTGTCTTTTTATATATTTTTAACGAAGTCTATGACAGAAAAGTAAAAATGAATCTAAGTGATAATTATTTTCGAATGATGTTTGAGGGTGATATTTTGCCAAACCTGAGGGGGGTGTCAGTATAATTAATTCTAAAGTCTAAAAATGTCATTTAATCAAATTTTGAAACAGATCTCGACAAGTTCTTTTGATGTGCCCTTTTCAAATTCAATAACGAAGATCATTTTGTATGATCTCTTCAAATTCTTATTAAACACTTTTTTAAAATTTCATAAATGAATGGGAAGATGAATTTGTATGTTCTCTTCAAATTCCAAATAAACACCCCTTTTTAAATTCCAAAAATAAATAAAAATTGAATTGGACATGTCATACACCAACATATGGTCCATCTTTGTTTGAATGGTCCTTTCTTCACCCTCTATCGAGAATTTGATAAATTGAGAATTCTCTCCTGACCTTTTATATATATATATATATATCAATGTTTTCCCTACGGAACTTTAATTTTGTCTTATTAATATCGTGCCCTTTGGTAGTCTTCACAAAAGGAAACGTAGTATACAATTATATTAACCACAATTTAAAAATAGTGGCGTGTGTCAATCATAAAAAAAAGGAAACTTTTTTAACAATATATATATTTTTTCCTGTTTAACAATATAATTATTATATAGTAGGAATAAGATGCCAAAGAAATGTAGAAAATGTAGTATAAAATTAGTATTAATCATAATCTAATTTAAAAGCTATTAACTAATATAAGAAAAAAAATTAAAATGTTTAAAAATTCAAAATATCATACACGTATTAATAATAAGATGGAAGGAAACGTAAAAAAAATTATTGTATGAATGATTAGATAAATTACTGTATGAATGATTAGATGAATCATTAATTAAGGAAAAGTATAAGAATACAATTTTTTTTTTTCTTTTTTTAGCACCATAAGAATACAATTGTTATATAAGAATAAGATGAAAGGAATCATTAAGTGCTTTAATTTTTTTTCCCTGATATTAGGTGCTTTAATTTTTTTTTTTCCTGATATTAAGTGCTTTAATTAGATATCGATCAAAAAAACAAAAATTTCAAAAATGTTAAGAAATTCCTTGCACTTTTAGAATAGTATATAGAGATATAGATATAGATGGATATGTATGGAGAGAAATTTATTTGAGACCTACGATTGGAGGCTTTGATAAATCATCGAAGGGCTTAAAGACACTATTCATGGAGCTACCTAAAATAGTACCATATGTAAACATATATTGGGGGAATTGAAAGAGTAGATTTGAGGAATGTTAGGGTAGTGACTAATTTGAATTGAATTGCAATTGGATGTGTGTCTCTATGTGTATCTGTATATACATAAACAAGATAGAGAAGGATGAGAGCGAAGAAGAGGTGGGAGGTGGTTAGGGAAGGAGTTAGAAATTCTGTTAAGGGGGCACAATATAATAATTTTTTTTGAGGCATGGTAAGTTTAGAATTTTATAAAATTATACATGCAAAAATAAAAAAATTTAAAGTTTAAAAGGGGGGGGGGGGGGGGGGGTTGGTTATACTCTAATTTTGATGTGTTAAGTAGGACTTATTTGCACATTTTGATATCTTAGGAGTGTTTTGTGCCCTTGAGGGGGTTGATATGCACTGTAAGTATAGTAGAGTGGTGTTTGTCGCTCTCAACTTAACATTTTATTGTGCATAGGGTCATTATCTTTGAAATCTCACATGAGTGTTTTATAGTTCTGTTTTGTGTCACACCCTGAATCCCATAGTTCTAGTACACGAGTGAAATAAAAGGAAACAAAACACAGCATCTGAGTCCTCGAATGTAGGGGGCGAAGCTATTGATGGGCTAACCTGGGCTATAACCTAAGTCTAATAAAAAAAAAATAGTACTACTGCTACTACTATTCTTATCAGCCTAATCCATATGTAATTAATTTTTAGTATTACTCTTCTTCTTCCTATCCGCCCAATTCATAATACTACTCTTCCTCTTCCTATCAGCCCAATCCATATGTGATATCTCATCAATTTTTACTACTCTTCAGCCTCTTCCTCTCAACACGAGATGGTATTTTCCCTCATAAGGTTTGGCTTGTTTAGGCGTCTAGCAAGGAAATTGCAGAGAGTCGCGAGCTGAGAGGGGGTCCAATTTCTCATCTTTTTGAACAAAAATTAGTGAAGAAAATATGTAAATTAAGAAGAAGAATCTCTTTGAGATCTGAAAACTCCATTTACATGTGATTTTTAATTTTTATCTCCTGAAAACTTCATTTACTGAGAAACTTATCTTTATAGTTATGTTTGAAAGTGATTATTGATTTACTTCAAGGTGTTCCATTTTTGTATTGTAATTGTTTAAATTAGGTATTGTAATTTACTAATTTACCGAAAATAGCATTTGGGTATTGTACCATTTTTGTTGGAAACTAGTCTTCTGACTATATGAAATTAGGTAACTTCAAATTAAATTCCTTACCACTCGTTTGGTTGCTGAGAAAATGACGGATTAGAAGAGAAAATGAGAAATTGAAATATTGTATCTTGGTCTTTTTCTTTTTCTTTTCTAGCTTCATAATTGAAATCAGGATTTAGGAATTCAAAGGCATTCACTCATTTGTGCCTAAATCAAATAATGGATTTACTACTGCTTAGTTGATATCAGTTTTGCATCAGTTGGAAACCAGAACTCAACTTTCATTTTTCTAATTATATTTCCCTTCAATTTTTTATTACAATTTATGGAATAAATATTTATTTATATGATTATATCTAATTTTGAAAAATTGAACATGTACACTGCACCGGTGCACACTTATATAGAATATTTATATATAATTGTTAATTTTTTGAAAACAGATATATACAGCTTTGAATTGTCCGCCCTCAAGATGAAAATTTTGTTTTTATTTTTATAAACTGAAAGATGATAAATCAGAAACTAGGGCAATTTCTACGAGTACGAGTACCCGTCCATGACTATAAGCTCCAATGAGTAGCGATAAGAGCCTCTTTAAAAAATTCCATAAGTTGAGCAAATGGAGGTTGATGATATGTTTTTTATACGATATCCTGGCTTGCGTCTTCAATTATGAAAACACCCCGTTAATGAACGTGATGAGCTTTGACGAAATTATGTTTTAGGTGACCTTATCAAACAAATCTCTGCATGTTTCCTTCCATTCAAGATAGAACTCAATCTTGTCGATTTCAAAATAGTTGGTATGAAAAATTCACTTGGATTGAGTATTCTCCTAAGAAAGATAAAGTATATCGTTCGTCATGTTTTCTCGTTGAAACTAATCCACCATCCTGTCCTGCTTTTACTGTCGAGGGGTTCTGATAAACGCTGAAAGTGTGCATTTAAACCCTTAATCTTGAGTATATTAGGATCTTATTCTATCTTATTTCCCCGCTTTAGTCTAATTTTATATTTTTCTCCATTTTAGGCGCTTATCCCCAAAATAAGTCAAATCAGCTGAATTAAAGCATTGGAGGAAGCAATCCAGAGTCTAGTGCAAAGAAAGAGCAAAGTGGTGAAAATTCCCTATTCGATCGATCGAACCATGCCATGATCGATCATATTGTGATCGTTCTAACCCTGCCGTGATGGATCGAACCCTTGTCCTTACCCTCAAGAAAATTTCCTATTCGATCGATCCAACCCTTTTAATCTTATCCTCATAACCACTTTTGTCATTTTCCTCATAAATATCTCAGCCTTTGTCCTTATCCTAATAATTATGCCGCCATGATTCGATCGATCGAAGTAATAATGTGATCGATCGAAATGCCTCAAAATTTGTACAAAATAGATTTTAATCCCAATTGAAGGTGTGTTCGTGGTGCAATCATTTGGAGGTCCTAGTGCATGAGGTCTAACCATTTGGGGTGACCTTTGAGCTACTTATATAAGGAATTGGGCTATTTTTAGTAAGGAGGTTGGTTAGTTAGATATTGGCTAGAGATTAGAAAGAGAGAATATACACATTTTTGGGAGGATTCTTCCAATTGCTAAGGTTTCTACCAAGAACACCAAAAGGAGGAAGATAAATCTAACCATGAAGAGAGCCATTGAGGGTTGGATGACAACAACCATGAGCGGCTAGATCATTCTCTTGGGGCTAGAGATGGCCCTAGGCTTGCTCCCTAAACCTTAATACTTTGTAATTAGAGGGGATTTGTGCTGTAAATATTGTATTGACTTCATGTTTATATATAAATCTTGTTTTTATATGATTTGTATGGTTTAATATTTTCAATTAACCTTTCAATTCTATTCATATGTCTAAGTATGATGGAATGGATGATTATGAGCTTACACTTGATCATTTACATTTGGTACATGTCTATGTGTATTAAAATAATGGATCTAATGTTGGTCAATGCATGGTGCTTAATTGATTACTCTTGTATTTTATTTGATGGACTATGCTTATTCCTTGATAGATTGTGCTATCTCATTAGTTTAATTAGTTTAATTTCCTTGTCATTTAGTGTAATTGTAGCATAGTTGCTTTAATTTCCTAGATATGTAGACAATTCATTCTTGTTGTTTGATGGTTCATGCTTATAAGTGCAAGTAGTATATTCCTCTAGATTTTTATGTGTGGATTAATTGTGGGTTTACTGAATGGTTAATGGCTTAATTTGATAAGTTGTGCTACTCACTAGATTGATTAGACAATTTATGCTTAATTTACTATCCATGCTTAGTATTTCAAGTAATGGCACACACATTTGTTTTACAATATGGAATCCCCCTAATTCAACAAATGCTAAATGTTTAGTGAAGCAAAGCCTAGTAGTGAATTCTATATCTCAAGACCCCTCTCTCATTCTCTACACCTAATTTACTTTAGTTTGCTTTAAATTGTATTGTTTTTAATTAATCGTAGCATAATTCAACCAACAAACCATCCTCTTTGATCATTTGACCTACTAACCCGATTTTAATTCTATAATATATTGCAAATCCCTTGGGATGATTCCTTTTCACTCATACTACATAGTATAGTGTTAAGTGATTTTTATAAATTCTAAATGTGGTGGCCACTTCTCACACTTATACTTTTTACATCATTTTGAGGACACAGTCTCAGACACACCTCGTTTTTGGTGCCATTGCTGGGGATAAGCAACGCCATTTTGGAATTGAATAGGAATTAGTACTCTTTTGATCCTTGTTTATTTTATTTTATTTTGATTCTTACTTTGTTAGTCTTAGAGCAATGAGAGTAAGCAAAGGAGCCTAAAAATAAAGCATAAAAAAAAGAAAAAGAAAAAGAAAAAGCAAAACATAAAAAACATAAAAAAAAAATTGCAAAAGCAAAGCAAAAATGCTTACAAATTCTTGAAGTTGCTTAAGGACCTTTGTGAGCGTTTCTAAACTCCTCTTAATTAGTTAAATCATCGGCCCATGTGGAAGCATTTTATTTCATTGTTGATCATCGGCCCGTGTGGAGGCAACTTACTTTCTTGCATTGTTGAAAACATGGGAGTATGGGGACAATATATGTGGAGGCTTTGTGTTAAGTGATTTGTGTTGTGGAGGAGAAGTATATTTGTTATTTTTTGTGTTTGTTGTTTGTGTTGACTTACATTGTGCATGGTCGTAGGTCTTTAAATCTTCCTCTTATTCTATTGAATCTCAATCTTGAGTTAATTGTGCGCAATCCAAGGAGTAGGGGTAATTCAAGTGAATCCATTGCATCAATGGACGATCATATTGAAGACCTTGGTCATGTAGACCAACAAGGCATATTCCATCATAATGTGCAACAACATGATAACATGCACGTTCCTTTAGGCATGCCTAGACCTTTTGCTCTTCAACCACAAGGCCAAGTTCCAATTAGAATGCCAAGGCCATTCTTTGTGCCACCTCCACCACCTATTGTTCAAGTTAACAATGGAGCTCATGTAGAGCTACCAATTGCAAATCCTCCCCATGCTTTAAACGATCACTATGTGCCTAATGAATATAATGCACCCACATGCATTCGTCTTCCTCAATTTAGAGCACATCATTATGAAATTAAGTCACAAACCATTCAAATGCTTCCAAATTTCTATGGTCTAACCAATGAGGAACCATATAAGTATTTGGATGAGTTCCTTGAAGTTTGTTCCATCGTGCGTTACACGGATATGCCGGAAGAAATTTTGAGGCTTAAACTCTTCCCATTTATCCTAAAAGACAAGGCAAAGTATTGATTAACAATTTGAGACCTTTTTTCATAACTTCTTGGGCAAAAATGCAATAAGAATTTTAAAAAAAGTATTATTCCATTTCCAAAACCAATGCCATGCGAACTTCAATTCGTGAGTTTTCACAATGGGATGGGGAGATGTTACATGAGGCATGAGAATGATTGAATGACTTGCTTTGGAAATGTCCTCATCACCACATTCCTAAGAGGCAAATTGTCCAACATTTTTATGAAAGTTTGTCGGATACCCATAAAGGCATGGTTGATGCCTCAATAGGAGGTTCTTATTTGGATAAGCATGAGGATGATGTGTGGAGATTATATGAAAGCATGAGTGAAAACTTAATGCATCGATTATTGTCCTCTAGAAATGGTAGGAATGCAATTGTAATAGGGAAAAAGAATTCAAGCTTATATTAAGTGGAAAATTCTAGTGATATAGTTGCCGAGGTGAAGTCTTTAAGTCAAAGGTTTGATCAATTTTTGATTAATCAAAATTCGGCACATCAAGCGGCTTGTTCCCCTCATCATTATCATTCTAGCGAGTCTTGCATGACATGTTCAAGTATTCTATATACTACTTCCAATTGTCTTCATGGACATGTGCATAATGAACATCATGAACAAGTCAATGCCATATTTGTGAATCAAGGGAATATTCTTATGGCAATCATTACAATCCCGGGTGGAGAAATCACCCTAACTTCTCTTGGAAAAGCCAAGGGGAAGATTCAAACCCTCCCTAAGGTGGTTTTCAAGGAAAGTATGTTCCACCCCACTTGCAAGGCCAAAATTCTCAAGGCTATTGTTTGCCTTATCAAGCTTACAATGGAAATCAATTTTCAAATTCTCATTTTCCCAATCAACCATCTTATTCTCAAAGTCATCCTAGAAGTCCCGCATTTGAGGAAAAAGTCCTATCAATTACCAAGCTAAAAACCTAAGTCGGGCAAATAGCTAGCACATTGAATGCGAGATAAAAAGGAAAAATGCCTATTAATCCCGCCCCTAAGCAACAATTCGTAGTGGAGACAACTTCCCTTTTGGAAGGTCCTACACTTGAACAAGTTAATGCGGTGACCACTTTGAGAAGTGGAAGGGTGATTGATAACTAAGTTAATCAATTTAATGAAGAGAGTGAACCGGTGTAACCTAGTGTTGACACCCGTCCCATTTCACATCTTATTCCTTCTTCATCGAGTACCAAGGACCCCATTGTTGAGAAATCATAACAAAAAGTTTTTGAAAAATCTTTCAAGCCAAATGCTCCATTTCCGGATGCTTTGAAAGCTTCCACATCTTTTGAAAAGCAACAAGGCAAAGTGAATGAAATAATTGATGTGTTTCGGCAAGTCAAAATAAATCTTCCTCTCTTAGATGCCATTAGACAAATTCCGTCCTATGCCAAATTTTTAAAAGATTTATGCACTCTAAAAAGAAAGAATAAGAGCCAAGCGCCAAAGAAAGTTGTCCTTACCGAGTAAATGAGCTCCATTTTGCAACACAATACTCTTCCTAAGTTCAAAGACCCCGGTTCACCCACTACATCTTGCACTATAGGTGACCATGTCATTAATCGAGCTCTTTTGGACTTAGGGGCGAGCGTGAATCTTCTTCCATACTCCGTGTATGTCTAATTAGGTTTGGGCTATTTAAAGCCAACATCAATAGTTTTGTAACTAGCCGACCGATCTATCAAAAAGCCCTAGGGTATAATTAAGGATGTTTTGATAAAAATTGATAAATTTTTCTTTTCGGTTGATTTCGTAGTTATTGACACAGAACCGATTGCTAATTCAAAAAGTCAAATCCGCGTTATCCTTGGCCGTCCGTTTTTGGCCACTACCAATGCTAACATAAATTGTAGGACGGGGATAATGAAGATTTCTTTTGGCCATATAAAAGTGAAGTTGAACATTTTCAATCCAACCCCTAATTCAATGGACAAGCATGAAGAGGCTTATGTTGTGGAAAATGTTGAAAAGATTGACTTGCTTTTTCTTGTTGAAAAACCAAAAGTTTTACTTTCAAATGAATCTTCAAAAGATGTGGTTTTGAAATGCAATGTGAAGAGGACATGGAAGCTCAAAATTCTTTTTGACCAAAAGCCATCAAGTATATTTGAGCTAAATCCAATAATTTCCTTTGGGAATGATTTGTTGGGTGGTGTTCGAAGTTCAATTCACCTCATTGAGAAGGGGCTAACAAGATTTTTGATCCGGGCTAAAGGAGCCCAACGTCTTGCTAGAGACATTAAACACTAGCATTCGTAGGGTTTTCTTGCCCTATTCCTCTTTCATTTCTTCTTGTTTTTCATTTTTGCATCGTCTAGATAGGGTTCAAGGTCATCCATTTCTGTTTTGAGGCTTTGTATGGGACTCTTAGTACTTTCAGCTCAAAATTAGGCATTTGGTGCCAATTCGATCAATCACAAGTGTACCCTGGATCGATCGGCTGTAATCAATTCTTTGCAGATTTCAGGTTTCTGTGCATCGTTTAAACTTTTTGTTCGATTGTTTTAAGTATACTTCAATCGATCAAGTATCTCTATGATCGATCACATTTCCATACTTAGACAAGTTTTGAAGTTCTACAAATTTCAGGCCTTTGTCCCATTGTTCGAACTTCTCTGCAAATTTTCAGCTCTCTGTCCATCATTCGAATCATTGGATTGATCAAAGGTTCGATCGATCCAATCCTGATCGATCGGAGTCCCATCAGTTTACACAAAAAAAAAAAAAAAAAAAAAAAAAAAAAAAAAAAAAAAAATCAATATTTTCAATGTAGCATTCCGTCTTATTAGAGACGTTAAACTTAGCACCCACATGATACATTGTGTCTTTTATCTCTTATATAGACATGTTCATTTTCATTTTTATTTCTATTTTATTTTTTTGCATTTTGTTTCATTGTACATACTTTCATAAAAAGAAAAATATAAAAACTTTTCACCATTGTGCCTTTATGTGTAGTTATGCACATTTTTATACTTTAACTAGGGCTTGATCTCATATATCATATTTTAAGCTTTAGAATGCATGATTTGATTATTCTTATCCCATTTAATATTTGACGTGAGTTTGCTAGTGTAGTTATTCAAATAAGGGGTTGATTCTAAGTTTGGGGGTGCACTTTTTCCCAATGGATCATTACCGGGCTTCATGTTTTTGCCACCACGGTATACTCTTTCCATCTTTTCCGTTGTTCTCATTGTACATTAAGGACAATGTGTGGTTTAAGTTTGGGAGTAAAGCGACTTTGATGCATTCTACTTAAAGTTGAACTTTAAATGCATGATTGAGATTTGAGATCGATGCTTGCAATGATTTTGATTTTTTTGAGGACTATGCTACTTAGAATTTAAAAATTGCTTAACTTGAGAGTTCAATACTCCTTGTATGCCTTATAGATGCCATCTAGAAACAAATTTTTTGAAAGATTGATATCATGCTTGCATTTGTGTTCCACATCATCTTGATTTTGTGATTGTTTTGAGATTCACTCTAGGATTCTACACTAGCACAGGTGCACACTAGCATTCATTTGTGGGGAACATGCTTTGTTGATTATTGATTTGTTTATATTCCAATTGAGCTAATAGTATTTTGAAAGCTTTCATTCTTGACAAAGGTGGATAACAAATCATTTTCACTAAGTAGCCGAGATTTTAACCTCATTAAGAATTGAATTTCTTGCGCCGAAAGGTGGAGGGCCCGAACTCTAGGTTAAAATATATATATATATATATATATATATATATATATATATATATATATATATATATATATATGTATAGTAAGGACTTCTTACCAAAGGTTAGGAGTGATAAATGATTAGATAGATGTTATTTTGATTTGTATCTTAGTTAATTTGAGTTTGTAAGTCTTTAGGGGTGTCTCTACACCTAATGCCCTAAAGTCGTCCGGTTTGGGAGTCGTTGATCTAACGCTTGCTATATGAATCTTCTATAAAGCTTAAGAGATCACTATATTGCACCATGCTTCTATCTTTGATCCCATTAAAAAAAAAAAAAAAAAAAAAATCGAGTGAAAAAAATAAGTGCACCTAGTTAAATAAAACTTTAATAAAAAGGTTCATTCTTTGTCTTGATGATCGGTACTAGATTTGTGTGCTAGTTTGAGGCCAATTGTGACCATTTCTTTAGTTGGCTAAGCAACATATTTAATGTCAGTTCACTTAAAAAGGATTCTAGAGTTGTTTTGATTTGTATGATCATTTTTTTTATGTATGGAGGACCATATTTGCTTGTTTGTTGTTAAAATTTTGAAGAATTGCTTAGAGGTGGTTGAAAAATTGCATACTTGAGATAATTTTCTCCTAATGCTTGTTTGGAATATTGGTGCCTCTTTAGTGAGAATGAGCTTAATGTTTGTGGGTATCATTTCTAGAAACCCTTACGAGATTTCACTCGTCCACTAGGGGTAACCTAGGGGTTTAAAAAGCTTGTTGCATGTGCTAAACCAACAAGGTATCCTCCACCCTAATGTGTATCATGACAACATTCAAGTCCCATTAGGCATGCCAAGATCATTTATTCCGCCACAACAACAAAGCCAAGTTCCATTGGGAATGCCTAGGCCAATTTTTGCTCCACAACCTCCCATTATGCAAGGCCACCAAGGTGTTCATGTAGCACCACCGGTTGTGAATCCTCCTCTTGCTTTGCGTGATCATTATGTGCCAAATGAATATAATACACCAACATGCATTCAATTGCCCCCATTTAGAGCACATCACTATGAAATGAAACTGCAAACCATTCAAATGCTTCCAAATTATCATGGACTTCCAAGTAAAGAACCTTACAAGCATTTGGATGAGTTTTTTGAAGTGTGTTCCACCGTGAAATACACTGACATGCTAGAAGAAGTTTTAAGACTCAAACTTTTTCCTTTTACCCTTAAAGACAAGGCAAAATATTGGTTCAACAATCTTAGGCCTTTTTCGATAACCTCTTGGGCGGAAATGCAACAAGAATTCTTGAAAAAGTACTATCCGGTTTTAAAGACCAATGCAATGAGAACTTCAATTAGAGAATTTTCTCAAGGGGAAGGGGAATTGTTTCACGAGGCATAGGAGTGCCTCAATGACTTGCTTAGGAAGTGTCCACATCATGACATTCCTTAATTACTAAAATAAGTAAAGTTGGTAACGGCACAGATCTGTTTTACAAAACTTAAAACTTTCCTATATACATTCTGCTACGTACGACTCACATGTGCTTGACCGATCTGTCGGTAAGTTGCAAGACCACGGAGGTTGGCTTAAGATCCCCCAACCCAAGTTGTAAGTAAACTGAATAAGGAATCAAGTTCACACTCTCTCCTAAGTCAAGGAGGGCCCTTTCTATCTTATTGTCACCAATGACACATGAGATTGTGGGGGCACCCAGATCCTTATACTTTGGAAGAGTGCTGTGCTAAATTATCGCACTCACTTGTTCAGTTAAAGTGGTGTTATCTTTTATTTGTTTTCTAGTTCATTCTTGTATACTTGTTAGTTTATTGTTTTACTTCATAGTTCATTGCTAAGGACTAGTAATATTTACGTTTGGGGGTGTGATAAGCATTGAAAAGTGTGCATTAAAACCCTCTATCTTGAGTATATTAGGACCTTATTCTATCTTATTTCTCCGCTTTATTCTAACTTTATGTTTTTTTTCCTTTTCAGGCACTTATCTCCAAAATAAGTCAAATCAGCTGAATTAGAGCATTGGAGGAAGCAATCCAGAGTCTAGTGAAAAGAAGGAACAAAGTGGTGAAAATTCCCTGTTTGATTTATCGAACCATGCCATGATCGATCATACTGTGATCGTTCTAACCCTGCCGTGATGGATCGAACCCTTGTCCTTACCCTCAGAAAAATTTCCTATTCAATCGATTTAATCTTTCTTCGATCGATCAAACCCTTTGATCTTATCCTCATAACCACTTTTGTCCTTTTCCCCATAAATATCTTAGCCTTTGTCCTTATCCTAATAATTGCGCCACCATGATTCGATCGATTGAAGCAACAGTGTGATCGATCGAACTGCCTCAAAATTCGTGTAAAACAGATTTCAAGACCAATTGAAGGTGTGCTCGTGGTGCAATCATTTGGAGGTCCTAGTGCACGAGAACTGACCATTTGGGGTGACATTTGAGTTACCTATATAAGGAATTGGTTATTTTTAGTAAAGAGGTTGGTTAGTTAGATATTGGCTAGAGATTAGAGAGAGAGGATATACACATTTTTGGGAGGATTCTTCTAATTGCTAGGTTTCTACCAAGAACACCATGAGGAGGAAGATGAATTCAACCATGAAGAGAGCCCTTGAGGTTGGATGACAACAACCATGAGTGGTTAGATCATTCTCTTAGGGTTAGAGATGGCCCTAGGCTTGCTTCCTAAACCTTAATACTTTGTAATTAGTGGGGATTTGTGTTGTAAATATTTTATTAACCTCATGTTTATATATAAATCTTATTTTTATATGATTTGTATGGTTTAATATTTCCAATTAATCATTCAATTCTATTAATATGTCTAAGTGTGATTAAATGGATGATTATGAGTTTACACTTGATCCTTTACATTTTGTGCATGTCTATTTGTATTAAAATAATGGATCTAGTATTGGTCAATTCATGGTGTTTAATTGATTACTCTTGTATTTTATTTGATGGGCTATGCTTATTCCTTGATGGATTGTGCTATCTCATTAGTTTAATTAGTTTAATTTCCTTGTCATTTAGTGTAATTGTAGTATAGTTGCTTTAATTTCCTAGATAGGTAGACAATTCATTTTTATTGTTTGATGGTCCATGCTTATAAGTGCAAGTAGTATATTTCTCTAGATTTTTGTGTGTGGATTGATTGTGGGTTTGTTGAATGGTTAATGGCTTAATTTGATAAGTTGTGCTACTCACTAGATTGATTAGATAATTTATACTTAATTTGCCATCCATGCTTAGTATTTCAAGTAATGGCACACATATTTGTTTTACAATATGGAATTCCCCTAATTTAACAAATGCTAAATGTTTAGTGAAGTAAAGCCTAGTGGTGAACTTTATGTCCCAAGACCTCTGTCTCATTCTCTATACCTCATTTACTTTAGTTTGTTTTACATTGTATTGTTTTTAATTAATCGTAGCATAATTCAACCAATAAACCATCCTCTTTAATCATTTGACCTACAAACCCAATTTCAATTCCATAATATCTTGCAAATCCTTTGGGACGATCCCTTTTCATTCATACTACATAATATAGTGTTAAGTGGTTTTTATAAATTCTAAATGTGGTGGTCACTTCTCACACTCACACTTTTTACATCATTTTGAGGACACGGTCCTGGACACACCGTGTTCATAGTTGGAAAAGAGTTAATGATGGATCTAGGTGTGCTTTTTTGCAACATGTGGGAGGTCCTAATTCATCACACTTGGGTGCTGTAAGAGCTTCAAATGCTTTAATGAATCCTTTGCAAGATATTGACAGAGTGTTGAATGTATCATCTAGAGATGTGGTGGAAAAGAATCGATTATGCCTCAAGACAACAATTGAAAGTATTTGGTGGCTTGCATTCTAAACATGTGCATTTAGAGGTTACAATGAATCCGTTAAATCTTTGAATTGTGGCAACTTTATTGAATTCATGAAGCATTCAACAAAGCTAAATGACATAGTTGCTTAAGTTGTCTTAGAGAATGCACAAAAAAATGTAAGGTACCTCTCGCCAATGATTCAAGAAGAAGTTTTACATATTATTGGCAATAGGGTGAGACGTAAGATTCGTGAAGAAGTTAGGGATGGAAAATTTTGTATTTTGGTTAATGAGGCACAAGATTTGTCTAATATAGAGCAAATGGCCATTGTCTTGAGATTTATTGAAAAGAATGACTTCCTTAGAGAACGATTTTTAGAAGTTGTAGGCGTTTAAGACACCACTGCTTTAACTTTTAAAAAAGAAATATTAGATGTCCTTACTCTTTGTTCCTCTTCTGTCCATAAGCAGGAGGTTATGAAATTGTCAATTTAATAACAACACAAAATTAAAGCTCAAGTTAGACACCAATTTATAAGAGGTTAATTTTGTACAAAAGAAATTTTTGCTTCCAACTCTGTGGGATATATTGAAGGGCTTTTTGTTTATATATTCACGTGTAATCAATCAATTCCAGTCCAATTAGAGATCAAGTTTCAAATTCTTATTTAAGCTTATTCCTGATGCTAAACAAGGAGTCAATAGTAGTATTCCAATAAATGGAACGAAGAATGCATCATTCAGTTATGGTAAAAAGATTTTTTTTTGTTGAAGATTTTGGAAATGGAATCCCACCAATTCAATTTCAAATTCACCCTAATTTACCTTCAGGGTCGGTTGTACGGAATTAGAGTCTTAGAATTAAAGAAAATTTTGGTTTAATTTTTGTAATTTTTTTTTTTTTTTTCGTAATTGGTACTCACACACACGTCTCTACTGAGACTTGAATCACTGACATCCCTTTGGGAAGTAGGAGCTTAGTACTGCTAGGCCACTAGCGTGTTGGGTTTTTTAAATTTTATTTATCAAATTTCACCAATTCTAATTCCTAAACTCCAATTACATGCAACCGAACACACCATTAAGATATAAATTCGCAAAGAGCATAATTTATATCTTTCATCTTTAAGACTAAGGGTATTATTAGGGTTAGATCTCACTCTTCACATTCGCAAGTTCTTTGTCAACGCGAACTCCAAACTATGTGAACGGGAAAATGCTATTATATGCACGTGTGTATCGGCGAAAACATATTGCTACGGAATTTTGAGAGGTAAATAACTCATCAGGAACATGCGTAGATGTTAATGTCACGTCACCGTTAGAACAACAAAAAGTTAGGTTCATATTCAAATTTTTTTGCACAAGAGTACTGGCAACTTGGAACCTTCTTCAACTCGTAAAGTGTTGGCCAACTTGATTGTACTACATCCCATTCTCTTCTTATTTTCGCTGTATTCTGCACTTGTCTAATTCTCTTATCTATTTGTTCTTGCGTCAAATTCGCATATCTATTTTTTGGTATTCATTCAATTGTTCGCGCCTATTATTAGATGTCATTGATATTAATGGAACAACATTGTGTGTTTAATTGAAAGTTTGCATTAAATTTTGTATTGCACGAACAATAATATTATTTGTGTGCAATGTCTAACATTTAATTTTTTATTCGACCAACAATAATATTATTTGTATGCTACATCTAACATTAGGGAGACTTAAATTTATAATTCAACAATGTTATCTAAATTGAGATTTTACAAGTCATCATTATCTACCATATAAGAATAACAATTTTATTTCAAAACATAAATATTAAAAACTGCATTCAACAATTTGTTATTAGTAAGCAAAATAAGCTACCATGGAGTGAAAAAATCCAAGTTGGATTATACTTATATTTTTTAGTATATCTTTGTAAATTATTTATTTAATTTATTTGTCTAATGTTTAATGTTTAGATTAGCGAGTCACATTAACTATATATAAATCTTAACTTAACTCTGTAATTTTTGACAATATTTTGTATTTTTTTTTTGTGTTTTCTTCAATTTTTTATTTTTTATTTTTTATTTTTAAGTTCAAAAATATATATCATAACTTAGTCAGTTCAATATTTGTGGGATCCGATCAATTCAAGCCTATTGTTAGATGACATTGATATTAATTGAACAATCTACCTTCAACAATAAAATATTTGTATCATTGTGTGTTTAATTGAAAGCATGCATTAAAATGTTGAGAAGCAGGGATTGTACTTCATTGGTGGATAAGGTTATTGCTATCACCACTAGATGGAATGGTATGCACATTTCTATGTCTCGAAGGGTGGAGTTGAGTAGGGCTGTTATTATTCCTATGGTGCAGTATTGGGTTTCGGTTTATACTCTGCCTGCCTTTGTCATTAATTTGATGGAGAGATGAATGGGAAATTTTATCTGGAGTCATGTTGAAGATAGAAAGAAGTTGCATGGGTTGAGGTGGAAGAAACTGGCTGTTCCTAAAGAGGAATGAGGTCTGGGTTTGAGACGTCTTGTGGACATTGAAAAGGCTTCTAAATGTAGTCTAGCATGGGATTTCTTACTCTTTAAAGACAGAATTTGGGTTGCATGGTATCAACAGGTTTACTTGAAGAAGACTTCCTTTTGGAATGTGATCACAAAAGATTCATATTCTTCTATATGGAAAAACATAGTTGCTGTTAGAGATATTATGAAAGAAAATTGCAGGTTCAGGATTGGCAATGGTCAGAGTATTAAAATGTTTTTGGATCCTTGGTGTGACAGAAAGGTTTTGGGGGAGTTATTTAATCACAGGTTGTTGGGTTAATTAAGCAGAAATAAGAAGATTTATTTGAATGAATTTATTATTAATGGTCTCTGGAATGATGATCTTTTGATGAACACAACTCAGGAGGTAATGCAGGTTTTTCATACTCAAAAGATATATGGGGGTGAGGATTATATCCGATGGAAGAATAATTTCAGTTTTAAGTGAGCTTGGGAGGTATGTAGAGAAAAAATTTAACCAGTTTGCTTGTCTGGGCTGTGTTGGAGTGGGGGGAGACTGAGATGGTCTACTCATGCAGTTTTAGTTCTACAGAAAGCTATTCTTACACATTCTTGGTTGCAAAGGAGAGGGTTTAATCTTGCTTCTACATGTTATTTGTGTTATAGAAATACAGAAACATTAGATCATCTATTCTGTGGTTGTGATTTTACATGGCAAGTTTGGGCATATATTTCTTCTATTTTTGAATGGAATTTACAAAGGCTCAATGATATTCAGAACCTTATGATGGTGTTTATCCAAAAATTCCAAGGGAAGGGCAGTAAAATGGCAAAGATTTTATTTACTGCCGTTTTATATCATATTTGGTTGGAAAGAAATGAAAGACTTCATAATGATAGGTGTAGAGAGCAAAGGGAAATTGTTAAGTGTATTGTTTGGGCTGTTCTTGATGTTATGGGGGTTAGACTTCAAGATATTTTGTAACTATCTCTATGTTTTATTTGTTTGTTGATTCTCATGCTAGGGAGACTTTTGTGTTGTAAGTGAGGGTATGTTCTTACTTTTTCTCTTTGTACAGTATTGTTTATATATATATATATAAAATCCTTCATTTAGGAATATATATATATATATATATATATATATATATATATATATTATTTGTGTGCTATATCTAACATTTAATTTTTTTATTCGACCAACATTAATATTATTTGTATGCCACATCTAACATTAGGGAGACTTAAATTTATATTTTAACTATGTTATCTAAAAATTGAGATTTTACAAGTCACTATCATATATAATATAGAAATAGCAATTTTATATGGAAATATAAATATTAAAAATTGTAGTCAACAATTTGTTATTAGTAAGCAAAATAAGCTAACATGGAGTGAAAAAATCTAAGTTGGATTATGCTTATATTTTTTAGTATGTCTTTATAAATTATTTATTTAATTTATTTGCCTAATATTTAATGTTTAGATTAGAAAGTCAAATTACTTATATATAAATCTTAACTTAACTCTTTAATTTTTTTTTAACAATATATATATATATATATATATATATATATATATATTTTTTTTTTTACAGTTTGAAAATACATATACCTTCAACTTTTGTGGGATCCGTTCAAGAAAATTATTTATAATGGAAACACTTGGACGGATAATGTGAAGGATCATTAAAGGTTAGGATCATTAATTATCCTATTTCTTTGCTCTCGCGTCAAATTCATATATCCATTTTTTGGGTATTAATTCAATTGTTCACGCCCATTTTTATATGTCATTGATATTAACAGAACAATATGCCTTAAAAAATAAAATATTTGTATCATTGTGTGTTTAATTAATTAAAACTATAACTTGAAATCTTTATTCGACCAACCATAATATTATTTACATGTTACATCTAGTATTAGGAGAGTTAAATTCATAATTCAACCACCTTATTTAAATTGAGATTTTACAAAATATCTCATCTAAGAATAACATTTTTGTATTGAAACATAAACATTAAAAACTTAAATCAATAATATGCTCTTAGTAAGTAAAATAAGTTAATTTGGATTAGGCTTATATTTTTAGTATGTCGTTGTAAATTATTTATTTACTCTTTTTTTTCTTCTTTTTTTCTTTTTATTTTTTATTTTTTATTTTTTTTTCTAAAGTATAATGTTTAGATTAGAAGGTCCAGTTTTAACTTAACTCTTACGCCTCGCATCACAACGGTAACAAAATGCAAGTTCAAATGAGACGAGTCGCTAACAGATAGTGAATCAGACGAGTCGCTAACTCTTATCTCTTTGTTCGATTTCTCTCTCTTCTTCTTGGCGAACTTCAAGGACGACAATTAAGGGAATAGCGATCCAAACCCCATAAACAAATAAACCCAGCCCAGTGAAATTACCAAACACGGCTAACAAAACAAACCCTAGTAATTGAACTATTTGCGTACAAATAAAGCCAACAAGAAAGGTACCCAATTGTCAACAAGAAAGCTCCTGAGGATATTTTTGTCTTCTCGCCTAAGAAAACCCCACACACGACCACGCGACCTTCCTCTCTCTCACCTTCACAGTACGCGCCGAGTAACCGACAACGAACCGACTTCTCAGAAATCAACCACGGATCCATCATCTTTTTCAAATTCGGTAAGATTTATTTCAATTTTTAGGTTTTGTTAATGTTCTTCGGTTGGTATTTCAGATGTCTTTTGGGATACTGTTGATTGTGCTTTACATGTTTTGGGGTATTCAACGTCTTGGGCTTTTTTCGAATTTCTTCTCAAATTGCAACGAACTCATTATTTTTGTAACTTTTCTTGGCCAATATTTTTGTTCGATCGTGCTTGTGTTTTTATTTGATAAAGGTGTCTTTGTTGACGAAAATTCTATTGTTTTTGTTCCTGCTTGTGTTTTTAGTTTATGTGGTTTGGTCGCTATGTTGTTTTTCTGTAATGCTTTTTTTTTTTAATTCAAGATTTTAGTTAATTTTTGTATGTTTATCTGCTGTATATCTATTCTCCCTTTATATCTATATCGACTCCCTTCAAATTATTTCTTGGTTTGAGTTATTTGTGGTACTATTATTTGATTATTTGTTTTTTGGGTTTTTTTGTTTTTAATTTTTTGTCACATTGTCTGTATATTTATTATGTCTGTATATAATTAATTACGTAAACATGAAGTCATTATACCTTTCACTTTCATATTGTGGTAGCCCAGCATAAATTAATTTTGACATTATTACAAACGCATAATTACCTCTTTAAAACTTTAGGTGTGATTCATGTAAGTTTAAATGATTGATCAGTATTAGTTTAAATGGTATTGCAGTTTGATTAATTGTTTTGAATGATGAAAATAAAATAGGGGGAAGTGCGAATTTAGAGACTTTTGGGGAGGGGTTCTCGAATCAATAGGATTCAAACTTATTACATGGGACATGTTCTAGGAAAAAGTAAAAACACAAATGGGAATGTAACGAAGAACAAGGGTCTAGAGATTAACTTAATACAGTCTTTTTCGACGTCTCAGGGTCGTGAATCTTGTCTTGCTATTCCGCTCTAACGCCAACTCTCAATATGGATACGCTACTCTTCTTTATTGGTGCAATTGTTGGTTATATAAAAGTATTCTGACTACCACAATTTTCTTGTGAATGACCATGTATCCTTCAAATTCTCTGTCCTTGTATAGAATTCTCAAAGTGCACATGATTGGTTTTTAAAGTAACATTCGAGTAATGTAACATGGCTTTAATCTCTATACACTACTCACTGTGCACAAAATTTCATGGTTATCTTGTATTGAACAACCATATTGTGGTGTTGTAGCTGCATTTGTCACTGCAAAAATTGACATGTTTAGCAGTCAGTGTAACTTTGGAATTTGGGCATAATATGAGCTCCTTCTAGTAGATATGTCATATGATGCTGTAGCCTCGCCTGTTAAGTAATTATTCAGCCTTTGATCTTGGTTTTCAGAATGAATAAACTTGTATAAACAAGAAGATGGACATAAAAGCATACCATTCGGTGAAGTTCAGTGGCCAGATACCAAACAGATATATCAAGGAAAACATAGTTCGGCGGGAAATATGTGATGCCTGGCAAGTACCTTGCTTTCCAGCTTCCTCATATTCACCCATAAGGAGGACCATCAATGCTTGTGAACCAAATAATGGTCTTAAAAGGTCTTTGTCTGATGGAGATCTTAGTGACACCAACTCTGTCATTACAGAAGATTTTCTGCCTCCTTCAAAATATCTGAAGACGGAAGATTCCTTTGAAAGTGGAGTTTATCATGCAGTTGATCCTGCAAAGAAGTCAGAGGAACCAAATATACCCATTGTGCCCTTTGCTGATTTTTTCACCGCAGAGCAAATAAAGGAGCATATCTCCAGTCTTAGGCAGTGGAATAATCAGGTTTGTAGATCAATTTTGAATTGCTGTTATTGGGTTATTTACTTTCACTTTATGACTTCTGATTATATACTCATCAAAATGGGTTGTTGACATAAAAAGATTATAGATGTTATATACTCTTTAGTTTAAGTTGTTAGGGAGAGTGTAACTTAAGTATTTGTATACTTTGAAATTTATTTAGCTTGAGATGAAGTTATAGCACTTTCATAAGTTTGCTTCATTCTGCATTGGAAACAAAATAGATTATTTTGGTTCATTGGCCAATCAGCCATCTTAGTTTTATTGGGGGACTTCGTGTTCTTCAACGTGAAGTTCCTATATCAGGGTTTTTTTTTTTCATCATGCAAATGAAATTAGAAAGTGTGGATATTTGACTGAAAACTTATTTAAATTGCTCCTGTTAACTGAAGTGAAATTTTCTTAAAACTTTGACTTATTTGATCGATTTCTTGCAAAATAGGCTTACGTATTGGAGTGTATACTGCAGAGATTTTTTATACAACCAACAATTTTGTGCCATTAATGCTCTCTCTCTCTCTTATATATATAGAGAGAGATATATCTTTTGTTCTAACGATGCATGTAATATTGACTTGCCTAAACATGATCTGATGTAAATGACTATTATTGCGATGCATTCCATTTGAAACAGAGTATCATGAAGGAAGCATCAGAAAATACAATCGCACATTCTGTTGGTGAAGGCTCGTGCCAGTTGTGTGCCATGGGAAAACTTGTGTTCGCTCCGGCACCCAAGTATTGCTCAACTTGCGGAACTCGTATAAAACCCAGTTTGTTTTATTATCACGGGCTGGATGAAAAGGGTGCACATCATTGCATTTGTCCCTCATGCTTTAGGGCGTCTCGTGGTGCTACCATCTCATTCCAAGGGGTTTCCATTTCCAAAGCAAATCTGTACAAGGCTTGTAATAATGAGAAAAATGAAGAATCGGTAAGCTCGTCATTTTGTCCTCAGATAAATCTATTCTATAAATTGTAAAAATTTCAGTTTTCTGACTCTTATCCTACTGCAGTGGGTTCAATGTAATAAATGTGAACAATGGCAACACCAGATATGTGGTCTCTACAATAAGAAACAAGATTCGGAAGGAAAAGCAGAGTACATTTGTCTAAAATGCTGTTTAGAAGAAATAGAAATTG
Organism: Cornus florida; assembly: GCF_030987335.1. NCBI lineage: Eukaryota > Viridiplantae > Streptophyta > Magnoliopsida > Cornales > Cornaceae > Cornus > Cornus florida. The sequence goes on from NW_026775581.1 coordinate 24,588,699, forward strand.
GACAGCAGAAGCCTTTATCAAAGACTGCAGCATTTGGAGCAAAAAATCTGCGAAAGACTAGGCTTGGTGATCACATTGAACAAAGGCTCTTTAGGCGTCTCAAGCAAGAGAGAGAAGAGAGGGCAAAGGCTTTAGGAAAGAACTTTGATGAGGTAAGAAGCAAACACTGTTTAATGAGTTGAAATTTTAAATGGCTTTAATCATCAAAACATATTTAATTAAAATTATATATTTAGACAAAAGAAAATTAATAATAATCCAGTTGGTGATGAATATATATTACTCAAATACTGCTGATTGATGCATAAAACTCTAGACTGAAGGATATAAAACATAAATTGTTGAAGTAGGGTCAGATTACACCTGGTCTAAAACAATTTCGTTTTACATCATATTTGTCCAAGCGCACCATTGGATCGCATACTCTTCCCATGCTTGCCATGCATAACCATTTGGCTGGTTGGAGTCTCAGAGTTTTTACATTTAGAAAAATTTCAAATAGTGTTTATTTATTTTAGTTAAGAATGAGATGGCTAAAGAAATGAGATCACATGTTATTCATGATGGAGGCACCCAATTTAATGATAGGCCTGGACAAATTACGAATCCTGCATAAAGTTGAGTGGAGTAAAAATTGTTATATTCTTCTACAGGTGGAACTTGATCATGCCTTCTGTAACTAATATTACATGGGATTCAACACATTTGACAATCACCATATAATATGCATTTTTATGTCAAGCAATACACTTATATTTAAAGGTACTTATTTCTGTAATTGCATGCTACTTATCCACTTTCTTGGGTTCTTTGTATTCAACATTTTTGGTCTTTTATTGTATATGAGTAGCTCATACCATGTATGCTGCTTCTTTTCTCTTCCTTTTTGGTCTTAATAAGAGAATATTGAAATCTACTTCAGCTGCTTGATATTTCATGTATAATTTTTGACCTGTTATTAGGTACCTGAAGCAGCTGATCTCGTTGTCAGAGTGGTGTTATCTGTCAAAAAACAATTGAAAGTGAAACAGCAATTTTTAGATATCTTCCAAGACGAGAAGTATCCTGCAGAATTCCCATACAGATCAAAGGTGAGACAAATTAAAGTGATCCATAAATTTTTTTCGCTTTACATAATCTTTATTAGGGCAACTTACTGAAGATCATTTGAGATTCTGAAAGTACCAAGAAGCTCTCTTTAGGTTGATTAATACCATTGATTTGTCTTAAATACCTGAAATAATAATAAACTCCTTTGAGGTTTTGGATTGACTTCTTGTATTCACCGCTGACCACTCCCTGTTATTAATGTTCAGTTGATTATTTTCTTGTTCTTTTCACTCTTTCAATGGACTTCACTATTATAAGGGCCAATACAATCAGTTTTTCATCATTTGAAAATTAAAAGGATGGAAGTGAGTGTGTGTTGATGTATAGCGACATGGGAGGTCATGTTATTTCAAATGCTCTAAGAAAAGTCTGTTATTTTCCTGATATATTCTTTTTTTGTGGCTTTACCCATGTTTTGGCACAGCTGTTAACTATTTTTGTGGTTTTCCCAATCAGGTGATTCTTTTGTTTCAGAAAATTCAAGGTGTAGATGTATGCCTTTTCGTAATGTATGTTCAAGAGTTTGGTTCAGAATGCTGTCCACCAAATCAACGTTGTGTTTATATATCGTATCTTGATTCTGTCAAGTACTTCATACCAGAGATATATACTGTTAGTGGAGATGCTCTTCGTACCTTCGTTTACTGTGAAATTTTGGTAAATACCTTTTTTTTTTCATATATTGGATTAAAGAGCTTCTAAAGTTTCTATTTTTTGATAGGATTATTTAAAATTTCTAATTTACACATGTAAATAACAAGATTTGCTTCTTCTTTTTTTTTCTGTATCATTATCAGATGGGATACCTAGAGTATTGCAAGAAACGAGGATTTTCAACCTGCTATATATGGGCCTGCCCACCTTTAAAAGGAGAAGATTATATTTTATATTGCCATCCAGAGACACAGAGAACACCAAAACCTGATAAGCTGCGGCGGTGGTAATTCCATTCTCTCTCTCTCTCTTTCTCTGTGCGTGTGTGTTTGTCTGTCTGTACTGTCTGTGTTTGTGACTCACATTGACATATATATGATTGCATGAGTGCAATTAAGATATATGAAAACTGGTAGCCTTTTGGGTGAGGTGGCTGTTTCCATATGTGGTCATCACACACCAAAGCATTGCCTGAATCGTGAATAGTCCATTACTTATGTTGATCTAGGTAGTTTGTGCTCAGATTCCATGTCTGCAGCTTTTGCCCGTGTGCATGTCTTGACTGGAAGATGTTCCACTTGCAGGTACAAGTCAATGCTAAAAAAAGCAGCCAATGAGAACATTGTGGTGGATACCAGTAATTTATATGATGAATTCTTTATTTCTACTGGACAAAGCCGAACCAAGATAACTGCAGCTCGTTTACCATATTTTGATGGTCACTATTGGTCAACTGCTGCTGAAAATGTGATTAGAAGAAATATTGAGGAAGAAAGTGGAGGAGATTTACAAAGGAAGGTGAAAAAACTAACGACAAAGAGAAATTTAAAAGCCATGGGGCATACCTCCAATCCTTCTGGTGATGCAGTGAAAGATATTCTACTGATGCATAAAGTAAATTTCTGCTTGACATTTTCCTTCTTTATTCATATAATGTTTACAGATGTCACTGATTTTTGTTATTTAGGGCTCTGGTTGATTCTTACTTGTGCTATAGGATGACATACTGTGCTAGGCTTTTAGAATATATCTTTAGAACTTCTTTGGCTAGATAATGGCAACCAAATTTTAACACCAGTGATTACTTAATTTGGCCATTCAAGTGCCCCAAAGGTGTCAAATCCAGGCTCATAAAGTGGCTATGCAGTGGCCAAAAAGTTTGGAACAACTCTGGGTTGGATTAAATAAAGCTTACCAAGGTCTTAGGCATGGCCCGAATGGGTTCCCCCTAATGTAATCTAGAAACCACCTTAGTGGCTTAAAAAATAACCCATGCCCTCGAGAAAAAAATATGAAACTGAAATAAGTTAGTTTGCCGTGTCACAGGTAAAGTTTCTCCAAAAAAAAAAAAAGAAGACTTTTCTCCCTATTATACATTGTGAGCAAATAGAAGGAAAATTTTCCATTAAATACAAGAGGCTTTCTCTCTGCATGGGAGACTGGATCTTCAACAATGTCGAATTAAAGCAAAGACCAATTAAATAGCCAGGATTAGCTGAAACTGCTTATCAAATAAGATTATTTATTTATTTCTATATTTGATGGTTGGACTGCTTGCTGATAGATGATGTATTGTGAGATTCTAAATAGGGATTAGAGTTCCTATAAGCAGAAACTTCCCTCATAATAGACCACATAACTAATGAATTCTTTGCTTTCACAAAAAATTAGAATGTTACCTGTATAAATTAGCATAGGTTTATTTATTTATCTTTTCATGTGTTTGATTTTTCTCCCTCTACAACATGTAAAGGATAACATGCCTCCTTCAAATGACATAGCAAGCTCCACAAGAGCTTAATTAAAATATTGTTTTATGTCCTTTGTTCAAAGGTTACCACCAGGCTAACAGGTCAGGTGGTATCTAAATTGGACTCCAACCTACGTGTCAAAGGTTCAAGTTTCTGTGTTGTCTTGAAAGAAAGAAGGTAACTGAAGACATGATGTCATGCCCATTCTTGTAGTCACTTGGTTATGACTTCTTCCTTGGACCTAATACAGGCAAGGGATCCGGTGGATGCCTAATGGACCCGTTGATTTACTACAGTTAAAAAAAACTTTACCTAATACTGATGGTCCATCTAGCATCTTCAGTTTCATGTATTTGGTATAGCTTAATTTGAAAATTTTGTTCAAGTAAATTTGGACTATGCTAGCATTTGTCAAAAAATTCTAAATCATCAAAGAATGATGGTAAACTGAAAACTCTCCCTTGTCTTGCGTGGTACCCTATGATATGTGAAACTTCAAAATTTGTACTAGTACTTGTGGGCCACAACTTGATAAGATATGGGATATGTATTTGATGCATCTAGAAACACATCATTTTGCATTATATCAAAAGCTATTGCTTTTCTTTTTATTTGATGAGATTTTAACCGTTTGTTATTGCTGTTGTTCTTTTTCCCTTGATAGCTGGGGCAAACCATCTTACCCTTGAAGGAAGACTTTATAATGGTCTACTTGCAATACACTTGCACATGCTGCCGTGAAGTGATACTAACTGGAAGCAGATGGATTTGCAATCAATGCAAAAAACTTCAGCTATGTGAAAGGTAATTACCGTGGTAAAGTCATGTTTTATTCTTCTTCTTTTTTTCCCCTTTTGTTTTTCATCCTTACTAGGGATATACATATTTCACTTGCTATGGTGTATGCCCTTATAATCTGGTTATTGTTAAATACTTAAATGCCTGTTATCAGTTTGTTTTCCCTCCCGCCATCTCTTGTATTTTTTATTTTTATTTTTCCCCAGTAAGTTCATCCTTTCTTTTTTCTTCTCAACTCTTGCATTTATAGTTGAGCCAAATTTCAATGGCTTTGACCCGTTTTTTAATATGACGTGCTTCAGGTAGGTATAGGAAGGGTTGAATATGTAGGTATAGGAAAGGTTGATTATGAAACGTGACTTAGGTCAGCTAAATGAATCCTACTTTTCCATTCCCGCTCTAATGCCATTACCTCAATCGAACTATTTATTGACTTCATGAAGTGTATTACAGTAGTCATCTTATAATACTTTATTTTTTATTCATCTCACATTCTCACCCTTTCATATATGCTTCAGATGCCATGATTTTGAGAAAAATGTCAATGACAATGTGTTACAGTAGTCATCTTATAATATTTTTTTCTTTATTCATCCTTTCATATATGCTGCAGATGCTATGCTGTCAAGCAAAATGTCAATGAGGATGGAACGCACACTTCCCAGAGCGGGAGAAGACACTTGCTCTCTCAGGTGAATCCCGAATGCCAAAATTTCCAATCACCACCAATTGTCTTTATAAGAAGCAGGAATAATTTCTTTAGCACATGCTTTAATTTATAATAACTTTCAGTACCTGTTCCTGTTTAAATTTTCTTCCTTATGTATATTGTTTCTTATACTTTTCAGGTGGCGGTGGATGATGTGTCTGCTGATACTGAGGACAATGACTTGTCTTTCGATAATGATTTCTTTGAGATTAGGCATACATTCTTAAACTTCTGTCAGGAGAACAATTATCAGTTTGATACACTTCGTCATGCCAAGTATTCTTCACTGATGATCCTGTATCATCTCCGAAATCTGATTGCACCAAGTTCTGGGAACTGCAGCATTTGCCATAAGGATATTATGGTAAACCAGGGCTGGCATTGTGAGACATGTCCAGAGTTTGATATTTGTGCTGCATGCTATCAAAAAAAAAATGGTGATTGTCGTGTTCATCATAAGTTAACTAGGCGTTCTGCTGCTGCTAATTATGAGTCAAACAGTAACCAGGCTCAGCCTCAGCAAGTAAAGGTATGGAGAAAATCTCTTATAAGCTTAATTATAATATTTAGATCCCACATGTCCAATATCTGATTCTTTTCACATTCAAACCGAGAGACATGGGTCATTATTTCTAAATTAAATATTAAAGCAATAAAGTGTTTAAGAGGCAAATTGGGTGTTCAACTTTTAGATGCAATTTTATTTGCCAGCGATATTTAACCAATTATAGAGGAATATCTATTCCTTGATCTCAACACTCAACCAATACGGCAAGGACGTAGTCGTCCTTTTGGTTGACCAAGAAATGGAACTAGCTTGGAAACATTTTCAAAACACAATAATTGTTGCAAAATTAAATTCGAAATGCTTGGAATATAAAGTAAAATTATATGGGTTATATAAGTGAAATAATTTAAATAAGGCCTGCTCGTCCATCTAAATGAGAGGAAAGTAGGAAACAAGGGTGGAATTGATTAGTAAATGCAAAAATATAAATAAATCATCAAATAATATAAACAGTACTTTACTGGTGAAAAATGAGCATAAATGATTTTAAAACTAATTTTGGCATGTAATAGTGAATCATTATAATCACATATGACACTACCTTTTTGTTGGCTGTTGAGATAGTGTTGGCATGGGGGAATTTTTTTAACTGTTTCATTATTTCCATCATTCTTTTGTATGTTTCCAATTAGGCAAATTTTAATAAGAAACATGTCAATTTTGGATTTCCACTCGGGTTTCTCTTCATACGTTAGGCTGTTTCTGTAGAAACAAAGTAAAATTTGATCCTTTCTTAGTTTAATGTAATATGTTGTTTATTGATGTTTGCAATTGGCTTGTTAAGAATTTTTATAAGCATTTCTTGGCCAATATTTGCTCACACCCTGCCTGATGAGTATCATTGTGCGTATTTTGAACTTTAATGTAATTTGGTGGTGCAGTTGAGTAAATTAGTGGATGCTCTACCACATGCCATTCAATGCCGTGCAACCCAAAGCAATCCATGTTCCTACCCGATGTGCCTTCAAATCAAAAGATTCTTTATTCATGCACTTCAATGCAGTCTTTCTTTGGATGGTGGGCATTGTAAACTATGCGATTCAACCAGCATGATACTGAAGTCCCACTCAAAAATTTGTAATGATTCAGATTGCATAATATGCAGGTGCGTTACACTGACAGCTCCTTATTTCTTGATTTCAATTTTTAATTTCTAATGGAATTAGTATTAATAATGCCTGCCGAAATCCTAACATGCATTGTGTATTTTGAACATGCAGGGCTGCGAAGAGTAGGTTAGAAAAGGCTTAATTTCAGTCTAGAACTCGGTGAAGGGCTGCTGCTACGGGTTAGGAAGCACCAGAGGTTGCTGGAAACAGTTGATTGTCCGAGTGTATAGTAATAGATGGATCATCAACGACAGCACCCGAGGTTGCTGGAAACAGTTGATTGTCCGAGTGTAAAGTTATAGATGGATCATCAACAACAGCAGCCACTTATACTGATCAATACCATTCAAAGTAGTAGTATTTGAATATACTGACTTGTTACTTTTGATGGTTGTATAGATTACTTCACTGCACTGTGCAGTGAGTTCATTCAAACTGAGTCATTTGTAACTCCAGAATAGTTATCATGTGAATAAAAGGATGCTATTCATGAATAAAAATATCCGCTGATCGATTTTTACCTTCAAGGCATGAAATCTGTGTGTATGTGTGTGTGTGTGTGTTTTTCTTCTGCTCCCTCTACTGATAATTTGATTGTGCCTTAACCAATTAAGCTTTTAGAGAAATTCAATCCCTTGGTTGGGATTGGCGACGCCCATAAGACCTAATGGTTCTGAACTGGTAGCTTTGGTATTGTGGCCTAATGGAACATTTGGTTTGTATACTGCCAGCTTATAGTTTGTTTTTTAACAAGCCTATTATTGGCTGCAGATGTAATATTTTTCAAACAGTTGAGTCTGATTTGATTTTGGGTCTGGAATTGTTTTCAATGCAGGTGAAAGGCACTTGTAATCAATGTATTAATTTCTGAGTGAGTTTGGTTGAATAAAGCTTTTCTTGTCGCACACAGTGAAATGATTGAGTTCAGTGTAAATAGGGAAATTTTATTCTTTTTGACTCTTTTCTAGTTTATTGTATTTTTTCTACATTTATTTATTTATTTATTTATTATTTTAGTTCCATAATTTTTGTTAGTTAAGATTTTATTTGAGTGTTAAAATCTCATGTAAATACGTATTGCTTGTTCTTGATTGAATATTGATTTGATGTTCTAAGCATGATTTATTTCGGTTAGGGTTTTTATGTCTTGGACAGTCTCTAGTGCATAGCTTGGTTATAATATGTTTTTATTTTTCTTCTTTGTTTTTACTTTTGACTTCATCAATTTTAATTTGTTTTTTAAAATTAAAATTGAGATAGAAGTCAGTTCTATCCTTTTTTCATTTCCTTTCATACTTTTAACTTGGTATTCACAATGCAATTCGGAAATAGAATTGTAACTAGTTTTCCTTAGCTTCCACAATTTTAGTTCTCCATGAATCTGAGTCATTTTAGAAAGAAAATTCAGTGCACTGAAAAAATAAAATTCTGCTGCCACAATTAATCAGATTTTAGCATACAGATGATCCTCTTGCAGTTGGCTTTTCAAATTTGCATAGTTATCCAAAAGAGTATTTACCAAAAAAAAAGCACTCATTATTGAATGAGATCCGCTTTCTGTTAAATTTTTGAGTCTAGAAAATGTTTCTTGGTCTCAAACTAATTTTTTTTCTTCAGTAAATTCGTTTTCAATAAACTGGTTTTGTAGAAGAAAATTTGGGCAGAATCATTACTCAAATTTTGAACTTTAGAAAGACATAAACAAGCTAGTTAATGGAGTTTTAGTTTTTAAGTGCAATGAGCTACCAAGCTACATGTATCCTAAATCCTAAATAACTAAAATTAACAGCCTAGTTGCTATTAGGCAGAGGGGCTATTGACGATCCAAATTGGGATTCTCACGCTCCGCAACCCTTTTATATTATGAATTGACCTAATTGCCTTTTTCACTAACCCAACACCCACATTCTTTTATTCAACTTTCATATTTGAATTGTGGCTGCAAGTTGTGGTCTTTCTAGTCCTTTCATTTCCTTTGTAGGACTCATTAATAAACGACAGCTATTTGCATGCCTAAATTGACAATTTTTACATCACAATATGATTTGAACGGTGAATTTCTTTTCTTGATGCGCATTTTTGTACAATTTAAATTAAATTCAGAATTCAAATTTTTTTGGGGCATAAAACTAGAATTCTGAATTTACCTTCTTTCTTTTTTTTTTTTTTTTTTTTTTTTTTTTTGATAAGTAAAGACCGTAAAAACAGCGTTCAAAAGGGTGAACGCAACCCCCAAAAGCTACAAGGCCAAATATGACATCTAAACCCTCAAAGACTCCAAAAAATCTATAAGCTCCTCCAAGAATTTACAATTTCTCCCAAAAACAAAACAGGGTATTAATAATAGAAAACTTCAACGTCCCAATAGGATTCTCCTTTTTCAATTGTTGTTGTTTTTTTTTTTTTTTTTTTTTTTTTTTTTTTTTTTTTTGTAATGTTTGGCTGAAGCTTGTTGACTACAAATTCTTTCAATAAATTAAAGGCATCAACACTACTATGGTTTTTCAAAGAACAATATTTCTTATGTGGATTTTTTTTTATAAAAGAAAATAATAAAAAAAAGAAACTCATGAAAATCTAAACCACAATATAGTAAAGCTTTTATCCTCTCCTCGGAAGGAACACTTTTTCAAGTTTGTACCTCTTCTGTTTGTCCCTCAAATAATTTTTTTATCCCAACAAAGTTGCGTGCAAATAATTGGGAAAGGATTGTGCAGGTTGAGAGATCCTTCCCTTCTGTCTCATAATTAGTGTTTTCTTTGGGGACTCCAAATTCTTAAAGAGACATGGAAATAGTGTCTCCATTTTTTAAATTCTAGAACTAGCTCCCCATTAACTCACATTATTAAATTAGGAAAATTTTCAATTTTTTTAAAAATAATAATTAAGAAACACAACTTTTTTACATAGACGTTCCCAAAATTGGAAAATGGGCACTTTTTGAGGATGGATGGATGGATAAAGTATGACTTAATGAGAAAGCAACCTAACAGTCTCAGCCAAACTAAATATTGCATCATTGTAAAACAAAAATCCAATTGATATTCTTAAAATTCTTTTGATTGTTTAATATTCTCAATTAGTCTAGTAAATGTTAGAGATCAAAAGCATTAACATTGAATTCTAATATATGGTGCTATGTCATTGGAAACACCACTCACATCAAAACTTGTCTAGCCACAATTCTTTTTGGTGGGTAGACCTGTACACGAATTTATTCGGATGGGATTAGGATTGAACTAATCCGAATCGAATTAGGATGTTTCTTTCTTCGATCTGACATGAATGAATTCATATCCAATTTGTTATTAATCAGATATCGGATTCATTAACGATGTATATTTTTAAAAAAATAAAAAATGCTAAAATAGAAAAAAACAATGAGTAGAAAAATAGAGAGAAAATGAATATATATGAAAGAAAAAGGAGAAAAAAATTAGATTTGTTATTCTTTACTAAAGAAAAGCACTTAGAGAGTTGTAAAGATATACATGTGTCCTATAAACAGATTCAATAGTTCATCTTTTCTGCTTGCAAATATTCCGCTGTGAGTAACATCTACTGTGACATCCCATATCGTCCCGAGGGGGTAGAGGAGTTGTCTTCGATATAATCATAAAGTCCTGGTTTTAACCATTTCTCTATGAAAGTACCTACAAACACACAGTAAACATAAATCAGTCTAATAATAGATAAAAGTATCACTTTAGGCTGTAACATATATCTATTTAGGGACTCGAATATGCAAATATTCAGTGCTCATCAATGTTAAACTTAGCACCCACGACACATTGTGTCCTTTATCTTTTCTATATTGCATGTTTTCTTGCATTTTGTTTCTTTACATGCTTTCATAAAAAGAAAAAAATAAAAAATACTCTCTATTGTGCCCTTTTATGTAGTCATGCATACTTCCATGCTTTATCTTAGGCTTAATCTCATGTTTCTCTCTCACTTTATGCCTTATTGCCTTAGAATGCATGATTTGCTTATTCTTTATTCCATTTGACATTTGATGTGGGTTTGTTAGTGTGATTATTCAAGTAGGTTATTGATTCCAAGTTTGGGGGAGACGTCTTTCAAAATGGATCATTGCTGGACTTCATAGACTTTTGCCAACATGGTATACTCTTTCCATCTCTTCCATTGTTCTCATCAAACATTGAGGACAATATACGGTTTAAGTTTGGGGGTAAGATGACTTTGTTGCATTTTACTTAAGTTTGAGACTTAATTGCATGATTGAGATTTGAGATTGATGTTTGCAATGATTTTGATCTTTTGAGGCCATGATACTTAGAATTTAAAAATTGCTTGACTTATGAGTTCAATACTACTTGTATGCCTTTGGGATGTCATTTTGGGGCAAATTTTTCAAAAGATTGATATCATGTTTGCTTTTGTGGTCCATATCATCTTGTTTATGAGATTATTTTGAGATTCACTCTAGAGTTCTATACTTGCACATGCGTACACTAGTATTCATTTGTGAGGTACATGATTAGTTGATCATTGCTTTGGTTATATCCCAATTGAGCTTGTAGGCTTTGAAAGCTCTCATTCTTGACAAAATGACCTTGCATGCTTGACAACAAACCTTTTACCAAGTAGCCGAGATTCTAGCCTCATTAAGCATTGAATTCTTGCACCGAAAAGTATAAAGTGAACGCTTCTCACCAAAGGTGGAAGTAGGAAAATGATTAAAATGAGAGTTGTTTTGATTTGTAGCCTAATTGATTCGAGCTTGTAAGTCCTTAGGGGTGTCTTTACACCTAATAACCTAAAGCCGTCCGGTTTGGGAGTCATTAACCTAACGCTCATTAAATTGATCTTCTAGAAAGCTTAAGAGATCACTACATTGCACCATACTCTTGTCTTTGATCCTAAAAAAAAAAAAAAAAAAAAAAAAAAAAAAAGTGAAAAAAGAAAGAAAAAGAGAGGAAATAAATTGAAATAAAGAGGTTTATTCTTTGTCTTGATGATTTATACTAGATTTGTGTGCTAGCTTGAGACTGGTTGTGCCAATTTCATTGATTTGCTAAGATAGCAACATATTTGATGCCGGTTCACTCAAAAGGATGCTAGAGTTGTTTTGATTTACATGATCATCTTACTTGATATGTGGAGGACCATTGTGATACCCCCGGATTTCCGGATGCGGGTTGGCCAAGCCCACACCCGAATACCCGAGGATATCAAAACAAATGACAATAATCGAACACAGAATATAATTATGATAAATAGGAATAAATAAAATTGCTGAAAGAAAACTAAAACGATAATCCAATGATGAAAACCTCAGAATAAATTTTATATATAAGAACTATTCTGGTATATCCAAACCTCCAATACAAATATAATTCAGGAATCCATACTATGTGGACCCTTAGAAAAACCCAACTGATCAAGTGACTACATTAGAACACTAAAACATAAAGAAAACTTCTAAGTAACTAATCTGGAAGAATGAAGAAGATGATCCCTGCTTAGCACGAACAATCCATAATCCTGTCGAATACCTGAAAAATGATGGTGGGTCAGGCCCACAAACAAGTTCTACTCTAACTATAATCCAAGTAGAGACCCAATATGCAGATACATCCTAGATAACTCAATAATAACTATGTAGTCCATAAAATATATATATATATATATATATATATATATATCCACACTAAGGACATTCACTGGACTAAAGAGGGTCTCAACCTGAATAGAGGGCAACATGCAAATCGCACCTGAAGTGGGCAGGTGTACCTAAGCCTAACAGGGTACACCACTATTTATCATAGCCAGCTACGTATCCCACTGCATATGCGCTCCCTAACCGTCGATTCTGAGACTTAAGCTCATATCGCGGTACCATAGATATCTATTTAAAGTCCATACAAACCAGAGTATGTCATTCAATTTTTCAATGATCTGACATAAAATATAAGTAACAGATAATTCAGTTAGTTATTCAACTTATTCAGTTGATCTAACTTGAATCCATATAGGATTTAACTATTTTAGTTAATCCATTCCGTATGTATGAATAGTTAAGAATTAACGTTTCGATCTAATCCATCCCTAATATGCCACCGTCCCATACCGGTGCATATAATCCACATGATCCATAAATGATGCAACACTTGAAACAGTACATCAAATAAATCCACAATACATGATAAAAATCATATATATATCTTTGCATATAATTAAGCAAAATAACAACTCTAAGTAACATGCATTTAATTTTTATAATAATAAATTAACATGCATCTCAAATAGATTGTTTTAACCTCCAGGACGTAATTGAACTATTTAAATCCAATTAATTGATTAAATTAGTTTAATTCCAATATTCATCCATCTAAATTGCTAAATAATATTAAGCAATAAAATCCTTAGTTAACAATATGCAAATTGATTTAAAACTTCATATTTTTCAAGTCCATAACATATAGTCATAGATTATGCATTCCGATTATTAATCCAATTTATTTAAATCATATAAATCATCCAAACTAAATTAAAAATTATTGGAATCATCCGAACAGTCAAACAGAACCTTTAAAAACCAAAATCTACAAGTTCCCAGCGATGGCGCATGCTCTCGTTTTGAGAGAGCAAGCTCTGTCCTCAATGGAGCAAGCTCTCAAACTAATGGAGCATGCTCTCAACTAAAAGAGCAAGCTCCCAAACTAGTAGAACATGCTTTTAACTAAAAGAGCAAGCTCCCAAACTAATAGAGCATGTTCTCAACTAAAAGAGCAAGCTCCCAAACGAATAGAGCATGCTCTCAATTAAAATAGCAAGCTCCTAAATGAATAGAGCATGCTCTCAATTAAAAGAGCATGCTCTCGGCCTGAGGGAGCCGGCTCCCTCTTCCATGGAGCCGGCTCTCACCTTGAGAGTCGTCAATTTTCATTAGGGAGTCGGCTCCATGCCCTTGGGAGCCGACTCTCAACCTATTTTGCTCCTTCTTCTTCGTCTCCGACGTCCTCTTATCATTCCAACCATCTCCGTTAAGGATCCTAAACTTCTGTTCTAAGTCCTAGATGATCTCAAATAATTTTTACAGAGTTCCTATACATCTTTTACACAAATTTAAAACAAGTTTCATGCAAGAATTTCAAGATCAAGCCACTATAAATATAAACATATAAATTCTATTTTAAATCAACTTAAACAAGCATAAGATCAATTTAATACGTGATTAATCCTGGAATTAACCTAGGCATGTACAGAACACAGATCTAAGGGAAAGAGTAAGAGCAAAACTTGCCTCTCAAGGTTTCAGTTTGAAACCTTTAACCGTCTTATTCCTAAGTTTTCCGGTGACTTTAGTTGCCGTTGAACCTCCTCTGCCGCTCTTGGTTTAACCCACGAGCCAGCCTCTCTTCCTCCTCCTCCTTGGTTCAGCCCTCTTGGCTGAACCCTAGCTTCCTCTCTTCGTTTCTCGTCTCTCCTATCTGTTATTTCTCTTTCTCTAGGACTAATAAAACTCACGTAATAAACCTAGCCTCCTCCTTTACAGACTTAAATATATATATATATATATATATATATAGGCAATAATATATACCTATAACATAAAACCCTAATCCTAACTTAACCCTAAGTTGGCTTATACAAAAAAGAGGAACAAATAATCCTACTTTAATAATACTAATACTACCCTTACATATGACGTATTTACATATAAATATAATCATTTATAAATATAATATAGTTATATGTATTTATATATAACTAAATCTCCTTATCGTTATTAATTAGACTAATAATAATAAACACCTCCAGTACCCATGGGTCCCACACCTTACACATGAAGGTCCATCCAAGTAGTCCATGTGACCCATTTATCTGGTCCACTACTATTATCCAAAACTAACTCCTTTTTAAAATAAAATGAAAATAAAACATAAAACAATATATCATTTAAGCCTAACAATTTAATTACAAATAAACCACCAATTTAACAAGCAATTAACACACAATTAAATCACAAAAATCAAATAAACAATTATTCAAATAAATAATTTGCCACATAAGCACATAACCACATAATCAATTAAAAATACACATGAAATTAAAATTAAAATTTTAATTTTATCCTTTTGAAAACTGGGGGTATTATAACCATATTTGCTTGTTTGTTGTTGAAAATTTGGGAGATTGCTTAGAGATGGTTAAAAACATGGCATACTTGAGATAGTTTTCTTTTAATACTTGTTTAGAATTTTGGTGCCTCTTAAGTGAGAAAAAGCTTAATGTTTGTGGGTATCATTTTTAGAAACCCTCATAAGACTTCACTCGTCCACTAGGGGTAGCTTATGGGTTTAAAAGGCTTGTTACATATGCTAAATGCAACCGTGATCCCTACAAAAGTGGCGTTATCCTTTCATTACTTTCTAGTTTGTAGTAAATATAGTTGTTCATTTATTTGTTTTCTTTCCATAGTTTATTGCTAGGGACTAACAATATCTAAGTTTGGGGGTGTGATAATGTAATACCCCTAGTTTTCAAAAGGATAAAATGGGAATATTTTGGTTTGTTTTTCATTTTTATTTAAATTATTGGACTTATTTGTTATTTGGTTAAATTAGTTGTTTTATTATTATTTGTGTGTATTTAATTTAATTGTTGTATTGTAATTGATTATGTATGTTAAATTAATTATTTATCTGTTTTATGTTAATTGGCTGTGTTGCTTTAACTATTTAATTTTGCTTTAATTTAATTGTTTTTTTTTACTTAAAAGTAGGATTAAATGACGTATGTTTTAATAGGACTTATTTGGTATATATTTTTTGTATGGTTATATAGGATTAGGGTTTTCTTTTATAGAGATAAATAAGCCGACTTATAGTTAGCTAGGAATTGGAATTAGGTCTTAGTAAGTGCCTATATATATAATCTTATATGTCTGTTAGGGTTAGGAAAACAAAACCCTTTTCACGTATTATGAGATAGAGAGATACAGAGACATGTAATGGGTGTTTGAGGGAAAAACAGTGGGGCGCTTGAAACTGATAGAACCACCAGATGGGATTTCAGCCATGGACTGTGGGTTGAACCAAGGAAGGATAGGAGTGTTGTTCGTATGAGGAACCAAGGAGGAAGCAAATAAGTTAGAACAGTGTGGGATCGCCGGAAAATCTAGGAAGACGGCGTAGGGATTTTAATTCAAAAATCTCAAAGGCAAGTTTCATTCTGTCTCCTTCCTATAAACTTGTGTTCTGTGCATTCTATATAGTCTCCAGGGATTAATTCAACCTTTAAAACTAATAGTTGATGCATGTTATATTAGATTGTAACATGTTTTACGTTTAAATAACTGAAATTGGGTTTTTCTCAAACTGTGTTGTTTTTTATTTAAACTTCTGTTAATCAAGTTCATAATAGAATTTGAGAAGTTTCTATGATTGTTGGGACTTGTATTGAATCTTAAGAACTTTAAGGAAACTTGGAGCAAAGGAGTGGTCTTCGCTGGAAGCGAAGAAGATAAACAGAGGAAAAGAAAATTGTTTCGGTTGAAGCTTTGTTAATAAATTCATATTGGAATATGTAGGGTTTATAGGACTTTAAGAACTTGAATAGAACCCTAGGAATGTTAAAAAAGATTTGGGATAGGACATTGGGTTTCGCCGGAAGAGCAGACGACAACCGGACGAAGCAGAAACGAAGCAGTGAAGCAGAGAGGGGCTCTCAGGGGTGAGAGCCGGCTCCCGAATGGTGGGAGGTGGCTCCCATGAAGAGAGAGCCGGCTCTCCATGAGGGAGAGCCGGCTCTTGAAGCTTAGGAGCCGGCTCCAATAAAGGGGAGCCGGCTCCCATGGGAAAAAACCCTTACGGGTGTTTTCTGTAATTTTTCTGAAGTTCAGGGGCTTAAAGGTAATTACTGGAAAGTGATGGGGGGTTTTAAATGATTAAAATTAACTTGTTAAAGCCTTCAAATAGTTGGTTTATGCTAAGGTGCTAAACCTAAATGCATGTCATAAAACATAAGCTTATAATAGGCCTACTGTCAAAGAAGGAGGAATGCTTGTTTTGTTAAGTTGTTTTGACAACTTAATTTGGACTGACATTGTAATTATTGATAGGATCTTATATCAATGATATATTTAGCATAGTTCAGTTCCAGGAATGTTGGTTATGACGTCATGTACTCGTATCTAATAAGTTGTATATTGTCGGGAGTAGTGGAAAGTTAGTTGCTAGTTTCGTGTTAGCAAATTAAATGAAACTGGTATAAAATACTTTTGAAGTTTCATATGATGTACTTAAACTTTGGAGTGTCATTATATCCGACACAGAATTTATAATGGGGAATTACATAGATGCCATGAGATTTAATTATAGATTTGCATGCTGTAAAGGATTTGGGAGGATGTAAATGCTAGTCATCATTTTAACATTTAAAACGAACTAGTATGGATGTGTTGATTTGGAATTCTAGTATAATGTGCAGTTTAAAATTCTGATATTCATTATATTATGTTATGGAGGATAATTGCTGAACTGTCTTAATTTTGGTTCTGTCAATTACATGGAAATGGATGGTTTAAATTGTTTATTCTTATTTTAACAATTTAAAAGGAGGCTCTATGATTATAAACATATACTGGATGTATGATAGGATCTTATCAATATCTGATTTCTATTGTGTTGGTTTCCGGATGGATTTGATGTTCAAACATGTGTGCATCATTGATGGATCATTTGCATTATATGTACCGGTATGGGACGGTGACATATTAGGGATGGATTAGATCAAAAAGCTAAGTCCTACCCCTTTCATACATATGGAATGGATTAACTCAAACAGTTAACTTCTACATGGATGCATGTCCTGTCAACTAAAACAGTTGAACGACATAATGGATGGTTGCTTTACTTTTCTGTATTAGGAAGAGATTTAAATATATACTTAAGTGCCGTGATACGAGCTTGAGTCTCCTGATCATGGTTAGAGTGCGTATATCGCCTAGGATTGATAACCAGGCCTGATGATGTTTCCTTGGTTGTTCTACTCGGGTTGAGACGGATTATGTGGGCTGGTGAACGTCCTATAGTGTGTACTTATATCTATATGGACTATCTTAGCTATTGTTGAGCTATCTAGGATGTATCTGCGTATCGGGTTTATGTATGGATTGTAGTGGCATGGAACTTGCATGTGGGCCTGACCCACTCTTATTTTTCAGGTGATCGTCTATAACAGGTTTAGAGCTTGGTCGTGGTGATGCAGATACAGTCATTCACTCTTCCGACTAAATAGGATTTTTCTTTCTGGTTTTAGTTTTGGATTTTATTCTGTAAAGTTTTATCAGTTAAGATTATTAGGGGTCCACTAGTTGGATTCTCGAGTTGTATGGATTGGAAAGTTTAATTTATATTAAAACTTTTATTTTTTGGAGGTTTTACAATTAGAATTCTTTTCAGCATATCATTATTTTATTCTTAATTCAGTTTTATTCCTGCTTGTTTATATATTGATTGTCTGGTATCCTTCGGATATGTGCCCGGACTTGATCACCCGTGGTTCTAGAATCGAGGGGTATTACAGATAAGTGCTCAAATGTTGTACATTTTAGCACCTAAGTTAGGATATTTTAGTTCATTCATCTATCTTACTTTTCCGTTTTAGTTTTAATTCTTATTTTTGTCTATTTCAGGTCAATAAGAATCAAATGGGCTAAAAACAGTTTATTAAGCCCTTTTTGGAGTCAAGAAGAAAATCTGAAAAAAGTCAAAAATTTGCCATGGAGTATTGGCGATCAATCGAAGATTCATCCACGATCGATCGATCGAAGGACTCACGATCAGTTGCAGCCACGTCAGCAAAGGGATAAGACTGCCACCTCATTATTCGTCCAAAGTGGCGATCGATCGAAGCCATTGGCGATCGTTCGCAGTGCCACGTCAGCGCCAGCTAAGCAGATAAGGTTGCCAGTTGTCAAGATAAGCATGCCACATCATTTTTGATCAATCACCGAGGTTGGCAATCCATCGAAGAACCTTGGCGATCGATCGCCATCCTGTTAGCAATGAGTTGTTTAATTCCCGAGCTCACCGAACTCTACCTACCAAAGGGGCTACGAGATTAGACCAATTAAAAAGCCATTTTCTGACTTGTTCACCACACAAAGGGGCTTGTATTTGAATCAAATTAAACCATTTTTTAGAGTTCCATGAATTTTACATACATTATTTTCAAACTGTTAGTGCAATCCGACCCATGGCAACTCCATGGCATCACGAGACGAGGATTGGCTAGCTATCCCTAACCACATGGCAACTCCAAGGCGTCGCGGGCCTAGGTAGGTCAACCTTTCTAGGGTCTCTCCCTAACCTCTTTAGACAACACTAACGCCACGGACCATTAGGCAACTCTTAGGCACCCAGGTTTTCGGAAACACCTTTCAAAAATATTTTTTCAAAATAATTTCATTTACTTTTCAAAACATTTTCCCTTTTTTCTTTCCCAATGAATGCATGAATGTCTCGTACATTTCATGCCATGTTAATATCAATTTCCTTTCATTTTATCTACATCATTCTTGTATACTAGAAAAGCAATTAACTCAAAAAGCTTCAACATAATCAAACTCAAATTCATAACATATGGCATTCTAGGCATATACGAAATTTAAACTTAGCATATCTTTTTCATATAATTTCAATTGACATGTTCATAGAATCAATTACTCACATAAGGATACAACTAGCTTGCTTATTACACATAATCCATATAACCACAACCAAAATAATACAATTAAGGCATGGTGGAGTCAAAATACAAGGAAATAATTCACTGAAATCAAAGAACGTATGCATTAGAGACCCCTACATCACAAATGAAGAGCAAAATCCACAAAAACCCCCAAATCCAAAAATCACAATGGTGGTCTAAACGGCACTTTGCTCCGATCAAAACATAGGTCTCAACGTGCTCGACGACTTTGCCTTCGGTGGCAAAGTCTAATTCTAAGTGTATAAGTGAGGATCAAGCCTTAAAGTGACAAAAAAAAAAAAAAAAAAATTACAGAGGAAAAGAGAAAGGGACGCAACAGAGAAGAGAGATAAAACTAAGGGTCTGTAAATGACCCTAAGGTCATTACATAATGAAATAGTGGTGGGTCCCACGGATTAATATAATAATATCTCCTTCAACTTAATATATATATATATATATATATATATATATATATATATTTGTACATACGCTAAACCCACCACAACACATGTATAAGCATATAGCCAAATAAAATGTATCAAATAATAATGGATGAAATGCAATGGCCTCGAAAAAATAATACCGGTGCATCACAAATCCAGTTACGGATCCTGTCTGGGACTTCCCGACTCGAAAAACTAAAAAATGCCGAAATGACAACCAATACGTTTCCAAGAGTCTTGAACTCAAGGAAATGTCCAACCAACCCTCGCAACTCACTCGACACACCCCACGGTGTCCGGAACGCAAAACGAGACAAAACGAAAATAACCCAAAAAAATCAGAAAAAATCCCATAAAATGGAAAATAGTAAAAATCAAGATCATTATAGTGACATTAACATCTACGCCTGTTCCTGATGAGTTATTTACCTCTCAAAATTCCCTAGCAATATGTTTTCGTCGATACATATGTGCATGTAATAACATCTTCTCTTTCACATAGTTTGGAGTTGGCGTTGACAAACAACTTGCGAATATGAAGAGTTGGATCTAACCCTAATAATACCCTTAGTCTTAAAGAGATGAAAGATATAAATTATGCTCTTTGCAAATTTATATCTTGACAGTGTGTTTGGTTGCGTGTAATTGGAGTTTAGGAATTAGAATTGGTGAAATTTGTTAAAAATAATTACAAAAATTAAACCAAAATTTTCTTCAATTCCAAGACTCCAATTCCATATAGCCGACCCTAAAGGTAAATTAGGATGAATTTGAAATTGAATTGGTTGGATTCCATTTCCGAAATCTTCAAAAAAAAAAAAATAAATAAATAAATAAATCTTTTTAGTATAACTGAATGATGCAGTCATGGTTTGACTTATTGGAATACTACTATTAACTCTGTGTCTTCCATAAGGAATAAGCTAAAATAAGAATTTGAAGCTTGACCGCTGATGGGACTAAGATTGATTGATTACACGTGAATATATAAACAACATGCCCTTCAATATATCCTACATAGTTAGAAGCAAAAATTTCGTTTGTATATAATTAACCTCTTATAAATTGGTGTCTAACTCAGGGGTAGAGTCAGTGTGTGCCCAGAGGGGGCACATGCCCCTCCTAGCCTCGCCCCGTCTACGATAAAATATAGTAATTTTTATTTTAGTTGGAACATTTATAAGAAAATTTCTATATAATGTCCCCTCTAAATTTCTAAATTTCTAAAATTGTCTTCTAAAATTTTATTTTCTTCTTCTTTTGCTCTTAATATTTCTTTGATTTCATTAAAAAAAAAAAGTTAAATTTTCCTTCTTTACTCAAACTCTATTTTTTTTTTCTTCCCTTTTTTTTCTTCTTCTTCTTACCAAATTTTTTTGGCTCCCCTACTTCTTAACATTCTTTTCTTTTTTTTTTTTTTTTTTTTTTTTTTTTTTTTTTTTTTTTTACACTGAGCCCCCTTTAAATTAAAATCCTGGCTTCGCCCCTGGTCTGACTTAAGCTTTAACTTTGTATTATTACCAAAATAAAAATTTCATAACCTTTTTGTTGAACCAAAAGGGGGTGAATTGGTTAAAACCTTTCTTTTTTAATTAAAGCTTTTAAAACACAAGAGCAATTACATAAAGATCAATGCAACAAGGATTACAATGAAACCCTCTCAATTAGGGAAAAACTTAGTTCTTGGCCTCAGCCAATAAATCATCCACAACTAGTTGTATGTATCTTGTTACACACTCAGTTGTCTCACTCTCTGCACATACCCAAGTATAAGATTAGACACTAGTTTTCACAACCAATACACACACTAATTCACTACAGTGCACACAAGCACTCCCCCTGTCCTAAGCAACTTTGCTTGGATCAAGTAAGCTCTCATAGCTCACCACACACACCATTACAGATGTAGAACAATGTAAACAAGTCTTCCCAACAATTGAAATAGGTTACACAGCTCAAAACTCCAAGTTACTATCACAAAACCACAATCTGCTGCAATTAGGGTTTGAGGGGTAAAATGGGAATTTCTTCTCGAGATCACTTCACCAGCACCTTGCACAGTCCTCTTTCACTATAGTACTCATGTTCATAGCTTCAAATAGTCAAGAATAACATGAATGTATCACAATGTTCATTCACAATCAACAAGCACAACACAACACAGTTTTAAGGTTTTACAAAGTCAATACCACAATGTGCTAATATTTTGTACCACAGCAAATTTTAACAGCTTTGATTCACCAAAATAAACTTGCTAGCAGCTAGATAATTCGTGAAACAACTAGACTTAACCATTTTGTACTTAAATCACAGATTAAACCAGAAAAACAAGTTTATAAGCTGATCTAGGACTCCAAATTCAGTTTCAACATGTTTTTGTTTGACGAGGTCGCTTATATACGTCAAAATAATGTAGTGAATGTGTGGTTCAAGAAAAGCCTTTTAGGTCAAATTTAAATTTATAAAAACCACTACTACTAACGTAGCAAGAGTAAGTAGGTATCGTCCCAAGGGATTATACGTGTTGGAATTTAACTTCAACTCTAATGTATCAATTGATTGCAAAAGATAGAGATTGGTTGATTAAACTAAGATGCAAGGAAATTAAAATGTAATTAAAGTAAACTAGTGAGAGATAACGATTTAAGAGATATGAAGAGAGGACTTAGGGTGTTGGAATCACCACTAAGCTCGTGTAACTAACCACTTGCTTTCTATTAATGTGGAATACATTGTTATGAACAAAATGTGACTACCAATTACAATATTAAGCATGGACCATCAAATTCATGTATGAATTGTCTACCCAACCAACAAATAAACTAAGTGTAGAACAACCCATCAAATCTAAACATGACCCATCAAACTAGTCACAATTGTAGCACATATCAACCTAGAGAATCATGGAATTTGCAATGTATCAATTGATTGCAAAAGATAGAGATTGGTTGATTAAACTAAGATGCAAGGAAATTAAAATGTAATTAAAGTAAACTAGTGAGAGATAAGGATTTAAGAGATATGAAGAGAGGACTTAGGGTGTTGGAATCACCACTAAGCTCGTGTAATTAACCACTTGCTTTCTATTAATGTGGCATACATTGTTATGAACAAAATGTGACTACCAATTACAATATTAAGCATGGACCATCAAATTCATGTATGAATTGTCTACCTAACCAACAAATAAACTAAGTGTAGAACAACCCATCAAATCTAAGCATGACCCATTAAACTAGTCACAATTGTAGCACACATCAACCTAGAGAATCATGGAATTTGCAATAATAAGCCATGGAATATTAAATCAAGTATAGATTGTCTACCTACCTACAAACATGAATTAAATTGTAGAACAATCCATCAAACATAAGAATAATCCATCAAATTAATTAACAAACCCATTCAATGAAAACCATGCTTAAGCATCACTAAATCCTTAATTAATCACACATAGACATGCAACCAACATAGAGAATCTAGTGTAGAGATCAATTCCCAAATAATCACACATAAGACAACATGTAATCAAATAGAGAATCAATAGAAAGAATTAATCCATATGAATCATGTAATAAATAATTCCTAATCTAATCATACATAGACATGTAAATAAACTAGAGAATTCATAGGAAGAATTAAACCATAGAAATCATAGAAATATTCCAAGATTCATTAAATTCACAAGGCTAGAACACTAATCACAACAATATATATAAATCTCCAAAAATAGAAATACGAGGGTTTAGATTACACAAGACTTAGGGCTCATCCAAGCCATAAGTATAGATCTAGCCAATCATGGAGGAGGTAGATGTGGTCATGAAACACTCAAGGGTAAGCTCCAAACATGGCTCCATCTTCTTCTTCTTTGAACCTCTAGCGAGAGAGAGAGAGAGAGAGAGAGTGGATCTAGAGATGGATCTTGAGATGTGCCTCCATTTCCCTCTTTTCTTCTAACCCTAATCTCTAACTTTTCTAGAGAGAGAAATTAAAATTACAATGTAAAAGTAAAATAATGAAAAACTCCTTTACAAAATGGGTCATTTCCCTTTATATAGAATTTCCTTTTCTTAGACATTAAGTCAGAAATATAGCCCCAAAAATATCTAATCCCGTACTATGTGGTAGGTGGAGTTTTGGGCCCGCGGGAATAAGACAGCTCGCTGCCAACACATTTTTGATTGATCCAACTTTTCTTCTATCGATCCAACTTTTCTTCGATCGATCTGAGAAAAGTTCGATCGATCCAACTTTGATCGATCTCAGAAAAGTTCGATCGATCCAACTTCGATTGATCTCAGAAAAGTTAGATCTATCCAACTTGGCAATTTTTCAGCATTAGCCTCCTTTTGCTCCAAATCAGCTTTCTTTTGCTCCAAATCCTCACAAAGACTTAGTTTGACTCCAAAAAGGCCTTAAGACACCATTTTTAGCTCGTTTTAACTTGATTGACCTAAAAAAGACAAAAACACAAATAAGTACTAAAATGGGAAAATAAGATAGATAAAGGTCCTAGAACATTCAAGCTTAAGGAGTTTAAAAGTGCACTTTTCAGCGCTCATCACACCCCCAAACTTAAATATTGCTAATCCCTAGTAATAAACTACCAAGTAAAGAAATGAAATGAACAACTAAACAACTACGAATTAGAAAACAATAAAATGATAGCGCCACTTTCATAGGAAACACGATTGCATTTAGCATATGCAACAAGCCTTTTAAACCCCTAGGTTACCCCTAGTGGACGAGTGAAGTCTGGTGAGGGTTTCCAGAAATGATACCCACAAACATTAAACTCATTCTTTCGAAAGAGGCACCAATATTGCAAACAAGCATTGTGAGAAAACTACCTCAAGTATGCAATTTTTCAAACATTTCCAAGCAATCTCCCAAAATCTAAACATCAAGCAAGCAAGTATGGTCCTCCACACATCAAGAAAATGATCATGTAAATCAAAACAACTCTAGAATCCTTTTTGAGTGGACCGGCATCAAATATGTTGCTATCTTAGCTAACTAAAGAATTAATCACATCCTTACCCTCAAACTAGCACATAAATCTATTACCGATCATCAAGACAAAAAGTGGACCTTTTATTAAAGCTTTATTGTTTAAGGTGCGCTTATTCTTTTCACTCGATTTTTATTTTTATTTTTTATTTTTTTTAAAGGTTCAAAGATGGAAGCATTGTGCAATGTGTTGATCTATTAAGCTTTCTAGCGATTCATGAGGTCGAGCGTTAGGTCAATGACTCCCAAACCGGACGGCTTTAGGGCATTAGGTGTTCAAATACCCCTAAGGACTTAGAAGCTCAAATCAACTAGGTTACAAATCAAAACAACCCCCATCTAATCATTTCCCACTTCTCACCTTTTGGGAGAAGTCCTCACTCTTTTTTCTTTTTTTTTTTTGGTTAAGCAAGTTCAATTATTAACCTAGAGTTTGGGCCTTCCACCTTTCGACGCGAGAAGTTCAGTGCTTGATGAGGCTAGAATCCCGGCTACTTAGTGAAAATGGATTGTTATCCACCTTTATCAAGAATGAAAGCTTTCAATGCACTACTAGCCTAATTGGGATATAACCAATTCAATAATCAACAAAGCATGTACCCCACAAATGAATGCTAGTGTGCGCCTGTGCTAGTGTAGAATCATAGAATGAATCTCAAAACAATCACAAAATCAAGATGATGTGGACCACAAATGCAAGCAAGATATCAATCTTTCGAAAAATTTACTCATAAATGGCATCCACAAGGCATACAAGGTGTATTGGACTCTCAAGTCAAGCAATTTTTAAATTTTAAGCAATATGGTCCTCAAAAGATCAAAATCATCGCTAACATCAATCTCAAATCTCAATCATGCATTTAAGTCTCAAACTTAAGTAGAATGTAACAAAGACACCTTATCCCAAACTTAAACTGCACATTGTCCTCAATGTGCAATGAGAACAATGGAAAAGATGGAAAGAGTATACCGTGGTGGCAAAGACATGAAGTTCGGCAATGATCCAATTCGAAAGACATTTCCCCCAAACTTGGAATCAGCAACCTACTTGATTAACCACACTAGCAAACTCTCATCAAATATTAAATGGGATAAGAATAATCAAATCATGCATTATAAGGCAATATGGCAAAAGATGAAAGAGATATATGAGATCAAGCCCTAGCTAAAGCATAAAGTGTGCATGACTACACATAAGGGCACAATGGTGAAAAGTTTTTATATTTTTCAATTAATGAAAGAAAGTATATATAAAAAGCAAGAAAATCAAAGAATTTAAATGCAATAAAAGAATATGTACAATGCAAGAAATGAAAAACAAAAAATAAGAAACGATGCAAGAACAAAATAATAAAGAGTGAAAACAATTTTTTTTTTTTTTTCTTTTTTTAAATTTTGATGAAAGTATGTACAATGAAACAAAATGCAAGAAAAATAAAGAAATAAAAATGCAAACAAACATGAACTATACAAGAGATAAAAGACACAATGTGTCATGTGGGTGCTAAGTTTAACGTCTCTAGCAAGACGAAATGGTACATTGAAAATCGTTTTTTTATTTTATTTTTAAGACAAAACAAATATGTACACAAACAAAAATAAAAAGGCAAGTAAATAACAATGCAAGAAGAAAAAATGCAAGGAAATAAAGAATGCAAAGAATAATAATTTTTTTTTTCAAAATTAAAAATTAAAAATTAAGAAAAATAAAAAATTAAAGTTAAACAAAATATTTTTGGATTTTTTGGAAATAAGATAAAAGGAAATAAAATAAAATAAAAGAAAAGAAAAATATTTTTGGGATTTTTTTTTTTTTTAAAAGTTTGAAATAAAAATAAATCGTGAAAGTAAAAATGAAAATAAAATAAAATAAAAATCTTTTTGGAGTTTTCGAAAATAAAATAAAATGAACAAATTTTTTTTTTGTATTTGTAAGAAATTTTAAATTTTTTTTTTCTTTTTTTTTTTTAAAAGAGAAAAGGGAGTAAATAAAATAAAAGAAATAACAATGGTGAAAGAAGATGAAAAATAAAATAAAATAAAAATAGAAAGAAGAAAAAGTCAAAAATTGAAAGGGGCAAAGCTGTCATCGATCTTGACTTGGATCGATCACACCATGATCAATCTATGCTCGCACGATGGGGTAGAGAGTATGAAATTTGCAGTGCTTTGAAAATTTTTCTAAGTATGAAATCTCGATTGATCATGAGGGCTCCCGGATCGATCGAATTTACTTGGATCGATCGAACATAAAGTTCAAACAATGGGACAAAGAGCTGAAATATGCAGGTTCAAATTTTTTTTTTTCTTCTAAGTGTTGGGACTGCAGATCGATCCAAGATGAATCTAGATCGATCGAAGAACTTATGATCAATCAGGCAGAGAGCTAAAATATGCAGGTTTTCTTCGAACGATGGAACAGAGAGATGAAAATATGCAGAGATAATGTTCGATCGATAAAAAGGTGCTCTTGTGATCGATCGAACTGGCACCAAATGCCTCCATTTGAGATTAAAGTGCATAAAATCCTATGCTAAGCCCCAATGATGGTAACAAAAATAGAGATTGAAAAATGGATGGAAGAATATACATAAGAATGAAAAATAAAAATAAAAAGAAATGAGGGAGGAATAAAGTTTTGAAACTCTACGAATACTAGTGTTTAACGTCTCTAGCAAGACGTTGGGTCAACTCACTAATCAAAAGAATAAAAAACCAGATATGAAACATCCTTATTGATCATCTTTTCACTTTTCTCATTTAATGTCCCACTTAAAACAATGAAATCATCCTCCAAAACAATGACTTGAAAAGAAATGAAAGAGATGATATTGTTCCTTTCATCCACGGTCTTGAAAACAAAATCAATTATGGTTAGCCTTGCCTCAATTTTGTGCCCTTGAAGTGTATTCAAAGAATCACTTCCTTTGTGAATTGGCAAGTCAATGTCTTTCAAAGACTCATTTGGAATATCAAGGAACACCTTCTCTTCATCCTTTTTCTCCTCCTCAAAAATCACCATCTCCTCGCCTTCCAAATTAGCTAAGGAGTCCATTAGAGAGTTCACTTCATTTTTGGATCTTTCAAAGTCAAAACCACAATTTTTATATATTTCAAAAAGACATGTCTCAAGAGGGTCTTTAGAGATAATAGAAGGAAGACCCCCTTCAACAAGTTCCTCCTCCTTCTCTCCTACCTCAAGTGTGGTCAACGTCTCCTCACTCTCTAGAGTAGCAATAACCGAGATAAAATCATAATCAAAACAAGGAAAGTCCTCATTAATCATGTTATACTCTATTGGATTAGCCACTAACTCACTTGCCACTTCCTCCTCTATACAAGATAGAGTGCTAGGCATTAACTTACTTGTTTCATCCTCTTCAGTCTCATCATCCTCATCTATATACATTGAAGTTCTTGCCATTTTTTCATTTGCCTCTTCCTCCTCCTCTTGACGAGAAAGAGTACTTGCAATTTTCTCAACTTGAGCTCCAAGCTTGGCTAACATTTGAGAATGAAAATTAATAAGTGATGTGTGTGAAATATGCACATCAAGTAAAGCTAACACTTTTTCTTTAAATCCGGGTGAGTACCTAGAAGGTGGTGGATTTGGTTCTTCATAAAATTGTGTGGAAGGGTAATAGTCATAAGAAGGATTAAATGAGTGATCAAGTCCATAATAAGATGATGCATGAAATGAATTGCACTCAATCTCATAAGGATTGAAATATGATGGAGGAGCATAAGGTGAAGGGATATAATTTCCCTCCAAACTTGGATCAAATAATTCCTCCATTCACAATTAAAATCCAAATGCAAGAAAATATTGGCCTTAACAAGGGCCTATGCTTGGATAAAGATAAAGCAATATAATGAGCCTCAACAAGGGCTATCACAAGCATTCAAAGAAGTCAAACAATTAAAATACAAGAGTTCCAAGAATTGCTCACAACGGTCCTTAAGCAACTTCAAATTTTAATGTTAGCTTTAAGCTCCAATGATTGCTTCAAGTTCCAAAGTTTGCCTTCCTTGTAGTCAAGTACCTAATTGAACAAATAATAATGAGAACAAGAGAAAAGAATATACAATGGAAAATAAAATAAAAATAGAAGCAATCAAATGAACACTATTGTGTAGTTTAATTCCAACAAAACCGTTAATCCCCGGCAACGGCGCCAAAATTTGACGAGGCCGCTTGTATACATCAAAATAATGTAATGAATGTGCAGTTCAAGAAAAGCCTTTTAGGTCAAATTTAAATTTATAAAAACCACTACTACTAACGTAGCAAGAGTGAGTAGGGAATCATCCCAAGGGATTATACGTGTTAGAATTTAACTTCAACTCTAATGTATCAATTGATTGGAAAAGATAGAGATTGGTTGATTAAACTAAGATGCAAGGAAATTAAAATGTAATTAAAGTAAACTAGTGAGAGATAGGGATTTAAGAGATATGAAGAGATGACTTAAGGTGTTGGAATCACCACTAAGCTCGTGTAATTAACCACTTGCTTTCTATTAATGGTGAATACATTGTTGTGAACAAAATACGACTACCAATTGTAATATTAAGCATTGACCATCAAATTCATGTATGAATTGTTTACCTAACCAACAAATAAACTAAGTATAGAACAACCCATCAAATCTAAGCATGACCCATCAAACTAGTCACAATTGTAGCACACATCAACCTAGAGAATCATGGAATTTGCAATAATAAGCCATGGAATATCAAATCAAGTATAGATTGTCTACCTACCTACAAACATGAATTAAATTGTAGAACAATCCATCAAACATAAGAATAATCCATCAAATTAATTAACAAACCCATTCAATGAAAACCCATGCTTAAGCATCACTAAATCCTTAATTAATCACACATAGACATGCAACCAACATAGAGAATCTAGTGTAGAGATCAATTCCCAAATAATCACACATAAGACAACATGTAATCAAATAGAGAATCAATAGAAAGAATTAATCCATATGAATCATGTAATAAATAATTCCTAATTTAATCATACATAGACATGTAAATAAACTAGAGAATTAATAGGAAGAATTAAACCATAGAAATCATAGAAATATTCCAAGATTCATTAAATTCACAAGGCTAGAATACTAATCACAACAATATATATAAATCTCCAAAAATAGAAATACAGGGGTTTAGATTACACAAGACTTAGGGCTCATCCAAGCCATAAGTGTAGATCTAGGCAATCATGGAGGAGGTAGATGTGGTCATGAAACCCTCAAGGGTAAGCTCCAAACATGGCTCCATCTTCTTCTTCTTTGAACCTCTAGAGAGAGAGAGTGGATCTAGAGATGGATCTTGAGATGTGCCTCCACTTCCCTCTTTTCTTTTAACCCTAATCTCTAACTTTTTTAGAGAGAGAAATTAAAATTACAATGTAAAAGTAAAATAATGAAAAACTCCTTTACAAAATGGGTCATTTCCCTTTATATAGAATGTCCTTTTCTTAGACATTAAGTCAGAAATATAGCCCCAAAAATATCTAATCCCGTACTATGTGGTAGGTGGAGTTTTGGGCCTGCGGGAATAAGACAGCTCGCTGCCAACACATTTTCGATTGATCCAACTTTTCTTCTATCGATCCAACTTTTCTTCGATCGATCTGAGAAAAGTTCGATCGATCCAACTTTGATCGATCTCAGAAAAGTTCGATCGATCCAACTTCGATTGATCTTAGAAAAGTTGGATCTATCCAACTTGGCAATTTTTCAGCATTAGCCTCCTTTTGCTCCAAATCAGCTTTCTTTTGCTCCAAATCCTCACAAAGACTTAGTTTGACTCCAAAAAGGCCTTAAGACACCATTTTTAGCTCGTTTTAACTTTATTGACCTAAAAAAGACAAAAACACAAATAAGTACTAAAATGGGAAAATAAGATAGATAAAGGTCCTAGAACACTCAAGCTTAAGGAGTTTAAAAGTGCACTTTTCAGCGCTCATCACACCCCCAAACTTAAATATTGCTAGTCCCTAGTAATAAACTACCAAGTAAAGAAATGAAATGAACAACTAAACAACTACGAACTAGAAAACAATAAAATGATAGCGCCACTTTCATAGGAAACACGATTGCATTTAGCATATGCAACAAACCTTTTAAACCCCTAGGTTACCCCTAGTGGACGAGTGAAGTCTGGTGAGGGTTTCCAGAAATGATACCCACAAACATTAAACTCATTCCTTCGAAAGAGGCACCAATATTGCAAACAAGCATTGTGAGAAAACTACCTCAAGTATGCAATTTTTCAAACATTTCCAAGCAATCTCCCAAAATCTCAACATCAAGCAAGCAAGTATGGTCCTCCACACATCAAGAAAATGATCATGTAAATCAAAATAACTCTAGAATCCTTTTTGAGTGGACCGGCATCAAATATGTTACTATCTTAGCTAACTAAAGAATTAATCACATCCTTACCCTCAAACTAGCACATAAATCTATTACCGATCATCAAGACAAAAAGTGGACCTTTTATTAAAGCTTTATTATTCAAGGTGCGCTTATTCTTTTCACTCGATTTTTATTTTTATTTTTTATTTTTTTTAAAGGATCAAAGTTGGAAGCATTGTGCAATGTGTGGATCTATTAAGCTTTCTAGCGATTCATGAGGTCGAGCGTTAGGTCAATGACTCCCAAACCGGACGGCTTTAGGGCATTAGGTGTTCAAATACCCCTAAGGACTTACAAGCTCAAATCAACTAGGTTACAAATCTAAACAACCCCCATCTAATCATTTCCCACTTCTCACCTTTTGGGAGAAGTCCTCACTCTTTTTTTTTTTTTTTTTTTTTTTTGGTTAAGCAAGTTCAATTATTAACCTAGAGTTTTGGCCTTCCACCTTTCGACGCGAGAATTTCAGTGCTTGATGAGACTAGAATCCCGGCTACTTAGTGAAAATGGATTGTTATCCACCTTTATCAAGAATGAAAGCTTTCAATGCACTACTAGCCTAATTGGGATATAACCAATTCTATAATCAACAAAGCATGTACCCCACAAATGAATGCTAGTGTGCGCCTGTGCTAGTGTAGAATCATAGAATGAATCTCAAAACAATCACAAAATCAAGATGATGTGGACCACAAATGCAAGCAAGATATCAATCTTTCGAAAAATTTACTCATAAATGGCATCCACAAGGCATACAAGGAGTATTGGACTCTCAAGTCAAGCAATTTTTAAATTTTAAGCAATATGGTCCTCAAAAGATCAAAATCATCGCTAACATCAATCTCAAATCTCAATCATGCATTTAAGTCTCAAACTTAAGTAGAATGCAACAAAGACACTTTACCCCAAACTTAAACTGCACATTGTCCTCAATGTGCAATGAGAACAATGGAAAAGATGGAAAGAGTATACCGTGGTGGCAAAGACATGAAGTTTGGCAATGATCCAATTCGAAAGACATTTCCCCCAAACTTGGAATCAGCAACCTACTTGATTAACCACACTAGCAAACTCTCATCAAATATTAAATGGGATAAGAATAATCAAATCATGCATTATAAGGCAATATGGCAAAAGATGAAAGAGAGATATGAGATCAAGCCCTAGCTAAAGCATAAAGTGTGCATGACTACACATAAGAGCACAATGGTGAAAAGTTTTTATATTTTTCAATTAATGAAAGAAAGTATATATAAAAAGCAAGAAAATCAAAGAATTTAAATGCAATAAAAGAATATGTACAATGCAAGAAATGAAAAACAAAAAATAAGAAACGATGCAAGAACAAAATAATAAAGAGTGAAAACAAATTTTTTTTTTTTTTTTTTTTTTTTTTAAATTTTGATGAAAGTATGTACAATGAAACAAAATGCAAGAAAAATAAAGAAATAAAAATGCAAACGAACATGAACTATACAAGAGATAAAAGACACAATGTGTCATGTGGGTGCTAAGTTTAACGTCTCTAGCAAGACGAAATGCTACATTGAAAATCATTTTTTTATTTTATTTTTAAGACAATACAAATATGTACACAAACAAAAATAAAAAGGCAAGTAAATAACAATGCAAGAAGAAAAAATGCAAGGAAATAAAGAATGCAAAGAATAATAATTTTTTTTTTCAAAATTAAAAATTAAAAATTAAAAATTAAGAAAAATAAAAAATTAAAGTTAAACAAAATATTTTTGGATCTTTTAAAGTCAAAAACACAATTTTTATATATTTCAAAAAGGCATGTCTCAAGAGGGTCTTTGGAGATAATAGAAGGAAGACCCTCTTCAACAAGTTCCTCTTCCTTCTCTCCTACCTCAAGTGTGGTCAACGTCTCCTCACTCTCTAGAGTAGCAATGTCCGAGATAAAATCATAATCAAAACAAGGAAAGTCCTCATTAATCATGTTATGCTCTATTGGATTAGCCACTAACTCACTTGCCACTTCCTCCTCTATACAAGATAGAGTGCTAGGCATTAGCTTACTTGTTTCATCCTCTTCAGTCTTATCATCCTCATCTATATACATTGAAGTTCTTGCCATTTTTTCATTTGCCTCTTCCTCTTCCTCTTGACGAGAAAGAGTACTTGCAATTTTCTCAACTTGAGCTCCAAGCTTGGCTAACATTTGAGAATGAAAATTAATAAGTGAAGTGTGTGAAATATGCACATCAAGTAAAGCTAAAACTTTTTCTTTAAATCCGGGTGAGTAACTAGAAGGTGGTGGATTTGGTTCTTCATAAAATTGTGTGGAAGGGTAATAGTCATAAGAAGGATTAAATGAGTGATCAAGTCCATAATAAGATGATGCATGAAATGAATTGCACTCAATCTCATAAGGATTGAAATATGATGGAGGAGCATAAGGTGAAGGGATATAATTTCCCTCCAAACTTGGATCAAATAATTCCTCCATTCACAATTAAAATCCAAATGCAAGAAAATATTGGCCTTAACAAGGGCCTATGCTTGGATAAAGATAAAGCAATATAATGAGCCTCAACAAGGGCTATCACAAGCATTCAAAGAAGTCAAACAATTAAAATACAAGAGTTCCAAGAATTGCTCACAACGGTCCTTAAGCAACTTCAAATTTTAATGTTAGCTTTAAGCTCCAATGATTGCTTCAAGTTCCAAAGTTTGCCTTCCTTGTAGTCAAGTACCTAATTGAACAAATAATAATGAGAACAAGAGAAAAGAATATACAATGGAAAATAAAATAAAAATAGAAGCAATCAAATGAACACTATTGTGTAGTTTAATTCCAACAAAACCGTTAATCCCCGGCAACGGCGCCAAAATTTGACGAGGCCGCTTGTATACATCAAAATAATGTAGTGAATGTGCAGTTCAAGAAAAGCCTTTTAGGTCAAATTTAAATTTATAAAAACCACTACTACTAACGTAGCAAGAGTGAGTAGGGAATCATCCCAAGGGATTATACGTGTTGGAATTTAACTTCAACTCTAATGTATCAATTGATTGGAAAAGATAGAGATTGGTTGATTAAACTAAGATGGAAGGAAATTAAAATGTAATTAAAGTAAACTAGTGAGAGATAGGGATTTAAGAGATATGAAGAGAGGACTTAAGGTGTTGGAATCACCACTAAGCTCGTGTAATTAACCACTTGCTTTCTATTAATGGTGAATACATTGTTGTGAACAAAATACGACTACCAATTGTAATATTAAGCATTGACCATCAAATTTATGTATGAATTGTTTACCTAACCAACAAATAAACTAAGTATAGAACAACCCATCAAATCTAAGCATGACCCATCAAACTAGTCACAATTATAGCACACATCAACCTAGAGAATCATGGAATTTGCAATAATAAGCCATGGAATATCAAATCAAGTATAGATTGTCTACCTACCTACAAACATGAATTAAATTGTAGAACAATCCATCAAACATAAAAATAATCCATCAAATTAATTAACAAACCCATTCAATGAAAACCCATGCTTAAGCATCACTAAATCCTTAATTAATCACATATAGACATGCAACCAACATAGAGAATCTAGTATAGAGATCAATTCCCAAATAATCACACATAAGACAACATGTAATCAAATAGAGAATCAATAGAAAAAATTAATCCATATGAATCATGTAATAAATAATTCCTAATTTAATCACACATAGACATGTAAATAAACTAGAGAATTAGTAGGAAGAATTAAACTATAGAAATCATAGAAATATAGCAAGATTCATTAAATTCACAAGGCTGGAACACTAATCATAACAATATATATAAATCCCCAAAAAATAGAAATATAAGGGTTTAGATTACATAATACTTATGACTAATCCAAGTCCTAAGTGTAGATCTAGCCAATCATAGAGGCGGTAGATGTGATCATGAAACCCTCAATGGTAAGCTCTAAATATGGCTCCATCTTCTTCTTCTTCTTCTTTGAAGCTCTAGAGAGAGAGAGAAAGAGTGGATCTAGAGATGGATCTTGAGATGTGCCTCCACTTCCCTATTTTCTTCTAACCCTAATCTCTAACTTTTCTAGAGAGAGAAATTAAAATTACAATGTAAAAGTAAAATAATGAAAAACTCCTTTTCAAAATGGGTCACTTCCCTTTATATAGAATGTCATTTTCTTAGCCATTAAGTAAAAAATATAGCCCCAAAAATATCTAATCCTGTACTATGTGGTAGGTGGAGTTTTGGGTGTGCGGGAATAAAACTGCTCGTTGCTAGCACAATTTCGATCGATCCAACTTTTCTTCGATTGATTTGAGAAAAGTTCGATCGATCCAACTTCGATCGATCTTAGAAAAGTTGGATCGATCCAATTTCGATCAATCTCAAAAAAGTTGGATCTATCCAACTTGGCAGTTTTTCAGCATTAGCCTCCTTTTGGTCTAAATCAGTTTTCTTTTGCTCCAAATCCTCACGAAGACTTAGTTTGACTCCAAAAAGGCCTTAAGACACCATTTTTAGCTCGTTTTAACTTTATTGACCTAAATAGACAAAAACACAAATAAGTACTAAAATGGAAAAATAAGATAGATAAAGGTTCTAGAACACTCAAGCTTAAGGGGTTTAAAAACGAACTTTTCAGCGCTCATCGTTATTCAAAACAAAGTACTGAGCAAGTATAAAAAGCTTGTTTATACCTGTGACAACCTTTGGAAATGACCGCAGCAGCTTGGGACACAAAGTCATTACTCAAACCGGCTATTGCATCAGAAAACTTGACAGCAACAACATCTCAGCAATTAGTACACACACAAGGCTTGAATCAGTGAACTTTTTTGGCGTGGATCATCATTAAATCACACAGAAAAGCTTGCTTAGCATTACAGTCTCGAGCATTCTTAGCTGCAGCTCATATATCAGTGAATTAAAAGGGCTTGAAAGCCTAAAGGCCTCTATAACAGCATATATATAGAGTGATGCAACTACTTGGTTGCTTTTCACAGAAAACATTGCTGTCACCTTTTAGCCAATGATTGTACAAGGACAATTCTAACATTCTCTCAGTAAAAAGTCACTTTTACCTTTGATTTCTCATCACATAGTGACACCTTGTGCAGCAGTAAATTCAGTTCATGTAGGTAAGGCTATTATGTAGTGTATCCCTTTGCTTAGCCTCTAAGCATTGCAATATTAGTGGAGGAATATCTCCTTGGACCACAGCCACGTGTCACACTCCTAAGCACACCATGGAAAACCCACAAATACCCTTGTACCAGCTGTATACTATTCTTAGCTCAATATAGGTACTGAGACTGTGTAATCAACAACGTAGGCACAACCACAACAATCCAATGCAATGCAGCTATCAAGGTATACGTATACACATAGAAATTTCCCCTGTGAACACTTGTAGCTAAATTTCAAGTGCTGAACCTCCACAATCTCAGTGATTTCTGCTAAAACAGGTATATAAACTGTAATGCACTATCTCAGACTAGTGTATAAAATGTGTCACTGGGGAGTAAATGACAATACTACCCTTATTTCAACACACAATGCAGGTAGAGTTCATACTTGAAGCTATTGAAACAAGGCTTTTTGACATTGAACAGGCAAGCATTCCTTAAGAGACCTTAGGACCAACAATCTCCCCCTTTTGCCTTTAATGACAAAAACATTTTAATATGAACTAAGGTCTTGAGAATAAGAACCACAGGAATACAGTAAGTAATTGCCACATAGAAACCAAAATTCAGAAGTAAACCAAAAACAAACCAAATGTAAGTAATAACCTAAAAACTATCCTTATTTCAGTCATTTTCTCCCCCTTTTTGACATTGAAGGTCAAAAGGTGAGTAGAATCAACAATAATAAATTTAGGAAGGATGGGGAACAACCTTAAGAAGGTCTCTAAGGGTTGAAAATCACTGAGGAAAAAGAGGTTTGGTCATTATATCTACTAGTTGATCTTCAGTTGGTAAGTAAGTAATATCAAGAAGGACTTTTTGGACTTTATCCCTGAGAAAGTGATACCTGATGTCAATATGTTTGCTTTTTAAGTGAAGTGTGGGATTTTTACTGATAGCAATAACACTTTGATTGTCACAGAAAAGTTTGGGAGGTCCTGAAAATTGAGTTCCTGAGAGTGTTGTTTTCATTCAAAGCAATTGTGAACCAACTTGTGAGGAAGCTATATACTCAGTTTCTGAGGTTGACAGAGAGACAGTTTCTTACTTTTTACTTAGCCAAGAAACCACATTAGAGCCAAGAATATAACAACAACCAGATGTACTTTTTCTGTCAGGTAAAGAACCATCCCAATCAGCATCTGAGAAGGTTGCAATAGACATTTTGGGTGAGAAAATATAATATAGGCCATAGGAGATGGTTCCCTTGACATATCTAAGGATTCTTTTGGCAGCTTGAAGATGAGAAACCCTTGGATTACTTTAAAATCTTGCCACCAAACCCATTAAGTACATTATATCAGACCTTGAAGCTATAAGATACAACAAGCTTCCAATGATAGACCTATAAAGTGTTGAGGGGACTGCTTCTGTGGTATACT
Organism: Cornus florida; assembly: GCF_030987335.1. Classification (NCBI taxonomy): domain Eukaryota; kingdom Viridiplantae; phylum Streptophyta; class Magnoliopsida; order Cornales; family Cornaceae; genus Cornus; species Cornus florida. The sequence continues at coordinate 24,626,588 of NW_026775581.1, forward strand.
CAAGTGAAAGCTTGGTATTTGGACACAGTGGTGTTGAGACAGCTTTACTATCATCCATGTGAAACTTTTTAAGCAACTGAGAAGCATACTTTCGTTGTGAAATGAAGATTCCTTTGGATGCTTGTGTGATTTGAAGGCCTAAAAAGTATCTGAGAGTACCCAAGAGTGACATTTTAAACCTTGTCTTTATGAGATTAGTGAACTCTGATGCTAGAGAGGTGTCTGAGCCACAAAACATGATATCATCAACATAAATTTGCAGAATTAGAAACTGTTCTTGATGAATCTTGACATAAAGGGTGTTATCAACCTTGCCTCTGTGAAATCCTTGTTCAACTAAGAACTGATGTAGCTTTTCATACCAAGCTCTGGGGCTTGTTTGAGGCCATACAAGGCCTTACTTAGTTTGAACACGTAAGAGGGATGCTCTGAATCTTCAAGGCCTTTAGGTTATTTTAAGTAAACTTTTTCATTTAAGTCTCCATTTAGAAAGGCTGACTTAATATCCATTTGATACACTTTAACTTGTTTGTGATAGGCAAAGGATAGAAGAATTCTTATGGATTCCATTCTAGCAACTGGACCAAAAGTTTCGTCATAATCAATACTAATCTGCTATGAATAACCTTTGCACACCAGCCTTGCCTTATTCCTGATAATAGACCCCTTTTCATCCATCTTGTTTCTGTAAATCCACTTGGAGCTAATTATATTCTTGTCTTCAGGTCTAGGTACAAGTGTTCAGGTATCATTCTTATGAATTTGATCAAGTTCTTCTTGTATAGCTGCTATCCAATCTTCACTTTTCTGAGCTTCAAAATAAGACTTTGGTTTAATGAATGACAGCATTGCAAAGTGACTATATTCTTCACCATCTGCAGCTTCTAACTCAGTTATTTTCTTCTTGTTCCTTATTTGAATTCCAACTTGAGGTGAACTAATGATGTTTTCAGCTTGAAACTGCTTTTGCAGCACCAGATAAGTGGTTTCTTTTAGACTTTCAGGTTCAGTGACTGAGGAACTGGTTTCATTTGAACTAAGAGTGTTGTTACAGTTTTCAGTTAATATTGACTAGGGATTCCCATCAAACTTCACATGAATTGACTCAACCAACTTTGAAGACCTGAGATTATAACACCTATAAGACTTGTTTTTTGTAGAATACCCTAAGAATATACCTTCATCAGCCTTTGAATCAAACTTTCCGAAGCTGTCAATGTGGTTCAGTATATAACATTTGCTGCCAAATACCTTGAAGTAGTGAACAGTTGCAGGCCTTCCATACCACAATTCAACAGGTGTTTTGGTTGAATTAGGTCTAAGAAGAAACCTATTTATGATGTGCACAACAGTACTCACAGCTTCAGCCTAAAAACCCTTTGCCAAACCCTTTTCTAACAACATTGTTCTTCCCATTTCTTGAACTGTCCTGTACTTGCTCTCCACAACCCCATTTTGTTGAGGAGTAGTAACAACTGAGAATTTTTTCTTAATCCCCTTGTCATCACAATAATGCTCAAAATCTTTCATGGTGAATTCAGAACCAAAGTCAGACTTAAGTCTTTTCACAGTACAACCTTTTTAATTTTCAATAAGATTAACAAATTTGGTGAAGTATAATAGCCTTAGACTTTTCTTTTAAGAAGTAAACCCACACCATTCTACTGAAATCATCAATGAGAAGCATGAAATACTTACTTCCACCAATACTAGTGATTCTGGTAGCATGTGTATCAAGTTAAGGGCTCTTAAGGAGTTGATTTCCTTGGAGGGGAATAAGACTTTGGTTTGCTTCCCTTGTTGACAAGCTTTACAGAGATAATTATCTTTAAAATTGATATCAGGCAGTTCTTTGAGAGCTTTTAGCTTCAGAATCTTGGACAGGTTTCTTGAGTGAAGATGTCCTAACCTTTTGTGCCATAGCTTACCCTCATCACAGGTTGTTAAATTGCATTGAGTGGACTGAGTTTCTTCAGTGACAGTATAAACATTTCCTGAAGATGTACAAGCTGAAAATAGGACTTGTTTTGATTCAAGATTAATCACATTTCACTTTTCTTTATCAAGACAATCTTCCTTTCCACTGTCACACAGTTGACTAACACTAAGGAGGTTGTGTTTGAGTCCTTCAACAAGTGAAACTTCTTAGATTTTAGGCAATTCTTCAGATCTACTCACAGTACCAATGCCAACAATTCTAGCCTTTTGATTGTCTCCAAAGATTACATTACCACCATCAAATTGTTTCAGAGAAATGAATTTAGATCCATCACCTGTCATATGTTTTAAGCAGCCACTATCAACATACCACTTTTCTTTTGTATTGTAAGCTTTGAAGGCTGTATACATAAGGAGGCTCACTGAATTTAACTTCTTAAGAATCGACATCATCTTAGATCTCACAGCAAACCCTTTGTTCTTGATTTTCTGAGTTTGAGTTAAGTCAGACTTCTTCACATATATCTTAGTAACCTTAAAGTTTCTTATAGCTGATGTAACAAAGTCACCTCTGTTGAAACTTAAGGTATTATAAGTGTTGTCAAGTAAATCAAACTTGGACCTTAGGGGCTTTATAATAGGAAATCTGGCATACATTTCTCTAGTTGTGGCCTTAACAAACACAGAGTGAATTTAGTTGAACTTAGTAGCTGTATCACACACATAGCCAATTCCAGTCTTTCCAATTTGTTTAGTGGACTGCTTCCAAATCTCAGCCATTTTCAAGGACCTTTCTTCAAGAATAAGTGACAGTTCTTCTTTACACTTCTTAACAGACCACTGAGTGTTAACTTGAGGCTTCAACAGGCTTAGAAAGGTAAGGTAAATTGAACACATGGTTGATAGTTTTAGTATGAAGTGTTTTGTGAGAATCTGTTTGGACTTCAACAACTCTAAATTGAGCCTTTTGATTTGAGACTTTTGTTGATTACACTTTATAGCAAGTCTTTCACATTCTTCTAGTATTTCTTCAATTTCAGTGTCACTATCTTCCTCAACTTGGCCTGAATTTTGAGGTGTTTCAAGAATAGCCATGAAATAACATTCATCTTCTTGTGTTTCCTCACGTTTATCTTCTTCAGGAACTGCATCCCTGTCCGAGATAAGAGCTTTTCTTCTAAATCTTCCTTTGTAATTTGTTCCCTCATTCTTCTTCTGATTTTGCCTCTTTGAGTTAGGACAATTGGGCACAACATAACCAGGCTTACCACAACCATAGCAGGTTAAGTTTTGTAACTAATTTTTCTTTTTGAACCTGAACCTTCCGAATTTCTTAGCAAGGTAGGCTACCTCATCTCCTTCAAGATCATCCTCAGACTTTGTTTCAATTTCTTCAATAGCTTCCTTGGCTTTAAGTGCAGCTTCTCTTCTGTGAACAGTTGGAACACTAATTCTCATTTCATAGGCAGTGAGAGAGGTTTGAAGCTCATCAATCTTCATCTATGAAAGGTTTTTTTCTTCAAGAATTATCACCTTGGCATTGAACCTAGAAGTAAGTGACCTGAGTATCTTCTTACAAACATCAAAATCTTTAATATCTTCACCAAGGGCCCTTATATTGTTGACAAGGTCATTGATCCTGAACATATACTTAGCAACAGTTTCCCTTTCTTCCATCTTACAGACTTCATATTAAACTTTAAAGAGCTATATTTTGTTCTCCTTGATAACATTATTTCCCTCATGAGCTTCCTGAAGAGAATCCCATATTTCCTTGGCTATTTTACAGTTTTTAACCCTGGTGAACTCTTGTTGCATCAAGGCACAGAAGAGAACATGTTTGGCGTTGCCATCATTAGCTACATCAAGTTTGTCTTCAGTAGAGGGATTATCAGGATTGAAAATTGTAACACCATGTATGGCAGCATGCCAAACATCATAGGACTGGGACATTAAGAAGGCTTCTATTATAGTTTTCCAAGAAACAAAGTTTGAACCTTCAAACCCTGGAGCTTTGTTAATAACTTGACCTTCATCCAATACTAGGATCAACTGCAGGATTATTAAAACCTCACAATGTAGACCAAAGCTCTGATACCAATTATTGAACCAAGAGGGGGGGGGGGGGTGAATTGGTTAAAACCTTTCTTTTTTAATTAAAGCTTTTAAAACACAAGAGTAATCACGTAAAGATCAATGCAACAAGGATTACAAGGAAACCCTCTTAACTAGGGAAAACCTTGGTTCTTGGCCTCAACTAATAAATCATCCACTACTAGTTGTATGTATCTTGTTACATACCCAGCTATCTCACTCTTTGCACACACCCAAGTACAAGATTAGACACTAGTTCACCAAAGTGCACACAAGCACTTCCCCATGTCTTAAGCAACCCTGCTTAGACCAAGTAAGCTGTCATAGCTCACCACACACACCATTACAGATGTGGAACAATGTAAACAAGTCTTCCCTACAATTGAAATAGGTTAGACAACTCAAAACTCCAAGTTACTACCTTAAAACCACAATCTGCTGCAATTAGGGTTTGAGGGGTTAAATGAGAATTTCCTTTCTAGATCACTTCACCAGCACCTTGCACAGTCTTCTTTCACTGTAGTACTCATGTTCATAGCTTCGAATAGTCAAGAATAGCATGAATATAGCACAATGTTCATTCATAGTGCTTGAACAAGCACAACAAAGCACAATTTTAGGGTTTTACAAAGTCAATACCACGGTGTGCTAATATTTTGTACCACAGCCAATTTCAACAGCTTTGATTCACCAAAATAAACTTGTTAGCAGCTAGGTAATTCATGAAACAGCTAGACTTAACCATTTTGTAATTAAATCACAGATTAAACCAGAAAAATAAGCTTATAAGCTGATTTAGGACTCCAAATTCAGTTTCATCATGTTTTTGTTCAAAACAAAAGTACTAAGCAAATGTAAAAAACTTGTTTATACCTGTGATAGCCTTTGGAAATGACCACAGCAGCTTGGAACACAAAATCACTACTCAAACCAGCCTTTGCATCAGAAAACTTGACAGCATGCAGCAATATCTCAACAATTAGTACACACACAAGGCTTGAATCAGTGAACTTTTCTGGCTTGGATCATCATTAAATCACATAGAAAAACTTGCTTAGCATCACAGTCTTAAGTGTTCTTAGGTGCAACTCAAATATCAGTGAATTAAAAGGGCTTGAAACCCTAAAGGCCTCTATAACAGCATACATATAGAGTGATGCAAATACTTGGCTGCTTTTCACTGAAAACTTTGCTGTCACCTTTTAGCCAATGATTGTACAAGGACAATTCTGACATTCTCTTAGTAAAAATTCACTTTTATCCTTGATATCTCACCACATAGTGACACCTTGTGCAGCAGTAAATTCAGTTCATGTAAGTGAGGCTGTAATGTAGTGTATCCCTCTGCTTAGCCTCCGAGCATTACAATATTAGTGGAGGAATATCTCCTTGGACCACAGCCACATGTCACACTCCTAAGTACACCATGGAAAACCCACAAATACCCTTGTACTAGCTGTATACTATTCTCAGCTCAATACAGGTATTGAGATTGTATAATCAACAATGTAGGCACAACCACAACAATCTAATGCAATGCAGCTATCAAGGAATACGTGTACACATAGAGTGAAGCTGAAAAAAGACCATAATACCCCTGTGAACACCAATAGCTAAATTTCAAGTGCTGAACCTCCATAAGCTCAGTGATTTTAGCTAAAATAGGTATATAAACTATAATGCATTATCCCAGACCAGTGTATAAAATGTGTCACTGAGGAGTAAATGATAATACCACCCTTGTACCTTATTTCAACACACAATGCAGGTAAAGTTCATACTTGAAGCAACTGAAACAAGGTTTTTTGAAATTAAATAGGCAAACATTCCTTAAGAGACCTTAGGACTAACACTCCTGCTTATAGACAGAGGAGGAGCAAAGTATCCAATGTTGACAAGCTTAGGTTAATGAATCATTACCACCTTTTGAGGCTTTAGAAGCTATTTTCTCATGGCATTAATACATTGGGTTAAAGTCATAAAGCCCTATTCTATTTTTAAAATCGTATATAAAATTTCCAGTAAAATAAAAAAAAACTTTCTGAACTAAGAAAACTTATCAAGTTACCCCCAAACCGATGGTGAAATGTGAAATTTGACCTTGCTATTTATTATTAAATTAAAAATTATAATTATTATTTTAAAATTTCAAAAAAACCCCAAATGCTTACAAAAATATTAATTAAAAGCTATTAAATCAAATTTGACATTCAAAGTGCCTGGGAAGAAGGGTATTTTTGCAATTTTAAAATAATTATTATAGTTTTTATTTTAATATTAAATAGTAAGGTCAAATGTGACATTTCACAACCCATTTAACGGGTTGGTCACGAGTTTGGGGGACAACTTGATAAGTTTTGTTGGTTCAGGGTTTTTTTTTTTTTATTTTTTTTATTTTTTATAATTCCAATGGGGTTTTATGCACCATTTTGAAAATAGAAAGATTCCCTAATATACTACCCCATAAGACACATCGGCACTAAGCGGAAGCTATGAATGTTTGCCATGGAACAATAAAAAACTTTGAATCCACAAAATTAAGAAACATCCAAAATTATGAAATTTTAATAATCAGAGTGTTAAATTGTGATGTTGCATACATGCACATTTATGATAATAATAAAATAATAAAAATCAGCAAAAAAAACTAAAAAAACACAAGGAAACTAATACTAAAAATAAGGCTATAAATAATACTCTCTAAAAGTTCTGGAAAAAATAGAATAAGAAACCTAATCAATTAAAACTATTGAATATAAAAATTTAGAAAAATTTGAGTTGGTTTCGATCTCTAACAAAAATCACAAAATATTAAGCAGACTCCCTACCAAACTAAAAAATTGTGATTTCGGAGTCCTAAATGAAGATTTTTAGCCGAAAAATGACATCGCTAGTGGGTTTTGCTCAATAAGTCATTTCCACCAAAATAAAAAATAAAAACCTCCTTTCAAAGTTCGAATGGAAGACAAACTTATCGAACTGACTGAAATTATTTCCTACTTCATGGTTTCACTCCTCTTTTTCCATCAAGACTTCTAAACTTTCTATTCACCTAGAAAAACATTGGCAGTCATTTCTTGTTGTAATTCCAGGACAAAAGTTAATTAAACTATAAAAGATTGTTGACCACCACCATGCAGGAAAAAGAAAGTGCAAATCATCTTTTACTAAATTTCATGACATTTCATAGTTACCTTTCCTTTCCAAAAGTACTGTTGCATATAAGGCCACTCACAGGGCATGACAACCACTTATCTACCTTTACAGTTATATCCGACATGCTTATGCCTCCAGATGTGAAAGTCGCAATTCGGGACATCTCCTCCAAATAAACCCCTTTAAGGATGGGAATTTAAAAGCAACATTATTTGCTTCACAAAACACATGTGAGCTTTGGTAGATCTCCAAGAACAGATGACATAACTGAGAGAACATAATTTCTTCCTTGTCACCTTTTTCTCCTTGTCCTTCACTTCTAACTATTTCTTCAATCACACTACATTCTTTAATCTCTAGTTGTCTGAGTTGAATGAGACTTCTCACTATAGAAAGTAAGAATAGATACATCAGGCTGTTATATTTTTCAAATCTCAAAGATGTTAGGTTGTGAAACACGAGAAATCCTTGAGGATCCGTTATCCAAATACGCTCCAATTTAGAGATATCCGAAAGTGTTAATTTTTTAATTTGAGAAGACGTTACTGCCTTCCTTTCTATGGCATCAAGTCCTTCAAGGTTGAAGATAACCTCCAATGAGTAACAAGATTCCAAAATGAGTTCTTTAACAACCTCAAACTACTGTAGTAGGGTACAAGCATATAAGTTGTTGTAGTTATACACTTCCGGGAATCTTACTTTGCTAAAGGACCCCGCTGGGAGATGGCCATGCAAATTACCTTCAAATATTCTACCATTACAGACCAATTTTTCCAAGATAGGAAATTCAACCTGTAGAAACCAATCACTTTGAGTATTATATTAATTCTGATAAAAATAAATAAAGGGAAATTACATATAAATGGAGTTAAAGTTCCATATTTACTTAGAGGCTGAGTCAAAGTTCTATATTTCTCTAAAATGAATTGCTGAGGTGGCACATGGTTTTTTACTGTTTAGAAATTGTGATGCCTAAAATACCCTTCCGCGAAGGTACTACTTTTTCTTCGAAGGTACTACTTTTTTGAACTGAAGGTATTACTTTTTGGCGTCCAGGTACCATGTTTTTTAAACACCCGCGAAGGTACTACTTTTTCTCCGAAGGTACTACTTTTTTGAATTGAAGGTACTACTTTTTTGAACTGAAGGTACTATTTTTTTATTAGGGAAGGGCATTTTAGGCACCACAATTTTTTAAACAGTAAAAAACCACGTGCCACCTCAGCAATCCATTTTAGAGAAATATGGAACTTTGACTCAGTCTCTAAGTAAATATGAAACTTTGACTCCATTTATATGTAATTTTCCCATAAATAAATGAAACCAAGCAACAATGACTTCCCCTTTGATAAGCACCTTTTAGTTTTCAGTTCTAGTTCCATTTAATGTTCTACAGGTAAACAAAATTCTTCATAAATTATACAAATCACTGCATATTAGGTTGTTGGCAAAAAACACACCCTCCCCCTCATAGCCAGTGGAATTCATTTGAGGATCTGGTTTTGACTTTTGAGGCTTTGCTATATAAATAGATGGATGTAAATTAAAGTGCAAAAATTCATTAATTATTTTAGTTGATGAAACAACACAAGGCCACAAAACAACAAGGTTCAACGGAAATCTAATTGAAATCCATTACTAATATCAGTTGTTTAAGTGCACCTCTCAATGGTTAATTATGATTAATTAAGGACGCAGGTGAATATTTACCTTGTGGTTGAAGTGTTCTTGTCGATGGGGAATACTACTTTCCTCCAGTACCCTTTCTTCTCCTCCTCTTCTGGAGCAACAGAAACTACTGAGCTTTGGTAAGTCTTCAAGTCTCATAGTCTTTAATTGAGGGAACACCAAGATTTTACCACCGCCTTCTTCTTCTTCTTTGAATCCACTAGTACTGTAGCAGAAACTTTTAAGGTTTGGCAAGTATTTAAGTTCCAAATTCTTTAATTGGGGGAACATGAGGATCTCATCACTGCCTTCTTCAATAACAGCCATTTCAACTCCGTGTACCACTGAATCACATGAATCAACTTCAAGGCTTTGAAGGTTCTGTAACCATGGGAGAGCATTGAGTGGAATTATATTCACTAGTTCCACACAGTGTTTAACAGTAACAAGCCTTAGCTACAGAAAGGAATCTTCTATTTCCAAACCTAGGAATAATTGGTTGTCCCATATCGTTGTGAGGCTTTTAAATTCTCCAATTTCCAATTTCTCTAAAGCTAGAAACCTAACCTACAAAAATCATTGCATCACATTTCATTAATTAATGTGGGAAAAAATTCACTAGGTCAAACTAAAATACCCACTAATTCACTAAATTATACTTAGTAGAATGTAATGGTTCATTTAGATAAATGAGTGAAAAGACCATTTAAATTTTGACAAGTTTTTTGTTAGGGTTTCACACTCACAATTGGCAAATATAACAGAAAAAAAAAAACCACACACAAGCAAAACAGAGATTTACGTGGTTTGCCAAATTGCCTAGTCCATGGGCGAAGAACGACCAACTTTACTTCAAAAACTTGATTACACACTATTCTCTCTCTAACAATCTCAACTCTCTTTTTCTCTCCACAATTTTGTCTCTCATACCCATATCTATTTATAGAGTTTTCAAACTCAAATCCTTGTTAGACAAGGATTAATTTGCCTACAAGCAATTACCATATCAATCTCCAACACCTACAAGGAGTTACCATATAGTTTCCAACTCTAAAATAGATGTACAAACTCTTCCCCAAATGTTTTGCTTTTTTTCACGCTTCCAACCAATTAGGAAATTGTTTCGCAGCTTCCAATAACTCGTTGTCCAAGTTAAACCGGTACAACCCTAGTTGAATCGATTCAACTTTGGCAATAGCTAAAGTCCGCAAGTTTGAACACCCCAATTATTCACGTGATCAAAATATGTCTTCACGTACATGCCCCACCTTAAACAAGGATCTCTTCATAGCTCCACCTTAACTAAAGATTTATCCACCTCAAATAAAGCACTATGATGAAATTGAGAAACACTCTAACAATCTCTACTTTTTCTCAAATTCATCATTCTTCTTCTTGTCGTTCTTCGCCGCACCACTATACTCATCTACTCTTAGCAAATTCCAAGTTCAAATAATTAGACTTGGAATCTACTTTCGCATCACTAAATTGAACTCTTCTTGCTTTTGGGATAAAGGCCGGTGCTTTTGCAATTGTCAAGACTACTTCCTTCTCTTGTTGTTCTTGATCATTTATTCTAGTGAATCTCGAAACAGGCTTTCATTCCGTCTTTGCAATTGTTCCACCTAGCATAGTATTTCCCAAGAGAATATAAAGATTGTTGACCTTCCTTCTTAAAAGCATGACACGTGGCCTTCTTCTAATCTTCATCAATCCATTTTTCACTTCACACCAGCAACCTTTGGAATCCAATGCTCCCACAGAGATCACATTCCTTCGGAATATGGCGTACATTCGTTAGAGTTCTTACCAAACCATTCGTTGTCTTGATTTTAATTGTCCCAATTCCCATAATATATGCAAGAGGCATTATTCCCCATAAATACCTTACCACCTACAGGTTTGTAGGTAGCAAACCATTCTTTATGAGGACACACATGAAAGGAACAAACAGAATCCAGTATCTATTCTTTAGCTTCTCCCTTATTATCAATGATTGATAATGCTTCATCATTATCACTCTCTTCTTTCGTATCTTCAGACACAACAATGGCAGCGGATGCACTCTCCTTTCTTTCTGGACAATACTACTGAATATACCCCTTTTTCCCACACTTATAACATTTTTTCTCTGAAAATGGCACAAGGTTTCTTGAAGCTCCAAATCTCTTCTTCTCTTGAGCAATAAGAACTTGAGCTTGATTATCACAACTTTCTTCATCATTCAACTTTTCATTAGAGAACAAAGCACTCTTAACTTGTTCCACTGAGATAGTGTCTCTCCCATAAAGCAAAGTATTCAATAAATGCTTATGGGTAGAGCATACAGACGTTAACAAAATAATTACTTTATCCTCATCACTCAGCTTGACATCAATGTTAGATAAATCACAAATAATTTTGTTGAACTCACCAAGATGTTGTTGAAGGCTTACCCCATCTTTTCTATTGAAGGAATACAACTCTTACTTTAAAACTAACGTGTTGGTGAGATTCTTTCCCATATACAGATTCTCCAACTTCTTCCACATGTCCGCTGCTGAATCTTCTTTTATCACATCATACACAATATCATCCGCCAATGTTAATTGAATTGCACTAATTGCCTTCAAGTTGATCTTCGCCCAATCTGCATCTTTCGTCTTTTCTGGTTGTTTACCCAAGGCATCTTTTAGACCACGTTGAATTAGTAAACCCACATTCGAACTTGCCAAAGACTGAAGTTCTTTTTTCCATCAAATTTCTCGACCACGTACTTTTTACCTGTAATAGTTACCGCCATGACTCTGATACCAATTGTTAGGGTTTCACACACATAATTGGCAAATATAACAGAAAAAAAGCACACACAAGCAAAAATGAGATTTACGTGGTTTGGCAAATTGCCTAATCCACGGGCCAAGAATGACTAATTTTACTTCAAAAACTTGATTACACATTATTCTCTCTCTCACAATCTTAACTCTCTTTTTCTCTCTACAATTTTGTCTCTCATCCCATATCTATTTATAGAGTTTTTAAACTTAAATCCTTGTTGGATAAGGATTAATTTGCCTACAAGTAATTACCATATCAATCTCCAACACCTACAAGGAGTTACCATATAGTTTCCAACTCTAAAATAGATGTACAAACTCTTCCCCAAATGTTTTGCTTTTTTTCACGCTTCCAACCAAATAGGAAATTATTTCGTAGCTTCCAATAACTTGCTGTCCAAGTTGAACCGGTACAGCCCTAGTTGAAACTTTGGCAATAGCTAAAGTCCGCAAGTTTGAACACCCCAATTATTCACATGATCAAAATATGTCTTCACGTACATACCCCACCTTGAACAAGGATCTCTTTATAGCTCCACCTTAACTAAAGATTTCTCCACCTCAAATAAAGCACTATGATGAAATTGAGAAACACTCTAACATTTTTTTATTTTTTTATTTGGCATAATTCAAAATATGACAAATACCTAAAAATATTGAGTGAAAAGCTCACTTAACAAAAATGATTACCAATATGGTAATATATACTCTTTTGGCCCAAGGTACCCTCAACACCTCTTGAGGTCATTCTATAAATGCCCTCTAAAGTGCCCTTGGAGTCCTCAACAACCCACTGACCCACCTCTCGATTACATCAAAACTACCACCAAAACACCAGATGCACCACCAAAAAGAAATCCAGTCTCGTTGCTAAAGCCAAGCCAAACCCATCTCTGGCGATAAGCTTGAGCTCTGAGTAGAAAAATAAAATGGAATTGAAGGCCACCAACAGTTGTGAGTAAAATTGTCATGTTCGAGCACTAAAAGTGCCACATCTTGTAAAAACAAAAGAAATTAATTGGAAATCACTTTAATACTATATATCAAGGTCCATTAACATGTTTTGGCATACCTCAGTGCTAAATGAGCACTGAAATAAAGACAAAAAAATTTTAGTGCACGACCGTGACAATTTTACTTCGTAACTATAACACTTGTACTTCACAATTGTGACAATTTTACTTCTAAAAAAAAAAATTATTGTTGCAAGTGTATCAGTGCAGACTTATCCTCACTGGTGCATTAGTAAGATTTTTTATTTTTTATTTATAAAAAAATTCTATTGTATATCAACATTCTTGTTAACCCCAAGACTAATTTTGACGATCACAAAACATTAATTGTGTTTTAAGGACTAACATTTGCCTTGAGAACATTTAACAGGTTAGTCTAAAAGTAAAGTGGAAAACAAGGAAAGGTAAAGCCAAGCTAGATATATTCTATGCACTCCAAAGTCAAAAGAAAAACAAGTTATTCACTTCCAAACTTCAAAGGTGAAACATGGAGAAGATAAGTAATCAAGTTTGGCAATTCAAATGGGATAGATAGGTTTGGTGAGCGACATAGATTCAAATGTTAAAGTATTTTATGAATGCAATGAAGCTCATATCCTAAAATCATTCATTTATCATATCATGATTTGAATGGCATTATATACTGTCCAAAATTTATTTGAAAGCCTAGATACAGAAAAGAAAAATGGAGGATCACATTCAAAGATTCATAACAGTGAGTTGGTTTTGTCCAAGAGATGTTTCGGCCGACTGAACATGATGTTTCAGTCGACCGATAAGGGTTTTATATGCATCAGCCGACTGAATAACACTCATCAGCCGACCAATAAGGAGGTTTCAAGAAGTCTCAAGAGCAGTAAGTTTTTACAATCGTTTCGGCCGACCAACGATTAGGGATCAGTCGGCTGATGAAAGGATTTCAGCCGACCAATGATGCTCCATCAGCCAACCGATGCATAGTCAATTTCAAATCAAACGGCTACCTGCGAACTTGGATTATTAACACCTTATCTCCAACAGCTATATTGACCTCCAACAGCTATATTGACCTCCTCTCTCTATAAATAGGAGCTGCAGCTTATGTTATCATATACATTTATTAAGAATAATTTGAAGAACATTCAAGAACTCCATTCTAGAGCATTTAAGGAAAATCATTTGACCACTCATTCCATACTAGAGATTTGGGCTTTATTTCATTTATATACTTACTCTAGTTGTGAGCCCACAATTGTAAATCTATCTTGAGAGAAAGATCCAATCTTATAATTCATTTACATTTTTTGTTACAAACTTGTAAGGGTTGGTGTGACCCAAAAGAAGCTTAGGAGAAGGGTGTTCTCCTAGCAAGAAAGAGAAGCAAGGGCTTGCTTCATGTGAAGGTTTACTCTCCACCATAAAGGAGAAGCTCTAGTGGATTGGGAAGTCTCAAGAGGGATCTTGAGCCGAGGAGTAGGAGCTTCCGAACCTCGCTAAAATCTCCGTGTCATTGTTTGTAATTTCTTATCCCAATCTCTTTTACATTTATGCTTTGAATTATTATTTACTTTAATTGATTATTGCATAATTGTTTATCTCTAGTTGAAATTGTAAATTATTTTTTAAAATTGGCCATTGACTCTATTCAACCCCCTCTAGAGTGAATTAGTGTCTAACAATTGGTATTAGAGCCTAATTTCTAGTTAAAGATCTAATCATCTTAGAGAACGATCAGGGCCAATTTTCATCAAGAAGGTCAATCTAACAATAGACCTCCTTGGTTTGATGGAAATGATTATAACTATTGGAAAATCAAAATGAGAGCTTTTATAAGAGATCTAGACATCGATGCTTGGAAATCCACCAAACAAGGTGATCACATTCCAACCAAAGTTGTTAATGGTCAAAGAGTTCCAAAAAACGATGATGAGTGGACTCAAAATGAGCGTAGGCTTGTTCAATGTAATGTCATGGCTATCCCAAATCTCTATTGTGCTCTAAGCAAAGACAAATTCAATAGAGTTTTGGATTATGAAACGGCCAAAGAGATTTGGGATAAACTTGAAATTACATATGTTGGCACTAGTCATGTTAAGGAATCTAAAATGAACATGTTTGTCCATAAATATGAATTATTTACCATGAACAACAAGGAAACTATTAGTGAAATGTATTCTTGGTTTACTAACATTGTCAATCCTTTGAGGCTCTTGGAAAGTCATATACATCATCCGAAAATGTGAGAAAAATTCTTAGGTCTTTGCCTAAGAATTGGGAAGCTAAGAAGACCGCTACTCAAGAAGCCAAAAATCTCAACACATTTCCTATTGATGAGCTCATTGGTTCTTTGATGGGATATGAGCTAGAGAAGAATGATGGAGATGACAACAAAGAAACTCACAAGAGAGATCTAGCTTTTCAAGCCACTACTAAAGAGGTTGAAGTTGAGAAAGCTCTTGATAATGAATAAGAGGAAGAAATTGCACTCATCACCAAAACCGTGAGAAGAGTTCTTCAAATGAAGAAGTACTAGAAGAGCAACAATCTCAAAAGAAGTGGTTCCACAGTGAGCAAGGAAAAAGAGAAACACTTACTTGCTTTCATTGTGGAAAACCGGGGCACTTCAAATCGGATTGCTATGCATACAAAAATGAAAAGGAACGGAAAAAGAAAGCCCAAGCCATGCGTGCTACATGGGAGGATGATGATTCAAATGGATTCGAAAGTGATGATGAACTCAATGAATTGGTCAATCTTTGCCTTATGGCCGATGAAGATGAGGTAAACTCTAACCATGACTCATTTGATTTAGGAACTACTTATGATGAATTAGTTGATGCTCACAATTACTTGCTTGATGCTTTTAAAGAATTGCATGATGAATTAGGCAAAATGGTTCAAAAATGTGCTAGTCTTAAAAGAGAAAAATACATTGCCTCTCAAAATCTTGAAAAATATTTTTTTGAAAATGAAGCATTGAAAAAGGAAAAAGAATGTGAGTTAGCTTAAGAATTGGCATTTATTGATTTAGTTTCCGAAAATGAATCATTGAAAGTCATAATTGAAGATCAAATTGAGACTTTAGCTAAATTCACAAAAGGTAGAGAGAATTTAAGTCTTATGCTTGGCAAGCAAAGAAATGCTTATGGTAAGGATGAGCTTGGATATGATCCTCACAACAAAGATTCTTGTCTAATAAAGAAGAGAAAACCTTTGAACGACTATTTTGTTAAAAATTCCTCTCAAAGTCCAAAATGCAATTATTGTAAAAGGATAGGACATAAGATTAATCATTGTCCCATTAGGCCATGCAAAACAAAAGAAATTAGGCTATAAAAGGAACATATATGCCTCTTCCTAATTCCCGTGGACCCAAGAAAATATGGGTACCAAAAGAAGATTACTTAAATTCCTTTTGTCGGTTTGCTTGAAGACTTCATCGTCATCCAACGACAAGTGGTTCCTTGATAGTGGATGCACAAGACATATGACGGGAGATCGTTCAAAATTTCTCTCAATCAAGCCTCACAAAGGAGGAAGCGTCACTTTTGGAGACAACTCAAAAGGCAAGGTCATTGGCATTGGATCTATTGGTATCTCTTCTTCCTTATTTATTGATGATGTATTACTAGTCAAAGGCTTAAAACATAACTTACTTAGCATTAGTCAACTATGTGACAAAGGTTTTGATGTGCTTGACGAGGCCGCTTGTATACGTCAAAATAATGTAGTGAATGTGCGGCTCAAGAAAAGTCTTTTAGGTCAAATTTAAATTTATAAAAACCACTACTACTAACGTAGCAAGAGTGAGTAGGGATCGTCCCAAGGGATTATAGGTGTTCGAATTTAACTTCGACTCAAGTGGATCACAAGATTGCAAAGGAGAGATTGATTGTTTGATTACACTAAGATGCAATTAATTAAAATAAACTAAGTTGAGATAGGGATTTAAGAGATACGAAGAGAGGTCTTAGGGTGTTGGAATCACCACTAAGCTCATGTAATTAACCACTTGCTTTCCATTAATGGGGAATACATTGTTGTGAACAAAATGCGACTACCAATTGCAATATTAAGCATGGACCATCAAATTCATGTATGAATTATCTACTTAACCAACAAATAAACTAAGTGTAGAACAACTCATCAAATCTAAGCATGACCCATCAAACTAGTCACAATTGTAGCACACATCAATCTAAAGAATCATGGAATTTGCAATAATAAGCCATGGAATATCAAACCAAGTATAGATTGTCTACCTACCTACAAGCATGAATTAAATTATAGAACAACCCATCAAGCATAAAAATAATCCATTAAATTAATTTACAAACCCATTCAATGAAAACCCATGCTTAGCCATTATTAAATCCTTAAATAATCACACATAGACATGCAACCAACATAGAGAATCTAGTGTAGAGATCAATTCCCAAATAATCACACATAAGACAACATGTAATCAAATAGAGAATCAATAGAAAAAATTAATCCATATGAATCATATAAGAAATAATTCCTAATTTAATCACACATAGACATGTAAATAAACTAGAGAATTAATAGGAAGAATTAAACCATAGAAATTATAGAAATATACCAAGATTCATTAAATTCACAAGGCTAGAAAACTAATCACAATAATATATATAAATCCCCAAATATAGAAATACAAGGGTTTAGATTACACAAGACTTATGGGTCATCTAAGCTCTAAGTGTTGATCTAGCCAATCATGGAGGAGGTAGATGTGGTCATGAAACCCTCAAGGATAAGCTCCAAAAATGGCTCTATCTTCTTCGTCTTCTTCTTTGAAGCTCTAGAGAGAGAGAGAGAGTGGATCTAGAGATGGATCTTGAGATGTGCCTCCACTTCCCTCTTTTCTTCTAACCCTAATCTCTAACTTTTCTAGAGAGAGAATATAAAATTACAATGTAAAAATAAAAATGATAAAAGTTCCTCACAAAATAGGTCACTTCCCTTTATATAGAAGGTCATTTTCTTAGCCATTAAGTCGGAAATATAGCCCCAAAAATATCTAATCCCATACTATGTGGTAGGTGTAGTTTTGGGAGCGCGCGGGAATAAGACAGCTCGCTGCCAACACATTTCCGATTGATCCAACTTTTCTTCGATCGATCTAACTTTTCTTCGATCGATCTGAGAAAAGTTTGATCGATCCAACTTCTATCAATCTCAGAAAATTTGGATCGATCCAACTTCGATCGATCTCAGAAAAGTTGGATCTATCCAACTTGGTAGTTTTTTAGCATTAGCCTCTTTTTGCTCCAAATCAGCTTTCTTTTGCTCCAAATCCTCACGAAGACTTAGTTTGACTCCAAAAAGGCCTTAAGACACAATTTTTAGCTCGTTTTTACTTTATTGACCTAAAAAGGAAAATAACACGAAATTAGTTTAAAACGGAAAAATAAGATAGATAAAGGTCCCAGAATATTCAAGCTTAAGGGGTTTAAATGCGCACTTTTCAGTGCTCATCACACCCCCAAACTTAAATATTGCTAGTCCCTAGCAATGAACTACGAAGTAAAGGGATCAAATGAGCAACTAATTAACTATGAATTAGAAAGCAATAAATGGATAACACCACTTTCGTAGGGAACACGATTGCATTTAGCATATGAAACAAGCCTTTTAAACCCCTAGGTTACCCCTAGTGGACGAGTGAAGTCTCGTGAGGGTTTCCAGAAATGATACCCATAAACATTAAGCTCATTCTTTCAAAAGAGGCACCAGTATTGCAAATAAGCATTGGGTGAAAACTACCTCAAGTATGCAATTTTTCAAAAATTTCCAAGCAATCTCCCAAAATCTCAACATCAAGCAAACAAGTATGGTCCTCCACACATCAAGAAAATGATCATGCAAATCAAAACAAATCTAGAATCCTTTTTGAGTGGACCGACATCAAGTATGTTTCTATCTTAGCCAACTGAAGAAATGATTACATCCTTACCCTCAAACTAGCACACAAATCTAGTACCGATCATCAAGACAAAAAGTGGACATTTTATTAAAGCTTTATTATTCTAGGTGCGCTTATTCTTTTCACTCGATTTTTATTTTTTATTATTATTATTTTTTTAGGATCAAAGATGGAAGCATGGTGCAATGTGTTGATCTATTAAGCTTTCTAGCGATCCATGAGGTCGAGCGTTAGGTCAATGACTCCCAAACCAGACTGCTTTAGGGCACTAGGTGTTAAAACACCTCTAAGGACTTACAAGCTCAAATAAATTAGGCTACAAATTAAGACAACCTCCATCTAATCATTTCCCACTTCTCACCTTTTAGGAGAAGTCAGCTTTTTATTGTTTTTACAACTTTCTCTTTTTTTTTTTTTTTTTTTTTTTTTTTTTTTCAAGTTCAATTATTAACTTAGAGTTTGGGCCCTCGACCTTTCGGCATGAGAAATTCAATGCTTGATGAGGCTAGAATCCCGGCTACTCAATGAAAAGGGTTTGTTATCCACCTTTATCAAGAATGAAAGTTTTCAATGTACTTCTAGCCCAATTGGGATATAACCAATTCAATAATTAGCAAAGCATGTACCCCACAAATGAATGATAGTGTGCTCCTGTGCTAGTGTAGAGTGCTAGAGTGAATCCCAAAACAATCACAAAATCAGGATGATATGGACCACAAGTGCAAGCATGATATCAATCTTTCAAAAAATTTACTCCTAAATGGCATCCACAAGGCATACAAGGAGTATTGGACTCTCAAGTCAAACAATTTTTAAATTTGAAGCAATATAGCCCTCAAAAGATCAAAATCATCGCTAACATGGATCTCCGATCTCAATCATGCAATTAAAGCTCAACTTAAATAGAATGCAACAAAGTCACCTTACCCCCAAACTTAAACCACACATTGTCCTCAATGTGCAATGAGAACAATGAAAAAGATGGAAAGAGTATACCGTGGTAGTGAAATCATGAAGCCCGGCAATGATCTAATATGAAAAGGGTCTCCCCCAAACTTGGAATCAACAACCTATTTGAATACCACATTAGCAAACTCATATCAAATATCAAATGGGATAAGATAAGTAAATCAAGCATTCTTAAGGCAATATAGCACAAGATAAACGAGAGATATGAGATTAAGCCCTAACTAAAGCATTAAGTATGCATGACGACACATAAGGGCACAATGGTGAAAAGTTTTTATGTTTTTCATTTTATGAAAGCATGTATATACAAAATGCAAGAAAAATAAGGAATAAAATGCATGAACGAAATGCAAAAAGAAAAATAAAGAAGGTAAAATACAATGAAAGAATATGTATAATGCAAGAAATGAAAAACAAAAAGTAAGAAAGGATGCAAGAACAAAAAGAATGAAAATGAAAAAAAAAACTTTTTTTTTTTTTTTTTTGAAAAATGTGCAATGAAATAAAATACAAGAAGTATGCACAATGATTGCTAAGTTTAACGTGTCTAGCAAGACGGAATGCCACTTTGAATGATTGTTTTTTTTTAATTTATTTTTTTCATTATTGTTTAATTTATTAGACAAAACAAATACACAAACAAAAATAAAAAGGCAAGTAAATAAAAATGAAAGAAGTAAAAATGTAAGGAAATAAAGAATGAAAAGAAATAATAATTTTTTTTAATAATTTTTATTTTATTTTATTTATTTATTTTTTGGGTTGGATCGATTATAGAAAACTTAGATCGATCAGGGGAATGTTGGATTGATCATAGAAAAATTCAAACGATGGGACCGAGAGCATACATTTTGTGTTTCTGAAATCCTCAGAACTTTCGATCAATCCAACATAAGTTCGATCGATCCAATATTAACTTGGATGGATCCAACATTTATTTATTTTATTTTATTTTATTTTATTTTTTTGAAATTTAAGATTCAAAATAAAGTCTAAGTAAAAGTCAACCAAAAAAAACAGAGATCGATTAATCCCAGATCGATCTAGAAAAGGCTCAGATCGATCGAACATGGAAAAACCTGTATACAAGTTCGAACGATGCAACAGAGAGGCCTTTTTCAGGGGTTTAAAAAATTTTCTAAGTGTTGGAACTGTAGATCGGTCCAAGAGGGGGTTGGATTGATATTGGAACTTAAGATCGATCAGATAGGAACTTCGCACGATGGGACAGAGAGCTGTTTTATGCAGGAAATCTTCGCACGATTAAACAAAGAGGTGATTTGGATGCAGGGTGGGAGTTCGATCGATCGAACCTCTTTTGAGATCGATCAAACAGACACAAAATGCCTATTTTCAACATGAAAGTGCATGCAATCCTAAACCACAGTTCTTAGCAGTGTGTATGAACCCAAAACAAATATCTAGACGTCGCAAGAAATGAAAGATAAAAAGAAATGGGAGAGGAATAGAGTTAAAAACTCTACGAAGTGCAATATTAAGCATGGACCATCAAATTTATGTATGAATTGTCTACCTAACCAATAAATAAACTAAGTGTAGAACAACCCATCAAATCTAAGCATGACCCATCAAACTAGTCACAATTGTAGCACACATCACTCTAAAGAATCATGGAATTTGCAATAATAAGCCATAGAAGCTGAATTAAATTGTAGAACAACCCATCAAGCGTAAAAATAATCCATCAAATTAATCTACAAACCCATTCAATGAAAACCCATGCTTAGGCATCACTAAATCCTTAATTAATCACACATAGACATGCAACCAACATAGAGAATCTAACGTAGAGATCAATTCCCAAATAATCACACATAAGACACATGTAATCAAACAGAGAATCAATAGAAAGAATTAATCCATATGAATCATGTAAGAAATAATTCCTAATTTAATCACACATAGACATGTAAATAAATTAGAGAATTAATAGGAAGAATTAAACCATAAAAATTATAGAAATATACCAAGATTCATTAAATTCACAAGGCTGGAACACTAATCACAACAATATATAAAAATTCCCCAAAAATAGAAATACAAGGGTTTAGATTACACTAGACTGAGGGCTCATCCAAGCCCTAAGTGTAGATCTAGCCAATCATGGAGGAGGTAGATGTGGTCATGAAACCCTCTAGGGTAAGCTCTAAAAATGGCTCTATCTTTTTCTTTTTCTTCTTCTTTGAAGCTCTAGAGAGAGAGAGAGAGAAAGTGGATCTTGAGATGGATCTTGAGATGTGCCTCCACTTCCCTCTTTTCTTCTAACTCTAATCTCTAACTTTTCTAGAGAGAGAATATAAAATTACAATGTAAAAATAAAAATGATAAAAGCTCCTCACAAAATGGGTCACTTCCCTTTATATAGAAGGTCATTTTCCTAGCCATTAAGTCAGAAATATAGCCCTAAAAATATCTAATCCCGTATTATGTGGTAGGTGGAGTTTTGGGCGCACGCGGGAATAAGACAGCTTGCTGTCAGCACATTTTCGATCGATCCAACTTTTCTTCGATCGATTTGAGAAAAGTTCGATCGATCTAACTTCGATCAATCTCAGAAAAGTTGAATCGATCCAACTTCGATCGATCTCATAAAAGTTGGATCTATCCAACTTGGCAGTTTTTCAGCATTAGCCTCTTTTTGCTCCAAATCAGCTTTCTTTTGCTCCAAATCCTCACGAAGACTTAGTTTGACTCCAAAAAGGCCTTAAGACACCATTTTTAGCTTGTTTTAACTTTGTTGACCTAAAAAGGGAAATAAAACATTTTAGTCTAAAACGGGAAAATAAGATAGATAAAGGTCCTAGAATATTCAAGCTTAAGGGGTTTAAATGCGCACTTTTCAGCGCTCATCAATGCTATTTAAAATGGATAAATGCATTGTTAAAAAGAATAACAATGAAGTGTTTCATGCTCTTAGAAATGATAATGTGTATACCTTGCTTCTATGTGAATTGCATGATCAAGATGTCAAATGCCTTGTATCTTTAAATGAAAATAGTTGGTTGTGGCATAAAAGATTAAGTCATGCTAGCATGGAATTGATTTCAAAATTATCTAAACAAGAGTTAGTCAAAGGCCTCCCAAAGACTAACTTTTCAAAAGATAAAACTTGTAGTGCATGCCAAATAGGCAAGCAAATCAAGTCATCATTCAAAAGAAAAAAAGGATATAACAACTACAAGACCACTTGAATTAATTCATATGGACTTATTTGGTCTGGAGAGAGTAGCTAGTTTAGGTGGAAAACTCTATGCTTTTATCATTGTTGATGACTTCTCTAGATTCACTTGGGTATTTTTCCTTACACACAAAAATGAGACTTATACAATTTTCTCTAAATTTTGTAAAAGAGTCGAAAATGAAAAGGAGTATAGGATTAAAGCATTAGAAGTGATAGAGATAGAGAATTTGACAACCAAGACGTTGAAAGGTTTTGTGATGAAAATGGATATAATCATAATCTTTCGACTCCTAGAACTCCTCAACAAAATGGAGTTGTTGAAAGAAAAAATAGGTCTCTCCAAGAAATGGCTAGGACTATATTGAATGAACATAAGTCTCCTAAATCTCTATGGGCCGAAGCCATTAGTACCTCATGCTATGTCATAAATAGAGTTATTATTAGAAAACTTCTCAATAAAACTCCTTATGAACTTTGGAACAAAAGGAAGCCAAACATTGGTTATTTTAAAGTTTTTGGATGCAAATGCTTTGTATTAAATGATAAAGACAATCTAGGAAACTTTGAACCTAAATCGGATGAAGGTATTTTCCTAGGATATTCTTCTCGAAACAAAGCATTTAGAGTGTTCAACAAAAGAACACTTGTTGTTATGGAATCCATACATGTTGTATTCGATGAGTCACAATTACCCCCTCCTACATGTTCATTGGATGATAATGAGGATGTAATTGAGATTGAAATTTTTTTTGAGAATCTTGATCCAAACAATTCATCTCTTGAAGATCTCCCCAAAGATGATCCAAAAGAAAGTCATCCTCATAAAGACACACTTCCTAAGGATTGGAAGCAAGTGCCAAATCATCCAATAAATCAAATCATTGGCGATCCATCCAAAGGAGTAAGTACTAGGTTTCAAATTAATGATATATGCAATTATGTGGCCTTTGTCTCCCAACTTGAACAAAAAAATATTCATGAAGCCGAAAATGATGAGTCTTGGATCTTGGCCATGCAAGAAGAACTTAACCAATTTGAAAGCAATAAAGTTTGGGAATTGGTTCCAAGACCTAATGATAAGACTATCATTGGAACAAAATGGGTATTTAGGAATAAAAAGGATGAATCGGGAACAATTGTGAGAAACAAAGCTAGACTTGTTGCTCAAGGCTATAACCAATAAGAGGGAATTGACTATGATAAAACCTTTGCTCCCGTAGCTAGGCTTAAAGCCATTAGAATGTTCCTTGCATTTGCATCCCATAAAAACTTTAAGTTATATCAAATAGATGTAAATAGTGCCTTCTTAAATTGCTTCATTGAGGAAGAAGTGCATGTAGAACAACCACCAGGATTTGAAAGCTATGATTGTCCTAAACATGTTTACAAATTGTCAAAAGCATTGTATGGTTTGAAACAAGCTCCAAGAGCTTGGTATGAGAGACTAAGTGGTTTTCTACTTGAAAATGATTTTATTAGAGGAAAAATTGACAACACTCTTTTTACAAAAACCATTGATGGCAACCTATTGATTATTCAAATATACGTTGATGATATCATTTTTGGATCATCCAATAGTGTGCTTTGTGAAAAGTTCGCTCTAGCATGCAAAATGAGTTTGAAATGAGCATGATGGGTGAACTTACCCTCTTTCTAGGATTGCAAATCAAACAAACACTTGATGGCATTTTCATTTGTCAATCCAAGTATGTTAAAGATTTGCTAAAGAAATTTGGCTTGGAGGAAGTTAAACATGCCAAAACTCCCATGAGTTCATCTTTGAAACTTGATAAAGATGAGAAAGGCAAAGATGTAGATATCAAGAAGTATAGAGGCATGATTGGTAGTCTTTTATATTTAACCGCAAGTAGACCGGACATAATATTTAGTGTATGCTTATGTGCTAGATTCCAATCTAGTCCTAAAGAATCTCATTTGTGTGCCGTTAAACATATTTTTCGCTACTTATGTGGTACAATAAATTTGGGGCTTTGGTTTCCTAGAAATACTTCTTTCAATCTTGTTAGCTATTCGAATGCTGACTTTGTCGGTTGTAGAGTTGATAGAAAAAGTACTAGTGGCACTTGTCACCTCCTTGGTCAATCACTAATATCTTGGTCTTACAAAAAGCAAAATTATGTGGCTTTGTCAACGACGGAAGCCGAATATGTGGCGGCCGGAAGTAGTTGTGCCCAAACGTTTTACATTAAGCAACAACTTGAAGACTTCAGACTTGACGACTGGTCGTTCCTTGTATGCCAAATTGATGTGTAGTGAATGTGTGGTTCAAGAAAAGCCTTTTTGGGTCAAGTTTAAATTTATAAAAACCACTACTAACATTACTACTAACGTAGCAAGAGTGAGTAGGGATCGTCCCAAGGGACTGTGAGGATCGAGCAATGTCTTGGAATCACAATTAGGGCTAGTAGGTCGAGTGATCAAACAATTGGTTGGTTCGTTGATTAAAGAGCAACTAAATTAAACTAAGTAATAGCAAAATAGTGCAATTAAGAGTAAGTGAGAGAGAGAGAGAAAGAGATCTTGGGGTTTAGAGATCACCACCAAGCAATGCATTTCTATATCATTAACAAGTGATTATTGAGGGCAAATAATGGGTTGTAATATTGGTGTGTGTGTATTTGGTTGATTTAATAAGTAAGAATGACTAGTTAAGCATGTATTATCTAAACATCATGTGAAAGGCACAATATATCTAAGCTATGAAGCATATATTGTCTAAACAACATGTGAAAGGCACAATAAATCAAAACAAGTTATTAATCCTTTCATTAAGCTCACAATCCAAATACAACACAAGGATAGAGACATATGCTAATTGCATTCAAAAACTTGGATCATCAAACAACAAGCATAGATTGTCCTCCCATTTAACACTTCACTATAACTACACTACATCTACACTACTAGCATAAAAATAAACTAGTGGAGAGGCACAATCCATCAAGAGATAAGCATGAACCATCAAGAGAATCACAAAAGCATTTTTTTAAGCACAATGTTTTGACAATCTCTAAATTTATAGCATCAATACACATAGACATGCATCAATAACACAAAATCTAGAGATAAGCACATGAACATCTATTCTAGCATACATAAACATATGGATAAAATGAAATGACCAATTGGAAGCATTAAACCACATAAATCATTGAATAAACAAGATCTATATTTATCAAAGTGTCAAAACATCAATTACAACACTAATCCCTCAATAATACACAAGATTAAGATATAGGAAGCATGCTTGGGGCTAACTCTAGCCCCAAGAGGATGTCTAGCCACTCATGGTGATGATGCTCCAACCCTCAAGGGCTAACTCTATGGTTGAAATCTGCTCCTTGTTGATGAAGAGTCTCCAATGGTGTCTCTAGCCTCTTCCTCCTCTAAGCTTCCTCTCCAAGAGATGATATGAAAGTAATGTTGGCTCCCCTTGAAAAAGCAATCCTTATCCTTATATAGGTAGGTCAAAATGACACCCAAAATGAGCTGGGGTTGTGCACACAATATTCCCTAATGATTGGATAAAGGACCACTTTCAATGAGATGGAATTTTAACTTTTTCGTATTGGAGGAAGTTCGATCGATCGAACTTAGGCTGGATCGATCCATCTGGCTGAGCTTTTTGGAAAAAGACAAATCCGAGATATTTATGGGAGATATTTATAGGAAAAGGACAAAAGTGGTTAGTGGGTGGTACTGCTGTGGATAGGATCAATCATTTGAATAAGGACAAAAGTGTTCGATCGATCTAAGGATGGTGTTGGATCGATAGAACTTTTGGAACTTTATGCTTTTGGGTCAAGGCTTGGATCTATCTTGAAGTGCTGAGATCAATCATTGTTCGATCGATCGAACCTTGAACTTGGATCGATCGAACTTTGCTGCTTGCCACCTTTGGCTTCATTTGCTTCTTTCTTTCTCCACTTTGCTCTTTTCTTTGATTAATCCCAGAATTGCTTCAATTAAGCTCTTATTTGGTTGAGTTAGCTTATTTTCGGGATAAGTGCCTGAAAATGAAAATAATACGAAATCAATCTAAAA
Source organism: Cornus florida (assembly GCF_030987335.1). Classification (NCBI taxonomy): domain Eukaryota; kingdom Viridiplantae; phylum Streptophyta; class Magnoliopsida; order Cornales; family Cornaceae; genus Cornus; species Cornus florida. The sequence goes on from NW_026775581.1 coordinate 24,653,435, forward strand.
TGGTAAAGTAAGATAGATAAAGGTACTAGAATGTCTAAGCTTAAGGAATTTAAATACGCACTTTTCAGTGCTCATCAGGACTTAAATTTGACCATATTCCTATAAAATGTGATAATACGAGTGCTATTTGTAATTCAAAGAACCCTATTTTGCACTCATGAACGAAGCACATTGAGATACGATATCATTTCATTAGAGATCATGTTTTAAAGGGCGACATTGAATTAGTCTTTATAATCACCGATAAGTAACTAGCGGATATTTTTACCAAACACCTTCAAGAAGATACATTTTGCTTCATCAAAAGAGAGCTTGGAATGGCATATGAGGAGGATGTCCTTTCCAGCAGCTAAAACTATGATAAAGGGCATTTCGGCCGGCCAAAAATCACTTATCAGCCGACCGAAAGTCACAGGTTCGGCCGACCGACTTTATTTTGTCAGCCGACCGAAGGTCAGATCTGAGGGATTTCATTTAGGGTTTGCAACCCCTTCGTCATTTCATTTCATTTAGGGTTTTCCCTCTCTCTCTCTCTCTCTCTCTCTCTCTCCCTCCTTGGCGATTCACTCCATCATTCTCTTTAATGCTCAAATTCCAATTGAAAGGGTCGTCACTCCACATTCATCTTCCTTGGTAAGTTCTTCTTTGATTAATCCTCTCATTCTAAGATTGATTAAGTTTCTTCATGCTACTCCATAAATCTTTCTAGATTTCATCATAAAATAGTCATGTACGAACTATAAGCTGGTATTGTAAGGTAATCTCATCTATTGTGTCGATTTTAGGGTTTCTATGTTCACAATCTCATATCTATTAAACCCTAGTTTCATTATGCCAAATCATTTATGATCATTGAGTTCATTGTATTTGTGCGAATTGATTGTTAGCATCTATTAAATTTCAATCTCTTTAAAAGTTCATCCTGTTATCCGTAAAATTTTGTTGGGGTTGTGTTAAATTCCAATCTTACCATGGTATCATCTTGCTAAACCCGAGGATTCTAGTGCCTAAATTTGGGGATTTTCTGTACTGGTTTGTCAAAATTGATTTGGTAGTTTTCCTTATGAACAAATGAAATCAAAATTTTCATTCGAAGGTTTCCCAAATTCTTTGTATTTTTTTTTTTTTTTTTATCTCTGTCATAGTTGATTTGGGTTAGGGTTTCACTTTTTGTCAAAAGAGAGTTTACAAATTCTTATTAAGTCATGTCATCCTCTGAGCCTAGGAGAAACCCCCCTCGCCCATCTTCCAAATGAAATAAAACTAGTCACACTGAGCAAGCCGAGGCTAGCAATGTCGAGCCCCTGCCAGTTTCCAACCTTGCTCTTTTTAAGAATCTAGCCATGAAAAATCTCTATGACACTAAGTTCCTTCATAGAAAAGTTGTTTTTGGGAAAGTTTTGTCAAAATCCGAATGTGAGGCCCTTCATCTCAACACTTACAAACTCTTTGATACCATAGGATTGGGAAAGTATGTAGCTATGAATGTCCCATTCTATCCTCGTTTAGTTCGTCTCTTCTACACCCATTTCGAAAAAATTTCACATACCTTGCAAGTATAATCCTTTATTGCAGGTACTAGCTTTACCTTAGATATTCCTACCATTCAAATAATTCTTGACTTACCCGAGGGATCTATCAAGTATTTCACCACCTTCACATGGTACCAAGGGGAGGGATTCAATGAGCTTGAGGCCGTTCGGTAAATGAGCTACAATAAGCGGATCACAAATACTCACAAAGTTCACGCCAAATAGCTCACTTTGGAAGCTTGGGTCATTTACAACATTATCATATATGCAATCCTTCCCAAATCCGAAGGTCGCTCTGATGTCTCAAACATGGAGGCTTTCCTCATTTGGTGCATCCTTAATGGTAAGGATTTTAATCTTGTTTTTCTCATATTTTATCATATTCTTGAGTGCCAAAAGAGTGAAGACAAACACCTTTTTTATGCCATGCCATTGCGTCTCATCTTTCTAGCAAAGGGGGTATCCGTTGGACAGGAAGTGGAAAAAAATCAAGGGCCCCGAAACAAACTCACATCCACTACTCTTGGATTAATGGGATTTAAAATGGATAATAGCGGGCATTGGTTCAATCCAATTGAACGCGCTTAGAATGAGGCCTTAGAGAGGGGAGAACTTTGAGATGATGGGGAATTTCTCGTCCCTCCCAATACTCTAGCTCCTGTTGTGCATGAGGATGATGACCATGACGAGCCCCCTCCAGTTGATCCTTATGTTCCTGTATTGCCTCCACAGACCAATCCTGCTATTCTCAAGCTCCTCACGCAGCAAAATGCTCTTCTACATGAGTATATCAGCATCTCTCGCCGGACTGAAGCTACAGGCAATGATATGATTGGGCGTCTCGACACTATTGAGGGTGATGTCGACTCAATCAAGAAGAATCTCAAGGAACTGCGTATGGCCGCCGATCTTCCTCCCTATTGAGGATCTCTATGCATTACCTTTTGTTATTTTTCAGTTCTTATTTTACCTCTCTATGCTATGTTTTCTTTTTAAGGATGATAAAAAGGGGGATAAAATGTAGTTGATGTTTGTTGACAATTGGTTTATTTTGGTGGTGTTTGGGTTTAGTTATTGATGTAGTTGTTGATACAGTTGCTTATTATGATAATTTATGTCTATATGCACTCAACCGTAATATTATATCCATGCAAAATTTCCTTGGCTCTATATGTATCATTGTATGTGTTTATTGCTTAATTCTCTGTCTTGACATGTAATGCACAAAGTAAGGGGGAGTTTAAAATATAAATGCCTATATTCATAATCGTCATTTGATTTCCTTGCTATGAAGTGCAAATGTGTATAACGATAGGGGGAGTATTTTTTTAATGCAACTCCACTATTTTCTAAAACACATCAATGTTTTGTCACCATCAAAAAGGGGGAGATTGTTAACCCCAAGACTAATTTTGACGATCACAAAACATTAATTCTATTTTAAGGACTAACATTTGCCTTGAGAACATTTAACAGGTTAGTCTAAAAGTGAAGTGGAAAACAAGGAAAGGTAAAGCCAAGCTAGATATATTCTATGCACTCCAAAGTCAAAAGAAAAACAAGTCATTCACTTCAAAACTTCAAAGGTGAAACATGGAGAAGATAAGTAATCAAGTTTGGCAATTCAAATGGGATAGATAGGTTTGGTAAGCGATATAGATTTAAATGTTAAAGTATTTTATGAATGCAATAAAGCTCATATCCTAGAATCATTCATTTATCATATCATGATTTGAATGGCATTATATACTGTCCAAAATTTATTTGAAAGCCTAGATATAGAAAAGAAAAATGGAGGATCACATTCAAAGATTCATAACAGTGAGTTGGTTTTGGCTAAGAGATATTTTGGCCGACTGAACATGATGTTTCAGCCAACCGATAAGGGTTTTATATGCATGAGTTGACCGAAGAACACTCATCAGCCTACCGATAAGGAGGTTTCAAGAAGTCCCAAGAGCAGTAAGTTTTTACATTTGTTTCGGCCAATCGACGATTGGGGATCAGCTAGCTGACGAAAGGATTTTAGCAGACCGATGATGCTCCATTAGTTGACCGATGCATAGTTAATTTCAAATCAAACGGCTACTTGCGAACTTGGATTATTGACACCTCATCTCCAACAGCTATATTGACCTCTTCTCTCTATAAATAGGAGCTGCATCTTGTGTTATCATATACATCTATTGAGAGTAATTTGAAGAGCATTCAAGAACTCCATTCTAGAGCATTCAAGGCAAATCATTTGATTACTCATTCTATACTAGAGATTTGAGCTTCATTTCATTTATATACTTACTCTAGTTATGAGCCTACAATTGTAAATCTATCTTGAGAGAGAGATCTAATCTTGTATTTCATTTACATTCTTCATTACAAACTTGTAAGGGTTGGTGTGACCCAAAAGAAGCTTAGGAGAAGGGTGTTCTCCTAGCAAGAAAGAGAAGCAAGGGCTTGCTTCATGTGAAGGTTTGCTCTCCACCATAAAGGAGAAGCTCTAATGGATTGAGAAGTCTCAAGAGGGATCTTAAGCCAATGAGTACGAGCTTCCGAACCTCGCTAAAATCTCAGTGTCATTATTTGCAATTTCTTATCCCAATCTCTCTTACACTTATGCTTTGAATTATTATCTACTTTAATTGATTATTGCATAATTGTTTATCCCTAGTTGAAATTGCAAATTATTTTTTAAAATTAGCCATTGACTCTATTCACCCCCCCCCCCTCTAGAGTCAATTAGTGTCAACAATTCTTTTATATGATTGAGTGAGGGCTTAGAAAGAGAGAAAGAGGAGAGAGAAAGTAGTGTATGAGATAAAGATAGAGAGAGAAAGATAAGAAAGAAAGTAGCATTACTATCACTGGTAGGTCGTCGGAATGTTTCGCCAGAGAGGATGATTTCACCAGTGGGTGGAGGTGGGTTTATAGAGAGAAATTTGAGGTGGATAGAGAAAGCGAGAGAGCGCGTAATTTGCATAAGAGAGGGAGAACCTACTAGTCAAATCATGTTTGACTCTTAGGTTAAGGGCATTTGTGTAATAACTTAAAAAGGTGTTGAGGGCCAAGGTAATTTGGACCATGTGTATCAATGAACAAAGAAAGTTGTCAAATATTAAATTATTGTGTTAATTTAATTTTTCATCAAATACTATTTGAATACGGTTATCTTTTGAATATTGTCACCAAAACTTGTCAAAAATTAAATTGTCCCATGAGTGAAATTTAAATCAAGAGATTTAGGCTTAAATAAAAGATTTCTATTGAAGTTAGTTTTGAAACTCCAAGGTGATGTTAGGTAAGAATTATATAAAAAAAACTCCAACCATAAAATTCAAATAACTTCTTAAACATTATTATTTGTATCACACATAGAATTCTTTAATATCAAATTTGAAACTTAAAACTCAATTAATCAATCTAAATTTGAGCGATACTACTTACAAATTTGTACTTAGACCCATTCATTTGAAATCCTTCAAATCCAATGAAGCTTGATATTACTTAAACTTTAAACCCAACAATAGGTTCGTCAATTGATTGGGTTTTACACCCATTAACAATTCAAATCCAACAATACACAAATCGAATATATATGGTTAATCTAATTTGACATAATATATTATATAATATGTTAATCATATATTATCTTATGGTATAATATATAATATTTACATATTATCAAAATTTCTATTTTGATTGCTTTTGTGGAGATGAAGAAGGCTTTGGAACCCCCACTCCACCCACCCAATATATATATATATATGTTAACCATCATATATTGTAAGAGCTTAAGCTATTAGAGATAATGTAATTTTAATATTTAATTCATTCAACACGCCCCTTCACGTGTGACCTCCTTTTGGGCAACATATGTTTCAATTTTATTTATGAGGGTGGCGGTGAGGTTTGAATATGGGACCTTGCCTACTATTATACCATGCTGACCACCATCTACTCTAAAAGCTTAAGCTATTAATGAGTGTGAATTTTAATATTTAAATCCTTTAACAATATTTTTATTATTATTATTATTGTTTTTGTAAATGCCCATCCTAAATTCTCAAATTTTAAAAATATGTCTTTTTTTTTTTTTTTTTTTTTCTCTCTCTCTCTCTCTCTTTTGTTCTTCAAATTCCTTTGATTCCCTGTACATTATCCTTATTCAATTTAACCCCTTTTTTTTCCCTTCAAAGTTTTCTCATTTTTCTTTTCTTTTGCATCTTCTTTCATTTTTTTTCTTCTTAAAATTCTTCTTTTTACACTAATGTATGATGTAGGTACTTTAACATTTTTTTTTCTCTTCTTCTTATTTAAATTTATTAGTGTAATTTATGAACTCATGATTGTATTTAATATTTTTTAATTTTTCCTTACTATATTTTTTCTGAATAATGACATATTATTTGAATCTTCATTAGTGCACCACTACTACACTTCTACTTTTTGGATTACTGTGTTGCAGCATAGTTAGTTGGAAGAAAAAAAAAAAATCACTTTATCATGGTCAATATGTCTGCCGTGGAATAAATTCCTGGCTTTGTCACTGTTTTCATTAGAGCTATCATCCATCGTTAAATCGATTGAGGCTAATCAAATCAGTGAAAAATCAATAGATAATGAGGTAATCATGCATTGCTTCCAAAATTTAAAGACCATTAGAGGACAATTGTGATTATACTTGTTGAAATATCTTTATTATTATTATTTATTTATTTTTATTAGCTATTTTTAGCCATTTATTAGGTGTTTTATGTAAGATCCCTATAATCATGGGATCATGTAGATAAGATCCCCGTAATCATGGGATCCCATAGATAAGATCCCTATAATCATGGGATTACGTAGATTTTGGTATATTTTTCTATCTTTCTTTGATTTGGTTTTCTTTCTTTGTACCTTATTCTTGTATATAAATATAGACCTTGACTCTCGGTTTGAGTAAGCCAAAACCCAAAACTTCTTCTTTTTGGTATCAAAGCAAAACAAAAATCTTCGCCTCCCCATTTTCCTCCCCAGCGCCGCCACCTTCTTTCTCCCTCTTTCCATTTTCCCTCACCTCTGGTGCACCTCCATCTCCTCCCATCCCTTGCGCCAGACCCCTCGGGTAACCTTCTATTTTTAACTCATTTTTTAGGAGAATTTCCTTAGGTTTTTTTTTATGATCTAAGGGTCCTTCTGGTGTTTTTTTTCTTTGTGGGTTGCCGATGTTTGTTCAGCAGCATATTTGGAGGAAAGTGCCGATTTTTCCAGCCTTGTTTTTCTCTTTCCTCCCTCTTCGACATGTGGACCAGCCTTATTTTGGTACTATTAGTGATTCTAGTAGCCAAAAGGACATTTTATCTTCAGGCCGTGGCCGCACTGCCGCAATAGCTGATACTATTGGTGGGTTTACTGCTCCATTAATTGTTGTCCCTCCTACTTCAACTCCTCCCAGACCATCTTTTCAGGACTTCAAATAGTTACAGTCCTAGATTGGTCATCTTCAAGAGCAATTCGGAGCCTTATCTATCAAGGCCGACTCTTCTACTCCCACGACTACTATAGCTATAGGTACTCATGCTTATCATGTTAAAGCGAGAAAACCTACTTGGGTTCTGGATTACGGAGCCAATGACTGGTGAGTTGTCATTATTTTTTACTCCCGTTACCCCTGTTAATTAGGCTGTTAGTTTAGCCGATGGGTCAACCACCATTATTTGTGGCAAAGGAGATGTTCATTTATCCCGTGATATTATTTTTCCATCTGTTCTTTATGTTCCTAACTTTGCATTCAATCTTCTATATGTTAGCAAACTTGCCAAATCACAAAACTGTGCAGTGATTTTCTTTCCTCATTATTGTGTTTTAAAGGGCTTGTGCTCGAAAAGGATTTTTGGTTGGGTATATAAGCATGATGGCCTCTACTACTTTAGGGATCCTCCACTGACACCTCCTCTACTAGCTGTTCTTCCAGTTTCCAGATCTTATGTTTTTTTCTTTTCAGACTTTAAGTTTATGGCATGCTCGCCTTGGGCATGTAAACTTTCAGTATTTATGTCTACTTTTCCCTTCATTAATAATGACTTATAGGATAATAAGTTTCAATGTGAGATTTATGAGTTTTTGAAACATACTAGAACCAGTTATATTTCTCATATGCATCGTACACCTAGTATGTTTAATCTCATACATTCTAATGAGCATACCGCTTTTTATGGTTCTAATACTATCTTGCATGAAACTTCTACTCTTGATCAAGAGGCTTCTCCTTTTGCTCGTCCTCTTCCTATTTTTCAAAAAGAGACTTCTCTTGTGGGTTCCTCACCCCCTTTGCAGGTCTATTCACGCCGCCCTCGTGCTTCGCCTCCACTGCTTTCATCCTCCTTAGATTCAGGTCCAGGTACATCTCTCTTTCCTTTACATTTCCCTGACTTTGACCCTGTTCCTGTTCCTGTTCCAGAGTCTTAGTATCCCACTTGGGACCGCAAACCCCCTGCTCAATTTGGATTCTTTTATAGTACTAATCATCCTATTTCACAGTATATCTCTCATGATGGTCTTTCAGGGTCTTACTGAGCCTTTCTAGGTAAACTTGATTCCATTTCCATTCCCAGAAAGTTGTTTGAGGCTTTCCAGAATTCCAATTGGATGTCTGCTATGAAGGTAGAAATGGATGTTTTACAGTATAATGAAACATAAGAGCTTGTATCTCTCTCTCCTGGTGAAAATGGGTATTCAATGTTAAATATCTGGCGGATGGCTCTATTGATCGGTATAAAGCCCGTTTGGTGGCCAAAGTGTTTACTTAGATTCCTAGTAAAGACTTTAATGATACCTTCACTCCGGTGGCTAAATTGACCTCAGTTCATTTGCTTGTCTCCCTGGTTGCTTCTCACAATTGGCCTCTTCATCAGCTTGATGTGAAGAATGTTTTCCTTAATGGTGATCTTCTTAAAACTATTTACATGTATCCTCCACCCGGTTTTTGGGCTGAGGGGGAGTACAATGGAAAGGTTTGTCGATTGCAGATGTCTTTGTATGGATTAAAACAATTCACAGAGCTTGGTTCAACCGCTTCAGTGATGTAATTCTATCTATTGAGTTTGTTAAATGTCATTCTGACTATATATGTTTTATCCACCATTCCTCCAATGGTCGATGTATCATTCTGCTTGTCTATGTTGATGATATCATCATTACTAGCAATGACATCCATAGGATTACTCAAGTAAAGCTTCAATTGGCTAAAGCTTTTGATGTGAAAAACCTTGGGCAGCTTAGATATTTCTTGGGAATTAAGGTTGCTAGATCTAAGCAGGGTATCTCTTTATCACAAAGGAAGTATGTCTTAGATCTTCTTCGAGACACGGGTACGCTTGGGTGTAAACATGCTTCCACTCTTATGGATCCTAATCAGAAGATCTCGGCCGAGTCCGAAGATCTCCTTTCTGATCCCTCGCAGTATCAACACTTGGTAGGAAGATTGATTTATCTTACCAACATTCGTCCTGATTTGGCTTTTGCAGTTAGTGTTGTGAGCCAGTTTATGTATGCTCCTCGTACAACTCATATAGATGCGGTATATCATATTCTTCGATATCCTAAGTCTTGTCCTGGACTTGGATAATTCTATTCATCTAGCAAGTAGGTTGGGCTATCCTGTTTCAGTGATGTAGACTATATTGGGTCCAAAACTAATAGACGTTCCACATCTGGCTTTTGTACTTTCTATGGAGACCATCTTATATCTTGGAAAAGTAAGAAACAACCTATAGTTTCGAGATCTTCAGTAGAGGCTGAGTATCGTGCCATGGCTCAGGGTAGTTGTGAGATTCTATGGATTCGATCTTTCTTGGGGAAGCTAGGGCTAAGTGAAAAATAGTCCTTAGACTTGTTTTGTGATAATAAGTCAACCATCATGCTTGCTTCAGATTCTGTTCTTCATGAGAAGACTAAACATATAGAGTTGGACATTTATTTTATCATAGAGAAGGTTCTTCGGGAATTTTCAAGTCGTGCTTTGTTCGTTTCTCAAAACAGTCGGCCGATGTCTTCACCAAATCTGTTGGTTCGTCTTTGTTTCATTCCCCGATTACCAAGTTAGGCTTGATTGTATCTTCACTCCAGCTGGAGGGGAAGTGTTCAAATATCTATATTATTTTTATTTTTATTAGCTATTTTTAGCATTTTATTAGGTGTTTTATGTAAGATCCCTATAATCATGGGATCACGTAGATAAGATCACAGTAATCATGGGATCACGTAGATAAGATCCCCATAATCATGGGATCATGTAGATTTTGGCATATTTTCTGTCTTTCTTTGATTTGGTTTCCTTTCTTTGTACTCTATTCTTGTATATAAATATAGATCTTGGCTCTCGGTTTGAGTAAGCCAAAACCTAAAAGTTCTTCTTTTATATTCAGTGGAAAATATTACCAATTGAAATTTTGGTTCTTATATTTGTGAAGTATTTATCTTTTTTATACTACTCCTTGATTAATTAGCATATTATTTTGCAATCATTTTTTTTTTATTTTTAATGTTTGCCTTTTGATTTGAACAATCTATATTTGTCATGTTATTGATTATAGATATTGTTACTCACTAATTGACTCGAGAGGGGGGGTGAATAGAGTTAAGGGCCAATTTTTGCAATTTATAAAGTATTAAATCTAACAAACTGTTAAGCACAAATTAATTGAAATATTCAAGCAATATATTGCACAAGTAAGAGAGATAGAGATAAGAGATTGCAAACAGTGACTCGGCGTTTTAGCGAGGTTCGAAAACTCTTACTCCTCGGCTCAAGGTCCTCCCTTGAGACTTCCCAAATTCACTAGAGCTTCTCCTTAATAGTGGAGAACAAACCTTCAATTTGAAGCAAGACTTGCTTCTCTTCCTTGCTAGGAGAACACCCTTTCCTAAACTTCGTTTTGGGTCACTCCAACCTTTACAAGATCGTAGCAAAGTTTGTAATTTGAAATATAAGACTGAATCTCTCTCTCAATATAGATGTACAAATGTAAGCTCACAACTAGAGTAAATAAGAATATTAATGAAGCTCAAGTTCTAGAATAAGATAATGCAGTGATAAATGAATGAAAGCTTAGAGAAGGAATTTATGGCTATTGAATGCTCTTGAATACTTTTCATGAATATTCTTTCAAGTGGTGTGATTGTTTAGTAGACAACCCCTCTGTATAAATATTAATTCGCACCTCAATATAGCTGTTAGAAGTAGTTGGAGGAATTAAATGCAGAAAAATTGCCGTTGTAATTCAAATCCCTCAAAAGAGCCGACTCTTTGCAAAAGTGGAGGCGGCTCTTTTTCAAATGGAGGTGGCTCCATTAAAAAATGGAGCAGGCTCTTTTTCTAAAATGGAGGCGGCTCAATTAAAAAAATGGAGCAGGCATTTTTCTGAAAAATTGTTCTACGAGCCAAGAAATGTTACTGGAGTGGAAGGAGCAGGCTCAATTTTTTGAGTGGAGGCGACTCCATTGTTGTGCATGACTAAAAATAAATTTAACGAAGACCTATGTACTTCCTATTATATGTAGCTTACATATATAAGGTTTATGAGTAAATTTTAGGCATTTTAAAACTGAATTTAGAATGAGTATGCATGATCCTAAAATTTTGAACTTCAAAATATATTCAAATAAACTTTAACATTAAATCTTAAGCTTTCGCCATCTTATCTACCCCTTTCTTCATTTCTTGACCATGATCGTTTAGGCTTGATGAAGACTTGCTGAAAAGCTTGAATGATCTTTGAAGTCCGAGTTTTTTTCTTTAATTTCTCGCAACTTTGAGACTTCCTTGAATCCATAGCTTGAGTATTTGGAATGCTTGGAATGGATCTTCTAGCCCAACATTGAGGATTGAATATTGATCAACTAAATATCACTCAATGAAAATATTAGTACTTAAACATCATTAATGGTTTGTAATCATCAAAACATAAGATTGACATTTAGATAAAATCCTTAGACCAACAATCTCCCCTTTTTTGATGATGACAAACATTGATGTGTTTATAGGCAACGTGGAGTTGCATTTGAAAGAATGCTCCCCCTATCAATAAACATATCTAGAATGTCATATCATGTTTGATTCCACAATAGATATTTTTACAAGTCTCCCCCTAACAATATGCATCTATCAAGATATATAATTAAAAAGCAATAGAATAGACAAATAAACACATAAGCATAAGAACACATCTTTCTCCCCTTTTGTCATCTAAAAAAGGTGGGAGAATAAATAAATAAATAAATAAAAATAACTTTCCATTTATGAGAAAAATGAATTAAAGGACAAATGATGAGCAAATATGTCATTTTATAGATAACAGAAGTCAATACAGAAGGAAACTATGAACACGACTACCATATGATAGACAAAAGCATAGTTTATAAAACACAGATAAAAAAGATGCTTCTCTAAAGCAAATACAGCTAATAAGTGCACACAAAAGTAGGTTTGAAATGGAGGAAAATTGTTCTAAGGAGAAAAAGGTCCATATGTGTTTCGAAATTCTTCAAAATCCTCATTAAGATGAGTGATTGTCATTTGTATTTGGTCAAGTTGAGTTTGTTGTTTTTCAAGAGTGGCTTGGTTTTGACGAGTGCCTTTGAGAATTTCCAATAAAAGATCACGATTGGTGTGCTTTGGAGCGGGAACTTCCTTATCTTCAATACTGTCATCACTTTCATGTTCTTTTTCATCCCCATCATCAACATCCTCAATCTCTTCTCCTCTAGCTCTAGCCTCTTCGAACCTTCATTGCCTAGGATAAAACCATTCACCATTTGAGTCCCTTTTTAGCCCCATTTGGTCAAGATTGAAAGCATCGAGTATATCTCTTGGGCCTTGTTTGGCTGAATCAGCTTTGTCAAGTGGAACATGTTTATCCATGAAAATGTGAGTGAAAACCATGGCATAGTGAGGGGACTCTTTTCCTTGTTCTTGCAAGCCAACATGTGATGAAAAATGATGTATGCCAAATCAAACACTTCTTCATTCAAGACACACCAAATCAAAAAGATTTCTATGTGAGAGATTTTTGAGCGACTACCAGTTTTAGGAAGAATGGAGTAAGTAATGATTTTGTGGATCAAGCGAGCTTCCATGGTTAATTGTTTGGATTTGACTTCTTTGGTATTGGTAGTGCGGGAATCATAGCTCATTTGACGAATTGCTGCTAGTTTGTCGAAACCTTCTCCATTGTACCATTTATTGGGCGAGTAGAATTGAATTCCATCCATAAGATGAAGAATTTTGGCAATGCTGCTAACATCAAGATGGAATACTACTCCAGCCACATAACATTAAAATTTCTCTACACCGGGCATGTTTTTCAAGGTGGGTGTAGAATAATTGCACAAGTTTAGGATAATACTTGTTGTTCATCCCAACAAATGCAACAAGGCCAATTGCATCAAAGAGTTTATAGGTGTTGAGGTTGAGGTAGTCACAAATTGTGTGTGACAGAACTTTTCCTTTGGCTACTTTCCTAAGAATAATTTTTTTCTCATATGACTTCTTGTATGTAGGAGTTTTATACAACATTGTTGCAGAGATTTGAATGGGTCTTGGAAGAGGATTTGGTTCACTAGGGCCGGATTCATGATCATGGGTACGTTGAGTACGCCTATTTTGGCCACGAGGAGGATTCTTTCTATGGGAAGAGGAAGCCATAGAATAAATTTGAATGCTCAAAAGACACTCAAGATAGAAATTTAATGGTCAGAAAATTTAAAAGCCCGAGTATTTGTGCCAGTACAAACTGATTTAATTTGCACATTCAGCCATAATTTTGAGTGGAAAGAGAAATCATATTTAAACCTCCAAAAGATAATAGTTGAACAACAAGGTCAATGTATTTGGATTTGATAAAGATTAGCCTTAAAATGGAGACCCAATATGGAATTTGAAAGGAATCACAATAAAACTTACAATTTTAAGCATGGATTCACAAAGCACACCCAAAATTTGTGTTCAAATTACTACTTGACATTTCTAGGGTTATAAGGGTTTGACAGAGATAAGATTGACAAAGATGTAAATAGATATTCATGCTTGAGTAATGGTGACAATGAACATCAAGGAGACATGAATTTAAGAGAAAGAGAAGTGAAATCTTACCGAAGAGGGTGAATTTAATATTTGTGAGGAAGAGAAAGAAATGGTGAAATTAGGAGAGATACGCATGAATAAGGAGCAAAAGAAACAAATTAAGAGCAAGAAAATTTATAAATTGAAGAGTGAATTTCATGAATTTAACATACCAGTGAAGGAACCCAACATATGGAAGAATTCGCCCAAAGCAAAATGAAGCCCTAAGTCAGTTTTGCTCTCTAGAATGTTAGGTGTTATGCTCCAAAAGTGAGAATGCCGAGATATAAAGGGAATAAAGAGGATGGAGCCGGCTCAAACTTGAACATGGAGCCGGTTCTAAAATTTATTTGGAGGCAACTCAAAAGTTATTAGAGCCGGCTCTAAAATTTTTTTGGAGGCGGCTCAAAAGTTATTAGAGCTGGCTCTTTTCCCATCAGTGAGTTTACATGAAGCAATTTCTTCGAGTAGCACTAGTACATATTGATAACAGTAGAGTGAAGCATTATAATGCTTGTGTAAAATTGAATTTTAATCCAATTAGCAATTTGATAATAATAGGAATTTAAGGAACTAAAAATTTCTTGCGATAGTAAACAACAACACTTGCTCTATCAATTTTCTTCCACTAAATAAACCCAAAAAAAAAAATGAAGACAAAGCTTTCGAGAATCAATGGTGCCTGAAACATAGGTGTTCTAGCAGCAAGTGGTGTTAGAAATAATGATTCACCAAAAAAAAAAAAAAAAAATGAATCACACTTGCAATGTTTTTGGATGCGGCTTAACATCAATTGGAGCCTGCTCTCTCACATTTTATGAATTTTCCATGGAGCTGGCTCTTCCTTTTTGTTGAGCCGGCTTTAGAGATGCCGAGAGCATAGAGTTTTTAGGAAATTCATGGAGCCAGCTCTTCCTTTTTGTTGAGCAGGCTCTATTGTCTGCAGCAGGAGATCCCGAGAGCATGGACATTGAGAATTTTGGATGCAGGTTTGGGGAGCCAGCTCTTGTGTAAGTGGAGCCTGCTCTCATTCTTTATAGAGGCGGCTCTTATTTTAATAGAGTCGGCTCTGCTGTTGCTACTTCACTGTATGGCATTCTATTCTGTGATCATTCTAATTTTCCTTCTAAACAGACAAAATCTATCCTCTTGGAATGGTTTGGTAAAAATATCAGCCAATTGTTTTTCTGTATTAATAAATGTAAGTTCAATGTCGCCCTTAGAAACATGATCCCTAAGAAAATGGTACCTAATTTCTATATGCTTTGTCTTTGAATGCTAAATAGGATTTTTAGAAATGCATATTGCACTGGTATTATCACACATAATAGGAATGTTATCAAAATAAAGTGCAAAATCCTCAAGTTGTTGCTTAATGTAAAGCGTTTGAGCGCAACAACTACCGGCTGCAATATACTCGGCTTCCGCCATTGATAGAGCAACGGAATTTTGTTTCTTGCAAGACCAAGATACTAATGATTGTCCAATGAAGTGATAAGTTCTGCTGGTACTTTTTCTATCAACTTTGCATC
Source organism: Cornus florida (assembly GCF_030987335.1). Lineage (NCBI taxonomy): Eukaryota > Viridiplantae > Streptophyta > Magnoliopsida > Cornales > Cornaceae > Cornus > Cornus florida. Next base: position 24,668,599 of record NW_026775581.1, read on the forward strand.
CTCCAAAATCAGCGTCGGAGTAACCAACAAGGTCAAATGATGTATGCCTAGGATACGAAAGCCCTAAGAATGTAGTATAACTTAAATGACGAAAGATGCGTTTAACGGCACATAGATGAGATTCTTTAGGACAAGATTCAAAATGAGCACATAAGCATACACTAAACATGATATCTGGTCTACTTTCAGTTAAATATAAGAGACTACCAATCATACCTCTATATTTTTTAATATCCACATTAATGCCCTTTTCATCTTTGTCAAGTTTCAAGGATGAGCTCATTAGAGTATTGGCATGTTTGACTTCCTCCAAGCCATATTTCTTTAGCAAATCTTTAACATACTTAGATTGGCAAACAAAAATGCCATCAAGTGTTTGTTTGATTTGCAACCCTAAGAAGAAGGTAAGTTCACCCATCATGCTCATTAGAGGCAAACTTTTCACATAGCACACTATTGGTTGATCCGAAGATAATATCATCAATGTAAATTTGAAAGACCAATAAGTTGCAATCAATGGTTTTAGTAAAAAGAGTATTGTCAATTTTTCCTCTAATGAACCCATTAGTAAGTAAAAAACCACTTAGTCTTTCATACCAAGCTCTTGGAGCTTGTTTTAAACCATACAATGCTTTTGTCAATTTAAAAACATGGTTTGGACAATTATAACTTTCAAAGCGAGGTGGTTGTTCGGCATACTCTTCTTCTTCAATGAAGCCATTTAAGAAAGCACTTTTTACATCCATTTGATACAATTTAAAGTTTTTATGAGATGCAAAGGCAAAGAGCATTCTTATAGCTTCAAGTCAAGCTACGGGAGCAAAGGTTTCCTCATAATCAATTCCTTCTTCTTGATTATAACCTTGAGTAACAAGCCTTGCCTTATTTCTCACAATTGCTCCCGATTCATCCTTTTTATTTCTAAACACCCACTTTGTGCCAATGATAGTTTTATCTTTAAGTCTTGGAACCAATTGCAAAACTTCATTTCTTTCAAATTGGTTAAGTTCTTCTTGCATGGCCAAGAGCCAAGATTCTTCATTTTCGGCTTCAAGAATATTCTTTGGTTTTAGTTGGGAAACAAAAGCCACATAGTTGCAAACATTACTTATTTGAGATCTAGTGCTTACTCCTTTAGAAAGCTCGCCAATAATTTGATTTATTGGATGATTAGGCACTTGCTTCCAAACCTTAGGAAGAGTGTCTACAGGAGAGTGACTATCTTTTGGAACATCTTTGGAGCGATTTTCAAGAAATGGACCATTTAAATCAATGTTCTTTTCAATCTCAATTACATATTCATTATCATCCAATGAGCATCTAAGAGGGGGTAATAGTGATTCATCAAATACAACATGTATATATTCCACAACCACTAGTGTTCTTTTGTTAAACACTCTAAATGGTTTGCTACGAGATGAATATCTTAGGAAAATACCTTCATCCGATTTAGGTTCAAATTTTCCTAGATTGTCTTTGTCATTCAACACGAAGCATTTACACCCAAAAACTTTAAAGTATCCAATATTTAGCTTCCTCTTGTTCCAAAGTTCATAAGGAGTCTTATTAAGAAGTTTTCTAATGATGACTCTACTTATGACATAGTATGAGGTACTAACGGCTTTGGCCCAAAGAGTTCTAAGAGATTTATGTTCATTTAACATAGTCCTAGCCATTTCTTGGAGAGACCTATTTTTTCTTTCAACAACTCCATTTTGTTGAGGAGTTCTAGGAGCCGAAAGATTATGATTGTATCCATTTTCATCATAAAATCTTTCTACATCTTGGTTATCAAACTCTCTTTCTCTATCACTTCTAATGGTCTTAATCTTACACTCTTTTTCGTTCTCGATTCTCTTACAAAATTTAGCAAAGATTGTATGAGCCTCATTTTTGTGAGTAAGAAAAAATACCCAAGTGAATCTAGAGTAATCATCAACAATGACAATTGCATAGAGTTTTCCAACAAGACAAGCAATTCTTTCTGGACCGAATAAATCCATATAAATTAATTCAAGAGGTCTTGCAGTCGTTATATCCTTTTTCCTTTTAAATGATGACTTGATTTGCTTGCCTATTTGGCATGCGCTACAAGTTTTATCTTTAGAAAAATTAGTCTTTGGGAGGCCTTTGACTAATTCATTTTTAGATAGTTTTGAAATCAAATCCATACTAGCATGACCTAACCTTCTATGCCACAACCAACTATTTTCATTTGAGGATACAAGACACTTGACATCTTAATCATGTAATTCACATAAAAGCAAAGTATACATATTACCATTTCTTAGAGCATGAAAACTTCATTATTATCCTTTTTAACAATGCATTTATTCGATTTAAAAAAACATCATATCCTTTATCACATAGTTGGCTAATACTAAATAAGTTGTGTTTTAAGCCTTTAACAAGTAAAATGTCATCAATAGATAAGGAAGAGGAGATACCAATAGTTCCAATGCCAATGACCTTGCCTTTTGAATTGTCACCGAATGTAACACTTCCTCCTTTATAAGGTTTGATGGAGCGAAATTTTGATTGACCTCCCGTTATATGTGATGAGCGCTGAAAAGTGCGCATTTAAACCCCTTAAGCGAGGGTATTTTAGTCCATTCATCTATCTTTATTTACCCGTTTTAGTACTTATTTGTGTTTTTGTCTATTTCAAGTCAATAATGTTAAAACGGGCTAAAAATGGCTTCTTACAACCTTTTTGGAGTCAAACTAAGCTTTAGTGAGAATTTGAAGCAAAAGGAGACCAATGCTGAAAAACTGCCAAGTTGGATTGATCCAACTTTTTTTGAGATCGATTGAACTTTTCTGCGATCGATCAAAGTTAGATCGATCAAACTTTTTCTGAGATCGATTGAACTTTTCTGAGATCGATCAAAGTTGGATCAATCGAACATTTTCTGAGATCAATCGAACTGTTCGCGAAAGTTATTAAAAAGCAGATCTGAATCTCATTTCGAACGAACTCGGGTAGAGCTTCAAGGAGACGATTCTAGGGCTGAGTTCTCACATTTTTGGGCTCCTAAAGCCTTGTATATATGAGAGATTAAATCATTTTTGTTGAGAGATCCATACTTTTACATTGTATTTTCTGTATTCTTTAGTTTTTCTCTCTAGAAAGTTAGAGGTTAGGGTTAGAAGAAAAGAGGGAAGTGGAGGCAAATCTCAAGATCCATCTCTAGATCCACTCTCTCTCTCTCTCTCTAGAGCTTCAAAGAAGAAAAAGATGGAGCCATGTTTGGAGCTTACCCTTGAGGGTTCCATGACCACATCTACTTCCTCCATGATTAGCTAGATCTACACTTAGGGCTTAGATGAGCCCTAAGTCTTGTGTAATCTAAACCCTTGTATTTCAATTTTTAGGGATCCATATATATTGTTGTGATTAGTGTTCTAGCCTTGTGAATTTTATGAATCTTGGTGTATCTGTATTGATGAGCGCTGAAAAGTGCATATCTAAACCCCTTAAGCTTAGACATTCTAGTACCCTTATCTATCTTACTCTACCATTTTAGACCGATTTCATATTATTTCTATTTTCAGCCAAATAAGAGCTTAATTGAAGCAATTCTGAGATTAAACAAAGAAAGGAGCAAAGTGGATAAAGAAAGAAGCAAATGAAGCCAAAGGCGGGAATCAACAAAGTTCAATCGATCCAACTTCAGGGTTTGATCGATCGAACACTGATCGATCTCAGTACTTCAAGATAGATCCAAACCTTAACCCAAAGCATAAAGTCCAAAGTTCGATCGATCCAACACCACCCTTCCATCGATTGAACACTTTTGTCCTTATCCAAATGATCGATCCTATCCACAGTTGTACCACCCACTAACCACTTTTGTCCTTTTCCCAAAAATATCTCTCAAAATATCTCGGATTTGTCTTTTCCCAAAAAGCTCAACTAGTTGGTTCGATCCAGCCTCAGTTCGATGGATCTTAGCCAGTTCGATCGATCCAAGTCCAAGGTTCGATCGATCGAACTTCCTCCAGTGCGAAAAAGTTAAAAAGCCAGCTTATTCAATCCGTCCTCTATCCAATCATTAAAGAATATTCTTTGCACGACCCCAGCTCATTTTGTGTGTCACTTGACCTACCTATAAAAGGAATATGATGCACTTTTTTGAGGGAGAGATACAAAGGAGATTTAGCATTTGGTAGATACAATTTTAGAGGCTATTCTTAGTGTAGAAGAAAAGAGGAGGAAGCTAAAGACACCATTGGAGTTCTTTATCAACAAGGAGCAGATTTCTTCTATGGAGTTAGCCCTTGAAGGTTGGAGCAACATCACCATGAGTGGCTAGACATCCTTTTGGGGCTAGAGTTAGCCCTAAACATGCTTTCTATATCTTAATCTTGTGTATTATTGAAGGATTAGTGTTTTAATTAATGTTTTGACACTTTGATATATATAGATTTTGATTGTTCAATAATTTATGTGGTTAAATGCTTCTAATTGATCATTTCATTCTATCCATATGTCTATGTATGCTAGAATAGATGTTCATGTGCTTGTCTCTAGATTTTGTGTTATTGATGCATGTCTTTGTGTATTGATGTTATAGATTTAGAGATTGTCAAAACATAGTGCTTAATGGAATGCTCTTGTTATTTTCTTGGTGGTTCATACTTATTCCTTGAAGGATTGTGCCTCTCCCCTAGTTTATTTTCATGCTAGTAGTGTAGATGTAGTGTAGTTGTAGTGTAGTGTTAAATGGGAGGACAATCCATGCTTGTTGTTTGATGATCCAAGCTTTTGAATGCAAGTAGCATATGTCTCTATCCTTGTGTTGTATTTGGATTATGAGCTTAATGAAAGGATTAATGACTTGTTTTGATCTATTGTGCCTTTTACATGTTATTTAGACAATATATGCTTCATTACTTAGATATATTGTGTCTTTCACATGATGTTTAGACAATACATGCTTAACTAGTCATCCTTGCTTGTTGAATCGACCAAACACACACACACACCAATATTGCAACACACCATTTGCCCTCATTAGTCACTTGTCAATGGTATAGAAATGCATTGCTTGGTGGTGATCTCTAAACCCCAAGACTCTTCTCTCTCTTATTTGCTCTTAATTGCGTTCTTTTGTTATCACTTAGTTTAATTTAGTTGCTCTCTAGTCTAGTCAACCAACCAACCAATTGTTTGATCACTCGACCTACTAGCCCTAATAGTAATTCCACAACCTTGTTCGACCCTCACAATCCCTTGGGACGATCCCTACTCGCCCTAGATATATTTATAGTGAAAGGTAGTAGTGGCTTTTATAAATGTAAAACACTTGGCCCTCGCCTAAAATTCACACTCTCAAACATGATGGTAGTGCGGCCTCCGACCAATCAGTTTTTGGCGTCGTTGCCGGTGATTGATTAATTTGATTTGGAAACGTTAGAATTGTGGAATCAATTAGGATTAGTACTCTTTTGATCGTGTCTTTACTTTATTTTTATTTTTCTTTTTGGTTACTTATTGTGTTGTTCTTACTTGACTAGGTGTATTGTTGGAGAGGAAGTAAGCAAAGGAGCATTCAAGCAAAGCAAAGAAAGTAAAAAGCTAAAAATTTAAAAAATTTGCTGAGCTAAGCTTTAAATTTGGAGTTGAAGTGCTAAAGGACCTTTGTGAGACTTTCTTTACTCAATCCCTTAGTTAAATCGTAGGCCCGCGTGGAAGCTTATTCTTAATTGTTCTTTGCATCATTGTTGTTAAAGCATGGGAGTATGAGTTAAGTGTTTGTGGAAGAAGTCTAATTGCATTGTTGTGAAGGCATAGTGTTTGTCATTCTTTGTGCTTGTTGTGTTTTGCATTGTGCATGCATGGACGTCGTTCATTGAGACCAACTCTTATCCCTCTTGATTTGTATCTTGAATCCGTAATTAGAAATCCTAAGGGAAGAGGAAGTTCAAATAGAACCATCTATCAATGGATGACCATAATAATGATCATGTAGAGGACCTTGGTCACATAGACCAACAAGGTATTCTTCATCCTAATGTGCACAATGAGAACATACAAGTACCATTAGGCATGCCTAGGCCATACATTCACCAACCACCACAACAACAAGGCCAAGCTCCATATAGAATGCCAAGGCCATTGTATACTTCACAACCTCCCATCATCAACCAAGGAATTCAAAACCAAGGTGTTCATGTTGCACCTCAAGTAGCTAATCCACCTCTTGCTTTAAGAGACCATTATGTGCCTAATGAGTATAATGCACCTATATGCATCCAATTGCCTCCATTTAGAGCATATCATTATGAAATTAAGACACAAACCATTCAAATGCTTCCTAACTATCATGGACTTCTAAGTGAAGAACCTTACAAGCATTTGGATGAGTTTCTTAAAGTATGTTCCACCGTAAAATATACGGACATGCCGGAAGAGGTTTTAAGACTCAAACTTTTTCCATTCACCTTAAAAGATAAGGCAAAGTATTGGTTTAACAATCTTAGGCCTTTTGCAATCACTTCTTGGGTAGAAATACAACAAGAGTTCTTGAAGAAGTACTATCCGATTTCTAAGACCAATGCCATGAGAACCTCAATTTGAGAATTTTCACATGGGGATGGAGAAACGTTTCATAAGGCATAGGAACTCTTCAATGAATTGCTTAGGAAGTGTCCACATCATGACATGCCCAAATGGCAATTAGTTCAATATTTCTTTGAGAGCTTATCGGACAATTATAAGGGTATGGTTGATGCTTCCATGGGTGGCTCATACATTGATAAGCATGAGATGACATGTGGCATCTTTATGAGAGCATGAGTGAAAATTCTTTGCATAGAACATTATCATCCAATAATGGTAGAAATTCGTAAGGTAGGAAGAGTGTTGGCTTACATCAAGTCGACCATTGAAATGAAATAGCCGCCGAAATGAAGTCTTTATCTCAGAGGTTTGATCAATTTTTGATTAATCAAAACTCAGCGAACCAAGTATCTTCCTTCCCTAACCATTCTCATCGTGCTTCAAATGAAACATGTATGACTTGTTCTAGTGTTCTTCATTCTACTTCTCATTGTCCTCACGGACAAGTGCAAAATGAACCTAATGAACAAGTTAATGCAACTTTTGTGAACCAAGGGAACAATCCTTATGGTACTCACTATAATCCAAGTTGGAGGAATCATCCGAATTTCTCTTAGAAAAACCAAGGAGAGGGCTCAAACCCTTCCCAAGGCGGTTTTCAAGGGAAGTACATTCTACCTCTACTTCAAAACCAAGGATCCCAAGGTTATAGACCTTATCAATCACAAAGGAATCAATTTGCTAATTCTCATTTTCCCAACCAATCTTATTCCCAAGGAAATATTAGAAGTCCCGCCTTTGAAGAAAAAGTTTTGAATGCTTTGGGCACTTTAGAGGCTAACACACAATTGCTTCATTCTCACTCTCAATCTATTGCAAAGCTAGAAACCCAAATAGGGCAAATAGCAAGCACTTTCAATGCAAAAGAGAAGGGAAAGATGCCTATTAATGCCCTACCTAAGCAGCAATGTGTTGTGGAAACCCATTCCTCATCGGAAGGCCACACCATTGAACATGTTAATGCGGTGACTACCTTGCGGAGTGGTAGGATTGTGGATAATCAAGTTGAAATGTCCAATGAAGAGAGTGAACCAGTGCAACCTCAAGTTGTCACCCGTCCCATTTCACGTCCCATTCCTCCTTCATTGCATATACATGATCTTGTGAATGAGAAAGTCTTGAAAAATGTATTTGAAAAAGAATTTTTGAAAATTGATGTTGAAAATGTTTTGCTGAAAAATGATTTGAAACAAAATGATTTAAAAACTTCTTACGTTGAAGAGAGTTCAAAAGAAAATTCTGAAAAAGTGTTTGAACCAAAAGTTCCATTTCTGGATGCCTTAAAAGGATCCATTTCAAAAGACAAGCAAAAGGCAAAAACCAATGAAATTATAGAAATGTTTAGGCAAGTAAAAGTTAATCTTCCACTTTTAGATGCAATCAAGCAAATTCCGGCGGCTTATGCCAAATTCTTGAAAGACTTGTGCACCCAAAAGCGGAAGAACAAAAGCCAAGCACCAAAAAAAGTGGTTTTGACCGAGCAAGTAAGCTCAATTTTGCAACATAACACTTTGCCAAAGTTTAAGGACCCTAGTTCACCTACTACTTCATGCATTATTGGTGATCATATCATTAATCGGGCGCTTCTTGACTTAGGAGCAAGTGTTAACCTTCTTTCATACTCGGTTTATGTCAAATTGGGCCTAGGTGAATTAAAACCGACGTTGGTAGTTTTGCAACTTGCCGACCGATCTATTAAGAAGCCTAGGGGTATAATTGAGGGTGTATTGATAAAGATTGACAAATTCTTCTTTCCCGTTGATTTCGTTGTCATAGAAACGAAACTGGTCCCTAAACTTAAGAGCCAAATTCCCGTTATCCTTGGCCGTCCTTTCTTGGCAACCGCTAATGCCAACATCAATTATAGGATGGGGATAATGAAGATCTCATTTGACCACATGAAGGTGAAGTTGAATATTTTTAATCCCACACCCAATTCATTTGACAAATATGAAGGAGAGGTTAATGTTGTAGATAAATGTCATGATCTTCAATGTCAAGGAAGTGAGCTTTTGTGTAAGACTAAATCTTCAAAGGAATCATCTTCAACCTTGCATTCTCAAAGTGTTGTTTCAAATTCTTGCTTTAAAAGGGCATGGAAGCCCAAAAGTTGTGATTGCATAGACAAATAATCAAAAGTTTTTTTTTGAGCTTAATCTAACAAGTTTTTCAAAGAACCATTTGTTGGGTGGAGTTCAAAGCATCTATCACCCCAACAAGGAGGGGATGCATTATAAGATCTTTGATCCGGGCTAAAAGAGCCCAATGTCTAGCTAGAGACGTTAAAGACTAGCAAAAGCATTCGTAGGGTATCAAAACCTTATTCCTCCCCCATTTCTATCGTAAATTTCATTTCTTGCGAAGTCTAGACACTTGTTTATGGTTCTCATATGCATTGAAAAGAACTTTGGTGAGGATTGCATGAGCTTTCATGTCATTATTGAGCATTCTGCATAGTTCGATCGATCTCAAACCTGAGTTCGATCGATCGAACTCCATTCTGCATCCAACACTTAAAAAAAAATTTCGACCTGCAGAAACCTGCATCCAAATCACCTCTCTGTCCCATCGTTCGAACTTATTCTTAGATCGATTAGGAGACCTTCGATCGATCTAACTTCAAAGCTTGATCGATCTCGTGATTCAACACTTAGAAAAATTTTGAGCCTGCATAAACCTGCATATTTCAGCTCTCTGTCTCATCGATCGAAACATTCCAAGATCGATCTAAACTTCTTCGATCGATCCAACTTCCAAGTTCGATCGATCTTCAAGTTCCAACACTTAACCAATTTTCTGAACCAAAAACCTGCATATTTTTGCTCTCTGCCTGATCGATCGAACTCTTGTTCTGATCGATCTCAGTTCTCCATTTCATTATTTGATTTTATTTTGACTTTTCAAATTTTAAAAATCCAAAAATATTTTCATTTTTATTTTATTTTATTTTCATTTCATTTCATTTTATTTTATTTTTCAAAAAGTTTTCAAAAATACAAAATATTTTAGTTTTTAATTATTATTGTTTATTCAATTAAAAAAAATGAAAATAAAAATCCAAACATATTTTATTCTATTTTATTTTATTTTACAATTTTTAATTTTAATTCTAATTTTTAATTTTAGTTTTGCATTTTTCAAAAATTTCAAAAATCCAAAAATACTTTGAGGAGAGTTCATCAAAGTTCGATCGATTTCAGTTGAAGTTCGATCTCTGTCGGGAATGTTTTTAAAATAGACCTGGAGGGTCTCAAGATCGATCATTTAGATCGATCCAACCCTCCAAACCCTTGCTTCCCTCTTCGTCGCCACTGTGCACTCCATCTCCCTGATCTCCGGCGAGATCGAAGTTACACTATCTCCCTCATCTCGAATTTCTCATCCAATCTTCGCATCCACTTCATTCCCTTCGATTTGAGGTAAAATCCGAGATCTCATCTATGATTTAAGCTTTGATATGATGGTTACATGCTTTATATATTACGTTTATGCTTTATACATGATTGAATCTCCATTTTTGAAGCTTCGAAGCATTGAGTTTCCATGTTTATATATGTGTATATGCTTCGTATGTATATATATGTGTTTGATCTATTTTTGGGAGGATGGGTCGTGATTGGGTGATGATATTTGATGATGTGTTGTGTTAATGGGCCCACGAACATGTTCGTGTAGGTCCCGTGCTTCCACAATCACAGATCTGTGACTTCTCATTTTTCACAGAGCACAGTTCGATCGATCGAACTTGTGTCTTAGACCAATCGAAGTTGTGAGATCGATCTCACTTATTTTCGATCGATCCAACTTTTGTGATCGATCTCACTTCTTTTTATGATCGATCGAATTTCACAGATCTCACACACACTTCATTCTTCATATCTTGTGTTCATGTTATCTTATATATGCCCAATGCCTGTGATATTCCACATTGGATGCATTTCATTCTTATATTGCTTAGCATGCTTCACATCCTGCCACTTGCATAGATACATGTCATATATGTTTTGTCTATCTTATCCGACATGCATGTTTCTATATTGTGCTTAAAATTTCTTATTCTGGCACTAACTCCCATTGCAAGTTTTTCTTTTTCTTTTTGCAAGCCATAGTTAAGAGGAAGACCGTTGCCAACAGGTAACACAGGCCTCAACGCCATATCAGACCACAGACAGAGGAGCCAACAGAGCCCTCTCATGCACAACAGGAGCCAACACAGGCTACCCCACCTCAGTCACCATCTCACGAGGCTGAGGTAGAGGCTGATCATATTCCATCCACCTCTGCAGCTCTGCCTACAATTACACCATCACCATCTCTACCACGCCAGCCAGCTCAGCCAGCTCAGGAGCGTGATAGGCCCACGCCTAGATATGCGCATATGGCGGTCGACCATGAGTCAGTGTTCAACACGGCCTTTTTCTCCAGATCAGTGTTGACCCGATCAGCTTACCACGATATCATTTAGAGGGGCCTGGCAGCTATTCTTGCCCCAATTATAGAGCCAGTCTACCTGCGGCTGGTACAGTTGTTCTACCAGAACCTCTGACCATCCCCGCGTACCATAGCAGAGCTGGTCACTTCTGTAGATGGCCATCAGATCACTATCACAGTGGACTCACTAGCCCACTCTTGCCACTGTCCACACCGCTATCCTCCAGAGCTTCAGGAGATATATCCAAGGCTATACAGGCTTTTTTATACCGACATGACAGTTTTTCTTACAGGTCACCATGCCAGTGGCGAGACCTTTGCCACCTGGACATTCTTTCCAGACGACCTGTGGTTCACTGATTCTGTGCTCTTCCGGAACATCTACATGGCAGGGCACAAGATTCAGAGGAGGGGAGATTATTTAATAGCCCTCTACGCCTTCTACACCGGGCACTGGGTATCTATTCCCGCGCTCATCTAGAGCGTGATGAGGAAGCTATATAATGAGTATATTAGCAAGAAGATGCCCAGACGTGCTAAGTCTCTCCCATTCAGCCATCTCATCACCCAGATTCTTATCGACCAACACTACCCTATTCATCCTCGGGAGCACCCCGAAAGAGGCTCTTGTCACTTTCTGAAGAAAGACTAGACTAAGAGCTACAATGCCATTATTACTAGACTGTAGGACCATGCAGTAGTGGCTGTAGAGGAGCTAAAGACAGAGGCAACAGCAGCTGATCCCGCAGCAGATGACGCACTAGTCGATCCAGCTGCCGAGCATATAGATATTGACTTAGAGCGCCCTACAGATCACACAGAGCAGTACTCTCCAGCTGGGTCGCCCATTCACCAGCAGGAGCAGACTCAGGAGCTTTCTTCTAATTCATCTATACCTGAGGCTCCAGATCTGGCCCCTGGCTTTGGAGTATGCCTACAGACTCTTGAGGATGCTGTTGTTACCATACGAGCTGATCGTACGGCCCACAGAGTTGATTTTGCTACCTTCCGCACGGATGTCACGACTATGTTCCGAGATCTATCCAGAGATATCCGTGGAGCCCGACCTGACCGTCCTACCTCATCGTCCTGAGTTCCCAGTTCCTTCTATCTTTTGATCCCTCTCTGATCTCTATTTTTGTCATTGTACAGTACTATTATTTTTGCAGTCAGTCTATCAGCTTTGATATTTCTGTTGTACCTGTACTTTATCTGTTTTATATATCTGTTTTTGCTATAGATGTCCTATGATTATATTCTCATGTTTGTATGTTTGACTCCATCAGGTGCATCACAGTGACTTCAGTGAGAGAGTGCTACCCAATTTTTAGGACCACCCTTATACCTCTCTCATTTTTTTATCTGTTTATCCCATTTACACTTGCATGTCCACTGTGCACTAATTATCCCATTTTGTTATCTGATGAGTTTATCCAAGTGCCAATTTTCAGGACCACAATTCATCCCAAGTTTGGGGGGGCCATGCCACCCTGGATACTTCAGTCCCGATCATTTTTACTTAGTTGCATTGGTATACTCTTTCCTTTGTTCTCTTACACATTGAGGATATTGTGCCATTTAAGTTTGGGGGGAATGGTGCTTTGTATTGTTAGTTTTAAATTCAAAATTTTGAGCATGACTTGTGTAATTGAGGGATATTTCTATGATTGGTCCATATCTAGCTATGATTTTGATCTTTTAAGGACTATATGGCTTAAAATTTAGAAATTGCTTGACTTGAGAGTCTAATACTCCTTGTATGCTTTATGGAAGCCATTTAGAAGTAAATTTTTCGAAAGATTGATATCTTGCTTGCACTTGTGGTCCACATCATCCTGATTTTGTGATTGTTTTGAGATTCACTCTACTATTCTATACTAGCACAGACGCACACTAGCATTCATTTATGGGGTACATGCTTTGTTGATTATTGAATTGGTCATATCCCAATTGGGCTAGTAGTGCATTGAAAGCTTTCATTCTTGATAAAGGTGGATAACAACCCCTTTTCACTAAGTAACCGGAATTCTAGCCTCATCAAGCACTGAACTTCTAGCGCTGAAAGGTGGAGGGCCCAAACTCTAGGTTAATAATTGATTGTTTCAAAAAAAAAAAAAAAAAAAAAAAAAAAAAAAAAAAGAAAAAGTTGCAAAAGTAATAAAAAAAAAAGTGAGGACTTCTCCCAAAAGGTGAGAAGTGGGAAATGATTAGATGGTTGTTGTCTTGATTTGTAACCTAGTTGATTTGAACTTGTAAGTCCGTAGGGGTGTTTGAACGCCTAATGCCCTAAAGCCGTCTTGTTTGGGAGTAATTACCTAACGCTCGACCTCATAAATCGTTGGAAAGCTTAATAGATCAATACATTGCACCATGTTTCCATCTTTGGTCCTATAAAATAAAAAAATAAAAATAAAAAATCGAGTGAAAAGAATAAGCGCACCTAGATGAATAAAGCTTTAATAAAAGGTCCACTTTTTGTCTTGATGATCGGTACTAGATTTGTGTGCTAGTTTGAGGGTAAGGATGTGATTAATTCTTTAGTTGGCTTAGATAACAACATACTTGATGCCGGTCCACTCAAAAAGGATTCTAGAGTTGTTTTGATTTGCATGATCATTTTCTTGATGTGTGGAGGACCATACTTGCTTGCTCGATGTTAAGATTTTGGGAGATTGCTCGGAAATGTTTGAAAAATTGCATACTTAAGGTAGTTTTCTCCCAATGCTTGTTTGCAATATTGGTGCCTCTTTTGAAAGAATGAGCTTAATGTTTGTGGGTATCAATTCTGGAAACCCTCACGAGACTTCACTCGTCTACTAAGGGTAACCTAGGGGTTTAAAAGGCTTGTTGCATACGCTAAGTGCAATCGTGTTCCCTACGAAAATGGCGTTATCCATTTATTGTTTTCTAGATTCATACTTGTATAGTTGTTCATTTCATTCCTTTACTTTCTAGTTCATTGCTAGGGACTAGCAATATTTAAGTTTGGGGGTGTAATGAGCGCTGAAAAGTGCATATTTAAACTCCTTAAGCTTAGGCATTCTAGTACCTTTATCTATCTTACTCTACCGTTTTAGACTGATTTCGTATTATTTCCATTTTCAGGCACTCATCTCAAAAATAAACTAACTCAGCCAAATAAGAGCTTAATTAAAGCAATTCTGGGATTAAACAAAGTAATGAGCAAAGTGGATAAAGAAAAAAGCAAATGAAGCCAAAGGTGGGAAGCAGCAAAGTTCGATCGATCCAACTTCAAGGTTCGATCGATTGAACACTGATCAATCTCAGTACTTCAAGATAGATCCAAACCTTGACCCAAAGCATAAAGTCCAAAGTTCGATCGATCCAACACCACCCTTCGATCGATCCAACACTTTTGTCCTTATCCAAATGATTGATCATATCCACAGTTGTACCACCCACTAACCACTTTTGTCCTTTTCCCAAAAATATCTCTCAAAATATCTCGGATTTGTCTTTTCCCAAAAAGCTCAACCAATTGGATCGATCCAGTCTCAGTTCGATGGATCTCAGCCAGTTCAATCGATCCAAGTCCAAGGTTCGATCGATCGAACTTCCTCTAATGCGAAAAAGTTAAAAAGCCAGCTTGTTCAATCTGTCATCTATCCAATCATTAGAGAATATTCTTTGCACGACCCTAGCTCATTTTGTGTGTCACTTGACCTACCTATAAAAGGAATATGATGTATTTTTTGAGGGAGAGATACAAAGGAGATTTAGCATTTGGTAGATACAATTTTAAAGGCTATTCTTAGTGTAGAAGAAAAGAGGAGGATGCTAGAGACACCATTGGAGTTCTTCATCAACAAGGAGCAGATTTCTTCCATGGAGTTAGCCCTTGAGGGTTAGAGCAACATCACCATGAGTGGCTAGACATCCTCTTGGGGCTAGAGTTAGCCCCAAGCATGCTTTCTATATCTTAATCTTGTGTATTATTGAGGGATTAGTGTTGAAATTAATGTTTTGACACTTTGATATATATAGATCTTGATTGTTCAATGATTTATGCTTCCAATTGATCATTTCATTCTATCCATATGTCTATGTATGCTAGAATAGATGTTCATGTGCTTGTCTCTAGATTTTGTATTATTGATGCATGTCTATGTGTATTGATGTTATAGATTTAGAGATTGTCAAAACATAGACCTTAATGGAATGCTCTTGTGATTTTCTTGATGGTTCATACTTATTCCTTGATGGATTGTGCCTCTCCCCTAATTTATTTTCATGCTAGTAGTGTAGATGTAGTGTAGTTGTAGTGCAGAATTAAATGGGAGGACAATCCATGCTTGTTGTTTGATGATCCAAGCTTTTAAATGCAAGTAGCATATGTCTCTATCTTTGTGTTGTATTTGGATTATGAGCTTAATGAAAGGATTAATGACTTGTTTTGATCTATTGTGCCTTTCACATGTTGTTTAGACAATATATGCTTCTTTGCTTAGATATATTGTGCCTTTCATATGATGTTTAGACAATACATGCTTAACTAGTCATCCTTGCTTGTTGAATCAACCAAACACACACACACACTAATATTGCAACACACCATTTGCCCTCATTAGTCACTTGTTAATGGTATAGAAATGCATTGCTTGGTGGTGATCTCTAAACCCCAAGACTCTTCTCTCTCTTATTTGCTCTTAATTGCATTCTTTTGTTATCACTTATTTTAATTTAGTTGCTCTCTAGTCTAATCAACCAACCAAGCAATTGTTTGATCACTTAACCTATTAGCCCTAATAGCAATTCTATAACCTTGTTCAACCCTCACAATCCCTTGGGACGATCCCTACTCGCCCTAGCTATATTTATAGTGAAATGTGGTAGTGGTTTTTATAAATGTAAAACTCTTGGCCCTCACCTTAAATTCACACTCTCAAACTTGATGGTTGTGCAGCCTCCAACCAATTATCTTTGATATCTATGATTTAATTCTTCCTATTAATTCTCTAGTTTATTTTCATGTCTATGTGTGATTAAATTGGGAATTATGTCTCACATGATTCATATGGTTTAATTCTTCCTATTGATTCTCTTTGTAATTACATGTTGTCTTATGTGTGATTATTTGGGAATTGATCTCTACACTAGTTTTTTTATATTAATTGCATGTCTATGTGTGGTTGATTGAGAATCTAGTAATGGCTAGACATGGGTTTTCATTGAATGGGTTTGTCAATTAATTTGATGGATTATTCTTACACTTGATGGGTTGTTCTACAATTTAAATCATACTTGTAGGTAGGTAGACAATCTTTGCTTGCTTTGATATTCCATGGCTTATTATTGCAAATTCCATGATTCTATAGATTGATGTGTGCTACAATTGTGACTAGTTTGATGGGTTATGCTTAGAATTGATGAGTTGTGCTACACTTAGTTTAAGTAGACAATTCATTCTTTAATTTGATGGTTCATGCTTAATGTTGCAATTGGTAGTCGCATTTTGTTCACAACAATGTATTCCCCATTAATGGAAAGCAAGTGGTTAATTACATGAGTTTAGTGGTGATTCCAACACCCTAAGACGTCTCTTCATATCTCTTAAATCCATATCTCTAACTAGTTTACTTTACTTGCATTTTAATTTCATTGCACCTTAGTTTAATCAAACCAATCTCTCTCTTTGCAATCTTGTGATACATTAGAGTCAAAGTTAAAGTCCAACACGTATAATCCCTTGGGACGATCCCTACTGACTCTTGCTACGTTAGTAATAGTGGTGGTAGTGGTTTTTATAAATTTAAACTTGACCAAAAAGACTTTTCTTGAACCGCACATTCACTACATTATTTTGGCGTTCACAAGTGGCCTCGTCAAATTTTGGCGCCGTTGCCGGGGATTAACTGTTTTGTTGGAATTAGACTTGACAATAGTGTTCATTCGATTGCTTCTATTTTTATTTTACTTTCCATTGTATATTCTTTTCTCTTGTTCTCATTATTATTTGTTTAATTAGGTACTTGACTACAAGGAAGGCAAACTTTGGAACTTAAAGCAATAATTGGAGCTTAAAGCTAATATTAAAATTTGAAGTTGCTTAAGGACCGTTGTGAGCAATTCTTAGAACTCTTGTACTTTAATTTTTTCACTTCTTTGCATGCTTGTGATAGCTCTTGTTGAGGCTTATTATATTGCTTTATCTTTGTCCAAGCATAGGCCCTTGTTGAGGCCATTATTTGTTGCATTTGGGTTTTAATTGTGAATGGAGGAATTGTTTGATCCAAGTTTGGGGGGAAATTATATCACTTCACCTTATGCTCCTCCATCATATTTTGATCCTTATGAGATTGAATCCAATTCATTTCATGCATCATCTTGTTGTGGACTTGATCACTCATTTAATCATTCTTATGACTATTACCCTCCCCCACCATTTTATAAAGAACCAACTCCACCACCTTCTAGGTACTCACCTGGATTTGAAGAAAAAGTATTAGCTTTACTTGATGTGTATATTTCACAAACTTCACTTATTAATTCTCATTCTCAAACTTTAGCCAATCTTGAAGCTCAAGTTGAGCAAATTGCAAGTACTCTTTCACATCAAGAGGAGGAGGAGGAGGAGGTAAATGAAAAAATGGCAAGAACTTCAATGTATATAGATGAGGATGATGAGAGTGAAGAGGAGGATGAAACAAGTGAGCTAATGCCTAGTACTTTATCTTGTATAGAGGAGGAAGTGGCAAGTGAGTTAGTAGCTAATCCAATAGAGCATAACATGATTAATAAGGACTTTCCTTGTTTTGATTATGATTTTATCTCGGATATTGCTACTCTAGAGAGTGAGGAGATGTTGACCACACTTAAGGTCGGAAAGGAGGAAGAGGAACTTGTTGAAGGGGGCCTTCCTTCTATTATCTCTAATGACCCTCTTGAGACTTGCCTTTTTGAAATATATAAAAATTGTGGTTTTAACTTTGAAAGCTCCAAAAATGAAGTAAACTCTCTAATGGACTCCTTAGCTAATTTGGAAGGTGATGAGATGGTGATTTTTGAGGAGGAGAAAAAGGATAAAGAGAAGGTGTTCCTTGATATTCCAAATGAGTCTTTGAAAGACATTGCTTGCCAATTCACAAAGGAAGTGATTCTTTGAATACACTTCAAGAGCACAAAATTGAGGCAAGGCTAACCATGATTGATTTTGTTTTCAAGACCGTGGATGAAAAGAACAATATCATCTCTTTCATTTCTTTTCAAGTCATTCTTTTGGAGGATGATTTCATTGTTATAAGTGAGGTTAAATGAGAAAAATGAAAAGAGGATCAATAAGGATGTTTCATATCCAGTTTTTGATTCTTTTGATTAGTGAGTTGACCTAACGTCTTGCTAGAGACGTTAAACACTAGCATTCGTAGAGTTTTCAACTCTATTCCTCTCCCATTCTATCCATTTTTCAATCTCTATTTTTGTTACCATCATTGGGGCTTAGCAAAGGGTTTTCTGCACTTTCATGTTAAAAATTGAGCATTTTGCATAAGTTCGATCGATCAAACTTCATTCCTGCAGCAAACCTGCATCCAAATCACTCTCTGTCTCATCGATCCAAGAGAATCTTTAGATCTCAATTCTCAGTTAAATCGATCAGAAGACCTTCGATCGATCTAAGCATCAAGTTCGATCGATCTATAGTTTCAACACTAAGAAAAATTTTGAGCTTGCATCAACCTGCATATTTCAGCTCTTTGTCTGATATCAAAAACATTCCTAGATCGATCTAAAGTTCTTCGATCGATCCAACTTCATTATTGGATCGATCTTGAGATTCCATACTTAGAAAAATTTTCAAAGCACTGCAAATTTCATACTCTCTATCCCATCGTGCGACCATAGATCGATCATAGCTATGCCTTTTTGACTTTTTGACTTTTTCCTTTTTCTATTTTTATTTTATTTAATTTTTCATTTTCTTATTTCGAAAAAAAAAAAAAATTTAAAAATATATATATATATATATTATTCTTTGCATTCTTTATTTCCTTGTATTGTTATTTACTTGTCTTTTTATTTTTATTTGTGTACATATTTGTTTTGTCTAAAAAAAAAAAAAAATTTAAAAAAAAACGGTTTTTCAATGCAGCATTCCGTCTTACTAAAGACGTTAAACTTAGCAACCACATGACACATTGTGTCATTTATCTCTTGTTTCATACATGTTCATTTTTATTTTTATTTCTTTATTTTTCTTGCATTTTCTTTCATTGTACATATTTTCTTAAAAAATAAATAAATAAATAAATAAAACAAATTTTTGCATCCCTTATTTCCTTGCATTTTCATTTCTTGCATGTTTATTTGTTTTATTTTTGTGTGTGTGTACATACTTGTTATGTCATAAAAAAAATAAAATTGAAAAACAAAAAGTAAGAAAATTTTGTATATACTTACATTGTACATATTGTTTTTCATTTCTTGCATTATACATATTCTTTGTTTTTCTTGCATTTTGTATATACTTGTTTTCATAAAAAGAAAATATAAAAACTTTTCACCATTGTGCCCTTATTTGTAGTCATGCATACTTTATGCTTTAATTAGGGCTTGATCTCATATCTCTCTTTTATCTTGTGTTATATTGCCTTAGAATGCATGACTTGATTATTCTTATCCCATTTGATATTTGATGTGAGTTTGCTAGTGTGGTTATTCAAGTAGGTTGTTAATTCCAAGTTTGAGAGAGACGTCTTTCGAATTGGATCGCTACCGGGCTTCATGTCTACATCACCACGGTATACTCTTTCCATCATTTCCATTGTTCTCATTTCACATTGATGACAATGTGCAGTTTAAGTTTGGGGGTAAGGTGTCTTTGTTGCATTCTACTTAAGTTTGAGACTTAAATACATGATTGAGATTTGAGATTGATGTTAGCGATGATTTTGAATTTTTGAGGACTATATTGCTTAAAATTTAAAAATTGCTTGACTTGAGAGTCCAATACTCCTTGTATGCCTTGTGGATGCCATTTATAAGTAAATTTTTCGAAAGATTGATATCTTGCTTGCATTTGTGGTCTACATCATCTTGATTTTGTGATTGTTTTGAGATTCATTCTAAGATTCTACACTAGCACAGGCGCACACTAGCATTCATTTGTGGGGTACATGCTTTGTTGATTATTAAATTGGTTATATCCTAATTGGGCTAGTAGTGCATTGAAAGCTTTCATTCTTGATAAAGGTGGATAACAACTCATTTTCACTAAGTAGCCGGGATTCTAACCTCATCAAGTATTGAATTTCTCACGCCGAAAGGTAGAGCGCCCAAACTCTAGGTTAATAATTGAACTTGCTTACAAAAAAAAAAAAAAAAAAAAAAAAAAAAAAAAAAAAAAAAAAGCAAAAGCAATAAAAAGTGAGGACTTCTCCCAAATGGTGAGAAGTGGGAAATGATTAGATGGAGGTTGTCTTGATTTGTAGCCTAGTTAATTTGAGCTTGTAAGTCCGCAGGGGTGTTTGAACGCCTAATGCCCTAAAGCCGTCTAGTTTGGGAGTCATTGACCTAACGCTCGACCTCATGAATCGCTAGAAAGCTTAATAGATCAACATCTTGCACCATGCTTCCATCTTTGATTAATAAAAAAATAAAAATAAAAAAATCGAGGGAAAAGAATAAGCGCACCTAGATGAATGAAGCTTTAATAAAAGGTCCACTTTCTGTCTTGATGATCGTTACTAGATTTGTATACTAGTTTAAGGGTAAGGATGTAATCATTTTTTTAGTTGGCTAAGATAACAACATATTTGATGCCGGTCCACTCAAAAAGGATTTTAGAATTGTTTTGATTTGCATGATCATTGTTTTGATGTATGGAGGACCATATTTGTTTGTTTGATGTTGAAATTTTGGGAGATTGCTTGGAAATGGTTGAAAAATTGCATACTTGAGGTAGTTTTCTCCCAATGCTTGTTTGCAATAGTGGTGCCTCTTTTGAAAGAATGAGCTTAATGTTTATCGGTATCATTTCTGGAAACCCTCACGCGACTTCACTCGTCCACTAGGGGTAACCTAGGGGTTTAAAAGGCTTGTTGCATGTGCTAAATGCAATCGTGTTCCCTACGAAAGTGAGATTATCCATTTATTACTTTCTAGTTCATAGTTAGTTAGTTGTTCATTTCATTCCTTTACTTTATAGTTCATTGCTAGGGAATAACAATATTTAAGTTTGTAGGTGTGATAAGCGCTGAAAAGTGCGCATTTAAACCTCTTAAGCGAGGGTATTTTAGTCCATTCATCTATCTTTATTTACCCGTTTTAGTACTTATTTGTGTTTTTGTCTATTTTAGGTCAATAATATTAAAACGGGTAAAAAATGGCTTCTTACAACCTTTTTGGAGTCAAACTAAGCTTGAATTTGGAGCAAAATGAGACTAATGCTGAAAAACTGTCAAGTTAGATCGATCCAACTTTTTCTGAGATCGATTGAACTTTTCTGCTATCGATCAAAGTTGGATTGATCGAACTTTTTCTGAGATTGATTAAACTTTTCTGAGATCGATCGAAGTTGGATCGATCGAACTTTTTCTGAGATCGATCGAACTGTTTGCGAAAGTTATTAAAAAGCGGATCTGAATCTCATTTCAAACGAACTCGGGCAGAGCTTCAAGGAGAAGATTCTAGGGCTGAGTTCTTACATTTTTAGGCTCCCAAAGCCTTGTATATATGAGAGATTAAATCATTTTTGTTGAGAGATCCATACTTTTACATTGTATTTTCTATATTCTCTTTAGTTTTTCTCTCTAGAAAGTTAGAGATTAGGGTTAGAAGAAAAGAGAGAAGTGGAGGCACATCTCAAGATCCACTCTCTCTCTAGAGCTTCAAAGAAGAAGAAGAAGAAGAAGAGGAAGAAGAAGAAGATGGAGCCATGTTTGGAGTTTACTCTTGAGGGTTCCATGACCACATCTACCTCCTCCATGGTTGGCTAGATCTACACTTAGGGCTTGGATGGGCCCTAAGTCTTGTGTAATCTAAACCCTTGTATTTCTATTTTTGGTGATCTATATATATTGTTGTGATTAGTGTTCTAGCCTTGTGAATTTCATGAATCTTGGTATATCTCTATGATTTCTATGGTTTAATTCTTCCTATTAATTCTCTAGTTTATTTACATATCTATGTGTGATTAAATTGGGAATTATGTCTCACATGATTCATATGGTTTAATTCTTCCTATTGATTCTCTTTGCAATTACATGTTGTCTTATGTGTGATTATTTTGGAATTGATCTCTACACTAATTTTTCTATATTAATTACATGTCTATGTGTGGTTAATTGAGAATCTAGTGATGGTTAGATATGGGTTTTCATTGAATAATTTGATGGATTATTCTTACACTTGATGGGTTGTTCTACAATTTAATTTATACTTGTAGGTAGGTAGACAATCTTTGCTTGCTTTGATATTCCATAGCTTATTATTGCAAATTCCGTGATTCTCTAGATTGATGTGTGCTACAATTGTGACTAGTTTGATGACTCATGCTTAGAATTGATGGGTTGTGCTACACTTAGTTTAAGTAGACAATTCATTCTTTAATTTGATGGTCCATGCTTAATATTGCAATTGGTAGTCGCATTTTGTTCACAATAATGTATTCCCCATTAATGGAAAGCAAGTGGTTAATTACACAAGCTTAGTGGTGATTCCAACACCCTAAGACCTCTCTTTATATCTCTTAAATCCCTATCTCTAACTAGTTTACTTTACTTGCATTTTAATTTCATTGCACCTTAGTTTAATCAAACTAATCTCTCTCTTTGCAATCTTGTGATACATTAGAGTCAAAGTTAAATTCCAACACGTATAATCCCTTGGGACGATCCCTACGCACTCTTGCTACATTAGTAGTAGTGGTTTTTATAAATTTAAACTTAACCAAAAAGGCTTTTCTTGAACCGCACATTCACTACATTATTTTGGCGTTCATAAGCGGCCTCGTCAATATGTCTTGAGCATCCGCTATTAAGGAACCATTTGTCTTTAGATGAATATGGAGACTTCAAGCAAACCTACAAAAAGAATTTAAGTAATCTTCTTTTGATACCCACACTTTCTTGGGTCCATGGGAGTTAGGAAGGGCCATATATGTCCCTTTAATAACCCAAATTTCTTTTGTCATACATGGCCTAATAGGACAATGATTGATCTTATGTCATAACTTTTTACAATAATTGCATTTTGGACTTGAAGAGGAAACAAAATAATTGTTCAAATGTTTTCTCTTTTTCAATAAATAAGAATCTTTGTTGTGAGGATCATATCCAAACCCATCTTTAGCATAAGCATTTCTTTGCTTTCCAAGAATGAGGCCTAAATTCTCTCTACCTTTTGTGAATTTGGCTAAGGTTTCAACTTGATCCTCAATAATAACTTTCAATGATTTATTTTCAGAAATTAACTCAATTGAGGCCGCTTCTTTAAATAATTCTTTTTCCTTTTTCAAATTTTCATTTTCAAGTTGAGATTTTTCAAGGTTTTGAGAGATGATAAGCTTTTCTCTTCTAAGGCTAGCACACTTTTGAACTATTTTGCCTAATTTATCATGTAATTCTTTAAAATTATCTAGCAAATAGTTATGTGCATCAACCAATTCATTATAAGAGGTTTCTAAATCAAATGAGTCATGATTAGAATTTACCTCATCTTCATCGACCATGAGACAAAGATTAACTAATTCATTGAGATCATCGTCACTTTCGGATCCATTTGAATCATCATCCTCCCATGTAGCTTGCATGGCTTTTCCTTTCTTTTCCCTTTCCTTTTCATTTTTGTAGGCATAGTAATCGGATTTGAAATGTCCCAGTTTTCCACAATGAAAACATGTAGGTGTTTCTTTTTTTCCTTGCTCACTTGATGAACCATTTCTTTTGAAGTTGTTACTCTTTTGGTACTTCTTCATTTGAAGAACTCTTCTCACGGTCTTGGTAATGAGAGCAATTTCTTCTTCTTCTTCATCATTAGAAGCTTTATCAATTGCGACTTCTTTGGTAGTAGTTTGAACAGCTATATCCTTCTTTTGAGCTTCTTTGTCTTTATCTCTATCATTCATCTCTAACTCATAGGCCATTAATGAACCAACGAGTTCATCTATGGGAAGTGTATTGAGATCTTTGGCCTCTTAGATGGCGGTCTTCTTGGCTTCCCAATTTTTTGGCAAAGACCTAAGAATTTTCTCACATTGTCGGACGATATAAATGATCTTCCAAGAGCCTTCAAAGGATTCACAATGTTAATAAAACGAAAGTACATTTCACTAATAGTTTCTTTGTTGTTCATAGTGAAAAGTTCATATTTATGGACAAACATATTCATTTTAGATTCCTTAACATGACTAGTACCTACATAAGTAACTTCAAGTTTATCCCAAATTTCTTTGGCCGTTTCATAATCAGAAATTCTATTAAATTCGTCTTTGCTTAAGGCACAATAGAGATTAGTGATAGCCTTGACATTACATTGTACAAGCCTACGGTCATTGAGGGTCCATTCAATATCGGGTGTTGGAACATTTTCATTATTTACTATTTTGGTTGGAACATGTCTCCTTGTTCTGTGGCTTTCCAAACATCTATATCAATACCTCTTAGGAATGCTCTCATTTTAATTTTTCAATAGTTGTAGTCACTTCCATCAAACCAAGGGGGTCTATTGTTATATTGACCTTCTTGATGAAAATTTGTATTGGCTATGATCGTTCTCTAAGATGATTAATCTTTTTCTAGAAAGTAGGCTCTGATACCAATTGTTAGTTACTAATTGACTCTAGATGGGGGGTGAATAGAGTCAAAGGCCAATTTTTGCAATTTATAAAGTATTAAATCTAACAAATTGTTAAGCACAAATCAATTGAAATATTCAAGCAATATATTGCACAAGTAAGAAAGATAGAGATAAGAGATTGCAAATAGTGACTCGGTGATTTAGCGAGGTTTGGGAACTCCTACTCCTCGGCTCAAGGTCCTCCCTTGAGACTTCCTAAATTCACTAGAGCTTCTCCTTAATGGTGGAGAGCAAACCTTCAATTTGAAGCAAGACTTACTTCTCTTCCTTGCTAGGAGAACACCCTTCTCCTACACTTTGTTTTGGGTCAGACCAACCCTTACAAGATCGTAGCAAAGTTTGTAATTTGAAATAGATGTACAAGTGTAAGCTCACAACTAGAATAGATAAGAATATTAATGAAGCTCAAGTTCTAGAATGAGAAAATGCAGTGATAAATAAATAAAAGCTCAGAGAAGGAATTTATGGCTATTGAATGCTTTTGAATACTCTTCTTGAATATTCTTTCAAGTGGTGTGATTGTTTAGCAGACAACCCCTCTGTATAAATATTAATTCGCATCTCAATACAGCTGTTAGAAGTAGTTGGAGGAATTAAATGCAGAAAAATTACCGTTGTAATTCAAATCCCTCAAAGGAGCCGGCTCTTTGCAAAAGTGGAGGCGGCTCTTTTTCAAATGGAGGCGACTCCATTAAAAAAATGGAGCAGGCTTTTTTTCTAAAATGGAAGCAGCTCAATTAAAAAAATGGAGCAGGCTCTTTTCTGAAAGATTGTTCTACGAGCCAAGAAATGCTACTGGAGTGAAAGGAACAGGCTCATTTTTTTTGAGTGGAGGCGGCTCCATTGTTGTGCATGACTAAAAATAAATTTAACTAAGACCTATGCACTTCCTATTATATGTAGCTTGTATATATAAGGTTTATGAGTAAATTTTAGGCATTTTAAAACTGAATTTAGAATGAGTATGCATGATCCTAAAATTTTGAGCTTCAAAATATATTCAAATAAACTTTGACATTAAATCTTAAGCTCTCACCATCCTATCTACCATTTTCTTCATTTCTTGACCATGATAGTTTAGGCTTGATAAAGACTTGCTGAAAAGCTTGAATGATCTTTGAAGTCCGAGTTTTTTTCTTTAATTTCTTGCAACTTTGAGGCTTCCTTGAATCCATAACTTGAGTATTTGGAATGCTTGGAATGGATCTTCTAGCCTAACATTAAGGATTGATTATTGATCAACTAAATATCACTCAATGAAAATATTAATACTTAAACATCATTAATGGTTTGTAATCATCAAAACATAAGATTGACCTTTAGATAAAATCCTTAGGCCAACAGATATATATACACACTAAGTACATTACGCCCCTGAAATGAAACCCTAGCTCCGTCCCTGTGGATAGGTAAACCAATCCGAGACTATTACACTTAGGATAGGTGTTCAGAGACTGAAATTGTAAGAGAGTGAAAGGCTCAGGATGAGGGAGAAAAAGAAAGCAAAAGTTACTTAGAAAAGAAATGAGACTTTAGAACTTTCCCTTTTACGTCAGGAGATGTGCTCCTATTTATGGATTTCAAGGCGTATGACTCCTTGTATCCGTAATAAGATTATGACACGTGTTCTTTCTTAATATAGTTGTGGGTTTGGACATGAGTACCACCAGCCCCAAGGGTCGCAAACAATTCATTTCATGCAACTGAATCAAGATCACCTCTTATGTTTGCGTTTTGTACTGCTAATGCAATACAATACATCGGTTACGCAACACAATACATTACTTAAAAAACAGCAATGTAAAATTGTTGCCTAAGCAATCTAAGGTAGTTGTTGCATAAGCAATGTAAAGTTAATGAAGCAATATGAAGTTGTTGTGTAAGCGATGTGAAATTGCGTTTGCACAGGATGTCCTGTAGCACATGAGAGGATTTGGGTTCCATCCAACTACTACCATGGGGTCGCTTAATTTTTATTTTCATGCTATCCCATTCAAACTAGCCTTTATCCTTTAATCCTTCATGGCACATAAACCTTCCTTCGCATTTTTTGACTATAACATTCCACAAATAGTGTCACGCTATAGTCGTCGAGGATGGTGACATCGCAAGCTATGTCAAGTTTTGGGATTATGACATTCCACAAACAGTGTTAAACCATAGTTACCTAGGATGGTAACATAATGATATATGTCACCAATTCCATTACTCGTGCTTAATATCAAAAGTGAATTCCTATATAATTATTATGGTACCATGATATACCAAATGGAACTAACTTAGAAGAGGAGAGAATTATCATGAGTTAAAGTATTGTTCTATGACTGTGAGGAAAGAGTGTTTTTTGGGACACCTGGCGATATCACAATAGTCACATACTGCACTGCAGCTGCAGTGCTGCTCTTTTCCTTTTGTGCCTTTTATTTGCCTCACGCCCCTGAGAGCGCACCATAAAGCTTTACCTTGTATACATCCCACTTCTGTCAAGTTCAATGAACAAGGCTAAGTAGAGGAGCTTTCTAGGCACATTCGCAATTTTTAGGGAAGTGATGTTAGCTATGTGTACGTGACTATATTATTGGCTAGCTAAGACCCTTTGATGATGTCACGACCGCTTTGCACACTTTTTGTATTCACGGTTTTCAAAACGTGTCTACACAGTTAGGAGGTGTCCAGAGTCATTGTCGGTCATCCAGAGCAAGCCGGGAGCTTTAATGGTGAAGTTTGGAGGAGTTTAATATCGAAAACTCGAGCCCAAGTCTTGAGGCTTGAGCCTTACAAGCTAAAGAAGAAAAATCAACAAGGTATTAATGCTCGAGCTTTGTACCTTCAGGCTTGAGCTTGAACAAAGGGTGCTCGAGCCTGACCATAGGGTGCTCGAGCCTTAACCCTTAAGCTCGAGTACAAGGCATCGAAATTCGAAGAGTTGATTTCCAAGCTCCCAGACCTTGTGTCTAACCCCAATGATCGAGCACCATCTATTGAAGCTCGAGCCTTAAGAACCAAATGCTTGAGCTTGGTACCTAGTGCTCGAGCCTATGAAGCTTTGATCGAGTAATGTTAAAAGATTTCAATCCCAAGAATATTCTAAGTGTTAAAGAAAAGGACGCTTCGGAAAGTAATTGAAGAAATTTGGATAAGTGTCAAAGTGAAGATCGAGCACCATTCTTGAAGCTCGAGCATCAATCCAAAGTAGCTCGAGCTTTGTTCCTTAAGCTCGATATTAATTGAACAAACTGCCTTCAGTAATAAAATATTGTATCATCGTGTGTTTAATTGAAAGTTTGCATTAAATTTTGTATTTCACAAACAATAATATTATTTGTGTGCAATGTCTAACATTTAATTTTTTATTCGATCAACAATAATATTATTTGTATGCTACATCTAACATTAGGGAGACTTAAATTCATAATTCAACTACGTTATCTAAATTGGGATTTTACAAGTCATCATTATCTACCATATAGGAATAGCAATTTTATTTCAAAACATAAATATTAAAAACCGCATTTAACAATTTGTTATTAGTAAGCAAAATAAGCTACCATGGAGTGAAAAAATCTAAGTTGGATTATACTTATGTGTTTTAGTATATCTTTGTAAATTGTTTATTTAATTTATTTGCCTAATGTTTAATGTTTAGATTAGTGAGTCACATTAACTATACATAAATCTTAACTTAACTCTATAATTTTTTTGACAATATTTTGTTGTTCCCTATTTTTTTTTTTTTTTTTTTTTTTTTTTTTTTTTTTTTTTTTTTTTTTTTTTTTTTAAGTTCAAAAATATATATCATAACTTAGTCAGTTCAACATTTTGTGGGATCCGTTCAATTCAAACCTATCTAACATTAGGG
Organism: Cornus florida; assembly: GCF_030987335.1. NCBI lineage: Eukaryota > Viridiplantae > Streptophyta > Magnoliopsida > Cornales > Cornaceae > Cornus > Cornus florida. The sequence goes on from NW_026775581.1 coordinate 24,697,326, forward strand.
AGACTTAAATTTATATTTTAACTATGTTATCTAAAAATTGAGATTTTACAAGTCACTATCATATACAATATAGAAATAGCAATTTTATATGGAAATATAAATATTAAAAATTGTAGTCAACAATTTGTTATTAGTAAGCAAAATAAGCTAACATGGAGTGAAAAAATCTAAGTTGGATTATGCTTATATTTTTTAGTATGTCTTTATAAATTATTTATTTAATTTATTTGCCTAATATTTAATGTTTAGATTAGAAAGTCACATTATTTATATATAAATCTTAACTTAACTCTTTATTTATTTTTAACAATATATTGTTTTCTTTTGTTTTTTTTTTGTTTTTTTTAAATATTTTTAAAGTTTGAAAATACATATACCTTCAACTTTTGTGGGATCCGTTCAAGAAAATTATTTATAATGGAAACACTTGGACGGATAATGTAAAGGATCATTAAATGTTAGGATCATTAATTCTCCTATTTCTTTGTTCTCGCGTCAAATTCATATATCCATTTTTTGGGTTTTAATTCAATTGTTCACACCCATTTTTATATGTCATTGATATTAACCGAACAATATGCCTTAAAAAATAAAATATTTGTATCATTGTGTGTTTAATTAATTAAAACTATAACTTGAAATCTTTATTCGACCAACAATAATATTATTTATATGTTACATCTAGTATTAGGAGAGTTAAATTCATAATTCAACCACCTTATTTGAATTGAGATTTTACAAAATATCTCATCTAAGAATAACATTTTTGTATTGAAACATAAACATTAAAAACTTAAATCAATAATATGCTCTTAGTAAGTAAAATAAGTTAATTTGGATTAGGCTTATATTTTTAGTATGTCGTTGTAAATTATTTATTTACTCTTTTTTTTTTTTTTTTCTAAAGTATAATGTTTAGATTAGAAGGTCCAGTTTTAACTTAACTCTTACGCCTCGCATCACAACGGTAACAAAATGCAAGTTCAAATGAGACGAGTCGCTAACAGTTAGTGAATCAGACGAGTCGCTAACTCTTATCTCTTTGTTCGATTTCTCTCTCTTCTTCTTGGCGAACTTCAAGGACGACAATTAAGGGAATTGCGATCCAAACCCCATAAACAAATAAACCCAGCCCAGTGAAATTACCAAACACGGCTAACAAAACAAACCCTAGTAATTGAACTATTTGCGTACAAATAAAGCCAACAAGAAAAGTACCCAACTGTCAACAAGAAAGCTCCTGAGGATATTTTTGTCTTCTCGCCTAAGAAAACCCCACACAGGACCACGCGACCTTCCTCTCTCTCACCTTCACAGTACACGCCGAGTAACCGACAACGAACCGACTTCTCAAAAATCAACCACGGATTCGTCATCTTTTTCAAATTCGGTAAGATTTATTTCAATTTTTAGGTTTTGTTAATGTTCTTCGGTTGGTATTTCAGATGTCTTTTGGGATACTGTTGATTGTGCTTTACATGTTTTGGGGTATTCAACGTCTTGGGCTTTTTTCGAATTTCTTCTCAAATTGCAACGAACTCATTATTTTTGTAACTTTTCTTGGCCAATATTTTTGTTCGATCGTGCTTGTGTTTTTATTTGATAAAGGTGTCTTTGTTGACGAAAATTCTATTGTTTTTGTTCCTGCTTGTGTTTTTAGTTTATGTGGTTTGGTCGCTATGTTGTTTTTCTGTAATGCTTTTTTTTTTTTTAATTCAAGATTTTAGTTAATTTTTGTATGTTTATCTGCTGTATATCTATTCTCCCTTTATATCTATATCGACTCCCTTCAAATTATTTCTTGGTTTGAGTTATTTGTGGCACTATTATTTGATTATTTGTTTTTTGGGTTTTTTTGTTTTTAATTTTTTGTCACATTGTCTGTATATTTATTATGTCTGTATATAATTAATTACGTAAACATGAAGTCATTATACCTTCAAATGCGAATTTAGTGACTTTTGGGGAGGGGTTCTCGAATCAATAGGATTCAAACTTATTATATGGGACATGTTCTAGGAAAAAGTAAAAACACAAATGGGAATGTAACAAAGAACAAGGGTCTAGAGATTAACTTAATACAGTCTTTTTCGACGTCTCAGGGTCGTGAATCTTGTCTTGCTATTCCGCTCTAACGCCAACTCTCAATATGGATACGCTACTCTTCTTTATTGGTGCAATTGTTGGTTATATAAAAGTATTCTGACTACCACAATTTTATTGTGAATGATCATGTATCCTTCAAATTCTCTGTCCTTGTATAGAATTCTCAAAGTGCACATGATTGGTTTTTAAAGTAATGTAACATGGCTTTAATCTCTATACACTACACACTGTGCACAAAATTTCATGGTTATCTTGTATTGAACAACCATATTGTGGTGTTGTATCTGCATTTGTCACTGCAAAAATTGACATGTTTGGAATTTGGGTAACTTTGGAATTTGGGCATAATATGAGCTCCTTCTAGTAGATATGTCATATGATGCTGTAGCCTCACCTGTTATGTAATTATTCAGCCTTTGATCTTGGTTTTCAGAATGAATAAACTTGTATAAACAACAAGATGGACATATAAGCATACCATTCGGTGAAGTTCAGTGGCCAGATACCAAACAGATCTATCAAGGAAAACATAGTTCGGCAGGAAATATGTGATGCCTGGCAAGTACCTTGCTTTCCAGCTTCATATTCACCCATAAGGAGGACCATTAATGCTTGTGAACTAAATAATGGTCTTAAAAGGGCTTTGTCTGATGGAGATCTTGGTGACACCAACTCTGTCATTACAGAAGATGTTCTGCCTCCTTCAAAATATCTGAAGACAGAAGATTCCTTTGAAAGTGGAGTTTATCATGCAGTTGATCCTGCAAAGAAGTCAGAGGAACCAAATATACCCGTCGTGTCCTTTGCTGATTTTTTCACTGCAGAGCAAATAAAGGAGCATATCTCCAGTCTTAGGCAGTGGAATAATCAGGATTGTAGATCAATTTTGAATTGCTGTTATTGGGTTATTTACTATCACTTTATTACTTCTGATTATATACTCATTAAAATGGTTTGTTGACATAAAAAGATTATAGATGTTATATACTCTTTCGTTTAAGTTGTTAGGGAGAGTGTAACTTTAGTATTTTATAAACTCAACATGCTGCTTTAAAAGCTTAAATTGTTAGAGAGGGTGTAACTTAAGTATTTGTATACTTTGAAATTTATTTAGCTTGAGATGAAGTTATAGCACTTTCCTAAGTTTGCTTCATTCTGCATTGGAAACAAAATAGATTATTTTGGTTCATTGGCCAATCAGCCATCTTAGTTTTATTGGGGGACTTCGTGTTCTTTAACTTGAAGTTCCTATATCAGGTTTTTTTTTTTTTTCATCAAGCAAATGAAATTAGAAATTGTGGATATTTGACTAGAAAACTTATTTAAATTGCTCCTGTTAACTGAAGTGAAATTTTCTTAAAACTTTGACTTATTTGTTCGATTTCTTGCAAAATAGGCTTGCGTATTGGAGTGTCTACTGCAGAGATTTTTTATACAACCAAAAATTTTGTGGCATTAATGCTCTCTCTCTCTCTCTCTCTCTCTCTTATATATATATATATAGATATATCTTTTGTTCTAACGATGTATGTAATATTGACTTGCCTAAACATGATCTGATGTAAATGACGATTATTGCGATGCATTCCATTTGAAACAGAGTATCATGAAGGAAGCATCAGAAAATACAATCGCACATTCTGTTGGTGAAGGCTCGTGCCAGTTGTGTGCCATGGGAAAACTTGTGTTCGCTCCAGCACCCAAGTATTGCTCAACTTGCGGAACTCGTATAAAACCCAGTTTGTTTTATTATCATGGGCTGGATGAAAAGGGTGCACAGCATTGCATTTGTCCCTCATGCTTTAGGGCGTCTCGTGGTGCTACCACCTCATTCCAAGGGGTTTCCATTTCCAAAGCAAATCTGTACAAGGCTTGTAATAATGAGAAAAATGAAGAATCGGTAAGCTCGTCATTTTGTCCTCAGACAAATCTATTCTATAAATTGTAAAAATTTCAGTTTTCTGACTCTTATCCTACTGCAGTGGGTTCAATGTAAGAAATGTGAACAATGGCAACACCAGATATGTGGTCTCTACAATAAGAAACAAGATTCGGAAGGAAAAGCAGAGTACATTTGTCTAAAATGCTGTTTAGAAGAAATAGAAATTGGACAGCAGAAGCCTTTATCAAAGACTGCAGCATTTGGAGCAAAAAATCTGCGAAAGACTAGGCTTGGTGATCACATTTAACAAAGGCTCTTTAGGCGTCTCAAGCAAGAGAGAGAAGAGAGGGCAAAGGCTTTAGGAAAGAACTTTGATGAGGTAAGAAGCAAACACTGTTTAATGAGTTGGAATTTTAAATGGCTTTAATCATCAAAACATATTTAATTAAAATTATATATTTAGACAAAAGAAAATTAATAATAATCCAGTTGGTGATGAATATATATTACTCAAATACTGCTGATTGATGCATAAAACTCTAGACTGAAGGATATAAAACATAAATTGTTGAAGTAGGGTCAAATTACACCTGGTGTAAAACAATGTCGTTTTACATCATATTTGTCCAAGCGCACCATTGGATCGCATACTCTTCCCATGCTTGCCATGCATAACCATTTGGCTGGTTGGAGTCTCAGAGTTTTTACATTTAGAAAATTTTCAAATAGTGTTTATTTATTTTAGTTAAGAATGAGATGGCTAAAGAAATGAGATCACATGTTATTCATGATGGAGGCACCCAATTTAATGATAGGCCTGGACAAATTACGAATCCTGCATAAAGTTGAGTGGAGTAAAAATTGTTATATTCTTCTAGAGGTGGAACTTGATCATCATGCCTTCTGTAACTAATATTACATGGGATTCAACACATTTGACAATCACCATATAATATGCATTTTTATGTCAAGCAATACACTTATATTTAAAGGTACTTATTTCTGTAATTGCATGCTACTTATCCACTTTCTTGGGTTCTTTGTATTCAACATTTTTGGTCTTTTATTGTATATGAGTAGCTCATACCATGTATGCTGCTTCTTTTCTCTTCCTTTTTGGTCTTAATAAGAGAATATTGAAATCTACTTCAGCTAATTGATATTTCATGTATAATTTTTGACCTGTTATTAGGTACCTGAAGCAGCTGATCTCGTTGTCAGAGTGGTGTTATCTGTCAAAAAACAATTGAAAGTGAAACAGCAATTTTTAGATATCTTCCAAGACGAGAAGTATCCTGCAGAATTCCCATACAGATCAAAGGTGAGACAAATTAAAGTGATCCATAATTTTTTTTCGCTTTACATAATCTTTATTAGGGCAACTTACTGAAGATCATTTGAGATTCTGAAAGTACCAAGAAGCTCTCTTTAGGTTGATTAATACCATTGATTTGTCTTAAATACCTGAAATAATAATAAACTCCTTTGAGGTTTTGGATTGACTTCTTGTATTCACCGCTGACCGCTCCCTGTTATTAATGTTCAGTTGATTATTTTCTTGTTCTTTTCACTCTTTCAATGGACTTCACTATTATAAGGGCCAATACAATCAGTTTTTCATCATTTGAAAATTAAAAGGATGGAAGTGAGTGTGTGTTGATGTATAGCGACGTGGGAGGTCATGTTATTTCAAATGCTCTAAGAAAAGTCTGTTATTTTCCTGATATATTCTTTTTTTGTGGCTTTACCCATGTTTTGGCACAGCTGTTAACTATTTTTGTGGTTTTCCCAATCAGGTGATTCTTTTTTTCAGAAAATTCAAGGTGTAGATGCATGCCTTTTCGTAATGTATGTTCAAGAGTTTGGTTCAGAATGCTGTCCACCAAATCAACGTTGTGTTTATATATCGTATCTTGATTCTGTCAAGTACTTCATACCAGAGATATATACTGTTAGTGGAGATGCTCTTCGTACCTTCGTTTACTGTGAAATTTTGGTAAATACCTTTTTTTGTCATATATTGGAATAAAGAGCTTCTAAAGTTTCTATTTTTTGATAGGATTATTTAAAATTTCTAATTTACACATGTAAATAACAAGATTTGCTTCTTCTTTTTTTTCTGTATCATTATCAGATGAGATACCTAGAGTATTGCAAGAAACGAGGTTTTTCAACCTGCTATATATGGGCCTGCCCACCTTTAAAAGGAGAAGATTATATTTTATATTGCCATCCAGAGACACAGAGAACACCAAAACCTGATAAGCTGCGGCGGTGGTAATTCCATTCTCTCTCTCTCTCTCTGTGCGTGTGTGTGTTTGTCTGTCTGTACTGTCTGTGTTTGTGACTCACATTGACATATATATGATTGCATGAGTGCAATTAAGATATATGCAAACTGGTAGCATTTCTTGTGCATCTTGCTCTTGAGGATTACTACACTTGTACTGAGATCAGCCTTTTGGGTGAGGTGGCTGTTTCCATATGTGGTCATCACACACCAAAGCATTGCCTGAATAGTGAATAGTCCATTACTTATGTTGATCTAGGTAGTTTGTGCTCAGATTCCATGTCTTCAGCTTTTGCCCATGTGCATGTCTTGACTGGAAGATGTTCCACTTGCAGGTACAAGTCAATGCTAAAAAAAGCAGCCAATGAGAACATTGTGGTGGATACCAGTAATTTATATGATGAATTCTTTATTTCTACTGGAGAAAGCCGAACCAAGATAACTGCAGCTCGTTTACCATATTTTGATGGTGACTATTGGTCAACTGCTGCTGAAAATGTGATTAGAAGAAATATTGAGGAAGAAAGTGGAGGAGATATACAAAGGAAGGTGAAAAAACTAACGACAAAGAGAAATTTAAAAGCCATGGGGCATACCTCCAATCCTTCTGGTGATGCAGTGAAAGATATTCTACTGATGCATAAAGTAAATTTCTGCTTGACATTTTCCTTCTTTATTCATATAATGTTTACAGATGTCACTGATTTGTGTTATTTAGGGCTCTGGTTGATTCTTACTTGTGCTATAGGATGACATACTGTGCTAGGCTTTTAGAATACATCTTCAGAACTTCTTTGGCTAGATAATGGCAACCAAATTTTAACACCAGTGATTACTTAATTTGGCCATTCAAGTGCCCCAAAGGTGTCAAATCCGGGCTCATAAAGTGGCTATGCAGTGGCCAAAAAGTTTGGAACAACTCTGGGTTGGATTAAATAAAGCTTACCAAGGTCTTAGGCATGGCCCGAATGGGTTCCCCCTAATGTAATCTAGAAACCACCTTAGTGGCTTAAAAAATAACCCATGCCCCCAAGAAAAAAATATGAAACTGAAATAAGTTAGTTTGCCGTGTCACAGGTAAAGTTTCTCCAAAAAAAAAAAAGAAGACTTTTCTCCCTATTATACATTGTGAGCAAATAGAAGGAAAATTTTCCATTAAATATAAGAGGCTTTCTCTCTGCATGGGAGACTGGATCTTCAACAATGTCGAATTAAAGCAAAGACCAATTAAATAGCCAGGATTAGCTGAAACTGCTTATCAAATAAGATTATTTATTTATTTCTATATTTGATGTTTGGACTGCTTGCTGATAGATGATGTGTTGTGAGATTCTAAATAGGGATTAGAGTTCCTATAAGCAGAAACTTCCCTCATAATAGACCACATAACTAACGAATTCTTTGCTTTCACAAAAAATTAGAATGTTACCTGTATAAATTAGCATAGGTTTATTTATTTATCTTTTCATGTGTTTGATTTTTCTCCCTCCACAACATGTAAAGGATAACATGCCTCCTTCAAATGACATAGCAAGCTCCACAAGAGCTGAATTAAAATATTGTTTTATGTCCTTTGTTCAAAGGTTACCACCAGGCTAACAGGTCAGGTGGTATCTAAATTGGACTCCAACCTACGTGTCAAAGGTTCAAGTTTCTGTGTTGTCTTGAAAGAAAGAAGGTTACTGAGGACATGATGTCATGCCCATTCTTGTAGTCACTTGGTTATGACTTCTTCCTAGGACCTAATACAGGCAAGGGATCCGGTGGATGCCTAATGGACCCGTTGATTTACTACAGTTAAAAAAACTTTACCTAATACTGATGGTCCATCTAGCATCTTCAGTTTCATGTATTTGGTATAGCTTAATTTGAAAATTTTGTTCCAGTAAATTTGGACTATGCTAGCATTCGTCAAAAAATTCTAAATCATCAAAGAATGATGGTAAACTGAAAACTCTCCCTTGTCTTGCGTGGTACCCTATGATATGTGAAACTTCAAAATTTGTACTAGTACTTGTGGGCCACAACTTGATAAGATATGGGATATGTATTTGATGCATCTAGAAACACATCATTTTGCATTATATCAAAAGCTATTGCTTTTCTTTTTATTTGATGAGATTTTAACAGTTTGTTATTGCTGTTGTTCTTTTTCCCTTGATAGCTGGGGCAAACCATCTTACCCTTGAAGGAAGACTTTATAATGGTCTACTTGCAATACACTTGCACATGCTGCCGTGAAGTGATACTAACTGGAAGCAGATGGATTTGCAATCAATGCAAAAAACTTCAGCTATGTGAAAGGTAATTACCGTGGTAAAGTCATGTTTTATTCTTCTTCTTTTTTTCCCCTTTTGTTCTTCATCCTTACCAGAGATATACATCTTTCATTTGCTATGGTGTATGCCCTTATAATCTGGTTATTGTTAAATAATTAAATGCCTGTTATCAGTTTGTTTTCCCTCCCGCCATCTCTTGTATTTTTTATTTTTATTTTTCCCCAGTAAGTTCATCCCTTCTTTTTTCTTCTCAACTCTTGCATTTATTGTTGAGCCAAATTTCTATGGCTTTGACCCGTTTTTTAATATGACGTGCTTCAGGTAGGAATAGGAAGGGTTGAATATGTAGGTATAGGAAAGGTTGATTATGAAACGTGACTTAGGTCAGCTAAATGAATCCTACTTTTCCATTCCCGCTCTAATGCCATTACCTCAATTGAACTATTTGTTGACTTCATGAAGTGTATTACAGTAGTCATCTTATAATACTTTTTTTTTTTATTCATCTCACATTCTCACCCTTTCATATATGCTTCAGATGCCATGATTTTGAGAAAAATGTCAATGACAATGTATTACAGTAGTCATCTTATAATATTTTTTTCTTTATTCTTCCTTTCATATATGCTGCAGATGCCATGCTGTCAAGCAAAATGTCAATGAGGATGGAACGCACACTTCCCAGAGCGGGAGAAGACACTTGCTCTCTCAGGTGAATCCCGAACGCCAAAATTTCCAATCACCACCAATTGTCTTTATAAGAAGCAGGAATAATTTCTTTAGCACATGCTTTAATTTATAATAACTTTCAGTACCTGTTCCTGTTTAAATTTTCTTCCTTATGTATATTGTTTCTTATACTTTTCAGGTGGTGGTGGATGATGTGTCTGCTGATACTGAGGACAATGACTTGTCTTTCGATAATGATTTCTTTGAGATTAGGCATACATTCTTAAACTTCTGTCAGGAGAACAATTATCAGTTTGATACACTTCGTCATGCCAAGTATTCTTCACTGATGATCCTGTATCATCTCCGAAATCTGATTGCACCAAGTTCTGGGAACTGCAGCATTTGCCAAAAGGATATTATGGTAAACCAGGGCTGGCATTGTGAGACATGTCCAGAGTTTGATGTTTGTGCTGCATGCTTTCAAAAAAAAAATGGTGATTGTCGTGTTCATCATAAGTTAACTAGGCGTTCTGCTGCTGCTAATTGTGAGTCAAACAGTAACCAGGCTCAGCCTCAGCAAGTAAAGGTATGGAGAAAATCTCTTATAAGCTTAATTATAATATTTAGATCCCACATGTCCAATATCTGATTCTTTTCACATTCAAACTGAGAGACATGGGTCATTATTTCTAAATTAAATATTAAAGCAATAAAGTGTTTAAGAGGCAAATTGGGTGTTCTACTTTTAGATGCAATTTTATTTGCCAGCGATATTTAACCAATTATAGAGGAATGTATTTCCAAAGATCTATTCCTTGATCTCAACACTCAACCAATACGGCAAGGACGTAGTCGTCCTTTTGGTTGACCAAGAAATGGAACTAGCTTGGAAACATTTTCAAAACACAATAATTATTGCAAAATTAAATTCGAAATGCTTGGAATGTAAAGTAAAATTATATGGGTTATATAAGTGAAATAATTTAATATAAGGCCTGCTCGTCCATCTAAATGAGAGGAAAGTAGGAAACAAGGGTGGAATTGATTAGTAAATGCAAAAATATAAATAAATCATCAAATAATATATACAATACTTTACTGGTGAAAAACAAGCATAAATGATTTTAAAACTAATTTTGGCATGTAATAGTGAATCATTATAATCACATATGACACTACCTTTTTGTTGGCTGTTGAGATAGTGTTGGCATGGGGGGAATTTTTTAACTGTTTCATTATTTCAATCATTCTTTTGTATGTTTCCAAGTGGGCAAATTTTCATAGAAACATGTCAATTTTGGATTTCCACTCGTGTTTCTCTTCATACGTTAGGCCGTTTCTGTAGAAACGAAGTAAAATTTGATCCTTTCTTAGTTTAATGTAATATGTTGTTTATTGATGTTTGCAATTGGCTTGTTAAGAATTTTTATAAGCATTTCTTGGCCAATATTTGCTCACACCCTTCCTGATGAGTATCATTGTGCGTATTTTGAACTTTTATGTAATTTGGTGGTGCAGTTGAGTGAATTAGTGGATGTTCTACCACATGCCATTCAATGCCGTGCAACCCAAAGCACTCCATGTTCCTACCCGATGTGCCTTCAAATCAAGAGATGCTTAATGCATGCACGTCAATGCATTCTTTCTTTGGGTGGTGGGCATTGTAAACTATGCGATTCAACCAGCATGATACTGAAGTCCCACTTAAAAATTTGTAAAGATTCAGATTGTATAATATGCAGGTGCGTTACACTGACTGCTCCATATTTCTTGATTTCAATTATTAATTTTTAATGGAATTAGTATTAATAATGCCTGCTGAAATCATAACATGCATTGTGTATTTTGAACATGCAGGGCTGCGAAGAGTAGGTTAGAAAAGGCTAAATTTCAGTCTAAAACTCGGTGAAGGGCTGCTGCTATGGGTTAGGAAGCACCCGAGGTTGCTGGAAACAGTTGATTGTCCGAGTGTATAGTAATACCGAGGTTGCTGGAAACAGTGGATTGTCCGAGTGTATAGTAGTAGATGGATCATCAACGACAGCACCCAAGGTTGCTGGAAACAGTTGATTGTCCGAGTGTAAAGTTATAGATGGATCATCAACAACAGCAGCCACTTATACTGATCAATACCCTTCAAAGTAGTAGTATTTGAATATACTGACTTGTTTCTTTTGATGGTTGTATAGATTACTTCACTGCACTGTGCTGTGAGTTCATTCAAACAGTGAGTCATTTGTAACTCCAGAATAGTTATCATGTGAATAAAAGGATGCTATTCATGAATAAAAATATCCGCTGATCGATTTTTACCTTCTAGGCATGAAATCAGTGTGTGTGTGTGTTTCTTTTTTTTTTCTTTTTCTCCCTCTACTGATAATTTGATTGTGCCTTAACCAATTAAGCTTTTAAAGAAATTCAATCCCTTGGTTGGGATTGGCGACGCCCGTAAGACCTAATGGTTCTGAACTGGTAGCTTTGGTATTGTGGCCTAATGGAACATTTGGTTTGTATACTGTCAGCTTATAGTTTGTTTTTTTAACAAGCCTATTATTGGCTGCAGATGTAATATTTTTCAAACAGTTGAGTCTGATTTGATTTTGTGTCTGGAATTGTGTTCAATGCAGGTGAGAGGCACTTGTAATCAATGTTTTAATTTCTGAGTGAGTTTGGTTGAATAAAGCTTTTCTTGTCCCACACAGTGAAATGATTGAGTTCAGTGTAAATAGGGAAATTTTATTCTTTTTGACTCTTTTCTAGTTTATTGTATTTTTCTACATTTATTATTATTATTTTAGTTCCATAATTTTTGTTAGTTAAGATTTTATTTGAGTGTTAAAATCTCATGTAAATACGCATTGTTTGTTCTTGATTGAATATTGGTTTGATGTTCCAAGCATGATTGGTTGCTGGAGTTGCATGATTTATTTCGGTTAGGGTTTTTATGTCTTGGACAGTCTCTAGTGCATAGCTTGGTTATAATATATTTTATTTTTCTTTGTTTTTATTTTTGACTTCATCAATTTTAATTTGTTTTTTAACTTGGCTTTTAATGGAGTTGCTTGCATCAAGGTATGCCTCTTTTCCCTTTTCTCTTTGCATGCTTGGTTGGATGGATGTTAAGGGGCCATTGCTAAGTGCCCTGGTAAAATGCTAACGTTGTCAAGTTTGAGGACCCAGGTTTGAGTTTAGGTCTGTATCCAGTCCACACCACCTAGCACCTTGGAGGCCTGGATTATAGGGAACCATATTGCATAGTGACCAAAATGCTTGGTTGGATTTTACATGTTGCATATGATCATTTCATGTTCCATTTTGTGCTTCAATTTATGAAATTCTTTATTTATTTGGAATATGATTGCTGTACCTGTTATCCATAGAAGGCACATTGGACTTTGGGTGATGATGAGTGGGCTTGCCTTTGGGGGCACGTTGTGGCTGCCTTTCTGTACCCATCTCATACTGTAATCCTCGAACTTGGTTCTTAAGTGATGATGACACTGGCCTTGTGCAGGAGTAAATTGAAATTATTCAAGTGGCATTATGGTGTTAAAAATTCAAAGTGGATGCCCATTCCACGAACCAGCTGTATCACAATTCTGGAAGTCCCATCAGGTCATGAGATAGAAGTCAGTTGTATCCTTTTTTCATTTCCTTAATACTTTTAACTTGGTATTCACAATGCAATTCGGAAATAGAATTCGAACTAGTTTTCCTTAGCTTCCACAATATTTGCCTTAAAGACTATCAACTAATCCTCCCCATGTGTGTGTCTATAGAAATAATTTTCTGCCTGCAGTTTTATAATTAGTTCGCTGATCTTTTGCTTTCCATAATTTGTCATGATAGCCATATATGGCGTTAAGAGAGCCAGAGTGGCAGTTGATGAACAACCTTCAGTGCATGTCATGTATAAACAGTAATATTGTTTTCTTTAAAGTTGATATATTAAGATGTTGTACATTTCCTAATGGAGGACTTCCTAAGAATGCAATTTGCTGGCTGTCTAAACTTTAAGTGAGTTATGTTTAACAGAGACAATAAACGGAAGATTGAGGAACTAGCACAGCAGTGGTCAGAATGGCATGCTCAACATTGTTCTTCATCTCATGTAAGCCTTATTCATTTGTGGAAAGCCAATTTGTGGCTTTTTGTATGTTTCCGTTCACATCTGTTTGGTGTCTAGATTTTCTTTTTGTCAAAATGCTGTCATTGCATAATGTTGGTATCACCACTGTGGGCTACTGGGATGGACTCTTTGCTGTTTGACTTTTAAAAATATGTACCTGATATTACCTGCATTGTGTAATCATTTTATTTTTCTCTTCATTTACCTATTTGTATACTTCATAACAATTATTAAGTGGAATTCTGAATTATATACTTAAATCTGTGAAGGATTCAAATGAAGTGTTAGAATCTGGTGAAGAGACATACTTTCCCGCACTCCATGTTGGTTTGGATAAGCTTTCTGCAGTGGTATGTTTCTTTTTTCGTGTCTCTAGTGCACACACTCAGTTGATATCTTCTTTGAGGATAATTGTAGTTAGTTTTGTACATTTAGTGCCTACTTCCCTTGATTTCTATATGATGTTTATTATTTATTTATTTATTTCGAAACTTGAGGGGTGTCTCACCCTTTTGGGTTGGATTATTCCCCTCTGAACAATCACACATTCCCACAATGGACTACCAATCGGGAAAGAGTAGTTTTGCCAACACCACACATTCCCACAATTCCAATGGCCTTAATACCATCCTGATTATCAGGTGTCCCCTTGAGCAATGCTTCCATCTTATCCAACTGGGTAACGAACCCATGAGTCTCGGATGCATCCAGAGGTCGAATATTCTCTAGTAGATGACCTGTGATCGAGTCTGGTTGAAATGAAGCTTCACGAATTACATAATCCTTCATTTCTTTCAGCTTTTCTGCTATTCGAACAAGTTTCTTTCCAGTTTTTCGAAGAAACCAATACTTCTTCAAGGGACGGGCATTGACATAACTTTTCTTTTCCTGAGCTTTGACCTTTCGCTCCTTCTCTGCTGAGAGAGAACGCACTTTGCCAACAAGTGCCTGAGATCATACAGCAAATTCTTCATCACAATAGGGGTGGAGTTGTCGATGCTCTTTTCTTCCAAGACCTGTAGGATTTTCTGGAAATGAAGACGGAGGGGAAGCTTACCATGGAATTCATCCACTGCTTCTTTGAAGTCAGTGATGAATCTGTGCTTAAGAAATTGTAAATGATCAGCTGCCATGTGATTTTTTTAAGCTATTATGCTAATCAATTTTGGTCATAAAGTATGAGGTAATTTTTAAAGACAATCAACTCTCTAGCAACAACATGGCTTTACATAATTTATAACTTCAAACAAATCAATTGGTTGATTTTATCTACTGACTGCAGAAGTAATATATATATTTCATTGAACACATTTGTTAATAAAAGAAAAAAAAACACTGAAGTGCACAATTCACTTTATGGGCTTAACAATGACTGGGAAGGATTGTCTTTGTTACAATCATAGCTTATGATATTCTTAGTCATTATCGCAATTGTTCTTATACGAGCAAAACAAATTAATGAACATCGACAAAGAATGGATTTTTGTCGTCACTTGATTATATCGTTTGTGGTAATATGGGCTTATTGGCAAACTTCCATTTCACACGAAGCACGATATTTTCCCCCTTAATACACAAAAAGTTTGCTATAGTGTCAAATATCTAATAATCAATAGTAATTTGAGACACTAAATTTAAAAATTAATAGTCATTGAGTATTATATCTTCATTAATGAAAGTTTAGCTTAATACATAAAATAGAAAATACATATATTTTTAAAAATATATTCAACATTTTTGTAAGTAGTGTATATTTTTTATTACTAACTCTAGGCAAAGGCAAAAGGAAACATTTTTGCCATGCCAAGCATCCTTCACTGATGATACTGTATCATCTCCAGAATCTGACAGCACCAAGTTCTGGGACCCACTGCAGCATTTGCCATAAGGATATTTTGGTAGATCAGGGCTGGCATTGTGAGATATATCCAGAGTTTGATGTTTGTGCTGCATGCTATCAAACAAAAACTGGTGTGTATCATATTTAGAAGTTAACTGGTGTGTCATATTCAGAAGTCATCTTCCACTTCTAATTTTGGGTCGAACAATGGACAGGCTCAGTGGCAGCAAGTGAAGGTATGGAGAAAATCTCTTACAAGCTTAATTATAATATTTATAGCTCACGTGTCCAAGATCTGATTCTTTTCACATGCACAGAGTATTCATTGACATGTTTATCTTCTGACAAATGGAGTCATTATTTCAAAAATTTATGTTGAAGTAAGTGTTTAAGAAACAAATTGGGTGTTCTACTTTTAGGTGCAATTTTCTTTTCCAGCAATATTTAGCCAATAGAGGGATGTGTTTCCAAAGATCTATTCCTTGATCGCAACACTCAAACCATGTGGATCTCGTTCATTTAGTAAATTAAGTTTCTTAGAAGTTACAAACTGTAAATTAATGATATATCTCTTCTCCGCAGCCACTGCCAGAGGTCTTCTGCAACTCCAAGAATTAAGTATAAGTGGTTGTGAAATCATGGAAGAAATAATTAGAGATGACCAGGAAGTCATGGATTCAGTTACATTTCACCAATTAAAGAGAATGGATTTGCGCCGTCTACTGAACCTCAGAAGCTTCTATGCCAATATGAATAAAATGTCAACTACAGGATGCAATGTGTCTACTCTTGCGCAAGCTTTGTTTAATGATAAGGTATGCAACACCTTTTAACTGCTTTCTAAACAATGTTTGCTTTATAATACTTGAAATATATTTGTTTTGTAAAATTAATTAGCCTAATTCAATTGGTGTCGCCCCTATATTAGTGGTTGGAAACAAATTCGATTTAAGTGTGAGTCACAGAAAATAAGCCAAAAATTTAAGTATCTGACTGGTTGAATTTGTCCTGAAAAAATGGTCTCCTACGGGTCTGTTTCGGACAGAGGGATTCTCCTTTACAAAATACAAAACTCCAATATGTGTAATTTTTTCTTCACTGATCTGCTGGCTCTCTCCATTTCTCTTCCCCAGTTTCTCCTCTTCATTCAATCTGTATATAATTTTGTAAGCAAAATTAACTAGGGTTTTAGCAATGGTTTCTTTAGAAGTCCTTGTCATTATTTTACATACAGACATATCACATATGTAAATAATATACATGGATACTCCACCATTGTATCATGCTAATGCACAAAATAATCTAATTTATAATGTTGCTACTCATCATCAATAAAATAATCACTTTATTAGTTTTTTTTTTTTTTTTTCCTCCGTCACAAAGTTGATTTTGGGCAAGGCTTTTCCAACAAACCTCCTTTTTATACTGTAACATTACATATACAGTCACACACATCATCATACTTCTTGCACACCCACACACGTCATCATACTACTTGCACACCCACACACATGTTATTCTATTCGACACACACACGTAATCATTGTCATTATTCAACAGACACATATAATAGTCTATTGAATTATCTCTTTATGACGTCACTATGTGCGATTTCACCACACTAGGGGCGACTTGTGGGGCGATTTGTGTTTTGTTAGGTTGGGATGAAATCCTTTCTGGAAATTGCAAGATTACCAAGAATCTCGCTTGGTGGGGAAGTGAAGTCGGTAGTTCCTCACCGAGGATTGTCGTTGTACATTGACGGAGAGTCCATCGGAGGAAGGAAGTCTGTTCTCTCCTCTTGTTTGGTCGGAAGATTTGATAAGGAAGTGGGGAGCTGTGATTGTCTGAAAGAATGGGCAGCGCGGGCTTGGAATACGACTTGTGGAGTGGGGGTAACACCGTTGTCCGACTCACTACTTCTTTTCCAGTTTCCTTCTCAGGCAGAGGCCAAACGTGTGCTGAAAGAAGGGCGATGACAGTGGGGTTCTGCAACTTTGAGGATCGACGTGTGGTCCTTTCGTGTTGGGTGTTGTGGCGTTCTCAGTGATCAAGGTCTCAAGCAGATCAGGCTGTTTGGCCTCCCATTGCATCTCTGGTGTCATGCTTTGTTCGTCGAAGTGGGAGAGCTTTGTGGTGGATACGTGAGATCTGATGCGGATGAGACTAGGGATGCCGAAATCGTTTGGATAACAGTGCGATCCGGTCGTGTTTGTCTGAAGTTTGTGTTTATTAACGACACCTTCTGTTACAAGGTCGCGATTTGGGAAGAAATTTTGCTAGAGCTTGTTCCTTCAACGGAGAGTCTTGAAGGCAGTGACGGATCTCATCTTATGTCAGAAGAGAAATGGAATGAGATTCTTTGTAAAGGAAAAGAAGGGGTTCTCGAAATTCAGCAGTGGCTGAAGGATCACGAAATTCAGCAAGCAGTTAAGTTTATTGGAGGTAGACGACGAAGTGATCTTCATGAGCCGGCCAAACGCGTCGTTGATGAGTAGCGTAGGAGTACACGTGGAGATCGACGGGGTGCTTCTTTAGATTCGGCCTTATCCTTATCTCTTGATGATAAGGTAGGGGACGATTTGTCTTTTTGGGCTGAGGATGGCAGTGTGTTGGGCTAGAAGATGTCAAGACAGGCCAGGAGGACTGGGCCTGGTTTTAATCTTGGGCTCGATCAGCCTAAACCCAACAGAGCGAATTTGGGTTTTGGGCCTTTTCGACGGGAACAGAAAGGGCCACTTAGATTCGGCCAAAGTGGGCAGCTTCAAGTTGGGCGCTATTTAAAGAAACACAAGCCCATGTTAAGCCTTCAACTCATTTGCTGAAACCCGAGCGGAGGATGATGGATGTCGGTCGCCATGGATCTCGGTGGACTCGGACTGAAAAAAAAAAAATAGGTTGCATGATCTCACACTTCTTCTCCAGGTTTGAGTCTGATCATTCTCTTAATGCTTTCTCTACTTCTACTTCTTCTTCGGGTGGAGTGGTAAGTAACAGGAATGTTGTGGAGGATGTTTCGAATCAATAGAGGAGTTTCATGGGGTCTTCAAGTTCATGGTGTGATGGGTCAGAGTTGGATGTCTCAAAAGTCACAACTGGGAGTGTGGGTTTTTTCAATGGAGTGACAGTTTGCTTTGGGAAAGATTTGCATTTCAAATTGAATAATGATTCAGCTATAGCTCTGCTTAAAGAGCTTCGGCTCTTTTCTACGGTTGAAGGTTTGAACAGTCAATCATCTGAGAATGAGGTGATTTTGTCAACTCCACCCGAAGAAGTTGATGTTTTGGAAACAGAGGGGAATATGCAGTTAGGAGTGGTTGATGTTCCTTCTCAGCAGCACTGTTCTAATGATTCTTTTTCCGGGACGGATTTTGATCAGTCTGAAGTGGATTTAATGGAACCTCTGGCAGTCGTACGGCCAGATTGTTTTGAGACGACCAGTGATCTGGGTATGGAATGGGTTATTGAGAATATTGGAGCAGTAAGTGAAGCTTTGGGTGTCTCTGCAGAAGGTTATGAGGAACAAACCTTGTCTAGTCTTCACGAAATTGTTGCAGGAACTGGTAGTATTGAACATAATCGTGGCACAAAAGAAGTCAAAGTCAGAAATTCACATCGGAAAGGCGAACAGGAAGTGAAGAATCTGATTTCTTGTGTTAATTATGACGGGAAGAATGGGACGACCAAAGAAAGGGGAAGAACTAGAAGTGGTAAACGGGGAGGAGGAGGAAAATTGATCGTTTTTGGTTCTACATGTACGACTTATAACATGGAATGTTCGTGGTCTTAATGATCCGAAAAGAAGAAGAGTTGTCAAGGTTGCTTTGAGGAAGTGGAGCGCTCATGTCGTTTGTTTACAGGAAACTAAGATGGCTGCTATCACTGTTGAGATTGTCAAGAGTCTTTGGGGAGGTAGGTTTTTGGAATGGGAAGTGCTAAACGCAACAGGCACTTCAGGTGGTATTCTTCTCATGTGGGATCGAAGGTGGTTGTCAAGTTTGAATTGTTGGAAAGGTATTTTCTCTGTGTCTTGTCTGTTTCAGATGGAGGAAAGACAATTTTAGGTGGGTGTTTTCAGGTGTTTATGGGCCTGTTATTGATAGTGATAAGCCAGTCCTGTGGGAAGAGCTTTGATATGTTAAGGATTTATGGTCATTGCCTTGGTGTTTAGGTGGGGATTTTAATTCTGTTAGGTCCCCATTTGAGAGGTCCACAGGGGGCAGGTGGTCTTCAGAAATGACCATGTTTTCAGAATTCATTTACAGTAATTTCCTTATTGACCTACCATTGGAAGGAGCAGCCTTTACTTGGTCTAATGGTAGGGAACTGGTTACTTTTTCCCAGTTGGATAGATTTCTGATTTCTGGGGCGTGGGAAGAGCATTTCCCGGATGTCTCTCAGGCTGTGTTGGTTAGAGTCACATCTGATCATGTGCCTTTAGTCCTTGATTGTGGTGGCTTGAATTCTAGACGCACTCCTTTCTGCTTTGAAAATATGTGGCTTAGATCCGAGGACTTTCAAGGGAAGGTTCAGTCTTGGTGGGAGAAAGCGAATTTCACAGGCTTTGCTAGTTATGTGTTAGCTAGAAAGTCTCAGTTTCTTAAAACTGAGTTAAAGAGGTGGGATAAAGAAGTGTTTGGGAATCTTGAATGGAAGAAGAATAGAGTTCTTGCTGATATTGCTGAGCTCGATCATCTTGATGATGTGGGACAGAGTGGGGAATCATTACGCTCTAAAAGAGCCTCTTGCCAAGCTGTTTTTGCTGAGATTGCTCTTATGGAGGAGATTTCGTATGGAGGAGATTTCGTGGCGCTAGAAGTCTCGGGCTTTGTGGTTAAAAGATGGGGATCGTAATACAAAATTCTTTCATAGACTTGCCAATGCTCACAGAAGATGTAATCACATCGGGCGTATCTGGGTCAATGGTTCTGAATTGTGGAGGGAGGACGAGGTGCGCGGGGGAATCGCTTCTTTTTATCAGCAGCTCTACGCTGAGACTTTGGATTGGAGACCTACTCTTGATGGTCTTCCATTTAATTCTATTTCTGCGTTAGATAGTGATAGGATTGAGATTCCATTCACGGAGGAGGAAGTGCTTAAGGCACTTTCTAGTTGTAGCGAGGACAAAACTCCAGGGCCAGATGGGTTTACTATGCGGTTTCTTAAGGAGAGTTGGGAGGTGGTGCGAGTTGAGGTGATGGGTACCTTTCAGGATTTTTATTCTCATGGCACATTTGAGAAATCTCTGAACGCATCTTTTATTGCTATCATTCCCAAGAAGGGCGGTGCCTCTGATATTAAGGACTTTCGGCCAATTAGCTTAATTGGATGTTTGTATAAGCTTATTGCCAAGGTTCTTGTCTCCAGGACGAGTAATGTTTTGGATGGTCTCATTTCAGAATCACAGAATGCTTTTGTTGGTGGGTGGCAGATTTTGGATTCTGTTCTTATTGCAGGGGAATGTGTTGACTCTAGATTAAAAAGTGGGGTTCCTGGCGTTTTGTGTAAGCTTGATATTGAGAAAGCTTATGATCATGTTAATTGGAAGTTTGTTCTGTATCTGCTTCGGAGGATGGGGTTTGGTGAAAGGTGGATAAAATGGATTGAAACTTGTATCTCGTCAGTTATGTTTTCTGTGCTCGTGAATGGTTCACCAGCGGGTTTTTTTGCTAGCTCACGTGGTCTGCGACAAGGAGATCCATTATCGTCTTTTCTTTTTCTTATTGTCATGGAAGGTTTGAGCAGGTTAATGAGAAAAGCGGAAGATTTGGGTTAGATCAAGGGGTTTAGAGTTGACAGAGATGTTGAACATCAAATGCAGATTTCCCATTTGTTGTTCGCGGATGATACTTTGGTATTTTGTGATGTTGAAGTTTCTCAACTCAAATATCTGAGGTGCATTCTTACTTGCTTCCAAGCGGTTTCTGGGTTAAAGATTAATGTCGGAAAGAGTGTGCTTGTCCCAGTGGGGGATGTTCCAGATATTTCCTCCTTAGCTGCTGTCCTAGGGTGTGGAGTTGGTGCTTTTCCTCTTTCTTACTTAGGATTGCCTTTGGGAGTTTCTTCTACACGAGTTGGGAATTGGGATCCAGTAATTACTAGATATGAGAAAAGATTAGCAGGATGGAAAAAGCAGTATCTATCTCGCGCGCGCGCACCCGGGGGGGGCGTGTTGAAGTCACACTCATTAAGAGTACTCTCTCATCCCTTCCTACCTATTTTTTTTATGTTTGTTTCAAATTCCATGCTCTGTTGCTAAAAGGATTGAAAAAATTCAGAGGGATTTTCTATGGGGTGGAAGGAGAGAGGAGTTTAAGTATCATCTTGTTAATTGGGATCAAGTCTGTCAACCGTTGAGGTTAGGCGGGTTAGGCATTCGAAAAATCGTTCCTTTTAATCATGCTCTCTTTGGAAAGTGGTTATAGAGATTTGGAAGAGAATGCCATTGACAGTGGAGAAGAGTTGTCTTGTGTCGTTTTGGTGAGGAGAGTGGGGGCTGGTCATCTCTTCCAGTCACTATTACGGGAGGCGTTGGTATGTGGAAATTCATTCGGAAGGGCTGGGATGTTTTCTCCACACATATTAGATTTAAAGTTCGTGATGGCAGACATGTTCGTTTTTGGGAGGACCTTTGGTGTGGCGATCAGTAGCTGTATCACTCCTTTCCTAGACTTTACAGTATTGCAGCCAATAAGCATGTCTATGTGATTGATTGTTATCAACTTGATAACAATGGAGTTACGTGGGATGTGTGGTTTAGGCGGCCTTTTCAGGATTGGAAAATGGAGGAAGCTTGTGTTTTTTGGATACGTTGTATAGGCAGAAGGATATTGGCAGAGGGTGTGATGATATTTTGTGGGTTCCTGTAGCTCGTGGTCGGTATGGTGTCCGATCTATGTTCTTCTGTTTGTCCAATTTCGTTGGTCCTGAGTTCCCTTGGAAGTCTGTTTGGTGTTCTAAAGCTCCTCTTCGAATCGGATTCTTCGTTTGGACTGCCACATTGGGAAAGATTTTGACATTGGACAATTTGAGAAAGAGAGGCAGCATCATTGTTAATTGGTTTTGTTTATGTAAAGCTGATAGTGAATCCGTGGATCACATTCTTTTGCGTATGATTGTTGGAGTTTTATTTTTTGCATGTTTGGCATTTTTTGGGTAATGCCTAAGCACTCCTCACAATTGATTAATGCCTAGAAAAAGGTGTCCTGTTAAAGAACAAGCTCATGATTATTGGAAGATTGTTCCACATTGTGTCTGGTGGTGTTTGTGGCGTGATAGGAATAACAGATCCTTTGAAGGAAAATAATCGTCTTTAGCTAATTTAAAAATTCATATTCTTCGTTCTTTGTTCTGTCATGTAAGAGGAAATGCATGCTCCTCGATTGATGGTTTCTTTGATCTCTTGGATTCTATTGGTCCTTAGACCTTTTTTCTTCTTGTATTAGGGACGCGTTCCCCTTTTGAACATTTTTCTAATATATTTTTACTCATCAAAAAAAAATTATTCAACAGACACATGTTATAAGTGTTGGATTCTTGACTACAAAATGTAATACATATAATGAATTTTGCAGGTTGTATTCTCTGCCTTGGAGAAACTGAGTATTGGGAATTTAGAAAGCCTTACAGCCATATGGGATGACCAATCACAACCACTAGGGATAGTGAAGGAAGCTGAAGATTCCTTTCGGCACCTAATGTACATGTCTGTTCATGGATGTGATAAACTGGTGAATGTGATTCCCTCTAATATGCTCCCAAGGTTACAGAACCTAGAAAAACTCCAAGTCAAGGGATGTTATTCAATGTTATCTGAAGTTGAAGTGCTTGGTATGGTTGAAAAAGGGTCTCCAACAGCACAAACAACAATTAGTGTACTCCCTCGACTGCAAGAAATGCATCTTCGTATTCTACCTAACTTGGTGATGTATATAAGGTTGAACAGAAAGGAACACTTTGCGGGCAAACTTTGCGCCTATTCAAACCTAACAGATCTCCACCTTTCGAATCGTGACAGTTTGAGAAATGTATTCTCACCATCCACAGTGAGGGACCTTGTGAACCTCCAAAAATTACAAGTACATAACTGTGAGAAGATGGAAGAGATAGTAGCAGTTGAAAGGGGAAACTTGATTGAAGATGGAGAAGAAGATTTAGTGCATGATGAGATCATTGTCTTCCCTCAATTAAAGCAGTTGTCACTTAGATATTTGCCAAACCTCAAAAGTTTCTATTGCTGCACTCATGGATCCAAAAAACAAGAAGAAGAAACAGTGGAGCGGAACATTCCCAGAGTGGATGCCCTCTTCAACCACAAGGTACACGATCACGCTCCACAATTTTTTTATATAATGAAATGATGTAGTTTCCCTTTTCATAAACACAACACCCACTGCCTTATATCCCTCTAATGCCAACCTTGAACCACGAGTGCATGTAGTGGTCTCTTTAGTTCTTTCACTCCTTTCTGGTCAGATTTTTTGGCTCTGATATAATGGTTATATAACTTTATTTCTTAATATATAGAATTAATGCTGGTAGACTGCGTAAACAATGTGAATCTGACAATCCAGGGTCCAGTCTCCTTGTCACACACTGACTTTCAAAATCTGAGATCGAAGATGTGAGGTTTTGGATTTCAGGTTTATTTCAAATTAAAATAATTCTTGTTCTTGGTGTTGTTTCATTGAGTTCATATTTAATTCATAATGTAAGCCTCTGTCAAATTTTAAATGAAAACCCAATCAACTATATACTCATAAAACATTGTGGGTGGAACATATTATTCCCAGCCAATTTATGCATTTGGAGTCTTAAAACTTGTAACAAAGAATTTCATTATCTGTCCATATGTTGTGAAACCTGAATATATAACCTATATTTAAATTCATAGAAAATTTTAATTCTCCATGAATCTGAGTGAAACCAGTCATTTTAGAAGAAAATTCAGCGCACTGAAAAAATAAAATTCTGCTGCCACAATTAATCAGATTTTAGCATACAGATGATCCTCTTGCAGTTGGCTTTTCAAATTTGCATAGTTATCCAAAAGAATATTTACCAAAAATAAAGCACTCATTATTGAATGAGATCCGCTTTCTGTTAAATTTTAGACTCCAGAAAATGTTTCTTGGTCTCAGACTAATTTTTTTCAGTAAATTAATTTCAATAAACTGGTTTTGTAGAAGAAAATTTGGGCAGAATCCTTACTCAAATTTTGAACTTTAGAAAGACGTAAACAAGCTAGTTAATGGAGTTTTAGTTTTTTAGTGCAATGAGCTACCAAGCTACGTGTATCCTAACTCCTAAATAACTAAAATTAACAGCCTAGTAGCTATTAAGCAGAGGGGCTATTGATGATCCAAATTGGGATTCTCATGCTCCACAACCCTTTTGTATTATGAATTGACCTAATTGCCTTTTTCACAATCCGGAAAAGGGTTGGACATGTGAGAAAGCTCGGGAATTGCACGTAAGAATACCCTTCCTCTTCTCCTTTCTTCTTTTATTTAACATAATCTGGGAGATCACCACTATATCCCCATCAGCATGTCTTCTCCTACTATGATGCCACTTCTTTCCAACCTCACTCATACTTTCATTCCAACGACATTTTATCATAGTACATTTAAACCCACTAACACTTATGCATCAAGTATCTATATGAGCAATAATATATAGTATTGATAAATAAATGCGGATATCTCGATCTTTGTAAGGTTTTGGTTCTAATCATTGTAGCTTACTGAGTACAGTTGTTGTTGTTTTAAGTGAAGTTGCTTTGAGAACTGTGTATGTTAGTTGCATCTTGTTCTATTTTCCATTACTCTTTACTAAGAGGCAATGCTATTGAAGAAATTTGCAAATGAGCAGTTACCAGTTTGGTGTATTGACTGTGATCCACATTAATATATCTGCTTATTTGGTGTTTGATGATGGCATATATGTTACTCTTGATGAACTGGTGTTGTGTTGCTGGTGAGCCTTTACTATATAATTTTGGTTTCTTTTCGTTGCATTTTGTGGTTAGGAAATCCAATTGCTGATATGGGGATGAAGTGTTGTTGTTGTCCCCATCAATTAAAATGGAACTTAATTTATAATTTTTGAATGAAATTTTATTTTCAAGTGTCAAATTCAGCATTTTATGGAGTATTAACATTTGAAAGCGTTTCCTTTTCTGATATTTTCTCATTTTATATGTCATTTAAAATGGCCCTTGTCAATGCTACCTCTGTTGATGTGGAAAGGATAGAAATCTGTCCATATTTAGCATCTGATTTTTTGAAATTATGGTATAAATTGATATAAATTTATGGCAAGATGGTGATCTAAGCATGGGATTCACTTCATAGCTAATCATCTGAGAATTTTAAAGGCTGGTTGCTTATACCGGGCCGAACTTGTTAAATAATGTGATCAGTTGTCTTGGATTCTTGAAATGCTCATGTGGGTCTAGAAAGTCTCTCTCTGTCGATGGATGAATGTTGGATCTTGAATGTCAGACTTAGAGAGGAAAAATATTATACTTAGAGAGACGGATATGCAACTAGTGTGCTGATTTTCTTTTTTCCTTTAATTAATTTTTTTTTTCATCCCTGGTGAATGGTATTCTGCAAAATCTTTGTTAGTCATATCTTGAAAAGTTGACAGTGACGATTAAACTGTTTGAAATCCTGAATGAGATATCCAACATACATCTCAATTAAAGGATGTGATATGCAACACACAGACTTCCAATCTCTGGGAACCTTTTAAGACTCATCTCACCGATCTGAAGATAAATGTGCTTCTTGAAGACATCAATTGAACTGGCTTCCCAATCTTCACTTCTAAGCAACCATAAGGAAATGGTGTCTGACCTTATGTATGTTTATTTCTTTTCCATTGCTTTCTTGTTTATTGTTTTTATTATTATTTTTATTTTTGTTGTTAATGTTATGAAATAGTTGGTTGTTACTATTTTTGTTAATGTTATTATATATTTGGTTTTTGTGGGTGTTGGTGGTGAAACGTTGTATAAAGCATCTACTCATCCATTTTGTGTTCATTCTTGATTTTATTTGAAATCTAATACAGTATATGGACTTACCCAGATGGTGAATAAACAACTAGAAGGATGCTAGATGTGAATTTGTGAGGAAGCAATCAGATGTTGGGTTTGAAGGAAATTTATTGTCCACAAATGCTGCACTATAATTAAATAGATATATGTCAACTTGTAGATAAATTAAGCTGAAGTCAATCAGGTGTAGTGGAGTGGAGGTTCTGTTATGTTGCCTTGTTATGTCATAGCATAGTTTGAACATAGATGCAAATTTTCTTTAAAGTTTCTTTAGAATTTTTCATCAGTGAAGTGGTTTAATGGTTACTAGGTTGCTGAATCATCTTAGTTATTATGCTTGGCTGAATTTCCCACTTGGCTTCATCTATCTGAACTTTCTTAGTTATTATGCTTTTGCAGGGGGAGCTGGTTGCAACAGTACAGGCTTTAGATCCTACAGATGGAGATAGACTTGAAAAGGAGAAGCAAGCCTTCGTCAAAGTTCTTGGGAAGAGGCCCAAATATATTTGTGGCTTGGGGTATGGAGTGAAACCCCCACCAGCCCATCCTAATGCGGAGCTAGAGAATGAAAGAAGTCTTAGGATTGTAGCTGAAAAGAACTATGCCGATGCTACTGAAGTAATCAGTCATTTGAGATATATAGAATTTGCCAAACCTCAAAAGTTTCTATTGCTGCACTCATGGATCCGAAAAACAAGAAGAAGAAACAGTGGAGCGGAACATTCCCAGAGTGGAAGCCCTCTTCAACCACAAGGTACACGATCACGCTCCACAAATTTTTTTATATAATGAAATGATGTAGTGTCCCTTTTCATTAACACAACACCCGCTGCCTTATATCCCTCTAATGCCAACCTTGAACCACGAGTGCATGTAGTGGTCTCTTTAGTTCTTTCACTCCCTTTCTGTTCAGATTTTTTTGGCTCTGATATAATGGTTATATAACTTTATTTCTTAATATATAGAATTAATACTGATAGACTGCGTAAACAATGTGAATCTGACAATCCAGGGTCTAGTCTCCTTGCCACACATTGAAATTCAAAATCTGAGATCGAAGATGTGAGGTTTTGGATTTAAGGTTTATTTCAAATTAAAATAATTATAGTTCTCGGTGTTATTTCATTGAGTTCATATTTAATTCATAATGTAAGCCTCTGTCAAATTTTAAATTAAAATCCAATCAACTGTATACTTCTAAAACATTGTGGGTGGAACACATTATTCCCAGCCAATTTATGCGTTTGGGTGTCTTAAAACTTGTAACAAAGAATATCATTATCTATCCACATATTGTGAAACCTGAATATATAACCTATATTTAAATTCATAGAAAATTTTAATTCTCCATGAATTTGAATGAAACCAGTCATTTTAGAAAGAAAATTCAGCACACTGAAAAAATAAAATTCTGCTGCCACAATTAAGCAGATTTTAGCATATAGATGATCCTCTTGTAGTTGGCTTTTCAAATTTGCGTAGTTATTCAAAAGAATATTTACCAAAAATAAAGCACTCATTATTGAATGAATTCCGCTTTCTTTTAAATTTTAGAGTCTAGAAGATGTTTCTTGGTCTCAAACTAATTTTTTTCAGTAAATTCATTTTCAATAAACTGGTCTTGTAGAAGGAAATTTGGGCAGGAATCCTTACTCAAATTTTGAACTTTAGAAAGACATAAACAAGCTAGTTAATGGAGTTTTAGTTTTTAATTGTAATGAGCTACCAAGCTACGTGTATCCTAACTCTTAAATAACTAAAATTAACAGCCTAGGAGCTATTAAGCATAGGGGCTATTGACGATCCACATTGGGATTCTCACACTCCACAACCCTTTTTTATAATATGAATTGACTTAATTGCCTTTTTCAGTAACCCAACACCCACATTCTTTTATTCAACTTTCATATTTGAATTGTGGCTGCAAGTTGTGGTCTTTCTAGTCTTTTCATTTCCTTTCTAGGACTCATTAATAAACGAGGGGTGTCTTGTGATTCACAATCCCAAATTTAACACAATATGTACCAACACAGTTCAACGATGACGACACTGCAAGAATGAAGATCCACCTACATTAGAACCCCGATCCTTCGGTACATATCCAAGGATCCCCTGATGTCATTTCATTATCTATTAGGCACTTTGTTTTTGCCTAAAAAGAATTTTTCCTTTAGTTTTCAATTACTTTCTAAACAAAATTTGATTCATTGTGCTTGGGTTGGAGCCTGCTATCTAATCAGAAAAACAATAATAGCTATTTGCATGCCTAAATTGACAATTTTTACATCACAATATAATATATATATTTTTTAATAAGTAAAAACATCACAATATGATTTGAACGGTGAATTTACTCTCTTGATGGGCATGTTTGTACAACTTAAATTAAATTCAGAATTATAGTTTTTGGGGCATAAAACTAGAATTCTGAATTTATCTCTTTTTTTTTTTTTTTTTTTTTTTGATAAGTAAAAATTGTAAAAAAAGCCTTCAAAAGGGTAAACACAACCCCTAAAGAAAATAATAAAAAAAGAAACTTATAAACATCTAGACGGCAATATAGTAAAGCTATTAAGCTCTCCTCAGAAGGAACACTTTTTCAAGTTCTATACCTCTTCTGTTCGTCCCTCAAATAATTTTTTTATCCCAACAAAGTTGTGTGCAAATAATTGGGGAAAGGATTATGCAGGTTGGGAGATCCTTCCCTTCTGCCCCATAATTAGTGTTTTCTTTGGGGACTCCAAATTCTTAAAAGAGACATGAAAATAATGTCTTCATTTTTTAAAATTCTAGAATGCTCCCCATTAACTCACATTATTAAATTAGGAAAATTTTCAAATTTTTAAAAAATAATAATTAACAAACACAACTTTTTTACATAGACGTTCCCAAAATTGGAAAATGGGCACTTATTGAGGGATGGATGGATGAAATATGACTTAATGAGAGAGCAATCTAACAGTCTCAGTCAAACTAAATATTACATCGTTGTAAAACAAAAATCCAATTGATATTCTTAAAATTCTTTTGACTGTTTAATATTCTCAATTAGTCTAGTAAATGTTAGAGATCAAAAGCATTAACATTGAATTCTAATACAGACTGCTACAGTGCTATGTCATTGCTGATATACAGTATGTTTCTTCTTTCTAAAGTGATATATGAGTCACACACAAGTTGTGATGAGAAAGAACTCGTTAGTTCAATCTACTACCTACCTGGGAGTTATGAATTTGCAAATTTTGAGTCCTTTTGCATCATTAGAGTGTGAGTGAATAATAGTAGGCTTGAAAGCAATATAATTCAGTTAAAAAGTTTGTTACATAATTTTTGTCACACTTTAACCAAGGTAAAATCATTAACATTATGAGAAAATAAAAGTAAATATGATAAGTGTTTCCTTGTACGTGGCATAATTGGCATTGGTTGATAGGGGTATTAAATTTATGACAATCTTATTGAGACAAAAATATATATATATATGTTCTAAATTATTTAGAGAGGCATCCTTTATCAAAATTCTTTTTATTTAACTAAAGTAATTACCTTTATTTGACTTCACTTCTAGCTGAATGGGGAAACACCACACACATCAAACCTTGTCTAGCCACAATTCTTTTTGGTGGGTAGACCTGTACACGAATTTGATTCGAACGGGATCAGGATTGATCCAATCCGAATCCAATTAGGATGTTCCTTTATTCGATCCGACATGAATGAATTTATATTCAATTTGTTATTAATCGGATATTTATATTTAAAAAAAAAAAAAATTAATGTTAGAAAAAAGGAGAGAAAATGAAAATATATATATAAATATATGAAAGAAAAAGGAGAAGAAAATTAGATTTGTTATTCTTTGCTAAAGAAAAGCACTTAAAGATTTGTAAAGATATACATGTGTCCTATAAACAGATTCAGCAGTTCATCTTTTCTACTTGCAAATATTCTGTTGTGAGTAACGTCAACTGTGACATCCCACATCGCCCCGAGGGGGTGGAGGAGTTGTTGACACTTATATATGTAGACACCTCCTAATTGTGTAGACGCGTTTTGAAAACCGTGAATACGAAGAGTGTGCAAAGCGGTTGTGATATTATCAATGGGTCTTAGCTGGCCAGTAACATAGTCACGTACACATGGCTAACATCACTTTCCTAAAAATTGCAAATGTGCCTAGAAAGCTCCTTTACTTAGCCTTGTTCATTGAACTTGACAGAAGTGGGATGTATACAAATGTAAAGCTTTATGGTGCACTCTTAGGGGCGTGAGGTAAATAAAAGGTACAAAAGGAAAAGAGCGGCACTACAGCTGCAGTGCAGTATGTGACTATTGTGATATCGCCAGGTGTCCCAAAAAACACTCTTTCCTCGCACTCACAGAATCGTACTTTAACCCATGATAGTTCTTTCCTCTTCTAAGTTAATTCCATTTGGTAAATCATGGTTGTACCATAATAATTCTATAGGAATTCACTTTTGAAATTGAGCACAGGTGATGGAATTGGTGACATATATCATCGTGTTACCATCCTTGGCAACTATGGTTTGACACTATTTGTGGAATGTCATAATCCCAAAACTTAACATAGCTTGTGATGTCACCATCCTCGGCGACTATGGTGTGACACTATTTGTGGAATGTCATAGTCAAAAAACGGGAAGGAAGGTTTATGTGCCATGAAGGATTAAAGGATAAAGGCTAGTTTGAATGGGATATCATGAAAATAAAAATTAAGCGACCTTATGGTAGTAGTTGGATGGAACCCAAATCCTCTCATGTGCTATAGGACATCCTGTGCAAACGCAATTTCACATCGCTTACGCAACAACTTCACATTGCTTCATTAACTTTACATTGCTTATGCAACAACTACCTTAGATTGCTTAGGCAACAATTTTACATTGCTGTTTTTTAAGTAATGTATTGTGTTGCGTCACTAATGTATTGTACTGCTGTTGGTACCAAAACTTGGCAGCCACTTCAGCAGTGACGTGGACCAGTGAGGAGCTGACAAGTGTGCAATAGGATTCCAAGGGAAGTCGGCCAATAGAGAGACAAAAGGAGAAAATCTAGGAATTCAGCCACCTCACTAAAACAAGTTTGTTGCTGAAATCTTGGTAATTAATATTTAATTAATTCAAATATGTTATTTGAAAAGGAAAGACTTAGAGATTTAGTTACAACAAATAACTAAATCTCTACGAGGTAGGAATTTAGTTGAAGAAGGAAATTAAATCCCTATGAAATAGGAATTCAACGAAGGGGCAGCCGCGTGAATAAATGGGTGAAAGCTACAAAAGGTTATTCAGGCTATTTAAGGATCAGCCGAGCCTATGGAAGGAAGTTGCTAAAAATTAGCAACTTGTCAGCAACTTTTAGCAACTAGCATTGACTAAATCAGAAGGAGTTTTCTTCGGCAAAGTATCTTCAACTAAAGCAAATAAAAGAAAGGAAAATCCAAAGACGAAGCAAGGCGTAACAGGAATACTGAAGCATGACTTTGTTTGAGTAACAAAGTAAAGAAAATCAAGGGCAGCGAGATATTTTAGCAAGAAATAAATAGATTAGTTGATTTAGAACTTCTATAAATAGAAGTCTTGTAATTTATTCCAATTTGTCCAGCACCAACCACAAATCAGCATGAATCAAAAATTCATCAAATGACTCAACGTCATCTTTATCTTCAATTCATTTGTCCAAATGGCAAATTTCATTCGAAGAGACTAAGTTCCAGTAACTTATTCTTCTTTTGTAATGCTTAATTATGCTATTTACAAATTAAATCTTTGTTTTATGCAACGGATTCAATGACAAATCTTTGATCAGATTCATGTCATTTTAATTCGACCAGGATTTCATTTAAAAATGTCATTATTTTCCGTGTTATTTCAATTCAACCAATTTATTTTAAAGTCTATTTCAATTCAGCCAGTTCACTTTCATTTACTTTAAATCGCATTTTATTTTCTTTTAAGCACCTTAGATAAAAAGTCCTTGCTACAAACAAGGCATAAAAAGAACCTTGCTAGGAGTTCTTACTAGTCTCTCTGCCATATAATCGCCTGACAGTCAGCCATCGGAAAAAGGGATAGGCTGGTGTTCGAATCAACATATTTTTGAGTGTTTTGTACAAATACTCTAGCACGCCCACAAAGAGTCCATCGACTGGCGTAAAACCGCGTGAACATATTTTGGCACGCCCGGTGGGACTACTAGTAGGTGTTTAGAAGAAGCAAAAATGCCACCACGGCTTACAAAGAATTCTA
Organism: Cornus florida; assembly: GCF_030987335.1. NCBI lineage: Eukaryota > Viridiplantae > Streptophyta > Magnoliopsida > Cornales > Cornaceae > Cornus > Cornus florida. The sequence continues at coordinate 24,729,858 of NW_026775581.1, forward strand.
AGGCCGTGGTTACTGAAGAAGAACTGGAGGAAGGACATCAGTCAGATCAGGCTGAGAACTCTGCATCAGGCCCTACTGATGAGCTAGCAGTGATGCAAGCACAGGTGAGCTCTTTGGTAGATGCAATGGGAAGGACGAGTGCACGTTACAATGACCTGCACGAGACTATGTCCCAGCTCTCAGTTGCTATTTTGAACAGGCCGACTCAGGCAAGCAGTTTTAACAATTAGGAATCGGCTCCTTAGCCGAATCCGTCACAATCTGCTCGGCCAGAGAGGGCCGTTGAATCATCACAACCATGGCCGCCAGTAATGATACTTCAACCAGGTTCAACATCAAGTCAGCCGGCTCATACGCCACCAACCTGGGCAGAAAATCATCCTCGGCCTACTGTGTCAAGTTTCAATCAGCCACCAATAGTAAATCCGCAGCCACAGGTAATTCCACCAAACCCTCCTCGGGTATCTTTAAAATCAGGGGGTAATCAGATTAGGTGGAGACCCCCAAACCCACTATATAATCATGTGCCACCACAATCAGGGCTCGGGGGGTAGAACATGGCCAATCAGCCACATGAATGGCCGAATTACTATCAACCAGCGGCTAATCAGCCGCCAATTTATAATCAGGTACCACCAGTAATAAATCAGCCACCATAGGTCATGTTAGACAGAAGACAATTAGCTGATTTACTTACCCAAGAGTATGGCCTGGAACTTAGAGGTGCTGGCCGACTAATATATAGAACTCCATATCCAGAAGTGGTAGATCAAGTTGAGTTTCTTAGAGGATATAAAGTCCCTGACTTTGTAACCTTTAGTGGGGAAGGGAATCAATCGACCGTGGAACACATTGGCCGTTTCACAGTTCAATGTGGGGAAGCCAGTGTGAGCCCTTGGTTAAAATTAAGACTTTTTCCTAACTCATTGATAGGGGCAGCTTTTTCATGGTATATACGTTTACTGCCTAACTTTGTTTTTAATTGGCCACAGATGGAGGAGTTATTTCATAATTAGTTCTATCGAACCGAGACGGAACCAACTCTGGCCGATTTATCCAGGCTGAGCCAGTTGCTTAGTGAATTGGTTGAGACATTCATTGCAAGGTTTAGGAGAGCAAGGTTAAGATGCCGTGTACCTCTTCCAGAATAGGAGTACATCCGTCTAACTTTGAATGGCCTTGATTTTGAACTCCGGAAGAGGTTTGAAGGAGTCCCATTCCATGATATGTATGACCTGGCCGAGAAAGCTACCAGGTATTAGTTTGTCCTCAAGGGGGAAAAGGAACAAAAGAAGTCCTCGAAAGGTACGTACTATAGGGATCCCAATTATGAAGTTTTCTTAACCGATTTGGTTGAAGAAGAAGATCTTGATGCTAATCTTGCTGAAATTATTATCAAGAAGCCTTATGTATGTGAGGCATTGACAAAACCGAAAGCATCTACCAGTGGTACTCAGCCATCGACATCATCGGCCAGGAAGGGTACGGCCGATACTGGTAAGGTTTATACGTTTGACTTGGCCAAGACAGAACAAATTTTTGATCATTTGTTGGCCGACAAACAAATTATTCTGCCAAAAGGACACAATATACCATCAGCTACTGAATCTAAAGGAAAAGAGTTTTGCAAATTTCATAATTCATGGAATCATACTACTAACAATTGTTATGTATTTAGAAATGTATTGCAGAAAGCAATTGATGAGGGTGTGTTGAAATTTCCTGAAAAGAAGCCAGATGTGATGGGGGTTGATGGTGATCTATTCCCTAATATTGTGAATACCAATGTAATCAGCTTGGCACTTGAAAAAGCCGCTGATAATGATAAGCAAGAAGGATCACTAAAACTTCTGGGTAGTTCGTCATCGGCCAGGAATGATGAACAGAAGGTAAAGGATTTGGAGAATCAGTTGAGAGAGGCTCAAATTGCTCTCATCAACCACGGTTGCTGCCCAAATTGCAAAGGCTGTGGGAGTAGTCAAGACAAGAGGAGCTATTTTCAATCGACCAGGAAGCGCAGTGTTCATGAGAGGTTGGGATTTCAGCCTAGACAGAATCATGAAGAAATCAATAGGCAAATATTCAGAGAAAATGGGCCGAGGGCAGTAAGAATCATTCGGTCATCTGTGGCCGATAGAGTTCTGCCAGAGCAACATTCTTATCCTAGCTTCAAAAGGAAACCAGTAATTCAGTCAGAAATATGGGTTCAATAGGGGAAAGAATCTAGCCGTGTAAGATCGGTCAGACCTCCCTTGGTTGACCATGGTAGATATCATCCGAAGTTTCCTAAGTAGCCTCCTACATGTACTCAAAAAAGGAGAATGCAAAGGAAAAATGCAGAACTTAGAAGAAATGAGAATAAAATCAACCAGGTTTAACCAGCCAAGGAAGATGAACCAGGGGTGGCTGAAGACATGGAGGTTGCTATATCGTTTGGAAATGAGGCATCCTCTTACGAGGAGAAAGACGATCATGAAGATCAAGACCCAAAGCATGCAGCCAAGTACAGGATTCGTTTTAGCTCCCTATCGGATGAGGTAAATTGTAACATTGTTTTTGTTTTACCTTTTATTTTTGAAGCAAGGACAGAGCCAATGGTGAAAAAGGATGTCAAATCAGCCAAACTTGAAGATGAGGCTGAATCATTAGAGATCAAGGATGACTCGAAGAATTCATCGGCCGGGGTAGGATTGGTCTCTCAAGGCCAACCAACTGAGGCCGATAAAATTATGTTTGAGGAACCACCTCTGGTCATGACACAGCAGCTGAGGCCGTTGTATGTTAAAGTGTGGTTTGAAGGTCAGCCAATTAATAGGGTGTTGGTCGACAATGGTTCGGTGGTAAATGTCATTCCAGCAACTACTTTGAAGAAATTGGGCAAAACCATGGATGTTGTGGTTCCAACCGATATGGCCATCAGTGGTTTTAATGGGGGATCTAGTAATACCAAATGTATTATGCCTTTGGAGATTGCTATAGGTAGCAAAACATCCTTTACGGCCTTCTTTATCATTGATTCAACTACGGCCTATAATCTCCTTTTAGGCCGAGATTGGATTCACCCTAATATGTGTATCACATCAACATTACATCAAATGTTGATTTTTTGGGATGGAAATGAGGTAAAAATTGTTGAGGCCGATAATAAACCTTTTATAGCCAGGGTGTATTCGGCCGAAGCTTCACTTTATGACGAAACTGTTGTACCTATTGATAAGCGCCGAATATTGTATATTCAAGCGCCCTAAATTGCATTAGTTAAGTCCATCGTTTGATTATTTAAGTAGATTATCTTCATTTGTGTGTATGTATATATTTTCAGGTCCATTTGCCAAAAAAGGAGCAAAATCAAGGCTTTGTGGAGTTTTGGCCATCAAAAGGCACAATTCTGAATTTCTGGCAGCAGTGGAGTCAGGACTTTTCTCACCATTTTGACCTTGTAAACTCGAGAACTGGACTTCGATTATAAAATGGCATATTTAGAACTCTGAAACAGCTTTCCAAATCTTCAAGCAGTTCGTCATTCGGAGCTCGGACCAGAGAGTTATGGCCTTGTTACCAGAGGTGCGCAGAACTGCCTGGCAGCAATGAAATTCTGCCTTGATCTTCATTTTCGACCAATCATCCTTGAGAATTGGATCTCCACCAAAACATGAAGTTTTTAGAGCTCTGAATTAGCTTTCCAAATCTTCAAACGGTTCATCATTTGGAGTTTAGAGCACAAAGTTATGGCCGTTTTACCAAAGTAGGTCCGGGATGAGCAAACCAAGCATAGGGCATTCTGGCCAATTTTCGAGTGCTCGAGGCCTAATTTCGAGTGCTCGAAATTAGGGCAGATTGCTTCACGAGATCAGCAGTGGAGTTAGGACTTTGCTCGCCATTTTGACCCAGAAAGCTCGAGAACTGGACTTCCATCATAACATGAAAGATTTAGAGCTCTGAATTAGCTTTCTAAATCTTCAAACGGTCCATCATTCGGAGCTCGGAGCAGAGAGTTATGGCCTTGTTACCAGAGGTGCGCAGAACTGCCTGGCAGCACTGAAGTACTGCCTTTCTCCCCATTTTCGACCAACCAGACTTGAGATTTGGGTCTTCATCAAAACATGAAGTTTTTAAAGCTCTGAATCAGCTCTCCAAATCTTTAAACGGTTTGTTATTCGGAGTTCGGAACGCAAAGTTATGGCTGTTTAACCAAAGTAGGTCTGGGCAGAGCAAGTGAAGCATGGGCATTTTTACACTAAATTCGAGCGCTCGAGGCCTTGCTTAGAGTGCTCGAATTTGGGGCAGAATTGCCTTCAGGAATTCTCATTTTGGCAGCCACTTGTGCATTGGTTTCCTCATTTTCTACTTACTTCTTTATGAGGTGGTTGGGGATGTTTTTTGGAGGAGAGAGAGAGCTTTGTTGAAGGAGATAAGGCAAGGAAGGCCACACATATCATGATCCTATATTCTAGAAGATTAGAGGGGAGAGAAGGGAGCAAGAAAGAGAGTTCTCCAAGCTTGAAGAAGGGAGCACGAAAATGGAGGAGGTCTTCAAGCTTCTTCTTCATTCTAAGGCTCCAATGGGTAACTAACTCTTCTTCTAGGGAGGTGATGAAGTCCCTCCCTTGTAAGCATGTTCTAGTGTAGATTTTATTTTGGGATTTCAATGTATAACCTATGGTCTTTTCATGGTCTAGAGCATTTTGCTTCTTGTAATGGATCTTCATGTATTTTAATGATTATTGTTGAATTAATTATCTATCTTAGATGGTTTATTCTTTTAATCATAGTGCTTGCACTCTCATGGTGACAATGGTAGTGAGATCATGGAATAGTCTTAATGGCATGAAGTTAGAGAAATTTGATAGTCCATTGCTTAGGTTCCCCCTTTGATGGTCTATTCTTGATTCCTAACTTTATGTGCTTTTATCATTCAATTAAGGGCTTGATAATCTTTGGCTTAGGGAGCATGTTGAAGACTACACCCTAGTTTAGGTAGTTTAAGCATGTATTTCTTTGATGGATTATTCTTGTTTTTGATTCAATGACCCTCTTGAGGATATTATAGCAACCAAGGGTTGTTACGTATCATGACCATCGTTTATGTTGATTTCCCGAATTTAAATTTAGCCTAGCATGTGTATAGGGATGGAGACGGATTCACTTCCTTAGTTTCTCTTACTCGTATCTTATCTCGCTTCAATTATTGTAAGTTTCTATTTCATGCACTTCACATATTCAATTTAGTGACAAACAAACAACTCCTTATTTCCCCTTCATCATTCTAAGAACGATTCTAGACATTTAGGTTGCCTTAGACTAGCGCAGTCCCAGTGGTTCGACTTACCCGACCAATAGCCCTATTTTACAATGATTCGTGCTATTGCGAAGGTTGATGTATAGTTGATCAACCGATCAATTTTTGGCGCCGTTGCCGGGGACTGCAAACGGTTTAGCAACCAAAGTTTAGGGTTAAATTTAGTCTGATTGTGCATATTGTGTCTTGTGAATATTCCTTGTGTGTTTTGATCATCTTTGTGTTGTAAGATTCTAGGGACTCGGAGCTCGCCGTGGGATTGCTAGCAAATTGTAAGTCTAGAGGACCCCAGGTAAGTCTCTTGACTTCTAGTTTCGCATTGTGAATATTGTGTATGTGTTTAATTTAGTTGTGAAGCCCTTGTCGAGGCTCTTAACTTGTTTATATTTTGTGTTCAAGCATCGGTCCTTGTCGTGGCCATTTACATTTTCTGTCTTGATAATTGAGGAGAAAGGGAACATCGTATGTGGAGTTGTGGTTGATGAATTGCTTTGTTGAGTATATGCTTTGTTGTTGATGTTCGGTCGTAGGTCACTTTCCTTACCCACAATCGATTCTCCCATTGATATTAACTCTCTTGAAAGAACTCTTAGACGGAACCTTAGGGAACCCACTCTTATAAGGGACCTTGGAACTGAATTCAATATAATGGGGGATAACGTAGGAAATCCGGGGAATGAAAGGGCTGAAATTCCTAATATCGAGCCAATGACTCTTAGAGATCATTTCATCCCTACCACCTATGCTTCTCCTTCTTGTATAGTGATGCCAAACATCGATGCAGCTCAATATGAGATCAAATCAAGCACCATCCAAATGCTTCCATCATTTCATGGTTTTGATATTGAAGATCCATATAAGCATCTTGATGAGTTCCTTGAAATCTGTTCGACCATCCGGTTGAGAGGTTTTCCGGACAATGCACTTCATCTCCATCTTTTCCCATTCTCCCTAAAGGATAGGGCAAAATATTGGTTGAACTCCCTCGCTCCTAACTCTATTACTTCTTGGGCTCAATTGCAACAAGAATTTCTTAAGAAGTACTATCCGGTGAGTAAAACCAACCAAATGAGGCGTTCCATTCTAAGCTTTTCTCAAGTTGATGGAGAACAACTCCACGAGACTTGGGAAAGGCTACAAGATCTTCTTCGAAAATGTCCTCATCATTTGATCCCAAAATGGCAATTAGTGCAAGCTTTCTATGCCGGTTTGACCGACACCCATAGATTTATGGTTGACTCTTCTTGTGGTGGGATGTTCATGTCCAAGAATGCGGATGAGGCTTGGACCTTACTTGAGAATTTGAGTGAAAATTCACTTCAACACAATTCTCGTAGGGCTCCGACCTCAACCACTCCAAAGAACACCAATCCTTGTCAACAAAAATCAATAAGGGAGGAATCATCTCAAGTGGATGCCATAGCTCATAAATTCTACCAATTGATGGCACCACATCTTCCTCCTTCATTGTCTCAAAATTCGGCAAGTTCGGTTTGTGCCTCATGTAATAGTCCATTTCATCTCTCGGAAGATTGCCCCACACCGGAGCAATTTCCCAATCCCAACCAAGAGCAAGCTAATGCCATGTTCTCACGGCCCGGGAACAATCCATATTCCAACACCTACAATCCGGGTTGGCGAGACCATCCGAATTTTTCGTGGAGGCAACAAGCCCCACAAAATTCCCAACTTCAAAATCAAGGGCCTCAAAATCAGCCCTCTTCTCAATATCAAGGTAGGCCTTTCCAAGCCTCTTCAAGCTACCAACCTCCATACAATCCAAATGTCTCCACTCAACCTCCTGTGAATCCAATTGATGAGATAGTGGCTGCAAACAAGCAAATGATGGAATCATTAAATGTGCAAATGATGGAATCATTAAACAAGCAAATCATAGATTCCAACAAGCATCTCTTGACATCCTTGCAACCTACTCTCCAAATGGTTCACTCCCATACTCAATCCATAGCTAGGCTCGAAAATCAAATGGGACAAATAGCTAACCAAGTGAACCAACTTCTTCAAAAAGACAAGGGTAAGCTTCCCGCTCAACCATTTGAAAATCCTAGAGGAATGCATGTGATTGATGAAACCCCTCATCCGAGTGGGCCGACTCATGAACAAGTTCAAGCTATCACCACCCTTCGGAGTGGTAGAGTGGTTGACAACAAGGTTGATGGAGACACAAGTGAGAAAAACCCTCCGTTGAAAAATCCAAATTCAAGCTCTTCAAGTCCAAATCCAAGTTCTTCTTGTCCAAATACCATTCACGGAAGTCCCACGCATGTCACCCCAAATGTGGAAACTACTTATGAGCCAAAAGCTCCGTTCCCTCAACGTCTTCAAGAGTCGACACATTTTGGGAATAAGAATTGCAAAATTCAAGACATGTGGGAGGTCTTTAGGCAAGTAAAGATCAATCTTCCTCTCTTGGATGCTATCAAGCAAATTCCTCCCTATGCAAAATTCCTTAAGGATTTGTGCACTCAAAAGCGCACTTCCAGAAGTCATTTACCAAAGAAAGTGAGGTTAACCGAAAATGTTAGTGCGATCATTCAGCACAGCACTCCTCCGAAGTATAAGGATCCGGGTGCCCCCACAATCTCTTGTGTCATTGGTGACAACAAAATCGAGAGGGCCCTCCTTGACTTAGGAGCTAGTGTGAATTTAATTCCATATTCGGTTTACCTACAACTTGGTTTGGGAGATCTAAAGCCAACTCCGATAGTGTTGCAATTTGCTGATCGATCTATTAAGCAACCACGGGGAATTATTGAAGATGTGATCATAAAAGTGGACAAATTCTACTTCCCGGTAGACTTCGTGGTTCTTGATACGGAACCAGTCCATGATCCAAGAAAACACATTCCCATAATTCTCGGACGTCCTTTTCTAGCTACAGCTAATGCTTCCATTAACTGTAGATCCGGATTGATGGATATCTCTTTTGGGAATATGAATGTTAAGCTCAATATCTTCAATGCTGTGCAACTTCCTTCAGATGACAATGAGTGTTTTGAAATCACTATTGCTGATGAACACATTCAAAATCCAATCCCACCTCCTTCAACGGAGGATCCCCTACATACTTGCTTGGTCCCTTTTGATTTTGAGGATTTTGGTGTGGACAAATCCATTCGGGAAGTCAACTCCTTGCTTGATATTCCATCACCATTTTCCTCTCCTTTATGGGAAGCACCAAATCCATCTCTATCGTGGGATTGTCCATCTTCTTCCATTTCTTCACCGGAGTTACCTCAACATTTTGAGGGTGAACCACCGGACAAAGGTAAGGAGAATGTTGACAAGTTGCTGAAAATTCTTCCAATCATTCCAGCCCAATCTAGAATCATTATCCATGATACTCAACCTGTGAACAAACCATTTGCGTACAATGAGGTATATGACTTGGAGATTGCAAATATGAAAGGTCATGATCCTACCATTGTTAATCAAAACAATGACATTCAACGAGCTTCCATAATCTCGAACAAGCAACACCTTTGCTTAAATCTGAAAATAAAAGAAGTGAGATTAAAAGCGATGCTCAAATCCTCTAAGGCCAAACTTGTTTCTCTTCGGAAGGATCAATATCCCTCACCATTCATTGATCCAAGTTTGAGACCATATGAAGGAGGCAAGTTGCATACGGAGCGTTAAGGATCCATCTCTCCAATGGATCCTGATCCTGGTTCGTCTAGCTATCGACATTAAATTTAGCAAAGCAAGGGAATAAATTCTTTCGATGTTCCAAGCTTCCCTACCTTCTCAAATTGCTCGTGCCTTGAAATTTTTTGGGAAATGGTTTCGAAAAGCCAAAAATTTGATTTTTCTGAAATGGTCTTCAGTTGTGTTCCGCAATTTTAGACCGGCTTCTTAGACCTTCTCAGCCCTAATTTTCATTCCCGAAAATTTCCATCGCTTCCTAGCAATTTCATCGGATCTTGAGAATGCTTCTCATGTGCATATTTTCTCATTTTTAATGCACAAGTTTGAAAATTTTTCATCCAGGCATTAGAAATGTTGAGCAATTTGACAATTTTTCCAAAAATTTTCCACCCATGCATTGGAGAAAAGTTGCCAAGTTTAAAAATTTTCTAAATTCATCCAAGCATTGGCGCACAATTGCAAAGTTTGAAGAATTTTCAAAAAAAAATTAATCCATGCATTGGATTGACATTGCAAGTTTTAAAATTTTTTCTACATTCATCCATGCATTCATGTTGGCTGAAAAATTCATTTCCATGTTGCTCACATTGCACATTCCATTGCAATGAATTCATTTTCGAGCCTACTGATCCAATTTCGAGCAATCTACCTTCCCTGTCGAGTGCTCGTTGCTGCCTCCAATCTTGCATGCACTCACTGCCCAATTTTAGAGCACTCTAAATTCCATTTGGAGTGCTCTAAATTTTCAGCCCATCATTCGCAGCTACTGCCTCTATTTCGAGCCCTCGAATCCCAATTTTGAGTGCTCGAACCTCCTCCACATCTTGCCAATCTCTCTGCCCCAAGCTCGAGCACTCTAGCTCCCATTTGGAGTGCTCGAGCCTAGCCAACATGCCCACCATGCAACAAACCAAGCAACCTTCCAATCATCAACCAACCTCTTCACCCCATCCTCTCCACCAACCTCCAACCAACCCACAACCCCTTCACCTCACCACCTCTCCCATTCTCGGCAACCCAGCAACTACCACGCATCCATCTTCACCCTCCACCATCAGCCCCATGTAACACACCACCCAACTCCAACCTCACCACTGAACACTTCTCTCTCTCGGCATCCACCCCCAAACCAAACAACCACCCAACCACCCATGCTCACACGATCACCCTCTTGGCATTTCAGTTCCGCAGCCACTGCCAGTTTTTCGAGCACTCGAAGTCCAACTTCGAGTGCTCGAACCCCCTCTCAACCTCACCCAAGCTCTCTCACTCACCACCCGAGCACTCAACCTCTCTCAACCTCTCGGCATCTCTCCATCCAGGCCAACCCCTGCATGCCAACTAACCTCACACTCCACCTCCACATTCAACCAACCCATCTCACAAACTCAACCTCATCTCCTCTAACCACAACCACCTCACCACCCCCTTGCATGCACACCAACCTCTCAACCAAACCAACCTCTCATGCGACCAACCCCTCATGCATATCTGGAAAAAAAAAAAAAAAAAAAAACAAAACAAAACAAAAAAAAGAAGTTAACTTTTAAAATTTTAAAAAATATATATACATATATATATATATACATATATATTTATATCTATATAGATATAATACTAATAATAATAATAATACTAAATAAATAAATTAATCAATTTTTTTTGGCATTATTTTGTTTTTCATCTTGCACTAAACTTCAGGTTAGAGTTTTTCTTTCTGTTTTGGTTTTTCTTACGAGACCTATGCTTTTCCATGTATATTTTAGTTGTGTTTTGATAGGTCTTCATGTCCAAGTTTGGGGGACGCCGTTGCGCACTCACATGGCTGCACATCTACGTCGTCGTCACTCCACTTGGTATTATTGTTCTTTTCCCCCCTTTTGCTCTTATTTTGGTATGCTTGTCTTCACACATTGAGGACAATGTGACATTCAAGTTTGGGGGTGCATTTATGCATTTTTGGTTTCATAATTTTTGCTAAGCAATGACAGTATAACTTGACACTTGTCGGAGACAAAGCATATGTTTAATACCTTGTGTATAGAAGCAATTGACATTTTTGAAAATAAAGAAAAATTTGAGTTGAAATGATCATGTAGATTCAAATTAGTCTGTATAAATGTCTCAATTAAATTCTCGCTGGATTTGACACTCTTTTAAGCTTCACAATGCACAGATGCACATTGGAAACTAAACTGTGAGGCATGCCACTTGATCGACCTTGACCTTGGCCTAGTTAATTTGATTTGATGAACCTGATAGATGAATATCTTTGGCATGATTTAAGTTGTCTAAAAAAAAAAAAAAAAAAAAAAAAAAAACTGAGAAAGAAAGAAAAAAATGACCAGTTGACGTTCGTAGCCTTTCCAACTCGAGCTATTAAGCCCTAGGAGTGTCTCTACACTTAGCACCCTAAAGCCGTCTGGTTTGGGAGTTGTTGGCCTAACGCTTGCTACAAGGGTTGGTTAGAAAGCTTAAGGGACTTAAACATTGCACGGTCATTAAAAAAAATAAACTAGTAATAAACATGGTTCGTTGGAGTTCGTAGCCTTTCCAACTTGAGCTATTAAGCCCTAGGAGTGTCTCTACACTTAACACCCTAAAGCCATTTGGTTTGGGAGTTGTTGGCCTAACGCTTGCTACATAAGTTGGTTAGAAAGCTTAAGGGACTTCAGCATTGCACAACCATTCTATGTTTCGCTTATGAGTTACAATAAATTGTCAACAAGCAATAAAAGTTGTCTTGTAAATAAAATCATGCCTTAGGGACCTCATTTAAAGGGGAATTCAATGATTTGAAAACTTGTGCCTTGGAATTGGAAAAGAAAGTAAAAGCCGCATGTTGAGAATTCAATTCACTTTCACTGAAGTAGAGTTGATTTCCATTTAAGAGATGACAATTGAGTTATTTATATGGACGATGATGTTGATGCATGTATGTGGAAATGTATTTAGCCAATTTTTGTATCAATGCTTCATATATGCAAGGTAGTTTTCCCAATGACTCCATCTCCAGTTTTTGTCTATTTCAAGTTGTATTTGAGCTATGTATCTATCTCATTTTACCATGGATGATATTTTTGTAGTAGCATGCCCATGGTTGTCTTTTCATTAAGTTTTTCATTGTAGTTTTGCTAAGGGACTAGCAAAATGTAAGTTTGGGGGTGTGATAAGCGCTGAATATTGTATATTCAAGCGCCCTAAATTGCATTAGTTAAGTCCATCGTTTGATTATTTAAGTAGATTATCTTCATTTGTGTGTATGTATATATTTTCAGGTCCATTTGCCAAAAAAGGAGCAAAATCAAGGCTTTGTGGAGTTTTGGCCATCAAAAGGCACAATTCTGAATTTCTGGCAGCAGTGGAGTCAGGACTTTGCTCACCATTTTGACCTTGTAAACTCGAGAACTGGACTTCAATTATAAAATGGCATATTTAGAACTCTGAAACAGCTTTCCAAATCTTCAAGCAGTTCGTCATTCGGAGCTCGGACCAGAGAGTTATGGCCTTGTTACCAGAGGTGCGCAGAACTGCCTGGCAGCAATGAAATTCTGCCTTGATCTTCATTTTCGACCAATCATCCTTGAGAATTGGATCTCCACCAAAACATGAAGTTTTTAGAGCTCTGAATTAGCTTTCCAAATCTTCAAACGGTTCATCATTTGGAGTTTAGAGCACAAAGTTATGGCCGTTTTACCAAAGTAGGTCCGGGATGAGCAAACCAAGCATAGGGCATTCTGGCCAATTTTCGAGTGCTCGAGGCCTAATTTCGAGTGCTCGAAATTAGGGCAGATTGCTTCACGAGATCAGCAGTGGAGTTAGGACTTTGCTCGCCATTTTGACCCAGAAAGCTCGAGAACTGGACTTCCATCATAACATGAAAGATTTAGAGCTCTGAATTAGCTTTCTAAATCTTCAAACGGTCCATCATTCAGAGCTCGGAGCAGAGAGTTATGGCCTTGTTACCAGAGGTGCGCAGAACTGCCTGGCAGCACTGAAGTACTGCCTTTCTCCCCATTTTCGACCAACCAGACTTGAGATTTGGGTCTTCATCAAAACATGAAGTTTTTAAAGCTCTGAATCAGCTCTCCAAATCTTTAAACGGTTTGTCATTCGGAGTTCGGAGCGCAAAGTTATGGCTGTTTAACCAAAGTAGGTCTGGGCAGAGCAAGTGAAGCATGGGCATTTTTACACTAAATTCGAGCGCTCGAGGCCTTGCTTAGAGTGCTCGAATTTGGGGCAGAATTGCCTTCAGGAATTCTCATTTTGGCAGCCACTTGTGCATTGGTTTCCTCATTTTCTACTTACTTCTTTATGAGGTGGTTGGGGATGTTTTTTGGAGGAGAGAGAGAGCTTTGTTGAAGGAGATAAGGCAAGGAAGGCCACACATATCATGATCCTATATTCTAGAAGATTAGAGGGGAGAGAAGGGAGCAAGAAAAGAGAGTTCTCCAAACTTGAAGAAGGGAGCACGAAAATGGAGGAGGTCTTCAAGCTTCTTCTTCATTCTAAGGCTCCAATGGGTAACTAACTCTTCTTCTAGGGAGGTGATGAAGTCCCTCCCTTGTAAGCATGTTCTAGTGTAGATTTTATTTTGGGATTTCAATGTATAACCTATGGTCTTTTCATGGTCTAGAGCATTTTGCTTCTTGTAATGGATCTTCATGTATTTTAATGATTATTGTTGAATTAATTATCTATCTTAGATGGTTTATTCTTTTAATCATAGTGCTTGCACTCTCATGGTGACAATGGTAGTGAGATCATGGAATAGTCTTAATGGCATGAAGTTAGAGAAATTTGATAGTCCATTGCTTAGGTTCCCCCTTTGATGGTCTATTCTTGATTCCTAACTTTATGTGCTTTTATCATTCAATTAAGGGCTTGATAATCTTTGGCTTAGGGAGCATGTTGAAGACTACACCCTAGTTTAGGTAGTTTAAGCATGTATTTCTTTGATGGATTATTCTTGTTTTTGATTCAATGACCCTCTTGAGGATATTATAGCAACCAAGGGTTGTTACGTATCATGACCATCGTTTATGTTGATTTCCCGAATTTAAATTTAGCCTAGCATGTGTATAGGGATGGAGACGGATTCACTTCCTTAGTTTCTCTTACTCGTATCTTATCTCGCTTCAATTATTGTAAGTTTCTATTTCATGCACTTCACATATTCAATTTAGTGACAAACAAACAACTCCTTATTTCCCCTTCGTCATTCTAAGAACGATTCTAGACATTTAGGTTGCCTTAGACTAGCGCAGTCCCAGTGGTTCGACTTACCCGACCAATAGCCCTATTTTACAATGATTCGTGCTATTGCGAAGGTTGATGTATAGTTGATCAACCGATCACCTATCAAGTTTGTAGGTACCAACAGGATGGGTCAACCAGCAACAACAACAATGAAGAAGAACTTGATTAATACTGATATTGAAGAGTTATTGACAGAAGCAGCTCGGCCGAAAATTGATATTTTCAGGTCGACCATCAAAGAAATTGAAGATGTTTCTGATGGATTACACAACTAAAGAGGAGAAGAAGCGGCAAGCTTTTAGGGCCGCTTGCATAAGACTGAAAGCATATTTGGCTGAAAGAGATTAGCCAAAGAAGAACTGTTATATGAAGAGGTATCAGCCAGTACGGCCGATATAGTTCAAGAAGGTTTCGAAAAATTGGATGCAATCCAAATTGAAGATCTGGAATCAGCCCCTTCCAGGATGGAAGATAATAAAGTAGAAGTGCAGGATCCTTTATTTGAAATTAATGTTGGTACTGAAAAAGATCATCGGCCATTATTTGTTAGTGCTTTGCTTGAGCCTAATTTTCAGGCCGATTTGATCAAGTTACTAAAGGAATATAAGGATTGCTTTGCTTGGAGTTACGAAGAGATGCCTGGCCTATCAAGGGAGTTGGTAGAACACATATTGCCCATCAAGAAAGATTTCCAGCCTTATAAACAACCACCAAGGAGGATGTCCTTGGAAGTGATGCTCAAAATTAAGGAAGAAATTGAAAGTCTTCTTAAGGCAGGATTTATTCTAACAGTTAGGTATGTGAAATGGTTGTCTAATGTTGTTCCAGTAATAAAGAAAAATGGCAAACTTAGGATTTGTGTGGATTTTCGTAATTTAAATATTGCCACTCCAAAAGATTCAGCTTATTGATTCGGCTGCCAAGCATGAAATATTGTCTTTTATGGATGGCCATTCAGGTTATAATCAAATCTATATAGCCGAGGAGGATATTCACAAAACGGCTTTTAGATGTCCTGGGCCAATTGGCACTTTTGAGTGGGTTGTGATGCCATTCGGCCTGAAGAATGCAGGGGCTACTTATCAAAGGGTAATAAATTCAATCTTCCATGATATGATTGGCCGATTTATGGAAGTTTACATAGATGATGTAGTTGTGAAGTCGTCGGCCAAAAAACAGCATTTGGAGCACCTAAAAAAGGCCTTTGAAAGAATGAGAGTCCATAAGTTGAAAATGAACCCATTAAAGTGTGCTTTTGGGGTATCAGCCGGGAATTTCTTAGGATTTTTGGTACACAAAGGAGGCATAGAAGTTGATCAGAATAAGGCCAAAGCTATTATGAATGCTATGGCTCCAACCAACAAAAAACAGGTGCAAAGGTTTCTCGGCCAGGTAGGTTTTCTTAGAAGGTTTATTTCTAATCATGCTGGCCAAGTACATGCTTTTTCTCCTTTATTAAAATTGAAGTCACATGAGAAATTTCATTAGGAAGAATCCCATCAGAAGGCTTTTGAAAAAATAAAAGAGTATTTGGCAAACCCCCCGGTAGTAATGCCTCCAAGGAAGAAATGGCCATTGAAGCTTTATCTATCGGCCGCGGAATAATCAATTGCTAGCATGCTTGCTCAAAATAATGAACTAGGGAAGGAACAGGCTATTTATTATTTAAGCAGAGTACTAACTGATGTTGAATGCAGATATTCTTCAATTGAGAAGCTTTGTTTATCATTGTATTATTCAACCATGAAATTAAGAATATATATGCGGCCGGTTGATGTTTACATTCTGTGTCAAACTAACGTAATTAAATATATGCTATCAAGGCCATTGATCACTGGCTGAATAGGTAAGTGGGCATTGGCCTTGATGGAATTTAATTTTATTTTTGTTCCACAAAAATCAGTTAAAGGAAGGGTTTTGGCTGATTTTTTGGCCGATCATCCTTCAACTGATATTGATCCACAGGTATTTGATGAATTGGAGTCATCAGCCATATTCCTAACCCCTTGGATATTGATGTTTGATGGATTAAGCATGGCCAATGGAGCAGGGGCAGGTATTGTTATCATTTCACCAGTCGGAAGAAAGACTTCATTTCCATTCTTTTTAGATTTTAAATGTTCAAATAATCAGGCCGAATATGAAGCACTTATAATCGGCCTGGAAATTCTAATTGAAATGGTTGTTGGGGATGTTAAAATTTTGGGAGATTCAAACTTGGTACTAAGTCAAATTACTGAATATTTCAAATGTTTAAGTTGGCAATTAAGGCCGTTTCATTCTCTGGCCACTTCATTGTTGAATCAATTTAATACTGTTCAACTTAAGTTCTGGCCGAGAGGACAGAATAAGGAGGCTAATAACATGGCCCAAGCAGCATCTGGAATTAGAATACCAATTGGAATGGAGGAACAGTTGATAAAAATCACACGAAGATCATTACCTTCGGTTGAATTAAGAAATACTATGTTGGCCGACTCCTGGGTAATTGATATAGAAGATCTGGCCGATGATGATTGGATGATACCATTTATAATGTTTCTCCGAAATCCAAACATTAAGGCTGATGGAAGTATTAACAGAAGAGCAATCAATTTTCTACTTCTTGATGGGGATTTATATAGAAAAGGGCTTGAGGATGGACTTTTACTACAATGCATAAGTAAATAAGAGTCACTTCAGGTTATGGTCGAGGTACATGAAGGCAGCTATGGAGCCCACCAAGCTGGGATAAAGATGAGACGGCTGATTTGAAGGTATGGATATTATTGGCCAAGGATGAGAAAGGATTGCATAGATTATGCAAAAGGGTGTTAGGCCTGTCAAACACATGGGCCGATTCAAAATGTACCAGCAAAAGAATTACATCAAATAATCAATTTATGGCCGTTCAAAGGTTGGGGCCTTGACTTTATAGGTAAAGTCAATCCACCATCAAGTGAAGGCCATCACTGGGTGATTGTTGCTACAGATTACTTTACTAAATGGGTTGAGGCTAAAGCTTACAAAATAGTTGATCAACAAACAGTGATTAACTTCATGGAACAACATATTGTCCATAGATTTGGAATTCCAGAAACATTTGTTTCAGACAATGCAACAGTGTTCAGGGTAGTTGATGTACTACAATTCGGCCATAATATGAACATTCATATGTCAGCCTCTACACCATACTATGCCCAAACAAATGGTCAAGTCGAGTCCTCAAATAAAATTTTGATAGAGATCATTGAAAAAATGATCAAAGATAAACCAAGAAGATGGCATGAGACTTTATCTGAGGCTCTATGGGCCTATAGAAATTCAAAGAGAACAGACACAGGGGTTACACCATATATGTTGACTTATGGCCATGATGTCGTTCTGCCTATGGAAATGAAGGTTAGATTGGCCAGGGTTGCATTCCAAAATAATTTAACTCCGGCCGATTATACTCAAGCAATGTTGACAGAGTTGGAAGACTTGGATGAGGTTAGACTGGATGCTTTGGATCATATGATAAGCGCCGAATATTGCATATTCAAGCGCCCTTAATTGCATTAGTTAAGTCCATTATTCGTTTAATTATGTAGATTACTTTCATTTGTATGTTTTTGTGCATTTTCAGGTTCAATTGCAATAAAGGAGCAAAAAGGGTGTTTTGTAGATTTTTGATCAACAATGTGCTCAAAAGCTGAATTTCAGGCAGCAGTGGAACTCGATTTTGATTGCCACTTTTGACCCAGAAAGCTCGAGATCTGGACTTCCATTATAAAATGCATATTTAGATCTCTGAATTAGCTTTCTAAATCTTCAAACGGTTTGTCATTCGGAGCTCGGAGCAGAGAGTTATGGCCTTGTTACCAGAGGTGCACAGAACTGCCTGGCAGCAATGAAATTCTGCCTTGATCTTCATTTTCGACCAACCATCCTTGAGAATTGGATCTCCACCAAAACATGAAGTTTTAAGAGCTCTGAATTAGCTTTCCAAATATTCAAACGGTTTGTCATTCAGAGTTTGGAGCACAAAGTTATGGCTGTTTTACCAAAGTAGGTCTGGGCGGAGCAAACCAAGCATAGGGCATTCTGCCCAATTTTCGAGTGCTCGAGGCCCTATTTCGAGCACTCGAAATTAGGGCAGAATTCTACATGACTCAGCCCACTTGTGCTCAGATTTTACCTACTTTGGAAGCTTTCCTTTATGAGTGGGTTGGGGATGTCTCTTGGAGAGGGGAGAGAGCTTTTTGGGTGGATTTCTTATCTAGATAAAGAGGGGAGAGCCACACATTTCATTTATCCTTCATTTTGACAAGAGAGAGGAGAGAGAATAGAGCAAAGGGGGTATGTTCTTGAAGCCAAAGGAAGGGAGCTCAAAAATGGCTTATTCTTCCAAGCTTCTTTCTTCCATTTTTGTATCCATGGATAACTAAACCTCCATCTAGGGAGGTGATGAAGCTCTCTCTTGTAAGCATGCTTTAATTTCATCTAATTTGGGGAATGATTCATGTACATGGTAGTTTCATGATTTAGAGCACTTACACTTGTGGTAATGGATTTCAATGCCTATAAATGATCATGTTGAGTTCATTATCTTGTCTTAGATTTTATCCTCTCATGATTATATAACTTGCATCTTCATAGTGAGAATGGAAATGAAATTGTGAAATGGGTTTAAAGGCATGTTGTATGAGAAATTTGTTAATCCATAGCTTAAGACTTCCTTTTGATGGATTAATCTTGTATCTTGACTTCATGTGCTATTACCATAGTGATTGAGGGGTTTGATGGTCCCTAGCTTAGTGAGCATGTTATGGCTACACCCTAATCTAGGTAGTTCTAGCATGTGGCTCTTTGAGGGATTATACTTAAATCTTGATCCTATGATTTTCTTGAGGATAATGTAGCAATCTAGTATTGCTACATATCATTGCCATGTAGTGAAATTGTTTCCCAAGTTAATAGAAATTTAGTATGTTTATAGGATTGGTGGTGAATTCACTTCCCTAGACCTCCTTTTCTAGACTTCTTCCTCTTAAATTCCTTGCATTTATTTCTTTAAGCACATTTCAATTCTAGTGACTAAGTGACAAACCAACAAAACTCTATATACCCCCTCATCATTCTAAAAGTAATCTAGACTCTTAGGTTGCCATAGACTAGCGCAGTCCCAGTGGTTTGACTTACCCGACCAATAGCCCTATTTTACAATGATTCGTGTTATTGCGAAGGTTGATGTATAGTTGATCAACCGATCATCATATCATAGCTCATAAAAGAAAGGTAATGAGGATCTACAATAAAAGGGTAAAACCTAAGTTTTTTGCTGAAGAAGATTTAGTTTGGAAAGTTATTCTGCCAGTAGGTAAGGTTGATAGAAAATATGGAAAATGGTCTCATAAATGGGAAGGGCCATATCTAGTTCATCAAGTCCTAAGTGGAGGAGTATACAGGCTAAAGTATCTAAGTGGCCGATTGCATGATTACCCTATTAATGGCAAATACCTTAAGAGGTATGTGCCAACGATCTTTGAAAGAGAAAATTAGAGTCAGCCAGTACCATATGTAATAAAATTCAGCCTATTTATAGGCTGATATAGTTGTTAAATTTTTAAATAAAAAGGAAAATTCTTGTTGAAGTGTTGATGATTGTTTAAAGTAGCAAAAAAGGCCATTCATTTATTAAAGTGTATAAGGATTACATCATCTGAGTACATACACTAAAATGGCTACAAAAAGGGTCCTGTTGAAATAAAAGGTTCACATGTTTGCAAATTTCCTCTTGAAATCGGCCCAAATCACCAAGGATTGATTGAAAGCAACCATGGCTTGCCTCTTTGATTCTTCTAACTTAGGTAATTCTTCACGAAGATTTGCATGCTCGTGAGAAAGGTCTTGTGCTTCAAACTGCAATGTGGTATCCTCGGCAGACAAGATGGCCTTACGAGCATGAATTTGGTCAATCTCTTTTTGAAGGACTTTCTCTCTTTCCTCAAGGTTGATGAACTCTGTATTCACTCGATCAAAGGTGGAAGCTTGAGTCAACAACTGATTGCCGAGAGTATCCTTCCTGCTCTTGCTCTTATTGAACTGATTGATTGATAGGCTTGAAAAATTTCATCAGCTAAAGCTGGTAGTTGGCCTTTGAAGGTAGCTATGGTGGCTTGCAGGTCGACTAGGAAGTCTGGATACTGGCTGAGGGTAGTAAGCACAGCTGTGAGCTCACTCTCAAATTCAGGAAGATCAGTAGCGTCTCTTTTAAAAATTTCAGCCAAAGCTCTTTTGGTTTCCTCTATGGCTTGAGTTGGAACACTGGCTAAAGTGACTGGAGTTGCTCTAGAAGACTCACTTTCTTTTTCTTCAGTCACTAAAGCTACCACATCTTTGAATAAATTGCTCAGGGCCAGTAGTGATGAAGCAGGAACTTTTGGTGGAGGAAATGAAGGGATGATTTGTGTCTCTTCATGCACAACTTGTTGAAATAAAAAGAGGGGGGTTAGATCCCAAAATTTTGGAGTATGACAAAAAATTATGAGGTAGTCAAAACCTTATATGATTCTGCCATGTCTGCAATTAAATGTGGCTGATGACTGGTCACTGGTGGAGGAAATTCTGGTTGAATAGCTATACTGTCTCCTTGGGATGAAGCTTTGGCAGGAGTGACTTGAACATTGAAGGGCACCTTAGTGGGATCACGAAAATCCTTTAAAGGACTGAAGTTCCTAACTAGGCTATAAACTAGGTCTAGAAGAGGAGATTGCTGCAAGAGAAAGACTATCGATAATTATCAAAAAGTGATGAACATTTAAAAAAAAAAAAAAAAATTTTCATTACCTCCTTTTCATCCGAGGAGTGATCAGAATGATCATCAGCCACATTAATGATGGGGTCATCAGCCAGATCAATTATGGGATCATCAGCCACGTTTTCTGTAGGTTGAGGACTGTCAGGATCTTCTTCAATTTTTTGTTTCTTACCCTTGTTGAGTTTTGTCCTCTTTAAAGTCCCATGGGCAGTTGATTTCTTTCTTTTTCCTTGAAAAAGGAAGTTTTGTTAAACATTGTCTCGGCCGATGATAATAGTGGCCGAGAGTTAAGTATCGATATTGGCCAGGTATTTTAATAATACGGCTGATATGGTTTACCTTGCCTATAACTGGAGGGGCTGGAAGAATATCAGGTTTGATGGTTGATTCAGTTGCTGTAGGCTGAGAAGGTTGGATGGAGGAGATCTCATCATCTTGAAGCTCAACATTTTCTAGGTTAAGAGAGGCCGATAAAGTTTCATCGTCTGAATCTGCAAAGGGGTAAGGAAATTTAATTCAAAACTTTTAAATAAACATATATATATATATATATGGAAAGAAAAAAAGAGTATACCTTTGAGAAGGCTGGCTGTGGCCTTTGCCTTAGCTTTTCTCTCTTTGTTTATCCTTGTTGGAGCATCTGTTGGCTGAGAGAAAGGAAGTTTCTTGGTTGTTTGTTTCTTACCTTTGGGAGGATCTTTTTGGGGTACCTTCTTTGGAGTATCAGCCCTGGTAATTTTGAATGCCCCCTCAAAGGCCACAGATATGAATTTAAATGACTCCAAGATTTTAATAACAAGGGGGTGGCACTCAGCCGTCCTAGTAGAGGTAATGTAAGAAAACCACCATTGGTCAAAACTGGAATCTGAGGCTGGGTTTTTTATGAAGGGTTGGAATCTGAATTCAGCCTGTAAACTAGAAAACCGAGAAGATACATTCTTAACATAAGATTCATCCGGGAATACCACATGTCGTTTGAAATTTTTGTTAAAGGAGAGGTAAGGAGGCATAGGAATCATTTGAGTCAGGCCGAATTGCCTAGCAAGCTGACTAGGGTTATAAAACTCAACCCCAACCTTTGAATTTACTGTCCCCAAAGGACCAGTGTTGAAATAAAGATCTCTTGGAAGAAGGAAACTGGCCCATATGGCCGAAAGCTCATCAGTAGTCTGCTTTGTGGATACTCCTTGAGGATGAGTCAGCCATCGAGGGGCTAGAGAATAGTGAGAAAATGGAAAGTACTGGCTGATCGTTCTATATTCATAGCCAGAGTAGAAGAAATTAAAACAATCTCCAAATGAGTGAGATTTGGGCACGGTCGATGCATAACTTACAGAAAGGAGTGAGTCGTTGCCCGATGGCCTCACCACAGGCCCCAATTTAGGAAAGTAAACTTGCAGCCAAATTTGAAATAACCAGAGGGGGCCACCGTAACGTCCAAAGTTAGAGGTAAGCAGGTCATAAATCCCTCTATATAAATGGGATAGCACTAAAGGAGCTAGAGTAAGGGGTTTACCTCTGGAAAGAGCGACGACCACATGAATGTAATCCTTGGTAACTTGAAAGGCTGGTACATATAGGAGGAATTTGTTCAGCTAGGCCAACAAGAAGGCAATATGCTCGGCATCATTTACAGGAACACGAGGATCCATGGTAGAGGTTAAATATTTGCCATATGAGGATTCAAAGGATTTGGTTCCAATTTGCTTAGAGGGAAAAATAAAGGGGGAGTTCTCTTCTACCAGTAAAGTACTCATATTAATTCCAAAGGGTTTGAGGCCGGTTAGATAACATACATCTTGAATGGTTGGAGCCATCATGCCACACTTCAAGTGTAAGGAGTTGGTAGTGGTCGACCAGTTGAAAATAGCTGCTATCATCAGAGCTCTGTCCTGAGAAATATTTGTTTTGCTCAGTTGAATGGCATCGTAAATACCACAAGTTTTCCACGTCTCTCCTTTTACAGTTCCAACTCGGTCAACCCAATTGATCCAAGCATCATTGGGAATATGCCATGTCCTGAAATGAAAATTTGGTAAACTGCCATTTTCATTAGGAGGGAAAGTTTGAAGAAATGGAAGTGCCTCGGCCGATGGGTAGTAAGGTGAGATGGATGAAGGAGCTTCATTAAGGAAAGCAGGATAAACCCTTGAAGTCAGTACGAAGATCTATGAGAGTTTTTAGGGATTTCTCCATGGCACTGCTATGAGTTGAAGAATCTGAAGGTTGTGGGGCCGAAGTAGAATCGGTTGACTTGGTTTTCTTAGGAGCCATGAAAGATCGTTAAAAGAATCTGGATTGTTGAGAGATGAGGAAAGGAATTTTCAGAGTTAGCGATAAGGAAGAATGATCTCAGAAATTTCAGGATAGGAAGCTAAATACTAGCTGGATGTAATGACGGATTGATGTAATCACCGCTTTAATTGGGAAGTGGATAACCATTAAGGCAGGTGGTTGGAAAGAGAAGGAATTAATTACCAAAAAAATTGAAATTCAAGCTTGGTCGACTCAAATTCCAAAAATCTTATTGGCTTGAGTGGCCAATAAAACATTTGAAATTCAGGGGGCATTTGTTGGCACCAAAACTTGGCAGCCACTTCAGCAGTGATGTGGACCAGTAAGGAGCTAACAAGTGTACAATAGGATTCCAAGGGAAGTCGGCCAATAGAGAGACAAAAGGAGAAAATCTAGGAATTCAGCTACCTCACCCAACAAGGTTGTTGTTGAAATCTTGGTAATTAATATTTGAATTAATTCAAATATGTTATTTGAAAAGGAAAGACTTAGAGATTTAGTTATAACAAATAACTAAATCTCTACGAGGTAGGAATTTAGTTGAAGAAGGAAATTAAATCCCTATGAAATAGGAATTCAACGAAGGGGAAGCCGTGTGAATAAATGGGTGAAAGTTACAAAAGGTTATTCAGGCTATTTAAGGATTAGCCGAGCCTATGGAAGGAAGTTGCTAAAAATTAGCAACTTGTCAGCAACATTTTAGCAACTAGCATTGACTAAATCAAAAGGAGCTTTCTTCGGCAAAGTATCTTCAACTAAAGCAAATAAAAGAAAGGAAAATCCAAAGATGAAGCAAGGCGTAACAGGAATACTGAAGCATGACTTTGTTTGAGTAACAAAGTAAAGAAAATCAAGGGCAGCGAGATATTTTAGCAAGAAATAAATAGATTAGTTGATTTAGAACTTCTATAAATAGAAGTCTTGTAATCTATTCCAATTTGTCCAGCACCAACCACAAATCAGCATGAATCAAAAATTCATAAAATGACTCAACGTCATCTTTATCTTCAATTCATTTGTCCAAATGGCAAATTTCATTCGAAGAGACTAAGTTCCAGTAACTTATTCTTCTTTTGCAATGCTTAATTATGCTATTTACAAATTAAATCTTTGTTTTATGCAATAGATTCAATGATAAATCTTTGATCAGATTCATGTCATTTTAATTCGGCCAGGATTTCATTAAAAAATGTCATTATTTTCCATGTTATTTCAATTCAGTCAATTTATTTTAAAGTCCATTTCAACTCAGCCAGTTCAATTTCATTTACTTTAAATCACATTTTATTTTATTTTAAGCACCTTAGATAAAGAGTCCTTGCTACAAACAAGGCATAAAAAGAACCTTGCTGGGAGTTCTTACTAGTCTCTCTCCCACACAATCGCCTGACAGTCAGCCATCGGAAAAAAAAGGGATAGGCTGGTGTTCGAATCAATATATTTTTGAGTGTTTTGTACAAATACTCTGGCACGCCCGCAAAGAGTCCATCGACCGGCGTAAAACCGCGCGAACAACTGCGTTAGCAGTACATAACGCAAACACAATAGGTGATCTTATTTCATTTGCACGAAATAAATTGCTTGCGACCCTTGGGGCTGGTGTTACTCATGTCCAAACCCATAACTATATTTAGAAAGAACACGTGTCATAATCTTATTACGGATACAAGGAGTTATACGCCTTGAAATCTATAAATAGGAGAATATCTCTTGACGTAAAAAGGAAAGTACGTTCTAGCGTCTCATTTTGTTTCTAAGTAACTTTTTGCTTTCCTTTTCTCCCTCATCTAGAGCCTTTCACTCTTTTACAATTTTAGTCTCTGAACACCTGTCCTGAGTGTAATAGTCTCGAATTGGTTTACCTATCCACAGGGATAGAGCAAGGTTTTCATTTCAGGGGCGTAGTGTACTTAGTGTGTATATATATATCTATAATCAATAACTTGACAACTATAGATTGTTCAAATCAAAAGGCAAACATTAAAAAAAAAAAAAAAAAAAAAAAAAAAAAAAAAAAAAAATTGATTGCAAAATAATATGCTAATTAATCAAGGAGGAGTATAAGAAAGATAAATACTTCACAAATATAAGAATCAAAATATCAATTGGTAATATTTTCCATTGAATACAAAAGAAGAAGTTTTAGGTTTTGGCTTACTCAGACCGAGAGCCAAGATCTATATTTATATACAAGAATAGGGTACAAAGAAAGGAGACCAAATCAAAGAAAGACAGAAAATATGCTAAAATCTACGGGATCCTATGATTACGAGGATCTTATCTACGTGATCCCATGATTATAGGGATCTTACATAAAACACCTAATAAAAGGCTAAAAACAGCTAATAAAAATAAAAATAATAATAATAAAGATATTTCAACACTTCCCCTCCAGCTTGAGTGAAGATATTAATCAAGCCCAGCTTGGTAATCAAGGAATGAAGCAAAGATAGACCAACAGATTTGGTGAACACATTGGCCGATTGATTAGAGGAACGAACAAAGCACGACTTGATAATTCTTGAAGAACCTTCTCTCTGATAAAATAAATGTCCACCTCTATATGTTTAGTCCTCTCATGAAGAACAAAATTTGAAGCAAGCATGATAGCTGACTTATTATCATAAAACAAGTCTGAGGACTGTTTTTCACCTAGCCCTAGCTCCTCCAAGAAAGAATGAAGCCAGAGAATCTCACAAGTACCCTGAGCCATGGCACGATACTCGGCCTTTGCTGAAGATCCGAAACTATAGGTTGTTTCTTACTTTTCCAGGATATAAGATGGTCTCTATAGAAAGTATAAAAGTTAGATGTGGAACGTCTGTCAGTCTTGGACCCAGCATAGTCTGCATCGTTGAAACATGATGCTTACTAGAAGAATAGAATAATCCAAGTCCAGGACAGGATTTAAGATATCAAAGAATATGATATACCACATCCATATGAGCTATATGAGGAGCATATATAAAATGGCTCACAACACTAACCACAAAAGCCAAATCAGGACCGATGTTGGTAAGATAAATCAATCTTCCTACCAAGCGCTGATACTGCGAAGGATTAGAAAGGAGATCTCTAGACTCAGCCGAGATCTTCATATTAGAATCTATAGGAGTGGAAGTAGGTTTACACCCAAGCATACCTATGTCTCGAAGAAGATCCAAGACATACTTCCTTTGCGATAAAAAGATACCCTGCTTAGATCTAGCAATCTTAATTCCCAAAAAATATTTGAGCTGCCCAAGGTTTTTCACATCAGAAGCTTTAGCCAATTGAAGCTTTACTTAAGTAATCCCATGGATGTTATTGCCAGTGATGATGATATAATCAACATAGACAAGCAGAATGATATATCAAGGAACGATGGATAAAATATGTATGGTCCGAATGACATTTAACAAACTCCATAGATAGAACTACATCATTGAAGTGGCTGAACCAAGCTCTGGAATTGTTTTAATCTATACAAAGACTTTTGCAATTGACAGACCTTCCTAGCATACTCCCCCTCAGCCCAAAAATCGGGTGAAGGATCCATGTAATTAGTCTCAAGAAGATCACCATTAAGGAAAGCATTCTTCATATCAAGCTGAGGAAGAGGCCAATTGTGAGAGGCAACCAGGGAGACAAGCAAACGAACTGAGGTCAATTTATCCACTAGAGTGAAGGTATCATTAAAGTCTTTACCAGAATCCGAGTAAACCCTTTGGCCACCAAACGGGCTTTAAACCGATCAATAGAGCCATCAGCAAGATATTTAACACTGAATACCCATTTGCAACCAATAGTCTTTTCACCAGGAGGGAGAGAAACATGTTCCTATGTTTTATTATGCTGCAAAGCATCCATTTCTATCTTCATAGCAGACATCCAATTGGGATTCCAAAGAGCCTCAGACAACTTTTTGGGAATAGAAATGGAATCAAGTTTGCCTAGAAAGGCTCGGTAAGACCCTGAAAGACCATCATAAGAGATATACTGCAAAATAGGATGATTAGTACTATAAGCGAATCCAAATCGAGCAGGGGGTTTGCGGTCCCATGTGGGATATCGAGACTCTGAACAGGAATAGGGTTAAGGCAATATAAAGGAGAGAGAGATGTACCTAGACTTGAATCTGAGGAGGATAAAGGCAGTGGAGGTGGAACACGAGGGTGGCGTGACTAGACCTGCAAAGGGGGTGAGGAAACCACAAGAGAAGACTCTTTTTGAAAAATAGAAGAGGACGAGCAAGGGGAAAAGCTTCTTGATCGAGAGTAGAAGTTTCCTACAGGATAGTGTTAGAACCGTAAAAAGGGGTATGCTCATGAAAGGTGACATCAAGAGAGTGATACATGTGTTTATGTACTGGATCATAACACTAGTAACCTTTTGACATCGAAGAGTATCCTAAAAAGATTTATATAATGGACTTGTCATTAAGTTTAGTACGAGAAGGGCTACGATTTTGAACAAAACATGTACATCCAAACACCTGAGGTATGATGGAAAAAAGAGTAATATCAGGCTAAAACACTTGTAAGGGGGCTTACCATTTAAGACTTTACTAGGGGTACGATTAATGAGAAAAGTAGTTATGGCACATTCATACCACTTAAAATACATCGATCAACTGACAATAGTTGGCGTTTTTTATGGTCTGCAACACCATTCTATTCAGGGGTATATGGGTAAGTAAATTGATGTAGAATACCTTGTTGGTTAAGTTGAGACCGAAACTCATTGGAAACATATTCACGACCATTGTCAGACCTAATATTCCTCGAAATAGTTTTATATTGAGTTTTGATTATTTGGAGGAATTGAGTGAACAAGGGAAAAACTTCAGATTTCTTTTTAAGTAAATATACCCATGTGCAATAGGAATAATCATCAATAAATGTGACATAATAATGATGCCCCGAAAAAGCAGTAACAGGAGAAGGACCCCACACATCAGAATGCATGAGATCAAATATACTAGGTGTACGATGCATATGAGAAATATAACTAGTTCTAGTATGTTTAGAAAGCTAACAAATCTCACATTGAAACTTAAAGAACAGATGGAAAAATAATATCACGGGATAGATGAACATCTCATTTGCGACGAATAATGGTGGTTGACCCATCGGCTAGACTAACAGCTTGATTAACAGGGTGGTGTCGTTGTGAACCAACAAGTTAAAACGTGTTAAAGAGTGGCTAAGTTTGAATTTATAAAGTGCCACTACTACCTCTAACTACTAATAGAGCTAGGGTGAGTAGGAATCGTCCCAAGGGATCGGATGCGTGTTTGAAATGGAAACAAGGTTGGATTATTAGGTCGAGTGATCAAAAGGTAGTTTGATTGGTTAATTAAACTACAATGTAAACAAATTCAATACAAAACAATTAAAGTAAATAAATGGTAGAGAACAAGAGTGAGAGGTCTTGGGATTTAGAGGTCACCACTAAACATCACCTTTCTAGATACTCAATGCATAATGAATGAGGGGAAATATATGTTGCAATACTAATTTGTGTGATTGATTGAATCAACAAGTATGGATGACTAATTAAGCATATATTGTCTAGGCAACCTAATGAATAGCATAATATATCAAACTAAGCCATTATTCCTTTAAGCTCACAATCAAACACATAAACAAGCTAGAGAATTATACTACTTGCATTCATAAGCATAGAACATCAAACAACAAGCATGGATTATCCTCCTATCTAGGAAAATAAGGCAACTGCACTAAAATTAAGTTAGGGACATGAAAATTAAACTAATTAAACTAAGGTAAAGGCACAATCCATCAAGAAATGAGTATGAACCATCAAACAAACCACAAGAGTATTCTATTAAAGCACTATGCCTTGACAATCTCTAGATTCATAGCATCAATACTGATGAGCGCTGAAAAGCGCGCATTTAAACCCCTTAAGCTTAGGTATTCTAGGACCTTTATCTATCTTACTTTCTCGTTTTAGACTAATCTCGTTTTAGACTAATTCAGCCAAATAAGAGCTTAAAAGAAGCTAACTCAAGCTAGATGGAAGAAATGAGCAAAGTGGAAGCAGATTAAAGCAAAGTATGAAATTCAGCAGGTTCGATCAATCACAAGTACACTTCGATCAATCGAAAGTTCATCGATCTAGACATTTTAAGATGGATCTAAGCCCTTTTGTCCTTATCCAAAGATCCCACAAAGTTCGATCGATTCAACAATTCTCAGATCGATCGAAAGGATTCCATCTTTTCCTGTTGTACCACCCTACCTACCACTTTTGTCTCATTCCTTAAAATATCTCAGATCTGTCCTTATCCAAAAAGGCGCCGCCATGGGAGGATCGATCCAGCCAAAGTTTGATAGATCTCAGCCATGTTCAATCGATCTCACCATAAGTTCGATCGATCGAACTTCCTCAAGCCCGAAAAAAGACAAAATCCAGCTCATTAAAGGTTGGCTCATGGTGTAATCATTGGAGGAATATTGATGTGCGAGCCCAGACTATTGGGTGTGACATTTTAACCTACCTATATAAGGAATATAAGCCACTTTTATAAGGAGACTTTTGACACAATTTCCATATCATATTCTTAGTGAGGAAGAAAAGAAGAGAGGAGGCTAGAGACACAAGCTTGGAGTTCTTCCATCAACCAAGAAGATGAGCAATTTCTACCACGGAGTTAGCCCTTGAGGGTTGGAGGACACCATCCATGAGTGGCTAGACATCCTCTTGGGGCTAGAGTTAGCCCTAAACATGCTTTCTACATCTTAATTTATGTATTTTTGAGGGGCTTTGTATTGTGATATGTGTTTTGACATTTTTATATACATAGATCTTGTTTATTCAATGATTTGTGTGGTTTAATGCTTCTAATTGATCATTTCATTCTATCCATATGTCTATGTATGCTAGAATAGATGTTCATGTGTTTGTCTCTAAATTTTGTGTTATTGATGCATGTCTATGTGTATTGATGCTATAGATCTAGAGATTGTCAAGACATAGTGCTTAATAGAATGCTCTTGTGGTTTATTTGATTATTCATACTCATTTCTTGATGGACTGTGCCTCTCCCTTAGTTTAATTAGTTTAATTTCATGTCATTAGCTTAATTGTAGTGCAGTTGTAGTTTAGATGTTAAATGGGAGGACAATCCATGCTTGTTGTTTGATGTTCCATACTTATGAAAACAAGTAGCATATGTCTCTAACCTTGTGATGTGTTTGGATTGTGAGCTTAAAGAAATGATTAATGGCTTAGTTTGATATATTGTGCTATCCACTATGTTGCTTAGACAATATATACTTAATTAGTCATCCATGCTTATTGAAATAGCCACATACACACACTATTGTTGCAATACATATTTTTTCCCTCATCAATCATTCATTAAGGGTGTAGAAAAGCTATGTTTAGTGGTGATCTCTAAATCTCAAGATCTCTCTCTCTCTTATTTTCTCTCTATTGCATTTAATTGTTTACTTTAGTTTAAATTACATCTTAGTATAATTCAATTATCTACCAATCTTTTGATCACTCGACCTACTAACCTTAAGCCTTGTTTCCATTACTAGTGCACCCTTAATCCCTTGGGACGATCCCTACTCACCCTAGCTATATTTTTAGTTAGAGGTAAT
Organism: Cornus florida; assembly: GCF_030987335.1. Lineage (NCBI taxonomy): Eukaryota > Viridiplantae > Streptophyta > Magnoliopsida > Cornales > Cornaceae > Cornus > Cornus florida. Next base: position 24,760,777 of record NW_026775581.1, read on the forward strand.
AGTGGCATTTATAAATTTAAAACTTAACCACATTGCACATTCACTACATTTTGAACATCTCTTTAGGCTTTGGTGCTTGACAAACACCAAGTTTTTAGCGCCGTTGCCGGGGATTGATTGAAGGCAACGTCGTATTTATGGAATCAATTAGGAACTAGTACTCTTTTGATCGTGTCTTTACTTTATTTTATTTTCATTTTGGTTACTTATTGTGTTGGTTCTTGTTTGACTAGGTGCATTGAGATAGAAGGTGAGCAAAGGAGCATTTTAAGCAAGGAGCTAAGCAAAAACAAGGAAAAAGCTAAAATCTAAAAAATTTGCAAGGCTAAAATTGAAAATTGAATTGAAGTGCTAAAGGACCCTTTGTGAGCTCTTTCTTAACTCAATCTCTAGTTAAATCGTCGGCCCGCGTAGAGGCTTGTATTTTAATTCTTAAATAAATCGTGAGCCCATGTGGGGGTAATTTTATTATTCTTTGCACATTGTTGATAGCATGGGAGTATGGGATCATTGTATGTGGAGGAAGTTTGTTGATTATTGAATTGTTGCGAAGGTGAAGTAATTGTTGATTGTTTGTTACTTGTTTGTGTTTTGCTTCTGCATGCATGGTCGAAGGTCATTAAATCCTACTCTTGTCCCTCTGAATTTGAATTTAGAATCCATTGTTCGTACACCTAGGGGAATGGGTTATCTTAATCATTCAACTTCTATAATGGAAGTACATAATGAGGACCATATGGAGGACCTTGGTTACATACACCAACAAGGTATCCTCCACCCCAATATGCATCATGATAACATGCATGTACTATTAGGCATGCCGAGGCCATTCATTCACCCACCACAACAACAAGGCCAAGTTCCATTAGGAATGCGTAGGCTAATGTTTGCTTCACAACCTCCCATAGTTCAAGGCAATCAAGGTGCCCATGTTGCACCTCCAATTGTTAACCCTCCCCTTGCTTTAAGAGATCACTATGTGCCTAATGAATATAGTGCACCCACATGCATTCAATTGCCACCATTTAGAGCACACCACTATGAAATCAAACCACAAACCATTCAAATGCTTTTTAACTATCATGGACTTCCAAGTGAAGAACCTTACAAGCATTTGGATGAGTTTCTTGAAGTATGTTCCACCGTGAGATACACGGACATGCCGGAAAAGGTCTTAAGGCTTAAACTTTTACCATTCACCCTTAAAGATAAGGCAAAATATTGGTTTAACAATCTTAGGCCTTTTTCAATAACTTCTTGGGCAGAAATGTAACAAGAGTTCTTGAAGAAGTACTATCCGGTTTCTAAGACCAATGCCATGAGAACCTTAATTCGAGAGTTTTCACACGGGGATGGGGAAACGTTCCATGAGGCATGTGAAAGATTCAATGAATTACTTAGGAAGTGTCCACTTCATGACATGCCCAAATGGCAATTAGTTCAATATTTCTTTGAGAGTTTATCTGATAATTACAAGGGCATGGTTGATGCTTCCATGGGTGGCTCTTATATTGATAGGCATGAGGATGACTTGTGGCGTCTTTATGAGAGCATGAGTGAAAATTCTTTGCATCAAATTTTATCTTCTAAGAATGGTAGGAATTCAAGTGGAAGGAAGAGTGTTGGCTTACATCAAGTTGACCATTCCAATGAAATAGTCGCCGAGATGAAATCCTTATCTCAAAGGTTTGATTAATTCTTGATCAACCAAAACTCAGCAAATCAAGTATCTTCCTTCCCTAACCATTCCCATTATGCATCCAATGAATCATGTATAACTTGTTCAAGTGTTTTACATTCTACTTCCAATTGTCCCCATGGACATGTGCAAAGTGAGCATCATGAACAAGTCAATGCAGCTTTTGTTAATCAAGGGAACAATCCTTATGGCAATCACTATAATTCTAGTTGGAGGAATCACCTGAATTTCTCTTGGAGAAACCAAGGGGAAGGCTCAAACCCTTCCCAAGGTAGTTTTCAAGGAAAGTACATTCCACCTCCAATGTAAAGCCAAGGATCACAAGGATATAGACCATTTCAATCACAAGGAAATCAATTTTCTAAATTCTCATTTTCCTAATCAACCATCATATTCTCAAGGAAATTTAGGAGTCCCGCTTTTGAAGAGAAAGTTTTGACCATTCTAGGCACTCTAGAGGCAAACACTCACTCACTTCCTTCATTCTCATTCTCAATCCATTGCTAAGCTAGAAACCCAAGTAGGGCAAATAGCTAGTACTTTAAATGCTAGAGAGAAAGGGAAAATGCTTTTGAATGCCCCACCAAAGCAATAATGTGTTGTGGAGACTCATTCCTCATCGGAAAGTCCTATAATAGAGCATATCAATGCGGTGACAACCTTGAGAAGTGGGAGAATCATTGACAACCAAGTAGGTGTGTCCAATGAAGAGAGTGAACCAATGCAACCCAAAGTTGACACCCGTCCCGTTTCACATTGTATTCCTCCTTCATTGTATATGCATGATCATTCAAATGAGAAAGTGTCAAAAGTGATTTGAAAAGTGAGTTCAAAAATGATTTGAAAGATGAATCAAAGCATGATTTGAAAAATTCTTATGTTGATGTTTCAAAGAAGGATTTTGAAAAAGTTTTTGAGCCAAGAGCTCCATTTCCAGATGCCTTAAAAGGATCCATTTATCTTGACAAGCAAAAGACAAAGACAAATGAAATCATTGATGTGTTTAGGCAAGTGAAGGTTAACCTTCTGCTTTTAGATGTAATCAAACAAATTCCGGCTTATGCTAAGTTTTTAAAAGATCTTTGCACCCAAAAGAGGAAGAACAAAAGCCAAGCACCTAGGAAAGTGGTCTTAACTAAGCAAGTGAGCTCTATTTTGCAACATAACACTCTTCAAAGTTCAAGGACCTCGGTTCACCTACCACTTCATGCATCATTGGTGACCATGTCATTAATCGGGCTCTCTTAGACTTAAGAGCAAGTGTTAATCTTCTTCTATACTCGGTATATGTCAAATTAGGCTTAGGAGACTTGAAACCGACGTTGGTGGTTTTGCAACTTGCCAACCGATCCATCAAAAAGCCTAGGGGTATCATTGAGGATGTATTGATTAAGATTGATAAATTTTTCTTTCCCGTTGATTTCGTTGTCATTGACATGGAACCGATCCTGAATCTAAGAACCAAATTCCCATTATCCTTGGCCGTTCTTTCTTGGCAACCGTGAATGCCAACATTAATTGTAGGACGGGGATAATGAAGATCTCATTTGGCCACATGAAGGTGAAGTTGAATGTCTTCAATCCAACCCCGAATTCATTTGATAAACATGAAGAATTGAATGTTGTAGAGAAATGTCATGCTAATAAATGTGAAGAAATAGAGTCTTTGCTTGAAACCAAAATTTCAAAAGGGTTATCTTTAACCCTGAATTCGAAAAAAGTTATTTCAAAATCTGTTTTGAAAGGGCATGGAAGCCAAAAGATCACATTGAAAAAGGACCAACAAGTTCCTTTGAGCATAATCCAACAAGTTCTCTAGGGAACCATTTGTTGGGTAGAGTTCAAAGTACTTATCACCCCATTAAGGAAGGGATGCACTACAAGATGTTTGTTCCGGGCTAAAAGAGCCCAACGTCTTGCTAGAGACGTTAAAGACTAGTACATTTCGTAAGGTATCACAACCCTATTCCTCCCTCATTTCTATTTTAAATTTCATTTCTTGCGAAGTCTAGATATTTGCTTTAGGTTCATATACATTGCTAGGAACTGTGATTAGGATTGCATGCACTTTCATGTTAAAAATGGACATTTTGTTCCTGTTCGATCGATCTCAAAAGAGGTTCGATCTATCGAACTCCATACCTGCATCCAACCTGCATCCAATCACCTCTCTGTCCAATCGTTCAAAGAAAACCAGCATATTTCAGCTTTCTGTTTGATCGATTGTAAATTATTCGATCGATCCAGATTCATCTTGGATCGATCTGTAGTCTCAACACTTAGAAAAATTGCATACAATGACCTCTCTGTCCCATTGTTCGAACATGTTTGCAGATTTTTGCATGTTCAATCGATCGGAATACTTTTGAGATCGATCTTGGAGAAATCGATCTCTGTTCTTTGATTTACTATTTAGACTTTGACTTTGACTTTTGTTTCGAATTTAAAAAAAGAAAAAGAAAAAGAAAAAAAGAAAGAGAAATTGTCAAAAATACAAAAATATTTCTGTTTCTTTTATTTTGTTTTGGTTTTTTTTTTTAAAAAACTTAAATATTTTTAATTTTCCATTTATTCTTATTTTGTTTTATTCATTTTCCAAACAAAATTAAAAAAAAAAAAAAAAAAAAAAAAAAAAAAAAAAAAACATTTTTGATTTTTAATTTCTAATTTTTAAGTTTTTGATTTTTAAATTTTAATTTCCCAAAATTCAAAAATAGTTTTAATTTTTAATTCAGAAAAATCCAAAAATTTCAAAAATAATTTTGTCATTTAAGAGGAGAGATCGATTCCAGTTTGATCAATCTGAGGATTCAGTTCGATCGATCGAACTAAAAGGGAATGTTTTTTAAAAATCGAACCTAGGGTCATTCGATTGATTTCACAAAAATCAATCCCTAGCCGTAGCTTCTCCTCGCTGCTGCAAAGCCCATCCCTTCCATCTCTGGTGAGTGCTCCAGTGATTTCATCTCATCCTAATTTTCTCTCCCTCATCTCGGATCTCAGATTTTACCTCTCTCTCCTTTGATCCACTTCTCTCGGTTTTAGGTTAAGATTCGAGATTTCCCTTTTGATTTCAAGCTTTATATTGATGAATCCCTGCTTTTAATGCTAGATTTCAAGTTTTCCATGTTTAATCTTGCCATTTTTGAAGCTTTGACCCACTGTATATATGTGTATATATATGTATATATATCGATTTTATATTTTTGATTTTGGGGGTCACGGGCCTAATCAAGTGACTAAAATTGTTGATTTGTTATGTAGAGGGGCCCACGAGCTTGCTTATGAGGCCCCCATGCCATCCACGTCACAGATCTGTGACTTTTCGAATTTCACCTCACAATTCAATCAATCGAACTTTTTCTCAGATCAATCTGTAATAGATCGATCGAACTTACATCGATCTCACATTTTTGTGATCGATCGAACTTCACAGATTTGCATACACACTTCACACACCATCTTTTGTGATTTCATGCTATCTCATACATGCCCAATGCCTGTGCTTTCCACATTGGATGTATTCCATACTTATACTGTCTAAGCATGAGTCACTCAATGTCATTTATTTCTCATCACTTGCATAGATTCATGTCCTTTATTCTATTTTGTCTATCTTATTTGACATACATGCTTCTATATGGTATGCCTTATTTCCTTATTCAGCTACTGACTTGTTCTGCAAGTTTTCCTTTTATTTTGCAGGCCATGGCTAGGGTCAAGACTGTTGCCCGTGGATATTATCATCGCAGAGTTCGGCGGAGATTAGACGACCAGGTAGGTCCATCTCACGTTTAGGACCCCATTCCTAAGCCTGAGCCTGAGCTTGAGCTTGAGCAGATACAGGAGCAGTCAGAGGCAAATATAGCTCAGTCCTCATCCGCTAACTCTAGACGACAGTCTTTGGCTGCTGCATCATCTTCTTCAGTTGAGGCTGAGCATATACCATCTCCATCACCACCACCAGCTCAGCCAGCCCAGGACTTAGACCGACCATTGCCGAGATACTCACGCCTTCAGGTGGCGCATGAGTCGGTCTTTGATATAGACTTCTTCTCCCGGTCTGTTCTTACCAGAGCAGCATATGATAACATAGACCGGAGGGGTATTTCAGCCATATTAGCCCCTATTACATATCCAGTGTACCCGAGGTTAGTCCGGATGTTCTTCTAGAACCTCCGACCTTCCCCGAGTAACCTTAGGGAGCTGTGGACTACCATTGACGGCCACCCTATTAGTATCATTATGGACACTCTATCCAGATCTTGCCATGTCCACATGTTTGCCCTTCTGATCTCGAGGCTACATATCCTACTCTATGGAGGCCTTCCTATGTCGACATGGCAGTGGCACTCACAAGTCACTATACAGCTGGCGAGACTTTTGCCATGCGCATTTATCTACCAGATGACCTGTGGTTTTTCAATTCAGTTTTATTCCAAAATGTATTCATGGCCGGCCACAAGATATAGAGGCTCGGCGACTATCTGATAGCTCTATACGCTTCTATACAGGGCATTGGCTATCCATTCCTGCACTCATCTGGAGCGTTATGATGAAGTTATATGTTGATCACATCAGCAAGGCTAAGCCCAAACGGGCTAAGTTTCTACCATTTGACCATCTTATTACACAGATATTACGGGACCAACACTATCCCTTCCAGTACCGGGAACGTACTGAGGCAGGGGCCTGCTCGTTCAAGAAGAAGGACTGGGATAAGAGCTACAAGGCTCTTATCAAGAGTCTACAGAAGGATGCTGCAGAGGCAGCTGAGGAGTTTGAGGAGCAGGAGGGAGCGACAGCAGCAGCAGAGCAGGCGGCGGACGATGTACCAGTCGATCCGGCTGCCATGTATATGGACATTGATTTAGAGCGAGAGTCGCCAGCGGAGGAGCTTCCGCATCACTCTTTGGCAGGGTCACTAGTTCATTCTCAGGAGCAGACTCAGGACATACCACAGTTTCATGATCTAGTTATACCTGAGGCTCCAGCTAAGACACCTGGCCTAGGAGAGTGTTTCCAGACATTGGAGGGTGAGGTTGTCTCTCTCCGGGCATATGTTGTTTCTCTCAGAGCAGACGTCATCTCCCTCAGCACAGATGTGGTATCTCTCTGCTCAGACATTCTAGCTGCGCTGCAGGGCATATCTAGAGATATCTGGGGATCACGCCCCACCCGCCCTACATCCTCTGCCTGATCTCTCTACTTCTCTTTCATTTTTATCCATATATGTGATATTAGACTGCTATTTTGATACTGTGATATTATATTTTTGAGGCCGGTCTGTCGGCCCTCTACTGGTATGTACCATATACTGTTCTTATTTTATACGTGCTATGTTTTTGGATGTCATATTGTCTATTGATATATCTATCTGTCTGACTCCATCAGGTGCATTCCAGTGATTTCAGTGAGAGAGTGCTACAAAAATTTCAGGACTATCCTTATTTCTATCTCATTACTTTATTTGACTAACCTATTTACACTTGCATGTCCACTGTGCACTGTTATTATCCCTTTTGTTATCTGGTGAGTTTTATCCTAGTGCTATCTTTTCAGGACCACAGTTAATCCCAAGTTTGGTGGGGCTATGCCACCTACTTTGGATACTTCTGCCCAGGTCATTCTTGCTAGTTGCACTGGTATACTCTTTCTCTTTGTTCTCTTTGCACATTGAGGACACTGTGCTATTAAAGTTTGGGGGGAATGGGTGTTGTTACAGTATTTGCTTTAACTTCAAAATTTTGAGCATGACTTGCGTATTTCAGGAATTTTCTATTATTAGTCCATAACTAGCTATGATTTTGATCTTTTGAGGACTATATTTCTTAAAATTTAAAAATTGCTTGACTTGAGAGTCCAATACTCCTTGTATGCCTTATGAATGCCATTTTGGAGTAAATTTTTCGAAAGATTGATATTATGCTTGCACTTGTGGTCCACATCATCTTGATTTTGTGATTGTTTTGAGATTCATTCTAGGATTCTACACTAGCACAGGCACACACTAGCATTCATTTGTAGGGTACATGCTTTTTTGATTATTGAATTGGTTATATCCCAATTGAGCTAGTAGTGCATTGAAAACTTTTATTCTTCATAAAGGTGGATAACAACCCATTTTCAGTAAGTAGTTGGGATTCTAGCCTCTTTAAGCACTGAACTTCTCGCGCTGAAAGGTGGAGGGCCCAAACTCTATGGTTAATAATTGAACTTAAAAAAAAAAAAAAAAAAAAAAAAAAAGGTTGCAAAAGCAATAAAAAAAGTGAGGACTTCTCCCAAAAGGTGAGAAGTGGGAAATGATTAGATGGAGGTTGTCTTGATTTGTAGCCTAGTTGATTTGAGCTTGTAACTCCTTAGGGGTGTTTGAACACCTAGTGCCCTAAAGCCGTCCGGTTTGGGAGTCATTGACCTAACGCTCGACCTCATGGATCGCTAGAAATCTTAATAGATCACTACATTGCACCATGCTTCTATCTTTGATCCTTAGGGATAGAAAAAAAAAAAAAAAAATTGAGTAAAAAAATAAGCGTAACTAGAACAATAAAGCTTTAATAAAAGGTCCACTCTTTGTCTTGATGATCGGTACTAGATTTGTGTCATAGTTTGAGGGTAAGGATGTGATCATTTCTTTAGTTGGCTTAGATAACAACATATTTGATGCCGGTCCACTCAAAAAGGTTCTAGACTTGTTTTGATTTACATGATCATTTTCTTGATGTATGGAGGACTATATTTGTTTGCTTGATGTTGAAATTTTGGGAGATTGCTTAGAAATGTTTGAAAAATTACATACTTGAGGTAGTTTTCTACCAATGCTTGTTTACAATATTGGTGTCTCTTTTGTGAGAATGAGCTTAATGTTTATGGGTATCATTTCTGAAAACCCTCACGAGACTTCATTCGTCCACTAGAGGTAACCTAGGGGTTTAAAAGGCTTGTTGCATATGCTAAATGTAATTGTGTTCCCTACGAAAGTAGCGTTATCCATTTATTGCTTTCTAGTTCATAGTTGTATAGTTGTTCATTTCATTCCTTTACTTTGTAGTTCATTACTATGAACTAGCAATATTTAAGTTTGGGGGTGTGATGAGTGTTGAAAAGTGCGCATTTAAACCCCTTAAGCTTAGGAATTCTAGAACCTTTATCTATCTTACTTTCTCGTTTTAGACTAATTTCGTGTTATTGCCCTTTTTAGGCGCTTATCCCCAAAATAATCTAATTCAGCCAAATAAGAGTATAAAAGAAGCTAACTCAAGCTGGATGGAAGAAATGAGCAAAGGGGAAGCAAATTGAAGCAAAATCTAGAATTCAGTAAGTTCGATCGATCACAAGTACACTTCGACCGATCGAAAGTTCATCGATCTAGACATTTCAAGATGGATCTAAGCTCTTTTGTCCTTATCCAAAGATCCCACAAAGTTTGATCGAGCCAACAATTCTGAGATCGATCGAAAAGATTCCATCTTATCCTGTTATACCACCCTACCTACCACTTTTGCTTCATTCCTTAAAATATCTCAAATCTGTCCTTATCCAAAAAGGCGCCGCTATGGGAGGATCAATCCAGCCAAAGTTTGATAGATCTCAGCCACGTTCGATCGATCTCACCACAAGTTCAATCGATCGAACTTCCTTAAGCCCGAAAAAAGACAAAATCCAACTCATTAAAGGTTGGCTCATGGTGTAATCATTGGAGGAATATTGATGTGCGAGCCCAGACTATTGGGTATGACATTTTAACCTACCTATGTAAGGAATATGACCCACTTTTACAAGGGGACTTTTAACACAATTTCCATATCATATTCTTAGTGAGGAAGAAAAGAAGAGAGGAGGCTAGAGACACAAGCTTGGAGTTCTTCCATCAACCAAGAAGAGGAGAAATTTCTACCATGGAGTTAGCCCTTGAGGGTTGGAGGACACCATCCATGAGTGGCTAGACATCCTCTTGGGGCTAGAGTTAGCCCTAAGCATGCTTTCTACATCTTAATTTATGTATTTTTGAGGGGATTTGTATTGTGATATGTGTTTTGACATTTTTATATACATAGATCTTGTTTATTCAATGATTTGTGTAGTTTAATGCTTCCAATTGATCATTTTATTCTATCCATATATCTATGTATGCTAGAATAGATGTTCATGTGTTTGTCTCTAGATTTTGTGTTATTGATGCATGTATATGTGTATTGATGCTATAGATCTAGAGATTGTTAAGACATAGTGCTTAATAGAATGCTCTTGTGGTTTATTTGATGGTTCATACTCATTTCTTGATGGATTGTGCCTCTCCCTTAGTTTAATTAGTTTAATTTCATGTCATTATCTTAATTGTAGTGCAGTTGTAGTTTAGATGTTAAATGGGAGGACAATCCATGCTTGTTGTTTGATGTTCCATACTTATGAAAACAAGTAACATATGTCTCTAACCTTGTGATGTGTTTGGATTGTGACCTTAAAGAAAAGATTAATGGCTTAGTTTTATATATTGTGCTATCCACTATGTTGCTTAGATAATATATACTTAATTAGTCATCTATGCTTGTTGAAACAACCACACACACACAATATTGTTGCAATACATGTTTTTCCCCTCATCAATCATTCATTAAGGGTGTAGAAAAGCTATGCTTAGTGGTGATCTCTAATCCCTAAGATCTCTCTCTCTCTTATTTTCTCTCTATTGCATTTAATTGTTTACTTTAGTTTAAATTGTATCTTAGTATAATTTAATCACCAACCAATCTTTTGATTACTCGACCTACTAACCCTAATCTCGATTCCACAACCTAATACGACCCACCAATCCCTTGGGACGATCCTTACTCGCCCTAACTATATTTTTAGTGAAAGGTAGTAGTGGCAAATTATAAATGTAAAACTTGGCCACACTCATCTTAGTCCACTTTGCAAGCTTTGGTCTCACGACAACACCAAACACACATAGACATGCATTAATATCACAAAAATAAGAGATAAATACAGGAACATCTATTCTAGGATACATAGACATATGAATAGAATGAAATGATCAATTGGAAGTCTTAAACAACACAAATCATTGTAGAAACAGGATTCATTTATAAATCAAATGTCAAGACAAGATTACAACACAAATTCCCTCAAAATACAAAACATTAAGATCTAGAAGGCATGCTTAGGGCTAACTCTAGCCCCAAGAAGATGTTTAGCCACTCATTGATGTAGTCATCCAACCCTTAAGGGCCATCTCTATGGTAGGAATGATCTTCTTCTTGATAGAAACCCTAGATGAATGGAAGAACTCCTAAATGGTGTGTGTATCTCTTTAATCTCTAGGCTCTCTCCTCTATTCTATTGTTGTATGATGATATATATGATGATATAAATGGCTCAAAATCCTTATATAGGTAGCTCCAATGTCATACCCAATGGTCAGGTTTCGTGCACTAGGGCCCCTTCGTTGATTACACCACGAACCAACTTTTAATGAGCTGGACTCTGTTTTATTTCGAACTTAAGGAGGTTCGATCGATCGAATTTTGATGAGATCGATTGAACTATAGCCAGATCAATCGAAGTATGGCCAGATCGATCAAACCTTGGTGGCGCCTTTTTAGAATAAGACAAATCTGAGATATTTTTAGGATATTTTGAAAAAAAGACAAAAGTGGCAGGTGGGGATAAGATCAAAGAAGTTCGATCGATCTTAAGAATGTTGGATCGATCGAAGATGGAAATTCTTGAGGATAAGGACAAGGGGTTTGATCCATCTTGGTGAGATTGGATCGATCACTGTGAGATCGATCTGGGCTTGGTCTAATCGATCGAAACTTGCTGTTTTCCACCATTTTGCATCCACTTTGCTCCTTTCTTCCATTTAGCTTGAGATTACTTCTTTTACGCTCTAATTTGGCTGAATTGACTTATTTTGAAGATAAGTGCCTAAAAAGGTCAATAACATGAAATTAGTCTAAAATGGGAAAATAAGATAGATAAAGGTCCTAAAATACTCAAGCTTAAGGGGTTTAAATGCACACTTTTCAGCGCTCATCACACCCCCAAACTTAAATTTTGCTAGTCCTTAGCAATGAACTACGAGGTAAAGAAATTAAATGAACAACTAAACAACTCTAACTAGAAAACAATGAAATGATAATGCCACTTTCGTAGGGAACACGATTGCATTTAGCATATGCAACAAGCCTTTTAAACCCCTAGGTTACCTCTTGTGGACGAGTAAAGTCTTGTGAGGGTTTCCAGAAATGATACCCACAAACATTAAGCTTCTCACAAAAAAGGCACCAATATTACAAACAAGCATTGGGAGAAAACTACCTCAAGTATGCAATTTTTCAACCATTTCCAAGCAATCTCCCAAAATCTCAATATCAAGTAAGCAAGTATGGTCCTCCACACATCAAGAAAATGATCATGCAAATTAAAACAACTCTAGAATTCTTTTTGAGTGAACCGGCATCAAATATGTTACCATCTAAGCCAACTAAAGAAATGATCACATCCTTACCCTCAAACTAGCACACAAATCTAGTCCCGATCATCAAGACAAAGAGTGGACCTTCTAGTAAAGCTTTATTGATCTAGGTGCGCTTATTTTTATTTATTTATTTATTTATTTTCTAATCCTAAGGATCAAAGATGGAAGCATAGTGCAATGTGTTGATCTATTAAGCTTTCTAGCAATTCACGAGGTCAAGCGTTAGGTCAATGACTCCCAAACCAGACGGTTTAAGGGCATTAGGTGTTTAAACACCCCTAAGGACTTACAAACTCAAATCAACTAGGTTACAAATCAAGACAACCTCCATCTAATCATTTCCCACTTCTCACCTTTTAGGAGAAGTCCTCACTTTTTTATTTGTTTTTGTAACAACTTTTTTTTTTTAAACAAGTTGTTAACTTAGAGTTTGGGCCCTCAACCTTTCGACTCGAGAAATTCAGTGCTTGATGAGGTTAGAATCTCGGCTACTCAATGAAAAGGGTTTGTTATCCACTTTTGTCAAGAGGAAAGCTTTCAATGCACTACTAGCCCAATTGGGATATAACCAATTCAATAATCAACAAAGCATGTACCCCACAAATGAATTTTAGTGTGTTCCTATGCTAGTGTAGAATCATAGAGTGAGTCTCAAAACAATCACAAGATCAGGATGATGTGGACCACAAGTGTAAGCAAGATATCAGTCTTTCGAAAAATTTACTCCTAAATGGCATCCACAAGGCATACAAGGAGTATTGGACTCTCAAGTCAAGCAATTTTTAAATTCTAAGCAATATAGTCCTCAAAAGATCAAAATCATCATAGACATCACTCTGAAATCTCAATCATACAATTAAAACTCAACTTTAAGTAAAATGCAACAAAGTTACTTTACCCCCAAACTTAAACCACACATTGTCCTCAATGTGCAATGAGAACAATGAAAAAGATAGAAAGAAAATACCGTGGTTGAAAAGACATGAAGCCCGCTAGTGATTCAATTTGAAAAACGTCTCCCCCATACTTGGAATCAGCAACCTACTTGAATAACCATACTAGCAAACTCACATCAAATATCAAATGGGATAAGAGGTAAATGAAATGATACACTCAAAGGCAATATAACATAAGATGAAATAGAGATACGAGATCAAGCCCTACACCAAGCATGGAAGCATGAATACACACAAGGGTACAATGATGAAACAAATTTTTGTATTTTTCATTTTATGAAATTATGTAAATACAAAATGCAAGCAATATGCATAATGATTGCTAAGTTTAACATCTCAAGCAAGACGAAATGCTGCTTTGAAGTGTTGATTAATTTTTTCTTTTTTTGAATATTCTGATCGATCTGAGAATGATCAATCAAACTTCGATCGATCTAAACTTTGAAATTCTGTAGACAGTTTCGAACAATACACAGAGAGGAAATATGCAGAGATCCAAAAATTTTCTAAGTATAGAACTTCGATGGATCCAAGGGAAACTGGATTGATCTTGGAATTTTCTGATCGATCAGGAAGACAATTCGCATGATACACAGAGAGCTGAAATATGTAGGAATATTTTACACGATGGAACAGAGAGGTGATTGGATGCAGAGATGACTGTTCGATCGATCGAACTTATTTTGAGATCGATCGAACATGCCAGAATATGCAGGAAATTGGCTTCTCTTGAGAATATTGAGTGCATCACTATATCTCTTCATAGATTGGATCTATCAAAAGGGCAACTTCCATATGTCTTTGAAAAACCTGTCCCTCGATATAGGGTTTCAACCTTTGCCCATTCACCTTGAATGTGTTACCATTCTTTAAACTTTGAATTTCAACCGCCCCATAAGGCGCAACAGAGATGATCTCATACGGACCTTTCCACTTGGTTTGCAACTTCCCAGGAAAGAATTTTAATCTAGAGTTAAAAAGCCAAGCTTTTTGACCAGGCTCAAAAGATTTCTTTACAATGTGTTTGTCATGAAAAGCTTTGGTTCTCTCTTTGTAGAGTTTGGTGATAAGCGCCGAATAATGTACATTCAAGCGCCCTAAATTACATTAACAAAGTCCAGTTATTAATTATTTTATGTAGATTAACTCCAATTCTATGTTTTTATGCATTTTCAGGTTCATTGGCCAAAATGGAACAAGAATAAGGCCTTGTGGAATCCTGAGCAACAAAAGGTGCCAATGCTGAATTCTGGCAGCAGTAGAGCCTGGACTTTGCTTGCCATTTTGACCTTCCAAACTCGAGAACTGGACTTCCATCATAACATGAAAGATTTAGAGCTCTGAATCAGCTTTCCAAATCTTCAAGTGGTTCATCATTCGGAGTTCGGAGCAGAGAGTTATGATCTTCACAACAGAGGTGCGCAGAACTGCCTAGCAGCACTGATGTACTTCCTTTCTCCCCATTTTCGACCAACCAGACTTGAGAATTGGGTCTTCATCAAAACATGAAGTTTTTAAAGCACTGAATCAGCTCTCCAAAGCTTCAAACAGATCGTCATTCAGAGTTCGGGGCACAAAGTTATAGTAGTTTTCCCAAAATAGGTCAGCACTGAGCAAGAGGAGCATGTTGCACATTGCACTAAGTTAGAGTGCTCGAAGTCACCAAGCGTGTGCTCGAAAATCAGGCAGAATGCCCTTCGAAAATGGCTCATTTCAGCCCACTTGCACATTGGTTTCCTCAATGCCATCTTCCTTCTTTATGAAGTGGTTGGAGGTGTTCCTTGGAGGAGAGAGGGTATTGTTGGAGCATAAAAGGCTACCCAAAGGCCACATATATCATAAAGCTTTATCTTGAGCAAGAGAAAGGAGAGAGAAGAGAGCAAGGAGAAGGGTGTTCTTGAGTGCTACAGTAGGAGCTCGAAAATGGAGATGAGGATGATGCTTCTTCCTTCTTCTAGTTCACCAATGGGTAACTAAACCTCATCTAGGGAGGTGATGAAACCCCTCCCTTGTAAGCATGTGTTAGTATAGTTTATTTTTGGGGATTACAATGTATTTTTGATAGTCTTTCCATGGTCAAGAGCCTCATTTTTGTTGTAATGAATGTTGAATGTTTTAAATGATTATTGTGAGTTATTCATCTTGTCTTGGATGGTTGCTTTTCTTAATCATATTGCTTGCACTTCCATGGTGACAATGGAAGTTAGATCATGGAATGGTTTTAATGGCATGGAGTTGGAGAACCTAGATAGTTCATGGCTTAGGGTTTCCCTTTGATGGGCTATACTTGATTCTTAGCTTTATGTGCATTCACCATTTAAATTAGGGCTTGATAATCCTTGGCTTAGTAAGCATGTTCTAAGCTACATTTTAGTTTAGGTAGTTGATCATGTGAACCTTTGATGGTTTATTCTTGCCTTTCTAATTAAATGAACTTCTTAAGGATATTATAGCAACCTAGTATTGTTATGTATCATGACTATCATATATGTTGTTTTCCCCTTAAATTAATCTTAACCTAGCATGTGTATAGGGATGGAGGTGGATTCATTTCCCTAACCTTCTTTACTTGTACTTCACTCCCTTGAATTCTTGCAATTTATTGTTTTATGCACTTTTAATTTCCTAGCTTAAGTGACATCCAACAAAACCTCTATACACCCTTCATCATTCTAAGAATGATTCTAGACATTTAGGTTGTATTAGACTAGCGTAGTCCCTGTGGTTCGACTTACCCGACCAATAGCCCTATTTTACAATGATTCGTGCTATTGCGAAGGTTGATGTTAATTGACCAACCGATCATTTGGCATTATCATAGGTATTGTGTCTCAACTCTTCCAACTCACTTAATTGGAGTAACCGATTCTCTCCGGCTTTGTTAAGGTCAAGATTGAGCTTTTTAATCGCCCACATAGCTTTGTGTTCTAGCTCAACCGGAAGATGGTAAGGTTTTTCATAAACAAGTCTATAAGGAGACATGCCAATAGGAGTCTTATATGCCATTCGGTAAGCCCATAAAGCATCATTCAACTTGCATGACCAATCCTTCCGGGTTGAGTTAACCGTCTTCTCAAGAATATGTTTAATTTTCCGGTTTAAAACTTCTACTTGCCCACTTGTTTGAGGATGGTAAGGAGTGGCGACTTTATGAGTAATGGAGTACTTAAGAAATAATTGCCTTAAGAATTGATTGCAAAAATGCTTTCCTCCATCACTAATTATGGCGCTTGGCATACCAAAACGAGTGAAAATGTTGAATTTAATGAATTGAACAACCACAGAGTGGTCATTGGTTTTGGTAGTACAAGCCTCCACCCACTTAGAAACATAATCAACGGCAAGTAAAACGTATTGAAAACCATAGGACATAGGGAAATGACCCATGAAATCAATGCCCCAAATATCAAAGATTTCAACAATAAGAATATTTATCAAGGGCATCATGTCTCTTTTCGACATTGATCCCATTTTTTGACATCTTTTACACTCCTTGCAAAAATTATAAGCATCTCTATGGATGGTGGGCCAAAATAGCCCACTTTGAAGCACCTTCAAAGTGGTCTTCTTTACACTAAAATGCCCACCGCATGCAAGGGTATGGCAAAACACAAGCACACTTGGAATTTCATTATCCGGAATGTATCTTCTCACAATTTGATCTGGACAATACCGAAACAAGATAGGACCTTCCCAGAAGTAATTCCGGATGTTAGCAAAGAAACATTTCTTTGCTTGCTTTGACCAATTAGTTAGAAGCTTGCCAATTGCGAGAAAATTCACAATATCGGCAAACCAAGGCATTTGCCTATTAGAGATTTGGAACAGTTGTTCATCTGGAAATGAATCATGAATTGGTGGGTTCGGGGAAGATTCTACTACCAACCTTAAGAGATGATTGGCAACCACATTTTCGGTGCCTTTCTTATCTTTGATTTCAAAATCAAATTCCTGAAGAAGCAAAAGCCATCTTATCAAACATGGTTTTGTTTCTTTCTTTGTCAAAAGATGCTTCAAAGCAGCATGATCAAAATAGACAACGACTTTTGATCTTAAGAGATAAGATCAGAATTTATCAAGGGCATACACTACAACAAGTAATTCCTTTTCGGTAGTAGAGTAATTTAATTGAGCTCTCGAGAAAGTCTTGCTTGCATAGTACACAGTGCATGGGAGTTTTCCCACCTTTTACCTCAAAATTGCTCCCATGGCATAATCAGAGGCATCACATATGATTTCAAACGGTAATGACCAATTGGGAGGTTGCATAATAAGAGCAGATGACAATAAGTCACGCAATTTAAGAAAAACATCAAGGCATGCTTGATCAAAGACGAATGGTGTTTCGTTGGCAAGAAGATTGCACAAGGGTCTAGCAATTTTGCTAAAGTCTTTGATGAAACGTCGGTAGAAGCCAACATGACCTAAAAAAGAGTGAACTTCTCGCACCGTAGAAGGTGGAGGCAATTCAGAAATGAGCTTAACTTTCGCTTTATCAACCTCAATTACCCTTTTTGATATGACATGACCCAAAACAATACCTTCTTCAACCATAAATGGCTCTTTTCCCAACTAAGAACAAGGTTTGTTTTATGACATCTTTTAAGCACTAAATTTAGATTTTTTAAGCATGCATCAAATGAAGACCCAAAGACCAAAAAAATCATCCATGATGACCTCTAGATACTCTTCCACCATGTCCGAGAAAATTGAAATCATACACTTTTGGAATGTGGTAGGAGCATTTCACAATCCAAAAAGCATCTGTCTATAAGCAAATGTGGCAAAAGGACAAGTAAATGTGGTTTTCTCTTGGTCTAAAGGGTCTAGGGCTACTTGATTGTAACCTGAATAGCCATCGAGAAAACAATAATATTATTGCCCAGTTAATCTCTCTAGAATTTGATCAATAAATGGCAAAAGGAAGTGATCTTTTCTAGTGGCGGCATTTAATTTGCAGTAATCAATGCATACTCGCCATGAATTGGTAGTACGCTTAGAAATTGCCTCACCTTTTGTATTCTTAACCACTGTAATCCCCAATTTCTTGGGAACTACTTAAGTTGGACTCATCCATTTGCTGTCAGAGATTGGATAAATGATACCGGCATCTAAAAGCTTGACAACTTCTTTTTTAACCACTTCTTTCATATTTGGATTTAATCTCCTTTAGGCAGCTCTAAAATGTTTTGCTTCCTCTTCCATAAGAATGCGATGCATGCAAATAGAATGGTCAATTCCTTTTAGATCCACCACACTCCATCCAATAGCTTCTTTATTTTCTTTAAGTACATTCAAAAGAGCATTCTCTTTATCTTTTTCAAGACTTGAAGAGATGATGACAGGAAGAGTCTCTTTCGGGCCTAGAAATGCATACTTAAGATCGGGAGGGAGAGTTTTAAGTTCAAGAGTGGGTGGAGAGACTAAAGATAGGACCGGTGGAGTGCTAGAGAGTGGAGGAATAGGTTCTTTTTGAACTTTACAAGGTGGAAAATCTAAGCTTGCAACGGATTTCATTAAGTCATTAACCTCGCTCATTGATCCTTCATTATCAAACCTGCAATTCTCATATATTTCAAGGAAACAAGATGTACGAGGATCCTTGGATAGAAGAGATAAAAGATTGTCCTCGGTTGGCTTTTTTATAACCATGGAAGGAATGGACTCCTCCACAATTTCATCCAAGACATCTATGAGACAACACTCATCTTCATCTATGGGATGTCGACTTGCATTGAAAACATTAAGCTTAACCATCATATTACCAAAAGAAAGGTCCATAACTCCGGACTTACAATTAATGGTTGCATTTGCAGTGGCTAGGAATAGCCTTCCCATGATGATTGGGATGTGATTGATAGGGTTGGCAACCAGTTTGGTATCAAGAACCACAAAATCAACCGGGAAATAGAACTTGTCAACCTTGATGAGAATGTCCTCAACCATGCCCCTAGGTGTTTTGATGGATCTATCGGCCAATTGAAGCACCATTGAGGTTAGCTTCAATTCATTCAAACCTAGTTGGACATATACGAAATAAGGAATCAAATTAACACTCACTCCTAAGTCAAGAACAGCTCTGCGAACTTCATGGTTTCCAATTATGTATAAGATGGTTGGAGCACCGAGATCTTTAAACTTAGGTGGAGTGTTATGTTGAATGATGGAGCTCACTTACTCTGTGAGGAACACTTTTTTAGGGCCTTGTCTCTTGCTCTTCCTCTTTTGCATGCAAAGATCTTTCAAAAATTTTGCATAAGGCGAAATTTGCCTAATTGCATCCAAAAGGGGTAGGTTTATGTTCATTTATTTAAACACCTCCATCATGTCATGGATTTTTCCTTCTTGCCTCTCAAAAGGCGAAGTTTCTTTTAAAGCATAAGGAAATGGAGCTTTTGGTTCACAAGACCTTGCAACTTGAGGGGATGATGGAGAGGGTTGAAAATTCCTATTTGGAACATTTTACTCTGAGGAAGTAGGAGTAGGATTGGAAACGGGACGGGTGTCAACTTTTGGTTGCACCGATTCACTATCTTCACTTGGTTGTTCTACCCTATTGTCAACTTGCCGACCACTTCTCAAAGTGGTAATTGCTTGCACTTGCTCTTGGGAAGGGCACCCTGATGTAGAGTTTGCTTCCACAAAATATTAGGCTTTTGGGTTCCTTCCGGGTTGGCTAGGCAATTTACCAATTTCTCTCGCATTCAATGCATTAGCTATCATCCCGATTTGAGACTCAAGCTTTGATAATGATTGAGAATGAGAATGCAACAAATTGGTGTTCATTTCCAAACTACCAAAAGCCACTAAGACCTTATCTTCAAATGTGGAATTGCTAGAAAGTGCATGAGGATGATTAGAGCTACTTTGAGAATTATAAGCTTGAGGATGAGAGAAATGATTCATTCTTTGATGATAAGAAGAGGATGAAACAAATCCTTTTGAACCTTTATTTATTTGATGAGGAGGAATATATCAGTTTTGAAAATTTTAGCTTGAAAAGGATTTGAATGTTCACTCCACACCGGAACATAAGCATTTGGAAGAGGATGAGCAAATGTGGCATTGACTTGTTTGTAGTGTTCATTGAGCACATGTCCATGGGGACAATTGGAAGTAGTGTGCAATACACTTGAACAAGTCATGCATGGCTCACAAGAATGATGAAGATGATGATTAAGAAGAGGAGATGATTGAGTTACTGGTTTTTGACTCAATAAAAATTGATTAAGTTTTTGAGTGAGAGTTTTGACCTCGGCAACAATTTCCATTGGACTCTCAATTTGACATACTTTCAAAGTTCTCTTTTTGTTAATCGAATCATGACTCAACCGAGAAGTGTGAGACTTATGCAATGAATTTTCACTCATTTTTTCAAAAATGTGCCAAATATCATCCTCATGTTTTCCAAAATATGAACCTCCACATGATATATCAACAATGTCCTTATGAGTGTCGGATAGACTCTCATAGAAATATTGAAGCACTTGCCATTAAGGAATGCCATGGTGTGGGCATTTCCTTAGTAAATCATTCAATCATTCCCAAGCCTCATGTAAAAGTTCTCCCTCCCCGTGAGAAAAGTCTCTAATGGCGGTTCTCATTTAATTAGTCAAACTTACGGGGTAAATTTTTTAAAAAAAATTATTTTGCATTTGTATCCAAGAAGTTATTGAATTTGCCCCCAAATTGTTGAACCAATGTTTTGCCTTATTTTTAAGTGTGAAAAGGAAGAGAAGTAGTCTAAGAACTTCTTCCAGGACATTCATGTACTTCACAGTACAACATATTTCAAGAAATTCATCAAGATGTTTATATGGTTCCTCATCATCTAAGCCGCAGAAAAGTGGACACATTTGAATAGTTTCGGGCTTAATTTCATATTGATCAGCCCCAAATTAGGAAGCATGATGCAAGTTGGTGCATGGTATTAATGAAGATTGTAATGATCACAAAGAATCATTGGAGGAATTGGAGCTTGAACTCCGTGGGGATGTTGGTTAAGAGTGGGATATCCCATGAAATGTGGGTCTAAATAGCCAAGATTACCTTCTCGATTTTCCATTAGAATGCCTAAGATGAAGGGTAGGGAAAGAACCACACAAAATTTCAAGTAACACACCAACAAAACAATAAAATCAAACACTTTGCCCCGCAACAATCAATTAACAATCCTCCATATACGATGATCCCATACTCTCATGTTTTCAACAATATGCAAAGAAAAGTAAATTGCCTCCACACGGGCTCATGATTTATCTAAAAATTTAAGAACTTGCCACAACGCAGGCCGACGATTTAACTAGAGATTGAGTTAGGAAGAGCTCACAAAGGGTCTTTAAGCAACTTCAAGTTGTTTTTCAATTTTTCACTTAGCTTTGCAATTTTTTAGATTTTAGACTTTTTATGCTTAGCTTAGCTCCTTGCTTTTCAATTCTTCCTTATTTCACTTTCTTGCTCAATGCACCTAGCCAATCAAGAACAAACACAATAAGTAATCAAAATAAAATAAAGTAAAAACACGATCAAAAGAGTACTAATTCCTAATTGTTTCCAAAATATGGCGTTGCCAAATCTCCGGCAACTGCGCCAAAACTTGGTGTCGCCGTGAACCAACAAGTTAAAATGTGTTAAAGAGTAGCCAAGTTTGAATTTATAAAGTCCCACTACTACCTCTAACTACTAATATAGCTAGGGTGATTAGGGATCGTCCCAAGGGATCGGATGCGTGTTTGAAATGGAAACAAGGTTGGATTAATAGGTCGAGTGATCAAAAGCTAGTTTGATTGGTTAATTAAACTACAATGTAAATAAATTCAATACAAAGCAATTAAAGTAAATAAAGAGTAGCGAACAACAGTAAGAGGTCTTGGGATTTAGAGGTCACCACTAAACATCACCTTTCTAGATACTCAATGCGTAATGAATGAGGGGAAATATATGTTGCAATACTAATATGTGTGATTGATTGAATCAACAAGCATTGATGACTAATTAAGTATATATTATCTATACAACCTAATGAATAACACAATATATCAAACTAAGCCATTATTCCTTCCTTTAAGCTCACAATCAAACACATTAACAAGCTAGAGAATTATATTACTTGCATTCATAAGTATAGAACATCAAACAACAAGCATGGATTGTCCTCCTGATGAGGGCTAAAAAGTGCACATTTAAACCCCTTAAGCTTATGTATTCTAGGACCTTTATCTATCTTACTATCCCGTTTTAGACTAATTTTGTGTTATTGCCTTTTTTTAGGTGCTTATCCCCAAAATAAGCTAATTCAGCCAAATAAGAGCTTAAAAGAAGCTAACTCAAGCTGGATGGAAGAAAGGAGCAAAGTGGAAGTAGATTGAAGCAAAGTGTGGAAATTCAGCAGGTTCGATCGATTGAAAGTTCATCGATCTAGACTCTCCAAGATGGATCCAAGCTCTTTCGTCTTTATCCGAAGATCCTACAAAGTTCGATCATCCAACAATTCTCAGATCGATTGAAAAGATTCCATTTTATCCTGTTGTACCACCCTACCTACCCCTTTTGTCTCTTTCCCCAAAATATCTCAGATCTGTCCTTATCCAAAAAGGCGCCGCCATGGGAGGATCAATCCAGCCAAAGTTTGATAGATCTCAGCCATGCTCGATCGTTCACAGCACAGGTTCGATCGATCGAACCCTTTCGAATCCGAAAAAAATATATCTCCAGCTCATTAAAAGTTATCTCATTGTGCAATCATTGGAGGAGCCCTTATGTATGAGCCTAGACCATTGGGTGTGACATTTGAGCTACCTATATAAGAAATATGAGTCACTTTTACACATAGTTTTGGATAGTCTTTGATATACTTTTTAGAATAAAGAGATACAATTCTTGGAGAGGAAGAAAAGAGAATAGGAGGCTAGAAACACATTCTTGAGAGGTTTTCCATCTTCCTTAAGAAGAAGAGCACTTATACCATGAAGATAGCCCTTGAGGGTTGGAGGACACCATTCATGAGTGGCTAGACATCATCTTGGGGCTAGAGTTAGCCCTAAGCATGCTTTTTTTACCTTGATTTATGTATTTTTGAGGGGATTTGTGTTGTAATACATGTTTTGACATATTTATATACATAGATCTTGTTTATTCAATGATTTGTGTAGTTTAATTCTTCCAATTGATCATTCCATTCTATCCATATGTCTATGTATGCTAGGATAGATGTTCATGTGTTTATCTCTATCTCTTGTGTTGTTGATGCATGTCTATGTGTGTTGATGCTATAGATCTAGAGATTGTCAAGACATAGTGCTTAATAGAATGCTCTTGTGGTTTATTTGATGGTTCATACTCATTTCTTGATGGATTGTGCCTCTCCCTTAGTCTAATTATTTTAATTTCCATGTCATTAGCTTAGATGTAGTGTAGCTACCTTAGTTGTTAAATGGGAGGACAATCCATGCTTGTTGTTTGATGTTGCATACTTATGAATGCAAGTAGTATATTTCTCTAATTATGTGATGTGTTTGGATTGTGAGCTTAAAGAATGATTAATAACTTAGTTTGATGTATTGTGCTATTCACTATGTTGTTTAGATAATATATACTTAATTGGTTATCCATGCTTGTTAAAACAACCACACACACTCACTATTGTTGCAACATATGTTTGCCCCCTCATTAATTATGAATTAAGTGTATAGAAAGGTGATGCTTAGTGGTGATCTCTAAGTCCCAAGACCTCTCTCTCTTGTTTTCTCTATCCTTTAATTACTCGTTTTATATTGAGCTTGTTTAATCTTAATTATAGTTTAATCAACCAAACGACCTACCTTTGATCACTCGACCTACTAACCTTAAGCATTGTTTTCATTACTTGTAGTCCTATAATCCCTTGGGACGATCCCTACTCACTCTTGCTATATTAGTAGTAGTGGTAGTAGTTGTTTTTATAAATTTAAACTTGACCCGAAAGGCTTTTCTTGAACCTACATTCACTACATTAGTTTGGCGTATAAGAATAGGCCTCGACACTGTCAAATTTTGGCGCCGTTGCCGGGGATTGAATTGGCAACGCCGTGTTTTGGAAACAATTAGGGATTAGTACTCTTTTGATCATGTCTTTACTTTAATTTTATTTTTGGTTACTTATTGTGTTTGTTCTTATTTGGGTAGGTGAAATTGAGCAAGGACGTTAAGCAAAAGAGAATTCAAAGCAAGGAGCTAAGCTAAGCACAAAAAGGATTAAAAATCTAAAAAAATGCAAAGCATAGCAAAGTTTGGAAGTTGAAAATGAATTGAAGTTGCTTAAGGACCCTTTGTGAGATCTTTCTAACTCAAGCTCTAGTTAAATCGTCGGCCCGCGTAGAGGCTTGTTTTTCATTTCTTAGATAAATCGTGAGCCCGCGTGGAGACAATTTACTTTTCTTTGCATGTTGTTTAAGCACGGGAGCATGGGATCATTGAATGTGGAGATTTGTTGGTTGAATTGTTGTGGGGGCGAAGTGATTGTTACTTGCTTGTTATTTGCTTTGCTAGTGTATGTACGTTCGTAGGTCATTGAATCCTACTCTTGTCCCTCCTAATTTGCATCTTGAATCGGTTGTTCGTAATCCTAGGGGGAGAGGTAGTTCTCATCACTCCATTTCACCAATGGAGTATTTGAATGACGACCATGTGGATGACCTTGGTCGCATAGACCAACAAGGAAACCTCTACCCTAACGTGCATCATGAAAATGTTTAAGTACCATTAGGCATGCCTAGACCATTCATTCACCCACAACAACAAGGCCAAGTTCCATTGGGAATGCCTCGGCCAATATTTACTCCACAAACCCCCACAGTTTAAGCTAATCAAGGTGTTCGTTCAGCACCACCAATTGTGAATCCTCCTATTGCATTAAGAGACCATTATGTGCCTAATGAATTCAATGCGCCCACTTGCATTCAATTGCCTCCATTTAGAGCACATCACTATGAAATTAAACCATAATATTCAAATGCTTTCAAACTATCATGGACTTCATAGTGAAGAACCTTATAAGCATTTGGATGAGTTTCTTGAAGTGTGTTCCACCGTGAAATACATGGACATGCCAGAGGAAGTTTTAAAACTAAAAATTTTTCCTTTCACCCTTAAAGATAAGGCAAAATATTGGTTCAATAATCTTAGGCCATTTTTAATAACTTCTTGGGCGGAAATGCAACAAGAGTTCTTGAAAAAGTACTATCTGGTTTCTAAGACCAATGCCATGAGAACTTTAATTAGAGAATTTTCTCAAGGGGATGGGTAAATGTTTCATGAGGCATGGGAAAGATTTAATGATTTGCTTAGAAAGTGCCCTCATCATGACATACCAAAGTGGCAGCTAGTCCAATATTTCTTTGAAAGTTTACCGGATAATCACAAGGGTATGGTTGATGCATCCATGGGTGGTTCTTATCTTGATAAGCATGAAAATGATGTATGGCAATTGTATGAAAGTGTGAGTGAAAATTCCATGCATAGGTCCTTATCTTCTAAAAATGGTAGAAACCTAGGTCGAAAGAAGAATGTCGGCTTGTATTAAGTTGACAACTCTAATGACATAGCCGCAGAGATAAAATCCTTGTCTCAAAGGTTTGATCAATTTTTGATCAACCAAAATTTGGCGAATCAAGTATCTTCCTCCCCTACTCATATTCATCATCGTGTATCTAATGAATCTTGCATGACTTGTTCAAGTGTCTTGCATTCTACTTCCAATTGTCCCCATGGACATGTACAAAGTGAGCCCCATGAGCAAGTCAATGCTACATTTGTTAATCAAGGAAATAATCCATATGGCACTCATTACAATTCAAGTTGGAGGAACTATCCAAATTTTTCTTGGAAAAGCCAAGGGGAAGGCTCAAACCCTCTCCAAGGTGGTTTTCAAGGGAAGTATGTTCCGCCACCAATGCAAGGCCAAGGTTCCCAAGGTTTTAAATCATCATCATTTCAATCACATGGCAATCAATTTTCTAATTCTCATTTTCCTAACTAACCATCATATTCCCAAGGAAATTCTAGGAGTCCCGCCTTTGAAGAGAAAGTTTTGACCGCTCTAGGCACTCTAGAGGCGAACACTCAATTGCTTCATTCTCATTCTCAATCCATTGCTAAGCTAGAAACCCAAGTAAGGCAAATAGCTAGTACCTTAAATGCTAGAGAGAAGGGGAAGATGCCTTTGAATGCCCCACCAAAGCAACAATGTGTTATGGAGACTCATTCCTCATCGGAAGGGCACACAATTGAGCATGTCAATGCGATTGTGGACAACAAAGTATGTGTGTCCAATGAAAAGAGTGAACCGATGAAACCAAAAGTTGACACCCGTCCCATTTCTTATCATATTCCTCCTTCATTGTATATGCATGATCATTCAAATGAGAAAGTGTTAGAAAGTTATCTGAATCGTGAGTCCAAAATTGATTTGAAAGATGAATTGAACAAAGCTTTGAAAAAGGATTTTAAAAATTCTTATGTTGATGATGTTTTGAAGAAAAGTTTTGAAAAAGTTTTTGAGCCAAGAGCTCCATTTCCCGATGCCTTGAAAGGATCCATTTATCTTGATAAACAAAAGACCAAGACCAATGAAATCATAGAAATGTTTAGGCAAGTGAAGATTAATCTTCCACTTTTGGATGCAATTAAGCAAATTCCGGCTTATGCTGAGTTCTTAAAAGATCTTTGCACTGAAAAGAGGTAGAACAAGAGCCAAGCACCAAGGAAAGTGGTCTTGACCGAGCAAGTGAGCTCAATCTTGCAACATAATACCCTTCCAAAGTTTAAGGACCCCAGTTCACCTACTACTTCTTACATCATTGGTGACCATGTCATTAATCGGGCTCTTCTAGACTTAGGAGCAAGTGTTAATCTTCTTTCATACTCGGTATATGTCAAATTAGGCTTAGAAGACTTGAAACTGACGTCGGTGGTTTTACAACTTACCGACCGATCCATCAAAAATCTTAGGGGTATCATTGAGGATGTTTTGATTAAAATTGATAAATTCTTCTTCCCGGTCGATTTCATTGTCATTGACACGGAACTGGTTCCAAATCCCAAGAGCCAAATTCCCATTATCCTTGGCCGTCCTTTGTTGGCAACCGCAAATGCCAACATCAATTGTAGGACAGGGGTAATGAAAATCTCATTTGGGCATATGAAAGTGAAGTTGAATATCTTCAATCCGACCCCAAATTCATTTGACAAGCATAAAGAACTAAATGTTATAGAAAAATGTCTAGACAATGAATGTGAAAGAATGGAGTCTTTGCTTGAAACCAAAACTTCAAAAATTCATCTTCAACCTTGAAACTAAAGAATGATGTTTCAAAATCTTACTTTGAGAGGGCATGGAAGCCTAAAGCTCACATTGCCAAAGGACCAACAAATTACTTTAAACCTAATCCAACAAGTTCTTTAGGGAACCGTTTGTTGGGTGGATTTCAAAGTACTTATTACCGCATTAAGGAGGGGTTGCATTACAAGATGTTTGATCCAGGCTAAAAGAGCCCAACGTCCTTCTAGAGACGTTAAAGACTAGTAAAGGCTTCGTAGGATTTACAACCCTATTCCTCCCTCATTTCTGTTTTATCTTTCATTTCTTGCATCGTCTAGATATGTTTTGGAATTCATACACATGGCTAGGAAATTTGATTGAGTATGCATGCACTTTCATTCTGAAAATAGGCATTTTGGCCCTGTTCGATCGATCTCAAATGAGGTTTGATCTATCGAACACCCATCCCTGCATCCAATCATTACTCGATCCCATCGATCTGAAATTTCCTGCATAAATCAGCCATCTATGTATCGTTCGAGAATTCCTTTGGATCGATCTGAAAGTTCCTAGATCGATTCAACTTTTTCTTAAATCGATCTTCACTCCACACTTAGAAAATTTTTGAGATCCATAAAAAAAGGCCTCTTTGTGCATCGTTCGAACTTCTCTATAGGTTTTCACCTGTTCGATAGATCGAACCATCTTCTCGATCGATCTCGGTTTGATTGATCTATACCCTTTGTTGACCATGACTTTGACTTTGACTGCAAGTTTATTTTTATTTTTATTTTTGTTTTTAGTGTTTATTTTATTTTATTTTATTTTATTTTCAAAAACTCCAAAAAGATTTTCATTCTATTTTTCACTTTTATTTTCAATTAATTATTTTATTTTTATTTTAAAATTTTCAAAAATCCCAAAAAAAAATTTCTTTTGTTTTATTTCCAAAAATTCAAAAATAATAGTTTTAATTGTAATTTTAATTTTTAATTTCCAAAAATTTAAAATATTTCAAAAAAAAAAAAAAAATTTGTCGAGGTGAGATCGATCTATGTTCGATCGATCGAAAATTTTCCCTAATTGATCGAACTGGTCGGGAAATGTTTTTAAAAACAAAACCCTAGGGTCATTAGATCGATTCAAAGATCGATCTAAAGACCTTCTCATCCCTCGCTGCTACAAACCACATCTCTCCCATCTCCAGCGAGCCCTCCGGCGACCATCCCAAGCCTCGAATCTCTCTCCCTCATTTCAGATCTCGTCCATCTCGTGATTTCCACCTCTCTCTCTCTCGGATTTGGTAAGTTCTGAGTTTTTCCCCTTGATTTTGAGTTTCAATCTACCTATTTGTGATGTTTACATGCTATATCTAGGGTTGCCATGTTTGATTCCTTCCATTTTTGAAGTTTTGAAGCTTTTGTATATATATGTGTGTGTATATATATATATATATATATAGTTTTGTATATATTTCATTTTTGAATCAATTTTTGAGGGTTACGGGCCAAACAAGTGACCCATATTGTGTTGTTGATGTGTGAAAGGGCCGTACAAGTTTGCTTGGGTGCCCCCGTGCCTTCCACGTCATAGATCTGTGACTTTTCGAATTTCTCGTCCCAGTTCGATCGATCGAACTTATCTCAGATCGATCTCACAGAGATCGATCTTACATTTTTGTGATCGATCGAACTTCACAGATTTACATCCCACACTTCACACATTTTCTTTTATGATTCCATGTTATCTCATACATGCCCAATGCCTGTGTTTTCCACATTGGATGCATTCCATACTTATATTGTTTAGCATGTTTCACTTACTATCACTATTTATTTAGCCCATTCTTCACTTGCGTAGATTCATGTCTTGTGTTGTCTATCTTATTTGACATACATGTTTATATATATTGTGCTTCAATTCTTAATGCCAATACTAACTTATATTGCAAGTGTTTTTCTTTTTGTTTTACAGGCCATGGCTAGGGTCAAGACTGTTGCCCGTGGACATTATCATCGCTAAGTTAGGCCCAAATTAGAGGGGCTAGGTGAGCCCTCTCATGTTCGGGAGCAGCCCGAGCATCAAGCAGGACCATCTCAGGTCCCGAATCCTGAGTAGCCTGGGCAGTTGGAGGATTATACAGAGGCTGATCCAGCTCAGTCCTCATCAGACAGCAAACTACAGTCTTCTGCTTTTGCATCTTCATTATCTCATGATGAGGTTGAGCATACACTATCACCTTCTTCATCTCCGCCTCATGCACAGCCAGACCAGGCCTTAGACAGACCTCTGCCGGGATACTCACCCCTTACAGTGGCACGTGAGTCAGTTTTTGACATCTCTTTCTTCTCCCGGTATACCCTGACCTAGGCAGCCTACGAAGACATTAACCGCAGGGGTATTTCAGCCATTCTAGCCCTTGTCACATACCTAGTTTACCCGAGGCTTGTTCGGATGTTCTTCCAGAACCTCCGACCTGCCCCGAGTAATCTGGCGGAGCTGCACACTACCGTGGATGGCCATCCTATCCGCATCATAGTAGAGGCTCTAGCCAGATCCTGCCGCTGCTCGCATGCCTGCCCTCTTAAGCTTGAGCTCGATTATCCCATCCTGGAGAGGAGGCCTTCTTATGCATTTGTGTTCGAGGCACTTACAGGCCACTACAGTGAGGGCGACACATTTGCTACTTGGACCTATCTGCCAGATAACCTGTGGTTCTTTGATTCGGTCCTGTATCGAAACGTGTTCATGGTTGGCCATAAGATCCAGAGGTGCGGCGATTATTTGACTGCCCTGTATGCTCTCTACACAGGGTATTGGGTTTCTATTCCAGCCTTATACTAGACCGTGATGATGAAACTCTATACAGACTACATCAGCAAGGCGAAGCCCAAGTGGGCTAAGTATCTTCCATTTGGCCATTTTATCACTCAGATTCTCCGAGATCAGCGTTATCTATTCCGTTCCGATGAGCTCTCAGAGACAGAAGCTTGCTATTTTGGCAAGAAGGACTGGAATAAGAGCTACAATGCTCTTATCAAGAGTCTTCTAGAGGACGCAGTGATAGCAGCAAAAGAAGCTCAGGAGGAGGAGATAACAGCAGCAGCGGACGACCCAGTAGTCGATCCGGCTGCCATACATATGGACATTGACTTGGAGCAGGACCCTCCAGCAGAGAAGATCCCACATCACTCTCCAGTGGGGTCACCATTATATTTCCCGAAGCAGGCTCAGGACGCACATCATTTTCCTGATCCAGTCATACCTGAGGGTCCAGCACCGACACCCGGCTTTGGAGAGCGTATCCAGGCCTTAGAGGACGCAGTTGTCTCTCTTCGGTCAGATGTGGCATCTCTCTGCTCTGATATCTTAGTTGCGCTGTAAGGCATATCCAGAGATATCAGGGGATCACACCCCACTCGTCCTACTTCATCTACCTGATTTCTCTATTCCTCTTTTTTATCATGTTATATATCTATGATACATTCCTGCTATTTTGATACTGTTATATTATTTTTACAGCCAATCTGTTGGCCCAAACACTGTGATGTACTATATACTGTTTATTATTTTTCTTTTTATTCGTGCTATTTTTGGATGTCTGGACCTTATATTGGTATATTTGTCTATGATTAACTCCATTATCAGGTGCATCCTAGTGACTTCAGTGAGAGAGGGTGCTGCCCAAATTTTTTTTAGGACCATCATTTTTCCTCTCTCCGTAGTTCATTTCTTGTCCCATTTACACTTGCATGTCCACTGTGCACTATTATTATTCCTTTTTGTTATCTAATGAGCTTTTATCCAGTGCCATCTTTTTAGGACCACAATTAATACCAAGTTTGGGGGGGTTATATCACCTACTTTAGATACTTGTGTCCCGGCCATTCTTTACTATAGCTACACTGGTATACTCTTTCCTTTGTTCTCTTTGCACATTGAAGACATTGTGCCATTTAAGTTTGGGGGGTAATGGTGTTAATTGTAGTATTTGCTTTCAATTTAAAATTTTAAGCATGACTTGTGTATTTGAGGGATTGTCTATGATTGATCCATAACTAGTGATGACTTTGATCTTTTGAGGACTATATTGTTTAAAATTTAAAAATTGCTTGACTTGAGAGTCCAATACTCCTTGTATGCCTTGTGGATGTCATTTAGGAGTAAATTTTTCGAAAAATTGATATCATGCTTGCACTTGTGGTCCACATCATCTTGATTTTGTGATTGTTTTGAGATTCACTCTAGGATTCTACACTAGCACAGGCGCACACTAGCATTCATTTGTGGGGTACATGCTTTGTTGATTATAGAATTAATTATATCCCAATTGGGCTAGTAGTGCATTGAAAGCTTTCATTTTGATAAAAGTGGATAACAAACCATTTTCATTGAGTAACTGGGATTCTAGCCTCATCAAGCACTGAATTTCTTTCGTCGAAAGGTGGAGGGCCCAAACTCTAGGTTAACAATAGAACTTCAAAAAAAAAAAAGTGAGGACTTCTCCCAAAAGGTGAGAAGTAGGAAATGATTAGATGGAGGTTGTTTTGATTTGTAGCCTAGTTGATTTAAGCTTGTAAGTCCTTAGAGGTGTTTAAACGCCTAATGCCCTAAAGCCGTCTGGTTTGGGAGTCATTGACCTAACGCTCAACCTCATAGATCACTAGAAAGCTTAATAGATCACTACATTTCACCATGATTCCATCTTTGATCCTTAGGATTAGTTTAAAAAAATAAAAAATAAAAAATAAAAAAAATCGATTGAAAAGAATAAGCGCACCTAGTTTAATAAAACTTTAATAAAAGGTCCACTCTTTGTCTTGATGATCAGTACTAGATTTGTGTGCTAGTTTGAGGATAAGGATGTAATCATTTCTTTAGTTGGCTTAGATAGTAACATACTTGATGCTGGTCCACTCAAAAAGGATTCTAGTGTTGTTTTGATTTGCATGATCATTTTCTTGATATGTGGAGGACCATACTTGTTTGCTTGATGTTAAAATTTTAGGAAATTGCTTGGAAAGGGTTGAAAAATTGCATACTTGAGGTAGTTTTCTCCCAATGCTTGTTTACAATATTGGTGCATCTTTAGTGAAAATGAGCTTAATGTTTGTGGGTATCATTTCTAGAAACCCTCACGAGACTTCATTCATCCACTAGGGGTAACCTAGGGATTTAAAAGGCTTGTTGCATATGTTAAATGCAATCGTGTTCCCTACGAAAGTGGCGTTATCCATTTATTGCTTTCTAGTTCATATTTGTATAGTTGTTTATTTTATTCCTTTACTTTGTAGTTTATTGCTAGGGACTAGCAATATTTAAGTTTGGAGATGTGATGAGCGCTGAAAAGTGCGCATTTAAACCTCTTAAGCTTAGGTATTCTAAGACCTTTATCTATTTTACTTTTTCGTTTTAGACTAATTTCGTGTTATTGCCCTTTTTAGGTGCTTATCCCCAAAATGAGCTAATTCAGCCAAATAAAAGCTTAAAAGAAGCTAACTCATTCTAGATGGAAGAAAGGAGTAAAGTGGAAGCAGATTAAAGCAAAGTGTGGAAATTCAACACGTTCGATCGATCTCAAGAATACTTCGACCAATCGAAAGTTCATCGATTTAGACTTTCCAAGATGGATCCAAGCTCTTTTGTCCTTATCCAAAGATCCCACAAAGTTCGATCGATCTAACAATTCTCAGATCGATTGAAAAGATTTCATCTTATCCTGTTGTACCACCCTACCTACCACTTTTGTCTCTTTTTCCAAAATATCTCAGATCTGTCCTTTTCCAAAAAGGCGCCTCCATGGGAGGATTGATCTAGCCAAAGTTTGATAGCTTTCAGCCATGTTCGATCGATCACAACACAGGTTCGATCGATCGAACTCTCTCAAATCTGAAAAAAATATATCTTCAACTCATTAAAAGTTGTCTCATTGTGCAATCATTGGAGGAGCCCTTGTGTACGAGCCTAGACCATTGGGAGTGACATTTGAGCTACCTATATAAGAAATATGAGCCACTTTTACGCATAGTTTTTGATAGTCTTACATAGTCTTTGATATACTTTTTAGAGTAGAGAGATACAATTCTTGGAGAGAAAGAAAAAAGAAGAGGAGGCTAGAGACAAATTCTTAAGAGGTTTTCTATCTTCCTTAAGAAGAAGAGCACTTCTACCATGAAGATAGCCCTTGAGGGTTGGAGGACACCATTTATGAGTGGCTAGACATCTTCTTGGGGCTAGAGTTAGCCCTTAGCATGCTTTATTTACCTTAATTTATGTATTTTTGAGGGGATTTGTGTTGTAATACATGTTTTGACATATTTATATACATAGATCTTGTTTATTCAATGATTTGTGTAGTTTAATTCTTCCAATTGATCATTTCATTCTATCTATATGTCTATGTATGCTAGGATAGATGTTCATGTGTTTATCTCTATCTCTTGTGTTGTTGATGCATGTCTATGTGTGTTGATGCTATAAATCTAGAGATTGTCAAGACATAGTGCTTAATAGAATGCTCTTGTGGTTTATTTGATAGTTCATACTCATTTCTTGATGGATTGTGCCTCTCCCTTAGTCTAATTAGTTTAATTTCCATGTCATTAGCTTAGATGTAGTGTAGCTACATTAGTTGTTAAATGGGAGGACAATCTATGGTTGTTGTTTGATGTTCCATACTTATGAATGCAAGTAGTATATTTCTCTAATTTTGTGATGTGTTTGGATTGTGAGCTTAAAGAAGGATTAATGACTTAGTTTGATGTATTATGCTTTTCATTGTGTTGTTTAGACAATATATACTTAATTGGTCATCCATACTTATTAAAATAACCACACATACTCACTATTGTTGCAACATATGTTTTCCCCCTCATTAATTGTGAATTAAGTGTACAGAAATGTGATGCTTAGTGGTGATCTCCAAGTTCCAAGACCTCTCTCTCTTGTTTTCTCTATCCTTTAATTACTCGTTTTATATTGAGCTTGTTTAATCTTAATTATAGTTTAATCAACCAAACGACCTACCTTTGATCACTCGACCTACTAACCCTAAGCATTGTTTCCATTACTTGTAGCCCTCTAATCCCTTGAGACAATCCCTAGTCACTCTTACTACATTAGCAGTAGTGGTAGTAATGGTTTTTTATAAATTTAAACTTAACCCGAAAGGCTTTTCTTGAACCTACATTCACTACATTAGTTTGGCGTATAGGAATAGGCCTCGACACTATCACCTCTCATCTAAGAAAATAAGACAACTACACTACAACTTAGCTAGGGACATGAAAATTAAACTGAATAAACTAAGGTTGAGGCACAATCCATCAAGAAATGAGTATAAACCATCAAACAAACCACAAGAGTATTCTATTAAAGCACTATGCCTTGACAATCTCTAGATTCATAGCATCAACACATATAGACATGCATTAATATCGCAAAATTAGGAGATAAATATATGATCTATTCTAGCATACATAGACATATAAATAGAATGAAATGATCAATTGGAAGTATTAAATAACACAAATCATTGTAGAAACAAGATTCATATATAAATCAAATGTCAAGATAAGATTACAAAACAAATCCCCTCAACATACAAAACGTCATGATCTAAAAGGCATACTTAGGGCTAACTCTAACCCCAAAAAGATGTTTAACCACTCATTGATGTAGTCATCCAACCCTCAAGGGCCATCTCCATGGTAGGAATGATCTTCTTCTTGATGGAAACCCTAGATGAATGGAAGAACTCCCAAATGGTGTGTGTATCTCTCTAATCTCTAGGCTATCTCCTCTATTCTATTGTTGTATGATGATATATATGATGATATATATGGCTTAAAATCCTTATATAGGTAGCTCCAATGTCACACCCAATGGTTAGTTTTCGTGCACTAGGGCCCCTTCAATGATTACACCACGAGCAAACTTTTAATGAGCTGGACTCTGTTTTATTTCAAACTTGAGGAGGTTCGATCGATCGAATTCTAATGAGATCGATCGAACTACATCCAGATCAATTGAAGTATGGCCAGATCGATCAAACCTTGGCGGCGCCTTTTTGGAATAAGACAAATCTGAGATATTTTTGGGATTTTTTGGGAAAAAGACAAAAGTGGTAGGTGTGGATAAGATCAAAGAAGTTCGATCGACCTTAAGAATCTTGGATCAATCAAAGATGGAAATTCTTGAGGATAAGGACAGGGGTTTGATCCATCTTGGTGAGGTTGGATCGATCACTGTGAGATCGATCTGGGCTTGGTCTAATCGATCGAAACTTGTTGTTTTCCACCACTTTGCATCCACTTTGCTCATTTCTTCCATTTAGCTTGAGATTGTTTCTTTTATGCTCTAATTTAGCTGAATTGACTTATTTTGGGGATAAGCGCCTGAAAAGGGCAATAACATGAAATTAGTCTAAAATGGGAAAATAAGATAGATAAAGGTCCTCGAATACTCAAGCTTAAGGGGTTTAAATGTGTACTTTTCAGTGCTCATTACAGGGGTAATGGGAGTAAAAAATAATGACAACTCACCAGTTATTGGCTCCCGAATCCAGAACCCAAGTAGGTTTTTCCGCTTTAACATGATAAGCATTAGTACCTGTAGCTATAGTAATCATGGGAGTGGAAGAGTCGACCCTGGTAGATAAGGTTCTGAATTTCTCCTGAAGATGACCAATTTGGGACTGTAACTATTTGAAGTCCTGAAAAGATGGTCTGGGAGGAGTTGAAGTAGGAGGGACAATAATCAGTGGCTACTGCGGCAAGGCAGCCATGGCACGAAGATAACATGTCCTTTTGGTTACTAGAATCACTAATAGTACCAAAATAAGGCTGGTCCACATGTTGAAGAGGGAGGAAAGAGAAAAACAAGGCCGAAAAAATCGGCGCTTTCCTCCAAATATGCTGCCGAACAAACACCGGCAACCCATAAAGAAAGAAAAACACTAGAAGGACTCTTAGATCATTTAAAAAAAAAAAAAAAAAAAAATCCTATGTGAATTCTCCTAAAAAAGGAGTAAAAAACATAAGGTTACCCGAGGGGTCCGACACAAGGGATGGGTGGAGATTGAGGTGTGCTAGAGGTGAAGGAAAATGGAGAGAGGGAGAGAGAAGGTGGCGGCATTGGGGAGGAAGATGGGGAGGCAAAGATTTTGTTTTGCTCTGATACCAAAAAGAAAAAGTTTTAGGTTTTGGCATACTCAAACCAAAAGCTAAGATTTATATTTATATACAAGAATAAGGTACAAAGAAAGGAAACCAAATCAAAGAAAGATAGAAAATATACCAAAATCTACGTGATCCCCTGATTACAGGGATCTTATCTACTGGATCCCATGATTACGGGGATCTTATCTTCGTAATCCCATGATTACAAGAATCTTACATAAAACACCTAATAAAAGATTAAAAACAGCTAATAATTTTTTTTTTTTTAGTAAAATTTTATTGAAAATGCTCAAAAGGGGAGTGGAACCCAAAGAAACACAAGGGCCAAAGGCGCCTTAGACCTTCAAAGAGGTCAAAAATACAATAATCTCCTTCGTAGATCTATAATCTCTCCTTGAGACCCAACAAAAAAAAAATGGAAATGATAGAGAACTTAAGCATAGAAATAGGTTTCTTTTTTCCATCGAAATATCTCCTATTTCTCTCGAGCCATATACACCACCAAATACAAAGAGGCGTAGCCCTCCAAGCATCCTGAATTAGAGCCCCAATAGAGACACCTCTCCAAGCCTCAATCAACCCTTTAGAGGAACAAGGCATAACCCAATGGACCCCAAATAATCCAAGCATCAAATCCCAATAGTCTCTGGCCATACTGCAATGTAGAAGAAGGTGATCAACTGTCTCCTCATCAAATAAGCACATATAACAATGATTGACCACCACCTGATTCATCCTCCTCAAGTTATGGACGGAAGTCTAAGCAAAGAAGGCAACCTTGAGGGGAGCCTTAGAATGCCAAATAGACTTCCAGGGGAAAGGGTCTCTGGGAAAAACCGAAAGGCACCTGAAAAAGGACCTAACCTCGAAACGACCCTGTGAGTTAGGATCCCAGAACCAACAATCCGACTCCCCATCAGTGATCACTTGGCTATAAAGAACCTCCAAAAAATGAGAAACATCCTCAATCTCCTAGTCCTGAAAGTGCCTCATAAACTGAATATCCCAAGTCAGTCTCCTGTTATCAAGGTGATAACAGTCAATCACCATGGCCTGTCGGTGAGAAGCAATCCTATAGAGCCATGGGAAAGCAAGAGCAAGAGGAAGCTCTCTACACCAAAGATCCTTCCGAAAACTGATCCTCCTACCATTCATTAATCCAAAAATGAATATGCTTGCTAAAATCATCCCAACCCCTCCGAATGTAAGTCCAAACCCTCACCCCCTAGGACCACACATCTCAAGAGAGCATTACCCACCACTACTCTCCCCAAACTTGCTTGCGATAACTCTTCTCCAACGCCAATACCTCTCAATCCCAAACCTCCAGAGCCATTTACCAAGGAGAGCCTTATTGAAAGGCAACAATTTCCTTAACCCTAAGCCTTCACACTGAATTAGACGGCACACATGCTCCCACCGAACCAGATAATACTTAAACTCCTCTCCTCTTTCCCCCCAAAGAAAGTTACACTACAATCTCTTAATTCTCTCAGCCACTGAAGAAAGAATCTGAAAGAGAGATATGAAATAAGTGGGGAGGCTAAAGAGGGTGCTCTTAATTAGAGTAACCCGACCCCCCTTAGAAAGGTACTGCTTTTTCCAACCCGCCAACCTCCTCGTGAATCTATCCACAACCGGATCCTAGCTCCCCACACATCTCGAAGGGGCTCCCAAAGGCAACCCTAAGTAAGAAATGGGAAAAGAACTAGTGCAAAATCCAAGAATCTGAGCAAACATCTCAATCTTAGGAACATCCCCAACAGGCACAAGAAGGCTCTTGCCAACATTCACCTTAAGACTAGAAACAACTTGGAACCAAATCAAAATGCATCTCAAATATCTCAACTGGGACGCCTCCACATCACAAAGCACTAAAGTATCATCCACAAAATCAAATGAGAAATCTCCAGTTGACTAGCAACATCCTTGCCCACCCGAAAACCTATCAAAAAACCCAACTCCATAACCCTCTTCAGCAATCTGCTAAGAGCCTCCATCACAAAAAGGAACAAGAAAGGAAATAGCAGATCCCCTTGTCTCAAGCCCCTCGAGCTAGAGAAAAAAACCAGTCGGAGCTCTATTCACAAGGACAAAGAACTGAGGGCTAGATATGTAGAAAATAATCCATCTCTTCCAAAGCCCACCAAACCCCATCCTCTCCAACAAGTAGAAAAGGAAGCTCCAACTCGTATAGTCATACACCTTCTTAATATCCAGCTTACATAAAACACCCGGAACGCCGCTTCTCAAATGGGAATCCACATATTCACTAGCAATAAGGATTGAATCCAAAATCTGACGACCTCCCACAAAGACATTCTGAGATTCAGAAATGACACCATCAATAACCTTCCTCAATCTAGAGGCTAAGACTTTCGCAATTAACTTGTAAAAACATCCCACCAGTCTAATAGGGCAAAAATCCCTAACATCCATTGCCTCACCCTTCTTTGGAATAAGAGCAATAAAAGTGGCATTTAAACTTTTCTCAAAAGAACCCTGAACATGGAAGGCTTGAAAAGAGCCCATCACCTTCTCACGAACCACCTCCCAACACTCCAAGAGGAATCTCATAGAATAAATATTAGGACTAGGGGCTTTATCCCCATTACAACTCTTCAAAGCAAAAAAAAACTTCATCTGGCTCTTCCAACGCAGAGCACTCCTCACCCGAAATAGAGTTAAAGTGAAGCCCATCAAGCAAAGGACGCTAACCAACTGGTTCAGTGAACAAATTCAAAAAATAATATTAAAAAAACCCTTACAAATCTCCTCCTCCTTACTGAACATCACCCCATCCACCCGAATCCTCCTAATGTGATTGCCCCTTCTATGAGCATTGGCAAGTCTATGAAAAAAATTTGTATTATTGTTATCTTCTTTGATCCACAAAGCTCTAGACTTCTTTCTCCATGAAATCTCCTCCATAACAGCGATCTCAGTGAACTTTACCTGACACTCCGCCCTCCTACGCTTTAATGGAACCGTTAAAAGAACCTGACCCTCCATCTTATCAAAATCAGTAATCTAAGAGAGAACCCGATTCTTCCTCTAGGCCAGATTACCAAAAACCTCATTGTTCCAAAATTTAAGGTCATTCTTCAAAAAACGCAGTTTACTTGCCAGAGAATGACTAGGAGTGCCAACCACTCCATACCTTGCCCACCAAGATCGGACTCGCTCCAGAAAACCCTCAGTCCAAAGACACATATTCTCAAACCTAAAAGAGGATCTTCTGGTATGAAGCCCACCATAGTCCAACATAAACGGAACATGATCAGACAAAGGGCGAGCCAATGTGGCCTGGACAACATCAGAAAACTTCTCCTCCCAATCACTTGACAACTGGAATCTATCAAGTCGAGAGAAAATAGGAGGAAATCGACCACTGGACCAAGTGAAAGGTCCACCCACCAAAGGCAAATTAAACAAACAAAAAACATCAATAAACTATGAGAAAGACATCATATCAGCTGTCCACCTGCCCCCAATCAACCTCTCAAAAGGGGAACGCACAACATTGAAATCCCTCTATATACACCAAGGCAGCGACCATTGCCTACAAATCTCCCCAAACTCCTCCCAAAGCAAATGACAAACATAATCCTCCGAAGGGCCATAGACACCAAAAAAAACCTAACGAAAACCATCCTCCACCATAAAAAGAACACAGGATACCGAGAAAAGCCCAACCTGAGAGTCCAACAAAAAGATTCACTGGTTATCCCACATAATCAGGATACCACCTGAAGAGCCAATCGGATCCAAAGTAAACCACTCCACAAATCTCCCTCCCTATAAACTTCGAACAATCACATCCGTCATTGAAGCAATCTTGGTTTTATACAAACACACACATGACCACCCGCTTTCCGAATCACCGATTTCACCACTTTTCTTTTAGCCGGGTCATTGAGACCCCAGACATTCCATGAAAGAATTTGTAGCTTCATAGGGAAACAGTAGAGTTGGCAATCTCACCTCTCCTTCCACTAGCCTCTCCCTAGACCCCTTCATCCTCCTTTCATAAGTGACAAAAGTCGAGGGGCTCGAAACCCCTGTCTCCTCTCTCTCCACTGGGATACTCCCCCTATTTTCCATTCTATCAGCAAACTGAGCGTTAAGAACATCAAGGAATAAACTTGCCGCCTCCTCCAACTGACCCTTAAAAGAAACTCCCAAAAGGGAACCAACCTCAACTCCCTTTTCCCTCACCCAATCATCCTCCGAATCAGCCATCTCTGAATCAAAACCATTCCCTTCTGTAAAATTCCAATCCGGTCGAACAACAGCCAAAGGGGTAACCAATTCAATGTCAGATTCACATCCGTTCCACAAAACTATACCCAAATCCCCATAAATAGAGGAACATGACCCATCCTCCCCATTCTCAACAGATGACAAGGATAGAGAGCAGCAAAAAAGTGGGGTCCCAAACACCTCATCAACCAAAAGATCATTCTGCTCATTATGAAAACCCTTCGAGACAATATAAGCCCGCAAATCGTTCAAAAGCATAACAGCTGAAACATCATCAATCTTGATCTTCACATCCCGGCTCACACACAGAGTAATTCCTTCACTGTTAACATCACACAACCAAGAAGATCCCGGCTCCCTTTCAAAAATTGGGTACAAACATTTTGAAACAGAAGACACTGCTCCCTTTTTTAGCCCCAAAGTCCTTCGTGACACCCCACAAGGGTGAGAAGAGGAAGAAGAAAGGAGAGAAGGCTCATGCGGAAAAAAAAAAGACATACCTGAAACATATTCAACCTGCGAACCCAGGATCCACTTCTGCTTCTCCTTCCTAGACCACCTTTTACGAAAAGAGGGAAAAGACACCTTCTTCTTCAAACGGTGTGTTCTGGAACCTTCAAATAAAACACCGGATGAGTGAGAGTCAACGCCATCCACTATATCACACAAAGGCCCTAAACGATTTCCCAACACTGGCCTAGAAAAAGCATTGGAAGAGCACGGTCCTCCTTTCATTTCACAACCCAAAACATTAGGCCCTTGGGCAAAACAAACAACATTTGATGTATGGGCCTCTCCACCTCCATTCGGTCCACAAGATGACACTCTGCCCACATCCAAAGGCAAAGGCTTCAATCCATACTTACCAACCTCAGGCCCACGAGAAGAAAGGGAACTCAGTCCAGAAGCCCTAACCACCAGCCCATTATTAGGCCCAACCACAAACTCATCCCCAAAATAATAATAATAATAATAATAATAATAATAATAATAATAATAATAAAGACATTTCAACAAATACAATCACAATTGTCCTTTAATGGTCTTTAAATTTTGGAAGCGATGCATGATTACCTCATTATCTATTGATTTTCCATTGATTTGATTAGCCTCAATCGATTTAAAGATGGATGACAGCTTTAATGAAAACAGTGACGAAGCCAGGAATTTATTCCACGGTAGGCATATTGAACATGATAAAGTGATTTTTTTTTCTTCCAACTAACTATGTTGCAACACAATAATCCAAAAAGTAGAAGTGTAGTAGTGGTGCACTAATGAAGATTGAAATAGTATGTCATTATTCACAAAAATTACAATAAAGAAAAATAAAAAAAATATTAAATACAATCATGAGTTCATAAATTACACTAATAAATTTAAATAAGAAGAGAAAAGAAAATGTTAAAGTACCTACATCATACATGAATGCAAAAAGAAGAATTTTAAGAAAAAAAAATAAATAAAAAAAAAAAAAGAAGCAAAAGGAAAGAAAAATGAGAAAACTTTGAAGGGAAAAAAAATAGGGTTAAATTGAATAAGGATAATGCAGAGGGAATCAAAGGAATTTGAAGAGGAAAAAAATATATATATATTTTTTAAATTTGAAATTTAGGAGGGGCATTTACAAAATATAAAAAATAAAACAAAAAAAATAAAAATAAAAATAAAATCTTAAAGGATTTAAATATTAAAATTCACCCTAATTAATAGCTTAAGCTTTTAGAGTAGATGGTGGTTAGCATGGTATAATAGTTGGCAAGGTCCCATCTTCAAACCTCATCGCCGCCCTCATAAATAAAATTGAAACATGTGTTGCCCAAAAGAAGGTCACACGTGAGGGGGCATGTTGAAGGAATTAAATATTAAAGTTACATCCTCTCTAATAGCTTAAGTTGTTACAGTATATGGTGGTTAACATATATATATATATATATATTTTTTGGGTGGGTGGGGTGGGGGTTCCAACGCCTTTTTCATCTCCACAAAAGTAATCAAAATAGAAATTTTGATAATATGTAAATATTATATATTATACAATAAGATAATATATTATTAACATATTATATAATATATTATGTCAAATTAGATTAACCATATATATTCAATTTGTGTATTGTTGGATTCGAATTGTTAATAGGTTATCAGATTAAATCTTCAATCTACATTTGAGTTATTGAATCAAATTAGGATTAAAACCCAATCGATTGACGAACCCATTGTTGGGTTAAAGTTTAAGTAATATCAACCTTCATTGGATTTGAAGGATTTTAAATGAATGGATCTAAGTACAAATTTGTAAGTAGTATCGTTCAAATTTAGATTGATTAATTGAGTTTTAAGTTTCAAATTTGATATTAAAGGATTCTATGCATGATATAAATAATAATGTTTAAGAAGTTATTTGAATTTTATGGTTGGAACTTTTTTATAATTCTAATTTAACATCACTTTGGACTTTCAAAACGGACTTCAATAAAAATCTTTTATTTAAGCCTAAATCTCTTGATTTCAAATTCACTCATGGGACAATTTAATTTTTGACAAGTTTTGGTGGCGATATTTAAAAGATAACCATATTCAAATAGTATTTGATGAAAAAGTAAATTAACGCAAGAATTTAATATTTGACAACTTTCATTGTTCATTGAGACACATGGTCCAAATTACCTCGGCCCTCAGCACCTTTTTAGTCTATTACACAAATGCCTTTAACCTACGAGTC
Source organism: Cornus florida (assembly GCF_030987335.1). NCBI lineage: Eukaryota > Viridiplantae > Streptophyta > Magnoliopsida > Cornales > Cornaceae > Cornus > Cornus florida. The sequence continues at coordinate 24,804,378 of NW_026775581.1, forward strand.
AAACATGGTTTGACTAGTTGGTTCTCTGTTTCTTCTTATACAAATTACGCGCGCTCTCTCTCTATCCACCTGAAATTTCTCTCTATAAACCCACATCCACCCATGGGTGAGACCATCCTCTCTGGCGAAACATTCCAACAACCTACCAGTGATAGTAGTGCTACTTTCTTTCTTATCTTTCTCTCTATCTTTATCTCTTACACTACTTTCTCTCTCATCTTTCTTTCTTTCCAAGCCCCCACTCAATCATATAAAAGACTGTTGATATACAATAGAATTTTTTATAAAAAAAATATAAAAAATCTTACCAGTGCACCAATGAGGATAAGTATTCACTGATGCACTTGCAGCAATAAATTTTTTTTAGAAGAAAAATTGTCACAATTGTGAAGTACAAGTGTCACAGTTGCAAAGTAAAATGGTCATCGTTGTGCACTAAAAGTGTTTTGTCTTTATTTCAATGCTCATTCAGCACTGAGGTATGCCAAAACACGTTAATGGACCTTGAAATATAGTATTAAAGTGATTTCTAATGAATTTCTTTTGTTTTTACACGATGTGGCAATTTTAGTGCTTAACAATTTTACTTCACAATTGAGACACTTGCCTTCACAATTGTTGCACTTTTATTGGCAAAAAAAAAGAGAAAAAAAAAATAGTTGGGAGTGCACTGATGCATACTTATCTGCACCGGTGCATTGGTATGCTTTTTTTTCTTGGTGCCCTTCAACCCCAATGAGTTACTTAGTGCACTACCATTTTTAATCATCTGGGTCAGGCATGGCGGATGAGCCTACCCCAAAACCTAACAGCCCCCTCCCCCTTTTTGTTTTTGTTTTATTTCGTGGCCTTTAACTCTGTTTTTTTTCTACTCAGAGCTTAAGCTTATCGCCAGAGATGGGTTTGTCTTAGCTTTAACAGCGAGACTGGATTTCTTTTTGGTGGTAGTTTTGATGGAGTAGAGAGGTGGGTTAGTGGGTTATTGACGACTCTAAGGGCACTTTGGAGGACATTTATGTATTGACCTCTGAAGGTGTTAAGGGTACTTTGAACTAAAAAAGTAAATATTTGTAACGACCCGAACCAGTGGGTCCGAATCGTTAACCGGGTCCTTACCCGGACCCGAGGTCATCTAGGTCATACCTTCCGTTCCTTATGTCCATACATGACATATAAGTCAGTCCAGGGTCTAAAATAACCCAAGAACATAGTGTTATAGAGGAAGCAAGGGTACAGGTTCAAAAGGGAAGGATCAACCGGCTGATGGCCTTGGGTCGGCCGGCTGACAAGGCAGGTTCGGTCGGCTGAGCTACATGGTTGGCCGGCTGAATGGTATTGAAACTTGCACGCTCTCGGGACTTTCCAAAATAGCTTATCGGTCGGCTGGTGAAGGGGTTCGGTCGGTCGAACCTGGGGTTTCAGTCAGCTGATGATGAGGACCAGCCGGCTGAAACAAGGTCCTTTATAACCCAACTCACTGGAATGATTTCTGGCTGTGCTCTTTACAAGCTAAATTTATATTAGACCTGTTATCCAATTGAATTCTAAATTTACGGCAACAAAGCATGACATTATATAATTGAAAGGCATCAATAATAGATCAAAATATAACTTCTTTTCCCATTCATCATAAAATATTTACATAGTCTCACTTCCCTTCACAATTCCAACAAGAGTTATTGTTTACAATACATGACCATGGCTTGCAAAATGAATACACTTCACTATGGTTTTAAGACTTTACAAAAGTGTGGCAAATAAATAAAAGATGGCAAAAATAGATTCCTAGTCCTCCTTAAGCTTGCAAAAGGTCTACATCTACTACTTCCTTCCTGAGTCCTGAAAAATGTTAAATGTAATGGGGTGAGCAAATTGCTTAATAGGTGGTGCCTAAGACACACCTCTTATGACCTCCTGAATCCAAATAAAGAATAGAGATGTAGGAAACGGGATCATACAATACCGGGAAAATACAACATCAATTCCAAGTCTAAAATAAATAATGTGGTGCTATGAAATGCAATGGTATGCTATGTCACCCCCCATTTTCAAAATCATCCATCACTTTTCAAACTGTCAATATAACCCGTCCCTTGGTGATTCTGCGGCGACACGAGAGAAGGGTTGGCTACTGTCCCTGACCCTTGGTACCCCCGCGGCGTCATTTGGGGACTAGCTAGCTCAACCACACTAGGATGATTTCCCTAGTTCCCTCTAGGTTATATTAACACCACGGCCCTTTAGTGACTCCGCAGCGATCGGGTTTTCTCAAAACCATTTTATCGAATTTCTCCCCAAAAACCCCTTTCTCTTTCATATCAAATAACTTTGCCTTTTTTCATGCCCAATGCTATGAATGCATATCACATGCCTGTTCAATACTATCAAAATGTGGGAAATTAATATTACACAAATTAACATGCTTCGTTATAACAACTTCTAACAAATTAATAAACATCATAGGCATGAAAATTTAACACTTAGGCATGTTCTTCATACAAGTCAATTAATACACATAATCATGAATTTCATACATGACATTTACATCATTTTAAAGGCAATCAACTCAAATTAAACATGCTTGATAACAAATATTGGAGAAAAACTCACAAAGGAACAAGAAATTGGGAATTAGAGATCCCTACCTCAAAATATGCAAAAACGCCCCAATTTGTGCCCTATATCTCGAATTTCCTAGAGTGCACCAAACAAGGAATTGCTTCGATCAAATCATAGATCTCGCCACGATCTTTAATTTGTCACAAACGGCTCCTAAAAATACCAGGAATTGAAAGAAAAATCAAGTTTGGAAATTTGAGACCAAAAGGAAAAAGAAAAATCTTGAAGAAGAGGGAGAAGAATGGAGTTATGAGAGAGAGAGAAATGAGAGGCCAGAAAAATCTAGAAGAAGAGGGAGAGGAAGGGAGTTACGGGAGAGAGAGAAATGAAAGACCTAAATGGCCTCTCAACCTTTAAAAGAGGTGGTGGTGGGTCCCACCACCAAAAACATTTTCTTTTTCCTTTTATTTTCATTTTACACCACACACATATATATATATATATACACATTTAATAATTCACAACCTCATACAACACATTAAATAAAATGCATGGGATGTAAATGAACCCAACTAAAATCCCCGTATGCAACAATTCTGGTAGCGAGTTCCACACAGGACCGTCCGGCCCGAAAAACGAAAAAGTGCAAAAATGACTAACCTTGCATTTCAAAGAGTCCTAAACTCAATGAAATGCCCGAAGCATTTCTCAGACACAACCGGCACACTCTATAGTGTCCGGTACGTAAAACGGTAAAAGACGAAAATGCCCTTGCAATGACAAAAATTCTGAAAAAATGAAAAATGGCAAAAAATGGAAACATCACACTCTCCCCAACTAAAAAGGATTTCATCCCCGAAATCAAGCCATACCTGTGGGAGAAAATAACTCTGGGTACTTAGAGAGAACCTCCTGTTTAAGCTCCCAAGTAGCCTCCTCGACTCCGTGGTGCCTCTAAAGAACCTTTACTAGCGGTATCATCTTGTCCCTTAACACCTTCTGCCGTGTGTCAAGGATCTGAACTGGTCCTTCTTCATAGGAAACATCCTCATCAATGATCACATCAACCTAATCCAAAATATAGGATAGATCTGGCTCATACTTTCGCAACATCGACACATAAAAAACATTGTGAACCCCTATCCATCTGTGGTGGCAATGCAAGTCTGTAGGAAACCTCTCCTACACGGTCCAAGATCCAAATGGTCTGATGAATCGTGGCGACAACTTGCCACTTTTCCCGAATCTCATCAATCCTTTCCGTAGAGAAACCCTTAAAAAAAGTGGTCTCCCACCTCAAAAGATAGTGGTCATCTCCGTTTATCCGCATAACTCTTATGTCGGCTCTGAGCTGTGAGCAACCTCTATCTAATCAGCTTAATCTTCTCGGTAGTCCAAGTACAATGTCGGGTCCTAAGGCGGCTGTCTCACCCACCTCATTCCAAAAGACTATAGGCCTACAAGGTCTGCCTTACAACGCCTCAAATGGAGCCATCTCAATGCTCGCCTGATAACTGTTGTTGTAGGCAAACTCAATAAGCGGAAGGTGATCCTCCCAACTACTTCCCAAGTCAAGCACATATTCCCGAAGCATATACTCCAAGATCTGGATGGTACGCTCCGATTGGCCGTCCGTTTGTGGATGGAATGTCGTACTAAGGTGCAACGCTGAGCTAAACGCTGCTTGAAGTCCTTCTTAGAGCTTCGAAGTGAACTTGGCATCCCTATCAGAAATAATGGTTACTGGAACTCCATACGACCTTACAATCTCCTTCACATATAGCACACCAAGTGCCTCTGCATCATCTGTTGCCTTAATAGGCAAAAAGTAAGCCGTCTTAGTCAGTCTATCAATGATGACCCATACGGCTTCATTGCCCCTTCGGGACTTAGGAAGACCTATCACAAAATCCATAACAATCTGCTCCCATTTCCACTGCGCTATAGGCAATGGATGCAACAAACCAGCTGGTCTCTGATGCTCGGCCTTCACCTGTTGACAGGTAAGACATCTAGCTACAAACTGTGCAACATCCTTCTTCATTCCATTCCACCAATATTGGCGTCTCAAATTGCGATACATCTTGATACCACCTGGATGAACTGTAAAGCGGGAAGAGTGAAATTCTGATAACACATCCTCTCGAAAAACTGTGGAGACAACCAATAAACCTTTAAACTGTAGACCTCCATCCGAGGTCCAATCCTTCACTATCTCACCACTGAAGACCAAGGTATGAATGGCATCCAAATTCGAGTCCTGTCTCTGTGACTCAATCACTCGTCTGACAAGAGTAAGATGAGCCACAAGACCAAATAAAAATGCCGATTCACTGCCAGCATCATCATAGCAACACAATCCCATCTCTGTTAAGCCTTCAAGCATCTTTCACTTCTGAATGGCTAAACTAGCCAAAGTCCCACGAGATTTCTAGCTTAAGGCGTCTGCTACCACATTTACCTTGCCCGGATCTGTCACCATACAAATATTCCAAAAACTTAACCCATCGCCTCTGTCTGTTGTTCAAGTCCTTTTGAGAGAAAAGGTACTTGAGACTCTTGTGATCTGAGAACACCTCGAATCTCTCACCATACAAATAATGTCTCCAACACTTCAAAGCAAATATGACTGCTGCTAACTCCAGGTCATGAGTAGGGTAGTTGTACTCGTGAACCTTCAACTGCTGAGACCCATAAGCCACTACTCTACCATCCTGCATCAACACATAACCCAAACCATCACATGAAGCATCATAATAGATTATATAACCCAAGCCACGCTCGGGTATCACCAACACTGGAGCTATAGTTAACTTTGTCTTCAATTCCTAAAAAGATGACTCACATGCTTCATTCCATGTAAACTTGATCCTTTTCCAGGTCAAGCGAGTCATAAGTGCTGCCAAATGGGAAAAATCCTTCACAAATCTATGATAATAACCCGCTAGACCAAGAAAACTGCGGATCTCAAACACATTCTTGGGTAGTTCCCAATTCAAAACTGCCTCTATCTTTGATAGATCAACCGATACTCCACCTTCTAAAACAACATGCCCCAAAAACTTCACCTCTAGTAACAAAAACTCACACTTCTCATATTTGGTATACAATCGGTGCTCCCACAAAATCTGCAATATGATACTCAAATGGATCTCGTGCTCCTCCTGAGTTTGCAAGTACTCAAGAATGTCATCTACAAAAACTACCACAAACTGGTCCAAGTAATCGTGAAAGACACAGTTCATTAATTCCATGAATGCCGCTAGCGCATTCATCAAGCCAAAAGGCATAACAAGAAACTCATAGTGTCCATACCATGTATGGAATGCAATCTTCTGAATATCCTCGTCCCTAACCTGCAACTGATAATATCCTGACCTTAAGTCAATCTTCGAGAAGCAACTGGCTCCCTTCAACTGGTCAAATAGATCATCTATCCTTGGTAAAAGATACTTGTTCTTAATGGTGGCATGATTAAACTTCCGGTAATCAATGCATAACCTCAAAGAACCATATTTCTTCTTAGTAAACAAAACCAGTGCGCCCCACGGTGACACACTCGATCGGATGAAACCTTTCATCCTTTAATCATCAAGCTGCTTCTTCAATTCTTCCAACTCAACTAGTGTCATACAATACGATGCCATGGAAATTGGAGCGGTACCAGACATTAGATCAATAGTAAACTCCACTTCTCGGTATGGAGGCAACTCTATTAACTCCTCCAGAATCACATCCAGAAAATCATGAACAACTGTAGGGTAATCCTCATCCATAACATCATCTTCTTCAGCTAAAAGACTAGCAAAGGAATAATCACCACGACCTTTTCCACGAATTCCGTAAAACAATGAAGTGAGGGAATCACTCCGATCTCAAACGAAAAAGAAACAATCTCCCTCAGAAGTGCAAACTGTATTCTTCCTTTGAAATAATCAATCATAGCACGAAATGAGGCTAACCAATCCTTCCTGAGAATGACATCAAAGCTGGTCATCTCCTAGAGGATAAGCTTAAACACAAAAATCCACCCAGCTATCACAATGGAACAATCTCATATAACTCGGCTCAAGGACACTGAAACCCTAACTGGCATATCAACACACAACGCCCGATCCATGAAACTAACCTCTAACCCCGATGCAAGTGCAAATGATGATGAAATAAAAGAATGAGATGCACCAGAGTTAAATAAGACACGAGCCCAAGAACTAAACACTGGAAAGATACCTCAGAGAACTGATGGACCAGAAGATGCATCAGTCTGAGCAAGTGCAAAGACACGTTGATGAGCGCTGAAAAGTGCGCTTTTAAACCCCTTAAGCTTAAGTGTTCTTAAACCTTTATCTATCTTATTTTCCCGTTTTAGTACTTATTTGTGTTTTTGTCTATTTCAGGTCAATAATGTTAAAATGGGCTGAAAATGGTTTCTTAAGGCCTTTTTGGAGTCAAACTAAGTCTTAGTGAGGATCCGGAGCAAAAGGAGGCTGATTTGGAGCAAAAAAAGGCTTATGCTGAAAAACTGCCAAGTTAGATCGATCCAACTTTTTCTGAGATCGATCGCTTTTTCTGAGATCGATCAAAGTTGGATCGATCGAAAATCAAAGTTGGATCGATCGAACTTTTCTCTGATCGATCGAACTTTTTCTCTGATTGATCGAACTTTTGCTGGTAGCGAGCTGTCTTATTCCCGTGCGCGCCCAAAAGTCCACCTACCACATAGTACGAGATTACATATTTTTGGAGCTATATTCCTGACTTAGTGACTAAGAAAAGGACCTTCTATATAAAGGGAAGTGACCCATTTTGTAAAGAAGCTTTTTATCTTTTTATTTTTTACATTGTATTTTTTATTTCTCTCTCTAGAAAGTTAGAGATTAGGGTTAGAAGAAAAGGGTGAAGTGGAGGCACATCTCAAGATCCATCTTTAGACCACTCTCTCTCTCCATCTCTAGAGCTTCAAAGAAAAAAAAAGATGAAGAAGAAAATGAAGCCATATTTAGAGCTTGATTTCATGACCACATCTACCTCCTCCATGATTGGCTAGATCTACACTTAGGGCTTAGACGAGCCCTAAGTCTTGTGTAATCTAAACCCTTGTATTTCTATTTTTAGGGATTTATATATATATATATTGTTGTGATTAGTGCTCTAGCCTTGTGATTGTTGATTTAATTCTTCCTTATGATTCTCTATTTTAATTACATGCTATCTTATATGTGATTATTTGGGGAATTGATCTCTACACTAGATTCTCTATGTTAGTTGCATGTCTATGTGTGATTAATTAAGGATTTAGTGATGGCTAAGCATGGGTTTTCATTGAATGGGTTTGTCAATTAATTTGATGGTTTATACTTATGCATGATGGGTTGTTCTACAATTTAATTCATGCTTGTAGGTAGGTAGACAATCTATGCTTGCTTAGATATTCCATGGCTTATTATTGCAAATTCCATGATTCTCTAGATTGATGTGTGCTACAATTGTTACTAGTTAGATGGGTCATGCTTAAAATTGATGGGTTGTGCTATACTTAGTTTAGGTAGACAATTCATTCTTAAATTAGATGGTCTATGCTTAATATTGCAATTGGTAGTCGCTTTTTATTCACAACAATGTATTCCCCATTAATGAAAAGCAAGTGGTTAATTACACGAGCTTAGTGGTGATTCCAACACCCTAAGTCCTCTCTTTATATCTCTTAAATCCCTATCTCTAATTAGTTTTATTTCACTTTCATTTCAATTAATTGTTTTCTAGTTTAATCAACCAATCTCTATCTTTTGCAATCTTGTGATACGCTAGAGTTGAAGTTAAATTCCAACACGAATAATTCCTTGGGACGATCCCTACTTACTCTTGCTACTTTAGTAGTAGTGTTGGTAGTGGTTTTTATAAATTTAAACTTGACCCAAAAGGCTTTTCTTGAACCGCACATTCACTACATTATTTTGGCGTATATCAAGCGGCCTCGTCGTCAAATTTTGGCGCCGTTGCCGGGGATTAACGGTTTTGTTGGAATTAAACTAGATAATAGTGTTCATTTGATTGTTTCTATTTTTATTTTATTTTCCATTGTATATTCTTTTCTCTTGTTCTCATTATTATTTGTTCAATTAGGTACTTGACTACAAGGAATGCAAACTTTGGAACTTGAAGCAATAATTGGAGCTTAAAGCTAATATTAAAATTTGAAGTTGCTTAAGGACCGTTGTGAGCAATTCTTGGAACTCTTGTATTTTAATTGTTTCACTTCTTTAAATGCTTGTGATAGCCCTTGTTGAGGCTCATTATATTGTTTTATCTTTGTCCAAGCATAAGCCCTTGTTGAGGCCAATATTTTTTTGCATTTGGATTTTAATTGTGAATGGAGGAATTATTTGATCCAAGTTTGGGGGGGAAATTATATCCCTTCAACTTATGCTTCTCCATCATATTTTAATCCTTATGAGATTGAGTCTAATTTATTTCATGCATCATCTTATTATGGACTTGATCACTCATTTAATCCTTCTTATGACTATTGCCCTCCCCCATCATTTTATGATGAACCAACTCCACCACCTTGGTATTCACCCAGATTTGAAGAAAAAGTGTTAGCTTTACTTGATGTGCATATTTCACAAGCTCCACTTATTAATTCTCATTCTCAAATGTTAGCCAACCTTGAAACTCAAGTTGAGCAAATTGCAAGTATTCTTTCTCGTCAAGAGGAGGAGGAAGAGGCAAATGAAAAAATGGCAAGAACTTAATGTATATAGATGAGGATGATGAGAGTGAAGAGGATGAAATAAGTGAGCTAATGCCTAGCACTCTATCTTGTATAGAGGAGGAAGTGGCAAGTGAGTTAGTGGCTAATCTAATAGAGCATAACATGATTAATGAAGACTTTCCTTGTTTTGATTATGATTTTATCTTGGACATTGTTATTCTAGAAAGTGAGGAGATGTTGACCACACTTGAGGTAGGAGAGAAGAAGGAAGAACTTGTTGAAGAGGGCCTTCCTTCTATTATCTCTAATGACCCTCTTGAGACTTGTCTTTTTGAAATGTATAAAAATTGTGGTGTTGACCTTGAAAGCTCCAAAAATGAAGTGAACTCTCTAATGGACTACTTAGCTAATTTGGAAGGTGAGGATATGGTGATGTTTAAGGAGGAGAAAAATGATGAAAAGAAGGTGTTCCTTGATATTCCAAATGAGTCTTTGAAAGACATTGACTTGCCAATTCACAAAGGAAGTGATTCTTTGAATACACATCAAGAGCATAAAATTGAGGCAAGGCTAACCATGATTGATTTTGTTTTCAAGACCGTGGATGAAAAGAACAATATCATCTCTTTCATTTCTTTTCAAGTCATTCTTTTGGAGGATGATTTCATTATTGTAAGTGGGACATTAAATGAGAAAAGTTAAAAGAGGATCAATAAGGTTGTTTCATATCCGGTTTTTGATTCTTTTGATTAGTGAGTTGGCCCAACGTCTTGTTAAAGACGTTAAACACTAGCATTCGTAGAGTTTTCAACTCTATTCCTCTCCCATTTCTTTTTATTATTTATTTTTATTTTTCATTTTGTGTACATTCTTCTATCCATTTTCCAATCTCTATTTTTGTTATCATCATTGGGGCTTAGCATAGGGTTTTCTGCACTTTCATGTTGAAAATTGAGCATTTTGCAAAAGTTCGATCGATCTCAAATGAGAGTTCGATCGATCGAACTTCATACCTGCATCAAACCTGCATCCAAATCACTCTCTGTCTTATCAATCCAAGAAAATCTTCAAATCTCAGTTCTCAGTTAGATCGATCAGAAGACCTTCGATCGATCTAAACATCATGTTCGATCGATCTATAGTTTCAACACTTAGAAAAATTTTGAGTTTGCATCAACCTGCATATTTCACCTCTCTGTCAGATCGATCGAAAATATTCCTAGATTGATCTAAAGTTCTTCGATCGATCCAACTTCATTATTGGATCGATCTTGAGATTAGATACTTAGAAAATATTTCAAAGCACTGCAAATTTCATACTCTCTATCCATCGTGCGAGTATAGATTGATCATAGCTTTGCCCCTTTGACTTTTCGACTTTTTCTTCTTTCTATTTTATTTTATTTTATTTTTCATCTTCTTTAACTTTTGTTATTTCTTTTATTTTATTTACTCTCTTTTCTCTTATAAAAAAAAAAAAAGAAAAATTGTTTTAAAATTTGTTAAAAATATAAAAAATATTTTTGTTTATTTTATTTTATTTTTGAAAACTCCAAAAAGATTTTTATTTATTTTATTTTCATTTTTACTTTCAAGATTTATTTTTATTTCAAACTTGAAAAAAAAAAAAAATCCCAAAAATATTTTTATTTTCTTTTATTTTATTTTATTTCGTTTTATCTTATTTCCAAAAAAATCCAAAAATATTTTGTTTAACTTTAATTTTTAATTTTTAATTTAAAAAAAAAAAAACGGTTTTTCAATGTAGCATTCCGTCTTGCTTGAGACGTTAAACTTAGCACCCACATGACACATTGTGTCATTTATTTCTTATTTCATACTTGTTCATTTTTATTTTTATTTCTTTATTTTTCTTGCATTTTGTTTCATTGTACATACTTTCCTACAAAAATAAAAAATAAATAAATAAACAAATTTTTGCATCCCTTATTTCCTTGCATTTTCATTTCTTGCATGTTTATATGTTTTATTTTTGTGTGTGTGTACATACTTGTTATGTCATAAAAATAAAATAAAAAAAATGAAAAACAAAAAGTAAGAAAATTTTGAATATACTTGCATTGTACATATTGTTTTTCATTTCTTGCATTGTATATAGTATTTATTTACATTTTACCTTCTTTATTTTTCTTTTTATATTTTGTTCATGCACTTTATTCTTTGTTTTTCGTACATTTTGTATATACTTGTTTTCATTAAATGAAAAATATAAAAAGATTCACCATTGTGCCCTTATGTGTAGTCATGCATACTTTATGATTTTAGTAGGGCTTGATCTCATATCTCTCTTTCATCTTATGCCATATTGCCTTAGAATGCATGATTTGATTATTCTTATCCCATTTGATATTTGATGAGAGTTTGCTAGTGTGGTTATTCAAGTAGGTTGTTGATTCTAAGTTTGGGGGAGACGTCTTTCGAATTGGATCATAGCCAGGTTTCATGTTTTCGCCACCATGGTATACTCTTTCCATCTTTTCCATTGTTCTTATTGCACATTAAGGACAATGTGTGGTTTAAGTTTGGGGGTAAGGTGTCTTCATTGCATTCTACTTAAAGTTGAGCTTTAAATGCATGATTGAGATTTGAGATCTATGTTAGCTATGATTTTGATCTTTTGAGGACTATATTGCTTAAAATTTAAAAATTACTTGACTTGAGAGTCCAATACTCCTTGTATGCCTTGTGGATGTCATTTAAGAGTAAATTTTTCGAAAGATTGATATCTTGCTTGCATTTGTGGTCCACATCATCATGATTTTGTGATTGTTTTGATATTCACTCTAGTATTCTACACTAGCACAGGCGCACACTAGCATTCATTTGTAAGGTACATGTTTTGTTGACTATTGAATTAGTTATATCCCAATTGGGCTAGTAGTGCATTGAAAGCTTTCATTCTTGATAAAGGTGGATAACAACCCCTTTTCACTAAGTAGCCGGGATTCTAGTCTCATCAAGCACTGAACTTCTCGCGCTGAAAGGTGGAGGGCCCAAACTCTAGGTTAATAATTGAATCTAAAAAATAAAAAATAATAAAAAATAAAAAAAAGTTACAAAAGTAATAAAAAGTGAGGACTTCTCCCAAAAGGTGAGAAGTGAGAAATGATTAGATGGAGGTTGTCTTGATTTATAGCCTAGTTGATTGGAGCGTGTAAGTTCGTAAGGGTGTTTGAATGCCTAATGCCCTAAAGAAGTCTGGTTTGGGAGTCATTGACCTAACGCTTTATCTCATGGATCACTAGAAAGCTTAATAGATTAACACATTGCACCATGCTTCCATCTTTGTTCCTATTAAAAAAATTAAAAATAAATAAATAAATAAAATCGAGTGAAAAGAATAAGCGCACCTAGAATAATAAAGCTTTAATAAAAAGGTCCACTTTTTGTCTTGATGATCGGTACTAGATTTGTGTGCTAGTTTGAGGGTAATGATGTGATTAATTCTTTAGTTGGTTTAGATAGCAACATATTTGATGTCGGTCCACTTAAAAAGGATTCTGGAGTTGTTTTGATTTGCATGATCATTTTATTGATGTGTGGAGGACCATACTTGCTTGCTTGATGTTGAGATTTTGGGAGATTGCTTGGAAATGTTTGAAACATTGCATACTTGAGGTAGTTTTCTCCCAATGCTTGTTTGCAATATTGGTGTTTCTTTTGGGAGAATGAGCTTAATGTTTGTGAGTATCATTTCTGGAAACCCTCATGAGACTTCACTCATCCACTAGGGGTAACCTAGGGGTTTAAAAAGCTTGTTGCATATGCTAAATGCAATCGTGTTCCCTACGAAAGTGGCGTTATCCATTTATTATTTTCTAGTTTGTAGTTGTTTAGTTGTTCATTTCATTTCTTTACTTTGTAGTTTATTGCAAGGGACTAGCAATATTTAAGTTTGGGGGTGTGATGAACGCTAAAAAGTGCGCTTTTAAACCCCTTAAGCTTGAGTGTTCTTGGACCTTTATCTATCTTATTTTCCCGTTTTAGTACTTATTTGTGTTTTTGTCTATTTCAAGTCAATAATGTTAAAATGGGCTAAAAATGGTTTCTTAAGGCCTTTTTGGAGTCAAACTAAGTCTTAATGAGGATCCGGAGCAAAAGGAGGCTGATTTGGAGCAAAAATAGGCTGATGCTGAAAAACTGCCAAGTTGGATCGATCCAACTTTTTTTGAGATCGATTGCTTTTTCTGAGATCGATCAAAGTTGGATCGATCGAAAATCAAAGTTGGATCGATCGAACTTTTCTCTGATCAATCGAATAATTTCTCTGATCGATCGAACTTTTGCTGGCAGCGAGCTGTCTTATTCCCGTGCGTGCCCAAAAGTCCACCTACCACATAGTACGGGATTAGATATTTTTGTAGCTATATTCCTAACTTAGTGACTAAGAAAAGGACCTTCTATATAAAGGGAAGTGACCCATTTTGTAAAGAAGCTTTTTATCTTTTTATTTTTTACATTGTATTTTTTATTTCTCTCTCTAGAAAGTTAGAGATTAGGGTTAGAAGAAAAGGGCGAAGTGGAGGCACATCTCAAGATCCATCTCTAGACCACTCTTTCTCTCCATCTCTAGAGCTTCAAAGAAAAAGAAGATGAAGAAGAAGATGGAGCCATATTTAAAGCTTGATTTCATGACCACATCTACCTCCTCCATGATTGGCTAGATCTACACTTAGGGCTTGGATGAGCCCTACGTCTTGTGTAATCTAAACCCTTGTACTTCTATTTTTGGGAATTTATATATATATTATTGTGATTAGTGCTCTAGCCTTGTGATTGTTGATTTAATTCTTCCCTATGATTCTCTATTTTAATTACATGTTGTCTTATGTGTGATTATTTGGGGAATTGATTTCTACACTAGATTCTCTATATTGGTTGCATGTCTATGTGTGATTGATTAAGGATTTAGTGATGGCTAAGCATGGGTTTTCATTGAATGGGTTTGTCAATTAATTTGATGGTTTATACTTATGCTTGATTGGTTATTCTACAATTTAATTCATGCTTGTAGGTAGGTAGACAATCTATGCTTACTTAGATATTCCATGGCTTATTATTGCAAATTCCATAATTCTCTAGATTTATGTATGTTACAATTGTTACTAGTTAGATGGGTCATGCTTAAAATTGATGGGTTGTGCTACACTTAGTTTAGGTAGACAATTCATTCTTAAATTCGTTGGTTCATGCTTAATATTGCAATTGGTAGTCGCATTTTGTTCACAATAATGTATTCCCCATTAATGGAAAGCAAGTGATTAATTACACGAGCTTAGTGGTGATTCCAACACCCTAAGTCTTCTCTTCATATCTCTTAAATCACTATCTCTAATTAGTTTTATTTCACTTTCATTTTCATTAATTATTTTCTAGTTTAATTAACCAATCTCTATATTTTGCAATCTTGTGATACGTTAGAGTTGAAGTTAAATTCCAACACGTATAATCCCTTGGGATGATCCCTACTCACTCTTGCTACTTTAGTAGTAGTGTTGGTAGTGGTTTTTATAAATTTAAACTTGACCCAAAAGGCTTTTCTTGAACCGCACATTCACTACATTATTTTGGCGTATATCAAGCGGCCTCGTCACACGTCCCTGCGGTGCCTGTGCCTGAGAACTGCCAACCTGAACCCCTGATTGCTACACTGACATAGTAGGAATATCTCTCCTAGCTGGTCGTGATCCCTGTGAAGACATGGCAGGCTGTGGTGGTGGTGGTCTGAAGCCTAACTGAGCTGTAGCTGACTGTAACTGCCTCTACTGTAACCCTCTACCACTACCGGTGCCTGCTCCCCGATTCGGACAGTTTCGAATCAAATGGCCTTGCTGGCCACACCCATAACAAGCTTTCGGAGTTGAAAAAACTAAAGACAACCTTATAGCACAATTGGACTTATAATGTCCAGGCTGCTGACACTAAAAATAAACGAATCCACTCCTATCAGACCCAGATGGCATAGGATCAGTAGGAGCGGATCGTGCAAACTGCTGCCCCTAAAACTGAGATGAACTACCCCTGTTCCTCTTCTATGAAGGTCCCTCTGAAGATGGTTCTGCATTTCTCTTTTGTTTCCACTGTTTATTTCCTGCATTTCTGTCCTTGGCTTCTGCTTTTAGCATTAATGCTTTTTCCATTGCCTCCAAGTAAACCTTGAAATACTGGGCCGTCATTAATGGCCTCATTTGGTAAGGAATGCCAAAAATAAACTTTCGAGTCTTCTTAACTTCATTGTTCACCATCTCTGGAGCAAAGCGAGAAAGAGACGTGAACTTGTTCTCATATTCCGTCACTGACATATTGCCTTAGATAAGGCCATTAAACTGTTCCCTTAGCTCCCACTACTTGGTAATTAGGAAATACTCCTTATAAAATAGCTCTTTAAATTTCTCCCAACTCATCTCCTCCACTTTGTGCCGGTTGGTGACTGACTTCCACCAAAGCTTGGCATCCTTCGAAAACTTGTAAGTGGCTAGGATGATTTTAACATAATCATCTGTCATATCTATAGAGGTTAAGTGAGTTTTCACTTGATCCATGTAGTCGTCCACTATTATTAGATCTGCACCACCTTCAAATATCACTAGCATCAACTTAGAAAACCCTGAAATCAACTTGAGACGTTTCTATGCTGGCGTCTCCTCTACTTGAACTACAGGTTGTGGTACCAGTTACGGAAAAGTAGCAATTGTAGCCCTCAAGGCACTCTGCAACAAGTAGTTCAATGCTAGTTCTACCGAACCTTCACCCTCTTCAACGAGTGTTTCAACATTATCCCTCCTAGTGGAGACACCTCTAGGGGGAACCAAGTCCCTAAGAAGTGTATCCTCTTCAACCTACTCCGCGGGATTGGAGCTAGAGCTCTCACCAACATCTCCTCTTGTTGGCCTAAGGCCAACTTCCCTTGGTTCCTTACATGGTGGCATCGTACTATAAAACAAGAAACAGTTCAATGACATGACACTAAGGTCCTCCGTAGACGACTCAACACGAAATGATGCCATACTAACACTTAGCATGCAAAGTTATGCAATAAACATCTTAATATAAACATGTAAGCACGTAAGCAAATAAACAATTAAGCATACTTCTTCAAATAATAAAACACGTAACAAATAATCACATAAACAATGCAAACAACTTCCCATACAACTCTATGTAGGCCTTTTACCCGTTATCCTAATGGTTTTCGAACCATGGCTATGATACCAAATTTGTAACTATCCGAACTTGTGGGTCCGAATCGTTAACCGGGTCCTTACTCGGACCCGAGGTCATCTAGGTCATACCTTCCATTCTTTGTGTCCATGCGTGACATATAAGTCAGTCCAGGGTCTAAAATAACCCAAGAACACAGTGTTATAGAAGAAGCAAGTGTATAGGTTCAAAAGGGAATGATCAGCCGGCTGATAGCCTTGGGTCGACCGGCTGATAGCCTTGGGTCGACCGGCTGACAGGGCAAGTTCGGTCGGCTGACCTACATGGTCAGTCGGCTGAAATGGTTTTAAAACTTGTATACTTTTGGGACTTCCCAAAAAAGCTTGTCGGTCGGCTGGTAAAGGGGTTCGGCCAGCCGAACATGGGGTTTCGGTCGGCTGATGATGAGGATCGGCTAGCCGAAACAAGGTCCTTTACAACCCAACTCACTGGAATGATTTCTGGCTATTCTCTTTACAGGCTAAATCTATATTGGACCTGTTATGCAGTTGAATTCCGAATTTACAGCAACAAAGCATGACATTATACAATTGAAAGGCATCAATAATAGATCAAAATATAACATCTTTTCCCATTCATCATAAAATATTTACATAGTCTCGCTTCCCTTCAAAATAGCAACAAGAGTTATAGTTTACAATACATGACCATGGCTTACAAAATGAATACACTTCACTATGGTTTTGAGACTTTACAAAAGTATGGCAAATAAACAAAAGATGGCAAAAATAGATTCCTAGTCCTCCTTAAGCTTATAAAGGGTCTGTGTCTACTACTTCCTTCCCGAGTCCTGAAAAATGTTAAATGTAATGGGGTGAGCAAATTGCTCAGTAGCTGGTGCCTAAGACACACCTCTTATGACCTCGTGAATCCAAACAAAGAATAGAGATGTAGGAAATGGGATCATGCAATGCCAGGAAAAAAACAACATCAATTCCAAGTCTAAAATAAATGATGTGGTACTATGGAATGCAATGCTATACTATGTCACTCCCCATTTTCAAAATCATCCATCACTTTTCAAACTGTCAATATAACCCGTCCCTTGGTGATTCCACGGTGACACGAGAGAAGGGTTGGCTACTGTCCCTGACCCGTGGTACTCCCGCGGCATCATTTGGGGCCCAGCTAGCTCAATCGCACTAGGGTGATTTCCCTAGTTCCCTCTAGGTTATATTAACTATTGAAAAAAGAGATTTGGTTTTAGTAAGACCAAATTTTAGGGGATATGATAGGAGTGTAAATATAAATAGTCAATGACTAAGATTAGGAAATTATGTTAGTGTACAGCCTATAGTCACAGCCTATAGTTTCCTTTTTTTAGCTCCTTGTATTTCCTATTTAACTAAAGCATTGTAAACCATTCTTTGTACGGCAATATACAGATTCTTTTCAATCTTGAAATCGCCTATTTAGTATCAGAGCATCTTACCAATTCTTCTGGAAACAAACCCCTAGCCGTCTCTTTTTTTTCTCTCTTCCAAACAACCCTAATCACCATGTTTGATGACGTACCTGAGTCCAAAACCAAGACCTTTGAATCCGAAGTCCAAAACTCTCAGACACACTCAGTCCAGATTACCACAATTTGGCTAAACAGTGAAAACTTCCTTCTCTGGTCCCAATCCATGCGGATGTACATCCGAGGCAGAGGCAAAATCGGCTACCTAATAGGAGAAAAGAAGGAAACGAAACCTGAAGATCCATCCCACTCGACCTGGGATGCAGAGAATTTGATGGTGATGACCTGGTTGGTGAATTCTATAGAGGAGGACATCAGTTCTAATTATATTTGTTACCACACAGCAAAAGAATTCTGGGACAATGTCAACCAGATGTATTCAGACCTGGGAAATTAATCTCAAGTCTATGAACTAACGCTGAAACTCAGAGAGATCCGTCAAAGAGATAACAGTGTTACAAAATATTTTAACTCTCTAAAACGTTTATGGCAGGACCTTGATTTGTCCAGCGATTATGATTGGAAATTGCCTGAAAATTACAACCATTACAAAAAGAAGGTGGAAGACAACCGCATCTTCAAGTTTCTCATTGGACTCAATGTCGAGTTTGATGAAGTAAGAGGCAGAATAATTAGACGATAGCCCCTACCTTTAATCGATGAAGTCTTCTCCGAGGTTCAAAGAGAGGAAAGTCGCAAGTTGGTCATGCTTGGAAAAAAGTTATCAAATGGTGCTGTTAAAACCTCTGCCCTGGTCGCATTTGAAGCGAATATTGGCAGGAAACATAATGAAAAGCCCCATCTTTGGTGTGACCACTGCAACAAGCCTCACCATACCCGTGAAACCTGCTAAAAAATTCATGGTAAACCAGCGAATTAGTAGAGTAAGTAGGAAGGCAGATTCAACCAGGAAGGCAGGTTCAACAAGGCCCCATCAGCTCATAAAGCCGAGGCACTTCCCTTCAGCAAAGAACAGATAGATCATCTTCTAAAATTGCTAAAATTCAATTCCTCATCTGGTATTCCTAATACTTCTCTTGCTCAAATAAGTAACAACCGGAAGGCCTTATCTTGTTGTTCAAATTCCAGTGTTACCCCATGGATCATTGATTCAGGGGCTTTTAACCATATGACAAGTTTTTCTCATTTATTTCAAACTTATTCACCATGTTCTGGCTCTAAAAAAATCAAAATAGCCGATGGTTCTTATTTTCCTATTACAGGCAAAGGTTTGGTAAAACTTTCAAAAATTATTGATCTTAAGTCTGTCCTTCATGTCCCTAAGCTTGCTTGTAACCTTTTATCAGTTAGTAAATTGTCCAAAGACTCTAATTGTCGTGTTATCTTTTTTGAATCTTATTGTGAATTTCAGGACCAGAGCTTGGGGAAGACGATTGGCAGTACTAAAATGATAGATGGTCTCTACTAGTTTGAAGAAGATATTTCAAGTAATAAAAAGGCTCAAGGTTTGAGTAGTTTTCGTTCTATCCCTGTTAGAGAATAAATAATGCTATGGCATTTTAGACTAGGGCATCCTAGTTTCCCTTATCTTAAAAAATTATTTCCTACTTTGTTTAAAGGATTGGATTGTTCATCTTTTTATTCTGAGAATTGTTTTTTATCAAAGAGTCATCGTACTACGTATTCTCCCAAACCTTACCAAACATCAAAACCATTTTATTTAATCTATAGTGATGTTTAGGGCCCTTCTAGGATCACAACTCTTTCTAGAAAAAAATGGTTAGTGACTTTTATTGATGATCATACACGTTTGTGTTGGGTGTATTTAATGAATGAAAAATTTGAGGTTGAAAAATTATTCAAGGATTTTTATATGATGATTGAAAATCAATTTCAAATAAAAATTGACATTCTTCTTACTGATAACGGCATCGAATACTTTAATGAAGTTTTAGGAAGTTTTTTAATAGAAAAAAGAATTTTTCACCAATCCACTTGTGACAGTCCCCAACAAAACGGAATTGCTAAAAGAAAGAATAAACATTTACTTGAAGTTTCTCGTGCCATCATGTTTTCAATGAATGTTCCTAAATATTTGTGGGGTGAAGCTGTTTTAATAGCAACATATTTGATTAACAGGATGCATACTCGTGTTCATAACTATTTTACATCCCTTGAAAGCCTTAAAAAATCTTTTCCTGAAACTCGGATTTATTCCAACCTGCCTTTGAAAGTATTTGGGTGCACTGTCTTTGTCCATTTACCTAGTAGACTTCGGTCTAAATTGGATCCTCGGGCTGAAAAATGTGTATTTATTGGGTATGCCCCGAATAAAAAGGGGTACAAATGCTTCAATCCGAAAACAAAAAAATTGTTTATCAGTATGGATGTCTTTTTTCTGGAAAATCATCCTTATTTTCAAAAAACTTTTCTTCAGGGGGAGAAAGAGAGTAAAGAAAATTTTTCGGAGATTTCTACTAATATTCCCTTACTAAAACTATTATCTCACATTCTATTACTCCGAACACTGATCTTTTTAAACAGGGAAATAATGTTCTAGAATCAGGAAACCCGGGGCCTCCTAGTCCTAATCTGTCGAGTCTTACTGTATCTCGAACAAGGGGAGAAATCCTACCAACGGTTCCAAAAAAACTGAATCCTAAGCTTCTAGTTTATAACAGGAAAAAGACTCATCAAAAGAGTAGAGAGCCTACTATTGTACCTGAGCAAGGCCAATCAAAGGTCCCGAGCAATTACTCCCTAAACACTCAAGGTACTCTAAATCCTAACTTGTCTGCAGTTGTCCCTACTATTTCTGATCGTACAGAGTCACCTAGCCAAGTTCCTGTAGACCTTGATATCCCTATAGCTGTTAGAAAAGGAATCTGAAGCTGTACCTAGCATCCCATTGCCAAATACTTGTCTTATGATAAACTTTCCCATAAACATAGGGCCTTTACTTAAAATATTTCTCACTTGTTTACTCCAAGAAACATTCAGGAAGCACTAGATGATCCAAATTGGAAATTAGCAGTGTTAGAGGAGATGAATACTCTTAAAAAGAGTGGAACGTGGGAGATAGTTGACTTGTCAAAAGGAAAGAAAACTATTGGGTGTAAATGGGTTTTCACTATTAAGTGTAAAGCTGATGGTAGTGTGGAAAGGTACAAGGCAAGACTTATGGCAAAAGGTTTTACGCAAACGTACGGCATTGATTACCAAGAGACATTTGCTCTTGTAGCAAAAATAAATTCTATCCAAGTCTTATTGTCGTTGGCAGTCAATTCTAACTAGCCATTACATCAGTTGGACATAAAAAAATGCTTTTTTAAATGAAGACTTGGAAGAAGAAGTGTTTATGAGCTTGCCACCTGGGTTCGAAGGAAAACACGGTCAAAGCAAACTCTGTAAACTCAAAAAAATCCCTGTACGGTTTGAAACAGTCTCCAAGAGCGTGGTTTGAACGCTTTGAAAAGGCTGTGAAGAGTCATAGGTATCATCAGAGTCAGGCACACTATACCATATTCTACAAACACGGTGAGGAAAGGAAAATTTTCGTTTTAATTGTATATGTGGATGATATAATTTTGACAAGTGATGACATTGAAAAGTTGACCAGACTGAAGAAGAAACTTGCTAAAGATTTTGAAGTCAAAGATTTGGGAGTATTAAAATACTTCCTTAGAATGGAATTTGCCAGGTTCAGAGAAGGAATTTTCGTGAATCAACGAAAATATGTACTTAATTTGCTTAATGAGACAGGACTACTCGGGTGTAAAGCTGCTGACACTCTAGTTGAAGTCAACCTGAAGTTAGAAGCTGCCAAACCCGAGAATATGGTTGATCGTGAAAGATATCAGAGATTGGTGGGAAGACTAATTTACTTATCTCACACACGCCCAGATATAGCATTTGCAATCAGTATGGTGAGTCAGTTCATGTACTCTCCTGGATAAGAACACTTTAAAGCAGTGTACAGGATTCTGAGGTACTTAAAGGGCTCACCAGGTAAAGGACTTATGTTCAAGAAACAAGGTCATTTGCAAGTGGAGGTGTACACAGATGCTGATTGGGCAGGAAGTATAGTTGATAGACGATCTACCCCAGGATATTGCACCTTCGTTAGAGGAAACTTAGTCACGTGGCAAAGCAATAAACAAAATGTAGTAGCGAGGAGTAATGCAGAAGCCAAGTTCAGAGCACTCGCCCATGGGATTTACGAAGCTATGTGGTTAAAAAGACACCTTGAAGATTTAACGATTAT
Source organism: Cornus florida (assembly GCF_030987335.1). NCBI lineage: Eukaryota > Viridiplantae > Streptophyta > Magnoliopsida > Cornales > Cornaceae > Cornus > Cornus florida. The sequence goes on from NW_026775581.1 coordinate 24,826,581, forward strand.
TGTTTCTCCTCCAATGAGAGTCTACTGTGACAACAAGGCTACCATTTGAATTGCTCATAATCCAGTCCTCCACAACAGAACCAAACATGTGGAAGTTAACAAACACTTTATCAAGGAAAAGCTTAATTGTGGTATGATTTGCATTCCTTATATCTCTACTACTGAACAAGCTGCAGACATCCTTACCAAAGGACTACACAAGAGACAGTTCGAAGTTTTAAGAAGCAAGCTAGCTATGGAAGACATCTACAAGCCAGCTTGAGGGGAAGTGTTAAAAAAAGAGATATTCGGTTTTAATAAGACCAGATTTTAGGAGATATGATAGGAGTGTAAATATAGATAGTCAATGACTAAGATTAGGAAATTATGTTAGTGTACAGCCTGTAATCATAGCCGGTAGTTTCCTTTTTTAGCTCCTTGTATTTCCTAATTAACTAAAGCTTTGAAAACCATTCTTTGTATGGCAATATACAGATTCTTTTCAATCTTGAAATCGCCTATTTTAACACAACGGCCCTTTGGTGACTCCGCGGCAATTGAGTTTTCTCAAAACCATTTTATCAAATTTCTCCCCAAAAACCCCTTTCTCTTTCATATCAAATAACTTTGCCCTTTTTCATGCCCAATGCTATGAATGCATATCACATGCCTTTTCAATACTATCAAAATGTGGGAAATTAATGTTACACAAATTAACATATTTCCTTATAAAAACTTCTAACAAATTAATAAACATCATAGGCATGAAAATTTAACACTTAGGCATATTCTTCATACAAGTCAATTAATACACATAATCATGAATTTCATACACAACATTTACATCATTTTGAAGGCAATCAACTCAAATTAAACATGCTTGATAACAAATATTGGAAGAAAAAAAACTCATAAAGGAACAAGAAATTGGGAATTAGAGACCCCTACCTCAAAATATGCAAAAACCCCCAATTTGTGCCCGATATCTTGAATTTCCTAGAGTGCACCAAATAAGGAATTGCTCCGATCAAATCGTAGATCTCGTCATGATCTTCAATTTGCCACAAACGGCTCCCAAAAATACCAAGAATTGAAATAGAAATCAAGTTTGGAAATTTGAGACCAAAAGGAAAAAGAAAAATCAAGAAGAAGAGAGAGAGGAAGGGAGTTACGGGAGAGAGAGAGAAATGAGAGGCCTAAATGGCCTCTCAACCTTTAAAAGAGGTGGTGGTGGGTCCCACCACCAAAAACATTTTCTTTTTCCTTTTATTTTTATTTTACACCACATATATATATATACACACGTTTAATAATTCACAACCTCATACAACACATTAAATAAAATGCATGGGATGCAAATGGACCCAACTAAAATTCCCGTACGCAACAATTCCGGTAACGGGTCCCACACAGGATCGTCTGGCCCGAAAAATGAAAAAATGCAAAGATGACTAACCTTGCATTTCAAAGAGTCCTGAACTCAATGAAATGCCCTAACCATCTCTCGGACACAACTGGCACACTATCCGGTACGTAAAACGGCAAAAGGCGCAAATGCACTTGCAACGACAAAAATTCCGAAAAAATAAAAAATGGCGAAAAATGGAAACATCACAATATTACCATATTGGTAATTATTTTTGTTAAGTGATTTTTTTAATCAATATTTTTAGGTATATAAAAAAATTGTCAAAATTTAAATGGTCTTTTCACTCATTTATCTAAATGAACCATTACATTTTAATAAGTATAATTTAGTGAATTAGTGGGGTATTTTAGTTTGACCTAGTGAATTTTTTCCCACATTAATTAATGAAATGTGATGTAATGATTTTTGCAGGTTAGGTTCTCAGCTTTTGAAGAATTAGAGATTGGAGAATTTAAAAGCCTCACAATGATATGGGACAACCAATTATTCCTAGGTTTGGAAACAAAAGATTCCTTTCGGCAGCTAAAGGCTTGTTACTGTTAAACACTATGTGGAACTAATGAATTTAATTCCACCCAATGCTCTCCCATGGTTACAAAACCTTCAAAGTCTCGAAGTTGATTCATGTGATTCAGTGGTATACGGAGTTGAAATGGCTACTATTGAAGAAGGCAATGATGAGAACCTCATATTCCCCCAATTAAAGAATTTGGAACTTGTAGTTTCTGCTGCTCCAGAAATGGGGGAGAAGAAAGGGTACTAGAGGGAAGTAATATTCCCCATCAACAAGAACACTTCAACCACAAGGTAAATATTCACCTGCGTCCTTAATTAATCCTAATTAACCATTCAGAGGTGCCCTCAAATAACTGAAATTATTAATGGATTTCAATTAGATTTCCACTGAACCCTGTGCTTTTGTGGCCTTGTGTTGTTTCATCAACTGAAATAATTAATGAATTTTTGCACTTCAATTTACATCCATCTACTTATATAGCAGAGCCTCAAAAGTCAAAACCGGAGCCTCAAATGAATTCCACTAGCTATGAGGGGGAGGGTTGTTTTTTTGCCAACAACCTAATATGCAGTTATTTTTATAATTTGAGAAGAATTTTGTTTACCTGTACATGAAATAGAAGTAGAACTGAAAACTAGAAGCTGCTTAACAAAGGGTGGTGTGTGCTGTCGGTGTACAACCAAATTTGTAATAAAATAGTGTGGCCAAGTTTTAAATTTATAAATGCCACTACTCCCTCTAACTAAAAAGATAGCTATGGTGAGTAGGGATCGTCCCAAGGGATTTTTAGGCATACTTGTAATGGAAACAATATATAAGGTTAGTAGGTCGAGTGATCAAGAGATGGTGTGCTTGGTTGAGTAGACTACAAATTAAACTAAACAAGTTCAATGTAGAATAAGCAATTTAAATGAAATTTAGAGAAAACAAAAGAATGAGGTCTTGGGGTCTAGAGGTCACCACTAAACATCACCATTTTAGACATTCAATGCATAATTAATGTGGGGAAACATGTGTTGCAATTTAAGAGTCTGTGATTAATTGTTTCAACATGTATGGATAACCAATTAAGCATATATTATCTAAGTAACCTAGTGAATAGCATAATACATCAAATTAAGCCATTAATCCTTCCTTTAAGCTCACAATCCAAACACATCACATGATTAGAGAATAATACTACTTGCAGTCATAAGCATGGAACATCAAACAACAAGTATAGATTGTCCTCCCATCTAATAACTAAGGCAACTACACTACAACTAAGCTAAGGGCATGAAAATTAAACTAAAGAAACTAAGGGAGAGGCACAATCCATCAAAACATGAGTATAAACCATCAAATAAACCACAATAGTATTCCATTAAGCATTATGCCTTGACAATCTCTAGATCCATGGCATCAACACACATAGACATGCATCAATAACACAAAAACTAGAGATAAGCACATGAACATCTATTCTAGCACACATAGATATATGGATAGAATGAAATGATCAATTGAATGTATTAAACCACACAAATCATTGAATTAATAAGATTCATATATATAATAAGTGTCAAGACAAGATTACAACACAAATCCCCTCAAAATACAAAGCATTAGGGTCTAGAAAGCATGCTTAGGGCTAACTCTAGCCCCAAAAAGATGTTTAGCCACTCATTAAAGTAGTCATCCAACCCTCAAGGGCTATCTCCATGGTAGGAATGACCTCTTTCTTGATGAAAACCCTAGAAGAATGGAAGAACTCCCAAAGATGTGTCTCTAGCTTCTCCTCCTCTCTTTTCTTCCTCTCTAAGAATGTTTTTCTTTTTCTATGTCTATGAGATGATGTATGAGATATGTATACCATATGCTATAAAAGAGGCTCAAAATCCTTATATAGGTAGGTCAAGTGTCACACCCAATGGTCTGAATTTGTGCACTAGGGTCCTTGTAATGATTGCACCATGAGCCAACTTTTAATGAGTTGGAACTTTTTTTTTTTTTTGGACTTGAGGAGGTTAGATCAATCGAACTATGTAGAGATCGATCGAACTGAGGTGACATCTATCGAATACTGCAAAGATCGATCCATCCTTGGTGGCGCCTTTTTGAATAAAGACAAATCTCTGAGATATTTTGGGATATTTTGGGAAGGAGACAAAAGTGGTAGGTGGGGTGGTACGTGTGGATAAGATCGAATATGTTCGATCGATCGAAGAATGGTTGGATCGATCGAACATTATGAAATCTTTTGGATAAGGACAAGGGCTTGGATCCATCTTGAAGTGTCTAGATCGATGTTGCTTCGATCGATCGAAGTGATGTTGAGATCGACCGAACTTGCTCATTTCAACATTTTGCTTCATTCTGCTTCCACTTTGCTCCTTTCTTCCATCCAGCTTAAGTTAGCTTCTTTAATGCTCTTATTTGGCTGAATTAACTTATTTTTGGGATAAGTACTTGAAAAAGGCAATAACATGAAATTAGTCTAAAACAGAAAAGTAAGATAAAGGTCCTAGAATACCTAAGTATAAGGGGTTTAATTGCGCACTTTTCACCGCTCATCAAAAGGGAAATCATTGTTGCTTGGTTTGCTTTATTTTTTTTATTAGAATTAATATAATGCTCAAAGTGATTGGTTTCTATAGGATAAATTTCCGATCTTGGAAAAATTGGTCTGTGATGGAAGAATCTTTAAAGGTAATTTGCATGGCCATCTCCCAGCCAGGTCCTTTAGCAAAGTAAGATTCCTAGAGGTGTATAACTAAAAAAACTTATATGCTTGTACCCTGCTACAGTAGTTTGAGGTTGTTGAAGAACTCATTTTGGAATATTGCTACTCATTGGAGGTTATCTTCAACCTTGAAGGACTTGATGCCATAGAAAGGAAAGTAATAACGTCTTCTCAAATTAAAAAATTAACACTTTGGATATCTCTAAATTGGAGTGTATTTGGAGAACGGATCCCGAGGGGTTTCTCGTGTTTCATAACCTAACTTCTTTGAGAGTTGAAAAATGCAACAAGCTAAGGTATCTATTTTCACTCTCTATAGCGAGAGGTCTCACTCAACTCAGACAACTAAAGATTAAAGAATGTAGTTTGATGGAAGAAATAGTTAGAAGTGAAGGACAAGGAGAAAAAGATGACAAGTAAAAAATTGTGTTCTCTCAGCTATGTCATCTATATCTTAGAGATCTACCAAAGCTCATATATTTTTGTGAAGCAAATGATGTTGCTTTTCAATTCCCATCCTTAAAGGGGCTTATTCGAAAGAGATGTCCCGAATTGTGACTTTCGCATCTGGAGGCGTAAGCATGCCGGATATATCTATAAAGGTAGATGACTGGTTGTCATGCCCTGTGAGTGGCCTAATGTGCAGCAGTACTTTTGGAAAGCAAAGGTAACTATGAAATGTCATGAAATTTTAGTAAAAGATTATTTGCACAATCTTTTTCCTGCATGGTGGTGGTCAACAATCTTTCTAGTTTGATTAAATTTTGTCCTGGAATTACAACAAGAAATGACTCTACCAATGCTTTTCGTATAACCCGTGTACTTCTGTCTGTATAGAAATGACTCTATCAAGGACTAGGTGAATGTGATACCCCCGGATTTCCGAATGCGGGTTGTCTAGGCCCACGCCCAAAACAAATTGATAATAAACAAACACAGAGTACAAAAGAATAAAGAAGACTAAATAAAATGCTGACAAGAAACTAAAATGATAATCTAATAATAAACCTCATAATATATTTCCATTAATTAATAAACTCTTCTGATATAATTGATCCTCTAAAATACAACTCGGGAATCCATACTGTGTGGACCCCTAGAAAATCCAAACTAAACAAATGACAGCAATAACTGTCTAAATCAGGAAACTGAATCATAAATGAACTCCTATGTAGCATCGGAAGAATGAAGTAGACTGATCCTCGCTCAACACGAACAACCTCTACTCCTAACGAACACCTGAAAAATAATGGTGGGTCAAGCCCACAAACAAGTTCTACCCTACTACAGTCCAAGCAGAGATCCGATACACGTATACATCCTAGCCAATCCAACAGTAACTAGTAGTCCGTATATATATATATACACACTAAATGAACCTCACTAGACTATAGGGTTATCTCAACCTGAATAGTAGGTAACATGCAAAACGCACATATAGTGGGCATGAGTACCTAGACCTACCAGGGTACACAACTACACTATATCTAGCTACACATCTCTGGCAATATACGCACCCTAACCACTGATCTTGAGACTCAAGCTCATATCATGGCACCATACTTATATATATATAATCTAGTAACCATCCTATTCTAAATATAAATTAATCCTCCATAAGTCATTCAACTTGTTCAGCTAACCTGACTTGAATATAAGTAGGACTTAATATTTTAGTTAATCCATTCCCTTATATAATAAATTAATCCTCCATAAGTCATTCAACTTGTTCAGCTGACCTGACTTGAATATAAGTAGGACTTAACATTTTAGTTAATCCATTCCCTTATATAAAATAGGTAGGACTTAACTGATAAGTTTATATGTCCCTAGAATGCCACCGTCTCATACCAGTGCATTAAACCACACAATCCAGCAATTAATGTAATGATTAAGGAAATACATCAAACAATCCAGAAAATAACTATGATAATATGATATCAAGTTATCACAAAATAAGAATGACTTATTATTTATTTAAGCTTCCTATATCATATATCCTACATAAACTGAATCTTATACATATGATGATATTTTATTATACCGCCAAATAAGCATTCTCCATATCCAATTCATCCTACACATTTAATCTCAATTGCTAAAATATATTAAAAGATTAAATTCATTCGTTTATTTAAAACATTCAAATAGCAAACACCATTATGATTGAGTCTATTTAAATTTATTTAAACCCAAACCTAGTTCCTATTTAATGTTCAAGAATCCTAGGCATGTTTCTACGTTCCATCATTCCACATATATGAAAAAATACATAATGTAAACATATAAAAATTCACACCGAAAATCAAATCAAAATCATGCATTTATCAATTTATAACACAAGAACAGATATGAACCAATTTCATAAAACCTATGTTCTAATCAAATTAAACATGCATAATTATTTAATTTTATGTGTTTAATAAATCCTGGAATTTCCTAGGCATGCATAGAAACACGAATCAAATGGAAAGAGATAGAAGAAGAACTTGCCTTAAACTTTCGGATTGAAAGTTAAACTTCTTCTTCCCTGATCTTCTCTCTACATGGTTTTTTTTTTCCTCCTTCCCTCTCTAACTCTCTCTCTCTCCCTAGAATATATCACGTGAATATTTCTAACCCCCTTGTACAACCTATAGCTATATATTTATAAGTTAAATAAAATAACCCTAACCCTTTTCCCAATCCAAGTCAACTTAAAAAATATATATATATTAAAATATTAAAAAGATAAGTAAAATATGTTACGTATATAATTTATGTATATCTTTATTAAATAAATAAATTATACACATTCCATTATTTATTAATAGATTATCCAATAATACTTAAGTTACCATGATATTATAAAGTAATTTAAAACATAACACGCATCAAATTTATGTATATTTTTATTATTTAAATATAAAACATATACATCAGATTAAATATTACTACCCAAATTACCATAAAAGTAATTAATAAATTACTTTCCCTTTTATATATATTAAAAAGGTAAGTAAAATATGTTACGTATATAATTTATGTATATCTTTATTAAATAAATAAATTATATACATCCCATTATTTATTAATAGATTATCCAATAATACTTAAGTTACCATAATATTATAAAGTGACTTAAAACATAACACGTATCAAATATATGTATATTTTTATTATTTAAATATAAAACATATACATCAGATTAAATATTACTACCCAAGTTACCATAAAAGTAATTAATAAATTACTTTCCCTTTTATATATGTTAAAAAGGTAAGTAAAATATGTTACGTATATAATTTATGTATATGTTTATTAAATAAATAAATTATAAACATTCCATTATTTATTAATGGATTATCCAATAATACTTAAGTTACCATAATATTATTAAATAACTTATAACATAACACGTATCAAATCTGTGTATATTTTTATTATTTAAATATAAAACATATACATCAGATTAAATATTATTACCCAAGTTACCATAAAAGTAATTAATAAATTACTTTCATTTTTATATATGTATATAATATATATCTATATATATACATACACAACTATCCATGAGTAATAATCTATACACATCCAACCTCCTATCCAAGTAGTTCATGGGACCCAATTGGTTGGCCCATTACTATTAACCATAAATATAAATGAAAAATAAAATAAAATAATAAAAGAAAAGAAAACATTTAATTTACAATTAATCAAAATACCATTTAAGCACATAATCTAATTAAACAATTAACATGTAGACAAATACAAATAATACATAGATATATAATCAAATAATCAAGTAATACCTAATTCAATTAAACACATAAGCAATTAGTCAAATAATCAATTAAATAATTAAAAATACAATTAAAATAAATAAATAAATACCGAGACTATCCTTTTAAAATTAGGGGTATTACAGTGAATAGAAAGTTTAGAAGTCTTGATGTAAAAAGAGGAGAGAAACCATGAAGTAGGAAAGAATTTCAGTCAGTTCGATAAATTTGTTTTCGATCCAAATTCTGAAAGGAATTTTTTTTTTTTTTTTTTTTTTTTTTTTTTTTTTTTTTGGAGTGGAAACGACCATTGAGCAAAACCCACTTGCTCCACTAGCAATGTAATTTTTCCGTTATAAACTTTTATTTAGGACTCCGAAATCACATTTGTAATTTTTGTTAGAGGTCTAAACAAAGTCAAATTATTCTGTATTTTTATATTCCGGAGTTTAATTGATTATATGTCTTATTCTATTTTTTATCAGGATGTTTAGAGAGTACTATTTATAGCCTTATTTTTATCACTAGTTTCCTTGGGTTTTTAGTTTATTTTTGCTGATTTATATATATATTATTATTATTATAAATGTGCATGTATGCAACAACACAATTTAACACTTTGATTAATAATATTTTCACAACTTTGGATATCTCTTAACTTTTTGGATTCACAGTTGTTTATTGTTCCTTTGCAAACATTCATAGCTTCCGCTTAGTGTCGGTGTGTCGGATGGGGGAGTACACTAGGGAATCTCCTTTGATGGTGCCTTTAGAATGTGAAATTGATTGATAAAATTGCTTTTCCAAATTCTAGTTGTCTAAACTGAGCGATTCCTAAGTACACAAGGCACAGATAGAGTTGAGAAAGTCGTCCATGGCGAGTATTTCTTCGAAAGAGTACTATCCTCACACAATGGTTGTGTGTCTTCCTTTAGTACTTTCATAATTTCGAAGTCCCCTTCATTGTTCATGTATTTTGTTATTTGTGCTACAATGTATTGGCTTTATTTAGTCTCCAATGTTTCTTTTCTGCTTGAGTGTGGGCGAACTTTTGCTTATGTTGCTACAAACCATTTAGCTTTGAAATTTGAACTATAACTACTGAATTATTTTAAAGGTTAAAATCATAAAAACTCTCCCTCTACTTTCAAAATCGTGCATAAAACTCCTATAAAAAAATTTAAAAACCTTGAACCAACAAAACTTATCAAATTGCCTCCATATTCGCGACCGACCCACTAAGTGAGTTGTGAAATGTCAAATTTGCTATTTAATATTAAATTAAAGGCTATAATAATTATTTTAAAATTACAAAAATACCCTTCTTCCCAAGGACTTTGAAGGTCAAATTTGATTTAATAGCTTTTAATTAATATTTTTGTAAGCATTTGAGGTATTTTTGTAATTTTAAAATAATAATTATAGTTTTTAATTTAATAATAAATCGCAAGGTCAAATATGATATTTCACCACCCATTTAATGGGTCGGTCATGGGTTTGAGGGTATCTTGATAAGTTTCTTAGTTCAGAAAGTTTTTTAAATTTTACTACAAATTTTATGTACGGTTTTAAAAATAGAAGGGAGCTTTGTGATTTTAACCCAATGTATTAATGCCATGAGAAAATAGCTTCTAAAGCCTCAAAAGGTTGTAATGATTCATTAACCTACGATTGTCAACATTCTATATGTTAAGAGGATACTTTGCTCCTCCTCTGTCCATAAGCAGGAGGTTATGAAATTGTCAATTTGATAACAACACAAAGTTAAAGCTCAAGTCAGACACCAATTTATAAGAGGTTAATTCTCTACAAAATGAAATTTTTGCTTCCAACTCTGTGGGATATATTGAAAGGCATGTTGTTTATATCTTCACGTGTAATCGATCAATCCCAGTCCGATCAAAGGTCAAGCTTCAAATTCTTATTTAAGCTTATTCCTTATGGTAGTATTCCAATAAAAGGAACCAAGAATGCATCATTCAATTCTACTAAAAAGAAAAGAAAAAAAAAATTGAAGATTTAGGAAATGGAATCCCACCAATTCAATTTCAAATTCACCCTAATTTACCTTCAAGGTCGGCTGTATGGAATTGGAGTCTTGGAATTGAAGAAAATTTTGGTTTAATTTTTGTAATTATTTTTATCAAATTTCACCAATTCTACTTCCTAAATCCAATTACATGCAATTGAACACACCATCAAGATATAAATTCGCAAAAAGGATAATTTATATCTTTCATCTTTTTAAGACTAAGGGTATTATTAGGGTTAGATCTCACTCTTCATATTCGCAAGTTCTTTGTCAATGCGAACTCCAAACTATGTGAAAGAGAAGATGTTATTATATGCACGTATGTATCGGCGAAAACATATTGCCAGGGAATTTTGAGAGGTAAATAACTCATCAGGAACAGACGTAGATGTTAATATCACATTACCGTTAGAACAACAAAAAGTTGGAGGTTCATATTCAAATTTTTTTGCACAATAGTACTGGCAACTTGGAACCTTCTTCAACTCGTAAAGTGTTGGCTGACTTGATTGTACTACATCCCCTTCTCTTCTTATTTTCGTTGTATTCTGCACTTGTCTAATTCTCTTATCTATTTGTTGTTGCGTCAAATTTGCATATCTATTTTTTTGGTATTCATTCAATTGTTCGCGCCTATTGTTAGATGCCATTGATATTAATTGAACAAGCTGCCTTCAACAATAAAATATTGTGTCATTGTGTGTTTAATTGAAAGTATGCATTAAATTTTGTATTGCACAAACAATAATATTATTTGTGTGCAATGTCTAACATTAAATTTTTTATTTGACCAATATTATTTGTATGCTACATCTACCATTAAGGAGACTTAAATTCATAATCCAACTAAGTTATCTAAATTGAGATTTTACAAGTCATCATTAAAACAAAGTTACTCTCTTGCCCCTCACTTAAACAATTCATACCACCTATATCCCACAAAATATCTTCCCAATGTATGCTTACATATATATATGTATATGTCTGTGAAAATCCCATAATGCCCCTTAATGCAAATGACAAAATCAGGAGAAGTTCCCAAGCCCGAAAGTCGTCCTAACGTTTGAAAAAATCTGAAAACAATTTTGTCACTTCTAAATGGCATAAAATAATCAAAAATACATTTCTAAAATGCTAGGCTCGAGAAATGACATAAACGGCCCTCAGTGCTCGCGTGGTACACAAAAGAGGCACGAAAAATAAATAAAAAAAATTTCAAAAAAAAAAAATCCGAAAAAATCTGGGACGTTACAATTAAGCTAAATGGTTTGTGTCAATTTCCATTGTTGTGTACCTTGTGAATTTTAACTTATAATCACTATGCACATTTGTATATTTTGGAAATAAGACTTCTTTATTTACTACATTTTTGGTATATGTTTCTTTGTTAGTAATCCTTTGGTCTTTTTTTACCAAAAATTTTGAAGTTGACATTAAAATTCCTTTTGATAACACTGCATATAATTGACCATTTGAGAAAACATGCTGAGGAAGATAAATTCCTGCATACCCAATAAAAAATAAAAATAATAAAAATAAAAATAAAAAGAAGATAAATTCCGGCATGAGAGATTGCATGGAATATGTCTTCCTCACATGTAATATTGTTCACAACACATTCTTGATGACATTTTTTTTTTAATATATGTATGGGACCAATTTCTCCTAATGGAAACAATAAAGGATATTGCAACGGATCGTAAAAACCATAGTAGTTGATCGGTTGTCAATTATACATCAACCTTTTCAATAGCACAAATCATTGTAAAATAGGGCTATTAGTCGGGTAAGTCGAACCACTGGGACTACTAGTTTATGGCAACCAAGGTGTCTAAAATCACTTTTAGAATAATGAAGGTATATAGAGTTTTGTTTGGGTTGTCACTAAAATTAGGAATCGAAAAAAATGCATAAAATGGTAATGTGCTAGGAAGTGAAGAGATAAAGACAATAAGGAATGGACTAGGGAAGTGAATCCACTACCTATCAATAAGCATGCTAAAAAATGATTTACTTGGGGAAATAACATATATACATGACCATGGAATGCAATAACATAAAATTGCTACATTACGTTCAAGAAATTTATGAAATCAATCGGCAAGAATAACCTATCAAAGCATTACATGTTTTGGTTACCTAAACTAAGATGCAACATTAGACATGCTCACTAAGCCAAATATTATCAAGCCCTTAATCTCATAATAAAAGCACATGAAATAGAAATCAAGAATAATTTATGAAAGGAAGGCCCTAAGCAATAGATTATCAAACTTCCTAATATCATGTTAATAAAAACATTTCCATCAACTCATCTCCATTGTCACTATGAAAATGTAACATTATAATCATGAGAGAAAAATAATCTAAGATAAGATATTTAACTCAAAATGATCATATATAAACCTTGAAGTTCATTCCATCATATAGAGTGCTCTAGCATTCCCAATATACATTATCTCCCAAATATAAATCAAAACAAAGCAATGCTTACAAAATAGGGCTTCATCACCTCCCTAGATAGGGAGTTAGTTACCCATGGATACAAGGAATCATGAAGAAAAAGAAGAAGATCCCCTCTCCATTTTTCACACCTCAGGCTCCAAGAACACACAAACCCTCCAAAACTCCTCTTTTTCTCTCTAAAACTTAACCAAATGTGTGATATCTCAAAATACAAGCCTCCCCCCTCTTATCTAGGCAAAAACCTACTTCTATCCACTCAATCACGAGCTCCAACCACCCTAGAAGTCATTTGGACCACACAAAATGCAGAGGGAACAAGGTTCAGCATAAAAGCAGGAACAGGTGATCTGTTACCTGCAGATCGGCGGGGGCTTGCAAGGCGCTGGCGGGCGCCTGCGGAGGCTCGGCGAGGGCCCGCGAAGCACTGCGGGGCCCCGCAGATGGATACATCATACTGGCGTGATTGGCGGGCGCCCGCGGAGACTATCCCTCAGCAATTTTAGCCCTTCTTTGAACCTAAATGGAATGTTTGTCGTTGCACACTTTGACCTGATCTCTATACCACAACTCCACACATGTGAAGACTCAAGAAGTTTGGCCCAAAATACGGTCCCCAGCAACAGCGTGTTCTGATCCTTCAAAGGATTGCCAAAACCGCTATTTTAATCAAATTCGGGGGAACCAACTTGAAAGTAGACGAAAGCAAACAAATAAAGCTAAACTATACATTATTATTAACTAATGGACTTAACTAATGCAAATAAGGACGCTTGAATATGCAATATTCGGCGCTTATCACACCCCCAAACTTACATTTTGATAGTCCTATAGCAAAACCAAAATATAGAACCTAACAAAAATGACAACATATGAAATGCTGACAACATGCGACAATCGTAAAGCAAGAAATTACCTACAAAGCTCAAATGTAACTTGGAACAATAGAAAATTGGAGACAGACTCATTCAGCAGACTACCTTGCATATATGAGGCCTTGATAAACAAAAATGGTAAAACACATTTCGGTTTTTATGCATCAATCATCATAGCCAATATAAACACTTCAATTGTCATTTCTAAAAGAGAATTGAACTCTAACTTCAGTGAAAGTGAACCGAATTCCCAATATGCAGCTTTTACCCTCTTTTTCCAATTTCAGAAACACAAGCCTTCAAATCATTGAATTTCCTTCTAAATGGGGTTTCTAAGGTATGACTTTATTCACAATACAACTTTTGTTGCTTGTTGAAAATTTATTCAATAATTCAAAATGATACGTACTATGGTTGTGTAATGCCGAAGTCCCTTAAGCTTTCTAACCAGCCCATGTAGCAAATGTTAGGCCAACAACTCCCAAACCGGATGGCTTTAGGGTGCTAAGTGTAGAGACACTCCTAGGGCTTAATAACTTGAATTGGCAAGGTTACGAACTTCAACGAACCATATTTATTTATTTATATCTTTTTGTGAATGACCGTGCAATGTCTAAGTCCCTTAAGCTTTATGAACCAACCCATGTAGCAAGTGTTAGGCCAACAACTCCCAAACCGGATGGCTTTAGGGTGCTAAGTGTAGAGACACTCCTAGGGCTTAATAACTCGAGTTGGAAAGGCTACGAACTCAAACTGGTCATTATCATTGATTACTTTTTTATTATTATTTTTTTTTAGATATTTTACAACAAAAAAAAAAAAAAAAAACATGCCAAAGATATCCATTCATTAGGGCCATCAATTCAAATCCACTATGTCATGGTCAAGGTCAAATGGGTTGCATACCCCACAATTAGGTTCCCGGTGTGCATCTGTGCAATGTGAACAATAGAAGAGTTTGAAATGCAACGAAAATCTAATTGAAGCGGTTACACAAACCGATATGAATCAACATGGTAATTACAAATTTTTCTTTATTTTCAAAAATATCATTTGCCTCTATACACAAAGTCTTAAACATATACTTCCATCTCCAATAAGTTCCATGATTACACTATCATTTCTTCCAACAAAATGATTTTATTAACTTACATGCATCAAGATATGGTCATGCAAGCAAAAATGTTATCAGAAATGCAACAATTGCAATGCACCCCCAAACTTAAATGTCACATTGTCCTCAATGTGAGAAGACAAAGGATAAATAATGAAAAAGGAAAAGTGCAACAAGAACAATAGTACTAAGTTGAAGAGGAATTGAATGGCGGTGCAAAAATAGGCCACTTCGTGAATTCCAAGAGCATGCCCCCAAACTTGGTTGCAAAAACCTGTCAAAAGCATCTATACACAGCAAGTATCATATGAATGAAAATAACTACAATTTATTCAACTAAAAACTATAATCCATGCAAAGTAGCAAAAGCGATGCAGTTATAAGTTCAAAAGAAAATGGAAAGCAATCGCCAAACACGGCCCAAAACAAGTCTAAAAAGTACTATTGAAAAGGGAAATAAAACTAGAAGCATAAAATCACACCATCATCGGAGTGGTAGAAGAATCTCCAGGTGCGCCGGGTGCATAGTCAATTAAAGTCTGGAGCATAGCCTGCAAAACCTCCTGCCTTTCCTGAGTTTCCTGAATGGCGCCCTCTATGTTGTCAAAGCACATGTCAAACGCATCAAAACGAGCATTGATGGCAAGATAATCAGCACGGGTCATGACATCTAACGGTGGAGCAATAAGGGCAGCTGGAGCAGCGGGGGCATCATGAGCAGCATGGGCTGGAGCCATAGGAGGAGCCGGAGCACCCCAATCCAAGTCATCCCCGATGCGGGCCTGTCGGGACGTCTTAAGCTGAACTGTGCTGGACTTCTAGACCCCGAGGTTGAAGTCAACCACCGTCTTCTCTTTTGCCTCACCACAAGGTGCTCTAAACTCCGCATCTTTAAGCAACCTGGTGATAAGGTATGAAAATGGAAATGCCCATGTGGTGGCACTACTGGACCTCACCAAGATTGACTCATTGTAAATCTTGAGAATTTGGTCCCAGACAAACTGTAGGACGTAAAACCAGTACTCCTTTTCAGCGGCGTAGAGGGCTTTCAGAAAATCCCCCTTACACTCGGAATGGCCTGGCACGGGAAGGATGTTCTTGGCCAGGACCGAATCAAGAAACCACAACCGGCATGGTAAAAAGGATTTATTAGTGCTTGTGGTTCGATTGCCGGTAAATTGACCGTGACAAATTTCTCCCACAATATCCGCC
Organism: Cornus florida; assembly: GCF_030987335.1. Lineage (NCBI taxonomy): Eukaryota > Viridiplantae > Streptophyta > Magnoliopsida > Cornales > Cornaceae > Cornus > Cornus florida. The sequence continues at coordinate 24,842,688 of NW_026775581.1, forward strand.
AAAGGTAGCCGAGCCGGTGGTTCAACATAAAGCGGTAGGCCTGCCTCATCCACCGGCGATGCTAATGGATAATCCATAGCCATAGCAAAGTCATCTAGGCCAAATTCATAAACGTCGCCATCAATTATGGTTTTGATGATGTTCGGTTCCGCACATGAATGGAACAAGTTTGCGTAGAACAGACGGACCACGCGCAGATAGTAGGCATGAACGCGGGGCTTGAAAAGTGATGTGAGGCCACGTGCCCTCAATTCGCGGACTGACCATGTCATTTCTTGATTTTGCTCAAATTCATTTTCAATGGTGAATTTTGCTTCGGGGATGATTGGCCATTCAGCCCAATTTGGAGTTGTAGTCACATTGGAAGGTCCCTCGGACAAGCGAGCATGCTTGGACGCAATTTTGGGAGCCATTGGAGTGAGGAAATTTGGTTCAGGAATTTCTACGAACACCTGGCGTGCACAATAGTGGGGAAAAGAGGCAAAATGATGTTAAAGATGTGAAAATCCCAAAAATTTAACCTGAAACTCAGCAATGCACAATCCCAGCAATCAAATATCCTCCCACACAAGTAATCCCATCCTTCTTTGATCAAAAATTGAAATAAAATAAAGGTTAGAGACTTACCTACAATGGAGGAACCAAAAACCCTTGTGCCTGATGATGGAGGGGCTTAAGGATGAGAGGGAGATAGAAAAGAAGGATAGGAAGAAGAATGAGAGAAATGGGAGAGAGAAAGATGAAATAAGGGAAGAAGATGAAGGAAGGGGGTTAAAAAGGTTGGGGGCGAGGGTATGAGAGGGAGAGGCAAGGTTAAATTGCAATAAAATGGGCTTGAAAGCCCATTTAACAATTAGTAGGGGAAAGGCGCGGGCGCCCGCGGTCACGTGGCGGGCGCCCGCGAGACAACATAGGCTCACTGCCTATTTTAGCGGGCTCCTGCGAGGAACGGTGGGTGCCCGCAAGTCTACGGCGGAGACCCGCGAGGAACGGCGGGCACCCGTGAAGCTTCGAATGGCTACTGCTTGATTTCGCGGGGGCCCGCGAGGAACGGTCGGCACCCGCGGGCGCTTCAAAGACTGCTTTATGAAGTGGATTCTGGCCTACAAGGGCCAGGATGTGATCACAGGGAACTCCAATATGAACCTAAGGCTTGTATGGTCCCTAGTCACTGTGTAAAACTGCCAGAACTAGATACGGAGTGCAATTGCAAAAATGATAGTCTAAAGATCCGAATGGCATTTGGACTTTGGAAAAGACGAGAGATATGCCTAAATGACCTTGAATATTACCAGAAATGGTACAGAGACCTGAAAATGATGAAGAAAATCAGATGTGACCACCGGAATGCTAGATGAGACAATTCCGGAAGAATGTACATTTTTGGTTACTTAGTGAATTCCCGAAAGATTCTGGGCACATTAGCACACGGAAGAGGGAGGCCCGGTAGATGGAAGAATTGCTTCCCATGTATGCTAAACTTTATGTTGATAGCTAGACGAATCAACATCGCGCATCAGTCCTCGTAAATTAGGTCCGTTAATAGGACTTTCTCTACTTTGCGGATAGGGACTATGCCGTCAACATAAGGCTTAAGCCGTTGGCCATTAACCTTAGAGAGAGATCCATCGGTAGGATTTTGGAGTTTGACTGCACCATAAGGAAAGACGGAAGTGATGATATATGGCCCATCCCACCGTGAACGGAGTTTACCGGGAAAGAGCTTCAAGCGAGAGTTGAAAAGCGAAACTTTTTATCCAGGGGCAAAAGACTTGTGGACAATGTGCTTGTCATGAAAAGCTTTAGTATTTGCCTTATAGATTTTGGCGCTTTCATACGCATCATTTTGAATTTCCTCAAGCTCATTAAGCTGCAATTTACGAGTAGAGCCGGCCTGTTGGAGATCAAAATTGAGCCTTTTTATGGCCCGATAAGCACGATGCTCTAGTTCAACTGGGAGATGACATGTTTTGCCAAAGACAAGCCGATATAGTGACATGCCAATGGGCATCTTGTAAGCTGTCCGATAGGCCCAAAGTGCATCGTTTAGTCTTAATGACCAATCTTTGCGGTCCGGTCGAACCATTTTTTCCAAGATATGCTTAATCTCCCGATTAGATACTTCCACTTGACCACTCGTCTGAGGGTGACAAGGTGTGGCAACCTTGTGAATGATGGAGTACTTAGAAATGACGGATTTAAGATAACAATTTCAGAAATGAGATCCTCCATCACTAATAATTGCTCGGGGCGTACCAAAATGACTAAAAATGTTGGATTGAATGAACTTGATCACTACTTTATGATCATTGGTTCTGGTAGCCTCGGCCTCAACCCATTTGGAAACATAATCCACTGCTACAAGGATATACTCATAGCCATAAGAAGATGGAAATGGTCACATGAAGTCAATCCCCTACACATCAAAAATTCCTATGATTAAGATGGGGGTGAGGGGCATCTTGTCTCTTCTAGACATGGAGCTGAGCTTTTGGCAACGCTCACAAGATTTACAGAAATTGTAAGCATCCTAAAACAAAGAAGGCCAATAGAATCCGCTTTGAAGGACTTTGTCAGCGGTCTTTTTGGCACTGAAGTGTCCCCCACAAACAAGAGTGTGGCAGAAATTTAGGACACTTGTGGTTTCATTTTTGGGAATGTATCTCCAGATGATTTGATCCGGGCAATATTTGAACGACTCCGGATCTTCCCAAAAAAAAATTTTGACTTGGGAGAAGAACCGGTCTTTCTCTTGTTTGGACCAATTAGACGGAATTTTGCCTACCTCAAGATGGTTGACAATATCCGTAAACCAAGGGAGACTTGAATGGGAAATTTGAAACAGTTGTTCATCCGAAAATGAGTCTCAGACTGCAGTAAATTCAGAGTATTTCTCAATGAGTAAGCGAGAGAGATGGTCGGCAACAACATTGTCGGTCCCTTTTTTGTCCCGAATTTCAATATCAAACTCTTTGAGTAAGAGTATCCATCGAATTAGGCGGGGCTTGGTCTCTTTTTTTGCAAGCAAGTGCCTAAGGGCAGCATGATCCGAAAAGATAATGACCTTGGATCCAAGAAGATAATAACAAAATTTATCCAGGGCATACACCACAGCTAGCAACTCTTTTTCAGTGGTGGTGTAATTGAGTTGGGCATCGGAAAGAGTTTTGCTAGCATAATAGATGACATATGGAAGTTTGTCCACACGCTGGCCCAAGACCGCACCTAATGCATAGTCGGATGCATCACACATGATCTCAAATGAAAGAGACCAATTAGGCGGTTTCATGATTGGTGTAGATGAGAGAAGAGTGCGAAGTGTTCTAAAAGCTTCCATACAAGCTTCATCAAAATCAAATGGAGCATCTTCGGCAAGAAGATTACACAAGGGCCAAGAGATTTTACTAAAATCCCTGATGAAGCGATGATAAAATCCAGCATGACCAAGGAAGGAGCCAATTTGACGGATGGAATTTGGAGGAGGAAGATTAGAAATTAACTCCACTTTGGCTTTGTCAATGTCAATTCCTCTTTTAAAATAATATGTCCTAGAACAATGCCCTCTTGGACCATAAAGTGACTCTTCTCCCAGCTTAGAATTAGATTTGTCTCCTTGCATCTTTAAAGCACAAGGGATAAATTGTGGAGACATGAATCGAAGGAGAAGCCAAAGATGGAAAAATCGTCCACGAAAACTTCCAAGAACTTTTCAACCATATCAGAGAATATGGACATCATGCATCTTTGTAACGTGGCCGGTGCATTGCATAGCCCAAAAGGCATGCGTCTATAAGCAAAAGTTCCGAAGGGGCATGTGAAAGTGGTCTTCTCTTGATCTTGTGGATCAATTGCCACTTGGTTATAGCCGGAATAACCATCAAGAAAACAGTAGTAGCTTTGGCCGGCTAACCTCTCTAGGATTTGATCAATGAATGGGAGTGGGAGATGATCCATCCTAGTGGTAGAATTTAGCTTTCGGTAGTCGATGCACACACGCCACCCAGTGGTGGTGCGTTATGGCACGAGCTCTCCCGCGGAATTTTCAACAACGGTGAGGCCGGATTTCTTAGGGACCACTTGAGTGGGGCTCACCCACTTGCTATCAGAGATGGGGTAGATAATTCCCGCATCTAGCAATTTGATCACTTCTTTCAGGACCACTTCCTTCATGTTGGGATTCAACCGGCGCTGCACCTCTCTAGAAGGTTTAGCGTTGTCCTCCAAATGAATGCGGTGCATACAAATAGAAAGGTCGATTCCTTCCAAATCAGCCACTGCCCAGCCAATAGCTACTTTGTGCTCTTGATACACCGCTAAAAAGCTATTTTCTTGGTCCTTTAAAAGGTCCAATGCAATGATGACCGGAAGAGTTTGATTTACACCAAGAAACACATACTTGAGGTGGGCCGGGAGCGGTTTTAACTCAAGTTGTGGTGGAGATTTCAAGGAAGGGACCGGAGGAGTAGTAGAGAGTTGAGGAAGTGGTTCTTTTGGCATCTTCTAAGGAGGAAAATCCATGATAGCACCTATGTCAAGCAACGAATTCACTTCTTGGATGGCTTGGTCAATATCAAAGTTCGAGAGGTCAAAATGAGACATACAAGTTTCCAAAGGATCTTTGCTTAGAATGAAGGGGAGAGATTCTTCAACCACTTCATTGACCACATCAATAAAGAAACAATCATCCTCTTCGAAAGGATGTTGAGTGGCATGGAAAATGTGGAGTTTGACTTGCATATTTCCAAATGCGATGTCCATGACCTCGGTTCGGCAATTAATTGAAGCATTAGCCATAGCTAAGAATGGCCTACCGAGGATCACGAGAATATGTTTCTTTGGATCTTGGACCAATTATGTGTCAAGAACCACAAAGTCTACTGGGAAGTAGAATTTGTCCACTTTGATTATGACATCTTTAATAATGCCCCGTGGGTGCTTGACCGATCTGTTAGCAAGCTACAAGACCACGAGGTTGGCTTTAGATCTCCCAACCCCAGCTGTAAGTAAACTGAATATGGAATCAAATTTACACTAGCTCCTAAGTCAAGGAGGGCCCTCTCTATCTTGTTGTCACCAACAACACACGAGATTGTTGGGGCACCCAGATCCTTATACTTTGGAGGAGCACTGTGTTGAATGATTGCACTCACATTTTCAGTCAATCTTACTTTCTTTGGCACATGATTTTTGGAGGTGCGCTTTTGAGTGCACAAATCCTTGAGGAATTTAGTATAAGGGGGAATTTGCTTTATAGCATCCAAGAGAGGCAAGTTGATTTTTACTTGCTTGAAGACTTCCCACATGTCTTGAATTTTACAATTTTTGTTCCCAAAATGTGTCAACTCTTGGAGACGTTGAGGAAACGGAGCCTTAGGTTCATAAGAAGTCTCCACATTTGGGGCAACAAGCTTTGTATTTTTAGCATTAGACTTCGAAAATTCAGGAGTGAGATTTGGATTGGAAGAGCTAAGAATTGGATTTTTGGGAGGAAGAGCTTTTTCATTGTTTCTTCCATCAACCTTGTTATCCACAACCCGACCACTCCTAAGGGTGGTGATTGCTTGGACTTGTTCATGAGTTGGCCCACTTGGAGGAGGGGTATTGTCAATCACATGAATCCCTCTAGGATTCTCAAATGGTTAAGCAGGAAGCTTCCCCTTATCTCTTTGAAGATGTTGGTTCATTGAAGTGGCTATTTGCCTCACTTGATTCTCAAGTTTAGCAATAGACTGAGTATGGGAATGAACTTTGGAGAGTGGGCTACAATGAGGTCAAGAGTTGCTTATTGGATTCCATCATTTGCTTGTATAGAGATTCCATTATTTGCTTGTTTGTAGCCAAAATCTCATCAGTTGGAAACGCAGGAGGTTGATTAGAGATATTTGGATTATATGGAGGACGGTAGCTTGACGAGACCTGAAATAGCCTATTTTGAAATTGAGAAGGGGGCTAATTTTGATGCCCTTGATTCTGAAAGTTTGAATTTTGTGGGGCGGGTTGCCTCCATGAAAAATTCAGATGATCTCTCCATCCCAGATTATAGGTATTGGAGTAAGGATTGTTTCTGGGCCTGGAAAACATCGCATTTGCTTGCTCATGATTGGAATTAGGAAATTGTTCCGGTGTGGGGCAATCTTCTGAGAGATGGAAGGGACTTGTGCATGATGCACACACCGCACTTGCCGAATTTTAAGACAAAGAGGGAGAGAGATGTGATGCCATTAATTAATAGAATTTATGAGCTATGGCATCCATTTGAGAAGATTCTTCCCTCATTGTTTTTGGTTGACAAGGATTGGTGTTCTTAGCATTGGTTGAGATCGGAGCCCTATGAGAATTGTGTTGCAATGAATTTTCACTCAAATTCTCGAGTAAGGTCCAAGCCTCGTCCGCATTCTTAGACATGAACATCCCTCCACATGAGGAGTCAACCATGAGTCTATGTGGTTCGGTTAAACCATCATAGAAGGCTTGCACTAATTGCCATTTTGGAATTAGATGGTTCGAGCATTTCCTCAGAAGATCTTGTAATCTGTCCCAAGTCTCATGGAGTTGTTCTTCATCAATTTGAGAAAAACTAAGAATGGAGTGCCTCATTTGATTGGTTTTACTCACCGGATAGTATTTCTTTAGAAATTCTTGTTGCAATTGGGCCCATGTTGTGATGGAGTTTGCAACAAGGGAGTTTAACCAATACTTTGCCCTATCTTTCAAGGAGAATGGAAACAAATGCAGGTAGAGTGCATTCTCAGGGAAACCCCTCATCTTGATAGTAGAGAAAATTTCAAGGAACTCATCAAGATGCTTATAAGGATCTTCATTATCAAAGCCATGAAAGGATGGAAGCATTTGGATGGTGTTAGATTTGATTTCATATTGAGCAGTTTCGATATTTGGCATTACTATACAAGAGGGAGAAGTATAAGTGGTAGGGATGAAATGGTCCCGAAGAGTTATGGGAACCACATTTAGAATTTCAGCCCCATTATTATTGATCCCCTCATTCTCCAAATTTTCTTCATTACCGGCCATTGTATTAAATTCAAGTTCAATTCCTCTTATGTTAGCAGATTCCCTAAGGTTTCTTCTAAGAGTCCTTTCAAATGAATTTATGTCAACTGGCGAGTCAAGAGTCGGTAAGGAAAGTGATTTATGGCCAAACATCAACAACTCACAACACAATCAAAACAACAATGCATCACCATAACCTCCACATACGATGTTCTTATTCTCCTCAATTATCAACAACAGAAATTAAATGGCCACGACAAGGACTGATGCTTTGTAATATCGAAAAACAAAATAACCTCAACAAGGGCTTCACAATTCAACTATCTCTAATTTAACCACATGCAAGATATTCACAACCTTGAGACAGGACTTCGAAAACTTACCGGGAGTCGTTTAGACTACAAATTTGCTAGTTTTCCCACGGCAAGCCTTGAGTACCTAGAATCTCACAAGAAAACTTGAAACACAAATTAATCAAAACCAACGAGAAAATATCCACAATAACACAATATTCACAATCAAACCAAAGTTAATCCTAGAACCTCAGTTGTAAAACCGTTTGCAGTCCCCGGCAACGGCGCCAAAAATTGATCGGTTGTCAATTATACATCAACCTTTAGAATAGCACAAATCATTGTAAAATAGGGCAATTGGTCGGGTAAGTCAAACCACTGGGATTGCTAGTTTATGGCAACCAAGGTGTCTAAAATCACTTTTAGAATGATGAAGGTGTATAGAGTTTTGTTTGGGTTGTCACTAAAATTAGGAATCGAAAAAAATGCATAAAATGGTAATGTGCTAGGAAGTGAAGAGATAAAGACAATAAGGAAGAGACTAGAGAAGTGAATCCACTACCTATCAATAAGCATGCTAAGACATGATTTACTCGGGGAAATAACATATATACATGACCATGGAATGCAACAACATAAAATTGCTACATTACCTTCAAGAAATTTATGAAATCAATCGACAAGAATAACCTATCAAAGCATTACATGTTTTGGTTACCTAAACTAAGATGCAACATTAGACATGCTCACTAAGCCAAAGATTATCAAGCCCTTAATCTCATAATAAAAGCACATGAAATAGAAATCAAGAATCATCTATCAAAGGAAGGCCCTAAGCAATAGATTATCAAACTTCTTAATATCATGCCAATAAAAACATTTCCATCAACTCATCTCCATTGTCACTATGAAAATGTAGCATTATAATCATGAGAGAAAAACAATCTAAGATAAGATATTTAACTCAAAATGATCATATATAAACCTTGAAGTTCATTCCATCATATAGAGTGCTTTAGTTCATGGAAAAATCACATATATACATTATCTCCCAAATATAAATCAAAACAAAGCAATGCTTACAAAATAGGGCTTCATCACCTCCCTAGATAGGGAGTTAGTTACCCATAGATATAAGGAATGAAGAAGAAGAAGAAGAAGATCCCCTCTCCATTCTTCGCACCTCAGACTCCAATAACACACAAACCCTCCAAAACTCATCTTTCTCTCTCTAAAACTTAACCAAATGTGTGATATCTCAAAATACAAGCCTCCCCCCTCTTATTTAGGCAAAAACCTACTTCTATCCACTCAATCACGAGCTCCAACCACCCTAGAAGTCATTTAGACCACACAAAATACAAAGGGAACAAGGTTCAGCACAAAAGCAGAAGCAGATGATCTACTACCTGCAGATCGGTGAGGGCCCACGAGGCGCTGGCTGGTGCCTGTGGGTTCTCAGCATTCGAGAAAATTCTCTGGCATGTTTGGTGGGCGCCCGCGGTGGCGCGGCGGGAGCCCGCAGAGACTATCCCTCAGCAATTTTAGCCCTTCTTTGAACCTAAATGGAATGTCTGTCGATGCACTCTTTGACCTGAGCTCTATATCGCAACTCCACACATATGAGGACTCAAGAAGTTTGGCCCAAAATACGGTCCCTAGAAACGGCGTGTTCTGATCCTTCAAAGGATTGCCAAAACCGCTCTTTTAATCAAATTCGGGGGAACCAACCTGAAAGTAGACGAAAGCAAACAAATAAGCTAAACTATACATTATTATCAACTAATGCAAATAAGGGCGCTTGAATATGCAATATTTGGTGCTTATCAGTAGTGTCTGACTCTGTATCTTGTACTAGAAGGTGCATTAACAATTATGTCCCGCTCTCGGTATAAGCTATAATTTGTTCCTCTTATCCACACAGTTGCAAGTTGGTCGGCAAAAGGTGAATTGTACACCATTTGATCAAGTTGAACATCCCTTCTAATCATTATTTTGTAATTCCTTAAAGCAGGAATGTTTTTGAGCATGCGAAAAACTGAGCATATGGATTTGATGACAATACCTCTATCAACTTCAAAACAATGGGCTCCTGTTATATTTTGATCTTTTTGAATCTGCATTCTATTTTGTAACTCATTGTCTGTGTCATAGAAATATAATTGGAAGTAACATGGATTATTGCCTTCCATTAAGAGCGAGGGAAGATCATGAAATATTTGCCTTTGTACACGAAAAGTATAGATCTAATGTTTCTGATTTTTATCATTTCTCCATTTTCTGGAATTTTTTTCTGAATTTTGAGTGCATTTTCACATTTTCTCGTTTTGTGTGCCGGACACCTTGGGGTGTGCTGGATTTGCCCGAGAGTTAGTTGGGGCATTTCCTTGAGTTCTAAACTCTTGAAAATGCACTGGTTTCTATTTTGGCATTTTTCTGTTTTTCGAACTGGAAAGTCCCGGGTGGGACCCACTACCGGAATTGTTGTGTGCTAGAGTTGCTTCACGGGTCCATTACATTTCATGCATTGTTATTTTTACACAATTTCATGGTGGTGTATTAATTTGTGTGGTTGGGATTTAAAAGATATATATATATATATACATATATTTGTGGTGGAAATAAATGGTAAAAGATATATTAAAAGCAAGTGGGCCCCACCATTTCATTAAATCATCTCAAAAGGCCTAATGGCCATATGCAACCATTAGTTTCTCTCTCTCTGCGTAAATCTCTCTTTTCTTTTCTTTTCTTTTCTTTTTTTTTCTTTTCTTTTTCTACAAAGCTTCAAGCTTTGATTTCTCCCTCATTTTTGAGAATTTGTTGGTACCATTTGAGGCAAATCGGAGAGCTCGTTGAGATTTACGCTTTGATAGGAGCAAATTCTTGTTTGGCTAACCTAGGGATTTCAAAAATTTGCGCATAATTTGGGGTTTTTCTCATCTTTTGAGGTAGGGGTGTTCTAATTCACAATTTCTTTGATTCTTTGTGAATTTTCCTTTCTAAAGTTGGTTATACGCATGCTTAGTTTTGGTTATTATAAATATGGTAATTGTATTTAGTTGTGTACATGATGATAAGTGGTGTGGTGTGTTAATTGAGCCAATAAACTTAATTAATTTGTTCTGATAAAAAACATACTCAATAATAACAAGTTGTATGTAAAATGTTTGCCAATTGCTATGTAAATTTGGGATTATTAGTTGTGCAAATAAATGTTTAAAATTTCTTCTCAAAATGTAAATATGACGTTGAAAGAATGTGTAAAATTTAATTATTGGATTTGCGAATTTAAAGTATGTAAAATGCCATGATTTAGAAATATGAGAATGCGATATTGTGTGAAAATTCATGTTTTAAACATGCTTAAATGATGTGGATGATATGTATGACATTTCTATATTGTCATGGCATTGAAGAAATTGCATAAGTCATGCATTGCCACTGGGAAAGTAAAGGAAAAAGTTTGTTTTAAAAATAAATGAAAATTATTTTTGGGAAAATTTTTTGAAAAGTGTTTGTAGAAACCGAACGCCTAGGAGCTGCCTAGTGGTCCGTGGTATTAGTGTGGTCTAGAGGGGACTAGGGAGAGACCCTAGCATGGTTGAGCTAACTAAGCCGGATACAATGCCTTTGAGGTGCCTTGTGGTCGTGGATAGTTAGCCAATCCTCCTTTCATGACGCCTTGGAGGCGCCTTAGGTCGGATTACACTAACGGCTTGGAAGGTGAAATAGTCGTGTTTCGAAAATGAGGAGCGACATTGCATGGCATGGCATTTCATTAACATACATTGCATACTTGGTGATTGGACGACTTGCGTATGTATCTGTTGATATTATTGTTGTTTTGCTTGTTTTCCCCAAGATATGATCCCGTTCTCTCGTATCCTATTCATTATATGGATTTATGGGGTCGTAAGAGGTGTGTCTTAGACGCTTCCTATTGAGCTTTATACTCACCCCATCATTTTAACATTTTTCAGGTCACGGAAATGAAGTGGCGGACAACGTTCCTCCATAGGTTTGAATGGGTTTATGGACTGTTTTATTATCTTTTATATTTGTGATCTCACTTGTTTTGTATAAACCCTAGGATGACACGTATATTATGCATTAACATAGGAAAGGACGGTAGTGTTCTTAGTTAACCTTGGGTTCGGGTAAGGACCTGATTAGCGATTCGGACCCTTGAGTTCAGGTCGTTACAAATTTGGTATCAGAACGATGGTTCGAATACCATTAGGAGGACGGGTAGAGGCCTACCTAGGATTGCATGGGAAGTTGAATTTCATGTTTATATGCTTATGTGTTAAAGTGTTTAATTATTTGAAAAGCATGTATAATTGATTATTTACTTTATATGCTTATGTGTTTACGGTTTTAAAAGGGCATGATTTCTTGATAAGTGTTCACATGTTTACGTGTTTAAATGCTAAAATTTGTATTACATGGCCATGTATGTGGAATAATTGTATGAACCAACTATGTAAATGAAATGTGAAAGTATTTGAAAGCATGTTATATATGATAAGGTGGAAAGTATGTGATACATGATGATGACAAAAATATGTAGATCCTGCCACATAACATGTCTCAGCAACAAGTGAATGAAAAATATCTTCAGAGTGCTTCTTAGCAAGATATACCAAACAATTCATTTTCTTGTGTCCCTCCTTGTCACAAAGGAAACAATTCCCTTTGGACTTATTCTGCTCCTTGCCCTTAACCTTGACAACCCCAGCACTAGAATGAATTTCTTTGTGCTCCTGGATGTCATTAGGGCTAAGGGCAGGAGAGCACTCTTGAGTGAGCATAGTGTGAAGATTTCTCTTCTAGTTAATATAGTTTGACCTGGTTAATTTGTTGTCCTTAAAAGTGGATGCAAGTGGATTGAAAATATTCGACATCTGAATATAAACATTCATGCATAAATAAAAGGGCATACATCCAAAAACAAAAATTAAACTTTTAGTTTTCATATAATCTCTCAATGGGTCTCTCTAAACCACTGATGTAATAAAAACATCGATAATCATAATCCATGTAGGTATTCACTCGTTTCTCCCAGGGGGCAATAAGAACATGCCACTACCAAGAGATCATGTCACTACCTTGATTAGACGAAAACAATTTTCACCATATCCCACTATCTAGGCATCTCATACTAAATGAAATATGGTAACCAATTTATCCTTGGCCTCTAAGTGAAAATACCCCCTGAGGTGGAGCGTACTCCCACTTAGTTAAGTGTATACCATTGTCTAGAAGTAGTGCAATTGAATAAGGTCCGTCTCCTAATGGTGATCGTCCCCATCCGCCTGCCGCTAGTTCTATCATGCGATATCTATATCTAGTAGCCAGTGAAACAAATACCCTCCGGAGGAGCACCCAAGATTGGTGGTGAGGTATTTGTTCCACCTTACAATGGATCGACAATGGAAGGCTGTGGAATTTAAGATTAAATCCCGCTCCCACTTAATTTTTGAAATTAGAGAGTTTTAAATAAATTTATACATCCCATGTATAATATCATCATGTAAAATATTAATTTTAATCTAAACAATACTGGAATTCATTTTTAAAAAATATTAGGCCCAATGAGCCTAAACCATTTGGGTCAAACTAGCTCAACTTCTTGAGCTTGATTATGGAATAATCCTACATTTTCCACAAAAATTAATTAAAAATAAAAAAATTTTAATTTTCAGAAAATCATATTTTAAAATTATTTTGGAAAGTGCTAATTTTCCTAAAACCACCCAAATAAATCATTCCAATTTTATTTAGTTTAAAATTAACCAACACGTAAAAAAAATATATATATACTCATGGATAAAATATAACATTCAAGCAGATAATCATCACATGAATATAAACATAATAAGTAAAAATCATATTGCACCAAAAAGTGCAAATCCCCTCTCATGGCCGGTTAGATATCATCTCATGATCATCTTATGCTCCAAAATTCTTCATTGGAAGTCTTGACTCTTATCTTATCCAAATCTATTCTTGAACTCTTCAAGAACCACAACCTTAAATTTCAAATTGTAGTACAAAGTTTTGTCCTATACCCAATTTAAGGTTTACAAAAATTCTAAACAAGATAAAGTAAATAAATCCTATTCGGTTAGGGAAAACCAATCCTTATTAGACCAGCCCTTTAAAAACGCCGCCTTTAATTAATTAATTACATCACATGTAATTAAAGAATAAATTAAAAACACAACCGGGCCATGAGAGGGATTAAATAATTAAGCTGCCTGCAATCAAACATTAATATGCATACAATACAAAGCATATATCCTTGTAAAGCAGAATAATAAAACTGATTGCATCCAAAATTAAAATATATATATATACATATATTTAAAACCCACCAGATTCTAAATTAGAAACTTTTTGGTGTAAAACACATGCGGCCCACTTGGTCTTTGATGAATTATATATATAATATAATATTTTCTTGACTTGTGACTATATAACAGATTGTAGAATCACAGGCCTTTTAAGGCAATCTAATGATTACATCACATGGGCATGTTATTCTTTTTGACGAAAAACCTCAGAAATTATACAAATATCCGTAGTAACAATAATAGAAGATTACCAAGTGGAATCCTCATTACTGTTACCAGCGGCTTTCCAAGAAGTCACTCTTTCCCATTATAAGCCGTAATGGCAAGTACACATCAGATGGGGCCAGATCATTAGATGATCACATCGATTTATTCACGCTTTCAAAATTAATTCTTTAATCATGAATAGTAGTAATAAAATATAATCACATATCAACAAATCAAATATTCAAATCATCACCATGATTGGATGAAAACCCGTACTTTGCTCTGATATCAATTGAAACGATCCATTTCATCACATGGTATGATATTGTTCGTTTTAGGTCTGAGTCCGCACGATTTTGCTCTTGGACTTTACCCCAAAAGGCCTCACAGGTCCCAGGATCGGAACTTGGCTCTAATACCAATTGAAGGCACAACGGAAGCATTTAAAAATTTTCAGGATCAAATCCACGTGATTTTTCATCAATCAAGAAATACTGTGAAGGGATCTCATACCTTTTTGACGATTGATTAATCGTCAACGCTCCGAGAAAACCAGTGAATTTGATTGCTCCTCTTTTTCCCTTGAACACCAATGAGTCTTCACCTCTATGACCCCAGTGTAGGTTTGTGGAACCCTAACCTTTTCTCTCAATCTCTTTTTTCTGGATAGTGTACGATCTAATGTTTTGTATCGATATCTCACAGAATATATGATTGAGAGAATCGGTTAAAAAAGTCTGGGCCTAGAGATGAGGATCCAAGAGGGCTTCCTTATCCTAACTCCAATTGGATAGATAGAGTTATCTCATAACTCTATCATATCCAATTAATTACAATAAGCACCACAATAGTATTGTAATTGCACTCTAGGATTTAGAAATTACGACAAGGCCCTGTCTACTAAATAATTACATATAAGCCATTCTACTACCGAATATCCATAAGTAGCCCTAGGAAAATAAATATTGTCCCACCTAAGGCTTACTTATATTTTATATTCCTTGAGTAACCAATTTAATCATTATGATCATTGAATTTCTTTTATAAAAGAAATTTTTTTTTTTTCTAAATAAATAATAGAAAAAAAAATTAGTAAACATTTTACTAAAATGCCCTAGCCAAGTTCCAGTCATCAAACTTATTAAATTGCATCAAGGGGATATTCTAACTCTTATAGAGTATGGATTCCATGTTGAGCATTTGTGTTCTCAGAGCTCCAATATTAGCCACCCAAGATACCATGGTATTGACCTTAAAAGATCTCACATGTTGGTAAGTCAAAGTGACCAATATTGAAACTTGAGTCCACTAAACCTCTTAGGATTTAGAGCTTAATGTATCTAGTAGATAAGAAATACACCAAAATAATAACAGTAATTTGTATGGTGTACGTGATCTTATGGTGATCCAGTTCAGTGTACTCCAAGCACACTAACACACTGCCTTAGAGTCAACTACCCCAATGGTCGAGACAAACCATCCTATCTTATAGAGGTCAAGTGTGTTACAGTCTTACAGATAAAAGTGCCCAACTTTTATAACTGACTACAAACAATGACAAGGTGCAAGAAACCGGTGAACCCAATTCTCCTGCGTGTAAATCTCAATTACACACTTAAGTCACCTATAATGCAACTTGAGGACAATAATGCATCTCATGCAAAAATATGTAAAGCCCAATGCATGAATATCACATTTATAAATAAAATATCAAATTAATAATAATTAATTGGCTTGTAGGGCATATAATCCCAACAAGGGGTACGAGTGAGGGTTTCGAGGGAGAAAGGTATGACCTTAGAAGGTTAGTGTTTACAACTTGGGTCACGATTTGGTGTGGAGCTTCTTTTCAAACCTGTTGTGGTAGGTGTGACAGAGGTTGTTCGAGTCACGAATGTAGTCTATGGATTGTAGACGTATATTTCTGGTATTCTGGTATAGTTAAGGAAGCGTGTTGGTTATGATTATTAAGGGGATTTTTTGGACTCAGTAGGTCTAGTGTGGTGTAGGCATAGACCGGAGTCATGCCAGTGCCGGGTGATCAATTATTTGATGTGATTCAGTTCGTGGGTTGTAAGAGTGTGCCTTAAAGACTGGTTTGTAGTGGAGCGATTCCCATTTCAGGAAGCGTGTTACGGGTAATTAACTCTCAGTGAGTTGATTGCATGGCTTAATGGATGAGCGGGATTATGGGTTATCACGTTGTCGAGAAAGTCTCAAGGTGTTGTATAGCGGTCAGTTTTAGTTGTGTAGTGCATGATTACACTATAAGGCAGGTTATATGTGGTCATTAGTATGTTTAATCGTTTGCGGATAAAGTGTTTGATGGTAGGTACTATGTTACCAAATGGACTATGTTTTAAAATTTGAAGGATGTGGACTAGAGTTGTATTTCAATTGTGTTTGGAGTATCAAGAAATAGTACTGGTTGTTTAAGAATCCAAAAAGATAAATCGATTATTAGAATGTTTAGAACGAGAGTGATCTCGTATGTTTAGGTGGTAGCCCCATTTGACTTTTGTCGGGGCCAAGGGTATTCTGAGGAATGGTGAAGAGGAAAAGTAATGGTGTTGAACCTAAAGTGTGAGGTTTCTTTAATTAGACTCGTAGATTGCCTCGGAAGGAGTGGTTCGAGTAACCGGTTAAGTGTTGTGACTAATTGTGTTGTAGATGGTTTTGAGGAGACAGTTTGGTGTTAAGCATTCTGGTTTTTGTGCTCATTTTTTTCCTTTGGGATTTGTCGGCATTACATTGCCATAGAGAGGTTCTTTTCTAGTGGCAAATGGTGGCTATTATCGGAGGTATTGAAAGTAATGCTTATTCTTTTGTTATGATGGTGTCACAGGAAGAATTGCTTGGTAGTGACTTGGTGATCTGGTGAGATGAGAGGTTTGAGTTGTCATTCGAGGATGATGGTAGTAGAGGCGTTATGGTGTGATGTTTAGTATTGATGAGCAAAACAGTTTGGGGTATGATCAAAGGGTGGATTGGAGAGTATGAGTTATTATTGTATGTTATCAGGTAAGTGATAGGGGTTGTGCATCAGTCGAGGTGATGGTGAGCAACTTAGTCTTTAGAGCCAGTGAAGACGATGTTGCCAGATAGGTACCTTTTTATTTTGACGAGTCAGTGGGTTATTGTGACTAAGGTCACGAGTCGGGTGTGCACGGTGATCGAGGCAGTATTGTCTGGGAAGCTAGAGATAGAGTGGGTGGTAAAGTGTCGTTTTATGGCTTAAAGGTTATCATTGGGAGTGACTGATTCTAGGTAAAACGGGATTTGGTATCCAACATACTGTGATTGTTCACAGTGTTAATACATTGTAGGCAATTGGTGCTCTTATCTGATTGGTGATAAGCGCTGAATATTGCATATTCAAGCGCCCTTTCTTGCATTAGTTAAGTCTGTTAATGGAGTAGAATGTACAGTTTTAATTTATTTTGCACTTTTGTCTTGTTTCAGGTCGGTCTCCCTGAATTTGATCAAAGAAGCGGTTTTGGCATCAATTATGTTGAAATACGTGCGCTGTGCCGGGGAGTCATCTTTTGGACCTGACTTCTCTGTCTAATTTTGCGGTGCCTTGCAAAAGTCCCCGCAGTAGCTCCCGCGCACCACCGCAGGCGCCTGCCATCGCGCCGTGGGCGCCCGCCAAACATGCCAGAACCATCCTCGCGAGCCGCAGCTTCCGCGGGCACCCGTCGGCCCTCTGCAGGCAATTCACCTACCCCCTTTTTTCAGCATTTTTGTTCCCTTATCTTCCTTTTATGTGGTGGAGATTGAGCCAGATGGGGGAGCTCGGGATTTTGGAGTATGGGGAGTAGGTTTTGGAAGGATAAGAAGGGGGTATGATCATACATATCTCATATCTCAAATTTAAAAAGCTAGAGGGGAGGTAGAGAGCTTTTTGGGTGTTCTTGGAGCTTAAGGTGCAACAATGGAGAATTCTTCTTCTTCCTTTTCTCCACTCCTTACATTAATGGGTAACTAAACCTCCATCTAGGGAGGTGATGATGCCTTCCCTTGTAATTATATTATAGATTAGGCTCTATTTTGGGGATAAATATGTATAATTTTTTGTCTTCTCATAATCTAGAGCATATTACTTGTTGTAATGAATTTCAATGTTCATAAATGATTGATGTAAGTTAATTATCTTGTCTTTGATGATCCTTATATTAATCTTAAGGCTTACATTTTCATGGTGACAATGGAAATAAGATTATGAGTGGTTTTCATGGCATGTTGATAGAGAAACTTGATAGTCCATTGCTTAGGTATTCCTTTTGATGGTTTATACTTAATTCCTAGCTTTATGTGCTTTATCATTTGATTAATGGATTGATGGTCTTTTGCTTAAAGTAGTAGGTTTGATGCTACACCCTAGTTTAGGCAGTTCAAATGTATGAACTTCTTGTTGATTATAGGGTAACCATGTATTGCTATATAATTCTTGACCATTATATATATATATTCTATCCCCAATTTAGTCTTGATCTAGCATGTGTTTAGGGTTTAGTGCGGATTCACTTCCCTAGCTCTTTTTAATTGTCTTTGCCTATTTATTTCGTAGCATTACCATTTTATGCATTTCTCAATTCATAGTTTTAGTGATAAACCAACAAATCCTCTATAAACCTCCCTTATCATTCTAAAAGATGATTTTAGACACTTAGGTTGCCATAGACTAGCAGTCCTAGTGGTTCGACTTACCTGACCAATAGCCCTATTTTACAACGATTTGTGCTATTGCAAAATGGGTTGATTTATAATTGTAATCGATCCGTCGATCAATTTTTGGCGCCGTTGCTGGGGATTGCAAACGGTTTTGTGACTGAGGTTTAAAGATCACCTTTAGTTTGATTGTGAATATTGTGTTCTTGTAGATATTTTCTTGTTTGGTTTCGGTAATATTGTGTTTTCAGTATTCCTGTGAGATTCTAGGGACTCAAGACTTGCCGAGGGAAAGCTAAAAAAAAATTCGTAAGTTTAAAGGACTCCCGGTAAGTTTTTCAAGGTTCTAGTCTCAACAATTGTGAATATTTTGCATGTGTTTAACTTAGTGATATTTAAATTGTGAAGCCTTTGTCGAGGCTATTCCTGTTTACTATATTGCAAAGCATCGGTCCTTGTCATGGCTATTTATTTTTCTGTCTTGTTGATAATTGAGGAGAAAGGGATCATTGCATGTGGATGTTTTGGTGAAGGGTTGCTGTGTATCTTGTTTATATTGTATATATGTTGTGTGAAATTTTTTTTTTTATGTATCTCAACAAGAGGTTGAATTAGTCCTAAATGGAGGGTAATTTTCCTTCAACTCAATGCTACACACCACATGAGTTTTGTGCATTTTGCTCTAGTCATACACATCATACAAGAGATTGTCCTCCACCGGGACAATTCTCAGATTTTTATCTAGAGCAACCAACTGAAAATTTCTTTAAACCGGGTAATGATCTATACTTCAATGGTTATGACTCGGGTTAGGGAGATCATCAAAACTTCTTGTGGCATGACATGGGAAATTCAGCACCACAATCTCATGGACAACATTTTCAAGCCAATTTTCAGCCCCATGACAACAAAGAAATGATGGAGTCCATGATGGACTCCAACAAGCAAATATTGGCTTCCCTTGCTAACATGCAATCCACAATAGAGTCTATCAATCAAGTGGTACCATACCACAAGTCCCAAGTTAGTGCAATGATAGATGACCAAATATCTCAAATTCAAC
This sequence comes from Cornus florida, assembly GCF_030987335.1. Classification (NCBI taxonomy): domain Eukaryota; kingdom Viridiplantae; phylum Streptophyta; class Magnoliopsida; order Cornales; family Cornaceae; genus Cornus; species Cornus florida. The sequence continues at coordinate 24,862,292 of NW_026775581.1, forward strand.
AAAGGATTAATGCTAAAAATTATGAAGAGGAGGAAGCATGTTCATTTAAATTTATGGCCAATCCAAAAGAGAATTCTATGAATGATGAGATTACTCCTAGTAACTTTCATCATGAGAATGATCAAATGGTTACCACATGTGAAAATGAAGAAATTGTGGTTGAAGATCAAATTGTTGCCACACAAAAAATTGAAGAATTTGTGATTCAAAATGAGGAAAATAATGACGAAGAGATTGTCTCCTTTAAAAATCCAAAATAGCCCCTACAGAATCCTTCGCGTGATACATCTCCTTCAACGGAGGATCCTCTAAAAACTTGCTTAGCTCATTTCAATTGTGAGGATTTTGATGTTGACAATTCTATTTGGGAGGTAAATTCCTTATTTGATATTCCTTCCCCCATTCATTCTCTTCCTTGGGCAACATCAAATGTATCTCTTTCTTGGGAGCTTACATCTCCTCCCATTCCCTCTCTTGAGTTATCACAAACTGTTGAGCCTGAACCACCGGATAAGTGTAAGGAGGATATTGAAAGTGTCAAGGATATTTTTTCGAAAATTCCCGTGCTAAATATGACCATTCACAAGTCCTTGCTTAATGTGCCCTCACTTGATCCACCTTCCTATAATCCAAAGCAGCCCCATAGTCCAAAGTTCTTTATTGAGGATGAAGAGTGGGTTGAGGTCTTTCCGTTACCTCTTTTCAATTCTTATCTTCAAACTCTTTTTCCTCCACTTTTAAAAGAACTTTCTTATTTGGGGAAGCATAACTCTCTAGAGAGACTTGGTGTAGGGTAAAACCTACTTTGAGATTCGTAGTTAGATTTTATTTTATTTTATTTTAGATTTTATCTTATTTCATTTTAATTTTTAGATGTTTTGATTTTACTAGACAATTTTTTTTTTTGATTTCATGAACTTGTGGATATGCATAGTTTAGTTTCCTTTGCCCATTTTCAGTTTGTTTTTGTGTGCCTATGCTTTTATACTTGTGTGCTTTAGTGTTGTTTTGATAGGTTCTTATGTTTAAGTTTGGGGGAAGATCATTTTGGCATCTCTTCACGGGATTGCATGCGGCCACAATGCCAGAGTTGCTTCAATCATTTGGTATTATTGTTCCTTTTATCCCCTATACTCTTTACTTATACATCTTTGTCTCACACATTGAGGACAATGTGCCATTCAAGTTTGGGAGTATAGTGTATGGTATTGTGTATTGTAGAGTGTTTGCATTTGCTATTTTGTTCAAATAGATTTGTATAAAACTGAAAATTTAAAAAAAAAAAAAAAAAAAAATGGAAGCAATGATTTTGGAATTTTGGAATTTGTTGGAGATTGAAGCATGTGTTGAATACTTTGTGTATAGATGTAAATGATAGTATTGAATTGAGGAAAATTTTTTGAACATATGGATTCAAAAAAGTTTGTATAAATGCTTCAATTAGATTATCTTCGAGTATCATACTCTTCTGTGCTTCACACTGCACAGATGCACACTGGAAACTCAATTGTGAGGCATGCAACCTGATTGACCTTGACCATGACTCAGTGATTTGAATTAATGACCCTAATGAATGGATACCCTTGGCATTTAAGTTAAAGAAAAAATAAAAAAAAATAAAAAAATAAAAAAAAAAATCAATGACCAGTCGAAGTTCATAGCCTTTCCAACTCGAGTTATTAAGCCCTATGAGTGTTTCTACACTGAGCACCCTAAAACCATCTGGTTTGGGAGTTGTTAGCCTAACACTTGTTATATGGGTTGGTTAGAAAGCTTAAAAAACCTAGACATTGCACGGTTATTCAAAAAAATAAATAAATAAATAAATTTGGTTCGTCGAAGTTCGTAACCTTTCCAGCTCGAGTTATTAAGCCCTAGGAGTGTTTCTACACTTAGTACCCTAAAGCCATCTGGTTTGGGAGTTGTTGGCCTAACGTTTGCTACATGGGTTGGTTAGAAAGCTTAAGGGATTTTGGCATTGCACAACCAATAGTTAGTTTTTTTTTTTTTGTGAACAATAGAATTCTCAATAAGCAATAAAAGTTGCATTGTGAATAAAATTATACCATGGGGACCTCATTTTGAAGGAGATTTAAGGATGTGAAAATGTGTTCTTAGGATTGGAAAAAGAGGGTAAAAGCCGCATATTGGGAATTCAGCCCACTATCACTGAAGTTAGAGTTCATGTTATTCAAGAGATGATAATTGAAGTTTTTATATAGAGCTTAATGATTGATGCATTTAAAATTGAACTCATTTTTGCCATTTTGATTATTAAGGTTTCATATATGCAAGGTAGTCTGTTTAATGGAACTTCCTCCAATTTTTTGTCATTCCATGTTACATTTGAGCTTCATAGATAAATTTCTTGCTTAATGATTGATGCATGTTGTCACTTTTGCTCGATTCTATATTTTGTTTTGCTAAGGGACTAGCAAAATATAAGTTTGGGGGTGTGATAAGCGCCGAATATTGCATATTCAAGCGCCCTTTCTTACATTAGTTAAGTCTATTAATGGAGTAGAATGTATAGTTTTAATTTATTTTTGCACTTTTGTTTTGTTTCAGGTCGGTCTCCCTGAATTTGATCAAAGAAGCGGTTTTGGCATCAATTATGTTGAAATATGTGCGCTATGCTGGGGATTCATCTTTTGGACCTGATTTCTCCTGTTGTCGTTTTATAAAGTCATGACTGAGTGTTCGTCATGGGAGTTTATCCAAGGTCCAGCTTGAAAAAGGCTTGCAAGAAGCCTTGATAATGTTGCAACGGCAAGCTCCCGCGGGCGCCCGCCGCGCCACCACGGGCGCCGGCCGAATGCCTCACCTCTCTGCCTAGTTTCGCGGTGCCTTGCAAAACCCCTGCAGTAGCTCCCACGCACCACCGCAGGCACCCGCCATCGTGCCACGAGCGCCCGCTAAACATGCCAAAACCATCCTCGCGAGCCACAGCTTCCGCCGACGCCCGCCGGTCCTCTGCAGGCAGTTCACTTGCCCCTTTTTTCAACATTTTTGTTCCCTTATCTTCCTTTTATGTGGTGGAGATTGAGCCAGAGGGGGGAGCTCGGGATTTTGGAGTATGGGGAGTAGGTTTTGGAAGGATAAAAAGGGGGTATGATCATACATATCTCATATCTCAAATTTAAAAGATAGAGGGGAGGTAGAAAGCTTTTTGGGTGTTCTTGGAGCTCAAGGTGCAACAATGGAGAATACTTCTTCTTCTTTCTCTCTACTCCTTACATTAATGGGTAACTAAACCTCTATCTAGGGAGGTGATGATGCCTTCCCTTGTAATCATGTTTTAGATTAGGCTCTATTTTGGGGATAAATATGTATAATTTTTGGTCTTCTCATAATCTAGAGCATATTACTTGTTGTAATGAATTTTAATGTTCATAAATGATTGATGTAAGTTAATTATCTTGTCTTTGATGATCCTTATATTAATCTTAAGGCTGACATTTTCATGGTGACAATGAAAATAAGATTATGAGTGGTTTTCATGGCATGTTGATAGAGAAACTTGATAGTCCATTGCTTAGGTATTCCCTTTGATGGTTTATACTTAATTCCTAGCTTCATGTGCTTTATCATTTGATTAATGGCTTGATGGTCTTTTGCTTAAGGTAGTAGGTTTGATGCTACACCCTAGTTTAGGTAGTTCAAATGTATGAACTTTTGATGGATCATTCTTGTTTTGATTTAGTGAACTTCTTGTTGATTATAGGGTAACCATGTGTTGCTATATAATTCTTGACCATTATATATATATATATATATATATATATATATATATATATATATATATATATATATATTCTATCCCCAATTTAGTCTTGATCTAGCAAGTGTTTAGGGTTTAGTGCGGATTCACTTCCCTAGCTCTTTTTAATTGTCTTTGCCTATTTATTTCATAGCATTACCATTTTATGCATTTCTCAATTCATAGTTTTAGTGACAAACCAACAAATCCTCTATAAACCTCCCTTGTCATTCTAAAAGATGATTTTAGACACTTAGGTTGCCATAGACTAGCAATCCCAGTGGTTCGACTTACCCGACCAAGAGCCTTATTTTACAATGATTTGTGCTATTGCAAAATGGGTTGATTTATAATTGTAATCGATCCGTCGATCAATTGGTTTTGGTTAGCATGGGTGTTGTGGAGTAACGTATGCGAGGTTTCGAAGTTGATTGTGTATGACGGTCCGTTAATGGCGATATCGCCTAGATTTGTGTTCATAGTTCCATACGAGTATTCGGTTAGTTCACCTTCTTGTGTGTAGGGAGTTCATTTCATCACAGGTGAGATTGGGTGTCCACGGTTGGACGATTGGTGAGTAGTGTGTGACAAGGTGTCAGGTGTATTCAGGTATGAGTTGTCAGTCTCTGATGAGTGCGGGGTTCCTTACCCTTCCATTTGTTCTGGTACTGGCAAGGACGTCATTTACCGTATGTCTTGTCCTCCATCTAGGAGTTGTGTGCATCCACGAATGGACAGACCTATGTGTGGTTTGTTACGCTGTTAGGGTCCACCGGTAAAGGTTTGGTTGTTTGGGTCGACTCACTCCCACGTAAGGAGGTAGGGTCTTTGGTTTCGGTGGTGCTTGTTTTGAGAGTGGTCTTGATCGGTGGTGTGAGGCAAGAGTTACCAAACAGGGATTGTGTGTTTCCAGTGTTTGGTAATAGCGATGAGGGATAAGGGATGTGTCATAAACTGTACGTTCGAGAATGATTAGGTGATGTGATGTGAGTCATGTACTTGGGTGTCTTTATTGATGTTTGATTTAAGCAGTGTCTTGAGGACAAGTGTTGGTATTGTTTGAGTGCTAAGCAGCTAGAAAGTGAATGTGTGATTCCATTGAGGAATAATAGGAGTGATTGACTTTGGTTTTGAGGTTTCAGGCATGGGACGGTCGTATTATGTGTTTTGAAGAAGTAAGAATTGAACTGAATGATGTTATGGAGTTGTCTACCTAGTATGGGGGCTATGAGATCATTAGAGAGTTTTTACGTCAGTCGATGATTATGACGTTTGGTGCTGTGTTGTTTCTAACTTGTTAGGGGTTATGTGATTAAAGTATGATTGGGATTTTTAGAGTAAGTATGTGACTGTATAGTTGTTAAGGATTATGTAGCACGATGGATTGAAAGTGAATGGACCTTATCGTTGTTTTGTGGACTGTGCAGGGTTGTGTTTGAGGTTTGGACCTGAGGACAGGAACGATATCTGTGCTGAGACCGGATCAAGGATAAGAATGGTCTGGCCAACCATTTCTCTTGAATCAATCCCTCTTTAGCACGATGTTGGGTCAAAGGTCAATGATTGTTTCGACTTGTTAGTGACAATGAGAGCATGGTTTTGCACGTTGTGTCGATATGGCATTGTAGACTCGGATAATTTGTCTCAGGTGACAAGGTGTGTTAGGTAGGATCAAGTGTCTGAGAAAGGGTTGTGGTACAACCATTGACTATTGAAGATTTTGTTTTGAGGATTTGTGACCTGGGTACAGGAGAATTTGTTTTATTGTTCTAGTGACTCAAGATTATGTCGTCGTTGGGAGATTTATTATTTAGTCGTCTTGAGGATGATAAGTTTAGTGATTGCCACTTGGTGTGGTTGGTAGTCATTGTACGGGTATGTGATGGTGTAGTCAAGTGTTTGGTCTGAGAGATGTGTAGATTAGAGTTGAGCTTGATTATGAGATGGACGGGATTCTTTGTCTGGGGTTTTGTGTGTCCTTTTAGGGAGAAGTTGAGATTGGATATTGTCATAATCGGTGGTCTAGTGACCGTTCTTCTTTCGGGTTTCAGAGTCTTGTAGAGCAGTGTAGAGTGGACCGATGTCTGTTGAGAGTCGAATGTAGGGCCTAGTTGGTCTCGTGTTCTGATGTCGTGAGTAATGAGTACCCTCATAAGGTGATGAGCATTGTGTTTTGTGGGATGTTTCTCGAAAAGGTGTGTACTGTCGGCTTCCTTCTTTAAAGAGGGTAGATTTCGAGGATGAAATCTTTTAAGGAGAGTAGATTATAATGTTTTTTATTTTTATCATTTTTTCATTTTCTAGAATTTTTTTTCTGAATTTTGAGTGTATTTTCGCCTTTTCTAGTTTGCGTGCCGGACACCGTGGGGTGTACCGGATTTGCCCGAGAGTTGATTGGGGTATTTCCTTGAGTTTTGGACTCTTGGAAATGCTCTGGTTTCCATTTTGGCATTTTTCTGTTTTTCGAACCAGAAAGTCCCGGGTGGGACCCGCTACCGGAATTGTTGTGTACTGGAGTTGCGTCACGGGTCCATTGCATTTCATGCATTGTTATTTTTGCACAATTTCATGGTAGTGTATTAATTTGTGTGGTTGGGATTTAAAAGATATATATATACATATTTTTGTGGTGGAAAATAAATGGTAAAAGATATATTAAAAGCAAGTGGGCCCCACCATTTTATTAAATCATCTCAAAAGGCCTAATGGCCATATGCAACCATCAGTTTCTCTCTCTCTGCGTAAATCTGTCTTTTCTTTTCTTTTCTTTTCTTTTTTTTTCTTTTCTTTTTCTACAAAGCTTCAAGCTTTGATTTCTCCTTCATTTCTTAGAATTTGTTAGTACCGTTTGAGGCAAATCGGAAAGCTCGTTGAGATCTATGCTTTGATAGGTATTTCAAAATTTTGGGCATAATTTGGGGCTTTTCTTATCTTTTGAGATAGAGGTGTTCTAATTCACAATTTCTTTGATTCTTTGTGAATTTTCCTTTCTAAAGTTAGTTATAAGCATGCTTAGTTTTGGTTATTTTAAATATGGTGATTGTATATAGTTATGTTCATGATGATAAGTGGTGTGGTGTGGTGTGTTAATTGAGCCTGTGAACTTAATTAATTTGTTGTGATAAAAAGCATGCTTAATAACAACAAGTTGTATGTAAAATGTTTGCCAATTGCTATGCAAATTTGGGATTATTAGTTGTAGAAATAAATATTTAGAATTTCTTCTCAAAATGTGAACATGACGTTGATGGAATGTGTGGAATTTAATTGTTGGATTTGCGAATTTAAAGTATGTAAAATGCCATGATTTAAAAATATGAGAATGCGATATTGTGTGGAAATTCATGTTTTAAACATACTTAAATGATGTGAATGATATGTATGACATTTCTATATTGTCGTGGCATTGAAGAAATTGCATAATTCATGCATTGTCATTGGGAAAGTAAAGGGAAAAGTTTATTTTAAAAACAACTGAAAATTATTTTTGGAAAAAGTTTTTGAAAAGTATTTACGAAAATCGGACGCCAAGGAGGTGCCTAGTGGTCCGTGGTGTTAGTGTAGTCTAGAGGGGATTAGGGAGAGACCCTAGTGTGGTTGAGCTAACTAAGCCGGATACAACGCATTGGAGGTGCCTTGTGGTCGTGGATGGTTAGCCAATCCTCCTTTCGTGACGCCTTGGAGGTGCCTTGGGTCAAATTACACTAACAGTTTGGAAGGTAAAACGGTAATGTTTCGAAAATGAGGAGCGACATTGCATGGCATGGCATTTCATTGACATACATTGCACATTTGGTGATTGGACGACTTACGTATGTATCTGTTGATATTATCGTTGTTTTGCTTGTTTTTCCCGAGATATGATCCCATTCTCTCGTATCATATTCATTGTATGGATTCACGGGGTCATAAGAGGTGTGTCTTAGATGCTTCCTACTAAGCTTTATGCTCACCCCATCATTTTAACGTTTTTCAGGTCACGGGAAGGAAGTGGCAGATGAAGTTACTCCATAGGTTTGAATGGATTCGTGGACTATTTTATCATCCTTTATATTTGTGATCTCACTTGTTTTGTATAAACTGGGATGATATGTATATTATGTATTGACATAGGAAAGGACGGTAGTATTCTTAGTTTACCTCGGGTTCGGGTCGTTACAATAGATCCCACGTACTCTTCATATTCGCAAGTTCTTTGTCAACGCGAACTCCAAATGATGTGATAGAGAAGATATTATCATATGCACGTATGTATCAGCAAAAACATATTGCTAGGGAATTTGAAAGGTAAATAACTCATCAAGAACAGGCGTAGATGTTAATGTCACATCACCGTTAGAACAACAAAAAATTTGAGGTTCATATTCGAATTTTTTCGCACAACAGTACTGGCAACTTAGAACCTTCTTCAACTCGTAAAGTGTTGGCTGACTTGATTGTACTACATCCCCTTTCACTTCTTATTTTCGTTGTATTCTGCAGTTGTCTAATTCTCTTATCTCTTTGCTCTTGCGTCAAATTTGCATATCTATTTTTTTGGTATTCATTCAATTGTTCATGCCTATTGTTTGATGTCATTGATAATTAATTGATCAAATTATCTTCAGCAATAAAATATTGTAACATTGCGTGTTTAATTGAAAGTATGCATTAAATTTTGTCTTGCACGAACAATAATATTATTTGTGTGCTATGTCTAACATTTAATTTTTTATTCGACCAACAATAATATTATTTGTATGCTACATGATCTAACATTAGGGAGACTTAAATTCATAATTCTACTATGTTATCTAAATTGAGTTTTTACAAGTCATCATTATCTACCATATAGGAATAACAATTTTATATCGAAACATAAATATTAAAAACTGCATTCAACAATTTGTTATTAGTAAGCAAAATAAGCTACAATGGAGTGAAAAAATCTAAGTTGAATTATACTAATGTTTTTTAGTATGTCTTTGTAAAATATTTATTTAATTTAGTTGCCTAATGTTTAATGTTTAGATTAGAGAGTCGCATTAACTATATATAAATCTTAACGTAACTCTATAATTTTTTTTACAATATTTTGTTTTTTTATATTTTCTTCAATATTTTTAAAGTTCAAAAATACATATCACAACTCAATTAGTTCAACATTTTGTGGGATCCGTTCAATTCAAGCTTATTGTTAGATGACATTGATATTAATTGAACAATCTACCTAGAGCCTAACCTAAGTCTTTTCCAACTAGGCCAACCCCTTGGAATTTTTGTAAAAGAATTTACAAAAAAAAAATTTATATAAATAAATAATTTAGTAAACATTTTATAAATATGCCTTGGCCAGGTTCCAGTGGTCAACCTTAATAAATTGCATCAAATGGATATTATAATTCTTATAAAGAGTGTAGATTACATGTTAAGCATTTCTGTTCCCACAACTCCAACATTAACCATCCAATATACTGTGTTATTGACCTTAAAGATCTCATAGTAAGTCAAACTGACCTTCACCCCAAGCCTAATGAATTTAGTAGATAAAAATCACACCAGAATAATGACAATAATTTGTATGGTGTGATCTTATGATGATCCAGTTCAATATACTTCAAAAGCACACTAACACACTATTAAGAGTCGGTTGGATCAGGTCGTGCCATCTCATCTAAAAACCAATTGGTGTCCAGAAAGGAAAGGACACACTTTTTTTGGCATTTGACACCAAGGCCTACCCGTGCAAGGAGCGGCATTGCGTGCTCCACCAGCCTACAATCCCTCTCCCACGCGACGGCTCTCTTGCAAATCAAACTCATAACCCGAGGTTCTAATACCACTTGATGGATCGAGCCTTACCAACTCATCTAAAAACCAATTGGTGTCTAGAGAGGGAAGGACACACCTTTTATGGCATTCAACACCAGGGCCCAACCGTGCAAGGAGAGGTGTTGCCTACTACACCAACCAACATAGTCAACTATCCCAATGGTCAAGACAAACCATATTATCTCATAAAAATCAAGTGTGTTACAACCTTGCAAATAAAAGTGTCTAACTTTTATCATCGACTACAAACGATGCCAAAGTGTAAGAAACCAGCGATCTTAAATCTCATGTGTGTAAATCTCATTCACACACTTAAGTCACCTATAATGCAATTTAAAGAACCATAATGCATCTCATGCAAATATATCGAAAACTTTCCCAATGCATAAATATTTAATTTAATAATAATGAATCACATTTATTAATAAAATGTCAAATAAATAATAAATAGTTAACTTTTAGGACACATGATCCCAACAACAAGAAGCAACCACAGCTAAATATTAAAATTAACTTGGCCTGTAAAGGCACTTGGAATTTTGAATCCTAATTTTGGTCAAGCTTTGTGAAAAATTGACATGGGAATAATCAGCACTCTGACTTCATGGTTTAAGCTGTTGTGATAAATAAGTCTTTCATATACCATTTTTAAGAATACCAAGATCAATTTCTTTTTCTCTGTTTTTTCCTTCTTCTTTTTTTTCTTTTTTCCTTTTTGGAAATTGTGGTGACTTTTTTGGCAAAAGAGACAAGGTAAACCTTGAATATGTGACATTAATACCCACAAATCATACCTGTCATTCAAACTCAGAGATTTGTGGGTGATTGAATCCTTGATGAAATTTCTTAATTGAGATATTACAAAACTTGGGACTCTTTGATAACAATGGCATATTATAGTGTCAATTTGTATTGATTCTTACTTTCTAGTAGTCCATTTAGTCCATTTGGATGTTATTTTTCAATGAATGGTTGGCTTCTGTTTCTTTACTTTGTTGCGAGAGGGAGGGGGGCAAAATTGGGGATTAATTTAGATCTGAAATAGCGCATACATGCAATTCCAGAATGTGATCCTATGAGGTGTATTATAATTAAGCAATTTAGTTCAAAATTAGAGTGGATTCCACTAAGATTTTGAAGTGGGAAACGTGTTTCTCTCTGAGAATAGATGGACATGGTATATTTGGGCTTGCTTGGTTTGTAATTATGAAAACTGAAAAATGTACAAGAAACTCTGCTTGATTCAGTTTTGTGAAAATTATTTTATGAAAACTCAGTTATAAAAAGGCTTGTTTTCAGATAACAGTCTTTTATAGTTCTCTATTTTCTTAGTTTCTTAGAATTATTTTCAGAGTTACAAACCAAACAAACTTTTTATTTTCTCAAAAACATTTATGGAGAATAAGAAATTAAGTCCAAAGTGAGATGTTTAATAACCATTTTAAAGAGGTAAAAATGGGTTTGTGGGAATGAATGGGCCTTTGGGGCACCCAAGTTTTGTAGAGGGAGGACCTAACCAGCTTAGATCTAAACCCACCACCACACTCTCGCCCAGCCTGCTTTGGGCCGGGTCAGAAAGAAATATTATTTTTAACAAAAAGAATTTTATATTGGGCCTGGGCTTGTTGGGCTATAATATGTGTGGGTTAAAAGGACTGGGCCTATCTAGAATAAACTCAAAATTGGATTACAACCACCACAGTAAATTTCGCCTACTACCATTAATTAAAACATTTAAATTATATACATATGATAAAGCATCCAAAATAGTATAATATATACTATACAACATTTATATTAATAATAAATAAATAATGCATAAATGTTATTTTTAGAGACCAAGGCTAGAATTAGATTCTATTTTCTTACGGGAAATTTTGCTAGGTAGCAGCACTTTACACCAAAGTTGTTAAAATCGAGATTCTACGTAGAATCGTTTTGGGCTCCATAGAATCAGAATCGTAGAATCGAATCATGAATCGTAAGATTCTACCAAATTATGAAAAAATAATTGAAACTAACTTCCTAAACAATAAGATATGTAAAATATAACCAAAATAAGGTCAAAACACGCCATATTACATATCCATGACTTCAAATCTCAAATCCTAGCAATATTCTAAAGTCCGAATATAAATAAAAGTAAAAGAAAATATTCTAAAGTTTAAAAATAAATAAAAGAGGATGTAACACAAAATAACATAGTCCACAAATCTTAAATCCTAACTCATCCATCTCCAAAGTTAGAAAATAAAATTACATGTCTATAAAGTCATCATTGAACCCTTCAACCAGATAAGAACCAGGGAGAGATCTACCATTCCTCCATGATACAGTACCAAAGTAAATCTGAGAGAGAGAGGAAATGGACTTTTGGAATTCCAAGTGTGAAAGACAAACGGAGCAACAGAAAACAGAGCATGAACTGCAAATAAAGATAAAATATAACACGAACAAACTTACTGAACCAGAAAATGAGAGAGACCGAGATGCCATCAAAGAAATTATTGCAGTAAAAAATATTACCATGCCAACTGCTACACCATATCTTATGGACAACATATTAAAACATAGCAAACTCGTCTTCATTTATATGGATTCAACTGATAAGAGTACATCTACCAGAACTTAAAGATGATGTTCATACTCCAAGTATTGCATAAATTTCAATAGAAGTGGTCACAGCAGTTCAGCTAGAACTAATTAGCCATAGTAAAAGCTCTAAAAAATAGTGATAAAAATTTAAATGGCCAGGTAAACTTAAAACAAAAACTACAGAAATCGGAAAAGATAGTCAGAACTTAAAATTAAAAGTAAAATTAAACCATTAATGCAAAATATTATCAGAACATGATGAATAATTTCTAAGAACAAGTAGATAAAAGGTTAGAATAATCAAGGTTAGAACAATCTTAGAATAATCAAGCTACGAAGGGTTATAGAAATTAGAGAAAACTCTTGAAATTTCTTGATCAAGGAAGAAAATAAATATAGAACGTATCGGGCCGAACCTGTAAGCTGCTGTATGGATCCGATGATTCCGATCTGCTCGCTATGAGCCTCTGCACTGCCGCCTCCTCTCAGTCCTCACTCCTCTCTGAGATAGGTTCCCGTTTCTATTTTCTAATTCTATAATAGAGAAGGTTTTGTATTTTATGATTTATAGAATAAATAATTAAATATATAATTTGGTAAATTAAAATAACTTTCTATACAAAATTTGGGCCAAGCTTTAGCCGAAACAACTAAAAGAATAAAGGCCCAAAGACCAAATAGTATAAAGACCCGCCCAAACACACATTTTGGTAGAATCGTGTAGAATCGTACGATTCTACTAACGATTCTACCGATTCTACCCCCAATTCTACCAATTGGGCGATTCTGATCCGATTTGAGTCGATTTTAAGAGCTGAGTCGTAAAATCGTGCGATTCTACGACTCAGAATCGCGATTTTAACAACAATGCTTTACACTAAGTGGTTGATATGATAACAAAAAGAATAGCCGTTGAGCACATGCTGCCTTATGTCGGCCATTTTTGCTTGTCAAACCTTATGAGAGGTCAAGTTAATTAATATACTGCATAAACCATATGATAAAGCATCCAAAATAGTATTAATCAACTGTAGTATTTGAGTGGCGGATACGTTGATAAAGATGGGATAAATTTAAACATTGTTTTAAGTAGGGGTATCAATCTTATGTATCAGGGACAAAAAAGAAAAAAGAAAAAAGAGTATGGGTATCAATCTGATTTGGAAGGAATAGTTCAGTTGATTTGACAATTCCTTTTCTAATTTTTGGCTTGATAGGATGTTTTCTTTTTTGGCCTTTTTTTTTTTTTTTTTTTTTGTGAGTGTTTAATTTATTGGGATTCTATATATTTGAAAATCATTCTTCTTGGGTTTAAATTACATAAAAAATCTAGTCTCATTCTAAAATCGGAAGGTATCAAATTGTATGCAATGGTTGCTTGACCTCTTTTGAGATCTGTGCTGGAAGAATTTATATAAACAATGTATTCCAAGAATGGGAGGCACTTAGATTTCCCATGGGGGGAATTGAGCAAATTTATGTTGGCATCGTCGATTTTCATAATTATAATTATAATATGATCGGTTATGTTTGGTACTGTGGAAAAGAAAAAACAAATTCGTAATAACATTAATTACGGGAGAAAGAGAAAGAATAGTGGTGTTTGGTTGATTATATTAGGACTGCAAATAATGTTGGGTTTAGTGGCTCGAATTCAGTGTACAGGTAGGATTTTGAAAGAAGTAAATATTCACTTCAAGTTATTTGGAACCAGTTTTTTTTGAACGCTGGACATGCAACCCCAATTGAACTAGTGTAAGAAAAGTTGAACCAGTTAGATGTAGAAGCCAAAAGACTGCTATTTAGAGTTAAACACTGATATGGTAACTCCTTGTATACAAGTTGTGGAATACTTATCCAATAAGAAATTGGGTTCGAAAACCCTATAAATAAAGATGTGTTTAAGTAGAGAGATAGAGAGAGAAAGAAAAGCTATAAAGAGGTTTTAATGGTGAATGTTATGAGGAGATGGGAGAATACATATATAATTCCGGCACATATAGATGTAGCCTCAAAAGAGATGATGAATGAGTGAGTAGGGTCTTGACATCTGGTTGTATATTTTCCTTTCCTTGATTTATAATAGTGAAAATTTCTTTCTATAGACGTAACCCTAGAATTGGGTAAATCCTATAGAATATTGTGTTATGCGTTGATGTGTATGATTGTTATCTCCATATATGCATGTGTTGATGTGATATCATGATGTTTTCATTGTGTGTGATGAAGGATGGTTTTAACTCTTAACAACAATCCACCATTGAGTAGGTTGGAAAGAGTTAATAATCCCTAGCAAATAGAACAGGTAAAAGCGCACAAAAAAATAAATAAATAAATAAAAATTGAGACTTACGTTGTGGTTCGGCAAATTGAGATTTGTGGTTCGGCAAATTGAGATTTACTTGGTTCGACAAATTGAGATTTACCTTCATAGACGAAAAACAACCAACTTTATTTCAACACTTTGATTACATATTATTTTTCTTCTCACAAACTTAACTCACTTTCTCTTTCTATAATTATTTGTTTCTACCTCTTTCTCTATACTTTTCTCTCCATAACCTCACATGTATTTATAAAGTCTTCAAACCCTAAAATAGCAACACCTAATATGTCACAATTTCATTTCCAAATCTTCAGTCTTGCTCCACAAGTTTTCAAGCTTTCAAAATAGAATAAAAAATTATTTTCTACACAAATCAGCAAAGTGCCCTAGTAAAAAAAAAGTGCGACCGGTCACACATTTCAGAACACCCTAACCGAGAAAGTGTACTGGTCCAAAATAGTTGAACCAGTCCAACTTCTTCAAAACAACGATCTTCAAGAATTTGAGCCATGAACCCAACAAATTAATGAATGAGGAAAAGAAAGAAAAGATTTAATGAATCTACTACCATACTTTTTTTATTTATAAATTGTCTTTTATAAAAATAAGCATAAATTTGGTATTAACCAAATTAAATTTAATTAAAAATGCTAGTCTTTACTTCTATTTCCTTTCATTTTGGGAGGATAATGAAACCAACTCATAAAACTTTATGCTTAGTTTGGTAGGAAGGAAGAAAATTGGATAGAAAAGAGAAAAAAAATGGATGAATGAGGCATCACTAAAAAAAAGCTATTATATTCTTCCTTTTTTTGTTTGGTTTGATAGAAGAGAAAAGAATAACTGACAATTTACTTTGATCGGTAGGATAAAAGGAAATAGAGACTTTTAAATTATTTTTACTATTAAACCCATCACTTAATTTATTTGTGGAATTTATTAAATATTTATAATGGGTGATACAGTAAATTAAAAATTTTATAATAGGCCCACTTGTTTTCTCTCCTCTCTTCTATCCATATTTGAACGGATGAAAATTTGTGAAAGATGACTCAAACATCCTATTATCCTTTCTTTCCTTGTATCATCTCTATCAAACGAATGAAGTTTGTTCCTTCATTCCTATTTTCTTCCACCCCCCTTCCTTCCTTCCTACCAAACAAAGCATTGATATAAATTTATGAAGAATGACTCATCCATCATATTATCATTTATTTCCTTATATCATCTCTATCAAACGAATAAAGTTTGTTCCTTCATTCCTATTTTCTTCCACCCCCCTTCCTCCCTTCCAAACAAAGCATTAATTTATCCCTCCAAATCATTTCATTCCCTTTCCTTTCCTTCAAAAATTATATATATATCAAACATAACAAACCATATCCCTCCATTTCATTTCTTTTCTTTTCTTTTCTTTTCTTTCCATTTCTTTTCAGCCAAACTGGGCCTTAGAAGTTGAATTATCCAACTATGAAGATGTGCAACTCGGGGGATTGGCAGGTCAAGGGGTATATAACCTCCAATCAAGTCCAATTTAACTCGACCAACCATAACTCAAATATTTTTACTCGGGGTTAGAAAATGGATTTCGTCTAGAGTATAGTTACTCTTATGCATAAAAAGAAAATAAACATAAAAATAAATAAATAAAAGATTCATATAAAAGTGTAAGCAAATTAATTTTGTAAAGGATCAATATATAACAATTCAAGATTTTAAGAAAAGGAAGCTGAAAGGAAATGTTTTACCACAATTGTAAGTATATAAATAATATAAACTATATATAATCAAAGCACTGGCAAAAGTCACCCAACCACTTTCTACATTCAAGCTTTACACTTCAAAAGTGCTTCTTTGAAGAAGTTGGGATCATAACATGCATCAAAAGAAAGCGGTTCAATTAGGGTTAGTTGCTTATGCATGACCATGCAAGTAATGACTCATCCATCAAAATGGCATCATTTTTATACTTTACTACTTTTTGCCTTTGTTTTAGGAAATATTAAAGCATGTTCTACTTCAAGACAGAGCAAAGTTAGATACAGAGAATCAAAGTAGGAATAGTGGATATACACCAAAGCCACTCGATTACATAAAGGCAGTCCACTGTGAGAAACTTTTTCCTTTAAAAGGTGTTGTCCAGATCAGAATCTTTTTTTAGTTCATAACAAGTCAAATTTTCATAAACTGTCTTTCCTTTCCTCTCATTAAAAAAACAAAAACAAAAAGTTAAAAAAAAAAAAAATTTAAATTAAATTTAAAAAATTCCTTGAAATCTTATGCAGCTTTTGGCAACATGGAATCTCCGTCGACTTGAGATTGGAGTTGAAAATTTTTAGTTGAAAGCTCGAAAAAGTTCTTTTTTCGTTTTTTTCTTTTTTTATTTTTTATTTTTTCACATTTTCATGAAGTCCAGCAATCATACAAGCACGCTCAAAGAGGATCATGATTTGATACTCTATGTCCTATGGTTGGCTCTACCAGAACACTGAAATAAGCCTCATCGGTCAAATCACTCGTGAATTATCTTCTTGGTTTTTCTTGTTGTTGTGATAGCCACTCATTGATTCTGATGCATTAAATGATTCAATAGCATATAATAAATTCTACACATGGTGTGAAGCAAGCACATGTGCAACTGTTCCCACTCATTAATTTCAGTGCTGTTAGGGTTCCGAAAATAAATAAAAATAAATCCAACATATTGAAGTTGTGAATCTTGTGATCTCACTCATTTTCTTTATCCATGTATTGAGGGGTAGCTAGGGTACCAAAATAAATAAAATAAATCCAACATATTGAACTTGTGATCTCACTCTTTTGCTTTTTCTTTGTAATTAGGGTTAGCTAATGCCTGGAGCCCTTTGGGCAACTTAATTAATAAAGACACTCTTTTAAGTCGTGTCATGTGTGAGAATCTAAATTCGATTCAACTCAACTGATCCTCTCCTTTGCCGATAAAAAAATAAAATAAAATACCTCTAGCCCATATATCTCAAATCATATCCGCGGACACAGTGTTAGCGATACCAACCTCTCCAACTAGTTCGTGGCCAATTGTTGTTAAGAATTAAATCATTCTTTTACATATCACACATAAAGAAAGTATCATTATCACATCAACATAGACATATATGGAGATAACAATCATACACATTTACGCACAATATAATATTTTACATGATTCACCCAACTCTAAGGACTACGTCCATGTAGAAAAAGATTTTACTATTATGTATAATGTATCAAGGAAGAGAATATACAATCAGATGTCAAAACCTCACTCACTCACTCACTCATGATCTCTTTTGAAACTACATTTATATACTCAAAAATTACATATACTCTCTCATCTCCTTACAATGTACACTCACCCTTAAATCTTTTATTTCTCCCTCTTTTTCTCTTAACCCATCTTTATTTAGAGAGTCTTCAAACCCAATTTCTTATTGGACAAATATTCTCTAACTTGCCTACAAGGAGTTACCATATTAGTCTTACGGCTTGCACATCCAACTGCTGCAACTTTTATTAAACTGATTCCAAATAACTTGAACATGTTTACTTCTCCCATGACACTACTTGCATACCTAATTCGAGTCACAAAACACAACAATATATTTCTAGTTTGGCTTGAATTTGGTCTTCAAGTGCTCTCTTATAGTTCCACTTCAAACAAAATTCTCTTTATAAGTCGCCTCTACCGAAGATTTATCCATCTCGAATAAAATATTAAGATGAAATTAAAAGACACTCAAACACATAGCAATGAGGTGGCTCACGCAATAACTAAGCAATATCTAAGCTGTTGAACACTCATTTGGCTCGTGATATTGTTCTTGATATTTTATCACCCGCTTATGTTGATTGTTCTCATCTCTTAGTATAATCTTTCATTGTCAAAAATAAAAACAAAAAACAAAAAACACAAAAACCAAAAAGAAAAAGAAATAGGAGAGTTGAATTAAGGACCTTAACTTTATGAGTTCAAGTGTTGTGGTCTCTAATCGCTATTATAAGAGAATTGAACCCACTCAACATTTTCAGGTTTGATGTATTTTAATTGCATAGTTTATATATTGAGCAATTGTCTAACTCTTATTGTACTTTTTTTGGAACCAAATGTCATGCTAGGCTCTATGTTCCTTCCAGTCCAATAATTAAAATTGACCTACAGTTAAAATATAGTAAATATATGCCAAAAAACCTTACCATATATATATATATATATATATATATACACACTCAAAAACAAGTATAAATATTATAAATTTACCAGGAAAGGAAAAAAAAAACAGATTATTTTGATATTCAAAATTTTTAAAGCTTATATTATTATGGTTACATCAAACAGTGACTCGCAGCTCATCTCTCTAATAAAAAGCTAGCTAGAAACAAAAAGGCAAAAAAATCAAGTGAAAACACTAAAAGATCATAAAGAAACAATCCACTTGCATGAACAGATATTGGTCCACGTAAATAAATTTGTACTTTTAGGATCATAATAGACTGGCTTTTAATTCCACTACAATCTGTCCTGTCATTTTTACAGTGGATTTTTATTAATTCTATGCTACCAAACCATATGGCTAGCATCCAATTTATATATACACCTATTATATTTTTCCATCGTCATTGTAGCTCAAGTCATCCTGCTTATTTCGACGCTCTTAAGGAGGGAGTTTGACTTTGATATCAATTATAATGAGTCAGGTACTTCGCGATTCGATCCAAAAACTTAACTCATTAGGTGAGATTAATACCCAATCCATATTTACTCATTACAATTTTCATTCGGATCCGATGTAGAATAAGTTTCCCCCTTGTTACATTTTTGCATAAGGGATTGGCCTAGTGGTAAAATTACATGGGTTCAATTTTTACAAGGAGCTTATATTACTTGGGTTACGTTTTCGTTGTCATACTCAGTGATTTACTTGGCCTAGGATAGGGAGACGCTTTTCATGGGTCCTCAAAAATTAATCGAGACAAAGGCTCGGATACCCCGAGTGAGAGGTGAAGCAATGCATGTGTAGAATCTATATTTTTTATTATTTTTAGTGATTTTTTTTTTTTACATTAAATTTAATTTTTGGCTCTGCCCACGGAGTGATCCCAAAAAATAAAATTAATAAAAATGGTTTGGGCATTCTGGTTTAAAGTCCAATCAACAGCTAAGCTGTGTGAGGGAGGGGTGTGACAATGAATATCATTTTGGTGGGCTTTCGATTAATACAATACAAACTTTTGAGGTTGTGGTGTTACGGCATTGTACGGTTTGGATGATATTGAAAGGAGACAAATCTCATGTGAAGTGTTTATTTTTGCTGTTAGGCCTTTCGGTGATCCAAAAACTGTTCCATGCATGCCGCCAAATTGGTTTGTCTACTGATTAGGTAAATCTGTCCCATGACTTGTGTCCCTTCTTTTGGCACTTCCATTTCCACAATTGGATTCATTCACATGGTAGTCAGGGACCTAATATTACATATACATATACATGTATATTATTTTTAAAAAAGGGATAAATTCCTAATCCTGGATTTCGTTGTTAAGGAATTTTTAGAGAATTTTGAGAGGGAAATCTGAGCAATCCAATATATAAAAGAAAATTTTATAAGAACATTTGCTGGCCACGTGAACAAATCTTGTCACAATCGAATCATACCGGATGTTCTTAAACATGTTAATTAATTGTTTTTTAAAAAAAAAAAAAAAAAACTAATTAATCTGACTCTCAATAAGTCTGATTAATTATTGAGTAATTTGTGTTTCCAACGAGACAACGGAGTGTGTGCATGTTTGTCTTTCTTGCCTATCGCCAAAAATAAATAAATAAAATAAAAAATTCCGAGTTAGGGGCCGGGGTCTCACTGCACCTAAATCATTTGAATTTTTATTTTTTCTTTTCCTCAGAAAAATCATTCATTTCACTGGTGAAATTTTCCAATTAAACAAATTATAAACATGTTGGCGACTGATTCATATGTGAGTTGTTCAGATCTTGAATCATAAAATAAAAAAAGTTGTGATAAGGAGGTTTAAGCTCACGGGAGACCACTAACGTTTTGAGAAATATAGTGATTGCCCTTATAATGTTGTGATTGTGAGCAGTGATAGTGGCCGAAGTCAGGAATTTAGTTCATGAGAACATTAATAATAATCTCTCTCTATATATATATATACACACACATATACTAGATCCGTTCCTGTCTATTGTAAGCCTTCTCCTAATTTCTTAATATTTTTTATTTTTCTTAAAATACAAAAATAATATTTCAATGAGTTATAAATATGTTATTATTTCATGATGAGTTGCAAATTTTAAAATTAGTCATAAACATGCCCTCTCCTAATTTTGTTACATTTTTATTTTTTTTAAAATACAAAAATAATGTTTAACAAAAAGGGAAAAAAATTTCATTAAATAGTTTACATTAAATAATTTTTACTAGCAATAATTATAATTTGTTAACTTCTATTTGTTCTGGGATTCTAAAAGGTATTTTTTACTAACAATAATTATAATACTTATAATAGTTAACTCTTTTCTATTCAGTTTGGAATTCTTAACGACACCAAATTAATCACATTAAAAAGTACAAATCAAAAGAAGGAATTTTTTTTTTTTTGTTTTACCGTTCTCTCTCTACTCCAATTGTCCCCCCATTGCAAAATCATTCGCGAAGAGAACGCCAAGACAAAGCTACAAAACAAACAAATAAACTGGTGAGTTTGGAGGTTTTCTGGAAAGAAGAAAATGTTTGAGTTGTTTGCTTTTTTTCGAATCTTCTATTTGATTTAAGAGTCATGAATTCTATATTCAACTATTTTATTATTAGGCGTTCTAATGATCAAAAGGATAGTTAGGTATCTACTAATTGTTTGGTTGTTCAAGTTATCTAAAGAATTATTTTTTTTAATTCTTACCTCAATTCTTCCTTGGGTTTTGTTTCTTCTGAATTTTGAATGATGAGTTCGGTTGTTGGTTTTTTATTTTTTTCTCTTTTTTTTTTTTAATTTATCTAAATATTGACCATGTGAAATTTTATTGCTTTTCAGACTTCTTTGAAGACCATGACATGTGAAAATTTAATGATAATACTATTTCAACACTTGGCAATTGTAATGTTTCAAAAAAATCACAATGTCACAACGATTTTGATATACAAAGTACTTTTGGAGCCATCTACAGTGACCTATAAAGCACGGACACTCCTTCCAGGAGTCCCGTACCAGTGTCGGACACTTTTCGGACACCAACACCCGTGTCCGAGACTCGGACACACGGTCCGACACTTCTGTGAGACAAAATTTATTTTCTCTCACTCCTCTTTCAGTCTCTCATATTCTTCAATTATCTCTCTACATGAATAAGATATATATATATATTTAAATTACGCGAACAAGATTTTGTGAAAGACTGAAAATATATATGTTTATTCATATACATATTTAGTTCATTATAGCTATGTCTCTTCTGCACATCTTCGTTTGGAATTTGGATCAACTTTATTTTTCATTTATTTTCTGTTTTGTCTTGTCTATATTTTTCTTATAACAGAGATGAAATTATTGAAATTGATTCTGTTCTTTGTTATTGTTTTATTTACCTGTACAAGATTCTAATAATTATATTTTAAATATATATATATATATATATATATATATATATATATATATATAATTTTATAGGCGTATCCCCGCCGTGTCCGTGTCCTATTTTTTTGAAATTTGCCGTGTCGCCGTATCCGTGTCGTGTCGTACCCGTATCCCGTATCCGTATCCGTGTCCGTGCTTCATAGATAGCTGTTGAAGATGGATTCTGCGCAACCCGGATTTGATCTGACTTCCTGAATAAAGAGAAGAAAAAGTGATCCTACAAACACCGGCTTGTTACCGGTGGAGTAGGCTCCGACGAACAAGTCAGTGTGAATGATAATCTCTCTGGAGAAATCGAGATATTGAGTTAGGGTTTTTTGCCTCCCTCCAAACGTCGATTAGCCCTCCCTATGTATAGGACTTGAGTCAGGATGTTACGTAGCGTCCACGTCGTCCTTAATCCTTATCATAATCTGTTGGCCTAATCCTTATCGTATTCTGCAATTCTTATCGTAATCTGTAAACCTTATCTTAATCGTAATCATTATCTTAGTCAGTAGAGCCTATCTCAATCTTATAAGATAGCGCGTTACTTTAACGATCTTCCCCTATCCACGGGTAATTAAATTATAATCATCAGTTGTCCCCCGTTTCGGAGGATTGCTTGTCAAACCACCGGAACGTTAATTCCCAAATATGACATAATAACGAATAGCTGGAATTGTAGAACCGTTCACCCTGTATTTCTACAATAAGTTGGTTTGATTATGAAATAGTAGAGCCTTATCCATTAACTTGACTTAGATTGCCACTTCGCGGATACAGTCGGGGGTCGAGCTGCCATGTTGGTAGCCTACCTTTTGGCACATAGGTAACTCATGCAGGGCTGCCAGTGTGGTTGTCCTATTCGAACTCCGAATTCTATTCTACCTTGTAAAAGTAAAATAGCCCGCTGAGAGCTGCTTGTCCCTCACGAAACAGATTTCTATTAGAATTCCACCAGAAATACTTTCCTTATCTGTTTACGTTCTTCTGCTATAAACCGAGATGGTTCGAGTAAAATTCATTCAAATTACTTCCATCATCCAGAAAGCCAGGTAGTGCCAGTCGTAGTGATGTGGTAAGTTCCATGCCCTCGTTTTCTTCCTGCTTCTATTTAATTCGTTGTTGCTTTTTCCTCCAACTCAGTATACCAAGACCAAAGTTAGAAAATTTTATAGGTCACTGTGAAGCTAGGCTCTTGCATACAGTAGCGTGTGTTACTGCCAGCATGTTTTACCCAGAATCTAACATTATGTCAGATGAGGAACACCGCCAGTCTGATTCGGCTCCCTCAGAGACACATCTGGTACAGGATATAGCAGGCTCCCTTACCTCACAGGATCTGGATCGGATCAGGCAAACTTATTCAATTCCAGACAGTGTTGCTCTCAGACTTCCTTCACTTGATGATAAAGCGTCCTCCTTTTACCTAACTGAGATTTATTTCTATGAGTCTGCTTTTATTGCCGGATTGCGTTTTCCAATCCCTCTTTTTATTAGGGAACTGTTGCGTCACCTTAATCTTGCTCCGACTCAACTCTCCCCGAATGCCTGGAAAACAATGATGGGTTGTTTAGTTCTGTGGCGAGCTTGTTGTAATACCTCGCTCACTATCCAAGAGTTTCTTCATTGCTACATTCCCAAAAGGGGTGACTGGCTGTACTTCTCCCCACGGGACAGAATTCTTATCTCTAGAATTCCCCTTAAGCACAAACCATGGAAAAGCAGTTTCTTTTTCGTTTCTGGTGATGGCTGGGAGTTCTTTCCTGAAGAAAGTGCTTTCTTACGAATAGGGACCTCCATTCCTCGTGCGTGGTGTAATCAGAATTCCACCGGTGAGTTATCCATAATGATACCCTCTTATGTTTTAAAACTCAAAGTAAATTTTGTTTGAGTTATTAACAGAGTTGTTGTTCTTTCAAGCGTTAAAGAGATTGCCGTTTCATCTGATGATCTCCAGCGAATAAAGAAAGCCTTTAACTACCCAATGAGGGACTGGTCTTCACTCGTGACACCTCAGACTTTGTTTACCCATGGGATTGGTCCTCAGCCAGTTGGCAAGTCCTCTGTAACTATATCCCGAAAACTTAATAAGAGGCTTCTAGCTCAGTTCAAAGAAGGCTCAAGTGACTTCCCACCTACTTTCTCCGCCAAGAGGAAAAAAAAGAAGCCTACTATTACAGCACAAAGGGTCTTACCTGTTTCAGTTGTTTCTCCACACGAATCTGACTCGCAATTCCCTCATCAGCTTGTGGATGGGACTATGCCACTCCTTACTGAAGCAGCGGTACTCCCCTCAGATCCCTACTCTTCAGCAACATCTGTTCTAGGCAATGCTCAACTTGCTTTTAAGAAGATAAGCGAGTCTTTGTCGAAGGAGGATATGATGTATCTGAATTCACGCCCTCCAACTGAGAT
Organism: Cornus florida; assembly: GCF_030987335.1. Classification (NCBI taxonomy): domain Eukaryota; kingdom Viridiplantae; phylum Streptophyta; class Magnoliopsida; order Cornales; family Cornaceae; genus Cornus; species Cornus florida. The sequence goes on from NW_026775581.1 coordinate 24,886,846, forward strand.
TGTAGACCGACTCATGCATGATCTCGCACGGATTAACTCTCGCACCATCCTCTGTTTTTATTTAGCTTTTCTTTTCCTCTTCATTGTAACTTTTTATTCCCACGTGCGTACAGGTGAATACATACGCGTATTACTTGTCGTGTCTAGCTGTAAAAGGAGGAGAGCATTACACCAATATGTTGGCTTCTACTCGCTCCCAACACCAAGCCGATTTACAAGTGGAACGTGATAAACATGAGGTCGCTCTACAAGCAATGCGTGTTGAGTTAGAAACAGAACGAGCTTGTCATGCATCTTATGTGCAAAAACTCAACAAGGAGATGTCCCAGAAACTAATGATGGAAAGAGCTAATGCAGTGGGTGAGTTTAAAGCCTCACCCACCTTCAAGGAGATTATGTCGAAGGCCTACTTTGACGGCTTCGAAGATTTTCGGAATCGTGCTGCTTTTGAATTTGCAGACCAAGACTTCTCTGTCATTCAACTAGATGAAGCGAGTGATTCCGAATAGGATAGATGTGTAGCCATTCATTTATTTGCTCCCATGTTTCTCTTTGTGCTTGAAACTTCTCTTTCTTTACAATCAGTTTCCATTTATATTTGTAGGGTTGATAAGTAGGAAGGACAGTTATGTTTTGCCATTGCGACTACCGCATTATGTTATTTTATTGACATCTTTGGTCGGCTCATCCCTTTGATAAGGAAAGTACATTAAGACGAGTTTTACTCAGCTCGTTTATGTAATGAGGTAAGTAGATGTATACGAGCTTCACTCAGCTCCCCCTTTAACAAAGGAAGTAGATTACTACGAGCTTCACTCAGCTCACCCTTTAACAAGGGAAGTAGATTGCTATGAGGTTCACCCAGCTCACCCTTTAACAAGGGAAGTAGATTGCTATAAGCTTCACCCAGCTCACCCTTTAACAAGGGAAGTAGATTATTATGAGCTTCACCCAACTCACCCATTTAACATGAATATCTTAACATATCAAAATGATAATGAATTATTTGAAACAACTGATCCAAGTAGGGAATACTTTATTAAAGCCAAAGTTGATAACAAGGCTATTGAAGACATTCATTCGTAGAGAATGAAGTAATTATTGCAACTAGAAGTATTAGCAAAAATAAATAATAAATTGAGACTAAACTGAAATTGTTTACTGATAATATTTCTTTAGATGCTCAACAATCCATGGGTGAGGCAGTGGTTTTCCCTTTAAGTCCTCTAACCAGTATGTTCCTGGTCGCTGACATCGTGTAACTTTGTAAGGCCCTTCCCATTTGGGACCTAGTTTCCCTATGGTTGAATCCTTAGTTGCCTGAGTAACTTTGCGGAGTACTAAATCTCCTACTAAGAACCTCCTAGGCTTGACCCGAGCATTGTAATACTTGGAAACCTTCTGTTGATAGGTAGCCATCCTAATCTGGGCTAGGTATCTCCTTTCTTCGATCAGGTCCAAGCTTACTTCCAACTCCCTTTCATTCTGCTTGGGCTCGTAGTGCTCTGTCCTAAAGCTTGTTAGGCCAATCTCTACAGGTACTACTGCCTCACTTCCAAACGCTAAAAGAAAAGGGGTTTCCCCTGTGGGAGTCCTTGCAATAGTACGGTAAGCCCACACTACACTCGGCAGCTGCTCAGGCCACAGTCCCTTTGCAGCATCAAGTCGAGTCTTGATCATCTGAAGGATTGTTCTGTTAGTGACTTCGGCCTGTCCATTCGCCTGGGGATGTCCTGGCGATGAGAAATAAATTTGAATCCCGAGCTCGGAACAAAAATTTTTGAAGTCAGAGTTATCGAACTGTTTTGCATTGTCTGTGACAATCACTCTAGGAATCCCAAATCTGCAAACTATTGATTTCCATACGAACTTCTTTATATTGTTCTATGTGATCTTGGCCAGAGGCTTAGCTTCTACCCATTTAGTGAAGTAATCAACCATAACAATGGCATACTTAGTCTGCCCTTTGCCTTTGACGAGAGGGCCAATCAAGTCCATTCCCCATTGAGCAAATGGCCATGGTCCTGACATGGGAGTCATCTCCTCTGACGGTTGTCTCGGGATGTTGGCAAATCGTTGACACTTGTCGCACTTTTTAACGAAGTCAAGTGCATCTTTCTGCATGGTGGGCCAATAGTATCCTTGTCGGATGGCCTTGTTTGCAAGTGACCTACCCCCAGCATGGTTTCCACAAACTCCTAGGTGGATCTCCCTCAAAATGTAGTCAGCTTCCTCGCTAGAAATGCATCGTAAATACGGCATGGAGAAGCTTCTCTTGTAGAGCACCCCTTTGATAAACGTATACCTAGCTGCCCGTATCTTGACCTTTCGAGCTTCTGCTCGGTCTGTTGGTAGCACCCCATCCTTGATATATCTGATGATAGGATCTGCCCATTCCACACTCAATATCGCTTGTTGCACTTCAATTTGTCTCTCCTGAGATATAGATGGTTCATCCAAATATTCCAGTGGTATATTCTTATTGATCTCAGGTTCTAATGCAGTAGCTAGCCGGGCTAAAGCGTCTGCTTTCCCATTCTCTTCTCGTGGTATTTGATGAATTGAGAATCTTTGGAAGTGATTCTTTAATTCCTTCACCTTTTGTAGATAACTCTTCATCTTCTCGTCTCGTGCCTCATATTCCGCTTGAACTTGTCGAGCGACCAGCTGGGAGTCGGTGTACACCTTTAATTGCTCAACCCCTAGGGCATTTGCCACTTTTAATCCTGCTAGCAAGGCTTCGTACTCTGCTTCGTTGTTGGTTGCTTTGAAACCAAACCGAAGTGCGTACTGTATATTTTCTCCCTCTGGGGAGACAAGAACAAGCCCGGCTCCGCTAGCCTGAGCAGTAGATGACCCATCCACGAACAAGTCCCAGACTACTTCTGGGCCCATCTGCTCACTTAAACTTGGTTCTGTCAAAAATTGGGGTTGTTTCTCCTCTTCTGGAGGGGTAAACTCAGCTAAGAAATCAGCCAACACCTGAGCCTTTACTGCTGTTCTTGGCTTATACTGAATGTCGAACTCCCCTAACTCTACTGACCACTTCATTAGTCGACCAGAGCTTTGTGGCTTATGTAGGACCTGTCGAAGGGGTTGATCTGTTAGGACCACTATCGTATGCGCTTGAAAGTATGGTCTCAGTTTCCTGGCGGACACAATTAAAGCAAAGGCCAACTGTTCCATCCTTGGATATCTTTCCTCCGCACCCCTAAGTGCTTTGCTCACGAAGTATACTGGCCTTTGGACCCCTTCTTCTTCTCATATCAGAGCTGAATTGACAGCTGTCGTGGAGACTGCAAGGTATATGTATAGTTCCTCTCCCGGTATGGTTTGAGACAGTAGTGGGGGAGAACTAAGGTATTGCTTTAGTTCTTTGAATGCCTGCTCACATTCTGGGGTCCATTCAAAAGCCTTCCTTAGCACACGAAAGAAAGGTAGACACCTGTCAGTTGACCGAGAGATTAGCCTACTCAAGGCAGCAATCTTCCCTGTTAGTCGTTATAGATCCTTGGTTGATCTTGGCGATCTCATGTCAATGACTGCTCGGATCTTCTCTGGATTGGCCTCAATTCCTCTTCTGCTTACCATATATCCCAAGAACTTTCCTGAGGAAACCCCAAAGGCACACTTGCTGGGGTTGAGTTTCATCTTATGACTCCTAAGTACCTCGAAGGTCTCCTGCAGGTTAGTCAAATGGTCTTCAGCTTTTAAGCTTTTCACCAACATGTCATCAACATATACCTCCATGTTTCTACCAATTTGATGCTTAAACATTGCATTCACTAGCCTCTGGTATGTTGCACCAGCGTTCTTGAGCCCAAACGGCATTACTTTGTAACAGTACAAACCTCTATCAGTGATGAAGGCCGTTTTTTCTCTATCTGAGGTGTATATAGATATCTGGTTGTATCCAGAATATGTATCCATGAAACTTAATAGTTCGTGTCCAGCCGTTCCCTTAATGAGCATATCAATTCTTGGGAGAGGAAAGCTGTCCTTCGGGCAAGCTTTGTTAAGGTCGGTAAAATCCACACATAGCCTCCATTTTCCATTTGCCTTTTTCACTAGGACCACATTTGCCAGCCAGTCGGGGTAGTACACCTCTTGAATAAAATCGGCTTCTAAGAGCTTTTCCACCTCTTCTAATATAGCCTAATTCCATTCTGGAGCAAAAGTCCTCCTCTTTTGTCTGACAGGTTTGAAGTCAGGATTTACATTTAGGCGGTGCTCCATGATAGTGGGGTCTATACCCGGCATGTCTTCATGTACCCATGCAAATACGTCTTGATTCTTCCTGAGGAATTGAGTAAGTTCATCTTTGATACCTGGGGGGAGTAAAGACCCTATACTCACTTTTTTCTTGGGCTCACCAAGGATGACCTCTTCTAGCTCCTCTGTAGGTTCCGCTCTATGAAAGTCTGGTCTATCTTTCCCTTCCAGCCCTTCAATCGTAAATGCCTCTTGCGATTTTATTTTTCTGAGAGACGCGACATAACATTCGCGAGCCATTGTTTGGTCCCCTCTTATCTCTCCCATACCATATTCAGTTGGGAAATGCATCAGGAGATGGTAAGTGGACGTGATTGCTTTCATAGCATTCAATGTCATTCTCCCCAGGATAATATTATATGATGATGGGCAGTCCACCACTACAAAGTCCACCATTACAGTGACCTGCTTTGGATTGGCTCCTGTAGTAACTGGAAGGGTAATTGGCCCCAGTGGATATACTTTGTCGCTTGAAAATCCCACCAGTGGTGACTTCATGGGTCAGAGCTTCTCTCGGCCAATTTTCAATTTCTCGTACGTCCTAAGAAATAGTATGTCAGCCGAGCTACCATTGTCTATTAGTATTCGTCGAACAGTGAAATTAGCAACGACCATAGAAACTACCAGAGGGTGGGGCTGGTGAATTCCCTTGTCATCTTCTTCAGAAAAGGTTATGACCGGCTCCTCAACTCGAGGTAATTTGGTTGGAGGACTTGTCATTCCAACTTCATTTATCTCTGAAAAACTCCGAATTCTCCTAGCATGAGCCTTCCGAGATGAACTCGTCTCACCACCACCAGCGAAGCCACCCGATATAACTTTGATCTCACCTATTGGTTGGTGTTGAGGAGGGCGATCATCTCGGCCCTCTCGGGCTGGGTTGGAGCCTCATTTTCCATTTCTAGTTGTGAATTTGCGTAAATGACCTTTACGAACAAGGTTCTCAATCTGGTTTTTGAGGTCGAAACAATCCTCTGTGTTATGTCCATGGTCCCGGTGAAACCTACAGTATTTATCTTAAGACCTCTTTGTTGGATCAGCTTTTAGCTTTGGTGGCCATTTCAATGATGTGTCATCTTAAATCTGCAGAAAGACTTGCTCTACAGATGTATTTAGGAGGGTATAGTTATTATACCTGCCTGGGCTCGCTGGGCGGCGAAACGATCTGTCAGCCTGGTTGTTTGAGAATTTCTTGTACTTCAATTCCCTTTCCTCCCTAGTGCTAGGTGCTGGCCTCTTCTTATCCGACCTCTTATCTTCACCATCTTTGTTTTTTCGTGCATTCATAGCATCGTCAGCGTTCATGTGCTTCCGCGCTCTAACCATCAACTCTATCATGCTTGTAGGGGCTTCCTTTGATAAGGAAAATAGGAACTTAGAAGTCTGTAGTCCTCCCATAAAGGCTGTGAGGGCAACCTTGTCGTCCACCTCTTCAACTTGCAGCATTTCAGTGTTAAAACGACTTATGTAATCACAAAGGGACTCTCCCTTCTGCTGTTTCACATTAAGTAAATGTGTTGCTGGTCTCCTATGCTTCTGCCCAGCGATGAAGTGTCTTATGAATTGTTTGCTCAACTCTTCAAAGTTTTCAATGAAGCCTGGCTTTAATTTATTGAACCAGAGACGAGCCCAACCCTTGAGTGTGGTAGGGAAAGCCCTGCACATAATCTCATCCGGTACGGCTTGCAAATACATAAGAGCTTTGTAGGTTTCCAAATGGTCGAGAGGGTCCCGCGTCCCATCGAAGCTCTCAAGAGTTGGCATCTTGAATTTGCTAGGTAGAGGACAACTCATAACAGCTAGGCTAAAAGCTAGGTTAGTCTTTTGTACCATATCGTTCACTGCAGCCTGGCCCTTCCCTTTCATCGCTTGCATGACATCGTCAACCTTGGCTTTCAGATCCTGCAACTCTAGATCGAACTGAGTGGCGTCCTCAGTCTTGTCTCCAACATAACTAGAAGTATCTCCACGGAGCCTGGTGGTATTCCGTTCAGGGGACCGATGGTGATGGCTCCTCTGTTGACCCCCTATTTGACTAAGCTCAACATCGTTGTTAACCCTACGGGAGTCATCGTTGGGTACTTCACTGTTTCTCTCCTCGTTAGGGGCGGCTAAGTGTTGCAGAATAATCGCATTTTGCTGGACTAACTGGTTCACCAGTTGTTCCAACGCTGCGACGCGTTCCTGATCATTTGGGACTACGGGGGGTTGCCCCATTGAAGTTCCTGCATCAGAAGCCTGCAACCTTTCGCCCTCGCCAGCAGCCAGACCAGATCGCAATAGAACCATGCTTTGTTTAGAGAACAAAAATAAGTTCCCACAGACGGCGCCAACTGTTGAAGATGGATTATGCGCAACCCGGATCTGATCTGACTTCCTAAATAAAGAGAAGAAAAAGTGATCCTACAAACACCGGCGTGTTACCGGTGGAGTAGGCTCCGACGAACAAGTCAATGTGAATGATAATCTCTCTGGAGAAATCGAGATATTGAGTTAGGGTTTTTTGCCTCCCTCCAAACGTCGATTAGCCCCCCTATTTATAGGACTTGGGTCAGGATGTTATGTAGCGTCCACGTCGTCCTTAATCCTTATCGTAATCTGTTGGCCTAATCCTTATCGTATTCTGCAATTCTTATCGTAATCTGTAACCCTTATCTTAGTCGTAGTCCTTATCTTAGTCTGTAGAGCCTATCTCAATCTTATGAGATAGCGCGTTACTTTAACGATCTTCTCCTATCCACGGATAATTAAATTATAATCATCAGATAGTGACCCTTTTGGGATATTACATCAAAATCTAAAATTTTGTAACCCATTACATTATTTATATGAAGAAAATAGAGAGCCGTTTTTTGAGTTCGAGATGACAATGGTTTGGATGAGAGTGTCTAATGCACATGGTATTTGCAAATTTTGGGTAATTTTGCGCATAATTATGTATCTTAAATTTTATAATCAAAATTAGAATTTGTTTTCTTTTTTTACTAAGTAGGAAATAGAGAGCGTTTTCTGACTTCCAAATGACCTCTAATAGTTCGGATGAGAGTCTATCATGGACGTGGAATTTTTGAATTTTGGATATTTTTTATTTTTGTTTTCGCAATATTATATATTCTAAATTTTAGTATCAAAATTGGAATTTTTTTTCTTTCTCCATTAAATTTTCAGGTGATCACATAATTACATTATGATGATATTTTTAATGGGAGGCATTGTCATAACATTTTATATTTTTGTTACTTTTTTTATTACTTTATATTTTTATATTTTATATTTTTGTTACTTTATATTTTTATATTTTTGTTACATTAACATTATGATGATATTTTTAATGGGAGGCATTGTCATAACATTTTATATTTTTAATAATAATATTTTATATTTTATAAAAATATTTTTGTTTTTATATTTTTATTACTTTTAAAGTTATTTTATGGTGTATGTGAATCCTGTTAGTAGAAACTTTATAGACATTTTATGAATTATTATTATTAATTGTATATATATTCTATTTTAGTGTCATGTTGTACTATTTATTTGCAATTTAAAAAACTTTTGTGTCATTATAGACTCTTACCTCAATCTAACTAATTTATGACCTCAATCTAACTAATTTATGGTGTTTTATGATAGGTTTTTTTCTCATCTTGATATAATTTAAAAAACTTTTCTGTCATTATAGACTCTTACCTCAATCTAACTAATTTATAGTGTTTTATGATAGTTTTTATTTCATCTTGATATAATAATAATTACGCTTCGTCGTGTATCCTTCCCCATTTGGCCAATTCTACCCAAAAAAAAACATTAATGTTGGATTCAAACTCTACTTCTAAAATTAAATATAGAGTTAACTTATGTATTTTTATACTTACTGATGGGCCACTCAGATCTCACATCTCTATGTGTATTTCTTTTCTATTTGGTCAATTATCTATCGAACTCCAACGTTATCTGCATGATTACATCGTCAAATCCTAAGTTGCAAAATACATTATTTTTTTTTACGAACATGGTAACATAACATTTATTTAATTAATTTTGACGTTTAAAAAAATCATTACAATCATTATATATATATTTTAATATTTTTCTTTCGTGATTTTATGTATATCAAAATAAAAAATAATTGAAGTAAATTATTTAGGTATTATTTACAAAATAGTTGATGTATAATTTAGACTTCTCAACTCTCTTTATATTCATATAACTCATCAACTCTCCTTCTATTCCTCACAGAACTAAAAAGTAAAAAATAAAAAAAAAATAAAAAAAAAGAATTAAAAAAATAACAATAAAACTTCTTGCCTAACATAATTTTATCTTATATTTTTATTATAATTTTTTACTTTACAACAGTCATACAAACACTCACATGCAACGCATGTGCTTTTTGCTAGTATAATAATAATAATAATAAAGTGAAACAAGATAATAAATAGCAAAGGAGGGTTTTTTTTCTAATAAAAATTTTGTCGAACCCGCCAAGGAAAAAAGATGTGGATCTCTTCTAAATTTTGAAAATTTTGTTGGACAAATGAGTTAAATAATAAGGAGTATTTTTAAATTTTGATTTTTGTGAATTTTTTATGAATTCAATCAGGGCACTTTTATAATTATCTATATATATATATATATATATATATATAATACAAGTAACATAAAATTCAATAGCAAAGATGAAGTCTTTAATAATTTTGTTGAAATTCTTGTTGGGCAAATGAGTTAAAAAAATGAGGGATCTTTTTTACTTTTGCAAGTTTTTCTTAAGATCTTTTATGAATCTCAATGGAGGTACTTCTATAATTATCAGAACTTATGTGTAAACCATATAAATATAAAAAAAAATCCCACTGACTAATTTGGTGTCAAAATGTGTTCAATCAAGTTGTAATTTTGTGTTTACTTTGAGTCTTGATGTTGGAAGCGGAACTACGTACATATACAGAAAAAACTTCGATTCGATAAGAACATCATTTTATTACAGGTATATGAGTGAGGATACATTACACGGTTATAGTTTGGTCGGACAACTTTGAATTTAAGGTATTTATGTTTAATATAACAAATTGGACAAGTCCGAACGGTCCAACTTCCTTCCATCGATAGCACTTGGCCAGAGAGGTTGTTTGAAAAGTAGAATTGCAAACTGCCAAAGTCTGACCGGTTACACTTCACATATTTTAAAAGGAAACTTACAATTTTTGTCTAATTTAACTTTTCTTTTTTATTAAAACCTGGAGAAAAATCCTTATATGACTTTGACTAATTTCTCAAGTTAGGTTAGGACTATCTAATGCCTATATTTACTCTATTTTTTTTTTTTCTCATAATTCATTATGACTTTTGATATTAAAAACTAATGCAATTTGAGTGAACTTTTTTACAGTATTTTTCAGAAAATCAATTTGATTATTCTACATATTTTTAGAGCACATTCTATACACATGAGTGATCTTAGGATGGTGTTCTTTGTCTGGTCGGAGTTCAAGCTTATCGAAGATCTAGTTGATTCCGTTTAAAAGCATGATTTTTCTTCTTTCATTTACAAATCATTGAAATGAGGTTTCAATCGTACTACAAAAGGAACCAATCATTCGAGTGTTCGTATTTCTACCAGCATATTTCTACCATCAACTTATCTACAAGAATTGAGGAATAAGCCTGAAGTCGAGAGCGCTTGGACGAGGAATCGCAAAGCCAATTGCATTTAGCAACTGGTTCTTGATATAGTGGAAAGGGTGCGAGTTCGAGTCGAAGTCTGTTGTACTTTGCTTTGAGATAATGCATTGTTTTGATCAAGACTACGAAAGTCTCCGTAGTTTTCTCCCGATTTGAATTTCCACACTAACACCCTATTGTCATCTCAAACTTTACTTTATTTATTTTGCTTTGTAGGTTATTTAGTTTTATTTTGGTAAAATTAAAATAAGCAAAAATCGAATAAAGGTTTGATGTTGTGCAAAGAGAAAGCATGGAGATCATCTCACATGAAATGACACTTCATGTGAGATGATCTCCTTTTTGGGAAATAGACTTTTAAAATTAAGTGGAAGCATGTTTAATCCCACGGATGTGTTTATGTGTAGATCAGTATGTGTTCGATAAAAAAAAAAAAAGAAAAAAAAAAAAAAGATGATACATACATGTACACATACAAGAGTAGATGAATGCTCACCAAAGTGATTTTAGAAAATCACCCAATAAATTCGCTAGAATTATAAATCTTTAATTTGAACCCCCGAAACTTTAATCCAATCCTTTAGTGGTGGAACTTCAAGATCCAAGCTTCCATTAGTAGAATTGTCTTTGAGAATCACCAATATGACCTCTTCAATGAATTCTCCTCAAATCATTTGTAGTGGTGATAGATATAGACAAATGTAAGTAGATGAATGTTTTGAAAATGTTAAAATGGTAAATTCATAATTCAAATAAGTCAAAGGGAAATAAGGTATTTTTACCTTAATTTGGGGGTGTCATTGTTCAATTTACCAAACTATTAGGGAAGTGTCATTGTTAAAAAAGTGCATGAGTTATAACTACCCATTTTTAACACAAACCTGGAAGGGTGTGAATGCAATTTACCCTATACTAATAAGCACCATTTGCCATATGTATATCAATGGAGCCACGTGTCTTCTTTTCCCTTATTTAAGAATGAGAAATTATTCGATGATCTAGGCCATTTGACGTTTGGAGAACTCATTAAATAGAAATTAGTGTTGAAATTTCCTTGTGAGAAATTATTAAACAGTCCAAAACAATCTGACACTTGGTAAACTAATTCAATATAAATTAATGTTAAGAATTTTTTGTAATATACTAATACACTCTTGTTGGTTCATTTTTTCAAACACATGATTAAACCGGTCCAATAAATGTTAATTGTCCTATAGATGCCTCAATAGTCCAGTGAGTTAGTGTCTCCGATGAACTTTGGAGTATAGATTTTAACTCTTTATATCTAATAATCTAATTTCTAACGCATCTTTCCTTGAAATAAAATAAAAAATAAAAAACCTTCAATGATCCCAATTCATCTAATAAATTATTTATTCGTAATATATTAATGCACTAATGTTTGACTATATTCTTTATTGAATTGATCCACTAAGGACTATCTAATAAATATTTTAATACTGTCTTTCAAAAAAAAAAAAATTTCAAGATAAGAATGTTTAAATTAAAAATTAAAAGTGTCAAGATTCAAAATCAAATTTCTAATGACAGTGAAAAACAACCAACCACGGAGCTACGAAGGGATTGGTTGTCTCTTAAAATATAGGTGTTAAGTTTATGGCCTTACGCACATCGCTAATCAAGGCTATAATCTTTGTCTTGATTATCGTCTTTTTCTTGCCACATGTCACATCCTTGAACTTCCCATGATGACCACGTACCTTATTTTACTCTTTCCATGTGCCTCATGAAACTCGCCCACCACTTTTGGGTGTCAAAACCACATCCATGTTTTAATTTTTTTTTTTTTTTTTTTAAATTATCACGTTTTTCATTTACAAATTAATTTTTGTATCCAATGCTAAATACAAATGATTTTTACTTATTAATTTAAACACCATTAATTGAACATATGTTTACAATCTGTAAACTCCAATACAAATGATTTGTATTTAGCATTGTTCTTCCTTATCTTATCTGGACCAATGATGTATCTTACTTTTTGAGCAAAAAAAGACTCTTGCAACTGAATGTTCTAGTTTTTAGTGTAGCGTCGACCCGATTGTTAGACGTTCTCAGTTCTGACTGTATCCTTCCTCTTCTTAAATGATATGGTGTTTTGTTTGGTGTCAAAAAAAAAAAAATACAAATGATTTTTACTTATGAATTTAAATCTCTATTATTTAAAAGTGCATTATTTTTTTATTACCAAACCAATTGAAAGATAATTTTTTAAAAAATAAAATCATTTTAAATATTCAACAACAATACCTACCAGGGTGTTTCTACACATATATAAATGCAAAAGTTTGACGAGTAAGGACTACAGTTGTTGGCGACTGGTAATCAAAGAAGATAACGTGGAAGGCATCAACAGGACTTAAACAAACCTACTCAATTAACTATTATTATTGTAATACAAAATTATTCATCAAAGTATTGTTAATGTTACTCTCTTTTTGGCTATTAATTTAAATAATACTACTAGGGAACCTGTGGATGTTTGGAGGTGTCTATCTCCACGAGTAATTTATTAGTTGCCAACTTTGATTAATTAGTGATCACATGTTCCGAAATCAATGTAGTCCCTCAAACTAAGATAATAAATGTGTTCAATGTACTTGAAAAGCATTTTTGTTGATTTTACAAGTAAAAGACCAATGCAATGTTCGCTTTCATAAAATATATCTAAAATGCACGACGTTTGACGTTTTTGTAGTTGAGTGATATTTACTCTTTTTTAAAAATAGAAAATGGAAGGTTCAAAATTTTATAATTTTGATATTTTTTGAACAATGATACTTATCTACACTTCTTAAATTTTTCAAATTGAACAATCACACCACAATCACATTTAAAGTAATATAAAATGTCTAAATTGCTCCTCAATAAAATATTATATTTTGAACCAAAATATCTGGTCAAGTAAATGACCAAAATACCATTTAGTCAATATACATTTTAATCTCTTGCATTATCCCTTTTATCTCTTTCCCTCTCCACCAAAGACGGTACCGCTACCGCCACCAAATGATAAAAACAAAATTAAAAATTTTAATATATATAATCAATTTGTGTATGTATGTGTATATATATATATATATATATATCACCATCTCCTTATATTATATATATATATATATATATAGAGAGAGAGAGAGAGAGAGAGAGAGAGGGAAGAGGAGGCCGGTCTGTGGCATTGGCGGTGACCTGGGCACCAAATTGGGTACCAATAGTCCCATACGAGTTTGCTGGATTTCAAAAGGTTAATTGAGTTTGTTATCAACTGGTGATATAATAAGCCAGTTCGTAACAAAAAAATTTCTTTTTTTTTTTTTTATTATATATATATTTCTTTTTTGTAAATATCATAAAATTAAATGTTAGCAGATCAACATTGTAAAATAATTAAACTAGTGTTAAAAAAAATTAAAAACTAAAAAATAATAAAATAATAAAAGAAGAAGAAAGTGAAGCCCTTAAGAAGCTTTCATTAGTTTTAATAATTTTATCAAACATGAGGAGACCACTGTATAGATTGGTCAAATAATGATGGGGATGTCAAGTGGTGCTGATTGCTTTTATTTGTTTTTTTATATTTATTTTTGAATATCTATCTTGGTTATAGAAGTGATTTAATGATTTAAATGGGTTAATTTAGAGTAATTTAATGATTCAAATGGGTTAATTCAGAAATCAAATGACAAGTACATATTTTTATAATAATTGAATATCTTTGTTCAGTTTATAGGCAAGATAGTAAAATAAACACTACAATAAAATTAAAAAAGAATCTATATAAAATATTAACAAACTTAAAAGAGAAATAAAATAAAATTTAGGGTTAAGTGCAAAAAAACCCTCTTAAATTATTGTCTTTTTGCAAATAATCCCCTGGACTAAAAATCGCCCCCTGAACTATTAATTTGTTGCAATTAAGGACAAATTCATCGCAAAAGACTATTTTTACCCCTTCTCATTAAAATTTTCATTTTTTAGTAAATTATTTTTATTATCTTTTCTCTTATGTAAATATTAATTATACTATTTACCTTAATTTTATTTTTAGTATTAATTTATCATAAAAATGAAAAAAGATAGATAAATAGATTTGTAACTACCATTTTCTAAATTAATTAACTTATTATTAAAATTTTATTATTTATAATAAAATATATTATAACCAATTTAAACATTTTTATCGTAAAAATTTCATTTTTTTATACAATATATTGATGAAAGAATAATAAAATACTTTTGGAAAAATTACCTTCTTTGCATGTAATATATTCATTAAAAATTAAAATAATAATAATAATAATAAATATTTTTAAAATTATTCTAAATTTTTTTATTTAAAAAATTAATTAAAAAAATTAAAGGTAAATTTATGAAAATTTAATGAAAAATATCTTATCAAATTAGTATGCATTTTTCATAATTTATTTAGACAAGAAAAATATATTAAATGTAATTCAATAAGAAGGGTATTATGATCACTTAATGAAATATAGTAATATAATCTTTGGGGTATATTGTAATAAAATGAGATAATTTAAAAAAATTTATACACAAAATATAATTTAAAAAAATTATTTACAAATTCAAACATAATTCAAAATTTTTTTTTACACTTTCCCCTATAATTTATTCAAGAACAATTGAGGAACGCCTTATGATTAAACCATCAAGCACACGGAACACGTCTCATATGCATAGAGTAACTATGAGAAAAAATAAAGGTTAAAGTGGTTTCCACGATGGTCGGTGAACGTCACATGTAATTAATTTTTTTTTTTTCCAAAAGCTAAAGCAACATCTACTCATTCCGTACAAACGATTAGAGATGATCAATTCTCACTGTTGATTACAAATGAACACATCATTGCATGTGTCCAAAAAAAACGTGAATCCATCAACAACAATTTTATAAAGAAAAGAAAAAAGTTTTATAATTCCTTTTCTTTTTTTTTCTTTCACTGGTTTGACCATTTAGTAAGTGGGGGACAGGAGGGTTCGACCTAACTCTAGTGTTTAAAAACATGATATCATTATTGGGTACTATGTATATGTGTGTGTATATATATATATATATATATAATTACACCGGTGTCCTTTCGATCATTTATCTTTCTTTTTTTAAGACATGTCGTTTCTGATGGTTGCAAAATTTTGCATCAATAATAATATATAAGTTAAAATGTAAAAACAAGAAAATTCCATGAACTACATAAACCCCCTAAACTTTTAATTGGTTGCATTCAAGGACAATTCGGCAACTGATTTGCCCGAAAAAATTAAAAGACACATGTACCCCTGTTTAAACTGACATAGCCGATGGAATATTGACAACAAAGCCATATAAAAAAAAATCAGAAATATGTATAAATTTTTTTTTTTTTTTATTTTATTTTATAAAAAAGGAACAAAAGCAAATAGTTCCAATTAAGGATGGTAACGGGAACGATTTTGAGCGGGTGTACCCTCTTCCGTTCCCGTAACTATTTAGAAATTTTCGCCTTGTTCTAGCCCAAAATTGTCTAAACGGAGCCTTTCCATCCCATCCGTGCTCCCGTTTTAACTTTTTTTACTCTCGCCAGTACGCCCTGCCCGTTTAGATCAAGAATTTCTCCTCTTTTTAAATTTATTTTCTAAGAATATAATTATATAACTATTGAAGAAATTCATGAAACTAATAAACAATAAATAATTTAACATAAAATTCAAGGATATTAATGTTCTTAGTTCGTAGGGCTCTGCTAGTTTACAAAACAACTAGAAAAGTGAGTGAATCTTACATATAATTTTTAGAATTAACTATATATACTAATAAAATAAAAATAATTTAGTTATTTACATACCAAAATGGGGTGAGACGGGTGAGGTGACCTCCTTCGAATCCCACAAGTTTTTACTATAAAAAATTATTGCCACCCAAATAAGCTAAACGGATGGTGAAGCGAATACCCATTCTCACGGGATAAATTGCCATCCCTAGTCCTAATGTTATTCTTTGCGGTGCGTCAAACTTTAACTCTCTCTCCCTCCACAAGATTGTCTCTTTAAGTTTGCACAGAGGCAGACACAGAGGAGGGCTTGGGTGGGCTTGACCCCTCCCCCCAAAAATTTTTTTTTTTTTAGTATAATATGTTCAGCCAATTTTGTTTTAAAAAATATTTTAATAATAATATTAGCTCCCCTTTTAAACCCATTAAAAAAAAATTTACTTATAAAATTATGTTATTAAATTCATGTTCAATATTAGTCTACATTGACAATTTCTGGATTAACCGAGTTTGCAACAATATCTTTTAGTTATAATCTCTCTCTAAATCGATCTATTGCTAGGTTTGAACAGAAGTAGTGTTTCTTCTCCGGCAAGGCCAGTATTTTCTAAGATTTGGGGTTTTCTTTTTTTTTTTTTTTTTTTTTTTTTTTTCTTCGATAGAGAGAGAGAGAGATGTGTCATGTGACATGAGGATATGCAGTTCCTCGATTTTGCATTTTAGATCAAATGGCTTTAGAAGAGAAAACCCGCCGGAGAGAACAGTTAATAGCAGCCCCGGCCAAAAGTGTGTGTGTATATATATAGCACAACAGACCCAAATAAGATATAAGGGTCCATTCCGGTAAGATGTATTTTATTTTATTTTATCACAAGGCATGCCTTGTGAAGAAGAAGATGAATAGTGTATAATGGTGTGTTTTGAGTGTAACAGTATATGCTGGTGTGTTTGGGTGTGAGAGTGGTTTAAAGTGCTGTTTGGATGTAATGGTCACAGTAGGGGTAATTGAGTCTTTTTATACTTTCAAGGGTATTATAGTTAATAAATCAAATATTGTGGGTTTGGTGTGGTCACAAGATCATTTTAAACGGGATTTCTGTGACAAAAATGTATAATTAATAAATTTATTTATTTATTTATTTTTGTAATTTAGAGGATTTGTTGTAATTGGCTTGGAAATTTATATATATATATTTTATAACACGGATATCGACTCTATGATACACGTACTTAGTAAAAGAATCACTTAATTATTGATCATTACAAGAATGATTTAAAACTAGAAAAAGACAAAAGAAAGCCGAGAATGAGGAAAACAATGGTACTGTTGAAGTCATCACTGACTCTCATGACTTTTCTTTTTTGACGCCCCATTTTGAGGACTTTTCTCTCTTGACGTTCCATGTTGATCAAATTTCAAAGTTAATTTTACTTGCCATAAAGTAAAAACAAATCAATTGACAATGACAGTTAATTGTTGTTTAGTTTTCATTAATCTAGAAAGAGAGATGGCGTAACAATGAAAGCAAACGTTTTGTAAACGAAACCCTTTTTCAATTCAAGTGTAATTTAATAATTCAATCTAACACTTGTACATAAATATTTAATACAACTTTAAGGGACAATAATTTTATTTGTATGAATACTTAATTTTTAAATTTATCGAACAACACAGGTATATAAATAAATATAAAAATATTATATATTTTTCATACGAAATAGACTATTTTCTTTTACGCATATGGCAAACCCTGATACTTGACCAATGATTTCATTCTTAAATAATATATATTAGGTATAAAAATTTAAGTGTGTGTGTATATATATATATATATATATATATATATATATATTCATCTTATTGATATTTAATTTTATTTCATTTTTGATAAATTAATTTTTAATTGTTTGATCAGGTGAATGTGGGAAAATAAATTATTAACATAATATGTAAATCACTTTTATGTTTTAGAAAATGTTATTATTACTACAAAATAAAATATTATTGTATATATACACACACGACACAACATCTCATACATGGACAATCTGAGAGTCTATGATACACATTAGGATATAAGTAGAATTTTTTTAAAAAGAAAAATTAACTTTATTATTATTTATTATTATTAGCATTAAAGAAATAAAATTTATATACTTGGGACAGAGAGAGCCGTTAATGAAATTGGGGTATTTTATGTAGAATTGAGGGAGATATGATTGAGGGGCAGTTTGGAAAGTTTAAAAGGGTAGTTGGTATTAAAGAGCATTTTATACTGTAAGGGAGAAATTTGAACACTGGTGTAATGTCATACATAATCCCTCTTCTCATATTAGTTGTTCACTTTTGATATTATAAAAGGGAACGAACAGTGAATGCACTGTCCCTTTTGAAAATTATGAAGTTATTTTTTTAAATTTAAAAATGTGTATGTTACCAAGTTGAGAATTTTTGAAAACTAAAAAGCTAATTATGAAAAAATACTATTTTTTTTTGTTTGACTTGTCAAATTAGACAATTAATTTAGAACATCCTAAAAAAAATACTATTTTTTTTGTTTGACTTGTCAAATTAGACAACTAATTTAGAACATCCTAAAAAAGGAATAGTGGAGTAGTATTTAAATATTATCAAAATGTTCATAATTATTTTCTCTTTTTCCTTTTCCCTCTCCCTATTTTTACACTATTGTTTTTTATTTAACAAATAATAAAGATCAAAATTTTTTTTCTCTTTTTTTCTTCTATATTTTATTTGTCTTTGATTTTCCCTCCTTAATATTCTAATCATTGTTTGCCTCTCTCTTTCAAGATTAACTTTTCTTAAAAAAATTAATAAATAAATAAAACTTAGACAGATTGGATTAATGGATCTTTTCGAGTGAGATTTGATTCGAATTCAACCTGCTTACATATCCTACCCCTAAGACTGTAAAAAAAAACCTAAGACCAAGTCGTCTGCATGATTTTCAAGGCACCTAAAATTTACTAAAATATCCTTATTAGTTTTTTTTCTTCCTAATACCTCATTCGTTAGAAATACAAAATATCCATTCTATTAAATTTTCTAAAATTGAAGATTCAAAATAACATTGAGCTTGAGTGGGAGCGGGAGTGAATTTGAGAGTCAGAGCGTGAGAGCGGCATAATTAGGCACAATTAAGTAATAAACAATAAAAAGCGAGAGTTCTTCTAAATTGTGGAAGCAACACCTATTAAAAAAGATTGTGTGGCTTAATTTGCGACTCTAATTTTTTGTTTTTTTTTTTTTAATTTTTTCTCGTTGAATGAAGCCTTCGTTATATTTAGGGCTAGGTTAATCCAAATATTACAAGACTTAAAATTGCCTAAGAGCAAAACCGTCGCATCATGCTTTTTTGATGTCAAGTGCAACGTTTTTGGTCATTTATTTAACAGTTATGCAACAAAGAGGTTTTATTGCAGCAATCTCAAAATGAATAAACCGTTTTTTGCGAACAAAAATAAATAAATAAATAAATAAAATCAGAGGAAGCATGTCATCAAAACTGACCGGACTGTTGAGAGAAGTTTTTTTTTTTTTTTTTTTTTTTTTTTTTTTGCCATTTGCTGGTATGTATGTGTGTGTGTATATATATATATTGATATACACCACTCATTCGTCTCAAATTAAATATATATATTTTTTAAATTTAACTTTTTAAAAAAATGAGTTATAATTTTTTTTTATAATATTAATAATAAATAAATTATTAAATATGTTCATAGTGAATTTAGACGATGAGATGATTAACTTTTTAAAAGTTTAATATAAAGGATAAATTAATAATGTTACACAAAAAAAAAAAAAAAAAAAAAAAAAACTGATAAACATTTAATTTGAGACTTGGGTATATATATATATATATATACGTACGTGCACGGAAAGGTGATTATGAACCAGGCTTGAGGAGGAGTGAGGTCCATGTGCGCTGGTCCATGTGGGCTGTATGGTCATAGTAAGCTTTTGGTTGGTCTCATCAAAAAAAAAAAAAAAAAAAAAAACCACACAGACATACAAAGCAGCTCTGAAAATTTGAAAAGGATAAAGAAGAATTTCTGAAAAGCTGTTTAAAATCTTAAAGTGGCTTTCAATCCAAAAAAAAAAGAAGAAAACACAAGGACGTATGTATGTCACACTTGGATTGTCAAAATAAATTTTCGAAAAAAAAATGGCACACTTGGATTGGATTGGATAGTTTGCTGAGATTTTGAAAATAGAGAGGTTTTGGATATTGTACCCAAAATAAATAGAAAATACAAATGTGGACTACATAACTTTTACTGAACTCTTTCATCTGTGTCTGTTTAACCTCTTGAGTAGATTTGGAGTTGGTCATTGGTGGGTCGTCCTCATTGTGGTCTACAAATCCAGATTCATCTTCAAAATCGGGTCTCTATTATTAATGGGTACTTGGGTAGTCTAGTCTTTGGAGTTTCTTGTAGATTACAAGTTTCTGTTGCTTTCGTGGTTTGTTCATGGTGGTTCTTTAATGGGTTATTAATATATAATTGTTTTTAGAGAGATAGAGTGAGAGAATTAGTGAGAGAAAGAGAGGAAGATGGCAGAGAAACCTGAAGTTCTGGAGGCTGTTTTGAAGGAGGCAGTGGATTTGGTAATGGATCTGAGAGCTGATGTTTTCTTTTTGTTGGTTTTGTGTGTGAACTTGTTTGATTTGTTTCATTTTGGTTGATGGATTTTGTGTTCTGTGAGTGCAGGAAAACATACCTGTTGAAGAAGTTTTTGAGAATTTGAGATGTAGCAGAGAGGGCCTCACTAGTGAGGCTGCTGAACAGAGATTAGAGCTTTTTGGCCACAACAAGCTTGAGGAGAAGAGGGTAATGTTTTTTTTTTTTTCCTCTTTTACATTTCCAATCTTCTGCCTCGTTTGAAATGTAATTCTGATGTTAACAATTTTGCCTTATCCAACAGTTCATCTTCTGTAATGATGACCCTCTCTCTCTCTCTCTCTCTCTCTCTCACACACACACACACACACACACACACAGAGTTCCAGTCCCTCTGAACTAAAATTGTGATCTTAGCCCTATTGTCCCTACAAAATTTCATCTTTTGGGTCTGTTACAGGAGGGTAAAATCTTGAAGTTTTTGATGTTTATGTGGAGCTCTTTGTAATGGGTTATGGAAGTGTAATTCTGATCTTAATCCTTTTGTCTCCAAAACATTTCATCTGTTGGGTGTTTTTCAGGAGAGCAAATTCTTGAAGTTTTTGGGGTTTATGTGGAACCCTCTGTCATGGGTTATGGAAGCTGCTGCTATCATGGCGATTGCCCTTGCCAATGGAGGAGTAAGAATTTTTCTTGTAGATTCATACAGCAATTGTCTTTAGAGAGAATTTCGTTTCTTGGTAATTTATTGCATTATTTAAGTACTAATTTTTTATCTAATTTTGCAGGGAAAGCCTCCTGATTGGCAAGATTTTGTGGGTATCATTACCTTGCTTGTGATTAACTCAACAATTAGTTTCATTGAGGAGAACAATGCTGGCAATGCAGCGGCTGCTCTCATGGCTCGCCTCGCTCCAAAAGCCAAGGTGTTAAATATAATTAAGTCATCCCATATCATTTGTTTGCCTATATTATGGATTTTGATGATTTAATGAAGGAGTGGGAAATTGAATAAATAGTTCTGTTTAATTTTCTAGCATACATGCCTGAGGATTTAAGTTGGTTTTTTTTAAAATTTTATTTTTATGAAGGTTCTTCGAGATGGAAGGTGGAGTGAGGAAGATGCTGCTATTTTAGTGCCTGGGGACGTAATTAGTGTAAAACTCGGAGATATAATTCCTGCAGATGCTCGGCTTCTTGAAGGTGATCCGTTGAAAATTGACCAGGTGGGTTGCTTTAACCTTTGCTCTGCAAGCTATATTTTCTTTACTTGGTGGAAGGTATTTTCACATTAGATTGTTCAAGTTTTGACTATGTTACTGAAATTGTGTCTTGTTTGGGCTTTTGCAGTCTGCTCTCACGGGCGAGTCCCTTCCTGTTACAAAAGGCCCTGGAGATGGTGTTTACTCTGGTTCTACTTGCAAACAGGGAGAGATTGAAGCTGTGGTCATTGCCACCGGGGTTCACACCTTCTTTGGAAAGGCTGCTCATCTTGTTGATTCTACTAACCAAGTGGGCCACTTTCAAAAGGCAAGGGAGTAAAATTGTGTAGCATTTTCTCTGGAATTGCTATGTTATTTTCAGTCCCAGTTTTTATTTGACTTTGTTATTGTCTTGATTGTTTTAGGTCTTGACCGCAATTGGAAATTTTTGCATTTGTTCTATTGCCGTGGGGATGATAATAGAGCTTATTGTGATGTACCCCATTCAAGACCGAAAATATCGCCCCGGGATTGACAATCTTCTTGTGCTTCTAATTGGAGGAATTCCAATTGCCATGCCCACAGTGCTATCAGTGACAATGGCTATTGGTTCTCATCGCTTAGCTCAGCAGGTTGGCTAGGTTGACTTGGTGTTTCCACTGACTATGGTTTGAGGTTTTCTGAATATATGATGTCACATTTGAACAATGACTTCAGGGAGCTATTACAAAGAGAATGACAGCAATAGAAGAGATGGCAGGAATGGATGTTCTTTGCAGTGACAAGACTGGAACTCTGACATTGAACAAGCTTACTGTTGACAAGAACCTTATTGAGGTTAGCAAGGCTGTGCCACTCTTTGCTGATTATATCAATATATGTGCATCTGTTTCTGTTAATGATTACAACTCTAATTCTGTGTGCCTGAATATATCTTCTCAGGTTTTTACCAAAGGAATAGATGCCGACACTGTTGTTCTGATGGCGGCTCGAGCCTCCCGTGTAGAAAACCAGGATGCTATAGATGCTGCCATAGTTGGGATGCTGGCTGATCCAAAGGAGGTAATTGATATTACAGAATTATTTTATCTTTGACATCTAATTGGTGTTAATGCTTCCGCTGCTGCTTCCTTTGGTAATTATCACTTTTGACAGGCACGTGCTGGCGTTCGAGAGGTGCATTTCCTTCCCTTCAATCCTACCGATAAGCGAACAGCGTTGACTTATTTTGACAGCGAAGGCAAAATGCATAGGGTTAGCAAAGGTGCACCTGAACAGGTATCATTCTCACAAGCTTATGTAATTGGCTTCATCTTTTGTTTGAATTATTTATCTAATTCCTGCTCCTTCAATATGGCTTTTAGATTCTAAATCTTGCACGCAATAAGTCAGAAATAGAGCACAGGGTTCATTCTGTGATTGATAAGTTTGCAGAGCGAGGTTTGCGATCACTTGCTGTAGCATACCAGGTAACTAAATTACTGTTCCACTTCCACTCATTCATGATCCCCTAATTCATCATATAAGTTGTATAACGAAAATATATTTCAATTTACTCTTTTTTTTTTTCAATTTTAATACAGGAAGTCCCAGATGGAAGGAAAGAGAGTTCTGGAGGCCCATGGCAGTTCATTGGTCTCATGCCTCTCTTTGACCCGCCCAGGCATGACAGTGCGGAGACAATTCGAAGGGCTTTAAATCTAGGAGTAAATGTTAAAATGATTACAGGTGCACTATGTTTTGTGTTCTTAAGTTTTATTTTTTACTTTCAGGCATATTTTAGTAAAACTAGGATCCTCCTTATGTATAACTTAGACCTGCACTAAAATTTAGAGAACTAAGTAAACTGATTTTTTTTTTTTTTCTTCTTGTGATTATAATATGTGCTCTATGTTATTTGTTCTCTTCAGAAATTTATTGGTTGGGGTATCGGAAACTTGGACATGTATGATGGATGTGTTACTATAGTTAAAACGACTATGGGGAAACAAATGAATTCTTACCATAGGCTTATATCAAGAATCAACATTAAGCCCGTATCTTTTTGCCTTACTTATGGATGAACTGGAAAATTCAGGATGAAATTTCATGGTGTGTGTTATTTACTGAGGATATTTTTTAATTGATGAAACTGGAGAATTAAGTGCTAAAATTGGGAGCTTGGAGGAGAGCTCTAAAATTAAAAGGGTTTAAGATAACTTAAGTAAATATATGAGTCTAACTTTAGTAAATCTAGAAATACATAAAGGATGTAGTGAAGATTAAGGATCAAGGGGTACAAAAACAATGAACATCAGTTATTTAGGCTCAATTATTCATAATGAAGGAGAAATTGGAGATAATGTTAATCATAAAACCAAAACAGGATAGATTAATGGCCTTAGATAGGGAGGAATGGAAAAATGGTTAGCCAACCCCAAGAAGTTGGCTAAAAGGCTTTGTTGAATTGAGGTATTGGGAACTTGATGCTCCTTCTTTTGAGAAAACTTGGTCGCAATGACCTTGAAAAAAGTATCAAGAGGGATGGACGTCGTTACACGGATTTATGACTAATAATGAAATATTTTCCTCCCTTTTAAGCAAAGAGAACATGAATACCTTAATTTAGTGGATAAAATTTGTAATGTTATAGTTTGGATTATTGTAAATTTTCCCTTGTGTATTGTATTATACAATATTTGTGCCAGTTTTTTCTTGTCTCTCTTCAGAATTAGTTCTACGAGCTTTCAGTTCTCAGATTTATGTCTGGATGTCTGAACATTGAAAATCCTATCAGGGGATCAACTTGCAATAGGAAAGGAAACTGGGCGCCGCCTGGGAATGGGAACCAACATGTATCCTTCATCTGCTTTGCTGGGTCAGAACAAGGACGAGTCTATTGCTGCTTTACCAATTGATGAGCTCATAGAGAAAGCAGATGGTTTTGCTGGTGTTTTCCCTGGTATGTTATTCTTATGTTTGATTATATTCTCTTTCCTTGGAATTGACATATGCCTGAGATTCAATCTTTGCACCAAATTGCGTTCTTTCCATTGCTTGTTGGTTAAATTGATTGACCTATCATGGTTGTTGGTTCAGAGCACAAATACGAGATAGTAAAGCGCTTGCAAGCAAGGAAACATATCTGTGGAATGACTGGTGATGGAGTTAATGATGCTCCTGCTCTGAAGAAGGCTGACATTGGGATTGCTGTTGCTGATGCAACTGATGCAGCTCGTAGTGCTTCTGACATTGTCCTTACTGAACCTGGCCTTAGTGTTATCATTAGTGCTGTTTTGACAAGTCGAGCTATATTTCAGAGGATGAAAAATTACACTGTAAGCATGGGTGCCGATGATAATGCAGTATTAAATTTGACTATTTTCACTTCAGTCTCAGCAAATTATATTTTATTGAGCTTTTAATTTTCAGAATAACTATATTACTATTATGTGTGAGGTTATGCGCCCTTATTGTTGGTATTCTTGAATTTCATCAGATGATTCACTCACTTGTTCTCCTTTTTGCCAGATTTATGCTGTTTCTATTACAATTCGTATTGTGGTAAGTTCTATTGTGGTTGCTTTGGGAG
Source organism: Cornus florida (assembly GCF_030987335.1). Classification (NCBI taxonomy): domain Eukaryota; kingdom Viridiplantae; phylum Streptophyta; class Magnoliopsida; order Cornales; family Cornaceae; genus Cornus; species Cornus florida. The sequence continues at coordinate 24,912,006 of NW_026775581.1, forward strand.
ATTTTGTTATGTAGGTGGTGTGTTGTGCTGCTAATTTTTGTACATTTTATTCATGTCTCACTAGTATTCAATGGCTTGGAGTGCATTTTCTTATAAACTCTTTTACCATGTTCTGCGTGTTTTAACAGCTTGGTTTCATGCTGCTGGCCCTGATATGGAAGTTTGATTTTCCACCATTTATGGTGCTTATCATTGCAATCCTAAATGATGGTTTGTTCTTCCTTCTCTGACATAGAACATCTCTCTCTCAGATGCACAGACATACTGAATCCCAGTATATATATCTGATTTCTTACACTTAAGAAATGATTATGTGATAACTGAAGCACTGAAAGCAGACACACTGAATCGCATTTTCCTATTTTTCTCACTATGCATGTTCATTAATTTCATTGGCATTATTAAAATTCCATCCACTATTATATTGCCCTACTGAGATCATTTATGAGTTTACTTGACTTGACAAAGTTTATTATAACTTCAGAGATTGAGTAGACTCAATGATCAGATAATCACTATTTTATTTCCTCTAGTTGTTTTATGTTGAATTCTGGGATGACTTAGTAGGTGTTTTCTTGGCATATCTCTACCACCTTTGACATGTCAGGTACCATCATGACTATATCAAAGGATAGGGTGAAACCATCTCCGCTACCTGACAGCTGGAAGCTGGCTGAAATTTTCACAACTGGCATCGTTCTTGGTAGTTACTTGGCAATGATGACAGTCATATTTTTTTGGGCGGCATACAAAACAAACTTTTTCCCTGTAAGCATGCCTGTATTCATTATAGTTGGTAATGAAGATTTGCATTAAAGATGCGTCTTTGAGTATAAACCTTTTGAAATTGTATTGTATTTTAAAAGTTTAGTTTTAGTTGTCGATTTGGTTCTAAGGACTTCTCATGTGTTTTCTTCTTCTTTTTGAAATTGTATTATTCTATTTTGAAAAAAATTGTTTTAGTGGTCGATTTGGTTCTAATGAAATCTGTCGTGTCTTATTATTATTGTTATTATTATTTGACATTGAAGAAGAACATGCAATACCTGGTTTTCATGATACTATATAGCAAAATCTATGCAGCTGGTCGTACCTGCAATTATCTTCTGCTTGTGTTTGTCTGTTATCAAGAAATTTTTTTTGCTTATCAGATCCACATGCATTCACTTGTTTTATGTGTTTAGTGTTAGTGATGAGTTAATTTTTAGTTGATCCATTCTCCTGGTAATTTTCCAGCGGGTATTTGGAGTGCCAACTCTGGAGAAAACAGCTCACGACGACTTCAGAAAGCTTGCTTCAGCTGTATATCTTCAAGTGAGCACCATCAGTCAGGCTCTCATATTTGTTACACGATCTCGAAGTTGGTCCTTCGTTGAGCGTCCTGGGTTGTTGCTTGTGGTGGCTTTTGTGGTTGCTCAATTGGTGAGTCATTTCTGATCTACTGCAAGTTCCTTTCAAGTACTATAGATAAAACATTAATCTTTCTACCTTTTATTTTTTATTTTTAGCTGCATAATCTTTATTTTCAAGTGTTCAGATTGCTACTTTGATTGCGGTTTATGCAAACTGGAGCTTTGCTGCAATTGAAGGAATTGGATGGGGCTGGGCTGGTGTGATTTGGCTTTTCAATATCATCTTCTACTTCCCGCTTGATTTTATAAAGTTCTTTATTCGCTATGCTCTTAGTGGGAGGGCATGGGATCTTGTTCTCGAGCAAAGGGTATGAATGACACTGATTGGATGGCCTGGGAATTGTGGATGGCATTTTATTTCTCAAACACCAAAAAGAACTCTTATTTTACTCAACTTTCCCCCCTTCTAATAAATTATTCGTTTGCAGATTGCCTTCACTAGGCAAAAGGATTTTGGGAAGGAACAACGAGAACTTAAGTGGGCACATGCTCAAAGAACTCTTCATGGGCTGGACGTACCCGACCCCAAAATGTTTAGTGACAAAACTAACTTCACTGAGCTTAATCAGATGGCTGAGGAAGCCAAAAGGAGAGCTGAAATAGCAAGGTGTGCACTAATCTTTAGCAAAGAGTTGATTCAATTACTAAATCAGATTTTCCATGCCTTAATCGCGATATTACTCAATTATAACTCAATGATGACCTAGAGTCATATTCAGCATAGGAATAAAAAAATGTTCAATGGGTGTAGTTCCTTTTTGCTCTATTGGTGAGGCCTTGGCTTTGTTCTGTCTACTCAGCCAAATTTAATTAGATTGTGTTATTGTTGTCACTAGAGGTTTTGATTCTTCCCAACTTTGTTTAGGCCACCTCTAGTATAGTATTACTACTACATGCATTTTGCATTCGTGGTGTTTGGTTATGGCCCCTTTGGGTTTTGTTGGCATATAAACTAGAAATCTATTTTCATGATACATTTTGTTTGCATGGCTTGCTGCAGGTTGAGAGAACTAACCACACTGAAAGGTCACGTAGAATCGGTGGTAAGATTGAAGGGTCTCGATATAGAAACAATTCAGCAATCATACACAGTCTGAGGAGATGATATATTCTAGAGATGTAATTCACTGGTGCCGAGACTAAAGACATATAAATCAGCATGTAGTTGTGAGTTACCCTTGAAATAGCCATTTCAATTTGTGCAACTGTGCTTTCCATTTTCAGATCTCAGGATGCCTGCATCAGTTCTTATTTGTTTATGTTTTTTTTTTTGTTTTTGTTTTTTTGGTCATGTCTTCCTTCACATGTTTCTGCAATACCCTAACTGGGAGGCAAGTACTGATAATGTTTATACAAGAAATGTTTTGGTCCTTTTGTTCTTTGATCTTTTCTACTTGTTGACTTTTGCAAGTTGAGTTAATGAATTATGCAGCTGAAAGTGTTTGAGAAGCGCAATCTGAAAAATGAGATTTCCCCAATGCCTTGGTAAAGACATCTCCTAATTGATCTTTGGATCTCACATAAGTAGTAACTATCCTTTTACTCATCACCAAGTCTCTCACAATATGACAATCTACTTCGATATGTTTAGTTCTCTCATGAAACACCAGATTGCTAGGAATGTACATAGCAGCCTGATTATTGCAAATCATTCTCATAGGCATGTTGTTTGAAAAACCCAATTCTTGTAAAAGAGATTTCACCCACATCATTTCGTAAGTTGTATGCGCCATCGCTCTATATATTCTACCTCTGCACTCGATCTTGTCACAGCATTTTGCTTATTACTTTTCCATGTTACCAAATTACCTCCCGCAAGCGTGCAATACCCAGATGTAGACCTCCTATCCATTTGGCTTACAGCCCAGTTAGCATCTGTGAACCCAACAATATCCATGTTCTTTGAGGAATTACCACGACCCCTTGTAGAATTTTGAATCCCAGACCAGGTCAACAAAGCTGAATTTTCTTTTCCAACTGATTTTGAAGACGATGATTTAGCAACTCCAAGTAATCGAGCATTAACATTACCCAAAGATTCGTGCATTAACATTACCCAAAGATGGGAGTCCTCCATCACTAGCATGAATTTGATTGCGAATATGATGGAGATCAACATCTAAACCAGCAAGAAAAATAGAGACATAAAATTCTTCCCATTGCCGTTCCGGTACCTCACGATCAGTAGTCAGTGGGTGGTATTGAGTTAATTCATCCAACAATCCTTTCAAAGCACTATAATATTCACCTATACCCTTCCCCGACTGTCGAAAAAGAAACATCTTCTCATACAAAGAGTAGATTCTCGAAACCTTTTTTTCTTTTTCCATAGAATAAGTTTCTTGAACAACATCCCATATTTCCTTGGCAATGGAAAAGAACCATGGCCAAGACATATCCATGTAATTCTCAATTTCCCAATTTTCATACCCTTTATCAGTTTTGGACAGAAGATCATTCTTGATATATTTTAATTTCCTTCGAGTTCCTAAGGATATCTTCACAGCCTGAGCCCATAGCAAGTAATTGGTGTTACTTAATTTGACAGTAGTAATTTGCATTCCAACACGATCCGTAATGGTAGCAGGGGTTATTTACTAAACACCAGCAACAAATTCCAGCCACCAATGACACCCAAAAAGGATCAATTAATATACAGTGACGATCAAGAGGATAGTGACGAATACACTTGTAACAAGTAGGGAAGATGATCAACTGCTCTTCCTATGCAAGGACGACGAAGAGTACACCAACACAGCTACTACAAAACTCTCTTAGAGACAGCGAACTAGGGTTTTGATCAGAAAAGGAAATCCGTGCTCTAAAACTATGTTGAGAGAGAGAGAGAGAGAGAGAGAGAGAGAGACGATATATTTTTGGGGGAATTCTCTCTGTACAAAGAACCCTAAACATTAACACACACATATTATTGAAGTATTAATGGAAGAATTAGCGGAGGAAAATCTTTCTCGTTTTCTATTTTATAATTTTTTCCATTCTCCTGTGTATGAATTGAGAGAGTATTATAAAATTAGTATAGCCCTTTAGGCTTTTTGTGCTGTGGATGTAGGCCCATTGGCTAAACTTCATTATATCTATGTGTTCTACTTATTTATTTCTTTGCTTTCGTTTCATGCTTTATAATATATTGAAAATTTAATGGAGGAATCAGTGAAGAAAAATCTTTCAGTAATGATGTTGTTTCCTATTGCTGAAGATTTTGTGTTACTAGAGGAATCAATGGAGAAAAATCCTCCTTGTTTCCTATTTTATAATTCTTTCCATTCTCCTAATTTCTTTTCCTATATAAAGGAGCCTCCACCATTGTATTGTGTATAAATTGAGAAAGAATTATAAAAGTGATGTAGCCGGTTCTTTGTGCCGTGGATGTATGCCCTAGTGGCTGAGCCACGTAATATCTATGTGTTATACTCGTTTATTTACCTATTCGCTTTTGTTTTATGCTTTATAATATGATATCAAAGCTTAATTTCTCTTCTTAGGTTCGGATCCCTATTTTGGAATATTCTCTTAGCATTTGAAATGTTGCTAAGGGTTTTTCGGTATTATTTGTGACTTGTTTGGATTACCGGTTTGTTCGGCAGTAATGTTCTTTGTATTTGTCGTGTCTTTGAGTTGTTCAACAGTTTTGAATGAGTTGTTTGGGCTGCAGGTGTATTCGGTAGCATTGTCCTCGCCTTTGTCGTGTCTCCGACAGTGTTTTGTTGACTTGTTTAGGCTGTCAGTGTGTTCGGTAGCATTGTCTTCGTCTTTACTGTGTCATCGGCAGTTTTGATCAACTTGTTTAGTCTGCCGGTGTGTTCGGCAGCATTGTCCTCGCCTTTGTCGTGTCTCCGGCAGTTTTTTGTTGACTTGTTTGGCTTATTGGTGTGCTCAGTAGCATTATTCTTAGTCTTTTCTCTTCATAATTCATAGTTATTGTTAAAGCAAGTCCAATGGTGGCCTGTTTGGCGATTTGGGTTTATTTTTGGTGACCCAATCTGTTCCATTGTGGGTCATCAAAATTGGGCCACGTCATGTGGATCGAGGAAACGACGACCTTGTTAGTGAGTGCGGCCTGCCATGCGGGCCCGCCTATATATATATATATATTTTAATTGTGGCCTAACTTACTGTATTAGCCCAGAGTACTGTTTTTAAGGGCATGTTTAGCTGAAATAATACCCAAAAATCAAGTTTTTGGGTTATTTTGGTCTCTTTTATTTGTCCCTTAAAATAACTGAACCAAAGAGTCGTAAGGCACTGTTCAGCCTAACAGTGCCTTAAAGGCTTTTTTTGGACCAAAAAAGTTTTTTAAAAAATGGAGAAAAGTGATTTTTTTTTTTCCTTTTTAAAAATTTCAATATTCTTATCGACATTATAGCCATTTTAGGCACTGTTTGGCTGACCTAAATAGTGCCTTAACAGCTATATTGGCACAAAAGCATATTTTTTGATTTTTTGGTATTTTGGTTTTTTATTTTATTATTATTATTTTTTTGTCTCTATAAATACATCAACCCGTACTATTATTCACCTCATATCCAACCCATCTATATTCTCTACTCTTCAACCTACAACTACAACCACTAAGTCATTTTCTCAATCTTTTAGTTATATTTTTTTACTCAAGTTCAATTCCATGGATCCTCCACCACCATATTACAACTACAACTCCCAATTTAACTAATAAAATGACAATTTTGATAATTTCTTACAATTTGTTGGAGAAGAATCTCAATTTTCATCTCTGTAACGACCCAAAAAGATACCAAAATAATAATAATAATAATAATAATAATAATAATACTAATATATAAAATTTCGGCACGATCTCTGCAGAAAAAGTCCCTCTATAACCTGTTGAACTGTATAAAAAAAAATGTAATGGCCTCAAACTAATCTATCATTTCCCAATCCACAATGCAAATAATATAAAACATTCCTAAAACAACAACAGACATATAAAAGAGTCCCATTCCTCCAATTCCTTAAAAAACATGGAAGCACCAGTTTACTACCTAGTCCCATACTCCTTTACAAAGAACATACTCTAATTACATCAATTTATAGTTCATGAAATAGAGCTGAAATCAAAAGTCCATAATTTACGACATTATACAAATTATACTAAAGTTTTACAGAATAGTCAAGATTTACATACTCCTTTACAAGGAACATACTCTAATTACATCAATTTATAGTTCATGAAATAGAGCTGAAATCAAAAGTTCATAATTTACGACATTATGCAAATTATACTAAAGTTTTACAGAATAGTCAAGATTTACATTTACAAAATATTAAAGTTCTAAAAAAAAATAGCAAAATATAAATCTCCAATCCCGTCTAAACTTGTGGTGGATGGTCGTCTGCTACCTCCTTTTTGTGTCCTGAAACATATTAATAATAAATGGGTGAGCACAATGACTCAGTATGAGGTGCCTAAGACACACCTCTTGTGACCCCGTGAATCCAAACGAGGAATAGGAAAAAGAACCGGGATCATGCCATTTTCGGAAAAAAATATAGCCACAACATCAACAACAATAATCTAAGTTATAAACGAACCATGCCATGCTATGGAATGTAATGTTATGCAATATCGCTCCCCATTTCCAAAACCTTTTCCGTCATCATTTCTAAACCGTTAGTGTAATCCGTCCCATGGCAACTCCATGGTGGCACGAGAGAAGGATTGGCTAATTGTACAGACCCATGGTGACTCCATGGCGTCATTTGGGGCCAGGTAACTCAACCATGCTAGGGCAATCTCTCCAATTCCCTCTAGGCCACACTAACGCCACGGTCCTTAGGCAACTCCTAGGCGGCCGAGTTTTCGCAAACCCTTTCAAAACTTTTTCCCAAAACCTTTTTCATTTTCTTTAAAATCATTTTTCCCATTTCTTCCCGATGCTTATGCATGAATGTATCATGCCTTTTCATGCCATATCAATATTCATTATCATGCTTCTAATTCAAACTTAACCACCTAACATGTTCTACAAATAATACGAAGAACATATCGTACTTCCATGTAACAATAATTTAGCATGTTAATCACATAATCTATGAAATAAATTCACATAAGCATGCTTCTCACATCAAGTTTACAAACCACATACACATACATCACCTAGACATAGAATTTTATATAAATATACAAATCATTGACAACAATAAAATGATTTTTTTTTTCTTTTCTTTCAGGAGTTAAGCACAATGAAGCATGCTATATATTCAATTATAAAAAAAATTCACAAAAATCAAAGAGTTTTTGTTGATTAGGACATCCCTACATCAAGTGAGAGAAAACCCCTAAAATTGCCCAAAATTTTGAAAATCCAATGGTTGGCCAATCGTAACTTTGCTTCGATTAAAACGAAGATCCAGACGCGCTCATCAACTTTGCTTTAAGTGGCAAGGTCAAATCCTCAATAATTAACTCTAGATCAAGGCTTGAAGTGTGTAAGAAAAAAAAAAGAAAAAGAAAAAGAAAAAAGAAAATGGAGCCGAGAAGGAGAATCTTGTGGTTGCTAGGTGAGAAATGAAGACTCTGCCAATGTAATAAGTCATTTGTAATGACTTTCAATGATGGTGGGTCCCATGGTCACTTAAAATATCTTTTAACATTAACCTTTATATAAATATATACATACATTAACCAATTTACATTCACAAAGTAAACATGTCACCACACAAATGTACAACAATTAGACATGCATGAAATGCAATGAACCCAAAACACAGTCCTCGTACACCACAGCCCCGGTAACGGGTCCCACCTGGGACCTTCCGGCCCAAAAATGAAAAAAAAAATGCCGAAATAGCAACCATTACATTTCCAAGAGTCCTGAACCCAATAGAATGCCCCAACTAACTCTCAGACACACCAGACACATCTCACAGTGTCTGACACGCAAAACGAGAAAAAGACAAAAATACCCTAAAAAAAATTCAAAAAATTCCAGAAAATGGAAAATGGTAAAAATTAGAAATATTACATTCTACCCTCCTTAAAAGATTTCGTTCTCGAAATCTACTCTCCTTAAAGAAAAAGGCTTACAGCAACACACTTCATCGAGAAACACCCCATAAGACCACACGATTATGAACTCACCGGCATTATTGCCTTTGACACCGGACATCAATAGGCAATTACATACTATTACCACTAAAACACAATACTCACCACCCTATGAGGGTACTTATCTCTCAAAACATCAGAACACAAGACCAACAAGACCTTACGCCTGACTCAAAACGGACATCGGTAAACTCTACACTGCCATGAAAGGCTCCAAAGCCCGAAAGAAGAACGGTCACCAAACCACTGAATAAGACAACATCCAACCTCAACTTATCCTTCAAAGGACACACTAAATCCCAATTCTATACATCTCTGTCAAACCAAGCACTCGCTATCTAACACGTAACTACACCATTACATAACAGCATCTACAACTACTAATCGCACTATACGACAATCACAATACTTACCAACCTCAAGATGACCAAACAATGAATCTCCCAATGACTGCATAAACATTAGTTAGCAAATCAGTAGAGCGCACTATCCTATACCCAGGACATAAATCCTTAAAATAAGATAACAATCAAATGGACTGGACACATGGACCCACCTAACACACTTCGTCACCCGAAATAAATCATCTGAGTCCACACTGTCATACCAACACAGCGTACATAACTATGTTCTCACTGTCACTAACAAGTCGAAATAATCATTAACTTTTGACCCGACATCGTGCTAAAGAGGGATTGATTCAGGAGAAATGGTTGGCCAGGCCATTCTCATCATCGATTTGGTCTCAACACAGACGTCGTTCCTATCCTCAGGTTTAAACCTCAAACACAATCTCACACAGTCCACAAAACAACGATGAGATCCACTCACTATTAATCCATCGCTCTACGTAACCTCAACAACTATATAGTCATATACCTGTTCTAAAAATCCCAATCATTCTTTAATCACATAACCCATAACAAGCTAAAAATAACATGACACCAAACGTTACAATCATCGACCAACATAAAAGCTCTCTAATCTCCTCATAACACCTATACTAGGTAAACAACTCCATAACATCACTCGATTCAATTCCTACCTCGTCAAAACACACAATGCGACTATCTCATGCTTGAGATCTCAAAACCAAAGTCAATCACTACGATTACTCCTCAAAGGAATCATACATTTACATTTCAAATCATATAATCCTAATCCTAAGACGATACCGACACTAGTCCTCAAAACACTGCTTGAATGAAACGTCTATAAAAACACCCAAGTACATGACTCACATCATATCACCTAATCATCCCTGAACTTACAGTTCACGACACATTCCCTAGCCATCACTGCTAGTAATAAACACTGGAAACACACATCCCTATTCGGCAACTCGTGCCTCATACACCATCGGTCAAGCCACTCTTAAAACAAACATAACAAAAACCAAAGACTCCACCTTCCTCCGTGGGAGTGAGTCGACCAATTCAATTTAACCCATACCAATGAACTCTAACAACATAACAACCTACACACGGGTCAGCCTATCCGCTGACACGCACAACTCCTAGATAGAGGACAAGATATACGACAAACGACGTCCTTGTCAAGACCAGAACAAATGGAAGGGTAACAACTCCACTCTCATAAGAGTCTGACGACTCGTACCTGAATGTGCCTAACACCCTATCACATGCTGCTCACCAATCGTCCAACCGTGGACACCCAATCTCACCTGAAATGAACTGAACTCCTTACACACAAGGAGAAGAATTAACTGGATACTCATACGGAACTATGAACTTAAATCTAGGCGACCTCGCCACAAATGGACCGTCAAACACTATCAACCCCGGAACTTCGCATACGTTACTCTGCAACACCCATACTAACCAAAATCAATCAGATAAGAGCACCAATTGCTCATAGCGTACTAACATTAGGAACGATTATAGTACATTGGACACCGCGTCCTGTTCTATCTAGAATCAGTCACTCCTAAATGACAACCTCTAAGCCATAAAAAGACATTTTACCACCCATTCCGTCTCTTCCTTCCCAGGCGATACTACTTCGATCACCGTACACATAAGACCCGTGACCTCAGTCACAACAACCCACTGACTTGTCAAAAGAAAAAGGTGATTATCTGGCAACATCGTCCTCACTGGCTCTAATGACTAAATAGTCTATAATTGCCTTAACTGGCCATAATCCTATCACTTACCTGACAACACACAACAAATAACCCACAATCTCTAATCCATCCTCGGATCATACCTTAAACCATTATGCTCATCAGTGATGAGCGCTGAATATATGTATATTCGAGCCCCTAAATATACGTATGTTAAGGCCTAAAGTGATACTTCTATCCATAATTAGACTGATTTATGTTTAATGTGTGTTTATAGGTACTTTCTCAGAGAAATAGTTGAAACCGGGACTTTATGATGATATCGAAGCTTACAGAGTCATTGTCGGTTATTCAGAGAAAGCTGATAGCTTAAATGGTGAAGTTTGAAGAAATTCAAGCCCCAAAGCTCGAGCCCAAGTGTTGAGGCTCGAGCATCACAATAAAGAAAAAGAAAAGTCAACAAGGCATTGAAGCTCGAGCTTTGTACCTTGGTGCTCGAGCCTTACCTTAAGGTGCTCGAGCCTTAACTTAGGGTGCTCGAGCCTTACCTAAGGGTGCTCGAGCCTTAACTTAGGGTGCTCGAGCCTTACCTAAGGGTGCTCGAGCCTTGACCTTCAAGCTTGAGCATGAGGCGTTAGAAGTTGAAGAGTTGATTTTAATTGAAAGGCTATGCTCCAGGTCTCGTGCCTCACCTTCAGGATCGAGCACTATCCATTGAAGCTCGAGCTTGGAGTCCCAAATGCTCGAGCCTGGTACATAGTGCTTGAGTCCATGAAGCTTGGATCGAGCAATGTTAAAAGATTTCAATCCCAAAAATATTCTAAGTGTTGAAGAAAAAGACGCTTCGGAAAATAGTTAAAAAAAATTGGCTAAGTGTCAAAGTGAAAATCGAGCACCAATTCTTGAAGCTTGAGCATCAATCCAGAGAAGCTCGAGCCTTATTCCTAAAGCTCAAGCTTGAACCTTAAAACTCGAGCCTCTGTTCCTAAAGCTCGAGCCTTCCATCACATGTTAGATTTAAAGTACGGGATTGCTCTCTTTACAGCCGTATCTCATCCCAGATGGGCTAGAAGACCTAAAAGCCCACCAAATCCTTATTTTCTTCTATAAAAGAAGGCGTAAGCCTTGATAGAAGGGGTCCGAAATTTCAAGTTCTTTTTACGGTGTTATTCAGAAGGCTAGTAACGTGGTGACTTTTAGGGTTCCTACAACCTTGAAAGTGAAGATCCTGAGAAGAGAAGTGCCGTCCGTGACGATGGAGACAACTCTAACACAGATGACATCCGATATCGTCATGAGTAGCTAATTCCTCTCTTAGGGCACTGATGTAACCCAATCTAGTATTATGATTTGATTGTTTTAACTCTGGGATTTTATTTTATTATATTATGTTTACTTGATTATATGACTATAAGCAATTGAGACAACTCAATTGGTTTTCATGCTTTAGTAGATTATAAACTATAATTCCCTTGCCTTAGATGTGATGGTTTATTGTCTATTCCCAACCTATCTTGTTGTGCGGTATCTGGCGGAGCCCTGCTGGGCACAAGAATAGAGGTCATATAATGGTATTTGAACGTTTTTTGCAAAAAAAATGTTTTCATAGTCTATGCTAAGGAAAGGTGGATTGTTTACAAAGTAGTTAGAGTAGGTAGGTGGATAGTTCGTGCTAACCGCAGATAGGTTATAGTTAACTGAATTTTGTAGAACATCTTTCTTTAAAACCCGAATTGAACGAATGTTATTGAGTTCAATTCATTTGAAAAACATAAGTGTTAAATTCCCAGAGTTAGAGCAGTTAACCATAGTATGATGATTGTGGTGAAGTCAAAGCCCTAAGATTTTTCTCTTTGATTACTTAGTTTAATATTTCAGCTTAATTTTAGTTTGTTTTTAATCGTGACAACCAAGAAACTTTCCAACCAAGTTATCGGTAAACCATAAAACGAATTTAAAGACTAATATAAATCTCATCTCCCTGTGGGTTCGACATCTCTTTCTATAGCACTATTATACATGGAATTGTCCTATTACGAGTGGTAAAATTAGACACGATCAATCAGCACTAAACACCACACCATAACACCTCTATTGCTACTCATTCCAAACAACAGTTCAAACCTATCATCCCACTGGACCATCAAGCCACCACCAAGGGATTCTTCCTCAAATATTTATAGGATAATACCATCATAGCCGATTAAGTGTTAATGATTGATGTGGATGGTTTTAAGGAAACAGTTGGGTGTTGAGCATTCTAGGCTTTGTGCTCATTTTTGTTTTAAGGATTTGTTGGCATGGCATTGCCTTACGCCCTAGCGCCAACACTATCACCTTCCCTCTTCACCATTCCTCAAAACACCCTTGGACCCGATGTTCGTGTATCTCGCAATAATAAAATACATGCTCGTAATATAACGATATCGTGTCGGATAACTCTATGTAAAGAGGATTTCGAACCCACAGGGAGATGAAATTTGCATTAGTTTTTAATTTCGTTTTATGGTTTACAGGTAACTTGGTTGAAAAGTTTGTTAGTTGTCACGATTTAACAAACTAAAATTATAACAAAGTATTTAACTAGAGTGAATTAAACTAATTTAAATGATCAGAGAGAGAGTCTTAGGGCTTTGACTTCACCACAACCATCATATTATGATTAATTATACTAACTTTGGGAATTTAACAATGATATTTTTCAAAAGAATTGAACTCAAAAACATTCGTTCAATTCGGGTTTTAAAGAAAGATATTTTACAAAATTAGCTAACTATAACCTATCTGCGGTTAAGGTGGACTATCCGCTTACTTACTCTACCTACTTTAACTACTTTGCGAATGAACCACCTTTCCTAAGTATAGATTATGAAAACATTCTTTTCTAAAAAAACATGAGAGTACCATTATATGACCTCTATTCTTGTGTCCGGTAGGGCTCCGCCAGATACCGCACAACAAGATAGGTTGAGAATAGAATATAAACTATTACATCTATGACAAGGGAATAACAGTTTATAACCTATTAAAGCGTGAAAACCACTTGAGTTGTCTCAAGTGCTCATACTCATATAATCAAGAAAAATAATCATACATTAAAAATAATCCCAGAGTTTAAACAATCAAACCATAATATTAGGTTGGGTTACATCAGTGCCCTAAGAGAGGAATTAACTACTCATGACGAGACTGGATATCATCTGTGTTGAGTTCATCTCTATCATTACGGACGACACTTTTCTTCTCAGGATCTTCACTTTTAAGGTTGTAAGAACTCTAAAAGCCACCACACCTTCAGCCTTCTGAATAACACCGTCAAAAGGATTGAAATTTCACTGATGCTCGAGCCTTAACATATAAATCAACTATTTTATTTCCGACGCCTCATGCTCGAGCTTGAGAGTCAAGGCTTGAGCACCATTGGTTAAGGCTCAAGCACCCTATGGTAAGGCTCGAGCATCAAGGTACAAGGCTCGAGCATTTGGGCCTTGTTGACTTTTCTTCACTTCTTTGTTGTGATGCTCGAGCCTTAACACTTGGGCTCAAGCTTTTAGGCTTGAATTTCTTCAAACTTCACCATTTAAGCTCTTGGCTTGCTCTGGATGACCGGCAATGACTCTGTAAGCTTCGATATTGTCATAAAGTCCCGGTTTTAACCATTTATCTGGGAAAGTACCTATAAACACATATTAAACATACATTAGTCTAATTATGGACAGAAGTATCACTTTTGGCCTTAACATATACGTATTTAGGGGCTCAAATATACATATATTCAGCGCTCATCACACCCCAAAACTTACATATTGCTGGTCCCTTAGCAATACAGAACTAAAAAGCCGCTTTCGTGGGAATCACAATTTCATTTAGCCTATGCAACAAGCCTTTAAACCCTTAGGTTACCCCTAGTGGACGAGTTGTAGTCTCGTTAGGGTTTCAGTGAAAATACCCACAAACTTCTCAAACCAGTGCCTTAAATGCACAATAAGCTTATTCAAGCCTGTTTTCAAATCATATCATCCCTGCTGTTCATTAATCAGTCAAATACAGTAAGTATACCAATCATGTAATCAAAAAAACTTTCAACCTCTAATTTCAATTAAGCAACCATAGTCCCCACATATCAGTTTAATCATTTATTCAACAATCTTAATCTCTAAAACTTTTTTTGAAATTGATCCTACAATTCAACTTGTGGCTTACTGTCCATACTTGCATTTATTCCTTATTATTCCTTAATTCACAAGTAGACTCTTCAAATTCCAACTCCCAAGGCATTTTTATTTTTTTCTGGGTATGCATTTTTTTTAAAAGGATACTGTGTAATATTCAGGTTTATTAAGCTTTCTAAATCACCCTTGTAACGAACTTTCAGCCAATGACTCCCAGACCAGATGGTCTTAGGGCATTAAGTGTTTAAACACCCCTTAGGACTTAATTATTCAAGTAATTTAGGCAACCTAAACCCCTTATGTAACAAGCTTTCAGCCAATGACTCCCAGACCAGACGATCTTAGGGCATTAGGTGTCAGAACACACCCCTAAGGACTTAATCACTCAAGCAATCTAAGTACAAACTTGAACTTGATCATTTTCTACTTTTTTTTTTATTTTTATTTTTATCATATATATATATTTTTTTCCATTCACATTGGTGAAGAAAATTTTCTTTTGTTGCTTTGCATATATACTAAATTTTTCTGTTTCTTTTTTATTTTTATTTATTTTTTATTATTTTTTTATACCTTGGTCATCAAAATTATCAAATCTACTTGATCATCTTAGTTTAACTTAAAACAAAACAAGACTTCCAATTTCTACCCCTCATAATTCATGCAAGTGTGAATATGTGCAAAGTGTAGCATCTCAGAGATTAACATCATTAAACAACAATCATCCTAACAGAGTGGACCACAGGCCACCAACTGATTTTGAAAATTTTTCAAGTAATCCTTTTCACAATAATTTGGCATATAAACCATTTCCAACCAATATCAGACTGCAAATAGAGTATATAACCATCAATAGACTCAAACATATGCTTATGTTATCAACTATTGAATATCCTTGTGTAAGCAGATTAAGCCAAAAATTAAAACTTCCAAACCAACCTTATCCCCAAACTTATTGTGCACATTGTCCTCAACGTGTGAGAACAAAGCTGAGTTAGAAAGATATTACCATACAAGTAGACCAACAAAGATATGACAAAATACTGCACAGATGGGTAAAAATGAGTTTTCAGCATCGTCTCCTTCAACATAATGGTTCCTCTCAAAATCACCCCCAAACTTAATGTGTTGTATTTGGCAAAATCAATAAACTCCAACACACATTAGAGTATCAGTATATGGAGTAAGCATATAAAAATATAAACACAAGGAGAATATAAGCAACAAGCATGTATATATATCAGAAATTAGTATAATGCTTGTAAAAGAAAGACTTAGGGCAGATATACATCATATGGAAATAAATACAGCAAAAAGACGGCCTAATAAACAAAAATATAGAAAAGTCCTAAAACTAATCCATAGGTGATGGTGGTGGTGGATCAGAAGAAGTGGATGGAGCGGATGGAGTACGGCGAAGTAACTTCTCCAATATACTCTGCTGCGCAGTCAGCATCTGCCGCATCACTGTCTGTCTATCCTGCAGCTCGGCCACCCAGGCCTGTAAAACTCTAATCTCAGCCTGAGAAGAACTCTCAGGCTGGGCTGTAGGAGTGGGTCTCCTCCTCACCTAAGGCCTAGATTCGGAGAGATACATCTCCTCGTCCGTATCCTCATTATCGTCGTCGTTGTCCTCGCCTTCATCCGCTGCTGCCATCACCACATCAGCAGGGTCGGTAGAAAGAATAGTAGGCAGAGGTGGATAAGGTAGAAAGTGCAGCATATAAAGCACACCCCACGCCTCGACGTCCCTATGCTGTTGATCCTCTCGGATCTCATCGTCAACACCCCACTCCAACTTCCTCGTCTTGGGTATATGCCCAAAGACGTTCCATTGCGTGAAACGGTACTGGGTGAAGACAGTAACATTAGTCTCAATTAGGGGTATTGGAACCCCCGTTACCTCCATCAGGCATGTGACAAGCCTAGGAAAGTGAATATGATGAATAGGAGGGCGTCGGGCCTCTCCCATCTCCTCATAAAGTAGGCGGAGCTGCACCAAAACTAACTGGGGAATAGACACCCAGTAGCCGGCGTGAAATGGTAGGTCGCATCCACCATCTCAGCACATTACACTATCTTGTGTCTGATAGGGCGAACATTGGCCACAAGGACGGTATCTAAAAACCAAAAAAGTCTTAGAAGTTGTGACTTATGGATCGTCTCCCAGGTGGTGGCATGTTGCCCATGGCCCAAAGCACGGACCATTGCCTCCCGGGTTGTGCCCGGGGGAATCTATGGAAACCTCCCCTCAAGAGCGGCTGGGCACCTGTTATGGCAACCCATAACCTGAGCAATAGTATCACAGCTCACTTTCAGCTATACACCATCGACAGTGGCTGTGAAGTGATCCTCCTCCTCCTGCTCCTTATCTCTTGCATGGAACTGCAGGGATCTATAGAATGCTCTCACTAGCCTAGGATAGGTAATCTGGGCTAGATACGTCAAGAACCCCGAGAGCTGGCGAGCTTGAAGGGCCTTCATTGCCCAAAAGGTATCGCGGTGCCGCTGACAATCCTCTATAACAAAATCTGTCTCAAAGCAGATCTTGCAATACTACCAAGAATCATCTAATGCCATCGTCGGCGTCTTGACAGCCCGCTACCTCGGCCGTCTCGGTATCTCTATAAACCAAAATCACTGTCTCAGCAAAACTCCTAAGTATGTGCTCTAAGGCTCGAGCTTGGTGCTGGCTAATGCTCGAGTTTGGAGTCCTGATGCTTGAGCCTGCCGTAAGTAAATACTCGAGCCTTAATCTGAAGGCTTAAGCCTCCTGGTTTTCAACCGAAGCAAATCTCCCTCAAATCCTTCGAAATCGACCCCAAAACTTCTCTAAACAACCCCTAAACTTCTCCTCAATTACTTAAGAACCCCCAAACTTCAATAAATTCGTCCTCAAACACCCCAAATCACCCTTACCTGTGTTCTTCAAATCCGTTTGAGATTTGGAATTTTTGCAAGTTCAGATTATAGATTTAACATTAGATTGGAGTATACAAATTCATAAGGAAGGTTTCTAATAGGTTCGGGCATCAATTAGAGATGAAATTAGTGTATATATAGACCATATATACACACACATATATATATATCTATATAAAACCAATAGGAAGGAAGAGATTCGTACCTTTTTGATGTGGAATCGAAGCCTTGAATGGTGTTGATGCTCAATATGGAGAGATTGGAGAGTGTATGGAAGCAAAACAAAGTAAATGCACGAGGGTTTGTGTCTGTGGCTCGAGGGTTTCTTTTATTTTAAAGTACAGAGGCTCGAGCCTCAAGTGTAAGGCTCGAGCACGGCTATTGCAAAACCCTAATGTTAACGATGATGAAAGGCTTGAGCGTTTGGTATCGATGCTCGAGCTTATAGTAGCTGATGCTCGAGCCTCAACTTTTAGGCTCGAGCATTGAGACAAATTTTTGGATTTTTCTCAATTTTCAATTTTTATTCTCTTTTTCTATTTTATTCAAACTTAAACTAAACTAAACCTAAATGTAAACTAAAATAAACCTAAAATCTAGAAAAGAAAATAATTAAATCAAAACTACAATAATGAAACAAAAATCAAAATAAACTACGGTACGACATACAAATGCTATGTTTAACGTCGACAGCTCGATAGCATGCTATGTTTAACGTCGATAGCTCGATGAAAATTTGACCTCTCTAGTCCAAGTAAATAGGATTATGAATCTTTACTGCCTCGACTGTGCCTCTCTGCACACTACCCTCTATATAGGGTTTAAGTCTCTGTCCATTGACCTTGGATAGTTGTCCAGTCTTGTAATCTTGTATCTCTATTGCATCATAAGGTGTAACAGAAATAACTATGTATGGACCTTTCCAACGTGACTTTAACTTTCTAGGAAAAAGTTTCAGTTGTGTATTAAACAACCAAATCTTCTTCCCAGGCTCAAAATTCTTACGCAAGATATGCTTGTCATGAAAAGCCTCAGTCTTTGCTTTGTAAACCTTAGCACTCTCATAAGCATCATTACGTAATTCTTCAAGCGCAGTTAATTGAAGCTTCTTGTTAGAATCAGAAGATGTCATATCGAAGTTGAGCTTTTTTATGGCCCAGAAAGCTCTGTGTTCTAACTCTACAGGAAGATGACACCCTTTACCATAGACAAGAAGGTAAGGTGACATAGTAATCAGAGTTTTATATGCTGTTCGGTAAGCCCACAAAGTGTCGTTCAGTCTATAAGACCAATCTTTACGATCTGGCTTAACCGTTTTCTCAAGAATTCTCTTAATTTCATGATTGAATATTTCTACTTGGCCATTTGTTTGGGGATGATAGGCAGAAACAACTTTATGAGTGATAGAGTATTTTTAGAACAAGGTACGGAAGTACCTATTATAGAAGTGAGCACCCCCATCACTAATAATAGCTTGTGGCATACCAAACCGACTAAAAATGTTCGTTTGAATGAACTCAACCGCGACTGCATGGTCGGCGGTTTTAGTAGCCACTGCTTCAACCCATTTAGACACATAGTCAACAGCAATAAGAATGTACTCATTTTTATTGGACAGAACAAAAGTACCCATGAAATCAATACCCCAAACATCAAAAACCTCAAAAACTAAGATTGGAGTTAAGGGCATCATGTTCCTTCTAGAAATCGATCTAGCTGCTGACATCTAAGGCATGACCAACAGAATAAATACGCATCTCGAAAGAGTGAAGGCAAAACAAAACACATTGAAGAATTTTAGCTACAGTCTTCTTTACATTGAAATGACCTCCACATGCCAAACTATGACAGAAGGTTAGAATACTATGAAATTCACTCTCAAAAACGCATCTACGAATGATTTGATCAGCACAGTATTTGACTAGCTGAGGATCTTCCCAATAGTACATCCTTGTTTGGGAAAAGAATCGATCTTTTTCGTACTTTGACCAAGATAAAGGAATTTTGCCTATTGCGAGGTAATTCACAATATCAGCAAACCAAGGCAAATCCTTATGAGAAACCTCAAAGAATTGTTCATCTGGAAAGGAATCACAAACTAGAAGGGAAGTTGAGGTATCCTCAATTAGAATTCTAGAAAGATGGTCAGCTACAACATTCTTCGACCCTTTCTTATCCCGGAGATTATAATCAAACTCTTGAAGCAAGAAGATCCATCGAATCAAACGGGGTTTGGTTTCCTTTTTACAAAGAAGATGTTTCAAAGTAGAATGATCAGAGTAGACTATGACTTTGGAACCTAATAGATATTATTCGAATTTATCTAAAGCAAAGACAACTACAAGAACTCTTTTACAGTAGTGGTATAATTCAATTGCGCATCTGAAAGAGTTTTACTAGCATAGTAGATAACATGAGGTAGTTTATCCACTCGGTGTCCTAAGACGGCACCCATAGCATAATCAGATGCGTCACACATAATCTCAAATGGAAGAGCCCAATTCGGAGTATTCATTATAGGAGCTGAAGAAAGAAGAGAGCGAAGCTTTTGGAAAGCTTCAAGGCATGACTCATCAAAGACAAAAGGAGCATCCTTTGCAAGTAGGTTACACAAAGGACGAAAAATTTTGCTAAAATCTTTAATGAAGCGTCGATAGAACCCGGCGTGCCCAAGAAATGATCGCACTCCCCTTACGGAGGTAGGAGGAGGCAATTTAAAGATCAAATCTACTTTAGCTCAATCAACTTCAATACCTCTCTCTGAAATGATATGTCCGGCTCTTCTCCCAACTAAGAATAAGATTGGTTTCCCTATAACACTGAAGCACTAGGGAAAGATTTTGAAAACAATTTTTGAATGTGGACCCAAAAATAGAGAAGTCATCCATAAAGACTTCGAGAAACTTTTCAACCATGTCCGAAAAGATAGACATCATACACCTCTGAAATGTTGCTGGCGCATTACATAATCTGAAAGGCATTCATCTACATGCAAACATACCGAATGGACAAGTGAAAGTAGTTTTCTCTTGATCCTTAGGATCAATGGCCACCTAATTATAGCTGGAATATCCGTCTAAAAAGCAATAACAGCTCTGGCCAGCCAATCGCTCTCGAATTTGATCAATGAATGGAAGTGGAAAATGATCTTTTCTAGTAACGGAGTTGAGTTTTCGGTAATCAATACACACACGCCATCCAGTTGTGGTGCACTGTGGAACTAATTCTCCCTCAGAATTCTCAACTACTGTAATACCTGTCTTTTTAGGTATACCTGAGTAGGACTCACCCACTTGCTATCTGAGATGGGGTAGATTATTCCCTCATCTAGCAACTTCACCACTTCCTTCAAAACTACCTCCTTAGGATTCAATCTTCGTTGGAGTTCCTGAGATGTTCGAGAATCCTCCTCCAAATGAATCTGATGAATGCAAATTATGGGGCTAATTCCTTTCAAATCAGCCACACTCTACCCAATAGCCTCTTTATTTTGCTCAAGAACTTTTAAGAGAATACTTTCTTGGGAACTTGTAAGATTGGAAGCAATGATCACCGGGAGGGTGTCATTTAAACCTAAGAAAGCATACTTGAGCTTTTCCGGTAGTGGTTTAAGCTCAAGCTTAGGTGGAGACTCTAAAGAAGGAATAGACGGAGTATTATAAAGTGGTGGAAGAGGCTCTAACCTAGATTTCCATGGATGAAAATCTGTGATAGGAGTGGAATTGAACAAAGAATTCACTTCAGCTATTGAAGAATCAATATCAAAATCTTCATAATTGAAGTGATTCAGACAAGTTTCTAAATGATCCTTAGATAAAATAGTTGGGAGTGATTCTTCAACCAACTCATCAATAACATCAAGGAAGAAACATTCATTATCATCGTGGGGATGATGAATAGTATTGAAGATGTTTAACTTGAATTTCATATTTCTAAAAGATAAATCTATAGCCCCAGTCCCACAGTTAATGCAAGCATTCGCTGTGGCTAGAAAAGGACGCCTAAGAATGACTGGAATATACTTTTTGGAATCGTGAACTGGTTCTGTATCAAGAACTAGAAAGTCGACCAGAAAATAGAACTTGTCCACTTTTATAAGTACATCCTCAATAATACCTCGTGGTTGTCTGACAGAACGGTCAGCAAGCTGTAGAACAACCGACGTAGGTTTTAACTTTCCCAAACCTAACTTCTCATACACCGAGTAAGGAATAAGATTCACACTTGCTCCAAGGTCAAGAAGTGCTCGCTCTATCACATTGTTTCCAATGATACAAGAAATTATAGGAGCACTAGGATCTTTAACCTTAAGAGGAGTGTTATACTTCAGAATAGCACTGACCTGCTCGGTGAGACAAACTTTCTTAGGAACTTGGCTTTTTGACTTTTGTTTAAGAGTGTACAAGTCCTTTAGAAATTTGGAATAGGCTGGAATTTGCTTTATAGCATCGAGCAGATGAAGATTGATTTTGACCTGTTTAAAGACGTCCATCATATCTTGAATTTTCTCCCCTTGTTTACCAAAGTGGGAGGGTTCCTTGAGATGTTCAGGATAAGGCGCTTTTGACTTATAAGCTATCTCAGGGTTAGGAGTAGATGAAGAAATGACTCCACCTTCAACTCATTTTGTGGATTGTGGAATAGCACTTGAGGAAACATCCTTGGGATGTGAATGATGAATGATAGGAACAATGGGAATCCTAAACCTTTCTTTTTCCTCCTATCATTTTTCAACTTGGTTATCAACCACTCTACCACTCCTCAATGCAGTGATAGCCTGAGCTTGCTCATGATGAATACCTAAGGAATTGGTTTCATCAATCATGTAAGTCTGCCCTTTCGGGTTGGATATTGGCTGACTAGGCAGCTTTCCACCATTTCTTTGAGATAGAGTACTCGCTATTTGCCCAACTTGTGCCTCTAGCTTTGCTATGGCTTGAGAATGAGAATTAAGAAGTTGGGTATTGGCTTTAAGATCAACAAGAACATTGAGTACTTGTTCCTCAAAAGCAGAATTTCTAGGAGGAGGTGGAAGATTAGGAGCTTGAGTGGATTGATTCCTAAACTGAGGTGAACGGTAAATACCAGATTGGTCGAAAGAATTTTTTTGTGGCATAGGATTAGATGAATTTTGATATTGCCCCTGAGACTGGGAAACAGTGTTTCCTTGATTCTTATTACACCATGACAGATTGGGATGATCTCTCCAGCCAGGGTTATATGTAGAAGAATATGGATTATAAACTGGCCTAGATAATGGATCATTCACTTGTTCCTGTGAGATCTCAGATAATTGTCCCAACATAGGGCAAGTGTCATCAAAATGGTTAGGATTAACAGAGATAGAACAAACTTCCTTTGGCAAGGCAGTTTGTGGATTAACAATAGGAGCAAAGCCAGATGATAAGATTTGATCGAACCTACGGTTCAAGGCTTCTATTTGAGCGGCTAACTCACTAGATTTATCTACCTCATAAAGTTTTTCAACCTTATGCATTCTAGGTGAAGACCTAGACCTAGAGGAAGAAGTATGTTGCACTGAGTTTTCACTCAGGGCCTCAAACAGTTCCCAAGAGTCAGCCGGACTCTTACGCAGAAAAGCTCCATTACTGGAAGCATTAACCATATTTCTATAAGAATCTGTAAGACTATCATAGAATATCTGTATCAAGTGCCATTGAACAATATTATGGTGTGGACATTTTCTTAGAAGATCATTATACCTCTCCCACGCATCATGGAGCTGTTCTCCCGGGATTTGGGAAAATGCCATGATTTCTCTTCTCATTTATGTGGTTTTACCCATAGTGTAATATTTCTTCAAAAACTCCTATTGTAACGTGTCCCATGTAGATATGGAATTTGTTGGAAGGGACTGCAACCAAGTTCTTGCTTTGTCCTTGAGAGAGAATTGGAAAAGACACATTTTGAGTGAATCATTGGTTAGGGTGGTCAACTTGATAGTTGAGCAAAATTCCAAAAACACATCTAAGTGCTTATAAGGATCCTCTATTGCATACCCATGGAAGGTATGAAGCATTTGGATCATAGCAGGCTTGATTTCAAAATGTGTTGCATCAGCATCCGGAAAAGCAAAGCACTAAGGGGAAGTATATGTGGTAGGAATGAAGGTCCCTCAATTGTGGTTGTGGAGGAGGAACAGGTGGATCCCATTCTCCATTACCATTACCATTATTCCCTGGTGCATTAAGTTGCTCAGCCATGTTATCAGAGGAACTATCTATATTATTCAAATGTTTTTTAAGTTTTCTTAACCGACTCAAAGTTCTCTCTATTTCAGAATCATGCACTAAAGGTTTTGACCTATTTTGGCGAGTTAACATGCATTGGTTCCACTAATCCAAACAGTAACAAAAAGAAAGTATTCCAAGTAACAGAAAAATAGTAAAACTCACAAAAGGTTTAATAAACCGAAGCTTTTCTCCCTTAAGCGTCTTTGTCCCCACTGCTAATTTCTACCTGAAAAGAAAAAGAAGTAAGGTGAGATATCAGAAAGTTCGAACACTGGTAAACCAAAGTAACTAATTAAAAACTAAACAAAAATAATCTCCCCAGCAACGGCGCAAAAAATTGTTTGTGTATCTCGCAATAATAAAACACCCGCTCGCAATAGAACGATATCGTGTAGGATACCTCTATGTAAAGAGGATGTTAAACCCATAGGGAGATGAGATTTGCATTAGTCTTTAATTTTGTTTTATGGTTTATCGGTAACTTGGTTGGAAAGTTTGTTGGTTGTCACGATTTAACAAACTAAAATTATAACAAAATATTTAACTACAGCGAATTAAACTAATTAAAATGATCAGAGAGAGAGTCTCAGGGCTTTGACTTCACCACAACCATCATATTATGATTAATTATACTAACTCTGGGAATTTAACAATAATATTTTTGAAAAGAATTGAACTCAATAACATTCGTTCAATTCGGGTTTTAAAGAAAGATGTTTTACAAGATTAGCTAACTATAACCTATATGCAGTTAGCGTGGACTATCCGCCTACCTACTCTACCTACTTTAACTACTTTGCGAATGAACCACCTTTCCTAAGCATAGATTATGAAAACATTCTTTTGTAAAAAAATATGAGAGTACCATTATATAACCTCTATTCTAGTGTCTGGCAGGGCTCCGCCAGATACCGCACAACAAGATAGGTTGAGAATAGAATATAAACTATTACATCTAAGACAAGGGAATAATAGTTTATAATCTATTAAAGCGTGAAAACCACTTGAGTTGTCTTAAGTGCTCACATTCATATAATCAAGAAAAATAATCATACATTAAAAATAATCCCGGAGTTAAAACAATCAAACCATAATATTAGGTTGGGTTACATCTGTGATGTAAGAGAGGAATTAGTTACTCATGATGAGGTTGGATATTAGCTGTGTTGAGTTCATCTCTATCGTCACGGATGACACTTCTCTTCTCAGGATCTTCACTTTTAAGGTTGTAGGAACCTTAAAAACCACAACACCTTCAACCTTCTGAATAACACCGTCAAAAGAGATTAAAATTTTGGCCCTCTTCTATCAAGGCTTACGCCTTCTTTTATAGAAGAAAATAAATATTTGGTGGGCTTTTAGGTCTTCTGGCCCAACTGGGATGAGATACGGCTGATAAAGAGAGTAATCCCACAATATTAATCTGACATGTCATGGAAGGCTTAAGCTTCAGGAACAGAGGCTCGATCTTTAGGGTTCATGCTCGAGCATAAGGAACAATGCTCAAACTTCTTTAGATTGATGCTCGAGCTTCAATAAATGGTGCTCGATCTTTACTTTGACAGTTAACCAATTTTCTTCAACTATTTTCCGAAGCGTCTTTTTCTTCAACACTTAGAATATTTTTGGGGTTGAACTCTTTTAACATTGCTCGATCCAAGCTTTATGGGTTCGAGCACTATGTACCAGGCTCGAGCATTTGGGGCTCAAGGCTCGAGTATCAGTGGATGGTGCTCGATCCTTAGTAGATGGTGCTCGATCCTAGAGATGAGGCACGAGACCTGAAAGCATAGCCTTTCAATTAAATCAACTCTTTTATTTCCGACACCTTATGCTCAAGCACCCTTGGTTAAAGCTCGAGCACCCTATGGTAAGGCTCGAGCATCAAGGTACAAGGCTCGAGCATTTGGGCCTTGTTAACTTTTCTTCACTTCTTTGTTGTGATGCTCGAGCCTCAACACTTGGGCTCGAGCTCTAAGGCTTGAATTTCTTCAAACTTCACCATTTAAGCTCTTGGCTTGTTTTGGATGACCGGTAACGACTCTGTAAGCTTTGATATCATCATAAGGTCCCGGTTTTAACCATTTATCTGGGAAAGTACCTACAAACACACATTAAACATAAATTAGTCTATTTATGGATAGAAGTATCACTTTAGGCCTTAACATATACGTATTTAGGGGCTCGAATGTACATATATTCAGCGCTCATCACCTGACAAAAGTCAAATGTGGCTACCAACTAAACCTACAAGATCACCCTCATCCCAATCAGTCTAATCATCAGTCTACCTCTTCGGATCCCAAAACAAGCAGCATTATCTCCTGATATCCCAGATGTAATTGTAACACAACCCTAGTCTACAACTTCCAAATTCTGAAACATAGTTTATTTGGTACACAATACCCACCATCCATCACTTCATCCGCAAACGACTAAATAAACTAACGACCACATATTACCTGTCTTATAGTGTAATCCTGCACTACACAACTAAAACTGACCACTATTCACCACCTCGAGATTCTCTAGATAGCCGTGCCAACCCATAGCCCCGCTCATCGACCGAGCCATGCAATCAACTCACCGAGAGTCAATTACCAACAACACACTTCTATAACTCTCCAAAATAGGGATCACCTGTACGACCCGAACCCGAAGGTCTGAACTGTTAGCCGGGTCCTTACTCGAACCTGAGGTCATCTACTTCAAACCCATCATTTCTAGAGGTGTGACGACATTTATAGGATCATAACTAGCCTTTCACATTGGCTCAAACAATTCTCCAAGTGTCGAGAGTGGAGAAACAAGTGAGGAAGAGAAAAGCAACCCAAACAGGTGCACTTCGGTCGACCGAAGTGGAGCTTCGATCGGCCGAAGTAGACCTTCAAGAAACGGTCGACCAATACAAGAGATCACGAGAGTGTGAAGATGGTTTGGTCGACCTAACCCCATTTCGGTAAACCGAAACAGGAGATCCCGAGAGCCAACAATAGGTTCGATCGACCAAAGTGGCTTCTTCGAGCCCTGAAGCTGGAACTGACATGCTGCACTTTGGAAATGAAAGGAAAACTAAGATGGGGAATTTAGATTGATTCAAACGTGGGCTAAACCATAAAAAATGGGACATTCCACGATCATGAACATGAGTACTATCGTATAATCAACTTACAACATCTTTTTAAGTCATTACATGAAGTTATACACAATATTACATTAATCCCATTTACATTCAATGAAAACTAAGTTTCATTCTTAAGTTACAAAGCCATGAAAATTAACATTTGTTACATTCTCAAAACTATGGTTATACACCGAATAGCCAAAATACAAAACAACAAAATGATCTTCTAATAACTTTCAAGCCTGCGGTGGATTATCATCCGCCAATTCCTTTCCATGACCTAAAAAATGTTAAGTATAATGGGGTGAGCGAATTGCTCAGTAGGTGACACTTAAGACACGCCTCTTGTGTCCTCGTGAATCCAACCAAAGAATAGAGCAATGGGAGTGGGGATCATACTATGTCGGGATAATATAGCATACTAACCATTCTCAAGTATAAGCAGGACGATGCTATGGATTGCAATGCATGCCAATATCGCTCCCCATTTTTCAACATTCAAAATCATCACATTGAAACAGTTAATATAACCCGCCCTTTGGTGACCCCGCAGCGACGCGAGAGAAGGATTGGCTAGTGTCCCTGACCCTTGGTACCCTCGCGGCGTCATTTTGGGCCCAGCTAGCTTAACCACCGCAATCTCCCTAGTTCCCTCTAGGATATATTAACACTCCGGCCCTTTAGTACCCCCGTGGCGACCGGGTTTTCATAAAACCAATTCATCAAAACACTTTCCCAAAATTCCCCATTTTCATTTCAAAACAATTCTTCCCATTCCTTGCCAAATGTCAATGCATAGATGCATCAATGACATGTATTTAATTATCATTCCATAACTAGTACAAATTTTGATTAACAAGGCATAATTCGCAAGGATCATCATGAATGTCATAACATGCTTTTATACAACAAAGATCTAGCATGATAAACATTTAAAACTTAACAATTAAGTATGTTCTTCACATAGGTCATTTAACACACATGATCACAATTAACACATAAACATAACCAACGATTTGTTAGAGTCTACATAATCTAATCATGTTAAACAACAATTAAACATAATTAACACATTAAGGTACAAGATCTCATGAATTAAGGGCCCCTACCTCTAAAATGAGCAAAACCCTTGAAATGGGTCAAGAATTTTGAAATCCAAAGAAATGCCCAAAGCTGAAATTGTTGGTACACACACGTAAAGCTCGTCATGCTCTCCGTTTTGCCTCAAACGTCACTCTAAAATTCCAAGAAGTGAAGTTGGAATCAAAATTTGAAGTCATGAAACTAAAAGAAAAGAAAAATGAAGAAGAAATAAAGGAGAGGGAGAAACTTACGGGGAGAGAGAGAGTGGTAATGAAAATGTGGTCTTTAGACCACTTATGAGGTAGTGGTGGGTCCTACCACCAACATTTCTTTTCCCTTTTTCTTTTACTTTTATTTTACACTACATGTGAACATATAATACACCACCACACAAATACTACATAAATCACATAAATTAAAATGCATAAAATGCAAATGGACCCAAGTAAAATCCCGTACGCAAAATGTGAAAAGACAGAAATACCCTTGCATTAACGAAATTCCAGAAAAATGAAATATGCGAAAAATTGGAAACATCACAATCTCCCCAACTTAGAAAGGATTTCGTCCCTGAAATCAAGCCATACCATGGGATGGAAACCACTCTGGGTACCTGGAGCGAACTTGTTGTTCAAGCTCCCAAGTAGCCTCCTCGACTCCGTGGTGTCTCCAAAGAACTTTTACTAACTGGACTGTTTTACCCCTCAACACTCTTTACCGTGTGTCAAGGATCTGCACCGGTCCCTTTTCATAAGAGACATCTTCATCAATGTCCACATCAACCCAATCCAAAACATGAGATGGATCTGGTTTATACTTCCGTAGCATTGACACATGAAAAACATTGTGAACCCTGTCCATCTGTGGTGGCAAAGCAAGTCTGTAGGCAACTTCTCCTACACGGTCTAAAATCTCAAACAGTCCAATGAAACATGGTGACAACTTGCTACTCTTCCCGAACCTCATCAAACCTTTCCTTGGAGAAACTCGTAGAAAAACATGGTCTCCCACCTCAAAAGATAGCAGATGTCTCCGCCTATCTGCATAGCTCTTTTGTCTGCTCTGAGCTGTGAGCAATCTCTGTCTGATCAATTTAATCTTCTCGGTAGTCTCAAGTACCATGTCGGGTCCTAAGGCAGCTGTCTCACCTACCTCAGTCCAACAAACTGGAGATCTATAGGGTTTACCATATAACACCTCAAAAGGAGCCATCTCAATGCTCGCCTGATAACTGTTGTTATATGCAAACTCAATGAGTGGAAGATGGTCCTCCCAACTGCCACCCAAGTCAAGCACACATGCCCGAAGCATATCCTCCAAGATCTGGATAGTACGCTCCGATTGGCCGTCTGTCTGTGGATGGAATGCCGTACTAAGATGCAACGTTGAACCGAATGCTGCTTGATGTCCTTTCCAGAACTTTGAAGTGAACTTGGCATCCCTATCTGAGACAATGGTTACTGGGACTCCATGTAACCTTACAATCTCCTTCATGTAAAGATTACCAAGTGCCAATGCATCATCTGTTGCCCTAATAGGCAAAAAGTGAGCCATCTTGGTCAGTCTATCAATGATGACCCATACGACCTCGTTGCCTCTCCGTGACCTTGGAAGATATGTCATAAAATCCATAGCAATATGTTCCTATTTCCAGTGCGCTACAGGCAATGGTTGCAATAAACCTGAGGATTTCTGATGCTCAGCCTTTACCTATTGACAGATAAGGCACTTAGCCACAAACTATGCAACGTCCTTCTTCATCCCGTTCCACCAATACTGGCGTCTCAAATTGTGATACATCTTAGTACCACCTGGATGAACTGCAAAGCGGGAAGTGTGAAACTCCCGTAAGACGTCCTCCAGACAAACTGTGGGAACCACCAATAAATCCCTGAACCGTAGGCCCCCATCTGCATGCAAGGTTCAATCTTTCACTGTCTCACCACTGTAGATTAAAGCATGGATGGCATCTAAATCCGGTTCCTGTCTCTGTGACTCAATCACTCTTACAACAAGAGTAGGCTGAGCCACAAGACTAAACAAGAATGCTGATTCAATGCAACCATCGTCGTCCACACAATATAATCCCGTCTCCGCCAGATTATTAAGCATCTTCCATTTCTGAATAGCTAATCCGGCCAAAGTTCTACGAGATTTCTGGCTTAAGGCATCTGCTAGCACATTTGCCTTGCTCGGATGATACTGCAAATCAAAATTGTAATCTTTCAAAAATTCAACCCATCGTCTCTGTCTGTTATTCAGGTCCTTTTGGGAAAAAAGGTACTTGAGACTCTTGTGATCTGAGAATACCTCGAATCTCTCACCATACAAATAGTGTCCCCAACACTTCAGTGCAAACACGATTGCCGCCAACTCCAGATCATGAGTATGGTAGTTGTACTTATGAGTCTTTAACTGTCGAGACCCATAAGCCACTACTCTACCATCCTGCATCAACACACATCCTAACCCATCACGTGAAGCATCACAATAGATCACATAACCCAAGCCACGCTCAAGTATCACCAACACTGGAGCTATAGTCAATCTTATTTTCAGCTCTTGAAAAGATTACTCACAGGCTTCATTCCACACAAACTTGATTCCTTTTCGTGTCAATCAGGTCATAGAATCTGCCAAACGGGAGAAATCTTTCATAAATCTCCTATAGTAACCCACTAGGCCAAGGAAACTCTAGATTTCAAACACGTTCTTGGGTTGCTCCCAATTTAAAACAGCTTTTATCTTTGATGGATCTACTGACACTCCTCCTTTCGAAACAACATGCCCTAAAAACTTCATCTCTTGTAGCCAAAACTCACACTTCTCATATTTGGCATACAATTGGTGTTCCCGCAAAATCTGTAAAACAACACGCAATTGGACCTCGTGCTCCTCCTGAGTCCATGAGTACACAAGAATGTCGTCCACGAAAACTACCACAAACTGGTCCAAGTAATCATGAAAGATGTGGTTCATCAAGTCCATGAATGCCACTGGCGCATTAGTCAAGCCAAAAGACATAACAGGGAACTCATAGTGTCCATACCGTGTATGGAACGTTGTCTTCAGGATATCCTCATCCCTAATCCGCAACTGATAATAGCCAAACCTCAAATCAATCTTTGAGAAACAACTGGCTCCCCTTAACTAGTCAAATAAATCATCTATCCTTGGTAAAAGATACTTGTTCTTGATGGTGGCATGATTCAACTTCTGGTAATCAATGCACAACCTCAAAGAACCATCTTTCTTCTTAGCAAATAAGACCGGTGCGCCCCATGGCGACATACTCGGTCGGATGAAACCTTTCATCCTCAAATCATCAAGTTGTTTCTTTAACTCTTCTAACTCAACTGGTGCCATACGATACGGTGCCATAGAAATGGGCGCGGTACCAGGCATCAAGTCAATAATAAACTCCACTTCTCGGTGTGGAGGCAACTTTGTCAAATTCTCTAGAAACACGTCCAGAAAATCATGAACTACCTCCGGATAGTCTTTTCCCACAACATCATCTTCTTCGGCTAAAAGACTAGCCTAGAAATAATCTCCACGACTTCGTTCACGAATTCCATACAATGCTGAAGGCTGGGAATCACTCCGATCTCCCATGAAAAAGAAACAATCCCCCTCAGGAGTGCAAACTGTAACTCTACCTCTGAAACAATCAATCGTGGCACAAAAGAAAGCCAACCAATCCATCCCGAGAATGATATCAAAGCTAGTCATGTCCAAGAGGATAAGATCAGACACAAAAGTCCGTCCAACTATCACAATGGAACAATCCTGTACAACTCAGCTCAAAGACACTGAAATCCCAACTGGCGTATCAACACACAACGCCTGATCCATGAAACTAACCTCTAACCCCGATGCAAGTGCAAATGATGACGAAATAAAGGAATGAGATACACCAGAGTCAAACAAAACATGAGCCCAAGAACCAAACACTGGAAAGATACCTCAGAGAACTGACGGTTTAGAAGATGCATCAAATGGTGCATGTGCAAAGACACGGCCCTGTGGTGCTTGTGCCTGAGAACTGCTAACCTGAATACCAAACTGCTATGCTGGCACAGTAGGAGCATCCCACCTAATGGATCTTGAACCCTGAGAAGACATAACAGGCTGTGATGGTGGCGGTGGTCTAAAACCTGACTGAATTGTAGCCGACTGTGACGGCCTCTGTTATGACCCTCTGCCATTACCGGTGCCTGCTCCCTAACTAGGACAGTCTCGAATCAAGTGACCTTACTGGCCACACCCATAGTAAGCCTTTGAAGCTGAAAAAACTGAAGACGATCTCATTGGACAACTGGACTTGTAATGTCCAGGCTACTGACACTGAAAATAAACAATTCCACTCATGTCAGACCCAGCTGGTATAGGAGTGGTAGGAACAGATCGTGCAAACTGCTGCCCCTGAAACTGAAACAAACTACCCTTGTTCTTCTTCCAAGAAGATCCTTCTGAAGATGGCCTTGCACCTCTCTTTTGCTTCCACTGTTCCCTTCTTGCATCCTTATCTTTGATATCATCAGCCTCAAGCATCAAAGCCCTCTCTACTGCTTCAGAATAAACCTTGATGAATTATGCCGTTATCAATGGCCTCATTCTGTCATGAAGACCGGAAACAAACTTCCGAGTCTTGTCAACTTCATCTCTCACCATTTCTGAAGCAAAGCGAGAAAGTGAAGTGAACTTGTTCTCATACTCCGCCACTGACATATTGCCTTGGATAAGGCCAAAAAACTGGTCTTTTAACTCCCATCTTTTGGAAATCAGAAAATACTTCTCGTAAAATAGCTCCTTGAACTTGTCCCAACTCATCTCTTCCACCTTATGCCGATTCGTAACCAACTTCCACTAGAGCTTGGCATCTTTAGCAAACTTGTAAGTTGCTAGGATGATCTTCAAGTGATCCTCTGTCACATCCATTGAGGTCAACTGAGTTTCAACTTGATCCATGTAGTCGTCCGCTACCATTGGATCCGCACTGCCCTCAAACATTACCGGCATCAACTGAGAAAATCCCTTAATGATCTTAAGATGCTTCTGAGTTGGCGTCTCCTCTACCTAGACTACATGTTGTGGTGCCGGCTGCGGCTGAGCAGCAATTGTTGCCCTCAAGGCACTTTACAACAAACGATTCCACACCAGTTCCGCAGAACCTTCACCCACTTCTACGGGTGCTTTAACATTATCCCCCCTTGTGGGGACACCTCGGGGGAATCAAATCCCTAAGAAGTGTGTCCTCATCATTTAGCTCCTCCGGATTGGAGCTAGAGCTCTCGTCAACATCACTCCTAGTCGGCCTAGGGCCAATTTCCCTGGGTTCCTCATGCTGTGACATCGTTCTAAAAAACAAAGAAAATAGTTCAAAAACATGACACTAAGGTCCACTGTGGATGACTCAACGCGAAATGATGTCGTGCCAACACTTACCATGCAAAACTAGGCAAGAAGCACTCGAACATAGCATGTAAGCACGTAAGCACATAGATAGTTAAGCATGCTTTTTCAAGTAATACAACACGCAGAAAGTAGTCAAATAAACAATACAAATAACATCCCATGCAATCCCATGTAGGCCTATACCCGTCGTCCTAAAGGTTTTCGAACCAAGAAGCTCTGATACCATTTCTGTAACGACCTGAACCCGGAGGTCTTAACCGTTAGCTGGGTCCTTACTCGAACCCGAGGTCATCTACGTTAAACCCATCATTTCTAAAGGTGTGACGACATTTATAGGATCATAACTAGGCTTTCACATTGGCTCAAACAATTCTCCAAGGGTCAAGAGTGGAGAAACAAGTGAGGAAGAGCAAAGTAACCCAAACAGGTGCACTTCGGTCGACCGAAGTGGAGCTTCGGTCGGCCAAAGCAGACCTTCAAGAAACGATCGACCGATACAAGAGATCCCGAGAGTGTGAAGATGGTTCGGTCGATCAAACCCCATTTCGGTTGATCGAAACAGGAGATCCCGAGAGCCAACAACAAGTTCGGTCGACCGATGCACCATTTCGGTCGACCGAAGTGGCTTCTTCAAGCCCTGAAGCTGGAACTGACATGTTGCACTTTGGAAATGAAAGGAAAACTAAGATGGGGACTTTAGAATGATTCAAACGTAGGCTAAACCATAAAAAATGAGACATTCCACGATCATGAACATGAGTACTATCGCATAATCATCTTACAACATCTTTTTAAGTCATTACATGAAGTTATACACAATATTACATTAATCCCATTTACATTCAATGAAAACTAAGTTTCATTCTTAAGTTACAAAGCCATGAAAATTAACATTTGTTACATTCTCAAAACTATGGTTATACACCGAATAGTCAAAATACAAAACAACAAAATGATTTTCTAACAACTTTCAAGCCTGCGGTGGATTATCATCCGCCAATTCCTTTCCATGACCTGAAAAATATTAAGTATAATGGGGTGAGGGAATTACTCAGTAAGTGACACTTAAGACACGCCTTTTGTGTCCCCGTGAATCCAACCAAAGAATAGAGCAATGGGAGTGGGGATCATACTATGTCAGGATAATATAACATACTAACCATTCTCAAGTATAAGCAGGATGATGCTATGGAATACAATGCATACTAGCCAATGTCGCTCCCCATTTTTCAACATTCAAAACCATCATATTCAAACTATTAATATAACCCGCCCTTTGGTGACCCCGCAGCCACGCGAGAGAAGGATTGGCTAGTGTCCCTGACCCTTGGTACCCCCGCAGTGTCATTTTGGGCGTAGCTAGCTTAACCACGTTAGGGCAATCTCCCTAATTCCCTCTAGGCTATATTAACACTCCGACCCTTTGGTACCCCCAAAATTCGTCAAAACACTTCCCCAAAATTCCCCATTTTCATTTCAAAACAATTCTTCCCATTCCTTGCCCAATGTCAATGCATAGATGCGCGGCATGCGCCAATGCCATGTATTTAATTATCATTCCACAACTAGTACAAATTTTGATTAACAAGGCATAATTCGCAAGGATCATCTTGAAGGTCATAACATGCTTTTATACAACAAAGATCTAACATGATAAACATTTAAAACTCAACAATTAAGCATGTTCTTCACATAGGTCATTTAACACACATGATCACAATTAACATATAAACATAACCAATGATTTACTAGAGTCTACATAATCTAATCATGTTAAACAACAATTAAAGATAATTAACTTACTAAGGTACAAGATCTCATGAATTAAGGGCCCCTACCTCTAAAATGAACAAAACCCTTTAAATGGGTCAAGAATTTTGAAATCCAAAGAAAGGCCCAAAGCTGAAATTGTTGGTACACACATATAAAGCTTGTCGTGCTCTCCGTTTTGCCTCAAACGTCACTCTAAAATTCAAAGAAGTGAAGTTGGAATCAAGATTTGAAGTTTTGAAACCAAAAGAAAAGAAAAATGAAGAAGAAATGAAGGAGAGGGAGAAACTTACATGGAGAGAGAGAGTGGGAATGAAAATGTGGTCTTTAGACCACTTATGAGGTAGTGGTGGGTCCCACCACCAATATTTCTTTTCCCTTTTTCTTTTACTTTATTTTACACCACATGTGAACATATAATACACCACCACACAAATATTACATAAATCACATAAATTAAAATGCACAAAATGCAAATGGACCCAACTAAAATCCAGTACGCAAAACGTGAAAAGACATAATTACCCTTGCATTAACAAAATTCCAGTAAAATGAAATATGCGAAAAATTGGAAACATTACATCACCCCTCGACAACAAGCCTCTAAAACAGACTCTTACAAGACCACGAAATGATCACATCAAATAGTTGATCACCCAACACTGGCATGACTCAAGTCAATGCCTACGTCACCCTAGACTAACAAAGTCCAACAAGTCTCCTCAACGACCATAACCAACACGGTTCCTTATACCATACCAAAATACTCGAAATACACGTTTACAACTAATAGACTGCACTCGTGACCCTAGCAACCTCTATCACACTCACCACAAACCGGTTCAAAGAGAACCTCTATACCAACCGTGACTTAAGTCACAAGAACTAACCTCTTAAGGTCATACCTTTCTCACGAAAACCTTACATCGCACACCTGATCTCCTCGATTATAGGAACCCACGCGCTAACAGATGAAATTCACACGTCTCACCTTGGACACTACATTGTGCCACATGCAACCGTTCCAAGATCGTGTCTCGAGCACCGCACCACAAAAACAACAAGAAAAATGAATAACCACGTACCGAATAGCTCAATCCACGAGCTAAAAATCCACGGCATTCGTTCGATAAGAACCGACACCCAAACAACTCTGGAGCAACCTAACTCCTCACCTACTCGGGTCAAAACTCACACAACCGTCTACGTCGCAACAAGTACTCGACCGTACTAGGGACAATCCTAAGCTTGATCGTATATGCGCATAAATAAATAGATATCTATATATAAAATGACTGTAACCCACAATACCTTATGAAACGTGCTTTTATATACCATGCCCACTACTTACCACATTATTATTTAAATTTAAATCTGCACAAACTGTGCCTACCACTCGCCATTACCATGCATCTCAGACTTGTCATCTTGTCACAATTAACTTGCTTTCAAATCACATATTCACTTTCTTTACATATACTGACATCTAAACATATAAGCACTTAGCAAATAGGCATGTCTGTCAAACATTAAACATTTGAGTAGGAAACAAGGAAGCATGCTTCTTAAAACAGTAAACACGTAAACACAAGCATACAACCAATGCAAGTCAACCTTCTACCTCATCTAGGTAAACCACTACCCGTTGTCCTAAAGGTTTTCGAACCTAAGGCTCTGATACCAAATTTGTAACGACCCAAGAAGATACCAAAATAGTAATAATAATAATAATATATAAAATTTTGGCATGACCTGCGCAGAAAAAGTCCCTATACAACCTGTTGAACTGCATAAAAAAAATGTAATGGCCTCACTTGGCCTTAAACTAATCTATCATGTCTTAATGCACAATGCAAATAATATAAAACATCCCCAAAACAACAATATACATATAAAAAGAGTCCTATTCCTCGAATTCCTTCAAAAACATGGAAGCGCTAGTCCATTACCTAGTCCCATTCTCCTTTACAAGGAACATATTCTAATGACATCAATTTATAGTCCATAAAATACAACTAAAATCAAAAGTCCATAATTTACAACATTATACAAATTATACTAAAGTTTTACAGAATAGTCAAGATTTAAATTTACAAAATATTAAAGTTCTAAAACAAAAATAGCAAAATTTAAATCTCCAATCCCGTCTAAACTTGTGGTGGATGGTCATCCGTCTCCTCCTTTCTGTGTCCTGAAAAATATTAATAATAAAGGGGTGAGCACAATGGCTTAGTAGGAGGTGCCTAAGACACACTTCTTGTGACCCTGTGAATCCAAACGAGGAATAGAAAAAAGAACTGGGATTATGCCATTTTCGGGAAAAAAATATAACCACAACATCAACAACAATAATCCAAGTCATAAACGAACCATGCCATGCTATGGAATGCAATGTCACTCCCCATTTCCAAAACCTTTTCTTTCATTATTTTCAAACCGTTAGTGTGACCCGTCCCGTGGGAACTCCATGGCGGCACGAGAGAAGGATTGGCTAACTGTCCTTGACCCATAGCAATTCCATGGCGTTATTTGGGGCTCAAGTAACTCAACCACGCTAGGGTAATCTCCTTAATTCCCTCTAGGCCACACTAACGCCACGGTCCCTAGGTAACTCCTAGGCGGCCGGGTTTTCACAACTTTCAAAACTTTTTCCTAAAACATTTTTCATTTCCTTTAAAATCATTTTTCCCATTTCTTCCCAATGCTTATGCATGAATGTATCATACCTTTTCATGCCATATCAATATTCATTATCATGCTTCTAATTCAAACTTAACCACCTAACATGCTCTACGAATAATACGAAGAACATATCATGCTTCCATGTAACAATAATCTAGCATGTTAAGCACATAATCTATGAAACAAATTCACATAAGCATGCTTCTCACATCAAGTCTACAAACCACATACACATACATCATCTACACATAGAATTTCACATAAATATACAAATCATTGACAACAAAATAATGATTTTTTTTTTTTTTTTTTTAAGTGTTAAGCACAATTAAGCATGCCATACATTCGATTATAAAGAAAATTCACAAAAATCAAAGGGTTTTTGTAGATTAGGACATCCCTATCTCAAATGAGAAAAACCCCCTAAAAATTGCCCAAATTTTGAAAATCCAATGGTTGGCCAATTGTCACTTTGCTCCGATCAAAACGAAGATCTCGACGCGGTCATCAACTTTGCTTTAAGTGGCAAGATCAAATCCTCAATAATTAACTCTGGATCAAGGCTTAAAGTGTGTAAGAAAAAAAAAAAGAAAAAAAGAAAAGAAAATGGAGCCGAGAAGGAGAATCTCGTGGCTGCTAGGTGAGAAATGAAGACTCTGCCAATGTAATAAGTCATTTGTAATGACTTTCAATGATGGTGGGTCCCACGGCCACTTAAAATATCTTTAACATTAAACTTTATATAAATATATATCTGCATTAACCAATTTACATCCACAAAGTAAACATGTCACCACATAAATGTACAACAATTAGTCATACATGAAATGCAATGAACCCAAAACACAGTCCCCGTATACCACAACCTCGGTAACGGGTCCCACCTGAGACCTTCTGGCCCAAAAATGAAAAAAATGCCAAAATGACAACCATTGCATTTCCAAGAGTCCTGAACTCAATGGAATACCCCAACTAACTCTCAGACACACCCGACACACCCCACAGTGTTTGGCTTGCAAAATGAGAAAATGCAAAAATACCCTAAAAAAATTTGAAAAATTTCAGAGAATGAAAAATGGTGAAAATTGAAAACATTACAGTTTCATCAACCTTCTTAAATTTCTAAAATTCCTACTAAAGTGCCACAATCTAGTAACTCCCAACCTCCTAATTGGTCCACGATTGAAGATGAGGCTTTATGTTATGCGTGGATGGCCATTAGCTCTGATGCGGTCATCGGTTTAGACCAACAAAAGACAGCTTTATGGAGCTGAGTTCATGAAAGTTTTGAGCAACACATTAGTGGTGTTGGTACACCTAAAAAAGTTAGTAACGCTTACTTGAATCGTTAGTCCTTCATGCAATAAATGATTACCAAATTTTATGGATGCATGGCCCAGATCGAAAGGAATCACTCCTGTGGGTAAGACAATGAGTATAAGGTAAGTTATTTACTATATTAAATTTAATTGGTAGATATTTTAAAGATTTGTCTTCTAATAATTATTGATTTTTATTTTTTTAGATGATAGCAGCCAAATAGTTGTTCGCTTTTCAAAATAATATCAAATTTAATTTTGACAGTTATTGGAACATTTTGAAGAGAAACAATAAATGACATTTACATTGTCAAAAAGAATCAGCATCTAATTACGAAAAAAAAAAAAAACCTAAGAAGAGGAGTGGAATCCACATTGATGATAGTGAGCCAATTGGTTTCTCAAACCCATCTACTCCATCAAGTAATGCAGCAACGACACCAAGTTTGGTTGAAAGATCAGCGCATATGGGCGAAAATGATCCGACGGATGTTAAAGAATGTCAGCAACCACAAGGACAAAAAACAGTGAAGCAGAGGTGAAATAAGGATAAATGTTCTAAGCAAATACAAAATGAATTCATTAGCAAATTTGATCACGCAACAACCCTTTATTAATCTAAATCTGAAAGTCTTGAAGCTGCTCAAATAGCACGAGAGGCACGCAAAATAGATAATAGCTTCAAAGCAAACTAAGAGAGATTCAAAAAATAAAAATAAATAAAGAGCTGAAGAGATGTCAATCATACAAACAGATCCAGAATCGATGCCAATACAAGACAGGAAAGCATGGCTAATTGAACGCCAAAATGAAATATTAGAATCTATACGTTCATGTAGTAACTCAAACTTTCCATAGGATTATCTCAAGCTTCCCATATGATTGTTCTGTTTTTCCTAGTTGATTTTAATAATGGTATTGTATTATTATTATTATTTTTAAATTCATATCGTATTTTCTTGTTTTGATTTTTATAATTCGTAATAAATATTGTATTGCTTAAATTTTTTGTATGATATAACCATTAGGAAAAAGTTAAAAAATAAAATTTATTAAAAATTTTAAAAATATTAATATTTTTGGAGAGCGAAAATGCACCATTGGAGTACATGTGATAGCTAAAATTTGGAGACTCAAAAACATTGACGTAGCTATTGGAAAATGCTAATGTGATAAATTCGGAGAGCCAATCTTTAGAGACTTCATTGGAGTTGCTCTTACTCATCATCTCAATGGCAAGTTAGGCATTCATACTCTAACTCGAGGGGAAGTATTAAGATTTAATGGAGAAATCAGTGGAGAAAAATCTTTAGTAACTGATGTTGTTTCTTATTATTGAAGACTTGATGTTGTAAAGAAAAGAAAATAAAGCCACCACAGATTTTCGGATGTGGAAGTAATACGCTCCCTTTGGTTCTCATTACAATTTATAATACAAGATTTGCCAAACAAAGTGGCTATAATCAAGGAGTAGTAATTACAACAGCTATCTAAAAGGTAAGTTAACTAATCTAATCCCATAATCACAGCAACTTTATTTAGGGTAAGCTAATGCTAGCTAATATAATCCCTAATTGTAAGGCATAATTATTATAACTATTTATGCCCCCCCTCATTCGTAAATTGATGCGGATTCTGATCAAGCATCAATTTGGTCGTTAGAAATTCATGACGTGGATGAGGTAAGGCTTTTGTGAATGAACCTGCAAGCTGGTTCTCAAATGAAATATGACAGAGTTGTATAGAACCTGTGAGAACATGGTGTCGAATAAAATAACAGTAAACTTCTATATGCTTGGTCCTTTCATGAAACACTGGATTATAAGTAATGGTGTGTGTTGTACCAATGCACCAAATTACATACAAAACTGGAGTGTAGTGTGGCCAAGTTTAAATTTAGAGATTGCCACAACCATTTCTAACTATAAATATAGCAAGGGTGAGTAGGGATCGTCCCAAGGGAAATGGAGTGTATTATGCTTGGAAATCAAGGTCAGATTAGTAGGTCGAGTGATCAAAGATGTTTTGGTTGGTTAATTAAACTACAATGTCAAATAAATGGATGCAAGGTAAAGTAATTGAAGTAGAGTAAAATGTAGAGAATATAAGAGAGGGATCTTGGGATTTAGAGGTCACAACTAAACATCACCTTCCTAGACACTCAATGTGTAATGAATGAGGGGGCTTATATGTTACAATATTAGTGTGTGTCATTGATTGAATCAACATGCATGGATGACTAATTAAGTATACATTGTCTAGACAAACTAGTGAATAGCACAACATATCAAATTAAGCCATTATTCCTTCCTTTAAGTCCACAACCAATACACATCATCAAATTAGAGAAATATACTACTTGCATTCATAAGCATGGAATATCAAACGACAAGCTGGATTGTCCTCCCATCTAAGAAAGTAAGGCTACTACACTACAACTATGCTAGGGACATGAAAATTAAACTAATTAAACTAAGGAAAAGGCACAATCCATCAAAAAATGAGTATAAACCATCAAACAAACCATAAGAGTATTCCATTAAAGCACCATGCCTTGACAATCACTAGGTTCATAGCATCAACGCACATAGACATGCATCAATATCATAAAACCTAGAGATAAACACATGAACATCTATTCTAGCATATATAGACATATGAATAGAATGAAATGATCAATTGGAAGAATTAAACTAAACAAATCATTGTAGAAACAAGATTCATAGATAAATAAAATGTCAAGACAAGAATTACAACACAAATCCACTCAAAATACAGAACATCAAAGTCTAGGAGGCATGCTTAGGGCTATCTCTAGCCCCAAGAGAATGGTTTAGCCACTCATTGATGTAGTCATCCAACCCTCAAGGGCCATTTCCATGGTAGGAATGATCTTCTTCTCCTTGATGGAAACCCTAGATGAGTGGAAGTACTCCTAAATGGTGTGTGTCTTTCTAATCTCTATACTCCTCCAACCTCTCTTGTGTATATGGTTCATTTCTTTAAGATTGTATATGTGTAAAATGGCTCAAAATCCTTATATAGGTAGCTCAAGTGTCACACCAAATGGTCAAACCTCGTGCAGTAGGACCTCCAAATGATTGCACCACGAGCACACCTTTTAATTGGCTGGAACTCTATTTTTCTCGCACTTGAGGAGGTTCGATCGATCACAAGGGTGGTCAGATCAATCGAACCATGGCTGCGCCTTTTTGGAATAAGATAAATCTGAGAAATTTTTGGAATATTTTGGGAAAAGGATAAAAGTGGTAGGTGGGGATAAAATCAAAGAAGTCTTATCGATCGAAGTAATGTTGGATCGATCGAAGATAATAATTTCCTGAGGATAAGGACACGAGGCTTGATCCATCTTGGCATGGTTGGAAGGATCACTGTGAGATCGATCTGAGCTTAATATGATCGATCGAAGATTCTTGTTTTCCACCACTTTGCTTCCAATTTGCCCCTTTCTTCTACTAAGCTTGAGATTACATCTTTTATGCTCTAATTCAACTGGATTAACTTATTTTGGGTATAAGTGCCTAAAAAGAGAAATAACATGAAATTAGACTAAAACGGGAAAATAAGATAGGATAAGGTCCTAGAATACCCAAGCTTAAGGGGTTTAAATGCGTTTGTAATTAACTTCTTCTTTTAAAAATATTAATTGCTGAGTTTTACTTTGAAGTAGGTTTATGGACTTGGACACAGAGGAATCAATTACGGATTTTAATTCTTTCCTGAACGGAGGACTAAGGAACTTAAACTGAACTTCATATCCAAAAGGTCGAGTAACTAATCCTTCATTATCTGTAGTAAAGGGATAGAGGAGATAGATGAATGGAACTCCTAAAATTAGCTTATCAGTCATATTTTTTACCAAGACAAAGGATGTCTTAAAACATACATTGTTTTGGCAAATATAAGCTTTAGATAACTTATATTTTATGTCCATTTTACTTCCATTAGCTGAGCTTAGCCTTTCAGAGGTTTTCTTATAGTATTTAGTTGGTATGAGACCTTCTTGAATGTAATTAAGATCAGCTCCTGTATCAATCAAAGCAAGGACTTCAAGTTTGAAATCTTTGTTGATGATAAGGGTAACTTTAACATACCATTTTTGAAATGAAATGTGACTTAAAGTTTGGAGTTTTTTAGAAGATTCTGAACATCTTGAATGTTTAGAGGCTTCTGAATGATCAGAGGCTTCTTCATCAGATGATTCTTTCCCTGTGAG
Organism: Cornus florida; assembly: GCF_030987335.1. Lineage (NCBI taxonomy): Eukaryota > Viridiplantae > Streptophyta > Magnoliopsida > Cornales > Cornaceae > Cornus > Cornus florida. The sequence goes on from NW_026775581.1 coordinate 24,955,572, forward strand.
GGAAAAGGCAGGATTTACATTTAACTCCTGAATATAATTCTTCATAACTTGGTGTTCTGACTTGAGATTTTTAATCTCAGTTTTAATTATGTTAATTTATGCTTGAAGGTCTTGAATAGTGACTTCTTTAGGCTTATTATTAAACCTTTCTAAAGTTTTATATAGACTAAAATTGGGTTTACTGACTGTTGGGGGTTCAGGTTCTAAGTTGCCTAATAATACCTTAAGTTTTTTAAGATATAGGGTTTTTAACTCAGGGTCATCTACCTTACTAATTAAATCAATAAGTAGATGCTCTTGTTCATCATTTTTTGTGAGAACATTAAGTGACTTATTCGGATTACAACAACTATCTTTACATCCTAAGGTAATGTTGGGAGAACTAGGGGAATTATCCGATGATTGAGTGGAAGAACTAACTTCTGGCTCAGTGCTACTATCATCAGTATCTTTTAACTGGAGAATTTGGTAAATGAATTCTTTAACTTCATTGGAGATTTGTAACTGACTGATCTTTTGCTTTGCATAGCAATCTTTTGAAAAGTGACCTAGTCGACCACGTTTGTAACATTTGACTTTACTAACATTTGTGGTAGCGGGAGTAGTCTTTTTGTTAAAAGTCTTTCTACTAAATTTCTTTTTAGGTTTAGACTTTTGAGAATAATATTCATTTTTTGGAAAGACTGGTTTCCTGTTTTTGTAATGTTTACGATAACCTTTATAACTCTTCCTCTGAGTTTTAGGGTTTTGTCTGGAGGGAGCTATGGGTGGAAGACCATATTGTTCACAGAAGGTTTCCATTTCATATTTAGCTCTTTTCCTATCATCTTGTAACTGGTTACTAATTTTCATGTCAATACACATCTTTAATCCTTCCTTTTGGATTAAGCTGATGATATTGCCATAAGTAAGGTTATCATAATCAATATTACCTGTGACTTTACTTAGAGTATCTCTAATCTTATGGGCAAAGAGATTGGGTAAACCATTAATGAATTTCTCTTTCCAAAATGGTTTGTTACTATCATCTCTAAACATGACTCTAGATAAGAATACATCTTTATACCACCTAAAATCACTCATAGTTGGACAAGTGAGATTGGTAAGTTGATCATGTATTTGGGAGGTGATGTTACTAGGAGTACCTATGAAATGGTCAACTATGGTGTATACTAATGTGTTAACTCCATCAGGGATACCACGTCCTATAGCTTTATCAAAGATAGGGAGACCATTATCATATCTTTGAACAGCATTTTTAATGTTATTGCGAGATTATTCAGTGAGATGTTTTTCCCACCAAGATTTTAGCATTCTTGAGAATCCCGAAGTGAGTAAATCAACAATTTCTAGTTGACTTAGATTATGGTTGGTAACATAATTATTGGCAACCATAGAGATATGACTTAATTTATTCAAAATCTCTTGTTTAGATAATCCATCTATAGTCCATTCATAGAGTTTATCTGAAGACACAGAGAACTAATTTTGAATATTCTTTTCCTCAAATTGGTGGTCTGGAGGAGTGGGTCTTGGATACCAGTTTTTGGTAAGACTGGTAGGGTTGACTCTTTTGTTGGTAAGACGATTGAGTTCAAAAATGGAGAAAGCAGTTTCAATTTTCTGGATATCAGAAGGGTAACTGGTATTATTAGAAGAAGAAGAACTATTAGAACTGTCAGGATAATTGATGACAGTGAGAACTTTCTCATCTTTTTCTTCGTTGATTTTAGCTTTACCTTTTTCAAGGGACTTGAGAATGGATTCAATTTGATTGATAACAGAAGGGTCTGGCAAGGCTGGTGGAAGACCTTTTCTATTTGTGGGCATAGAAATAATGGGTGTTTCCGTGGGATGAGTAATAGGAGGCTTGACTGCAAGTTTTGGAGACTGAGTTAGCGAGAGCTCAATCTTGTCAAGTTGGTTACCAATGGTGTGTAAATATTGGTTGGTGTAATTATTTTGTTCAATTATTTTTCTGGTATTGGAATCAGTTGAGGTACTGGTTTTTAAAGGGGAAGCAGTAATTTCAGTTCCCATATGATCAAGAATTACGTTCTTCAAAGGAGGATAGGAAGAGGAGACTGTGGTTGTATCAGAAGTTTTCCAATTTACTTTTGTGAGGACATTGACTTGGTTATAACAGTTTTCTAGGTAATCAAAGAATTTGATTTCTAGTTGATGCTCTGTCATAAATCTTTGCCAATGATGGAGGACTCGTTGTTGCTCCTTGACAGTATGATTTTTGTGAAAGGATTTTCGCTTTTATTTATTACTGGGGGAAGAGTATTCATCATGTAATTTTGAAAGATTATATCTAAAAGGTTTACTAATGGTAGTTAACTGAGGGTTTATTGTGTTAAATTCGCCTATGAGATCAGAAGGAGTAGGAGAGGTAGGCTCAGATTTATGTTTAGGAGGAACATAGCAAGGGTGAGCAACTTGTTCTTCGATTTGAATTCCTTTTAACTTGGTGTCCTGTGGTTGCGGACGGAATCTAGAATTTTTTCTTTCTAGAGGAGGAATTTCACTTTCTCTGTCCATTAAATGTGCATCAGATCTAATGGAAGAAGTAGAGGGACGAGATCGAGTCAGAAGGCGTTGTTCACCAAAACTTATTCTGACTGTTCCGTCAATAAATTCTGAACTCTATCAAGGTGACTAACATCATTTTGTATTTTAACTGGATGGTTTTCATTTTCAAGAAACCATTCGTTGGGTAAAGAAATGTCTTTCCAGGCTATAGTTTTCTTAAGTTGAATATTAGCATCTGGAGTGCTACTTTCAATGAGTAGGGTATGACCTTTGATATAAAGGTTGGTTTTTCTGGTTTTGTAATAGATCCTGTAGATCAGACCTACGGGCTGTGATCCAGGGAGCATCTTGTAACCAGAAGTTTTAACATTAAGGGTTAAAGCTTTTAGTAGATGGGGGTCAGTAAGACTGAGAGTAAGATCAGGGTAACAATTGAAATGAACTGGACCATTACAGAGACTTGTTTCAACTATTCCCAGAAGACTATCATTGTAATATAAGAATCTCGCATCCCGAAGGGTTAAGAGGACTGAGGTATTAAGACCAACATTAGTGAATGGGTTGACTGCAACTTGGACTAGACCTATGTGTATAAAGTTGTATCCACGATCTCTGTGACTTTTGATTGCTTGAGCTGTGAATAACTGACATTTTTCATGTTCCTTAGACAATGAATAAATTTGTTCTACGGTTTTGACTGCGTAATCACTAAGGAAGGTTGACTTAAAGAAACTGGTTTTGTAGATTTCTCTGGTTGGAATCCTAGGGATGTTCCAATCACTAAAATCTAGACTAACATCTTCAACTCGGTAATCTTCTTCATTAACTAACTATGTTTGGAACTGGAGGAAGTCTAGTACTGGCTTTGGATCTGGAGCTCACAGAGGAGGAAGATCTAAATAACCTATTCATGTTTGCTTAACTCACACTATGCTTGATAGGTATACTGGTTAAAATAGACTATCTTCGTACTTCTCTCTTTAGTGGTATCTAAATCCTATCCACGCGCTCATCCGCTCATGCAGCACCGCTCAGGTCTTACTGTTTGGATCTAGGACTTACCGTTTGGATCTGGACTCACAGGAAAGGGAATAGAACAACAAAGTGAGAAACAGTGACTAGAATGTTAGAACTGAATCAATAGAATATATATTTATATATATATATATAGGTATATATGATTTAGTTAATCAATGGTTAATTATGGAAGGTATCTATATATGATTTAGTTAATCAATGGTTAATTATGGAAGGTATCTATCTATATATATATATATATATATATATATATATATATATATATATGTAATATAATATATGTTCATAGATATATATTATTTAAAGATTATTATTTTTATTATTTTAATTGGTAGTCATAATTGGAAAAGGATTTGGATTTTTAATGTGTACGCATAAGACTTTAGGGTTAAAGGTTTTCCACATTAGAAAAATAAGAGAGTTAGAGAGAGAAGAAAAAGGGCTGACAAAGAGAAGGTCGGATCAGAGAAAGAGGAGGTCGGATTTAGAAGAGACAGGCGAGTTCTTCTTTACTTCTCCACTTAGAATTCATAAACTTATCACCTTGAGTATCAAAATTGTATTTTTTTATTTTGTTGATTAAAAATAAATTTATTAATCGGATTAGATGAACATGTTTATTCTTTGCAAGATTATAGATTTAAACATGTGAATATATATATATATATATATATATATATATATATGTATTGTTATGATAATTTAGTTTTATATGTGAGGTTATATTAATTAAATTTTATTTTCAGTAATTTTTTTAAAGTTGATTTAATTGTGTTTAGCATGATTAATTATTATAAATGGATTAGAATCAACTGTTATGCTTGACCTCTGACTCAAGAAGGTTAAATAAGGTTTAAAGAATTTTCTGTAATTTTTTGGAATTTTTCTGGATTTATTTTATCTTTTTCAAAATTTATTTAGAATTATTTATTGTATAAATTATTGGTAAATTTTATATTTACTGCTGTGTGAATTGGAGGATGTATCGGCGCATCTAATAGGTGTGTAATCCAGTGTGGTTGTATGCATGGGAAGTTAGTGCAACTGCTAATCTAGGCTATTGGATTAATATAGTATAGATAGATTGATTCTATGTAGTGCGGCACATGGAGCCTCAGTGCGCCCAAGATCTAGGCCATTGGATTTGTTTAATGTAAAGGAGATTGATCTGGTGTGATGCGGCACACATTATCATGGTGCGCATGGAATCTGGGCCTTTGATGAGTCTTGAAGGAAGGGAGACGAATTCAGTGTGGCGTGGCTCGCCAAAGGGGGGAGTGTCAACCAACCAGAATTAGCCACACACGCGCTGAGAGTGGATCAGGCGCGTGAGGGCGCGTAGCAGCGCGTGGATGCGCCTGCCAATTAGTAGTAGCGCGTGTAGGCGCGTGCAACAATTGGAGGAGTGTGTGACGGAGCGTGAAGGCGCATGTAAGGGTGTTTGAGGTCCCAGAAAGTTTCTATAGGGTCCGATGACGTTCCAGAATTTATTTCATGCTTGTTAGGGTTGAAATCAACCTTTAGAAGAGGTGTTCTAAGAGCCATACAGTGTTACTAAAATATTTACTAGCCTTTAATTTGCGTAAGTATAATAAATTAATGATTTATTACGGAAGGAAGTATATATATATAACTACTTCCTACCATATATATATATTATGAAAGGTATTATACACATATATATTAGATAATATATGTGTATATGTATATATTATTTAGGATAATTAATATTAATTATTCTTATTTAATTGTTATATCGGGATAGGCTGGTTGTTAAATTAATTATATGCTTATAATATGCATTGAATGCCTATGTATGATTTGATTGATGGTTAAATTGGTTTTAAGGGTTGGTACATGGTTGAATTGTAGGCATAGATGAATTGACAAAGGTTTAAATATATGGCCTTATTATTTAGGAATAAATTTCATATATGGGAACCATGGTTGAGTTGCTATTTAATTGTATAAGTGAATATACTTAAGGAAGCATGGTTGAATTGCTAATATAAAAATAAATATATTTATAATAACATGGTTGATTTACCAGTGCATAATTATATTGCTATGTGTTTAGATGATTAAAATTTCATCTAAGGTTATTGTATGTATAGGTTGGATTATGATTAGAATAATCTAGTATGTATAGGTTAGTGTATTATTTTTTTTATATTAATAAAATAATATTGGTGGAGACATGGATGATTTGTCAAAGCTTAAATTTTGGATATGTAATTTAAACAATCAAAAGTATTACTGGGTTTTGGATTTATTTTATTATTCCTTTAATTGTAATTTATTGCTTAAATGATTAAATTACTGTTTAGGATGGAATTAAGGTGAGTGGAGTTTATGTTATAAGAAAATTATAAATGGGAGATTGGTTTAGGTATGGTTAATAGTTAATCATTAGTGAATGGTTTTGACAATTTAATGAACCTATTAATAGATAGGATTATGGTAGTATATATATAAGTATTTATATATTTGTAGCATCGTACATTCAAGTTAAAACTTTATTAGGGTTGGTTTTGGTATAGATGATTATTTATTGGTTTTCAGAGGTTTGGTAGAGAAAACTTGCTCGTAGGGTTTAACCCGCAATTTTTTTTTCAGGTTAATAGAAGTTCAAGTCTCAAGGTTAAGGATCCGCAGTTGGAGGACTTATTCATTCTTTCGGTTTATTTAAAAGTAGGATATTATTATTATTTTTTTTTCATTTGAGATTAGTATTTATTTCTGAAATTCTGGATAGTAACATTTGGTTAAAGGGTGCTTAAATTACGGGATTCCTGAGTTGTAACCATTGGGGAGTTATTAATGGATTTATTATTTTATTAGTTTTCTTTAGCGTATTATTTATTCTTTATTCCATTTTGTAATCTGTGCTTATTTAAATACTTTAATTGTTTTGATATCCCCTGATTTTGTGCGCGGATTTGATCAACCCGTGTTCCAAAATTAGGGGGTATCACAGTAGATTTTAAATCTCCTAAGCCCAATTGAACATACACCGAGTATGGAAGAAGGTTCACACTTGCTCCTAAATCAAGAAGAGCCCGGTTAATGACATGGTCACTAATGATGCAAGAAATAGTAGGTGAGCCAAGGTTTTTAAATATTGGGAGAGTGTTGTGTTGCAATATTGAGCTCACTTGCTCAGTCAAGACAACTTTCTTTGGTGCTTGACTGTTGTTCTTCCTCTTTTGGGAGCAAAGATATTTCAAGAATTTGGCGTATGCTGGAATTTGTCTAATTGCATCTAAGATAGGAAGATTAATCTTCATTTGCCTAAACATTTCAATGATTTCATTCACTTTGCCTTGTTGTTTTTCAAAAGAATTGGATCCTTTTAAGGCATTTGGAAATGGAGCCATTGACCCATAAACCTTTTCAAAATCCTTTTTGGAATTTCTTTCAACACAAGAATTTTTCAAATCATTTTTCAAAACTTTGTTAATAAAAGGATCATGCACATGCAATGAAGGAGGAATAGAATGTGAGATAGAACGGGTGTCAACTTTTGGTTGCACTGGTTCACTATCTTCATTTTGAATACTAACTTGATTGTCAACAATTTTTCCACTTTTCAAGGTCGTCACCGCATTGACATGCTCAATCGAGTGACCTTCCGAAGAGGAATTGGTCTTCATAACAAATTGTTGCTTGGGAGGTGGATTCAAATGCATCTTCCCTTTTTCCCTAGCATTTAAAGTACTAGCTATTTGCCCAACTTGGGTTTCTAAACTGCAATGGATTGAGAGTGGGAAGGAAGTAATTGGGTGTTTGCCTCCAACATACCCAAAGCATTCAACACTTTTTACCTCAAAAGCGAGACTCCTAGAATTTCCTTGAGAATAAGATGGTTGATTAGGAAAATGAGAGTTAGAAAATTGGTTTCTATATTGTAACACCCCCAACATTTTCCACGCATAAGTTGATCAGGCTTATACACGAAAAACGAGGGATATCAAAAACAATTGGCAATATACAAGCATGGAATACAAAATGATGATAATAAAAGAATTTAGACAGGAAAGGAACACTAAATAATACAACATCCATCCATCCTTTATTTAATACAGTACTTCATTACAACTTGGAAATCCTATGTCAAGGATCCCTAAATATAACCCTGAGAGTTTAACGTCAAAAGTAAATAAAAACTGAAACTGAAGTAATACATAAAACTTCTACCCTGAACTGGATCATAAGAGTAGATGAGTTCGGATGGTGGTCCCTCACTGCTAACCTCAACCTTGGAACGGGTACTGACCGTATCCTGAAATAACAACAATGGTGGGTCAACCCCACGAGCAAGTCCTCTCTACTATGACCCAAATCAGAGAATCAAATAAATTAATCATTATGAATCGGATGAGTACTATATCTATATACATCCTAAGGGAACTATCCAATGTATAACATGACCTCAACCAGAATAGACGGTGATCACTTAGACTCACACTAGGTGGTCAAGTGTCGCCTTTCCCTACCCGGGAAATCAGCTATTATACATGGTGCACGGTACTGACAACACAGACTATAACGAACTACACAGTGATAACACCTCTCAAAGTACTGATGAATATACTGAGCATATCAATTAGGCAACACATGCCAACAATATTAATAAATATACCGAGTATGTCAATTAGGCAACACATGCCAATAATATTAAACCACATACCCCGACAGCCACACATCTGTCTATCGCAACGAATGCATAAGGTATAGATGAGTCTAAACTTATTAGCCAGCTCACGTGGTTCTATATGGCAACACATCCATATAATATAAATGTGACATAATTTAAACAGTCCATTTATTTCCTGAAATGCACACAGCATAATAATCATGGTTGATATATGATTAACAGTATAAATATCCCATAATATATATTGGATAATTTATATGACTAAAACATGGCATTATTTAATTTAACAGTAATGTTTGATACCATTTAGTAAGATAATAACACTATTTATATTTAACAATGTCATTAAATAAATCACATTAATATCCGTACCGTAAACGAGCCAATAAATGCTTAGAAAAGATTAATTGGCCATAAGAATAATTAACGGGTATTAAAATAATAATTTCGTGGCCCGTTAAACCCGTAAATACCAACACAGTACCTAAAAATCCACGTTTAAGGTTCTGGAATTTACAAAATAGGCCCTAGGGGTATTCTGGTAATTTCCAGCAGCTGTAGAGACCACACACGCGCCCTCACGCGCCTCCCAGAGCCTCCCCACGCGCAGCCCAACCTTTCCCACTCTCCTACGCGCCTCCACGCGCGTCTGGCATTAGCCACGCGCGCGCACGCGCTCCCACGCGCGTCTGGAGAGTTCCACGCGCGCGTTAATGGCTTCCTGCTGACGTGGCGACCTCCGGTTGGTTGGCTGCATCAGCTTTCCTACATGCGCGCCACACAGGATCAATCCACCTACCTTCCCTCCATCCAACGCTCACGGATCCGGGTGTACTGCGGTAACATGGACCGCGATGCACCGGATCAATCAGACTCTACTAATGGCCAGGATGCACGCGCGCACTAACCTACCATGCGCCGCATCACACCGGATCACTCCGGTCATCTTCTCCACTGCCGGTGGCCGGAAACCTCGCCGGAGGCTCGCCGGAAATTGCAGAAAATGCCCGAAAAATTCCTAAAAATTCTATAAAAAATCCCTAACGCCTTAAGGAAATAATTTAGCTATTTTTAACTTCATAGGATAATAACTAATTATCTACCATCCTAAATAATTAAAAATTCATTAATTTAATAAACTAAAAAAAAGCATTTATTAAAATCTAAGCATGTTCTCAATGCTCCATCATAATCTAAATAATTTAAACAATTAATTTATGGATTCAAAGGGGAAAAATAGATAATAACTTGCCTTTTTGGATTTAAAATAAATCCGCCGGTTGCGCGTAGTCGGGTAAATTCCCTACACCGGTCCAAGCTCCTTTCTTTCTTTCTCTTCCTTTCCACACTTTTACAATGGCTCACTAGAATTTATAATTTATTTCTAACTCCCTTTCTTTCCTTCTAAGGTAGGCTAGCTAATTTATATACAAATTATATAATATAAATATTACAAATATCTCATTTTTACATTTACTAACCACCTTCCCAACCATATGGCTTCAATTCCACCCATAAACATTGATGAAATCCTATCCTAATCTCTAATTTCATCATGACATTGGTTTAATACTATTATTATTATTATAACTATTATTATTATTAATAAACTTTTATAATTATTATTATTATATTATTATTATTATTATATTATTAAACTATTATTATTATTATTATTATTATTATTATTATTATTATTATTACATAAGAATACATTATATCATTATAATACTTTATAACACAATTATAATACTTTAATTAACTAATAATGATTAATATAAGCATAACCAACAAATAAAATTATTAATAATAATACATGCATAATTAAATGAATAAATTTACTATTTTAACATACACAATTAATTTACATGCACATTTAAATGAACTTAATATAATAATGTAGCATGCACAATAATAAGTAAAGAAATCCTCACATAATTGAATTTTTAAATAAACTAAACTCTTTAATAAAATACGGGGTATTACATTCTCCCCCCCTAATAACGGAATTTCGTCCCCGAAATTCACTACATACCTGTATTAAAAAGCTCTGGATACTTGGCACGGATAATATCTTCCCGTTCCCAAGTAGACTCTGTAGCACTATGATTACTCCACTGTACACGTACTAATGGAATAGTCTTCGTGCACAGTATCTGATTCCTACGATCGAGAATACAGTAAGGTTGTTCCAAATAGGTTGCATCGGGTTGCAACTCAATTTCACCCACATCAATGTGTTGATATCGATCTTCTTCCCGTAGAAATTTTCGCAGCATAGATACATGAAAAACATTATGTACCCTATGAAGATTATCTGGTAGAGCTAGACGATAAGCTACTGCCCCAATCCGATCTGTAATCATAAAAGGACCCACAAACCGAGGCGATAACTTACCCTTTGACCCAAACCGCATTACTCCCTTCAGGGGAGAAACCTTAAGCAAAACCTGATCTCCAACCTTAAACTCCAAAGCACGAGTTCGACGGTCAGCATAACTTTTCTGTCTGCTTTGAGCTGTACGCATCCGATCCCTAATGATAGTGATCATTTCCGACGTGTCCTTAATAAATTCAGGACCCAAAAAGCTGTTCTCACCAACTCCAAGCCAACAGACAGGAGACCTACACGGTCTACCGTACAAAGCCTCAAATGGTGCCATACCAATAGTTTTCTGATAACTATTGTTATAAGCAAACTCTGAAAGCGGCAAATATTCCTCCCAATTGCCCTTAAAATCAAGAACACATGCCCGCAACATGTCTTCTAAAATCTGATTAACTCGCTCAGTCTGTCCATCTGTTTGAGGATGATAGGCAGTGCTAAGATAAAGTTCTGTACCCAAAGCCTGCTGAAAGCTCCTCCAAAATCCTGATACAAACTTCGGATCTCTATCTGATACGATGGACAATGGTACTCCATGAAGTTTCACCATTTCTGCAATATACAGCTTAGCATACTGTTCTGACGTAAAGTTTGACCGAACAGGCAGAAAATGAGCGGACTTGGTCAATCTATCAACAATGACCCAAATAGAGTTGTGATTATGCTGTGAAGCAGGTAATCCCTCTATGAAGTCCATGGAAATACTCTCCCATTTCCACTCTGGTATGGGAAGTGGCTGTAACGATCCTGGTGGTCTCTGATGATCAATCTTAATCATCTGACAGGTGCTACATTTAGAGACAAAGATAGCTATATCTCTTTTTATGCCGGCCCACCAAAACTGGCGTTTCATGTCCTGATACATCTTGTCTCCCCCTGGATGTACAGAGAACTGAGAAGTGTGTGTCTCTCTCATCACAACATTTCTCAAATTGTCAGCTGAAGGCACAATTAAACGTCCCTTGTACCTCAATCCTCCATCAGTCCCTACAGAATAAAAAGGAACATCTCCGGAGGCTAACTCCGAAACCCGATCAATACACTGTTGATCTGAGAGTTGCGCTTGAATGACCTGATGAATGATAGAAGGAGTTACTACCACACATGCCATAAAAGCGTCTGCTAACTCATCAACAGTCTTCAAAGCATCCCACTCTGTTGCAAACAAAGCTGAAAGGCTGACATAGGGTCGACGGCTGAGTGCATCTGCTACAACATTCGCTTTCCCTGGATGATACTGTATAGAGAAATGATAGTCTTTCACGAACTCCAACCATCTGCGCTGTCTCATATTCAGTTCCCTCTGTGTGAACAAATACTGTAGACTTTTATGATCGCTAAACAATCGAAAAGTCTCCCCCAAAAGATAATGTCTCCAAATACGCAAGGCAAAAACCACTGCTGCGAGCTCTAGATCGTGAGTCGGGTAATTAAGCTCATGAGGCTTAAGCTTCCTGGACCCATAAGAAACTGGTCGCTCTTCTTGCATCAACACACAACCCAAACCCTTCAGAGAAGCGTCGGTAAATACTAAATACTCGATTCCACTCTGAGGTGTGGCTAAGACAGGTGCAGAAGTTAACTTACTCTTCAATTCAGTAAAAGCAGTCTGACAAGAATCATCCCATACAAATGGTACATTTTTCTTAGTCAGATGAGTAAGTGGACCCGCAATTTTGGAAAATCCCTGGATGAACCTGCGATAATACCCCGCCAATCCCAGAAAACTACGAATCTCTGTCGGTGAGGTAGGCTGTCCCCACTCCATAACGGCCGCAACCTTGGCTGGATCTACTGCTAACCCTTCTTCTGACACTACATGTCCCAGAAATTTGACCTCTTTTTGCCAAAATTCACACTTCTCAAACTTCGCAAACAACTGATGTTCTCGAAGTGTCTGCAATACTGTGCGTAAATGTCTGGCATGGTCCTTCTCCGACTTAGAGTAAACCAGAATATCATCAATGAAAACAATGACAAACTGATCTAAGTATTCTCTGAATACTCTATTCATCAAGTCCATAAAGACAGCTGGAGCGTTCGTTAAACCGAAAGGCATAACACGAAACTCATAAGATCCGTACCTTGTGAGAAATGCTGTCTTTGGAACATCTTGTTCTCTGACTCGTAGCTGATGATAACCAGACCTCAAATCGATCTTTGAGAAGTAAGTAGCTCCCTTCAACTGATCAAACAGGTCATCAATTCTGGGCAACGGGTACTTGTTGCGAACAGTGACCTTGTTCAGTTCTCTGTAATCAATACAAAGACGAAGAGATCCATCCTTCTTCTTCACAAACAGTACTGGTGCTCCCCATGGTGAAGTACTCCTGCGAATAAATCCCTGGCTGAGCAACTGCTGAATTTGATCTTTCAACTCTCGCATCTCCACTGGTGCCATTCGGTACAGCGCCTTAGCAATAGGCGTAGTGCCTGGAGCTAAATCAATAACGAAGTCTATCTCTCGACTCGGTGGCAAGCCTGGAATTTCCTGGAATACATCCTGGAATTCCTATACTACCAGGATGCTGTCAAGAGATACCGCAGTCGCTTCCTGTGAGTCCTCCTCAAGAACGAATAAATAAGTGCTAGGCCCTCTATCAGGTTGTGGTACAACAAGAAGATACATCTCCTGTCCTGGTATAGCAAATACAATAGACTTTTCGTAACAGTTAACCTGAGCATGGTACTGAGATAACCAGTCCATCCCAAGTATAACATCATACGAATGCATATCTAACACTAACAAATTTGCAAGAAATCGAAGCCGGCCCATATCTATAAGGATATCACCGCTACACTCTCGTAAAATTGCGCCAACTCCCAATGGTGTATAAATATTAAGAGGTTGGTCACATAACTGAGTCGTCATACCAGATAAGATAATAAAAGATCTAGACACAAAAGAATGTGATGCACCCGTGTCAAACAGTATACGAGCAGTTCTACCATGTATAAAAAACATACCCTCAATAGCCTGAGGAGCCTGCGCATTATGTGGCATGAAGTTATAAACTCTGCCATGATGCAACTGCTATGGAGGTTGTCCCGGAGGAAATGGTGGTGCTGGAAGTGCCGGAACATTTTGAACTTGCCCACGTGGCATCGGTGGGGCCGGTAGAGGTAACGGCTGATTAGGTCTCGGCTGCCCATACTGTCCCTGCTTAGCTTTGGGACACATCTTGGCCAGATGCCCAATCTCTCTACAGTGATAACAACGTCCCGTAAAAGGACCTGCCTGCCTCCTCTGTTGACTTCCCGACCACTGTTCCTGTCCGGTCTGAGGTATCCCACCTTGTCTACCCTGATTAGGGACTCCATCCCTCTGCACATCTGGGTTTCCTTTGTTTTTCTTCTAAGGTTGATGTCCTTGAAATCTGCCCCTATCATTGGACTTTGTACCACTGCTGCTTCCTTTCTCCACTGTCTGGTAGTCTCGGTTAGTCCGCTTATCTCCCTTGGACTTCCGGTAATCACTCCTCATCTGGCAGTGCTGTAAGGCGGCATTAACCACCTGGATATAAGTAGTATATGCAGGACTACCTATGATCACCACTTTAATCGGCCATATCAACCCTTTCACAAAGCGGTCTCTCTTCTTTTCTTCCGTATTGACCTCCTCTGGTGCAAATAATGACGAATTAATGAACTTCTGTTCATACTCAGCCACAGTCATATCCTCCTGTTGCAGATCCAGAAATTCAGTCTTCATCGCTGATCTTACTGACATAGGAAAATACTTGTCGTCAAAGCGAGTCTGAAATTCAGCATAAGTCAATCTGGTCCTCTCTTCGACAGTAGTAATAGACTCCCACCACTGCAATGCATTGCCTATCAGCATAAACGTAGCCAGCATCTGTTTCTGCACTTCGGTACAGATTACCATCCGAAGATGACGCTCGCTCTCCTGTTTCCACTGATATGCTAACAAGACATCTGTGGACCTTGCAAATGTCGGTGGATTTCCCCGGATGAACGAGTGACGAACTTTGTCCCATGACATTGGCTGTGCCACTGGTTCAGGAACAGGTACTATCGGAGGAGGTTGCTGGTTTCGTAGAGCAGATGCTACTCCTGCTGCTACAACTCGTGCAATAATATCAGCAATTTGAGGGGAAAATTCCTGATTCTCATTTTGAGTTGGGAAATACTGCGATGACGGTTCGCATTCCTTGTCCCACGCCGAGACATCCTTCTTTTAAATTCAGAAAAATGTAACGTCAGTACATTATCATGGACCGACTAAAAGAATACAAAGAACCCTAATACTTAGGCTCTAATTATCAGAATACACAACGCGGAAGTATAGTAATCACAGATCCCTAAGACACTCGAACCTGGAATGCTCTGATACCAACTGTAACACCCCCAACATTTTCCACGCATAAGTTAATCAGGCTTATACATGAAAAACGAGGGATATCAAAAACAATTGGCAATATACAAGCATGGAATACAAAATGATGATAATAAAAGAATTTAGACAGGAAAGGAACACTAAATAATACAACATCCATCCATCCTTTATTTAATACAGTACTTCATTACAACTTGGAAATCCTATGTCAAGGATCCCTAAATATAACCCTGAGAGTTTAACGTCAAAAGTAAATAAAAACTGAAACTGAAGTAATACATAAAACTTCTACGCTGAACTGGATCGTAAGAGTAGATGAGTTCGGATGGTGGTCCCTCACTGCTAACCTCAACCTTGGAACGGGTACTGACCGTATCCTGAAATAACAACAATGGTGGGTCAACCCCACGAGCAAGTCCTCTCTACTATGACCCAAATCAGAGAATCAAATAAATTAATCATTATGAATCGGATGAGTACTATATCTGTATACATTCTAAGGGAACTATCCAATGTATAACATGACCTCAACCAGAATAGACGGTGATCACTTAGACTCACACTAGGTGATCAAGTGTCGCCTTTCCCTACCCGGGAAATCAGCTATTATACATGGTGCACGGTACTGACAACACAGACTATAACGAACTACACAGTGATAACACCTCTCAAAGTGCTGATGAATATACTGAGCATATCAATTAGGCAACACATGCCAACAATATTAATAAATATACAGAGTATGTCAATTAGGCAACACATGCCAATAATATTAAACCACATACCCCGACAGCCACACATCTGTCTATCGCAACGAATGCATAAGGTATAGATGAGTCTAAACTTATTAGCCAGCTCACGTGGTTCTATATGGCAACACATCCATATAATATAAATGCGACATAATTTAAACAGTCCATTTATTTCCTGAAATGCATACAGCATAATAATCATGGTTGATATATGATTAACAGTATAAATATCCCATAATATATATTGGATAATTTATATGACTAAAACATGGCATTATTTAATTTAACAGTAATGTTTGATACCATTTAGTAAGATAATAACACTATTTATATTTAACAATGTCATTAAATAAATCACATTAATATCCGTACCGTAAACGAGCCAATAGATGCTTAGAAAAGATTAATTGGCCATAAGAATAATTAACGGGTATTAAAATAATAATTTCGTGGCCCGTTAAACCCGTAAATACCAACACAGTACCTAAAAATCCACGTTTAAGGTTCTGGAATTTACAAAACAGGCCCTAGGGGTATTCTGGTAATTTCCAGCAGCTGTAGAGACCACACACGCGCCCTCACGCGCCTCCCAGAGCCTCCCCACGCGCAGCCCAACCTTTCCCACTCTCCCATGCGCCTCCACGCGCGTCTGGCATCAGCCACGCGCGCGCACGCTCTCCCACGCGTGTCTGGAGAGTTCCACGCGCGCGCACGCGCTCCCACGCGCACGTTGATGGCTTCCTGCTGACGTGGCGACCTCCGGTTGGTTGGCTGCATCAGCTTTCCTACATGCGCGCCACACAGGATCAATCCACCTACCTTCCCTCCATCCAACGCTCACGGATCCGGGTGTACCGCGGTAACATGGACCGCGATGCACCGGATCAATCAGACTCTACTAATGGCCAGGATGCACGCGCGCACTAACCTACCATGCGCCGCATCACACCGGATCACTCCGGTCATCTTCTCCACTGCCGGTGGCCGGAAACCTTGCCGGAGGCTCGCCGGAAATTGCAGAAAATGCCCGAAAAATTCCTAAAAATTCTAAAAAAAATCCCTAACGCCTTAAGGAAATATTTTAGCTATTTTAACTTCATAGGATAATAACTAATTATCTACCATCCTAAATAATTAAAAATTCATTAATTTAATAAACTAAAAAAAAGCATTTATTAAAATTTAAGCATGTTCTCAATGCTCCATCATAATCTAAATAATTTAAACAATTAATTTATGGATTCAAAGGGGAAAAATAGATAATAACTTGCCTTTTTGGATTTAAAATAAATCCGCCGGTTGCGCGTAGTCGGGTAAATTCCCTACACCGGTCCAAGCTCCTTTCTTTCTTTCTCTTCCTTTCCACACTCTTACAATGGCTCACTAGAATTTATAATTTATTTCTAACTCCCTTTCTTTCCTTCTAAGGTAGGCTAGCTAATTTATATACAAATTATATAATATAAATATTACAAATATCTCATTTTTACATTTACTAACCACCTTCCCAACCATATGGCTTCAATTCCACCCATAAACATTGATGAAATCCTATCCTAATCTCTAATTTCATCATGACATTGGTTTAATACTATTATTATTATTATAACTATTATTATTATTAATAAACTTTTATAATTATTATTATTATATTATTATTATTATTATATTATTAAACTATTATTATTATTATTATTATTATTATTATTATTATTACATAAGAATACATTATATCATTATAATACTTTATAACACAATTATAATACTTTAATTAACTAATAATGATTAATATAAGCATAACCAACAAATAAAATTATTAATAATAATACATGCATAATTAAATGAATAAATTTACTATTTTAACATACACAATTAATTTACATGCACATTTAAATGAACTTAATATAATAATGTAGCATGCACAATAATAAGTAAAGAAATCCTCACATAATTGAATTTTTAAATAAACTAAACTCTTTAATAAAATACGGGGTATTACATATATGATGATTGAAAAGATGATCTATAGCCTTGGGAACCTTGGTTTTGCATTGGGGGCGAAACATACTTGCCTTGAAAACAACCTTGGGGAGGGTTTGAGCCTTTCCCTTGGCTTTTCCAAGAGAAGTTTGGATGGTTTCTCCACCGGAGATTGTAATGTGTGCCATAGGGATTATTCCCTTGGTTAACAAATGCGGCATTAACTTGTTCATGGTTTTCACTTTGCACATGTCCATGGGGACAATTGGAAGTAAAATGTAAGACACTAGAACAAGTCATGCAAGATTCATTGGAATTGTGATGAAAATGATTAGGGGAGGAAAACACTTGATTCACCAAATTTTGGTTGATCAAACCTTTGAGATAAAGACTTGACTTCGGTAGTTATGTCATTGGAATTATCAACTTGATATAAGCCGACATTCTTCCTTCCACCTAGATTTCTACCATTTTTGGAAGATAAGGATCGATGCATTAAATTCTCACTCATGCTCTCATATAATTGCCAAACATCATCCTCATGCTTATCAAGATATGAACCACCCATGGGAGCATCTACCATTCCTTTAAAATTATCCGATAAACTTTCAAAGAAAAATGGCACTAATTGCCATTTAAGAATGTCGTGATGTGGACACTTCCTAAGCAAGTCATTGAGGCGCTCCCATGACTCCTGAAACAATTCCCCATCCCCTTGAGAGAAATCACGAATTGAGGTTCTCATTGCATTGGTCTTTGAAACCGGATAGTATTTTTTTAAGAACTCTTGTTGCATTTCTACCCAAGAAGTTATCGAAAAAGGTCTAAGATTATTGAACCAATATTTTGCCTTATCTTTAAGGGTAAAAGGGAAGAGTTTAAGTCTCAAAACCTCTTCCGACATGTCTGTGTATTTCACGGTGGAACACACTTCAAGAAACTCATCCAAATGCTTGTAAGGTTCTTCACTTGAAGTCCATGATAGTTGGGAAGCATTTGAATAGTTTGCGGTTTAATTTCATAGTGATGTGCTCTAAATGGGGGTAATTGAATGCATGTTGGTGCATTGCATTCATTTGGCATATAATGATCACGCAAAGCAAGAGGAGGATTCACAACCGGTGGGGCTACATCAGCACCTTGGTTACCTTGAATAATGGGAGGTTGTGGAGCAAAAATTGGCCTAGGTATTCTTAATGGAACTTGGTCTTGTTGTTGTGGTGGAATGAAAGGTCTTGGCATGCCTAATGGTATTTGAATATTGTCATGATGCACATTAGGGTGGATGATACCTTATTGGTCTATGTGACCAAGGTTCTCCACATGGTCCTTATTGATATCTTCTATTGATGAAATGGAATGACTAGAATTACCCCTTCCCTTAGAATTACGTACAATGGATTCAAGCTTCAAGTTAAGTGGGACAATAGTAGGATTTAATGATCTACGACCATGCATGCACAAACAAAACAACTAGAAACAAGCAATTAGCAAAAACTTCGCCTTCGTAACAAATCAACAATCAACAATCCTCCACATACGATGATCCCATACTCCCATGCTTTAAACAATATGCAAGAAGAATTAAACTGCTTCCACGCTGGCTCACGATCTATCTAAGAAAATAAAGACTTGCCTCCATGTGGGCTCACGATTTAACTAGAGATAGAGTTAGAAAAGCTTACAACGGGTCCTTATGTAACTTTAAATTAATTTCAATTTTTTGCTTTGCTTTGCAATTTTTTAGATTTTAGCTTTTTATGCTTATCTTAGCTTGGCTTTTTGCTTTTACAATTAACTTTTGCTTCACTTCCCTTGGCTCAATTCACCTAGCCAATCAAGAACAAACATAATAAGTAACCAAAGTAAAATAAAAATAAAGACAAGATCAAAAGAGTACTAATTCCTAATTGATTTCCAAAATACGACGGTGCCAATCCCCGATAACGGTGCCAAAACTTGGTATGTGCCGTACCAATGCACCAAATTACATACAAAAATGGAGTGTAGTGTGGCCAAGTTTAAATTTAGAGATTGCCACTACCACTTCTAACTATAAATATAGCTAGGGTGAGTAGGGATCGTCTTAAGGAAAATGGAGTGTATTATGCTTGGAAATCAAGGTCGGATTAGTAAGTCGAGTGATCAAAGATGTTTTGGTTGGTTAATTAAACTACAATGTCAAATAAATGGATACAAGGTAAAGCAATTGAAGTAGAATAAAATGTAGAGAATATAAGAGAGGAATCTTGGGACTTAGTCACCACTAAACATCACTTTCCTAGACACTCAATGCGTAATGAATGAGGGGGATTATATGTTGCAATATTAGTGTGTGTCATTGATTGAATCAACAAACATGGATAACTAATTAAGTATACATTGTCTAGATAAACTAGTGAATAGCACAACATATCAAATTAAGCCATTATTCCTTCCTTTAAGTCCATAACCAATACACATCATCAAATTAGAGAAATATACTACTAGCATTCATAAGCATGGAACATTAAACAACAAGCATGGATTGTCCTCCGATCTAAGAAAGTAAGGCTACTACACTACAACTAAGCTAGAGACATGAAAATTAAACTAATTAAACTAAGGAAGATGCACAATCCATCAAGAAATGAGTATGAACCATCAAACAAACCACAAGAGTATTCCATTAAAGCACCATGCCTTGACAATCACTAAGTTCATAGCATCAATACACATCGACATGCATCAATATCATAGAACCTAGAGATAAACACATGAACATCTATTCTAGCATACATAGACATATGAATAGAATGAAATGATCAATTGGAAGTATTAAACTACACAAATAATTGTAAAAGCAAGATTCATATATAAATCAAATGTCAAGACAAGAATTACAGCACAAATCCCCTCAAAATACAAAACATCAAAGTTTAGGAGGCATGCTTAGGGCTATCTCTAGCCCTAAGAGAATGGTTTAGCCACTCATTGATGTAGTCATCTAACCCTTAAGGGCTATCTCCATAGTAGGAATGATCTTCTTCTCCTTGATGGAAACCCTAGATGAGTGGAAGAACTCCTAAATGATGTGTGTCTATCTAATCTCTAGACTCCTCCAACCTTTCTTGTGTATATGGTTCCTTTCTCTAAGATTGTATATGTGTAAAATGGCTCAAAATTCTTATATAGGTAGCTCAAGTGTTACACCCAATGGTCAGACCTCGTGCACTAGGACCTCCAAATGATTGCACCACGAGCACACCTTTCAATTGGCTAGAACTCTGTTTTTTTCGCACTTGAGGAGGTTCGATCGATCACAAGGGTGGTCAGATCGATCAAATGATGGTGGCGCTTTTTTGGACTAAAACAAATCTGATATATTTTTGGGATATTTTGGGTAAAGGACAAAAGTGGTAGGTGGGGATAAGATCAAAGAAGTCCGATCGATTGAAGTAATGTTGGGTCGATCGAAGATGGGAATTTCTTGAGGATAAGGACAAGAGGCTCGATCTATCTTGGCATGGTTGGAACGATCACTGTGAGATCGATCTGAGCTTGGTATGATCGATCGAAGATTCCTGTTTTCCACTACTTTGCTTCCAATTTGCTCATTTCTTCCACTAAGCTTGAGATTGCATCTTTTATGCTCTAATTCAGCTGGATTAACTTATTTTGGGGATAAGTGCCTGAAAAGGGAAATAATATGAAATTAGACTAAAACGGGAAATTAAGATAGGATAGGGTCCTAGAATACCCAAGCTTAAGGGGTTTAAATGCGCACTTTTCAGTACTTATCAAGTAATTTATATAGCTCTAATGTTGTCAACATATAGGAGAATAGGACCAAGAATTAGAATTCCAAGTTCTAGTAGAAGTTTACGAAGCTATATCACTTTGCTGCTAGCAGATGACATAGACTTGTATTCAGCCTTAACAGATGATTTTGAAAGTGTTGGTTGCTTTTTGCACTTCTAAGAGATGAGTGATTACCCTAAAAACATACACTAACCTGTAGTAGATCATCGTGTATCTTGGTAACCAGCCCAATCAGCATCTGTATAAAAGCGAAGTTCCAAGGAAGAGGTTGAAGAGTAGAAGAGCCCTCGATCCATAGTTCCCCGAATATAACGAAGAATACGATAAAATGCAGCTAGATAAGGCTTATAAGGATTATTGACAAATTGATTGACAATTTAAACTACATGAGATATATTTGGATTAGTCATAGTGAGATAGATTAAGCTTCCTACAAGAAGACGGTACATAGTAGGATTAGGAAGAGGAGGTCCATCATCTTTCCGTAACTTAGCATTGAATTCTAATAGTGTATCACGGAGTTCTGAATCTGTTAGATGAGCCAATGATAACAAGTCTTTCGCATATTTATTTTATCGAATGCTAATACCAACTTTGGCACGAGAAATTTCAAATTTGAGGAAGTATGTGAGAGGTCCCAAATACTTCATATTAAAGGATCGCATTAGGTAGGTCTTCAGAGGAGTAATTCCCGATTCATCATTTCCTGTAATGATCACATCATCAACATATAACAGTAAACATGTAGAACCTCGAGTTATGCGCTTAACAAACAAGGAGTTATCATTAGGACTTTGGTGAAAGCCAGCTTGGATAATGGCACTGCAAAAATTTTCAAACCATGCACGAAAAGCTTGCTTAAGACCATAAAAGGGATTTATGCAACTGGTAGACATGGTTGAGAGGACAGATATATCTTGGTGGTGGTTTTATAAAAACTGTTTCCTGAAGATTCCTATGCAAAAATGCATTTTTAACATTCATTTGCCAAAGCGGCCATCCTTGAATGGCAGCAACAACTAGTAGAGTTCGAACAGTGGGCATCTTGGCAACTGGAGCAAATGTTTCTCTATAATCAATACCATACTTTTGCTTATACCCTTGAGCAACAAGGCGAGCCTTGTATCATTCCAAACTATCATTAGGTTTTAACTTGAGAGAGTAAATCCATTTACTTCCAATTACTTGAACTCTAGAAGGTTGAGGAACTAAATCCCAACTGTGATTTGATTCAAGAGCAATTAACTCATTTGTCATAGCATCTTGCCAACATGGTAGTTCTTTGGCCTGTGAATAAGAAGAAAGAACAGAAATAGAATCTACAGTGGGAATGAGAGCAGAAAATCTAAAGCGCTTAGGAGGTTTAGAAAGACAAGAAGAACGACGGGGAAGTGCGGAGAGTTCAGGAGTGATGTTACCTAGACATGGAGGTGGCACGGATGAGTGATCAGGAGTATGAGGAGATGTAGGAGGAGGCCACAACCTTCGACTATAAACCTGCAATTTCTTAGTAGAATTTAAGGGAGTAGAGCTAGAAAAACTAAGAACATAAGAAACATTTGATATATGAGACTCCTTTTGAAGAGAATAAAAAGGAATATACTTAAGGAAGACAACATTGCGGGATATACGTGTTTGTCGAACCTCCGGATCATAGCTTAAAAAATTCTTATATTCATCACTGTAGCCAATGAACACGCACTTAAATGATTGCTGGGACAATTTGTTTCTTTCCAAGGAAGGAAGATGAACAAAAAAAAGGCATCCAAATATACACAAGTGTGTGTATAAAGGAGGGGAATGAAATAACGATTCATATGGGGAAATATTCTCAAGCACAGGAGTGGGCAGTCTATTAATCAAATACACAGTTGTGTGTACTGCCTCACACCAAAAAATGGAAGGGACTACTGATTCAAAAAGGAATGCCCTGGTTGTCTCCAAAATTTGCTGATGTTTGCGTTCGACAATCCTATTTTGCTGAGTGTGTCGGCAACTTTTCGGGGGTATGATCCCTTTATTAGAGAAGAGGGAAGAAAACTCTTTTGGAAGGTACTCCCCACATGAGTCAGACCGGAGGGCCTTGATTTTTCTATTGAATTGAGTCTCCACAAGATTACTACATGTTTTGAATTTAGACACAACCTCAGATTTATGACGAAGAAAATAAATCTAAGTAAATTGTGAGTGATCATCAATAAATGTGACGCACTATTTATAACCAAGCTTATTGAATTTGGGTGTTATTCCCCAAAAATCTATGTCAATAATATAAAAAAGATCAGTATGTCGGGAGGAATGAACCGGAAATAGTAAAACGTGGCTTTTACTTAAACAACAGGACATACATTTCGAATGTAACAAAATAGTAAACTTCTTGGTATTCAAAGGAAAATTCAAATAAACACATTTAAATAAAAAATAAATTTTATCATTATTCAAATGATCACGATTGTAACGACCCAAACCCAGAGGTCCGAATCGTTAACCGGGTCCTTACCCGAACCCTAGAACACTCAAGGGTAAAACTATCAATAAGGCATGTAAATAAATGTCATGACTCTAAATGAGTCATAATAGGTCAAAATAAGTTATAATAGTCATTTGAACCTTTGTCGCAAGGTTCTAGACATAAGAACGGGGATTTTACACAATTGCCCCCTTAGGTTTTAATGATTTCCGGAGCAGTCCACGCTAAAAAGGTCATAATTCTCTCTACGATTGGAATTTTTAAGTGAAATTAATTTCATTGGAAAACTAACTCAAAATTCTTGAAGTTCATCCAAATTTGGCCCAATTTGGAGTAAAAATGAGTAAGATATGATCATTTGAAATCAGAGGTTAAATGCTGTCTCAGTTTTTATTTTGGCAGACCTTGAAGGCTAAACCAGTCGACCGAAATGACCCATCGATCGACCGAAATGATAGACCGGTCGTCTGGTTGTGACTTTGGAGTGTCCTAAGCTACTGGTTTTGATCCCAAATAATACTAGTCGATCGAGATGGCTTGTCGGTCAACCAAAATGGCCCAAAAATGCGAGTTTCTCACTGTTTTAGTGCCTGAACAATTTGACAACCCTATGGCTTCACTTGTGACATCTAATATGGCTAAAATCTATTCCAAAACATCTATAAACATGCTCACATTGATTAGATAATATTCGTACGTCACAATAAGATTAATTTACATCATTATACATCAAGATAAATTCAATAACATTGAACATGGATACATGGATTTCAAATTATAAACTTTCTAACTATGAACAAACATGTGAAGGCGTCTCATCACTCTGCTGCTTCTAGAACACTGGAAATGATAAAGAAGGAATGAGCACAACAGCTCAGTAGGAGATGTCTAAGACACACCTTTTAATGATCCTGTGAATCCAAACAAAGTATAGTATAAGGAGGTAAGGGATCATGCCATAGGGGAAAATATAGCAACAACAACTATAATTTTCAATTCAAACCATCCAATCACGCGAATTCAATGCATGCCTCTGCAGAAATTCTAGAAGTCAAGCACATCATACTCCCACATAACAATTCCAATGCATCCAATATAGTAGGTATATCGCATGACTTGACAAAACTTAAAATTTCAACATTCTTCATACACATACAATGCAAACATTGATTTCAGTTTAAAATATTTCATCATATCATTCCAAGTATCATGTATTTTTAACCACATAGTCACATAGAGCATAGTTATACACAAACCCTCAAAGTCATAGGCAAAAAATCAAATTAAGCATGCTTATAATCAAATTAAAAAGAGAAAATTCACCACAAGCGAAAGAACTTTTGAATTAAAACATCCCTATCTCAAGAACAAAAAAACCCCCAATTCGACCCACCAATTTGAAAATCCAAAAGTGAGTAAACCACGATTAGCTCTGATCAAAATGAAGCCCACAACGAGCTCATTAACTTTGCCTTCTATGGCAAAGTTAAAATCTAAATGAAAAATGATGACTTTGGAGCATAAGGTGTGTGATTTTAGGGAGAGAAGGGAGTCCACGGTTATGGAAGAAGAAAATGGGAAAAATGTTGATATGTTGTGATATAAGCCAACATAGTGCCTTGTGGGGTCCATGACAACAAAATATCTCATTTATCATATAGCACAAATATACAAATATACACCACACAATAAATTTAAACACATAGCCACCCAAATAAGTACAAAATAAATACAATGAAATGTAATGGACCCGAAGCACAATCCCTGTACTCGACGACTCCGATAACGAGTCCCACGTGGGACTTCCCGGCCCAAAAATGAAAAAATGTCGAAATAGCAACCAATGCATTTTCAAGAGTCCAAAACCCAAGAAAATGCCCCAACCAACTCTAGGACACTTTCAGCACACCTCACGGTGTTCTGCACGCAAAACGAGACAAGACGAAAATACCCCAAAAAATCCCAGAAAATGGAAAAATGAAAAATGGTAAAAATCGGAAACATTACAACGACGATGATGCCAAACAGTCCATAAATTATTCTAAGAGCTAACAAAAGATACAAGCAATGCTCCAAGTCCCACATCCAACAAAAATGTTCTCCCACGTCTACTCCTTGTCCCGGTCACTTCCCCGTTTATCGGTCCTGTATCACACCACCAGAAGATGTAAACTAAATTATATAACCATTATCAACCAATTGTCCCACAGATAACAAATTAGTAGATAAATTAGGAACAAAGTAAACACTAGACATGTTAAGAAGTTGGTTTTCGGGAATAGAGAGGGTGATAGAACCAACACCAGAAATAGGCATATTTTGGCCATTTGCAATTTGAATATTTTCAGTTCTAGTATAAGGTTTAGATTTATCAAGGCTATGCTCTACAGAAGTCATATAGTTAGATGCCCTTAAATCAATAACCCAAAAGGAGGGAGAAGTGAATGTAGAAGAGGAGGTTGAGTTGTATCGACCATTAATACCCATGGAGTAAATGCAATGCAACGGAAGCATTAATCATCTCTTGAATCTGATCTGGTGTGAAAAGAATGGCCTACAAGGAAGACTCATTTGCAGTGGGAGGATCAACTTGGGCATGGAATGTAGATGGATTTTAATGTTGTGCTAAAGCCTCAGTTTTCCTTGATAGATGTCTTTGACACTCAGAAATGATATACCCAGATTTCTTGTAGTAATTACAGAAGTTCTTTTTACAATAGCAAGCAATGTGGCCAAATTGTTTACATTCAAAGCATTGTACAGGTCTGCTATATGTAGAAAAAAGAGCTGTCTCGCTTGAAGCCGATGCATAAAAGGATTTTGAATATTCTATGATGACATGCGGTAACTAAAGGAGAAGTTCCTCTCTCAAAACCTCTTGGAAACATGTATATAAATTTGGAGCAGTTTCTCTATTCAACAAAGCAGCCCGAACAAACTCAAATTCTGGGCGTAGTGTCATCAAGAATTGATTAACATGGGGCTCCTCTTGCAATTTCAGAACTTGTGAATGTGCAGTAGTGTCAACGCCATCTAGGATCATAGAATCCTTTTCATGCTAGAGTGTAAGGAAGCCGTTATAGTATTCTTATACAGTCTTATCACCTTGGTTGTATTTAGCCAATTCCATGTCAATGTAGTACTTTTTTCAGATGTTTCCACATCTCTGGGGCTTTACTAAAGGATTGAAGGGACAAGGTGGTTGAAGGATCAACATAATTCAAGATCCAAGTAACCACATTTGAATTGTTTTGGATCCATGTGACTCTAGGTTTGTCGTTAGTGGGTTCAGTCGATGATCCATCTAAAAATTCAGCCAATCCTTGTCCTTGGACAAAGTGTTTGAGATGAAAAGACCACCCCACATAGTTTACACCTCTACTAAGGCAAACAGGAATGATATCACTTTTATCCATAGCAGCAGTTGATCAGAGAAGCAAAGAGACACATAAATTTGAATAGTTTCAATAGAGTTGTTAGTAAAAATAAAGCAAGGAGAGCAATCAACAAAGATAACAGAGTTTACTAAAAGGTTGATGATGATGTCAACTAGATTCAGACACAGAATTGAACAACTATTGGAACCAGAGTGTAATCAAAGAATGAAAAGTTGTCAAATAGATCTGGACAGAGTTTTGAACAAATATCTAAACTAGAGTGCAACAAAGAATGAAGAGTTGAACCAAATCAAATAAAAAACAGAATAGATTTCTAAACCAAAGTGTAATCAAAGAATGAAAATACAATTCTTTGACTAATCTTGGTTTGATACCATACAAATAAGAGAAAACAGAGCCACAACAGATTTTTAGATGTGGAAGTGATACATTCCCTTTGGTTCTCATTACAATTTATAATACAAAATTTGCCAAACAAAGTGGCGACAATCAGGGAGTTACATTATTACCCAACAATATGAGCATATAACCTCCGAACATTTGAAAAATCTGTTCAAATTGCCCCCTTCTTCATATTTCCGTTAATTTTTTTTTTTATAAGTGTCAAAACTGAAACAAAAATTAGATGAATACCTAAAAAATACCCCTAATTTTAGTGACCAAAATGCACCCAAACAATTTTCATATTCCATGTTTGGTTGCATCTCCTCTCCCTCTCTACATCTCTCACATCTCCTTTATCTCAACAGTATCTCTCTCGACAATATCTCTCTCTTATCTGAATACCAAATAATCAGACTAACATCTCTCTTGCTCAATATATATATATATATAATTCACCCAAACAACTTTCATATTCCATGTTTTATATTCCATGTTTGGATGCATCTCCTCTCTCTCTCTGGTAGCTATTTTCTCTCTATACATCTCTCACCTCTCCTATATCTCGACAATATCTCTCTCTCTTATTTGAATACCAAATAATCAAACTAACATCTCTTTTGCTCACGTGTTTGATTTGGATAAAACTCCAAATCAAACAAACATCATTCAAATACATGGACTGAAGCAGTGGAAGATTTGTGACGACATTTGTAACACCCCCACATTTTCCACGCATAAGTTGATCAGGCTTATACACGAAAAACGAGGGATATCAAAAACAATTGGCAATATACAAGCATGGAATATAAAATGATGATAATAAAAGAATTTAGACAAGAAAGGAACACTAAATAATACAACATCCATCCATCCTTTATTTAATACAGTACTTCATTACAATTTGGAAATCCTATGTCAAGGATCCCTAAATATAACCCTGAGAGTTCAACGTCAAAAGTAAATAAAAACTGAAACTGAAGTAATACATAAAACTTCTACCCTGAACTGGATCGTACGAGTAGATGAGTTCGGATGGTGGTCCCACACTGCTAACCTCAACCTTGGAACGGGTACTGACCGTATCCTGAAATAACAACAATGGTGGGTCAACCCCACGAGCAAGTCCTCTCTACTATGACCCAAATCAGAGAATCAAATAAATTAATCATTATAAATCGGTTGAGTACTATATCTGTATACATCCTAAGGAAACTATCCAATGTATAACATGACCTCAACCAGAATAGACGGTGATCACTTAGACTCACACTAGGTGATCAAGTGTCGCCTTTCCCTACCCGGGAAATCAGCTATTATACATGGTGCACGGTACTGGCACACAGACTATAACGAACTACACAATGATAACACCTCTCAAAGTACTGATGAATATACTGAGCATATAAATTAGGCAACACATGCCAATAATATTACTAAACATACTGAGCATGTCCATTAGGCAACACATGCCAATAATATTAAACCACATACCCCGACAGCCACACATCTGTCTATAGCAACGAATGCATAAGGTATAAATGAGTCTAAATTTATTAGCCAGCTCACATGGTTCTATATGGCAACACATCCATATAATATAAATGCGACATAATAAAACAGTCCATTTATTTCCTGAAATGCACACAGCATAATAATCATGGTTTATATATCATTTAACAGTATAAACATCCCATAATATCTAATGGCTAATATATATGACGATAACCGTGACAATATTAACAGTACTACTGAATACCATTTAATAAAACAATAACAGCATCTATAATAATGTTGATAAATGAATCACCTTCATATCCGTACAGTAAATGTGTCATTTAAGGTTTAGAAATATTAATCGGCCATAAGAATAAGCAACGGGTATTAAAATAGTAATTTCGTGGCCCGTTAAACCCGTAAATACCAACACAGTACCTAAAAATCCACGTTTGAGGTTCTGGAATTTACAAAACAGGCCCTAGGGGTATTCTGGTAATTTCCAGCAGCTGTAGAGACCCCATACGCGCCCTCACGCGCCTCCCAGAGCCTCCCCACGCGCAGCCCAACCTTCCCCACTCTCCCACGCTCCTCCACGCGCGTCTGGCATCAGCCACGCGCGCGCACGCGCTCCCACGCGCGTCTGGAGAGTTCCACGCGCGCGCACGCGCTCCCACGCGCGCGCACGCGCTCCCACGCGCGCGTTGATGGCTTCCTGCTGACGTGGCGTCCTCCGGTTGGTTGGCTGCATCACCTTTCCTACATGCGCGCCACACCGGATCAATCCACCTATGCTCCTTTCATCCTACGGCTGATGATTAGCGCGCACCATCATATGGTGTCCCGCGCTACACCGAATCAATCTAAGGATTCACAACCCATCTAACGGCTGCTGATCCATGCGCATGCTTGTTACAATACACCGCAACACACCAGATAACTCCGGTCACCTTCCTCACTGCCGGTGGCCGGAAAACTCGCCGGAGTCTCGCCGGAAATTACAGAAAATGCCCGGAAAATTCGTAAAAATTCTAAAAAAAATCCCTAATGCCTTAAGGAAATATTTTTAGATATTTTGAACATCATAGGATAATAACTAATTATATACCATCCTAAATAATTAAAAATTCATTAATTTAATAAACTAAAAAAAATCATTTAATAAAATTTAAGCATACTCTCAATGCCCCATCATAATCTAAATAATTTTAAACAATTAATTTATGGATTCAAAGGGGAAAAATAGATAATAACTTGCCTTTTTGGATTTAAAATAAATCCGCCGGTTGCGCGTAGTCGGGTAAATTCCCTACACCGGTCCAAGCTCATTTCTTTCTTTCTCTTCCTTTCCACACTTTTACAATGGCTTACTAAAATTTATAATTTGTGTCTAACTCCCTTTCCTTCCTTCTAAGGTAGGCTAGCTAATTTATATACAAATTATATAATATAAATATTACAAATATCTAATTTTTACATTTACTAACCACCTTCCCAACCATATGGCTTCAATTCCACCCATAAACATTGATGAAATCCTATCCTAATCTCTAATTTCATCATGACATTGGTTTAATACTATTATTATTATTATAATTAATAAAATTTTATAATAATTATTATTATATTATTATTATTATTATATTATTAAACTATTATTATTATTATTATTATTATTATTATTATTATTACATAAGAATACATTATATCATTATAATACTTTATAACACAAATATAATACTTTAATTAACTAATAATGATTAATATAAGCATAACCAACAAATAAAATTATTAATAATAATACATGCATAATTAAATGAATAAATTTACTATTTTAACATATACAATTAATTTACATGCACATTTAAATGAACTTAATATAATAATGTAGCATGCACAATAATAAGTAAAGAAATCCTCATATAAATGAATTTTTTTAAATAAACTAAACTCTGAAATAAAATACGGGGTATTACAACATTTACAAATTTTACACATTTACAATTTTACAAACAGGTGAGTCCAATTACCACATAGTAATGACATGAGATTAGCACCTAATATCATATAGTATATACCTACATATAACTAATATAATAAAGTATATCGTTTGCTTTACTCTGTTTTTTTTACTGCAACAGATCGATTGACGATCTGTTGGAAGCAAGAAGAATCTTGAGTAACATTTTCCATTTTCTGGGTTTTATTGTGAAAAAGTGTTTGATTTGTGTGTATATATAATTAAAGTTATAGATACGAGATATGTGTTGGAGTCGTTCATCCTTCAACGGTATGAATACTTTCAAGGGACATTCTTTAAATTCCTGAGTTCTTGGAGAGGAAAAGTTTAAGAGAGAGAAAGAGGAGATATGGGTCCATGTCTTGATGTAAAAGAATCCTAAAGAAACATACTGAGACGTTGAGTAAGCCCGCATTATATTGAATAAGCAGACCATATTGCATACCCACCCATATATACCAAATCTCTTTTCCAATCCGAATTCAATGCGGGACAACTAGACAAGACCCCTCTAACACCTATACGTATAGCCCGGCTCTCCCTTGCTAAAGCTGCTTTCAAACAATGATATTCAGTATGAATTGGATTTATCACCCTACTTTACTCATGAAACTAAACCACTTGTATTTCTTTGTTTAAATAACTACCCTTGATATAAATTTTTGTATAGACAAGGTTTCAGCTCAGGAACCTACATTTCATCGATTGGGTGATTCTAGAATGAACTGGGCAATGATCAGAACAAGTAAACCTCAACCAAATAAAACCTGAGCAAGCTGAATGAAAATATTGAAAATTAGCACTATGATAAAAGATGATCTATGTAGTGAATTGAGCTTACTGAAATTATACCAATTAGTATCAGGTTTAAGCATTAGGTTGAAGATAGGGAAGAGGATTCACCCTGTTAAATCCGGTTTAGGACGTCGTGCTTGAGCCATGTGTGCTAACTCAATAGTGTTTTGGAGTAACAGAACATGAAAACCTCATATTCCAATTCTTTTGTTTCTACAAGAAGCAAAATCAAAGTTTCTGCGATAAACAGAAACATTATACACTATACATAGTTGCATGCTACTGTTTGTGTTGGGAAAACGGAGTTTTTAAAACTTTATAAGGGATTTTCAAATAAAGATCTTGATTCATGTGTAGAGATAAGTTTTATACATGAAGAACATGATGATACATTCAATTAGAGATAGAAAACTTACATCAAGGTTTGAGTAAACCTTAAATCTCTCCTCTAAAGTGAATGTTCTCACTTATTGTAGATCATTTTCCTAGATGCCTTCTCCTTGGATCTCCATTTTCTTGGTAATGGTCTAGCCTTTATGAATCACCTATAAGCCTCCATGAACGACTTTGGAAAACTAGGCATGTGGGAGCCTCCATTAGATGAGAACACTAACCCTAAAATTCTAGAGAGAGGCAAAAATATATATTCCTTTTTCTTTCAAAAGTCACCCATAAAATATACATGGACCATGTATATATAGGCAACATAAAGATAAGAAAAGGAAACAATAAACTCTTCTCAATCTCTAATTCATATATCTCAAATCTAATAGGATTCCAATATCAAGTTGGGCTATGAGTGAGAATCCTTTGGCCTTATTATTTTTTTGGCTACAATGAATTAATAATTGGCCCGATCCATGGACCTAATTCAATTAATTCATAAATTAATTTCTACTCCACTAAAAGAAATTAATTGAACTCTAATTAAATAATAAATAATTTCTAAGTCAATGTTGCACTTTGACCCCTCTATGAATAATTAGTTATCGGATAAATAAAGTCATCAATTCGACTACTTAATTAATATATTTATTTTAGTACATTTGATTCTTTTCAGTTTGATCATAATAAAATATTTGTTTGACAAAAATAATAATTTAAATAAATAAATATATAATAAATTATTTTGTCTAAAAACACACGAAGACCTTCGAATTTACTTTGTGATCAACCATAATCAATACAAAATAAATACAAGTAGTAATGATGCAAATATTGAAAATATAACCCTCTATCTATTAATTACATAATTACCCAAAGTACCAGTCTATGGATTCCGAAGATTCCGCTAAACAAATCAAAGTAATTACTAATTAATAAAAGAGTCATACTTCTCTCATGCTTAATAGTCAAATGCCATGACAGTGATAGGGAGTAATTGCATACAACGGCTCTCGAAATATATCTCAACCTAACGCAGATCCGGTTCAAGTCTTAGTTAATAATGAGTCCATCCATAATTACCGACTATGAACAATTTATGATTACTATTTATATTCATGTATTGATCGTCATTACATACATATATAAATATTTTTTGTAAGCAAGTGGACACTATTGATTCCATAATGAATTGAAACATAATACATTGAATTCACCAATTATATAAATCATAAATATTTCAGATATGTCAGGAACATATGTCATTATAATCCAAATAGGAATTTGCTATGCCATGACATATAAATCCCAACAGCTTCTACTTGCCCTCATAGCCAATTCGAATTGCATCTAACTCCAATGTTATCCAAGTGATGATCAAAACTATTGATCAATGACACCTTTGTTAATGGATCAACAAAGTTGTGTTCTAATGCAATATTTTAGCCACGAGTACATTTTCTTGCCAGCTAATATCATGTAGGACATGATACTCCCTCTCAGTGTACCTAGTCCTCTATGGAACCTTGGGTTATAGGTTTGGACTACTTTTGCACTATTGTCGCAATATAGCTTGATAGGCAGGCTAGTATGCTCTACAACCTCTAAATCAGTGAGATCAAACCAAAAGGCTTTCTTTGCTGCCTTTAAGGCTGCAATGTACTTCACCTTCAAGTTTGAGTTCGCAGTTGAAAACTACTTAACAATCTACCAACTGATTTCCCTTCCATTGAGTGAACATACACTAAGTCATGAACCTCATAGTATCTACATCTGATTTAAAATCAGAATCAGCATACTTGATTAGGACCATATCATCACATCCATAAATGAGTATGAGATTGTTGGTTCTCCTAAGGTACTTTATGATATTTTTCACAACAGACTAGTTATCAAGTTTGGGATTGGACTGATATCTACAGACTATCCCTACAATGTAGCAAATATCCTGTTTGGTATAGACTATGGCATATATGAGAATCCCACATGCCGAAGCATATTATTCCACTCTCATTTGCTCAATCTCCTCTGTTAGTCTTGGAAAACTACTTACTAGAAAGAGCAATCCATGTCAATAAAGTAATAACTTATTCTTTGAGTTATGCATACCAAACCTGGTCAAAACTTTATCAATGTAGGATTATTAAGATAAGCCTATTTTCCTTTTATCCTGATCTTGCAAAAGCTTGATCCTAGGAATATAGCTTATATCTTGAAGATCCTTCATTTCAAAGTAATTGAACAACTAACTCTTTACTGATGACGAAACTTCCACATCATTTTAAATGAGTAGGATATCATCAATATATAGAATTAGAAAAATAGTGACATTATCTTGTCACATATGGTTCATTCACTAAGAAATCTTCTGGTATCCTTTTGTAGATTGACTTGCCTTCCATAGGTATCACCCTACTAGAAAGTTCTATAAGATCCCAGATTTTATTAGAATACATAGATTCTAACTTTGATTTCATAGTAACTCGCCAAAACAATCTGTATCTATATCGGTTCATGTTTCCGTGTAGCTTACTGGGTCCAACTCATGTTTAATAGGGATGTCCATAATGGTCTCATCTAAAAACATGATTCTGTTGGATTGGATGATAATCCTCCCACTACAACAATGCACCAATGCAGGAATCTATATATTAGATGATGTTGATGCATCAATAGGGAATTCATATATAATTCTTAATCTCTATAATAAGTGTGTTCATTTATGGTACAACTGGTACTAATACCATATTATCTAACATTATGCTACTAGGTATATGATTCATAATATGATCTTCCTATAGATAAACAGTGAGTGTAAACAATCAACTTTTATCATTGAGATCATAAAATAATCCATCTTAGTGCCTTTAGAGTAGCCATCACATTAAGCATACCTATGATCTGCTTTCAACTTACTTGTCTATATCAAGCGCACATGTACAAGACTACCCCATATGTGTATGTGATTCAAACTAAGATTTAGTTAAAAACACAACTCAAAAGATATCCTTGAGATAGACTAAGATGGAATGCAGTTCATAATGTGCATCGATATCATTAAGGCTAAACTCTAAAATAAAAGAGATAATGTAGCATAACAGATCATAGATCTAACCATATTAAGCGGAATTCTGTTATTCTTATTTGACACTTCAATTCATTGTGTGTCAATTGCGGAAAACTGGAACACAACACCCTCATTGACCGTATAATCTTTGCACTATCCCAAGAAATACTCATATCCACGATTAGATCGAAGTGTTTTGATAAGTTTACCTACTCTGTGCTCCACGTCAGTCTTGATGCTCTCGGAATATACCAAAAGTTTAAGACTTGTGTCGTATCAAGTAAATGTATCCAAAACGTGAGTAGTCTTGCTTGGATGTTCATAAGACCACACACATGTCAGTGTATACTGACTCCAATTATTCTTTATATCTATTTCATTTGGCTGATTACGCCCTTAGGGTTATCTATCATTCAATACAGGATTCATAAGTTGGTTTAGGCTCCCCTGCCTCACTAGGTAATAAACCTTCTTTGACCAATCTTTGAATCTTATATTTACTGATTATAACTCAATAATAGACACTAAAAATACAATGAGTCAGGAATAACAAAATTTTTCTTAACATTCAATCTAGAAGATGCAACATTAGTTTCTACATCATGCAAATATTAAGAGCTTGTGATTATAGTATATTAACCATCTTCAATGCACCAGAAGCAATCGCACATCTATTCAATTTTATAAAAACAATTTTACCAAAAGAAACAACACAGTTTTTATAAACCAGAAGTGAAACAAGAACGAGATTGCGTCTAACATCTGTACATAAAGATAGTTCTCGAATACTAACATCCTCATACATTCTAATTTCAGATGTAATACTCCTACTGACTTAGCTGCAACCTTGGCATCAGGTCAAAAGACAAATATATATCCATATCATTGAGGCTACTGGATTCCTGAAATCCTTGCAATGAATTGAAAACATGTTTAATGGCTCCAGAATCTATCCATCAGGAATTAATAGATACAACTACATAACATGGCTCAATGATTAAATATATTTTCCTATGCCACGTCGTTGTTTAGACATTTCGCCCTTTAGTGTCTTAGTTAGCCGCAAAAGAAACAATTTCCTTCGCCCTCAACTTACACTGTCTTATTTCCTTTAACCTTTTGGATACCCATGTTTTGTGCTAACCTAATCCTATTATCATCATTCTTCTTTCATTTACCTTTCCACTTGGCCTAGAAGAAGATGGTATAGACTAGGTTAGATTGATAGGAACGCTTATACTTTTGATTATCCCTTCATATGTTACCAACTCTATAAGAATATTAGCGAGTATGAACTCAAACTGATTCCTTATTTAGTTCACTCTCAAAGAGCAGAACGAATTTGGTAACAAAGCAATAATCATGTCAACTTGAAACTTATCACCCAAATCAGCCTTGTTGACCTCCAGTTAATTTTTAAATAATAAACAGTCATTTTCAAAATACGATCTTTTACTGGAGTTCCTTAGGCTATCTCAATGGTATTCAAGTCTGACACAGTAATAAGGCATACACTCTATCTAATCTCACCAAAACATCTCATTGACATTTAGCATGATGGTTGATGAAAATAAAATAATGCAAATATTAGTTTTGGAGCGTATTCAAGATAAACTCTAGAATATTGGATCAAGTCATATCATTTGCCTTATTTCACTTATTAAAAGCATTAATGT
This sequence comes from Cornus florida, assembly GCF_030987335.1. Lineage (NCBI taxonomy): Eukaryota > Viridiplantae > Streptophyta > Magnoliopsida > Cornales > Cornaceae > Cornus > Cornus florida. The sequence continues at coordinate 24,992,766 of NW_026775581.1, forward strand.
CAAATTGTATATCTTAAAATAAAAGGATTAGGTATAGGAGTAGCAAATACATTTTGTACCCTTACGTTGTGAATAAAATATCTAAATTCCTTTTCCAGTCAATATAAATGAGGTCCAAATACATTGAATATGTTAGCAAGCAGATTAAAATAGATTAGACATAATATCTGAATATAAATGCATTCATATAATATACAAGGTGAATTATTAATTCTATCATGTATATTTAAAATTAAAATGAGTTTGTCAACCACATAGTATAAGAAATCTCAATAAAATAAGAGTTCATTATCACTATTGGTGAACAATCCCTTTTAATTAATGCGGGTTCCTTAACTTTGTAGCATAATAAATCACACAATTAATATGCCACTAATTTATCCTAATGGAGGAGTTCATTATTATTATTGTTGAGATTCATTTGCTATTAGGCGAGCACTTTCATTAAAATAATAATATGTGGGTCCATTAACCACTTTGCATGAAAAATCGAATAAACAATATGTCAAAAACTTTTTCGGTTGGTGAAGTTCATTATTACTATTGGCGAGCAAATCCCATCATTTCCATATCTTTTCAGACAATGCCTTATCTATATATATGAAATGATTCTCGATTATATTTAACTTTTTAAAAATCAATTAGTGTAGACCACTCCGTTGGGGAGCTAACACTATTGATTTTAGATTGAGCGTATAATATTATTAATACTCTAACGAAAAATAAAACATTAAATATCTTGTCATTATAATCTAGATTCTTTAAATCATGCGTAGGGCCTTATTTTTAAAGATCTAATTACAATAAACATTTAATAATTTTATTTTCATGAGACAACCATTCTTGTAATCTCAGACTCTTCAAATTATGCGTAGGGCCTTATTTTTGAAGATCTAATTACAATGGTTATAATAACGAAGGCAATGGGGTAATGTATAAAAATCCCCGCTCCCACTCAATTTTTAATTATTTATTATTAGGGTTTTCAATTCATGATTTAATACATGCAAAACGCCTTAATTTTAATCCAATTAAATTTAGAAATTATCTAGACTTTTAAATGATTCACTAATATATAATTTGAGGTACACTTTAAAAATAATTTCCAAAAATAATTTTTCATTTCCCAATAAATGCCCTCTAATTAATTAGTAATCAAATCCAATTAATTTTCATAATTTAATTAATATAAATAAAGTCATTTAGATAATAAAAATCATGGATCCAATGCATGAACAATTATAATCAGCAATTAATTATTGCATTCATCTCATACACCACATAAATAAATAAATGACTGACAAAAACAAATATATGAAATGGCTAATGGATTTAGCTTTCAACATTAAAAACTAAATAATTACTAAGTGCTATAATTATTGCACCCCATTAAACTCCTACTATTTTTAAATAATGGAGAATAACTTGAAAATCCTCTTTGGGGCAATAATTCACTCTTCAATGAATAAAAACAGCACAAAATAATCATTAAAACAAGTTTGGAGGTCCACCATAAGGTCCTACGCACATGTAGGAGTCAAATCACTTCCCATGTGCCCAAACGCGCCACCACGCGCCTCACACACGCTTTCCACGCGCCAAGAGAGTGAGGCAATGCATAGCACTCACTTGGAGAGTGAGCAAGCGCGTGGCACGCACTTACACGCGCTGCCACGCGCTAATAGAATCAGTTAAAGGCTGGCGCGTGTTCCTCACGCGCCAGATTGATGAGGTTGTACCATTGCTACGTCACACCTGATCGTTTCTTCTTCGCTTATCAGATCCTATGGCTGTGCATGTGGTTACACCTAATTCTGGTGCACCGTGAAGCACTGGATTGGCCGGCTTCCCTTTTGGCGCTACCCTTAAAAAATCTAAATTAGTTGGAAAATTCCAGAAATTAAATTAAAAAATTCTTTAATTAAAAAATTTAGAAAATTAATTAAAAAATTCCAAAAATTAAATTAAGCCCTTAAAAAATTAAGAAAAATCCCAGAAAATTTTTAAAAAATTTCAGAAAATTCCTGAAGCCTAATTTAACCCTCTTGGACCTTCTTGAAGCTTCACAACATTCTTTGATGAAGATTACATGGTTTTAAAAAATCTTTACACTTGAAAGACAATGGAAAAAAATTAAATTATATAATTGAACTTTCATATAGCAAAATCAAAGCCTTAATTACATTCATTTAAAGATAAAATTATATTCAATAAACCTATAAGCTTCATCCATGACCCAAACATACATCAATATCATCCAATCACAAATATACATACGTCATGATCAAATATTAATATGTACATTTGCATATATAAATTTGGATCCATGAATGATGATTTTCTTCAATAAAAAAAAATAAACTTTATACATGAATCAAATCTAGTTTTGATACAACTGTTGGGAAAACGGAAGTTTTTAAAATTTATAAGGGATTTTTAAATAAAGATCTTGATTCATGTGTAGAGACAAGTTTTATGCATGAAGAACATGATGATACATTCAATTAGAGATAGAAAACTTACATCAAGATTTGAGTAAACTTTAGATTTCTCCTCTAAAGTGGATGTTCTCACTTATTGTAGATCCCTTTTTTAGATGCATTCTCCTTGGATCTCCATTTTCTTGGTAATGGTCTAGCCTTTAGGAATTACCCATAAGCCTCCATAAACGACCTTGGAAAACTAGGCTTGTGGGAGCCTCCATTAGATGAGAATACTAACTCTAAAATTCTAGAGAGAGGCAAAAAAATATATTCTTTTTTTTTTTTTTTTTTCCAAAAGTGACCCATAAAATATACATGGACCATGTATATATAGGTAACATAAAGATAAAAAAAGGAAATAATAAATCATTCTCAATCTCTAATTCATATATCTCAAATCTAATAGGATTCCAATATCAAGTTGGGCTATGAGTGAGAATCATTTGGGCTTATTATTTTCTTAGTTATAATGAATTAATAATTGGCCCGATCCATAAACCCAATTCAATTAATTCATAAATTGATTTTTATTCCATTAAAAGAAATTAATTGAACTCCAATTAAATAATAAATAACCTCTAAGTCAATGTTGCACTTTGACCCCTCTATACATAATTAGTTATCGGATAAATAAAGTTATCAATCCGATTACTTAATTAATATATTTATTTTGGTACTTTTGATTATTTCCGGCTTGATCACAATAAAACATTTGTTTGACAAAACTAATAATTTAAATAAATAAATATATAATAAATCATTTTGTCTAAAAACACACAAAGGCCTTCGAATTTACTTTGTGATCAATCATAATCAATACAAAATAAATACAAGTAGCAATGATGCAAATATTGAAAATATAACTTTCTAACTATTAATTACATAATTACCCAAAGTGCTGGTTTATGGATTCCGAAGATTCCGCCGAACAAATCAAAGTAATTACTAATTAATAAAAGAGTCTATACTTCTCTTATGCTTAAGACTCAAATGCCATGACAGTGAAAGGGAGCAATTACATACGACGGCTCTCGCAATATATTTCAACCTAACGCAGATCCAGTTCAAGTCTTAGTTAATAATGAGTCCATCCATAATTACAGACTATGAACAACTTATGATTACTATTTATCTTCATGTATGTGATAGCTTCATGTATTGATCGCCATCACATACATATATAAATGTTTCTTGTAATTAAGTGGACACTATCAATTCCATAATGAATCGAAACATAATACATTGAATTCACCAATTATATAAATCACAAATATTTCAGATATGTCAGGAACATATGTCATTATAATCCAAATAGGAATTTGCTATACCAAGGCATATAAATCTGAACATGAAAACTAGGGTGGGAAATACAACCTTCTGCAAATATTATATGTCACGTGAAACTTGTGAACTAAACAAGAGGTTTATCAAATTTCTTTGCTTCCATTTCCACTGAAATGGTATTGTCTCCGGTCCCTTTGTACTTGTACCACTTAGTGCATGCTAAAAAGTAGCCCATATTTACGATTCCCAGAGCAGCAATCAGGTAGTAGAAATAATCTAACCTCCCATTGTTAAGATCTTCAGGCAACCAATTGCCGGTTGCAGCACCCTTTGTTGTCCGATGAACTATCGACACCAGGAAACTACTCGTGTAGCTACCTGCCGCCATGCCACAAAAGAAGAATGACCCACCAAAGCTTCTCATGTTTTCTGGGAATTGCTTATAGTAGAACTCCATTTGGCCAATGGCAGTGAATGCCTCAGCCAGTCCGGCTAGCGTGAGCTGAGGAATCAGCCATAAAGCCGACATAGATGAAATGGCACCTCTTCGCGGTTGAATTCCTAATGTTGGCCTGGTGAGAGCCAACATCCTCCTCTTCTCTTCAACAAGGGCAGATACTATCATTGTAAGTACAGAGAGGGCTATGCCAATGCCCATTCTTTGGAGGATTGTGATGCCACCTTCTTTACCTGTGAGCTTTCTAAGCGACGGGACTAGGATCCGATCATAGATGGGTACCCAGATAGTGAGGCTCAGCATTGAAAAGATAGGGTACGACGCGGCTGGGATTTTAAAATTGCTGTTACCGAGCCGTCTGTTGGATTGAAGGGCTTGGAAAATTACATATGAATGCTGTTGGACTATAGGAACAAAGTACAAAATAGCTGCAGCCCATATAGGGATCACCCTGAGCACACATTTCACTTGTTCCACTTGCTGTATACTGCAAAGTTGCCATGGATTGGCTGCTGATCCATCTGGGTTGGTTTGATCATCCTCTTCTATTATGGTTGCTTTGTTGAGGAATCTGCTAGCATAGTCATTTTCGTTAACTTTAGGAGACTTGTTTTGTATTTGGAGATCTAATAAGTCAGAAGTTAAAGAGTTATGGAACAATTTGTCTGTGCTCAATAGTGATAACCTAATGGATTCAGAGACAAATTCTGTATCTGATGACATATTAGAGTTATAGACAAAACACACACATCAGCCACCCACACACACACAAACGGGAAAAAAACGCAGTAATTTCTAGAAAGACATAGTTATAGACAGGACAAACTGAGAATCTGGTAGCTAGGCTGGTTCATGCATGTGATTCACAAAAATTAGCAAACATAAGCCCAAAAAGAATAAAATACTCAAGCCTACACATTTCCTGGTGCCATGGCAAGAGATACCACTAAAGCTAGTGAGCTGACTAGTATATATGTCAAACAGTTGAGAGATGAATACCTGAATTGACTTGTGTAAGGAAGGTTGGAATTGATAGACTTAGGAGGCACATAATTGAAACAAGAGAGCCATGGTTGCTCTGGTAGCTTTAATCTCTTCTTCTTAACCGCCACCACCATAACCTGCACTATACTAGTCAAGGGACTACCCTCAGGCTTCACTTTCACATATATTTTTGTACCCATGAAGAAGAGCACACATGACACCATCATAAAAAGTGCAGGAATTGCTAAGCCTATAGCCCAGCTCACATTGGTTTGGATATAGACGACAACTGTGACCGATACCATCTGAGCGAAAGTTACAGTGAACATGTACCAATTGAAGAAGCTATTGATACCCCTTTTCCCAGATTCAGTTTTCGGATTGAATTGATCGGCTCCAAACGCCAGGTTACATGGACGAATGCCACCGGCCCCTACTATCATCAATCCAAATCCGGTTAGTAAAAATGCCAATTGCCACGGTGTTGGTCCGATGCATTTGGTATTATCTTCTGATCCACAATGAGGAGGATGCAAATTCTTGATTGCCGCTGTTAGTGCTATTACAATCAACCCCTTCAAAGAGAAAGGAACAAGAGATAAGTAAAATTTGGGGTGTTTATTAGCATCATATTTTTCTTACTTCTGTTAGTGAAATTTGGGAATGAATGATTGAGGGTAGATATGATATAAGATTCTAAGTTCATGTTAATCAATCTCGGTTAGTGCATATCAGTTTGGGTGCCAACCATTGATAAACTTGAGAATGAAGCATTGTAATGCTAGTAGTAGGCTAATTATTTGTGTAAAAAAAAAAAAATAGAGAGTAAATCATTCATTCATGAGTTAGCGAATGAGAAATAACTAAGCAAGAAGCAATAGAAGTAGATGTTCTCACACTAGAGGGATCTTAACCATATAGCTCTTGATGGTGTCAGGTCGCTTAGAGCACCTCGTAATCCACTACCAGACATATGCAATCCGGTGTCCTGCATGCACCGGGCAATTAGCGGGAATGATGCGAGGTGAGAATCTTTGTGGTTAGATTATCCCCTTGGGGTTTGAGTCATAGGACTTGGCCAATTTTGTTATCTATTACTAGAGTCATTTTTTCAAAATTTGGGCAGCTTATTGCTGTCATCTTTTTCTCCCTTTGGTTAATGAAATTGAGAATGAGTGACTGAGGGGTAGTATAAGATATATACATATATAAGTTTCTGAAGTTCATGTTAATCACTACACCCCTTTCTAGTGTCGAAGACTAGTAAGACGAAGAATCTCTCCTAGATTTTTATTTCCCCAGCATTTATTCGTTCTTATTCCCCACTTACTTATGTCTAACATCTAGTCGAATTTGATTATAGTCAAATAAAAAAACTATTGTTTAATTTGACATTTATTTCCGGAAATAGTAACATAGTCACAACACCCCAACTTGGATTTTAACATAGAAAGGGTGAAGACAAAGTCTACTTTACAATCTACATACTCCATGTCTAGGAACGCGATATAAGGAATTAGGCACCGACCAGTATTTAAGTCGGTGGGGGCAATTGCCCCTACTGGAATTACTTAAAAAATTCACTATTACCCCGGCCGGTCACATATATGCAACTTCAGTAGTAGTACATGTGATTTTGTGTGCTAAGTATTGAAGAGTTTGAGAATTTGAGGATAGTGAAAGTAGTAAAAAAGGTACCAAAGAGGAGACGATTGAGGCGAATCCGAGCGTCTTGTAGCGACCAAAGTAAGTGTCACAGAGAAAAGCTCCTGGTAAAGTAGCAAAATTGGTGGTGCCATTGAAGATGTAGATGATAGTTGTAGCTGTGATGCTTTTCATGTTGAAGACTAAGGTGAGATAAACCAAGAGGTTGGATATGGTGCCAATGGCTCCAAGCTTCTCAAAGGTCTCATTTCCTGAAATTGATGTACAAATCAAACAGAAAATGAGAATTAAATATTTATTTTATTTTCTTAGCTATTTATGAACTAAAAAAAAACTAGTTCTTTGTCAAACCTATAATATAGGGCATGGCCTTAATTCCTTTGTAGTTAATCTCAGGCTCATCAGTAGTTGTAATAGCTTCCTCATTATTTTCTGCTGTTTCTCTTCCATTCATCTCCATGGCCTCTCTCTCTCTCTCCTCTCTTACTTGCATGGTTCACTATTTTAGTTGTGAAGATGAAATAAATATAGTATCAGCTATAAACCACTCACCAAGAAAAACAGTCGTATACTCATTTAGTAGCCCATTTCTTGCTCTTCTTGCAGTAGTAAAAACGTTTTCATACGTCTCTCTCTACCTTTAAATATCCCAAGCCACACTAACCACCACATCTGTCTCTGTTCTGTATAATTTATTTATTTAATTTTTTTTTTTCTGGTTATTTTTTTTTCAAATTTTTCCCTTTCAGATTGGAACTTCATCGCTCTTCCTCTCTCTCTCTCTCTGTCACACACACACACACAGAGTTAAAGCACCCCTTGTCCACTAGGGTCAATTTGAAATCGTGTGGGATCGCACTATGAAGTGGTAGCTCACTAGGAGACAGAACACTGCATGAGTGGTTCAAAAGGTTCCCTAAACAATCGGCCAACGACAAAAATCTTCATAATTGAATTTAGGCAAAAGTACAAAATAACCCCCTAGGTTTAAACAAACAAGTAAAAAAGTGAACAACTTAATTATAGTAGTTCTGAAAATGAGCACTTTGCTCCCCTCCAGACGTCGAAATCCTCTTTTTGGTGGTATGGTGATGCACATGACTCAGACTTTTCATCTAATTCCAAAATTACTCTTCAATGTATGATCGGATTGCTAAACAATCAGTCAAGGACAAAAAGTTTCAGAATTGAATTTAAGATGACACTTTCTTACTCAAAAGTTCCTAAATAATATTAGGGACCAAACTTAACCAGTTAGTGAGATGAGCAAGAAGAACATGATAACCTTAGCTCGTAATTGTCGTATCGGTCGCATTGTAATTGATTCAGATGAATATCGATGTAATCGGCCAAATCGATCGGTTCATGGAGGTGTGTAACGGTAGCAGACTTTTGAAAAAAAAATTATGAACCGGTCAATACGTCGTGTATTGATATATGTCCATGGCCTTAAATAGTCTATAATGCAAAATATAAGATTTACTTAACCAATCTCAAATAGTTAGGAAAATAGCTTTTGAAGAAAGAAAATAACTCCAAATTACAAAAACATGAAAAAATAACTCCCATGTTTACAATCATAAAACACAGTTCCCACTTTTACAAACATGAAAATAAGCAAAGAAATTGTATATGAATAGAAAACACTGTCACATTTTATCGTGATAAACTATATTTTTAAAGCATATATATTAGCATATTAAAACTGGTGTATACAAAATAATGTAGAGAAGTGTTGGTCGACTGAATTTAAAATTGACCCAAAGCCAACTCTTGGGTACAGTAAACCATTTTACTGAAAGTTTCAGTTCTGAAGTGTTATGATTGACAATAAAGTGAAACTATGACTCAAAGCCAATTAACTCTTCTAGAAAATTAAACCATTTTACTGAAAGTTTCAGTTCTGAAGTGTTATGATTGACTATAAAGTGAAACTATGACTCAAAGCCAACTAACTCTCGTAGAAAAGTAATCCATAAACACTGAGTTGTTTGTGGACTTGTTGGTGGATTTGAGTTAGCTTGATGTTGCTTTCGTCAACTCTGTCGTCACTGTTCTTGTTTGTTATGGATGTTGTAGGCCCCATCTGACAAAAAATTCAATCTAACAATGTGGGCCTCATTGTAACTTTTTTGTATTTACTATTTAAGTACACTATTTTTTAGTATTTGGAGAAGGCTCCATTTTGAGATTGTTTCTTTCTTTACACAAATGAATAGTACATCAAAGAGTAATACATCACAATGAATTGACAAAAATTTCATTAATCATGAATAATAACAAGATATGAGTATAACAATAATTCATGGAATTTAATCAATACAAAACAAATTTATAATATAATTAAGAAAAGATAAAACCATAATAGTGAAATAAGTAGGGAAAAATTGACTTGGATAATGAGAGGCATACAAACTCTGTCTTAAAGTCGTATCACCTCTTTACATTATGATTCTAAGATACAATTCATATCCATTAGTGGTCTTCTATGAACACGTCCACCGAAAATAAGTGTGTACTAACCTTATGTCAAAGTTGCCCCAAATTCAGTACAAAAATATTCAAGAATCAAAGAAGAAAGAATTCTCAAAATAGCTCATAGTGACACCCCAAAATATTGCATAAGTCTGTTAGATTCAAAATTATAACTTCTTTGTACCATAAATATAAAACTAAAACATAGTAATAATGGGAATAATACTTATAATTTAATATAACGTGGGCCCAATTTAAGATATCTTTTTATTTAAAATACACCCTTTCCAATTCTTTCAAAGACGACCCTAAAAGTTGAGTAAATTTTTACTTATTATATATGTGTTCAGTATCATTGTGAGAGAGACTATTATTATTCTTATTTTATCTAAATAAATTGAAGAAAAATTATATATGCACTCCATCATCTCACACATCATAATTATTACAAAAAATAATCATATTTTATTTATAAAAAATATCAAGTAAAGTGCAATCACGTCGTTTTATAAATATAAAGACAAAATCTTAGGCGAGTCTTTGCCTTAGGCCTCAACTTGTATTGAGCCAATTTTGTCTTAATATTTTATGTTTTTCTTTCCGGCTTGAGCCTCCTAATTTCTCTATGATTTAGGGAATAATTTGGTCTCTCCTTCACTTTGTTCCCCCCTATGTATCTGCATGATTTTTAAAGAAACTATTTGTGCAAAAATTGTTTTGTAATTGCACCTAAAAAACACGGGGGACAAAATTTACTTATACTAGTTTAGATATAGATCTCTTGAACCACTGCTAAGTTTGAAGATGAAAGATTGTGATTAGTAATTTTTTTTTTTTTTTCTTTTCCTGTTGTGATTAGTAGTTGTAGTTCCAAGAAAAAGGATGTTGAAGTACATCCCATTGTGTAACAGCCAAAGTAAGTGTTTTAGAGTAAAGCTCCTAGCAAGCTATCAAAATTGCTTGTAAATATACTGGTTTTCAAGTTGAAAATGTTGGAAATAATTCTATATACTAAACGGGGGATGAATATTAGGAGTAATAAACTTTTGTTAAAAAGCTCTTTTCACTGTAAGAACATGTGTTGAAGGAGAAATTATTACATGATCTTGGAACTCTTGGTCAATTACTAGTTAACACACAAGTAAAAAGTTGAATAATGCTAGCATAAAGTTGACACATTTGCTTACGTGTCAACTAGTGATTGCCCTTTCAATGGTAGATCTGATCAGGAAGGTATCACGCAAAGATCCATGTATTTGTCTCTCTGCTTTAAGTGTGCTCATCCTCAAGTACTTGTTGCTATGATGTTCATAAAGCCTTTCTGTTTGCTAGGTTAAAGAAAAAGAAAAAAAAAAAAAAAAAAAACAACAACAATAACTAGTGATAAGCCAGCAAAGATGATAGTCTAATAGTATCTCATCTATCTTCCAAATTAGATGTGAGGGTTCGAGTTACCGCAAGAATAAATAAGTGCGTGAATTTCTTACAAATGAAAAAAAAAAAAAAAAAAAAAAAAAAAAAAAAAAATTAGTGATTAGCCCAAGATCATTCTAGAACCAAGTAAAATTTCTCCATGTTGAAGATAATAGTGAGACAGATCACAAGGTTAGATGAGGACCATGAAGTGCCAATTGTACCCAGCTTTTCAAAGGTCTCTCTCCATAAAAACATTTCCATCACCTTTAATACGTTGTTATTTATAACATTAACTAATTATATTATGTTAAATAAGTGAAAGTATTTTATTTTAATGACTACTATCACAACGTGACAATATTTAATAAACTGATGATATTATGTCATCACTAATATCATATCAGTGCAATTAAATTTTTTTATGTCTCCCATTCGTTCAAAACACGTGTATGAATTATTTTTATTATTTTTTTCTTTTTCTTTTCACATTGCATCTGGTCAAAGCAAGCATCAATCACTAAGTAGTGACAGTGGCATATACAACAAAATGGTTCCTCAAAAGTTTGAAACTTCCTTCTGTGTTTGTGGACTATTTGTCCACTCCATCTATATCATATATCAATTCTGCTCAACAATTCAAAAAGTTTTGTAACATATGCATACTTTTTAGCTTCAAGCTAAGGTGGACATCAATGACATGTTCACACCTTATGCCTCATTCTTCATTTTCAGATGATTATTGAGAGGGCCACATGATTATTGTATTAGACACTAGCCACAAGACTGGTGGATGATTTGAAGGAAGATAAAGACATGCAGATGCTCAATCCAATCATATTCAAAGATGATAGTCAAGCACTAAGAGTGTATAAAATGGATAGTATCTACAAAACGTGGGATAGAACCTAACACGACTCATGTCAATCATAAACACTTCATGGTGAAGTATGATGATGCTCTAATATTTGTTACCATTAATTTGAAAAAGAAGCAAACTTGAAATTTAAGAAAGATATTTGTTGCCTAACTATAAATGGTAGTATTATTCTTAATAAATTATCTTAGAGATATTAATAAGATCATGGCTATATATTACCATTACTATGAAAAGGAAGCATACTTAAAAATTAAGAAAGAAAGATATTTGTTGTCTACTATAAAAGGTAAAATTATTCTTCATATATTATTAAGAAAGAAAGATATTTGTTGTCTACTATAAATGGTAAAATTATTCTTCATATATTATTAATAAGAGTATGGCATAAGAAGTTTCCCCAATTGGATTCCACACTCTTGTTAAATTGTTTACTGAGAAGGAAAGAGAAACACATTGCAAAATAAATAAATGGAACTTTTTTCTTTTTGTAGTATTTTATTTAATTTTATTATTTTTGTTTCCTCTAGTTCCTCTTAAAAGTTTGAGAGACTTCAGACAGAGAGGCCATGTCATCTATCTAGATGTATTTATGGCATTGTAGAATTTTTGTTCAATGGAACAGTATTGTAACTATGTTGCATATGTCTGATTATACTGCTCAAGTTCTTTTTCAAAAGATTGTTGAAACTTCAATCCCTTAAATCAAATGCCTATTAGTGAGACACCAAGAGCCACAATTTTGAATTGTGAATCTCATCATGCATATAATAATACTAGCCAGAGACTGGTAGATAATTTGAAGGAATATAAGACAAGCAGAGGCTCAATCCTGTGGTAGTCAAATATGCTTTTGCCACTTCTTCAACACAGACTGTACAAAATCAAATGATTAAGACTTGATATTAGCAAATGGGGTGAATTATTATAGCCACTAATTTAGACTGAAAGTGTTCGCATTGAATCTGATCCAGTTAACATGATGTTCCACGTTGGAGAGACAAGTTATTGGCATTTATATTGGAGGATCTCTCTTATTGTATAAACGCATTTTAAAAACCGTGAGCACCGAAAGTATGCAAAACTACACTAATTGGCTTTATATTCTTCACAGACAAGGAAAGAGAAACACATTCCAAAAAGTTGGATCTTTTTTTCTTAGTATTATATCTGTTTTGTTTCCTCTAGTTCCAACTAAAAGTTTCAGACTTCAGAAAGAGAGGCTAAATTATCTCTCCAGATATATTTATGGACTTGTACAATGTTTGTTCAATGGTGAGTTGCGCTATGTGGAATGGATATGGAAGTTTGATGTAAAAATTATTTAAAAGGGGTGAATAGATTTTATTTGCTTCTTTATTCAATTTTTACTTATTTTAATTTTATCAAAATAAAACTAAAATCAAACCCATCAAGTAAAAATAAAGTACAAGTAAATAAAATTTGAAAGATGATACTAGAGTTTTTGTGCATGAAAACACTTGTTGGAAGAAATTTGACCAATTGGGATGAAAATCACAGACAATTTCATAGCCTCGAGCAAAATGATTTACTATCTTCGAAGCAAAGTACAAAAGACTCTGTCTTAAACTTACACTAACTCTGATCTACCAAGAACTAGTTGTTGAACATCACAGGCTAACTCTCGCGACTCCCCCCTTTCCGATTGCTGCACACTTCAGGCTTACTCCTCAATCCTTGTAGAAGGGTTGCTGGTAGATTATGAACACTCCGCGAATGCTCTAACCCCTTCATAGTATGATCGATTCCCCCTTCCTTCAAATTCTGAATTAATGAAGGCAAAATAGGAACCCTACTTTTGGTGAATGAAATCAATTAAATTTTCAACATGCTTGAACTCCGATCAGATAGAGAACACTATGCTAAGATCACTCTCGTGTGATTGTGTGTGCTCTCAAGAATATAAAAATATACAAAACAATTAAGGTGGTTTTCCGGAAAAAAAATTACTCTCAAACAATTCTTTTAATTAGAAAAATATTAATTTCAAGCCCCAAAAATTTTAGAGAGAAAGAGAGTTTATATAGGCTTAGAGAGTCCTTATCACAGACAAAAATATGTTTTAAAATCATGCAAGGACAGCCCTAGAAGTTTGGGTAAAAAGCATGAAATAAAAAGTTACCAAAATGCAACCGACGATTGGACTTCAAAGTGCAACCGGTTGGACTTTTACTGAGTTCTATTTTCTACCAGGAAGTGCAACTGGTTGGATTTACAAGTGCAACCGGTTAGACTTTTCCAGAGAGCAGATTTTATGCAAAAAATGCAATTGGTTGGACTTCGCTGAGTGTTATTTCATACCCAACTTTAAAGATACTCACAAGTGTTCCTCACTCACATATCTGTTCTAAATGACGTTCTCATCGATTCGAAGTATGCGTGCACTTGTTGTTCTTCTTCCGACATTTAGGCTCAAAAGTAAATTAGAAAATTATAAACCGATCGGACACATTTTGACACCGAAATTTGCCAATTACAAAATTTATATATCATAAATGGAACAATATAACTATGTTGCATGTGTCTGATACTGCTCAAGTTCATTTTCAAGTGATTGTTGAAACTTCAATCCCTTGAATCAGGTGCCAATAAGTGACACCAGGAACCATAATTTTTGAATTGTGAATCTCATCATGCAAACAATAACAATGACACAAGCACAACACACAATGCAGCTTCAAATAAACAATCTCAATGAATAGCTGCATGAGAGAATTAGTCTTTTTTCTTCATTTAGGAGCCATGTTAGATGAAAGTCTCATGCATTGAATGAGAGTAAGAAGTGAGAAATCCTTTTTTTGCAGTGTTCCATTGTTCAAATATGAATCAGAAGACGAAGGGCCTTCTTCTAACATCATAATATAAGAATATGAATATCAAACACTAGTTTCTTCAGATTTCATTTGTTCCATGGCCACATCTAGGGTGTTGCCACCGGTCCCTTTATACTTGTACCAGTTAGCACAAACTAGAAAGTACACCAAATTCAAGACCTCCAACGCGGTAATAAGGTAATAGAAGTAATCCAATCTCCCCTTGTTAAGATCTTCAGCCAACCAGTTTCCTGATGACGCTCTATTTGTCGTACTGTGAACTACAGAGACTAAGAAACTACTCAAATAACTTGAACATGCAAAGCCACAGAACAAGAATGACCCCGCAATGCTTCTCATGTTTTCTGGGAACTGCTTGTAGTAGAATTCAACTTGGCCTATCACAGCAAAAGCTTCAGAAAGTCCAATTAGTGTCAATTGAGGTATCAACCAGAATCCTGACATGGAAGAAATGGCACCTTTTCTTGGGACTGCCCCTAATGTTGGCTTAGTAAGAGCCAATGTCCTCCTGTGCTCTTCAACTAAGCCAGATACAAGCATGGTGAGAATTGATAGAAACAAGCCAATACCCATCTTTTGGAGGAGTGTGAAACCATCTTCCTTTTTGGTGAGTCTTCGGAGCAATGGGACTATGATCCTGTCATAAATTGGTATCCAGATAGTGAGGCTCAACATGGAGAAGACAGTGTAGGATGCGGCTGGGATCTTGAAATTGCCTAATCGCGTATCGCTCTGGAGTGCTTGGAAGACTGGGTAGTTTTGCTGTTGGACCAAGGCGACATAGTAGAGAATGCCTGCAACCCATATGGGAATCACTCTCAATAGGCATTTTACCTCTTCAGCTTTCTGGATACTGCAAAGTCTCCATGGATTTGGTCTTCGGGGGTAATGATGGCTGCTTTGTTGAGAAATCTGAAACCAACATCATTTTATTTAGTTAATTATCGAACAGTTTTCTCCCATAAAGCCCATTATCCACCATTGATTCACCCTATATATGGAAGATACTGGGGAGAGGTGCATTGGAATTTCACATGGGAATCCACATACTCCTCCTGTCATTGTTCCAAGTAAAAGAACTTCTAGGATAGTTTTTTGTAGTATTGTGATAATAGTGATAACAATTTAAGCAATGTCCTGTCTAGAGCTTTCTTGGTTCATGAGTCATCTGGATGGGGTGTGGAATGAAAAATGGCATAGAAAATGGAAGTCGGAAACATGGAGAGAGAGTAATTTAAGTACTGAAAAACTTATTTGAATCTGAAATCTACAGACAACTATTAGTACTTGATTTCTAAGAATCTAACAAATAGTAAGAATGTAGACCATATGGTAGTGTCAGTTAACGCACATGCAAAATCATGAAGTTGTATTCAATATTTGCGTATAATTTGTAATTGTCAGCTACAAATTGATTACCTGAACTGATCTGTGTATGGAAGCTTTGCATTTATATAATTGATGGGCATATGATTGAAAAGTGAAAGCCTTGGTTGCTCTGGCAACTTTTGTTGCCTCTTCCTGATTGCAGCCACTATGACTTGCACCACACCAGTCAAGGGACTACCTTGCGGTATCACTTTGACATAAATTCTTGTACCAATGAAGAAGAACGCGCATGACAAGAACATCAGAAAAGTTGGAATGGCTAATCCCAGAGACCAACTCACATCAGATTGCACATAAACAATGACTGTCAATGATACCATCATCGCGAAAGTGAAGGTGAAATAGTACCAATTGAAGAAGCTGCTGATTCCCCTCTTCCCGGATTCAGTTTTGGGATTGAATTGGTCTGCCCCAAAGGCCAAGTTACACGGCCTTATGCCACTGGCGCCTACTACTAGTAGCCCGAATGAGCTTAGTAGGAAAGTCATTTGCCATGGTGTCGGATCAATGCATGTGCTACTTTCTTCCTTTCCACATAGAGGAGGATGTAGCTTTGAGATTGCTGCTGTTAGTGTTAGCACAAGCATCCCCTGAAGTAGATTAAAAGATGACTTAGATCCTATTATATTAAGTGCTGTTCTTAAAATTGTAAACTGTATAAGTGAAGGACTTGAGTTCAATTCTGCCTTTTTGAGAGGAAAGCTAGAAAGAATAGGGCCTATTTGGTTCAGTTTTTTGAAAAAAGTTCTCAAGAACTCTAGAAAACTGTTTTTAGAGAAATATAAAGACAGTTTACAAAAAACATACATTTTTTTAACAAAGTTTTCAGAAAACTCCAATCAAACAAATTTCTGTACAATTTTCTTATTTTAGATATATGACAAGTTTACCATACTTTAGATATAGATGCTTATGGTTAGTGCTAAATTTGAGTAAAAAGAAATTTTGGGTAGCAGTACTGTTACCAAGAAAGAGGATATGGAAGCAAATCCCAAAGTTTTGTAACGGCCAAAGTAAGTGTCTGAGAGGAAAGCTCCTAGCAAGGTACCAAAGTTGCAAGTACCATTGAAGATGTTGATGAGATTTGTTGCTGTAATGGATTTCATGTTGAAGACAGTAGTGAGATAGACCAAGAGGTTGGCTGATGTGCCAATTGTCCCCAGCTTCTCAAAGGTCTCATTTCCTGCAATTATGCAACATTAGTCAGTAGAAAATTGGAGAAGAGAGAGAGAGAGAGGCTCTGTTCTCTGCCATTATTTGTGAACAACTGTTGTATTCATGTATTACCTATGATAAAGGGCATGGCTTTAGCACCGCTGTACTTGGGCTCAATGCTAGTAGCCACTTTCTCATTCTTCTCCATGGTTTCTCAACGAATAATTATTTTGTTCTATCTTCTCCTATTGCTTATAACAAGTACTAGGGAGAAGAAGAGAATGAACTCTTATATATACTTGTGGAGCCTTATACTCACCGGTGGAGGTCCACTCTTCCTTCCGAAGTAACCTCCACCCTTTCCCCTGCACTAAACCGTCCCGAATCTAAACTTGGCACGTTTTTAAATCTCTCACTATTGCGTACTCTCTCTCTCTCTTTCCAAGATTTTTGAACTTTCAGCTGGTGTAGGAAGTCGGCAATTGTGACAGGTTACACTTGCAAACAAAATATTTGTGATTGAGAGGATCGACTTTGCTTGGCATGCTCAACTTGGATGTTTAGCTGCAACTTGGAAAGACGGCAAAAGGGATGTGTCCCTCTCACTCACTGTATATACCCATGGTTCACTATTGATTTTTCAGTTGTTTCATTTGTCAATATGAAAGCTGTGCGCATCAACAAAATTAGGTCCTTGTCATGGTTTTAGTACTCAAATACAAGACCATTGTTTATAGTTTAGTTTATGCAACTACTCAAATACATTGGAATATCCCCAAAAAAAACATAAAATAAGAACTCAAATCCCAAAATGATACTTTTCCGGAAAAAATAAAAAACCACCAAATTCATGATTTTAGATTTTGAGACCTTTGTTTTTGTGCAACTATGGATAATGACAAGACCGTATTGGTCTCACTTTTTTTTATTTCAATATGGTAATATCTTCCCGGTATAAGTATGCTGACCTAATATGCCGAAACGAAATTTTAGTTTTTTCAGTAACCATTTCTTCTTATTATTATTATTTAAATCTTGACAAACTAGGAGAGGAGGGAAATCTTGACAAACTAGGAGAGGAGGGATTGAACATGGCACCTCTTCTCAGAGAGCTGGACACTCTACCAATTAGATTATTGAATAATATCTAATTTTTTTCGGTAGCCATTCAAGTACATAATATATTACCCAAAATGCAATTTTTGAATTGGCAGCTTGCTCAACTCATGTCTTTGGTGCCATAGTCGATCTGTCGTCAAGATCGGTATGAATATTTTTTTGAAGAACTAAGTTATACAATTCTTTAAAATGGGTGGTATGGATATTTTTTTTTAGAGATTAAGTTATACAATTCTTTAAAATAGGTATCGCTTTCATACTTCGCTAGTGATCTCCCTTAACACGCTTTTTTGCTCTCATTAGATTTTGTTGTTTTCGCGCTCACTTGCACACTCGCCCTATGTGATATAACTTGAAATAATGGGTTAAGAGCTTTGTCATTAATTTTTTTTTTCAAATATATATATATATATATACACACACATATATATATGTGTATATTTGGAAAAATCTTGTCTTTAATTTTTGTCCACAAAATAGAATCATTGTTTGATGCAATAATAAAAACTCTGACTTACAAAATATTATTATTATATTATTTTTAACTGTCGAGTAGTTCAGGAACTTACTTTTGAGTTACATGTACTTGAACCATAGATTTTTTATTTTAAAATGCATGAGAGATATTACTTAGCTGATTAGCTCTTGGTGGCTTTGAACTCTGTGGAGGGAAAAACTTTTCACCAATCAGGATCAAAGATGGCTCGAAATAATTTGCAGTCTTGGACAAGAAATTAAGGGTAAAATACAATCACACCCCTTGAAATTTGACAAATGGACACTCAAAAGAAACTTACCTATTTTTTAGACCAAGACACCTCCTAAAGGTTCAAAAATGGACAAAGACACCCCTTTATATGAGAAATTGACCAAATTACCCTTTGACTATTTAGGAGACTTTTTTAACTTTACAATTTAATAAATTGGACCAATCTACCCTCATGAACAATTTATGCATAAAAAAAAAAAAACTTTATATTGTTCACTTTTTTTTTTTTTTTTTTGTTATTTACTTTATAAATGTCCAAAATTCTTAAAAATGCAGACGATTTGTAACGAACTTAACTGATGCCAAAATTTTAAAAAAAAATTCAGCATGACCTCCGCTAAAAATCATCCTACAATAACCTGTTTAAAAACATTTTTAACCTGTCCCAGCACAATAAACATCTAATACATTCCATGGTGGTACAACCACATCCTATATCATCCATGTATCATAATTACAGTCCTAAAATACAAGATTAATGTCGAATGTCCATGTTTTACAATGTTTAGACAGCTTATACAAAAGTTACAGCCCATAGGTATAATTAAAATATTAAAAGTCCATAAATCGTCGAACAAAATACATTATGCTTAGTCTTACAAAAACAGAGTGACCCAAGTACAAAAATAACAAAATAAGCTCCTAATCTATACTAAGTCTGTGGTAGAATGTCATCTGCCACTTATTTCCCGTTTCTTGTAAAAAAATGTTAAATAAAAGGGGTGAGCAAAATTGCTCAGTAGGTGGTGCCTAAGACACACATCTTGTGTCCCCGTGAATCCAAACAAGGAATAGAATAATAGGAATTTGGGGTCATGCAAAGCCGGGAAAACACAATATCAATTTTAAGTTCAAAACAAATAAATTTTGTGCCATGAATGCAATGTTATGCATGTCACTCCCCATTTTCAGAAAACATCATCACTTCACAAACTGTTAATATAACCCGCCCTTTGGTGACTCCGCAGCGACACGAGAGAAGGATTAGCTACTATCCCTGACCTTTGGTACCTCCACAGCATCATTTGGGGCCCACATAGCTCAACCACGCTAAGGCAATCTCCTTAGTTCCCTCTAGGCTATATTAACACACCGGCCCTTTGGTGACTCTGCAGGCCAACCGGGTTTTTCTCAAAAACCGTTTCATCAAATTCTCCCCAAAAATTCCCTTTTTCATTATTATCAAATCATTGTACCCTTTTTCTTTCATGCCCAATGCTATGGATGCAAGTCACATGCTTTACCATTTCCAAGAAATTAAAGAAATTTCTACTACACAATTTAGCATGCATTCATATAGTTATTTTAGTAAGATAATAAACACTTAGGCATGACAATTAACATATTAAGCATACTTTACACTAATTCTAAAAGAATTTCCATAAACTACCATGAATAATTTTTAGTAATTTTATCAACACAATCATATAGAAAATCCAATAATCAAGCATATTTTTCATACAATTCAACAATGTCACATAACCACATGCTATATATACAAAATCAAGTCATTTAAGAGGCAAATAAATTAAATTGATCATACTTGACAATAATTATGGTAGAATGACTCACAAAAGCACAAGGTAGTGAGAATTAGAGACCTCTACCTCTATTATATGCAAAACCTCCAATTTCCACCTTAAACCCTTAAAATGGGTCAAGATTTTCGGACACGTGTAGAGCTCGTCGTGCTCTCCGTTTTGCCGCAAACGGCACTCAAAATCACTAAGTATCGAAAGAGGAATCAAGTTTCAAAGTTGTAAAGCAAAAGAAAAAGAAAATGGAAGCAGAGAGGACAAGAGAAAGAGCAGCGAGATAGATAGAGAGAATCAGACCAAGAATAGTGGTCTTATGACCACTTAAGAGTGATAGTGGGTCCCACCCATTTTTCTTTTTATTTTCCTTTTTTTTTCTTTTTGTTTTTAATCCTATACCACATACCAACATATATACACATATAATTTCATATATATATATATATATAAAAACTTAAACATTACATTCTCCCCAACTTTAAAAGATTTCGTCCCCGAAATCAAGCCATACCTGAGGAAGAAAACAACGCTGGGTACTTGTAGCGAACCTCCTGTTCAAACTCCCAAGTAGCCTCCTTGACTCCGTGGTGTCTCTAAAGAACTTTCACCATTGGTATCATCTTGTTCCTCAACACTTTCTGTTGTGTGTCAAGGATTTGAATTGGTCCCTCTTCATAGGAAACATCCTCATCAATGTCCACATCAACCCAACTCAAAATGTGAGATGGATCCGGCTCATACTTTCGTAGCATCGATACATGAAAAACATTGTGGACCCTGTCTAACTGTGGCGGCAAAGCAAGTCTGTAGGCAACCTCTCCTACTCGGTCCAAAATCTCAAAGGTCCAATGAATCGTGGCGACAACTTGCCACTTTTCCCAAATCTCATTAATCCTTTCCGTGGAGAAATCCGTAGAAAAATATGGTCTCCCACCTCAAAAGATAACGGCCGTCTTCGCTTATCTGCATAGCTCATTTGTCGGCTCTGAGCTGTAAGTAACCTCTGTCTAATCAGTTTAATCTTCTCAGTAGTCTCGAGTACTATGTCGGGTCCTAAGGCAGCGGTCTCACCCACCTCAGTTCAACAAACAGGAGACCTACAAGGTCTACCATATAATGCCTCAAATGGAGCCATCTGGATACTCGCTTGATAACTGTTTTTGTAGGCAAACTCAATAAGTAGTAGATGATCTTCCCAACTACCACCCAAATCAAGCACACATGCCCGAAACATATCCTCTAAGATCTGGATAGTACGCTTTGACTAGCCGTCTGTCTATGGATGGAATGTCGTACTAAGATGCAACGCTAAACCAAACGTTACTTGAAGTCCTTCCCAGAATTTCGAAGTGAACTTGGCATCCCTATCTGAGACAATGGTTACTGGAACTCTATTCAACCTTACAATCTCCTTCACATAAAGTACACCAAGCTTCTCTGCATCGTCTGTTGCCTTAATAGGCAAAAAGTGAGCCGTCTTAGTCAACCTGTCAATGATGACCCATACGGCTTCATTGCCCCTCTGTGACCTTAGAAGACCTGTTACAAAATCCATAGGAATATGTTCCCATTTCCACTGCCCAACAGGTAATGGATGCAACAAATCAGCTGG
Organism: Cornus florida; assembly: GCF_030987335.1. Lineage (NCBI taxonomy): Eukaryota > Viridiplantae > Streptophyta > Magnoliopsida > Cornales > Cornaceae > Cornus > Cornus florida. The sequence continues at coordinate 25,014,838 of NW_026775581.1, forward strand.
TCTCTGATTAACTGAGTAACATCTTTCTTCATTCCGTTCCACCAATACTGACGTCTCAAATTATGATACATCTTGGTACCACCTAGATGAACTACAAAGCGAGAAGTGTGAAACTCCCGTGAGACGTCCTCACGACAAACCGTGGGAACCACCAACAAACCCCTGAACCGTAAACCCCCATCTGTATGCAAGGTCCAATCTTTCATTGTCTCACCACCAAAGTTCAAGGTGTAAAGGGCATTCAAATCTGGATCCTGTCTCTGTGACTCAATCACTCGTCTAACAAGAGTAGGTTGAGCAACAAGACTAAACAAGAACGCCGACTTACAGCAAACATCGTCATCAAAACACTGCAATCCCATTTCTGCCAGATCTTCAAGCATCTTCCATTTTTGGATGGCCAAACTAGCCAAAGTTCCACGAGATTTCTGGCTTAAGGCATCTGCTACCACATTTGCCTTGCCCGGATGATACTGTAAGTCAAAGTTGTAGTCCTCTAAGAATTCAGCCCATCTTCTCTATCTATTGTTTAAGTCTTTTTGGGAGAAAGGTACTTAAGACTTTTATGATCTGAGTACACCTCGAATCTCTCACCATACAAGTAATGTCTCCAACACTTCAAGGCAAATACAACTGCCGCTAACTCCAAATCATGAGTAGGGTAATTAAGCTCGTGAGTCTTTAACTGTCGAGACCCATAAATCACTACTCTACCATCCTGCATCAGCACACATCCCAAACCATCATGTGAAGCGTCACAATAAATTACATAACCCAAGCCATGCTCAGGTATCACCAACACTGGAGCTATAGTCAATCTTGTCTTCAACTCCTGAAAAGATGACTTACGGGCTTCATTCCAAACAAACTTGATCCTTTTTCAGGTCAAACGGGTCATAGGCGCTGCCAAACGGGAGAAATCTTTCACAAATCTTAGATAGTAACCTGCTAGGCCAAAGACACTCCGGATCTCAAAAACATTCTTGGGTTGCTCCTAATTCAAAACTGCTTCAACCTTTGATGGATCTACTGATACTCCACCTTCTGAGACAACATGCCCCAAAAATTTCACCTCCTGTAGCCAAAACTCACATTTCTCATATTTGGCATACAATCGATGCTCCCGCAAAATCTGTAAAACAATACTCAAATGGACCTCGTGCTCCTCTCGAGATCATGAATACACAAGAATGTCATCCACGAAAAGTACCACAAACTGGTCCAAGTAATCGTAAAAGACGCGGTTCATCAAGTCCATGAATACCGCTGGCGCATTAGTCAAGCCAAAAGGCATAACGAGGAACTCATAGTGTCCATACCGTGTACGGAACGCTGTCTTTGGGATATCCTCATCCCTAACCCATAACTGATAGTAGCCTGACCTCAAGTCAATCTTCGAAAAACAATTGGCTCCTCTCAACTAATCAAAAAAATCATCTATCCTTGGCAAATGATACTTATTCTTGATGGTAGCACGATTCAACTTCTGGTAATCAATGCACAACCTCAAAAAACCATCTTTCTTATTAGCAAACAAGACCGGTGCGCCCCATGGTGACACACTTGGTCAGATGAAACCTTTCACCCTCAAATCATCAAGCTGCCTCTTTAATTCTTCCAATTCAACTGGTGTCATATAATACAGTGCCATAGAAATCAGCGCGATACCTGGCATCAAATCAATAGAGAACTCCACTTCTCGATGTGGAGGCAACTCTGTCAAATTCTCTGGAAACATATCCAGAAAATCACGAACAACCGCAGGATAATCCTCTTTCACAACATCATCTTCTTCAGCTATAAGGCTAGCCAAGAAGTAATCACCACGACTCCGTCCACGAACTCCATAAAATGATGAAATGTAGGAATTACTCCGATCTCCCATGAAAAAGAAATATTCTCCATCGGGAGTGCAAACTGTAACCTTTCCTCTGTAACAGTCGATCGTTGCATGAAATGAAGCTAACCAATCCATCCCGAGAATGACATCAAAGCTAGTCATCTCTAGGAGGATAAGATCAAACACAAAAGTCCATCTGGCTATCACAATAGAACAATCCCACATAACTTAGCTCAATGACACTGAAACCCCAACTGGCGTATCAACACACAATGCCCGATCCATGAAATTGATCTCTAACCTCGATGCAAGTACAAATGATGATGAAATGAAAGAATTAAATGCACCAGAATCAAACAAAACACGGGCCCAAGAACCAAACACTGGAAATATACCTCGGAGAACTGAAGATCCTCGGTGCAAGTGCAAAGACAAGTCCCTGCGGTACCTGTGCTTGTGAACTACTAATCTGAACACTAGACTGCTGTGCCAACACAGTAGGCGTATCCCTCCTAGCTGGTTGTCAACCCTGAGAAGATATGGCAGGCTGTGGTGGTGGCGATGGTCTGAAACCTAACTGAACTGTAGCCGACTGTGACGGCCTCTGCCGTGACCCTCTACCACTAGTGGTGCCTGCTCCCTAACTCGGACAATCTCGAATCAAGTGGCCCTGCTGACCACATCCATAACAAACCCTCGGAGCTGAAGAAACTGAAGACGATCTCATGGGACAATTGGACTTGTAATGTCCAAGCTGCTGGCACTGAAAGTAAATAACTGCACTCCTATCGGATCCGTCCGACATAGGAGTGGTAGGAGCGGGTCGTGCAGACTGCTACCCCTGAAACTGAAATGAACCACCCCTGTCCCTTTTCCCTGAAGGTCCTTCTGTAGATGGTCCTACATTCCTCTTTTGTCTCCACTGTTCCCTTCTTGCTTCTTTATCTTTGGCCTCCACCTCTAGCATTAATGCTCTTTCCACTGCCTCAGAATAAACCTTGATGCCCTATGTTATTAACAACAGCCTCATTTTGTAGTCAAGTCCGGAGATAAACTTCCGAACCTTATCAACTTCATTACTCACCATCTCTGGAGCAAAGCGGGAAAGAGACGTGAACTTGTTCTCATATTATGTCACTGACATATTGCCTTGGATAAGGCCAATAAACTGATGCTTTAACTCCCACCTATTGGAGGTAGGAAAATACTTCTCATAGAACAGCTCCTTGAATTTATCCCAACTCATCTCTTCAATTTTATATTGATTTTGATTGATTTCCACCAAAACTTGGCATCCTTTGTGAACTTGTAAGTGGTTAGGATGATTTTCAAGTGATCCTCTGTCACATCCATAGAAGTCAATTGAGGTTCAACTTGCTCTATGTAGTCATCCGCTACCATAGGATCTGCACCACCTTCACACATTACCGGCATCAACTAAGAAAACCCTTTAATAATCTTGAGACGCTTTTGTGCTGGTGTCTCCTCCACTTGCACTACTGGTTGTGGTATTGGCTGCAGCTGAGTAGCAATGGTGGCCCAAAAGGCCTTCTGCAATAAGCGATTCAATTCTAGTTCCGCCGGACTTTCACCCTCTTCAACGGGTGCTTCCACATTATCCCTCATTATAGGAACTTCTCTTGGGGCAATTAAATCCCTAAGAAGTGTGTCCTCATCAACTGGCTCCGCCGGATTGGAGCTCGAGCTGTCGCTAACATCACCCTTTGTTGGCCTAGGGCCAACTTTCCTGGGTTCTTCACGCCGTGACATCGTTCTATAAAACAAATAAAGTGATTTAATAACGATAACACTAAGGTCCAACCGTATACAACTTAACATAAAAAAATGCTATACTAACACTTAGCATGTAATACTATGCAATGAACACACTAATATAAGCATATAAGCACATAAGCACGTAAACAAATAAATAGTTAAGCATGCTTTTGCACATATCAAAACACTTTAACAATTAATCACATAAACTATGCAAACAACTTCCCATGCAACCCCTATGTAGGCCTCTACCCGTCGTCCTAATGGTTTTCTAACCAAGGCTCTGATACCAAATTTGTAACAACCCTAACTGATGCCAAAATTTAAAAAAAAAAAATCGGCATGACCTCCGCTAAAAATCGTCCTATAACAACCTATTTAAAAACATTTTTAACCTGTCCAAACACAATAAACATCTAATACATTCCATGGTGGTACAACCACATCCTATATCATCCAAGTATCATAATTACAGTCCTAAAATACAAGATTAATATCGAATGTCCATGTTTTACAACGTTTAGACAGCTCATACAAAAGTTACAGCCCATAGGTATAATTAAAATATTAAAAGTCCATAAGTCGTCGTACAAAATACATTATGCTTAGTCTTACAAAAATAGAGTGACCCAAGTATAAAAACAACAAAATAAGCTCCTAATCCATACTAAATCTGTGGTAGAATGTCATTTGCCACTTCTTTTCCGTTTCCTGTAAAAAAATGTTAAATAAAAGGGGTGAACAAAATTGTTCAGTAGGTGGTGCCTAAGACATACCTTTTGTGTCCCCGTGAATCCAAACAAGGAATAGGACAATAGGAATTTGGGGTCATGCAAAGCCGGCAAAACACAATATCAATTCTAAGTTCAAAACAAAAAAATTTCGTGCCATGAATGCAATGTTATGCATGTCACTCCCTATTTTCAGAAAACATCATCACTTCACAAACTGTTAATATAACCTGCCCTTTGGTGACTCCGCAGCGACACGAGAGAAGGATTAGCTACTATCCCTGACCTTTGGTACCTCCACAGCATAATTTGGGGCCCAGATAGCTCAACCACGCTAGGGCAATCTCCCTAGTTCCCTCTAGGCTATATTAACACACCGGCCCTTTGGTGACTTCGCGGGCCAACCGGGTTTTTCTCAAAAACCGTTTCATCAAATTCTCCCCAAAAATTCCCTTTTTCATTATTATCAAATCATTGTACCCTTTTTCTTTCATGCCCAATGCTATGGATGCAAGTCTCATGCTTTACCATTTCCAAGAAATTAAAGAAATTTCTACTACATAATTTAGCATGCATCCATATAGTCATTTTAGTAAGATAATAAACACTTAGGCATGACAATTAACATATTAAGCATACTTTACACTAATTCTAAAAGAATTTCCATAAACTTCCATGAATAATTTCTAATAATTTTATCAACACAATCATATAGAAAATCTAATAATCAAGCATATCTTTCATACAATTCAACAATTTCACATAATCACATGCTATATATACAAAATCAAGTCATTTAAGAGGCAAATAAATTAAATTGATCATGGTTGACAATAATTATGGTAGAATGACTCACAAAAGCACAAGGTAGTGAGAATTATAGAACTCTACCTCTATTATATGCAAAACCCCCAATTTCCACCTTAAACCCTCAAAATGGGTCAAGATTTTCGGACTCCCTAGGTTACTCAAAACTGAAATTGCTCTCCGTTTTGCCGCAAACGGCACTCAAAATCACTAAGTATCGAAAGAGGAATCAAGCTTCAAAGTTGTAAAGTAAAAGAAAAAGAAAATGGAAGCAGAGAGGACGAGAGAGAGAGCAGCAGGATAGATAAAGAGAATCAGACCAAGAATAGTGGTCTCATGACTTCTTAAAAGTGATAGTGGGTCCCACCCATTTTTCTTTTTATTTTCCTTTTTTTTTCTTTTTGTTTTTAATCCTACACCACATACCAACATATATACATATATAATTACATATATATATATATATATATATATATATATATATATATATAAACTTAAACATTGCACGATTAAAATGATTTTTTAATCCAATATATATATTTCAAATAAATTATATTTTATTATTATTTCTTTTCTTTTTCTTTTTTATTTTAAAATTAAGATGCTTAATTCTTTCATCTAAAAAAGTTAAACCAATCTCTTTTCCTTAAAAATAAAAAATACTGTTCCAGTATAACTTTATGTATCTTAAATTATATATCAAATATTATGCATTTCCGAACATAAAAAGGGAAAAGTAATAATAATACAAATGGAAAAATAATAATAATGAAACAAAGTGGTAAAAAAAAAAAAAAAAAAAACAAAGACATGCATAAAGTTAATATGCATAAAGTTATACTGGTACCTATTTTCTTTTACGTTGGGAAATGCATAATATTTGATATATAATTTAAGATGCATAAAGTTATATTGGTACCATATTTTTTAGTTTTAAGGAAAATAGATTGGTTTAATGTTTTTAAATGAAAGAATTAAGCGTCTTAATTTAAAAATAAAAAAGAAAAATAAAAGAAGTAATAACAAAATATAATTTTTTTGAAATATATGTATTGGCTCAAAAAATCATTTTAGACATCTACATTTTTAAGAAGTTGGGATATTTACGTTTTTTTATGCATAAATTATTCATGAGGGTAGATTGGTCCAATTTATTAAATTGTAAAGTTAAAAAAGTTTCCTAAACGGTCAAAGGGTAATTTGGTCAATTTTTCATGTAAAAGGGTGTCTTTATCCATTTTTGAACCTTCAGGGGGTGTCTTTGTCCAAAAAACAGGTAAGTTTCCTTTGAGTGTCCTTTTGTCAAATCTCAAAGGGTGTGGTTGTACTTTACCCAAAAATTAAAAAGTGATCTTTTAATAATATATTACTATTAAATAATACTACCTCTGTTCCTTAATAATAGTCCAATTTCTCATTTCACACTTTTTAAGGCAACAACTTTTATTATATTTTATTGGGTTGGCAAAAAATGCATTTCCAAGTGTGCCCTTCCCTAAAAAGTAGAGTATTGGTTTTTACTGGGATCCACTTATTTTTAAGTTTCAAAAGTAGTAGTATTGGTTTTTAATGGGGTCCACTTTCTTTTAGGAGTAAATTAGGGATGTAATAAAAAGTAGTGTATTGATTTTTGAAATGTGACAATTAAAATGAGACAGCAAAAAATGAGATAATGAACTATTAATATAGGACGGAGGGAGTATTTATTTAAAAATTAGTGAAATGCAAAATTACTAATTAGATTCTTAGTATTTAAGTTTGGTTAAAATATACAAGTATATATATATATACACACACACACAAATTTTTAATAACAAAAGTTAATAAAACTAAAAAGTAATTAAAGAAAATGAACAATAGAATGTGATTTAGAAAATCCCATTCCAATGCTCCTACAAATTCTATAATAGAATAAAAATGGGTTCAAATTGAATGTAATGAGTATTGAGTGGAGAAGAAAGAAAATTATAAATTTGTAATGAGAGAGGAGTGAGACAACATGTTGAGAGGGGAGAGAATATGTGAGAAATAAGAAAAAAATAATAATAAAAGATAAAAGTTAGAAAAAAATATAAAAAGTTTCACCACTTTCTCAAATAAATATATATTTAATATTTACTGCTGATATAACTTATCGAAAAAAAAAAAAAATAGTGTTGTTGTAAAAAATGCGAATGAAAGAGAAAAAAAAAAAATTATTTAAGAATATAAATCTGTGAGATCAATATTAAGATTATGGAATATAAATCTTTGGGACCAATATTAAAATTATGTATGAGGAGAGAGAGGAAGATATGGTAGGAAAAAAAAAAAAAAAAAAACAATTTAAGGATATAAATATTTGGGGCTTAATATTTCTGTATTGGTTAGAGTTCAATTAAAAAACTTGAATGAGGAGAAGAGATAAAATAAAAAGTTATTTTAGGATATAAATTTTTGAGAGACAATATTCAATTTCTATATCAATTAGTTTTTTATAATATTAGAAAATAATTATAATATAACTTATATAAGAAAATTTAAAATTTTGAATCTCTCCCAAATTGGAGGCCTGGGCGGCCTTGATCAGGATGAGCCAGCTGTGTAAATACAGAACCAATTGGATGAAGACAACCGTACCGGCCCAATAAGCAAGAAGCGGAACATGAAAGAGACCCATCTTGCACAATGGTCTAGCCCAGCCAATATGAAAGATTCCAAGCCCAATACCGAGAATTGCCAATTTGATAAGGAAAAGGAAACTTCATTCGTGCAGACCAAGAATTCTGCATAAGGTTATGGAAACCCAGTAAATGACAGATTGCATAAGGTTATTTTTTATTTGTTCGTAATCATAATAAGTTAAAGTTTTAAAATGATACCACTCCCATAAGCATAATAAGATAAAGTTTAAAATGATAATAACAGTACCACGGATCATTTATCCAAAGTGTCACAGCAAATAAAACAACAATTTCAATTCACCGTAAATAAAACAAACATTCTCTTAGAGAGTTAAATTATAATGTTAATTTGTGAGTCACAGTTTTCCAAAACCGTACATTTTTTATGTGACAGAAGTAGTATTTGAAAAAGCCTAGGAATTGATCCGAGTTGGGTCATGAACCACAGGACGGCCATTGGTGTCCTCGCTCCAACCTATCCAACCTACAGAATCTTCCTAGGCTTTTTTAAGTATCAAATTAACATGAACAAAAATTCTGAAGAATTTGATAACCTGTCGGACACGAATCCAGTCGATCCGACCACTCACATAAACGCCGAATCTGATCTTGTAGAAAAGCCGTCTCATCGTACCACACCATACGAGAGAAATTCCAACTCTGATATACAGAGTAACCTCTACAGGTGAGAGGAACAGAAACTCTGATGAACACACACAAGTTTTATGAGGGGAGAGAGTTGGAGGTTTAATGAGGGGTTGCTGGCCAGAAGTCATGTCTCTTTCAGTGGGGTTTAATATTTGTGCATAGTATATTGGTTCTCTCTCTCACATTGGTTCTCTCAATATCACATCTTAGCTACAATGTAAAAGCACACACAATTGTCTCAAGTTAGACTTGCACTTAAACTTTTTGAAGTTTGCTTTATTAACCATTAGATAAAAGTCAGCAAATTTCTTAACAAAGATAACTCCTCCAGTTTTGGTAAGTTACCAAAGGACTCCCAATGATTTAAATACTCCTTGACTTGTCAGCAATTACATGATTTGAATGCCCTCTATACCTAATTTTAATCTCCTCCCTCTCTCACTGTATTCACTACCATTACAACAAAAGTAAATATATACATCATATATACATCTATATATAGAAAGAGAGAGTTTGTAGAGAGAAATGGTCTCCATTGATGCTCTTATTGAAATTAATTGTGTGTGTATATATGTATATATATAAATGTAATGTTGTCTATATAAAACAATAAGAAATGAAAAAAGCCGCATCAAATTTGAAACAGTGGGTGGTTCAAAGCATCTAGAAACAACACAAACACAAACAAATGGCCATCCAGAGGACGATAAAAGAGGCACTGTTATTTGCGTCTTTGATTTTGAGTGTGGTTTTTGGATTTTCAATTTTGGGTCAATCTCACCCTTTACGTCATAGACACACATCATTTACTTTCCAAACTGTATATATATATATATATATAAAATAAAAGAACGAAAGAACTCAGAGTCTCTTTGAATTCAAAGCAGTTGATCAGAAAATTAATAATCACCAAGAGTCACGCAATGCTCTATTTATTTTAAAACTCAATCAAGCCAAAATGATTGTTAAGGCTTCATTCAACTAAACTAATTTTTTGTTTTACTTTTTCGTACAATTTTTCTTAATAGCCAAACAGATCAATGGAAATGAATCACACACCTAAACTAATTTCTTAGTGTTTGTAGTTAGGGGAAGTGAATTTACATAAAACATAAAAAAAAAAAAAAAAAATTTGGGTGATGTGAATTTCCACACACATAAACACATATACATGGAATTAGAACAAAAGGAGAAAAGAGAGAGAAGAGAGAAGGTGGCTCTGGGAATTGGGCGGACCATAGATGAGGTGGAGAAGAGAAAGAAACGGGTGGTGGAGATGATGGGAGTAGTGTCGGTGGGAGATGGGGTTGGGTGTTGAAGGGTAATTATGTCATTTAAAGATTATGACTGTAATTACATTGCTGGTATGGTTGCAGAATTTGTTTTATTTGGTGTGACAATAAATGATTCATGATGTTGTTATTATCATTTTAAATTTTATCTAATTATGTTTATTGGAGTAATATCATTTTAAAATTTTAATTTATTATAATCACGAACACACGTATCCACAATCTCTCTCTATCTACATTTGCATTTTGTTTCTCTCTCTAGATGCAATTATCTCTCCTCTTCCAATAGAACCCTTGCTCTTTAGTGTTGGGTTGGAACACAGAGTCAGTCAAATGTAGTCTCCAGGGTCATTGGTTGAGGTCTACTGCATGTATTTGTTATATATTCGTAATTATAATAAGTTATAATTTTAAAATGATACCACTCCCATAAGTATTCTCAGGTAAAGTTTAAAAAGATAATAACAGTATCACGGATCATTTATCAAAGTGTCATGCCAAATAAAACAAACAGTTTGATTGGAGTTGGGTCCTGAAATTCTGCAACCTCACCAGCAATGTAAGGACGGTCATCGTCATCCTCGCTCCAACCAGCAGAATCTTAAACCTCCCAGCTCAAAGTAAAAGTGCCTCGCAATTTTGATTTCAGGATGGCCCTTCTTCTCCTACAACTTCACAAGACGGCATGTATATATGTTAGTGTGTGTGTATATATAGAGAGAGAGCAAATAGCAATAAAAATTAGATAAATAAACTCACCACTTTGCACTGCCATTTGAGGGAGCTTAAATCCACCTTTTTCTCCAGCTTGAAGGGGTTGATTCCGATACAGGGTTGGACGGCGAAAATTATTATCTCATTACATAACTAACTAATTAAATATAAAAGTTTTTTTTTTCTTTGCGTTTTTCTTTTTCACTAATTTCCGTTGAGTGTCTAATTAACATGCTTGAGTTGTGGAACTCGTCACCAACAAATTCTTAACAGGAAGAGATTTGTAAGTAGACATAAATAATTCAAAGGAATAAAAATCAAATCATTATGTTTTTTTTGTAGAGAAATTAATTTTCTTTACAAACCTCCTCCTGGTAAGTATCAGTTTCACAACTCAATCATATTAACTGGACACTCAAAAGAAAATTAGTGAACAACAAGAAACGCAAAGAAAACAAAAGCATTTATATCTAATTATTTACATATGCTTTGTGTGCGCACTCTTTCCTGTGAGATAATCATTTTCGTTGTCCTTACCCTGTGCCGAAATCAGCCCGGATGCCCGGTGGAACTATGCGACCTTGATTTTGAGTTTGTGAATCATACACTCAACGGATATGGCATGGCTAGTGCTTGAAATGGAATAGGGTTAGAGAGAGTTGAGAGCTTAGGATGGAGCAGGGTTAGAGAGCTGCGAGGGGGTAATATATATAGAGAGCTTGTAATGGGGTAGGGTTTTTGGGAGTTTTAATGAGAGTAACGAGGGGTTGTTGGCAATGTAACGACCCTAGCTGATGCCAATAATTTTACAAAAAATTCGGCATAACCTCTCCTAAAAATAGGCCTATCACAACTTGTTTAATTGCATTTTTAACTTGTCATGGCTCAAATTCTGAATTCACGGCAATAGTAGATGATGATACACAATCAAATGACCTCAATAATACTTCAAACTAGTATTACTCTCCCCATTCATCAATAAGGTTTACATGTTATCAAATTCACATCCAAAATATCATCAAATACCTTAATTACATTACATGACAAAGTTTTTGCAAAATATACATATACACCTTCACACTTTTAGTGCTTTGCAAAAATAATGGGAAATATACAAAAGACACAAAAGTGAGCTTCTAGTATCGCTCAAGCTTGAGATGGGTTGTTGTCCACCGGTTCTTTTCCAAGACCTGAAAAAAATGTATAAATAGTAGGGTGAGCTATATACTCAGTAGGTGACACTTAAGACACAAATCTTGTGTCCTTGTAAATTCAAGCAAAGCATAGGCCAATGGGAGATAGGGATTATACAACGTAAGGGATCAAATACAACATACAAGTCAATTCCAAGTATAAACAATGCAATGCAATGAAATGAAATGCAATGCATGTCAATGACACTCCCCATTTTCATTCTCAAAACCATCACTTTCAAACGTTAATACAGCCCCCCCTTTGGTAACCCCGCCGCGACACGAAAGGAGGATTGGCTAGTGTCTCTGACCCTTGGTAACCCCGCGGCGTCATTATGGGGCCCAGCTAGCTCAACCACACTAGGGCGACTCCCTAGTCCCCTCTACGCTATATTAACCTCCGGCCCGTTGGTAACTCCGCAGCGACCGGGTTTATCAAAACCATTTCACAAAAACTATCATCTCCCAAAAATTCCTCATTTTCATTTCAAGACAAATTCTCCCATTTCATGCATCCCAATGACATGTCCAAGAATGTACATATAATCTCAATATCATGACAATGTGAAATTTTGGCACAATACAATTAAGCATGGTCTCATACATCACTTTCAGCAAGTTTACACATGGTGGACATAAACTCAACATATAGGCAAGCTTTTCACATAATACATCACATGTGCATAAACATACATTTCTCTAGACAACATTAAAATAATCATTAACAAAATTAATCCCCAAGTAAAGCATGTTAGCACATAAAAGAGGCGTAATTCACAAAAAAACACCACAAAGCCATCATCTATACATGCTTTTCACATAGACAAGTCATAACCCTAAGACATGAATTTTTTCTAAACATCACTTACACCTCATTGAAGCAATTAATTCTCAAATTTAGCATGTCTAGCACAACAAAAGAGCATAACTCACAATGGAACAAGAAGAGAGTGGATTAAGATGCCCCTACCTCAAGATTGCACCAAAACCCTAGAAAATGGGTCCTCAAATTCGAGCTCCAAGGAAGGTAGCAAAACTGGAATTGCTAGTACTAGAACGTAGAGCTCGTCACACTCGTCGTTTTGTCTCAAACGACACCTAAATCCGGCAAGGATTGAGAGAGTAATCAAGGGTTAAAGCTTGAAGTGAAAAAAAAGAAAAAAGGAAAAGAGAAGGAGCCGAGAGCAGCAGTCGGGAGAAAGAGAGAGAAAAAGAACAGAGACTAACTTGGTCTCTTAATTCATTTAAAAGGGACGTGGGTCCCACCTCTCTTTTTGTAATTTCTTTTTCTCTTTTTTTTTTTTTTTTTTTTTTTTTTTTTTTTTTTTTTTCTTTTAATACACACCGCACACACAGGCATATATATATAAAGGCACAAACATTACACTCTCCCCTACTTTAAAAGATTTCGTCCCCGAAATCAAGATATACCTGAGGAAGAAAACAACTCTGGATACTTGGAGCGAACCTCCTATTCAAGCTCCCAAGTAGCTTCCTCGACTCCGTGGTGTCTCCAAAGGACTTTCACCATTGGTATCGTCTTGTTCCTCAACACCCTCTGCTGAGTGTCAAGGATCTGAACTGGTCCTTCCTCGTAGGAAACATCCTCATCAATATCCACATCTACCCAACTCAAAATGTGAGATGGATCCGGTTCGTACTTCCGTAACATCGATACATGGAAAATATTGTGGACCCTATCCAACTGTGGTGGCAAAGCAAGCCTGTAGGCAACCTTTCCTACTCGGTCCAAAATCTCAAACGGTCCAATAAATCGTGGCGACAACTTGCCACTTTTCCCGAATCTCATCAATCCCTTCCGTGGAGAAACCCGTAGAAAAACGTGGTCTCCCACCTCAAAGGATAATGGTCGTCTCCGCTTATCCGCATAGCTCTTCTGTCGGCTCTTAGCTGTAAGTAACCTCTGTCTTATCAACTTAATCTTCTCAATAGTCTCGAGTACAATGTCGGGTCCTAAGGTGGCTGTCTCACCTACCTCAGTCCAACAAATAGGAGACCTACAAGGTCTACCATACAACGCCTCAAATGGAGCCATCTGGATTCTCGCCTGATAACTGTTGTTGTAGGCAAACTCAATAAGTGGAAGGTGATCCTCCCAACTACCTCCCAAATCAAGCACACATGCCCGAAGCATGTCCTCCAAAATTTGAATAGTACGCTCCGACTGACCGTCTGTCTGTGGATGGAATGCCGTACTAAGATGCAACGTTGAACCAAACGCTGCTTGAAGTCCTTCCCAGAACTTCAAAGTGAACTAAGCATCCCTATCTGAAACAATGGTTACTGGAACTCCATGCAACCTTACAATCTCCTTCACATAAAGAACACCAAGCTTCTCTGCATCATCTGTTGCCTTAATAGGCAAAAAGTGAGCCGTCTTGGTCAATCTGTCAATGATGACCCATACGGCCTCATTGCCCCTCCTTGACCTTGGAAAACCTGTCACAAAATCCATAGCAATATGCTCCCATTTCCATTGGGTAATGGTTGCAACAAACCTGCTGGCCTCTGATGCTCGGCCTTCACCTGCTGACAGGTAAGGCATCTAGCCACAAACTGTGCAACATCATTCTTCATCCCGCTCCACCAATACTGACGTCTCAAATTATGATACATTTTAGTACCACCTGGATGAACTGCAAAACGGGAAGTGTGAAACTCCCGTAGGACATCCTCACGACATACTGTGGGAACGACCAACAAACCCCTGAACCGTAGACCCCCATCTGCATGCAAGGCCCAATCTTTCACTGTCTCACCACTAGAGATCAAAGTGTGGATGGCATCTAAGTCCGGGTCTTGTCTCTGTGACTCAATCACTCGTACAACAAGAGTAGGCTGAGCCACAAGACTAAATAAGAATGCCGACTCACTGTAACCATCATCATCAAAACACTGTAATCCCATCTCTGCCAGATCTTTAAGCATCTTCCACTTCCGAATAGCTAAACTGGCCAAAGTTCCACGAGATTTTCGGCTTAAGGCATCAGCTACAACATTTGCCTTGCCCGGATGATACTGCAAATCAAAGTTGTAATCTTCCAAGTACTCAACCCATCGTCTCTGTCTGTTGTTCAAGTTCTTTTGGGGAAAAAGGTACTTGAGACTTTTATGATCCGAGTATACCTCGAATCTCTCACCATACAAATAATGTCTCCAACACTTCAAGGCAAACACAACTGCCGCTAACTCCAGATCATGAGTAGGGTAGTTAAGCTTGTGAGTCTTCAACTGTCGAGACCCATAAGCCACTACTCTACCATCCTACATCAACACACATCCCAACCCGTTACGTGAAGCATCACAATAGATCACATAACCCAAGCCTCGCTCAAGTTTCACCAACACTGGAGCTGTAGTCAATCTCGTCTTCAACTCTTGAAAAGATGAATCACAGGCCTTATTCCAGACAAACTTGACCCCTTTCTGGGTCAAACGGGT
Source organism: Cornus florida (assembly GCF_030987335.1). Lineage (NCBI taxonomy): Eukaryota > Viridiplantae > Streptophyta > Magnoliopsida > Cornales > Cornaceae > Cornus > Cornus florida. The sequence continues at coordinate 25,029,964 of NW_026775581.1, forward strand.
CATAGGAGCTGCCAAACGGGAGAAATCCTTCACAAATCTCCAATAGTAACCCGCTAAACCAAGAAAACTGCGGATCTCAAACACATTCTTGGGTCGCTCCCAAGTCCAAACTGCTTCAACCTTTGATGGATCAACTGATACTCCACCTTCTGAAACAATATGCCCCAAAAACTTCACCTCCTATAGCCAAAACTCACATTTCTCGTATTTGGCATACAATCGGTGTTCCCGCAAAATCTATAAAACAATACTCAAATGGACCTTGTGATCTTCCCGAGTCCGTGAGTACACAAGAATGTCATCCACGAAAACTACCACAAACTGGTCCAAGTAATCGTGAAAGACGCGGTTCATCAAGTCCATGAATGCCGCTGGCGCATTAGTCAAGCCAAAAGGCATAACAAGGAACTCATAGTGTCCATACAGTGTACGGAATGCTGTCTTCGGGATATCCTCATCCCTAACCCGCAACTGATAATAGCCAGACCTCAAGTCAATCTTTGAGAAACAACTGGCTCCCCTCAACTGATCAAATAAATCATCTATCCTTGGCAAAAGATACTTGTTCTTGATAGTGGCATGATTCAACTTCCGATAATCAATGCACAACCTCAACGAACCATCTTTCTTCTTAGCAAACAAGACCGGTGCGCCCCACGGTGACACACTCGGTCGGATGAAACCTTTTATCCTCAAATCATCAAACTGCCTCTTCAATTCTTCCAATTCAACTGGTGCCATACGATACGGTGCCATAGAAATCGGCGCAGTACCATGCATCAAATCAATAGTGAACTCCACTTCTCGGTGTGGAGGCAACTCTATCAAATCCTCTGGAAAAACATCCAAGAAGTCACAAACAATCGTCGGATAAACTTCTCCCATGACATCATCTTCTTCAGCTAAAAGGCTAGTTAAGAAATAATCACTATGACTTCGTCCACGAACTCCATAAAATGATGAAATGTGGGAATCACTCCGATCTCCCACGAAAAAGAAACAGTCTCCCTCGGGAGTGCAAACTGTAATTCTCCCTTTAAAACAATCGATCGTGGCATGAAAGAAGGCTAACCAATCCATCCCAAGAATGACATCAAAGCTAGTCATCTTCAGGAGGATAAGGTCAAACACAAAGGTCTGCCCGGCTATCACAATGGAGCAATCTCGCACAACTCGGCTCAATGACACTGAAACCCCAAATGGCCTATCAACACATAACGCCCGATCCATGAAACTAACCTCTAACCCCGATGCAAGTGCAAATGATGATGAAATGAAAGAATGAGATGCACCAGAGTCAAACAAAACACGGACCCAACAACCAAACACTGGAAATATACCTCGAAGAACTGACGGTCCAGAAGATGCATCGGTCTGTGCCAGTGCAAAAACACGTCCCTGTGGTACCTATGCCTGAGGACTGCCAACCTGAACACCTGACTGCTGCACTGACATAGTAGGAGTATCCCTCCTAACTGATCGTGAACCCTGTGAAGACATAGTAGGCTGTGGTGGTGGTGGTCTGAAACTTGACTGAACTGTAGCCGATTGTGACGGCCTCTGCTGTGACCCTCTGCCACTAATGGTGCCTGCTCTTTGACTCGGACAATCACGAATCAAGTGACCCTGCTGGCCACACCCATAACAAGCCTTCAGAGCTGACGAAACTGAAGACGATCTCATCGGACAACTGGACTTGTAATGTCCGGGCTGCTGACACTGATAACAAACAACTTCACTCCTGTCAGATCCAGCTGGCATAGGAGTGGTAGGAGCAGATCTTGTAGACTGTTGCCCCTGAAACTGAGATGGACTGACCCTATTCCTTTTCCAAGAATGTCCCTCTAAGGATGGCCCTGCACCCCTCTTTTGCTTCAATTGCTCTCTTCTTGTATCATTCTCTCTATTGTCAGCCTCCAGCATCAAAGCCCTTTCCACTGCTTCAGAGTAAACCTTAATAAACTGTGCCGTGATCAACGGCCTCATTCAATCATTAAGACCCGAGACAAACTTCCGAGTCTTGTTAGCTTCATCTCTCACCACTTCTGGAGCAAAACGGGAGAGTGAGGTGAACTTGTTCTCATACTCCGCCACTGACATGTTCCCTTGAATAAGATTATGAAACTGGTCTTGTAACTCCCATCTTTTGGAAAGCGGAAAGTACTTTTCATAGAACAGTTCCTTGAACCTGTCCCATCTCATCTCTTCAATCTTGTACTGGTTGGTGATCGACTTCCACCAAACCTTGGCATCTATAGCAAACTTGTAAGTTGCTAGGATGATCTTCAAGTGATCCTCTGTCACATCCATTGAGGTCAACTGAGTTTCGACTTGATCCATGTAGTTGTCGGCTACCATTGGATCCGCACTGCCCTCAAACATTACTGGCATCAACTGAGAAAACCCCTTAATGATCTTGAGACGCTTCTGAGCTGGAGTCTCCTCAACTCGAACTGTAGGTTGTGGTACCAACTGCGGCTGAGCAACAATAGTTGCTCTCACGGCATTTTGCAACAATCGATTCAACTCTAGTGCCACAGAACCTTCACCCACTTCTACAGTTGTGGGTGTTTCAACATTCTCTTTTCTTGGGGGAACAGCTCTTGGGGGAATCAAGTCCCTAAGAAGCATGTTCTCATCAACTGGCTCCGCCGGATTGGAGCTAGAGCTCTCACCAACATCGCCCCTTGTTGGCCTAGAGCCAACTTCTCTAGGTTCCTCACGCCGTGACATCGTGCTATAAAACGAGAAAACGATTCAGAAACATGACACTAAGGTCCATTGTGGACGACTCAACAAGAATTAATACTGTACAACACTTAGCATGCAAGACTATGCAAGAAACATTTTAACGTAAACAAGTAAGCAAGTAAGCACATAGGCAGTTAAGCATGCTCATTTAAATAAGATACCACGTAGCAAGTAGTCAAGTAAGCAACACAAACAACATTCCATGCGACTCTATGTAGGCCTCTACCCGTCGTCCTAAAGGTTTTCGAACCTTTGCTCTGATACCAAATTTTGTAATGACCCTAGCTGATGCCAAGAATTTTACAAAAAATTCGGCATAAACTCCCCTAAAAATAGGCCTATCACAACCTGTTTAATTGCATTTTTAACCTGTCATGGCTCAAATTCTGAATTCACGGCAATAGTAGATGATGATACACAATCAAATGACCTCAATAATACTTCAAACTAGTATTACTCTCCCCATTCATCAATAAGGTTTACATGTTATCAAATTCACATCCAAAATATCATCAAATACCTTAATTACATTACATGACAAAGTTTTTGTAAAATATACATATACACCTTCACACTTTTAGTGCTTTGCAAAAATAATGGGAAATATACAAAAGACACAAAAGTGAGCTTCTAGTATCGCTCAAGCTTGAGGTGGGTTGTCGTCCACCGGTTCTTTTCCAAGACTTGAAAAAAATGTATAAATAGTAGGGTGAGCTATATGCTCAGTAGGTGACACTTAAGACACAAATCTTGTGTCCTTGTGTATTCAAGCAAAGCATAGGCCAATGGGAGATAGGGATCATACAACGTAGGGGATCAAATACAACATACAAGTCAATTCCAAGTATAAACAATGCAATGCAATGAAATGAAATGCAATGCATGTCAATGACACTCCCCATTTTCATTCTCAAAACCATCACTTTCAAACGTTAATACAGCCCGCCCTTTGGTAACCCCGCCGCGACACGAGAGGAGGATTGGCTAGTGTCTCTGACCCTTGGTAACCCCGCGGTGTCATTATGGGGCCCAGCTAGCTCAACCACACTAGGGCGACTCCCTAGTCCCCTCTAGGCTATATTAACCTCCGGCCCGTTGGTAACCCCGCAGCGACCGGGTTTATCAAAACCATTTCACAAAAACTATCATCTCCCAAAAATTTCTCATTTTCATTTCAAGACAAATTCTCCCATTTCATGCATCCCAATGACATGTCCAAGAATGTACATATAATCTCAATATCATGACAATGTGAAATTTTGGCACAATACAATTAAGCATGGTCTCATACATCACTTTCAACAAGTTTACACATAGTGGACATAAACTCAACACATAGGCAAGCTTTTCACATAATACATCACATGTGCATAAACATACATTTCTCTAGACAACATTAAAATAATCATTAACAAAATTAATCCCCAAGTAAAGCATGTTAGCACATAAAAGAGGCGTAATTCACAAAAAACACTACAAAGCCATCATCTATACATGCTTTTCACATAGACAAGTCATAACCCTAAGATGAAAGAGACAATATAATTTTTTAAAATAAAAAAAGCAAATAAGAAAAAAATAGTTGTAAAATAATATACTAAATAAATACTTTAAAAAAAATATAATTACAAATATAAGAATCAAAATATTAATTAATAATATTTTAATTAAATACAATTACAAATGTCATCGATAAAAATAAATAAGTTTTAAAAAATAGAAAAATACATAATTATACATAAGTGAAAAAAGAATTTTTTTGAAAAAGGAAACAAAAATTAGAAAAGGAAAAATATATTGTATATTCAAAGAATGACTATATGTAATTTTTTTTTTTTTTTTTCAAAAGGAAATTAAAAGAATTTGAAAATTTGAGGGGGGACATTATTTAAAATTACTATGTAAGTATATGTATATATACTAAAAATATGTATCTATGTATAGTAGGTTGGAGCAAAGTGAGAGGGGGCACGTGCCCCCTCTAGGCCTTAATTGGTTCCGCCCTTGCGTTGGAACCGTTGTAAACCAAACCGTTTAAATATATGATTATAAATTTACAAGATAAATTATATAAGCCACAGAGGCTTCAATCCTTTGATCCTAAAGTATTTGAAAACAAGAGAAAATATTCTGCATCTGTGAAAATTTTAGCACTTATTAATACTAAGGAACCAGATTGGGTTGATTTCAGTTCTCTAAACATAACTCTGAAGAATTACCCAATGATTGTGCATGGAAGGAGTGACTGGATTTATGAAGGACATAACTCATTTCAAACTACAAATTTTAAGGATGTTTGTTTTAGTATAATTGTTTTAGAGTCACTTTTCTATGTTAAATGCTAAGTGCTAGTTTGGTTGTATTGATATGATCTTTATAATGAGCATGTTTATTGCTAAAGTTTGAAAAATTCCATGCTTATAATTGTTTCTTACAAAAAGCGTTGCTTGTGGTTATATTATAAAAAATGTCATGTTTGTACTTGGTCATAGAAATCGCCATGCTTATGACATTGTTATTATGTAATTGAAATTGAAATTGAATTGATGAGATTGGTACCTGTGCATGACATGGTGGAAAAGGGAAAAATGAGAAAAGTGTTTTAAAATGATTTTATAAAAAAGAACTAGATTTCACGAGTCCGGTGCTAATTCGACCTAGAGGGAGCGCATACTGGTTTAGGACGTGAAAAGTTGATGCTAGACCCCAAATTGTTGCCAAATTTGGAACCAGGGGTAGTAAATTAATCTCGCCTCAGTAAAGTCAATTAGTGGTTTTCGACGTGAGCTTAGGGTCGGTAGAGACCAAGTTTAGGTCCGGTAGAGGCCAAGTTAGGGTCGGTTGAGACCAAGGTTGAGAAATATGGGGCATTGCATTGCATTTTATGCGTACTTGTGTTGAAATGCTTAAACACTATTGTTGAGAATGTTTTGTGGATTAAATATTATGAAAACCCCAAAGAATGATCCCGGTTTTCCTTTATCCCGTATGTGTGACATCTGGCTTAAGGGAGTTCAAAGTTGGTGCCTTAGGCATCTGCTACTGAGCCTCCATACTCACCCTTTATATTAACATTTTTCAGGTTATAACGGAGTTATGGTTGATGACGGACCCTCACGAGCATAGTTAGGGTTGACAGAAGCTTACTTTTATCATTTTTATATCAAATGCATAGTTGATGTAAATTCTTGTAAAGCATTGTAAATTCGACCGTAAGGGTCTAAGTTTGTAACTTGTACTTAATTGGACCACTTTTAATGTATATTGAAGTGTGTGAGTTGTATGCAGCGGAATATTTAGAAAGTTTAGTATTTTGAAAACAGATCTTGTGTCTTTTCCAATTTTACTTATTTTAGCAATTAAATAATTAATCACATGCAGATAAAATAAAGTAAAGTAAAAAGTTAGAAATAACACCAGGATTTTTAGTGAGGAAACCCAGTTAATAAAATACATCAACTATTTGAGTGGGAAAACCTCGTGAACTGTGCAGTCCAAAGTAAACCGATCCACTATATTTGAAAAAAAGTACAATGAACTTTGGCTCTGGCTCACACCCTATCGTTCTACCAAACACTAATTGTTGACAATCCTTTGACTTTGGAACGTCCCGTCCAATAGCAACTTGACCTCAGACTTATGTGTGATAACCCGATGTTTTTTAGATTTTAATTTATTATTTTTATTATTATTATCATTATTATTATTGTTATTTTGGGTTTATTGTAGTAGAGGTGGTGTAGTAGTGATTATTTTATATAGTTTATATATGTATGTATTGTATTTTTGTCATATGGAGAAAGGTGGCAACATGTATACGAAATGTTGGGGAAGAAAAATGGGTTTTATGAATTGTGGGTCTAGGAAGATATTATGAGTTTGATTTAAGTTTTCATTTATATATATATATATATATATATATATATATATATATATTATATCTTGTTTGTTAGAGATAAAAGGGAGCACCTGACCGAAATGCTGAGGGAAAAAAAGGCAGATTGAATTGTGATAATGGTGGTTGTGACTTGCGGGGCCCATTGAACACTTTTTGGATCAAAATTTTATGGCTTTGAATTTCCTTCACGTGGGTTTGGTCTTTTTGTTTTGTGTGTATGTCAGAAAATGAAGATATGATAAGGATGGAAGGTGATATTGTCTTATATCTTTTTTGAGGGTGTGGTGAGCAGTATTGATGTGTGTATGGAGTTGGTGGGTTGAGTCGGTGGATTGCCTTATATATTTGAGTGTTGTGTGCACTGATAAAATACAAAGACAGAGAAGGAAAGTAAGAGAAAAAAATTAAAGAAGGCAGAAGAGAGCCGAGACACACACAGAGAGAGAAACAGAGAGAGAAACAGAGAAACAGAGAGTGAGTTTTGAGGAAACACAGGAGCCGAGAGTTGCAGAGAAGCCGAAGCTTGAGGCTTGATGATTTTTCAGTGTAGGGTTCTCTATAGGCTTGATGATTTTTCAGTGTAGGGTTCTCTATACCTTGAATGGCATGGGGTGGTTTTGATTCAAATGGTTTTATTAAATGCATATTTATTTTGTTTATTAAATGCATATGTATTTTGTTTAATACTCACATAAATATGTATATTTTGTGAAGTTGTTTTGTTAAACCTCCATGAAATTCTTGTTATGGTTTTCAGTCTCACCACCCTCCAATTTCAGGTATCGAAGATGAACGGGGATTGCTAGATTCCGGCTTAGGATGAAGAGTCGGCGTTGCAGGATTTTATTTTATTTTATTTGGAGAATTTTTTGTATATTTGAGGAAATTGACTTTGTGTAAAAGAGGGTATTTTTTTATGATCCTGGGTGTATTTTGATGTATTTGGATTTGTATAAATCGAAGATTTTATTAGAATTTTCGGGTCGTGACATTATGCTTGATCTTTGTAGAAGAGTAACAGGTAGATTAGACAACACTCCTCGAATGCTCCAACCTTTTCAAAGTGTGATCGCTTTTACTCTATTCTTGAATATCTGAATTTGATGTAAAAGTAGATATGCTTTTCTCTGATCGATGTAGATGCAACTGTATGATCACGATCAGGATTTGAACAACACAACTCTAAACTCACTATATGAATATGTGTGTGTTCTAGAAAGACTAATAGGAAAATCTCTTAGATTTTTTTGAAACAATAATCTTCCTAAAACTTTTAAGCTAGAATAATAAATTGATAGTGCAAAAGTCATAAATAAACCTTGATGACTAACAAGGTTTATATAGAGTTTAGAATGTCCTAATCCCTTTGAAAATATAGAAAATTTCGTGCATAGGACTTGGTACAATTCTAAACCAAATAGGAAAGAATTCTGAAGCAGGAAACTAAAAATTGTATTGCTGTCAGGACTTCTTGAACTGGTTCAGGGATGTTGAACTGGCTCAATGGTGCTGAACTGGTTCAGGGATGCTGAACTGGCTCAATGGTGCTGAACTGGTTCAAGGTAGGCAGAATTTAATTTTGATCCGTCCTTGAAGTCTTGAACTGGTTCAATGATGCTGAATCGGTTCAAGTGTGCCAGACTTGAATATTTGGTTCATTAAGGCCGAAAACACAGTATTTAGTAAGTTTGAAAATTATACTAAGTGTAGAATGTGTCCTAACCTTTTTAGAATCCTGATCGGTTAAGCTTCGATCTATAATAAATCAACCCTTTGCAATAGCACAAATCATTGTAAAATAGGGCTATTGGACGGGTAAGTCGAACCACTGGGACTGCTAGTTTATGGCAACCAAGGTCTTTAAATTCACTTTTAGTTTGATAAAAGGGGTATAGAGTTTTGATTGGTTTGTCACTTAGTAACTAGAATTGAAATGCACATAAAATAATAAATGCAAGGAATTCAAGAGAAAGAAATCTAGAACGAGAGGTCTAGGGAAGTGAATCCACTACCTACCCTATTAACATGCTACTTGATATTAACTTGGGGAAACATTATATATATGTAATCTTGGAATGCAACAACACAAAATTGGCACATTACCTTCAAGAAGATCATGAAATCGATAGGCAAGAATAACCTATCAAATGTTTACATGCTTTAACTACCTAATCTAGGGTGTAGGCTTAGACATGCTCACTAAGCTAGAGATTATCAAGCCTTCAATTAAATGATAGGAGCACATGAAGTTAAAAATCAAGATTAATCCATCAAAGGGAAATCCTAAGCCATGGACTAATAAGGTTCTCATACAACATGCAATTAAAACCATTCCACAATCTCATTTTCATTGTCACTATGGAAAATCAAGCAATACAACCATAAGAACATACATTCTAAGATAAGATAGTAATTCAACATGATCATTTATATCAAATTCAGTTCATTACATCAAATGTAAGCTCTAGATTATAGAGCAATCACATATACACATCATTTTCCCCAAAATAAACCAAGACTAGAACATGTTTACTAGAGAGGACATCATCACCTCCCGAGATAGGGAGTTAGTTACCCATAGGAGCAATGGATGAAGGAGAGATGATCATTATCCCCACCATTTTCGCCCTTTTGAGCTCAAGAACACACAAACCCCTCACTTTATAATATTTCTCTCTCTAGAAGCTTGCTAAAATGAGAGATGCCCCTTTCCTCCATGCTTCCAGCTTCTTATCTAGCCAAAAATCTTCATTTTCCTCTATTTTCGTGGCTACACAACCCTAGGATAAATCAGGACCACACAAATGGGTCAAGGGGACAGCCTTGAACCAAACAATGCAGAGTTGTCTACAAATTGGCGGGCGCCAGAAGGCGCTGGGCGGGCGCTCGCGCCTTGATGAGCGTATTAGTGTATTTGGCAGGTGCCCGTGGTGCTTGATGGCGGGGGCCCACTGGACACGGCGGGGCCCCGCGCTGGCAAGATGTAACTGAAGTCTTTGGCGGGCGCCCGTGCCTTCTTGGCTCTGCTCTGAATAAATATGCTCTTGAACCTCCTTTTGTAAGGACTGCTGAAGTTACTCTTTTTCCTTGGACTTTGTGCATCGAGCGTCATGAGTTCCGTGGATTACTTGACTTAGCCAAAATGACGGTCCCCGGCAACGGCGTGCTTTGATCTTCAAAAACTCATCAAAGCATTACTTTTACCTCTCTTAGGGGAACCAACTTGAAAATAGACAAAAGAATGCAATTAAGGCTAATATATTCAGTATAGACAGCTAATGGACTTAACTAATGCAAATAAGGGTGTTTAAATATGTAATATTCGGCGCTTATCACACCCCCAAACTTACATTTTGCTAGTTCCATAGCAAAACCAAAAATGAAATTCTTAACAAAAATAACAACATTTGAAATGCTATCCACATGCATCAATCATGGTGCAAGAAGATATATGCAGAGCTCAAATGTAACTTGGAACAGATAGAATATTGGAGATGGGATCATTAAGCAGACTACCTTGCATATATGAAGCCTTGATGAACAAAATGGCTAAACAAACTTTTAACTCTCATGCATCAACATCATAGTCTATATAAATACTTCAATTGTCATATCTATAATAGAAATCATCTCAAGCTTCATTGAAAGTAAACCGGGATCCCAATATGTGGCTTTTACCTTCTTTTTCCAATTTCAAGAATGCAAGTCTTCAAATCGTTGATTTTCCCTTTTAAATGAAGTCCCTAAGGCATGATTTATTCAAAATACACATAATTTTTTTTTTTTTTTTTTAAAATACATATTATGGTCGTGCAATGCCGAAGTCCCTTAAACTTTCTAACCAACCCATGTAGCAAGTGTTAGGCCAGCAACTCCCAAACCGGATGGTTTTAGGGTGCTTATTGTAAAAATACTCCAAGGGCTTAATAACTTAAGCATGCAAGGCTACGAACTCCAACGAACCATATTTATTTATTTTTATATTTGTGAATGATCGTGCAATGCTTAAGTCCCTTAAGTTTTCTAATCAATCCATATAGCAAGCGTTAGGCAGCAACTCCCAAACCGAATGGTTTTAGGGTGCTAAGTGTATAGACACTCCAAGGGCTTAATGACTCGAGTTAGCAAGGTTACGAATTTAAACTGGCCATTATCCTTAATTAACTTCTTCTTCTTCTTCTTTTTTTTTTTTTTTTTTTTTTTTTTTTTTTTTTTTTTTTTCAATGCCGAAGATATCCAATCATTAGGGTCATCAATTCAAATCAACTGGTCAAGCTTAAGGTAAATCGGGTTGCATGCCTCACAATTAAGTTTCCAGTGTGCATCTGTGCAGTGTGAAGCATAGAATAGTATGAAATCCGACGAAAATCTAATTGAAGCATTTATACAAACCGGTTTGAATCAACATGATCATTTTAGATTTTTCTTTATTTTCAAAACTATTATTTGCCTCTATACACAAAGTTTTAAACACATGCTTCAATCTCCAACAAGTTCCAAGATTACTCTTTCATTGCTTTCCAAAAAAAGATTTTAATAACTTACATGAATCAAATTAGAACATGCAAGCAAAAATGTAATACCAAAAATGCAATACTATACCCCCAAACTTGAATGGCACATTGTCCTCAATGTGTGAAGACAAGTAAATCAAAATAAAAGCAAAGAGAGTAAAAGAACAATAATACCAAGTGGAGTGACAAAGATAAAGGTTGCCATCTATGTGAATGCGCAAATGTTTCCCCCAAACTTGGACATGAAGACCTGTCAAAACACAACTTACATACACATGTAAAAGCATAGGTCTCTTAAAAAAAATTAAAACAGAATTAATAACACAAACATGAATTTTATTGAAAGATAAAAATCCGCACAAAACACAAAGCTGCACACATAAGAAAAAAAATGCAGCCACAAGTTTAAAACGGATAACAAAATAATGCCAAAAGTGGTGCCATTTAGAGAGATCAAGTTGGGTCAAGAATTTTTTCGAGCAGGTGGTGTGCACTTTGCAAAAATTAGAGACAAAAACAATGAATGATTCTCGAAAACCCAAAAATTTGTCCTGCAATCAAGATACACTAGCCCCAAATCAACCATAAATCTCCACTACATGCAATCCCATCCTCCTCCATTTATACCAAAAACTTTGAGAGAGTGGAGGGGAAGAGAACTTACCCAAATGGAGATGCCCAACCATGCCTCCTTGCTTGGTGCAAATTGGAGGGGAAGAGAATGAGAGATGAGGGATTAAGAGAATGATGAAGAGGGATAAGGGATGAGATGTGAGAGAGAAAGAATGGAAGGAGAGGAAGGAGGGTTGAGAGGGCAAGGGAGAGGTTTGGGGTCGCAGGTTGAGAGAGAGGAAGAGTTAGATTTTTGAAATGGACCTTGTTTGGGGCCTTTTTAATGAACCTGCGAAGGTTAACGGGCACCCGCAGCGCAGGGCAGGCGCCTGCGGGTTGTTGAGGTGGGTCTCAGCGGGGGCCCGCAAGGTCTTGATGTGGCCTTGCTGAAGTTCTAGCTCACTGCCACATTTGGCGGGCACCCGCAATGCTGTTGGGCAGACCACCTTCTGAAGTGACCTTTGGCCTAACGGAGGCCGAGCTGGGGTCAAAAAATTTCCAAATTTGAAATTTAAGCTCTTATTGACCCTAGACACCTTGAAAAACCCTCGGAACAAGAATCGGAGCTCATTTGCAAAAACGCTAGACTTGAGGTCTGAATTTCCTATTATCTTTGGATTTGTCGAGAAAATTACCTGAGTGACCTTGAAAAATTCCAAAAATCAAGACCTTAAAATGACTAAGAAAACCGAATGTGACTTTTGGAATGCAATTTTAGACAATTCCGGAAAAGTTCACATTTTGGTTATACTTAGCTAATTGCCGAAAAATTATTGGCTAAGGCAACTTTGGGAGAGAAGCTTAGAAGTTGAAAGAATTGCTTCCCAATAGTGCTAAATTTAACGTCGATAGCCAGACGAACCATAATTTGCATTAGTCCTCATTACCCAATACCATGTCTCTCTAGAGAGTCATGCTTCCCCAAATAAAAAAGTTCTTTTAAAAACGGAGGAAAGAGAGCTTGAAGATAAAATTTGAAAAGAGGTAACGGAAAGACCTCAACCCACTTTTCTTCCTCAATGAAGAACTTTGGATTAATTAGGGGCTGTTTTGGATTATGGGAAGGTGGATCAAGTGAGGGCACATCAAGCAAAGAGTTGTGAAAGGTCATATTGAGCACGGGAATGCTCAAAAAATTATTCTTCAGACTTTCAACATCCTCCTCACGCTTATCCGGCGGTTCAGGCTCAACAGCTTGAGATAACTCAAGTGAGGGAATATGAGGAGATGCAAGCTCCCAAGAAAGAGATACATTTGATGTTGCCCAAGGAAGAGAGTGAATGAGTGGAGGAATATCAAGCAAAAAATTTACCTCCCAAATAGAAGTGTCAACATCAAAATCCTCACAATTGAAATGAGCCAAGCAAACTTTTAGAGGATCCTCCATTGAAGGAGGTGTATCAAGCAAATGATTGTTTAGGGGCTGTTTTGGATTAGGGGAGACAATCTCTTCATCATTATTTTCCTCATTTTGAACCACCATTTCTTCATTTTCACATGTGGTAATCATTTGATCATTCTTATGATGAAAATTACTATGAGTAATCTCATTATTCATAGAATTTTCTTTTGGATTGGCCACAAGTTCAACGGGAAATTCTTCTTCCTTTTCATGATTTAGAGCATTAACCATTTGTTGAATTTGGGCTATTTGGTCATCTAAATCAACTCTAGATTGGGAATGAGAATAGGTGGTGGATTGCTTGCTAACGGTGTCATCCAACATTTGTTTGTTGGAATCCAGCATTTGCGTGCTGATAGACTCCATCATTTGTTTGTTTACAGCAATAAACTCATCCAATTGAGATGGTGGAAAAAGAAAAAAGGGCTGGAAATAATGATCATTGGGTTGAAAATTGGCGTGAAAATGTTGCCTATGAGATTGTGGGGCTGAATTTCCCATGTCATGCCACAAGAAGTTTTTATGATCTCCCTAACCCGAGTCATAACCATTGAAATATGATCATTACCTGATTCAAAGAAATTTTCAGTTGCTTGCTCTAGATAAAAATCTGAGAATTGTCCCGATTGAGGACAATCTTTTGTATGATATGTATGACTAGAGCAATATGCACAAAACTCACGTGGTGTGTAAAATTGAGTTGGAAGAGAATTACCCTCCATCTAGGACTAATTCAACCATTTGTTTAGATTCAAATAAATAAAAAAAATTTCACGCAAAATATATACAAATAGAGCATAGAGTGTAAATAAATTCAACTTTGAAAATTTACAAAGGGTCCAAAATATCTTCAATTTCCAGAATTTTCCTTTCAAGCAAAGCAGCCCCTTGCACTTATACAAATGCACTCAAATACTTCGAAACAAGTTAAAAACAGAATATATACAAAATCCTAAACTAAAAATCAAACCAAATTTAATCTTTAAATCTTAATCACAAAGCTGTTTGCATTCCCCGGCAACGGCGCCAAAAATTGATCGGTTAGGCTTTGATGTATAATAAATCAACCCTTTGCAATAGCACAAATTATTGTAAAATAGGACTATTGGACGGGTAAGTCAAACCACTGGGACTGTTAGTTTATGACAACCAAGGTCTTTAAATTCATTTTTAGCTTGATGAAAGGGGTATAGAGTTTTGATTGGTTTGTCATTTAGTAACTAGAATTGAAATGCACATAAAACAATAAATGCAAGGAATTCAAGAGAAAGAAATTTACAACGACAGGTCTGGGGAAGTGAATCCACTACCTACCCTATTAACATGCTACTTGATATTAACTTGGGAAAACAATATATATATGTAATCATGGAATCCAACAACACAAAATTGCCACATTACCTTCAAGAAGATCATGAAATCGATAGGCAAGAATAACCTATCAGAGGTTTACATGTTTTAACTACCTAAACTAGGGTGTAACATTAGATATGCTCACTAAGCTAGAGATTATCAAGCTTTCAATTAAATGATAGGAGCACATAAAGTTAAAAATCAAGATTAATCCATCAAAGGGAAATCCTAAGCCATGGACTAACAAGATTCTCATACAACATGCCATTAAACCATTCCACAATCTCATTTTCATTGTCAGTATGGAAAATCAAGCAATACAACCATGAGAACATACATTCTAAGACAATATAGTAGATTTAACATGATCATTTATATCAAATTCAGTTCATTACATCAAGTGTAAGCTCTAGATTATGGAGCAATCACATATACACATCATTTTCCCCAAAATAAACCAAGACTAGAACATGCTTACTAGAGAGGGCTTCATCATCTCCCGAGATAGGGACTTAGTTACCCATAGGAGCAATGGATGAAGGAGAGATGATCATTATCCCTACCATTTTCGCCCTTTTGAGCTCAATAACACACAAACCCCTCACTTTATAATATTTCTCTCTCTAGAAGCTTGCTAAAATGAGAGATGCCCTTTCCTCCATGCTTCCAGCCTCTTATCTAGCCTAAAATCTTCATTTTCCCTTTATTTTCGTGGCTACACAACCCTAGGATAAATCAGGACCACACAAATGGGTCAAGGGGACAGCCTTGAACCAAACAATGCAAAGCTGTCTGCAAATTGGCGGGCGCCCGTAGGCGCTGGCGGGCGCCCGCGCCTTGATGAGCATACTGGCGAATTTGGCGGGAGCCCACGAGGGCCTGGTAGGAGCCTGCGGTGCTTGATGGCGTAGGCCCGCGAGACACGGCGTGGCCCCGCACTGGCAAGATGTAACTGGAGTCTTTGGCGGGTGCCCGCGGTGGCTTGGCGGGCGCCCGCGCCTTCTTGGCTCTGCTCTGAATAAATATGCTCTTGAACCTCCTTTTGCACGGACTGCTGACGCTACTCTTTTTCCTTGGACTTTGTGCATCGAGCGTCATGAGTTCCGTGGATTACTTAACTTAGCCAAAATGACGGTCCTTGGCAACGGCTAATGCAATTAAGGCTAATATATTCAGTATAGACAGCTAATGGACTTAACTAATGGAAATAAGGGCGCTTAAACATGCAATATTCGGTGCTTATCAAATCATTTTTAATGTATTTTTCTTACCTTTTTCGAATGATCTTTAGTCATAGTAACTTTGAACAACTTTCCAATTCCGCAGTCGCTGTCGATCCCGATATAGTAACTTGAAATTACAACTCGACTAGGACTTGTTTTGTTTCCGATAATTGCCAATTATAAAATAATATCTCACAATCTCCCTCTTTGGCAATTTCATGACAAAACCCTAAAAATAGTTTAGCAATCTACCCAAAGCAGAAATGTAAATTACAATTTTGTTCAAAGGCAAAAACATGGAATTTCATCTTTGTTCTCTTCTCTTCTTGGATAAACAACTCGACCTAATTTCTTGCACAATATCAAGCAAAACTACCAGTGAAGTTTAATAAATATAATTATAAAACTCCCCCTTAAGTAAATATCCAAAAATCTATAAATTTTCTCCCTCTTAAGATCACGTTGTTATCCCCTTTATTGGAACAAATTGACAAAGCATTAATTTCAGAGTAAAGAGAAATAAGAGAAACAGATTTAAAAAGTTAAATATGTCATTTAAAACATAAAGGATAATATCCAAAATTAATAACCATGTTAACAAGAAGTATGATGTTATGATGCATGTATAATAAACACAAATGTCATCATCATTATCGAACAAAAAGTAATAAAATCCATCAGTACCCTAATCTTCACCACTATCCTCCTCATCATCCTCATCCTCATCCTCATCTCCATCTGACTCATCATCTTCATCCTCAGCTCTTATAGAAGGATCTCGAGGTGCAGACCTGTATACATCATCTGTAGGAACCCCTGGCTGTTGTCCTCTTATCTGTCCCATCTAAAGCTTGAGATCCTGAATCTTAACCATCATCCTGTCAAACATCAAAGTCTGATGCTAAAGAATATGAGAATATATGATGTTTACATCTGCTCTAGTAAAATTTCCTTTGGGAGGAAATAACTAAGTAAGCTCTAGAGCTTGTGAAGATCCCTCATCAGCACCTCTCCGAGCCTTTCTTGCATTTTCTCTTGCAGATTTGGACTTATTCAGAGCACGAGGATGTAATTCAGTTATAATGGACTGATGGTATGCTCTAGAAGGAATCTGAATATTCTTCAGCTTCTAGAATTCCATGATAATCACCGGAAAAAGAGATGAATATTTACGAGAGTTCTTCTTATAATGAGCTATCATTAGCTGCATAATGGATGGTGTAAGGTGAATAGGCTCATTAATAGCAAGAAAATAAAGAACTTGAGCTCACTCAAGAGTTATCTCGTCATTCTTTCTTAAATATCCAAGATCTACTATAGCAAATAGATTGAAGAACGCCGCTTCATCTATCAGAAATCTAGCTGGAATACTATGTTGATTTAGAGAAGAATTTGGTACACAAATCCTTGAAGCAATCCGGGAAAAATCAAGACCCGAGACTTCCAAAGGTAGAACCTATCTAGTCATCTGATTACTAATTAGAAGATCTAAGATAGCTTCAATAGCTTTTTCATCCACCATGTAATATTCATTCCCAAAAAGTGACACAATGAAGTATGAATCTTTGACTTCTTGAATATTGGCATAAAAGTAACGAACCATATCCAGAGAGTAAAAGCTTTTTCCAAGCTTAATAAAGAAAAACCACTTATTCATCTCAATGTAAGTCATTAGTTTTTGTGCTCGGAGCTTTTGAAGATTAACATTCCTTTCTATCTTGATAGGATATCCTTGTAGACAGAGATATAATCTTGCTATGCAAGATCATTGTAGAAGTGTGATTCTTCAAATTCAATTCTTCCAGTGCTAGAAACAGATGGATATGTAATCAAAGTGCTCCTCGAAGCATTAGAACCACTTTGAGGTTCTTGGATGATAATATTAGTTCGGGGCCTTTTGGGAGGCTTTGGTTGTGCAACACCTTTGCCTTTTGCTTCCTTGGACAATTTTGGTGCCATGTTCTTTACAAAATTCTTTGCTTCGAAGACTTCAACTTCTCTTGAGAATTATATCAAACGTTTGGTGTGCAACCCCAAAAGTGTTTTAGAATGAGCTTAATTTCAATTTTCAAACTTCCCTAAAAACAACAACAATGTATATTGCAATGTAGAGCACAAGTAAAAGCTTCACAATCTCATCAACAACCCAAGAATTGAACAATTAACCAATCCTCTAAGTATTCTAATCCCAAACTCTAACTTCACATTCAAGCCCAATTTCAAACTTTCAATATTCTCTTTAAATTTTTTGTTCTTCAATCCTCAATAATATTCATGTAATGATCAATGATATAGCATGGATTGATGACAAAAATATGATATGATATATATAGATGATGTGTGTGTGTGTATATATATATATATATATGAATGAGAGATGGAAGGTAGATGGCAATGGAGTATATATAGAGAGAGTGAGCATGCAAAGAATGAAGCAACTAGCAGGTATAAAAACCCAAACCCGCGGCCTTGAACCGGTTCAGCTCTCTTGAACCATTTTAAGATAGGCAGTCAACATTGGCTTGGCCAATGGACAACCTTGAATCGGTTTAGCCCTGTGGAACCGGTTCAAGAGCTCCAGTCTTGAAACAAAATGCTATTTTTGAAAAGAAAAAAAACTTTATCAAAATATCCAGAAATTGTTCTAACACATTGGTGATTAATCTAAACATCAAAGAAAGACTAAAAACTAAAAAATCAAAAATCTTTTTGAATTTTTCAAATTTTTTTTTTTTTTTAAAAATTAAAACAACAAATCACCAATCATTAAAATCATTTGGTCAACACATGATTCAAAACTCTTTTAAAGAATTTTAAAAGTGTCTCAGATAACAATTTTTTTTTTTACTCAGATTTTTCAAATAATTTCAAATCTCAGAAAATAATCACAACGCGAAATCAAACTTGCAAATTTTACTGAAAAATTTAGAAATTAATCTAGCAAGTTCATGTGTGTGTGTGAAATCCAATATAATCCATTTTCAATTGAATTTCAACAGATCATTATCTAAACCTTATTGATCAAAAATCATAAAGATAAAATTGTTTTGAAAATTTTTTCTAATTCTGGTGGCTTTTACTCTAAAGAGCAAACATCAATTCCCCAAGTCAACTTGTCTACATTTTTATTTTTACTCATTTAGCTCCACTTCAAGGTCTAATGGGAGCTTTCGATCAAATCTCAAAATGTAGCCTTTTCCTTAGCAAAGTATTTAGCATTTTTCAAAATTTTCTTTTCTTTTCAAGCTGAATTTTACTTCCAATTATTTTTTAAGCTCCTATTTTTTTAGACAATAACATTTATAGCTTTTGTGATCAATAAACCCTACTCAACAGATCAAAAGAATTTCAATCAAATATTTTTTAGAGATTGACTAGCGCACAAAAGACTATGAACTTAAGAGATTCAAATCTAAAAATTCCCGAATCAATGCAAATCATCTTTCATTGTATAGATTACGAATCAAGAATCTATTTTTATCAAATTATCATGTGTCTCAATTTGCATTCAAATATAGGTCATAAATTTCTTTAAAGAATTTTCCCATGTATATCATGAAGAATATAATCAAAAATTCAACATCAAACCCTAACAAGTGATCCAATGGCAACAAAATATTCATTTTAAGCACAAACCATGATCACTGACTATCTTAGACTTAGTTTGAAAATGAAGTCCTTTTGGAACTTAATTCCACGGACTTAACAGGCACATATTTGATCAGATCTTCTTTTCTGATCCACACCTTTTTCACTCTCACTTCTTTGAAATTTCTTTCATAAGTTACCTCTTTCTTAGGTAAATTTTCAACCTTAGAAGACTTAGGTGGCACAAAATTCTTTTTCTTCTTAGAATTCACCTTCTTCTTAGCATGAACATTTGAGATTGAATTTTAGAAAAATCCTTTTTTTTTTCAGTGTGAATTCCTTTTAGCATGAAAATTTCTAGGTTTATTCCAATTATTTTGCTTTCTAGCATGAAACCTATTTTCTGCAAAGGAATTATAACCATGAAAATAAAAACAAGAATTATCCCTTTCTTTTTATAATAATAGTGTTGATTATGTCCAATTCTACCACAATAAGAACAATAAAGTACCTTGGACACATTCTTAGCATGCATAGGCTCAACAAAAAACTTTATGTTTAACTATAAGCACATTCAAGTTCATGGGTTTAACAAAAACAATTTAACCCTTTTTAAGATGAAGCCTCATTAAAACCTAATCCAGTTTTATCACTTACATGCTTGCAAACACTAATCATCTTATCAAGCTTAATCTGCCCAGAAGTAAAAGTAATTAATTTCTCTTGAGATTTTTTCAATTCAAGTTCAAGAAAATTAAATTTAGCAATAAAAGATTCTCTAGCAGAATTAGCTTGACTTAACTTGCTCTCAAGGAATTTTACCTTGTCAAGAAGATTTTGAATTGCAGATTTGTTCTCCTCAAACAATTTTTATTTTTTTTCATCCTCATTCTTCAAGGAATCATTCTCCTTTTTCAAGGTATCTCTTTCCTTTTTCAAGGCATCATTCATGCTTTTTCCTTCTCTTAACTTCCTAGATTGCTCCTTGAAATCCTTGCTCAATAACTCAAATTGGGTAACATTTCCTACGTAAAGAGAAGAATTATTAGCAGTATCATCATCAATATGAGCAATAAAAGCAATAGAAGTATCTTGATTACTTTCCTTATCTTTCAATTTAGACACAGAGGAATCAATTACTGATTTCAATTCATTCCTGGAAGGAGGACTAAGGAATTTGAATTGAACTTTATGTCCAAAAGGTCGAGTAACTAACCCTTCATTATCAGTGGTGAATGGGTAGAGGAGGTAGATGAATGGGACACCGAATATTAGCTTGTCAGTTATATTTTTGACTAAGACAAATGATGTCTTAAAACATACATTGTTTTGGCAAATATGAGCTTTAGAAAGCTTGTATTTTATGTCCATTTTACTACCCGACCAAGCATATGTATAACAGAGTAAAATAATCAAAGCGGTATATAACCGACCAAGATATATAACAAGATAAATAACTGACTATTAAACTAATATTAAAATCAAATCAGAAAGTAATTACAACAAAAAGTTACTGAAATAAACTTACAAATTAATGTAACTGATAAAAGTCTGAAGAATACAGCATATTGGTGATGTATTACACTCAGAAGGATTAAATAAATAAGAACTGAATATTACAAATAGAACTGAATATTGAAGCCTGAATTATCTCTCTCTCGAAGTCTGGAAGAGTAGCCTGAATGAAGCCTGAATTCCAATGGGACTGACCACTGCATTTAAAGGCGAGGCTGGAGACTTCTGAGGCGTGATTCCTAGCTTTCAAAAAGTAACTTTTGACTTTTCTGACTGCTTGTAACTGTTGGTCAATAGTGAGTTACTGTTCCTGTCGTTTGTGCTAACGGTTACTGTAGATGAATAGTTCTTTGTCGGGAGCACTGTTAAAATAGTGATTCTGCCGACAGTTACTGTAGAAATAGTGACTTGGACATGTTACTGTAGCATTGATTTTGACTGAAAATCGTTAGTAAGGATCATCATAGGGATTTTGACTATCTTGGAAGACTGAGTCATCATATAGATTAACTGGGTGACTAGACTCTGCTTCAGAAGATGCATCATCAGCTTCTTCCTCTTCTTGGGAGAGTTCTTGGAGGCGATTAGTTAAGGAAGCAGCCATTTTCTTGAGCTCTTTAATCTCCGATTTGGGAGTTTTCTAGGATTTGGAGGTAGTTGCAGAAGAGGAGGTCTGTTTGTGTTGAGTTACTAGTTGTGGTTGTGAAACCGCTGTGACTGGTGTTAGTGACTGCTGGGGAAATTCTCCCTCAATGTAACCAATGATTCTGTCAAGTTGGAATGCGTCCCACCATTTAACGTAGTAACGACGGATAACTCTGGTACCTTGGATATCATATTGCCATTTGAAAATCTAGGGAATTTTGTATTTGCATGAGAACAAGAGGAGGATAGGGAACTGAGAATTGTGTTTACTGACTTTGTACATAGTGTGGAAATATTTAATTTGGTTGGCAAGAGTTAGGGGCAAGATTTCGGGAATGGAGCCATACTGAGACCACCATTTCAAAAACCAGGTAGGGAGTGGAGTTTTGTAATTGAATTGGTTATCAAAATTAAGAAACCAAGAATGTGTAAATGACTCATTTTGGTGAAGCAGGATGATGAACCAGGCATTCATGTAGTCATGGTAATTAAACACATAATCATTTTCAGGTAAGGGTTTGCATTGAGCAGGATGACCACCCCATTCTTCTAAGGACATGATTTTTTGTATATAGAGAAAATGGTAAAGAACCTTTGTCTTATCAATTTTATCAAAAATTTTGTTAATACGGATGGACTTGGTGGAATACAGAATATTTCTGTAATATAGAAGTGACTTGAAGGGGTGACTGGAAAGGTAATGAATATTAGGAGGAAAGAAGGACCAGGCCAGTTCAATGGGGTCCTGTATGTGACTAAGAGAGGGCTCAATGTAAAATAAGCCATGAACTGGTTTTTCAATGTAGTCACTAGATGCTTTTGAGGCAGGCCTTGTGGCAAATGACTGGGGGTAGCGTGGAGGAGTGACTTCGAAGGGACCAGGGGCAGGGTTAACTGGAGCAGACTTGAAGGTTGGTAACTGAGAAGTAAGTGGTTGAAATCTATTGGTGACTGCTAGGGTAGAAGATTGTGACTGGGATTGGGATCTGGTAACTGGGGTGTTGCCGGAGCAAATATCAAAAGGTTTAACTCAGGGCCTCTGGGGAGGCTGTCTTTCTGCCATCAGTTTTCTACAAGAATTCTCTGGTAAGAAAATCTAGAATAGAATTGTTACTGCCTTTGATATATTTGATATCAAAATCGAATATACTTAATATAGCTTGCAACCGGGCAAAAATTTGTTTAGAAGCAATATTTTTAACATCTTTTTCTAAAACATATTTTGCACTTTGACAATTAACCCTGAGTAAAAACTTTTGATTCAAAATATTATCTTGAAATTTACTAATACACAAAACAATAGATAAAATTTCTTTCTTAATAGTACTATAGTTACTTTGTGCTTTTGTCCAAACACTAGAATGAAAGTAAACTAATTGTTCAGGTGCATTTGGACGGACTCTTTGTTTGATAATGCCACTATAGCCAATATCAGAGGCATCGGTTTCAATTATTTTAAAAGAATCAGTAGTTGGAATGCCAAGACAAGGTAAAGACTTGACATAACACTTAATGGATTTGACTAAATCAGTATGGACAGAGGTCCATGGAGGGGGTTACTCTGAAGGCGATCAAATAGGGGTTTACATTGCTTGTGAAGATCTTTGTAAAAATCAGCAATGTAATTTAGAGACCCTAAGAACCGCTGTAATTGTGACTTCTCTAGAATTTGATCTGGAAATTTATCAGCAAATTGAAGAGACCTATCAATGGGATGGATTTGGCCTTGATAGATATGGTAACCAAGAAACCGGATGTTGGTTTGTAATAACTTGATTTTTGAAGCAGAAACAACAAGACCATTTTTTTGAATTGTGGCTAGAAACGATTTCAAATGTTTCCAGTGTTCATCAATGGACTTGGAATAGATAAGAACATCATCAATATAAACAATGGAAAAGTGACTATAAGGATTGAAAATATCATTCATGATATTTTGGAATTCACTAGGAGCATTTTTTAATCCAAAGGGCATTACTTTCCATTCATAATGACCAAATGGAGTAGTGAAGGCAGTTTTGTATCTATCTTTCTTGCGAAGACGAATCTGCCAAAATCCTGATTTCATATCAAATTTAGAAAAAATGATTACTTGACTAAGGCAACTAATAAGATCTTTTTTATTGGGAATAGGATACCTAATCCATTCTAAGACCTTATTTAGAGGTTTGTAATTGATGACTAAGCGAGGCACACCTCTTTCGAGTTCAGAATTTTTCTGAACATAAAATGCTGGACATGACCAAGGTGACTCACTTTTCTTAATAATCTTCTTATGTAGAAGATCATTAATTTCTTTTTTGCAGAATTCCATGACTTCAGGACTCATTTGTATAGGTCTGGCTTTAGTAGGAATATGTCTTCTCTTGAATCCTTTAATATAAGGTAACTTCACAGAATGTCTTTTTCTATGCCAAAAAGCAATAGGTAGATCAGAACAAACTGTATTTTTAATTTGTTGTTCAAAATCTTGAATCTTTGTTTGGAGAACTGGTTCAGTTAACTGAAGATCAATTCTTTTATAATTAACTTCTTCCTTCAAAAAACTCAACTGTTGAGTTTTACTTTGAAGTAGATTTATTGATTGAGACATAGAGGAATCAACTACTGATTTCAATTCATTCTTGGAAGGAGGACTAAGGAATTTGAATTGAACTTTATGTCCAAAAGGTCGAGTAACTAATCCTTCATTATCAGTGGTGAATGGGTAAAGGAGGTAGATGAATGGGACACCTAATATTAGCTTGTCAGTTATATTTTTGACCAAGACAAATGATGTCTTAAAACATACATTGTTCTGGCAAATATGAGCTTTAGAAAGCTTGTATTTTATGTCCATTTTACTACCATTAGCTGAGCTTAGCCTTTCGGGGGTTTTTTCATAGTATTTAGTTGGTATGAGACCTTCTTGAATGCAATAAAAGACTTATATATATATATATATATATATATATAATATAAATGATAAACTACACCTCCCCTAACACAAATAAAATAATAATAATAATAATAACTTTAGAAAAATTGGCTTATCACAATCTCCACTACTTTGAAAAAATTTTGTCCCCAAAATTCAGATCCAACAGTTTTCGCATATCCGAAAACACCAATAACCTCAAAACCAAAGTCCAAATCCTTACCCAGGTGATGTGAGATACAGTGATATGTAAGACGTTGTGGTAGCTGCCAGTGCCAGTCACCCGCCCACACACTTCATAACCGTTGTGATAGCCAGTCGATGCGTCACTCGCCCACCCACTAAAAAAAAAACAATAACAAATCTGGGCTACCTGCCCAACCACATTAACCTACCATCCCAGTGGCTGCCGGTGAACGCCATCCGCCCACACACACCCGGCTACGAGTGGTAGCTCACCAGTACTACACACTCGCCCACTTACACCCGTTTACATCATCACTACACTCACACTTCCGTCTGGGTACAGCTCTGATACCATTTTGTCACATCCCGACTTTTCTAACAAAATCCTCAATTTATTCAAGTCCAAATACATCACAATTCAATCTCCTTTTTCCCTTATCATTTCGGCCAGGTGCTCCCTTTTATCTCCAACAAGATACAATATATATATATATATATATATTATAAATGATAAACTACACCTCCCCTAACACAAATAAAATAATAATAATAATAATAATAATAATAATAATAACTTTAGAAAAATCGGGTTATCACAGAAAAATCTCTTGGATTTTCTGAAACAATAATCTTCCTAAGGCTTTTAAGAATAATAAATTGATAGTGCAAAAGCCATAAATAAACCTAGATGACTAATAAGGTTTATATAAAGTTTAGAATGTCCTAATCCCTCTGAAAATATAAAAAAAATTCGTGTATAGGACTTGGTACAATTCTAAACCAAATAGGAAAGAATTCTGAAACAAGAAACTGAAAATTGTATTGCTGTTAGGACTTTTTGAAATGGTTTAGGGGTGCTGAACATGTTCAACGATGCTAAACTGGTTCAAGGTAGGCAGAATTTAATTTCGAGCCATCCTTAAAGTCTTGAACTGGTTCAATGATGCTGAACCGGTTCAAGTATGCCAGACTTGAATATTTGGTTCACTAAGGCTGAAAACACAGTTTGTTGGTAAGTTTGAAAAACATACCAAGTGTAGAATGTATCCTAACCTCTTTAGAATCATTCCTAATATGTTGTTCTTACCTTTTTTTGAATGATCTTTAGTCATGGTAACTTTAAATAACTTTCCAATTCCACAGTCGCTGTCGATCCCGATATAGTAACTTGAAATTACAACTCAACTAAGACTTGTTTTGTTTATGATATAATTACAAAATAATATCTCACAAAGTGTAAGGAAGCAATGTTATGATTTTAAATGCAAAGGAAACATATTTGATTCTATAAATGTTAGATTGATGTTTAAGGCCAATGTATAGATTCCATTTATCCATTTACCCAAGTGTATGACCGTATTTTGGAACAATTTTGATCCATGAGAATGTGTTTAAGTGCCCAAGCAGCTTGCTTGATCCAAACCCCAGCTTTATTGGAGCATTTGGCCATTTTTCAAGGCAGTGCTCGAGCACAGAGCCCTTGGATGAGAATCATGTTTTGTAGGGTGGATAATGCTCAAGCACAAGGGGTTTATACTCGAGCATTAGGGTTTTTGAGCTCGAGCACAAATGTTTGTGCTCGAGCATTGAGGTGATTTTTGGAGGGCAACTCTCAAAACTTTTCATAACAGGTCCTAGAGCTCGAGCACTAACTTTTGTTCTCAAGCACAAGGTTGAGCTTGTGCACAAATGGTTATGCTCGAGCACAGAGTGGTCTGACCCTATGCTTATGTTGTCCAAACTTCTAACGCTTGTAACTTCTTTGTTTTAAACCCGAATAGGATCGTTTTTGAGTATAACTTGCATATTTTTTAGCCATCTTTTTAATGGTATTGGTTCCATTCCACAATTTTAACATGAAAGGACTATTTTACATACCCTTGTCAACCCAAGGGGCCTAGGGTGAACCTGAAGTCGAGGTTATCATTCTTTCAGGATCCGGTTTAGTTAAGTATGATTGGTACGCCATCGTTATGACTCCTAACATATAGTGAGGTGTATAATGACCATTTTTCCCTTGTGTGTTCCTGGGTCGGGTTAGGACCCGGTTAGCGATCCGAACCCCCAGGTTTGGGTCATTACACTTTGCTTGTTATAAATAAGTCAAGGTTTATCAAATGGATGTGAAATCTACTTTTCTGAATGGAGATCTCAATGAAGAAGCTTACTTAGAATAACCTGAGGGCTTTGAAGATTCACAATCTCCTTCATCTGTGTATAAGCTAAGTAAGGCCTTATACAGGCTTAAACAAGCCCCTAGAGCTTGGTATGAAAAGTTGTATAGCTTCTTGGTGGAACAAGGTTTTCACATAGGTAAGGTTAATTAGTAATACCTTATATGTCAGAAAACATCAAAATCAATTCCTAATTCTCCAGATTTATGTTGATAATGTCATATTTTATGGCTCAGACTCTTCTTTGACATTTTAATTTGCAAACCTTATGAAGACAAGGTTTGAAATTTCATATTTGGCACTCTAAGGTACTTTTTAGGCCTTCAAATTTATCAATCTTCCACTGGCATTTTCATTTCTCAAGAGAAATATTCCACTGAATTGTTCAAAAAGTTCAATATGGCTGAAAGTAAGATTGTATCCACACCACTATGTCCTAACATAAAGTTTACACTTGAGTGTACCACATAAAATGTTCCTTCCACTCTTTACAGGTCAATCATTGGTAGTTTGTTATATCTCATAGCCTCAAATCCTGATATTATGTATTTTGTGGGCTTAGTGGCAAGATTTTAAAGCAATCCAAGGGTTTCTCACCTACAAGCTGCCAAAAGAATCCTTAGATATGTCAAAGGTACTCTTTCCTATGGTCTTCACTATCTTCATTCATAATCCTTACCTATTATAGCTTATTCTTATACAGATTGGGATGGTTATCTACCTAATAGAAAAAGTACTTCAGGTTATTGTTACCTTCTTGGATGAAATATAGTCTCTTATCTAAGAAAGAAGCAAGACATAGTATCACTTTCAACTGCAAAGGCTGAGTACATAGCTGGTTCACAGTTACTCTGGATGAAGATAGCTCTTTCAAACCTTGGCATTCCATTCTCAAGTCCTCCAAAGCTCTACTATAATAATTAAAGTGCTATAGCCATTGGCAAAAATCCTACTTCACATTAGAGGAACAAGCATATTGATATCAAATACCATTTTCTCAAAGATAAAGTTCAAAAAGGGCTGATCAACATTACATATCTGCTAACAGAAGATCAACTTACAGATATCTTGACCAAGCCATTGCTACCACATAGGTTTTCAACCCTCAGAGATCTTTTCAAGGTTGTTCCTAATCCCTTCTAGCTCTTTATATTGTTGGTCATTTCACCTTTTGACTTTTAATATCAAAAAGGGGGAGAAAACAACCTTAATATATTAAGGATATATATATCCTTTAGAATGCTTTCATTGTTGCTCTATTAATGCATTGCTAAGTTCCTTATTGATATTCAAGCATATTTTGGTTTTTGATATTCAAAGGCAAAAGGGGAAATTGTTGGTCCTACCTTTTAATTAGGGTTTACCCTTCTAAATGTTAAAAAGTCCATAATAGGTTCTCTACATTGAGTTCCAAGTATTTATGGCTTACATAGTGTATTCAATTGACCTACAGGGGTATCTTGATCATTTCGTAGTGTTAAGAAGACTATCTAAATGGACCAAATGGTCTAAGAAAGGTACATTGTCTTTAAAGACACTTCTGCAAACATCTTAGGGTTAGAAACCCTAGCAGAGACAATATTATTTTGATATAGAGCTTTTCAGGGGTAATTAGGTCTTTTCACACATGTATTATATCATAATACATTGTGTATGTTGTTACATTGTGTTGAATTGCTTAATTTCACAGGTGTTCAAAGTATTCACAGATTTAGCAGCTGAAATCTTTATTAATTGACAATATCTCTGTAAGGGTATTTTTTTGGTTAATGTATATATGCTAAGAACTCTTGTGACATGTGACTTGTGATCTGGGTATGAAAATATGCAGGTTGTCATTCTTTGCTTAGTGATTAAGCTTGTGATACATTCATATATATATACATCTTCAAGGCTGTCAATAAGGATGCTTATTGATCGAAGATATTTTCTGAATAGGTGGCAAGTGTATTATGGTATATTCACAAGGGAATTTCAGATAATTCCATGTCCATTGATTGGATAGTGGTGACATATACATTTCCTCTTTGAAATAATATTTGTATTGTTGATGTACTATATATATGCTGTTATAGTCTTTCTAGGGTTTTTAAGCCTTTGAGTGAACCCTTATAACAAGCTGAATTGAGAGTGTATTGTGAGGAATATATGAACACACTTTTTCTGAGATTATATACAATGATGAAGGCTTGATTTAAGTTCAGAAATCCATTCAAAGAATACACAAGTATTGAAGATCAAATGAAGGCCGGTAGCTGTGAATTTCACTAGTTCAGAAGCTGGTTTCAAGGCCTTAGTTTGATTTAAGCCTACTGTGGTGCTTGTACCAGGTTGAGGCAAGTGTAACTATATATTTTACATCTTCAGAAAGCATGTTTATGACCATCTTTTATCTGCATTTGATTTTGATGTCTCAGATATGTATTTCAGCTTGATTTTTTGGTTTAGTATGTTAATCTGAACTTATTATCACTATATCTTGCTGTGAGTTGAATTTATATCATTTGAGCAAGTTTTTATAGTTGAATCAAGGTTGTTGAAGTTGAGGTTTGCACAGGATTAAGGTCAATACATGTTTTGACCTTGTGAAACCCTTGTTGTCAAGTTTCTGCAGAACTGCAGTTGAGTAATATTTGTATACACATGCTATATTCATCTTTATTATCATTTGAGCAAGACTATAATGAAGATACAAGGCTTTGGATTCCATCTCTGAGGTTGTGGGACTCAAAATTCCTATTTTGCCCCTCAAACCTTAGTTTCAGCAGAATGAAGACTATGTGCTTGTGTTGATACTTTAAGTTTGTTTAAGTATTATTGATTATAAACCTTTTTATGTATTGGTTGTGAGCTGTGAGTGCTCATTAGGTCCAAGGAAGGGTGCTTTGGACAGAGGGAATACAATGTGCACTAAATGTTTCTAGTGTATGTGTAGAGGCTGCGAAAGCTAATGTTTCATCTTGTACAAAGGTATGTGTAGAAAGTGAAATAGCTGAGTGTGTAACTACTTGCATACAACTAGTGGAGATTTTATTGGATGAGGCTAAGGTTTTTTCCTATTAAGATGGTTTTTCTTGTAAATGCACCGAGTCTTGTAAATGTATGTGGAAGCTTGTTGAATCTGTTATCATACTCATTATATTACATTAATCATACAAAGAAGAAAATTTTTTAGAAGAACCAATTCACCCCCTCTTGGTTCATCAATTGTGTATGACTAAATTATGATGTATTGTTCTTATTGTTTTATGAAATTTCCATGTGCAATTTTTTCAACAGTATAAAGCTGATATAGTTCCTATATAAATTCAAGATATATCCCACATGATATATTAGTTAAAAAGAAAGGGAAAAATCATTGTGCAAGAAAGTTAATCTTTCCTTTACATGTTCTCATGAATTTGTTATCTTATTTTCATTGTGCAAGAGGGAACTTTTTGAATTTCTTAAAATAAATGTATAGATGTAATAACAATCAATGACATAAATGTATTTGTGCTTTTCTATATTTAAACACCTTGTTGCAGTTACATATAATAGCAATTAAGACCTACTGTTACATATTATAGGTGTCATAGCCGTTTAAGCTCAATGAAAGATATGTACTCTTTATTGTGCTATTATAATAAGTGTAATGCCTAATAGCATGAGTTATTTCTTAGTAGAAGTCTAGAAGATATATACAGTTGATCGTTACTTTGACAAGTTGTTTCAGTTTCAGTTCAGTTGGAGGTCTACTATGTGTTTGTACTATTTGGTTTTATCTCTCAAAACTTTAAAATCTCTCTCTCTTCATCTCTGTATGCATTTGTCTCTCCTCTTCTTCTTTTTTGGTAAGTTAAAATTTATTAGAAAAGAAACAAAACCGAAAAAAGGGAAGGGCCAGAAGGTAAAGAAAACTCCAGATAGGCTGGGAAAAGAAACAAGCACCAAAAGAAAAGGCACCCAAAAAAACACACCTCTACCCCCCAAGTTCTACTACTGGGGAATGGAAGCGATGACTGTGCTCGGAAGGCTCCAAGCAGCGGCAACAGACCTCGACGAAGTGCAGTTTGTAAAACGAATAGTGGAGAGCTTACTCCTGACACAATCCTCAATTTGTTTCTAAAGCTGCTTCATTGTAAGTCTCTGATTTGTAAAGGTTCTATTGTTTTTCTCCCTCTATATGAAGTACACAGAGTACGCAGAACATAATTTGTACATCACAGCCTTGGGAGACTTTGACGTCAAGCACCATGGGTTGGAAATCCAGTTTGCAATGGCCTCAATACCCTGTTCATTGGTGTAAATCCCACACTTGTGCTGTAAAAACTGCCATACTCTATTAGAGTAAGAACAGTTGAAGAAGAGATGATTATGACTTTCATCTTCCAAATTATAAAGAGAGCAGGCTCTGTAAAATTGCCTATTCGAAAAGCAAAATTTATCTCTGGTTTTAAGCTTGTGATGGCTAGTAGCCCAAGCTATAAAAGAATGCCTTGGAATGTGGTTCTTGAACGAAATGACATGGGACCAGCTGATCAGAGGACTAGGGGGAAGGAGAGCAGTATAAGTACTCTTAAGATTAAAGGACCCAGTGGGGGAGAAGGTCCATGAGACTTGTTAGAAGAATTGTTACTGATGGGAGGAAGTAACTCAGTAGTTCCCACTATCGGAGCTAAAATCTGGAAGGCTCTAGGAATTCTCCAATGGGGTTGCCGAATAAGAGAACTAACTTTGGGATTAGCACTCTAATGAGAATTTGAGATCGATTCAGCACTAATTCTATTATCTAGAGGACCTAATGGCAACCAGTAATCATGCCAAAGAGAGATGTCCTTGTCCTCACCTACCATGTGTCTGATGAAAGGCCTGGCCATCCTTCTAAGCTTCAAGAGCAATCTCTAGTTGGAAGAGCATATTTGGTTAGTTTTAATGGTACAAAAGCTACCCTCTTTGATGAGGTTGGAATAAGCCCAGTCGAACCATAAAGATTGACCTTCATCACTGTACAAAAACCAAATGTGTTTGAGGATAACAATTCTATTAAGGGAGTAAGGGTTAGGCAGACCAATCCCTCCATAATCCTTAGGTTTACACACCTCTTTCCATTTAATCATAGCACCTGTAGGCTTGAGGTCAACACCAGTCCATAAAAAATTTCTTAAGATTCCATTAACTTGTTGGAGAACTTGATTGGAGAACTTGATAGGAGAACTTGATAGAGGAGAATGATGAGGCTGCTCCAGAAATTATGGATGCTAATGAGAATAGACTTAATGAGTTGTACTCTACCAGCATAAGATAAAAACTTAGAAGTCCAATTCCCCACCTAAGATATAATGCTTTTCATCAACCTGCTAAAAGAGAGGGGAAGCCCTAGGTACCTAAAAGGAAAGTGCCCCATCTCGAACCAACAGGCCTCCAGAAGGCTTGAGTGGACATCAGTAGAAATGTTAGAGGTAAAGACCTTGCATTTACTAGGGTTTGGTTGCAGACCAGATACTTCACTAAAATCATTGAGGGCACTGAGCAGAGTAGATAATAAGATGAGGTCCCCGGGGTAAAACAACATCAAATCATCTGCAAAACAAAGGTGAGAAAGCCCATTTTTCTTCCATCTCCAGTGGAACAAGAACTGAGGCGCCCTCTGAATAGCATTGTTGAGGAAAGATGATAAAACATCCATAACTATAACAAAGAGTAAGGGGGAGAGAGGATCACCTTGCCTTAATCCCCGGGAACCCCTGAAATACCCCACAAATTCTCCATTAATTGCAATAGAGTATAAAGGAGTAGAGATATAGGTGGAAATCTAATTGATGAATAAAGGAGGGAACTTGAGAATAGTAAGGGCATCAATAAGAAAAGGCCAGCATACAGAGTCATAAGCCTTCCTGAGGTCCACCTTCACAGTACACTTTAGAATGGGAGATGATGTGTGGTAGCCCTTCATCAGCTCTTGAACAATAAAGAAGTTATCACTGATTCTTCTACTCTTGATAAATGCAGTTTGGCACTTATCAATGATGGAAGGAAGAATGGTTTGAAGCTTTTTAGCCAAGAGCTTGGAGATGACCTTGTAGATAGTATTACAGCATGAGATAGGTCTAAAATCATTCATGGAAGTAGGATTGGGGACCTTGGGAACCAAGGAAAGGTAGGTAGAGTTGATCTCCCTCAGCATCTGCCCATTGGTGAAAAACTCTTTAACAGCTTTAGAGATGTCATTGCCTTTGATATTCCATGCCCTCTTAAAAAATTAAGTATTATAGCCATCGGGGCCGGGAGCGTTAGAGTTCTTCAGGGAGAAGAAACATTGTTTGATGTCCTCTATGGATGGAATGTTGAGAAGATCAGTAATCGAGGATTCAGGAATGGACTTGTTGTAATTCTCACGAATGGATTAAGAGCCATAATAGGGACTAGCATTACTCCCAAGAATATCCTTAAAAAAACCTTAAAGCTTCATCCTTGATGACTGGGATAGAATCAGTGATCTCCCCCCTAGCTAGAGTGAGTCTACTGATTTTATTTCTGTTGCATTTGTTGCTGAAAGTTTTCAAAAAGAAGGCTATATTTTGATCCCCATCCTTTAACCAGTTAACCCTAGATTTTTGTTGAAAAAGGAATTCCTCAGCTTTAAAGAGCTCAATGTATCTCTGAAGGAGTATTTTAATTAATTCATTTAATTAAAATCTCTAAATTTTAAACTCATCCAAATGCTCTCATATTAACATAGGTTAGAGAACATGCCAAGGCCTATTGTAATATCACATTACAAGCTTATTTCATGCAAGTTACATCTATGTAAATTAAGCTTTCACCAAAGAAGAAAATTAAATAAAAGTTACAATTCTAATCCAAATAATCCCAATTTAATATATGTCAGCAACCATACCAAAGCCTAATTTTCTAACATGCCACAATTTAATTCTAAGTTGCATATCAACATGAGAATTAAATCTTAAACATAGAAAATAATTAAATTAAATTCTAGAACTTGAACTAAAGTATGCATACAAGTTGTATAAGCTTTTAAAATCATCAATACAACATTAATATAAACTTAAGACATCTCCCACCTTAATTTGAGATGAAAATCTCAAAAGCCACAAAACTGAAACCGCTCCGAATCCGATAATATTTCGGGGTTTTATCGAGGACAACACGATGATCATTAAACCCCAAGGAAGACATACCAAAATCCTAACTTGGCCTCAAACCTGAACTCAAAAATTGGCCAAAAACGGATTCTAATAAGGGGGAAAATGCACGTCGTCAAGACAAATACAAAACACAAAGGCACTACGACTTTTTAACAAAGGGAAGAAGGTCAAAAGAGGAAAGAGAAGGTGGCAACCCAATGGGCTTCCATGGCTGCTGTCCAAAGAGGGAGGAAGAAGATGAAAAAGTAATTTTTCACTTTAAGACATTCTATTTATAGCAAAACCCTAAAAGTGCCATGCTAGGTCCGAAAAAGTGGAATTTGAGCAGACACTCTCAAACGGCAAAACTCCATGAACGAAAAAGAACCAAAATGAGAAAATATGAACAACGGAAGAATGAAAACATCTTCTAAAAATATTTTCTTAAAAACCCCTAAAATAAAATATCTTCAAAAGATATTTACGAAAAACACCCCAAGAAAAGGAAATGTTTCCAAATAACTATGTATCCATGCCCCTATAGACACCCGGAACAACCAGAGTACTTTCTTACAAAAGTATGGACATGTATTTTGTGGAAACCACTTAGAATGAAGACACGTGAAGTCAAAAACCAACTCCGGAGCACGAAAAGTGAGGTTGTGCCAAAAAGTGACAAATGGGGAAAAGACAAAATAGGGAAAAAGACGAAAAGTGAATAGTATCAAAAAATGAAAAATGTGGAAATGACTCGGTCCTCAAATGAAGTTGTCGATCCAAAAGAAAGAGTCTTTGAAACCATTTTCGAGCACTTGAGATGACACTAAGTGATGGGAAACCAAACACAGAATAGAAAAGACAACGGAAAAAATTTATCCGTAAAATTTGAGGAAAAAAAGAGAGGAAGAAAATGGCCGGGTCATTACAAACTCGGGTTACATCAATGCCGTGAAAGAGGATTTAGTTACTCATGGAGATGGATGATAGCATCGTTGTTAATGTAGAAATCATCTACATGGACTACAACTCTTCTTCTTGGAATCTTCTTCTTCAATCTTCAAGGAGAATTCCAAAATCCTAAAAGCTGCCACGAGATCTCAAAATTGCCAAAAGAGTTTCCTTATGTCCTTACATCGTCTTTTATAGGAGAAACTGAGTCATAACCCTTCTTGGATGGGCTTTAAGACTTCTGGGATCATCTGGGCCCGTTTAGAACCAAAAAAGAGTGATATCATAAGTTTCCCACATATATTAATTCTGCCCCGAATGATAATGCTCGAGCACTAATGGTAGTGCTCGAGCCCCATGTGTAATGCTCGAGCACTAATAGACTATAATGACCGGTTCTTTTTCTTGTTTTTATTGGTTTTCTTTTTTCCATTACTATTTTCTTCTGAGTACGGGTTTTGTTCATTCGGGTTGAGTCAAGTGCTCTAGAATAACTCCCAAGGCTCCTTGCATTCATGATTATGCATTTTACCTTTTTAGTTTGATACTTGTGCATAACATTGTATGCTTGTTCATTTCATTTATTGTCATTTCCTTTCCCATGCCTTAGGGTTTTAAGAAACCGAGTTAGGGTTTTATGCCCGATTTCATTTTACGACATCACATGCATTTACTTCACTTTATTTCCATGAAATGCGTAGCTTGTAATGACCCAGTCATTTCCTCCCTTCCCTTTTTTATCATAAATTTACGGATGAATTTTTTTCGTTGAAATTTCTTTACTGAGTTCGGTTTCTTGTCACTTAGTGTCATCTCAAGTGCTCTAAAATGGTTTCTGAGACTCTTTCCTTTGGATTGACAATTTCCTTTAAGGACCGAGTCATTTTCACATTTTCCATTTTTCGACACTATTCACTTTTTGTCCTTTTCCCTATTTTGTCTTTTCCCTGTTTGTCACTTTGTTGGCATAACCTCACTTTTTGTGTTTATAGTTGGTTTTTGACTTCATGTATCTTCATTCTAAGTGGTTTTCACGAAATACGTATCTTTACTTTTGTAGGAAAGTATTCTGGTTGTTCCCGATGTCCATAGGGGTATGGATGCAAAGTTCTTCAAAAATATTTTTGTTTCTTGGGGTGTTTTTTGTAAATATCTTTTGAAGATATTTTATTTCAAGGGTTTTTAAGAAAATATTTTTGGAAGATATTTTCATTCTGGGTCATTAGTGCAGTTTTCATTTTTTAGAGGGGGCCATTGTGCAATTAATGAAAGTTATTGCAAAAATGTCTTGTTTTGAGCCTGAATACTCTTACAGGATTCATTTTCACTTTTTGTCAAGTCGTGTACTCTTAGAATTGCCTTCTGGTCGTTTTCCCCCAGTTTTAGGGTTTCTGGCCCCGGTTGCTACCGATCTTGTTCGGGGCATATCTTTCTCCTCAGGACTCAATTTTTGATACTGTTTCTTCTGTTGTTCATATTTTATCATTTTAGTTCTTTTTCGTTCACGGATTTTTGTCATTTCAGAGCATTTGCTCAAATTCCACTTTTCCGGACCCGGCGGGCCCTTTTGGGGCACTTTTAGGGTTTTCCTATAAAGGGGGGGTGAGACATTTCATTTTTAACCTTCTCCTCTCTTCATGCACGACTAGCAACTGCTATGGCAGCCTAAGGGGAGCTGCCACCCTTCTTCTCTCAATTAAACCTCCTTCTATTTGTTAAAAAATTATAGTGCTTTTGCGTTTTGTGTTTGTCTTGATGATGCGCATCTTTCCCCCTTATTAGAACCCGTTTTGGCCAAATTTTGAGTCCAGGTTTGAGGTCAAGTTAGGATTTTGGTAGGTTCTCCTTAGAGTTTTATGTTCACAGCGTTGTCCCCGACAAAACCCCGAAGTATTGTCGGATTCAGAATCGTTTCATTTTAGTGGCTTTTGAGATTTTCATCTCAAATTAAGGTAGGGGATGTCTTAGGTTTATATTAATTGTTATTTTTTGATCTTTCGCTTTCGCGTTAGTTCTCATTGAGTTCCACGACCTTATGGAAAGTCATCAAAGTGTCTCAGAGGTGTGTTGTGCCTTGGGAGACTGTTGTCTTATTATTTGCTTCCACATTTCAGACCCATTAATGGGTCAATATAGGATGCACTGGGTTTGAAAATCTAGGGCCGTTATAGTTGGTATCAGAGCTTCTAGGATCGAAAACCTTAGGACGACGGATTTTGGGTGCATATCATGCTTGTGTTACCATGCTCTATGTTTTTATTTGCTTCTTAATAACATGTTGAATGTGATCACATGTTTACGTGCTTATATGGACATATGTTTAGAAGTTTACTTTAACTGTCTCAGCATGATATATATAGTTATTGCTTTGGTATCTTATATGTGCTTGCCTGCCTTAGCATACTGTATATGCTTGTCAGCCTTATTACATTGTATATGTTTGTCTGTTTTAGCATATTGATTTACGCTTGTCTACTTAGCATGTTGGTTATGCTTGTCTACTTTAGTGTATTGCATGTACTTGTTATTCTTAGCATGATAGTATGATGCATACATTGATATGCCTTATGTGATTCCTTACTACTTGTGTAAGTATGTAATTCATTGCTATGTTACACGTTAACTATTTATTTTGTGTCTTGTTTAGGCATTGCTGGTTGTCCCAGCTTGGTTGGTTAAGATTGATGCTAGGGCATCATCTCTTAGAGTTTCATGGTAACCTTAATGTGATGACGTCATTGGGGTCTTGTTTCTAGCATCATGGGACGATAGGTCGGATTGACTCGAGTCCTTCCTTGGGGATTAGGAGTTTTTGTTTTCGTGAGCCTCAATGGCGAGGTCCTTGCGTCTTTTCTTCTTAAAGTGATGGTTAGGTATTTGATTGGTGCGTTGACCTAGGATATCTTCTTATCTTGCCATGGACAGCTCTTACAAGCTAAGGTTGGGGTGTGAGTGGTTTCGTGTAATTAATTGCATTGGTGCAAATAATTACTCTCCCTCGTCCTTAGAGACTTGGGATTTTGTGTTTAAGGTCCCGATAGGATCCTGTGGAGTTCTCATCGAACTCGTTGGCATCTTGAGTTGAGTTCTCTTGTTGGTGTCTCTTAATGGTTAGTGTTGAAACTATCCATTACATCGTTGTTTGTTTTGTGTGGCGTTAGGATTCCACCTTGTGTTTGAGCCAGTCTTGGGAAAGACTTATAGACTTTTGTTTTAGGGACCATCGTACCTATTCTGGAAGATGATTCATTTCCTTGCGATGAGGGATTGGACTCATCCAGGTTTTTGAGATTTCCTTTCGGTGAGTTTGTCCTTTTGAGAGGCATTTCATCCCTTCTTGCTTGTGTTTTGTGGGATTGTTATTTGCATAGTCATTCCTACATGTTTATATGCCCTATTGTTTTGAGCATGCCTTAGAAACATGTTAGGGGATGTGACTATTTGGTAGTTATGGGATGATATACATGATGTGTTTTCATTACTATAATTATTCGTTATGCTTGCGTCATAGGTGATGTGTAGCATTTCTCTGATGCTTGACCCCTATATGATAGGTAGCATATTTGGTTGCCCTTGTATACTATGTGTTTAGTTGTATGGTGCGTGGACTTTTATTTACATTTAGTATACTTATACCTAGTATGCTTGTATGTTGTTTATTTCAGTTCATTTTGGTTTAGTATACCTGAGCCTGTATACTTGTCTACCATGGATTTAGTATTGCTTAGTATACCTGTGAATGTATACTTGTACATATATATTGTATTTCCATTTCAATATTTCTTAGTATACTTGTGAATGTATACTTGCATATGTAAATATATGTTTCATGACTAATTGCTTTATTAGTTTATTCTTTTTTATCATTCCGCACTGTGCTTGGGGTAGTATGACCTTGGTTGTCAGGGTTGTGTGTGTGAGCTTAATCCAATATCTTGATTCCTAGGCGTAGCCTTGTAGTAGGTCAACTTTAGGATGACGTGGAGGGTTTTGGGTGCATTGTCTTGTTGGGAGTTGTTGTGGCTAGGGCGATGATGATATTGTTTGATTTTGTAAAGTCCAATCCATTAGCTTAAGGGTATAGACTTTTCAGGCCTTGGATTCATGATTGGTGTGGTTGACAACAATGTTTTGAGACTTGGGGTTGTCAATTCTTCTAGTATTGAGGATTTAAGGCCTTAAGCGTAGCGGTGCCTATGACATTATTATCAGAGTTTTGGATTGGCCAGAATGGTCCGGCTGGACATTTTGGACCATATCACAACTCTCACAGAATGCCTGG
The DNA here is from genome assembly GCF_030987335.1 of Cornus florida. NCBI lineage: Eukaryota > Viridiplantae > Streptophyta > Magnoliopsida > Cornales > Cornaceae > Cornus > Cornus florida. The sequence goes on from NW_026775581.1 coordinate 25,069,099, forward strand.
TTTTTGTGGTGTTTTTGGTAATGATCGTTTGACATTGATGTCATTTGTATCGATGGGTTTCACGGGTGAGCTTGTTGGGGGCAGGTAATGAATTAGGTCTTTACACTGCCATGCTACCGTACAGGTTATGTGTAGGCAAGTGCTAGTTGTCGTCGATATTACCTTACATTACCTAGCTAGTAATGTGAGTGTGGGCGGGCACTTGTGTCTGTCGATGCTACCGCACCTTGGGTATGTTGTGGGCGGGTTCTAGTCGCTATTCATGCTGTCATGTTGCTTCTGGTTATGTTCCTTGTTTCGATGTGTAGTCTCCTTGGCCTCTTTTAGGTGGTTCACATTAGGTTAGTATGTCAATTCGTTTGGAGAGGTGTCTTACTGTTCGAGGTTTCGTGTCTCTTCGTTAATCTTGAGACCTTTGGAGTTGTCCTTGGGTACTTTATGATCTATTCCTTGGTGTGACCTTGTATACAGTCCTTCTTTGGTTCTTCTAGGAATGTTCCTGATTTCGGGGACGAAATCTCTTTAAGGAGGGTAGGTTGTAATGACCCGGTCATTTCCTCCCTTCCCTTTTTTCTCAGAATTTTACGAATGAATTTTTTTCGTTGAAATTTCTTTTTTGAGTTCAGTTTCTTATCACTTAGTGTCATCTCGAGTGCTCAAAAATGGTTTCTGAGACTCTTTCCTTTGGATTGACAATTTCCTTTAAGGACCGAGTCATTTCCACATTTTTCATTTTTTGACACTATTCACTTTTCGTCCTTTTCCCTATTTTGTCTTTTCCCCGTTTGTCACTTTGTTGGCATAACCTCACTTTTTGTGTTCGGAGTTGGTTTTTGACTTCATGTATCTTCATTCTAAATGGTTTCCATGAAATACGTATCTTTATTTTTGTAGGAAAGTACTCTGGTTGTTCCCGGTGTCCATAGGGGCATAGATGCAAAGTTCTTCAGCAACTTTTTCGTTTCTTAGGGTATTTTTTGTAAATATCTTTTGCAGATATTTTATTTCAGAGGTTTTTAAGAAAATATTTTTGGAAGATATTTTCATTTTGGGTCATTAGTACAGTTTTCACTTTTTAGAGGGGTCATTGTGCAATTAATGAAAATTATTATAAAAATGCCTCGTTTTGAGTCTGGATACTCGTACGGGATTCATTTTTTCTTTTCGTCGAGTCGTGTACTCTTAGAATTGCTTTCTAGTCGTTTTACCCTAGTCTCAGGGTTTTTGGCCCCGGTTACTTCCGAACTTGTTCGGGGCATATCTCTTTGCTCGGGACTCAATTTTTGATGTTGTTTCTTCCGTTGTTTATATTTTCTCATTTTGGTTCTTTTTCATTCGTGGAGTTTTGTCATTTGAGCGTGTCTACTCAAATTCTACTTTTCCAGACCCGGCGGAGCCCTTTCGGGGCATTTTTAGGGTTTTCCTATAAAAGGGGGGTGAGACATTTTATTTTTGACCTTCTCCTCCCTTCATATACGACCAGCAGCTACCATGGCAGCCCAAGGGGGCTGCCACCCTTATTCTCTTAATTAAACCTCCTTCCCTTTGTTAAAAAGTCATAGTGCCTTTGCGTTTTGTGTTTGTCTTGAGGACATGCATCTTTCCCCCTTATTAGAACCCGTTTTTGGCCAAATTTTGAGTTCAGGTTTGAGGTCAAGTTAGGATTTGGTAGGTCCTCCTTGGATTTTTGTGTTCACGGCATTATCTCTGACAAAACCCCGAAGTATTGTCAGATTCAGAGTTGTTTCATTTTGGTGGCTTTTGAGATTTTCATCTCAAATTGTGGTAAGGGATGTCTTAGGTTTATATTAATTGTTATTTTTTCGATCTTTTGCTTTGGCGTCAGTTCTCATTGAGTTCCAATACCTCATAGAAAGTCATCAATGTGTCTTTAGAGGTGTGTTGTGTCTTGGGAGATCGTTGTCTTATTATTTGCTTCCGCATTTCGGACCCATTAATGGGTCAATACAGGACACACTGGGTTTGAAAATCCAAGGCCGTCATATAGCTTTACTTTTGTAGAAAATCATGTTACTTGTTTACTTTTCCGTAGGGGTATGGATACGCAGTTTTTTCAAAAATATTTTCATTTCTCTGGGTATTTTTTGTAATTATCTTTTTGGGATATTTTGTCTTAGGGACCATTTTGCAATCTATTTTATGAGATATTTTAGGGAGGAACCTTTTTGTAATTTTTGGAAAATGTGACAAGTGGGAGCCTTGGATGATGGCTAGTAGAGGGTGATGATTCACCCATTTGGTGGCCTAGGATTGGTGCACTTGTTGGCTTAGGATGTGGACAAGTGTAGGGCTTAAATTAAGCCTTGAGAGGAGGCTTAGGTTGGTGACAAGTTTAGGCTTAGGATGTGATCTTGTGAGGAGGCCTAGTTTGGTGACAAGTGTAGGCCTAGGATTGAGTCTTGTGTTTGTGTGAGAAAGGTAGTGTAGGTGTGTGTGTATTTGACTATCAAGACTTTAGTTAGTGGAGGAATTAGAGAATTGTTTTCATCTTCTCTAAGCTTCCACCTTGGACATCATTATAGGACCTTCGAACCCTAGCCACCGCAGCATCCCATTTTTAAACCCCTACCTTTGAAGATTTGGTCTTCCACTTTGAAGATCAAACCTTCCTCTCTTCATTCTCTAGAACACCCTTGCTCGGTTTTCCGATTTGAGTTCGTTTTCCTTAGATTCTATTCTCTAGTGAGGTAGGGGATGAACTATGTTTATATTCTATGTGTATTATGTGCTCTTTGTAGTTAATATTAGTTGTATGCATGATTAGTGATATTTTAGGGTCTTGTATAGATGGAACTTGATGTTATCTATCCTAGGATTTCACTTTTGCATAAGCCTTGTATGTGATTAAACTTATATAAAGTTGTAGTTTCATTTTGTGTAAGAAAATAATCTAGAGATTTCTTATTTTGTACTTGTGAAATTCTAGTATTTTCCTTGCCTTGATTTTGTGTTAAAACCTATACTATATTGTTGTATGTATCTAGGGTTTTAGGTTTACTATATTATGTGGATGAAATCCCTTGTTTAGTAACCTTGTTGTAGTATTTCATGTCTTGTACTTATGAAATTCTAGCATGCTTCTTGTCTTGATTTTGTTGTAGAATATATACTATATTATTGTGTGTATCTAGGGTTTTAGTTTACTATGTTGTGTGGATGACATCCCTTGTCTAGTAACCTTGTTGCAGCACAGTTATTATTGCATTATAACTTGTCATTTTTCATGCCATTATAGCTTGGAGACTTAGAGCATGACTATGTGTGATTATCATTGTTGGTTATGCATGGAAGTTGTTTAAATTTCATTGTTACACTTGTGATTATTGTGACAACTTGTTGATTTTGGATATACTTTGGGCAAAGAAAACGTGACATGGCTAGGGTTTGGCCTTAGTACGGGAGATACGAGTTCTCCCTACAATATAGTACGCACTTAGGTAGTTCCTTGAGGGTTAGTGCCCTAAAACAACTTGTATTGACTTGTGTTGTGATTTTACAACCTTGTTTTGTGTTGTTGAGCTCATACCAAATGCCACCTCTAAGTTTTCCACTTTATATGATTTCACATTTATTTTACAAGTTGATATAACATAGGGTTGTAACTTGTTGTATGTCATGGATTATCCCATTGTATTTGATTTTTTTATACCTATTGTGGATTGCTTTCAATGTGTTTCAATCATAGTTTAGGATGTTGCCTTAGCTCACCCTTGAAATGTAGACGTTAGAAAGCATGATCCGTTTAAGTATGGTTTATATTATGCGTACAAATGCTATTGAAACTATAAGGTATACGCATACTCATTTCCTACTAGTAACTTTGTTTACTCACCCTAATTGTTTGGGATATTTTTAGGTAAGGAGACCTTGTTTTGGGATGCACAACATCCCTAGGTTGGCTTGGTAGTTTGGGCATACTTTTGTGTAATTTTGCATACATGAAAGTGTTAACATGTTTAAATTTCCTTGTTGAAGTTGTAACGCATAGCTAGGTTTTGACATGATATTTTATTTTTGGATATGTAAAGTGTGCCTAAGTACACTCTTCAAGACTCTTTTTATATCTATGACTTGAGGCCAAGGGCAAAACACTTTAATTTTATGCAATGGATGTTTTTAGTTTCAAGCATATTCATTTTTTTGCAAACTGTGCACGTAAGGGCATTTTGGGTATTTCATGTGAAAAATAAGATTTGGTTTTGACATGGTCATGTAGAAAATCACATTTTAAGGAGGGTTTCTTCATAACTTTGTTTCAAAAAAATCCATTTTGGCGTAAAAAAAGAAAAGAAAAAAAAAAGAAAAAAAAAGGTTTTTCTCAGATTTTTTGGTGCAGCTTTTCAGTTTCTGCAGATGGCAATCAATCGCCGGTTGTGGCAATGGATCGCCAATGTTGGTGATCGATCACAACTGTACCTGGGAGCATTTTTTTTAATTTTTGTTTCAAAACTTTGAGGTTCCATATCTTTGTCATCCAGATTGCGAATCAGGCGATTCTTGAGTCTAACTTTATTAATTTTTCGTTGTCTTTCCAATGGTGTGCACGGTAGCACCCACTTCTATTTTGAAAAGACCATTTTACCCTAGGGTTGTACTTACCCGTTTTCAAAACTTAGCTTCTACATTTGGTTCATTTGATTTCCGTGGCTTCATGGAAAGTCACTCTAGCGTCTTAGGGATAATGTACATCTCTAGAGACCTTGTCTTTCTCTTTTGATTTTGCATTTCGGATCCATTGTCTGGTTAACTTTTAGGTTATCATAGACACATCGAGTTTGTAAAAACTTAGGCCGTCACATAAACAGTGCTCGATCCCTAAGGTTAGTGCTCGAGCACTAAGTTCATACTTAGTCAAATTTTCTACAAGTTTTTCTGAAGTGTCTTTTTCCAAACACTTAGCCATTTTTTAAAAAATAGCGCTTGAGCTCTATTGATACAGCGCTCGAGCGCTAATCAATGCTTTAGCACTATTGACACAATGCTCGATCCCTGTCTTTCATATTACTTCAAATCTCAATCGGTTGACTCCGAATATTACTTCAAATCTCGCTCGGTTTCGAATCATCCCGAAAAGTCCAAAATACCTCCACAAGCTTCAGGAACGTTGCTTTGTGGTTAAAAACAATGATTCGATCTTCTTCTTTGGGAATTTACCTACGAAAGGAAAATTATCACAAATGAGTATAAAACCGAAATAAAAACAATACTAAGGTATTAAACTATGCACGTTTAAGGGCTCGAATATAAGATATTAAGCGCTTATCTCCCACAAACTCATAGATGGAATCCACAGCCTTGTATCTTCATTACAGACATGCTCAGATGATAATCATAATGAATGTAACGACCCGAACCAATAGAAAAGAATCGTTCTTCGGGTCCTTACCCGAACGCGAGGACACGTAATAATTAGACAGTCATTCACATTCCCAAAACACTATTAATACACTGTACATGGTGTACAAGGTCATCAAATGAGAGTAAGAGGTGTGACATAGGAAAAGAAAAGAAAATTGGCAGGATACAAGACTCGGTCGACGTGAAGTGATTACACGTCAACTGGTTGGAGGACTTCGGTCGACGTGAAGTGGTTACACATCTACCGGTATGTCCTAACTATAGTACTTTTGGCTACTGCCCATAATTTCAAGATACCAATCAACATGTGGGTAATAACACGTCGACCAAAACCTATTTTCCAAGCGTGCTTTGCTTCTTTAATTGCTACACAATTTTACAACCAATTTACTGAATCTCAATCACTACCACACCACCAAATGCCCACCAAAATGCTACTATAACACCATTGTCTATATATACACACTTTTACACTTACATGAAAACATCCTAGTAATTGTTTCATTCCTATGTAAACAAAAAAAAAAAAAAACCAATACAAATATTGCTTTAGGCTTATCCATATGTAAGATGTAAATAAAATAAAAATTAAATTTAGTTACGTCCCGTAATGTGCAAAACATGTCCAAAGTATATAGTTATAATTTCAAGGTCTCATGACCCAAAAATACATTGCAACATAAAATGACATACCCCCCCTTTTTTTAGTTACATTACCTTCTCAAATATTTCACACCATTCATTAGACTACAAAATAATGTTTAGAGTTGATAATTACAAACTTAAAAGAGTAAGGTTGCGTCGCCATTGCAACGATTACAAAATAATACAAGTTTAGCACAAGGCTTTACAAAAAAAATTACAATGATTACAAAAGAAATCAAATGGTCTCTTTTATCCCATCTAAGCTTGTGGGGGAATATCATCCACCACCTCCTTTCTGTGACCTAAAAAATGGTAGCATAAGGCCCCAGTAGAAATTGCCTAAATGGCATCTCCTAAAATTAAGTAGACAATTGTATACTTAAACACATCAAGAAATAGAGTAAGAGAATGGTGATCATGCTGGGATCACACATCATCAACAAGTCCCAAGTAATCTATCATTAACAATTTGAAGTGATTTAATGCATGAAATGACTTATGCAAATGCATACCACACACCAATACTCACATATCCACACACCCACACCGAAAACATACTAACTAGCCTGACTTTGGTGCCTTCGCCATCCCTAGGGAGAATTTGTTAGTCGTCCTTGGCAAAGGGTCACTCCTAACCATCATTTAGGGCCTGAGGTCGCTAAATTACTCACGGGTACCTCCCGTGTCCCTATTAACTAGTTAGCACTGCCAGCAAAAAGGTACTTCCCCAACTATCGAGTTTGAGAAAACCATTCATCAAAACTTCTTCAAAATTCACCATTTACATTCCACATGTCCTCACAACACACCTAATGTCCAATGACAATGCACTGCTAACAATGTATGCTCTTAATATAAAACATACTTCAATATTCATCATTGATAATTCATAGTTACAATTCTAACCTCACATGAACTTAATAATTAAACATCAACTTTTAAGCATTATACTTGGCATTTGACAATAACACAATTTATCTAGCATGTCAACATATGGGCATTTAGGCAATATTAACATGAATATGGCAATAAACAATCACATTAACAATTATATCACATAGTTCATCCAATGATCATAATTTGGCTCACAAAGCTTGCAATTAAGCACATAGCAACTAGCAATTTGGAACAATCCATCATATACATCAAACCCTAGCAATTTCCTACAAATTGACTTCAAATTGGCATGCTAAAATTGGGGGAAAATATAAAATTGGCTACCAAATTAAAGGACTATGCAAGTTAGACAACTCTACCTCTTGGAAGCTCAAACCCTAATTTGCAACAAGTAGACCTGTCAATGGATTGGATTCTGATCCCAATCCAATCCGAATCCGATCCGATTAGTCGGATATGGATTGAACAAAAAATCCGATAATCCGTTTATGATCCGAATCCGATAACCCGTTATCTTAACAAATCGGATATGGATTTTACTGGTCCGATCCGATAATAATCCTATCCGAATTAAAATTATATATATATATATATATATATATATATATATATATATATATATATATATAAGAGTCCAGCCCAAAACCCATCTCCAAGCCCACTATTTATTTGCCAGCCCACTTCTTATTCCAAGCCCATTCCTCCTTTAATCTATCAAAACTCTAACCCATATCACACAACATTATCTGTTCTCACTCACAGTACCCTTGCCGCAAAACCACGATTTCCCCAAACACTCTCATATAGCAGAGTTGCAACACAAATCAGAAAAATGAACCCATCGATCGGCGACCACTGCAAAATATTACTCTTCTCAGGATAGTGTTCTTCCTTTCTCTCTCGTCCGATTTCACTTCTCTCCTCTTCATTTTTTTTTTTTTTTTTTTTTAAGTTAGAAAAAGGAGAGGTATTTTGAAATACCTCAAAGTAATATGGGGTGTAATGAAATTTTCCCTTCTATGTGTAACCAGTTTCGAGCCTTGCCTGTGGTTTAAGAGTTAAGCCCCAAACCAAAAGGCTACAAGGTGAATCAGTAGATCAGTGTGTACACATGGTGTGAGATTTAACACTAAAATTGATATCCAAACTGAGCTCTTTTAGGCTAACTCCATCTGAATCATTATATTATATATATATATTATATGTTGAATTACACCAATTCGTATTTGTGATGTTGAAATTTCGTACTATAGTACCTCTATTGTTTACGAATAGAACTTGATAGACATTATTCAGTTTTTTGGTTTCTATGTTTACAAGATGCCCTAATCTGTGTGGTTTGTTTGTTGATTTGTGCAAGTGTGTCTCGGATCGGACATTTGATAATCAAACAAATCGGATACGGATTGACTCAATAAAAATCTGTCGGATTATCGGACCAGATCCGATCACTCATTATGCTTATCGGATTCGGATCAGATTGACCATAATCTGGTCCAAATCCGATCCGTTGACAGGTCTAGCAACAAGTGCTAAAGTCCACCAAAATGCAAGCTAGCTACACCAATGAAGAAAGAAGGACAAGAGGAACAAACTTTCCTCTTGAATCTTCAATAAAAACGCACCTTCAAAGGGAGGCCAAAATTTTGAAGTGGCCTATGTGGGCTAAAATTGGTATCAATGGAAAGATCTTAACAAATAGAGAGTTTTTCCCTTCTTTGCATTGTCAAAATCCTCCAAGAAAGTACTCCAAAAAAAACTTTAAAGTGGCCATCAATGGAGTAAAGATGGAGGAAGAAAAGGGAAGAAGAAGAAGAAAAAGAAGAAGAAGAAGAAGAGTGGGCCGGGAAAATGGGATTGGAATTTTGTAGAAAGTGGTTAGTTCAATGTCCCCATGTCTTCAATGTTGGTTGACTTAGTAAATGACCAAAATACCCCTCATTGCCCATTAAATCACAATTAAGCCATGACATGAAAAACTCCCAAAGCACCCTCACCTATATATAAAATAACATTAAAAAAAAAAAATTTAATCAAGTCTAGAAGATATTTTCTAGACATGTAAATCCAGGTGTGGGACCCACTCGGACCTCCCAAACTAAAATTCTGAAAAATGCTAAAATGACCTAAAATGCATTTCTAAGAGTTCTAAACTCAAATAAATGTCCTAATTCACTCTCGGAATGTTCGTGTCACACTAACTGATGCGTGGTATGCAAAATGAGGCGCAAAAATAAAATAATCCGAAAATTCAAAAGATACCAGAAAAATGGAAAATTGCGAAATGTCACAATGAATATAGCATGTATACACAATTACAACTCAATAACAGGCCAGTTCTACAGAACCTTCAAAACTAGGGTATCACAAGGTTAAAAACTGTATTGACCTTAATTTTATGTAAACCTCAACTTCAACAGCCTTGATTCAACTATAGAAACTTGCTCAGATGGTAATAATACAAGATATAGTGATTATAAGTTCAGATTAGCAGACAAAATTAGAAAAACCATTTTAATACATAAGTCCGAGACATCAAAATCAAATGCAGCTAAAGGATGGTCATAAACATACTTTTTGCAGATGATAAATTTGAAGTTACACTAGCATCAACCTTGTATAAGCACTATGACAAGCTCAAACCGAACTTAGACCTCCAACACAACTTTTGCACCAAAAAATCATAGTAACAAGTCTCCATTTGATTAACAACTCGTGTGGATACTCTAACTATATTTCTGAGCTTAAATTAAGCTTTGATCATTACAAATATTCTCATAAATATGTTTTCATATTCAACTCTCTTTTCACTCTCAATGCAGCTTGCTTTGAGGGTTCACTCAAAGGCTTAAACCCTAGAAATTTCTATAACGGCATATATATAGTACATCGTGAATACAAATCCTATCTCAAAGAGAAAATATATGTGTCACCATTATCCAATAATTGGACACGGAATAATCTGTAATTCCCTTGTGAATGTACAATAATGCCCCTGCCACCTTTTTAGAAAATATCTTCAATATGCAAGCTACTGACAGTCTTGTGTATGAATATATATATGAATGTATAACAAGGTTAATCACTAAGCAAAGAGTGATAACTTGCATATTCTCATACTAGGACTACAGGACATTTTTCACAAGAGTTCTTAACAATTTTGCATTGACCAAAATGCCATTACAGTGACACTTGTCAATATATATTGCCTTCTACAGTTGAGACTGTGATCACTTGATCAACCTGTGAATATAAGCAATTCTACACAATGTACCATCATACATAAATGTAGTATGGTATAATACATGTGTGAAAAAACCTAATTGCCCTAAAATGCTCTATAGCAAAATATCATTGTATATATTAGGGGTTTTAACCCTAAGAGGCCAACAAAGATAGTCTTTAAGACAATGTATCTTTCTTATATCATTTGAATTGTCTTCTTAACATTGTGAAATGACCAAGCTACCCCTATGAATTAATTGTATACATTGTTCAAGTCAGAAACTTAATGTATAGAACTTGTGTTAGACTTTTTGTCATTTAAAAGGAAAAGCCCTAATTCAAAGGTGGGACCAACAACATGATTTACTTGACAAAACTTATCTTACACTATAGTTCAACAAGTGTGACTTTATCACTACAGCCATGAAAAAAATCAAACTTACTCCTATGTATATAAAGAAGTCAGACCCCTTACAAGCTCAGAAAGCTAAAGAAAGAAAATCTTTTGTCAAGACCAACTTGGTGTAGATTCCCAAAAAGTTAAACCTTTTTTTAGCATGTTGGTTTACGAAGCTTTTAAAGCCTGTAACACCAATGACAGATTGTATGTTGACAGTGAATGCTTTAGACACATGACATTTTGTGCACAACCAGGCAGGTTCTTAGGAATGGGCAAGATCATTGCAATCTTGCTTAAAGACCCAATCCCCTCTAGATGACGTAATTGTCTATTTTTGTCAGAACGATTCTAGACATTGTGCAATTAGGGATACTTCGATAGTAATAATAATCCTAAGCTGATCGTGAAACATTCATGTTTCGGATTAAATGATGCCACATGATCTTTAGGTTGGTTGTTTGAAGATACATTGACGCGATATTTCCGAATTATCAATCAATGTTCTAATGATATAAAACCAGTAAACTTCCAAGGATATAGAGGTCACATTGGTCCCACTTAAAAACATAAGCCTTGGGCCCATAAGCCGATGGTCAAAACTTTGCTAGACATTGTATTGCCATTAGACGCATTAACGGACAACGATTATCCATTCATTTCGGGTATTTTCGGATGGTGTTGAGAACTTATGTGTTCTCGGAATGTGTGCACGTGTGTATATGTTTGTGCTTGTGATTATTTTTGGAAGAGTGATGTTTTTTTTATGCAAATTGATTTGATTGGTTGGTTTGATTGAATGATTGGATTAGAATGCAAAAGTGAATATGTGTGTGAATGTGTTGTTTGTTTGTTTGTTTATGCGACTTTGAACTTTAAAATGGACACTTGATTTAGAGGTCATTTTATTGACTCAAAAATATGAGGTTTGCTCTCCATCCTAAAGGAGAAGCCATAGTGGATTTGGGAAAGTCTCAAGAGGGATTTTGAGCCAAGGAGTAAGAGTTTCAAACCTCGCTAAATCATCATGCCATAATTTGTTATCTCTCTTCCTTTATCTCTTATTTAATTGTGCTTATATTGCTTATATTGTTTTCTTCATCTTACACATTTAACACAGATATTTGATAAAGACTTGCGTATCTTTTAATCCGAAAAATTAGCCATTTTTTGCCAAAGACTCTATTTACCGCCTCTAGAGTTATATATTGGCTAACATATTTTAAATATTTATATATTTTCTAGATGTTTCTTTTGTGTGTGTGAACTATAACAACGCACTCTACTACATTGTATGATATTGTTCACTTTGGGCCCAAACCTGCACAATTTTGCTTTTGTGCTTACCCCAAAAGGCTTCATACCATTTGGATATATTACTATCTACATATGTAGAACTTTCTCTATCCACACCTAGATGATGTGGGATCATGCATCCGTAGCTTGTTAGTGTCTCGCACCCGCCCACGTACGCCTGTCTATAAGATCGCTACAATCATTCCCTTACACCCCAACGTTTTTATTGGCCACACATCTATCTGCATCAACAGCACATTCTGCGACATGGTATGATACTGTCCATTCTGGGCATGAGTTATACGGTTTTACTCTTGAGTTTTACCTCAAAACCATTTGGACATGGTACCACCTATATATATAGCACTTCCTTTCTTCACACCAAGTAATCTGTTGTGCACCCGTAGCCAGTCAATGCCTTCGCCTGGCCACAAGGTCACCACAGCAAATCCATTTGAATATGTTTATTTATATCTTATAAAGAGTTATTTTGTTTAATAAACCATTACTTTGTGTCTTGTACCAATTCTTGCTTTAAAATGGATCAAATTTTTTTTTTTTTTTTTGGGCTGTGGTTGTTGTGGACCTACTAAGAAGGAGAATTTCTTCTCAAAGAATAAAGGAATAAAATAGGGGAATAAAGTACGTGTCTTTGAGAACCTACACTATGTGGATAGCACGCCTAACTTTGCACTTACAATTTTCAATTTTTTCTTCTTTGTATGTAATAAACTTAATTAAAATCATAACTTTGCACTTACAATTTTTTATTATTCTCGCTCATGATTCTTTTTTCTCTTGATTCTTCTTCAGCTGCAAACCCTATAAGCAAAATAATAGCAACTTTAGAATCAAAACAGAGAAAATGAATTAAAAATAAGATAAATTAAAAATTAAAAAAATTCAAGTAACTTAAAAATAACTAAAATAAAAAGTAAAAAATTACTTTCATGATACTTCTGAAAAAATAAAAAAATAAATCACAATGCAAACTAAATTTACAAGATCAACCATTGTTGTCACAAATCAAACGTTATACAAAGAATAAAAAATAAAATATTTTCATGGTGCTTCTAAGAAATAAAAATAAAAACTAAAGAAGAAAAACAAAATCGTGAATTTACTAGATGAAGCATGATTGCCGCCTTCTTAGAGAAAAATCTAAACACCAATTATAAAGAGAAAATGTGCAGATGTAGTAGAGGTAAAATATAGAATAAAAAATAAATAAAATACTTTCATAATACTTTTGAAATAATAAAATATAAATCACAATGCAAACTAAATGTACAAGATCAACCATTGTTGTCACCAACCAAATATAAAACATACAATAAAAAATAAAATACTTTCACGATACTTCTGAAAAAATAAAACAACAATTACAAATAAAAAATGGGCAGGTACCAATTTCTTGTTTCCAATTGTATTTCCTTATTCAATACGAATTCTAATAATAGAGTTTTGAACTCTAATTTATTCTATCTCTAGACTTTTTAATTTTTTTATAATACGGAGTATATTTCTTCATACTAAAATTAAAATTAGTAAAAGAATTTTTATCGAACATGTATTATTTTCTAATCTATAATACATGCATTATCATTTCTATATATAATTAAAATTATTAAGTTTTAATCTATGTTTATTTTTTGAAACACATTTTTATATATAATGTTATATTTAATTGGTAATTTGTTTTAGCCTTGAAGAATTCTGGGTATAATATGGTTTATTTTAATTGGTAACATATTTTATTATTTGGTATATTATTTTATTTAAAAGTTTTTGTAAGTTTTAATCTATATTTATTTTTTGAAACACATTTCTACCTATAATGTTATATTTAATTGGTAACTTGTTTTAGTGTTGCAAAATTCCGAGTATAATAGGATTTATTTTAATTGGTAATTTATTTTATTATTTGTATATTATTTTATTTTTATTTTTTATTTTTGTTAATATAAAGGTTTTGTTTACATGTAAAGATTAGTTTTCAATTAAACATTTACCTATTTTATTTTAATTGATAACTTGTTTTATTATTTGATAAATTATTTTATTAAAAAATTAGTTATTTTATTTTAATTGGTAACTTGTCTTAGTTGTTTTAGTTTGAAGAATTCTGAATATAATTGGTAACTTTAATTACATATTTTATTTTATTTTAAAATGATAAAATAATAGTATAAATATTCTAAAATAACAATTTTTTTTATTTTTTATTTTTGAGATAATAACAAGCAATTAGTCTAATTTTTAGCGCAGGAAGTTATGAAAAGTTAAGTTCATATATATATACACTAGGAAAAGGCACATGCGATGCACGTGGTGAATGCTTAATAACTTATATAATTTTTGTCTTCATATATATTTTTTAAGCTTGTAACAATAAATCTTACAAAAAAATTGTAACTCTTTTTATATTAATTAATAAATATTTTTTTATACTATAAATAAATAGTGAAATATTTTTGAAATTGATAAATACATAAATACTTAAATATTTTGAAATTGATAAAGTACACAATTTGGGGTAGAATTTTATAGAAATTATTTTATTTTCTGTAAAAATATTCATAATAAATAGAGAAATATGGGTTATATGTGATAGAGTTTTATAGAAATAAAATAATTAATTTGTGATAGAGTTTTATAGAAATTATTTTATTTTGTTTAAATATATTCTTGTCTAATTAGATTTTATTTTATTAAAAAACTCATAATAAAAAGATACTGAAAGTATAGGTAAAAACTCTTTTTATATCAATTGATAAATATTTTTATATCAATTAATAAATATTTTTTTATATAAATAAATAAATATTGAAACTCTTTGGCAGAGTTTCTCTGAATTTATCTCTGAAATTTTAGATTTCTAGAATTCTCAATTTTTGTACCCTTCCCCTTTCCTCCATGCCTCTATTTATAGGATTCGTGGATTAATTGGATGATGACATGTGTCCTCTTCTGATAATGATATAATCATAATTGGGCCATGGTGGCCTGTTGTGGGATACAACCAAATTTGTGCAAAATAGTGTGGCCAAGTTTTAAATTTATAAATGCCATTACTACCTCTAACTAAAAATATAACTAGGATGAGTAGGGATCGTCCCAAGGGATTGTGGGTGCACTAGTAATGGAAACAATGTATAGGGTTAGTAGGTCGAGTGATCAAGAGATGGTGTGTTTGGTTGATTAGATTACAAACTAAACTAAACTAAACAAGTTCAATATAAAATAAGCAATTTAAATGAAATTTAGAGAAAACAAGAGAGTGAGGTCTTGGAGTCTAGAGGCTACCACTAAACATCATCATTCTAGACATTCAATGTATAATTAATGAGGGGAAACATGTGTTGCAATTTGAGAGTGTGATTGATTGTTTCAACAAGCATGGATGACCAATTAAGTATATATTGTCTAAGCAACCTAGTGAATAGCACAATACATCAAATTAAGTCATTAATCCTTCCTTTGAGCTCACAATCCAAACACATCACATGATTAGAGAATAATACTACTTGCATTTATAAGCATGGAATATCAAACAACAAGTATAGATTGTCCTTCCATCTAACAACTAAGGCAACTACACTACAACGAAGCTAAGAGCATGAAAATTAACTAAAGAAACTAAGGGAGAGGTACAATCCATCAAGATATGAGTATGAATTATCAAATAAATCACAATAGTATTCTATTAAACACTATGCCTTGACAATCTCTAGATTCATAACATCAACACACATAGACATGCATTAATAACACAAGAATTAGAGATAAACACATGAACATCTATTCTAGCATACATAGATACATGGATAGAATGAAATGATCAATTGAAAGTATTAAACCACATAAATCATTGAATAAACAAGATTCATATATAAAATAAGTGTCAAGACAAGATTACAATACAAATCCCCTCAAAATACAAAGCATTAGAGTCTAGAAAGCATGCTTAGGGCTAACTCTAGCCCCAAGAAGATGTTTAGCCACTCATTGAAGTAGTCATCCAACCCTCAAGGGTTATCTCCATGGTAGGAATGACCTCCTTCTTAATGGAAACCCTAGAAGAATAAAAGAACTCCCAAGAATGTGTCTTTAGCTTCTCCTCCTCTCTTTTCCTCCTCTCTAAGAATGTTTCTAAGTCTATGAGATGATATATGAGATATGATGTAAAAGAGGCTCAAAATCCTTATATAGGTAGGTCAAGTGTCACACCAAATGGTCTGGATTCGTGCCCTAGGGTCCTTGCAATGATTGCACCATGAACCAACTTTTAATGAGCTGGAACTTATTTTTTTCGGACTTAAGGAGGTTCTATCGATCAAACTATTCTGAAATCGATCGAACTGTGCTGTGATCCATCGAATGCTGCAGAGATCGATCCATCCTTGGCGGCGCCTTTTTGAATAAAGACAAATCTCTGAGATATTTTGGGATATTTTGGAAAAAAGACAAAAGTGGTAGGTGGGGTGGTAGGAGTAGATAAGATCGAATATTTTTGATTGATCGAAGAGATGTTAGATCGATCGAATTTGGTGGATTCTTTTGGATAAGAACAGAGGCTTGGATCCATCTTGATGTGTCCAGATCGATGTTGCTTCGATCAATCGAATGATTTCTAAAATCAATTGAACATATTGATTTCCACATTTTGCTTTATTCTGTTTCCACTTTGCTTCCTTCTGTTTCCACTTTGCTTCCTTCTTCCATCCAACTTGAGTTAGCTTCTTTAATGCTCTTATTTGGCTGAATTAACTTATTTTTGGGATAAGTGCCTGAAAAGGGCAATAACATGAAATTAATCTAAAACGGGAAAATAAGATAGATAAAGGTCCTAGAATACCTAAGCTTAAGGAGTCTAATTGTGCACTTTTCAGCGCTTATCTGGCCGGGCCGGTTATATTGTGATAATTATCTATAAAAACTAACTATTCTTTTTATATCAATTAATAAATATTTTATTGTGATTGATTTTATTAGGTAATTTTTAGAGTTTTATAGAAACTATTTTTATAAAAACCTAGTTAATTTGTGATAAAGTTTAGGTAGTTTTTTTGTAGAGATTTATGGAAACTCTTCAAATATATACTTATCTAATGTGATAGAGTTTTATTAATAAATTATTTATTTATTTTTAAATATATATATCCTTGTCTAATTAGATTTTCTTTTATTAGAAAACTCATAATAAATAAATAAATAGGTAATTTGTGTTAGAGTTTTATATAATTTTTTAAAAAAATTATTTTATTTTTTAAAAAATATTTCTTGGTCTAATTAGATTCCCTTTTATTAAAGAACTCATAATAAATAGATAAATACAGGTTATATGTGATAGAGCTTTATAGGAAAATAAAATAGCTAATTTGTGGTAGAGTTTATAGAAATTATTTTATTTTGTTTAAATATATTTTTGTCTAATTAGATTTTATTTTATTAAAAAACTCATACTAAATAGATAATGTGATAGAGTTTTATAGAAAATACTAAAAGCCAAAAGGCTAAGAAAGTAATACTATACTTGATCTTAGCCAAAAGACCAAAAAATGTTAGCCAAAAGGCCGACCCAAAAAAATTTAGTACTACACTTGATCTTAGCCAAAAGGTCGAGAAATGTGTGATTATTATTTCTTTGGGTCAATAGTTTTATAAGTGGTTTCCATATAGTCCTTTTTACTTAAAACCAATGTGGGACAAGAAAAATGAATTTTATTAGGTAATTTGTAATTTGAATTAAACTATTTAAATTAATGTTTATAAATTTTATTAGGTAATTAGTAATTTGAAATAAACTCTTTAAATAATTTTTAGGTAATTTTTTGTTTATAAAAACTCTTTTTTTATATTAATAAATAAATACTGAAATACTGAAATACTGAAACTCTTTTTTATTAAAAAAACACATAATAAATAGATAAATAGTTGATATGTGTTAGAGTTTTATAGAAAATATTTAAAAAAAATTTTTTATATGAATTAATAATTTTAATATATTAATAATTTTTGTCTAATTAAATTCCTTTTTATTAAAAAATCTCATAATAAAAGGTAATTTGTGGTAGAATTTTAAAAAAATTATTATTTTTTTTATCAATTAAAAAATATTTTTTATATATTAGTAATTTGTCTTAGAGTTTTATAGAAACTCTTTTAAAAATTCTTTTTATATCAATTAATAAATATTTTTTATATTAATAATTCCTGTTTAATTAGATTTCCATTAATTAAAGAACTCATAATAAATAGATAAATAGGTAATTTGTGTTAGAGTTTTATAGAAACTCTTTTAAAACCTCTTTTTATATAAATTAATAAATAATTTTTTATATTAATAGTACTTGTCTAATTAGATTTCCTTTTAATAAAAAACTCATAATAAATAGATTAATAGCTAATTTGTGTTAGAGTTTTATAGAAACTCTTTATATATATCTTTGTCTAATGTGATAGAGTTTTACTGAAAATAAATAAGATAATTTGTGATAGTGTTTTACAGAAATTATTTTCTTTTCTTTAAATATATCATTGTCTCATTCGATTTCATTTTATTAAGAAACTCATAATAAAAGATAATTTGTGATAGAGGTTTAGAAAAATTATTTTATTTTAATTTATATATCAATTTAAAAAAAAATTATATTAATAATTCTTGTCTAATTAGATTTTCTTTTATTAAAAACTCATAATAAATAAATAAATAGGTAATTTGTATTAGAGTTTAAAATAAACTCTTTTAAAAACTATTTTTATATCAATTAATAAATAATTTTTATATTAATATTTTTGTCTAATTAGATTTAAACTCTTTTTATATGAATTAATAAATATTTTAATATATTAATAATTATTTTCTAATTAGATTACGTTTTATTAAAAAAAAAAACTTATAATAAAAGATAATTTGTGCTACAGTTTTAAGAAAAATTATTATTTTTTTATATCAATTAAAAATAGTTTTTTATATTAATACTTCTTGTATAATTAGATTTTCTTTCACTAAAAAATTCATATTAAATAAATAAATAGGTAATTTGTGTTAGAGTTTAATAGAAATTCTTTTAAAAACTCCTTTTATATCAATTAAAAAATATTTTTTACATTAATAATTCTTGTCTAATTAGATTTCCTTTTATTAAAACCTCAATATAAATAGATAAATAGGTAATTTGTGTTAGAGTTTTATAGAAACTCTTTTAAAACCTCTTTTCATATCAATTAATAAATAATTTTATATATTAATAGTACTTGTTTAATTAGATTTCGTTTTATTAAAAAACTCATATTAATTAAATAAATAGATAATTTGTGTTATAGTTTAATAGAAGTTCTTTTAAAAATTCTTTTTATATCAATTAATAAATATTTTATTTTGTTAATAATTTTTGTCTAATTAGATTTAAACTCTTTTTATATGAATTAATAAATATTTTAAAATATTAATAATTATTTTCTAATTAGATTACCTTTTATTAAAAAAACTCATAATAAAAGGTAATTTGTGATAGAGTTTTAAGAAAAATTATTTCATTTTATATATCAATTAAAAAATATTTTTTATATTAATAGTTCTTGTCTAATTAGATTTTCTTTTATTAAAAAACTCATATTAAATAAATAAATAGGTAATTTGTGGTGTGGGACCCATGCGTGCGCACAAAACAATGCACAACACTTTGAGTTTAGAAATTAGTGTCAAGTGGGCACCATAATTTAAATTTATAAACCGTTTAACAACTATACTATGTAGTATGAGTGAGAAGGGATCGTCCCAAGGGATTAAGGTGTCGTATTAGGTTGAGGAATCAAGATTAGGGTTAGTAGGTCGAGTGATCAAAATAGTGATTGGTTGGTTGAATTACACTAAGAAGCAATTTAAACTAAAGTATACAATAATGCAATAAAGAGAATGAAAGAGAGAAAGAGAGATCTTGGGGTTTAGAGATCACCACTAAGCATAACTTTTCTACACCTTTAATGAATGATTAATGAGGGAAAAAACATGTATTACAACAAAGAGTGTGTGTGTGGTTCTTTCAATAATTATGGATGACAAATTAAACATCTATTGTCTAAACAATATGGTGGATAGCACAACATATCAAATTAAGCCATTAATCTGTTCTTTAAGTTCACAATCCAAACACATCACAAGGTTAGAGAAATATGTTACTTGCTTTCATTAGTATGGAACATCAACAACAAGTATGGATTGTCCTCCCATTTAACAACTACACTACAACTAAGCTAATGACATGAAATTAAACTAATTAAACTAAGGGATAGGTACAATCCATCAAGAAATGAGTATGAACCATCAAATAAACCACAAGAACATTCCATTAAGCACTATGTCTTGACAACCTCTAGATCTATAGCATCAATACACATAGACATGCATCAATAACACAAGAAATAGAGACAAACACATGAACATCTATTCTAGCATACATAGACATATGGATAAAATGAAATGATCAATTGGAAACATTAAACCACATAAATCATTGAATAAACAAGATATATATATATATATATATATAAAAGTGTCAAGACATAAATCACAATACAAATCCCCTCAAAAATACATAAATCAAGAAGTAGAAAGCATGCTTAGGGCTAACTCTAGCCCCAAGAGGATGTTTAGCCACTCATAGATGATATCTTCTAACCCTCAAGGGCAATCTTCATGGAAGAAATCTGCTCCTTGGTTGATGAAGAGTCTCCAATGGTGTCTCTAGCCTCCTCCTCTCCTTTGCTTCCTCACTAAGTATTGTCTTCTCTAAGTAAGTGTATGTGTGTAAAAGTGGCTCATATTCCTTATATAGGTAGGTCAAAAATTACCCCAAATTCTTGGAATTTGGGAAGTTCGATCGATCGAACTTAAGGTGTGATCGATCGAACATGGCTGAGATCTATCGAATTGAAGCTAGATCGATCCTCAATGGCGGCACCTTTTTGGATAAAAACAAATCTGAGATATTTTGAAGATATTTTTGGGAAAAGGACAAAAGTGGTTGGTAGGGTGGTACGGCTGGATAAGATCTGCCATATGGATAAGGACAAGAAAGTTCGATCGATCATAGAATGATGTTGGATCGATCGAACTTTTAGGATCTCTGAAGATGACATCATGGCCTGGATCTATCTTGAAGTGCTGAGATCGATGGAAGTTGGATCGATCGAACTTTTCTTGAGATCGATCGAAGTTGCTGAAATTCCACCCTTTGCTTCATTTTGCTCTACTTTGTTCCTTTCTTTGATTCATCCCAGAATTATTTCATTTCTGCTCTTACTTGGCTGAGTTAGCTTATTTTGGCGATAAGTACCTGAAAATGGAAATAACACGAAATCAATACAAAACGGTAAAATAAGATAGATAAAGTTCTAAAACACCTAAGCTTAAGGGGTTAACTATGCACTTTTCAGTACTCATCACACCCCTAAACTTAAATATTGCTAGTCTCTAGCAATAAACTAGAAAGTAAAGGAATGAAATGAACAACTATACAACTACAAACTAGAAAGTAATAAATGGATAACGCCACTTTCGTTGGGAACATGATTACATTTAACATATACAACAAGCCTTTTAAACCCCTAGGTTACCCCTAGTGGATGAGTAAAGTCTCGTAAGGGTTTCCAGAAATGATACCCACAAACATTAAGCTCATTCTTTCAAAAGAGGTACCAATATTTCAAACAAGCATCGGGAGAAAACTACCTCAAGTATGTAATTTTTCAACCCTTTCCAAGCGATCTCCCAAAATCTCAACATCAAGCAAGAAAGTATGGTCCTCCACACATCAAGAAAATGATCATGCAAATCAAAACAACTCTAGAATCATTTTTGAGTGGACCGGCATCAAATATGTTACTATCTTAGCCAACTAAAGAATTAATCACATCCTTACCCTCAAACTAGCACACAAATCTAGTACCGATCATCAAGACAAAAAGTGGACCTTTTATTAAAGCTTTATTGTTCTAGGTGCGCTTATTTATTATTATTATTATTATTTTTTTTAATAGGATCAAAGATGGAAGCATGGTGCAATGTGTTGATCTATTAAGCTTTCTAGCGATTCATGAGGTCAAGCGTTAGGTCAATGACTCCCAAATCAGACGGCTTTAGGGCATTAGGCTTTCAAACATCCCTACGGACTTATAAGCTCAAATTAACTAGGCTACAAATTAAGACAACCACCATCTAATCATTTTCCACTTCTCACCTTTTGGGAGAAGTCCTCACTTTTTATTGCTTTTGCAACTTTTTTTTTTTTTTTTTGTTTGAATACATTTATTAACCTAGAGTTTGGGCCCTCCACCTTTCGGCGCGAGAAGTTCAATGCCTAATGAGGCTAGAATCCCGGCTACTTAGTGAAAAGGGGTTGTTATCCACCTTTATCAAGAATGAAAGCTTTCAATGCACTACTAGCTCAATTGGGATATAAACAATTCAATAATCAATAAAGCATGTACCCCACAAATGAATGCTAGTGTGCGCCTGTGCTAGTGTAGAATCCTGAGTGAATCTTAAAATAATCACAAAATTAGGATGATGTAGACCACAAGTACAAACAAGACATTAATTTTTCGAAAAATTTACTCCTAAATGGCATCCACAAGGCATACAAGGAGTATTGGACTCTCAAGTCAAGCAATTTTTAAATTTTAAGCAATATAGTCCTCAAAAGATCAAAATCATAGCTAGTTTGGACCAATCATAGAAAATTCACAAATACACAAGTCATGCTCAAAATTTTGAATTTAAAAACAAATACTGCAAAGCACCATTACCCCTAAACTTAAATGGCACAGTGTCCTCAATGTGCAAAGAGAACAAAAGGGAAAGAGTATACCAGTGCAACTAAGGCAAAGAATGGCTGGGACAGAAGTATCGAAAGTGGGTGGCATAGCCCCTCCAAACTTGGGATTAACTGTGGTCCTGAAATTTGGCACTTGGATAAACTCATCAGATAACAAAAAGGGATAATAACAGTGCACAATGGACATGCAAGTGTAAATGGGATAGCAACTGAAAATAGAAAGAGGTAAAAGGATGGTTCTGAAAATCGGGAAGCACTCTCTCTCTCACTGATGTCACTGGGATGCATGTGATACCCCTCGGATCCGAGATGCGGGTTGATCAGGCCCAGGCCCAAACCCGAGGGAATATCAAACAATTAATATTTTAACGAACATGGAATACAAAATAATGAATTAAAGAAATAAAAATAATAAGCTGAAAGAAACTAGAATAAAAATCCTCAAAACATAATTATAAAATCCAACTTCCCAAACCTCCAATCCATACAACTCGGGAATCCATCCAGTGGACCCCTTATTAAAATCCCAAATTGAAACTAAAACAACTGAAGTAAAATCTAAAGCTAAACATAGAGAGTATTCCTACGTAGTCGGAGGAATGAAAATCTGTATCTGCTCTGCACGTCCAAGCTCTAACCCTGGAACTGATGGACACGCGGGTCAGGCCCACATGCAAGTCCTATATTACTACGATCCAAGCAGTAATCCAATATGCAGATCATCATAGATAGTTCAACAATATCTATCTAGTCCATACATATATATATCCACACTAAAGGACATTCACTGGACTACAGTAGCGGTCTCAACCTGAATAGAAGGCAACATGCGAAAACGCACCCAAAGGTGGGCATGAGTACCTAGACCTAACAGGGTACACCTCAACCTACTTTAACCAGCTATACATCCACTGCATATACACACTCTAACCAATGAGTCTGAGACTCAAGCTCATCTCGTGGTACCATAAACATATATATAAAGTCCGTCCAAAACCAGGGTATGTCATTCAAATACTTATTGAGATGACATACAATATACAAACTAGTTAGTCACTCAACTTATTCAGTTCATATGACTTAACTACCATCCATTAATCTAGGAAGCTATTTAACTTAGTCAGAGTTGATCTAACTCAATCACAATTTGGATTCAATATTTTTCAATCCATCCTTTAATCCATTAGAATAGGTTTAAGCGTTTTGAGCTAAACCGTCCCTAGTATGTCACCGTCTTATACCGGTGCATACAATCCTTCATATCCATGTAAATTACAAAATATAATAATAAGCTAGTAATTTACAATCCAAACCATTATCCATATCATTGCAGAAAAGTATTTAAAATTTTAGCAATATAAATCCCAGCATTAATTTATGTAATTGCACTAGAGAATTTGATATCCCAACAATTAACACCCACAGCATGCATAGTTCAAACCTTAAACATAAAATGATCTATCATGCATCCAATATAAGATTTATAATCTTATTATAATCCATTATGTTGCCCAAAATTAGGCTTAGCAATTTGGTTCTTTCCATCCATTATCAGTATACTAAGTTGTATGTTTTTATACTGATTCATCCTTTAAATAATTTATAAAAATTTATTTACATATCCGTATTGTCAAATTTCCTAAGCATAAGAAGTGTATTATGCATTTTAGAACCACCTAAAGTCCATTTAACCCATTGATATTACTTAAAATAGGTTCCAAAACAATTCTGGGCAATTAAAACTAAGTTCCAGGTTGCGGCCCAACTTAGTCGACTCAATTGCCAACTGAGCAGGCTAAGTTCCTAACTTATTCGGCTAACTTGCCAACTTAGTCAGCTAAGTTCCTAACTTAGTCGTCTCAGTTTCCAACTGAGTCGGCTAAGTTGCCAACTTAGTCGGCTCATTTCCTAACTGAGTCGGCTAAGTTAATGCTGAAACCGTCTTCTTCGTCCATTCAACCCCTGTAAACCCCAGAACTCCATTGTTAAGGCCTCTAAGCTTCAACCTATACTCCATACGTCCATACTAAATTATTTTAAGTATTTTAACATGCAAAAATTTATCTTAAACAACAATTATGCATCAAAACTTCCACAACCATTCAAAATAAGAAACTGAAACTAAAAACATATACCCTCTATTTTAATCCAGTTAAGCATGCATGATTAAATCAGTTTTAGCATGTATTTAAACCCCTGGAGTCTAGCTAGGCATGCACAGAACACGAATTAAAGAGAAAGAGCAAGAACAGAAACTTGCCTTTGAGTTTCAGATTTGAAACTCTAATCCACGTCTCTGAACTTCCAACTTTGTTCCACGCCTCTGTTACTCTTGGCTAACCCAGAAGCAACCCACTCCTTCCTCCTTGAGCCTCTTTATTAAACCCTCAAAGTTCCCTCTCTGCTGCTCTTTGTATTCCTCTTTGTAACTCTCCGTTTGACAGCATTCGTGAATAGGCTGAATAGGGTTTGTTTTGTAACCCTTGCCAGACGTATGCTTATGTATTTATAGGTTTTAATCTAAACCCTACATTAAACCCTAAAAGAAAACTAAACCCTAATACTAATATACATGGAAACCAAAACACGGACCACAGTTAAATTAAAAACTATATATTTAAATAGCCACATAAGCACATAATTAAACCAGTACTAACTAAACAAATGTCAGTTAAATAAAATTAAAAAAAAAACAAATAAATCACATAACTCCATTAAATTAACAAATAAACAATTAAACAAACATAAATGCAATTTAAACAATTTATTAAATACAAATAAATAATTAAATAAATATAAATGCAATTTAAACAATTTATAAAATACCAGGACTATCCTTTTGAAATTAGGGATATTACAATGCACCTGATGGAGTCAAACAGATAGCTATAAGCATATGACAATATGCCATCCATACAGAAAACATATATAAATAAATAAATAAATAAATAAATAAAGTACAATACATCCAGTATCAAAGCCGACAGACACGGCTGCAAAAATAATATAACAGTATCAAAAGTATGCAGAGATCACATATATATGAGATGACAGGAGGAAAAAGGTAGAGAGATCAGGAAAAAGAGGTAGGACGGGTAGGTCACGCTCCACGGATGTCTCTGGATAGATCTCCGAATACGGTCATGACATCTGTACGGAAGGAAGCAATATCAGCTCTAATGGAGACAGCATCCTCTCGGAGAGAAACCGTGTCGGCGCAGATGGATACTACAGCATCCTCCAAAGCCTGGAGTCACTCTCTGAAGTCGGGTATGTGAGCAAGAGCCTCAGGTGTGGCTGGATCGGTAGAATCATGATCCTGAGCCTATTCCTCATCGTGAATGGGTGACCCAACTGAAGAGTGCTGCTCTGCGTCCTCTGCAGGCTACTCCAAATCAATGTCCATGTGTATGGCAGCCGGATCGACTGGTATATTGTCCGCTACCGGGTCTGCCGCTGCTGCTGCCTGCTCCTCTACCTCTAGATCCTCAGTTGCCTCGATAGTATCGTCCCTCAGACTCTTGATAAGAGCATTGTAGCTCTTATCCCAGTCATTCTTCTTAAAGGAACATGCCCCAAACTCAGTCTGCTCCCATGGCTGGAAGGGATAGTTTTGGTCTTGTAGAATCTGGGTGATGAGGTGGCCAAATAGAAGATACTTAGCCTTTTTGGGCTTGGCCTTGCTGATGTGGTCGACATATAGCTTTATCATGACGCTCCAGATGAGCGCTGGAATAGATAGCCAATGCCTTGTATAGAATGCGTACAGAGCTATCTAATAGTCGTTGCGCCTCTGTGTCTTATGGCCGACTATAAAGATGTTACGGAATAGGACAGAGTCGAAAAACCACAGGTCATCTGGAAAATAGGTCTGGGTGGCATAGGTCTGGCCACTGGCATAGTGACTTGTGAGTAAAATGGCCATGTCTGCATATGTGGGCCTGTAAAGAGTGGGATATGTGTCCTGTAGTTCTGGAGGGCAGACGTGTGGACATTGGCAAGATCTGGACAATGTGTCCACAGTGATGCGGATCGAGTAGCCATCAATGGTGGTCCGCAGCTCCGCCAAGTTACTTGGGGCAGGCCGGAGGTTCTGGAAGAACATCCGAACTAACCTCGGGTACACTGGGTATGAGACAGGGGCTAGTATGGCTGAGATGCCCCGTCTGAAGATATCATTACATGCTGACCGGGTAAGCACCGATCTGGAAAAGAAGTCTGTGTCAAAGACCGAGTCATGCACCACTGAAAGGCATGAGTATCTATGTAATGGCTGGTCTAACTCCTGGGCTGGCTGAGCTGGCTGTGGTGGAGATGGTATGTGCTTAGCCTCAGCGTCACCATGTAATCTGCTGTCAGATAAGGGAGACTAAGGTGGAGTGGGCTCCTGGGAATGAGATGGACCCGCCTCATCGTCCAAACTCGACCTGCCTCTACGGTGATAGTGTTCGCGAGCTACAGTCTTGACCCTAGCCATAGCCTGCAAAATAAAAGGAAAAACTTGCAAAGGAAGTTAGTGCCGATATAAAAAAAATTAAAGCACAGTTCATATAATCATGTATGTCAAATAGGATAGACAAAACAGATAGGGAACATGAATCTATTTAAGTGACAAGGAATAAGTGATATGATGTGAAACATGCGTGACAGTATAAGGATGGAATGCATCCAATATGAAAAACACAGGCATTGGGCATGTATGAGATGGCATGAAACACAAGAGATGGTGTGTGAGATGTGTGGAAGAAATCTGTGAAGTTCGATCGATCACAAAAATTTGAGATCGATTCAATTTCGATCGATCAAGAATGAGTGAGAACGATCTGTTACAGATTGATCGAATAAAAAGTTCGATCGATCGAATTGTGAAGTGAAATTCGAAAAGTCACAAATCTGTGATGTGGATGGCACGGGGCCTTCACGAACATGGTCGTGGGCCCATCAACACAACAAATCAACCTATTGGGTCACTTGGTTCGGCCCAAAACTCCAAAATCAAGTCAAAATCACGAAAAATATAAAAACATATATACATATATATATAAAGAGCTCAAAGCTTCATCAATGGAATTGTTCATCATGGAAACAACTTAGATCTAACATTTAGAGCATGTATGCATCAAATCTAAGCTTGAATCAAAGAGATGAGGTTCGGATCTCACCGGAGTCAAGAGAGAAGTGGAGATGCGAAGGGGGTGAGATTTGATTCAAGATCCGAGAGGAGAGAGAGTGATTCGACGCTTGGGATGCTCGTCAGAGTCTCGCTGGGATGGGGAAGAGTTGGGATGCAGCGGCGAAGGGGAAACGAGGGTCTGTGATCGATTCAAGTTGAATCGATCGAATGACCCTGAATCAATTTTAAAAACAATCCCTTGTCAGTTCGATCGATCGAATTGAATCTCAGATCGATCGAACTGACATCGTTCTCTCCTCTTAAGCGACAAAGTATTTTTGTGATTTTTGAAAAAGTAAAATAAATAAAATAAATAAATAAAATCAAAAGTAAAATATTTTTAGGATTTTTTTACGATTTTTTTAAGAATATTTATTTAAATTATTATTTATTTATTTTAGAAAATAAAAATAAAAATGACAATAAAAATTAAATTATAAAATATATATTTTGGAAAATAAAAATGACAGTAAAAGTAATAAAATATATATATTTTTTTGAAATTTTTGAAATTTAAAACAAAGTCAAAACAAAGTCAAAATTGAAAATCAAAGAAGAAAGATCGATCTCCCCAAGATCGATCACAGAATACCTTCGATCGATCGAAAATGCATAGAATTGGAGAAATGTTCGATCAATGAGACAGAGAGGCTTTTGGATGCAGGTGGATGCAGATTCAAAAAATTTTTAAGTGTTGGAACTACAGATCGATCCAAGATGAAGTTGGATCGATCGAAGAAATTTAGATCGATCTAGAAACAAGTTCGAACGATGGGACAGAGAGCTGAAATATGCAGGTTTTGTTCGAACCATTAGACAGAGAGTGATTTGGATGTAGGTGGGAAGTTCGATTGATCGAACTCATTTTGAGATCGATCGAACTTATGAAAAATGCTCAATTTCAACATAAAAGTGCATGCAATCCTAATCACAGTTCCTAGCAATGCATATGAACCCAAAGCCAATATCTAGACTTCGCAAGAAATGAAATTAAAGATAGAAATGAGGGAGGAATAGGGTTTTGACACTCTACGAAATGTCTTGCTAGTCTTTAACGTCTCTAGCAAGACGTTGGACTCTTTTAGTTCGGATCAAACATCTTATAGTGCATCCCCTCCTTAATGGGGTGATAAGTGCTTTGAACTCCACCCAACAAATGGTTCTTTAAGGAACTTGTTGGATTAAGCTTAAAAGACGTTTTCGGACCTTGGTCAAGATAAACTTTAGGCTTCCACGCCCTTTCAAAACAAGATTTTGAAACAACTTTCTTTGGTTTCAAGGTTGAAGATGAACTTTTTGAAACTTTGGTCTCACACAAAAACTCAATTCCTTCACTTTTAAGGTCATGACATTTCTCTACAACATTAATCTCTTTATGCTTGTCAAATGAGTTAGGGATTGGATTAAAAATATTCAACTTTACCTTCATGTGGCTAAATGAAATCTTCATTATCCCCTTCCTACAATTAATGTTGGCATTCGCGATTGCCAAGAAATGACGGCCAAGGATAACGGGAATTTGGCTCTTAGGATTTGGGACCGGTTCCGTGTCAATGACAACGAAATCAACAGGAAAGAAGAATTTATCAATCTTAATCAAGACATCCTCAATGATACCCCTAGGCTTTTTGATTGATTGGTCGGCAAGTTGTAAAACTATCGACGTCGGTTTCAAGTCTCCTAAGCCTAATTTGACATATACCGAGTATGGAAGAAGATTAACACTTGCTCCTAGGTCAAGAAGAGCCCGATTAATGATATGATCACCAATTATGCATGAAGTAGTAGGTGAACCGGGGTCTTTAAACTCTGGAAGAGTGTTATGCTACAAAATTAAGCTTACTTGCTCGGTTAAGACCATTTTTCTAGGTGCTTGGCTTTTGTTCTTTCTCTTTTGGGTGCATAAGTCTTTCAAGAATTTGGCATAAGCCGAAATTTGCTTGGTCGCATCCAAAAGTGGAAGATTGACTTTCACTTGCCTAAACACTTCTATAATTTCATTTACTGTGGCCTTTTGCTTGTCATTTGAAATGGATCCTTTTAAGGCATCCGAAAAAGGAGCTTTTGGTTCAAAAACCTTTTCAGAAATTTTCTTTGAAGTCTCTTCAACATAAGAAGTTTTCAAATCATTTTACACATCTTTTTTTTTTTTAAATCACTTTTCATATCATTTTTCAACACATTCTCATTTGTATGGTCATGCACATGCAATGAAGGAGGAATATGATATGAAATAGGACGGGTGTCAACTTGTAGTTGCACCGGTTCACTCTCTTCATTGGACATACTCACTTGGTTGTCCACAACCTTTCCACTTCTCAAGGTAGTCACCGCATTGACATGCTCTATTGTGTGACCTTCCGATGAGGAATGAGTCTCCACAACACATTATTGCTTTTGTGGGGCATTCAAAGGCATTTTTCCTTTCTCTTTAGCATTTAAAGTACTAGTTATTTGCCCTACTTAGGTTTCTAGCTTTGTAATGGATTGAGAGTGAGAATGAAGTAATTGTGTGTTTGCCTTTAAAGTGCCCAAAGCGGTCAAAACTTTCTCTTCAAAAGCGGGACTTCTAACATTTCCTTGGGAATATGATTGATTGGGAAAATAAAATTAGAAATTTAGTTTCTTTGTGATTGGTATGATGATCTAAAACCTTGGGAACCTTGGCTTTGTAGTGGAGGTGGAATGTATTTCCCTTGAAAACTACCTTGGGGAGGGTTTGAGCCTTCCCTTTGGTTTTTCCAAGAAAAATTCGGGTGATTCCTCCAACTAGAATTGTAATGATTGCCATAAGGATTGTTCCCTTGATTAGCAAAAACAACATTTACTTGTTCATGATGCTCACTTTGCATATGTCCATGGGGACAATTGAAAGTAGAATGTAAAACACTTGAACAAGTCATACATGTTTCATTAGATGCATGATGAGAATGGTTAGGGAAGGAAGATATTTGATTCGCTGAGTTTTGGTTCATCAAAAATTGATCAAACCTTTGAGATAATGATTTCATCTCGGCAGCAATTTCATTGGAGTGGTCGACTTGATGTAAGCCAACACTCTTCCTACCACTAGAATTTCTACCATTCTTCGAAGATAAGGTACGATGCAAAAAATTTTCACTCATGCTCTCATAAAGATGCCACACGTTATCCTCATCCCTATCAATGTAAGAGCTACCCATGGAAGCATCAACCATGCCCTTGTAATTATCCGATAAGCTCTCAAAGAAATATTGAACTAATTGCCATTTGGACATACTCACTTGGTTGTCCACAACCTTTCCACTTCTCAAGGTAGTCACCGCATTGACATGCTCTATTGTGTGACCTTCCGATGAGGAATGAGTCTCCACAACACATTATTGCTTTTGTGGGGCATTCAAAGGCATTTTTCCTTTCTCTTTAGCATTTAAAGTACAAGTTATTTGCCCTACTTAGGTTTCTAGCTTTGTAATGGATTGAGAGTGAGAATGAAGTAATTGTGTGTTTGCCTTTAAAGTGCCCAAAGCGGTCAAAACTTTCTCTTCAAAAGCGGGACTTCTAACATTTCCTTAGGAATATGATTGATTGGGAAAATGAGAATTAGAAATTTAGTTTCTTTGTGATTGATATGATGATCTAAAACCTTGGGAACCTTGGCTTTGTAGTGGAGGTGGAATGTATTTCCCTTGAAAACTACCTTGGGGAGGGTTTGAGCCTTCCCTTTGGTTTTTCCAAGAAAAATTCGGGTGATTCCTCCAACTAGAATTGTAATGATTGCCACAAGGATTGTTCCCTTGATTAGCAAAAACAACATTTACTTGTTCATGATGCTCACTTTGCATATGTCCATGGGGACAATTGAAAGTAGAATGTAAAACACTTGAACAAGTCATACATGTTTCATTAGATGCATGATGAGAATGGTTAGGGAAGGAAGATATTTGATTCGCTGAGTTTTGGTTCATCAAAAATTGATCAAACCTTTGAGATAATGATTTCATCTCGGCAGCAATTTCATTGGAGTGGTCGACTTGATGTAAGCCAACACTCTTCCTACCACTAGAATTTCTACCATTCTTCGAAGATAAGGTACGATGCAAAAAATTTTCACTCATGCTCTCATAAAGATGCCACACGTTATCCTCATCCCTATCAATGTAAGAGCTACCCATGGAAGCATCAACCATGCCCTTGTAATTATCCGATAAGCTCTCAAAGAAATATTGAACTAATTGCCATTTGGGCATGTCATAATGTGGACACTTCCTAAGTAATTTCTTAAAGTGTTCCCATGCCTCATGAAATGTTTCCCCATCCCATATGAAAATTCCCTAATTGAAGTTCTCATGGCATTGGTCTTAGAAACCGGATAGTACTTTTTCAAGAACTTTTGTTGCATTTCTGCCCAAGAAGTTATTGAAAAAGGCCTAAGATTGTTAAACCAATATTTTGCCTTGTCTTTAAGGGTGAATGGAAAAATTTTGAGCCTTAAGACCTCTTCCAGCATGTCTGTATATTTCACGGTGGAACATACTTCAAGAAACTCATCCAAATGCTTATAAGGTTCTTCACTTAGAAGTCCATGATAGTTAGGAAGCATTTGAAAAGTTTGTGGCTTGATTTCATAGTGGTGTGTTCTAAATGGTGGTAATTGAACGCATGTGGGTGCATTATATTCATTAGGCACATAGTGATCTCTTAAAGCAAGGGGAGAGTTAGCAATTGGAGGTGCAACATGGGTACCTTGATTGCCTTGAATGATGGGAGGTGGTGGAGCGTAGATTGGCCTTGACATTCGTAATGGAACTTGGCCTTGTTGTTGTGGTGGATGAACGAATGGCCTTGGCATGCCTAATGGAACTTACATGTTATCATGATGCACATTGGGGTGGAGGATACTTTGTTAGTCTATGTGACAAAGGTCCTCCACATGGTCCTCATTGTGTCCTTCCATTGATGAAATGGATTGACTAGAACTACCTCTTCCCTTAGGATTTCGAACAATGGATTCAAGATGAAAATTTAAAAGGACAAGAGTGGGTCTCAATGATCTACGACCATGCATGCATAATGCAACATGACAAGAAATAATGACAAACACTTTACCTTCACAACAAATCAACAATCAACAACCTTCCTCCATATACAATGTTCTCATACTCCCATGCTTTTACAACAATATGCAAGAAAAGTAAATTGCTTCCACGCGGGCTCACGATTTATCTAATAATTGAAATACAAGCCTCAACGCGGGCCGATGATTTAACTAAGGGTTTGAGTAAGAAAAAGCTCACAAAGGTCCTTTAGCACTTCAACTCCAAATTTTTAGCTTTTAGCTTAGCAAATTTTTTAATTTAAACCTTTTTCCTTGCTTGTTTAGCTCCTTTGCTTGGAATACTCCTTTGCTCACCTTCTTAGCCTAATGCTCCTAGTCAAACAAGAACAAACACAATAAATAACAAAAATTGAAAACAAAGTAAAGACACGATCAAAAGAGTATTAATTCCTAATTGATTCCACAAATACAATGTTGCCAATCAATCAATCCTCGGCAACGGCGCCAAAAACTATGGTGCGGGACTCGTGCGTGCGCACAAAACAATGCACAACACTTTGAGTTTGGAAATTAGTGTCAAGTGGGCACCATAATTTAAATTTATAAACCGCTTAACACCTATACTATGTAATATGAGTGAGAAGGGATCGTCCCAAGAGATTGAGGTGTCGTACTAGGTTGAGGAATCAAGATTAGGGTTAGTAGGTCGAGTAATCAAAAGGGTGATTGGTTGGTTGAATTACACTAAGAAGCAATTTAAACTAAAGTGAACAATAATGCAATAAAGAGAATGAAAGAGAGAGAGAGATTTTGGGGTTTAGAGATCACCACTAAGCATAGCTTTTCTACACCTTTAATGAATGATTAATGAGGGGAAAAACATGTATTGCAACAAAGAGTGTGTGTGTGGTTGTTTCAATAAGCATGGATGACAAATTAAGCATATATTATCTAAACAACATGGTGGATAACACAACATATCAAATTAAGTCATTAATCATTTCTTTAAGCTCACAATCCAAACACATCACAAGGTTAGAGAAATATGGTACTTGCTTTCATAAGTATGGAACATCAACAACAAGCATGGATTGTTCTCTCATTTAACAACTACACTACAACTAAGCTAATGACATGAAATTAAACTAATTAAACTAAGGAGATGTACAATCCATTAAGAAATGAGTATGAACCATCAAATAAACCACAAGAACATTCCATTAAGCACTATATCTTGACAATCTCTAGATCTATAGCATCAATACAAATAGACATGCATCAATAACACAAGAAATAGAGACAAATACATGAACATCTATTCTAGCATACATAGACATATGGATAGAATGAAATGATCAATTGGAAACATTAAACCACATAAATCATTAAAAAAACAAGATATATATATATAAAAATGTTAAGACATGAATCACAATACAAATCCCCTAAAAAATACATAAATCAAGAAGTAAAAAGCATGCTTAGGGCTAACTCTAGCCCCAAGAGGATATCTAGCCACTCATGGATGATGTCCTCCAACCCTCAAGGGTAAGCTCTATGGAAGAAATCTGCTCCTTGGTTGATGAAGAGTCTCCAATGGTGTCTCTAGCCTCCTCCTCTCCTTTGTTTCCTCACTAAGTATTATCTTCTCTAAGTAAGTTTATGTGTGTAAAAGTGGCTCATATTCGTTATATAGATAGGTCAAAAATCACCCCAAATGAGTTGGGCTCGTACACCAATAATCCTCTAATGATTGGATATGAGACAGCTTTTAATGAGCTGGAATTTGGAATTTTCTCAGGATTTGGGAAGTTTGATCGATCGAACTTGAGGTGTGATCGATCGAACATGGCTAAGATCTATCGAATTGAAACTGGATCGATCCTCAATGACGGCGCCTTTTTGGATAAAAATAAATTTGAGATATTTTGAAGATATTTTTAGGAAAAGGACAAAAGTGATTGATAGGGTGGTACAGATGGATAAAATCTGGCATATGGATAAGGATAAGAAAGTTCGATTGATCATAGAATGATGTTGGATCAATCGAACTTTTAGGATCTCTGAAGATGACATCATGGCCTGTATCTATCTTGAAGTGCTGAGATCGATGGAAGTTGGATCGATCGAACTTTTCTTGAGATCGATCGAAGTTGCTGAAATTCTACCATTTGCTTCCTTTTGCTCTACTTTGCTCCTTTCTTTGATTCATCCCAGAATTACTTCATTTCTGCTTTTATTTGGCTGAGTTAGCGTATTTTGGGGATAAGTACCTGAAAATAGAAATAACACGAAATCAATACAAAACGGTAAAATAAGATAGATAAAAGTTCTAGAACACCTAAGTTTAAGGGGTTTAAATACGCATTTTTCAGCGCTCATCAATTTGTGTTAGAGTTTAATAGAAACTCTTTTAAAAACTCTTTTTTTTATCAATTAATAAATATTTTTTATATTAATAATTATTGTCTAATTAGATTTCCTTTTATTAAAAAATTCATAATAAATAAATAAATAGACAATTTGTATTAGAGTTTTATAGAAACTCTTTTAAAACCTTTTTTTTATATCAATTAATAAATAATTTTTTTATATTAATAATACTTGTCTAATTAGATTTCTTTTTATTAAAAAAACTCATAATAAATAGATAAATAGGTAATTTGTGTTAGAGATTTATAGG
The DNA here is from genome assembly GCF_030987335.1 of Cornus florida. Taxonomy (NCBI): domain Eukaryota; kingdom Viridiplantae; phylum Streptophyta; class Magnoliopsida; order Cornales; family Cornaceae; genus Cornus; species Cornus florida. The sequence goes on from NW_026775581.1 coordinate 25,104,673, forward strand.
AACTCTTTTAAAACCTCTTTTTATATTAATTAATAAATAATTTTTTATATTAATAGTACTTGTCTAATTAGATTTCTTTTTATTAAAAAACTCTTAATAAATAGATTAATTGGTAATTTTTGTTAAAGTTTTATATAAACTCTTTAAATATATCTTTATCGAGTGTGATAGAGTTTTATTGAAAATAAAATAGTTAATTTGTGATAGTGTCTTATAGAAATTATTTTATTTTCTTTAAATATATACTTGTCTTATTAGATTTTGTTTTATTAAGAAACTCGTAATAAAATCTAATTTGTGGTAGAGTTTTAGAAAAATTATTTTATTTTATTTTATATTTCAATTAATAAATATTTTTTATAATTATAATTCTTGTCTTATTAGATTTTATTTTTTTGAAAAATTCATAATACTGAATAGATAAATAGAAATTTATTAGGTATATTTTAGAGTTTTATAAAGTATTTTTTTTATAATTTTTTTTTTCATATCAATTAATAAATATTTTTTTATATAAATAAATAAATATTGATAGACCTAAAAATATAGATAAAAAGAGTGATAGGCCTAAAAATATAGATAAAAACTATCAATTAATAAATATTTTTATATAAATAAATACTGAAACTCTTTAGCAGAGCTTCTGTATTTTACTCTGAAATTCTGAATTTCAGAATTCTCAATTTATGTACCCCTTACTCCTTCTTCCATGTCTTTATTTATAGGCTTATTAGATTAATAGGATGATGACATGTGTCCTATCTTGATAATAACATAATCATAACTGGGCCGGGCTAGTTATATTGTGATAATTATTTATAAATTTTTTTTTAGTGTTTTATAGAAACTATTTTTATATTAATTAATAAATAAATAAATACTGAAATACTGAAACAGATAGATATAGATATACTCGTATTTTTTTAAGTTACAAATTAGGGTTTCTATCAGTGAACTTCAATTCTTGGTGAACTTGGACGCTGACGACGACGCCGCGGTGAAAGCTAACGACGTCTCCCATTTTTCTGCTTTGACTCAAGCTTTATAAATCAAAAAGTTAAGTTCAATCTTCTAAACTTTGACTCAAGCTTTATAAATCGAAGCTCTAAGCTCCAAAATCGGCGAAATACGAGTCACTCATAATTTGTTTTTATCTTTTTTTGTCCATTTATTTTGATTATTATTATTATTATTGTTGTTGTTTTTGAGTAAAGCATGTTTTATTATGGCTGGTGCAAGGCGACCATGGCAGTCGCCTGAGCCTCCAATTTGGAAGGCTTCAAATTTAGGACCATAGTACAAATATAGTATACAGTAGTATATCTCTCTAAGACCCTAAATTTCATAATTAAAAGAGAATCCATAATTAAAAGACAATATATACCTATATATCATATAAATTTATGGCAATAAATAATTTTTTTAAAAAATTATGGCAATAAATATACTGTACTTATAATATCAATTTATATATGTTATACAATAATTTGTATGATAATAATAATTGGTTTCTATCCCTCCCTTCAAAAGACTATATATATATATATATATATTTTTTTTTTTAAAAAATTTTTAAACTCAGAAACTGATTTAAACTCACATTTTTCAAAATAATCTTGTAAGATCTATTAAAATATGACATGTTATCATTTTAGTGCTCCAATTGATAATTTTGTAGCTCTTTGATGTAAAGTGGATCATTCTGATTTTGTTTTGTGTGTTTTCAATATTATTATATTTTATTTGTTTATTGTCTCATTTTATTTATCAAAAACAAAAAATGTGTTTATTGTCTCATTTTAATAAAAATTTCACACTCTTATAAATTTTTTTGCCGCCGGCCCTGGTTCTAATCGCACAGAAAGCTCAATGTTTGAGTAACCATGTTCAGATTTATGTCTTGTTCATAAATTTATTGCTGAATCTTTGTAAATTGCTTTTGTTTTTTCTGTTGATTATTGAGGTAGGTGCTGGATATTTTGTGGAGTTTTAGGGTGACTTGAATTTTTTACTTTGGCTTCTGCCTTTTAATCGATTGATTCTTGTATTTTTTCTATTATTCTTACAGCTTCACAAGACCCTAATTGTATTATATGTATATTACATGTAAAAAAATACAGATGTATCTTGAATTTTCAGTCAAAGTGAAGATCTTTAGACATGTATGTTGTGTAATGTATATTTGCTCTCCAGGGTTTGTGAAACCGTTCTATGTTGAGATTGTGCCATTTTTCTAAACTACAAGGTTTTCTTTTTTTTCCTTTTTTCTTTTAAAAATGAAATCACAGTTTAAAAATAAATAAATAAATAGAAGAAGAAAAAAGTAAATTTTGGTCCACTTTGTCTGTTTTCTCTTACCAATATATTTCCCCTCTTTTGGCATAATGAAACTATGTTTAATGTTACTTTGCTCGTGACTCTAGTGATTGCTCATGGCCTGATATGTTTTAAGCATTTTAAGGGTTAAGCATCTGGATAGCACGGTCATGGAGGACGAATGGGGAAATTCAGTGGAGGTTATGGCAATCAGGATCATGGAGAACCAGTTACATATATTCAACACAAAATCAGATGATGTTTTGGTAAATGAGTGTCCGGAGATGAAGAAAGATTTTCATGTTTACAATTCAATGACTAGTAAGAAGGAGCTATTCAAGCCCACCCTGCCTGGAAAAGCGGGGATATACTTATGCGGCATCACTCCTTATGATCACAGCCATGTTGGTCACGCGTGTTGCTGTTGTGTTTGACATTCTATACAGGTATTCCTAACCTTCCTCTTCTTGCCAATTTCCCTTTATACAAATATGTATACATGCGCATATTTGTGTGAGCTTTAGCGTAATTGGTATTATGTTAATTCATGCTATGGTCAACCAGTCTATGTTGAAATTTTCATTAAAAGTTATTCTTTTAACTGAGCAGCAACTTATTGTATTTTCAAACCCATACATAGCATACATAGCATGAATTAACATAATACCAATTACGCTAATAAGCGTAATTATTTAATTTTGTCCAAAGTAAAGGTTTTTGGGACAAAATTAAATAATTTTATGGAAAACATAGTAATTTTGGTATGATAAATTTTTTGTCATTTAACCAAATAGCAATGTCTTTTGCTTTAAATTGAATGACATTCATGGGAGCTTCAGCATTAATACCTTGAACTCCGATGGGGTGTTTCATTTGACGCCATTTTTCAGATGGAATGGCGTTGTAACGACAACAACTGGTTGTTGCTCCAGTGTTGATGAGAACGCATAAACTATAAGGTTTGTAACCTTTGAAGTTGAGGATACCATTGACGTAGGTATACTTTCGCTTTTTCCCTTGAGAAGGTGCGATAAGGATTTCATCATTTCCTTGTCTGAAATGATAAAATCTTACGGACTTCATGGATTGATTGGTTCCAGGAAGGAAAGGTGCATCTATGGGTGCTTTGCCTTTTTCTGTTCATGTAAACCTTCTACGAGGTGGTAGATCAGATGGTTGAACATTGGATGATCGTGGAGGAAGTATTTTGTCCCATCCAGAAGCGTTGCTAGAAGTGTGTGTTGAGGCGGAACGATGCAATTATGGTTGCTTCTCTTTATTGGTTATATAAAGATTGGAACCAGAAGCCTGAATAGTGGTGACTGTAGGCTCATTTATACGCAATTTTGGTTCTGAGTTGATGTTTTCAAATAACAAATTGCGAGGAATTTCCAGGTCAGTCCATTTAAGTGGTTCAATTACTGAATCAAAGGGACGTGGTTCGAACAAAGTGACTAGTTTGGAGTCAATTGTAGGAATGGTGGCAGTTTCGGGTTCACGAGTAAGCTCGTAGAGAACTTTCCACTGTATTCCTAGACTTGGAGAATCAAAATCCATTTTGAGGTTTGAAAGTTGAAATTTAACTTGAAGAACTTTCTCAATGTTTGGATCAGAAAGAGAAACGAAATAATTTGGTTTGAGTTTGAACCAAATTACGTTATCAATAAGATTGGATTGAACGCCACCGATAAGGGCATCAACAGGATTATAGAATCTATTATCCATAATGAGGGCAAGGACTGGTTGATCAGTTCCTTTGCGGAACAGAGAAGTAATCTTGATTTGAACCATTCCTATATGGATATAACGTGCGAGAGGATTTTGTTGTCTCCATCGCGTCACCTTGTCATTGTTGAGGATATTGAAGCCACATCGTCCACTAGAGGTGTTATCGATAGTGGTATCACCGCTGAATTATTCAAGGATCCTTAAACCCAGTCTATGTTAATTCATCCTGATTACTGAGGGAACTTGTCGATGATATGCTGTTTTAAATTATTTAATTTTGTCCAAAGTATTGCAATGTGTCGGCCTTTACATCATTTTTTATTACACTTATTTTGGTTTGATGGGAGAGGCTGGGTTTCTGCTGCATCTATTTTTATTCACAGCCTATTGTTTTTTGTTTATTACTTCCTCTCTCTAGAAATAAGCGTCCATACTGGGATTCCAATTTCTAGAACGGACATGTATGTCATGTATGCCTCTCTAAGAAGCCCCAGAAATGTCAACCAGCCGATAGCCTGCCTAGAATGTATACCCATCACCGTGGTACTCGAGATGACTGGATAATTTTTTTTCTTACAATCGCACGTGTTATGTGGTTTCTGTGGGGGTTATGAATTTCAGCTTTGTTACTTGGGCTCAGGCATGCGTGTCCGGTGCAGGTTTGGGTCAGATAATTAGTTGTATTAGTTCACTAAATTAAAGGTTTTTGGGACACTGCTAATATTATACTGTTTTTTCTTGCTATGTTTTAGAGTAAAATAATGTTTTTATGGAAACGTGTCTTAAAAAATATGCATTTAACCAACTTTGAAGCAACAATCTGATAGGATTGAATTTCTCAGTATACTTTTTTAGTACATCTCCAACCAAGTGTGTTGGAAACGTGTCATACGTTTTTCTAGGAATACAAGTTTTGGACACACGATCGTCGTGTGTCCAAAACTTGTATTCTTGTACTTTTGACGAGCCCACGTAACATAGGATTTCATGATGAGAGAAACAAAAAATGGTTTCGTCTTGATGTGTAGAAGAAAATGGGATGCATTAAGATTTGTGTTCAAAATAGGCTTCTAACTAACTTTGAAGGAACAAACTGGTAAGATTGAATTTTAAATATGTCTGACCAAGTGTGTCGGACACAGATCACATGCCTGTCTCGGTTTCGTGTGTCCAAAACGCCTATTTTTGTATATTTTGTACTTTTGAAGAGTCCATATAACACAGGGTTTTATAATGAGAGAAACGAAAAAAGTTTTCGTCTTGATGTGTAGAAAAAAATAGGATGTATTGAAAGGATTTGTGTCAGAGTTCCTTACTCCTGTTGAAGTGAGGCTTTTTTTTTTTTTTTTCTTTGGAGTAACCTTGGCTATTAAGGATTGTCCCTGTTAGTACATTTGCATTGCTGTTTAAATGAAATCTTATCTGTGAAATAAGGATAGAATATGGTTACTTCAAATTGATTAGCATTTTTGTGACCTTGTGGTCACTACTCACGGGTTCAAAACCGGAACAGCCTCTTCTTGGGGTGGTAAGATAAGGCTGGATACATCCAGATCATGCAATAGTGGGAGTCTTGTGCAAGCTCTTGTTTTTGTGATGAGCGAAGTATTAGATGGACCCATTAAAGCATAATTGTGGGAACATATGATGAATTAAGATGAGAAACTAAAATGTCAGAAAATCAATTTCGATTATTATGCCAGGAAGGCCAACGATGGAGGGTATTTACTATTGAGGAGACTGATGGAAAGATGTAGGGAGAAGAAAAAAAGATCTTAATATGGTTTTGCCTGATTACTGTGGGAGAAACTGACAAGGCACATTAATGATGATATTTTCTAGTTTATATTGTATTCTGAGGCTCCGTTTGGTTAGATGGAAATAAGCAAGAAAAGAAATAGAAAAATGAAAAGAAAGTAGAGTGAATGAAATGTATGATAATTTTCTAGCATGCATTTGGTTAGCATGAAAATTTATTCAAGAAAATTATAGGAAAATATTAGTTAGTTTGGATAGCAAGAAAGTGATTATACATACCAAAACTATTCTTATGATTTCAAATGCTAAGAAATAAATAAATTTGCGTTTGATGATATCCATTTTTAGTAAAGAAATAGTAAAATGATGGATTATTAAATTTAATAATATAATTGTTTAATATTTATTTTTATTATTTACATTTAGAATAAGGCTTCATAATAATTTTTTAGGTAGTAGAACTAATTATTAGTTTAAGAGAAACAAAACTTAAACACAAAAAAAAATAAAAATAAAAATAAAAAAAACCGACTAAATGTTGTTGTTGTTGTTGTTTTTTTTTTTTTTTTTTTTTTTTTTTTTTCTAGGTAAAATTATTGCCAAGTTTATTATTATCAAGTATTATTAGATCAGACAAATATTAAAAAAAAAAAAGGGTTAGATGAGCCTCCCATTTATATAGTAGAAAACCAGTAAAAAACAAAAGAAAGAAACCACTAAATAAGTTGCCTCTTTCTTTGGCAAGTTGTTTTGCACTATTAAATTTTTGGATAAAATAGGAATATCAAATAAGAAGGCACTCCCTTCACGTGAAAACAATGATTTTCGTTTGTTTTTTGCAAGGAAAGTGTTGGGGGAAAATAGGCAAGTGAGAGAAACTAAATTTTCTTACACGTTTCTCTTTCCATCTATCCAAACTCAAAAAAAATTTAAAAGTTCTCCCTTTCCTTTCTTTTCTAGTTGATTCCACCTAACCAAACGAAGCTTGATGTTTATCTTTTAATTAATGAAACTAGCGAAGGAGTCAGTTGTAAATTGGAGGTTTGGAGGGAACCTTTGGGGTTAGTTTGGTATGGAGGAATGAAATAAGGCAGGAATGGAATGAACCAGAAAATGGAATGGGAATGGAATGAGAATGGTATGACCATTCCCATTCTCTCGTTTGGTTATGCATGGCTTAAAAAGGAAAACTAATCTATATATATGTAAACCAAATATATATATATATGTGTGTGTGTGTGTAAATACATATTTTCGATGTATATTTGGAAATTGACGAGGGAATATCAAGAAAAAGTTGACTTTTATTGGATCTCGTTGTTTGAGAAAAGTGTGTTAGCAATCACATCGTTCAAGTAAAGCGATTTTTAATATTATTTTTTCTCTGTATTTTTTTAAGTGGGGAATGGAATGCCCATTTCTCTTGTTGAAAAGTGGAATGATTTTGATGGAATGACCATTCTCCGAGAAAGGTGGAGAATGGGCATTCCATCTTTAAAATTACTTTCCAAACAAAAGAATGGAATTAAAAGCCCTTACAGGTATGAACGTAATATGAACGTGTCATTATATGCATGCTTGCATAAATTTATATCCACATCTCTACGTACTCCATTTTCTATATACATAAATATATTCATATGCATGATTAGATTATCTAAGGTTCATGTAATTCGTGAGGTCATTGATTATATGGATCAATATATATGTGTTCGAAAATGAAGGTTAGATTAGTGTGGGACACACTCAGTAATTGGTTCTTCATTTTAGGTGCGATATATATATATTTATATATTGTAGTTATATTATAGATTGATATAATAATTTAATATATTGATTAGAGTGCCTGTATATATGTATGTATATATATATATATATATATATATATATATATTCTCTCACTTCAATAATACTTACATTCTTAGGGGTTCTTTGGAAAGGTTTCGTGTTATGCTATTGTCGTATCTTAATGTAGCAACACTTCTACGCCTCAATCTCCATGGCGAGATCAAAAGCTGTACAATAGGTAAAGACATGGTTTTTAAGGTTAATCATCAAAGCATAACGGAACGAGAAACTGTCCTGAAATCTTGTTTGGTTGGCCATTTTGATCAAGAAGTGGGATGTATTAAGGGGTTTGAGACGTGGGCGATGAAGGCTTGGAAGGTTTTGTGTGGGATGAAGGTATCATCCCTACCAGACGGTCTCTTTTTGTTTAGGCTACCATCGGAGGTTGAGGCACTACGAGTTCTGGATTTAGGGAAGAAGAGATGGGGAGACGCCATATTATCTATCGATATTTGGTATTTCACAGTGGGATGCTCAGCAGTGAAAATTTGAGAAATTAGAAGGGTGGCGATTCACGGCTTGCCTCTTCATCTTTGGTGCCAAAAATTGTTCGAATAGGAGTGCAAACGGTTCGGTTCCGACTGGAACCGGAACTGTTCACAATGGTTCCTTAAAATTGGAACCAAACCGGAACCGTGTAGGCATGGAACCGACTGTTTGGTTGTTTGCTCTTTTTTCCTGTTATTCCCTTGATAGTAGTGTTCCATTACTTATTTGAAGGCTTTGAGCCTTTGAGCCTATAGCAACACAATTAATAGAATATAATAACAAATAATAATAATAATAATAATAATAAATACAAAAAATAAAATGATGAAGCTGGAGAAGTCATGTCGCTGACTGAGATGCTCAGATGGTGTAGATCGGACAAGCCGTGTGACCGTGTCGCTGACTGAGAAGTCTGAGATGGTGTGTGGGCACTGGGCGATAGCGCGATATAGAAGAGAAGATGAGAGGATGAGTGAGGATGAATGACTGATGAGAAGATGAGAAGATAAGGAGTGTCAGAGTGACAATTGAATTGACTAAGGAGGACTGAAGAAATTGAAGAATGAAGATGAAGGAGTCGAGGGGCCGAGGGCAATGAGGAAGCTTGAGATGAGGGGAGGCGAGGGTTTGGTAAGTGGTACTTTACTAACTTAGGTTTAGGGATTTTTTTTTTTTTTTTTTTTTTTTTTTTTTTTTTTTTTTTTTTCTTTTGTGGTTTAGTATGGACCACGTGGCTGGCAAGCTGCCTAGTATTATTAATGTATAATAAGGCTACCTAGTAAGTTGTAAGTATGTATTTCTAATTAATAATATATATTTTAATATATAATTATATATATATATACGGTTCCGGTTCTTACCGGTTCCTGCAGGTTTAAACCGGAATCAGAACCTGAACTGTACACCCATAGTTCCTAATTTCAGAATCGGGACCGGAACTGGAACCGAAACTCACGGTTCGGTTCAGTTATCAAGGTTCCACGGTTTTTTTGTGCACCCCTATGTTCGAAGCCATAGGTGATTTATGTGGAGGATTTAGCGGTGTAGAGGCGGATGATATGGCGGGAGGTAAAAGAGTTTTCCTTTACGTCTCTGTCGGAGGTATGGTGCCAGAGTTAGTCTTTGTTGAAGACCAACGAGTGGCCTTTAAGGTCAATTTGCTGGAGGAAATCTCACCTTATATCCTTCCGAAGTCCTATTATAGTGTTGATGATGGTTCCCACTCCATGCTTGACAAAACGAACAAAGGAAGACGTCGCCGGAAGTTGCAAATCCATCTTAGCCCTCAAGGATAGAAACGAGTACATTTTCACTCGCCGGCCGCAAGTGGGGAAAGTAGACCCCCGAGCAGTGCGCATAACGCCCATAAATAGTGCCCTTCAAATCTTTGTTATGATTGCCCAACTGGCTACCAACCATGTAGAAGGGTACGTCGCATCACAGGCGCCTTTCATACCAAGGTCTCTGATGGGCCTAAGTTTGGGCCTGATTTGAATTCTGGTTTTGTTATGGCTATGGATAATGGGTTGTTAGCATGTCATGGGCCACAAGCTACTAAAGAGCTTAAGAGGATTCTTTCTTCGGGCCCAGTAACCATGTATCCATCTCCTTCTTGAATGACATACCCAGCCCACAGCCTCTACCTAAGCCCAGCCATGTTGTTTCTTCAGACATTAATCCATAGTGTTGTCTTCACAGCACTTCTTTTAATAGAGTGTGGTCTTCGACGGAAAAGAGGAGATGGATGCACTTAAGCGCCGACAGGTTGAACGCGGATAAGTTAGTTTTTGGACACAATATATGTTGTTATCCTACAGCATCTCTTCCATCTGGTTTTGTTATGCCAACTGATAGAAGCTTCAGATCAACCAGGGGCTCTCATCAGGTTTGCTGAGGTCACAGGTGGACTCGTAATGATAAACAAAAGTGGTTCGCACCTCTTCAAATAATGATCCAGGTATGTCTTCAGCCCATCATCTCAGGAGCCCTCCCTACGCTCGTTCTTCTTCTTTTACTACTTCGTGTGGGGTGTTGAGGAGTGATGTTGAGTTGGCAGCGGAGAAGAGCTGTGAGTTATAAGTTATGCCTTCGATACCTGAAGTTGAGTATGGTTTGAATACGGAAGGGAAGGCTGCCTACGGGTCTATTATTTCTGGGTATGTTGACCTAGTGGACTGTGCAGTTACCGACACGCCTGAGGGGGTCACGGTCTGCATGGGGAGAGATCTCCATTTTTAGTTATCTAATGATGAGGCCTCGACTTTGCTCAAAGAGCTCCGTCTGTGTATAGCCTTGAAAGGCCTTAATTGCTTGCCACTTGCAGGGGTTGAGGAGAATGAGTCTGTTAGATTCGTGTGTAATGGAATGGGTGACTATGTTACAAATTTGGATACGATGTTTGAGAATGGAAGAGATAAAGATGAGGTGATTGATAACCTGGGTTCCATCCAACAGGTTCGCTCTAATGAGCTTGCCCCTTGGTTGGAGAATAACTGTTCTGATGTGGAACTATTCGCTGTTATACGACCTGGCTCTTCTGAAACGGCTGCTGATATGGTAAAGGATTGGGTAGTCGAAAATATAGGAGTCATTAGTGAGTTGTTAGGTGTCTCATCAGAGGGTAATAACGACCAGACATTATCCATTCTTTAAACAATAGTGGAAGGAAGAGAGGTTGCAGTGACTAATGAGGTACTGAACACCAGGCCTTTTATCGTCCTGGAAAGGGGCATAGGAGGTCAAGAATCTTATCTCTTATGTTAATTATGAAGGGAAGAGAGGGGTGGTAAGGGAGAGGGGTAGAACTAGAAGCAGAAGCATAAGGAAGGGGGGAAGAGAGATAATCTTATCTGGTTTTTAATGAAGCTACAAATCATTACTTGGAATGTTCATGGTCTCAACGACCTGAACAAGAGGAGGGTGGTAAAGGTAGCTTTAAAGAAGTGGAGGGGCCAGGTTGTTTATTTGCAAGAAACTAAGTTGGCATCCATTTCTGACCGGGTGGTTAGGAGTTTGTGGGGAGGAAGGTTTATGGAATGGGAGGCCTTGAATGTTATAGGTACTTTGGGCAAAATTTTAGTTATGTGGGATAGTAGATGGTTATCTAGAATGGACGTGTGGATGGGGAGATTTTCTGTGTCCTGTGAGTTTAAAATGGAAGAGCACAATTTCAGATGGGTTTTTTCTAGGGTCTATGAACCGATTGTGGATAATGATTAACCTATTTTCTGGGAGGAGCTTTGCTATGTTCAAGTATTGTGGTCTCTTCCCTGGTGTCTGGGCTGGGATTTCAATTTTGTCGGATCCCTGGTAGAGAGGTCTACAGGGGGAAGGAGGTCTTCAGATGGATCAGTTTTCTGACTTTATTGATGAGCATTTTCTTATTGATTTACCAATGGAAGGTGCAATGTATACCTGGTCAAATGGCAGAGACCCAGTCACTCTTTCAAGATTGGATCAATTTTTGATTTCTGAGGAGCGGGAAGAGAAATTCCCGGATGTCGTTCAGGCGATTTTAGCAAGGGTTACCTTTGATCATGTTCTTTTGGTTTTGGATTGCGGGGGTTTGTGCTCTCGAAGATCCCCGTTTCAATTTGAGAATATGTGGCTACGAGCGGAGGACTTCCAAGGGAATGTTCGATCTTGGTGGGAAGGATCAATAGTTACAGTTTCGCCCAACTTCACATTAACAAAGAAGTTAAGAGCTCCCAAATTCAATCTTAAAAAGTGGAATAAGGATGTTTTTAGGAATCTTGAATGGAGGAAGAATAGAGTCCTTGCTGAATTTTCTGAGACTGATCGTCTTGAGGAGGCAGGCGGAGATGTGGAGTCTCTGTATTCTAGAAGAGCTTCCTATTAGGCAGTTCTTGTTGAGATTGCTAGTATGGAGGAGATTTCGTGGCAACAAAAATCCAGGGCTCTTTGGCTAAATGAGGGAGATCGTAACACAAATTTTTTTCACAGACTAACTAATGCTCACAGAAGGAATAATCACATAGGACGAATATGGGTGAAAAGTGTGGAGTTGTAGAGGGAGGAAGAGGTGCATAATGGGATCATTTCTTTTTATCAAAAGCTTTATGCTGAGCTGTTAGCTTAGTGACCCAAACTTGATGGTCTCCATTTTGAGGCTATTTCTGAGTTGGATAGAGATGGGCTTGAGATTCCTTTTACTGAAGACAAAGTTCTAAAGGCTTTATCAAGTTGTAATGTGGACAAAGCTCTGGGGCCTGATGGGTTTACTATGCGTTTTCTAATGGAAAGTTGAGCGGTAGTGAGAAATGAGGTGATGGGTACATTTCAGGAGTTCTATTCTACTGGCGTTTTTGAAAAGTCGCTAAATGCCTCATTTATTGCCCTTATTAAGAAGGGAGACGTGTTTGGCATTAAGGATTTTAGACCAATTAACTTAGTGGGTTGTATTTACAAACTCATGGCTAAGGTGCTTGCTCTAAGGATGTGGGAAGTAATGGATGGAATTATCTCGAATTCCCAGAATGCTTTTTTCAGAGGATGGCAAATTCTAGATTTAGTTCTTATTACAGGCGAATGTGTGGATTCCAGATTCTGAAGTGGTGTTCCTGGAGTTTTATGCAAACTTGATATTGAGAAAGCTTATGATTATGTGAATTGGAATTTCCTATTATATTTGTTACAAAGAATGGGGTTTGGAAGTAAATGGAGGAAATGGATTAAGACATGTCTCTCGTCTGTCAAGTTCTCAGTTCTTGTGAACGGATCTCCCGCTAGTTTTTCTGGGTGTACTCAAGGTTTAAGACAAGGAGATCCTTTTGTCGCATCTCCTTTTTCTAATTGTTTTAGAGGGCTTAAGCAGACTTATGCGAGGGCAGAGGATCTTGGTTTTATTAAGGGCTTTAGGGTGGGAAGAGATTTAGTCCATCAGGTGGAGATTTCTCATTTAGTTTTTGTGGATGATACCATGGTTTTCTGTGATGTTGATGTGTCTCAACTTAGATATTTGAGGTGCATCCTGGCTTATTTTCAGGCGGTTTCTGGGTTAAAGGTCAACGTGGCTAAAGCGAGTTTGTCCCGGTAGGGAATGTTCAGAATATTTCTTCTTTAGCTGCAGTCCTTAGGTGTAGGGTGAGTTCTTTTTCCATTCCTTATTTGGGTTTGCCCCTAGAGGTTTCTTCCAGGAGATTGGGGAGTTGGAATCCTGTGATTGATAGGTATGCGAAGAGATTGGCAGGATGGAAGAAGCAATACTTGTCTAAGGGGGGTAAGCTACTCTTATAAAGAGCACTTTATCAAGCCTTTTCATATATTTTTTTATCTATGTTCCAAATTCCATGCTTCATTGATGATAGGATTGAAGAAATTCAAAGGGATTTCCTTTGGAGCGAAAGGGGAGAAGAGTTTAAGTATCACCTTGTTAGATGGGAGCAAGTTTGCAAGCCTATGAAGTTGGGTGGTTTTGGTATCAGAAGATTGGTTCCTTTTAACCAAGCTCTCCTGGGCAAATGGTTGTGGAGATATGGGAGGGAAAGACATTATCCTTGGCGAAGGCTAGTCTCATGTTAGTTTGGGGAAGAGATTGGCGATTGGTCTACCTGTCCGATTTCTCTTGTGGGAGGAGTCGAGGTGTGGATATCCATTCGGAAAGGATGGGATATTTTCTTTTCTCATATCAGATTCAAAGTTTGTGACGACAGATGTGTTCATTTCTGGGAAGATCTTTGGTGTGGTGACCAACTATTATCTCATACATTTCCCAGACTATATAGTAGAGCAGTTGATAGACACGCCTACATAGCTGACTGTTATCGGCTTGATAATAGTGGGATTACATGGGATGTGCACTTTCGGCGTTCCTTTCAGGATTGGGAGTTGGACGAGGTATGTGTTCTTCTGAATTAGTTGTATTAGTAAGAAGGAATTGGCAGAGGTAGTGACGATCTAACATGGATTCCCTCTCCCATGGTCATTTTGAAGTGCGATCTTTGTTCTTATGTCTATCTAATTTTAATAGCTTTGACTTTCCGTGGAAGACCATTTGGTGTTCTATGGCTCCAACTAGGGTGACATTCTTTGTACAGACCGTTGTTTGGGGTAAGATACTAATGATTGATAATTTGAGGAAGAGGGGGAATTGTTTTGTTAATTGGTGTTGCTTATGCAAGCAAGATGGTGAGTCAGTTGATCATATCCTCATGCATTGCCTCGTGGCTCACGACTGTTGGAATCTTATTCTTGGGTTGTTTGGCATGCGTTGGGTAATGCCACATTCTTTTAAGGAATTTTTTTTTTTTTTTTGATAAGTCACATTCTTTTAAGGATTTAATTCATGCTTTGAGAGGATATCGTGTGAGAAGAGGATGCGTTGCGTTTGGTGTTGCATCTGGAAGGAGAGAAATAGCAGAATGTTCAAAGGGAAGGAGTCGACTATGGCGACGCTGTAACTTTATATTATTCGCTCTCTTTTCAATTATGTGAAGAGGAGTTCTTGCTCCTCTTCCGATGATTTAGTTATTTTTTTGTATTATTTGGAGTCTTAGCCCCCGGTTCCACTTTTGTATAAGGGACGCGTTCCCCTTTTGAACGCCTTTTTATTTATTTCTTACTTATCAATATATATATATACATATATATATATATATGTATATATAGATGTGCAAATTATGTAACCATAAGAAGTGGTTGGGGTATCTAGACCTATTAATGGAACTCATTCTAATCAGTTCTAGTTAGGATTGGATTTTCCTTTTACCTAGATACTCTAGGACACGATGTCCATAGGGTTCATTGTTGCATCATTTTGTCTTTTGCAGTTTCATTTACTACCATGTTAGTAGTATGATTCATGATATTGTGATACATGAGTAGGTGAAAGTGTGTCCACATTTGCCTTCTTGTTGTGTGGCATTAGCATGCCTTCTTTATATGCTTAGAGATGTCATGTTGTTACTGTATTTTAGTGACATGATTTTGTGCTTACGTGGAGACGTGCTTCATGTACCCTTGGTTTTATCTATGTGAGTAGATTTACTTTCTTGGTAGTTGCATTTCTTTGTTATTTGCATGACTTCCATCTTTAGTTTCTCCCTTTTTGTTTCCTTTTCGTATTTTTTGTGTTGACATTTGTGGGAGAATAGGGTTTCTCTTCTTTTCATGGTTCGAGTAAGGGACTGCACAAGGAGTGAATCTCTTCTCTTCATTGTGTTGTGCACAACTTTAGGGGTTGGTTGGTTCGTGAGGGTCACCATTGTTGTCTTAAGTCCTTGGTGAGGATTTGGTTGATTTTGGTCGACTTACTTCCATGTAGGGGGTGAAGTCTTTAACCTTGTTGTCTTTCATTTCAGAGACAAAGTCGTGGTGTTGTTCTTCTTAAGACTAGTGGTTCCCTTCTTTTGTGTCTTCACTTGGGGAGTTTTTGCCGTGGTTATTGATGGAGTTGTGGTACACGGTGTCAGTGGATTGGTGTGAGATCATTTTTGGGAACTTGTGTCCATTTTACTGAGGATTTGGTTGACTCATTGTGCGACTTTGAGGCTATTTATGGATTTTTTTGGAGACTTGTTTCAGTTTTGGAGACCTCGATGTGGTTGACTCTTAGTAGGAGTTTTGGAGGATCGCTATTGGATATGGCTTGTTTGTGGAGTTTTCTCGTCCTAGTTATGACTAGGCATGGTTTTGAGGAATCGTAGTTCCAGTGATTGTTCTTGGATTGAAATTGAGGAATTTTGATTTAGCTTGGTGTTGCCAAGCACGATTTTGAGAGATTCATTTTGTGACCTTGGTTGTCAGTATTTTAATATGTGTGCGGTGTAATGGACTTGTTTTTCGAGGATTTAGTTATTCGTGATAGGGATTTTGATCCGATGTTTAATTACGATGAGTAATTTAGTAGTTGATCTGTTTCAGGATGATATCTGGGATTTTGGAGACGTTGTTGCTTGTCTTGGGAATTGTGACTAAGGTCTTTGGTAAGGGTGTTTTGCAATGTAAGAGTACGTTACTGGCTTTACTTGCATTAAGGAATTGAGGCCTTAAGCGTAGCGGTGCCTATGGCGTTATTGTCAGAGTTTGGGATTGGCCAGAATGGTCCGACCGGACATCTTTGGACCATATCTCAACTCTCACAAAATGTTGGTCTCCGTAGTGCTTTTGGTAATAATCATTTTCAACATTGATGTCACTGGTATCAAGAGGTTTCATGGGTAGACCTAGTGGGGGGCAGGTTATGAACTAGTGCCTTATACTGTCATGCTACCGTACAAGTTGTGTATTGTGGGTGAGTGCTAGTTGTCGTCGATGCTACCTTACTGACGAGTAAGTGTGGGCGGGCACTAGGTACTGTCATTGCTACCACACATTTGAGTACGTCGTGGGTTAGTTCTAGTCACTATTCGTACTACCACGTCATCTTGTTCGGTACCCTGAATTGATCCATGCTGATTTTGGAGTTCTTTTGGTGGTTGTTTTTGGATCTGTATGATGGTTCATCAGGAACAATGCTTACAGTTGTTGTCTTCCATTCCTTTGCCTGGCCTTAGGCTTTGTGTGTAACTTTGACTTGTCGTGTGGCCGTAAGGTCACTTTTCTTTTGAAAGGCTGTCCTGTCATGAGCACGTGGGTGCGAATGACATTGGTCTGTACGTTGTCTTTCAGTTTTGGGATTGCTCTCATAGTATGTTGTGTGGGATACTCGGAGATGTACTCCGTAGTTACCATGGTTTCGCCATTTGTTTTGTTGGGGCTGGATTTCGGGGACGAAATCCTTTTAATGTGGGAAGGTTGTAATGACCCAGTCATTTTCATTCCTTTCCTTTTCTCAGATTTTTACGAATATTTTTTTTCCATTGATCTTTTCCTTTCTGAGTTCGATTTCTTGTCACTTAGTGTCATCTTAAGTGCTCGGGAATGGTTTCCGAGACTCTTTTCCTTGGATTGACGACTTCCTTTGAGGACCGAGTCATATTCACATTTTCACTTTTGTGACACTATTCACTTTTGTCTTTTTCCTGTTTATCACTTTGTTAGCACAACGTCACTTTTTGTGTCCGGATTTGATTCCGGTTGTGCATGCATCCATGATATTTAAATTCCGTGCTATACGTATTTTTACTTTTGTAGAAAAACATGCTAAATGTTTACTTTTCTTGTAAGGGGTATGGATGCATAACCTTTTGTAAATATTCTTAACTTTTAGTGTAATTAAATAAAGTAATTATTTTTCATCTTAGGGACCATTTTGCAATTTAATTTGGAAGATATTTTCAAAAATGATCTTTTTGCAATTTCTGAAAAAGTGTGACAAGTGTCATACTCTCATTGGTCCACTTGTTGACATTTGTGTAGGGACACTTTGATGCCTTGGATGATGACATGTGGAGGGTGGAGATTGAACCACTTGTTGACCTAGGATTGGTGCACTTGTTGGCTTGGATGGTTGACAAGTGTAGGCTTGAGATTAAGCCTAGGATGAAGCCTTGGATGAGTGACAAGTGGACGCTCCAAATTAAGTCTTACAATTATTTTTGGACTACTTTGGGATTATGGTTTTAAAGAAGGGTTTTTGTGTAATTGACCAAGACTTATATGTGTTGACCATGGTGTAAGATCACATAGTGAGTGGAAGATTTCTAATTTCTCCACTAACACTTCATCTCATTGTTTTATTTCCTTCCTCACCAAAAATAGCCTCCATGGGTGGAGCTTGAAGCCTTAAGCCTTGACTTTGATTTTTGAGGGCCTTCCATTGATTTCCAAGCTTGACCTTGGGAATACTTTTTGTTCCCCCCATCCTCCTCTTCATAACCCTACAAGGGTTTACCATTTTGTGTTGATGGGCCTTGGATTCAAGAGGAACCATCCTCTTGTAAGGTAGGGGATGTTATAGGGTTATAATTTTGTTTCTTGCATGCTATTAATTCTTATATAAGTTGTATGCATGACTTTTGTTAATTTGAGAAATTAGTGATTTATCATATTTTGCATATAATTCATTTTAGACTTGGTAAATGGCATTGCCATGAGTTGATCTTTGATACATATTAATTTGGGATGATTTAGATGAGTTTTCAAATCTATAGATTAAATGGATTTAATTTGATTTAAATTCTAGTAAATTGTGTTTTGCTTGTATTCTATTTTAGACTTGATATATGGTATGACTATGACTTAGTGCTTGATATATATTAATTTGAGATCATTTGAACAATTTTTGAAATCTAGAGATTTAATTGATTTAAATTAATTAAATTCTATTTGATGGTATCTTGCTCATTTTGCACTTTTGACTTGATATATGTAATGAGCATGCTATGTTATTTAACATAGATTAAATTAAGGTTATTTGGAATTAATTTAAAATCTAGAGAATTTAATTATTTTTGTTTAATTCAATTCTATCTAATTGTTCCATGGATTTATTTATGTTTCAGAAGTTCTTTCTATATTCAAATCATAGACTTGGACTTATTGTGTATTCACTTGTTTGTTCTTTAAGCATTGGATAACATTGTTGTTATATTTATATTCATGAGAACATGTTTTCTTTATGAAATATATTGATGCATTGTATAATGAATTGCACACCTTGTAATTGACATCATATATGCCATTTTAGAATTTAAACTCTAAGTCA
The DNA here is from genome assembly GCF_030987335.1 of Cornus florida. Taxonomy (NCBI): domain Eukaryota; kingdom Viridiplantae; phylum Streptophyta; class Magnoliopsida; order Cornales; family Cornaceae; genus Cornus; species Cornus florida. Next base: position 25,123,418 of record NW_026775581.1, read on the forward strand.
TGGATTGTGTGTTTCAACCTACTTGTGCATGGAATGTGATTTCATGCATTGTATAAATTATGTATAAGTTGTGAACTTATTTGGTTTATTTTAGAGTCTTGGGACATTGTTGTTACAAGTGACATGGCTAAAGTTTGGCTTTAGTGCGGGAGGTATGAGTTCTCCCCAATTGAGATTATGCGCACTAGGGTGGTCTTCCCAATGGGTTAATGCCCGGAATAACCATTTTGTTCTCGGCGGAAATCCGAGACGTGATGTCCAAGTCTTCCACTATTTGTTTTCGCATTCAATTCCAAGTTGACAATCATGTTTATATTGTGACTTGTGGTTTTCGCTGTTGACGATTTTGATGTTGTTAAGTACATCAATGTTTTATGGTTTTAATTAATCATTGTAAATTTTGATGTTGTTAAGTACATCCATGCTTTATGATCTTAAGGGATCCTTTATAAATTTTGATGTTGTTAAGTACATCTATGTTTTATGATTTTAATGAATTATGGTGAAATTTGATATTGATAAGTACATCCATGCTTTAATATTCAAATGTAGCTTAGGAATGATCCTATAGATTCATTTGGAACATAGACGTTAGGTGGTATGACCTACTTGAGTTGTTTTGCACTTTAGATATCAAGTTGATAACTTTAAGAATCTATATCTAGTTGCTTTGTATAGCATGTTCTTATGTTGTTTGGAATTGCATGAAGGATGTGATTTATGCTAGAAATGAGCTAAGATAGCTTAGGATGCTCCCTGAGTCTCAACTTGACATAGACGTTAGGTGGCATGAGTCCCTTTAACATGTTTCACCTTAAGGTGATAAAATTGTAAAACGTTAAGTCGATGCATGCTCATTTCCTACGAGTAGCTTTATGTTACTCACCCACGTAGTGAGGACATCTTTTAGGTACATGAATCAAAGTTGCGATTCTCATTATGCTTGGATGATTTGTGGACTCAAAGGTTTCCATTCTTGTGAAGTTTGGCTAGAAATGCCATTTGTAGCTTTATATGTCAAAATGTATATATTTTATTCTAAACATGTAATGTGTACATAAGTACACTCTTTACTATGTATTTGACATGTATAAGATGAGGCCGGAGGCCAATGATATGTAATTTGTATCCTATGAAATTTATGACTTCCTGAAATATTATGAAATTATTGAAAAATGATAAGTTATTGTCTCCCTATGTTTGCATCGGGTGTGGGAATTCTATTTTGATTCTTTCGTAGGATCTCATTAATCATGTGTGAAGTGTGGCCAAGGGCCAAACGGTAATTTGAAACCATTTGTTGATTTTAGTTTTCAAATTTTCCATTTCAAGTCCATTTTTGCCTTTTTGACCGTTGGGGGTCGGATTTTGACTCGGCCATTTCTGGGAGCCGCGGACCATTCCCGCGCACTCAAAATTACTATTTACGTTTGTGTGCATGATTGTTTTCATGAAAAACCCTTTCATTTGCGTTTTGAGCCTCCTACGGACTCATTTCCCTTTTGTTGAAAATCTTGCTTAAGGGCATTTTGGGGATTTCCTTTGGGAAACAAATTCCGTTCTTGACTCCGTCAGATAGGAAATGTGATTTTAGGGAGAGTTTCTTCACGACATTTTTCCGGAAAATGTCATCTTGGTCACGAAAACCATGTTGCAAACTCATTTTTTTTGCTTTTTGCACTATTTCTGCAATTTTTGAGGTTCCAGCCCACACCACTACCCCATTTGGTGGGCCCCTGTAGCCATTTGGTGGGCGCCCGTGGGTTTCTGCTGCATTTGGTGGGCCCTCGTAGCTTTTGGGCGGCCCCCGCGGGAACAGTTCATGCTTCAGACATCTTTCTTTAATGGGCCATATCTCACTCGTTTTAACTCCGAATTGGTCCGTTCTTGAGTCTAAACTGACCGCGTTGAAATAAGATTTCCAATGGTACTAATTCGAGCTTCAGATTCCATTTGTAGCTCAAGTTATTCATGTTTTAGTGAAGTAGTGTTAGGATTTGGTTCGAACCGGGATAGGGTATTCCTTTCTTCGACTTCGGCACTTGATATCTTTGCCGTCCGGACTCCGAATCAAGTGATTCTTGAGTCCAAATTCATTCATTTTTTGTTTTCCTTCCAATGGTGTGCACAGTGGCACCCATTTTAGTTTGAAATGACCATTTTGTCCCCAGGTTCATTCTTGTCTGTTTTTGGTACATCGCTTCCGCAATTGTTTCCTTTGGGTTCTGTGACCTCATTGAGGGTCACATTGGTGTTTTAGAGGTGTGTTATATCTCTAAAGACCATTGTTTGATCTTTCACTTCTGCATTTCGGATCCGTTACCGGATCAACTTATTTCTATCTTCCGCATCTTGGATCTAGTTCGGGTCATCACAGGACACACTGGGTTGAAAAATCCAGGGTCATCATAGTTTGGGGGTGTGATAAGCGCCGAATGTTGCATATTCAAGCTCCCTTATTTGCATTAGTTAAGTCCATTAGTTGATCATATTGTACATATTAACTTCATTTGTGTGTTTTTGTTTATTTTCAGGTTGGTTCCCCAAAGATAGTTAAAAGTTCGGCTTTATTGAGTTTGTGAAGAATCAAAGCACTTCATTTTTGCCCAAGCCAGTGTCCCGTTAAACTCTTGGTTATCCCTGCAAAAAGCGCTAGCCGCGATCAACGCGTCAATGGACCGAGCCAAAAACAGCCTTGTAGTAGTGAAGTTCAACTTTGTTCTTCATTTTTGACCTACCACACTTAAGAATTAGACTCCCTCTAAAGCATGAAGTACTTATATCTTTGAGTTAGCTTTCCAAATCATCAAATGGTTTGTCATTTGGAGTTTGGAGCAGAGAGTTATGGCCTTTTTACCAAAACCAGCCTGGCAGCAGTGAAGTTCTACATTGTTCTTCATTTTTGACCTACCACACTTGAGAATTGGACTATTATTAAAACATAATGTACTTATAACTTTGAGTTAGCTTTCCAAATCATCAAATGGTTTGTCATTTGGAGTTTGGAGCAAAGAGTTATGACCTTTTTACCAAAGGTGCACAAAGTTGAGGACAATCTGCGGGTGCCCGCAAGAAAGCTGCGGGCGCTCGCCAAAATGGGCAGTGGGCTCGTGAAGGTGCGGGCGCTTGCCAAAATGGCCAGAAGCATCATGAAGGCACTGGCGCCCGCCTTGAGCCTGCGGGTGCCCGCCATTCTGCAGACAAACAAGCATGGGCTTCCTCTTCTTCACCTAATGTTATCCCCTTAATTAGGGGATTGCTCTGCATTTTGTCTGAGGGCTTTGGACCACGAAAATGAGGTGGTTGGATGGCTATGGTTGATACATAGAAGGCTTGAACCATGTATTAGATGTATCTCACATTTTACAAGTTTTAGAGAGAGATATATTGTGAGTTTAGAGGGTTTGTGTGTCTTGGAGCTCCTAGGTGCGAAATTGAAGGGTGAGGCCACTTCTTCTCCTTCCTCCCTTGTATAGTTTACACTTGATGTAATGAACCTAAATTCTTATAAATGACTATGTTGAATCTATTATCTTGTCTTAGATCATATTTTCTCATGATTATATGGCTTGCATTTTCATAGTGACAATGGAAATGAAATTGTGGAATGGTTTTAATGGCATGTTGTTGGAGAACCTTGATAGTCTATGGCTTAGGTCCTTCCTTTGATGGTCTATGCGTGATTTCTAGCTTCATGTGCTTTCATCATTTGATTAAGGGCTTGAGAATCTCTAGCTTAGTGAGCATGTTTAAGGCTACACCCTAGTTTAGCTAGTTCAAGCATGCGAAACTTTGATAGGTTATTCTTACATTTTGATTTAATGAACTTCTTGAAGAAAATGTAGCAACCATGTGTTGTTACATATCATAACCGCTATATATGTTGTTTTCCCATGTAAATCATATTATAGCATGTTTATAGGGTAGGTAGTGGATTCACTTCCCTAGTCCTCTCTACCTAGATTTCTTTCCTCTTAATTTCCTTGCAATTATTGTTTTATGCACTCTTTAATTCCTAGTTCTAAGTGACAAATCAAACAAAACTCTATACCCCCTTTCATTAAACTAAAAGTAATTTTACAATCTTGGTTGCCTCCCAATGGTTCGACTTACCCGTCCAATAGCCCTATTTTACAATGATTTGTGTTATTGCAAAGGGTTGATTATTTTTAATAGTCGACAAGATCCATCACTTACGGACTAGTTGCGTTCCAAAGGAATAACGGGTCCTTACGGACTAGTTACATTCCAAGGGAATAATGGTCCTTATGGACTAGATGTGTTCCAAAGGAACAATGCGTCCTTACAGACTAGTTGTGTTCCAAAGGAACAATGGGTCCTTACGGACTAGTTGCGTTCCAAGGGAACAATGGGACCTTACGGATTAGATGTGTTCTAAAAGAATAATGGGTCCTTATGGACTAGTTGCATTCCAAAGGAACAATGGGTCCTTATGGACTAGATGCATTCCAAAAGAACAATAGGTCCTTATAGACTAGTTACGTTCCAAAGGAACAATGGATCCTTACGGACTAGCTGCGTTCCAAAGGAACAATGGGTCCTTACGGACTAGTTACGTTCCAAAGAAACAATGGGTCCTTACAGACTAGATGCGTTTAAAGGAATAATGGGTCCTTATGGACTAGATGCATTCCAAATGAACAATGGGTCCTTACAGATTAGTTATGTTCCAAAGGAACAATGGGTCCTAGAGGGACTAAAAGCATGAAAAAATAAAAATAAAAATAAAAGAGACATACCAATTATTTATGTGTGTTCAAACAGAGGCCGCAATCCAACACAGTCTTCAGAAGTTGTAATCTGACAAGTCTTCAGAGATTATTAGAATTGATGTCAAACCCTATAATATTGAGAGTATATATAGGCAACAAGATACCTCCAAGTTGTATTGGGATTTGTATAATTCAGTTTAAATAGGAAAGTAAAATTATAATCCAAAGTTGGATAGAAAAGCAAAAGAGGAAATCTTACAATCCAAAGTTAGATAGGAAAGTGAAAAATAAAAAATAAATAAAAAATAAAAAGGAAAGTTAGATACTTCAAGTCCCACTTGAAAGAAGAGATAAGTCATGTCAATCTTGGGACTCAAAGTGGGGGCAATTTGTAGACACTAAAATTTTAGTGGCCTTTGGTTTTGACAAATGGACCATGAAATATAGGCTTAATATTTAATTAAGTTATTGAATGGCCCAAACTTGGTCCACTTAAATTATTTAATTAGCCCAACCCAAATAATTAAATAAAAAGATAATTATTCCTAATAAAATATATTTGGAATAATTATATTTAATAATAATTATCATAATATAACCGGCCCTGCCTAGTTATGATTTTATCCTTATCAGGAGATGACACGTGTTATCATCCTATTAATCCACGAAACCTATAAATAGAGGCCTGAAGGAAAAAGGAAGGGTGACAAAAATTCAGAGTTCAGAAATTTAGAGACTTAGAAATCCAGAAGAGACAAATTCAGACTCAGAAGTCCACAAATTCGGAAAAGAGTCCACAAATTCAGACTCTGCCTAAAAGCAAAGAACACCAAGCACATTAAATCAGGCCATTCTTCATCCAAAATCCACAATGATTCAAGATCAAGCTCGTGCAGCTTTTGGATCCAACCAACCAAAACGGAGATCGAATCAGAGGACCTTTCTTTTTTTGTAAAAGATATTACAAAGGATTGTACTCCATCTTTATAAATTAATAAAATATTCTATTTGCTCCATATTTTGTTTCTATTTATAGGACTACAAAATTTGTGTGTACACTTGCATATTGTTGAAAGCATAGGAGTATGGGATCAATATATGAGGAGGTTTGTCGATTGTTATGTGCTTGCTGTTACTTGTTGTTTGTTCTGATAGTGCATACATGGTCGCAGGGCATTAAATCCTACTCTTGTCCCACTTAATTTGAATCTTGAATCCATTGTTTGCAATCCTAAGGGAAGGGGTAATTCTTGTAACTCCGTTTCATCAATGGAGGACATTAATGAGGACCACATGGATGACCTTAGTCACATCGACCAACAAGGTATCCTCCACCCTAATGTGCATCATGACAACATTCAAGTACCATTAGGCATGCCAAGACCCTTCATTCCACAACAACAAGGCCATGTTCCATTGGGAGTGCCTCGGCCAGTTTTTGTTCCACCTCAACCTCCCATAGTTCAAGACAATCACAGTGCTAGTGTAGCGCCACCAATTGCGAATCCCCCTCTTGCTTTGAGAGATCATTATGTGCCAAATGAGTATAATACACCGACATGTATTTAATTACCTCCATTTAGAGCACACCATTATGAAATCAAACCATAAACTATTCAAATGTTTCCCAACTATTATAAACTTCCAAGTGAAGAACCTTACAAGCATCTAGATGAGTTTCTTGAAGTGTGTGCCACCGTGAAATACACGGACATGCCGGAAGATGTTTTGCGGTTAAAATTCTTCCCTTTCACCCTTAAAGATAAGGCAAAATATTGGTTCAACAATCTAAAGCCTCTTTCGATAACTTCTTGTGCAGAAATGCAACAAAAGTTCTTGAAAAAGTACTATCCCGTTTCAAAGACCAATGCAATGAGAACTTCAATTTGAGAATTTTCTCAAGGGGAAGGGGAATTGTTTCATGAGACTTGAGAGTGCCGAAATGATTTGCTTAGGAAATGTCCACATCACGACATTCCCAAGTGGCAATTGGTTCAATTTTTCTTTGAAAGTTTGTCGGATAATTTTAAAGGAATGGTGGATGCTTCCATGGGTGGTTTATATCTTGATAAGCATGAGGACGATATATGACGTCTATAAGAGAGCATGAGTGAGAATTCAATGCATCAATCATTATCTTCCAAAAATGGTATAAACATATGTGGAAGGAAGAATGTTAGCTTATATCAAGTTGACCATTCCAATGATATAGCCGCCGAAGTGAAATCTTTATCCTAAAGGTTTGGTCAATTTTTTATCAACCAAAATTCGGTGAATCAAGTGTCTTCCTCCCCTAGTCATACTCATCATACTTCCAATAAAGCTTGCATGACTTATTCTAGTGTTTTATATTCTACTTCCAATTGTCCCAATGGACATGTGCAATGTGAACACCATGAACAAGTGAATGCCGCATTTGTCAACTAAGGGAATAATCCTTATGTCACCCATTACAATGTCGGTTGGAGGAACCATCCAAACTTCTCTTAGAAAAGCCAAGGGGAAGGGTCAAACCCTCCGTAAAGTGGTTTTCAAGGCAAGTCTGCGTCGCCCCCTATGCAAAGCCAAGGTTCCTAAGGTTATAGATTATCATATCAACCACAACATGGAAACCAACTTTCAAACACTCACTTTCTAAATCAATCTTCATATTCTCAAGGGAATTCAAGGAGTCCCGCATTCGAAGAGAAAGTCTTAACAGCTTTGGGTACTTTGGAGGCAAATACCCAATTAATTCATTCTCATTCTCAATCCATTGCAAAGCTAAACACCCAAGTCAGGCAAATAGCTAGTACCTTGAATGCTAGGAAAAGGGGAAAATGCCTTTGAATCCACCACCCAAGCAACAATTTGTAGTGGAGACCAATTCATCTTCGGAAGGTTACACAATTGAACATGTCAATGCGGTGACAACTTTGACAAGTGGAAGAATTGCGGATAATCAAGTTGGTATTCAAAATGAAGAGAGTGAATGGGTGCAACCAAAAGTTGACACTTGTACGATCTCACATCCTATTCCTTCTTCATTGCATGTGAAAGAACCCTTTGTTGAGAAAGATTTGAAAAATTCTTGTGTTGAAAATGTGTTAAAAAAGGACTTTGAAAAAGTTTTTGAGCCAAAGGCTCCATTTTCGGATGCCTTAAAAAGATCCAATTCTTTTGACAAACAACAAAGCAAAGCCAATGAAATAATTGAAGTGTTTAGGCAAGTGAAGATTAATCTTCCTCTATTGGATGCAATTAGACAAATCCCAGCTTATGCCAAGTTTTTTAAAGATCTTTGCACCCTTAAGAGGAAGAACAAGAGCCATGCACCAAAAAGAGTTGTTTTGACCGAGCAAGTAAGCTTCATTTTATAACATAACACACTCCCAAAATTCAAAGACCCTGGTTCACCTACTTCTTCTTGGATCATTGGTGACCATGTCATTAACTGGGCTCTTCTTGATTTAGGAGCAAATGTGAACCTTCTTCTATATTCATTCTATGTTTAATTGGGTTTAGGGGATTTAAAACCGATGTCGGTAGTGTTGCAACTAGCCGACCAATCCATCAAAATGCCCCAGGGTATTATTGAGGATGTGTTGATTAAAATTGATAAGTTCTTCTTCCTGGTTGATTTCGTAGTCATCGACACGGAACCGGTCACAAATCCCAAGAGCCAAATTCCCGTTAACCTTGGCCGTCCCTTCTTGGCAAACGCTAATGTCAACATTAATTGCAGGAAGGGGATAATGAAAATTTCATTTGGCCATATGAAGGTGAAGTTGAACATTTTCAATCCAACCCCCAATTCCATGGACAAGCATGAAAAAGTGTGTGTTGTCGAAAAATGTTTTGAAAATGAATTTAACAAAAATGAGTCTTTGCTTGATGTTAAAACTTCAAATGGTTTGTCTTCTAAAAACTCTTCAAAAGAAAGTGTTTTCAAGTCAAGTGTTGCAAAGGCATGGAAGCCCAAAGATGTTGTTAAACAAGGACCGTCAATTCCTTTTGAATCAAATCCGATAAGTTCCTTAGGATATAATTTGTTAGGTGGGGGTCCAAAGTTCTTTTCACCCCATTAAGAAAGCGATGTGTAACAAGATTTTTGATCTGGGCTAAAAGATCCCAATGTCTTGCTAGAGACGTTAAACACTAGCATTTGTAGGGTTTTCAACCCTATTCCTTCCTCATTTCTATTTTATTTCTTTTCTTGCATCGTCTAGATATACTTTGGGATCATACATGTTGTTTTGGACTTTGTTGGGAAATGCATGCTCTTTTATCTTCAAATTAGGTATCTAGTGTCTGTTCGATCGTTCACATGAGATATCCGATCGATCGAACATCATCTCTGCATACTCTCATCTTTCTGCTCTATCGTGCGAAGATTCTCTGCATATTTCATCTCTCTATGTATCGTTAGAACCTTCCATCCGATCGATCCAAGTATCCATCGATTGATCCAATTTTCCATTTGATCGATCACACTTCTATACTTAGAAAATTTTGAATCTCTGTATATTTCAGGTTTCTATGTATCGTTCGAAGTTTTCTACAGGTTGTCACATCTTCGATCGATCTAGTTTCGATCGATCATTCTTCGATTGATCTGCGTTCTTCCCCTTGACTTTGACTTTTTAAATTTCAAATTTCAAAATTCAAATTAAAAAAAAAAAATTCAATAATCCAAAAATATTTTAAATTTTCAAAATTAAAAAATTCTCAAAAATATTTTGTTGTTTTGTAGGTTCGATCGATCTAATCACCTTCATGATCGATCAATGTTCGATCGATCCAATGACCCATGTGATCGATCACACATGTTAGGACCAATTTTTAAAAAAATGAGCCAAGGGTCATTTAGATCGATTCTTACATCGATCCAAAGCCCTTTCTCTCTCTCCCGGCACTCTTTTTCGTCTTCCCCACCTCCGATGAGTCCCAAGCTTCCATCTCCATCTCAGATCGATCCCCTCTCTTCCTCTCTCTCTCGGTCCACTTCTCTCTTCCATCTTTGGTAAGCTTTTCATTTTCTTTGTCATTTTGTTTTGTTTATGATGATTTTAATTGCCATGCTTAGACTAGAACCTTCAATGATTGATTTTGTTGCCTTATTTAGAATTACAAACTTGTGTATATATATGTATATATGTTTATATATAGATTTTGTTTCCGAATTTGGATCTGTGGTCACGTGCTGTTTTAAGTGACCAAATTTGCATTGTTGAGGTACATGGGGGGTTACGAGCCTTGAACTGACCATTTGGACTCGCCTCGTGTCTTCCATATCATAAACAGGTGACTTTTCATTTCTCAGCAGGTTCAATCGATCACACAAGTGCTCTGATCGATCAAAGCACGATCAATCCAATACATATCATGATCGAACCAATTGGATCAATCACATTTTTCTATGATCGTTTGAACTTCACTGTTTTTGCTTATTGATGCCCCTATACCTTCTTTTGTGTCCATGCTATTATATTTATTCCCAATGCCTGTGTTTTCCACATTGGTTGCATTCCATACTTATCATGTCTAGCATGTTTCACTCTTTTTGATAATTCACTGTCTATACTTAGCTGCATCACCACTTGTATAGATAGGTTCATGTGCTTATATTCTAAGTTGTCTATCTCAATCTAACATTCATGTTTCTATCTATTGTGCTTTCAATTCTGTATCTCATATATTGTTTCCTGTTACTGACTACAATTATAAGTGTTTCTTTCTTTTTGCAGGCCATGACTCGATTCAACACCACAGCCCACCGGACATATGACTGCCGGGTACGGCAGAGGGTAGAGGAGCTAGCTCCTGGTCAGTCCGAGCACTCCTCCTCTTCTTCATTTACCTCTTCTTCTTCGTCAACTCAGGAGGTCGAGCACACCCCACCTCCTTCACCAATTCCAGTGCCACCACCGGCATAGCCCGGCATGGTCCATGACTGAGTCGAGCAAAGATATTCGCGCCTTTCAGTGGCGCATAAGTCCATTTTTGATGAGGCATTCTTTGCACGATCTATCACGACCAAGTGGTCTTACAATGAGATCTATCACCGCCATATCTCTCCTATTTTAGCCCCAATTGCCAATTTAGTCTACCCGAGGCTCGTTCGGTTGTTCTACTAGAACCTTTGGCCTGCCCTGAGTAACCTGGCTAAGTTACGGACTACAATAGATGGGCATCTCATCCGTATTACAGTCGAGACACTGTCTACAGCTTCTCAGTGCCCACATGCCTGCCCTCCAGGCATAAATGACCAGATTCTTCAGAGGCCCTCACTTACAGACATGGCCACAGCTCTTCAAGGCACCACCACTACCGCTGACACTTATGCCACTAGGACTTACTTTCCAGATAGCATGTAGTTCTTTGATTTGGTTTTATACCAAAATGTTTTTATAGCGGGCCATAAGATTCAGAGGCGAGCAGATTTCTTAGTAGTTCTATATGCCTTCTAGATTGGGCATTGGATTTCAGTTCTTACACTCTAATGGAGTGTTATGATAAAACTATATATAGATTACATTAGCAAGAGCAAGCCGAAGCGGCAAAAATTCCTTCCCTTTGTACATTTGATTACATAGATCCTCCGGGACCAGCATTATCCATTTCACCCGGAGGAGCACACTAAGACTGGGGCTTGCCACTATGGTAAGAATGACTGGAATAAGAGCTACAATGCTCTTATTAAGAGCATAGAGGCCGAAGCAATCCTGGCAGTCGAGAACGCAGAGGAAGAGGAGGCAGCAGCAGAGGCACATGTGGCAGAGGGCGCTTTCATGGATATTGATCTGAAGCAGGAGCATCCAGTGGGGTCACCACATCATTCTCAGGAGCAAAGCCAGGACAAACATCAGTCTTCTAATCCAGTCAGTCCTGACGCTCAGGCCCAGACACCCAGCTTAGGGGAGCATATCTAGACTTTAGAGGATGCGGTTGTCTCCCTCAGAGTATATGTGGCCTTTCTTAGCACCGACGTAACCACTCTCCGCACTAATGTCATGACTGCGCTGCAGGGCATTTCCAGAGATATCTGGGGTTTATGCCCTGCCAGACCGTCTTCATCTGCTTGACCCCCCCTCTCTCTCTTTATCATTTATATATGACTGTGTTTTAGACTGATATCTTGATCTTGCTACTATATTTTTGTGGCCAGTCTATTTGCCCAATTCCTATGATGTATATTATACTATTTTCATTTTATTTTTATTTATGATATGTGATACCCCAGATTTTCGGATGCGGATTGGCCAGGTCCACGCCCGATTACCCGAGAATATCAAACTAATTAGCAATAATCGAACACAGAATACAATTAAAACCAAAAGAGAGAAATAAAATTTGCTGAAATGAAAACTAGAATGACAATCCAATATTAGAAACCTCATAATAATTTTTTTCATTGATAAATAAAACTATTCTGTTACAACTGAATACAAATCGTTCTCCAAATTATATAACTCGGGAATCCATTTAGTGGACCCCTAAAATCCCAACTGAAATTTAAACCCAAGTCTAAAACATGAAATAAAATCTTAGTCATCGATGGAGTGAATGACTATATCTGCTCAACACGATCCAGCTCTAAGACTGGAACTATCGAACACCTGTAAAAATAAGAGTGGGTCAGGCCCACATGCAAATTCTTCTCTAACTGCAATCTAAACAGTGACCTGATACGCAGATACACCCTAGACATCTCAATAATATCTATATAGTCCGTAATAGATAAATATATATCCACACTATAGGACTCTCACTAAACTATGTTGAGGGTCTCAACCTGAATAGAAGGCAATATGCAATACGCACCTGAGTGGGCATGACTACCTAAGCCTAACAGGGTATACCTCAACCAACATAGCTAGCTACGCATCCTACTGCATATATGTACCCTAACCAACGAGTCTGAGACTTAAGCTCATCTTGTGGTACCATAAAAATATATTTAAAGTCCATTCATATCCATCCATAGGAAATCCAATAAATCGTTCAGCTTATTTAACCGCACAGACTTATATAAGAGATCCAATAAGTCGTTCAGCTTATTCAACTGCACAGACTTAAATATAAGGAGAATTATGTTTTTATAATTCGTACCCTTATTCCAAAATAGGTAGGACTGAGTATTTTGAGTCAGTCTGTCCCTAGTATGCCACCGTCCCATACCGATGCATACAATCCACAAAATCCATATAATTGATAGAATAAGTAAAACTGTTCACCGATTAAAATCCATAAGATAGGAATTAGCGTTTTGAGCTAAACTATACCCAGTATGTCACCATCCCATACCGGTGCATACAATCCTCCATATCCATGTAAATGACAGAATATATATTTATTCAGCAATTTAAATCCAAAACTATAAAAAAAAATTATAGACTATGAATAACAGTACATCAATTTAATATCCAAAACCAAAAGCCAGGTAATTGCAGAATAGTTTAATACAATACTATGACAATTACAGTTCAAAACCATAATCCAAATAATTGTAGAATAATATATAAGATTCTACAATTAACATCCAAAATCATGTAAATTACAATATATAAATAACAGTTTAGCAATTTACAATCCAAAACCATTCCAAATAATTGCAGAAGAATATTTATTATTTCAGCAATTTAAATCCCAGTATAAATCCTTGTAATTTGCATTAAAGAATTTAATGTTCTACAATTTACATCCCAATCCTGCATAGTTCAAAGCCTAAACGTAGAATGACTGTTCATACATTCAATATAAGATTTATAATCTTATTATTCTCCATTAAGTTGCCCACAATTAAGCTAAGCAATTTGGTTTTTTCCAGCCGTTACCAGTATACTAAGTTGTATGCTTTTATACTATTTCATCCTTCAACATAGAGACATAAACCATGCACCAAGAGGTTTAATAACACTTAGAGTTAACCAATTTAGACCCTCTGTGAAGTCCCCATAACTCATTAGAACCATCCAAAAGCTCAAATAGTGCCCACAGTATCAAACAGTGCCTTAGAAACCATTCATAGTACGCACAAAAGGTTAAAGTCTACTCTTAAAAGACAAGAGTAGGCTCTTGTACATCTAGAGCCGGCTCCCTAACCTCTTGGAGCCGGCTCTTGCTAAAGGGGAGCCGGCTCTTGGCTTCCCAGAGCCGGCTCTTGGCTTCCCAGAGCCGGCTCTTGGCTTCCCAGAGCCGGCTCTTGGCTTCCCAGAGCCGGCTCTTCCCCTTTAAAGAGCCCCATTCCAGTTTTTTTCCTCCGGTTCCAACCTGCTGCTTCTTCTTCGGCCTATTTCTACCATTCAATTGGTTCCTAAAACTAATCTTAAGGGTCTTATTAGTACCAAGAAGCATCCCAATGATTTGATAACATAATTGGAAACAATTACAGAGACTAAATTTGCAACCGAACTAAATATGCTTTAGGAACAAAACTGAAACTATTTTGCAATAGCAGTTCCATTCCAACCCCTCAGTTCCTCTTCACTACTGAACTTAAGAGTCTTATTTAATCCCAGAATCATCCCCATGATTTATTTATAGAGGTTAAAAGCAATTACAGAAACTAAAATTGCTAATAATATAACATGCTTAAAACAGAAAACTGGAACAAGACTTGCATGCATTATAATAGAATTGATTTTAACACGTAAAGATCATCAATATAACATATAGTAAGCATGTAAGTTCCAATTAATAATTACTTAAACCCTAGAGACTATGTTGGTGCACAGAACACAAGCCAACGGGAAGGAGGAAAAAAAGAACTTGCCTGGAATAAAACCTCATCGCCGTCTTCCTAAATTTTCTGATGACATCCGTTCTCAATCAACTCTACCTCCTACTGCTCAACCTTCCTCCTCCTAGATTCGACCTTCAAGCCACGGCCAAAACCCTCTCTGAAGTTGCTCTGTTTTGTCTCCCCAACCTCTCTCTGTTTTCACTCTAAAACTCTCTGTACTCACTGCTCGTGAATAGGGTTTATGATTTCAACCCTAAGTAGACTTATAACAGTATATATATAGGCAATTACAAAACTTAAGTCCACTTAAAACCCTAGACTAAAACCTAATTAAAATCATAAACTAAAAACCTCTTTAAAACCTAGTCGACCCAATAATGTGATCCATCAAACTAAAACCCTAATTTAACATTAAAATGAAATACATTAATAATTTAACCTAACAAAACATTTAAACAATTAAAACTAATTTAATTAAACAAAAAGAAAAAAAAAATCCAATTAAGCAATTAATGCAAATAATCCGACAAAACAAAATAACCAATTACAACACAAAATAGAAACCACACAACACATATATTCACGTAAGCACCTAAAATGCACAAAAAATAAAAAATATAAATTCCAATTATATCCTTTACAAAATTAGGGGTATTACATGATATTTTGGATATCCGGTTCTTTTATTGATATATCTATTGTTCATTGACTATTATTAGGTGCATCTCAGTGACTTCAGTGAGAGAGTGCTGTCCATATTTTTCAGGATCACCCTTATCCCTCTCTCTTTATTTCATTTACTATCCCATTTCCACTTGTATGCCCACTGTGCACCATTAGTATCCCATTTGTTATCTAATGAGGTTTTATCCCAGTGTCATCTTTTCAGGACCACAGTTAATCACAAGATTGGGGGGGTTATAGCACCCACTTCGAATACTTGTGTCCTAACTATTCATCGCTATAGCTACACTAGTATACTCTTTCCATTTTCTTTTGACATTATTTGTGTTTGTTGTGTTTTGTATTGTGCATGCATGGGCATCGTTCATTGAGACCAACTCTTGCCCCTCTTGATTTGCATCTTAAATCTATTGTTAGAAATCTTAGGGGAAGAGGAAGTTCGAATAGAGCCAATCTCTCAATGGATGACCATAATGATGACTATATTGAGAACATTGGTGATATAGGCCAACAAGGTATCCTTCATCCTAATGTGCACAATGAAAACATGCAAGTACCATTAGGCATGCCAAGGCTATTCATCCAACCACCACAACAATAAGGCCAAGTTCCGTATGGAATGCCAAGGCCAATGTATGCTCCACAACCTCCCGTCATTAATCAAGGAATTCATAACCAAGGTGTTCATGTTGCACCTTAACTTGCTAACCCACCACTTGCTTTGAGAGACCATTATGTGCCAAATGAATATGATGCACCCACATGCATTCAATTGCCACCATTTCGAGCACACCATTATGAAATTAAAGCACAAACCATTCAAATGCTTCCTAACTTTCATGAACTTCCAAGTGAAGAACCTTATAGGCATTTGGATGAGTTTCTTGAAGTTTGTTCTACCGTAAAATATACGGACATGCCGGAAGAAGTCTTAAGGCTTAAACTTTTTCCATTCACCCTTAAAGACAAGGCAAAGTATTGGTTTAACAATCTTAGGCCTTTTTCAATCACTTCTTGGGCAGAAATGCAACAAGAGTTTTTGAAGAAGTACTATCCGGTTTCTAAGACCAATGCTATGAAGACCTCAATTCGAGAATTTACACATGGGGATGGGGAGACATTCCATAAGGCATAAGAACGCTTCAATGAATTGCTAAGGAAGTGTCCACACCATGACATGCCCAAATGGCAATTAGTTCAATATGTTTTTGAGAGCTTATCGGATAATTAGAAGGGCATGGTTGATGCTTCCATGGGTGGCTCATACATTGATAGGCATGAGGATGACGTGTGGCGTCTCTATGAAAGCGTGAGTGAAAATTCTTTGCATAGAACACTATCATTCAAGAATGGTAGAAATTCACAAGGTAGGAAGAGTGTTGGCTTACTTTAAGTCGAACATTCAAATGAAATAGCCGCCGAAATGAAGTCTTTGTCTCAAAGGTTTGATCAATTTTTGATTAACCAAAACTCGGCAAACCAAGTAACTTCCTTCCCTAACCATTCTCATCGTGCATCAAATGAAACATGTATGACTTGTTCTAGTGTTTTTCATTCTACTTCTAATTGTCCTCGTGGACAAGTGCAAAGTGAACCTAATGAGCAAGTCAATGCAACTTTTGTGAACCAAGGGAACAATCCTTATGGTACTCATTATAATCCAAGTTGGAGGAATCATCCAAATTTCTCTTGGAAAAACCAAGGAGAAGGCTTAAACCCTTCCCAAGGCGGTTTCCAAGGGAAATACATTCCACCTCCACTTCAAAACCAAGGATCCCAAGGTTATAGACCTTATCAATCACAAGGGAATCAATTTGCTAATTCTCATTTTCCCAACCAATCTTATTCCCAAGGAAACACTAGAAGTCCCGCCTTTGAAGAAAAAGTTTTGAATGCTTTGGGCACTTTAGGGGCTAACACACAATTGCTTCATTCTCACTCTCAATCTATTGCAAAGCTAGAAACCCAAGTAGGGCAAATAGCTAGCACTCTTAATGCTAAAGAGAAGGGAAAGATGCCTATTAATGCCCCGCCTAAGCAACAATGTGTTATGAAACCCAATCCTCATCGGAGGGGTGTACCATAGAACATGTTAATGCGGTGCCAACCTTGTGGAGTGGTAGAGTTGTGGATAATCAAGTAGAAATGACCAATGAAGAGAGTGAACCGGTGCAACCACAAGTTGTCACCCGTCCCGTTTCACATTCTATTCCTCCTTCATTGCATGTGCATGATCTTATAAATGAGAAAGCTAAAAAATGTGATTTGAAAAGCGATCTTGAAAATAATCCATTGAAGAAAGTTTTAAAAAATGATGTTGAGAAAATTTTGTTGAAAAGTAAATTGAAACCTAATTTGAAAACTTCTTATGTTGAAGAGAGTTCAAAAGAAAATTCTCAAAATGTTTTTGAGCCAAGAGCTCCATTTCCGGACGTCTTGAAAGGGTCTATTTCAAAAGAAAAGCAAAAAGTCAAGACCAATGAGATTTTGGAAATGTTTAGGCAAGTAAAAGTTAAACTCCCACTTTTGGATGCAATCAAGAAAATACCGGCTTATGCCAAGTTTTTAAAAGATCTTTGCACCCAAAAGCGAAAAAACAAAAGCCAAACACCAAAAAAAATGGTTTTGACCGAGCAAGTAAGCTCAATTTTGCAACATAACACTCTTCCAAAGTTTAAGGACCCCGGTTCACCCACTACATCATGCATCATTGGTGAACATATCATTAATTGGGCGCTTCTTGACTTGGGAGCAAGTGTTAACCTTCTTCCTTACTCGGTTTATATCAAACTAGGCTTAGGTGAATTGAAACCGACATCAGTAGTTTTGCAACTTGCCAACCGATCCATTAAAAAGCCTAGAGGTGTCATTGAAGATGTTTTGATTAAGATTGATAAATTCTTCTTTCCCATTGATTTTGTTGTCATAGACACGAAACCGGTTTCCAATCCTAAGAGCCAAATACTCGTTATCCTTGGCCGTCCTTTCTTGGCAACCGCAAATGCTAACATCAATTGTAGGATGGGGATAATGAAGATCTCTTTTAGCCACATGAAGGTGAAATTGAACATATTCAATCCAACACCCAATTCATTTGACAAGTATGAAGGAGAGGTTAATGTTGTGGAAAAATGTCATGAATTCAATAGTGAAAGAAATGAGTTTTTATGTGACTCAAGGGTTTCTAAAGCTTCATCTTCAACCTTGCATTCTAAAAGTCTTGTTTCAAACTCTTGTTTTAAAAGGGCGTGGAAGCCCAAAGGTTGTAATTGCATAAATAAAGGATCAAAAACTTCTTTTGAGTTTGATCCAACAAGTTCTTCCAAGAACAATTTGTTGGGTGGGGCTCAAGATATTCATCACCCCAACAAGGATGGGATGCATTATAAGATCTTTGATCCGGGCTAAAAGAGTCCAATGTCTTGCTAGAGACGTTAAAGACTAGCAAAAGCATTCGTAGGGTGTCAAAATCCTATTTCTCTCCCATTTCTATCTTTCATTTCATTTCTTGCAAAGTCTAGATACTTGTTTTTGGTTCATATGCATTTCAAGGAACTTTGGTGAGGATTGCATAAGCTTTTATGTCATGATTGAGCATTTGGTAAAGTTCAATCGATCTCACATTGGAGTTCGACTGATCGAACTGTGGATTGCACTCAACACTTAGAAAAAATTTCGACCTGCATCCACCTGCATCCAAAATCAACTCTCTGTCCCATCGTTCGAACTCATTCTTAGATCGATCAAGAGACCTTTGATCGATCTAACTTCCAAGTTCGATCGATCTCAGGACTCAACACTCAGAAAAATTTTGAGCCAACAAAAACCTGCATATTTTTGCTCTCTGTCTTATCGTTCGAAACATTCCAAGATCAATTAAGAAGTTCTTCGATCGATCCAACTTTCCAGTTCGATCGATCTCATGTTCCAATACTTAGCCTAATTTTTGAACCAAAAACCTGAATATTTTTGCTCTCTGTATGATCGATTGAACTCTTGTTTCGATCGATCACAAATCTTCATTTCATTGTTTTAACTTTAGTTTGACTTTTCAACTTTTCAAAAATCCAAAAATATTTTCATTTTATTCTATTTTCTCTCTCATTTTATTTTGTTTTAATTTTTAGCAAGTTTTCAAAAATTCAAAAATATTTTAATTTATTTAGTTTTTAATTTTTTTTTTATTAAAATTTTTAATTTTATTTTTGCAAATTTCAAAAAAACCAAAAATCCAAAAATACTTTGAAAGGAGTTCATCAAAGTTCGATCGATCACAACTCTTCTTCTATCGATTAAACTAGTCGGGAAATGTTTTTTAAAAAAAGATCCAAGGGTCTTGAGATCGATCATTTGGATCGATCTCAACACATCAAACCCTAGCCTCTCATTCCCTTCTACTGCAAATCATCTCCCCTAGCTCAGGCCACCACTCCGGCGAGATCCAAGCACCTTGAATCTCAGTCCATCTTCATCTTCTTCATCTCAGTTCTTCACAAGCTCGTTCTCCATTCTCTCATTCTCTTGAGGTAAGTTCCGACACACCCTCCATGGATTTGACCTATCATGCATCAACAACTGTTTCTAAATGTCATAATCGTGTTGCTTTCATGTTAAATCTGCCATTCTCCAAGCTTGAGCATCCATGTCTTTGTGTATATATATATGTGTATATATGTGTATATGTTTTGGGGATTTTGGTTAGATTTAGATGTTGGGCCATGTTTGGGATGGAATTAGGATTCAATTGTGTTGTTGGAGGGCCCACGAATTCGTTCGTGTGGGCCCCGTTCTTCAAAAGTCACAGATCTGTGACTGTTAGGTTTCATTGTCGCACTGTTCGATCGATCGAACAAATTTATGATTGATCGAATTTCACAGATCTCATATACACACTCCATTCATCTTATCTTATGTTCATCCTATCTTATATATGCCAAATGCCTGTGATATTCCACATTGGATGCATTTCATACTCACATTGTTTGGCATGTTTCATATTCTACAACTTGCATAGAATCATGCGATATCTTGTTTTGTCTATCTTATTTGACATACATGTTTCTATATTATGCCTTATATTCTATATATGCTAGCACTAACTCTTAAAATTCTATTTGCAGACTATGGCTCGTGTTAAGACTGTAGCACGTAGACACCGTCACAGCACCAGACGCAGACTTGACGACGGGGCCGGTCCATCTCATGTCTGGGATCCTAGCCCCGAGCACACACAGAGGAGAGTTCGACAGTGGATAAAGGAGAATGCGCAGCCCTCCCACATAGAGGAGCTATTACACCCTACTCCACCCCAGTCGCCAGCTCGTCCAGCATTCACTCTATCACCATCTCCACTGCATAGAGGCGCTGAGCAGCCAGCTCAGCCGGCTCCACCTGTTCAACCAGCTCCTTTACAGCGCGACAGACTCGCGCCTCGCTATGCACACATGACTATCGACCACGAGTCAGCATTCTTCTCCAGATCGGTGCTGACTCGATCTACCTACCAGGACATCATTCAGCGGGGTCTCTCAGCTATTCTTGCCCCAGTCACAAAGCCGATCTACCCGCGACTGGTACGATTGTTCTACCAGAACCTCCAACCGTCGCCGCGCACTACAACCAAGCTCATCACCTTTATCGATGGCCATAAGATCACCATTACAGTGGATACTTTAGCCCGTTTGACTCACTGTCCACATCGGTGCCCGCCCGAGCTACAAGAGACATATCCCAGGCTCCATAGGCCTTCTTACGCCGATATGACAATTTTTCTCACAGGTCACCATGCCGATGGCGAGACTTTTGCCACCCGCACATATCTTCCAGACGACATTTGGTTCATCAATTTCGTGCTTTTCTGGAACATATATATTGCCAGACACAAGATTCAGGGGCGGGACGACTATCTAAAAGCCCTGTACGCCTTCTATACCAGCCACTGGGTGTCTATTCCTGCGCTTATCTGGAGCATGATGAGGAAGCTCTACGATGAGTACATCAGCAAGTAGGCGCCCAAAAGGGCCAAGTCTCTTCCATTCAGCCACCTCATCACCCAGATTCTCATAGACCAGCGCTATCCCATCCACCCGCAGGAGGACCCCGAGAAAGGTTCCTATCACTCCTCAAGAAGGACTGGGACAAGAGCTACAGAGCTATTATCACTCGCCTGCAGACCCATGCTGTACTGGCAGCTGCAGAGCTGGAGTTAGAGGAGGAGGCAGCAGCAGCACAGGCAGCCCCGGCACCAGCAGAGCTAGCAGCAGCAACAGCAGCTCCCGCAGCGGACGATGTACCAGTCGATCCAGCTACCGAGCATGATGACATTGATATAGACATTGACTTGGAGCACTCAGCGGATGACGCAGTTCAGCTTTCTCCAGCCGGGTCACCTATCCACGAGTAGGAGTAGACCTAGGAGCTGTCTTCTGACTCTTCTATACCAGACTTGACCCCCCGCTTCGGAGTGCGTCTGCAAATGCTTGAGGATGTTGTTGCTACTATCCGAGCTGATCTTACTGCACATAGAGCTGATCTTATTGCCCATCGAGCTGATTTTGCTACCTTCCAAACGGATGTCGCGACCATGTTCAGAGATATATCTAGAGACATCCGCGGAGCCAGACCTGCCCGTCCTACCTCATCTTCCTGAGCTCCCACTCTTTTCTATCTTATGATCCCTCTCTCCTTTTGATACTTTATTATTGTCACTATATTATTTTTACAGCCGGTCTGTCGGCTTTGATATTTTTGTTGTACCTACACTTACTCTATTTTATATATCTATTTTTGCTATGGATGTCATCCGATTGTATTCTCATATCTGTATGTTTGACTCCATCAGGTGCATCACAGTGACTTCAGTGAGAAAGTGCTACCTAATTTTCAGGACCACCCTTATACCTCTCTCATTTCATTTTCTGTTTATCCCATTTACACTTGCATGTTCACTATGCACTGATTATCCCATTTTGTTATCTGATAAGTTTATCCAAGTGCCAATTTTCAAGACCACAGTTCATCCCAAGTTTGGGGGGGCCATGCCACCCACTTCGGATACTTCAGTCCCGATCATTCTTGCTTAGTTGCACTGGTATACTCTTTCCTTTGTTCTATTTGCACATTGAGGACATTGTGCAATTTAAGTTTGGAGGGAATGGTGTTCTATAGTGATAGTTTTAAATTCAAACTTTTAGCATGACTCGTGTATTTGAGGGACATTTCTATGATTGGTCCATAACTAGCTATGATTTTGATCATCTGAGGACTATATTGCTTAAAATTTAAAAATTGCTTGACTTGAGAGTCCAATACTCCTTGTATGCTTTATGAATGCCATTTAGGAGTAAATTTTTCAAAAGATTGATATCTTGCTTGTACTTGTGGTCCACATCATCCTGATTTTGTGATTGTTTTGAGATTCACTCTAGTTTTCTACACTAGCACAGGTGCACACTAGCATTCATTTGTGGGGTACATGTTTTATTCATTATTGAATTGGTTATGTCCCAATTGAGCTAGTAGTGCATTGAAAGCTTTCATTCTTGATAAAGGTGGATAACAACCCATTTTCACTAAGTAGCCGGGATTCTAGCCTCATCAAGTATTAAACTTCTCGCGCCGAAAGGTAGAGGGCCCAAACTCTAGGTTAATAATTAAACTTGTTTACACACAAAAAAAAAAAAAAAAAAAAAAAAAAGTGAGGACTTCTCCCAAAAGGTGAGAAGTGGGAAATAATTAGATGGTTGTTGTCTTGATTTGTAACCTAGTTGATTTGAGCTTGTAAGTCCGTAGGGATATTTGAATGCCCAATGCCCTAAAGCCGTCTGGTTTGGGAATCATTGACCTAACGCTCGACCTCATGAATCGCTAGAAAGCCTAATAGATCAACATATTGCACTATACTTCTATCTTTGATCCTATGAAAAAAAAAAAAAATCGAGTGAAAAGAATAAGCGCACCTAGAGTAATAAAGCTTTAATAAAAGGTCCACTTTTTGTCTTGATGATCAGTACTAGATTTGTGTGCTAGTTTGAAGGTAAGGATGTGATTAATTCTTTAGTTGGCTTAGATAGCAACACATTGATGCCGGTCCACTTAAAAGGATTCTAGAGTTGTTTTGATTTGCATGATCATTTTCTTGATGTGTGGAGGACCACACTTGTTTGCTTGATGTTGAAATTTTGAGAGATTGCTTGGAAAGGGTTGAAAAATTGCATATTTAAGGTAGTTTTCTCCCAATGCTTGTTTGCAATATTGGTACCTCTTTTGAAAAGAATGAGCTTAATGTTTGTGGGTACCATTTCTGGAAACCCTCACGAGACTTCACTCGTCCACTAGGGGTAACCTAGGGGTTTAAAAGGCTTGTTGCATGTGCTAAGTGGAATCGTGTTTCCTACGAAAGTGGCGTTATCCATTTATTGCTTTCTAGTTATAGTTGTATAGTTGTTCATTTCATTCCTTTACTTTCTAGTTCATTGCTAGGGACTAACAATATTTAAGTTTGGGGGTATGATGAGCACTGAAAAGTGCATATTTAAACCCCTTAAGCTTAGGCATTCTAGTACATTTATCTATCTTAATTTACCGTTTTAGATTGATTTCGTATTATTTCCATTTTCAGGCACTTATCCCAAAAATAAGCTAACTCAACCAAATAAGAGCTTAATTGAAGCAATTCTAGGATTGAACAAAGAAAGAAGCAAAGTGGAGGAAGAAAAAAGCAAAATGAAGCAAAGCAGCAAGTTCGATCGATCCAAGTCCAAGGTTCGATCGATCGAACATTGATCGATCTCAGCACTTCAAGATAGATCTAAGCCTTGACTCAAAGCACTTAAGTCCAAAATTTCGATCAATCCAACATCATTCTTCGATCGATCGAACACATTTGTCCTTATCCAAATGATTGATCCTATCCACAGCTGTGCCACCCACCAACCACTTTTGTCATTTTTCCATAAATATCTGCCATAAATATCTCAGATTTGTCTTTTTCCAAAAAGCTCAACCAATTAGATCGATCCAGCCTAATTACTTTCGATCGATCTCACTTCCTTTCGATCGATCAAACTTCCTCTAGTACGAAAAAGTTAAAATTCCAACTCATTGAAAGTTGTCCTTTATCCAATCATTGGAGAATATTGTGTGCATAACCCTAACTCATTTTGGGTGTCATTTTGACCTACCTATATAAGGATAAGGATTGCTTTTTCAAATGGGAGCCAACATTATTTTTGATATCATCTCTTGGAGAGGAAGTTTTAGAGGAGGATGAGGCTAGAGACACCATTGGAGATCTTCATCAACAAGGAGTAAACCTCTTCCATGGAGTTAGCCCTTGAGGGTTGGAGCATCATCACCATGAGTGGCTAGACATCCTCTTGGGGCTAGAGTTAGCCCCAAGCATGCTTTTTATATCTTAATCTTGTGTATTATTGAGGTATTAGTGTTGTAATTGATGTTTTGACACTTTGATATATATATATATATATATATATATATATATATATATATATATATATATCTTGTTTATTCAATGATTTATATGGTTTAATGCTTCCAATTGGTCATTTCATTCTATCCATATGTCTATGTATGCTAGAATAGATGTTCATGTGTTTATCTCTAGAGTTTGTGTTATTGATGCATGTCTATGTGTATTGATGCTATAGATTTAGAGATTGTCAAAACATTGTGCTTAAAAGAATGCTTTTGTGATTCTCTTGATGGTTCATGCTTACCTCTTGATGGATTGTGCCTCTCCCCTAGTTTATTTTCATGCTAGTAATGTAGATGTAGTGGAGTTGTAGTGTAGTGTTAAATGGGAGGGCAATCTATGCTTGTTGTTTGATGATCTAAGCTTGTGAATGCAATTAGCATATGTCTCTATCCTTGTGTTGTATTTGGATTGTGAGCTTAATAAAAGGATTAATAACTTGTTTTGATTTATTGTGCCTTTCACATGTTGTTTAGACAATATATGCTTCATAGCTTAGATATATTGTGCCTTTCACATGATGTTTAGACAATACATGCTTAACTAGTCATCCTTGCTTGTTGAATCAACCAAATACACACACACACTAACATTGCAACACCTTAATTGTCCTCATTATTCACTTGTCAATAATATAGAAATGCATTGCTTGGTGGTGATCTCTAAACCCCAAGACTCTTCTCTCTTTTACTTACTCTTAATTGCACTCTTTTGCTATTACTTAGTTTAATTTAGTTGCTCTTTAAGCAACCAACCAACCAATTGTTTGATCACTCGACCTATTAGCCCTAATAGCGATTCCACAATCAACTCCGACATTGCTCAATCCCCATAATCCCTTGGGACGATCCCTACTCGCCCTAGCTATATTTATAGTAAAAGGTAGTAGTGGCTTCTACAAATGTAAAACTCTTGGCCCTCGCCTTAATACACACTCTCA
The DNA here is from genome assembly GCF_030987335.1 of Cornus florida. Classification (NCBI taxonomy): domain Eukaryota; kingdom Viridiplantae; phylum Streptophyta; class Magnoliopsida; order Cornales; family Cornaceae; genus Cornus; species Cornus florida. Next base: position 25,148,992 of record NW_026775581.1, read on the forward strand.
AACGTATGGAGCGGCGACACGCGTGCCCGCCACCAATGACTAGTTATGATTTTGATATTTTGAGGACTATATTGCTTAACACTTAAAAATTGCTTGACTTGAGAGTCTAATACTCCTTGTATGCCTTGTGAATGCCATTTAGGAGTAAATTGTTCAAAAGATTGATACCATGCTTGCATTTGTGGTTCACAACATCTTGATTTTGTGATTGTTTTGAGATTCACTCTAAGATTCTACACTAGCATAGGCACAGAATAGCATTCATTTATGGGGTACATGCTTTGTTCATTATTGATTTGGTTATATCACAATTGAGCTAGTAGTGTATTGAAAGCTTTCATTCTTGATAAAAGTGGATAACAAACCCTTTTCACTAAATAGCCGAGATTCTAGCCTCATTAAGCACTGAATTTCTCGCGCCGAAAGGTGGAGGGCCCAAACTCTAGGTTAATAACCGGATTTAAAAATAAAAATAAAAAATTGTTGCAAAGGCAAATATATATATATATATATATAATAAAAATTAAAAAAATTTAAAAAAAAAAGGAAAAGAAAAAAGTGAGGACTTCTGCCAAAAGGTGAGAAGTGGGAAATGATTAGATGGAGGTTGTTTTGATTTGTAACCTAGTTAATTTGACCTTTTTTAGTGGAAGGTTGATGGTCTTCGTACTGAAATTCAACAACTTCTGTAGCAGTATAGAATTCATGGTCGCGAAGATCAGTTTTTCTAGAATCTTAAACCTTTTTCTTTCAAAGCCGCATGGGAATCCTGTAGGGTGGTTCAACCTGAGGTACATTGGTATTCTATGGTGTGGAATGGAAGAAGACCACGCTGGTCTGTTTTTGGTGTTTTAATTTTACAAAATGCGGTTATGACTGAGGTTAATCTGCAGAGAAGGGGTATTTAGCTTCTATTTGCTATTTCTGTGGCAGGAATTTGGATCATGTGGATCATATGTTCCTTACCTATGTTTATGCTTAGGAAGTTTGGTATGGCTTAGCTGATTTGTTCCATTAGAAGGTTCAAAAATTGAGTTGTATTATAGCTTTTGCTAATGATCTGGGACTACAGATTGCTGTCAATTCTTGTTGGAATAAGGTCTTCAAGGTTATTTTCATAGCGACACTATATTATTTATGGAATGAAAGGAATGGCAGATTTCACACGAATATTGTTCGATCCTTTTCCATTTTATTGAAATGCATTATTTGGGATGTCTTAGATGTTGCAAGGGTTAACCTTCAAGATTTGCTAGAATAGTTAGGAGGTTTTGGGTTGTTGTGGGCATGTCTACACTTCTCTTTACTCCTAAGGGTGTGTTTCAGTGAGATTCTTATCTCACTTTCTCTTTTGTACTTTATTGTTTATTTATAAAAAAAATTCTTCATTTAGGAAAAAAAAAATTTGAGCTTGTAAGTCCTTAGGGGTGTTTAAACACCTAATGCCCTAAAGCTGTCTTGTTTGGGAGTCATTGACCTAACACTCAACCTCATGGATATCTAGAAAGCTTGATAGATCAACACATTACACTATGCTTCCATCTTTGATCCTTAGGATTAGAAAAAATATATATATATATATATTCGAGTGAAAAGAATAAGTGCACCTAGATGAATAAAGCTTTAATAAAATGTCCATTCTTCGTCTTGATATTCGGTACTAGATTTGTGTGTTAGTTTGAGGCCGGATGTGATCATTTCTTTAGTTGGCTTAGATAGCAACATATTTGATGCCGGTTCACTTAAAAAAGATCCTAGAGTTGTTTTGATTTGCATGATCATTGTCTTGATGTGTGGAAAACCATATTTGCTTGCTTGATGTTGAGATTTTGGGAGATTGCTTAGAAATGGTTGAAAAATTGTATACTTAAGGTAGTTTTCTCCTAATGCTTGTTTGGAATATTGGTATATTGGTGCCTCTTTGGTGAGAAAGAGCTTAATGTTTGTGGGTATCATTTCTTTAAACCCTTACGAGACTTCACTCATCTACTAGGGATAACCTAGGGGTTTAAAAGGCATGTTGCATGTGCTAAATGTAATCGTGTTCCCTACAAAAGTGGCGTTATCCATTTATTGCTTTCTAGTTCATAGTTGTATAGTTGTTCATTTCTTTATTTCCTTTGTAGTTCATTGCTAGGGACTAGCAATATTTAAGTTTGGGGATGTGATAAGCGCTGAAAAGTGCGCATTTAAACCCCTTAAGCTTGAGTGTTCTATGACCTTATTCTATCTTATTTTACTATTTTAATCTAATTTCATGTTATGTCCGTTTTCAGGCACTTATCCCCAACATAAGTCAATTCAGCTGAATTAGAGCATAAAAGAAGCAATCTCAAGCTTAGTGGAAGAAGGAAGCAAAGTGGAAGCAAAGTGGTGAAAAGAAGCCCTCTTCGATCGATCGAACCAAGCTCCAATCAATCACACTGTGATCGTTCCAACTATGTTATGATGGATTGAGCCTTCAGGAAAATTTCCCTTTTCTATCATTCCAACATCTTCTTCGATCGATCCAACATTTTTTATCTTATCCTCATCTACTACTTTTGTCCTTTTCCAAAAAAATCCCAAAAATATCTCAACTTTGTCATTATTCAAAAAGGCGCCGCCATAGTTCGATCAATCCAAGCATCCTTGTGATCGATCGAACTGCCTCAAGTGTGTGAAAAACAGAATTCCAGCCAACTTAAAGGTGTGCACGTGGTGCAATCATTTAGAAGCCCTAGTGCACGAGGACTGACTATTGGTTGTGACATTTGTGACGACCCTGGTTTTTAGGCCAGCGTGTCCTGTGATAAACCGTAAGGATGATCCGATAACGGATCCGAATGCGGAAGCGAAAATAGAAAACAAGACTCTAAGAAGTCAAAGTGACCTTCCATGAGGTCGTGGAACTCAACAAGAACTGATGCGGAAGCAAAAGATCGAAAATATGACAAATAAGCCCCCAGGGGCAAAATAGTCATTTATGAAAACTGTAGATTCGGGTGCCATCGAGCACACTGCTGGAAGGACAATGAAAAACTAATCAAGATGGACTCAAGAATCGCATGATTCGGAGTCCGAACGAAGGAGAAATGGCATGACGAAGAAAAACGAGCATTTAAAGCAAAAAGGGTACTCTGGTAATTATCCAGGAAGAACCGGGTCCAACCGAGCACACCGTTGGAAAGACAGCGAAAAATTAGTCAAGTTAAAGAAAAAATTCACTTGAATCGGAGTACGGACGAAGGAGAAAAGCCCAAAAGAAAAATTGACGTCGCGGCGGCCCGACGAGGGGCCATGGCGCGCACGGCGCCCATGCGCGAGCCCACCGACGTGCATGCCGGCACCCAAAGACATGGCTGGTGGCAGCCCTTGGCTGCTGCTACATTTTTTTTGATCTGCCCAGAATTGAGGCTTAAAACGGAGGTCAAGATGAGTTTTTCTGGAAAAACACGAAGAAGAAACCCCCCCCCCCCTAAAATTGAGTTTTCTACCCGACAGGGCGGAGGGAATCGAAAAAAAATCACTGTGAAATCCCCAAAATGCCCCTAGAACAGAACTGAACAAGGGGGTCATAAAGCTGCTAAATCAAAACTGGAAACTGAAACTTCACGAGGGATTTCCGATACCAAGACGACATTTTCTGGAAAAACACGAAGAAGAAACCCCCCATTAAATCATGTTTTCTACTCAACCATCTCAAAAGAAGAAAATAAAACTGATGTGAAAGGTCCATAATGCCCCTAGATCAGAATATGCAAAAAAAAATGCGAAATGAATTCACAAGAGGCTCAAAACACAAACGATGAGGTTTTGCCCGGAAACGACTATGCACGCAAACGTAACTTACCTATTTAGACGTGCTACAATGGTCCATGGCTTAAAAATATAGCCGATGCAAAATCCGACCCCCTAATGGGCAAAGAGGCAAAAATGGACTTGGAATGGAAAACATGGAATCCAAAAATGCAAAACGGGATCAAATGACCATTTGGCCCATGGCCACATTTCATACAAGATTAATAAGACCCTATAAAAGAATGAAAATGGAATTCCCACACCCGATGTAACCGTGGTGAAGCATGACTTGCGATTTTTCAAGTTTTTCATAACATTTCATGAAGTTAAAAAGTTGCATAGAATACAATATACATGTCATTGGCCTCCGGCCTCATCTCATACATATCAAATACATTGAAAGGAGTGTACTTAAATACACATTACATACATGGAATCAAACATACATATTTTGACATATAAGTCTACAAAATCACATTTCATGCTAACATTTGTATGAAATGGAAACTTGAAAGCTACTCGACATCCAAGGAATGCTAGGCTTCATGAACCAAGTCTTCGTACCTAAAATATGCCCCAGTATCGTAGGGGTGAGTAACATAAAGCTACTCGTAGGAGATGAGCATGCATCGACCTAGCATTTTACAAATTTATCACCTTAAGGTGAAACATGTTAAAGGGGTTCATACCACCTAACGTCTATATCGAAATGAGACTCAGGGAGCATCCTAAGCTACCTTAGAGTGTTTCTAGCATAAAGCACATCATCTATGCCATTTAAACAATATGGAAGCACGTTATACAAAGCAACAAGATATAGGTTCTTAAAGGTATTAACTTGCAATCTCGAATACAGAAACAACTAAAGTGATCATGTCACCTAACGTCTATGTTCTAAATAAGTCTAAAGAATCATCCTAGGCCATGCTGAACAATCAAAACGCAATTTACAACTTTAATGCAATCTAACCACATAAAAGCATATTATATAAGGTAACAAAATACAATTTCTTAAAGCTATCAGCTTGAAATCTAAAGCACAAAAACAACAGAAGTGGGTTATGCCACCTAACGTCTAAGTTATAAATGAATCAATAGTTACAATCCTGAGCTTTATTAGAACGTCAAAACACGATTTTCAATATCGATACAATTTAACCAACATTGGAACTTCCAATACAACGCATAAAGCACAATTTCGCAAAGTTAACATCCTATAACTTAAAATGGAACGACAAATAAGAAACAACAAGTTACAACATCATCTAGTTATCAACTTGAAAATGAAATGCGAAATCAAACAAAGTGGACACTCGGACGTTACGCCGGATCAAACCGACAACATAGTTACTTTTGGGTTACTAGCCCATACGTAACCTCCCTATGTGCGCACTAGACCATATAGAGGGACTATCCCCCGTACTAGAACCACGTCTTAGCCATAGTCAAACAACAACATCCCCAAGTTTCCAAAATCAACAAGTTGTGCAACAACGTATATATCAACAGGAATATGCAAGATAATCAACTATCTACTAAGCACAACCAAATTTGGAAACCTATACAATACATGCTCTAAGTCCACAACTAATATGATGTGATGAATGTCGAATCTTCAGTGTGCGATTCGTTACACGCTATGCATGAATGATGTTAATTACGAAATGTGCAAATCATTACACAAGGCAACAATATATTCAATAAGGAAAACATATTCTCATGAGTATAAACATAGCAACTATGTTATCCAATGCTCAAAACATAACCAAATGAATGTACAACAAGTCCATGTCCAGGATTTTAATATAGAAACGATTTTCAAACACAATTAAATCCATGGCTCAATTCGATAGAATTTAATTAAATAAAAATAATTAAATTCCCTAGATTCTAATTCAATTCCAAATAACCTCAAATTAATACATATTAAAGAACATGGCATGGTCATCACCTATATCCATTCTAAAACTCAATTAGGTTATTGGAATAACAAAGTAGAACTCTAATTAAATCATGCTAATTTAATTACCAAGGTTCTAAAGCAACTTCAAATGGTCCACAATTAATATATACTAGTAAACAAGTCATGGCTAATACAAATATCAAGTTAAAATCTGAATTAAGCTAATGGGACCACAAAATAGATTTTAATTAATTCTTTTAATTAAAATCTCTAGATTTTTAAACTTAACCAAATGCTCTTAATTTAACATATCTTAGAGAATATGCCAAGGACTAATGTAATATCACATTACAAGTTTATTTCATTCAATTTAAGACCATGTGACTTAACCTTTCACTAAAGTTAAATATAAATTAAAAGTTGCAATTCTCATGCAATTAATCCCAATTTAATATATGTGAACAACCACACCAAAGCTTAATTTTCTAGCATGCCGCAATTCAATTCCAAGTTATATATCACCATGAGGATTAAATCTTAAACAAGGAATTTAATTAAATGAAAGGTTTGAAAACCTAACCGAATATTCTAAATCAAACATATGTGAAACTATATGGCATGTAAGTTAAAAATATCAAGTCGGAATTTAAATAGAGTGAATAGTGCACTCGGGGCAAATTAATTAATCAAATTAATTAATAATTACTAATTTTCAAAACACCTCCAATTACTTTCAAATTCAACTATATTGGAGAGCATGCAAAGGCCTAATTTAATATGCTAACACATATTGATTTTAAGCTAGTTAAGGCCATGTGAATTAATCTTTCACCTAAGATAAATATTAAATAAAATCTTTAATATTTATTCAAATGTTCCAATTTTAATACACGACAATGAGCATATCAATGGGCAATATAAAATCATGTTACATGTTTAAACCAAGTCATGAGTAACCAGGAAAATTAGATCCCGTACAAGAAAAATAAATAATAAAATCTCTAGATTTTATATTTAATCATGCAAACAAGTAGTATAAGCATCATAAGCATGCTATATAACAAGAATTTAAACCTAGAACATCTCCTACCTCAATTTGAGATGAAAATCCCAAAGGCCCACCAAAATAAAAGTGCTCCGAATTCGACGATACCGAGAGGTTTTGTCGGGGACAATACCGAGAGGTTTTGTCGGGGACAACACCGTGAACATAACCCCCATCAAAGCCCCATCAAAATCAAAACTTGACCTCAAAACCAAACTCAAAAAATGGTCAAAACTGAATTCTAATAAGGGGGAAAGGTAGAGCACGGCGAGGGAAACAACAAACGTTAAGGCCGAAGACTTTCCATCAAGGAAAAGTGAACCAAAAGAGGAGAGAGAAGATGGCAGCACCCCTTAGGCTACCATGGGAGCTCCAGGTCGTGCATGAAGAGGGGAGAAGATGAAAAATGAAATATCTCACCTCCCTTTTATAGAAATCTCAAAAAGTGCCCCGAACGGGCCCTGCCAAATCTGAAAAAGTAAAATTTGAGCAGACGCGCTCAAATGGCAAAACTTAGTGAACAAAAAAGATTCAAAATGATAAAATATGAACAACGGAATAAACAGCATCAAAAACTGAGTTCCAAGCAAAAAGTTATGCCCAAAACAAGTTTGGCTAAAACTAGGGCCAGAAACCCTAAAACTGGAAAACATCGACCAGGAGGAAATTCCAAGAGTACACAACTCAACAAAATGTGAAAATGAATCCCGTACGAGGATCCAGGCTCAAAACAAGACATTTTGTAATAACTTTCATTAATTGCACAATGGCCCCTTCAAAAAGTGAAAACTGCACTTACGGCCCAGAATGAAAATATCTTCCAAAAATATTTTCTTAAAAACTCCTAAAATAAAATATCTTCAAAAGATATTTATGAAAACACCCCAAGAAAAGAAAATAATTTCAAACAACTTTGCATCCATGCCCCTATGGACACCGGGAGCAACCAGAGTACTTTCTTGCAAAAGTAAAGATACGTATTTCGTGGAAACCACTCAAGATGAAGGCACGTGAAGTAAAAAACCAACTCCGAGCATGAGAAGTGAGGTTGTGCCAAAAACTGACAAACGGAGATAAGACGAAATAGGGAAAATGACATAATAGGGAAAAGACGAAATAGTGCATAGTGTCAAAAAAACGAAAAATGAGAAAATGACTCGGTCCTCAAAGAAAGTTGTCAATTCATATGAAAAAGTCTCATAAACCAATTTCAAGCACTCGAGATGACACTAAGCGACACGAAACAGAGCTCAGAAAGGAAAATTAAACGAAAAAAATTCATTCGTAAAATTTCAAGAAAAGGGAAAGGAAGGCAAATGACCGGGTCGTTACAACATTTGAGCTACCTATATAAGGATTTTAACTATTTTTTAGTAGATATACAATAGAGAGGTTAGATGTAGTGACCCGAGTTTTATTCAACCCGGTGGGTCAGTGATGAACTGAAGATTGACCTGATAACGGATCTAGATGCGAAAGTAAGAAACAAACAACGGTCTCCTAAGGCACTACACACCTCTAAGACACTTTGATAACCTTCCATGAGGTCGTGGAACTCAATAAGAACTGATACGGAGACAAAAGATCAGAATTATGACAAGTAAGCCCATAGGGGCAAATTAATCATTTCAGAAACTATGGATTCGGGTACCACTGGGTGCACCGCTAGAAAGACAATGAAAAACTAATCAAGATGGGCTCAAGAATCACATGATTCGGAGTCCAAACGAAGAAGAAACGATAAGATGAAGAGAAACGAGCAAAACCCGTTAATCAAGGGCAAAATGGTCAATTTACAATTGAGAAGGGAGATTTGACTCTAAACAAGTCAAATGAGGTCCACACAACCTAAACTAATCCTTTCACAACATTCCAAAAGGTTCCAAGAACATTGGACAAGAATCCTACAAAACGCCCTTTCTCGGTTCTAGTAAAACCTGATACTGTCTCACCAAAACATGAATAACTCCCATTATGATTCTAATCTAAGAATAGCATAGGTACCATTAGAAAGCTGACTCAAAATCCATGAATTTAGGCTCAAGAATCACCCTATTTGGATTAGAAATGAAGGAGATATGGTCGTTTGAAGTCGGAGAAACAAAGCTAAAGGAAGTTATTTAGGTAGGCCGAAATAGCCATTTCGGTAGGCCAAAATGAACAAAAATTTTGCCCAAAAAACTAATTTTGAAGAGAAGCCACTTCGGTCGACCGAAATGAACAACCGGTCGACCGAAATTGGCCCAAACAGTGCCTAAGCTACTGGAACATGCACTTAAACTATTCAAATGAAAACTAAAAAGCTTCGATCGACCGAAGTGGTGTTTCAGTCGGCCAAAATGACTAGAGAAGGAACTGAAACACTTGCCAAATGCCAAAAATGAAGAAAACTTCTCAAGTCTCAAATGAATCCCCCATGGCATGATCAAACTGAATTATATGCAAGTGTGTGATGGTGTGAACATACACGCAAGTATAATATTGCATTCTAAACATGTTCCAATGGTCTACGGCCTCATTATATTCCATTTACAAGATTTGACATGCCAAACCTCTAAAGTTGGAAAAAAATGCATTCAAAGGCAAAACTTGAAGTTTACATACATACACTTGAACTTTAAGGTTTGTGGCCCTTGGCCTCATGTCATACATATCAAATACATCCCAAATAGTGTATCTAAGTACACTTTACATGTCATCTGGCAAAAATGGCATTTGAACCTAACAAAGCATTACATCTTTAAAGGTAAAACTTAAACATGCTAACACTTGCATGTGAACAAGAAAGCATTAAAGAAACACCATATCTGCAAATCACCCAAGGCAAATGCAAATCTCCAAATCTTGAATCCTGTACCTAAACAATACCCCCAGTAACTTCGGGGTGAGTAAATATGTTTACTCGTAGAAGATGAGCATGCATAGACTCGATTTCTTATAGATTTTTAGATTAACATGAAACAGTTCAAAAGGGTCATACCACCTAACGTCTATGTCAAATGTGAGACTCAGGGATCATCCTAAGCTACCTTAGAGTAATATCAACAAGAATCATGATATATATACATACATGAAACGAATTAAGGTTGGGATAATCCAAAGAACATGATAGGAAGGGTACTTAAACATAGATTAACATGAATGACATTTTCAATACAATTAAGTAAGGTTTGGAATAATCCATACAACATGACAAGAGAATACTAGAATGCAAGGATCACCTTATCAATGCAATTAATATGATCGGAACATACCAATTAACATGACAAGAAGTATACTCGGAATCCAGAACAAGGCATAATATCTATGCAAGTAAACAAGATTGGAACATTCCAATTAACACGACATGAAGTATACTTGAAATCAAGAACAAGACATAATATCTATACAATTAACAAGATTGATGCATTTCATTTAAAACGACAAGTTTAAATCTTCAAGGAATAGCAACTTGAAATTTAAAGAGTGAAATCAACCAATGTGGAAATTCGGATATCGCCCGAATTAAAACCGTACTCTTGGGATCACTTTAGGGCTACTAACCCATGGGTACCTTCCCCGAATGCGCACTATAGTTATAGAGGGACAATCCCCTGTACTAGAACCAAGTTCTAGCCATGTCAATTCTTGATTGATATCCCAAGTCCCAAAATTAACAAGTTGTGCAAGTTAAGATTGTATCAAAATACAAGAAATGCATTGACCATATTTCATGCACAACCATAATTTTGGAACACATAAGTCATGCCTTATGTGCTCAACTATAATGGCATGTGAAATGTCAGGAAATCATAGTGTGCATCTTATAACTAGAACCAAGGTATATATAGCACAAGAAATCTATTGAAGTAAATATACCACAAGTATAAGATACATGATTCAATTACTTACTAAACAACACATGTGTAATTAAACCATTCCAAGACAAATATACATGTTCATTGAGTACATTAATGAAACCAAGATGCAAGGGGTCATGACTAAATTGATGGAAGCATAAAAGGGAATTTAATCTACTTAAAAGAATAAATTTTCTAGATTACAAGGCAAGTCCAAATATTCTACAAACAAGGCATGTCTAGGATCACGTCAAGGAAAAGTTTAATATCAAGTTACAAGTTCATTTCATACAAGACACAACAATGTGAATTAAATTCCATACAAAGGAAATAATTAAATATAAGTTTCAAAACTTATCCGATTATTCTCAAATTGATACACGTGAAGGAACTTGTCATGAAATCATAAATACAATGTTAGAAACTTAATTAAAACCAAGGAGCCATTGAATGGATTTTAATTAATTCATTTAATTAAAATCTCTAAATTTTGAAATTCATCCAAATGATCTCAAATTAATATATATTATATAACATGTTAAGACTTGATTTAAAAGCATGCTACAAGAATTTTCTATGCAAGGTACGGCCATGAGTATTAAACTTTAATACGAGAAAATAATTAAATGAAAGGTTTCAAAACCTAATCAAATATTCTAGATTTAATATATGTGAAAGTACATGGCATGCACATCAATAAAATCAAGTCGGAATTCCAATGGAGTGAATAGTACACATGGGATAAATTAATTAATCAAATTAATTAAATATTACTAGATTTCAAAATATCTCCGATTACTCTCAAATTCACCTATGTTGAAGAGCATGCTAGGGCCTAATATAATATGCTAACACATATTGATTTCAAGCTAGTTAAGGCTAGATGAATTAAATATTTATTCAAGATAAATATTAAATAAAATCTTTAATACTTGTCCAAAAGCTCTCAATTTAATATATGTCAATGAACATACTAAGGTGTAATATTCTATCATGCCACATGTTTAAACCAAGTTATGAGCAACCAGGAAGATTAAATCTTACACAAAGAAATAATTAATTAAAGTTTCTAGATTTGATACAAAGACATATAAATGAGTTGTATAAGCATCACAAGCATGCAATATAACAAGAAAATAAATTATTACACCCCCTTACCTCAATTTGAGATGGAAATCTCAAATCCCCACCGAAAGAAAAGTGCTCCGAATCCGACGATACCGCGGGGTTTTGTCGGGGACAACACGATGAACAAGAATCCCCAAGAAGTCCTATGAAAATCACAACTTGACTTCAAACCCGAACTCAAAATTTGGCCAAAAACGGGTTCTAATAAGGGGGAAAGGTAGAGCATGACAAGGCGAACAATAAACGTTAAGGCCGAAGACTTTTCACTAAGGAAATCAAGTGGAGGAGAAGAAAGTATGAAGGCAGCCCCTTGGGCTCCCATGGCTACCTGCTAAGAGGGGGAAGAAGATAAAGAAATCTAACTTTTTGACTTAATACTCCCCTATTTATAGAAAATCCCAAAAAGTGCCCCGAACGGGTCTCGCCGAGTCCGGAAAAGTGAATTTTGAGCAGACGTGCTCAAACAGTGAAACTCCGTGGACAAAAAAGATTTAAAATGAGAAAATATGAATAACGGAAGAAACGGCGTCGAAAACTGAGTCCCGAGCAGAGAGATATATCCCAAACAAGTTCGGCGGTAACTGGTGTCAAAAATCCCAAAAACTGGAGAAAACGTCTGGGAGGAATTTCTAAGAGTTCATGACTCGACAAAAAGTGAAAATGAATCCCGTACGAGAATCCAGGCTCAAAACAAGGTATTTTGCAATAATTTTTGTTAATTACACAATGGCCCCCACAAAAAAGGTTAACTGCAAAACTGCCCCAGAATGAAAATATCTTCCAAAAGATATTTTCTTAGATACCCCTGAAATAAAATATCTTCAAAAGATATTTATGAAAAATACCCCAAGAAAAGAAAAAGATTCTAAAGAACTGTGCATTCATGCCCCTATGGACACCAGGAGCAACCAGAGTACTTTTCTGCAAAAGTAAAGATACGTATTTCGTGAAAACCACTTAGAATGAAGATACGTGAAGTCAAAAACCAACTCCAAGCACGAGAAGTGAGGTTGTGCCGAAAAGTGACAAACGGGGAAAAGACGAAATAGAGAAAAGGACAAAATAGTGTATAATGTCCGAAAGGTGAAAATGTGGAAATGACTCGGTCCTCAAAGGAAGTTGTCAATCCAAACGAAAGAGTCTCAGAAACCATTTCCGAGCACTCGAGACGACACTATGTGACGAGAAACAGAACTCATAAAAGAAAACTAAACGGAAAAAAATTTATCCGTAAAATTTCAGGAAAAAGAAAGGAAGGAAAATGACCGTGTCATTACACTAGAGATTAGAGAAAGATATACACCATTTGGGAAAGTTCTTCCACTCATCTAGGGTTTCTACCAAGAAGAGGAGGATCATTTCTACCATAGAGATAGCCCTTGAAGGTTGGATGACAACATCAATGAGTGGCTAAACCATTCTCTTAGGGCTAGCGATAACCCTAAGCATGCCTCCTAGGCTTTGATATTTTGTAATTTAAGGGGATTTGTGTTGTAATTCTTGTCTTGACATCTTACATATATATCAATCTTGTTTCTACAATGATTTATGTTGCTTAATACTTCCAATTGATCATTTAATTCTATCCATATGTCTATGTATGCTATAATGAATGTTCATGTGTTTATTTCTAGATTTTGTGACATTGATGCATATCTATGTGTGTTGATATTATAAATCTAGTGATGGTTAAGGCATGGTGCTTATATAGATTACTGTTGTGGTTTGTTTGATGGTACATATTTATTTCTTGATGGATTGTGCCTCCTCCTTAGTTTAATAAGTTTAATTTTCATGTCACTAGCTTAATTGTAGTGCAATTTCCTTACTTTCTTAAATAGGAGGACAATACATGCTTGTTGTTTAATGTTCCGTTCTTATGAATGCAAGTAGTATATTTCTCTAATTTGATGAGTGTGCATTAATTGTGGACTTATGGAAGGATTAATGACTTAATTTGATATGTTGTACTATTCACTAGATTGGCTAAACAATGTATGCTTACTTGGCTATCCATGCTTGATATTCAATTAATGGCACACACTTCTATTTACAACACACAATCCCCCTAATCCATCAAATATTAAATGTCTAGGAAAGTAATGCTTAGTGGTAAACTCTATAACCCAAGACCCTTCTCTCATATTCTCTACACCTCATACTTGCTTTAGTTATTTTACATTGCATTTTTTTAGTTTGAATCATAGTTTTAGTCTATAACCAACCATCTTTTGATCATTCGACCTACTAACCCAACATTGATTTCCAATAAAAAATATGCCTCCTTTCCCTTGGAACGATCCTTATTTACTCTAGCTACATTAATTGTTAGTAGTGGTAGTGGTATTCTATAAATTTGAACTTAGCCACACTACACACATTTGGTAGCATACTTGCTTCGACCACACCAGAGATGATGTTCGATCGATCGGATATCTCATGTGATCAATCGAATAGGCACTAAATGCCTAATTTAAAGATAAAAGAGCATGCATTTCCCAACAAAGTCCCAAACAACATGTATGATCCCAATGTATATCTAAACGACGCAAGAAAATAAATAAAATAGAAATGAGGAAGGAATAGGGTTAAAAACCCTATGAATGCTAGTGTTTAACATCTCTAGCAAGACGTTGGGCTCTTTTAGCCTGGATCAAAAAGCTTGTTATGCATCCCCTCTTTTATTGGGTGAAAAGAACTTTGAACCTCATCCAACAAACTATTCCCTAAGGAAATTGTTGGGTTTGATTCAAGTGAGATTGACAGTCCTTGATCAATAAAATCTTTGGGCTTCCATGCCGTTGCAATACTTGGTTTGAAAATATATCCTTTCAAAGAATTTTTAGAAGGCAAAACACTTGATTGTTTAATACCAAGCAACGACTCATTTTTGTCAAATTCATTTTCAAGACATTTTTTAACAACACACACTTCTTCATGCTTGTCCATGGAATTGGGGGTTGGATTGAAAATGTTCAACTTCACCTTCATATGGCCAAATGAAATTTTCAATATCCCTATCCTGCAATTAATGTTGGCAATAGCGGTTGCCAAGAAGGGACGACTAAGGATAACGGGAATTTGGGTCTTAGGATTTGTGACCGGTTCCGTGTCAATGACTACGAAATCGACCGGAAAGAAGAACTTATCAATTTTGATCAACACATCCTCAATAATACCCTGGGGCTTTTTGATGGATCGGTCGGCTAGTTGCAACACTACTGATGTTGGTTTTAAATCCCCTAAACCCAATTGAACATAGACTGAATATGGAAAAAGGTTCACACTTGCTCCTAGATTAAGAAGAGCCTGGTTAATGACATGATCACCAATGATGTAAGAAGTAGTAGGTGAACCGGGGTCTTTGAATTTTGCGAGTGTGTTATATTGCAAAATGGAGCTTACTTGCTCGGGCAAAATAACTCTTTCTGGTGCTTGGCTCTTGTTTTTCCTCTTAAGGGTGCAAAGATCTTTAAAAAACTTGACATAAGCCGGGATTTGTTTAATTGCATCCAAGAGAGGAAGATTAATCTTCACTTGCCGAAACACTTCAATTATTTCATTTATTTTGCCTTATTGTTTTTCAAAAGGATTGGATCCTTTTAAGGCATCCGGAAATGGAGCCTTGGGCTCAAAAACTTTTTCAAAGTCCTTTTTGGACACATTTTCAACATAATCATTTTTCAAATCTTTCTCAATAAAGGGGTCTTTCACATGCAATGAAGAAGGAATAGGATGTAAGACAGGACGAGTGTCAACTTTTGGTTGCACCGTTTCACTCTCTTTATTTTGAATACCAACTTGATTATCAATAATTCTTCGAGTTCTCAAAGTGGTCACCGCATTTACATGTTCAATTGTGTGACCTTCCGAAGAGGAATTGATCTCCACAACAAATTATTGCTTTGGGGGTGGATTCAAAAGCATTTTCCCCATTTCCCTAGCATTCAATGTACTAGCTATTTACCCGACTTAGGTTTCTAGCTTTGCAATGGATTGGGAATAAGAATGAAGTAATTGGGTATATGCCTCCAAAGTACACAAAGCTGTAAAGACTTTCTCTTGAACGCGGGACTCTTTGAATTCCCTTAAGAGTATGAAGATTGATTTGGAAAGTGACTGTTTGAAAATTTGTTTCCATATAGTGCTTGGTATGATGATCTATAACCTTGGGAACCTTGGCTTTGCAATGGGGGCGGAACATACTTGCCTTGAAAACCACTTTGGAGAGGATTTGACCCTTCCCCTTGGCTTTTCCAAGAGAAGTTTGGATGGTTCCTCCACCCGGCATTGTAATGGGTGCCATAGGGATTATTCCCTTGGTTGACAAATGTGGCATTCACTTGTTTATGGTGTTCACTTAACACATGTCCATGGGGACAATTGGAAGTAGAATGTAAAACACTAGAATAAGTCATGCCAGCTTCATTAGAAGTATGATGAGTATGGCAGGGGAGGAAGACACTTGATTTGCCAAATTTTGGTTGATCAAGAATTGATCAAACCTTTGGGATAAAGATTTCACTTCAGCAGCTATATCATTGGAATGGTCAACTTGGTACAAACCAACATTCTTCCGTTCACCTAAATATCTACCAATTTTGGAAAACAAGGATCGATGTATTGAATTCTCACTCATGCTCTCATACAGACGCCATACATCACCCTCATGCCTATCAAGATATGAACCACCCATGGAAGCATCTACCATTCCTTTATGATTATCTGATAAACTTTCAAAGAAAAATTACACCAATCGCCATTTAGGAATGTCGTGATGTGGACACTTCCTAAGCAAATCATTTAGCCGCTCCGATGCCTCATGAAACATTTCCCCTTCCCCTTGAGAAAACTCTCGAATTGAGGTTCTAATTGCATTGGTCTTTGAAACTGGATAATACTTTTTCAAGAACTTTTGTTGCATCTTTGCCTAAGAAGTTATTGAAAAAGGCCATAGATTGTTAAACCAATATTTTGCTTTATCTTTAAGGGTGAAAGGGAAGAGTTTTAACTGCAAAACCTCTTCTAACATGTCCATGTATTTCACGGTGGAACACACTTTAAGAAACTCATCTAAATGCTTGTAAGGTTCTTCACTTGGAAGTCCATGATAATTGGGAAGCATTTGAATAGTTTGTGGTTTGATTTTATAATGGTGTGCTCTAAATAGAGGTAATTGAATGCATGTCGGTGCATTGTATTCATTTGGCACATAATGATCTCTCAAAGCGAGAGGGAGATTCACAACCGGCAGCGCTACATGAGCACCGTGATTGCCTTAAACTATGGGAGGTTGAGGTGGAACAAAAATTAGCCGAGGCATTCCCAATGGAACATAGCCTTGTTATTGTGGAATAAAGGGTCTTGGCATGCCTAATGGTACTTGAATGTTGTCATGATGCACATTAGGGTGGAGGATACCTTGTTGGTTGATGTGACCAAAGTTCTCTGCATGGTCCTCATTAATGTCCTCCATTGATAAAATGGAGCCATGAGAATTACCCCTTCCCCTAGGATTGTGAACAATGGATTCAAGATTCAAATTAAGTGAGACAAGAGTTGGATTTAATGATCTTTGACCATGCATGCACTATTAAAACAAACAACAAGCTAACAACAAGTATGTAACAAACACTTCTCCTCTGCAACAAATCAATCAATAAACCTCCACATATGTTGATCCCATACTCCCATGTTTCGAACAATATGCAAGAAAAGTAAATTGCCTCCACGCGGGCTCATGATTTATCTAAGAAATTAAAAACTTGCCCCCACGCGAGCTTAAGTAACTTCAAATTATTTTCAGTTTTTGCTTTACCTTGCTTTGCTTTGCAATTTTTAGATTTTTAGCTTTTATGCTTAGCTGAGCTTAGCTTGCTCCTATTGTTTTAGAATTTCCCTTTGCTTCATTTCCCTTGCTCAATGCACCTAGTTAATCAAGAATAAACACAATAAGTAACCAAAATGAAATAAAAATAAAGACAAGATCAAAAGAGTACTAATTCCTAATTGATTCCCAAAATACGACGGTGCCAATCCCCGGCAATGGCACCAAAACTTGGTGTGTCTCGTACCTAGTTGCACAAAAAGTGTGTAGTGTGGCCAAGTTTAAATTTATAGAACGCTACTACCACTACTAACTATTAATGTAGCTAGAGTGAGTAAGGATTGTCCCAAGGGAAAGGAGGCACATTTTTTTATTAGAAATCAATATTGGATTAGTAGGTCGTATGATCAAAAGATGGTTGGTTGTGGACTTGAATTTTGATTCAAACTAGACAAATGCAATGTAAAATAACTAAAATAAATATGAGGTATAGAAAATATGAGAGAAGGGTCTTGGGTCATAAAGTTCACCACTAAGCATTACCTTCCTAGACATTCAATATTTGATGGATTAGGGGGATTGTGTGTTGTAAATAGAAATGTGTGCCATTAATTGAATATCAAGCACGGATGGCTAAGTAAGCATACGTTGTTTAGCCAATCTAGTGAATAGTATAACATATCAAATTAACCCAATAATCCTTCCATAAGTCCACAATGCACACTCATTAAATTAGAGAAATATACTACTTTCATTAATAAGCATGTAACATCAAACAACAAGCATGGATTGTCCTCCTATCTAAGAAAGTAAGGCAATTACACTACAACTAAGCTAGTGACATAAAAATTAAACTAATTAAACTAAGGAGGAGGCATAATCTATCAAGAAATAAGTATGTACCATCAAATAAACCACAAGAGTAATCTATTTAAGCACCATGTCTTGACCATCACTAGATTCATAATATCAACACACATAGACATGCATCAATGTCACAAAATCTAGAAATAATCACATAAACATTCATTCTAGCATACATAGACATATGGATAGAATTAAATGATCAATTGGAAGTATTAAGCAACACAAATCATTGTGAAAACAAGATATATATATAAATGATCCATGGTAGAAATGATCCTCCTCTTCTTGGTAGAAACACTAGATGAGTGGAAAAGCTTTTCCCAAATAGTGTATTTCTCTCTCTCTAATCTCTAGCTTCCTCTCACCTCTCTATTGTATATCTACTCAAAATAGCCAAAATCCTTATATAGGTAGCTCAAATGTCATACCCAATGATCAGATCTCGTGCATTAGGGCCTTCAAATGATTGCACCATGAGCACACCTTTAAGTTAGTTGGAATTCTGCTTTTCACGCACTTGAGGCAGTTCGATCGATCACAAGGGTGCTTGGATCGATCGAACTATAGCCGCGCACTCTTTGGATAAGACGGAGCTGAGATATTTTTGGGATATTTTTAGAAAAAGGACAAAAGTGGTAAGTGAGGATAAGATCAAAAATGTTCGATCGATCGAAGAAGAGGTTGGATTGATCAAAAAGGGAAATTTCCTACAGATAAGGACAAAAGGCTTGATCCATCATGGCATGGTTGGAACAATCACAATGTGATCGATCAGAGCTTGGTTCGATCGATCGAAGAAGGCTTCTTGCACCATTTTGCTTCCACTTTGCTCCTTTCTTCCACTAAGCTTGAAATTACTTCTTTAATGCTCTAATTCAGCTAAATTGACTTATTTTGGGAATAAGTGTATGAAAAGGGATATAGCATGAAATTAGACTAAAACGAAAAAATAAAATAGAATAAGGGCCTAGAACATTTAAGATTAAAGGGTTTAAATGCGCACTTTTCAGCGCTTATCATGTTATACTGGTCATCCATCCTTGAAAAGCCATTCAGCACTGATTGCCTGCAGGTATGCGTGATACTGTATGAGCCTAGCTGCATCGATCTGATCATGTCATGCATAAGGGATGGTGTGCTGCCTAAACCAAAGAATAAAGCAAGGAAAATCCGAACAAATGCAGCGAGGTATACAATCCTTCACAACTAGCTCTATCGAAGATCCTTTTCATGCCCCTACTTAAAGTGTGTCACCCCGTTAGAGGCCAGACAAGTCTTACGCACCATTCATGAGGGGGTATGTGGTAATCATATGGGGGGTAGATCCTTGGCACACAAAGCAATGCCCTAAGGCTATTTTTGGCCACACATGTCACGAGATGCTGAAGAATACTCCAGGAGATGCGACAAGTGCCAAAGATTCGGACCGCTGATACACTAACCACCTGAGGACCTGCACGTAATGGCCAACCCATGGCCTTTCGTACTGTGGGAAATGGATATGGTTGGGCCACTACCAAAGGCGAGGTCGTAAAATAAGTACGTCTTGCTCGCAACAGACTACTTTACCAAGTGGGTAGAAGCGGAACTGTATCCTAGCGTCACACACACACACACATACACACAAGTGAGGCGCTTCATATGAAATAATATAATTTTGTCAGTTTGGGGTCCCTAAGTCGATCGTCATGGATAACGGTACCAACCTGGACAACCAACACATGAAGAGGCTGTTGGACGAGCATGGGATCAATCAGAAGCTTACTGCAGTAAGCCATCCACAAGGAAATGGACAGGCTAAAATCACAAACAGAACTATTTTCAGTTGCATAAAGAAAAAACTGGAGGATGAGAAAGGAAATTGGCTAGACGAACTCCCGAACATCTTATGAGCATACCGAATAACCCTAAGAAGGACGACTGGTGAAAGTCTATTCGCTGTGGCATACGACACGGAGATAGTGATACCAACCGAGCAAGCAGTACTAACCGCTCGCAGCATAACATTGAACCAAGAAGAGAACAACAAAATGCTAAAACTTAACCTTGACCTAATAAAGGAAAAGAGGGATTCGGCAACAATCGGGCTTGCTTCATACCAGCAGACGCTCGCGAATAGTCACAATAACAGGGTGAGGCATATAAGTTTTGCCCTCAGTGAGCTAGTACTAAAGAGGGTAGTGGGCATCATCCCAAAAATGATGTCCCCATGGGAAGGACCCCTACAAAGTTAAAGAATTCGTAGGAAAGGGGGCATACATGCTAGAGTAGTTAGCCGAAAGGTGAGTTTCCAAGCCATGGAATACAACCTATCCGGTTCGAATGAGTTCCCGACACTATCCCACTAAAATGATCATAGCTCTCAGTAGGAATTTAATCTAAAAATGGGATTGGTACCATTGGAAATTAGACTCAAAATAATTGAATTTGGACTCAAAAATCATCTAATTTGGATTTAAAATGAGTAAGTTATGGCTATATCAATATCGGGTGTCAAAATTGTCCAATGAAAAACAACAGTTACGTCTCGTCGTAGAAATGGATGACCGGTTGTACCAATGCTGAATTACTGCCCAAAAAATGGAAGTAGGCTTCTAAAAAGGCCCAAGGTCCCGTTCAAATATGCAGTGTCCATATACACCCAAATGTCCCCAAAAAGTCCCGGAATGGTCAATTCGGTTGTAGGAAAAAAAAATAAATGAATAAAGAAAACCCAATCTTTGGTACATTGGCGCAACCCCCCCCCCCCCCCCCCCTCCCCCGGCCGAAAAATAATCCCTAAGACATCTAAGGTTAATCCCAAGTGAAATGAAGTATGGAATGATACAAAAACATCTTAAATATCATAAGATACCACAATTATACATAGGGTAAGAAAGGTACATGTAGCATGCATTTAAAATAAATAAAAAAAATGCCCCTTGGCCTCATTATAAGGATTTCAAAGTTATACAAAAGAGAATACTTGAGTGGGAATAATCATAGAACTCAATCAAGAGATTGACATGTTCTAAGTCCATTTCCTCCCTTCAAAAGAGAAGCCAAATAATCCATAGTTACTTTACATATCATCAAGAACCAAGGATAATCATACATTGTAATCGAATTTACATCATCTCAAGTATACCTCTCATATAAGATACAAAATTTGTAATGGCTACAAAATGAAGTGGAGTCAAATATACATGTAATCCCAAATTACATCAACTTCTAATACCAAAATAAATGAAAGCAAAGCAGAGTCCTAAAGAGTGTGCTTCAACCTAAAAGGGGTGAGGTTTAACGAAAGGGTGAGCTGTGATACTCAGTAGATCAATGCTAAGTACACAAACGTGCTAGATTTCCGTGGTTCCATAAGTTAAATCCGTGTCAATAATGCAAGGGACATACTTCATAACTTTTAATTTTCTAGGAAATTCCTAAAGGAATCATCCTAATCTAGCATTTGCTAATAGTCATGAATATAAAAAATGGAACTAGGAATGAAAATAACAACTAAGTTGCAACTATTCAAATACATCAACTTTACAATATATCTCAAAATTATCAGAGAGTAAAATATGCTAACGCATACGGACGCCCGAGCACACGCACACCATATGAACAAGGAAAGAGGGTTCTTCCGGAATACAGACCGCCAATAACCAACCGTAGTTATTATCGGGCTATTAACCCACAGGGAACCACCTAAGTGGCCACTATACAAATGGGGAGCCCGAGCTTACCCGTGAGAGCCGAACCATCACATCACCAATTTGGAATAAAACCGCTTATCGAACAAATATTCCCAAGGAATAAAATCAATAATAAACCATAAGGTACCATGTACCAAAAGATAACCAAAATGCACTTCACAAGTGCACCTAAATTCATGTTTCTCATACAAGACATATCCTAATGTCCAAGCTATCATGGCATGCTCTGCAATATAGTGACGATAATTTAAGCATGATATAATCACAAATATTTCCCCATTCTCAATTAAATAATATATGAACTTCATTAAACGCATTGCATAATATATATACAAATAATGAAATAATACATTTTCGAAGCATTCTAGATATGAAATCATTAACCTCTTGCTAGAAATATTAATATAACGCAAATTAATTCCAAATATACAATTCTATGTATACGCACACACACACATGCATATAAAACCCGTAATTAACTCACAAAACGCAAAGAAGGCGTAACCTTACGTACGCAACAAATCCCTACCTCATTGAGATGAAAATATCAAAATCCCTAAAGTAAAAATGCTCCAAACGAGTTGCCACTCCAAAGTTACTACAAGAAAGACGAGAGGAACAACAATGCCTCCTACAATGACATCGAAATCCAAACCCGAACTCAGCCCCAAAATCCTGAACTTCCAAAATAAAAAACAAAACCAAGGGTTTTGTTCCCCACGGCAACCCGTCCTAACTCTCTTCTATGGCAACACTTGAATCCCGACAGAAACGGGTCAAAAAGGGAAAGATCCTCAAGAACACAAAAGAAATAAATAAGAGAAGAAAAGGAAAATGAAAATTTAAGGAGGGAGGGGATTCTCGGCTGTTTTGGCTGAATCCTCTCTCTCCTCACATATATACATATGTAAACATCTAACATAAAATTCAAAATATTTCCCGTGGACCCTATAAAACTAAAATTACAAAAAGGCCCAAAAATTTGAAAATATCTAGAAAATAATAACGCAAGTGGCCCAAAATAAAATATGATGTCCGAAACATCTTAAATTAATTATATAGGTCCAAAATATCCTCAAAACAATAAATGCAAAGTGTCGAAAAAATTTCTCAATTACTTGACCCGGTTCGGACCCGAGGCCAATAAATGACAGAAAAAAAAAATAGTGAAATATGAAAAAAAAAAAAAAAAAAAAAAAAAAGGCATGTCCTTACACTTCCATAACACAAGATTCAACAAGTTGCTTCAGATAATCAATTTGTCTAATACCAAGCATGCTTAAAGTCAATAAAAATTCACTCTACTCATGGAATATGTAACGCCCTGAAAATTCTAATAAAATCCTCAATCTCATTAAATCAAAATACTTCATTATACACTCAGGATCATAAAAAAAAATATCCTTTTATTGATACAAAAATTAATTCCTCAAATAAATATACAAAATCTCTAAATAAATAAATTAAATCCTCAACACCAACTCTTCCACCTAAGCCAGAAATTAGAAATCCTCAAGCATCCTTGGTACATGAAACTAGAGGGGGGTAAGATGGGGGAAGTCCCAGTAGGAAAAACCATAACAAGAATTTTAAGAAGGTTTCATGAAAATTAGCTTCACAAAATATAGATATGCTTTTAAACAAAAAATACATATATGCAGTTTGAGCAAAATAACAGTCACAAAATAATTAAGATAAAATCACCCCAAACAATTCAAGGTATAGAGAACCCTACACTAAAAAAGAAATATAAATCATCACTGGATCATCAATTCCAACTCTCGGCCTTCTCTCTATGTCTCGGCTTTCTCTTTGTGTGCGTTTCCTCAGTATTTCTCTTTCTCTGTATACTAACTTAGTGCACACAATCACTCAATATATAATGGCCTCCACCGACACAATACAAACAACAGCTCACCATTCAAACAAATATCTAATATCAAAGATATTATCACAAGTAGACCCCGCCACCCATTCTTTTCCTTACTTCCTTATCTTATCATTCAATACAAATTCAATCCAAACACACCTATGTGAATAAAACCAAAGCCCAAGGAATTTGGCCAAAATCAACTAGTGGGACCCACCACCATCATTCATCTTTTGC
Source organism: Cornus florida (assembly GCF_030987335.1). Lineage (NCBI taxonomy): Eukaryota > Viridiplantae > Streptophyta > Magnoliopsida > Cornales > Cornaceae > Cornus > Cornus florida. Next base: position 25,173,183 of record NW_026775581.1, read on the forward strand.
CTTTTTCTTTATTTCATTTCTTCCCTTTTTTTTCCACTAATTTTGGCAGCCACACCTTTTCTTCAGCATACAATATATATATATATATAAGGGTAAAACGCAAAAAAAAAAAAAAAAAAAAAAAAAAAAAAAAAAACCTGAACTATTGGGGTATTACAGGAAACCCCTTGAACTACAAATAAAACACCTGAACTATTGTTTTGTTATAGTTTACCCCAGCAGCTTACCAGGAAAAAAAAAGACTATTTTACCCTTGTGATAAAATGACATAGTTTCCCCAACACCTACTCACTCTCTCTACAACAAACTAGAAACACTTGCAAGGCCCAAAAAAAATAAAACAAAAAATCAAGGGTGGCGGTGAAAGGGATTGAGGTGAGAGGAGGAGATGGATTTAGTGGAGGTGGTGGTACTGTTGTGGTGGAGGCAGCGGCGAAAGGGGTTGAGGTGGGAGGAGGAGATGGATCTAGTGGAGGGGGTGGTGCTGTTGTGGCGGCAGCGGTGAAAGGGGTTGAGGTCGGAGGAGGAGATGGATCTAGTGCAGGTGGTTGTGCTATTGTGGTGGCGGCGACGAGGGTTGAGGTCGGAGGAGGAGATGGATTGCCATGGACAGTGACGATTCCAGAGTCACCATATCCGATGGCGACACCATGGACAGCGGTGATTGTCCTGAAAATCTCAGTTTCTCATTTCAAATTCAATCTAAGACTTGATTATTACGAATTGCTCTGATGTATTTTCAGAAACCCCTGGCCGGATGATGTTTTTAAGACAATCACCGCCATGGATGTCGCCATTGACCAAACATTTCACTGGTTGACATTCCACTCCTCAGCCAAGTTCGCCCTCTACATTGATTTATGATTCAGGTGAGCGGTAGTGTAACCAACGTGCCGGTCGCCGATTTCAGAGCTATGTTTTGGTATCATTGGATTTAGCCCATGGAAGGCCTCATCTCTGCTATCATGAAGTCATGAAAAGCAATTATCAGATGGAGATTGCAGGAAGTTGATTTTTGTGAAGTTGATTATTTTGTGAAGATCAATTATTCGATCAATTATTTTGTGAAGTTTGAACTTTTTTTTTTTTTTTTTGGGTAAGTTAACAGAGGTGGTGCAATCAAACACCACCTCTGTTAATTGTAACAACAAGGGACATTATTGTCCTTTCATATGAATAAGGGCATAATGCTTTTTAAATATTAAATTTTGCATTAACCGGTGGTTAACCGGATGGGGCAATCTGTAACTTTTTATATAGTTCAGGGAGTTAGATGCAATTTTAATAGTTTAGGGAGTTAACTGCTGAATGTCTAATAGTTCAGGGATTTTTTTTTTTTTTTTTTTTTGCATTTAACCCTATATAAAATAAAAACTATACACCCACTAACTTCGTCCACCTATTCCATCATCACCAATTTATGTATATACTTACATATCAACATTCCAAAATGAAACTTCATCAAACCCACTAATTTAATAAATAAATATATAAAACTAATTTACTAACTAAAGAACGAAACAATTCTTATAAACTGAACATCATAACTAAATCTCCAATTGGTTAACTCTCCATGACAACTAAAAATAATGAAATAAATATAAATTAAAATCCTAAAAATCCGGATTGTTACAGAATACATAAACTTTATCAATTCTATCATTTTTACCATGAATTTTCATTTACACACACAACTTGAAAACAATGCCTTTAACTAAAGCAAGCTTGCAATTTCCTCACAAAATCGCTTAACATAGTAATGGCACAAATTTAACATACAAATCATGCTTGTCACATTTCTACATAGATGGCATAAATTATACACAATTAATATCCCATAAACATGGTTATAACTAAAATTCTCACATAGTCCATCAAAACAAATTAAAATATGCAATTAATATATATCAAGATTCATAAAAACCCAAGACTCCGTGAATTAGACACCCCTACCTCAAATTAGGATAAAAATCTTAATCCCACCGAAACTAAAGTGCCTCCCTCGCGAAACTAGCTCTGTAGGATGAAAGAGAAAGTGAAGGAGAGCAATAAATCCTTCTACGGCGCCTCTAAAATCTGAACTCAGGCCTCACCCAAAAACTACAAAGTACTCCAAATCAAAATCTGAAACCATAGGTGCTTAGCTCTTGACACGCTCGTCAAACTTTCCTTCTACGACATCACCAAAATCTCACCCAAGCTAGATAAAATCCATGACTGAAGCATGTAAAAAGAAAAAGAAAAGAAATAAGGCAGAGAAAGGGAGGCCACGGCTGGTGGAGAAGAAGAATAATGATTTTGTGGCCAAAATTTAACATAAACCTCCTTTATATACTAAGTGACAAATCGCGGGTCCTACCTCCCACTGAAATATTTAAAACAGCCCGTTTAAGTCTCGAACACTTGTAGATGACACAACGCAGTGCAAAATAGATAATACCAGCATAAATGAATAACACAGTGATGCTGAGAAATTTTTTGGACACAGAAATCTGCAGTGGGGCCCACTCGGCACCTCCTGGGCACGAAACCGAAATTGGCCGAAATGAACCCAAATGAGTTTCTAAGGGTTCTAAACCCGAAGAAGCGTCACAAAAAACTCCCGAAACATCGTGACTGTAATATTTTAGATTTCTTGTCATTTTTCATTTTCTGGAAATTTCTTTTTCAAGTGTATTTACGTCTTTTCTCATTTTTCAAACCGGACACTGTGGGGTGTGTCGGATGTGTCAGAGAGTTGTTTAGGACATTTCCTTGAGCGTATGACTCTCAAAAATGTATTGGTTGCCATTTCGGCATTTTTCTGTCTTTCGGGCAGGGAGGTCAGGTGGGACCCACTACCAAGATTGTTGTGCACGAGGGTTGTGTCACGGGTCCATTACATATCATGCATTATTATTGTGCATAAGTTAATTGTTTAAATGCTTGTGTGTGGTTGTGATTTAATTGAGCTATGTTTATATATATATTAACTTTAATTAAAGGAAGATATTTTAGTGGTGGGACCCACCACTACTTGCGTTCATTTTTATGGCCAAGAGGCCATTACATGGCCTCATCCTTCCTCTCTCTCGGCAGTTTCTCTCTCTCTCCTCACTTTTTTTTTTTTTTCTTTTTTTCTTCAACAATTCAAAGCTTGATCCCTCCTTTGTCCTTGAGATTTTGGTGTTACCATTTGAGACAAAGTTGACGAGCGCGTCGAGGCCGTTGTTTTGATCGGAGCCAATCTCCGTTTGGCCAACCTAGGGATTTCAAATTTTTAGGGCATTTTAGGGCTTTTTCTCCATTTTAAGATAGGGGTGCTGTAATTCATAACTTCTTTGATTCTTTGTTAATTTTCCTCTCTGAAGTTGGTTATAAGCATGCTTAATTTTAGTTATTTTGACTATGGTTATTGTAGATAGTTGTATTCATGATGATAAATGATGTTGTGTGTTAATTGAGCCCATGTACTTGATTAATTCCATTATGATGAAAAGCATGCTCAGTATTAACATGTATGTTATATGATTACCAATTGCTACACAAATTTGAGATTATTAGTTGTGGAAATAAATGTTTAGAATTCCTTCTCAAAATGTGAATATGATGTTGATGGAATTGTGTAATTTAATTGTTAGGTTGGCATGTGGAAGCATGAGTCCATACATACATTCATTGGGAAGAAAGAGAGGAAATGTGTTTTAAAAACAAATGAAATTATTTTTGGGAAAAGTTTTCAAAAAGGGTTTGTGAAAACCGGTCGCCTAGTTGTCCGTGGCGTTAGTATGGTCTAGAGGGGACTAGGGAGAGACCCTAACGTGGTTGAGCTAACTAGGCCGGATACGATGCCTTGGAGTTACATTGTGGTCATGGATGGTTAGCCAATCCTCCTTTCATGATGCCTTGGAGTCGCCTTGGGTCGGATTGTACTAACGGTTGGAAGGTGAAACGGTATTGTTTTAGAAATGGGAAGTGACATTGTATAACATGGCATATCATTGGCATACTTTGTATACTTGGTAGTAGGGTGACATATATATGTGTTTGTTGATGATACTATAGCTTTACTTGTTTTTCCGAGGCATGACCCCATCCTCCATTAGTCTATTCTTTATGTGGATTCACAGGGTCATAAGAGGTGTGTCTTAGACACTTCTTACTGAGCGGTTGGGTCACCCTATTTTATTATTAATATTTTTAGGGCATGAAAAGGAAGTGGCGGAAGAATATCCACCATAGGCTTGAAGGGGACTAGGAGTTCATTTTTCCCATCTTTTGTATTTTAATCCCATTCTTTTGTAAAATGATACATTGGAAATGTATTTGTTTTGTGTAAAACATAGCCATGTTTTGTAACTTTAATCCCGACAGTATTTTGTTATAATTCATGGCTACATAGATGACTTGTATAGAATGGGATAATGATGGGTTACCCTTGTAAAATATTGAATGTATTTGATGATGGTATTTTCGGTGTATTGTAGCCATGAATTCGGGATCAAACATCTATTAGGTTTGGCTTATAACGAACTCAATTTTTAGTGTTCTAGCTACAGCCAGCAGCATTCCAGGGGTTTGTCAGCCGATTGACAAGGAAAATCAGTCGACTGAAAAGGTATTTTTGGGTATTCTAGAGAGTTGGGTTTCTCAAAGTGGCGTTTCGGCCAGCCAATGAGCCTTGTCAGCCTACCGAACCTCCACTTCTGACCGACTGAACCCTCATTTCCAGTCAACCGAGAGGCCATTTATGGAAGTCCTGAGAGTATGCACATTTGTGCATCATTTAGGCCGGCCGACCAATTAGGTCGGCCGACCGAACCTTGTGAATCAGTCGGCCGACATAAGGCTGCCAGTTGGCCGATTCTTTTCTTCCACTATCTTGAGTTCCTTCAGATATGTTTATAGTTTGGGAGGGTTACAGACTTATGGATAAGGTGCATGTTTCATGCTGACATAAGAAATGACGGTTGTACCCTTAGTCGACCTCGGGTCTAGGTAAGGACCAGCTAACGATTCGAACTCACGAGTTCGGGTCATTATAGTGACACGTATCCCCATGCACAAATAAAATAAAACAAAAAATGGATGAAAAATTCGGGATGTCACATTTCCCCTCATAACGACCCAAACCTAGGGGTCCAAATCGCTAACCAGGTCCTTACCTGAACCCGAGGTCATCTAAGGACATTATGGTCAATTTCAATGTCGATACACAATATACGTGTCATCCCAAGGCTTAAAAAAAAAAAAAAAAAAAAAAAAAAAAAATTTAGATCATCCCTACAAAATATGTTAAAATAGTCTACTAACCCATCTAAACATGTGGAGGAGCGTCATCTGCCACTTCCTTCCCGTGACCTGAAAATGATAATAATAAGGGGTGAGTATAATGGCTCAACAGAAGTCGCCTAAGGCGTCAACTTTGGACTCCATTGAGCCACGTAACACACAATGGGGTAAAAGATATCGGGATCATGCATTGGTAGTCCACATAACATTTACACCATAAAAAGCATTATCCTCAGTCACACAATACAATTCTACAATGTCGTGCTTGATATAAAATGTAATGTACCCTGTCCCATACTTGGTCTATATCGACCTACTTTCCATGTTTCAAAAATCGCTAACTGACTTTACCAAGGCAAGATTACTAGCTATCCCCAGTTCCAATTCTGGCAAGGCCTGGCAACCGTTTCAGGCCTAGTATCAACTTTTTCATGCCCTACACCGGGCCGCGCTCCCTCTAGGTTAAGCTAGCACAGGACTCGCAAAATCCGGTCCATTTAAAAATAATAATAATAATAATAAAATAAATAAATAAACTTCCCATTTGAAATAAAAACTTTTCTTTTCTAGAACTTCCTTTCTCAAAATCCTTTTCAAAATTTATTTTCCTGCCATGTCATGCAATGCACCAAGTTATGTCCTTTAAACATCAATCTCATCATAATAATAATGATATCAGCACGATAATTACAACTCAATGGACATAAACAAGGCATTCCATAATAAACAGTTATGATCATAGCATGCTTCAAAATATAATACAACAATAGCATATTTCATTACACCATTTCAAGTAAAGCACCTTTCTCTAGAATCAACTATAAGCATGTTTCATATAAAATCATAATAATTCACATCATACTTTTGACACATAAGAAAACAAATCATGCTTTAAACATTTAATCACATTACTAATATACACATACAACAATTTCAGTTCATAGTCCTTAAATTTACACTACTTAATGAAGACGAAAGGAGAATTTAATCAAATAAAAGGCAAAGCTTGAGCTATTAGGAAGACCCCTACCTCAAAGGTAGCCAAAATGCAACCCCGGCCGGAAAAGTCAACGCCGGTGAAAGCCGATTAACGGTGGCGAAACAGAAAACTGTTATGTGGGAACATAGCTGACGACGAGGAGATTATACTGTTCCCAAGGCGTGTCCTCAGAATCTGACTTGAAGTAGCCCAAAATCCCCTCCGAAGTCTAAGATCCAAAAACTTCAAAAATTCTTAAAATAATCACAGCTCCTCCGAAAATTAAATCCTTTGACTATGTCATAAAGAACAACGACAAAAACATTTACCATCAAGGAACCAAGACCGGAAACCCGACCAATTAGCCGAAAAATGGAGAAGAAACTTGAAGCTTAAAAGGGAAAGAAAAAGAAAATTAAGCAAGAGAGATAACAGGAGACTCACGTAGAGAAGAAAGAAAAGAAGATGGCCAGATAATGACCATATGGTCATTAAAAAAGACCACCACCAACCGCGGGTCCCACGCGTTAATAAAATAACCATTTCATCCTCTTAAGCATATATACACACACTGGAAACATTACAACCACACATCTCTTGCATGTAGTCACCCAAACATGTACCAAATAAATAAATATGAAGTGTAACGACACCAAAAAAAAATAATCCAATGCACAAAAAAATCTGGGTGCGGGTCCCGCCATGGACCTCCAAGCCCGAATGTAACGACCCACTCCACCACATGGTATGATATTGTCCGCTTTGGGCCTAAGCCCGCACGGTTTTGCTCTTAGGTTTTACCCTAAAAGGCCTCATACCAATTGAAGTGACACACCTACATATAAGCACTTCACCTTTCCCTTTCCTAGGCGATGTGGGATTGTGCACCTGTAGTTTGCCAGTGTGGTAGTCTGTTAGTATCTCACACCCGCCCACGGTACACCCGCCCACAAAGTCATCACAATCCACCCCCTTTGGAGGCCCGACGTCCCCGACGGCACACTTCCGGTTGGGTCAGGCTCTGATACTATTTGTAACGACCCACTCCACCCCATGGTATGATATTGTCCGCTTTGGGCCTAAGCCCGCACGGTTTTGCTCTTAGGTTTTACCCCAAAAGGCTTCATACCAATTGAAGTGACACACCTACATATAAGCACTTCACCTTTCCCTTTCCCAGGCGATGTGGGATTGTGCACCTGTAGCTCACCAATGTAGTAGCCTGTCAGTGTCTCACACCCGCCCACAAGGTCATCACACCGAAAATCTAAAAAATACCAAAAATGACCAGCAATATATTTCTAAGAGTTCTAAACTAGAAGAAATGCACAAACCTACTCTTGGGACTCACCTGGCATACCCCATAGTGTTCGGCATGCAAAACGTGGTACGGAAAGGAAAATTCTGAAAAGAAAAAAAAAAAAAAAAAAAAAAAATCCCGAAAATGGAAAATAAGGAAAACCAGAAACATTACCTTTTACACTCCTTAAAAGATTTCATCTTCGAAATCTATCCTCCTTAAAAAAAAAAAGGCCCACAGCCCCAGACCTTCCCAAGAAACACCTCACCAACCTTATTGCCTTGACACCAGACGTCAACAGGTAATCACACTCCACTGCCTCTAAAACATAATGCTCACCACCCTATGAGGGTACTTATCACTCACTACATCATAATACAACCAACTGAATTCTATACCCGGCTCAAAATAGACATCGGTCCACTCTACACTGTCACACAAGGCTTCAAAGCCTGAAAAAAGGACAGTCATCTGACCACTGAACATAACGCCATCCAAACTCAACTCATCCTTTAAAGGACACACAAAACCCCAGACAAGGAACCCCGTCTATCTCACAATCAAGCTTAAACTCAAATCTACACATCCTTGGCAGACCAAGTACTCGCTATCTAAGGTAAAGCTACACCATCATATATCCAAACAAATGACTACCAACCGCATTATTTGGCAATCATTACATTTAACAACCTCAAGATGACTAAACAATAGATCTCATAATGACTACATAAATATGACTCACCAAATCAATAAAGCATACTATCCAGTAGCCGAGATATAAATCCTCAAAACACAATCTTTAATAATCAATGGTCGTACCACAAACCTTTATCAGACACCTTGTCTTGCCTACACACCTCGTCACCTGAGACAAACTTCCCACATCCATATTGTCACACTGACATAACACACAATACCATGCTCTCATTGTCCTCGACAAATCAAAACAATCATTAACCTTTGACCCAATATCGTGCTAAAGAGGGACTGATTCAGGAGAAATGGTTAACCAGGCCATTCTCATCATCGATCCAATCTTAACACAGACATCGTTCCAGTCTTCAGGTCCATACCTCAAACACAATCTCATGTAGTCCACAAGACAACCACGAAATCCACTCACTATCAATCTATCGCTCTACGTAACCTTAACGACTATGTAATCATATACTTGCTCTACAAATCCCAATCATGGCTTAATCCCACAACCCATAACATGCTAAAAGCAACACGACACCAATTACAACAACCATCAACCATTATAAAAGCTCTATAATCTCCTTATAATACCCATATCAAGTAAACAACTCCATAACATCATTCGATTCAATTCTTATCTCATCAAAACACACAACACAACTATCTCATACCTGAAATACCAAAACCAAAATCAATCATTTCCATTATTCCTCAATGGAATCCCCAATTTACTTTCTAGCTATTTAACGCTTAAATAATGCCAACACTTGTCCTCAAGACACCACTCGAATCAAGCGTCTATAAAAACTTCCAAGTACCAGACTCACATCATATCACCTAATTATCCTCGAACTTACAGTTCACAACACATCCCCTAGCCATCACCGCTAGTACCAGGCACCAGAAACACATAATCTCTATTCGGCAACTCGTGCCTTACACACCACCGGTCAAAACCATGCTCAGAACAAGCATTGCTAAAATCAAAGACCCCACCTCCCTCCATGGGAGTGAGTTGACCAATATAACTAATCCTTTACCGATGATCTCTAATAGTATCACAAACCATACATGGGTCTGCCCATCCGCAAACGCGCACAACTCCTAGATAGAGAACAAGACATATGATAAATGATGTCCTTCTCAGGACCAAAACAAATGGAAGGGTAACGAAGCCTACTCTCACAAGAGACTGACGACTCGTATTAGAATGCACCTGACACCCTATCATTCGCTGCTCAGCAATCGTCCAACCATAAACACCCAATCTCACCTAAGAGGAACTAAACTCCTTACACATAAGGAAAAGAACCAACTGGATACCCGTACAGAACTACAAACTTAAATCTAGGCGATCTCGCCACTAACGGACAGTCATACACTATCAACACCGAAACCTCACATACGCTATTCTGCAACACCCATGCTAACCAAAACCAATCAGATAAGAGCACCAATTGCTCACATCGTACTAACACTAGGAACGATCACAGTACATTGGATACCGCGTCCCATTCTACCTAGAATTAGTCTCCCCCAAATGACAACCTCTAAGCCATAAAAAGACACTTTACCACCCATTCCATCTCTTCCTTCCCAGGTGATACTACCTCAATCACCGTGCACACAAGACCCGTGACCTCAGTCACAACAACCCACCGACTCATCAAAAGAAAAAGGTGCCTCTCTGGCAACATCGTCCTCACTGGCTCTAAAAGACTAAATGTAATACCCCTAATTTTAAAATGATAGTCTCGGCATTTTAATTTGTATTTTATTGCATTTTTTTATTGTTTATTGGGTATTTGCCTATTTGTTTTAATTAATGGATTAATTGTTATTTAATTTAATTATTTGCTTAATTGGTTTAATTATGGTGTTTTAATTGAATTAATTGTATTATTTGTTTTATTTATTTGAGTTAATGTTTTAAATTGTTTTATTTATTTGTTTAAATGACTTAGTTGATATATTCGTTGTATCAGTTTTAATAATTGAATTATAGTTAGGGTTTTATTTTTTTGTTTAGGATTTAAGTTTTAGCCGACTTAGGTATTGAATAAGTGTTTTATTTTTCGTCTCTAAATTAAATTGGATTTAGGGTTGGTTTTTTTAAAGCCTATAAATAGAACAGTAGAGGTCTGCCAAGGGTTGGAAAAACCCTATTCACGTGCCAAAGGTATAGAGAGAAACAGAAAGCGATTGTGAGAAAAACAGAGCAATTGCAGTAAGGGTTTCGACTGTGGATTAAAGGTCGGAACTAGGAGAAGGGAAGAGCTGGAGTAGTAGGAGGCTTGATGGTATTCAATAATTGCCGAAAACTTAGAGACGACGCCGAGATTTCATAACTGAAACCACAAGCAAGTTCTTTTCTTTCTCTCTCCCGTTGGCCTGTGTTCTGTGCATACCTAGATAATCCCTAGGAGTTTAATTGGACATTAATTTAATCTTGCATGCTTAGTATGTGTTAAATTGCTTGTCTGTATGTGTTGAATTTAATTTGATATAGTTTTTGCAAGTCTGTGTTTTAGTTTAGTCTTTAAGCATGTTAAATCGGTAGCAGTTTTAACCATTGTAATTAATTCCAACTATTGTAAACAAATCATTGGGATGCTACTGGGTATAAAAAAGACTCTTGGGTTCAGTATTAAAGAGAAACAGAAGAGTTGGAATGGCCAGAGACGAAGTAGATGGTCAGAAACGGAGCAGAATTGGACCGGAGGCTCTCAGAGAGGGAGAGAGCCGGCTCCATGGAAGTGGGAGCCGGTTCCCACCCCTTTAGAGCTGGCTCCAAGAGGCATGGAGCCGGCTCCATGCATTAGGGAGCCTACTCCCAAGTCTTGAGAGCAAGCTCTCTCATGTGCGCGCGTTTTGTAATTTTTTTTACGGTTCTGTTTGAGCGTTCGGGGTCTGTCCGAGTGGTCTTGGGACTTTACTGGGGGCTTTAATATTTAACTTCAGTGTTGTTAAGACCTAATTGCATAAGTTACCCCGTTATATTAATGGAATGAACAGTGTAAAATTAAACAACTTTGCACAATGTTTACGGATGGAAAAGATTTAATTGCCTAGTTTTCATTCAGCGAATTAACAGTCTATGGCATGAATTTAAATCTTGTTTTAGATGCATAGTAGAGTTATTTAATTAATAGATTTGACCTATGCATGCTCTAGATTTTAAATTGCTGAAATATTAGTTCTTTTATGCAATTACACGAATAAAGGATTAACTTTAATTGCTGAGATGTTTTACACTATTCTGCAATTAATTGTATAATGGTTTTGAGATGGATTATGATTTTGGATTTTAATTGTTGAAATATTATACACTATTCTGCAATTAACTGGACTATGGTTTTGAACTTTAATTGCTAAAATATTATACATTATTCTGCAATTATCTGGATTTTGGTTTAAACTGGACTGTGGTTTTGGACTTTAATTGCTGAACTGTTATTTAGGTTCTGTAATTTACATGGATGTTGTGGATCGTATGCACCGGTATTGGACGGTGGCATACTAGGGATGGTTCAGCTCAGAAAGTTAAGACCTACCCTATGGGAATAAGGGAATAAATTGTAAACATTGAATCCTACTTATATTAAGGTCAGATCAATTGAGTAAGTTGAGTGACTACATGGATTAACTGTTGATTATAGTTAAGTCATATCAGCTGAATAAGTTGAGTGACTAACTAGATTATAAATTATATGTCAGATCAATGAACAATTGAATGACATACTCTGGTTTTGAACGGACTTTAAATATATGATTATGGTATCACGAGATGAGCGTGAGTCTCAAGCTCATAGATTAGGGTGCGTATATGTAGTGGATGCGAGACTTACTATGATAGGTTGAGGTGTACCCTGTAAGGTCTAGGTACTCATGCCCACCTTTGGGTGCATTTTTGCATGTTGCCTTCTATTCAGGTTAAGACCCCTTTGTAGTCCAGTGAATGTCTCTTAGTGTGGATATATATGTATTTATGGACTGGATAGATATTGTAAGATATCTATGATGTATCTGCGTATCGGGTCACTGTATGGATTGCAGTTAGATTAGAACTTGTTCGTGGGCCTGACCCACTCTTATATTCTTTTCAGGTAGGGGACGGTTCCAGCCTTAGAGCTTGATCGTGCTTATCAGAAACAGTCACTCGTTCATCTGTTTATGTAGGGCTTCTCTCTATGTTTTAGTTTGGGATTTTATTTCCAGTTTTTCATTTCAGTTGGGATTTGGTTTAGGTGTCCACTAGATGGATTCCCGAGTTGTACACTTGGAGGTTTTAAGGAATTGGATTATGATTATCATTTTGAGGATTTTATATTTAATAATTCTTATCAGCGTAATTATTTATTTCCTTTCTTAATTCTTTTTGTAATCTGTATTCATTTATATATTAATTATTTGATATTCCCTCGGGTTTGGGCTTGGGCCTAATCAACCCATGTCTCGAATTTGAGGGGTATCACACTAAATAGTCCACAATCGCCTCGACTAGCGTATGACCCCATCACCTACTTGACAACACACAACAAACAACTCTCAATCTCTAATCCATCCTCAGATCATATCTTAAACCATTCTGCTCATCAGTACCAAACACCACACTATAACACCTCTACTACCACTCATTCCAAACAACAGTTCAAACCTATCATCCCACAGGACCATCAAGCCACTACCAAGGGATTCTTCCTCAAACATCCTTAAGATAATACCATCATAACAAGAGAATAAACATTACTTTCGATACTCCCCACAATAGCCACTATCATCCCGGACCATTATAACAAAAGAACATCCATACGGCAATGCCATGCCGACAAATCCTCAAAACAAAAATAACCACAAAACCCAAAATACTCAACACCCAACATATATCCTTAAAACCATCATCGATATAATCAATCACTAGCGCTTAATCGGTTACTCAAACCACCTTTCCTAAGGTAATCTACATGCCTACACAAAAAAACTGCATGCCCTAGGTTCAACATCATTACCTTTCCTTTTCACCGTTCCTCAGAACACCCTTGGCCCCGAAAAAATTCAAATGGGTCTACCAGCTAAACCTACGAGGTCACCCTCATCCTAAACATTTTAATCAACTATCTATCTCTTCGAATCCTCAAACAACAAGTACCACCTCCTGATACTCTAGATACAACTTGAAATACAACTCCAGTCCGTAACTTTCAAATTCTAAAACACAATTCATTTAGTAACATAGTACCCATCATCTATCACTTAATCTACAAACCATCAAACATTACAATGACCACATACTACTTGCCTTATTGTGCAACCCTACACTACATAGCTAAAACTGACCACAACACACCACCTCGAGACTCTCTCGACAACCGTGATAACCTATAACCTCGCTCATCCACCATGCCATGCAATCAACTCACCGAGAGTCAACTACCCACAACACGCTCCTGTAGCCATTCGAAATGGGGATCACTCATCAACTAACCAGTTTTTAAAACAGACTTTTACAAGCCATTAACTGAATCAAATCAAACGGTCGATCACACAACACTGGCATGACTCTAGTCAATGCCTATATCACCCTAGACTTACAGAGTCCAACAAGTCCCCTTAACAATCATAACCAACACGCTACCCTAGATCGTACCAGAATACCCAAAATACACGTCTACAACCCATAAACTACACTCATAACTCAAAAAACCTCTATCACACCCATCACAAACTGATTCGAAGAGAACCTCAGTACTAAACCATAACCGAAGTCACAAACACTAACCCCTAAAAGACATACATGCCTCACTAAAACCTCACATCGTACACTTGGCCTCCACGATCACAAGAACCTACGCGCTAACACATGAAACTCATACGTCCCACCGTAGACATCGCACTGTGCCATACGCAATCGTTCGAAAGTCGTGCCCCAAGCACTACGCCTAAAAAACAATGAGAAAACTGAAGCAACCATGCTTTGAATAACTCGATCCACGAGTTAAAGACCTACGCCATTCGTTCGATAAGAACCGGCACCCAAACAGCCCTAGAGCAACCGAGCTCCTTGCCTACTCAGGTCAAAACTCACATAACCATCTATGCCGCAACAAGTACTCTACCGTATGCATATACATGAATACATATATATAATAACCGTACCCTATGATTGTCATCTTATCATAATTAATATGTTTTCAGACCACGTATACACTTCATTTACATATACTGGCATTTAAACACGTAAGCACTTAGCAAATAGGCATGCCATTCAAAACATCAAACATTTAAACAGGTAACAAGTAAGCATACTTTTTAAATAGTTAAATACTTTAACACATAGGCACATAAACGATGCAAATCAACTCTCTACCCCATCTAGGTAAGCCACTACCCGTCGTCCGAAAGGTATTTTAACCTAATGCTCTTATACCAAATTTGTAACGACCCAAACCCAGGGGTCCGAATCGCTAACCTGGTCCTTACCCGAACCCGAGGTCATCTAAGGGCATTATGGTGAATTCCAATGTCAATACACAATATATGTGCCATTCCAAGGCTTATACAAAAAAAATGAGATCATACCTACAAAATATGTCAAAATAGTCCACTAAACCATCTAAACTTGTGGAGGAACGTCATCTACCACTTCCTTCTCGTATCCTGAAAATGATAATAATAAGGGGTGAGCAGAACGGCTCAGTAGAAGTCGCCTAAGGTGTTAGCTTTGGACTTCCTTGAGCCACGTAACACACAATGGGACAAAAGATATCGGGATCATGCATGTATTGGGAGTTCACATAACATTTACACCACAACAAACATTATCCTCAGTCACACAATGCAATTCTACAATGACGTGCATAATATGAAATGTAATGCACCCTGTTCCATACTTGGTCTCTACCGACCCACTTTCCACTCTTTGAAAATAACTAACTGACTTTACCAAGGCGAGATTGATAGCTATCCCCAATTCCAATTCTGACAAGGCCTGGCAACTGTTTCGGGCCTAGTATCAACTTCTTCACGCCCTACACCGGGCTGCTCTCCCTCTAGGTCAAGCTAGCCCTGGACTTGCAAAATCCGGTCCATTTTAAAAAAACTTTCCATTTCAAATAATAAAATTTCTTTTGCAAAACTTCCTTTCTCAAAACCCTTTTCAAAATTTCCTTTCTTGCCATGTCATGCAATTTACCATGTTATGTCCTCTAAACAACAATCTCATCACAACAATAATGATATCAGCACGATAATTACAACTCAATGGACATAAACAAGGCATTCCATAATAAACAATTATGATCATAGCATGCTTTAAAATATAATACAACAATAGCATATTTCACTACACCATTTCAAGTAAAGCACCTTTCTCCAGAATTAACTATAAGCATGCTTCATACAAAATCATAATAATTCACATCATACTTTTAACACATAAGAAAACAAATCATGCTTTAAACATTTAATCACGTTACTAATATACACATACAACAATTTCAGTTCATAGTCCTTGAATTTACACTACTTGATGAAGAGAAAGTAGAATTTGCTCAAATAAAAGGCAAAGCTTGAGGCATTAGGAAGACCCCTAACTCAAACTCAAAGGTAGCCAAAATGCATCCTCAGCCGAAAAAGTCAACACCGGTCAAAGCCGGTCAACGGCGGCGGAATGAAAAACTGTTATATGGGAACATAGCCGAGGACAAGGAGATTCTACTGTTCAAAGGCGTTTCTCCGGAATCTAACTCGAAGTGGCCCAAAACCTCTTCCGAAGTCTAAGATCCAAAAACTTCAAAAATTCGTAAAATAATCACCGCGCCTCCGAAAATTAAATTCGGTGACTGTGTGATAGAGAACGACGAGAGAAATATTTTCCATCAAGGAACCAAGACCGGAAACCCGACCGATTGATCGGAAAATGGAGAAGAAACTTGAAGCTTAAAAGGGAAAGAAAAAGATAATAAAGCAAGAGAGAGAGCTGGAGACTCACGCGGAGAAGAAAGGAAAAAAAGATGGTCAGACAATGACCATGTGGTCATTTAAAAAGACCACATTTAAAAAGACCACCACCAACTGCGGGTCTCACGTGCTAATAAAATGACCATTTCGTCCTCTTAAGCATATATACACACACTAAAAACACTATAACCACACGTCTCTTGGCACGTAGTCACCCAAACATGCACCAAATAAATAAATATGAAGTCTAACGACAACAAAATAAAATAATCCTGTGCATAAAAAAATCTGAGTGCGGGTTCCGCTCGGGACCTCCCGACACGAAAATCTGAAAAATACCAAAATGGCCAACAATACATTTCTAAAATTTCTAAACTCGAAGAAATGCCCAAACAAACTCTTGTGACTCACCCGGCACACCCCACGGTGTCCGGCACGCAAAACGAGGTACGAAAAGAAAAATCCCCAAAAAATAAAAATAAAAAATTCCCCAAAATGGAAAATAAGGAAAATCAAAAACAATGGTCCTCGGACCATCTAAAATTTCTCAAAAAAAGTTGGATTGTTTTTTCTATTGTAGCATTTTATTATTATTATTATTATTTTTGTTTCCTCTAGTTCCTCTTAAAAGTTTGAGACTTCAGAAAGAGAGGCTATATCATCCCTCCCTACATAATTTTATGGAATTGTACAATGTTTGTTCAAAAGGGAACACTATGACTATGTTGCATATTTGTGATTATAGTGCTTGAGTTCATTTTCAAGTGATTGTTGAAACTTCAATCCCTTGAATCAGGTGCCTATAAGTGAGACAGCAGGAACCATATAGTTTTGAATTTTGAATCTAATCATGCAAACAATAACAATGACACAACCACAGCACACAATGCAGCCTCAAATAAACAATCTGCAATGAATAGCTGCAAGAGAGAACAAGTCTTTTTTCTTCATTTAGGAGCCATGTTAGATGAATGTCTCATGCATTGAATGAGAGAGAAGTGAGAAATCATTTTTGTTTTTTTTTTTTTTTTGGGAGTTGAGTAACTTGTGTTCCATTGTTCAAATATGAATCAGAAGACAAAAGCTTTCTTCTAACATCATACTATAAGAATATTAATATCAAACACTAGTTTCTTCAGATTTCATTTGTTCCATGGCCATATCTAGGGTGTTGTCACCGGTCCCTTTATACTTATACCAGTTAGCACAAACTAGAAAGTATCCCAAATTCAAGACCTCCAAAGCAGTAATAAGGTAATAGAAGTAATCCAATCTCCCCCTGTTAAGATCTTCAGCCAACCAGTTTCCTGATGATGATCCATCTGTCGTACTGTGAACTACTGAGACCAAGAAACTACTCAAATAACTTGACCCTGCAAAGCCACAGAACAAGAATGACCCTGCAAAGCTTCTCATGTTTTCTGGGAACTGCTTGTAGTAAAATTCAACTTGGCCTATGACCGTAAAAGCTTCAGAAATTCCAACTAATGTCAATTGAGGTACAAACCACAATCCTGACATGGAAGAAATGGCACCTTTTCTTGGGACTGTCCCTAATGTTGGCTTAGTAAGAGCCAATGTCCTCCTTTTCTCTTCAACTAAGGCAGATATAACCATAGTGAGAACTGATAGAACCAAGCCAACACCCATCTTCTGGAGGATTGTGATACCATCTTCCTTTTTGGTGAGTCTTCGAAGCAATGGGACTATGATCCTGTCATAGATGGGTATCCAGATAGTGAGGCTCAACATGGAGAAGACAACGTAGGATGCGGCTGGGATCGTGAAATTGACGTTGCCTAATCGCCTATCACTTTGGATTGCCTGGAAGACTAGGTAGGTTTGCTGTTGGACCAAGACAACATTGTAGACAAGGCCTGCAAACCATATGGGAATCACTCTCAATAGGCATTTTACCTCTTCAGCTTTCTGGATACTGCAAAGTCTCCATGGTTCAGCTGCTGATCCATCTGAGTTGATTTGGTCTTCGGGGGTAATGATGGCTGCTTTGTTGAGAAATCTGAACCAACATCATTTTATTTAGTTAATTATCGAGCAGTGTCTGGTTAAATTTAGTTAAATTATCGAACAGTTTTCTTCCATAATGCCCATTATCCACCATTGATTCACCCTATATATGCAGCATAGTGGGGAGAGGTTCAATGGAATTTCAGATGGGCATCCACATACTCGTTTTGTCATTGTTCTAAGTGAAAGAAGGCTTAGGAGATCAACAATTTAAGCAAGGTCCTGTCTAGAGTTTTCTATTGAAAAATATCTTGGTTCATGAGTCATCTGGATGGGGTGTGGAATGAAAAATGGCATAGAAAATGGAAGTAGGAAACATGGAGAGAGAGTAATTTAAGTACCGATAAACTTATTTGAATATGAAATCTACAGACAACTATTATTTGATTTCTAACAATCTAAAGGATAATAAGACTGTAGACCATATGGTAGTGTCAGTTAACCAAAGCACCATGCAAAATCATGAAGTTGAATTCAATATTCGAGTATAATTTGTAATTGTCAGCTATAAATTGATTACCTGTTTATAACTTTCTATTGATTGCTAGTTTAGATTTCTGAGTGTCCTTCTCTAGGACTTTGGTTGTTTTGATGTGGGTATGCCCTCATTTGCTTCTTTGTACTATTCGATCTGTTTATATTCAATATACTCCATTCATTTAGGAAAAAAAAATTGATTACCTGAACTGATCTGTGTAAGGAAGCTTTGCATTGATATAATTGATGGTCATATGATTGAAAAGGGAAAGCCATGGTTGCTCTGGCAACTTTAGTTGCCTCTTCCTGATTGCAGCCACTATGACTTGCACCACGCCTGTCAAAGGACTACCTT
This sequence comes from Cornus florida, assembly GCF_030987335.1. Lineage (NCBI taxonomy): Eukaryota > Viridiplantae > Streptophyta > Magnoliopsida > Cornales > Cornaceae > Cornus > Cornus florida. The sequence continues at coordinate 25,192,251 of NW_026775581.1, forward strand.
GCGGTAACACTATGACATAAATTCTCGTACCAATGAAGAAGAACGCGCATGACAAGAACATCAGAAAAGTTGGAATGGCTAATCCCAGAGACCAACTCACATCAGATTGCACATAAACAATGACTGTCAATGATACCATCATCGCGAAAGTGAAGGTGAAATAGTACCAATTGAAGAAGCTGCTGATTCCCCTCTTCCCGGATTCAGTTTTGGGATTGAATTGGTCTGCTCCAAAGGCCAAGTTACACGGCCTTATGCCACTGGCGCCTACTATTAGTAGTCCGAATGAGCTTAGTAGGAAAGTCATTTGCCATGGTGTTGGATCAATGCATGTGCTACTTTCTTCCTTTCCACATTGAGGAGGATGTAGCTTTGAGATTGCTGCTGTTAGTGTTAGCACAAACATCCCCTGTAGTAGATTAAAAGATGATTTAGATCCTGTTATACAAGTGAAGGACTTGAGTTCATTGAAAGAAAGAATAGGAGCCTGTTTGGTTCAGTTTTCAAAATACATTTCTCAAGAAATTAGAAAACAGAAAACTATTTTAAGAGAATTATAAAAGAACGCTCTTTGAAAATAGACATTTTTTTAACTGTGAAAAAAACTGCAATCAAACAAGTTTCTGTATAGTTTTCTAATAAAACTGAACCAAGCTGGCCATGGAATTAAAGCTTATTCAATTGAAGTATACACTATTTGAAGTTAGAAGCTCTGTGACGACAAGCCTTATCCGAATATATGACAAGTTTATGATATAGTTATGACAAGTTTATGATATAGTTTAGATATAGATGTCTATAGTTACTGCCAAATTTGAGCAAAACAAATTGTGGGTAGTAGTAGTGGTACCAAGAAAGAGGATATGGAAGCAAATCCCAAAGTTTTGTATCTGCCAAAATAGGTGTCTGAGAGGAAAGCTCCCAGCAAGGTACCGAAGTTGCAAGTACCATTGAAGATGTTGATGAGATTTGTTGCTGTAATGGATTTCATGTTGAAGACAGTAGTAAGATAGACCAGGAGGTTGGATGATGTGCCAAGCGTCCCCAGCTTCTCAAAGGTCTCATTTCCTGCAATTATGCGACATTAGTTAGTAGAAATTGGAGAAGAGAGAGAGAGAGGTTCTTTCTCTGCCATTATTTGCGAACTCTTGTGTTCATGTATTACCTATGACAAAGGGCATGGCTTTAACACCTCTGTACTTGGGCTCAATGCTAGTAGCCACTTTCTCATTCTTTTCCATGGTTTCTCAAAGAATAATTATTTTGTTCTATCTTCTCCTCTTGCTTATAATAAGTATTAAGGAGAAGAAGAGAGTGAATTATTTATATATACTTGTCGAAGCTTATCCTCTGGTGGAGGTCATTCCGGGGTGGTGTCCACTCTCCCTTCAGAAGTAACCTCCACCCTCTCCAGTGCATTGAACCGTCCCGTGTGAATTCATACTTGATACTTTTTTCAGATCTTTCTCACTAGTGAATCACTACGACAACGATCTCCAAGATTTTTCAACATTTAACTGGTGTTGGAAGTCCGCAATTGTGACTGGTTGCACTTGCAAACAAAATGTTCGCAAAGGCGAAGGGATGTTTAGTTACAACTTGGAAAGACAGCAAAGGGATGTGTCATGCATGTGTCACTCACTGTATATACCCATGCTTCACTATTGATTTTTCAGTTCTCTCATTTGGCAATATGCAAGCTGCGCATATCAACAAAATTAGGTCCTCCTCATGGTTTTAGTACTCAAATACAAGACCATTGCTTATCGTTTAGTTTATGCAACTACTCAAATGCATCATCACCTTTTAAGCAAAAAGTACTCGTATACATTGCTTAGATTTTTGGTAATGATGTTCAAATTTCAATCCCTGGAATCAGAACACCAAAATGACACTTCTAGGGGGCAAAAAAAAAAAGGCATGATTTTAGATTTTGAGACTTTTTGTGCAACTATATGGATAATGATGAGACCATATGGTCTCACTTTGTCTATTTCAGTAGAGTATAATATCATCCCCATATCGTAGATATGCTGACCGAATATGTAGGAACAAATTTCTAGTCTTTTCAGTCATTCGAGTGCATAATATATATATATATATTACCCATATTGAGGCATGTGCATTTTGAATTGGCAACTTGCTTGACTCACGTCTTTAATGCCGTAAGCAATAAATCACCCATATCTTCTAAATAGGAATCATTGTTTGATGCAATGTCTCTGTCTTTGATTTTTTTGCCCACAAAATAGGAATCATTGTTTGATGCAATGTCTCTGTCGTTGATTTTTTTTTTTTTTTTTTTTTTTTGTTATTGTAGGGTTTTTTATTTTAAAATACAAGAAAGAGATTACTAGCTATTGGTGGTTTTGAATCAATACTAGCTATTGGTGGTTTTGAATCAATTAGTATATACAAGGACGGATGAGTAAAAAAATCACCAACCCGAAAAATTAAATCTGACGGAATCGGACAGTCTGAGCCGGTTTCATAGCGTTTCGATCCGCTTACAGATTTAAAATAATGGAACCATGAATTTTTTGTTTGATTTTGGATTGGGGTCGACCGAATCGGTCTAGACCGAACCATTATAATTAGGATCCACTCGTTCATGAGAAATAACCTCCACTCTATTCGGTGTACTAAACCGTCCCAAATCTATACATGGCACATTTTTAGATCTCTCATTATTGCGTACTCTCTCTCTCTCTCTCTCCAAGATTTTTGAACTTTCAGCTGGTGTAGGAAGTGGACAATTGTGACTGGTTACACTTGCAAACAAAATATTTGCGATTGAGAGGTTTGACTTTGCTTGGCATGCTCAACTTGGATGTTTAGTTACAAGTTAGAAAGACAGCAAAGGGATGTGTCATGTGTAACTCACAGTAAATACCCTTCACTGTTGATTTTTCAGTTCTCTCATTTGGCAATATGCAAGCTGTGTGCATATCAACAAAATTAGGTCCTTGTCATGGTTTTAGTACTCAAATACAAGACCATTTCTTATAGTTTAGTTTATGCAACTACTCAAACGGAGGCAGAGCCAGGATTTGAAAATAGGGGGAGCTAAAGAAAAAATTCAAGCAGAAAATTTACTGAAAAAAAATAAATAAATAAATAAATTTAAGCAAAGAAGATGAAAACACCAAAAATAATACCACCAGCCCCTAGGTCTTCTTCAATCTTCTAATTCTAATTTGTTTGTAGGCTTGTTTTCTAAGCTGGGTTATTTATTATTTATGTTTTATTATGAATTGGATAACTTGGGCTGGACTGGTCTGGGCTATCACTAGTAAGAAATAGTAGTACTAATTATTATTTCAGACTCTCCGCCCCTGTACTCAAATACATTGGATTACCGAAAAAAATAAAATAAAATGTACTCAAATACATTGCTTAGTTTTCTGGTTATGATGTTGAAATTTCAACCCCTTCAATTAGAATACCAAAATGACACTTTTCCGGAAGAAATAAAAAAGCACCAAAGCCATGATTTTAGATTTTGAGACTATTTTTTGCGCAACTATGGATAATGACATGACCATTATTGGTCTCACTTTTTTTATTTCAATATGGTAAATACCTTCCCGTATAAGTTTGCTGACCTAATATGCAGAAACGAAATTTTAGTTTTTTCAGTAACCATTTCTTATAGTTTAGTTTATGCAACTACTCAAATACATCTCCTTTTAAGCAAAAAGTACTCGAATACATTGCTTAGATTTTTGGTAATGATGTTGAAATTTCAATCCCTTGAATCAGAACACCAAAATGACACTTCTAGGAAGAAAAAAAAAATTCTAGTCTTTCCAGTAACAATTCGAGTCGCATAATAGATTACCCAAATTGAGGCATTTGCATTTTGAATTGGCAACTTGCTTGACTCATGTCTTTAGTGCAGTAGTCAATCTGTTGCTAAGATAGGTATGGTTTTTCAGTTGAGATCTAAGTTATACAATTTTTCTAAATTAGTTGGACTCTGCTCTCTCATGTTCTTATATTGCTCTTACACAGTGTGACTAAAATTTTATTGCTTTCATGTTCTTGCTCTTCGCCTGTGTGACTAATAGTCATCTTTAATTTTTTTTATGAAAATAGATTTTTCCTGAAAATTTTGTCTTTGATTTTTATGCCCACAAAATAGGAATCATTGTTTGATGCAATGTCTTATCTTTGATTTTTTTTTTTTTTTTTTTTTGTGGAAAAAATCATTGTTCGGTTTTTATTTTAAAATGCAAGAGATAGATCTCGGTGGTTTTGAGGGTGCAAATTTAAATACAGAGAACCATCATTTTTTTCAATTTAATCCAAAAATTTAGGGTTTCCTCTGATTTTTTCTCCTGTACTTAACCTTGCATACATGGAGCCAATTATGGGTAATACCATTTAACAAAGCAAATTAATTAACAACCAAAAAATATATATAAATAAATCAATGAATCAACAAATGAATAATCATGTCGGTTGAGCAAATTAACAACCAAAAAAATATATAAATAAATAAATCAATCAATCAGTCAACAAATGAATAATCATGTCTGTTGTTCTCAGTGCATACTTCTTATCACATACTTCATCCAGTACTGATGGTAACATGTTTACTTTTGATTTATTAAACGAATTGCACATACAATTCATTTAATAAATCAAAAAACGTTCCAATCTTTGCTTTAACAATGTCATCTGATGGATTTGGGTTTTTCAGGTTATGTATTTACATGGAATAATCAGCGTGTTAGGCCGGAGCGATTGGATAAAGCTTTGGTCACTGGTGAGTGGTGCTCTGCTTCAGTGTCCCATCTTACCATGGCAAGCTCTGATCATCATGCAATTTCTCTTAAGTTTTTATCCAGCTGCTCTCAAGGCAAAACGTTAATTTCATTTTGATGCGCGATGGGTTGTTGATGACAAATGCTTGAATATTATTAGGAATACCGGGGGTAAACCAATCCCTGGATCTCGTCAATTTTGTTGTATAAATTACACCATCTCCAATGCAAAATGCTATTTCCAATGCAAAATGCTATTTTTGTATATCAAATCTATATTTTGAAAGGTGTTACAGTGTCAAAATGCTATATTTTAGCAATTCTGCTCTAATAGTAAATTTCATCCAAAATGATATTTTTTTGATACAATGACCATTTTTTTTCAACTACCCTTCCCATCATTCATATTTGCATCAATAATTAAGGAGTATCTTACAAAGCCTAGATGTAGATATTAAAAGGAAACTAAAATTAAACCTAATTAAACCTCAAATGAACAAGGGTCTGTGAACAAAAATGAAAATTTGGCTACTGGTTCGTGTGTGATAACTAGTTATTTCAATTTCCTTAAAGAAATCCTATCAAATGGCAATCTTCATAAAAGAAGGAAATCCTCTTACAGATTCAGAATAGCAAACCAGTATATATGTTCAAGATGGCAAGTGGATTATGTAAAAGCTCCACAAACTACAAATATATATATACATACATACAGACACATTTATAAAAAATCACATGCATTTTAGTAAGAAATGAGATATTTCTTCGTCATTCTAAGAACAACAAATCCAGAATTAGGCAACAAAACCGAGATCAAGCTAAATGATATTGAAATAACCACGGAATAGTCAACACATTCCAATTAGAAAGGCATAACAAACCTCATTTCAAAACAATCCAGATCAGAAGTCACTAAAACACAGAATAGATCGAAATCACAAACTTGCACCGTCTCAGGTAAACGAATAGGATTGAGGGTGAGAGACGGATAGGATTGAGGGTCAAAGAGACAAAACGGCATGAACGTGAGTCTCTCTTGTCAAGGGGTAGCGCCCACCTACGCTTCTCTTTCTCTATTCTCGGTGTTCTCCGTCGCAGGTAAACGAATCCTTCTCTCCGGGATTCCTCTCCATAGTCAAGGAAATGTCGTTCTCTTTCTTACAACAATAGCATTTGGCAGCTGCTATATTTTGTGTTATATTTGGGAGAATATTTGAGAATCTCATTTTGACAGCCTATTTGAGAGCCCATTGGATAGCCCATTCTAAACCCACCTCTTATATTTTGAGATTGAGAGCTGATTTGACAATCCATTGGAGTTGTTCTAATTGACTGGGCTTGCACTTAACAAAATTCTAAAATTAGAATTGGTCAAGTTGAATCTTATCCTCGCTCTCTAAAGCAAAGAACAGCGAATTATAATCATTCTATGGTTCTTTAGGCTCAGCTAGTTGGAGGAGGAGATATATTGGAAACAAAAATCTCAGAATCAATGGTTACAGCTTGGTGATAAAAATACTAGATTTTTTCATACAGCGACACGCCAAAGAAGAGCTCGGAATTATATTTCTGGGGTGATGGATGAACTGGGTGTATGGTGTGAAGATGAAAGCAAAATTCAAGATATTTTTCTTCGCTATTTTCAGCTACTCTTTCAGTCCCGGAACCCATCTAATGTTGATCAATTTCTGCGCCATATTCCTTGTCATATTTCTCCAGATATGAATCAATCTTTACTGGGACGTGATTAAATCAGATGTTGTGGCGGTTGTTTCCAGTTTTTTCCAAACCGGGTATATGTTTTCCTGTCTTAATCATACTAATATATTTTTATTCCTAAAACTGAGTCTCCTACTTTAGTTTCTCACTACAGACCTATTTCTTTATGTAATGTGTCATATAGAATTATTGCCGAAGTGATGACTAATCGGTTGAAATGTGTTGTTGATCAAGTTATTAGCGACTCTCAATCTGTGTTTGTTGCAGGTTGCCATATAACGGACAATATTCTTATTTCTCTTAAGATCCTCCATTTTTAAAAAAATAAAAGAAAGGGTCAAAAAGCTTTTTTTGCTCTTAAGGTTGATATGAGTAATGCTTATGACCATATAGAATAGGTGTTCTTATTTAGTATGCTTCAAAAATTGGGGTTGAATTCTCATTGGATTCAAATAATTTCTTCATGTCTATCCACTATTTCATACTCTCTGGTTATCAATGGGACGTCAGTGGGTTTTTTCTACCCGTTGAGAGGGTTGTGCCAAGGTGACCCTTTATCGCCGTATCTTTTTATTCTATGTGTTGAGGCTCTTTCTATGGCTATTCAGAGAGCTCAACAGGCGAAGGTTCTCTGTAATACCCCGATATTTTAAAATGATATATTAATTAAAATTAATTATTCTATTTTGTAAATGATTTGTTTGATTTAATTATGAGTAGTTGCTTTTATTTTATTTTTTTTAAAAATGATTTGTTTTATTACGTGTGTGTAGATTAATTGTCTTATTCTAAACAAATTATATTTCGTGATGATGTGTGTTGATTGTTTGTGTGTATGCTTGATTATTGATTTTATTTGTATGGTGTGATTTAGTTGTAAATTCTTATTTTGAGAATGTGCTTCATGTAATTAGTCTTCAATAATTTAAGTGTTTAATTAATTATTTTATGTATTTAAATTATTTGGATTGGGTTTAAGGGAAGTTGGACCAACGGATGTGGTATTGGGCTTGAAGGAATCCTTGTTGGGTTAATTATTAAAGGCCCATGGTTATGAAAATATTTAATAATTATCTTTGCATAATTATATATATATAATTATATGTATATAAATTTAATTAATTAATAATCATGTGGAGGGGTATATATGTCATTTTATATATATATATATATATATATATATATATATATATATATATATATATTGATATATAGGTATACATAACTTATTTAACTAAAGGTTATATATGGAAGGTAATATACATATTTATATTAAAATATATGCGTGTATATATATTATTTAAAAGATAAATATTATTTCTTTAATATGGTAATCATAATAGGAAGAGGATTTAGTTCTTTTTATGTGTATAAATAGACACATAAGACTTTAGGGTTAGGAGTTTTTCCACGTTAGCAAACTAAGAGAGTTAGAGAGAGAAGAAGAAGGGCTAACGAAGAGGAGGCCGGATCAAAGGAAAAGGAGACCGGATTTGGAAAAGAAAGGCAAGTTCTTCTCTACTTCTCCTCTTGGAATTGATAAACCTATCACCTTTAATATAAATTATATTTTTATTTGGTTGATTAAAAACAAGTTATTAATCGGATTTAAATGAATATGTTTTCTTTGCAAAGTGATAGATTTGAACATGAGAATATCTATATGAATTGTAAAAATAATTTAGTTCAATACATGAGAGGTTATATTAATTTTATTTTTTTTCAATTTCTGTAATTATTATGATTTGTTTTGAGTTGTTTTAGCATGGTTAATTAAATTAAAGAAATCTTAGTATAATTATACATGTTCATTATTTCCCAAAAATAATTAAATTAAGTTTTGGGTTGTTCTAGAATTTTTCTGGACTGATTTTATATTTTTAGAGTAATTTTCGTATTTTTAGAATCATATATATCCAATTATATAGGTATAAATTAGTTATTTTTGCATGGATTTTATGAGGACCAAATTTGTTATAGTTATTTTTGTATACTTTTTATAAATTAGTTGTTTTTTTATATATATACTGTTTTTGTATACTTCTGTGGAATCGGCACCTCAAAGGAGTGTGCTCTTGTGCGGCGAGGTATATGGTATAAGGGTGAGTGCGCAAATCTGGACCCTTGGATTGAATTGGTGGAAGGTAGATGATTCAGTGTAGCATAGAACATGGGAGTTTGGTGCACATGTGATCTGGACTATTGACTTAGTCTAGTCAACATAATAATGATCCAGTGTAGCGTGGCATACCAGTGCACCAAACAACAACCAATTAGGAGCTGCCAACATGCGCCGAGAGTGGATCAGGTGCGTGAGGGCGCGTGGCAGCGCGTGGACGCGCCTGCCAATGTGTCCTTGCGCGTGGTGGCGCGTGCATCAAGTGGAGGAGTATGTGGCTGGGCATGAGGGCGCGTGGGGATGCGTGTGATGCTCCGGAAGATTCTAGTGGGGTTCGGTGATGTTCCAGAATTGTTTTTGAGTCTGTTGGGGTTGAAACTAGTCACTAGAGGAGTTGTTCCTAGGTTTTAAAGAGCCATTAAATGTTACTAATACATTTAGTAGCATTTATTTGCATAAAATAATTAAAAAATAAATTTATTATGGAATAGGATATATGTATATATATAATTACAGTTGTTTATATATATATATATAGGGATATGATTTAATACATTTATGATACGTATGGAAAGGGGTATATATGTATATATGTGATATAAATAATCAACGATTATTAGGGACTGTATTATACAGCTATATATATATATTATTAAATATATGTGTATATATATATACCATTTATGATTGTTAAATATTACAAATCCTATTTGGTGTAACTTGGTTTGTAGATGGTATGGTTGATTTAAAATCGCAATAGGTTGACTGTTAAGTTAAGGACATGCTTATAATATGCGTGTAAAGTCTATGTATGATTAAGCTTATAGTTAAGTTTAAAGTAATGGCATGGTTGAATTGAAGGCATGGATGAGTTGCCAAAGGCTGTAATATATTGCCTTATTATTTATGAATAAATTTCATATATGGGAAGCATGGTTGAATTGCTAATAAATGGTATAAGTAAATATACCTAAGGTGGCATGGTTGAATTGTTAATAAATAAATAAGTATGTTGATAATGGCATGGTTGAATTGCCAACACATAACTAAATTGTTATGTGTTAAATGGTTTAAAATTCATCCGTGGATATGGAATGTATAAGTTGATTAGGACTGGATGTTCTTATTAGAATAGTCTAGTATCTAAATGTTACTTATTATTCTTTTATTTTAGTAAAGTAATAATGGTAAAGACACGGACTAATTGTCAAACCATAAACGTTAACTATAGGATAAAGATAATTGAAATTATTATTTATTTTGGATTAAATGTGGTATTGTTTTATTTTTAAAAAAATGTGTTGTTTAATTAAGTTATTGCCTGGGGAAGTTAAGGCTGGAGGGATTTCTTTTTAAAAGAAATATATGTTGGTGGATGGGTCAAGGTAGGATTATTTATTAATCATTGATTAATGGTTTTACAATTTAATGAACATATTAATGGATAGGATTATTGTATATATATAAGAATATAGATTTATATGTAACATCGAACATTAAAGTTAAAATTTTTATTATGATGGTTTTGGTAGAGATGGTCTGTTTATTAGTTCTCAGAGGCTTGGTAGAGAGAGCTTGCTCATAGGGTTTAACCCAAGATTTATTTTTCAGGTTATTAAAAGTTCAAGTCTCAAAGGTTGAGGATCCGCAACTAGAGGACTTATCCACTCTTTTGGTTTATTCAAAAGTAGGATATTATTATTTTCTTCTTTTGTTATTAATATTTAATACTGAACTTCTGGATCATGGATTTTGGTTAAGGGGTCCCTGAGTTACAGGATTCCCGAGTTGTAATCATTTGGGAGTTATTAAGGGATTTACTATTTATTAGTTTCTTCAGCGTTTTACTTTATTTTTTATTTCATTTTGTAATCTGTGCCTGTTTAAATACTTCAATTGTTCTAATATCCTTTAATTTTGTGCACGGATTTGATCAACCCGTATTCTGAAATTATGGGGTATCACATTCTCACAGGAGTGCAGATTTGTTAGGGGCCGCCGTTTATTTCCCATTTATTTTTTTGCTGATGATTATATTATTTTTTGTCAGGCATTTGCCACGGAAATTGAAAATCTAAAAAGAATCCTTCAAGCTTATGAGATGGCAATGGGACAAAAGGTGAATTTTGATAAATCTACTATTTTCTTTTCTAAGAATGCGCTTATTCAATTAAGGCGTACTTTGAGTCATATGTTGGGTTTGACAGAGAAAGGGTTTCAAACTAAATATTTAGGGACGCTGGCAATAATTGGTCGATCTAAATTTGATGTCATCCAATATTTGCTTCATCGAATGAAGGAGCGTCTAGCGTCTTAGAGGCAACATACTTTCTCGGATGGAGGTAAGGAGGTTTTGATTAAGGCAGTGTTGAATGGTCTTCCTACCTATATTATGTTTGTTTTTAGATTACCGTGTAAGTTGTGTTTGGAGCTAATGAAGCAGGTGCGGACATTTTGGTGGAGGAAGCATGGTAAGCTCAACTCAGTGCATTGGGCTTCATGGAATTTGCTATGTTAGAGTAAGAAGGATGGTAGGTTAGGGTTTAGAGATCTTAAAGCTTTTAACTCGGCTTTACTGGCAAAGCATGTTTGGAATTTTCAAGTGTCTAAAAATGATATGGCATTTTAGTTGTTCAAAGCAAAATATTTTTCCTCATGTTCTTTCTTGATGCGCCTCTAGGATCAAATCCATCTTGGGCTTGGCGCAGTATTTAGTCATCTTAGGAGTTGCTTCAGAGAGGATTACGTTAGGTGGTGGGAGATGGGGCTTCTATCCATATTTGGAAGGATAAATGGATTCCTGGTATTTTCATTTCATTAGGAACACGGGAGTCTGCGAATCATTTTGCTAGGATTGCTGACTTAATGGATGGTAATTCCAGAGAGTGGCGAATGGATGTTTTGAGGTAGCTGTTTCATTCATCTGAGATTCATCATATCTCGCAAATCATTTTAAGACATGGGTCCTTTCCGGATACTCAAATTTAGGAAGTTGAGCCTTCAGGTAAGTTTAGTGTTAAGTCGGCCTATAGGTTAGTTGTGTTGCTCTCTCAAGGTTAAAATTGTCATTACCCGTGAATTGCTCTATCTCTATGCCTCGTCTTTCTGTTGATGTGACCAAAACAGTTTCCATTCATGCTTTTATTTTTCTGCAATAGGAAGTACAAGAAAATGATTATCATTAGGGTAAATCCATTTCGATGTTTTTTTTGGCACTGTTCTAATGGTTTCTTGGTATGAAGAAAGTTAGCCGAGAGACTTCACCAAGTTTTACATCTTTCTTTTTTTTTCCTGGCAATAAGAACAAGCCAAACAGCACTTACAGAACAAAAAAATAAATTAAATAAAATAAAAAATACCATCACAAACATCCATCCCATTGAGACACAACATAGTCAAGACAAAACTAACTACCCAAAACCACTACCAAAAAACTCAAGGCAACAGTCTTGACAGCAACCCAAAACATCAACTGGTTTCGAAAAATCTGGGCGGATTAGTCCCCACAAGCAACGCAAGCTGTGTAGCAAAAGACTAAGACGGAGACGATTCTGAGTTGCGTGATTCACCATTTTGAGCCCCAGATTTACCAGAAAAGTCAGATTAATGACTTACCATAGCACCATAAGATAATCGTTCTTACTACAAACAGACCTCTGGTGGAGCCACCATTGCTTTGCGCTTCTTCCATCCTAGAGTACGAGTACCCTGATAACCACCTAAAGTATTTTGGCGTCCCTTTCTACCTTTTCATGTCGGGGAAGATCCCTGACTTTGTGGAGAGGCCGAACTAGCAGATTATCTCCTCATAAAAGGATTTGCCAACTCCTTATCTTCGACCAAGCCTTAATCATTTGATCCCATTGGGACAATAGCAAAATCCTTCCCTTAACCTGGGAGCTTATAGGATCACATTCACATGACTTTGAGATGAAGAGCCTTGAACCATTCTTCCATCCTGGCTATAGATAGCAGCATCAATTGGAATAAACTCCTTAGCTAGCCCTTTCCCCTTAAACTCTTTTGTAGCCAAACCAGGGAGATCCACATTACCAATAGAACAGTCCCTTCGACCATCACCAGCAACAAACAATGTTTGCCCACCCATGGTAGATAAAGCCACCACCTTATTATCTAATTTATCCAAATGATTATTTCCTTGACACACATCAGGAAGCCCAAACAGATGGCGAGACTCATACGGCCACTCTGACAAACTACGATGGGAAAAAAAAGACTTAGGTATCCCAGTCTCGTCTCCACCATCCGAGTCCCCATCCTCCACATAAAGCCAATTTTTTCCATGTCCAGTAGTCGAAGATTCAATCAGATCACTATCCGAATTCGAAAGATCTTTGCCAATAAATCCTTCCATTCCTAACCACAACTCATACTCCTTCAAATCTGTAGGAGAGAGATTTATGCCAAATAGGCAACTCTTCCAATGGTGACCAATAATCTCACAAGCAAAATAGAAGAAAAGAAGCTTCTCATAGCTCACTTGAGCCCAAAACTCCGAACTTGAGGGGCTTGTCAACAAAACATGACACCAAAGAGGTTTAGTAATATCCAATTTGACTTTTAATCGAAGTACCCTACTAATAGCTAACAATTTCTCTTTGCCTCCAAACATGCCCTTATCCCGAAGCTCCACCTTTAAGCATCGACCCAGATTTTCAGCAATCCTTTACCCCATTTTCGCGGAAAGAAAATTGGCGTGCATATCTAGGATTTTAAACCAGAAAGGTGAAAGTTGAAAAGGGGAATCAGAGAAAAGTAAACCTTCCTCCCATTCCTTAATCACAAACAGATGACCATCAAACAGCCACGGGCAACCATTTATAATTCACTGGCGAATAGAGCTTTCATTGATGATGATTTGGAAAAGATTCCCCGCAACCTTAAACACCTTAATGCGCTTAGACAGAGGCTCCTATTGGTTCTCCTTTGGCCATAATTTGTTAAACAATTTGCTAAAGGTATACTTTGCCTCAGCCAAAATAGTAGTTATTTATGCCCAGATCTTACCAAAAAGACTATGACGACACAATTGAATGCTTTGAGCACTATCTTCAATAGATAAGAGAATCGTTTCTTTTTCCACATGTGTCAACATTAGCCCATGATACTGATTGACTATATTTGGCTCCATAGTGGCCACAATAGTGGAAGATAGAAAAAGATAAAAGAGGGGCACTAACCACCCCCAATGCTTCCTCAGACACAAGTTATAAGGGTTACAAATCTGGCGTAATCGATACGCCAAGGTATTGAAATGATTCACTAAACGTACTAGAGGCTTTGAGAAAATTGACTGATAGTCAATTTGACGCATCTTAAGTGACGTGGAAACTAAAATCCTAATAAACCAATTACATTTACCAAGGATAACGTCAATAAATAAAACATATAAAAGACGCCACTTACCCGTGACCACATAATATAGGGCATAGTGAATAGAGTCTATGTGTGTTATCTGACCAAGAATCATAATTAATGTAGGGGCCAGCAACAGAGCTCGACACCGCACGTGCCCATGTCCCACCAAACTCCACAAACTAAGCTTCCAGAGTACGCGTCGGCAGCATCACCCCCCCCCCCCCCAATCAATAAAATACGTCGCCAACCAATGAAACCTAACCGCCGACCATTCCAAGGACTACTAGTTTTTAGTACCTCGACTAGAGAACACCAACAACGACGATCACTGTAGGATACCCAACAGAAATTTTTAACCCTAAAAAACTTCACCATTGGCCAACAAATCAGATCCCTGATCAACGCGGATTCAATCAATACCGTCAACAAATCAGAGCCCAAGTGTCACATGATCAAGATCTTTACGCGTAGACTAATGTATATCCACGCGCTGCACGTACCTATCCATTTACACGTCACGCACCTGTCGTTGCTGCACTCTATTCCAGTGTTTGATTTCTTTATCATCAACACCATCATAGACTCCACGATCTGTAATCAAGACCTCTTTATTGTCAATTATTGTCTTTTTCATCGTAGGTAATCAAGACCTCTTCATTATGCTCGTCTTCTTTGTGAATAGTTACACGGGATGCGAAAACTGTTAGTTGATTTAAATTGTGATTAACTCCTTTAATGACCTAGATGAGATTAATAGGTCAACTTGCCCAATTTGTGATTAACTAAATTATCTAAGCAATATTATCAATTTAAACATCCACAATAACAAAGATAATACTGTAAAGTAAAGCAAGTATGGTTAGAGAGATTGCACCAGAATTTTTAGTGAGAAAACCCTAGTTGGTAAAATAAACCAACTGTTTGCGTGGGGAAAACATTATGGACTGTGCAGTCTAAAGTAAACCGATCCACTATGTATGAAACAAAGTACATTGAACTTTGACTTAGGCTCGCACCCTATCATTCTACCAAACACCAATCGTTGAAAATCCTCTGGCTTTGCGACATCCCGTCTAACAGCACTTGACCTCAGGCCTTTTCTTGATCTCTGTAGAAGGGTTGCAGGTAGATCAAACAACACTTCTCGAATGCTTTAACCCTTTCAAAGTGTGATCACTTTTAATTCTGTTCTTCAATATCTGAATTCGATGTAGAAGTAGATTTACTCTGTCGGAATCTCTAAATCTTCAATTAAGCTCCAATTCCGAAGAGATAGAGAACAACACTATTAAATCACTCATGAATATATATGTGTGCTCTCGAAAAATAAATTCAGAATAATCAGATTGATTTTCTGAATAATCACTCTCTAAAGGCTTACTCAAAATATTAAATTAATGTTCCTCAAAGCCATACCTCAATAATGAATGAAAGATGTATTATATAAATGTTTGGAAGACCTAAGCATACTTGTAAAACAAGTAAAATTCGTGCATAGGATTTAGAAGAAAGCCTAAACCAAAAAAGAATCAAAATGGAATAGGAAACTAAAGTTGCCTTTCATGTTCAACAGTCTTGAACCGGTACTAAACTTGGCTACCGGTTCAGGAATGGCAGTATCAAATCCGACGCACTTTGGTTACTGGTTCAGCTCTTGGTTACCGGTTCAGCAATGGCAGTGTTGATTCCCTTTAAGAACCACAATTTGCTACTGGTTCAAGGATCTTCTTACCAGTTCCCAATGGACAGAAGTCAATTCTGATGTCCCTTCAACCTTCTAAATCTTCCTAAGTGTTCTCACTTCACTCCATACCTTTCTAAAGCATTGTTCTCATCATTCTGGAGTCTAGTTGATAAGTGTCGAATATTACATATTCAAGCGCCCTTAGTTGCATAATTTAGTCTATTTAGCATGTTAATAAAGTATGTTTTATAGGTTTTGTTGTATATTGTCTATTTTCAGGGCTTATCTCCAAATTAGCGTAAAAGCGGGCTTTTATAGGGTTTTAATGAACAAGGTGCATAGCGAGTAATGGAAACCGGAAAAATGGACCTAAATCCAAGAGCAAGCTCAGCCTAAGAAGGAAATCAAACCCGGGAAGCTAAGCAAGAAAGAAAAAGTTCAAGCTTGAAGAGCAAGGTTGGCATCCGAATGCAAGCTCCATGGATATTCTTAGCGTCCGGACGCTCTTTTGTAACAGAGGCTAATAATTGTAAGTTAAAGCTGAAATAAAATTCTAGTAGCCAAGCAAATCAGCATCCGGACACCCAACTCTGCATCCGGACGCCAAGTGCCAGAGGCCCTGCACACTAGTATCCAACACGCGCCTAACAGCCATGTTGACAAGTTGCGTCCAGACGCCCGTTTTGGCATCCGACGCAAACTTACGAATTAATGATTGATTTTGAATTTTCAGTCATTTTTCTCTCTTCTCCAACTTGAATGAATGAGTTTTGGGGGGATTTTGACTGATTCTGGCCAGAATGGGTTATTTACAACTCTCTATGTTGTAATACATATCATATTCAAATTTTGTATTTTTCTAGAGAGAGAAAGTGAGGAATAGTTAAGGTTTTTGAGTGTTCTTGTGAGTGGCTGCTATGGAGCTGAAGATGGAAGCTTCCTCTTCAACCATTGGAGCTTCAACCACTACCAGGATAAGCTAAATCTCCTTTTAGGGGATTGAGGTAGGCTTAACCAAATTAAGCATGCAATTCTTCTATTTTAATTTGGGGAAATATTGTTGTATGTAACAGATTTCATGAATACGATAAAAAGTTATATTGAAATTGGTGTTTTTGCTTTACATTAATGTATGATCTGTACTGAAGTCATATATATAAGTATGTTTACTATGCAATTCTTGTCTTAAAACCATGTTTACATACTTGTACCCTTGATATTCTTAAAGTGACATTAAGAATGGACTTCATGAAATGGTTTTATGGGCATGTCATATAGGATTTTAGATAAATTATGCCAAGAAAAGATGGACCATGCTATACCTTAGATTAATGTAGTTAGGTAGATGGTCCGTACCAACCAAAGAAAGTTTATACTAGATGATTGACTTTCATGTGCTAAACTTACATATTCAAAACTTTGATAGGCCATGCCTAGGGAAGATGGCTCATACCACACCCTAGTTTAGGTGGATGAGCCATGCCAACCGTAGATGGGTTATGCTTAGTCTAAATTTGCATGATTTTCTAGAAAATTGTTGTAGTTGTTGTATGCTTCTACACTTTATCATTACATATAATTCATTTCCCCAAGTTAAAAACATCGTAGCATGTTTATAAGGTCTCGGTGAACTTAATTCCCTAGCCTCTCCTATTTGTTAATTCAATCTTAAATTTGATTTAATTCTATTTTAATTTTATACTAAGTGACAAACAAATAAACCAATCTTCAAACCATCTCGTGACATTTACAAACTTGAAATTAATCTTTGAAATTTGATTTCCATAAGCTTCGCAATCTTCGTGGATCGATACCCCTACTTAGCCACTTTCTATATGAATTTGTGCTACAGATAGTGCAATTTTATAATTGAAGCACCCAGAGCACTACCAATTTTTGGCGCCGTTGCCGGGCATTGCATATGGCTTTTTAATAATAAAAAATTAAAGATTAAATTCAGTTTGGTTGTAATTATAATTTTTGTATATATTTTTCTGTTTTTAATTTGTTTGCCAAATTTTTAAGTGCAAATTTGAAGCAAATGGACTGTTTTAAGGTGGAGCAAATTCTGAAAATTCTGAAAAATTCTGAAAATTTGCACCCTTTGTAAATATTTCAAGTTGATTTTTGTTGCACCTGATAATTTCGGTTGTATTTGCTTTACTTGGATGTATGATTGGCTGAATTAGTCCTAAATAGGGTAATTATACTCTAACTCATTTTTACATACCATATGAGTTATGTGCATATTGCTCTAGCCATACACATAATACAAGGAATTGTCCTACAACGGGACAATTTTTTATTTTTATCAAAAACAAGCAAATGCAGATTTCTTTGAACAGGGGAATGATCCATATTTCAATCATTATGACCCGGGTTGGGGAGAGCATTAAAACTTTTTGTGGAATGATATGAGAAATTTAGCCCTACAATCTGATGAGCAACATTTTCAATCAAATTTTTAGCCCAATGATCATTATTTACAGCCCTCATTTCCTACACCTTCCCCATTAGAAGAGATATTGGATTCACGTAAGCAAATGTTAGCTGCCTTAGCTAGCATGCAACCCACCATTGAGTTGATCCATTCTCATTCCCAAGCTCTAGCTAGGATAGAAGTCCAAGTGGAACAAATAGCTAATACTCTAAATCATGAAGAGGAAGAGGAATTTTCATGTGAGCTTGTAACCGATTCAAACGGGCATTCTATAAATGATGAGATTACTCCTAATAGCTCTCATCATGAGAATGATTAAGTTGTTAGCACATGTGAGAATAAAGAAATGGTGGTTCAAAATGATTAAGTTGTTGCTGCCATATATGAAATTGAAGAATTTGTGGTTCAAAATGAGGAAAAGAATGAAGAAGAGATTGAATCCCTTAAAAATCCAAATCAACTATCCCAAAATCCTCTAAAAGCCTACTTGGCTCATTTTAATTATGAGGATTTTGATATTGAAAAATCTATTTGGAAGGTAAATTCTTTGCTTGATATTCTTCCACCCTTTCACTCTCCTCTTTGGGAAGTATCAAATGAATCTCTCTCTTAGGATCATGTATCTCATTCCATTCCCTCGCTTGAGTTGGCTCAAAATTTTGAGGTTAAACCATCGGATAAGTGCGAGGAGGACGTTGAAAGTTTAAAGAATATTTTTCTAGGAATTCCCACGCTAACTATGATCCTTCACAAGTCTTTGCTTGATGTTCCTTCACTTGATCAACCATCCTAAAATCCAAATCAATCTTCCTATAATCTAAATTTCTCAAATGAGGAAGAAGAGTGGGTCGAGGTCTTTCATTTACCTACTCTCATTTTTTATCTTCAGTGTCTATTTCCTTCATTCCTAAAGAAACTTTCCTATATGAGGATGCAAGACTCTCTAGAGAAACATGGTATAGGTTAACCCTTACCTTGAGATCCATTGTTATTAGATGTTTTTCAGTTTTTGATTTTACTCTTTTATCCTTTTGGACATTTTTATCTTTTAGATGTTGTTTACATTGAAAAATAAAAATAAAAATAAAAAATAACCTAATTAGAGACCTCAAAATTAGCACTTTCACAAAAGTGCTCCAAATTTAGTTCTGATGGTCATACTAGGTGTCCTAGGCAATAAATAGGTTCCGGTTAAAGTTTCGGACTTTTACGAGTCCATCTTGGCTTTCAAAACAAAAAATATATAAAATAAAAACAGTTTTCTTGCATTTTTGCGTCCGGACACCCATCCTAGCATCCAGACGCCAAGCCAACTGGGCATAAAAAAATCTTTCAAACTCAAAAATTTGAGATTTCATGGAACATGTCCGTTTTTCATTCCGATTGTTCCAGAGGGTGTCCAGTTGATAATCAATGTATCCGAGTGTTCTCGAAATTTTTAGATTCCGTCCTAACCTCCAAATGGCAAAAATAAAATTCCAGCCAGCAACCAATTTTATGTCCAGATGCTCTTTGTCCAGCTACATGTCATAGAAAGTGCAAGGCTGCGCCCACTGTGCGCCTTGGCACTTGGCGTACGGACGCCGCCCGATGCGTCCGGACGCCTAAGCCCAAATTTAGCCCTAGCCCATTTTCTCTCCTTATTTTTTACTCTTCTCTTCATTTCTTTCTCCTCCATTTCTCTATGTTTTTGAATATTTGTTTAGGTCATGTTTGGCATGACATGTGGGTGCACGTTTTATGTGCACAAATTTTGCTCTCTTTCCCCATTTGAAATAAAAGCATGATGTGACTTTTCAGATTTATATCAATGTTTATATATCTATACTTTTATGCTTGGTACCCAGTGTTATGTTGACAGATTATTAGGTACAAGTTTAGGGGAGGACACTTAGCATCTCCTATCGGATTAGATGCATAGCATGCATACTTCGACACTCGATAGTGTTGCTTCTTTCACCCTTTTCGTATGCTTCATTTTATATTTGTTTTCATACATTGAAGACAATGTATCGTTTAAGTTTGGGGGTGTTTGGGGTACAACCATTTATATGCATGATGTTGTACAATTCATTGTTAATTTGGTTATATAAAATAAGTAAATAAATAAATAGAAAATTTTGAAAATAAAAAAATAGGCAAATGATTTCTTGTTGTTAGAACAAAGTTTTGGGGGTTTATGTGATTAATACAATTTGTATGTTTATATATAATATCAAAGAATGGTTGAAAAATTGTTAGTATGCGTGTTTAGATGAAAAATGGTCCATTGCATGACTTAGGCATCTTATTTTCGAGTTTTCATCTCTAAGTGACTTCACATTACACTTGAGCACACCAAAAATAAAAGAATTATGTATGCATCTCCTTCTTTGTGGTATTGTAGAATTGGCTCCCTGAATTGATGAGTTGAATGAAAGAAAATTTCCTTGGCATTGAAAAAAAAAATTAAAAATTTACAATCTTCTATTTCATCGATCGAGTAACCGGACCTTATGCCTCATTAAGCATTGAGTGTTCGCGTAAAAAGGAATACAAGTAGATAAAGTAGAATGTGTGGCTTGTTTGAGTTCGTAACCTAGCTATCCCAAGTTATTATGCCCGTTGGAGTGTTTTTACACTTAACGCCCTAAGATCATTCGGTTTGGGAGTTGTTGGCTCAACGCTCGCTACATGGGGTAGTTAAAAAGATTGAGGGACTTAAATATTGCACGACCATTTTAAAAATATATATAAATAAATTTTATACCTTGAAAAACTATTTCAAAAGACAAATTATGGATGTGAAAGCTATGATATGTACCATGGAAGGATTACAATGCATTCAAGAAAATAAAATATTCCGGTTCATTTCTAAAAGAAGATGAAATGTTGAAGGTTATGTATGTGGACTATTTTATTGATGCATGAATGCTGAAAATTGTAAAATACTTGGAGATATCATTATTTACATACTTGTTGTAGTCTTCATGATAAAATCCTCCCCAATGTCATGTGTTCCAATTTAAAGAATGAGCTTTTTGGTTAATGTTTGTGGGTATTATTTCTGGTAAACCCTCACGAGACTTCACTCATCCTCTAGGGATACCTAAGCGTTTAAAAGGCTTGTTGCATGTGCTAAATGCAATAGTCACTCCCACAAAAGAGAGGATGTCTTATTTCTATTTTTTTTTGCTAAGGGAATAGCAAATGTAAGTTTTGGGGTGTGATAAGCGCCGAATATTGCATATTCAAGCGCCCTTAATTGCATGATTTAGTCTACTTAGTGTGTTAATAAAGTATGTTTTATAGGCTTTGTTATGTATTGTCTATTTACAGGGCTTATCTCTAAAATGGTGTAAAATATGGCTTTTACGAGGTTTTAATGAACAAGGTGTATGGCGAGTGACAGAAACTGGCAAAGTGGACCTAAGTCCAAGAGCAAGCTTAGCATGAGAAGGAAATCAGACTCGGGAAACTAAGCAAGAAAAAAGAAGTTCAACCTTAAAGAGCAAGGTTGGCATCCGGACACAAGCTCTAAGGGTATTCTTGGCGTTCAAACACCCTTTGAAACTGAGGCTGACATCAATTGCAAGTTAAAACTGAAATAAAATTCCAGTAGGCAAGCAAATCAATGTCTGAACGCCCAACTCTGTGTCCGAATGCCAAGTGCCAGAGGCCCTACGCACCAGCATCTATCACGCGCCTGACAGCCATGTTGACAAACTGTGTCCGGACGCCCGTCTTGGCGTCCGGTTGCCAACCTGTGAATTAATGATTGATTTTGAATTTTCAGTTAATTTCCTCTCTTTTCTAACTTGAATGCACGAGTTTTGGGGGGATTTTGACTAATTCTGGCCTGAATGGGTTATATACAGCTCTCTATGTTGTAATATATATCATATATCATATCATATTCAAATTTTGTATTGGCTAGAGAGAGAAAGCGAGGAATAGCTAGGGTTCTTAAGTGTTCTTGAGAGTGGCTGCTATGGAGCTGAAGATGGAGACTTCCTCTTCAACCATTGGAACTTCAACCACCACCAGGATGAGCTAAATCTCTTTCTAGGGGATTGAGGTAGCCTTAACCAAATTAAGCATGTAATTCTGGTATTTTTATTTGGGGAAACATTGTTATATGTAACAGATTTCATGAATAAGAAAAGTTATGTTGAAATTGGTGTTTTTGCATTAC
Organism: Cornus florida; assembly: GCF_030987335.1. NCBI lineage: Eukaryota > Viridiplantae > Streptophyta > Magnoliopsida > Cornales > Cornaceae > Cornus > Cornus florida. The sequence goes on from NW_026775581.1 coordinate 25,214,535, forward strand.
ATTGATGTATGATCTGTACTGAAGTCATATATATAAGTATGTTTACTATGCAATTCTTATCTTACAACCATGTTTACATACTTATACCCTTGATATTCTTAAAGTGACATTAGGAATGGATTTCATGAAATGGTTTGATGGGCATGTCATGTAGGATTTTAGATAAATTATGCCAAGGTTAGATAGATCATAATACACCTTAGATTAATGTAGTTAGGTAAATGGTCCATGCCAACCAAAGATAGTTTATGCTAGATGATTGACTTTCATTTGCTAAACTTGTATATTCAATACCTTGATAGGCCATGCCTAAGGAAGATGGCTCATACTACACCCTAGTTTAGGTAGATGAGCCATGCCAACTGCAGATGGGTTATGCTTAGTCTTGATTTGTATGATTTTCTAGAAAATTGTTGTAATTGTTGTATGCTTCTTTACTTTATCGTTACATATAATTGCTTTCCTCAAGTTAAATACATCATAGCATGTTTATGAGGTCTCGGTGAACTCAATTCCTTAGCCTCTCCTATTTGTTAATTCAATCTTGAATTTGATTTAATTCTGTTTTAATTTTATGCTAAGTGACAAACAAATAAACCAATCTTCAAACCATCTCGTGACATTTGCAAGCTTGAAATTAGTCTTTGAAATCTTATTGCCATAAGCTTCTCAATCTTCGTGGATCGATACCCCTACTTAGCCACTTTCTATGTGAATTTGTTCTACAAATAGTGCGGTTTTATAATTGAAACACCCAGAGCGCTACCAATAGTAAACTATGAACACTTAAACTTCTTCAAATCCGCATCCGATCTTCAATCTTAAAATTTTGAACCGAAAAATTACAACTCAATCGGAAATTAGCCAATTACAAAATATATATCTCACATTCTTCACCGACAACACCCTAGGTGCTTGTTTTCTTCTCCATCTCATTCTTCATCAAAGACATCATCAACAACTAAAATAAAGATTTCAGAAACAATCCTTCGCTATCGGCACTGCAATCAAGATTCTCTCATTTTGGGTGCTCTTTCCTTCACTATGGGAATCATCAGCACATGGAATTGGTGATTCCAGAACCAAAATCCTTCATTGTCGACACCATCGGCGCTCTTTCCATCACGCATCTCATCGATTTAGATTGGTTCTTAAGCTTTGTGACACTACTGAAATCATCTCCAGCATTTACCTCATATTGTGTATGTATGTGATATGTTAAACAATTGTCTTACAAAACTCTAAAGAGTTTGGGCTCAATTAGTGTAATTCTGCCTTAGTAAAAGTTAATCTTAGGTACGCATCTCATATATCTACAAGTTATAGAACGATTTGAAATTTTGCAACCTATTATTTTAGAGGGATGTTCAAACTATACTATTTGGGTCCAAGCTCTGTCCAACTTCCTCAAAGGCAAGAAACTGTAGCGCATTATCACTGGAGATATTCTTGAGCCCATATAGGAAGAAACCGAATCAAAAGAAAATTTTGGTGATCGTCTTGAAGAATGGGATAGCAAAAATCATCAGACTATCACTTAATTTCGCAACACCTCTATCTCGTCCATTAGTATCGAATTTGGCCATTTTGATTCTACAAAATCCATTTGGAATTTTTTGAAACACTGTTACAACACTACTAATCTCGCCCATTAGTATCAACTTCTAACCAATCTTCAGAGCAAAACTCAACAGCTTGGTCATTCTATCATTACTTTTGTTTCTAAAATGCATGTTATTTGGGATCAACTATCTCTCTTTAAACCTACTTGGTCCTGTGCTTCTGATACAATAAAGTTTACTACATATCGAGATCAACAACGTGTCATCATGTTTCTCATGGCTCTTTATAATACCTTCAAACCTGTTCAAGCCTCTCTCCTCTATAAGCATCCTCTGTCTACCTTAGAGATTGCTATTACCGAGCTTCTTTCAGAATAAACTCAACTGAGTACATCTCAACCTCAAGTTACAGATATAGTTCTTACTACTCATTATCCTAGAAAGAAAACGACTTCATCTTTCCCCTCTCCAAAAGGGTGTACCTACTATCACTAAATAACCCATGCTCTATTAACTTGTCCTACCAGAATTTAGAAGTTTTGTTATAAGAAAGACCTAGGTCACTACTAGAGTGACTATCCCAAGAATAAGCAATCTTATACCAGTTCTTCCAAAGGTTCTTCATCCAATAACAATCATCCATCTTCCTCCATCACTTTTATCACCGCTGAGGGGTCATGTCCTCTAGCTTCTGCAGTCACAACGATGTCCACCAAAGATATCGAGGCTTTTCTTGAGCAAATTCTCACCAATAATGGTACTCCTCCTTCCACTGCTATGTCAATCACCTCAGGTAATTATTGGTTTTTTTTTAATTCTGGCTACTGTAATCACATGACCTCTAATTCTACAATGTTATCTTCTTAACATCCTGCCACCAATACAGCTAAACTTACATGTCAATCACATTAGTCAAATTTTCTTCCCCAGTATCTCACTCCTGCATACCTCCACGTACCAAAACTTATAATCAATCTTATCTCTATGGGTTAGATATATTAACTTGGAATTAATGTCATTTTTCCTTCTTATAGTTGTCATGTGCAGGATACTTAGACGGGGCATACTTTTTGGATAGGCTATAAAGTGGGACGTCTCTTTGAGCTCATCCATCTCTGCATTCCTTCTTATCAGCTCTCTACAGTTTCTACTATTGCTTCAGCAACATCTACTCCTCCACTGCCTCAGGCATTCTTGATTAGGTCGTGTCTATTGGGCTTTTACACTCCTTAATGTCAACAGATCAATTAGGTTTAGTTAAAAATGATGATGTAACTTATTTACCTTGTCAACTTATAAAATAGCCTACTTTACCTTTCAAGTCTCCCAATCCATCAAAATCTTTCATGTTGATAATGTTATGGAGTACAATTAAAAAAAAAAAAAAAAATCTAAAATTTCTTCGATAACATGGCACATGGCACGATCTCTCATTTCTCTTGTCCTAGCACATCTCAATAAAATGGGCGGGCTGAACGTAAGCATATGCATATCTTAGACATTGTTCGTTCTCTCTTAATATCAAGTTCCTTACTTGAGCGTTTTTTTTTTTGGGGGGGGGGGGTGGGTGGGGGGTGGGGAGAAGCAACTCTCTTTGTTATATACACCATAAACCGTGTTCCCATGCCTATTATTGGCAATCAATCTCCTTATGAATGTTTATATGGCATATTTCCAACTTATAATCTTCTCAAGGTTTTTGGATATGCCTGTTTTGTCTTACTTTAGCCTCATAAACATACAAAATTAGAGCCTCGGGCTCATCTATGTTGTTTATGGGTTATGGAATTAAACAAAAAGGATAAAGATGTTGGGATCCCATTTCCAAATGTCTTCGTATCCGTCGTCATGTCATCATTTGGGAACACAAAATGTTCTCATCTCTGTCCAAATTCCATCTATTTGCATCTTGTACTCCCTTCTTTTTCTCTTTTTTTTCTTTTTTTTTTTTTTCTTCTTTTTGATATTTTCCCACTTTCTCACCCATATATATTGATATATAATTTCTTTTATGTCTTTCTTAAAGATTAAAAAACTAACTCTTTGATAATTTTAGTGGCATAAAAATATTTAATTATGAGCATTTTTTAATCTATTAAGTTTAAATTACTTCAAACTTTATTTACATGTCTTATCATTCATTTTTCATACTCGAATGAGCAACTCTTGCATGACAAGTGATATAAAAGGGAATGTTTCTGTCTTATTATATATACTAATCTATAGAACTTTTCCTACTAAGCGGTTATTCTCATCCCTTTTATAATTTTTTAGGTTTTACAGAAACTGGTAGTGACGAATTTCCTAAACTCTCTTGATGAAACTCTTTTAGTGCTTAAGGAGTTTTGAATAAAGTGATCAAAGCTTGATTTTCTTTCAACAATGTAATTAAGGAGAAAGTTTTATTTGTATATCTAAGATAAAATTACCTTCTGATGTTTTTTTTAAGACTGGGATTTTGCTATTGATTTTCTTTTAATCATAATAAGTGAAGTCTATTTTATGTTATTATTTATTTCATTTAGCTATTTATTTAATTTCTTTATTCATATCCTAAAAATTGGGGTCTGACATGTCATGTGGTCCTAGTGTGAGAATATGCAAACTGTTATTCATTGCTTAGTGATTAAGCTTGATATATATTCATATATATATACATACACAAGCTGTTAATTAGCTTGCTTGCTAGAACACATTTTCTGTAAAGGTGGCAGGGGTATAATGGTCCATTCACAGAGGGAATTACATATTATTCCGTAGCCAATGATTAGATAATGGTGACAAATATATTTCCTCTTTGTATTCAAGGGCCACTATGTATTTGCTGTTATAGCATTTCTAGGATTTAAGACTTCTTGACAAACCCTAAGGCAAGCTACATTGTGTGAGAACAAAGAGCTAAATATGTACAAAGATTTCTATTATTATTTTAATAATCAAAGCTTGATTTGAGCTCAGAAATACATTAAGAGTAAACTCAATAGTAGAATATCAAATGGAGGCATGTTGTTGTGATTTTGTTGTATAGAAGCTGGTTTAGAGGTATAAGTTTGGTATGAGCTTGTTGTGGTACTGAGACAAGTTTGAGGCAAGTGTAACTTACTATTTTACATCTACAGAAAGTATGTATATGACCATCTTACAGTTGCTGATTTTGATGTCTCAGACTTGTGTTTTTAGCTTTTTTACTAGTTTAACTTGTTGATGTGAACTTATTATCTCTATATATTGCTATGAGTTGCATTGTTATCAACTGAGCAAGATTCTATAGTTGAATCAAGGATGTTGAAGTTGAGGTTTGCACAAAAATAAGGTCAACATAGATTTTGACCTTGTGAAACCCTAGTTCTTGAAGGTTCTGCAAAACTAAGCCTATATCAGTGTTGTAATTGTTTATACATGTTATACTCATCATGATTATCATCTGAGCATAATTGTATTGAAGATATAAGGTTTTAGATTTTATCTCTGAGGTTGAAGATACACGAAATTCCATATTTACCCTTCAAACTCTAGCTGCTGCAGAATGAAGAACAATTAATGTGGTTGATACTTTGAGCTTGTTTATCACTCTTATCTTATGTAATAGATTGATTGAGTATTATTCTTATACATCTTTTTATATGTATTTGGTGAGCTATGAGAGCTTGCAGGGTCCAAGCAGGGTTGCTTAGAATAGGTGAAGTGCAGAGTGCACTTAGTAGTGCTAGTGTATATGTAGAGGATGTGAAAGCTAGTGTTTCATCTTGTACAAGGTGTGTGCAAAGAGTGAGACAGCTGAGTGTGTACTTACTTGCATACAACTAGTGGAGATTTTATTGGCTGAGGCCCAGAACCAAGGTTTTTCCCTATTGAGTGGGTTTTCCTTGTAAATGCACTGAATACTTATAAGTGTGTGTAAGCTTCTTGAATCTGTCATCATCCTTGTCACATTGTATTGATCAAAGAAAAAAAAAAAAGTTTATAGAAGAGCTAATTCACCCCCCTTTCCCTCTTGGTTCATCAGTTGTAGTATACAAAGCATGTGAGGGGCAAATAGGGCATTTTGGGGTTAAAGGTGAACCCCACTTTGACCACACATGTGGTGTGGGGGACAAAGGCCACCCATTTCTACAGAATCTCTCTCTATATCCATCGCCCTCTTCTCTTTCTTTCTTTCTTCTTCTTTTTTCTTCCATTTCACCGTGTTGCTTCTTTAAAGCTCAATTTTGAAGCCTTTCTTGTGAGATTTTGACAAAGTACAAAGAGAAAAGTTGAACCTACTCCTCAAGATCTTTCCATTGATACAAGATTCATAACCATTTGGCCACTTTGGGAATTCGAGTCTAGTCCAAAGGGTAGATTTTGGGGTGTCTTCAAGAGGAAACTTTGTTCTCCTCTTCATTCTCTTTGCATTGGTGGTGGTTGTCTTCATTTTGGAGGAGTTTCAACCTTGGTGAAAGCTAGGGTTTGATCTTCTTTGAGGTAGAGTTGTCTAATTGTCATAGTCCTTTAATTTTGTAGTCAATACTATGTTTTTCCCCGTAACTAGCATGTTAATTTGATGTTGATTGTCTAGTAAAGTTTTAAGGTTTCATGTATGTTATGATTTATACTAAAATTATTGACTCCTATGTGGTTGTATGCTCCCCTTGTGATTAAATTATAATCATTATGTTAATTTAATTATTATTTGTAAGCAACTATGTTAATTTGATGTCATCTTGCAATGAAAATTGATATATGTTACGACAAGCATGCTTCAATTTGTAAATTGGTTCATTTGATGCTAAACATGACGTGACAATATTGTGGTTATGATACTAGATGTTAATTCATTGCTTATGAAATGTCAATTTCCATTAATTGAATGCAAACATAAGCTTAAGGCTACGTAAATTACAAAATTGTGATGACAAGCTAAATTGTTAAGATTAGTACATTGCATACTCTTGGTATTGATGGCATTTCATGATCATTGGGCATGGGTGTGTAGAGATGAATGTGGAATGTGATTATAAATTTGGAGAAGTTTTGAAGAAAGGTTTTCTCAAACCCGATCTTAGGAAGGTACCCCTTTGTCGGTGGTATTAGCTAACTAATAGGGGTACGGGAAGTACCAGTGAGTAATTTAGTGACTCGGGCCCCAAATGGTAGTTGGGAGGTACTATTTGCCAAGGACGATAGCAAATTCTCTCTAAGGACGTAGGAAAGTACCCAAAATCCGATTAGTTAGTACGTTTTCGGTGTGGGTGTATGGAAATGCAAGCACGTGTGTGTGGTATGTACTTGCATAATTCATCTCATGCAATATTGCATCACATTATAATTGATTATGGTGATCTTTTGGTGAATTAATTAATGTTAAGTGATCCCAGCATGACCCCATTTCACTAACCCTACTTCTTGATGTGTATAAACATGAATTGTCTACTTGATTTGAGAATATGCCACTTGGGCAATTTTTACTAAGCCATTGTGCTCATTCCTCTATATTTAACATTTTTCAGAAAATGGAAAGGAAGTGATAGATGACCCTCAACCCCATCCTTGAAGTGATGACATATTTCTTTTGGCCGGACTTAGAGTTAGACCACATATTAGTGCATACTTTTGATGTACATGTCATTATGTAATTCAATGATGTAGTATTTTTGTTAAACTTGTATTTGATGACTAGTATATGTATTTTGAGGATAGAAATGACTTTGAGACCATTCACTCACCTTTGGTGGTCTCATTGTGATTTCTAATCCACCCTATGATTTTATAGCCATATAATGATGTATTTCGAATCCTTTTATGTAAGAATGACAAATCGAATCTCTTATGGTGTATAAATGCTATGTTTATCAAGTATCTATGTGTATGGTATGTTTTTGGACAGGAATTAATGTTATTCAAGCTCACATTTGAGCCAAGGAGTCTGCCACTAGCTTAAAGCACACAAGCAGGCCTTAAAGCCATTTTCTGGAGAGAACCGGTTGACGTGTAGCCCCCATGCGTCGACAGGTATCTTATTATTTTGGGCAGTAGCGAAATTGCTATTGAATCCCTCTTTCGATCGACATATGAGGACTTCACGTTGACTAAATGTCCCAACTCAGTCGACGTGTGAACCCCCAAGCATCGACCGAGTCCTGTAGCCTTGCAAATGTTTTCCTTTTCCCAATTTGCCATTTTTATCCATTTGATGGCGTCATTAGATACCGTGGGACCCAGTAAAGTGTATTACATATATTTTAACCATGGAAATGACCTTATTACCCTCGGATGACCTCGGGTTCAGGTAAGGACCTTGTTAGTGATTCGGACCCCTGGTTCGAGTCGTTACAACAAGATCATGGGATTTGGGATGTCACATGTATACTAGGGTTAGGGTTAGCCATCTTTACCTACACTTGTTACCTTATATAGCATTACCATATAAGGGTTTACTTGTTATGCCCCAAAACCTTCTCCTATAAATAAGACCTTTATGTAATCTTCATTCACTACAATTCAATACAATATAATATTTTTCATTCCTTTATTTCTAACAAGGAGACTCCACTATAATCATGTAGAGATATTACAACAAAAGAGAATACCGAATACTGAACCGTGTATACAAACTCCTACTCCAGGTTAGGGTGATGGATACCCTACATTAGATTCTCCCTCCTTCAGTACTCTCTTTACTAGACCCGTAAACTCCCTCGTGAGGTTACATCTCGCTCAACTCATGCCTCTCAACAATCACTTAAGTGTTTATTTAGAGTCAAAAACCCAATTCCTTGTTAATCAAGGATTACAATTATTTAGAGCCCACAACTTGTCTAACAAATAATAAAATACAACTTTAAACTAGAAACATAATTACAATAAAATTTGAGACACAATTCCTAATGCCAGTCTCTTAAATTTCTAGTTTAATTGCATGTCGTCAAGAGTACACAGAAACTACTTGCCCAAATTCTATTAAAATCACAGCAGTAAGATAGTGGAAGTGCTCCAATTAAGTCTGGCCAACCAGTTTCTTGTTGCAGCCTGAGAAACTACTTGCCAAGTCAGAAAAAAGAAAAAGAAATAAAAATAAAAAAATGAGAAGAAGAAGAAGAAGAAAAGGAATAAGAAGGAAGACTTGTCAATGCATCTAATTTTTCTACGAATTACTTGCAGAAGAATTTAACCAAAAAAATATTTTGGGACAAGAATGTTGGATAGCAAAAAACATACCAAAATTAACAAGGTTAGAGTCAGTAAAAGAATATAATAATATATAATTTGACTGAGGTTATGTAAGCAGCCTCAAATAATTGGGAAAAGTTTTACTTAATTTTTTTTTATTATTATTATTATCATCATTATTATTATTATTGTCTCACAACAAGAAGCCTTCTGAAATTTAATGAGATGATTAGAAAGGAAAGGTAGAAATGGAAATTTGAATCCTCTCCTTTTTTGGACTGCAGTAGCCACCTAGCATCAGCCAAAGGCTACAAGAAGGGACCAATCCTTTACCGAAGATTCCATTTTTTTCTTTAGACCCTCCTCCCCATGTGAGCTCTCTCTTTCAATCGGAAGTTCAGTGCACAGTGGTGGAGATTATCTCTCCCAGTCGGGCTCAATTTGTCTTTGAAATGATCTCTATTCGTGCACCAGACTAACACACGAGAGATGATTCAAGTAAGGTGAGAATGATCACACTGTAATTTGGAGACGTAATAGATTCTTGAGTAAATTTGGATAAATTTCACACAAGTGTAGTGTTTTAAATTTATTGATATGACCTCTCTTGAGATTTGGATATATTAACAACCCTCCTCTTTTTCAAAACTTGTAAAAAAAATCCATAAAATGACCGAGTTGCCTTTGGCCCCTTACACTCAATATTTTTTTTTACAATATTTTTTTTAGCCGGTAATGGTGGCGGAGAAGAGAGAGAAAGTAATAAAAAAGATGAGATAGAAAATTATTTTTTTAAAAAAAATTTATAATATATTTTATATTACAAAAATATATAACATATAAGAGTATAATTGACTTTTTATAATTTTAAAAAAGGTCAGAATAATAAATCTCAAACACTTCATTCATATGAGATTTGATTTTTAAAAAGTTGACAATTATCTTGAGAATATGGGAAGAGAAGATAATAATGCAGTGTGTGACTTTGTGACAATGAGGGTGATCGAGAAATGTGATTAACCGTTTTTCGATGTATCTTCTGTATCAATAAATCAAGTAGTAGAAATGCAAGCAAAGAAAAGGGCAAGTACTAAAGAGGAAACAGTGTCATTCCAGAGAAATATAAAATAATAATAATAATACTAAGGTAAGAAGAGTGCACTACTCCCCCTTCAATTATTAATTTGTTATAAAATCAAATAAAATCTGAATTTAAATTTTTTACCTTTAAAATAAAATCTGAAATTACTGGTTTATGAACTTTAAAGGTTAAAAATGTAATTTCAGATTTTATATTATTTTTGTAATTCATTGTTTTTGTAGTGTTGAGCGCTCTTTTGTTATTTTGTTTCACTTTAGCCGTCAAATCTGACATTATTGGACGTGCAATGTAGCACTTTTAATAGTTGAGGAGTACATTTTATAACCTTTTTTTTGTTATTTTTTCCGTGAATAGCATTTTACAACAAATGATAATTGAAGAGCCTCTTTTTTTTTTTTTTTTTTTTTGGGACCTCAACGAATCAATAGTTAAGTGGTGTTTAATACACTTTTGCCTAATAATAAGGGTTAAAAAATAATAATAAATAACTTATGTTGGCCACTATCCTAAAATGCTCATACGTATAAGTGAGGAAATCAGTCGGATGGCCCTCAAGGATCCTTGCTTGTACAGGAGGAGAAGATTTTGGTCGCTAAACACTATCTTCACACGTTTTGACATCAGCTTAATTGTTTTTAAACTAAAAAAATAAAATAAAAAACTCCACCCAGAACTGCTGTCATTGTGGGTTCACCACTCCGTCACATGTATATATACATATATGTATATATATATATATATACACACACACAATCCTATAAGTTAGAAGAGGACGTTTGAGTGCGGGAGCTTACCTGATATTCGACCTCATTGATGATGAACCAATAAGACGAGGGAACATCAACACCATGTGAAAAATTCAACTGGCACGTAGCATCGGCCAGTCCACATCAAAGGGCAAGGAGTGGCGTCCCATGAACGCTGTTTTGATTGCCGATCACATCTTTGACGGAGACCGCTAAGAACGCCAACTCGTTCCTCATTAACACATACACTATTAGCAACGTCATGCAATGCGAGTCCGATAGGTTTAAGCCACCTAAATTATTCTAGTGGGTTTGCTCAAATTGGACATCAAATTAAAAGTTTGAAGAAAAATGACCTCCTCAGATTCTTTTTGTGGTTAGTCAACCATTAAGCATGTCAAAATAATAATAAATACTAGTATTAAATGTCAAAAAACAGAAGGACAAAAAAATAACTCAATGAAATTGAGATTTGAATTAAAATTAATTGGACAAAATTGCCTTGGTAATTCATAATCCAAATTTACTATAAATTTTATGCATTTATTACATATTTTATATATACAAATTAATTTAGTTTACAAACTTTAAATCCCTCCAAATTTGCAATTATATATATATATATATATATATATATATATATATATATATATATATATATTACGTCTTGATTATATTATATTTATTTATTAAATAATAATAAATTTTTTAGAAAGTAAAGAAAAATACTATAATTTTTCATAAAGTAAAAATTTAATGCTAGAATGAAACCAATTAGACTCAACATAGTTAGACACATACTGTCATGGGGTATTGTTTCAAATCGGATGCGGATGCGGATGCGGATGCGGATGGGGACGGGGACGGGGACGGGATGGGTCTTGAGCTTACAAGAATGAGTAGGCAGCACCACTTAACACCTTAAACTTAATACCTTGTCACAAGTGGTATCAGAGAAGATCCAGTTATTTATTTGGTGAAACACTAAGCTCCTACACGAAGATTATCGGTTCATTACTAAGTCTTCCATCGGTAGGGTAGATGGATAGGCAGGGTACGTAGTTCAACCACGATGATGGAGTTGCTGGTTCAAATGGAGTGTATGTTTCGCTAGGAATGGTGATTCAAACAGGATGAGGGTGTCATAGGTTCGGGTGGGGAACTCCGTTGTAAGGGTGGACGGGTAAGCAGGGTGGTTCAACTGTGATGGGGGAGTCGCAGGTTCAACTAAGGGTTTTCAGTTTGTTACTAGACCCTCTGCCATTAGGTAAACAAGTAGGCAAGGTGTTTATTTTTTTTCCTAATTGGTACTTACACATACATGCCTCCATTGAGACTCGAATCCCTGACCTCTTTTTGACAAGTAGGGGTTTAGTACCGTTAGGCCACTGACCTGTTAACAGTAGGCAAGGTGTTTCGACTGCAATGAGATTGAGAATTGCAGGTCCGAGTGGTGTAGAATGTAACAGGGGCTTTTCTTACATTGCATATGGATGGGATAAGTCTTGAGCGTATAAGGCTACCTAACAGCTCAAGTTTTTTAATTAGATGATAAGCACCCGACCCATTACACATTTACACATGGCCACCACCACTACGTATACAATCAAACTCAATACCATCCTTTTATATACATACATGTGCCCATGACAAAATTAGGTTTAATCCTTTGAAACTTCTATCTTTCTAGCAAAAAGGTGACAAAATTAGAGATGAATATAAGTTTTCAATTGGAATTCGAAGGCCATTTGCAGTTTCCGCAACATAAAAAACCCTAAGGGACATCTCTTATGATATCAGAGAAGCAAATGATGATTAAAGATTTTAGTGAAAAATCCTAAGGGACATCTCTTATGATGTCAGAGGAGCAGATGATGATTAAAGATTTTAGTGAAAGATTTAGAGTTAGAGAGAGAGAGAGACTGTGTTTTGGTAGTGGCTGTTATGGAGATCATAGTGGTGGTTACAGCTGGTGAGGAATAGGAGAGGGAGAAAGAGAGAGTTAGAAGAGAGACGATGAGGGAGAAAAGCGGTACGAAGAGTTTAAGAGAGGTAAATTGGTCATTTTATTGTTTGTTACTTACAATAACACCATGGTGTTTATCTTTTAAAAAATAGTAAGGGAATTTTATAGAACATCAATTTACCTAAATGGTTTTAGCTTAGACAAGGAGCATCAAAGTGATTCTTCAAAAAATTTAATTTGCTTGTGGTTCAGAAGAAACTTCTGGAGAGCTCGAAGCTAAGTAGCATAAACACAGACACTGGCTAAGTAGCATAGAAACAGACACAAGACATGGATACGATTCGGATACATGCCAATTTTTTTTAAAGTAGGACACAAGTACGGCGTAGACACGGCTATATATAAATATAAATTATTTATATGCATTTATTGAGCAAAAGTATTATAAAACTTTAATTCATTTCTAATTTCTATACTAATAGTTTCTCTGGAATGATTTAGAAAATGCAAATTATTTTTGTGTACAAGGGAAGCAATACAATTTACAGAAGAAAGAAAAACAATTCCAAATCACAATCAAGATTTACATGGTTGACCCTGATAAGCGTTGAATGTTGCACATTCAATCCCTCTTATTTACATATGTTAGCTATTTAGTTTTATTTATTTTATACTTTTATGTCGTTTGTGTGTGTGTGTGTATTTTTTTTTTCTATTTTCAGGCTTTCATCCTCAAAAGCAATTAAAATCGGGATTTTTGAGCTTTGAAATGATAATTCTACTCGGGCTAAGATTCAATGAAGATCTCAAGACAATTGGCCCAAAATCATAGACAATTCTGGGTTGGATTAAAGATGGAAAGTTTGGTCCCAAGCAGAAACACAAGCCACACAAGCCCAAAAGGAGCATTGGCCACTCAAGGCCTATGATCGATCGTTGCCCCAAGGCATGATCTCTATGACCGATCGTGGGTGTTAAAACTTTATATATCAATTGCAATTCCATTCCAGAGAGCTTTCAAATCTACGACCGGACATAGAATGCTAGCCCACAGCACCTTGATAACCCGCAATGCGAGCACGAAAAAACCACGGCAACCAGCTTGACAAGCTACGACCGATCGTAGCTTCCTATGACTAGTCGTCCAGTACACTTTAGTAGGTGGAAAGTTGGCCAAAAGTACACCAACTTTTCCCCTTTTTGGGGATCTAATTGCAGACTCTTAGGGCACGAGATTTGACCTCTTTGAGGACCACATAAGGCATATATTTATCTTATCTTGCATAGAGGAGATATCTTGGGGGGAATGTAGAAAGAGAAAGTGAGTTTTATAAAGAGAAAGCTTGGTTCTTGAAGATTGAAGGTCATCCATGGAGTCTACCTTGGAGATAATGTTTTCTTCCACCAAGGAGGCCTTCTACACCTTGACCATGAACAACGAAACATCTTCCTAGGGAGTTGATATAGTCATCTCCAAGTAATTAGGGTTTGATTTTATGTATATTTTGGGGAAAATAATGTATTTGTATGGCATTTTGTATAACTTTGGTGTTTACAAGTTGAATCTTTCTTATAATGGATTTTAATGTTGATAATCTTTTATTATAAAACCATTTCTCGTCTTAGAAAATTTTTGTTCTAAAGGAACCATGTATATTTTCATATGTGGCAATGAAATTAACAAGTTATACAATTGTTTGCATGACATACAAAGTAAGAACTTTGATATATCATACTTAGGGAAGATAAGTTGTAATACATGTTAGTTTAGCTTATTTAGGTGGACAATTTGTGCTAACCGAAGATAAACTATGCTTAGTTTTTGACTTGTATGTGTATTTATCTTCTTGACAATTCCATTGTGAGCGTAAGCCACACGAATCATTACCATGTGTTTCATATTTTTTCCCATGATAAACGTAATTAGCCATAGTTATCAGGGGATGGTGAAGTCAATTCCCTGGTCATCTCTCTATTCATTTCATTTTAATCACTTTCAATTGTCATTGTAGTAGTCAATTTCAATTCCGTAGTTAACCAACAACAATCTACCAATCAATCTCGAATTAAACCGAAATCAGTCTTACAAATTTAACGACCATAAACTTCGCAATCTCCGTGGTTCGACATCCTTTACGAACCCATATCCTACAAGGACTAATGCTATTGCAAATGGTTTTTAATTGAAAAGAATACCACGTTTTAGAATACATCACACCTAAACTCTGGGCTATGTCCATGAATGACGAGATTCATTATAATCATCATGTAGAGTTATTACAAACACTAGTAACCTCTCTCTACCCATTGTACTCATTCTCTCATGAGGTTGCCCTTGCGATCTACATGTCTATCCACACATACCTCTCAACAATAACGTATACATCTATTTATAGTCTATAGAGCCCAAAACTCAACTCAAGGATTGCCTATGAGTTATCAGAAAAAGTTGCACGATAAGATACGACACTACAATAGAAATGCAATAAAATTATCATAACAATCTGTACATTAGCTTAAATTCATTCACGTCAATCAACTTTTTCCACGGCAACTGAATCGAACAACTCATTCGGCCTCAATCTTCTCGTCCTTCAAGGCTTTACATTGACTCGAACTTCTTGTTATGTAACTCATCATGATTCTATCTTTCTCTTTTCTAAGCTGAGAGTGTGAACCCACTCTTTTTTTAGGCTGGGAGCTAGGGCTGCAACTTGGGTGAGTTTGAGGTATAACTTAAGGCCAACCCATATGAAATACTACACCTAAGCCCAACCCACCATTTGAAATACTAAACCAAAGCCCAATCCAATCCTATTTTCAGCCTTGACTGCTCAACCCGAGCCCAACCCATCCTTCTATTTTTAAATTCGGGCTTAGATTCCAGGTAAAAAATTTAGGTTAATTCGGGTTACTCATATGACTAATCTTCGCACCAAAAATTTAATATGATCTTGAATTAGTTTTAGATTAATTAATCTTAAACAAAAATAAATAAATAAATAAATTTAAAGACATTTTATAAATTTTTAATAAATTACAAACAAATTCTTAGAAAATTAATTCTCCTAAATGTTAACATACAATAAGTTAAGATTTAACAGATGAAATTGAAAAGAAAAAAGGTAATTATAGTTTAAACATTATATAATATATATATATATATATATATATATATATATATATATTATATAATGTTTAAACTATAATTACCTTTTTTCTTTTCAATTTCATCTGTTAAGATATATATATAATATTAGAATTCGGGTTCGGGTTTGCTCGGATTGCTAGTATCTCAACTCAAAGCCAACCCTAATTAAATTTGAGTTGATATTTTTCAACCTAGACCCAACCCTAACTGCAAAAATGATTGTCCAAGCCAAAGAAAAATTTAGTTGGACTCGGGTTAGGTTCGGGTTGTCCAACCCAAGTTGCACCCCTATTAGGAGCGAACCTTGGCTAAGAGCAAAACCACCATCCTCATTTCCAGGCTAAGAGAATGAATCCACTCTTCTTCTAGGCTAGGAGCAAACCTTAGCTGAAAGAAAAACCACAATCTCTTTTTTGGGCTGAAAGAACGAACCCTGACGACCATCGTGACTAAACAAGCCGACTGATTAATTGGCTCCACCAGCAACTAAACACCCATTGCAACAGTTGTTGAGACTTTTCCTATTTTTTATTTTTTATTTATCTTTTAAACATCAATCCCAGCTGAACAGTCGGCTCTGATACCACTTGTTCGGTACCACGGAAGCAATACAATTTACAAAAGAAAAAAAAAAAAAAAAAAAAAAAAACAATTCCAAATCACAATATAAGATTTACATAATTCATCCATACTCAGGGCTACGTCAAGATTCACTATAATCATCATGCAAAGTTATTACAAACACTAGTAACCTCTCTTTACCCATTGTACTCGTAACCTCGTGAAGTTGTCCTTACGGGCTAGATGTCTCACCACTCATATCTCTCAACAATAATATACATATCAATTTATAGTGTGTATCACATCCCTCATGTGCAAAAAATACATCTAAGTTTTAATTTCTACAAATAGGTCCCCTCTAGCACATTTAAGGTAAAGTTTGCCTAAATTGCCTTTATATAAACTTTTTTCATATTATTTAAAAATGCATATTTTGTGAAATGACAAAAATGGACACAAAGTGAAATGACGTTGTTTAGCACATGAGGCGTGTGATACGCACTTTAAGCATACTATAGGGGTGTTTTCTGCACTTTATCCTATAAATTATTGTTGTTTTGAATTCGAACACTCCTTTTTTGCTATAAAGAAATATATATATATATATATATATATATATATTTGTGAAAATTTATTGCAAATTGTAAAGTTTAAAAATTAAATGGATATTTTGTATATACATTTAATGAATAAGTATCTTTAATTAATTTTTTAATTATGTATTTAATGAAAAAAATAACTATATTAAATTTTAATTGGGAACAACTTTTTCTTTTTTATAATTATAAAAAAAATAAAAATAAAAATAAAAAAAAAAACTGAGATTTTCATTCCATATGATATACTCTCCATTAACCTAACAACTGTGAAAACAAATATTTTTTTGAGATTTTTTTTTTTTTTCTCCCTATTTGACTAGTAAAAGAAATACATATATTAAACATTTATAACTTATGAGTGGCATTAAGTCATAGGAAATGTATAACTCTCAACTTAGAGAGAGATAGGGAAAATATATAGAGAAATTTTTTATTAATTTTTGTGGAAAGGTGAGATAAAAATCCTTAAAATGGTTAAATGTGTACATAATACCCTTATACTATGAGATTATTAGCATATACACTCCCTTGAGCATTTTCGGAAGATTAAAAGAGCAAAACGGACATTAAAACATTACTTTATGTCGGATTTCTGTTTGAGGGGTGTTTTTGCACAATATTAAATAGAATAAAGGGTTTATTAGTACACTTTTTCAAATAAGGGGTAAAAGTGTTATGCCAAATTTACATTAGGAGTGTTTTTTACACTTGAACCATCATTTTATAGATAATAGATATTATGCCAATTCTTCTTTTAAAAAATAAAATAAAATAAAATATATTTTAGGATGTGTTCTTAGTATTTTTAAGGTTACACTACTCTATTAAGTGTCCAAAATAATAAATTTAATTTTTATATATAAATATGTAAATGAAGTATCACGTATGTGTCCAAAGAGCATCCGAGAGGAGTGTGAGTCTCAACATGGACACGACACTGATACCCCAGACATCACCTTCATTACCCCAATGTCCTCAAGTCACAAAGTTGAGGACAAAGAATAAAATTCTTGGTCGAAGTAATAGTCCTAAAGCAAGACAAATAATCGGAAATTTTGTTGCAATGGGACTAAGTAGAATCATTCACTATTTGAATTGAGTATTTTAAATAATTTCTATCTCAAGTTTGGATCAAGCCCAAATGAGAGTGGTCCAACCCTACTCCGACATCGCTTGTCTAGTTCGAACTAGGTTCTCTCTGACTCATTTATTCAATTCCAAACTTAACCTTGAGCTTAACCTCAAATTTGAACTCAAACTCAGCTCCGTCGCAAGATTAAGAAAAAAGAATTTCATTTATAAATAATCTAACGAGCTTTAATAAACAGGATGTGATCATTTGTAATTAAGGCAGGTTAGTTTACTTGCAAATGTATATTATCTAGGGTGGCAACTAGACGAGTTGGATCGGATTGGGATATGGTTAAATATGAGCGGGTCGAATATGAGTTGTGATTCATATTCAACCAATTTGTAACGGGTTAAATATAGTTGGATAAAAATGAGTTGGGTCAACCCGTTATGACCCGTCAACCTGTTTTTTAAAAAACAAAAAAATTATTATTTTAATAATCTCATTATTGTTATATAAATATTAATTAACATAAATATCCAACCAAAGAATTTAGAGAGAGAGAGAGAGAGAGGGGGGACAGAATGTAGAGAGAGAGAGGGGGGACAGAATGTAGAGAGAGAGAGAGCCTTCTTCTGTTTTTTTTACCTTTTCTATACATATCGGATACACACCAATACCCATATATATATATATATATATATATATATATATATATATATATATAGTTATAAGCCAAACTTACAAACCAAGCTAAGGAAACAACTTACTTATATATATTACTTATATATATTTAATTTGTTCACACCTACAGCATTATATATACAATAAACCTATACACATAATTCAAACCAGTGTACCAAATTCTCTCAATAGTGGACCACGCTACTAATTTCATTTCTTCTAAATTTTTATAAAAAGTGAACCCCACACCATATATATATTACAATTATTATAGTTTTTTTATTTTAGATAGATAAAAGCTTGTAAAAATATGTATGACTAATTGTAAATACTCTAGTTTATTTCGAAAATTCTGTAAATTTATATTATTTTATTTTGTGGCTAAACATGCATGAAGGTAAGATATTATATATATATATTATGAAATCATCCGTTAAGTTTTTTATAGAATAAATAATTAAATGAATAAATCAGGTCGTCCTATTTTGAAATACTTTCTTTCGAATCGTAATATTACATATGCGAGGAGTTCATGATGCAGAAAGAATCTCAGAGAGAGATAGTGGGAGAGAGAATTTGGAATCATGTACGAAAATTTTAAAAAGAAAGAGGTGAATTTGAGTCAAATAAAGATTGTGAAACTGAATCTATGATATAATGGATGAAATATGGATCAAAATGAGTGATACATATTCAACCCATTTAATCCTCTATAAAATGGGTTAAATATAAATCACTCATTTTGACTCATATTTTAAAATGATTTATCCATATCCATTTTAAAGTGAGCAGATATGGACGGGTTGGTGGGTCACGGCCCATTTTGTCACCCCTAATATTATTATCTACGAATTCAAATTGAAAAAAGACCCAAAAAAATTAAAATAACTGGGACGAAAGCGATGAAAAAAATGTTTTACAACAAGATATAAAAGAGGACATGATGCTCTTTCCACAAAAGAAAAAGAGGACATGGTGCGAAGATTGAGCTGAAAGCATAAAAAGTTGCGTAGCTGAACCTGATAAGTAAAGATGCAGCAATGCTTAAAATATCTTTCCCTTCAAATTGTTCTCCGAATGTGGTTCATGCCAATCAAAAAGCACATTTTGATTCGAAAAGGCACTCAACAGCAAAAAAGTTATACTTGTCAACACACACAGAGTAAGAGCAACAGGTTATCATGCCATGACTAGTGAAAATTTTAATGCTGCCAATATTTGTGCGTTTAACATACGTGGAATAATACAGGGCATATGTTAACACCATTTTATCTTCAGAATCTTAGAATATACGACTGAATTCTTCACAAGCTTTATTCGATATATAGAAATTCTTACATTCTGATTTACGAAATGAAACCGCCCTGAGCAAAACTACCAGTACCAACAGTTACAGAAACCCACAACCAAATCTGGATAGATTGGATTTATTGACAGCTAGTTTACCCTATACCACAAAAGTATGCTTAGAACAACAAAAAGAAGAAAGGAAGGAGAGTGATATATAACGGTGACAATTCAGTTAGACCAGAACCCAAAGGCTGCTTGATCTTCAACCGGGAATCCAAACAAACAAGAATTTGCAGGCAGGTCAGAGTACTCAGCATCTTCAATCTTCGGAAACCCATATAGTGGATGAGGCAACAAGCTCTTGCTCAAAATATCATCTTCATCTTCTTGTGATAGATCAGACTGGTCAGGTTCGAAAATATAAGAACAATCACCTGGCTCTACGAGAGAGGAGTGACTCCCATCAGCGCAATGTGGGCTCTCGGAATCAAATACGTCACTTTTAGCCGTAACTTTTGATACTTCACCCTCAGAAACTGAATCAGAAATGGGCCCTTGCACTGGTGCCTCAGATAATTTATCCGTATTAGATGAATTTGAGTTCTCACTCCCTTTCTCTTTAAGAAGCCTATCTGTGAGGTAAAGAACCTGAGAAAAGATTGAGCCGTTATATGAGAATCATCAGAGCTTTACTTATAAATAGGAAGGCACTAAAATTCAAATGGGAGTCATTACCTCAGTCTTTAGTTTCTCCTTCTCCCTGAGGAGGTTGTCACAGTCACCCTTGAGGCTGTTATAGCTAGCTTGTAGAGTCTCGTAATCCTTCTCCAGCTGTTTTGTCTTCCATCGTGCCCGACGGTTTTGGAACCAAATTGCAACCTGCCGGGGCTGCAAATTAAGGTCCTTTGCAAGTTGAATTTTCCTTTCGGGTTCGAGCTTGTTCTCTGCCTCAAAGCTCTTTTCGAGAAACTGTACTTGATTGACTGTCAGACGCCTCTTCTTTCCATGTTGATGAAAATACTCCTCCAACTCGTCATCTCCATTTTCTTCTTGATCAAACGAGCAGAAGAACGGCCTGCCTGATCTTTTTCCTCCATTGACATCTTCAAAGCTAACCATTGATCTTGAACCTGAACCAAAGACAACCCGCCAATATAACAAGACCATCTTGCAAATAATCACCAGAAATTATATCAAAAAGTCGGTAACCCTTTCGTCTCAAATTGGTAAATGAACTCTTCCTCACACAATTGGCACCCACATAGTACCATATATCTGTGATTAGGCTGATTTCATTACCAGCATAAAATTGCATTATGGCAAGTGAGACCTTAGGCAAAAAAGGTTTCATGTCTTTAGGGTACTAATATGCTCTGTCTTTATATTTCACATCGGAAAACAAAGAAAACTACAATTAGAGAGGAGTTGTGAAAGCACTTACCCAATACCACTCCTAATTCAAAGATAATCCACACCATATACAAATTACACAGCAATTTTACCAAAATTGATCTAAATGCAGCATTCAACTTGTGAACCTGGCGGCAAACTAGTATTCCCAACATAAACAAACAAAATCACCTAGATGATTTTCATCAAAACTACAATGACTAAAAGAGGAAAAGCAATTACTACACTCAATAACATGGTACGGTGAATCTAAATAATAATAATCTGAATAGATATCACCAAAAATATTATATAAATCTTTAATGACAGAAACAGACCCATGTACATACATCTATGTTTTACCCTTCATTCACAGAATTTGTGGAAAACAATCTGATCCTCTACAAATCCCAATTCAATTATAAAACCACACCAGATAGCAGATTACAGAGCAAATTTACTAAAAATTAACCCATCTTCAGCATATTTCAGCTTGGAAGTAAATTATTATTCCCAACACAAACAAAATTACCTATATGAAGTTTATCAAAATATAATGATAAAAAAGGAAGGAAAAAATAAATAAATAAAAATAAAGCAAATACTGGTCTCATAACATATTACGGTGAATCAAAAAATTCTCTAATAAGATAAATAAAGACAATACCCAAAAATATTATGGGAAAATTTCAATCAAAGAAATACATACAAGTAAAATAAGTGGATCTACAAGCAGAATCACAAAACATCATCCATCATAAGTACAAACCTAGATTTTCATCATACCCATATTCAGAACTTGAATCAAATGTACACAAATAAATAAATAGAGAGAGAAAGAGATAATTACCAAGAAAAGAAGGGGAAGAGCCAGATATGAAAAGAGAATCAAGGGGTTCAGAAGAAGAAGAAAGGAGCCTCTTGTTTTGAAGTAAAAGGGTATTCATATTCGATCCTCTCCGACCCGCCATATATTGTTTCGAACTCTGTAAAAAGATCGTGTTCGACAATTCAAACCACCATAGCTATGGTGAGAAGATCAGACTGTTGGTTCTGATTTCACTCTTTTCGCCTTTTTATTTCTCTCTGGATTTAGATCTTGTGGCGGAAAAAGCTGGTGATGATGATCTCGGTGATGTGCGATGTATGGGAACACCGGCTACTCACACCCATCACCCCTACCACTCTTCACAACTTCAAATTCACACACTATGAGACCTGTGGATCACCCAGAGTAGTTGATAGTTGGGAAGAAGAAAAGCTGTGCTTGTGGAACACGGAGAGAAGTGAATAGTTACAAGTCACCTGTACTTTACAGAGAGAGAGAGTGAATGTGTATGTAAGAGATAAGACTTTTTCTAAGACAATGAGAACCTCAATGGTGTTGGTATAAATAATCGGACTAAATTCAGCTTGGTGGAGAAAGTGATCAGTCGTAATTACCATAATATCCTTCCCTTTAGAAAAAAGTAGGGTGTGCCAATAGATAAGCATATTTGTGATCATATTAAACGGTTCGGGTCATAAATGATTTTGACACGATTAATTCGTTTATTTAATTATGTTGTGTTAAAGTATCTGTAATGCTCTTTTATTTGATCTTTCAATTCAAAATATGAGAGTTGAGTAAAAAAAGCCCTCTCCAATGGGCTCTCATTTGAACTCTCAAATTTTGAGATTCTCAAATCTTTTCTCATATGTAGTAGCTGTCAATTTTTTTTGACAAGTCTCTCATTTGCCAATATGATGCCGTTTGGAATCACAATCTGAAACTCGCATCTCTCTCTCTCCTCGTCTGTTGCAATATATAGAGAGAAAAGTTCCGGGAAATCAGCCGATCTGAACCAGATGAAGACAATCGATGACGAAAAGAGGGTTACTGATGGACCTCGATCTCCAATCCTACGTCGTCATTCCTTCTCACGTCCTCAGTAACCCTCTCTTGCGAAGTTGGCCTGACTTTGGTTTTTCTTGGTTATGGGCGAATTCTTCTCGTTTTTGCCATGTTATGTGTTTTTTGTGCGATGGGGAGATGAACAAAACAGGTGCGAATAGACGAGTCGATGTCGGAGGTTGTGATACGAAGTTGCAGAGAGAGAGGGGGGCAAGCTTGAGAGTTGAGAGACAGCGGCTGAAGCTTGCGAACGGCAAACCCGAACTGGAACAGCGAGCGATGGAAACTAAAACATATGGGTTTTGAACTTCTGATTCTTGTTGATTTTGTAGTTTGCAATTGCACAGAGAGAGAGAGAGGCGGCAATTTCAGAGTTGAGAACGAGAATAGAGATGGAGGCGATTGGGGAGGCTGAAATGATTTGTCCTAAATAAATATATATTTTTAATAATAATATAATCAAATATATATATATAATATACATATATATATATATATATTATATATGAATTTTCGAAAAAGAAAAAAAAATTATATAATAATATAATCAAATATATAAATTTATACATATATATATATATATATATATATATATATATTTGTTCCTTTTTTTACCGGATATTTTAAATTTTTGCTTCTTTTTAATTATGTTTAATTTTAGTTTCCTTCTAATGTCTACAACTTGATTTGGAATGTGCTTAAAATTAATATTACTAAAGCAAATATGAATGGTGGAAATGGTAGTTGAAAAAAAATGGTGGTTGTGTCAAAAAATAGTATTTTGCATTAAATGCACCATTGGAGCGCTAAAATGTAGCATTTTGACACTGTAGCACCTGTCAAAATATAGATTTGGCAAGCGAAAATGACTTTTAGCATTGGAGATGCTCTTAAAGTTAAAGGGTTCAACTCGTTTATATTCATTTAACTCAATGTTATCATAATTGTGAACATGACCCGTGTAATATGTCAGTACATGTTTAGACCCAATTACTATGAAGAGTTAAGTTATTTCAACATAAATTACGACTTAAGACTTATGATTTTTACTTAAATATTTGTATTATGTCTACTTGTCTATCGGGTGTTTAATATTTTTCTCTCTTATTTTGAATATTTGAGTAAACTGATACTTATATTTTTTTAATTTATTATTTGATTGAGTATTAAATGTCTCATTTTAGTAAACAGGTCATTAAATATGTTAACACATGTAGCTTATTTAATAAATAGGTTGGGTTCGTATTGAGGGTTCCTAACACAATTATTAAACGGGTCATATTTGAGTTTACTTTTTAATAAAATACTCTTAGATCGACATGACACAGTTATCACCCGTAAACACATATTGCCACCCCTAGGAAAAAGTTTTAATTAGTCTTGGATTTTAAGTACTCCTAACAAATTATATTCAAATCCCATGATTTTATTTTAGATAAATTACATTGACCTCCCTTAAAATTTGGGTAAATTATATATAGATAGAGCATTTGACCTTTATTATTTTAACTTTCCCTGAGATGTAGTTCGTGTGCTCCACGACACCCCTTGCCATTAATGAAATTTTTTTAAAATGACTAAGTTACCATTTCTTTGTGTTAAAAAATCTCAATATTCTTATATTTTGATATGAAATGACCAAATACCACCAAATGCCATTAAAATGAAAAATATCAATTTCATATTGTTTTATGTGTTACAAAAACAATTTTTTTAATTTTAATTTTAATTTTTTTTGTTAATTACATTTGATTAGGTTTCTTTTTATATAGGTAGGTAACATAGTGTTTACAAGAAAGGAAGAAAAAAAAATGTAATAGTGTGGGTGCAATTTTTTACACCTGAACACCTAAAGAGATTGACTACGGAGAGCACACAGAAAAATTAAGAAGGAAGTAAGCAAATCTTTGAGATAGTAGTAATATTCAGAATTTTTCTATGTGCTCTCTGTAGTCAATCTCTTTAGGTGTTCGGGTGTAAAAAATTGCACCCACAAATAGAGTCTTTTTGTTTGATAGATTTTTTAATTAAATTAGATAAGGGTAGGAAAACATTTCAGACTTTTAGAGAATGTTAAAGTAATAAAAGTCTATTTATGTGTAATTTATCCAAACTTTAAGAGAAGTCGGTGTAATTTATCCTTTTATTTATTATTTTTTTTTATTTGTTATAAATTCAAATAAATAACTACTCTTTTCCCCTAAAATTCCCTGAACTTCTATTTTTTCAATTAACCCCTAAATTATCCAATTTTTTGCAAAAATACCCACCAGCAAGGTTTTGATTTCATTTGGTTCCTCCGGTTATATAGGCCCGTGATGATCACATGCCTGGGCTGTAATTTTAAAATGATAAACTTATCATTATAAACTATTAAATGTAAGAAAAATGATAGAGTCGCCGAATGATTTTCCCGAATAAGTCCCGAATCTGACGTGTTTTTGTCCACTTCATCTACTTAAATTGTTTCGAAAAAATAATTATATAACATGTGATAAGTATAGCCAACCATATCAAATTCGGTATTAATTCGAGAATTTCTTTTCGATTCTCCTATCATTACTCTAAATGTATATATCAAAAATTTTGGAATTGATACTTTCTAGAGAAAAAAAAAAAAAAAAAAAATTCTTAAGTTAAAACCCCCTAAATCAAGGTCACCAAATTCAACCCCAAAATTGCCACCCTAAGCTTCATTCTCTACCGAATCGCCATCTTTCTCTTTGTGGATCTTTACCGTTCTGATTCTATACAAGCCATTCAACAATCAAAAATCGAACCCTAAGTTTCATTCATAAACCCTAATTTTTGTTTTATAGTTCAATTTTCTTTGATTTACAATGAGAAACTGAAGGTTTTGTTGAATAAAATTTAAATTGATGTTAGGGTTTCAGCAAATAGAAAAGCCAATAGGATTCTGACAGTTTGATGTGAGAGACGAAGTAATCTGATGGAAGCGTCAGCCTGGAAGGTAGAGAAATATGTTGAACAGGGAATCTGAGTAAGATGAATTGGAGTGCAATGCAATGATAAGGTGATATGTTATCCAATTCCTATTGGCCTTTAAGAGGTTTTTTTTTTTACACGTCAGTAATAGAAGTTAATAAAGAATCAAAACAGGGCCCTTCAACTGAAGGGTAAATTAGTAATATTCTTTTCCCGGTAAGCGCAACTTGACATAGTGTCCTTCAATGCAATTTTTAATAGTTTAGGGGATCGTCTTTAATATAAGGGGGTTTTGTGCAATTGGCTTATAGTTCAGGATGTTGTCATCGTTTTGTTTTTCTTTTTCTTTTTTTCTTTTTTTTTTTTGCACTTTACACTACTTTTAATATTATTTTATTATTAAAGATTAGCGGTAGTTGCACTCCAGTAACCTCCTCTGACGCTCCACTCCGATTATCCTAAAATAAAATTACAAAAAATTTTTAAATCACCAAAACATTTTTTATGTCGTGTATCCCTCTTTGTTTACCTAAAATTATGTTGTGTTGCATCATCTCTACCACACAATCTCTCTCCCCCTCTTGACCAAACAACGCTCCATCCCTCCCAAGAACACTCTTTGGCATTCTTTACATCATCAAAGCTTCTTTTCAAGTATAATTTTTTTATTTTTTTTTATTTTTTTTCTACTTCAAAACTTCAAGCTCACCAAATCACCAACGTCACATTTCCATCATTCTTAGATTTCGAAAATTTTGTGAGCCTTTTGTTGGATGCTATGGTTATATTGAAATTAGAATTGTTTCGATTTATTTTTGGTACTGTATTTGGTTTAGAGTTTGAATCAGAGGGTGTAGCTTGATATTATAATAGTTTTTGAAACAAATATTTTCGGACTCTTCTGAACAGTGCATTCACTTGTACGAAAAAAAAAAATTCAGGTGAATTAAACAAAAATACATTCAATAATATTCAAAGAATAAATATCATCACTGCACTTAACATTCCCCTTTTAAAAGTTATCTTTTAATTTTTTAAAATGTGGGTTCATTCATAAATTTCAAACGAACTATATTAAAAGAGTTGTCACAAAAAATGAATGAGTCTAAAGTCAAAATATTTGGATGGGGATAGATGGAATATATAAACATATTATATATTGGAGTGATAGATGAAATAATACAAAATTGGGCAAATTGGTAAATGAGAGAGAGAGGAGATGTATGAGTAGAGCTGATGACAACGAGTGAAGAAAAAAACGAAAAATAAAGGAATCATGTCCCAATCAATCACCATCTGGGTTCGATCTACAACTTTGAGGGGCCAATGTGAAGGCGACAGGTGGTTGACTCATTCCCACCCTCTCCAGCTGGACCTGGTCACATTTGGAGGGCTCGGATCTACTTCTCCCACTTTGGTCAATTGCAACTCAAACGATTCAAGAGTCAACTTGATGTAATAAATCCCACTTTATTTCCTTTGGAAATATTAGTTGATAGTAGCTTACCCTTTTAACCAAAAAAAAAAAAAATTAGTTGATAGTTATGAAGCATTGGCCTTTAGTGAATCAGTTTAATATAAATTTTTTAATAAAAAAAAAAATAGTTCGATTATAGTATGTTAATATATTAGAAAAATCTCAAAATTATTTTTTATTTGATTAATTTAAATTATTTTTTATTAAATTAGTCTATCAAGTGTTAAATAGTTGTCAATTAGCACAAGTGATATTAGAATCCGAACAAAATCTTCTTCTGTGGAACACTGATCATGTTCTATTTAGTTAGTAAAATACGTTACAAAAATATGAAGTTAAAAGAAAAGATAACCTATATCTATATTATTATAAAAGAAGAAGCTCCTTTTATCATTTTTCAACGTTTTTTATTTTGTTAAAATACAAAATCCTTTCATTAAATGTTATAAATATATGGTTTTTAATTCAAGGAAATTGGATAGTCCAAAAGTTTCAAGAGTTATGACTATTGTATTTTATTGCACGAGTTACATCCATCTCTTGGATTACCTCCTTTAATATATGTAAATATATATACACACACTATCTATCTATATCTTTTTTTCAACCGTTAAACAAAAATGTCTTCCACTCTATCTCTTATCATTTTTTTTAAGTAAATATTTTTGTTTTCTCTTGAATTTTTTCTACAAAGATTTTATTGTTAGGACTTTTTATAGTGAATTTGAATGTGCTCATTTGGATTGTGAGGATGGATGAAGGCATGTTGTGCTGAGTATATTGATTTCTACTCTAACAAAAATAGACAATTAAGCCCTTGCATAATTTTTTAACTCCATGCATATAATAAAATCACATTTCAAGTTGTTTGTTTATGAGTGTACAACTTGTATAGTTAATTGGATAGTTTATGTAATCTAATTGGTTTTTCAAAGTGTTGGGAAAAGGAAAAAAAAAATTAGAATTCTTTGTCCTTGATTGAGGTCCAATAATTAATTTGTCCTATTCTTTTGGTTATTAAGAAAATGTATGAGAATAGAATAAATAAAAACGTTGAACAATTAAGTTCAATTTAGATAAATTTGTAATTTTCTGAAATGTTCTTACAATAATTTATTTTGAATGAAAAAAAAATGTTGTTTTCATATTGTTATAAATTTGATATATTTCGCTACAAATGTAATAATATATTTTTAAATGAAAAAAGTTGTTATTAAGCAGATTCTATTAGTTTAAATCTTTAGGATCACGTTAACGTTCTTTTTCCTAGTAATTAACAAAACAGAATCAATTAGTCTAAATCCAATTGGTTTTTTTTGTACAACTCTAATAAATAATTTTTAATAAAAACTCTCACTCAAAAATAAATAAGAGAATTAAATTTTTTCCCTCTTAAAATTAATTGCAGAAAACACTCCTCAATTGAATTAATTGCAACATTTAACTCAACCAAATAAATCCCAATTGAATTCATTACAAAATTTAGGGAAAAAAAAAAAAATTCATTACCAAATTTAACACAACAAAATCTATATCAAATTAGAAGGAACTAATAAAATGAATCAAATTTACATGGGCCAACGAGAACTGAAGCAAAGTAAACAATTCATTACATATACATGGATACATACATATAAATTCACACACACACACACACACCCACACCCACCCACACAGAGATACTTTAATGTTGCCAACGTTTGACTATTGACGAGCTGAGGAGGGTTCTGGGACATTGTAAATAGGAAGGGAAAGAAACCAAGCGTTCAATATTTATAGCTTAGTGTTACTTGGACCGATTTATTACACTGAATTATTTAGTCGAAAATTTTTAATTAGTTATTTATGTACAGTTGAAGAAATTTAAAAATGACAATTAAATATAATAAATTGGTAATGGTGCAAAAATCAGATGACTTGGGGGATGTAGCTCAGATGGTAGAGCGCTCGCTTAGCATGCGAGAGGTACGGGGATCGATACCCCGCATCTCCATCTTACATTTTCGTCGTTTGGCCTTACCTGTTACTGTTAGTGTTTCGATTGCCCTTTTTATGATTTATTATTGACTCGTTTGGCAAAAATAAAGGCTCAATCTTCAAATAAAATTATTTATTACGCTCTCCAAAAAAAATATAATAATTCATTTTGAAAAGTCAAAAGTACTATTATTATATTTTACTACTATTTTTATTATTATTTTGTAACATTACCCATTTAATTTATAAAAATAAGCAATCACATCCACGTGGACCCCTATGAATATTTTGATGATTCATTCACTATCATTATAATAAATAAATAAATAAATAAAAAGAGAGGCAATATTTATATTCCACTTTTTTACATTTGCACTTCAATTTTAAAAGAAACGGCAATTCTAACCCTAACATATAAGTAAATGATTATTAGTTTTCAAATGACACAGCTAGGAGCAGAGCTACTGAAGGGCTAACCTGAACTATAGCCCAGGTTCAACTTTTATTTTTATTGTTTTTGTACGACTGTACATCAATTCATAGCCTAATCCATATGCAATATTATTTTCTTTATCATAACCCGGTTCATATGCAATACTACTCTTCCTCTTAACCCATCCACTTTGCAATCTTGACTTCGCCCCTAGACACAGCTACCCTTTCAGATAAAAATTATAAATAAATTATAAAAAAAAAAAAGTTACCTCTTTTGAAAAAAGGAAAAGGAAAATAAGCCACTATAAAATAAATTATCTCTTTTAATTGCCAAAATAAAGTTATTTCTATTGAATATATTAATTATCTTTTTTAGAGGACTTCCAAAAAAAAATTTTAAGTTGTATAAGGGTAGTTATGGTATTACAAAATAAGGAATAATGCATTAATTATTTCACGGACCACTTTGTGGTTTACTTTAAAGAAAATAATTGCAATTGAAAAAACAGTAGAGTGCCAATGTAATCTCTCTAAAAAAAAAAAAAAAAACTAGTAATACTTAGGGATAAGGATGCAACTTGGGTTGGGTAACCCGAATCCAACCCGATTTTTTACGGGCTTGGGCAATAATTTTTACAAATAGAGTTGGGCTTGGGTTGAAAATTTTAAATCCAAATTTAATTAGAGCTAGGTTTGGGTTAAAATGTTAGCAACTCGAGCCAACCCGAACACAAATTCTAATAATATTTTCATATATATTTTTATTTTTAAATACATTGTATATAATATTTAAACTATGATTATTTTTTTTTCTTTTAATTTTTTTTTTTTTAAAATCTTAACTTATTGTATGTTAACATTTAGGAGAATTAATTTTCTAAAAATTTAATTTATTAAAAATCTACCAAAAAACAGTCTTTAAACTTTTTTTTGTTTAAGAATAATTTGATCTAAAACTAATTCAAGATCATATTAAATTTTCAATGTAAGAATTAGCCATATGAGTAACTCGAACTTTTTACCCGGAATCTAAGCCCGAGTTACAAGTTCGAATTTAAAAATAGAAAGATGTATTAGGCTTGAGTTAAGTAGTTAAGATTGAGGATAGGATTATAGTTAGGCTTGGGTTTAGCATTTCATATGGTAGGTTGGGTTCAAGTTATACCTCAAACCCTCCCAACTCGCCCGAGTTGCAATCTTACTTAAGGGTGCAAGGGGTGCAACTTGGGTTGGGTAACCTGAACCTAACCCGAGCCCAGTCCGATTTTTAATAGGCTTGGGCAATCATTTTTACAATTAGGGTTGGACTTGGGTTGAAAAATCTCAACCTGAATTTAATTAGGGTTGAGCTTGAGTTGAAGTGCTAGCAATCCGAACCAACCCGAACCCGAATTCTAATATTATTTTTATATATATTTTTACTTTTAAATACATTATATATATAATTTAAACTATGATTACTTTTTTTTTTTCAATTTTTTTTTTTTGTTAAATCTTAACTTATTGTATGTTAGCATTCAGGAGAACTAATTTTTTAAAATTTTGTTTGTAATTTATTAAAAATTTACAAAAAGTTTTTAAACTTCTTCTTATTTAAGAGTAATTTAATCTAAAACTAATTTAAAATTATATTAAATTTTCGGTATAAATATTAGCCATATGAGTAACCCGAAATAACCCGAAATTTTAACCCGGAATGTAAGACCGAGTTGCAAGCTCGAATTTAAAAATAGAATGATGGGTTGGGTTCAGGTTAAGTAATTAAGGTTGATGAAAGAGTTAGGATTAAGCTTGGGTTTAGTATTTCATATGATGGGCGGGCTCAAGTTATACCTTAAATCCGTCCAACCCACCTGAGTTGTAACCCTAAAGAGTGCCAATTGGGTGAGTTCGGATGGGTTTTGGGTTGGTCATAAGCGGGCGGATTATGAATGGGTTAGTAACCCATTATCAGTCCATCAATAGGGGTAGGGTTAGGTTTCAAATAGGCTGATCAATCCACATACAAACCCCTCTGCTCACAAAATTATGCTTGTATATGACTTTTTTTATATATAAATTTATATTTTGATCTACTCACAAAATTATTCTGGTAATGATTGTGTTTTAAATATTCAAAGTAATTATTATTATTATTTTATTTTTCGGAACTGCTTTCTTGATGGAAATGTATAGTTGAAGTTTACATGTTATCTACTATAGAATAATGCTAACAAAATCTCCAGATTTCATCTTTGATAATAAAGAAATAATATATAACAATTCAGATTTTAAAAGTTCAATTAGTAAGTAATTTTTTATTTTTTTCCCTAAAAGTAAACAAATCTGTGCTATATATCTTGTAGTGTATTGAATTAATAATTAGCTAACCTGCTCGTGGTAATCCAACTGTACTTAGACAAAATTTTATATGGATCATTTTTTGTTCACTTAATTAATTTTCGAAGCCCTATATATATATTTTTTTTATCCACCAAGCTAAAGAGAGATATAGAGACTAGAGAAGAGGAGAGACGAGAGAGGTAAATGAGAAAATAGAAGAGAGGAGAGAGAGACGAGATAGATAAAGAATGGAGAGAGAAAACAAGAAGAGCATGAGAGATAATTTGATTTTGAAAAATATCGTGGGTTAAGTGACCTATTAAATATATTACTCATTAATGATTTATTCATTAATAATTCATTCAACAAAACTAAATACCCAATAATTAGTGAACGAATTTGGGCGAATTTTTGAATTTGGGCGAATTTTTGCCACCCTACTAATATTCATTCTCTTAAACAGATTCTCCAAAAAGAACATTTCATTTGGGCAGAGGGAGTAGTTGACAAATTTTCAAATGCTCAATTTCAAATAAATTATAACATTAAATACACAATTTTTCATAAGAAAATGATAGGGACCCCAAATGGTAATCCCAGAATCGGCAGCGAATCTAACGTGGTTTTGCCACTTAAGACTTTTTGAACATCCTCTTTCTTACATCACATGATAAAATTCAAGTCAAAAAAAGTCGGTTAAATGTACTGGAAAGAGAAGGTTGTGTGGAAAAAAACAGGTTGGGTGTTCTGTTCTTGCCATTGCCATCACCATCACTGTAGGTTTTGTAATATCCCTATATTTTAAGTGAACTATTTATAAGGATTAATTATTTTTATTTTATTTAAAAATGATTTGTTTTATTTAATTGGGTTGAATTACTTTTATTTTATTTTTAAATGATTTGTTTTTATGTAATTGAGTACTTATTTTAATTAAATTATATTTCGTGATTATATATGATGATTGTTTGTTTGTGTGCTTAATTATTGATTGAATTGTTAGTACGTTGATTTTATTAATATGGTGTGACTTGATTGTAATTTCTTATTTGTTTATGTGTTTTATGTAATTAGTTATTTTAATTTAAGTGTTTATTTAATTATTTGATTTATTTAAATTAATTGAATTTGGGCTTAAGGGAAGTTGGACCAAAGGATGTGATCTTGGGCTTGGATAAAGCCTTGTTGGGTTAATTAATAAAGACTCGTGATTATGAGATTATTTAAATGATCATTTTTGTATAATTATAAATATATATATAAAATTATATATAAATAATATAATTAATTAATAAGTGTTATGGAATGATATATATATATATATATATATATATATATATATATATAGGTATATATGATTTAATTAATTATGGAAGGTATATATATATATATATATATTATTCAAATATTATTATTATTATTTTTTATTTGGTAGTCATACTAGGAATGGGATTAGGGTAATGTGTATAAATATACATATAAGGTTTTATTGTTAATGGTTTATACGTTAGAAAAATAAGAGAGGTAGAGAGAGAAGATGAGAGGGCTGACAAAGAGGAGGTCGGATTAGAGAAAGAGGACAACAGATTTGGAAGAGACAATCAAAGCTTGAAGCGTCGATTTCGTTTCAAAATCTTCAGACGAGTTTTTCTCTATCTTTTCTCTTAGAACTCATAAAAATTTCACCTTGAGTATCAAGGCTTTAGATTAAATTTATTAATTAAATCATAGTTATAACGGATTAATCAAAAAAATGAATTATTATATTTAAATTTTTTTTTTAAACTTTGGATTTTAAATTGTTAGATCTATGTGTTGTATTTATTTAAATCAACTGTTATACTTAATTCATGACCCAAAAGGGTTATTTAGGGTTTACAGAAGTTTTGGGAATTTTCTGTATTTTTTATATTTTTTTGGATATTAGGTTTACTTTCCTATATTTTTTTGTTGGAAAATTTATATATATATTGGTTATATATATACAATGGAGGCTGCTGTGCTGTGTAGCACGGATACGGACACGATACGACACGGATACGTCGACACGTCAAATTTTTAAAAAGTAGGACATGAGTAT
Organism: Cornus florida; assembly: GCF_030987335.1. Classification (NCBI taxonomy): domain Eukaryota; kingdom Viridiplantae; phylum Streptophyta; class Magnoliopsida; order Cornales; family Cornaceae; genus Cornus; species Cornus florida. The sequence goes on from NW_026775581.1 coordinate 25,248,937, forward strand.
GGCATAGAAATGGCTATATATAAATATAAATTTTTATTTTTATACATTTATTCAGTAATAGTACTATAAAACTTTAATTCATTTATAATTTCTATACTAAGAGTTACTATGAAATGAATTAAAAAATGAAATTATGTCATTATTGTAATGACTTTTATATCATATATATCATTATTTCATGATGAGCGCTGAAAAGTGCGTATTTAAACCCCTTAAGCTTAGGCATTTTAGTACCTTTATCTATCTTACTTTACTGTTTTAGATTGATTTCGTATTATTTCCTTTTTCAGGTACTTATCCCAAAAATAAGCTAACTCAGTCAAATAAGAGCTTAATTGAAGCAATTCTGGAATTAAACAAATAAAGGAGCAAAGTGGAGAAAGAAGGAAGCAAATGAAGCCAAAGGTGGCAAGCAACAAAGTTCGATCGATCCAAGTTCAAGGTTCGATCGATCGAACAATAATCGATCTCAGCACTTTAAGATAGATCCAAGCCTTGACCCAAAAGCATAAAGTTCCAAAAGTTCGATCGATCCAATACCATCCTTCGATCGATCGAACACTTTTGTCCTTATTCAAATGATTGATCCTATCCACAGCTGTACCACCCACTAACCACTTTTGTCCTTTTCCCATAAATATCTCGGATTTGTCTTTTTCCAAAAAGCTCAGTCAGTTGGATTGATCTAGCCTAAGTTCGATCGATCTCACTTACTTTCGATCGATCCAAGTTCAAGCTTCGATCGATCGAACTTCCTCCAGTGCGAAAAAGTTAAAATTCTATCTCATTGAAAGTTGTCATTTATCCAATCATTAGGGAATATTGTGTGCACGACCCCAGCTCATTTTGGGTGTCATTTTGACCTACCTATATAAGGATAAGGATTGCTTTTTACAAGGGGAGCCATCATTTATTTTCATATCATCTCTTGGAGAGCAAGCTTAGAGGAGGAGGAGGTTAGAGACACCATTGGAGTTCTTCATCAACAAGGAGCAGATTTCAACCATAGAATTAGCCCTTGAGGGTTGGAGCATCATCACCATGAGTGGCTAGACATTCTCTTGGGGTAAGAGTTAGCCCCAAGTATGCTTTCTATATTTTAATCTTGTGTATTATTGAGGGATTAGTGTTGTAATTGATGTTTTGACACTTTGATATATATAGATCTTGTTTATTCAATGATTTATGTGGTTTAATGCTTCCAATTGGTCATTTCATTCTATCCATATGTCTATGTATGCTAGAATAGATGTTCATGTGCTTGTCTTTAGATTTTGTGTTATTGATGCATGTCTATGTATATTGATGCTATAGATTTGGAGATTGTCAAAACATAGTGCTTAAATGAATGCTCTTGTGATTCTCTTGATGGTTCATGCTTATCTCTTGATGGATTGTGCCTCTCCCTTAGTTTATTTTCATACTAGTAGTGTAGATGTAGTGTAATTGTAGTGTAGTATTAAATGGGAGGACAATCTATGCTTGTTGTTTGATGATCCAAGCTTTTGAATGCAAGTAGCATATGTCTCTATCCTTGTATTGTATTTGGATTGTGAGCTTAATGAAAGAATTAATGACTTGTTTTGATTTATTGTGTCTTTCATATGTTGTTTAGACAATATATGCTCCATTGCTTAGACATATTGTGCCTTTCACATGATATTTAGACAATACATGCTTAACTAGTCATCATTGCTTGTTGAATCAACCAAACACACACACACCAATATTGCAACACACCATTTGCCCTCATTAATCACTTGTCAATGATATAGAAATGCATTGCTTGGTGGTGATCTCTAAACCCCAAGATCGCTCTCTTTCTTTCTTACTCTTAATTCCATTTCTTTTGTTATCATTTAGCTTAATCTAGTTGCTCTTTAATCAACTAACCAACCAATTGTTTGATCACTTGACCTACTAGCCCCAATTGTGATTCCACGACATTGCTCGATCCTCACAGTCCCTTGGGACGATCCCTACTCGCCCTAGCTCTATTTTTAGTGAAAGGTAGTAGTGGCTTCTATAAATGTAAAACTCTTGGCTCTCGCCTAAATGCACACTCATCAAGCTTGACAGTGGTGCGGCATACACCGGTCATTTCACAACTTTGTCATGATAGTATTCATATTATTTTCAAGATTACTAGGTAGACTTGTGTTAAAAATGTCTAAGAAGTGTCGGCAAAGTGTCGAAAAAGTATTTGGGAAGTGTCGGCGAAGTATCTGAAATAATAAAATTAATTTTTATTCATAGACACATATATGAAGTGTCCGACACGTATTTGAGGAGTGTCGGTGTCCGACATGTGTATGATACAGGTACGGCTCCTTAGTAGAAGTATCCATATTTCCTAGCTGCTGTATAACCTGTGTTAATGGCGCATCAATTTGGGTGTTATCCAGTGTAGTCGTGTGCCTAGGAAGTTAGTACAACCGCTGATCTAGGCCATAAGATTAGTTTAATATAGTTGGATTAATCCGGTGTGGTGGAGATATATGGGGATTCAATGCACCACTGATGTAGGCCTTTAGTGCAGTCTGGTCAACAAAGAAGAGATCTGGTGCATCGGGTGCATGGAGTTCTGTGCGTGTATGCATCGGGACCATTGACTTGGTCTGGTCAACAACATTATTATTCAGTGTGACGCGGCTCACCAAAAGGGGGAGTATCAACCAACCAGAAGCAGCCACACACGCGCCGAGAGTGGATCAGGGGCGTGGACACGCCTGCTAGTGCAAGGTGGCGCGTGCAATTTGTGTAGGAGCGTGTGACGGCGCGTGGAAGAGTGTGGGGATGCGTGCGGGGTCCCGAAAAGTTTCTGTGGAGTCCGGTGAATTCCCAGAATTGATTTAAAGATGTTAACGTTGAAATCAACCATTAAAGAATGTATTCTTGGTGTTCTGAGTGCCACAGGGTGTTACTACGATATTTAGTAGTATTTAATTTGTGTAAATATAAAAAATTATTATGGAATGAAGTGTATATATATATATATATATATATATATAATTATTCATATTTGTGTATATACAGTTTAATTAATTTATGAGTTGTATGGAACATATATGTGTATATACAGTTTAATTGATTTATGAGTTGTATGGAATGATGTGTGTGTGTGTGTGTGTGTGTGTGTGTGTGTGTATAGTTATTGATATATATGTATATATAATTTTAAATAATCAAGGATTATTATGGAAGGTGTTATACATATATATATATATATATATATATATATATATATATATATATATATATTAAATAATATATGTGTATAGATATATATTATTTAAGATGATTGATATTATTATTCTTATTTAGTATATCTTGATAGGATGGTTATTAAATTAATGATATGCGTATAATATGTGTGAGGTGTCTATGTATGAATTAACTTATTGTTAAGTTTAAAGTTGATAAATGGTTGAATTGTAGAAATGGATGAGTTGTTAATTTAAAAGTATAAATATATACTTAAAAAGGCATGGTTGTGTTGTCAATATATAAATAAATATATTTATAATGGCATGGTTGAGTTGCCAAAAACTTAAATATATTACCTTATTATTTGTATGAATAAAATACATACATAGGAAGTATGGATGAGTTGCTAATTTAAAAGTATAAATATATACTTAAAGAAAGTATGGTTGAGTTGTCAATATATAAATAAATATATTTATAATGGCATGTTTGATTTACCAAAGCGTAATTACATTGCTATGTGTTAGATGATTAAAATTTCATCTAAGATTATTGTATGTATAACTTGGAGTTGATAGATATTCTTGTACTAGAATAATCTATTATTTAAAGGATAGTTATATTATTTTATAATATTAATAAAATAATAATGGCGAATGCATGGATGAATTGCTAAGGCAAGTATATTTGCTTTATGATTTAAATAATTAAAAAAATTATTATTTAATTTTGGATTGAAGGAAATATTCCTTGAGGTATGTTTTACTATTTAAATGGTTAAATAATTGTTTAGGTTGGAATTAAGGTTTAAGAGACTTTTCTTTAAAGGAAATGGTGAATTGGCCTAGGTATGATTATTATTTAATCATTGTTAATAATTTTGGAATTAATGAACCTTGTAATAGATATCACACCCCGAAAATTCTAATAAACTCCTCAATTTATACAAATCCAAGTACATCAAAATACACCCAGGATCATTAAAAAATGTCATCTTTTTATATAAAGTCAATTTCCTCAAATATACAAAAAAAATTCTCCAAATAAAAAAATATAACTCGCAACGCCGACTTTTCATCCTAAGCTCGTCTCAAGCGATCCCCGTTCATCTTCAGTACTTGAAACTGGAGGGTGGTGAGACAAAAAGTCCCAGTAGGAAAAACCATAACAAGAATTTCATGGAGGTTTAATAAAATAGCTTCACAAAATATACATAATCATGCGAGTATATATACAAAATACATATGCATTTAATCAAAACATTTAATAAAACATTTAATCAAAACCTCCCCATGCCATTCAAGGTATAGAAAACCCTACACTGAAAATCATCAAGCCTCAAGTTTCGGCCTGCTCTGCAACTCTCGGCTCCCTCTCAGTCCTCAAACTCTCTCTGTTTTTTTCTCTCTCTCTCTCTTTCTCAGCCCTCTTTCTATACTGTTTTCCTCATACAGAAACCTAAACACATGCACCTTATTTAAAGGCCATTCCACCGACTCAACCCACCAACTCCATACACACGTTTACACTGCTTACCACACCCTCAAAAAAAATATCAGACAATATCACATTCCATCCTTATCATATCTTCATTTTCTAACATACACACAAAACAAAAAGACCAAACCCACGTGAAGGAAATTCAAAACCATAAAAAATTTGACCCAAAAAGTGTTCAGTGGGCCCCCAAGTCACAACCACAATCATCACAATTCAATCTGCCTTTTTTTTTTTCCTCAGCATTTCGGACAGGTGCTCCCTTTTATCTCCAACAAACAAGATAATATATATATATATATATATATATATATATATAACATATATCTAAATGAGAACTTAAATCAAACTCATAATATCTTCCTAGACCCACAATTCACAAAACCCATTTTTCTTACCCAACATTTCGTATACATGTTGCCACCTTTCTCCACGTGACAAAAATACAATACATACATATATAAACTATATAAAATAATCACTACTACACCACCTCTACTACAATAAACTCAAAATAATAATAATAATAATGATAATAATAATAATAATAATAATAAATTAAAATAAAAAAAATTCGGATTATTACAATTTCCACCACTTAAAAAAAATTTCGTCCCCGAAATTCAGATCCAACAATCTTTGCATAACTGAAAATACCAATAACCACAAAACCAAATCCACAAATCCTTACCCCAGGCGATGTGAGATACAGTGATATATAAGACGTTGTGGTAGCTGACAGTGCTAGTCACCCGCCCACACACTCCGTAACTGTTGTGGTAGCTAGTCGATATGTCACTCGCCCACCCACTAAAAAAAATAATAATAAATCTAGGCTACCTACCCAACCACACCAACTAACCATCCCAGTAGCTGCCGGTGAACGACATCCGCCCACACACACCCAGTTACGAGTGGTAACTCACCAGTGTTACACACTCGCCCACTCACACCCGTCTACATCATCATTACACTCACACTTCCTGCTGGGTACAGCTCTGATACCATTTTGTCATGCCCCGAAAATTATAATAAATTCCTCAATTTATACAAATCCAAGTACATCAAAATACACCCAGGATCATTAAAAAATGCCCTCTTTTTATACAAAGTCAATTTCCTCAAATATACAAAAAAATTCTCCAAATAAAAAAAATATAACTCGCAACGCCGACTTTTCATCCTAAACCCATCTCTAGCGATCCCCGTTCATCTTCAGTACCTGAAACTGGAGGGTGGTGAGACAAAAAGTCCCAGTAGGAAAAGCCATAACAAGAATTTCATGGAGGTTTAATAAAATAGCTTCACAAAATATACATAGTCATTTGAGTATATAAACAAAATACATATGCATTTAATTAAAACATTTAATAAAACATTTAATCAAAACCTCCCCATGCCATTCAAGGTATAGAAAACCCTATACTGAAAATCATCAAGCCTCAAGCTCCGGCCTACTATGCAACTCTCGGCTCCTTCTCAGTCCTCAAAGTCTCTCTGTTTTTCTCTCTCTCTCTCTCTGTCTCAGCCCTCTTTCTATACTGTTTTCCTCGTACAGAAATCCAAACACATGCACCTTATTTAAAGGCCATTCCACCAACTCAAGCCACCAACTCCATACACACGTCTACACTGCTTACCACGCCCTCAAAAAAAATTCAAACAATATCACATTCCATCCTTATCATATCTTCATTTTCTGACATACACACAAAACAAAAAGACCAAACCCACATGAAGGGAATTCAAAGCCATAAAAAATTTGACCCAAAAAGTGTTCAGTGGGCCCCGCAAGTCACAACCACCATCATCACAATTCAATCTGCCTTTTTTTTTTTCCTCGGCATTTCGGTCAGGTGCTCCCTTTTATCTCCAACAAACAAGATATAATATATATATATATATATATATATATATATATATATATATATATCTAAATGAGATCTTAAATCAAACTCATAATATCCTCCTAGGCCCACAATTCACAAAACCCATTTTTCTTCCCCAACATTTCGGATACATGTTGCCACCTTTCTCCATGTGACAAAAATACAATACATACATATATAAACTATATAAAATAATCACTACTACACCACCTCTACTACATTAAACTCAAAATAATAATAATAATAATGATAATAATAATAATAATAAATTAAAATCAAAAAAATTTCGGATTATCACAATAGATGTGACTGTTGTAGTATATATAATTATTTATATATATGTGTATCCTTGAATATTAAAGTTAAAACTTTATTAGAATTGGTTTTGGTCAGAGATGATCTGATTATTGGTTTTCAGAGGCTTGGTAGAGAGAGTTTACTCGTGGGTTTGACCCACTTATTTTTATCTTTCAGGTTACTAGAGGTCCAAGTCTCAAGGTTGAGGATCCGCAGGTGGAGAACTTATCTATTCTTTCAGTTTATACCAAAGTAAGATGATAGACTTATTTTATTTATAGTTGACTGGATTATTGGATAATATTTTTTGTTGACTTATTTTACTCGTGGGTTTGACCCACTTATTTTTATCTTTCAGGTTACTAGAGGTCCGAGTCTCAAGGTTGAGGATCCGTAGCTGGAAGACTTATTTATTCTTTCAGTTTATTCCAAAGTAGGATGATAAACTTATTTTATTTATAGTTGACTGGATTATTAGATAATGTTTTTAGGGGTCCTTACATTATGGGATTCCCGAGTTGTAATTTTGGAGAAATATTAATGGAATTATTTAATAGTTTTCCTTCAGCGAGTTATTTATTCTTTTTATTTCTTTTTGTAATTTGTGTTTGTTTGAAATACTTTAATTATTTTGATATCCTCTGGTTTTGTGTGCAAATTTGATCAACCTGTATTCCGAAATTATAGGGTATCACAGGTTTACACATGTATATACATATTTTATATATTGACATTCTCCATCTCCATGACTTTACTAGGGCCAATTTTGAAACCCTATGGATATTTTTGTGCACATGTGTTTATATGCATTTAGAAGATTTGGTTAAATGTCTACTTATGTAGTTTAGACAACCTTGTTGTTGGTAAAATATATGCTTAATGTGACTTTTAAGATATAACAACCCTTATACTAATATGTCATGAGATAATTAACAATATGCTAATAAATCATTAATTAAATATGCAACTCTATATTTAATTAAATATGCAAAATAAAGCAATAAAATAATAATAATATGCAAGGAATGAACCTGGACCGAGGCTAGTATTGGATACTATGTCCTTAAGACAGATTCGCCCCGCTATGGTGCTAACGGACTCAGTGGCGTCTATCTCCCAGGATACAACGGTCTACATCCACCAGTAGCAGCACTACAAACTCGTGGATACGGCGAACCTCTTCCGTGTAATACTCTCTCTGACTCAAAAATGCATCTATGCTATATAAATGCTGAATTGGGTGCAATTCGAATCAAATGGTTCGGACCAATCTTAATATGGCTCGATGAAATTGGATTAGGGTCTAAGTGGTTCGGACCACTTAACCTATGGTTTGAACCCACTTGGGTTGGGTTCAAGTCTAGAGAGGGAGATAGAAGAAAATGAAAATGAACGACTTGCAAATGATCCAAAGGGGGGTATTTATAGAAACAGAAATGTCTTTTCGGATGGGGTGTATCTCTTCGTTATTGGACACAACCATTGCAATAGGTTGCAATGGTTCACATGGTGTCTGTTCACCACTAGACACATCTATTCTAATAGGTTGCAATGGTTCACATGGTGTCTGTTCACCAATAGACACATCCATTCTAATAGGTTGCAATGGTTCGCATGGTGTCTGTTCACCAATAGACACGTCCATTCTAATAGGTTGCAATGTGTCTTTTCGAATGGGTGCAACCATGGGTCATGATGGTTCGAAAAAAGGTGTAACCTTTTGAAAAAACTAAAAAGTGGTTTTTTAATTTAAAAGGTGTAACCCTTTAGAAAAACTAAAATATGGTTTTTTTTAATTTAAAAGGTGTAACCTTTTAGAAAAACTAAAAAGTAGTTTTTTTAATTCAAAAAACCAACCACCCAAAAACCCTACCCATTTGTGAAACCCATTTAAATAAGCCCAGCCCAAAATTAGGCCCAATCCAAAATTCCAAAAAAAGAATAATCTGGACTTTACAATTAGGCCCAAGCCCAAGCCCAAATCCTAAACTCAGCTTATTTAAATTTCAATTTGTTTCAACATTTTTTCCATGTGGGACAAACACTTCCCACATTTTGCATACCCATTTAGGCTTATCAAAACACCACACTTTGGAGCTAATTTCTCATTCATCCGGAAACGGATTTCAGAAAGTAAATATACCACATTCATCTCCTTACGGAGAGAAACGCGCTTGTCTAGAGATCCGTAAAAAATTATTAACGGAATCTATTTCAAATCTCATCCAAAGTTTATGTTTTTAATGCCCCCGTTTCCAACACTTGTTGCATTGAGATTTTCTTCATCATGTGTAAGTCAAGGTGTGTGTGCCACTTTGGCCATGGGTTCATTATGGTTATCATTGGGTTCATAGGTGCATTAGGTGCATGACACGACATTCATGATATATATTATTTGATGGATAGATGTTATCCATAGGGTGCGGAAGGGCACTTAATTATTTAATGGATAGATGTTATCTATAGCATGCAAAAGTACACTCATTTATTTCTAGGTCAACATCATTTTGCATCATGGAGTTACATGTATGAGTTTCATCATAGTAAGGTTCATGGGTTGTGTTGAGTTCATAATTTATGGGATCATGTGGATTTTGTTATGGTTTTAGTTTCGTGGTAGCCATTATGTGATAATTTGCCTTATTCGGTTCATGGTTATTTGTGATTATTATTTGACAACTTGGTATTTTAATGCATGAGTTGATTATGTGGCAACTTGAGTTGAGTCAGACTATCATGCTATGAAAATTAGAGTTAGGGTGTATAATCCCCTTTTTATTTTATGAAGCTTAGGCTTTAGGTTGCATGACCCTTCATCCTTGGGATCCCGAGCATTTCTTGTATGTCCTTGGGATTTCGAAGGATGCATTTACTTGTATGATCTATTCCCTACAGAGCGGCTGTGTTCACCCCCTATTATACAAATATTTTTCAGGAAATGAGTCACTTGGGATGACAATCGAAGTTGATGACATGCTTTGATTCATTATGTTTACATTTTGTCGTATATGTAATTCAATGTATAATGGAGCTGTACACTCAATAATATATTTTATCTTCTTGGTATTGTAAGCTTATATTTCACTTTCAATGATGTATGTAGATAGGGTTTCAAAACAATGTAATTGAGGCCAAGGGCCATTTCGTTTTCTCTATGCATGTTTAAATGACTCATTTTGTATCAAAATATGTATTTGTGTTATTTCATACATTTTGATGAGTGTTTATATCATTTAATGCTTAATTTTACTTGGTATTGACCATAAAGGCCTTAGGTATCATTTTTGGGCAAGGGGGAGTAATATACCGAAAATTGGGTTTTCTCTTTTGAAATTTTGGTCACGTTTACTATTCTTCCTCTTTTTTTTCTTTTTCTTTTTTTTTTTTACAACTAAATTGACCACTCCAGGACATTCTGTGGTCATTTAGGTGTATTTGGAAACCGTATATTCAATTTAGACCTTGGTAAACCTTTCTGGCAGCCTCCTTTCAGTTCTTAGGCAGAATCCGCAGCTATTGTTCATGCGCTGGACAGATTTTTCACCCGATCTTACAATAGTCATAACTTCCTTATTTTATATCCAAATTAGGTCATTCTTAAGTCTAGACTAAAGAATTCTGAGTAAACTTTCCAATGGTACCAATTCCATTTTCAATTTCTATTCTTACTGGGAGTTATACTCGTTTTAGTGGGATAGTGTAGGGATATTACTTGACTGTGATAAGGTACTTTTCTAGAAATCTTGACTTTTGAGTCTTCAGACATCTTTGGATGTCTCAAATTGTTTAGTTTAGATGAGATCACTTTGACTTATTTAGAGTCAAATTTCCGATGATTTGGGTAAAATGGTATTTATTCATTTTGATCTTAGCTTCTGCTTTTGTCTTCGAGTTTTGTCTTGAGATTTATTATGAGGCTCTCTTGTCATCCTATAGGTGATAATTACCTCTAGTGACCTCTTCTTTTGTTTTTGTTTCTGCATTTCGGACTCGATATCAAGTCGGGTTTCGGGTTACTCGCTAACGCTCCGGGTTATGAAAATTTGGGCCATTACAATAATTTTTTTGTGAAGGAAAAAATGGGAAAACTTTGAAAGGAAAATTTTTTTTTTGATTGAAGACATAATTTTCTTTAAACATAAAAAATTAAAAATTAAAATATAAAAGAGAAAAGAAAAAGAAGAATAAGAAAGGAAAAAAAGAAAGAATTAGAAGGATTTTTTTGAAAAAAATTATAATTTTAGGGGGTCCTTTTGTATAATTTAATAAACTATAGACATAATATATATATATATATATATATATATATATATAAAATAAAAAAAAAGAAAAGAAAAGAAAATTAATATCATAGCATGGACCAGACTCCAGAGGGTAGCTTTGAAAAAATAAAGTTCAAGGGGGGGCATTTTGTATAATTTAACAAATCATATGTATAAAAAGTAAAAATTTGTAATGGTCTAGCATGAGCCTAGGGGGGCACGTGACCTCCTGGGCCCATGCTGGCTCCGTCCCTGACCACATACATTGTATTTTCACCATGTACCACTTCAAGAGTCCATCTCTTCGCTAACAGTGTCACCAGTATTTTTCCTACTCTACCAACCCACATGCTATCTTTATCAATCAACTCCCTCATGAGACTACACTCTCTCAATCTCATAAGTCTCAACCTAAAGCCTATATATCTATTTATAGAGTTCTAAACTCAATTCTTTGTTGGACAAGGATTACAATTTCTTACAGGTTAAGACTTGCTAAATAAGAAATTACCAAACAAAATACAACTCTAACATAGAAACATAATTAGAATAGAATTTTGAGACACAATTTCCAACACACACACACACATACATATATATAGAAATTTGTATATTATGCCCCTAAAATTATTAGTTTCCAAAATTCTCTTAACTTTTTCCTCTTTTACTCTTTAAATTTCTTTAATTACCTTTTAAAAAAGCTTAAATTTCCCTCATTCAATTATGCTATAATTCATTTCCTTTAAAATTTTGTCAATTTTCTTTTCCTTTTTCTTCTTATTATTCTTTTGTTTTTTAAATTTTTTTTCCACTTTGCCCTTGAATTGAAATCCTGGCTCCACCCCTGTTGGGGCAAAGCGAGAAGGTGTAGGAGAGGCATGAAAGGAAGCAAAAACCAAAAAGGCAACAAGTTCTATATTCATGTTTGAAACATCTCTAGCGCTTGTACACTTATTGTCTTTAATCATCATTCATTATTACCACATGGAGGTGAAAGATGTAAAAGAAAAAGAATATGGGTTAGTAAAACCAGTTTATAAATGGGTTTGGAAGATAGGTTATATTCACAAAAGCCCAATATTTTACCACATCATCAAATAAAATTATTAGAGATGTATTTTGATTTGTTGGGCTTACCAATGACATGGTATGCCCAGTGCACCCTATATTTACTCATATTTTGGGAGACATTGTGAATGACTGAATTTCTTACAAAAGTAAAAATAAGGCTATAGGTAAAGCTCAAAATAGGTAAAAGGTACTGAGGCGGTAACATAGCGAAAACGATAAAGAATAGGGTTAAACCCTTGAATTCACAAAGAACACACTTACAAAAGAGAAACTGAAATTATAGTGATAATGATGATGTCTTTAGACTTACATCTCTTACCTTTATAAATGCAAGTCAAAAATAAAATAAAAAAAGAAAGCATGTGTGAAATAATATTAAAGGGGATATTTGACATTTGATGGAGCAGAGTCCTCCTTAAATCTTGTAATGGAGAATAATATCTTCTATTGTTGGCAACTACACAAAATCTTCTTATTTCTGAATCCTCCTTAATTCTTGCAATGGAGAATATTATCTTCTATTGTTGGCAACTACACCAAATCTCCTTTTGACTTTTCCTTATTTATTTATTTTTTTCTTCTATTCTCCTTACCTTTTCAGCCTCTCTGATTTGCGATGATTCTATATGCTTAGACAATTGTGTGCGAGTTGTTCTACATCAGTCTCCCCTGCATAAAAAGAACTCATCCCCGAGTTACCCGAATCTGGTGAATAATATCATGTATATCAGCCACATTAAAGGTAGAAGAAATGGCCATATCAGCAGGTAAATCAATCATATAAGCGTTGTCATTGATTTTCTTTAGAACCTGGTACGGATCATATTTCTTGGCCTTCAGCTTATTGTATGTTCCCACTGGAACCTCTCTTTTCTTAGATACACCACAATCAGGTCCACATCTTCAAATACCCTTTTCCTTTGTCCCTTGTTAGCTACAGACTTGTATTTGGCGTAAGTTTTCTTAAGATGTTTATTGACACCCTCCTGAATGGTCTTAATGCGCTCAGCCATTTTCTCTGCAACAACACTCTTCCCCAGTAACTTCGGTAAGAATACCAAATCCAAAACAACTTTTGGAAGACATCAATACACAACCGTAAATGGGGATTTGCCAGTGGACCTGTTAACCCTGCAATTGTAAGCAAATTCTGCCTGAGCAAGATCAAGATCCCACTGTTTTGGTTTCTCTCCTGAAATACAGCAAATTGGATTTCCAAGGGTCCTATTCACCACCTTAGTTTGGCCATCAATCTGGGGTGACTGCTGCTAATGAAATTAAGAGAGGTATCGAATCTCTTCCATAAAGTCCGCCAAAAGTGAGATAAGAACTTGGTGTCACAATCTGAGGTAATGGACTATGGCACCCCATGTAAACGAACCACCTTCTTAAAGAACAGATTGGCCATTTGGACTGCATCATTCGTCTTCTTGCATATAATAAAATGGGACATCTTGGAAAATCGATCGACCACCACAAAACAAAGTATGCTTCTCGCTGCATCCTCGGCAACCCTATAACAAAATCCATTGATAAATCCTCTTATGGAGCATCTGGAATAGGCAGTGGTGTATTATGAGATTAGCCTTTATTAGTTTGGCAGATTGAGCACCGCCGCACATGGTTATCCTTGTCACGCTTAAGTTGCGGCCAATAATATCGTTCTTCTACCAACTCTCGCATCTTATCAAGCCCCAAATGTCCTCTTAATCCTCCTCCATGCAATTCATGAATCACTTGCTCCTACAAAGAAATTTGTGGAATACACAACTGATTGCCATGAAAGATAAATCATTCCTGCATGTGCAACCCTTTAAAGGATTGCCTCGTTTTACACGCTGCCCAGGCTTGGCCAAAATATTCATTGGCCTTATATAACTCCTTCAGGAACTCGAACCCTATGATTTCTGCCCTTATAGTCACTGAGAAAGCTACTCTCCGACTTAATGCATCTACAACTTTGTTCTATTGGCCTAACTTGTGTTTTAGCGAGAAGGTGAATCACTGGATATAAGCCGCCCATTGCGCGAGCATCCGATTAACACTGTTTTGATTATTAATGGATTTCAATGCCTGGTGATCTGTAAATAGCATGAACTCTCATTGGATAAGATAATGCTTCCACGTATGCAAAGCTTGCACCACCGCATAGAATTCTAACTCAAAGGTAGTCCACTTCTTGCATGTTTCACTTAGCTTCTCACTGTAAAACGCTACTGGCCTTCCTTCTTGTGATAGAACTGCTCCAATTCCCACTATTGAGGCATCACAATCCACCTGGAATAGCTTCTCAAAATCTAGAAGGGCTAAAATTGGGGCTGTTGATAGTTTTTCCTTGATTAAGGAAAAACTCATCTCAGCTTCCTCTCCCCATTCGAATTTCCTTTTCTTCTTGCATTCTGTGATGATAGCCACAATAATAATGACATTTTTCAGTAGAATGTGGCTAAGCCATGGAAACTGCATACTTTTTCCACATTTTTTGGCGTAGGCCACTCCCGAATATCCCTCACCTTCTCCTTATCTACTTGAATGCCATCACTACAAACCACATAGTCGAGGAATACTATGCTTGGGGTCACAAAGCTACACTTCTTCAGATTAATGAACAATTTATTGTTCTGCAAAGCTATTAATACCTCTATCAAGTGCAAAAAGGTGCTCTACCTCTGTTTGACTATAAACTAAAATATCGTCGAAATAAACAACTACTAATCTACCAATAAATGGTTTGAGTACCTGATTCATCAACCACATGAAAATACTTGACGCATTGTATAATCCGAATGGCATGACAAACCACTCATACAGTCCTTCTTTTGTCTTGAACACCATTTTCCACTCATCCCAGGGTGGATTCTAATCTAATTGTATCCACTCTTGAGGTCCACTTTAGTGAAGATATTCGATTTCGCCAACATATCCAGCATATCATCCAACCGTGGAATGGGAAATCTGTACTTGACAATGATTCTGTTAATTGCGTGACTGTGATACCCCTCGGATCTGAGACACGGGTTGATCAGGCCCAGGCCCGAGCCCGAGGGAATATCAAACAATTAATATGTAACCGAACACAGAATACAAGATAAAATAAAAAATAAAAATAATAAGCTGGAAGAGTGCTAACTGAAAATCCTTAAAGTATAAATATTGAAATCTAAAACAATCCAAAACTCCATAAGTTTACAACTCGGGAATCCATCCATTGGACCCCTTAATGAAATTCTCCAAAAAGATACTGAAATAATAAAAATAAAATCCAAAGCTAACATAGAGAAAGTTCCTACATAATCGGAGGAATGAATAACTGTATCTGCTCTGCATGTCCAAACTCTAACCCTGGAACTGACGAACACCTGAAAAATAAAGAGGTGGGTCAGGCCCACATGCAAGTCCTGATCTACTACAATCTAAACAGTAATCCGATACGCAGATACATCCTAGGAAGACTCAACAATATCTAGAGTAGTCCATATAAGTATATAGTACACACTATAGGACACTCGCTAGTCCAGTAGGTTTGTCTCAGCCTGAATAGAAGGCAACATGCAAATACGCACCCTAAGGTGGGCATGAGTACCCAGACCTACCAGGGAACAACACCTATGTCCAATTATCCATCCTAGGCGATATACGCGCCCTAACCATGGTCATGAGACTCAAGCTCATACCACGGCACCATATAATATATATATAAAGTCCGTACTCCTCCTAATACAGTATACCGTCCATCTGTGCAGTGGTCTGATATATGTACAACAAATCCATCCTGAAACCATAGTGGATCATCCAATTCACAATTGATATGACATACGTTGGTGATGGACTTAATCTTTATGATTAATCCATACCTTAATCCAAATTTAAGTAGGGCTTAGTGTCTAAACTAATCTGTACCTAGTATGACACCGTCCCATACCGGCGCATACCATCCTCCAGTTTCCGTAGTTAATAACACGGTATAATTACTTATTAACCACATTCCAGAATAAACATAAATATAGTTTAGCACGTACACAACCAATATATGCATCCAATATAACATTTAGATATCCCATTACAGTTCTTGTTATAAATGAAAAGACTGTACATTTAGCTCCTCCAGATAACACCGTTGATGAGAACAGTATTGGATACTAATCAACCACACTCCAAAATTTGCATAATTACAGTTTAACATGTGTATAACTAAATTGTGCCTCCAATAACAATTTTAGAATCACAGTTCCAAACCTTTAAATTGACAAATCAGGATTATACAATTTATTTCTCCATATAATACCATAACTGATGCTGGTATGTTAGTTTGTAAACATCAGTTAATTCTAGCTAAGAACATATATATTTTAATAGTCATATGCTCTTAACACAGCTACCAATATGATTCATAATTTAAGATCATGCAATAAAACCAATTGCCAAAACAATAAGCAGTGTAATGTAAACACTTAACCATTCACCTACGAGCCCTCTATTTGATCTTAAATTAATTATTATCCTCAATAACTGAATGTGAACTTGCTTCTTAACATTATTATAAGTCTCAACCACATATTTACAACATTCAGTAGCTTCAAACCGTTCCAGAAAATTCAATTTCAGCCAAACGAACCCCAAAACACAGCTTCTGGACCTTTTAAGAGAGAGCAGGCTCTAGAAATTAAAAGAGCCTGCTCTTCTTTTCTTCAGAGCCGGCTCTAGGCTCATTAGAGCCGGCTCCACATTATCCTAGAGCCGGCTCTACCTTCTAAGAGCCGGCTCTAAGGGGTTTTGGGAGCCTGCTCCCTTTTCCCCTTAGCAGCTTCGTTCGTTTCATCGTCTTCTCTGATTTCTGTGAGTACCGGTCCTCTGTGGTATTTTATTACATGTTTTTAAGGTCTATTCCAATTCCAGATTGATTATAAAACAAGGATATACAATGATATTTAATCAAAACTTGAATCGGAAAACAAACTGTTACTCAATGGAGCAAAGTTACAAAGTTTCAGTTTTTCTTTCTATCTTGTTAAAACAACCAAGAACAGGTTTATTCCATGAATTGGAACATTAATTAAACATGCATAAAGGTTAGAATTAAGCCTTATTTTACTTCCTGGAGTCTTCCTAAACACGCACAGAACACAGATTAAAGAGATAGAGAAGAACAAGACTTGCCTTAAGTTTCAAAGTTGAAACACTGAATCCACGTCTCTGAGTTTTAGTTTTCCTTGCTCTGCCTTCCTAAGCCCTCTCTGTAAATTACTCACTCTCTGTTTCTCTGCCCTCACAACCCTCTGCATCACTGTATACGTGACTATGGTGAATAGGGTTTACAAAAACCCTTAGCAGACGTAAACATATGTATTTATAGGCTTAAGTTGAAACCCTAACCTTAATCCTAAACCACCTACAGGTCGGCTCAGAATAAAACACGATGAAATTAACACAAACCCTAATAAGTTGCCTCTAAAATAATTAAACCAATTACAAATAAATCAATTAAAAAAACAACAAAATTAAATAAACAATTTAAGCAATATTAACGATTAAACAGATAATAAAATCAGTCACAAAGATATAGCACTTAATGTATGCTAAATAAATCTGAGAATTCAACAATTTAATAAATCAAAGAAAACAAGTAAGCCAAAGAAATTAATTCAAATAATACCAATAAGTCAAGTACGTCAAATAATTCAAAAATAAGTCAATTAAAACATAAATTAAAAAATTAAATACCAGGACTATCCTTTTGAAATTAGGGGTATTACAGTGACTATCAACGCACATTCTCCAACTGTCATCTTTCTTCGGTACTAGTAAGGCCGGAATAACACATGGGTTCATTCTCTCCCGAATCAACCCTTTATGTAGTAACTCTTCCACTTACTCTTGTAAGACTTGACTCTCATTGGGACTCATCCGGTAATGTGGTAGATTTGGCAGGCTCGCCCAGGGCATGAAGTCAATGTGGTGCTGAATGTCCCTCATAAGAGGAAGACTATCAGGCAAGTCTTCCGGCACCAACTCACTAAACTCCTATAGTAATGGCTGCACTATTGTTGGTGCTATAAAAGGAGGTTGTTCAACTACTTTCCCCTTACAGATAACAGCAAAGATTTCAAGGGCAATTGTTACTTAGCCCAGAAATTCCTCACTACTGATCAACATAACTGAATTTCCTTTGGGAAATTCGGCTTCTTTCAGCGAACCTAAAACAATCTTCTGACCATTCTTGTATAGAATATACATATTGTCTCTACCACGGTGAGTGGCATCGATATCAAATTGCCATGGTCTGCCTAATATTATATGGCATACATCCATGTCGACTATATCACAATGCACCTCCTCTGCATACACTTTCCCAATTGAGAATGGAACGGTGTAGGTTTCAATTACTCGCATTTTTGAGCATTTCTTGATCCATCAAATTTTGTATGGATAGAGATTTTTCTATATTTTAAGCCCCAATTTTCGAACCATTGTTAAGGAAACAATGTTCTCACTACTACTGCTATCAATAATAACGTCACATACCTTATGGTTGATATAGTACTCTTGACCTTAAGGATTTCATCCAATGACAATCTAGATGTTTTGATGATAACAAACCATTAATGGTGTTTAAGGAATAATGTTTACATTAAGTGTTATATAGATTATACACATTCAAAGAACGACCTCAATAAAGCTATAAAGATCATTCAAAGTATTCAATTATTCAAGATCACATCAATGAAAGAAATGGATACAAAGAAGAGTTGAAGTTGCAAGGAGCCAAAGGCAAAGTCCATCCAAAGATAGCTTGGACTACAATGAGCAAGTAAGCAACTCAAAGAAATGAAGAAAGCAAGAGTACCTCAAAACTTAAACGATCATTGATAAAGCATGAAGAAAAGGGTAGATAGGTTGGTGAGTGTTTAGGGTTCAATGTCAAGGTATTTATGGATCCATTTGAAACTCATCTCTATAGGATTATGCATATCATCATTATCATTCATATATTCCAATATTCATTAGCAATAGACTATGCACTTCATACATATATATTTGCACATGAAGTTATTGCTAAAGAATGAGTTAGTTCAAGCTTGCTTAAGCTTTGGAAGAACTCATCACTTGTGCTATAAATGCTAAGACCATGTACATCAATCACATCATTGATAGTGGTCAACAATTAAGGCATATGAAACTTTCATTACCATGAGTTGGTAACGGACATTAGGACCCCAAAATACGCGTCATGAAAAACTGTGTTTTTAGCTAAGTATGAAAAATGGCTAAGTGTGAAAAATGAATTTTTGAAATAATGATTACTTCAAAATAATTTTTCCCGATAATAACTCTTTACACTTCAAATAGCCTAAACTGATTTTATGAGATTTTTTGATCATTTCTACATAAGATCAATATTTACCAAAACTGTCGGGAACCCCAATTTGTACTAAAACTGATTTTTCACATTTTGATTTAGTTGGATTTTAATTTTCTTATATTTTTTATTAAATCCAAATGGGGGGTACTTCCTTATTTACATTGTAAACTTAAAGTAAATGGACATATAAATACTGTAAACTGAAAACAAAACTATCAAGATAGAATTTTTGTCTGTCAGCCGACTGGTGATAATGCCCAGTATGTGGCAGCCGGCCGACAACAAAACAGAGAGTTGAGTTCTCAAATGAGACGTTTCGTCCGACCGAACATGAGGGTTCAGCCGACCGACAAGGGTTTCATCTTCTCTCATTCATTTCATTTATAGAGTTTGAGCTTCATTGATATTCATATATATTCTAGTTGAGAGCTAAATTTGTACATCAATTTTTGAGAGATATTTCTTGTACTTCATTGTTCTTGTTACTATCAATTGTAAGGGATTGGTTTGAACCACTGGGTTGGTGTGACCCAAAGGAAGACTAAGGGAAGGTTGTTCTCTTAGTAAGGTGAAGTAATGAGTTGCTTTATGTAAAGGTTTGCTCTCCACCCATAAGGAGAAGTTATAGTGGATTAGAAAGTCTCAAGAGGGGTCTTGAGCCGAAGAGTAGGAGTTTTCGAATCTCGCTAAAATCGCCGAGTCATTATTTGCAATTTCTCTTCCCTTATCTCTTTTACTATTATGTTATAAATTGTTTACTTTCATATTTTGATTTCATTTCTTGATTATTGCATAATTGGTTAAATTGTTGATTAGAAATTGTAAATCGATAAATTGCGAAAATTGACCATTGACTCTATTCACCCCCCTTTTAGAGTCAATTCTTGGGTAACAAGTACAACTTATACGGAACACATTATGACGCTGTGGGTGCTCCTCCTTCTTTGGCGTGAGCATCAACCTCCTCACGACTAAAGAGTGGGAAAGCAACTCGTCATTGTCTCCTTCAGTCACCTCTTCTTCTTCAAAGGTAAGGAACTCACTCCTCACCTTCATCTTCCTCATGCTCGACCAGATTTATTATCGGTCACTTGGGGCAATTGTTGGATTTATGGCCAAGTTCTCCACATCGAAAACACTTGCCCATATTCGGGTGTGCATAGGGATTTTATCTCACAACTAGGGCCCCCTTTCCAGCAAGGCCTATGGGTGCTGCGGGTTTGGCCTTTACTGGACCATCTCTAATGCCTCACCATATCATTGGAACGGGGGCTACCGCTGTCTATTTACCCATGTCATATGTAGGACGTGGGGTATTAGATGAACCACGAGACCGATTCTTCGACTTCTCCAGTAAAGATTCTGCTCTCTCTGCCGCCGTAACAATCTCGGACAGTTTGAATAACGGTTGCAGTGCCACTTTCTCTTCAATATCCCATCGTAACCGACCTTTGAAACAAGCCACCATGCTAAATTTGGGTTCCACCAGGTTATTACGGGGATGACAATCGATAAAATTCTTCAGCATATTCAGCAATCATTTTACTTCCCTACGTGCTGGACTGATATTTCTAATAAAGAACCTGTTCGTAATCAGGTGATAAAAATCGAGCTTTCATCAACTTCTTCATCTTAACCTATGTACGTATCGAATCTTTACCCTCACATGCGCTAGTAGTTTGCACTTGATCCCATCATGCTGATGCACTGCCTTTCAACTTATATAGGCCACAAGTTTGACTTGCTTCTCCTCTTGGATTTTCATTTAGTCAAAGAAACGTTCAACTTCACTAATCTAGTCTAAGAATTCTTCAATACGAAGATGACCTTGAAAGGTGGGTAGATCAATCTTCATACGAAAATCCCTGGAGTCATTAATTTCCTATCGAGCTCGATTATCTCTACACCTGTACGGTTCAATTGCTACCAAAACCGACATTTTCCTTATAAGTTGATAGCCTATTCGGTGGGTTTGGGTTGCGATTACCAACAGGACGTCCATGATCACCATCGTTGGGAAGCTTATTGTTCTCACGGTTAAGTTATACCGTTGTCAATCTCGCCAATATTTGACGCATAGTTTCATGCATATAAAAAAAGGTTCGATTAACGTTGGTCTGGAACTCAGTAAACTCAGCCCTCAAAAGAGCTATTTCATCACGATCACCGTCACTGGAGGGGTTGCTTCCATCTCGTGAACCGGTCATCGAAAACAAAGACGAATCTTGGATTCGGAACATTGCTCTGATACCAACTAACGTAATGGAAACGATAAAGAATAGGGTTAAACCCTTAAATTCACAAAGAACACACTCACAAGAGAGCTACTGAAATTATATTGATAATGAAGATGTCTGTAGACTTACATGTCTATCTTTATATAGGCAAATTTGATGGAGCAAAATCATCCTTAAATCTTGCAATGGAGAATAATATCTTCTATTGTTAGCAACTACACCAAATCTTCTTTTTTATTTTCTGAATCCTCCTTAATTCTTACAATAGAGAATAATATATTCTATTATTGGCAACTACTCCAAATCTTCTTTTGACTTTTCCTTATTTATTTATTTTTTCTTCTATTCTCTTTACCTTTTTCTTTACCTTTTCAGCATGATCATGTATATTCAAATAATTGTGAATAAGCTGTTTTACATCGGGCAGTGTCTCAAAAAAGGGAGTGGAGGTTATAGACAACAAAAAGAAGTGCCTAGAAAAGATCTATAAATGAAAATTCACTCCGATAAAGGCAATCATAACTTAACATACAAGTAAATATATCAATTTTATTTATTTTTTTACTTACTTGTTGGATTGTAATTGGCATGAAATCATGTAATACTTTCTCCACATTCTTAAAAAAAATAATCATCTCATTTACGGCCGGATAGGTACGAAAAGATATTCAAAGTGCCCAATGCACCGGCACATCGCACTGCTCGTACACGCGCAAAAATGGAGTTGGGCTGGCCCAATGCACAGGCACATCAAATTTCTTCCTAGTTGGTGACTTTTTTTATTATTATTATATGTAGAACCACGAAATTGATAATATAAAGCAACTTGCTTTTGTTTACCTGAAATCAAAATTTACAACTTAAATGAGTAATCAAACGAGTCCACATTTGGTGGTACGCAGTGTTCAACTCATATATGCTTGTTCATGTGTATTTTACACCGCACACTTCTTTCTCCGAATGCGTTCAGCCACCAACCACCAACGAAACCAAAGAAATTTAAGTAGAGAAACTAATGGGTTTCACTTGCAACTCTCTCAACAAGTCTCTTTCCATCAAGGAACAAATTGTTAAGTATTACAACCTGATGGCTTTTAGAGAAAGTTCAATTTTCCAACAGGTACAGGTGAAGAAATAAAAGACCTGAAGCGTCCTCAAAACACACACAACCGAACAGGGTCTATGCCCTTTTAAAGAGTAAATACATGTCTCTTTCTCAACAAAAATAGTAGGGGAAAAGAAAATTCACAATAATTTTACCTTTCTCTTACTTACCTTTCCGAAAATAGGATTCTAGAACCTACCCTATTTATAACAGAATCTTGCAAAACCATTCAACATGGAAGACGATCTCAGTTATCCAAACAACCCCACTATCAAACAATCCAAGGCCTCTCACCATCTGGCATGAGTTTCATGTTCGAAAAGTAACAGCGCTATAAACGGTACCCTATTGCTCTCTCACAAGACACTGACACGAATAAATAGGAGGGGGGTATGCTAAATTATGCAGTGCCAGGCACACTCTCGGCCTTGTCGGTTTCCATCGGCTCAGTAGCAGCTGGTGGTGATTCACTAGCCCCAGCCGCAGCATTCTCATTCGGGTTGCTGCTGCTGTTGTCTCCACCCTGAGGTTGGGGCTCACTTCCCTGTGAAGGTACCGCTGATGGCGTTTCAGGAGTCGCTGGTTTGGCTGGCTTGGGTTTCGTCATTATCGGCCTACAAAACCTGTTGAAGCAAATTCTATTTTTCAATATCTAGAGAAATGAATATCTTTCAGAAACTCGGTAACAATCGAGGTCCAATTCCTTTGAAACAACTTCGGGTAATTGGATCATTACCTGTCAACTGCTTCAGCTTTCTTTCTCACATCAGCTGACAAGAGAACTGGATTGGCATATTTTGGAAGTGAGTCCTGGTGCTGGTTTTTCTCTCTTAACCAAGCTTCGGCTTCTACACACTCGTTCAACACCTAGAATAAGGAAAAGACGAACAATCAAAATCTTCCTATGGCCATTTATGCTGGCCCCGAGCAGAGAGTAAGAAAGGGAAATTCATTTAATAAGTAACCTTCTGCTTCTCTGGTAAGTCAATGTGATCAAATTTAGGATCATTTGACATTGCAGCTTCTCTGTAACTATTGACACAATAAATAAATTGATCAATTACTGATCCTCTCTCCGAATGCTCCTTGTAGCGCTCCTCAATGGGGTCACCTTGCTGCATATTATTTACTCCAAATCAAATGCGGAAAAAATAATAATAATAATAACAATAACAAAAGAAAACCACCATTCAGCATAACAAAACAATTGACCTTCTTGAGCTCCTCAAGCTTGGCAATGTAAACGCCTTTGGTCTCATCCTCTCCCTCATCATACAGCCAATCTTCCACCTGCTGAAGCTTAGCAGTGAACTCCTCTCTCTCTGAATCAGTGACGAACTCTTGGTATTTGTCATGAAGCTGGAGAACGTAAAAAGGGCAGTGAGTTCAGAACATCCCAAGTTTCTACAGTGTCTAGTTTATTATGTAATGTTCATGTAACATACCTTGTTCCTCATTTCATAAACATAGGACTCCACAGCATTTTTCTTGTCTTTTGTTTCTTCCATGACACGGTCCTGCAAAGCCATTTCAAACTCCTTTTCCACTGCTTTTTGCACATCAACAGGTGCCATTCCTCCATACACCAACTCTGATACAGGGATGTTAGTTTTCTTCACCTTCTTCTTTGGAACCTCAACCTGCACGACAAAGAATTAATGCATTACATATACAAAATAATAAGTAACAAACAGGGAGGAAAAACAAAAAAAAAAAGAAAAAGCTAATTCCTCCAAAGACAGCTGTTGCTTGCTGTGGAAATGAATGTTAGTCATTGTAATTTTTTAAATTTAGATCAGTAGTAATGTTTAGCATGGCTTGGAAGTGGCCCTATTACAGGCAACCTTTGATCAAATAAATGCAAGTCAATCTTGAACTGGTTGAAGTAATTCCATAGTTTAGACTAATAGTTTTTAACCGGCCACAAGATATAAAAGGCAAGAAACACGGGTAGCATTAATAAACCATCCTTTTCAGGAAAGACCATATAAAATATCATCGATGGAGCTTAGAAGAGTGACACACCAAACTTCAACTCGAACTATATTAACGAAATATGGAGTTGTTTTACCCCATAATGATAGACCTCCTAACAAATTCGGAAGCAACAATTATATCATACACACGCCTTCTCCAATATATGTTGGGGGAGTACAGTTGAAAACCATGAAACAGAGCTGCAATTTCAATGATGAACAACGTATAGTCCCAGGAGAAAGTCCCATTTGGATGGACTCCAACAAGGAACTTTGACTCGTTTTCCTCCTCATTTGCTCATAAGAGCAAATACTAACCACAATCTTTTCAAGTGCAATTAACTTATAGTGACAATTTTTATCCTTCTAACTCTAGATTCATCCCATTCATTAGTAGAAAACACAAAAACCATATAGCAGATACCAACTCTTTCCACAGGAAGGGGATTTGAAGTCATCACATTTAAAGTAAGTCTCCCCATTTTAGCATTTGTGCACCACAAGGTCTGTCATACACTCAGCCTTGCACATATTAAACCAAGCCACCACCACCAGTAACTGCTTACATAGAGTCACAAGATCCAATGTTTTACAAATAAGGTCAAACCTTCTACCCAAACAAATCAGATTTCACACTAGAAGCTAAAGCATTGAATTAAGGAAAATGATAAAAGACCGGACGGTGTTATTACCGACTGAAGTGTCCACCGTTTATTTAAACACTTTGAGAGGAGAGAGACTATCTATATCCATTACCGACTAAGAGTCCCTGTTGGACACTGGTGGTTGGAGTCACACAAAAAACAGATGGTCAATTGTAGCATTACTCTTTCATAAATAGATGCAAATGTGGACGGTCTATTTTGTGGAGTGCTACAATAATTATGAAAAGCAAAGTTAGCAAGAACTACTCTACCAGTACGTCAATTAAAAACAAATTGTCCTAAATGATGCCTTAAAGAAGAAATAGCAAAAACATGAAATAGTTGTGGGTGATTAAATCTGTGTGCTGACTCATTCTAAGCAATATTATTTACCTTGGCATCCGTATCCATTTGGACAGGCTTTTCCCCAGACTCTGGAACACCATTCTCTGCCCCAGAAGCATCAGTAGCACCTTTAGCATCTTGCATGTTTACATCCGCTTCAGCACCTCCAGTGGAAGCTTCACTTGGAGGTCCGTCTGTGTCCATCTTAGTAGCTTCTTTTGCTGGCTCTTTTGTAACAGGAACTTCAACTTCCTCTTCTTCCAAGAGCTAGAAGAAACATCAAACAAATTCAACAAAAAAATCAAAAAAATGCTCAACTCAACCGCATGAAGAGTCAATGGAACTATCTCAAGGACTTACAGTTGCAGACTCCACCGATACAATGCCATGAAGATTAAGGCGAACTTTCACCTTCACTTTTGCCCGTTCACTATTTGTAGATTGAAAAGGACCAATCTGCCAATGAACATTTAAAATAACATCAAGAATTACATCAATCCCATAAAAGTCTTCACTTAGGCAGATCATAGAACTCAAGTCCTGACATAAACTAGTAGTAGATAAATTACCGTGTATGTGCTGATCTTTGCTGGTGCCTGCAATTCACTGACATCAGCATACTGAACATCTATTGTGAAGGTGCCTGATCTATAGAATGTCAGAGCCTTAACACTCGGGAATGGATTCCCCTTGGGGAAAACAATAGTGCTTTGTTGATTATCTACAGCTCCATTCTGGTTATCTGGAGCAGAACCTTTCCATGACAGAGCAATTGAAAAGGGAAAGCTTTCATTGACCTTCAAAACCAAAACAAACCAGTTGCTTATCATATGCTATAGCACATCCAGCTTTAATGCAATCTAGGGTAAAAAAAATCACTTCCACTAGTACCATCTCTTCAAATAAACAATTATGATAAAAAATGTTGATGTTGAGAAGGGAAAAGAAACAGATACTCCTTTTTCAAGATTAGAGATTTATAAAATACTTCCTGAACACACAACAAAATAAAGAGACACAATAGTTCAACCTTACTGTAGTAATTAGGTATCTTAGTTACAATGGAACCACATTTTCAGCACGTTTAATGTTGCGGTAGGACTAAAAGCACTTCTAATTTGAAATTTCTGAAACACAGAGAGAGAGAGAGAGAGAGGAGACTTTTTGAAGGAGCCAAAGCTCAAATTCAAGTAGAGATAAAAATTTATAGATTTCTATTTGTACAAAAAGAATATTAAAGTGCTTCCAGAGTCAGCACTTTTTTCACAGTTGTACGTAACATATATATATATATATATATTTGAAAAAAGATCTTATTTCAGGCTACAACAATGCCATTCGTACATTTTCCAGGCCTAGAGACATAATATGTCACATAATTCAAAGAAATGTACCAGTTTAACAACAGCAATATCTAAAAACATTTCATGTTGGCTTCTCTTGCAGAATATACGTGGAGAGTACGTCTCAATTGAGACTCCCCACTAAAAGCCTGTTCTGTAGGAAGGAGGAAGAGATGAGAGGGAGGAGGGACAGAAGGCCTTAATGATTTCTAATAGAGGAGTTTGGTAGAGAATAAGAGGGAAGGGAAAAGTAGGAGGGAAGCCCCTCCTCTTTAGGTCTGCTACATCCTCTCCTAAAAGAGTTTAGGAGATAATTGTAAAATTGTGACATAACGGTTCTCTTCCTAATTTCCATCCTACTCAACCAAACAATATGAACTCCAAAGATACCTCCTCCATCCCTCTTCTCTTATCTTCCATGACTTTCAATCTTCTATCCTGAGCATCAAGGATTTTGCAGGACTCAAGAGGGTTATTGAAACACACCAGAATGTTGAGAGACTGAATAAACCTAAACCAAGCATCCCATCAATTTATTGATACAAACTACAATATGGGGCAGTTGGGGCCAAAAAATATATGTTCTAACTTTTGTAGGGTGAAAATTGGAAAGAGAAATAACGTGCATGGAGACAATAACCATATGAATATAAATCGTAAGTTGCCTAACCAAGGAATGTAAATCACAATCACTGTGCTCACCGCAAGTAGTAATTTCTATTGACGGAACACCACATAATTCTTCGAAATGATTAAACTTTTAGTGTGATAAAATATCAGACACAACTATAATAATACAGATGTCAGAAATCACGTGTGCGCGCACACAAAAACAAAAAACCGATAGAGCAAAAGGAATGCAGAAAAGGAAATTTTCTGAAAGGAAAGAAGGCAAAGTGCAATCTGATCAGTGAATGACATTTTTACCTGGAACTCCCGCACTTTAAATGTGGGGCTGAGAATTGCACACTCTAGAGCACAGCCTTTGGCAATGCACTCACTTGCATTCATTGTGCGCCTAGGCTCCTTGCCAAAGAACTCTGTTAGTATCTTGATTATAGCAGGAACACGAGAGCCTGAACCAACAACCTCAACTGCATGGATGTTCTCAACGGAAAGGCCAGCATCTAAAAGAGCCTTCTCCAATGGCTTCTTTACCCGTTCCAAAATTGGAATGCTAATTTGTTCAAACTCCTCTCTCTTGATGAAACCCCTAACATCCTTCTCTTCCATCAAGCACTCTATATTCAAAGGCGCCTCAGGGTTTGCACTAAGAACCTTTTTCAGCTTTTCACAAGCAGCACGAAGCCGTAGACAAGCCCTAGCATTCTGAAAAACATCAATCTTGTACTCTCCCTTAAATTTAGCCGCGAAGTGCTGGAATAGAGCTTCATCAAAATCTCTACCACCAAGAGATCGGTCAAAAGAATGTGCCAATATCTTCAGCTGGCCTTTCTTGAAGCCAGCAATGCATACCTGCATGCTAGCATGCCCAATGTCAACAAATGCAACATTCAATTGATCATTCTCTGGCAAATCTGTCTTATAAATTCCAAATGCCAAAGCAGTTGCAGTAGTTTCATGAAGTAAACGAAGAGGATGCAGACCCGCAATTGTAGCTGCATCCAAGACAGCTCTTCTTTGAAGATCAGTGAAATAAACAGGAATCCCGATACAGCAATCCACTACCGCAGCATTCAAATTCGTCTCCGCAATGCTTTTCAAATTTGAGAACACCATTCCCAATAGTTGGGTTGGCGTAAATGTCCTTACCTCCCCCAAATACCGTGCATGGATCAGTGGATATCCATCAGGCCCTTCAGTCACAGTAAAAGGCAATGCTTTAAGATCCTGCTGCAGCTCAGGATCTGAGAACTGGCGTCCTAAGAGCCGCTTGATCTGAGAAATCGTGTTCTTCGGATTCATCATGCTTGATGCAGCCCCAGCAGTTCCAAGGAAGCGCTGCTTGTCGCCAAAGCAAACAATAGCAGGAGTCTCCCGCTTTGATTCCTCATTGAGTACAACATCAATCCCTCTTTGCCTTGCAACGGCAACCACGCCACTCTCATTCCCAGAATCAAAACCAACCACGCTCATCTTTGCGGGAAAATTTGATTGGGTGCACACGATCACTCAATTCCCAAGCTGAAAGATTACATTAAAGCCAGTACAATGCAAAATAGTTCAGTGAGAAGAGTCACCATGCAATTGTTCAAAAATATAACTTTTATCAAAAAGAAAGAAATACTCAAACACTAGTAATAAACAACTATCTCCAAATAAATCATCAAAGTACAAAATCTCATTATGAAATTACAACAACTAAACACGTAATTTTTACCACTAATAATCATGCTTCAATTTCCCTAAAAAAAGTAAAATAAAATCATGTTTCATCTATAAAATCATTCTACTCCAAACAAAAATAAATCAAAACCCTCACCTTCACCAATCCAAATCACATGCATTATATAATTGACATCTTAAAAGAAGTGTATTAATCACGTTAATACACAAGTTAAATATGCATTTAATATAAAAAATAAAATGAAAAAAATACAATAATAATAAAATTCATAGAAAACAAAATCATTGCATTGTAATCATTAGCGGATCTTTTCCAGAAATATCTCTATAGCATCTGAACATCGTACCAATTATATAACAAATCTTAAACACAAATAAACACAAGCAGCATGATTTCAACGTGATTACTGCTCAAAGTAACCTACACCACAAGTATCCCAATAACTAAATCCAAATAGAGAAGACCTAGATTCTAACCCAACTCAAACATTGCTGTATCAATACATACATATAGAGAGAGAACTAGATTGTGTCAGCCAGTTGAACAGAGAATAAAGCAGTCATCGGACGCATGAGTGAATCACAGATCTACGGAGTTCTAGGGAGAGAAAATAAAAGGGAGAGTTAGGGTTTCAGATCGTACCTCGCGACGGAGTGTGGATCGGGAACGTTGTGGCGTATGCGAGGACTCTCTGGAATTCTCCACAGAATGTGTTTGTCGTGGGAAAAGAAAAGTGTTATGTTTTGCAAATCTAACAGAGCTTCTGAGAGGAGAGAGAGACCTTTAAATAGGAGAGAGAGAAAAGGGTTTTGGAAATTTCTATTGAGAGAGAATATACAAATCGGTTGGGTTTGATTTTGCGATGGGGCGGTCAAGTGGTCCTAGAGATGTCTAGAGATACTAGAACTTCTAGAAAGATCTTGAGAGATGATGGGAGAATTGTATGGGTGTAGTAGGGCTTGGTGTGGCTATGGGCCTAGTTTGGGGTGCAGTTAATTAGGGCTTCTTCAAGGAGGGGCTAATGCAGCCATTCTAGCCCATCTAGTTAAAACGGATGGCCCAACATTGCTTGCATTATGTATTATTTTGATTTTTTTCTAGCCTGAGCTATTACAAAATTGCAGAATGCCCCTTAATCTATTTTTTATTACAAGTTAGCCCCTAAACCATCAAAAGGTTGTATCTTGACCCCTTCAAGTTAGGGCTGCACATGGTGCGATTCGGTACAGTTTCGTCAAGAATCGGAACCGATCTCAACAGTTCCATAAAAATGGAACCGGAACCGTTGTCTATGGAACTGAACCGAACCGGCATTCACGGTTCGGTTCCACGAACAGTTGACTGAATTCAAGATTATTTTTCTGTAGTTTCCTTAAACAAAATATAATAAAAAAAATAAAAACATAAATAAATACAGCAAACTGATTGTCAATACAATAATATTACATCCCATGGTACTGAATTTGTGATACTGAAATTGTGAATTGCTGAAGTCTAATAGTCCATTAAACTTACAAAAAACTGAATCAACATCATTCACTAATAAGATTATTCCAAAAAACTAAACCCATTATGTTGCATGTTGCTGCTAGCCTGTCATTCTGCCAAGTGACTACATTCTGCTGCATGCTATATGCTGCTACCAAGTGCTAACCAGTGACTACGAGCTCGTTTGACATAACTTTTGTTTTTGCTTTTATGCAAAAGAAAAAGATAAGTAAAAGTTATCACTTCTATTTAGCTTATCTGTTAGTGTTTTGGGAATTGTATTTTAAAAGAGCTTTTAAGGTCAGAAGAGTTTTTAATGTATATATTTGGCAAATCATTTGTTGAAGCTCTTCTAATGCTAAAATAACTATTTTGCCCCTAAATTGAGTGTTTTTTGGACTGTTTGGTAACATAAAATAATTAACATGTTTTTTTTTTTTTTTTTTTTCCTTATATCTAACTTTTTCTAAACACATACAAACAACCCTTTCAGTATAATCAAATAATTCAACATGACAGATACAAACAACTCATTCAATATAATCAAATAATTCAACATGCCATATATAAAATATTACATTGTATTGAGCATCACCTAACAAAATAACAACCCATTCAATATAATCAAATAATACAAGATGTCATATATAAAAATAGTACATTGTATTAAGTATCAACCAACAAAATATTTATCCAATTATGAGCTCCGTAGCAATTCTATCTTGGATAACCTACACTCATCTCATCATTAATATAATAATACCAAATATTCATTTAAGTATTAGCTCCGTAGCAATTCTATCCCGGATAACACTCATCTCAATAGTATCATCACTTGTGAACGAAATATCGGATTCGCCAATTTCCTCGTTGAGTACATAATCATCTTTTCCATTATATGTTTGAAATTCTATGTTAGCAATAGCCACCCTCCTTATAAAATTATGGAGAGCCATTGAAGCACTAACAATGGCAACTTGTCTATCAAACTAAAAATTAGGCATATGATTCTCCATTTTGCCTTCCACGCACCAAAGTTCGTTCTGTAACACTTCGTAATGAGGAATGTGCTTGATTAAATATTTCTCGAGATCTTCTAAGCTGACTACCACGCTAAAATTCAGGAAGATGGTATCTTTCTCCTCTATATAGAGCTAAAAAACTTTTCATGTTTGGATAGCCAGTATCAACACAGTAGTACTTATCTACAAAATAAATATTCACCAATAATGAGAAATTGTTATTCATACAAATTCGTATAATAATGCTAATAAAATATTAATAAAAACAAGATATTGTAAAAAACCATTTGGTAGTTTAGGAAAATTTATAGCTGGGTCTCGATAAGCTTTGAAAAATATTTTCTTATCATGTGTAGTTCCCTCCCATCCCGACCACACAAAGGTAAATAGCATGTCAAACATGCATACAACCATTATATTTTGAGTAGGCTATCCCTTCCTACCAATATAAGGGATTTGCTCATTTACTGGAAGTGATGCAATAATATGTGTCCCGTCTATGGCTCCAACGCAATCATGTCAATATAATACATATGGATATGTACACATGTATAATCAATAACCATTAACAAATATGAAATTTCCTAATAAGTATATATATATATGAATAATTACCTTAAAATATGGCCAGTATTTCGGGTTGGATCGTATATAATACAGAATTTCATCATAATTTTCAAATAGTTTAATCTCATCTAATGCCAAGACAGTCATTTTCTCTAGCACAAGACCAAATTGCCTACTCACTGTTTCACCAAAATTTTGGAACCATTATTGAATCATTCGATTTCCAACTCCATGTCCTAAAGTCATAAAGAACATGCCCACTGCTTCCTCTAATTGTATACCCGTTGTGGATTTTAATCCATAACTTTTTAATCTATCACATAATTTTAAAAAGACATGCTTTTCTATGCGAAACATTTCATGACAACGATTGTCATGTCCATCAAGAATCTCCATTATAAACTTCCATCCTGTATGAGGGAGTCCCTACATGGGTTTTTCATTAAAAAAAAAAAAAAACTATTTTGATGATGCACTGCTACACATGATGCTGTAAGGATGATTTGATTGAGTTCCATATCATCTCTTTTAACATGTTCTAAAATCCCCTCATATATGTCGTTCTTAATATCACTATCATTCTCCACCACAAAACTAGAGGAAAAATAAATTAAATAATCAAAATATATAGGAAGAATATCATAGAGCAATATCATATAATCCATGTCCAAACAAAGTAGTACATAGCAAGAATATCATACATCAATATCACGTGATCCATGTCCAAAAAAACCTAGTACATAATACATCAATATAACATAATCCAACTCCAAAAAAACCTAGTACATAGTGCGATTATCATATATCAAC
The DNA here is from genome assembly GCF_030987335.1 of Cornus florida. NCBI lineage: Eukaryota > Viridiplantae > Streptophyta > Magnoliopsida > Cornales > Cornaceae > Cornus > Cornus florida. The sequence goes on from NW_026775581.1 coordinate 25,282,365, forward strand.
ATCATACAATCCATGTATTAGCATCACATAATTCATGTCTCAAAATTTTAATACATAGCAAAAATATTATATATCAATCCATATTCCAAATACCTAAAACATAACAACGCAATATCATAATGCCCAAAAACCATGTCCCACAGGTAACATTCAACCATGCAAGTTGGCTCTCCAAGTCCTCCAAAGCTACAGACAGCTCATGATATTCTCGATTTATAAAGAAATTGATCCCAACCTATATATATAATTAAAATCCAACAATTCTAAAAATAAAATAATAATAAAACATGCTATTAATACTCCGATTTAATCCTAATTTAATCAAATAAAATTAACTTAATATTTTTTATTAATCCGTTCTAACCAAGATTTAAATTAATAATTTAATTATAGTGTTGATACTCAAGGTGAAATCCTTATGGGTTCTAAAAGGAAAGTTAGAGAAGAACTCACCTGAAGGTTTCGAAACGAAACCAACGCTTCAAGTTTTGATTGTCTCTTCCAATTCCAACGTTTTTTCTCAGATACGGCCTCCTCCTTATCAACCTTCTTTTTTTCTCTCTCTGTCTCTATTATTTTTCTAACGTGAAAATCTCTTAACCCTAATCCTTATGTGTATATATAACCACATTAATATCATAATCCTTTTCCAATTATGACTACCATATAAAACCTTCCATAATTAATCATTAATTTATTAAATCATATATACATGTATATATATATATATATATATATATATATATATATATATATATATTGACATATATACCCCTCCATAATGATTATTAATTAATTATATTTATATATATATAATTAAATATATAATTATTTAAATATGTTCATAATCATCGGCCTTTAATAATTAACCCAACAAGGTTTCTTTTAAGCCCAAGATCACATCCATTGGTCCCACTCATCTTTAAGCTCAATCCAATTAAAATAAAATAATTAAATTAAATCTAATAATTACAAATAATTAACAAACAATTCATACAAGCATAAATACACACAAATCAAATAAACAATTCAATCAAAACATTTCACAAAGCAAAACACCATATCAATTCAACAAATATAACCACAAAATATAATCTAATTAAAATAAGACAATTAATCTAAGCACTCAATTAAATAAAAATAAATCATTTAAAAATACAATTAAAGCAATTAAATTCAATTAAATCAAACAAATCATTTAAAAATAAAATAAAACTAATTAATCCCAATTAATAAATCATTTAAAATATTGGGGTATTACATTTTTCTCCCTTAACAAAAGGAATTCCATTCTCGGAATTTACAAATCCATGAAATGAAAAGTTTGATTATTTAATTTCAAGTTTTCATGTTCCTTTTGTCCGTGTGGAAATTAATCCATTCACACGTACTCATAATTACTAACTAATTTATGCTCATTGCATTTCTTTGCAACTTAATCTCACCAATTTATATGTGTTGGTAAATGTTTCATTGCTGTAATTTTTTTTTTTGCACTAAAGCACATAAAAACTCCTTTACACACATGGTGTAAAATACATATTTATATCCTTGCCAATAATAGGCTATTGCTTAATAAATAAAATATAAATCATTACATAGTAATGTGATAACCTCCTTTCCTTTCTAATCAACATTACTTCCCCTATGGGAGACAATTTGAGTAAAGACCCAATTGTCTATATTATTTAGGACTCTTTTTTACTGCATGTACTTGCTATAACGAATAAACCACCTTGTCATCTAATTAGTGACGACCCCAATGGAAATAAACTTCCCTCACAACATGGGTATTCCTACAATATTATTTGCAAAAATATCTCCCATCGGCCACTTTAATATGGAAAATAACTGCACAATACTAATGATCTCTATTAATCACACCTAATAACGAATATACCAGAACCTTTGGAAGTAATGATGGGTATTGCCACTATCATTCAATCCTGACATTCTATATTCTGATACGCCTTAGCATGTAGTCTACATACCTTATTTGTATATCTCTAATCAGCTAAGTCCATATTTATATAATTGATAAATATAAGTACACACTAGAGACTCTCACCAGACTAGGGCAGTCTCAACCGGATAATGAATATCTCATGCAAAACGCACACAAAGATGGTCACGAGTCATCCTTCTACCAGGGCCCACATATCCTTAAATCCCGCTACCCATCTCAATTGGCAATATACGCCTCCATCCTAACCATTGATCCTGAGACTCAAGCTCATATCGTGGCATATATTTATACATATATAAAATCCATTATATCAAAACATAAAAGTAAACTATCCAACCATATTATTTCAATGGCATGCCATCCAACTATTCCGTTGACCTGACACGAATAAGTAGGACTTAACTCTATAGTTAATTCGTTCCTTTAGAAATATAAATAGGTAGTACTTAACTATTCCGTTAATCCGTCCCTAATATACACAAATAGGTAAGACTTAACTTTTCCGTTAATCCGTCCCTAAAATACACCCATATTATTTTAATGGTGCATAAATCTATAAAATCCATAATTAATGCAACATATATAATTATACATCAAATAATCCAGAAGTAAGCAAAATAAAAATCCGATAAATACATTATTATATTATAAACCAATACATGATTAAAATCACATAAATATACATTGAAATTGCTAGAATAATATTAAGCAACTAAATCTTTCATTCACAACATGTAAGTTAATTAAAATTTCAATGTATATTTATGTGATTTTAATCATGTATTGGTTTATAATATAATAATGTATTTATCGGATTTTTATTTTGCTTACTTATTCAAGTCCTTAGCATATTAATGTATATTATGCATTCTGAGATTTTAACTAATCTATTTCAACCATTTAAATCACCTAATTTGATCTAAATAACCTTGGAACACCCCAATCCTCAAAACAGAACTTAAAAACCAATTCTACAATTACATTCATCCTCCTTGAACAATACTGAGTGTAGAAGTAATAACTTTCCACAATTCAGTTATCTACTCTATCTCGCATCTGTGTTTACCGTGTGAACATAAACTATTGACATTCGTAGTCTATGTCATTCAATCAGTTTTCACAATAAATATTGTCTCCCTACATACTGATTTAGCATATGATTTAGGCGCCTATACTCCTTCCTCCTCAAATACTTTCCAAATCGGTATCTTACCATTTTCTGATAAGACTCAACGATTTACCATTAGGACGAACTAACGAAAGGAATATAGAATACAGTGAATCCTAAGCTTAAGCTCTAAGTAAAAGAGTACACAACGCGGAAGTCACACAACGAAAGACACTTTAGGGACACTTGAACCTGGGGTGCTCTGATACCAACTGTGATACCTCCTAATTTCGGAACACGGGTTGATCAAATTCGCACACAAAATTAAGGGATATCAAAACATATTAAGGCAATTTAAACAAGCACAGAGTACAAAATGAAATAAAAGAATAAATAATACGCTAAAGAAAAACTAATAAATAAAATTTTCCATTAATAACTCACAAATGGTTACAACTGGGGAATCCCATAACTCAATGATCCTTTAACCAAAGTCCACTATCCATAAATCCATTAATAATTACTTAAGTAATAATATCCTACTTTGAAGTAAAATAGAAAGAATAGATAAGTCCTCCAGCTGCGGATCCTCAACCTTGAGATTTGAACTTCTAATAACCTGAAAAATAAATCGTGGGTTAAACCCTACGAGCAAGCTCTCTCTACCATGCCTCTGAAAACCAATAAGCAGACCATCTCTGATCAAAACCAAACCTAATAAAGTTTTAAGTTTAATAAAGATACACATATGTATAAATAATTATATACAATATAACCTTCACATCCATTAATAGGTTCATTAATTTTCAAAACCATTAAACTAAAATTAAAACATAATCTTACCTAAACCAATCCACAATCTCATTCTCTTTTAAAGATAAACCTTTTAACCTTAATTCCATTTAAAATAATTATTTAATCATTTAAATAATAAATCATAATCTAAGGAATAATTCCGTTAATCCAAAACCCTATAACCACTAATGAATGATTTTATTTATTTAAATCATAAAGCAAAGATTTATGTTTTGGCAATTCATCCATGCTTTCTCCAATATTATTTTATTAATATATATAAAATAATACACTAACTTATAAATACTCAATTATTCTAATTTAAGAATAACAAATCCTAATCCAACCTATACATACAATAACCATAGATGAAATTTTAATCATCTAACATATAACAATTTAATTACGCTTTGGCAAATCAAACATGCCATTATAAATATATTTATTTATATATTGGCAACTTAACAATGCCTCTTTAAGTATTTTTATTTATACATTGACAATTCAACCATGCCTCCATAAGTATATTTATTTATACATTGGCAAATCAACCATGCCTCCTATGTATATATTTTATTCATACAAATAAGATAATATTTTTAAACCTTTGACAACTCACCCATGCCTACAATTCATCCATGTACCAATTTTAGACTCAACAATAGCTAATTCATACATAGACATCTCATTCAGATTATAAGCATATCACTAATTTAATAACCAGTCCATCTAGATATATCAAGTAAGAATAATAACACTAATAATCTTAATTGACACACATATATATACACATATATTATATAATATATATGTGTATAATCCTTCCTTAATAATCCTTAATTATTTAAAATCACATATACATATATATCAACAATTATATATGTATATATACACACACACACACACTCACATCTATCCATACAACTCATAAATTAAATAAACCATACACACACACACACACATATATATATCATCCTTCCACAACTAATTATTAATTTATTATATTAGTAGCAAATTAAATGCTACTAAATATCGTCAAAAATGGTTTCCCATAAATACTCCATCTCGGTTTAAATAATTTTTTGACACCGTCTTACTAAAACGTAAATATCTCCTAGTAAGATGGGAATCTGATAATGAAATTGGTACCATTGGAAAGAGGACGAAAAATCCTTAAATTTGAGCTCAAGAATGACCCAATTTTGATTTAAGATGACTGAGTTATGACCGTTTAAATTTTGAATAACAAAACAGGCAGAATAATAGGTTGAGCTCAATCGCTACTGTTAGCGCGACCGCACCGGATTAGAGACTCAGATTCTGACAAGTGGTGCACTCTGATTCAGTGTTGCATCAACTCTGATGGTGCGCGCCGCACTAGATTCTTTTTCTATTGACCAGATCTAATCTATGGTCCATTTATGCGGTGCACTAAGTCTCCATGGAACTGTACCGCACCGAATTAATCTACTTACCTTTAAATGATCCAATGGTCCAGATCAGCGTGTGTACCAAATTCCTATGCACTCGCTCACACTGGATTTCAACCCTATTATTGCGCATATACTACTGACGCCTCCAGTGTGTATATATATAAACAATATTTATATAATTTTGCCAAAACAATATAGAAAACAATTCTAAAATAATTCTGAAAAATATAAAATAAATTCAAAAAATTTAGAAATATTCTAGAAAAATTTCAGAAAATTCCTACAACTTCTATAAACCCTAATTAACCCTCTTGGGTCACTGATTAAACATAACAATGATTTTAAATATTTATTACCTATATGTATAATTAAAATCCAATAATTCCAAAAATAAAATAATAATAAAACATACTTTTAATACTCCGATTTTATCCTAATTTAATCAAATAAAATTAACTTAATATTTTTTATTAATCCGTTCTAACCAAGATTTAAATTAATAATTTAATTAAAGTGTTGATACTCAGAGTGAAATTCTTATGAGTTCTAAAAGGAAAGTTAGAGAAGAACTCGCCTGAAGGTTTCGAAATGAAACCAACGCTTCAAGTTTTGATTGTCTCTTCCAATTCCGCCATTCTTTCTCAGATCCGGCCTCCTCTTTATCAACCTTCTCTTCTTCTCTCTCTATCTCTCTTATTTTTCTAACATAAAAACCTTTTAAGCCTAATCCTTATATGTATATATAACCACATTAATACCCTAATCCTTTTCCAATTATGATTACCATATAAAACCTTCCATAATTAATCATTAATTTATTAAATCATATATACCTGTATATATCAATATATATATATTGACATACATATTGACATACATATCCCACCATAATGTTTATTAATTAATTATATTTATATACATATAATTAAATATATAATTATGTAAAGATAATTATTTAAATATCTTCATAACCACGGTCCTTTAATAACTAGCCCAATAAGGTTTCCTTCAAGCCCAAGGCCACATCCATTGGTTCCACTCCTCTTTAAACCCAATCCAATTAAAATAAAATAATTAAATTAAATCTAATAATTACAAATAATTAATAAACAATTCACACAAGCATAAATACACACAAATCAAATAAACAATTCAATCAAAGCATTCCATAAAGCAAAACACCATATCAATTCAACAAATATAACCATGAAATATAATCTAATTAAAATAAGACAATTAATTTAAGCAATCAATTAAATAAAAATAAATTATTTAAAAATACAATAAAAGCAATTAAACTCAATTAAATCAAACAAATCTTTTAAAAATAAAATAAAACTAATTAATCCCAATTAATAAATCCTTTAAAATATTGGGGTATTACAAACTCTCACTTGTTGCATAGCATGTGTGGTTGTGTCCCCTACTGCTTTTGTTTTAACTTTTTCTCACTCAACCTCCATTTAATTTACAAATGGAATATAAATTAATAAATAATGGCAGATGATTACTCACATATTATTATTGGTCTAGATACTTTAATTATTATTAAAGTATTCTCCAATATCTCAAGTACAGTATTTGTAACGACATACTCCACCACATGGTATGATATTGTCCGCTTTGAGCCTGAGCTCGCATGGTTTTGCTCTTGGGTTTTACCCCAAATGGCCTCATACCAATTGGAGTGACACACTTACATATAATCACTTCACCTTTCCCTTTCCCAAGTGATGTGGGATTATGTACCCGTAGCTCGCCAGTGTGGTAGCCTGTGGGTGGGTGTGCCGTGGGTGAGTGCGAGACACTGACAAGTTACCACGCTGGAGAGTTACGGGTACATAACGTAGCTTGGCAAGCTACGGGTGCACAATCCCACATCGCTTGGAAAAAAGGAAAAATGAAGTACTTATATGTAGGTATGTCACTCTAATTTGTATGAGGCCTTATGAGGTAAAGCCTAAGAGCAAAACCGTGTGGGCTCAGGCCCAAAGTGGACAATATTATACCATATGGTGGAGTGGGTCATTACCAAATGGTATCAGAGCCTGACCCAGCCGGAAGTGTGCTGATGGAGATGTCGGGCCTCCAAGGAGGGTGGATTATAATGACCATTTGGGCAGGTGTGTCATGGGCGGGTGCAAGATACTAGCAGGCTACCACACTGGCGAGCTACGGGTGCACAATCCCACATCGTCAGGGTAAGGGACATGTGAAGTGCTTATATGTAAATATGTCACTCCAATTGGTACAAGGCCTTTTGGGGTAAAGCCCAAGAATAAAACCATGTGAGCTCAGGCCCAAAGCGGACAATATTATACCATATGGTGGAGTGGGTCGTTACAAATGGTATTAGAGCCTGACCCAGCCAGAAGTGTGCCGACGGGGATGTCAGGCCTCCAAGGGGGGTGGATTGTGATGACCCTATGGGTGGGTGCGAGACACTAACAGGCTACCACACTGGCGAGTGCACAATGTAGTCTGGTGAGTTATGGGTGCACAATCCCACATCGTCTGGATAAGGGAAATATGAAGTGCTTATAGGTGTGTCACTCTAATTGGTATGAGGCATTTTGGGATAAAGCCTAAGAGCAAAACCATGTGGGCTCAGGCCCAAAGCGGACAATATCATACCATGTGGTGGAGTGGGTCATTACAGTATAAAAAGCATACTCATAACAATATCTCAAACACAGTATAATTAAAAAGCATACTTATAACAAATGTTATAATGTCGTATATGTATATGTATATTTATCCATATATCATGAAAAAATGGTTATTCATACAAAAATAGTTGTTTAATGATGCAACATTTATGTGATTAGAGCAAAAATAAAAAATGGGTTAAGAAAAACAATACGATTAATTAGTTTAAAATTCAGGTCACTCCAAACTTCATACGCAGTACTATATAGATTCAATCCAACATTCATATACAAAATAGAATCAATCATTCATATTCAACAAAGTAAAATATTACAATTGTTCTCGATACTTTAATTATTATTAAAGTTTTCTCCAATATCTCAAGCACAGTATAAAAAGCATACTCATAACAATATCTCAAACACGGTATAAAAAGTATAGTTATAACAAATGTTATAATGTTGTATATGTATATGTATCCATATATCATCGAAAAATGGTTGTTTAATGATGCAACATTCACGTGATCGATTAAGGCATAAATAAAAAATTGGTTAAGAAAAACAGTACGATTAATTAGTTCAAAATTTTGGTCACTACAAACTTCACACCATATATTCAATCCAACATTCATATACAAAATAGAATCAATCATTCCCATACAATAAAGTAAAGATTACAATTGTCCTCGATACGTTAATTATTATTAAAGTTTTCTCCAATATCTCAAGCACAATATAAAAAGCATACTCATAACAATATCTCAAACACAGTATAAAAAGAATACTTATAACATGAAAAATGGTTCTTTATATAAAAATGGTTGTTTAATGATGCAACATTCACGTGATTAGGGCATAAATAAAAAATTTGTTAAGAAAAACAATACGATTAATTAGATCAAAATTTTGGTCACTCCAAACTTCACACGCAGTAATATATAGATTCAATCCAACATTATACAAAGTATGTGATTACATGTTTTACATCGGTATATAACGTGTATTAATTAAAACAACAAAGAACTACTGAGAAAACCAAATTAAAACAAAAATGTAGTAGACTCAAATACAATAGACCTTGTCATCTATGAAGCAGGAAAAGAAATAGTGTTACTTACCGAATAGGATTCTAAATGATTAAAGAGATCATTGCCTGAAACGAAAGAGATCCTTAAAGCGACGATATTCCTAAAGTTGTCGTTTGAGTTGTCCTTGGGGTTTAGAGAAAGTGACGATCTTCCTGAAGTTGTCATTTGAGTTGTCCTTAGGGTTTAGGAATAATACAGTGTCTTTTATAATGACAGATGTTGTAATTTTATTTTCTCAATGCCTAAAAGAAAAGAGTACGCTTGTCATATTGAAATATTCATTAAACCCATAAACAGCTTCCTATGTGTATCTAGAAGAGTGTTCTGTCGAAGCTGGGGGTGCCCAGCTTCTCTAAAACGCTCTTCTAAGAGCTAAAAGCTCTTTTATAAAACTATCCAAACACTTCAGTTTGTCTCTATCATCATCTTCTTGTTCCATATGTTTTTCAAACTCTGATAGTGAGACCACATCATTTATATCACTCGGTTGGTGTTGGTCAATCTCCATAGTATTAGTCTCAACATTTACAATTTGAAATAAAGATGAATTAACTAACTCAACCTTTTCAAACTCATCAAAAAGACGATTCAGGATATCTACTATCCTTTTCATCAGCACATTTACCTTGGTTGGATCATGAATTTTGGAGAAACAAAACCTTAAATAATTCAATTTATAACGAGGATCTAACACATTTGCAATGAATACCGTTACATTCAACTTTTCAATGTTTCCCCAATACTTATCAAACTTAATCTTCATGGAACATATACAAGGATCCAAACTTTTGGACCATTCAAGCAAGCTAACTCCAAAGTCACAAATTTCATGGAAGAATAAATTAGAAGTGACATATAATGAACCAGATAAACATACTGTGGCATCATAGAATTTTTGCAATATTTGAGTAAAAAAACAAGCATCATCCCAATCCTTAGCCGTAGGAATTCCATTATTAATAGTAAGTTCAAATTTGAATTGATCTTCATATCCTAGCCTTTCAAATGCTTTTTGATATTTGATTGCGGCCTCTAGCATTAGATATGTGGAGTTCCACCTAGTTGGAACAACTTGGCACAAAAAGCTTTTACTTGTTATCTTCTAATTCTCTTCACATGTTTTGAAGCATTATTCTCTTTGTAGAGAACTCTTACCATATTTTATTGTCCCACGAATTCGAATTATTGAATCTTTCAGTTCATTTAACCCATTTTTCACAACTAAATTAAAAATATGAGCACTGTAATGACCCGGTCATTTCCCTCCTTTCTTTCTTTCTTTTTTTTTTTTTTTTTTTTTCGGTTTTCGTTTTCATTTGCATAACCTCACTTTTTGTGCCCGGATTTGATTCCGCCTTTGCATGCATGCATGATATTTAATTTACATGATATGTATATTTTTACTTTTATAGAAAAATATGCTAAATGTTTACTTTTCTTATAAAGGGTATGAATGCATAGTTTCTCCAGAATTATTCTTAACTTTTGGGGTTTTAGTGTAATTAAATAAAGTAATTATTTTTCGTCTTAGGGATCATTTTGTAATTTAATTTGGAAGATATTTTGAAAAAGGAACTTTTTACAATTTTTGGAAAGTGTGACAAGTGTCACATTTCCATGGAGCCACTTGTTGACATTGTGGTGGAACCATTTGGAGGCTTAGTGTGATAACACATGGAGGATGGAGATTCACCCATTTGTTGGCCTAGGATAGGAGCACTTGTTGACATGGATGGTTAACAAGTGTAGGCTTAAGACCAACCTTGGATGAATGCATGGATTAGTGACAAGTGTAAGCTCCATTTTTAGTCTTGCATTATGTGTGTGTGAAGACCATGGTGTAGGATCACATAGTGAGTGGAGGAATATGAAATCCTCCACTCACCTCACTTTATTGTGTTTTCCTCACCCCTTTACTCTCAAACCCTAAGTTAGCCTCCATCAAAAGGAAAGCTTGGCTTAGAGCTTTTGACTTCATTTAGGTTACCTTCCACTCACTTTTGAACCTAAAGCTTGGAATACTTTAGCTTCCCTTCACTCTCCTATACATAACCCTAGTTTGGTTTTCCATTTTTAGCTTAGTTGCTTTGGATTATAGAGATTTAATTTTCTATTGAGGTAGGGGTGGTTGTATGTTTATCCTCTTTGGGTTTTATATATATTGGAGCTTGATATATATTGATTGCATGCCTTACTAATTCTTGTAATTGCATATAAGTAGAGATTTATTATGCTTGACCTAGGAATTGTGAATTAAAGCATGTATATGATTAATTAAATTAAATAGGTAAATTATTGTTTAGTGACTTGCCTAATACTTGTGATTTTGTTGAGGGTCTATTATGAATTTCTTAGTGATGGTACTTATATTGTTAAATAATAGAAATTTCGTTAAAGATTTAGTGTAAAGATCTTATATATGGCACTTGTATTTACTTGTAAGTAAATTACTATATTGCATGATTGGTAATTGTGGCCTACATTGATAGCAAATTGCATTAGTGTAATGTGTAGTACCATTAACTTGCCACTTTAGACATGTAACCTTAAGGCATGGTTTGTATGGTTTCACCCTACTTGTACTTGGTAGGTAGTTTCATGCATTGAGATTATTTAAATGTCATGGACTTGTTGATTTTTAGAAGCTTGTAAAGATATGAAATGTTAATGGCTAGGGTTTGGCTCTAGTACGGAGGATAAGAATTCTCCTAAGTCATAGTGTGCACTAGGTAGTACCTAATAGATCGTAACTACCCGAAATAACTTGTATGGTCTCGTGGCCACATATCCTAGTCTTTCCATTATTTGATTTCGCATTATATTCCAAGTTGTAAATCATGGATTTCTTGTAGCTTGTGATTTAGTAATTTTAGTTTCAATACGGTTAGTGTACTTGTTTATGTATACTTGGATGCTATGTGTTTATCATTTCAAATATTTGTATAGTTTAAGATGATCCCTTAGAGTACCTTAAAAATATAGACATTAGGTAGAATGCATCCTTGTGATGATCTATGTTTGGTTTGCATTATACTTGAAACTATAGGGTATACGCATACACCACATCCTACGAGTAACTTGTTTACTCACCCTCTTTTTTGGAGTCATTTTGCAGGTAAAGAAACTTTGTTTTGGGATGCATCACATCCTTAAGTTGCTTTGACGCCTTGAAGTATTTTGGGAAACATGCAAGTGTTAGCATGTAGTTTCATTTTGGTGTAAAATGTTATTTTTGCCATGAAACATGTAATGTGTACCTAAGTGCACTTTTTGACGCTTATTTTGTATGTATGACATGAGGCCAAGGGCCATTAACTTTAAAGTTTACAAATATGCTTTCTTTAAAACTCAAGTATTCCATTGTAGCCTATTTTGTGAAAATTTGAGGTTTGGTCTGTCAAATTTGTAAACGAATTGTAATAGCGCGTCTACTTTATCATTTTACACATGCGCACACAACACCATTATTAATGAAATGAACACTTAGAATAGCATTCATTTTCACATTTTGCCAAATCTGATCTTAAGGGCATTTTTGGTATTTCACTTAAAAAATTAATGTTGGTCTTGACATGGTTGACCAAAAACTATGATTTTAGGGGGGTTCACTTCACAACTTTTTTCCAAAAAAAGTCCCTTAAAGGCCTTAAAATCATATTTTAAGTTCACATTTCAGTTTTGCTTGTTACTGGACGAGCACTTGTCCATGGGGGACGAGCGCTTGCAGCTCAGGCAATGGGTGTGTCTTTGGCATGCCCAATTACGAGCGCTCATCACCTATAAGGGACGAGCGTTCGTCCGTCCAAGTGTGTGTGTGTGTGTGTGTGTCTTATTTCAGCACTGCTTCTCCAACTTCAAATCATCGTATCTCCTTCGTTTTAACTCTGAATTGGTCCGTTCTTGAGTCTAAATTGATCGTGTCAAAATAAGCTTTCCAATTGTACCAATTATAGTATCAGATTCCACTTGTGGCTTAAGATATTTAAGTTTTAGTAAGGTAGTGTCAGGATTTAGTTCGAACCGGGGAGAGGTTTCCCTTCCTTCGACTTCAGGATTTGATATATTTGCCGTCCGAACTCCGAATTGTGACGACCCTAGATTTTTCAACTCAGCGTGTCCTGTGATGACCTGGAACGGATCCAGATGCGGAAGCAAAAGATCAGAAAGATAACAATTAACCCCTAGGGGCAAAATAGTCATTTTTGAAAATATGGATTCATGTGCCACCTAGTACACCGCTAGAAATATAATGAAAAACTAGTCAAGATGGACTCAAGAATCACATGATTCGAAGTCCGGATGAAGAAGAAACGGCAAGACGAAAAAAAACGAGCACTTAAGCCTAAAAGGGTAAAATGGTAATTCTAAACTAAAATGGGTACCCTGTGTATACCATTGGATAGACAATAAAAAATTAACAAAGATGGACTCAAGAATCACTCGATTTGGAGTCCGGATGGCAAAGATATCAAGTTCTGAGGTCGAAGGAAGGGAAACCCTATCCTGGTTCGAACCAAATCCTAACACCACATCACTAAAACTTGAATATCTTAAGGTACAAATGGAATTTGAAGCTCTAATTAGTACCATTGGAAATCTTATTTCGACGCGGTCAATTTAGACTCAAGAACGGACCAATTCGGAGTTCAAATGAAGAACATACAATGACCCAAAGTTGGAAGTGCATTGCTGAACCAAGATACACACATCCACACACGCATGAACAGTACGAATGAGCGCTCGTAGCTACGAGCGCTCGTAGATGAGCATGCCCAGGGCCAAAACCCACTGCCCCGCTTACGAGCGCTCGTGCCCCTTGTACGAGCGTTCGTTCTACAACAAGCTTAGCAAATTTCTGAGTTTGAAATGTGATTTCGAGGACTTTCTGGGCCTTTTTTGAAAAAAAACACAAAGAAGAACCCCCCCCCCCCCTAAAATCATGTTTTCTAGCTAACCATGCCAAAAGAAAACTTTATTTTTTATGTGAAAACTCCAAAATGTCCTTAAGCCGAATTTTTCAACAAAAAGGTAAAATGAGTCCATAGGAGGCTTAAAACACAAACGAAAGGGTTTTTCATGAAAACAATCATGCACGTAAACGTAAATGGTGATTTTAAGCGCGCGAAAATGGCCTCCGGCTCCTGGAAATGGCCGAGTCAAAATCCGACCCCTCGACGGCCAAAAAAGCTAAAATGAACTTGAAATGGAAATTTTTAAAACCAAAATTATAAAATGGAGTCAAATAATCGTTTGGCCCTTGGCCACACTTCATATATGATTAATGAGACCCTATGAAAGAATAAAAATGAAATTCCCACACCCGATGCACCCATGGTGAAACAATAACTTAACATTTTTCAATATTCTCATATTATTTCATGAAGTCAAATTTTACATTTGGATACAAAATACATATCATTGGCCTCCGGCCTCATCTTATACATGTCAAATACAATACAAAGGCATACTTATGTACACATTATATATATGGAATCAAATATACACATTTTGACATAAAAGGCTACAAGTGGCATTCTAAGCCAACATTTACTAGAATTAAAACCTTCAAGTCTACAATCATTCAAGCAATGATGAACATCACGAACCAAGTCTTCGTACTTGAACAAAACCCCCAGTAACTTCGGGGTGAGTAAACAAGTTTACTCGTAGAGAATGTGTAATACCCCTAAATTCAAAAGGATAGGTTTGGTATTTAATTAATTGTTTATTTTGCATTTTTAATTTGATTAAGTGTGTTATTACATTAATTGTTAAATTATTTGATTTAAATGTGTTAGTTGGGTGTTTTAATTTCATTTATTTGCTTATGTGATTTATTTTATTTTAATTCAATTGATTGTATATTTGTTTTCTTTAATTGATTGTTTAAATTTATTTTCTTGCATTAACTGTTAAATTGTATTTCTCTTGTACATGCACGTATAAATTTAAAAACGCTAACCGACTTAGGTAGTGGATGGATTCTAGGGTTTTATGTTTGAACGTAGCCGACATAGGGTTGGTGTAGGATTTAAATTAGGGTTTCAATTAAAACCTATAAATATATAAGTATAGGTCTGCTAAGGGTTTTGGTTAACCCTATTCACGTAATAGAGTCCTGCAGAGAGTTGTGAGAACAGAGAGAGAAAAGAGAAAGAAAGGTTAGGGTTGGCTTAGAGTCAAGGGCTGAACCAAGGTGGAGGTGTTGATGCATGCTCGTGGATTGAATTAGGAGCAACGAAGGTCAGTAAAAACAACTAAGGTCGCCGGAGTTGCTAGAGACGGAGGTTTAAAGGTTTCTGAACTGAAATCAGAGGCAAGTCTTGTTCTAGCTCTTTCCCTTTAACTCGTGTTCTGTACATCCCTAAGTAGACTCCAGGGCTTTAATGGAGGCTAAAACAAGTCTTTATTGCATGCTTGAAATATTTTTAGTTCCATTGAATTAAATTTATATGCGAATTTCTGTAATCTCTGTTAACTGGTTCCTACCATTGTTGTGTTTAAACTATGTTTAATTGAGAACCTTGATGCATATTGATGTCTTAAAAATTAGTCTGGGACATTGATTAAATAATAGAATAAGTAGTAAAAGATTTATAGAGGCCTGGGTAAACTGAAATAGCTTTGTTGGAATTAAACTATATTACAAGTTCTTTCAGTTCGGTTAATTGATGCATGCTTCGTTTAAGTTTAAGCTTTGTTTAATTGATGTCTTTGATGCATGTCAATGCTTTATAATTGTTGTAGGACACTAATTAAACCTTAGAGCAAGTATTAAAACAAATACAGAGGTCGTGGAACACGCCAGAGTCGAGGAAAACGAAGCAGAGACTGGGAGACGGCTCTTAGGGGTGAGAGAGACGGCTCCCAAAGGAGGGAGCCGCCTCCCACAATGCAAGAGTCGGCTCCCACATGTAGTGTGATACCCCTCAATTCTAAAGCCACGGGTGATCAAGTCCGAGCACATAATACAAGGGATATCAAACAATTAATATTTAAACAAGCATTTGAATACAAAAAGAATAATAAATAATAAATAAATAATAAGCTGAAGGAAACTAAATAATAAATCCCTATTTTAAAATCCTCAAATAAATAATAATTAAAAATCCAATAATAAAATCCTCCAATCTTCGGATACTAGTAATTAATTAAACTACAACTCGGGAATCCATCCTGTGGACCCCTAATAATATCCTAACTGAAATAACTGAACCGAAATAAAAATAATAAGTAACTAATGAAGACGAGTCCTACGTAGAGTCGGAAGAGTGAATGACTGTTTCTGCTCGGCGCGAACAATCTCTAAGACTGGAACTGACGAACACCTGAAAAATAATGGTGGGTAAGGCCCACAAACAAGTTCTAATCTACTACATCCCAAACAGAGACCTGATACACGTACACATCCTAATTAATTCAACAATAACTAAATAGTCCATATGTAGATATATACACACTAAAGGAACCTCACTAGACTATAGAGTTGTCTCAACCTGAATAGTAGGCAACATGCAAAACGCACATATAGTGGGCATGAGTACCTAAACCTATCAGGGTACACAACTACGCTATATCTAACTACACATCCCTGGCGATATATGCACCCTAACCACTGATCCTGAGACTCAAGCTCATATCATGGTGTATAATTATATATTTAAAATCCGTCCTATCCAACCATCAAAACTAAACTATCCAATTATTATTTTAATAATATGTCATCCAACTATTCCGTTGACCTGACACGAATAAGTAGGACTTAACACTATGGTTAATCCGTTCCCTTATTAAAAATAGGTAGGACTTATCTTTTAAGTTAATCTGTCCCTAATATACCCCCATCCCATAATGGTTCATTAATCCACATCATAACCAAAGAGAAGTTTCCAATCCAAAGATAATGTAAATAATATTTACATATAAACATTATATTAATCATATATACATTCTTTACATTTACTTGAGCAAAAATATCAATTCTAAGTATTATGCATTTAATTTTTCATTACACGAAATTAAAATGCATCTCAACTAAATTGTACATCTCCATATTTTGATTAAATTAATTTAAATCTAAGCAATAGATTAAAATAATTTAATCCAACAATATCTAATTAATTTATTCTTTCAAAATTAATTAAATTCCATCCTTAGCATGTAAACTTATATCATGCATACCAATTTAAATTAAATAAATATTTAATTCAAATCCATTAATCAAAATTAACAAATATTAATTTAATATTCTAACATTAAATAGATTACTATTAAAAATATTTAATGCAAAAACTATTTAATCAAAACAAAATAAATTAATCATAATACCAATTATTATACTAATCATTATATCCATAATAGTACCAATCATTATATCATGGCATTATATAACAATCTGTTTTTTTTTTTTTTTTTTTTTTTTTTTAAAGGAATTGTCAAGACTTTCTCAATTAGTGTGCCCAATTCATGAAAGAACAAATTCCAGTTTACGAATTGCTACAAACCCAGTTTCATGCCACTTTTTAGCTTGCCTCGTTCGGCGTGCATAGCTTGTAAAAAATACTAATTTTGACTTTACTTACATGCATATAACTGATGCATGGAAAAATAAAATTAAATTAAAACCAAATTTAATTCATGCTAACATAAGTCGTGTAAAAAAAATATATATATAAAATAAAATAAATTAAACCCAAGGCCACCAACAGTGTAGGCAAAAGAAAACAAATAATTAAAACCTATGAACTAAAATTTCAACATAAATCTATGTAATTAGATCCAATTAATTTATTTAAAGAACCTAGAATTAATCTAGCATGCATAGGGTATGAATCAAAGGAGAAGAGAAGAATTAAAACTTGCCTTTAGGGATTTGATAAAAACCCTAGCCTCCTTCTTCCTTTTTCTCTTCCTTCCTCATCCTTCTTTCTCTCTCTAAAATATAGTACGTGATATATTTTCTAACCTCTTTCACAACTCTATAGTTATATATTTATAGGCAACTAAAATAACCCTAATCCTTTTCCCATTCCAAGATAAACTAAAATGAAATAAAAATAAAATAAAATAAAATTTAAATACTAAAAAGGTAACTAAATATATGTTACGTATAATTTATGTGTACCCCTTTTTATATATAATATATAAATATATATCAGATTATTATTAAAGGGACTTTCCTTACATATATATATATATATATTTATTTATTTATTAAATATATATATACATGGGTAATCATCCGTACCCATTAAACCCCTTATCCAAGTAGTCCATGGAGCCCAATTGATTGGTCAATTACTACTATCTATATCCAATTCCTTAAAAATATAAAAATAAAATAAATAAAATAAAAATAAAAATAAAACAATTAAATCACATTCAATTCAATTTAAACAAATAATTAAATCAATTAAACAAGTAAACAATTAGCCAATAAAACAACTAAATAATTAAATGCAATTAAAACTATTAAAATAATACCGAGACTATCCTTTTTAAATTAGGGGTATTACATTCTTCCCCCCTAATAAAAGGAATTCCGTCCTTGGAATTCGCCCTTACCTTTTTCCACTATATCTGGAAACTGTGAGCGAATAACATCCTCTTGTTCCCAAGTAGACTCAGCCTCATTATGGTGATTCCACTGGACACGTACTAACGATATGACTTTATTGCGAAGAACATGATCCTTACGGTCAATAATGCGACATGGTGGCTCCACATATGTTGCATCCGGCTGCATAAATTTCCAGTCTGGCCAGATCGAAAATGAACCCTAAAGCGAATACAACCTCATTTTGTGGTCATGAATGTGGTCGTGGGCATAATCATGGTAGAATTAACTATCAACACCATGGAGGTTATAATTTGCATTTCACATTGTATCCCTAACAGTGGGACCAAAATGATATGAAACAAATAAAGGAAGAGAATTTGCCTCAACCCCCTTATGATACATGAAATTGCTTGTTATCAATAAGAAATTGATCAGTGTGAAATTGTTTATTATTAGTGTAAAATATAAGAGGAAATGTTACATACTTGTACTTCCAAGCATTTAATTGATCTTTATCAAGTCTTAATTAAAGAAAAGGGAACAAAGATAGAAACGAATTTCATATAATGCTTGTGGACATTTCAGATTTCTATGAGGAAAACTAATCTTTTGATTAGTCATGAAAAATATCAACACTAATTATTTATACTTCTTTTTATTTTATCTATATCAAAGTTTCTTTTGACATTTAAATATGAAGTTTATATATTTGAGTAGGTACGGATTTGACTAATACATTAACTAAACATAAGGGCATATGCTTTATAAACAGTGGAACGACACACACAATCCTTTCGATATTGAAAATATTTTTCCTACTAAAATAAAAGTAATGTAGAATATATATGTATCACTTTCATTACCTATTATAAGAAACATATAATAGAAAATTTTCATTATTTCTCTTATGGATATTATTATACCACCAAAAGTATGTATGTTTGTTTTATGCTCATTACCTTATTTGTTTATGAACTATGTTGAGGCACGATATGCCGATTATCATTTTAATAAGATTGTCTTCCCACTATAAGGAGGAGAAAATGTAAGACCAGAGAGGCTTATCTATTTGATCCTTGTACATAGAAATATGTGCAAGAAGTTCAAAGAAAAATATGAACAAGAAGATCAAATGATCATTCATTTGCAAATCAATTACCAAATGTATACACTGACACAAAGAAAGTAATAATATCATATGTGCCAACTGAAAAAACAATGTCACCATGAATTGACATCCCGATGGGATAGTTTGTCAGTGTTGTAAATGCGTATAAAGCATGCATAAAGCGTGGCAGACAAGTTGATATAAAAGATTATGTTCCGTAAAAGCGAAAAAGCACTAGAAAGGAATGCATAATAAAACGGGCGCTCCTGATGAGGCCAGTTAGCTAACAATGCTAAAGCCCTTGATGAGGCAGATGTACTTAATGTGGTACATGCAAAGGAGCATGATGAAATGGGTGCTCATATAGAGACCCAGTTAGCTAAAAGTGATAAAATGAGGCACCTACCAAAGAGCACGAGGAATGATGAAAAGAATACTCCTGAAGAGACCCAATTAGTTAACAGTGGTAAAGTTGCCCTTGATAAAACATGGCAAAGGGACCTGACGAGGCCTAAGGACCTGATGAGGTCAAGTTAGCTAACTATGACAATGTTGTAAAGGTACCTGAAAATAACGAGATCTCAATAAACTATGAAAAGATATGGAACATAAATGAAATTGTTGCGGACACTATATTCTCTTATACAATTGCTTTTAATATAAATAATGAGGATCCGGAACCTCAGAATGTCAAAAAAAGTAAACAAAGAGATATGATTGGCCATCATAGAAAAGAGCAATGCAGGCAGAGCTAACTGTATTAGATAGACGAGAAGTCTTTGGATTTGGGGTCCATACACCTGAGGGTGTAAAGTCTGTTAGGTACAACTGGGTATTTGTACAAAGATGAAATGAGAATAATGAAATTATAAGATTTAAAGACTGATTGGTTGCTCAAACTTTCTCACAGATACCAGGTATTGATTATGAGGAGATATACTCTCCGGTGATTGATGCAATCATATTTCGATTCTTAATTATTTTAGCAGTCATAGAAAGACTGGATATGCATCTTGTGAACGTGGTCTCAATATTTTTATATGGCTCACTAGATAATGATATTTATATGAAAATCCTTGAAGAAATTAAAATGCCAGAAACAAACACGTAGTATGTACTCGATAAAATTACAAAGACCATTGTATGAATTAAACACAATATGGGTGTATATGGTATAATCACCTCATCAAGTACTTATTGAAAGCATGGTACGTTAATAATGCAATTTATCCATCTATTTTTATTAACAAATTAGATACTAGTTTTGCTGTGGTTGTAGTATATGTTGATGATCTGAACCTTATGGAAACCCGTGAAAAGCTCATAATGACTGCCAATAATCTAAAGAAACAATTCGAGATGAAAGATCTCGGAAGGATAAATTGTATCGAACTGCAAATTGAGCATTTATTATGTGGAATTCTCGTCCACCAATCAACAAACACTTTTATATGGATAAAACCCATCAATTGAGCTCCCCAATGATTATTCGATTACTCGATTTTAAGAAAGATCATTTTCGTCATCGAGAAAATAACTCATTAGCCTGAAGTACCATATTTTAGTGCAATTGGTGCTCTTATGTATATGTAAATTGCACACGACTCGACATATCTTTTTCAATCAATTTATTAGCAAGGTATAGTTCTGCACCAACCCGCAGACATTGGAATGGAATCAAACACGTATTGTGATATCTTCGTGGTACATTTGATATGGGATTGTTTTATTCAAAGGAGCTAGATTCTCAATTAATTGAATATGCAGATGCTGGCTATCTCTCTAACCCACATAAAGCTCATTTACAAACAGGATATGTGTTTACTTGTGGTGGCACTGCTATATCATGGCGATTTATGAAACAAACAATGATTGTAACTTCTTCAAATCATTCTGAGATACTCGCAATTCATGAGGCAAATAGGGAATGCATTTGGTTAAGGTCAATGATCCAACATATTCGAACAACATGTGGTCTTTCAACAATAAAAGATGCCCAATAGTATTATATGAAGATAACGCGACATGCATTACACAGATAAAAGAAGGGTATATTAAAAGTGATAGGACTAAGCATATCTCATCAAAATTATTTTATACACATGAACGCTAGAAAAAATGATGATATTGATATTCAGAAGATACGTTCATTTATTCATTAAAACGCTTCCAACTACAATATTCAAGAAGCTGGTGCACAACATTGAAATGTGTTAATTAAAGGATCTTCAGGGTTGAACTAGTGCAACAATGAGGGGGAGCAATTGATTAAGGAGGTATTGGCATACTATACTTTTTTTTTCTTTGTCTAGGTTTTGTCTCACTCGATTTTCTGGTAAGGTTTTAATGAGGCAGTTTTAACCTATGCAATACCATTTTCAGATACACAAGAATACTGTACTCTTTTTCATTCGCTAGGGTTTTGTCCCATTTTAGCAAGGTTTTAAAAGGCATATTCTTAGTCTAGTATAGTGTCGTGGACCACAAGGAGGAGTGTTATATATATATGTAAGTGAGGTCCACTCATATTTATCCGAAATATTAACTTACAAGAGAAGCTCCTTACTTAACTTAGCTTATAAAAGAAGCTCCTTACTTAACTTAGCTTATAAAAGAAGCTCCTTACAAAGGAAGCTCGTTATCTAGCTTACAATAGAAACTCCTTACATAACTTATAAAATAAGTTCCTTACTTAGCTTACAAATGAAGCTCGTTACCTAGCTGACAATAGGAGCTCCTTACTCAGCTTACAGAAGAAGCCCATTTTTAAAGCTATATATATATATATATATATATATATATATATATATATATCATGTGAGCTTGTGTTTGTAAAGAAAACTTTTCACTTTACTATTTTGCTGTCTTGTTTTTGATCTTTGTTTAATTCTCTCTTCTTCTTAGTATATCTATAACAGAAAATAATTTTTTTAGGGAGATAATAGGAAATAAAAATTTTTGCGACCTTTTACTGGAGCCTTAGACCACGCCGGCCCGTCAATCATGAGGTTTTAACTGATTCGGATCAATCAACGGATCCGGATCAACGGGTGCCACGTTGTTAATGTCTTACATAAACGGGTTTTAACCCATATGACACGGCACCGTTTTATACCCGAAACATCTTTGAATGGCGGGAAAAATCTGGCTACAAAACCTACCTCATTTTCTAGGGTTTGCGGCAACTAACGTCCATCCCTGTACACTCTCTCCCATTAACGACCTTAAAATTGAATTGTTTTAGAGAGAGAGTGTCTTTGATTGTTTTAGAGAGGGAGAGCGTGTCTGTGTGCGTTTGTTTGAGAGAGTGTGTGTGTGAGTGTGTGTTTTAGAGGGAGATGCCAACGTACAAGATTAGGGGAATCCATGTGGATTTTCCGTTCGAGGCCTACGATTGCCAGCTCGTGTACATGGAAAAAGTGATCCAATCTCTACAAGACGTATGATTTATTTATTTATTTTATTTAAATTTACTCCACCAAAAGTGTTTATAAATCCCTAACGTTTGATCTTTATATTTCCATCTATGCACCCAATTTTTGTTTTTCATTGAATTGATTCTCTTAGCATTTTCAATGTTCATAGCATGAGCTTGCGATGCATAAGTTGGTCACTCCATATCATTGTCAACGAAAAGCTCATTGTTTATGGGTAACACTGATCGTCACATTTTGTCAACCCTGAACTTACTGTTTTTGGTGGTACACGATCACGAAGTGCACTAGTATGGTTAGGACCATATGTTTATTAATTAAATGAATTCTGGTTTATGGGTAAATTTATTTTGCTGCTACCATGGTCCTCTATATGCAAACAAAAGGCAAATAGCTGATTTTGTTATGGTGCACAACATGGATCATTGGTCGATGCTACCACTTGTTTCCGTAATTCCGATGGCTTTAGTTTTCTCTTCCAAAATTTGTTGTTAGGTTGGTGTAAAAATAAAAAAGGATTAATGGGCAAATTTGTGTCACCCTGTCAGTGCTCGTATTGGTCCTTTATTTGATTGGATGGTTCTACATGTGTTTTTTTTTTTTTTTTTTTTCCCCAAGGTTTCACAAATATATATATTTTAATCAATATACCTTCATTTTTCCTTGCTTGTACTTTTCTAGTACATTGATGTCTAAAGAACACTTGATTTTAATTGTGGCTGTCTGGATATGATGATCATGTTGCATTTATCAAGCTTCTGAATTCTGAGTTGGCACCGTCACTAGCAGCATATCAATATCAACTACATTTTAAAAAATATTGAGGTTGTTCTTATGGTCATTACTCATTTCCCACAGTGACTACACCAGTAACCATCATCATTATTCACTTTTATCTGATTATTGTATTTTCACTAGTCTTTTTGATATTGCAGAGATGTAATGCGCTATTGGAGAGTCCCACTGGGACTGGAAAAACCTTGTGTCTTCTTTGTGCTACTTTGGCTTGGAGGAAGAGTTTGGGAGATTTCTCAACTTCTAGGAATGGAAGAAGAGGTTATGCAGGAAGCGAGCATTTAGGGGAATCATCGTCACAATCTGAATCCTCAAATTTACCCTCTATTATATACACATCACGCACTCACAGCCAGCTTAGGCAAGTGATTCAAGAGTTAAAAAGAACCAATTACAGGTCAGAGTTTATCGTGATCTCTTTGGCAATTGAAAATTTAACTAATAAACCTCGAACATTAGTGTAATGTAGGATTATAGATATGCTTTCTATAGGGAATATTTTCGCTTTACATATTTTCCTAAATTTTTTTTACCTGTCTTTCCTGTTACACTTTCAGCTTTGAAGTCCTTCTGGAGTATTCTTTTATTTGAGTTAGTATTTAAATTTTTTTTTAGGGATTCTTTGAGGATCTTCACTGCCATACTTGAGCAACTAAGACATGTTTTGTTTTATTTGTTTTATTCTTTTTAGTGGAGCACCAAAATTGTTTGGTTGAACTGTAAATTGAACTATCCTCATGGATTTTCCATCATAATGAAGTCTTTCTAATGGATGTGGAGTTCAAATATACCAAAAATTATACAATTAAGAAAAGTAGGAGAATGAAAAAGGAGGAGAAAATTTTAATACATAGAATGTATTTGTAGCAAACGAGATACAAGTAGGGGTGTAATGAAGTTTGATTGTCAAGAGATAAAAAGAAGCAAAAAAAATTGATTATTAACAGAGAGGGATAGGTATGATTTATGTTAATCATATAATTAAAGTAGAATGGGTTAAATGGAGGGTGCTTTGAGCATATCGTGGATTAGTTTGAACGCATAAATTGAAAGGTTTGCCAGTCATAATAGCCTGTTAAGTACTTCCCCCTTTCTTCTGTAGGTGTCAATCTGAGGTTTTGATTGAATAGGGGGTCGACTTGAAGTAGCCACGGGAGTTATTAGATCTGCAGCTCTTTCAACCTACGCTGTAGTGGTGCGCGAAAGAAACCTTCAGGGATCCTTTGCAATGCCTTCCTTCTCTCTGTGCTCCTATGAAGTCAATGCTTTGATGGTACCACGGGTAAAGGCCATCATCCGGAGCTGCCATAACTTGGGCTCATCATGCTATACTCGCGGGGAAGGAAAAACGAGAATTTATGGGATAGAATGATAGGTTGTTAAGAAGTGACATGTTAATATAACGAGTATGGCTGAAATGCCGATGCTGATATGGATTTGTGTTAAAACTAAAAAGGATAAAATTAAATATAAATACAATTTTGAAAAGTTGATGTAGCATTTGTTGAAGCCAAATTAGAGAAAATTGACTAAAATGGTTTGGTATTATGGTCTACACTGAAGGTAATACCAGGGGAAGAGGAAGATCAAAATTAACATAGGTGGAGTTACAAAGGAAAGACATGATAATGCTTATTTGGTGGAAGTCAGGATTCATCTAGTGTACCCAATTAGTTGTGACAAGACTTTATTGAGTTGACTTGTGTAATTTCAACAATGTCACACGGTGATAACCTAATTTTGACAATGTAGGGTGATGTGATTTTATTATACAAAACAGTCACAGTTTTTTTTTTTTGATTTCCTGGGAAAAAAAAATATCTTGACAGCTTGAATTGTTAACTAGCCAGTCTATCTCACCAGTTAAATGTTTTGCAGCATATGATCCAGTAAGGACTTCTTTTTCTGGAAAACTAAACCCTAGATTGACATTGACATGTAATTAGCATCGGTTGCATGAATGAAATAAATGTTTGACATTTTCGTCAGTTATCAAAAAAATAAATGCTTGACCTTTTCCTCGATGGAATGATAAGGTAAACATAGAATTAGGTGCTGGTTTTTCTTATATGTAGAGAATTTTCACACAATTAATTGTTTTGGGGACTGCAGGCGATTGGTTTTCTTTTGCTTAACAAATTGTTCTAATTTTTGAAGTGTTCTAGTTTGTTCTTTATGATGCTTAAGATGGTTCTAAATTTTTCAGTATTTTAAATTAGCTTAATATTATATCACATGCAGGCCCAAAATGGTAGTGTTAGGATCTCGTGAGCAATTATGCATTCATGAAGAAGTGAGTTTGCTTCGTGGAAGAACACAAACAAATGCCTGCCATTCCCTCTGTAGAAAGCGCAAAAAGCGTTATTGTGCCCATTATCCTCGTGTAGCAGGTAATTCTGTTTGAGTTGCATATATTTTGCTTTTGTAATAATATATGTATAATTTCCATTTTATCCCACTTTAGTTAGGTTGTAGTTTTGATTTTATAGTATTTTTCCTCTGGATTCTCTGAAGTCATTTGGAGAACCTAATCATAGTATTTAAAAAATATAAAGGAATTAATCATAAATATGATGGAATTGGAATTCATGAACTTTTCTTGTTGATCTTCAAGCTTTCAGGATGTAAGCTATCCAAGTAACTTTGCTTCTCTTTGATTTTTCCATGTATTAGTTGGCTAAAATATCTTTTTACTTACATTTTTATTTTAATTTTCTGTAGAATTCATGAAGAAAAATCCTGGTCTTGGAGATGAACCTATTGACATAGAGGAGTTGGTCAATATTGGAAGAAGCTGTGGACCGTGGGTTTTCTAGTTACTGTCGTCACTTTGTACAAAAAGTTAAAATTAAACTATTAAGTATATGCTTACTTATCAAGAAAAAAAAAAAAGGTATATACTTATGGTTTTTTGCCTTAAACCATTTTAGGTGCCCTTATTATGTGTCGCGAGAGCTCCACAAAGACGCTGACATCTTATTTGCACCTTACAACTATCTTATTGATCGTGGGAACCGAAAATCTCTCACCATTGGGTGGAACAACAGTATACTTATATTTGATGAAGCTCACAACTTGGTAAGTAGAAATGCTTGAAATTTTGATGTATTCTGGCATTGGAATGTTCCTTCTCTTCTTATTTTTTAGCTCATGTACTCTTACAAATTTCCTAATGTATGAGGTCTAAAATTAAATATTTTACTGAAAATTTGCAAGTTCTGTATTTACTAATTTATGTTTCATTAGCTTAGCTACTGACTAAAGAATTTTTTTGCGCAACCTATAAAATGCAGGAAAGCTTATGTGCTGATGCAGCCTCTTTTGACCTGTCCTCTGGGCTTTTGAATGCTTGCATTTCTGAAGCCAAAAATTGTATGGATCTTTCTATTGGAAGGAGGGAAAAATCAAATGATCAATCAAGCAAACCAGATAATTTTGCCATTCTTAGAGGTAAATTGAATTGGCAGATCTTTTTCAAATATCACATAATCAAATGTAAATAAAGCCTCCATTCTATATCCCTACTTTCATAAAGAATGTATTTACTATTCTAGTAATATTCGTATGAGGAAGGTTTATATAAAACCAGTTTGTATTCCTTTGTGACCAAGTTGACCGTGGGGAATCAGGTTTCATTGTTGTGGCAGTTAATTTTAGCATGCATATGGATATATTTCTAGTCACTTTGCTGCTGGCTTTTTTTGACCTTTAATTATAGTTATGGACACTCATTTGGTTGGGCACGTATTCTTGCAGCACTTCTTTTGAAACTTGAGAAGCGGATTGCTGAAGTGCCTATTGAATCCAAAGAATTTGGTTTTACCAAGCCTGGGCCTTACATTTATGAACTACTCGCTGATCTAAATATCACAGATAAAACAGCCACTATGCTCATAGATATAATTGAGGAAGCAACTTTGCTTCTTGAGGAAGGTAAACTGCAATAGGCATCAGCATTGAACAGATTCATATTTTAAAACATAGATGGCTATTAGATTTGTTGTTATTATTATCATTATTTATTTTTTCTAAACCTCGGTTTCTTTTATTGATTGATTTGTTTTCAATTTTAAAGATTTAAGTGCCACCGATAGTGGAGTGCCAGACAAGACAAAAATTTGCAGGCTGGAAAGCATGGGTGACATTCTTAAAATAATCTTCAAAGATGATGATACTGCTCATGCCAAGTACTATCGTGTATGTTTGGAACTTATATTATACCAGTCATATAATTAGGTCGGATCCATATATATTATTTTACATCGTGACTTTGAAGCTGTCTTTTTTTGTTTTTCTTTTTGTCTTTCTATAATCTGTCATTATTGTGCGATGATGAGCTAATTGTCTGACTTGATTTATTTTTTTATTACTTAGGTACACATACAGGAAGTTGAGGCCAGTGCTACAGCTGTTTTTAATGGTAATATGGTGACATTTTTTTTTTCCCCCCTAATCTTTGATGCAGAACTTCATATGTCAGTTTGATGTATATTAAACTTGTTTCTTTTCTGTAACAGATTGAATATTTCATTTTTTTCTTGAATTATCAGTCCATCGCATGACATAAACAATGTGACTCGTTCCTTTCCTGTAACGTATATAAATTTTTCTGTTTTTCAATTACTGGTCCATCACATCACATTAGCAACTTATATTTCATTGAAATATTTCTTGTTGGTCTATTAACAATAACCAAGACGTATAAGATCAATGACTCATACTATGAAACATTGGAAACAAGTTATTGAATGACTAAGACGTGAAGGTACAATGTTGGACAATTAATTTTGATTTATACTGTGAAGGTCAACAATGGAAGCTATTTACTGGCCGTTGAAACTTATGCAAGGATACAGAGAGGAAAGATATTCATATGGTATTTGGAGTCGCAAATAGATAGGATCCCTAGAGATTTATATTAGAAAAGACAGGAGTCACAAATAGATAAACTGATATGTCAGAGGACATGCATGATGAATTGTGAGCATAATAAGAATAATTGTGGGAGAAACAAGTGAATTTCTAAATCGCTGTAATGAGCCCATACCTTTTTTTCCCCTTAATTGTGGATGAACTAACTAAACACTTTTATGGGCCATTACTTAGTGCACTATTAAAATGATCGGGCTATCAAGCGTGAAATGTGTCAGTTGAGTGCTTTGTGCAAACAATGTAAAAGATTAGGTTTGTAATTTTATATTGAATCCACCCCTCACAGCACCCTTATTAACGAGGATCACACTGCGTAATATAGTATAATTTGATAAACTTAGAGAAGGGATAAATGTTAAAGGTTTGGAGAGAGATTCTAGAATCAAGAGGGTTTAAGATAAGTAGGACTGAAAATAAGAATATGGAATTTCACATTAGCAAAACTAGCTATAAGGGCAGACTGCTCTACATTCAGCCACACAACAGTGACCCCCGAAGCGATCTTCTTCCAGTTGCTGGACGAAATCCGACAACCAATTACTGGCTTTGAATAACCAGCCCAGCACAAGTATGGTGATGATTGAGGGTCAAGATACTAATAAGCAAACATTTTTCCAGTGATATTGGAGATGTATAACTTTACAACTTCTATGATTCAAGATACTAATCAATTTGGATTCATGCCGGGAAGGTCAACGATGGAGACTAATGGAAAGATATATAGAGAAGAAGAGAGATCTCCATATGATTTGTATTGATTTGGAGAAAGCCTATGATAGGGTATCTAGAGATCTAATATGGAGGGTTTTAGAAAAGGAAGGAGTCTTAGAGGGAAAAATCAACACAATAAAGGACATGTATGATGGTTGTGTGACTATAGTTAGAACTTTTGTGGGGGAAAATAAGTGAATTCCCAATCACTGTAGGCTTACATCAAGCGCATATCTTTTTGCCTTGGTTATGGATGAGCTGACAAGACACATCCAAGATTAGATTCCATAGTGTATGCTATTTGCCGATGATATTGTTTTAGTTGATGAGACTAGAGAAGTAGTTAATACCAAATTGGAGGTTTGGAGAGAAGTTTTAGAACTAAAAGGGTTTAAGATCAGTAGAAATAAAACTTAATACATGGAGTATAACTTTAGTAAATCTAAAAATGCAAATGAGTATTTAGTAATTTGATAATCAAGAGGTACAAAAAAGTGAACATTTTCGTTATATATGTTCAATTATTCATAAAAAGCGAAAACCCAGTGCACGAGGCTCCCACCATTGTGGGGTTTGGGGAGGGTCAGATATATACGGCATTAGCTTATGCGGAGAGGCTGTTTCCTTATTTTGAACCTGTGACCTCCTGGTCACAATGGAGCAGTCTTACTGTTGTGTCAAGGCTTGCCCTCATGTTCAAAATATTCATAATAAAGGACAAATTGGAGATGACGTTAATCATATAATGAAGGCAAGATATGTTAAATTGAGGAGTGCATTAAGTAGTGTGATAGGCGTATTCCCTTATGATTGTAAGGGAAGTTCTATCGAACCGCCATTAGACCAACCATACTTTATGGCACGGGTTGAGCAACTAGGAAACAACATAGGTGTAAAGTGAGTGTGGTGGAAATGCGAATGTTGAGACGGATTTACGGTAAGACTAGAAAGGATAAAATTAGAAATGACCACATTCGGGAGATGGTTGGAGTAGCACAAATTAATGATAAAATGAGAAAAATCGTTAAGATAAGTTGGACATGTGCAAAGAAGACCTTTAGATGTGCCGGATAGGAAGAGTGACACAGTCCACATTGAGGGTAATACCAGGGGAAGAGGAAGACCATGTTGGGAAAACAAACAAGCACACAAAGCATATAACCAATTTACAGATCACTTGGCAGGAAACAAAACGAAACAGAAAGAAAATATGAAACAGAGATTTTTACGTGGTTCGACAAGATCGTCTATGTCCACGGCCCACACTGGTTTCACTATTTTCAGAAATGGAGGAGTATAATGATACGATTACAAGCTCTCTCACTTATTCTCAGGCGGCAACGTAGCCAACAATAAAATAAATAGTGTATGTACTAGGGTTACATCACAATTACCGTAATACCCTTCGTACTATTTATAAATTCAGTCATTTTAATTTCCCAAATAAAATGGTTCAGGCTACACCCAAACGATTAGGCTCCGCAACCCAATAATCTCCCACTTGGAGACTCATCTCCTACATTGCACTGATACCTTCATCCACCACTAACAAACTAGTGTGAGACTTTCTCGTCTTCTAGGCTTGAAGACGAACAGAAGCTGAACATGTCTTCAGCTTCTCAACAGTAACACCGTTGTCAACATATCTGTAGGATTTTCTCTTGTGTGAATTTTCTCCAATCTAATTTGTTCATCCTCCAAGCGTTAGTGAATGAAATGATATTTAATATCTATATGTTTAGTTCTCGAGTGAAAGGCTGAGTTCCTTGCAAGATGGATGACACTCTGACAGTGACTGAATAACATGGAAGTCTCTTACTCTTTACCCAATTCTTTCATGAAAATTTTCAACCACACCATTTCCTTGCACGCTTGTGTGGCTGCTACGGACTCTGCCCATGTCGTAAAGATGGTCACAATTTTGTGCAACTGAGAGACTGCTGCACCACCCAAAGTAAAAACATACCCTGCAGTGCTCTCTTGCTGTCAATGTCCCTGCCAAGTCTGAATCCACAAAACCCTGCAAGCATAATTTTTGGCTACCATAACATAAAGCCATGTCTGTATTACCTCTGAGATACCTCAAAATTCACTTGATAGCTTCGCAATGCTCCTTGCCTGGATTGCCCATAAATTCTGCAGACAACTTCGACTGCACGAGCAATGTCTGTCCTTGTACAGATCACAACATACATCATGCAACCTACAGTTGATTGATAAGGCACTCTAGCCCTGTATTCACGCTCCTCATCTGTAGCTGCAATTTGTTCTTTTGAAAGCCTAAAGTGACTTGCTAGAGGTGTGCTAACTGGCTTAGCACCATCCATCTTGAACCTCTTTAGGAACTTTTTAACATATTCAGATTGTGATAACTTCAACTTTCTGTTCACTCTATCCCTGCTAATTCGCATACCAAGGATTCGTTTTGCAGCACCCAAATCCTTCATTGCAAATTCCTTGGATAGCTGTGCCTTGAGATTTGAAATCTCATCCATGCTTGAACTTGCAACAATCATATCATCTACATACTAGAGAAGTATGAGATAAGACGCACCATGCTTTCTAAAATAACAACAATGATCAACATGACACCTATGAAACCTGCATTTGAAATAAAATTGTCAAATTTCTTAGACTATTGTCTTGGAGCTTGTTTCAACCCATACAAGGTCTTCTTGAGCTTACAAATGAGATTCTCTCTTCCTGTCACAACATATCCTTGCGTCTAGACTTGGTCTTGGGGCTTGAGGTAGGACGAGTAGGTTCATCATTGGTGTGGTCAACTCCTAAAAGCCCTGTTCATCTGTTACGACTCATCATTGGTGTGGTCGACTCCTAAAAGCCCTGTTCATCTGTTACGATTTTTTCTCCCTTTGAAACTCACATACCCACTTTGCCCCTTTGAGGAATTGAACCATCAACCTTTCACTTTGGAAGGTAGGAAGCATCACTAGGCTACAAACCTTGGTCATTTGTTGCAATTTTATTTGTTTACTCTTTAATTATGTTAAATGAGGCTTTAGGCTCTAGCTCAGTTGCAAGAGGTCAGGGGTTCAAACCCCACTGACTTCACTTATTTAATTAGTTTGAAAAATAAGTTGTCTTCCTTTAATCCAGGCCAAAACCGGCCAGTAAGTCCAAATTACTCCTGGGCTGCAATGATGTCTTTCAAATTTCAGCGTTTGGCCCGTAAGTCCAAATTGCACCTGGGCTATGATGCTGTCTTTAGAATTTTGGCACTCTTTTGTCTGCTGACTGTCAAAGCTTGATGGGCCTGAAATATCTGACCTGGTCCACTTCATATACCATCACTGGATGCAGCTAGTCTGTCTTGAAAGAACCTGGAACTAACATGAGACAGGATTAAGGTATCAAATAACCAAATTATTTTAATCTAGTAAATAACTTGGTTTTAAGAAAAAAAAAAAAGGGGAAGTGTTTAATGTGCAATTTTATCATAAACAGTTTAAACAAATATATAAGAAGTTAAGAACTGCCCTCTTTTTTCTTTTTTGAATTATCAGTGATAAGAATCAACTCTTAACCTCACTCCTCCCATTCAGATGAAATGCCTGCCTTTTATGTTCAGAGCTATGGTTTTGGCCTCTTCTTTTAGTTCTAAAAATTAAAATTCATTATCTACTTATTTCTCACTCAAATGTTGATGATTTTTCTCAACAAGACACAGTTTTGATCCCAGATCTATCTTTTAAGAAATTTTGCGATGATATTTTGATTATCAAAAAATGTATATTCCTTTCTTTTAATTTTTTAAATTATATATTCTTTGGACACTTCCTACATATCAACCTCTCAATCTTCTAATTATAATTGGCAAGTGCTCGGTGTTCCCCTCCCCAACTGACAAGTAATTCCACATTCCACCCTAAGCCAGTTTTGCACAGAATATGTCTGAAGATATCTAATTTACATGTTGTGAGGTGCTGAGGTTTATTCCAATGGCACTTGATTAGATATTGATGGTATGGAAAAACCATGAAAGCTAATTTTTGGCAGTTGTAAAGTTTTCTGTTTTCCTGACATTGTCGTGACATTTCTGGGATGTTCAAGTCCAGTAGACCAGCACAGTTTTGTAATTGATAACATGCATTCTTGTACTATTGGCATTTTGTATTTTCATTGATTTTGATGGTGCAGGTAAGGCATCTAGAACGCTCAGCTGGTGGTGTTTTAATCCAGGACTTGCCATGGAAGAATTCTCCAGGTTGGGTGTTGGATCTATTATTTTGACATCTGGCACATTATCTCCTATGGATTCATTTGCTCAGGAATTTAAGTTGTAAGTTGCTCTTCTTGGAGGTTGATTTTGCTTGTCAATTGGTCATGTCATGACTTCTTAAGTTGATAAATAATGTTCTCTTTTTTGGTGTGTTGCCCTTTCAGAGAATTTCCTGTCCGTTTAGAGAATCCTCATGTCATATCAGCGAATCAGATATGGGCTGGAGTTGTGCCAGCTGGTCCATCGGGTTTCTCTTTCAACTCCTCCTATCGGAATCGAGATACTCTAGAATACAAGCTGGAGCTTGGGAATGCTATTGGTATGCAACTATATATTGGTGATGGTGGATTTTAATCTTAATATTGTAGTTGGTCACTATTTGGATTCCATGTACCTTGATAATTGCGAAGGATCTTTTGCAACTCCCTTGGTGTAGGAAAAAATATGACCCTCTTAGTGCCTTATCTTGTTTTCTGAATAGACATTTTGGCCATTTATTGGTGCTAATTAAACATGGTTTTACATTCATTAATATGAAATCACAACTCACATATTTCTTTTAATTTACTTTTATATGAAATGCCATAGCATTTGAAATAATTAACTGTCACCTTGTTATTGACAAAATACTATGGGTCTGTTTGGCTCAGTTTTCTGAAAACAGTTCTCAAGAACTTAGAAAACAGAAACTGTTTTAAAAAACTATAAACGACCGTTTTCTGAAGACAGACCTTTTTTTAAAAAACACAGTTTTCAAAAAACTGCAACCAAACAAGTTTCTGTACAGCTGATTTTCAATTCTCTGAAAACTTCAAACTGTTATCAGAAAACTGATGTCAAGCAGGCCCTATATTTCTTTTACATTCTTGACCAAGAAGAAAGGAAATAGATAAAAAAAAAATGTCTCAATGCAACGCAGTCATTATTGTACATAGAGTCAGTCCTATGGACTTGACAAATCTTGTACACTGATGAAAATTTTACTTGGCTCATGAACTTTAGGATGATTACATAGTGCTTTGACTTTTTCAAATTGATTTTATTTGATCTTAGTTGGTTTATGCATGTTATTGTCTTTATATAGATAGATTGAATTACATTAAATACTTTCTTAAATTTTTGTATTCTTAGAAGTGTCAATGACTTTAGAAATAGATAAATACTAATAAAGTTCTGCAGTTGGTAATCTCTTACTGTTCCTACTTGCTATTCAGGTTTTATAAAGCTTATGCGTATTCTGGAAAACAAATCTAGGTAAACTTAAATTAATATTTCAAAACTTAGTGTTGTACTAGATGATGCTACTAATTCTGAGCCATTGTTTAATCTCTGCACTTCAAAACAACCTCCTTTAATAATAAGTTTGAAACTTCAAAAGAGTTGCTAGTTTTATTAAGAAGATATTTTCTCAACTTGGTCGCAATAGATTGCTAATATATTTGTTGGACTGGAGAATTCCCCTGATTAGGAAGAAGATGGGGAAGTTCAGTAAGAATGTGAAAAGTTAAATCATTTGACATTGATTTTTATGAAATGTGAGAACTTTGTTAGGTACTTGGTTGTATGGAATGAAGTGGTCATTTCTACATCTCTCTCTCTCCCTATTTGCACACACGAGAAGTGAATGAAAATGGAAATTTAATGGCCTAAATGAGAGAAAAGGGGCTTCACCTTACCATGTTTGTCTTCTTATGTACTTTTTGGTGAGTTCTTTTAGAGAGAGAGAGAGAGAGAGAGAGAGAGACATGCAAAAGCGTCCAAAGTGCTTGCATAGTTAACAGTAGAAATAAAAAGAAGAGAAATGAGAGAATTGCGTAAAGGCTTGAATGATATGAATTACTCATTCATAGCTCTAGTATTTATAGATAAAATGAGCACATGCTCATATTACAAGAAAGGAAACTAAATCAAATCTAAATTAAATCACAATTTATTCTAGAGCATATTTTATAGCATAGTTAAATCTCTGCTATTATGGTAAGTCATTCCATAAATAGTGGCTATCATATATGCTAACATATGCATAGTCAAATCTCTGCTATTATGGTAAATCATACCATAAATCGTGGTATCATATTTGCTAACACTCCCCCTCAAGTTGGTTCATGGATATCTGAAACGCCCAACTTGGAAAATGCATTCTCAAACACAATCTTGCTGACGCCCTTTGTAAGAATGTCTGCAAGCTGCTAAGAGCTTGTGACAAATGGAGTGCAAATTTGACCAGAGATGATCTTCTCTCGAATGAAGTGACGCTCCACCTCTATATGCTTAGTCCTGTCATACTGAATGGGATTTGCTGCTATGCTAATGGCAGACTTGTTGTCGCAGTAGAGTGAGAATGGAAGGGACACTGGAAGGCACAAGTCTGTCATCAAGGTTTTTAGTCATAGCAACTCACCTACCCCAAGAGCCATAGCCTTATACTCTGCCTCTGCATTAGATCGAGAGACAACATCCTGCTTCTTACTGCGCCAAGTAACCAAGTTACCACCAATAGTGGTACAATAACCTGAAGTTGACCTCCTATCTGAAATTGATCCTACATAATCAGCATCTGTCCAGGCCTCAACACATAAGTGGCCATGATTGGCAAACAAAATACCACGGTCTGGACACCCTTTTAAGTAGCGAAGGATCCGAATAGCTGCATCAAGGTGAGGGGCACGAGGAGAGTGCATGAATTGATTCACGACACTCACGGCATAAGCAATGTCAGGTCGAGTTATGGATAAATAGATGAGCTTCCCCACAAGTCGTTGATACTGACCAACATCTGACAACAACTCCCCCTCAGAATCAGCCAACCGATGATTCTACTCAATCTGAGTATTAGCAGGACGAGCGCCAAGCTGACCAGAAGCAGAAAGCAAGTCAAGAACATACTTGCGTTGAGAGATGAACATGCCAGTCTTGGAGCGAGCCACCTCAATGCCCAAGAAGTACCGAAGGGGACCAAGATCCTTAATCTCAAACTGACGGCCAAGATAGCTCTTAACCTCATCAATTCCGGTAGCATCATCGCCGGTAAAAACAATATCATCGACATACACAATGAGAGCAACTGTCTTACTGCCTGAATGACGTAAAAACAAGGTATGATTAGCTGCACTTTGATGGAAACCAAACTTGAGCATATCAGTGCGAAAGTGATCAAACGAAGCTCGAGGAGACTGCTTGAGGCCATACAGAGAATGACGAAGACGACATACCATACCAGTATGAGCAGGAGAACGAAAGCCCGGAGGAGGAACCATGTACACCTCCTCCTGCAACTCACCATTGAGAAAGGCATTCTTGACATCTAACTGAAATAGAGGCCAAGATCGAATTGCAGCAACGGAAAATAATACACGGATGGTATTCGTCTTGGCAACAGGGGCAAAAGTCTCCTAATAATCTATGCCATAAGTTTGTGCATAACCCTAGGCAACCAATCGGGCCTTGTAACGAGCAACTGACCCATCTGGATTATGCTTAATTGTAAACACCCAACGACAACCCACAGCCTTTCGTCCAATAGGAAGTAGAACCATGTCCTAAGTCTGATTTTTCTCAAGTGCTTGTAGTTCTTCTATCATAGCATCACGGCATTGAGGTTGTGCTAGTGCATCTGCAACACTAGAAGGAACAGGAACCGAGGCAACAGAAACACGAAAACTCTGATAGGAGGGTGAGAGAGCATAATCAGAAACAAAATTAGAAACAGGGTATGTACAAGAACGTTTACCCTTTTAAAGAGCAATGGGGCGATCATCAAGCAAAACAATAGCTTGAGAAGGCAGAGTTGGTGCCGAAGGAACAGGGCAGTCGATCGTGGGAGTAGAAGCTTGTACCTGTTGTCTCCAATTATAAACCTATGAAAAAGGAACAATTCCCCCTGCTGGAGGGGTATCATGAGGAGGAATCATAGAAGACGAAACAAGTAATGGTAGAGGAGTTGAAGACGGAAGAAGGTGATCATCCATTATATTCAATGGGAACCATTCACTCTGAGAACCAACTGAACCACTATAGTATGGTGTATGCTTAAAGAAAGAAACATCCATGGATATAAACCGTCGACGACTGGGAGGATGGTAACACCTATAAACTTTTTGAGGGTGAGAATAGCCTAAAAACACACACTTCAAAGCCTTCGGGTCAAGCTTTGTACGAGTCTGCCCCAACTGCTGAACAAAGCACACACACCCGAAGACTCGTAAAGGAATACAAAAAAGAGATGAATTGGGATGTAAGATTGAGAGTGGGGCTGCAAAGTTAAGAATCCTAGGAGTCCTATTAATGATGTAAACAGCAGTAAGAACTGCATCTCCCCAAAATGACCGGGGAACATTCATGCCAATGCAGATTGCTCTGGCTAAGTCAAGGATGTGGCGATTCTTTCTCTCAGAACGACCATTCTGTTGAGGAGTTTTAACATTAGCCATCTGATGCTCAATCCCAACTTCTGTACATAACCGTTGTACCTCCCCATAAGTGTACTCTGTACCCTGGTCAGATCTGAATTTTTTAATGGTATGACCATATTAAGTCTGAACCATTGTCATAAATTTTTTAAAAAGGTGTATACCTCATTTTTGATTTTCATAAGATAAACCCAAGTAACACGACTATGATCATCAATGAACAACACGAAATATCGAAATCCAAGACTAGAAGTAACTGGGCAAGAACCCCACACATCTGAATGAACAAGATCAAAAGGTGTTAAAGCAGATTTATTACTACTAGCAGGATAATTGGAACGAAACATGTTTAGCCATATGACATGTCTCATAGGATAAATCTGACACTTCCATGTTACAAAATAGGGAAGGAAATAAATGTTTTAAATAACCGAAAGAAATATGTCCTAAACGCATGTGCCAACGCATAAGCTGGGCTTTATTAGATGAAACAATATTAGAAAATGAAGCTAAATGTGCTTGAGGTGACAAAGGAGCATCCAACAGGTATAAACCGTCCACTTCACGCCCACTGCCAATCGTCCGTTTCAACACCAGATCCTGAAAAATACAATGAGAGGGAAAAAACGTTACACTACAATTTAATTGTTTGGTAACGCTACTAACAGAAATAAGATTTGTAGTCAACTTTGGAACATGAAGTGTATCTGACAAAGTTAATGAAGGAGTAACTGATATGTGACCTTCCCAACAATGGAAGATGGAGAGCCATCCGCAAGGCGGACCTTGCGTTGGCTAGAGCAGATACTATAAGATTGGAAGAGTGAGGGCATACCAGTCATATTGTCTGAAGCACCAAAATCAGTGATCCATGGTTTCGAAGATGTAGATATGCTATGTGCAGACGCAATTGTACCTGAGTGGGCATAAGTGGAGGTTGGCTGAGATGATGCCTCCATTTGGTTGAAGAATTGCTTGAACTTGTCCAAATCAGCTTGAGTTAAGGTAACTGTGGCAGAAGATGTAGAGGCAGGGTTGTCAGGAGTTGACAACGAGACTGGTTGTGTAACATAATGTGCAGAGGATCGAGGTTGTTGTTTCTATTGCGGTGGGCATCCTGTAGAGCATAACAACGAGATTTGATGTGACCAATTTTTCTATAATGGTCACACCATCCGCGTTGTCGTCCCAGAGGAGGACCGGTGTTAGTGCTTTGAACTGACTTGGATGGTGAAGTTCCTAAAAGGTTGGGAACCCGAACTGCTATAACAAAACGATCAATAGAAGTAACACCCAATGGATGAGTCTGGTGGCTCTTATCTGACAATACATAGGAGTATGCATCCTCAAGAGTAGGGAATGAAGATAAGCCCAATAAATGAACACGAGCATACTCAAACTCGTTGTTCAACCCGGCAAGAAACTGAAACACTCGATTCTTCTCCACAATTCCTGCATATAAAACTGCATTATCTGGATCCTTCCAAGAGTGGAAGGAATCATAATATGACATCTCCTCCCAAATAGCACGAAGCTTGGCAATGTAACCTGAAACTGCCAAGTCACCCTGAGAAATCCTGGTGATATCTCGCCCTAGCTGGAAAATTCGTGCATTATTTTGTCTCTAAGAATAAGTGTGTTGAACTGATTCCCAAATCTGCTTAGCAGTCTTCATAAACATATAGCCAACATCTATATTTGGTTGCATCGAATTGACTAGCCAAGACATAACCATAGCGTTATCTGCAAACCACTGTGGATACGCCTTCTCTGACTCAGCTGGCTCTTTCTCAGAACCAGTAATATAGCTAATCTTGCCTTTGCCACCAATGAACATCTTGGCAGACTGTGCCCAAATCAAATAGTTGGAACCATCCAACTTCATTGTGGTGATTTGAAGTCCTGGATTTTCTGATGAGTTGGTGGGAAAAATGGCACCACCACCCATAGAACTTGAGCCAAGAGAATTAACAGTTGAGGACCCTGAATCTGCCATGATCTGTCACACGACAATAAAAAATTCCAAAAAACACCACAAATTCTGTTAATAAATCAAAGGGTCTCCTCATATCATAAACAATAACAATGTCTCCTCAGACCATTCCCGAAAAATCCAAATACATACCTTTTTTAAGGAACCTCTTTGTAGACTATTTTATTTTTATTTTTTTAACCCAAGCCCTTCTAGGCGTTGGAAACCAACTATCCCAATTTACCCAATCCTAGAAGAGTAAAAAAGAAATTGTAAAACTTAAAAATACCTGTTTTTGGTCACAAAACAGCAACACAAAAAAATATGTGTAGGCAACGTCACACGATGTCACAAACAGCCTAATTTTGCTGTCGCACAAGTAGCAAGGCTGCTGAAAGGTGTGGAAAGGTATTTGCTCTGATACCAAGTAGAAATAAAAAGAAGAGAAAGGAGAGAATTGCATAAAGGCTTGAATGATATGAATTATTCATTCACAGTTCTAGTATTTATAGATAAAATGAGCACATGCTCATATTACAAGAAAGAAAACTAAATCAAATCACAACTTATTCTAAAGCATATTTTATGGCATATTCTATAGCATAGTCAAATCTCAGCTATTATGGTAAGTTATTCCATAAATAGTGGCTATCATATATGCTAACATATGCATAGTCAAATCTCTGCTATTATGGTAAGTCATACCATAAATCGTGGTATCATATATGCTAACATTAACTTGGGTTGGAGAATTAGTTAGGATAGAGTGGAAAGAGGCTATTAGCTAATATTGGGAGAGTGGACTATTTGCAGACCTAACCTTAGGATGTACTCCCATGAATTGGCTGTGATTTATTTATTTTTATATACTGTTATTTAGGCCCTTAATTTTCGTAGTAGTGGCATTTGATTTTATTTTTTAAGTTGTGTAACTGGCTATGACTAAAAAGACTTTATGATTAGTCAAGGTTTAGAATCAGGATTGATGTACCCTAGTATAGATGTCTTTGAGATTCATTTACATTTTTCATGTTTTGTTAGACATCAGATCATAGAATCATTCTTGGATCTCAAGTCCTAGTATCTCTTCTGTATTTGAGTTCAAGCTTTGATCTATTTGATGGCACCCCTTGTTGGGTTTTTCCTGGCCGTTCAGGCCTATGTCAAGGGCTCTACCAAACATTCGAGTCCACTGTGACATCTGTCATACTACCCC
The DNA here is from genome assembly GCF_030987335.1 of Cornus florida. NCBI lineage: Eukaryota > Viridiplantae > Streptophyta > Magnoliopsida > Cornales > Cornaceae > Cornus > Cornus florida. The sequence continues at coordinate 25,323,782 of NW_026775581.1, forward strand.
AACGATGGGATCCGTGTTGGGGACTATGTTGGGTCATTGGCTCTATATGTTCGGCACCAACTAGATAAGAGACCATCCAAGAACCTATTGGGTAGTGAATCCCTTATTAGTATTATTGCTATGATAATCATTGTCATTACTAGTTTAGTACAACTCTCATTATTATAATAATAATAATTATTTCAACTTTATCTTATTATTATTAATTCTATTCTCTCTTTTTCATATTGTGCTAGTCACTTTTCCTTCTCACCGTCGTTTCGTTCATTGATTCATTTGAAGCATCTCTTTACTAACCTTCTTGTATAAACTATCTTTTCTCACCTACTCTAAAAGCTTAAGTTGTTAGAGAGGGTGTAACTTTAATATTTAAATCCTTCAACACGCCCCCTCGTGTGGCCTTATTTTCGTCCAACACGTGTTTCAAGTTTAATTATTAGGGTGACGTTAAGGTTTGAACATAGGACCTTGGCTGGTCTGATACCATGTAAACTACCATCTACTCTAAAAGCTTATGCTGTTAGAGAGGGTCCAACTTTAATATTTAAATCCTTCAACAAATTTCAATTGTTGATTTATTTTTCCTTCCAGATTTCATTCTCTGCCTTTAGTCTTTCCCTCCTCCAAACTCTCTCTCTCTCTCTCTCTTACACACAAATGCGCGTGCATGCGCACACACTAATCTAATACTCATACTGTGATCATAAATTTAAAAAGGTTAAGGTAATGGTTTCAATTGTTATACTGAACAAAGCATTGCACTGAAAATTACTTTGAAGTAAATAACCTAATATGATTTTTTCCCTTTATAGCATATAGGTTAGATGTTGTCTATGGTCAGTAAGTTCATTGTCATAGATAACTGTTTCAATAAAATCTTTTTGCTTACCTTCATTGTTGTAATTAGCTGTTTTAATGAAATCTTTTTGTTTATTGAATCTCTTGCTTTAGTCAATTTTGCTCGAATCATACCAGATGGGCTGCTCGTATTTTTCCCATCTTACTACCTTCTAGACCAGTGCATTGGATGCTGGAAGAATATGGTAAGGCATCTAAGTTATCTAACACAAGTAATCAAGAATCTGGATCTGTTTGCATTTAGTTCTTGACAAATTATGCTCGACAACTATTAGAGTCATGCAAACTCGACGAACTCTAGTACAATCTGGGAGAGAATCTGCAAACATAAGCAACCTGTTGTGGAACCTAGACAGTCTTCACTTTTTCCTTTGTCAATTGAGGTAAGAAACTCAAGTAACAATCCAATCAAGTAATCAACGTTCTTCCATATTATTTCCCTGTACTGTCCTGATCTCAGATTTCCGGCTGATTGATTTTGGTGCAGGACTACATGACTAAGTTGAAGGACACCTCCACTTCTGGTGCTGTATTTTTTGCAGTTTGTCGTGGCAAGGTATGGTTTTATCTTGAAATTTAAGCAACACTTTCTCATCATGTCGAACAAAGTTCTGTCAGTTTGATCGTGTCACTAAATTGTGGTCAGTTACTTTGGTAGCAATCTTAGAACTGTAAGAGGCCTTTGGAATTTAAAATTATACACATAAAACAATATATGCCAATGAACTCACCCAGCATCATTGTCACTGTTGATGCTGTTATGTCATTTTGCCAAATGGTTCCTGTTATGGTGGTACGTGTAGATGCATCATGCATGAAAGAGTGAGAGTGTCTTTAATACGGTAGTTGGCTTGTGCCAACTGCATGGATTAAACTATTGGATTTATCTGCATTGTATCTCTAGTTTGCTAGGTTTTTCTTGTATTGATATTTTTGGTTTGAACAATAAGTTAAGCTTAACATAATATTAATTCAAATCGAAACCAATGTACTTTTTAATCCTTAGGCAATTCAAACACTAGGGTGTTAGCAGTTACTGGCACTTGTAGTCCAGTAAATTTTGTCTCCCAACTGAAATTTAATTCTTGATGCTTTTCCTAGTTGTATTGTTTCAGAATTGGACATTATTTTGAAAATATCTGTTATCCTAAATTACTATTGAACTGCTTCAAGCATTGTTGTGATAGGAAAATATTAAACTTTTAAATCTAAGTTAGATACCATACGCATATAATTAAATGTTAGCTATGAAAGAAGAAACCAAAACTTGTTAGATACACCAATTTTAAGGTAGCTATTCACACTGTTTCTTGAGTATGATAAATTCCTTTGATTAAAAAAATTAAATATTTTGATAGTTATAAAAGGATGATGTACCACGTAAAATGGGACTGGCGCTAATAATTCTCACTTTTGACATCTAGCATTACAACATGTGAAATACAGTCTCTATTAAGGCACAAATTTTCTTTTCCTTTTATTTCTTTTTTCATGTTTTTTTTTAGGGGAGGGGGAATGGGACTGATGTCCCTAGATCTATTTTCATTTGAATTTCTGATGCAATTTGCTCATGATTCACTCACCAAAGTATTTTATATACATTTCTTTTAGCTTCATTTTATATATCTGTTCGTATGTTGATTTTTTAATGTTAAGAGAGTCAAATTTTCATTTACTGTGTGTTAGAAGTTTAGTTTTAAATTGAAATAGGGTTGAAGTCAAACTACTATGATGATATGCAGGATTGAAATGAGATGGAAGAAATGAAGAAGTGAATACAATTGCAATAGCAGTCCATGAGGGAAAAGAAAGGAAACATTGTCAAATGGGTAGAGCCACAAATAATTATTAATAAGAAAAGATATGATAACATGTGGTTTGATTGAGGTTATGGCCTTGGACAGAACAGAATTGAAAAATAGGATTCATTTAGCCAACCCCAAGTAGTTGGGAAAAGGCTTTATTTCTTGTTATAAAGGGTCCATTAATAGCAAAACTTTCAGGCTAGGGAAGAGGCAATGAATTATCAGAATAATATATGTGTGTGTGTTGGGGGTGGGGGGGTGTCCGGGTGAAATCTGTAAGTCTTCAGATTATAGTTTTAGTTGCATATAGGAGGAGCTACTTTGTTTATATTAGAGTGGACTTCTATTCCCTTGGACAAAGGACTGGGCTTGGGTTTGTAGGAGATCGTTTCTTTTTTCCTTCTTTTTTTGGGGTTGGTTTTCACCTCTTTTGTTTGAAGGATTCTTCACCATTCTACATTACATATAGCAGTTTCAATTTTTATTAATATAATATATTACAATGTTCATAGTTTGGCATGGAAATTTATATAGGATCCCATTGTTAGCCTTAAATTGTTGTCTACCTCCCTCAAAGATTTGTGAGCAGTTTCCTATCATGGCGATGTTACAATGCTTTTTTTGAAATATGTTTATTTGTTGGTTTCCTTTTTGAACAAGCACATTCCTTTTGATGAAGACTCTGGAGCCCTCGTCTGTGTTCTGCAATGTGAAAGCTCCATAGTGATGTAAATGACTTTATAGCTTCTGATCACAATTGTGCTCCTATTTTTCACACCCGTCTCACCTTGAGATGCAAGCTGTTTATGGACTTATGATTACAAATGAACTTAGTAATTAGTTCCTAATCCTTACTTAAAATGTGCTCCTTTTTTTCACACCTGTCTGACCTTGAGATGCAAGCTGTTTATGGACTTATGATTACAGATGAACTTAGTAATTAGTGTTGACTTTCCTTTTTCTCCATTTTTACGGATTAATTTTTTTCGTTGAAATTTCCTTTCGCGTAACCACACTCTTCGTGCTCAGAGTTGGTTTTTGACTCCACATGCTTCCATCCCAGTTGGTTTCCTCAAAAGGCGTAGCTTTACTTTTGGAGAAAAGCTCGGCGGCTGTTTCGTTTTCCCGCAGGGGCATGGATGAAAAGATTCTTCAGAAACATTTTCGTTTCTTGGAGTGTTTTTCATAAACATCTTTTCAAGATATTTTGATTTGGGGGTTTTTAAGAAAATATCTTTTGGAAGATATTTTCATTTGGGGTCACTTGCACAGTAATCCTTTTGTGTAGGGGCCTTTGTGCAATTAATGAAAGTTAGTTGCAAAGTGTCTCCTTGGGGCTTAGATCCTCGTACGGGATTCATTTTCACATTTTGTCGAGTCGTGTACTCTTATAATTGCCTTGCGGTCGATCTCCCTAGTTTTTGGGTTTTTGACTCTTGTTGCCGCCGAACTTTTTCGGGACATATTTCTCTGTTCGGGACTTGATTTTCGACGCCGTTTCTTCCGTTATTCATTTTTTTTTATTTCAGTTCTTTTTCGTTCACGGAGTTTTGCCGTTTGAGCGCGTTTGCTCAAATTCCACTTTTCCGGACTCGGTGGGGCCCGTTCGGGGCACTTTTAGGGTTTTTCTATAAATAGGGGGACTTAAAATGAAAAAGGGAATTTCCTCTTCTCTCTTCCTCTTGGCCGGCCATCCATGGCAGCCCAAGGGGTTGCCACCTTCTCTCTCCTCCTTTGGACTCCTTCCCTTTAGTAAAATGTTGTGATGCCTTAATGTTTAATGTCCGCCTTGACGAGGCCTTCGATTCCAACCGATTGGAATCCCGTTTTGGCCATTTTTCGAGTTCGGGTTTGTAGCCAAGTTTGGATTTTGGTGTGACCTCCTTGGGGTATAATGTTCACCATGTTGTCTCCGACAAAACCCCGAAGTTTCATAGGATTCGGGGCGGTTTCATTTCGGAGGGGATTTGAGATTTCATCTCGAATTGAGGTAGGGGATGTCTTAGGTTCATATAAATGTTGTATTAATTATTTTATAAGCTTATACAACTTGTATGCATGCCTATGTATTTTATCTAGAATTTAATTTAATTATTTTCTTTCTATAAGATTTAATTCTCATGGTTGTTTATAACTTGGAATTAAATTGTGGCATACTATTAAATTAGGCCTTGATATGTTTGTTAACATATAATAAATTGGGAGTATTTGAATAAGTATTGCAACTTTTATTTAATAATTTTCTTTTATGAAAGTTTAATTCACATGGTTGTAACTAGCATGAAATCAACTTGTAATGTGATATTAAGTTGGGCCTTGGTATGTTCTTTAACCTATGTTAATTTGAGAACATTTGGAGTTGTTTAAAAATCTAGAGGAAATTAAATTATTTAGTGTTTTAACCACCTAAGTTGATATTTGATGTGATATATGTGAAGAGCATGCTATGTCCTTTAACATACATTAAATTGAAGTTATTCGGAATTGATTTGAAATCTAGAGACTTTTCATGTTATGATGATAATCTTATGAAATGTAGTACGTTTAATTACCTTGTGAACATTTTACTAGGCTTGCATAGAATTAGTATTTGTGGCCTCTTAAAATGGTAATGGACTTAGCATGATATATGATATCATTGTCTTGCCAAGCTTGTTTAAATATATCTTGCGTAGGTATATAGCTTGTTTAGAATATTACAATTGATTACCTTGGAAGCTAGTTACTAAATTATAGCTTATTTAGTACTTGTGGCTTAGGATGGTAATTTGGTTCAATTGTTGTAAAATATTCTTGTTTTGTGTATAAATTACATATCAAGGATTTGACATATTATATGCCGTTTAGACTTGAATTCTAGGACATGGTTTGTGTGGATTCAACCTTGTGCATAGAAGATGGTTTTTAAGCATTATTTGATTTTGTATAAGTTTGTCTAATTTATTAATTATGCATAAGTTTTGAACTTTTTAATTTTGGAAGGCTTGTAAGGAAAATGTACACGTGATGGCTAGAGTTTGGCTCTAGTACGGCGACAAGAGTTTCCTTAGTCATATGAAATGCGCACTAGGTAGTACCTTGTGGGTCGTAATTGCCCAGAATAACTTATACACGCGCGCACTAGGTAGTTCCTAGTGGGTCGTAATTGCCCAGAATGACTTGCTTGGTCAGTAACCAAGTATCCTAGTCTTTCCACTATCCGATTTTGCATCGCATTCCAAGTAGTTAATCATGAATTACTTGTAGCTTGTGAATTGGTGCTTACCTTGCATTTTAGATCTCATTTAGTATACTTGATTCTGTATACTTGCTTTGCATATTTAGATCTCATTTAGTATACTTGAAACTATATACTTGTTTCGTGTATTTAGATCCCATTTAGCATACTTGAACTTGTATCCTTGTTTGTGTATCTAAAACTCTATCTAGTATACTTACGCCTTGTATGCTTGTTTGGTGTAATTGGATTTCATTTTAGTATACTTGTGCCGTGTGTACTTGTTTATGCGTAATTCATTTAGCTCAGTATACTTGTGCCTGTATACTTGATTCGCGAGTTTTCCATATTAATTATATATTTGTGTATGTATGCTTAGACATTGCATAACTTGTTTAATATGGTTTAGTATACTTGTAAATGTATGCTTATATGTCGTATATCATGTTTCAACATTGTTTTGTATACTTAAGCATGCATACTTGTATGCCGTAGTTCATTTCAATTGCTAGTGTAGCTTAAGATGATCCCTTGGTATCACTTTTGACATAGACGTTAGGTGGCATGACCTTTTAAAATTATTTCATGTTAATGTGATAACCTTGTAAAAAGTTAGGTCTATGCATGCTCATTCCCTACGAGTAACTTGCTTACTCACCCCAAAGTTATCGGGTTATTTTTCAAGTACGGATACTTTATTTTGGGATGCACAATGTCCTTAGATCGTTTCGTTGGATTGAAGTTCTCTTAAGTGTATTCATGTTCACATGCAAGTGTTGGCATGTTTGAGTTTTACTTTTAAAGTTGTAATGTATAGTTAGGTCAAATATGTCATTTTGCCTTGAAACTTGTAATGCGTGCTTAATGTCACGGGCTTAAAGTTTCAGCACCACTCTAGCTGCTCCCGTGCGGCACCAAGACGTTGCTTCCACTCTCGCAAGTACTTGGTCAGCCTAACTCCCGTGCACACCTTAGCCAACACACTCCCCTCGTGCGCTTACTAGTGTTGTAGTTGCCCTCGCCCTCTCCTCACTTGGCTTGCACACTCACACACACTAAGGCACTTAAGTTGGCAAGGAAAGAACACTTCTATTACTTCAAAGAATGCTTTGTACAAGGCTAACCCTCAAGCTCTCTACAAGGCTCTCAAGACTCACTCTAGGACTTGTTGGTTACAAAATGAAGTCCTACTCCTATTTATAGGCATCCCCATCCCTAATGGATGGCTAGGATGCATTCTAACCAATGATGGAGATTGATTCTCTAGAATCTTCTTCCACCTTCTACACATCTCCATACATATCTACAACATTCTAGAACCCTCCATACTACTCCACACAATTCTAGAGAATTCTAGTTACTTCCACACACTTCTAGAATATACTACACATATCTAGAATCTTCCACACAACTCTAGACTACTCCGGAAGACTCTAGAAACTCCACTTGCCATGCAGCTGCCATGCAGCGTCCTCCTCAGCGTCTGTGTGTCGCCTGCGTGGCACAACCTCCATAGGCGGGGCGTGACATTAAGCATACTTTTTGACATTCATTTTATGTATATGAAATGTGGCCAAGGGCCAAACTTCCTTTGAAAACCATGTATACTCTTAAATGTAGTAATTTGCCTTCAATGAAAATTATATGAAATCAATGGTTTTAACATGTCATTTTTGCACCGAAGTGTGCATTGGGTATGAAATTCATTATTTGGCATTCATTTAATGTGCATGAGGTGTGGCCAAGGGCCAAACACCATTTTGTTTTGGGTTTTGCATTCTAGTTTCATATATTGCATTTTTGGGCTAAAATTGGAAAATTCGAGCCGGGTTCATTTCCAAATCAGGTGGTACAAAGTGTGCACGAGCACACCCACTAGGACTCATTTAATATGCATGAAGTGTGGCCAAGGGCCAAACGGTCTTTTGAAAGCATTTAAGGCTGGTTGTTGCATTTTTTGCCTTTAAAAGGCATTTTTCACGCAATAGGGTTTGGATAGGTCAAATTTTGCATCGGCGGTATTTTTAAGCTGTGGATCATTGTAGCTTGTCCTAATAGGTAAGTTACGTTTGCGTGCATGATCGTTTCTGGGCAAAACCTCTTCCTTGGTAAAATGAGGCTCCCTTGGACTTATTTTGCATTTTTGTTGAAAAATCTAGTTTGTAAGTTACGTTTGCGTGCATGATTGTTTCCGGGCAAAACCTCTTCCTTGGTAAAATGAGGCTCCCTTGGACTCATTTTGCATTTTTGTTGAAAAATCTAGTTTAGGGGCTTTTTGGGGGTTTCCTTTGGGAAATAATTTCCGGCCTTGACATGGTTGCTTGGAAAACGTGATTTTAAGGGGGGTTTCTTCACGGTATTTTTCCGAAAAATGTCGTCTTAGTCTCGAGAACCCCTCGTCGGGTTCATTTTTCTATTTTTTGCTGCTTTTTCTGCTACCTGGGTTGGTGGAACCGGTTCAGAAAATGCTGAACCGGTTCAAGGGTCATTTTGGTTCAACGTGGGTTCTCTGCCAATGTTGAACCGGTTCAGGAAATCTTGAACCGGTTCATGTCCCCCAGAAACTTTTCTTTTAAGTTCAGCTTTTGTCTTCCAACTTCAAATTGTCATAACTTTTTCGTTTTAACTTCAAATTAGTCCGTTCTTAAGTCTAAACGGACCGCGTCGAAGAAAGCTTTCCAATGGTACCAATTTCAGTTTCAGATTCTTCTCCTAACTCTAGATATCCTTGTTTAAGTGAGAAGGTGTTAGATTTGGTTTGAACCGGGATAGGGTTCATTTGGGATTTCTCTTCCTTTGACCTTGGGACCTCGTGTGAGGTTATCAAAGGAGGTTTTTGGACATTTTTGATCTCATTTAACTTGTTGTAAGTTAAATTCGCTCCACTTAGGGAAAAATGACCATTTTACCGTTGGTCCTTCTCTTGTAGGATTTTGATACCCTTGTCTCCTTTTTGTTTCCGTTGAGTCTCGGGACTCCTCGGGAAGTCACTCTTGTGTTACATCTCCAGAGACTTGTTTATGTTTAGCTTCCGCATTTTGGATCCGTTTTGGGTCATCATAGGACACACTGGGTTTGTAAAATCTACGGTTGTCACAGTGATAAAGAAGAAAAAAAGAGAAGAAAGCGTATGAGAGAAAAAGAGAGAGAGATGGGGAAAGAGAGAAAGAATACTTTCATCCTTCCACCACATTCTATTTATAATAACAAGTTTTAGAAATTACACATAAGCCCCAACATTATAGAAGTAATAACAAATAAGCCCCTGACAACAATTAGTTCCTAATCCTTACTTAAATCTTAATTCTTTATGATTTTGCCTCCAGTGCTCCATCCCGAGATTGATGGATCTGCCTAGAGTACAAGAACCCCCAAACTCTCATATTATTGGTAACATGTCATTTAGATAGTCTTCCCCTCCCAGCACCCTGCGTAGGCGGGATATATGTTGGGTAATGCACTTAGTATGCCATTTACATTGGTTGTGGCTAGTAGTTCAACTGTTTCGGTCTTTGGTATTTCTTCTTCAATTCCTGGAATCCAATTACGCCAGAATCCATCCGGTTGATGCTGCTTTATTCATTAGTTAAAGAAAAAACCTCCTGTGAGTATATAAGATGTCACTGATATATTGATGGAGCCAAAATAACATATATATATATTTTTTGGTAAGTATAGCCAAAATAAATACTGATGTTCATTATAAAGAAAAATAGGTAGCTGATTGCTGAAGATCATAGTTGACTAATTTTTTCTTTTATTTTGTGCTATCTATTTTATGAATCCTGTTTTGATGCTTCACAGCTCCCAAAATTGCTGGGAAGCATTATATTGACCTTTCAAAAGTTCCATTTGTTGACAATGGCTAATCTCTATTGGTATATTAGGTAAGTGAAGGATTAGATTTTCCTGACCATGCTGGAAGAGCTGTGGTGATCACCGGTTTGCCGTTTGCAACAAGGACTGATCCAAAGGTTTGATTGTCTTGTTGCCTATTTTTCCTTGAGATTTTGTCAGTCTGTGTGAATTTGCAATATATGGAAGTCCTTAAATTATTTTTAGCTTTATTATGTGAACTTACTTTGGCAGTTACTTCATTGTATAAAGCATTTTATTTTCTGTATCTGTGACATGTTACAGTGGGAAACTACACCTTCTGTCCCAAAAAAAATGTCCATCGTTCCTTTTTGGGCTGTCCCAAAATAAATGTCCACTTTCCTTTTTCAAACAATATATTTTACATCTTTCCATATATGTCCTTGGAGTTTAAAATTTCAAACTTGAATTTTCAAAACTTAAAGGGCAAGTTAGTAACTTTGCAGGGGGACAATACATGGCCTGCATGTCCCCTTAAAAATATCTACTCCCCAAAACGGACATTCTTTTTGGGACTGAGGGAGTATATCTTTCTGAGTAGCTATACCTGAAGTTAGTATTTGTCACTATCTTTAGTTTAATGTTTGATAATTTACGAACTGTGTTTCTGAACCTGAGCTTGTTTAACCAGTCCTAGTTGGGAAAGTGGTTTTGGGGACATGCAGAGGAGTGGAAATACACTGTAGGAGAGGAAGTACGGTAATGACAAGTGGAATTGGCACTAGAAAGAGGCTTGGATCTCCCGGGGCTGGCTCAATTACTAGGCAATTAAGATGGTCGCCTAAGGCCCCATATAGATGAGGTTCATTGGAACGGCTCCACACAAATAAGATTAAGTAGTATCTCTCACAACTTCCATTGTAGATTTCCTTTTTTAAATAAAAGACACTCCCTCCAATTCTTTAACGTGGGCCATAAAAATTAAGCACACACACTCCAATTCTTAGGTTGTATTGAACTACATAAAAATCTAATTGGCTTCTACTTTAACCACTACTACTTTTCCACACTTTTCTTATTATTTTAAAATATTTTCACTTGCTATTATCTTTTCTTCTTTTTCTAGGCCTTTTTATTGGTTTTTGAGTAAAATTTTCTATAGTATAGACTTTAATATTATTTTTATTGAAATATTAAATAAAAAAAAAACTTCCTTTAAAGTTCTTGCCTTGGGCCTCAATTTCTATTTTTATTGAAATATTAAATAAATAAAAAAACTTCCTTTAAAGTTCTTGCTTTGGCTTCAATTTCTATCGAGTTGACCTGGGATCTCCATGGGGTGGAATTGTGGCTGCATTTTGGAAGGATGGAAACACTCTAAAGCATTGGGATTGTGATGGGGAATGTTATGTCAATTTCTGGTGTGAATACTCTTTTGATGAGGGTCCCTTGAAATAAACCTTGTTGAGCATTTCCAAACCAACAGCCTATAAGAAGGCTATAATTTGTTCAGAGGGTTGGATGGTCGAGGAGGATATCAGCTTTATCAGGGTGCTGTAGGTCTGGGAGATGGAGGATATTATTGTTCTTTGGATTACTATACCCCCAGCATATTGAGTAGGGATAAGAGAGTACCATGAGGTGGGAGGCCTTTAAAGCTGGTAGGTGTTAGGTCTGGTCTAATTGAAAGGGCATTGAGTGGATGAATCATCCATGATTGCTTGTTTGGGGCAGAAATACTACTCCCAGGATTGCTTGTTTGTAATGGACAGCTGCATTAGGAAAGATCAATATTATTGACGGTTCAAAAGCTGTCAAATCTTGGTTGGTGCTTCATGTGCAAAAGGATGGTGAGTAGGTGAGCCACTTTCTGATTTACTATAAATTGCTTCAGATCTATGGGACCTTATCCATCTCATTGGAGAGCATTGAGTTATTCGTAGCATAGTCAATGATCGGATAGTTGGAGAGAGTGTAGTGACTAGGAGAGTCGGAGCAGTTTGGCAGGTAGCTCCTCTGTTTTTGGAGGACTATTGGTGGGAGGGGAATAAGTATTCCTTTGATGGAGCAAAGTTGCCCATATGGAGAGTGAAGCATCAGAGGTTAAGCTCTTTGGATTACAGGACAATTTTCAGTTTTGATATATTCTTTTGATAAATTTATGGGTTATATGTGAATATAATTATTATATAGCTTGATACATGTCCTGTGTACTTAGGTTGCAGTAATGACACTCTACTAATACGCATCAACTTATCATGTAAAAAACAAGGTTCCTGTCTTTTTTTACTTGCTCTGTCTGAGGTTATAATATATAATTGTCGAACATAATACTGAATTCTTTGATGTTTGGAAAATGCCTTTTGTGCTAGAGCAAGATTTTCTCAACGAGGACTTAATTTGAGTTGTTAACCTTTCAATACTTAATTGTACACTGATAATACATTCATGCAGTTTTTTTTGAGAATCAAGGAAGTCATTTAATTATTGTTGTGACTGAATTCTATAATACCGTGTTTCTTGCACCCAATATGATAATGAGTTCAGTCATTTAGAACAATGAGTTCAACAGTGTATAAATATATTAATTTTACTCCCTCACTGTGAAATGACTAGTACTATTTAATTAGAACTATATATGTTATCATGATAGCTATTAGATTTCATTTAGGTGAAAAATGCGACTACCAACTTTGTTACTCTGGGAAGAACACAGACGCAGATATGGCTATTTAGATCCTTCTTGTCCTGACATATTTTGCCTTGAAATTCCTGATTTTAATTAAAATTTTTATATTTCTGTTCCTTAATTAATTTTATATGTTATGAATGATGTATGACAGGTTCGTCTGAAACGTGAATACATGGATCAACACATACAGTCACAACAGATGGGATGCAAGGTAGTGTTCATGCCACCAGAGGAGAGACTGTACCTTTTTTTTTTTTTGATAAATAAGAGGAGAGACTGAACTTCAGTGTTCCTTGATCTATTTCCTCATAGTTTACGAGTTTTCTACTAATTTAAACTAGACGTTAGAGATGCAGGTTCTGACTGGAGAAGAGTGGTATAGTCAACAAGCATCACGGGCTGTGAATCAAGCTGTTGGTCGTGTCATTCGTCATCTCCATGATTATGGAGCAATTATATTCTGCGATGAAAGGTATTTTTGTTTACGATTAGTATATTGCTGGGAGTCTCACCAAAATGTTGGCATGTTATGATGGCCATAGTAAAGAAAAGTTTATTACATTTAGAAATAGCTATTTATTGTGTGTCTGCTGACTTCTATGTAGAACATAATCTTTTTTTTCTTTTCTTTTTTTTTTTTTCTTTTTTTTTTTTTTTTGTTGCTCCTTTTTGTTTTTTCTTGTCGATCTCTATCATAACTAGTTAGATTGGAAGCAATGATAAATAATCAATCCTTCTTAGCATATGTTTAACATTGCTCATTTGAGCAATTAACTTTATCACCTTTTACCTTTTTGTCAGCCGTTACCCAGCAACTTGGATATCATGAACTTGCCTAAACTTCAATGAATAGTTCTAATACTGGCATTTTTGAAGTTAAACTGAGGTACAATTTTGGAATCTTGGAGCAGTCAAAATTCACATTTTGGTCTAATCTTCCGTTAACTTCATGTGAATAATTCTATCAGTGGTGTTCTTGAAGTTCAGCCAAGGTGTAACTTTCAAAGATTGTTGGAGTCAAAATTCATGTTCTGTTTACAGGCTTCCATAGTTTGTGAATTCTCGTGAACTGATTTCGCTCAACTTAAATTAAATAAAGTTGGATATATATATATTTTTTTTCCAAATAATTACAAATGCAGAGAATCTATGCCACATGTGTAGCTTCAACGGTTTCCAATGAAAGCACCAGATCTTGAAGTTGTGAGGCCTCTTAAAATTTAATCCATTTTTTATATTTATTTTTAATACGAGGAAGAAAAAAGAAAACAATTTCTTTGTTAAGATGTTCAACCATTTAAATGAATTACTTTTGTCTGATGACAATTCCATTTCTTGCTAGTTATTCTGTATCTTATCACTTCTCTTGTTGAACATAAACACATAAGAAACATTAGTCGTGCACTTGTTGCCGTCATTGCAGTGTACTTTATAATATCTTCCGCTCCTCCGACCTGCATAATTATTGATGATATATTCAACGGTGTTATGCTTTATATATCTAGTTTTTTGATTCACCTTCTGTGTCATGGACAGGTTTGAGCATCCAAACCGTCAGTCCCAAATATCGCTTTGGATACGGCCTCATATCAAGGTCCATATTTTTGGGGGTTTAAGTTTGCCTTTTTGGTTTATAAAGCTCCTGTACTCACACATTGTTGTCCATGCAGTGTTACTCCAAATTTGGGGATGTAGTTTTCACATTGACCCGTTTTTTTCGAGATGAAGGAATTCGTGGTCCTACGAAGCTGGAATTAGTAGGAGCTGAAGATCAGGGTTAAGTATCTTTTAGCTGAAGGATAATTTCAATAACATGATTTTCTTAATTCAGTTTTTCTGTTAACTCGAGCCTTGTTTATTGGCATTTACCTGGGAGTTTATAAGGAGGACCTAGGGACTTTTGTCTCAGTAATGGGTAATTTTGTAGATCAATACATGACTTTTTTCCATGAAAATTAATTATCTAAGTTTTGGTAAAGATACATCTAATTGTACATTCCTTTTAATTATGTGGTGCTACGGTATGTTTATGACAATAGCACCCTCTTCTCCCTATAAAATAATTCTGGTTTGATGATAGATGGAATTTATTTCGGAGCTAGTCTCTGCGCTATAAATGTCAATAGGTTGATGGTTCAGTTTTAACTGGTATTTTCTTTTCCTGATTGCCTTTTAGTTGCTGTAAATTGAGAGTCAAGTGATCTTTTTGAAACCTGGTTTTTTTTTTTTTGTCCCTAGTCAATATGGCAATTGGTGACCATTCTAGGCATCAAAATCACACGGCTTGATATAAAAAAGTACACATTGATAGAGTGTTGCCAACCTTCAGCTGCCTTAGAGTTGAGAGTTCTTTAGGAGATTCATGCAAGATTATATACCTAACAGATCTTGACTTGAGGTTAATTTTTAAAAATCAGTAAATATGGCTATCTCCTTAGCTCCATTCCAATAAATGAGAATTACAGTGAACTAATAAGGGAAAATGACTCCAATATTGTGTTACATTTTCAATTCATTATAGATTTTTCCTTGTATTATTGGGGGATCCAGAGACTAAATAGCTTCCTCACAATTGTTTTCTTGTGATTTTGAAACAATTTTAATTTATTACCTTAATAATATCTCCCTCTGTGTCTGTATGTGTTTGTGTGGTATACCATAGGCTATTTTTTGACTCATTTTGGTACCCATCTACCGAAGTCTATGCTCACGCCTTTTCCGTTTCACAGATATATATATCTGTTCAATAAAATAGACAGTGTATGCTGCAGCTGATTATTTATGCCGTGCAGGAAATGTGAATAGGTTGAGAAGTGCCCAGCCTCTGGAGAAACTTCACCTGGAAAAATTTCTTGCCCCTCTGGTAATTATCTGATCCCCCCAACCCAAGACATGCTCATACTTCATTTTATAAATATACCCTACAACTTTTAATTGTGTAAATTGTTTCCTCTATCTTAATGTTGGATTCTATATGCAGACCACACCAGTGGATCCGAATCGCTCAGATAAGCTATCTTCTGCATATGTGGTTAAACAAGGCAACATTTCTGGGCAATTGGGAAATATTCTTCCCGCTAATCGTTCATCTCTGACTTCTTACAAGCAAAATCAGAACTCAACCTTGAGATGTTCAAATGATCTGCTATGCAGTGAGAAAAAAATGTTAATTACCGGCAAGCGAAGTATGCAATATAACAATTGCAAGATAGTTGATTTGACCAGTGATTCTACGTTGGATGAAAAACCAAGTAAAGAACTGATTCTGCCTTGTTGTAAGAAGCCTAAAGGATTAAAAATAGAGCCTGATTTAACACAACAATTTGAAAATTATCATAAGCATCCATCCATTGCCAATAAGGCAATACAAATCTGCCCTTCTCTCGTTACTGATACAGTAAGGCATGAGAAATCGCGGGTCTCTGATAATAGTACCTTGCAGAATGCTCAAATTGCTTCAGCAGAGCTGCTTGACTATGAGATGAATGTACACAAGAAGACTACCGAGTCTCTCAGTCAGAAAAACAAGGGTATCCAATCTAGTTCTGTTCCTTCTGGCGATGAAGAAAGAAGAGGATCTGCTTTTCTGATCCAGGTGAAGTGCCCTGTTTATTTTGTTTGTCAACAGTGAGAATTTAACTTCTTGTCATTCCCACCACTCTTTTTATATTTCCTACCGTCAATTGTTTTCGGAACAACCTAGTTTCGGACACTATATGTGCAAGTGTCAAAATATATTATTATTGCAACTAATAACTATGCAACAATGTTACTGATATGATTTTAGGTATCTGGAAAGTCTGGGTGTCCTACATGGTAATCTTGAACAGTGTTGTTAAAGGCGTGCCTAGGTGTGCGCATAGGCTCGAGACGCAGGCAGGGACGGACCTATAGTGCCCCCCCAACTCCCATTTTTTTTTTTATTATTTTTTTTTATAGCATTAATAGTAGTAATTTTCCTTTTTTTGCCCCCAAATTAGAAAAAATCCCTACTATTGCCCCTCCCTCAATTTCCTAGGTCCGTCCATGGGCGTAGGTCTAGTGCCTGTTGTCATCTCAAGCACACTGATGTTTACTAGGCGCGCTCCTCGGTTGCGCCTCGTCCTATTTGTCTACGCGCTCATCATTGTTTTTTTTTTTTTATAATGATTATTCTATTCTTAAGCCAAAAAGGGTACTTTTGGCAACTTAATAAACAAATAAGAAAGTCTAAGAGTCAAATTGTTTTTTCTTCTTCTTCTCTCTCCTCCTCTACTTCTTTATCCTCTCTTCTCATCTTTGTTTACTTCTCTCTCTCCGTCTAGTTCTTCTCTCTCTGTCATTTTTTTTTTTTGGGTTATATTTTTTCTTCTTTAACACTTTCTCTCTCTTCATCTACTTCTTTTGTCTCTGTGTCTTTTATTATTATTATTATTATTATTATTATTATTATTATTTTTTGTTAATAGATTTATTTCTTTTTGTGCTATGTTTTGCCTTTTCAAGAAAACAAATGTGTGCTCCGTTTTATTGTTCTTAAATGCTAATATAGTTGATGGATTTACTTTTTTATATTTGATATTAACTTTTAGAATATTGATACGTGCCTTATGAGATATGAAATGCTTTTATGGTAGTTTAAAATTTCAATTTTGCGCCTCACTTTACTCGGGCGTGCGCCTCTCGCCTAGACTCCAGAGGACCTCTCGCGCTGTGGTGCGCCTTGTGAAGGCAAAATGGAAGCTATTTAATTTCAGGATCTTAACCACATGATTTTTCACTAAATCAAAAACTACTGAAAATGATCTCATACCTTTGGACGATTGATTAATCGTCAAATATGAGAACACTCTGAGAACAACAATGAGTCGGACTTACTCCTCCTTTAGCCTTGAACGCTAGTGAAACTTCACCTCCATGACCCTAGAATAGATTGTATGGATTGTGGGAACCCTCTGTTTATTAGCCTCGCTCTCTCTAGTTTCAGAAGATAGCTTTTTTTTTTTTTTTTTTTTAACGTCTGTTATATTCAATAGAGACTTGAGGGCAATAACGATATCTAACTGATAGAGCTAGAGATGAGGATCAAAAGGGAATCCTTGTCTTAGCTCTAATTGGATAGAGGTTGAGTTATCTCATAACTCTACCCTATCCAATTAATTACAATAATTACCACTATATTATTGTAAGATTTGGAAATTACAACAAGGCCCTATCCTACTAAATAATTACATATAAGCCCTCCACTACCGGATATCCATAAGTAGCCCCAAGGAAAATTTCATACCATCCCACCTAAGGCATACTTCTTATATTTCTTGAGTACCTTATGGTCATTGAATTGAATTCTTTTATAAAAGAATTTTGAAAAGAAATATTTTACTAAGTAAATAAATAAAAAAATAATTTAGTAAACATTTTTCTAAAATGTCCCGGCCAGGTTTCAGCGATCAAACTTATTAAATTGCATCAAGGAGATATTCTAACTCTTATAAAGAGTGGATTATGTGTTGAGCATTTGTATTCCCATAGCTCCAACATTAGCCACCCAAGATACCATGGTATTGACCTTAAAAGATCTCACACATTAATAATTCAAAGTGACCAATATTGAAACATGAGTCCACTAAACCTTTCAAGATTTAGAGCTTAATGTATTTAGTAGATAAGAATCACACCAAAATAATGACAGTAATTTGTATTGTGTGATCTTATGGTGATCCAGTTCAGTGTACTCAAATCACACTAACACACTAACTTAGAGTCAACTACCCCAATGGTCGAGACAAACCATCCTATCTCATAGTGGTTAAGTATGTTACAATCTTATAGATAAAAGTGCCCAACTTTTATTATCGACTGCGAACGATGCCAAGGTGCAAGAAACCGGTAAGCTCAAATCTCCTGTGTAAATCTCATTCTCACACTTGTCACCTATAATGCAACTTGAGGACTATAATGCATTTCATGCAAATATATGAAAAACCCGAGCGCCAATGCATGAATATTTAATTTAATAAATCACATTTATTAACTAAATGTCGAATATTAAAAGTATATAATTGGCTTTTAGGGCACATAATCCCAACACTTTGAGCCTTTAATAACACTGATCTTGAAATAGCATTTTTTTGACACTGGTAAACTCTTGTTAAATGTTGCTCTATCCTCTGATTTTGGAAAATGTGAGAACTAGTAATATAATATATACTTGTTGGTGCTTTACTATTTTTAATTTTTATTCAATCAACATATGTTATTTGATCACAAGTTGTTGGTCTTTCCAAAGTTGAGACAGAGAGCAGGTCAATTATGTGTATCCTGACCACACAGGGTCCTCTATTATGCTTTCTTCATTAAGAAAAGGAAACATCATGAAAACTGAAAGGAGAAACAGCTATTAAAAAAGGTTGATCTGGATCCTCTCCTTTTCCTTCCCCGTCCTTTGTCCATTTCCGCACCTTTCAGCAGCCTTGTTACTTATGTGACAGCGACCTTAGGTTGTTTGTAACATCGTGTGAGACATTGTCTACACATGTTTTTCTATGTTTCTGTTTTGTGATCAAAAACAGGTATTTTTATGTTTTACAATTTCCTTTTTACTTTTCTAGGGTTGGGTAAATTGGGATAGTTGGTCTCCAACACGTAGAAGGGCTTGGATAAATTTTTTTTGAGTCTATAAAGAGGTTTCGGATATTAAGGAGGAGGTTGTTTAGCTATATGTAAGCGGGAAGCGCTCCTTAAAAAAATATGTATTTGGATTTTTTGGGAATGGTCTAAGGAGACATTGTTATTGTTTATAGTCTGAGGAGACACTGTGATTTTTTAACAGAATTTGTGGTGTTTTTGGAGTTTTTTTATTGTTGTGTGATAGATTATGGTAGATTTAGGGTCCTCGACTGTTAATTCTCTTTGCTCAAGTCCTGTGGGTGGTGGTGCCATTTCTTCCACCAACTTATAAGAAAATCCAGGACTTCAAATCACCATAGTGAAGTTGGATGGCTCCAACTATTTGATTTGGGCATAGTCTTCCAAGATGTTCATTGGTGGCAAAGGTAAGATTGGCTATATTACTAGTTCTGAGAAAGAGCTAGCTCAGTCAGACAAAGCATATCCACAGTGGTTTGCAGATAGCGCTATGGTTATATCTTGGCTAGTCAATTCGATGTAGCCAAATATAGCCATTGCTTATATGTTTATGAAGATTGTTAAGCAGATTTGGGATTCAGTTCAACGCACTTCAGAGGTAGAATAATGCACAGATTTTCCAGTTGGGGTGAGATATCACCAGGATATTTCACGGTGACTTGACAGTTTTAGGTTACATCGCCAAGCTTCGTGCTATTTGGGAGGAGATGTCATTATGATTCCTTCCACTCTTGGACGGATCCAGATGATGCAGTTTTATATGCAGGGACTGTGGAGAAGAATTGAGTGTTTCAGTTTCTTGCCAGGTTGAACGACGAGTTTGAGTATGCTTATGTTCATTTATTAGGCATATCTTTATTCCCTACTCTTGAGGATGCACACTCCTATGTCTTGTTAGATGAGAGCTGTCGGACTCATCCATTAGGTGTTACTTTTGTTGATCGTTTCGCTATGGCAGTTCGGGTTCCCAACTTTTCAGGAACTGCACAACCTAGTTAGTTCAGAGTTCTACCACAAGTCCTCCTATACGACGACAACGTGGGTGGTGTGGCCATTGCGGAAAAATTGGTCACATCATATCTTGTTGTTATGCTCTATATGGACGCCCACTGCAACAGAAACAACAGCCTCGATCCTTTGCACATTTTGTTACACAACCACTCTCTTTGTCAACTCGTGACAACTATTCCTCAACATCTTCTGCCACAGTTACCTTGACTCCAGTTAATTTGGACAAGTTCAAACAATTCTTCAACCAAATGGAGGCATCATCTTAGCCAACCTTCACTTCTGCCCACTCAGGTACTATTGCATCTGCACATAGCGTATCTACATCTTTGACACCATGGATCATTGATTCTGGTGCTTCTGACAATATGACTGGTATGTCCTCATTCTTCCAATCTTATAGTATTTGTTGCGGCCATCGCAAGGTACGCCTTGTTGATGGCTCTCCATCTTCCATTGCTAGGAAGGGTCACATATTAGTTACTCCTTCATTAACTTTGTCAGATACACTTCATGTTCCACAGTCGACTACAAATCTTATTTCTGTTAGTAGCGTTACTAAACAATTAAATTACAGTGTAACGTTTTTTCCCTCTCATTGTATTTTTCAGGTTCTGGTGTCGAAATGGACGATTGGCAGTGGGTGTGAAGTGGACGGTTTATACCTGTTGGATGCTCCTTTGTCACCTCAAGCACATTCAGTTTCATTTTCTAATTCTGTTTTATCTAATAAAACCCAGCTTATGCGTTGGCACATGCGTTTATGACATTTCTTTCGGTTATTGAAAACATTTATTTCCTTCCTTATTTTGTAACTTGGCAGTCTTAGATTTATCCTGTGAGATGTGTCACCTGGCTAACCATGTTCGTTCCAATTATCCTGCTAGTAGTAATAAATCTACTTTAACATCTTTTGATCTTGTTGATTCAGAAGTGTGGGGTCCTTACCCAGTTACTTCTAGTCTTGGATTTCGATATTTCGTATTGTTCATTGATGATCATAGTCGTGTTCCGTGGGTTTATCTTATGAAAACAAAAAATGAGGTGTACACTATTTTTAAAGATTTTATAACAATGGTTCAGACTCAATATGGTCATACCATTAAAAAATTCAGATCTGACCATGGTACGGAGTACACTTATGGGGAGGTACAATGGTTATGTACAAAATTTGGGATTGAGCATCAGATGTCTAATGTTAAAACCCCTCAACAGAAGGGCTGTTTTGAGAGAAAGAATCGCCACATCTTGCTCTGCATTGGCATGAATGTTCCCTACTCATTTTGGGGAGATGTAGTTCTTACAGCTGTTTACATCATTAATAGGACTCGTAGGGTTCTTAACTTTGCAGCCCCATTCTCAATCTTAAATCCCAATTCATCTATTTTTTTTATTCCTCCGCGAGTCTTCGAGTGTGTGCTTTGTTCAGTAGTTGGGACAGACTCGTACAAAGCTTGACCTTAAGGCTTTAAAGTGTGTTTTTGGGCTATTCTCACTCTCAAAAAGGTTATAGGTGTTACCATCCTCCCAGTCGTTGGTGTTTTATATTCATGGATGTTTCTTTCTTTGAGCATACACCATTCTATAGTGGTTCAATTGGTTGTCAAATTGAATGGTTCCCATTGAATATAATTGATGATCACCTTCTTGTCTCCAACTCCTTTACCTTTACCCGTTTCGTCTTCTATGATTCCTCCCCGTGATACTCCTCTAGCGGGGGAATTGTTCCTTTTCCACAGGTTTATAGTCGAAGACAACAGGTACAAGCTTCTACGCCCACGATCGACTGCCCTGTTCCTTCGGCACCAGCTCCACCTTCTCAAACTATTGTTTCGCTTGATGATCGTCCCATTGCTCTTTGAAAGGGTAAACATTCTTGTACAGACCCTATTTCTAATCTTGTTTCTGATTGTGCTCTCTCACCCTCCTATTGGAGTTTTCTTGTTTATGTTGCCTCGATTCCTTTTCCTTCTAGTGTTGCAGATGCACTAGCATAACCTTAATGGCGTGATGCTCTAACAAAAGAACTACAAGGACTTGAGAAAAATCGGATTTGGGAAATGGTTCCGCTTCTTATTGGATGAAAGGCTGTGGGTTATCGTTGGGTGTTTAAAGTTAAGCATAATCCAGATGGGTTGCTCATTACAAGGCCCGGTTGGTTGCCAAGGGTTTACGTAGACTTATGGCATAGATTATCAGGAGACTTTTGCCCCTGTTGCCAAGATGAATACCATCCGTGTATTATTTTCCTTTGCTACGATTCGATCTTGGCCTCTATTTCAGTTAGATGTCATGAACGCCTTTCTCAATAGTGATTGGCAGGAGGAGGTGTATATGGTTCCCCCTCTGGGCTTTCGTTCTCCTGCTCATTCTGGTATGGTCTATTGTCTTCATCGTTCCCTATATGGCCTTAAGTAGTCTCCTCGAGCTTGGTCTGATTGCTTTGGCACTGCCATTCTCAAGTTTGGTTTCCATCAGGGTGCAGCTGATCATACCTTGTTCTTACGTCATTTAGGCGGTAAGACAATTACTCTCATTGTGTATGTCGATGATATTGTTGTTACCGGAGATGATACTACCAGAATTGCTGAGGTTAAGAGCTATCTTGGCCGTCAGTTTGAGATTAAGGATCTTGGTCCCCTTCGGTACTTCTTGGGCATTGAGGTGGCTCGCTCTAAGGCTGGCATTTTCATCTCTCAACGCAAATATGTTCTTGACTTGCTTTTTGCTTCTGGTCAGCTTGGCGCTCGTCTTGTTGATACTTTGATTAAGCAAAATTATCGGTTGGTTGATTCCGCCACCAGCGCCCGGGGGGGGGGGGGGGGGGGGGGGTGGTTGTTGGTCAGTATCAATGACTTGTGGGGAAGCTCATCTATTTATCCATGACTCAACTTGACATTGCTTATGCCGTGAGTGTCGTGAGTCAATTCATACACTCTCCTCACCTTGATGCAGCTATTCGGATCCTTCGCAACTTAAAAGGGTGTCTGGGCCATGGTATTTTGTTTGCCAATCATGGTCACTTATGTGTTTAGGCTTGGACAAATGCTGATTATGCAGGATCAATTTTAGATGGGAGGTCAACTTCGGGCTATTGTACCACTATTGGTGGTAACTTGGTTACTTGGCGCAGTAAGAAGTAGGATGTTGTCTTGCGAGCTAGTGCAGAGGCAGAGTATAGGGTTATGACTCTTGGGGTATGTGAGTTGCTATGGCTGAAAACCTTGATGACAAACTTGTGTCTTCCAGTGTCACTTCCATTCTTACTTTATTGCGACAACAAGTTTGCCATTAGCATAGTAGCAAATCCCGTTCAGCATGACAGGACTAAGCATATAGAGGTGAACCGTCAGTACATTCGAGAGAAGATCATCTTTGGTCGAATTTGCACTTCATTTGTCACAAGCTCTTAGCAGCTTGAAGACATTCTTACAAAGGGTGTCAGTGTCCAAGTTGGGGCGTTTCAGATATCCATGCACCAACTTGAGGGGGAGTGTTAGCAGATATGATAGCCGCGTTTTATGGAATGACTTACCGTATTAGTAGAGATTTGATTATGCTATAGAATATGCCATAATAGAATATTCTGTGATTTGATTTAATTTCCTTTCTTGTAATACGAGCATATGCTCTTTTTATCTATAAATACTAGGGTTGTGAATGAGTGATTTATCTCATTCAAGCTTTTATACAATTCTCTCATTTTTCTTCTTTTTTTATTTCTTCTACAACGCGGGACAAAAAGAGGAACATGAGAGGATCTATGTCCAAAAAATGTGTATGAAACTTCAGAATAATGTAAAAGGAATCTTATAAAATATGTATAATGACAAATAAGATGTCTTAAGAAAATGTCTGAACATAAAATGTAGGAACATATTAAATGGAAAATGTATGGGGAACATTAAAGAACATCTGGGAAATGTTTGACAGCTGAAGCTTTCAAATGTTTTCTTGATACTCTTTATGGATTCCCCAAATCTAGAAGTTCCTATAAACTATAAAGTGCTTTCAAAATGTTTTGTGCTTTTGTGAGAAACTTACAAAAACCTAAGACGAATATGAAGGGAAAATGTTAGGCACGTACAGTATCAGCAATGGAATCAGTTAAAAGATGTTCCCGTGTATTGATATGAAACATGGGATGGAACCAATGTGGAAAGGATGATTTTCAATATCAAAATATTAAGAAAAGAAAAATATTCGGGTTTGTTGGATAATTACATATTAGAGCAGCAAGTGAGGCTTGGGCTTTGACCTATATTAGGCTCATTCAATAAGCTTAATGGGCCATGCTAAAGCCCCATTTTCAAGCTTACCTAATAAACACGCACCATGCTTAGCTTGTTTGGCTCATGAACAGATGACAAAATGGCTCGTGTCATTTTTAAGCTGGAAGTTTATTTTTAAGTTTTGAAGTTGGTACTATTTATATAGATGACTTGTCAAAATATATATATGGAATAATATTAACCGGTGGTGAAGAAGTTTGAGCAATACCTTATATGTGATGTCAGGCTATTCCTTTTTCCTACGCATGTTCTCTTCAAGTTTTGCCTTTTCATTTTTTATTAATATTTATAAATTTGAACTCAAGTGTCTGTAACTGGGAGCAGGTTTCTTGTACCTTTCCATTGAAGTTGTAAGAACTATTACTGCTATGTTGTATAGTTTCGTTATTTTGCGTTTCAAATAGCAAATTAGATTAAGGATATTTGTTAAAGTTTTAACACTTACAGGTTCAAGGGAAGCTTACTGATGCTGAATATAAAGAATTTGTGGGTTTTATGAAGGCGCTTAGGTCTAAGGCAATGAAGATAGGTCATGTTTTACAATCCATTGCCAGACTATTCTCTTCTCCAGATAGGCTCTATCTTTTTCAAAGGTATATAGTGCTATCTATAGTTCTATAATCTAAAATATTAGTGACCATTCTTGCTGCAGGGTAATCAGTATTCTTTGTTCATGAGTTGTTCATATTCATTAGTTGAGTTCCTCAGAAATTAAGGGTAACATAAATTCAACTGCTGCACTCTGTGGTTGCAGCACCTCAATTATTATGCTATGCTGCTTTCTCTGTGATTGGAGTCTTTTAGTCATTACACCATTTAGTATTTATGCAAGTTCAGTTTTTCCATATTATTGTTTATAATTAATATGTTCAGTAGAAAGTTGAAGCAATTTTGAAGTAATTAATACTGATACTGTTACATTACATGATGGATACTTCAGCGTAAATACACAACGCATTCTGCATCTTTTATTTGTTCCACTATGTTAAGTTATCTTAATTTTTGCTGGATTTAATAATACTTTCTTTTTTTTTTTTCTTTTTTTTCCCCCTTCTTAGAAGCATGTTGTTTCTGGATTCGTTGATCAAAGATGAATTTTAATCATAAATTTGGGCTGCCTCTTTCTGAACATGCTCTCCATTTTTTAGAAAAAATAAAACCAAAAAGAGAACATATAAATTCATCATGCATTTAGTAGCAAATGGTTTTAGTATTTCTTCCTATGCAGTTTAAGTCAGCAGTCAGCACTCGATAATTCAAATGCGCCCTTCCTTGGTTACCAATGCCTATTCCCCTTTTCTATTATGTAAGATGGAGTGAATATAGTCAACTCAATTAAGCAAATCCTTATCTTAATTTCTTCAGGTTGACCCATTAATTATTTTTTTGCAATTAGCTCTAGTTAATGCTGGATCTTCTATTCGACTTTAGGCCTTCATGTTTTCACTTTCAACCTTCACCCAGATTCTTCGTCATTCAATGTTGGACATCAGCAAATTATTTTAGACAACTTCTACTCACATAGTTTTCAACTAGTGAATCTAGCCTGTGTTCCATCCATCCTTGCCTTGCCAATAATCTATCCCAGTATTTTATTACGCCGTGTTCATTCTGTGGCCCTGTGGGTATATTATTGCTTCACTGCCTACCATTTGACGCCATAAAAAATGTAGTGTTGTTAATTTCTAAGCCACCCTATAAAATTTTTTTAAGTTGTAATAAATTAGCTGAAACTGGGATTTTTTATTTTATTTTTCAAAAAAGCAGTTTGAGTTCTTTCCTTTTTACATCTGTAAAGGTGGGAAGAGTTCCAACTCATCAAAAAACATAGAGGGGTTTCCTTGTCATTACTGCCTTCACAATGTTGCTGCTTGCTGGGATGTCATTTTTATAGAACTTCTCAAATTAATTGTTTTTTGTGGAACTGACCTGAAGGTCCTCAACCTTAGTGTGTAATAAACTTAGTTCTTCTTCAAAACCTTTCATATTGCCAGTCTGATAGATTTGAGGCTGAAAGTACTCTTTAGTTTATAATGTTTTACATTTTGTTCTGTTGTTTATATATATATTTCCTATAACTCCGTTATCTCCTTGTCATGAATTTCCTTTTTGTGTTCAATAAATTTATCTTTATGAAAAATTGCATTCAATTATCATAGGTTCCCCAGATCTCAATCATTTGTTGTCGTTGTTGACAGATTCAAGGATTATATCCCTGCAAAATATCATTCTTTATATGAGCAGTATCTTAAAACAATTGAAGATGCAGCTGATGTGAATGTAAGAAACATCCCCCCTAGTAATTGTGTATATACATATATATTATGTTGTTTAAAATTCCGAGTGCTTCATTTTTAGTCCATGAACTACAAGAGACGGCATGTATTAAGTTCCTAACAGAAGTAATATGGTGAGCAGAGCAGAGTATGAATTAGATATCTGACGTGATAAAGGACTAATTTGATGTAGACTATTGTACCATAGCACAATCTGAAAAGCATGTTAAAATTTTCAATCATGCATAGGAGAGCCATGAACCTGAAACAACTATCTCCCAGATTCTCTCCAGCTGTTCGTTCATTCATGGCGGTGTCCATCTACTAGATCTGCCGTGGCTTTCATCTATATGCCTGACAACATTGCAAGTTAATTTCTTTGAGAATGAACTGTCTACTGGAAACGATATCTGTAACAACAAACCAAGCTTAAAAGAATATTGAAGGAATTTTCCAGTTAGTAACTATTGTTGCTGTTTTCTTTATTTTTGGCTGGATAAAGAAAACAATTTCCGTAGCAACAAATCAAAGATTAAGGCATAAGGGGCAACTGATGTGAAAGGTCAGGGCTGGACAAAATTGAATATTGAAGGAATTATCCAGTCAGGGCTGGACAAAATTGAATATTGAAGGAATTATCCAGTTAAAAATTATTGTTTTTTGTCCGTCATTTTTCTTCTTGTGCATCTCATTAAGGAGGGCAGCCATATTTTCATTCTTTATGTTGCAGCATAAATCATTGGAGAGGCTCAATAACTCTGAGACAAACTCGCCTGACACTCCTAAAGGATCCTCTACGTGTGGTTGATCGTGTAAGTCCCTTGAAATAATTGTTAATTTTCAGCGTGCATCTTGAAATTATAACAACATTATCTTGATTTGCAGGGCATCTGAGTGGTGATGTTTGAACAGAAAATCTTTAATTCGTGCTTTCAAGAAAAAATAAATAAAAAGGAAAAGGAAAAACAAATTGCAACCTCGACATGATAGTTTATTTGGTTTAATTTAATTTAAACTGCGAAGGAGGCTTGAGAAACATTTCTTGCCTTGTGCTATGAGACGCTGCCAGTGCGTTTTACAAATATGAAGTTTTTGCTTGAAATTGAAGTTGCCCCCTACTAACAAGTAGATAGAATTTACGTATGTAGCCGAGAAAGATGTAAAGCAAGCCCTTACCTTCAGCTTTCTCAGCATTCTTGCTGCAAGAGACTTTTAGCCTTCCATAACTTTACGAGAAAGGAGCGAAGTAATGCTGAAGACGATTGAGCTCAATCTAAGAATGGCAATGGCAGTGGCAATCGAAGGTGCCCCTCTTGTAGTGTTATGTAACAGGAGCTAAAAGTTTAGCATGCTTTCTTATAAATTCTGATAAAGAATTTGTGGATCCAGAATTCATTTGTTTCTTTTGTCTTGTAAATAGGTTTTACTTACTGCAGTAATTATTTAAACAAGATATTTGATTCTTTCGGCTAACGGTCTTCGGATACCAGAAGTGAAAAGTGAAAATTTAACGGTTGTATAAGCTGCTCAATGTGTATAAAGAAATTCTCAGTACAGATACTTGGGGAACCTTTGATGAGCAAAAATGAATTTGATCTACAGAATTTGCAGGCCGTGACAGTATAAAACTGGTTGTCTAGCTTTAAAAAGAAAGATAATGTTTTAACTGAGCTCTCTCATGATTAGAGTCGCGAGTTTTTTATATTTACACACCAAATTGAAAGATGTTTTAGATGATTCATTGATTCTTTTTACGTATCTCAAAAAATTATCTCGATAAGTAAGACGTATATGTGGTTGATATGTTTGTATGTAAACAAAAGATGGTTGTTACAAACAATGCAATTGAAATATCTTATTAAAGGAAAATGCGACTAAAACTATTATAAACAAAGTGTTTTTCCTTATTTACCTTGAAAAAAAAAAAAAACACAATAGTGTTTTTCCTTGAAGATTACCTATATATAACATCATGTATGTATTTTAAATGCATGGATTGCACGTGATCCTACACCATTAATATTGCTTGCATTGCCCTTAAAATTCTTTCTTCTCAAGTCCATGATTAAATCAAATCTCACGCGTTGCAACTTCCCTTTTCTTCCTCCTTTCGCCTGTGGATCGCAGTTGACGCAATCTCACCGGAAGTTCACCGGAGTTTGCACGTAAAACGATGACCAGGTCGACGAAAGCACTTATTATATACTTGTGTGACTTCTTGTGATTCAAGTTGAAGTAACAAAACAAAAGCTCTTCCATGAATTCCCAATCAACCTTTCCATGCTGGTCCAATCTTGCTTCAATCATCTCCTGCATGGAGAGTCGAAAATCGTGGCATGGACTCGTAGAGTAGGTTAACACAGAAATGAAGTCATCAAAACCCTTTACTTCATTAACATCAGCACCATCACATGTTGCATCATTTTGGGGAAAACTTGAGGTGGTGGAGCTTGACCCCATGGCCTCGGACATGGTTGTGCTTGTTCCGGTTCCCTCTACGAGTGATCTTGATGAGTTGGATGGTACGAAAAACCGGTGAGAGTGACAGAGATCCGGTGGTGGATCAATAAACCTAGGCGAGTCGAACAAAAACCCACCCGATTCTTCATCACCATGACCATCTTCTTCCTCATCGTCAACGTCGTTCTTCGGATACAGTGACTTGAAATTCTCATGCAAAAACCGGTCAATATCAGAGAGTGTAGCTGAAACTGTTGCTGCACCATGATCATTTTCGCGGTGGTCTTCGGTTTGTTTTTTATCAATGGAAAAAGATGGGGTCTTGGGGTGCTTGCACTTTTGTAGAATCCAACTAGCAGAAGATGAGAGATGTTTTGATGGCAAATTGATATGAGGGATTGGTTGCTTTTTGATCTTTGAGAGGTAACCTTGAAGAGACTTTTGGAGTTGCTTAGGCATTCTCTAGTTGGCCCTGTGTTCACTATGTTGGTTTTGTGTGAAAACTATAGAGATGGGTTGGTCATATATGATATCATATATATATAAATTTTCAAGGAAAGTAAAAAATAAATGTATTGGAAAACGCTTTCATTGAGCATTTAAGCTAGAGAGATAGGTACTTAAATGAAGGGGATTTATGCCTCTCCATTTTGTAAGATTTTGACAATTTTATTGTAGATTTTGAATTTAATAAGAAATGTTTTTGGGCATTGTTGAGTTAAGATTTTGTATTTATTTATTTTATTTTTGATAATTATTGAGGTAAGATTTTGTATTTATTTATTTTTATTTTTGATAATTATTGAGGTAAGAATTGGTTGTGAAGAGGTTGTTAAGTGGACACAATTAATGTGATTTTTCTAAATTTTATTAGCCTTTAGGTTGGTGAATATAAAGTTACATAAATTACTACTATTAATGTTCATATGGATGGAGTTTTTGGATTGAATTACATTGATTCATTCGTATTTAGTAAAATTATCTTCAATGGGAAGTTATTGGAAGTTTTTTCTTCAATTTTTATTAGTCTTTAGGTTGGTGAATATAAAGATATATAAATTACTACTATTAATGTTCATGTGGATGGAGTTTTTGGATTGAATTACATTGATTCATTGGTATCTAGTAAGGTTGTCTTCAATGAGAAGTTATTGGAAGTTTTTTCTTTCTTCAATTTTTGGTGATTAACCTTCGTGAGAGTTTCAAAAGTGCCCATATCCACCATTATGAAGTAATGACATTAGCTGTTCAAGCGTGGCAAATTTCCTCATTAAGATAGGTGATCTGGCTGTGGGCCATTGCAAATGGGACTGGATCTCATTGGGACAAATGTCCGAATGGGTGGGCTTTGAAGGGAGGAATTGCAGCTTACCTCAGTACATTGGCAGATTTGGAAAGTTCGTAACGATTGAATTTTTCAAAATAAAATGGTGGAATGAGGTTGATATAGATATATTGTTGTGACTCGATTTTGATAATTTGTTGTAACTCTTTTAAAATTATCTATATATATATTTTTAGATCAGAAGGCTTATTTAGTAAGATGCGGTGGAATCCCCTCCTTCAAATTTTGTTGAAGTTAATATTTAACTCGTCTTCCTTTCGAAAGGTGAGAGTGAAACGGTAATCAAATATAGTCGTTCTTAGAAGGGCAATTCTCGTAACTTCATAATGGAATATTGATTAGGTCATTTTTTGAGGAGATGCCTAAATGATGGTTAAAGCAGTGAATGATCTCGGTTGTTGTTGTTGTTGTTGTTGTTGTTGTTTTTTCAAATGTTTAAACAATATTATATATGTAAAAGAATGTACATGACCGATTGACCAAGACAGCCTAACAACAGGCGGCCCAAAAGATTATGTATTAACAGTAAGGCCCAAGGCCATGGACACAAGAGTGAACCCAAACCCATCCCCATCTAGAACGATTATCCCTAGCAATCAATGAACATCCGTTGATAACTGTTCAGTAGCAGTTAGCAATGGATGTAAGTTCTCCTTCCGGTGATCAACCGAAGCTGATGATGACACGAATCACCCGCACAATCAGTCCGGAGGTCATGGCGGTGGCCGGAGAGGAGTAGCAATCAGGCTTCATTCCTATGCAAGTGTAGAAATAGTTTCTTTCTTCGAAATTTTGAGTGATCCTGCAATGGGCAACAAGCTTCAGCATCTTTGATTGTGATGAAGGTTGGTTCTTGTAAAGTTTATTATTCCTTTCTTGCCATGTAGTGTAGATCATGACTGTAAGAGCCAATTGTAGAGCATGATTCTAGGGTTTCTGTTAACCCATTGTTGACTTGTCCAAATGACAAATTGGGGCGAATTATCACTTCTTGTGTAACATCTGCATCTATGTTGTATGAATCTCCATATTGGTGCAATAAACTCACAATCAAAGAATAGGTGCGAGTGTGATTCCGGTTTGGAAGAGCAGAGGAGACAGACTTTGGGCACAATTTTTGACATGATCTTGCTATCCAAGGTTGGCAATCGATTCTGTATAGCAATCCAAAGAATCATTTTTTTTTTGCCTTAGAATGGCAATTGAATCCCATACCAGTTGTGACCAGTTAGCATTGAGGGTTCGGGAGAGAGTGCATATAGGGTATGTTTGAGTGAGTAATCTCCATTGGGACTTGCACTCCAAATGATTTTGTGTGATGATGAAATGTCTAGAGATGGAAGCAGTAAAAGCTGAGGGATGATGGAAGATAACTGTTGTGCGAATGCCCAGAAAAAGGTGTTGTCGCCATTCATCACTTTGTGCTTTATCATCTTCCTAGCAAGAACCCTCAATTGTAGAATTTTCTTCTAACTCCATGAGCACACTTGTGGAATTTTCACTGTCCACAATTACAGTCATTGAAGAGGTATGACCTGCACCATAGCACCCAAATTCTTTGACTGCTACCTGTTTTAAGGCTCCAAATATGTTTTAGAATGGCAGCCTTATTGGCTGTCTCTAAGTTTGGTAACCGTAGCCAACCTTCAACTTTAGATTTACAGACTGACCCCCATGTAATTCTAGATCCAGATTTCTTCATCTTAGGTCCAGACCATAAGAATCTCCTCAGTAAGGTGTTGATGTCATCAATTACCTTCTTTGGAAGGATGAAAATTTTGGACCAATACGTTTGTGTGGAAATTAAAACTGATTTTATAAGGACCAATCTGCCTGCATATGAGAGACTTTTAGATGCCCAGTGGTTCACTCTTGCAGTGATCTTGTCAATAAGGATGTTGCAACCAATAACTTTAAGGCCTGTTGAGATGAGGCGCACCCCTAAGTGTTTGATAGGCAGTGCTCCTATGTCAACTCCCAAGAATGTGGACATCATGAGTTTATTTGAGTAGTCCAGCCCAGAGAAAAACACTGAGCTCTTTGATGGGTCAATAGATAGGCTAGAGATTGATGAGAATAGGTCAAGTGCTAATTTTTTAGTGGAGATTAAGGCAATATCTCCATGGCAAAAGAGTATAAGGTAATCAACAAATGTTAGGTGAATGAGTCCCACAGCTATACATCTCCAGTGATACTTAAAGGACCTATTTTTTATGACGTTTTTCCTGATAATGCATGAGATTACCTCCATTGACAAGACAAAAAAGTGATGGGAATAGAGAGTCACCATGTCTAAGTCCCTTGACACCATTGAAATATCCATGAAGCTCACCATTGATGGCTATGGTGAATGTGTGAGGTGATGCAAGTTTGAATCCACATGATGATCTTTACTGGGTATCCAAGTAAAGTGAGTGTATCAATTAGAAATTTACAATTCACACTGTCAAATTCCTTCTTTAGATCAACTTTCCATGCACACCTAGGGGCTAGGTTTGAATTGTGGTAACCCCTCGTGAGTTCTTGTGCAAGAAGAATAACACCAGTGATTCTTCTACCATGTATAAATGCAGTTTGTGATGGCTATGGTGAATGTAGGTCAGGTGATACAATGACTTGAAATTCTCATGCAAAAACCGATCAATATCAAAAAATGTAGCAGAAACTGTTGCTGCACCATGATCATTTTCGCGGTGGTCTTCGGTATGTTTTTTATTAAAGGCAAGAGATGGGGTCTTGGGGTGCTTGTGTAGAATCCAACTAGCAGAAGATGGGAGATGTTTTAATGAAAAATTGATACGAGGGATGGGTTGCTTTTTGATCTTTGAGAGGTAACCTTGAAGATAATTTTGGAGTTGCTTAGGCATTCTTGTAATGTTTCCGATTTTCGCCATTTTTCATTTTCGGGAATTTTCTGATTTTTTGAGAGCATTTTCGTCTTTTCTCGTTTTACGTGTCAGACACTATGGAGTGTGCTCGGTGTGTCCGTGAGTTGGTTGGGGATTCCATTGAGTTTAGGACTCTTGAAAATGCACCGGTCATCATTTTGGCATGTTTCAGTTTTCTGGATCGGAAAGTCCTGTGTGGGACCCGCTACCCGAATTGTTTCGTACGGGAGTTTTGTTTGGGTCCAGTTGCACCTCATTCATTTTATTTTATGTGGTATTTGTATGGTTAGTGTACATATATATACATTTAGTGTACATATATATACATTATGGTGGGAAATAAAAGTTAAAAAGAAAAACCCTATAATGGTGGGACCCACCACTATCATATTAGTGGCCAAGAGGCAAACTTTGGCCTCACATTTCTCTCTCTCATTCTCTCTCCCCGGCAGCACTCTCTCTTCGCCTCTATTTTTTCTTTTTCTTCTTCTCAAGCTTTCAAAGCTTGATTAATCATCAGTCGTTGGGAATTTTTGGGTGCCGTTAGCGGCAAACCAGAGAGCTCAGCGAGATCTACAAGTGGGTGTAAGCAATTTCATTTTTGGTCAAACCTTGATTTTCGAATCTAGGGCTTAGAATTGGGGGTTTTGCATCCTAAGAGGTAGGGGTTTCTAATTCACATTTTCTTGAGCTTTTTGTGAACTAATCTTCTTAATTTATGGTTAGCATGCTTGATTTGTAGAAATTTCATGCCACAACCGGCAAACCTTCCTTTTTATTTCGGACTACCGTTTTGATGAGCTTCATTTCAGTCGACTGAAATGTTTGCTGCCTTGGCTTGCTTTGTTTGGTCATTGCCTTTTCATCTCAGGACCCTGTGTCATTTCCATCTACACCTTTGACCTAGCATATACCACTTTATGGCGTTCATGACCTAGTTAACCTAGTTCATGTTACCTTGACTGTCATCGGTGCCGGATGGTACCGCTTGACCTTTATGACCTTAGCTTCTGCATTTGGTTCTATACTGTGTATCGTTGCCTCGTTAGAGGATCTTCCTTCGTCCTAGAGGTGGCATTGCTTCTAATGACCTTCTTTGTTGTTTCACTTCCACATTCATTTTCTACCCGAGACTTGTGATCTATTGGGAGGTCACTTTGTGTCTTAGAGGTAGTGTCTACCTCTAGAGACTCTTCTCCTTTCTTATTTCCGCATTTTGGACTCGACATCGGGTCAGGTTTTGGGTTACTCGCTGACTCACCGGGTTCTTAGAATTAGGGCCATCACACCCTCTTTTGTGGGAGTAATGATTGCATTTAGCACATGCAACAAGCCTTTTAAACCCCTGGGTATCCCTAGAGGACGAGTGAAGTCTCGTGAGGGTTTACCAGAAATGATACCCACAAACATTAACAAAAAGTCTTATTCTTTTAAGTTAGAATATATGACATTGGGGAGGATTCTATCATAAAGACTACAACAAGTATGCATACAATGATATCTCAAAACACTGTATAATTTCCAGCATTCATGCATCAACAAAATAGTCCACATACACAACCTTCAACATATCATTTTTAATAGAATTCATCTCAAGCTTCTTTTAGAAGTGAAGATAGTTATTTTATTTTATTTAAATGCATTCTAACCCTTTCATGGTTTATATCATGGCTTCCACTTCCTTAACTTGTCTTTTGAAATAGTTTTTCAAGGCATGAATTATATATATATATATATATATATATATATATATATATATATATATATATATATATATATATATATTTAGAGGGCCGTGCAATGCTCAAGTCCTTTAAACTTTCTAACTACCCCTTGTAGCGAGCGTTGCGCTAACGACTCCCAAATCAAATGGTCTTAAGTGTAAAAACAATCTAACAAGCGTAATAACTCGGGATTGTTTGGCTATGAACTCAAATAAGCCATACATTTTACATTCTTTACTTATCTTCCTTTTTATGCGAACACTCAATGCTTATTGAGACACAAGGTCCGGCTATTCGGTTGACAAAGTTAGAGGAATGTAAATTATTATATTCTTTTAAAATTTATTTTTTCATTGCCAAGGAAGATTTATTTCATTCAACTCATTAATTAAGGGAGCCAATTTTACAATACCATGAGGAAGGAGATGCAAATTCCGGTGTGCTTAATGTGCAATGTGAAGTCACTTAGAGATGAAAAACTCGAAAATAAGATGCCTAAATCATGTAATGGACATTTTTCATCTAAACATGCATACTAGCAACTTTCAATCATTTTGTGATCATATATAAGTATATAAACTGTATTAATCACATAAATCCCCCACCCCCAAACTTAATTCCAATAACAAGAAATCATTCGCCTATTTTTTTATTTTCAGAATTATATATATATATTTTATAACCACAATTTGACAATGAACTATACAACATTATGCATATAAATGGTTGTATCCCAAACACCCCCAAACTTAAACGATATATTGTCCTCAATGTATAAAGACAAGTATAAAAACTAAGCATACAGAAAGGGTAAAAGGAAATAACACTACCAAGTGCTAAAGCATGTAAGCTACGCATCCAATCTCGTAGGGAATGCCAAGTGTCCTACCCCAAACTTGTACCTGATAATCTGTCAACATACACTGGGTTCCAAGCATAAAAGAATAAACATATATATCGATAGAAAACATGTCATGCTTTATTATAAATTGGGAAGGAAATCAAAATATGTGCACATCGAAAAGTGCACCCACAATGTTATGCCAAACATGTCCCGAAATAAACAAAAATATCCAAACAACATAATATAATAGCAAATAGAATGAATAGAAAGTAATAAGAGCAACAAGATGCTCAATCCTCCATCGGAGTGTGAGAAGAAGATGGGCCTGCACCACCACGGTCAATAAATGACTGGATCATCACACGCAAAATTTGGTGCTCCTCCATAATCTAGTGCTGATATGTATCAA
The DNA here is from genome assembly GCF_030987335.1 of Cornus florida. Lineage (NCBI taxonomy): Eukaryota > Viridiplantae > Streptophyta > Magnoliopsida > Cornales > Cornaceae > Cornus > Cornus florida. Next base: position 25,360,043 of record NW_026775581.1, read on the forward strand.
GTAAACCTCTAATTTCATCAACTCGCAGCTGGAGCGTGTCCATGCGAGTACTCAAAGAGTCATAGGCTTCCCGTACCATCGCGGGTGGAGGTGGACCAACATGAGGTGCAGGTTCTTGTTCCATAGGGGCCTCAATTTGATGCCATAAAAAATGTAGTGTTGCAGGCCCAAATCAGGTTCTTGTTCTATAAGGGCCTCAATTCTATTTGAAACTCAAGTTATTCAAGTTTTAGTGAGGTAGTGTTAGGATTTGGTTGAACCAGAAAGGGGTTTTCTTTCCTTAACTTCAAGACTTGATATCTTCTTCAACCAAACTCCAAATCAAGTCATTTTTGAGTCCATTTTTATTAATTTTTTTGTTGTCTTTCCAATGGTATGCTTGGTAGCATCCATTTCTCTATGAAATAACCATTTTACCCCTAGGTTCGTTCTTGTCCGTTTTTGAAACGTCACTTCCGCACTTGTTTTCTTTGGGTTCTGTGACCTCATTGAGGGTCACCTTGGTGTCTTATAGACATGTAGTATCTCTAGAAACCATTATTTTACCTTTTGCATCCGCATTTTGATTCATTGTTGGGTTTACGTCCGGGTCATCGTTAACACACCGGGTTGGATAAAATTCAGGTCGTCACAAGTGGTATCAGAGCTCTTAGGTTCGAAAACCTTAGGACGACGGGTTTTGGGTGCATATCATGCTTTTATTTGTTTACTTTGATTTATTCATATGCCTATGATAACATGTTTTAGTATTATAACATGTTTACGTGCTTAGTTTGATAACATGTCTATGTGTTTATATGTTCAAGTACCTAGAAGATTTCAGTATCTGTTTATCATGTTGTATGTGCTTACCTGCTTTAGCATGATTGTATGTCACATACATTGACATGCTTCTTGTTTCCTACATTCATAGCGTGAGTTGCATTCAATCATAATAACTTGTGTTATTGTTGACCTCTTTCTTTGCGTACGTTTAGCATCATGGTTGTCACGCGTGGAGAGTCTTCACGTCAGGGCGTTGAGGAGCAGGTAGATGATACCGAGTTTACGAGGGGTCCGGGAAGGCCTAGGATTCCAGTTCATGGCACGGGTCCTAATCCACCACGAGCTCCGACTTACGAGGAGCAGATTGCACAGGGAGTGGCTTTGGGAATGTTAGAGTCTATTCAGCAGATGTTTCGTCAGCAAATTGCAGGGATGCAAATTCCAGTACCGGCACCAGCACCGACATTAGTTGCTAATGAGGCATTGGATTACTTCATGAAGTTACAGAGGGTTAAGATCGACCAGCTTGCAGGGAGTATGGATTCGCTTACTTCAGAGGCATGACTAGATCTCATGGTACGCAAGCTTGATAGCATGGCAGTGCCTACAGATCGATTGAGGATCTCCTTGACAGCTTTTATGTTAATGGGAGATGCTGATATTTGGTGGAGGTCTATGACCAATGTCCACAATGTTGAGGTGATGACTTGGAATGAGTTTAGAGGTTTGTTCTTCGAGCGCTTCTTTCCTAGGGCTATGAGCCGGGACATGAGGATACAGTTCACAGGTCTTTATCAGGGTACTATGAGTATCATTGAGTATGAGACACGATTTACTTCTCTCTCTCGTTATGCCGAGGACATGATGGCGACAGATGAGGCAAGTGCAATGAAATTTCAGGATGGACTACATTTTGACATCAGGCCATGTGTCTCAATTCTTGATTTGAGGACTTATAGAGAGGTGGTCCAAAGTGCAATGGTAGCTGAGGCAGATGAACGGGATCAGTTACGGATCAGGGGTTCACATAAGCAGCCTCGCAGTGATACTCCGTCATCTTTCGGGAGTCAGTGGAAGAAGGCTAAGGCTGGGGACAGTTCACGCACTCAGGGACAGTCACAGTAGGCTCGGTCTGCACCCATAGTTCCTGTATCTTCGGGATTAGCCTGGGGAGTGATTTGTCACCATTGTCAATAGCCGGGGCATATCAAGCCTCGCTGCCTACAGCTTCAGCCACTGAACAGTCAATCACAGGCTAGTAAGCCTACAGCTTCGACGAAGGGGTTTCAGGGGACTTGCAACTATTGCAAGCAACCTGGTCACATGAGGAAGGATTGCCCTTATCCACGGAGCAGGGCACAGAGTGGCACAGAGTGGCACAGGTTCACAGGCCACACTGGCACAGTCGGCAGTTGTGTAGTCAGGTTTTAGGGTACCTCAGGCACCACAACCAGTGGCGCCGCTAGTTGGTTCTTATCCGGGTAGAGGTTCTATGCCTACTGCTTCCTTACATCAGTCAGCTCAGCAGGGCAGTTCTCAGCAGTCGGGGGCTCAGGGACGAGTTTACGCATTGCCACAGGTCGATACCTTCGCTGGGACTTCTACAGTTCGAGGTATCTTTCCAGTTTTCAGTTCTTGGGCTAGAGTTCTTGTTAATACTGGTGCATCACATTCATTCATATCTGCATCATTTGTACATTCTTTGGATCTGGAGGTCACGCAGTGGGATGGTTTCCTTTGTGTTGGCACGCCAGTTGGGGTCCAGTGTTTTTGGACTATGTTTGTCGGGGTTGTGCTATCGAGATAGTTGGGTGGACTTTAGAGTTCGATTTCGTCGTTTTCGACATGACGGGTTTTGATGTCATTCTCGGGATGAACTTGTTGTTTTTCTTTCGTGCTACGATTGATTGCTTCCGTGGGCGAGTGTCTATTTGCACTCCTACGGGAGATCGTTTTCACTTCGTGGGAGATCGGAGCGATTCCCACTCGACGATGATTTTCAGCATTGGTGACTGGAGTCGCCACAGGTCCTACTTGGCTAGCCTGTTAGCTGACGAGGATAGCAGTTTGGGTCGCGTTTATCCAGCGGTTGTTGTGGAGTTTCTGGATGTTTTTCCAAAGGAGTTGACGGAGTTACTTCCTCTTCGGGAAGTTGTCTTTGTCATCGACGTCATTCCTGGAACTGCGCCAATCTCTATGGCACCGGCAGAATTAGATGAGCTGAAAGCTCAATTGGATGATTTGAAAGCTAAGGGCTTTATTCGTCCTAGTGCTTCACCCTGGGGAGCACCGGTTCTTTTTGCAAAGAAGAAGGATGGGTCTTTAAGACTTTGCATCGATTATCGTAAGCTGAACCATGCTACGATCAAGAACAGGTATCATTTGCCTAGGATTGATGACTTGTTTGATCAATTGAAGGGAGCGACATGCTTTTCAATGATTGATTTGAGATCAGGTTACTATCAGTTGAGGATTAAGGATGAGGATGTATCCAAGACCGCTTTCTGCACATCTGCACATGGTATGGCCATTATGAGTTTCTGGTGATGCCATTTGGTTTGACTAATGCTCCAGCAACTTTTATGCACTTGATGAACCGTGTATTCAGTGACCATCTTGATAAATTCGTAGTGGTCTTCGTCGACGACATTTTTGTATACTCAGCTTCGGTAGAGGAACATGAGTATCATATGAGAGCAATTTTGCAGATCCTTAGGGATAATCGGTTGTACGCCAAGTTCGAGAAATGCGAATTTTGGTTACCGGAAGTGAAGTTCCTTGGACATGTTTTGTCAGGGGGCGGTGTTACAGTAGATCGGTCAAAGATTGAATAAGTGATGGATTGGGAATGTCTGAAGACAGTGTTTGAAATTCGGAGTTTTCTTGGCCTAGCCAGCTACTACTAGAGATTTGTTCGGGATTTCTCTCGTTTAGCAGCACCTATGACTCAACTTACCCGCAAAGGGGTCAAGTTCATATGGAACAAGGCTTGTGAGTTTGCTTTTCAGGAGTTGAAGGTCAGGTTGATATCAGCTCTAGTTTTGATCATTCCTGAATGTGGTTTGGGTTATGTGATCTTCTGTGATGCTTCACGGGAAGGTTTGGGTTGTGTCTTGATGCAGACAGAACGGGTGGTTTCTTATGGGTCTTGACAGTTGAAGACTCACGAGTTGAACTATCCGACACATGATTTAGAGTTGGCAGCAGTTATCTTTGCCCTGAAAGGGTGGAGACACTATTTGTACGGGGAGAAGTTTGAGGTTTTCTCCGATCACAAGAGTCTCAAGTATCTCTTCTCTCAGAAGGATTTGAACTTGATACAACGCAGATGGGTTGAGTTCATGGAGGACTATGACTTTGAGTTACAGTACCATCCGAGTAAGGCCAATGTGGTGGCCGATGCATTGAGTAGGAAGTCACGGGGGACTCTTGCTAGCATTTCCATTCACAGAATGGAAGATGTTAGAAGAGCTTGTAGATTTTGGTTTGCAGTCTTATGAGGACGCTTCATCGACTATTTTGTTTAGCCTTGTGGCTCAACCGGCTCTTGTTAGCAGAGTTATTGAGGCACAGTTGGAGGATGGGGAGATGAAGGCCATCCATGTTCGGATTTCAGGCGGTGAGAATGTAGAGGGTTGGACTTTACATTCAGACGGTGGTCTCAGGTACAAGGGGATGATGTTTGTTCCTTTGTCTTGTCGTGAAGACGTTCTTCGGGATTTTCACCACTCTCGACTCGCAGTTCATCCTGGTGGTACGAAGATGTATCACAATCTGCGGCGACAATTTTGGTGGCAAGGTATGAAACGGGATGTTTCATAGTTTGTGACTCGATGCCTTACTTGTCAGCAAGTGAAGGCATAGCATCAGCGATCGGCAGAATTGTTGCAACCATTACCAGTGGCTGAGTGGAAATGAAAGCATATCATTATAGATTTCGTAACGGGACTTCTGAGGTCTCAGGCAGGGAATGATGCCGGTTGGGTCATAGTTGACAGGTTCACTAAGACGGCTCACTTCTTACCCATGGCAGTGATAGACAGTGTAGAAAGATTGAGTGGACTGTATGTGAGACAGATTGTCAAGCTTCACGGGTTCCTGTATCCATTGTTTCGGATAGGGATCCGCGGTTCACATCTCATTTTTGGCAGAGTTTTCAGGAGGCTCTTGATACGGGGCTTCATTTTAGCACGGCATTTCATCCTCAGATTGACGGTCAGTTAGAACGCATCATTCAGATATTGGAGGATATGTTACGGGCTTGTATCTTGGATTTCGGTGGTAATTGGGATGACTATTTGCCTTTGGTTGAGTTTGCCTACAATAACAGTTACCAGACCAGTATTGGAATGGCACCTTTTGAGGTGTTGTATGGCAGGCCTTGCAGATCTCCAGTTTGTTGGACCGAGGTCGGTGATGCCGTTACCTTGGGTCCTGACATTGTTATTAAGACTACAGAGAAAATCAAGTTGATTCGACAGCAGTTGGTTACCGCACGGAGCAGACAACAGAGTTATGCTGACAGGAGGAGACGACCCTTGTCTTTTGAGGTAGGAGACCATGTCTTTCTCAAGATTTCTCCACGGATGGGACTTCTGAGATTTCGACAGACTGACAAGTTGTCTCCTAGGTTTATTAGACCATTTGAGATTTTGGAACGCGTTGGTGAGGTTGCTTATCGTTTTGCGTTGCTGCCAGACTTGGATAGGGTTCACAACGTATTTCATGTGTCTATGCTGAGGAAGTACGAGTCAGATCCATCACATGTTTTGTGATGGACTGATGTGGTTGTTAATGAGGACGTGACCTGTGAGGAAGGTCCGGTCCAGATTCTTGATTCACGGGAGCAGGTCTTGCGGACCAAGACCATTCTATTGGTTAAGGTTTTGTGGAGACACCACGACGTTGAGGAGGCTACCTGGGAGCTCGAACAGGAGGTTCGCTCTCGGTATCCCCATTTGTTCTCTCTTTTAGGTACGATTCGATTTCGGGGACGAAATCCCTTTAAGGGGGATAGGTTGTAATGACCCGGTCATTTTCCTTCTTTTCTTTTTTTTCGGTAATTTCTTTTTTCGTCTTTTCCCTTTTTCGTCCTTTCGTCATTTTTCATTTTTCCTTGCATAACCTCACTTTTTGTGGTCGGATTTGATTCCGGCTTTGCATGCGTCCATGATATTTCATTTCCACGTTATCTACATTTTTACTTTTGTAGAAAAACATGTTAAATTGGTACTTTTCTTGTAAAGGGCATGAAATCATGACTTTTTGGTAATTATCCTTAACTTGAGGGGTTTTTGTGTAATTAAGTAAAGTAATTATTTTTCGTCTTAGGGACCATTTCGCAATTTAATTTGGAAGATATTTTCAAAAAGGATCTTTATGCAATTTTCGGAAAGTGTGACAAGGGTCACACTCTCATTGGTCCACTTGTTGACATTTGTGTGGAAACACTTTGATGCCTTGGATGATGACATGTGGAGGGTGGAGATTCACCCACTTGTTGGCCTAGGATTGGTGCACTTGTTGGCATGGATGGTTGACAAGTGTAGGTTCAATGTTGAGTCTAGGAAGTTTACATAGGATGGTGACAAGTGTAGACTTGAGATTAAGCCTAGGAATGAACCATAGATTCTTGACAAGTGTATGACTCACCTTTAGTCTTGCAAGTGTGTGTGTGTGTGAGGTAGTGCAAGAGTATCTAGTGAGTGGAGAATCCCACCATTTAGCTTAGGGTTTACACATTTGTCTCATTTTCATCTCTTTCCTCTCAAGAACCCTAACTTAGCCACCATTGGAGAAAAGCTTGGTTAATAACTTTCTTCTTCATTTTGGTGCTCTTCCACTCACCTTAGACTTATAAGCTTGGAACACTTTACCTTCCTCTCATTCTCCTCTATAAAACCCTTGTTTGGCTTTTTATTTTTAAGCTTGGTTGCCTTGGATTATAGAGATTATATTCTCTATTGAGGTAGGGGGTGTTATAATTTATTTTCCAAGTGATTTAATTGTTCTTATAGTGATATCCATGTTGTATGCATGTCTTGTATTGAAATAAGAAATAAATGAATTAATTGATTTAAATTGATTTAAATTCTACTTAATTGTACCATGCTTAAATTCCATTTTTGAGTTGACATATAGCATGTGCATGAGCTACTACTTGTCATATGTTTAATTGGAATCATTTGGACAACTCTTGAAATCTAGAGAAATTACTTAATTAGTTTAATTAATTTCTATCTTATTGTTCTAATGATTTAGTCATTCAATTCATGGATCTTGTTGTGTTTTATCACATATCATGACTTGTTGCTCTATTTGTTGATTTTGAAAACTTGGGATATTATCAAGAACATGACTTAGCTAGGACTTGGTTCTAGTACGGGAGATAGAGAACGCCCTACACTATAATGCGTACTAGCGGAAGGTATCCATGGGTTAATAGCCCTAAAGTGATCCCAAGAGTACGGTTTTAATTCGGGCAATATCCAAGTATCCACTTTGGTTTGATTTCGCATTTAAATTCCAAATTGTTAACTTTATGAATTTACATCTCATTGTGCTATGTTGAAAGTTTTAATGTCACTATAATAGCATGGATTAAATTGTATTGAATTGCAAACCTTGTATAAAGATAAACCTATGCATTCCCTACGAGTAAACTTGTTTACTCACCTCGAAATTACCTGGTGTTTTTCAGGTAAGGAAGCTATATTGTCGGATGCACAACAATCTTAGACTTGCTAGACCACTTGGAGTATTTTTGCTATGTTAGAATATGCACATGTTTGCATATCACACTTCTTTTTGGTTGTTATGTCAAGATATGTATTTCTTGTTCAAACTATGTAATATGCACTTAAGTGCACCTTTTGTTACTCTTAGAATGTGTTGTAATGAGGCCAAGGGCCAAAGACACTTATGGGACATGTCTGTTAATTTTAACTTCATTGTTGCCTATGGGAGATATGTGATTTAATGTATTGAAGGGTCATATTTTGTATATGATATGCCATGAGGCCATAGGTCATTGTAACGCGTCTATTTTATCATATTACACATGCGTGCATGGTTATTTCCGGGAAAAACCCATTCCTTGGTGATTTGAGCCTTCAATAGACTCATTTCACATTTCTTTTGCAAAAACTGAGCATAAGGGCATTTTGGGGTTATTACATGAAAAATAAAGTTTCCTTTTGGCATGGTTAGCTAGAAAATATGATTTTGGGGAGGGTTTTTTCTTTGTGTTTTTCTCAAAAATGCCCAGAAAGTCCTTAAAATCACTTTTTAAGTCCCAAAAGTTGCTAAGCTTGTCTGCAGAACAAACACTCGTGTATGGGGACGAGCGCTCGCAAATGGGGCAGTAGAATTTTGCCCCTGGGTGTGCACCGTACGAGCGCTCGTAGCCGTTGTACGAGCGTTCGTCCGTCCCTTTTTCAGCACTACACCTCCGACTTCAAATTATCATATCTTCCTTGTTTTAAATCTGAATTAGTCCGTTCTTGAATCTAAACTGACCGCGTCGAAATAAGTTTTCCAATGGTACCAATTAGAGCTTCAGATTCCATTTGAAACTTAAGTTATTCAAGTTTTAGTGAGGTAGTATTAGGATTTGGTTGAACCGGAAAGGGGTTTTCTTTTCTTAGCTTCAAGACTTGATATCTTTTTCGTCCGGACTCCAAATCAAGTCATTCTTGAGTCTATTTTTATTAATTTTTTGTTGTCTTTCCAATGGTATGCTTGGTAGTATCCATTTCTCTATGAAATGACCATTTTACCCCTAGGTTCATTCTTGTCCGTTTTTGAAACGTCGCTTCTGCACTTGTTTTCTTTGGGTTCTGTGATATCATTGAGGGTCACCTTGGTGTCTTATAGACAAGTAGTATCTCTAGAAACCATTGTTTTACCTTTTGCATCCGTATTTCGATTCATTGTTGGGTTTATGTTCAGGTCACCGCTAACGCACCGGGTTGGATAAAATTCGGGTCGTCACAAGAAACCTCTGCTCTTTTCTTACTTCTGCATTTCAGACTCGATATCGGGTCAATTTTCAGGTTACTTGCTGACGCTTCGGGTTATGAAAATTTGGGCCATCACATATGCAATATGATCGATGGATTATATCTAATGGTTACCATACATGGTGTGGATAAAATTTCTTACTCCACAGTGAGTAAGACATCACCATTATATATATATATATATATATATATAGAGAGAGAGAGAGAGAGAGAGAGAGAGAGACCCTTTTATTAAAAGTACAAGGGGATGAAGGTGTTTCAAATCATTTATAAATTAAATAATCTATCAAATAATAAAATAAGTTACCAATTTAAATAACTCCTAATATGCTCGGAATTCTTTAAGGTTTAAACAACTAAAGCAAGTTATCAATTCGGAAATTTTCAAAGTTAAAACAACTAAAACTAATTACCAAATAAAATAAATTTATTAAATAATTTATAACTAAAATAATAAAATAATTTAACAAATTATAAAATAAGACCAATTAAAATAACTCCTTTTGGAATTCTTCAAGGATAAAACTACTAAGACGAGTTACCAATTAATTAATTGTGTTTGACAAACAATATTAATTAATTTATGCTTTGATTTCAATTGATTTTTTGATCTATATATAAGTCGATGTATTAATCATGTAATTCTTCGGTGTAAGTGTATATAGTATGATAAATATTTGTATAATTGCGTTTCCTTTTTAGTTTTTTGCTTTTAGATTAATATTTGTTTCCTATAAATTCATATACGTATAGAGTAACTTGAACCAATTTATATATGATTAATTTCACGTAGAAATAGTCTCACACACACACACACACACACACACACATATATATCTCTCGTAAACATATCAAATAGTGTCCTACCCTTCTATTACCTTCTATTTATTTATTTTTTGCTAGACATAGGCCTAAAAATACTTGGAGAGAAAAGCCAATGAAAAGAATTCAAAAATGCTTTATAAAGTTTGTTTTTGGATTTAGGGTCCCATATTTAGAATTACTAATTTGATTTTTGCCTTATCTATAGTAAGCCTAAATTAACTGCTTTTTATTATTCCTTGTGAGGGATAATTTTTATTTGCTAATTCATTTTCTCGGAAGACATGGTATACTATAAATAGTTTAAAACAGACTCAAAGAATGTGTGTCAGGATGGCCGAGTGGTCTAAGGCGCCAGACTCAAGTTCTGGTTCTCGTGAGAGAGCGTGGGTTCAAATCCCACTTCTGACAATAAATTTTTTTATTTTTTTAATGCATATATATTATTATGTATAAATTTGTGCTCCAACACTTGGGGTTTATTTTTGGTTAATAATATAATGTGAAAATGCTATCAAGGTTGAGGGTTCATCAAGTCGACAAACACACACACCCTTTTTGTCCACGTCTAAACTCGAATACCTCCCCTCCTCTCCTCTTTGAAAATAGGAAGATTATACCACTAAGTCAAAGTTCTTTTGATAAATTTTTACGTTATATTATTTTATATAAAAAAATTAAGGAAAATCAGTAAGAGTTCAAATGAAATCTTTGTACTAATTGTGAAAATGGGCAGTTGTTTTTGAGCAAAATAGAGGGAGTGCTAAGAAAAAAATAGAAAGTACTGTGTAATCCAAGAAATACATATAATTGTGCTTAAAACCTTTTGCACTAATGTTTTATAGTCCAAGTTAGGAATCATTTGTGGAATAATGGTTGAGATAGAACATTTTAAAAACCTCAGTTGCAGGAATGTTTTAGAGTCCAAATTTAAGAATCATGAGAAAACAAAGAATTTCTTTTTTCATGTTTGAATTTAGGGTAAATTATACTAAGAGCGTTTGGCTTTTATTACTTTGACCTCCCCTAAAAGTGTAAAATGTCTTTCATATCCTTATTTAATTTAATAAAAACAATATGTCAAACAAAAAGACCCTATTTCCCTTGCCTTTTCTTTTCCCTTCTTGTAAACATTATATTACCAATATATATATATATATTGAAAAAAAGAAACCTAATAAAATGTTATTAACAAAAAAAAAAAAAAAAAAAATATTATTTTTGTAAAATATAATAATGTGAAATTGATATGCAAATTGATACTTTGCATTTTAATGGCATTTCATAATATTTTTGTCATCTCATGTCAAAATTTAGGTTATTGGGGTCTTTTAACATAAGAAAATGGTACTTAGTCAATTTTTTTTATTTATTATTTTCATTATCTTCAGAGGGTCGTGATTAGTGACTATTAATCGTGCTTAGTGATTTCTAATCATGCTTAGTAACTTTTAATCATGATTAGTTACTTTAATCTTGCTTAATGAGTTAATCACTTTTATTGGGGCAATTACTTGATTATGCTTTAGTGGTGGGGGTTGTGGAATAAAAGAGAGCTGGAAGGACTATATGTTAATTTTACAACTTTGGGGGCATGTTTCTTTACTTTGCGAAAGCTGTAACTAGTTGTGTGAGTCGTCTCCAACATGTGTGCTGGAAGGGATAAAAGAAAAGAAAGGAAAACAAAGAAAGAGTTGGCCCAGAGTTAGAGAGGAAGGCGAGAGAAAGAGAAGAAGATAACGAAAGGAAAATAAGAGAAGAAAGGAAGAGAAAAGGGGTAGGGCTGTAATTTCTCCATCATCATCATCATCATCTTCACTTGTTATCTTTAAATTGGTAGGGATTCTCTAGCTTTTCCTTGTTTGTGTGATTTTCTTCTAAAGATTCCATTTGATTGCTGGACTATGTGCTTTTACACTTCTGTAACATCATACTTGTATTTTCAAAAAGGTGTTTGGGTGGTTTGATGAGAACTGAAATTTCCTTATTTTCTTTGATAAGCGTAACTGGTTTTCGATGGGAGTTAAGTAGTACTAAATAAATTTGAGACTAGGCTATTGTTTATGATTGAAGTTCTTTTGAGAAATTCTGAAATGTTTTCTTCATGGTTCATACTTGGGAGAGGAAAGGGGGATGTTCCGAAAATTGAGTAAGCAGGCTACGAGCGGTAGGGTGAAAGTCCCAAAACCAACGTGGAATGCCCTTGTTTGGGTAGGGAGAGTTTGAACCAAACTGGTTTGAAGGGGAAGTGACTGTGTGGGACACTCTTGGATGTACACAAGCTGTTCGTATAAATGATTTATTTAGTGAAAATGGAAGGAGGTCCATAAGGGAAGGAGTTGTGATTTTGGGTTGTTCCTAGGTTTTTGAAATGAAAAATGCAGTGGTTTTGGTACTTCCAGTATATAAGCTTGAAACTATTTTGTGAAGTTATGTTTCTTTGACAAAAGCTTAATTTTTGCGTAAATTGCTTAACTAAATTCTCAATATGCATTTTAAACCTCATTCATGCCATTGTTAGATTATTTCTACCGAGCTATAAAAGTTCACCCCTATATGTTTTACTCCCCGGCCAGGTTTGTTTCAGAGAGATGCTTAAGGAAGAATGAACAGTAATTGATATCTGGTGTTTTCTAGGTACCTAATCTACATGACGAGAGTGTTATTTGGAATTACTTGTATTGAATGTATAATTGTATGTAATAGAATTAAAGATGTAATTGTTATTGACTCGAAAACCTTGGATTATGGTTTTATCAATGGAATATCTTTTAAAATTTGGAATTTTGAGTAGTCTTTTGATATGTTGATAGCGATATTTCAGGATTTTATACGGGTCTCTATTTCTTCCAAAAGTTCAAAAGTTCAAAAGTTTAGTCGACATATTGCCAAAAGTGGCAACTAATGAATCTTTCGAATGGAAATTTTTTTTCATGAATTTTAAATACAAACTCGTTGAAGTTATATATATTTTTTGCTAGAAAGTAAAATAACCTTAGTTTCCTTAAATTCCTAAATCCCTCTAATCATACCTCATATTTCGGAATCAAAATCCGGGGCATGACAACATGCGCCAAATCTCAAGGGAGGTTAAAGTAATGAAGGTCAAACGTTCTACTTGAGTGTAATTTATCCAAACCTCAAAGGAGGTCAATCTAATTTATCCTTGATTTTATATTTCGGATTAAATAAACAATTCACACACACCCCAAGCAAGTATATTGTGATACCCTCCCATTTCAGAACATGGGTTGATCAAGTCCTCATCTAAAACCGGAGGATATCAAACCATTAATAATAAGCAAGCACATAATACAAATAGAATGAATAATAAAATAAATAATCGTTGAAAGAAAACTAAATAATATTTAAGCAATCTTTTGAATCCAAAACTCTGAGTAAATCCCACAAGCTAAAACCAAAATATATTAAACCTCCAAAGTACAACTTGGGAATACATGTCGATAGATATATATATACACACACACTAAAGATTCTCACTGAACTATAGGGTACATTTAACTGTATAGTGGGTATCTCATGAAAAGTCGCACACAAGGTGGTCATGAGTCCTCCTTCTACCAGGGCACACACATCTCTTATATCCAGCTACCCATCTCAATCGGCAATATACATCTCAGTCCTAATCAATCCTGAGACTGCAAGCTCGTATCAGAGAACACATACATACATATATATATATATATATATATATATATATATATATATATATATAGCCATATATTTGACAATGACACAACTACGTATAAACTACCGTAACCATATCCTGACAATGGCACGACCCTATATAAAATATTGTAGCCATATCCAGACAATGGCGTAATAAAATAACATATCCATATCCTGACAATGACATAAAATAGAATGGATTTGACATATTAGCCAGTTCACCTATGCTCATCAATACATCAAAACCATATCCTAACAATGGTCTCAGACTGACAACAAAATAAATCATGTATACGATCATATAATACAGTCATGATCATGATTATAATCACATTATTATCCATTTCAATTGTTATGACAACATAGCAACCATAAATCATATACAACTTATAAGTCATTGAAGTCCATAACACCTACCATGGCAAACCATATATAAAGCTATGGAATGTTCTTATAACTCACAATTTCAGCGACTACAATGGTTATAATTCCAATCCATGCTAAAACATTTAATCACCAAATTTAAATGATTCAAATATGCAATATACAACTTAATTGTTGATTAAATCCCGTGGCATCGTGTATGCTTAAGTTTCATACGATTTAATTCACCTACCATTATTCTTGAGTCATTATAATATGTTTGGGGCCTATATAATTAAATTTGAGGCCAACCGGAACACTTTTAGGGCAAAACAGGCCCCAGTGCTCGAGCACCCCATTACTGAGCTCGAGCACTGAACAACGCTCGAACCTTGTCCAAACAGCGCTCGAGTGTTGTTTCCTAGAAAATAGGGTTCTTCGTAGAAACAACTCGGGAGATCTGTTCTGAGTCCAAAAATCCGTCGTTAAGGGTACTAAAACATGCATCTATGTCCCAATTGATGTCTAACATTAATATGGAGCAAGTATACATAATTTGATCCATTAAAACATAGTTTTAATTCATGGTTTCATAATTTTATCCAAAGTACACACATACACATATATATATACACATATAAACACCTCTGATATAGTTCGATTTAATCATACGACCAGGTTAATTCTTTCTGTTATAAATCTCTAAAGTCATACTAAAGATATATAAAACACAAGATCAAGGGGAAAAAGTAAAACGAAGAGCTTGCCTTATGGTTTCCGGGTCGAAAACCAATTTCCTTTTTCTCCGTTCATCTCCTCCTACGCTGGCGGCCTTTGGGTTGCCGTCATCCTCTCCTATGGGTTTGTTTCAACCCGAGCACAACCTCTCTTTTCAAGGTTCTCTCTTTCTCTCGCAGCCCCTTTCTCTTTCCTAGTTTCTCTCTTTGTTGTCACATTATCCTAAACCTTCCTCATAGACCACACACACACACACACACACACACACACACACACACACACACACACACACACACACACACATAGCCCTAAATCCTAGCTCACGTCTGACAAGTAAATAATAATAATAATAGTAATAATAATAATAATGATAACACAATATGTATATATATACACCACAATACACACACACACACACACATATAAATTCATCCCCATAGGTCTAAGATCCACACCCATCTATGCTTCCTTCAAAATAGTCCAAGACCCATTTAAATAGTCCAAAGACTTAGGCCAATCCATCCATCTCTTCTAAATAAATAAATAATAAATAATAAATAAAAACATTTAACTAAACAAATAAACATTTAAAATTAAACATTTAACTAATTACACAATCAATGACAATTAAGCACATTATACCACACAATCAATTAAATAATAACAACATTAACAATTTAAATCCATGTACATAAACAAATAACCACAAAATCAATTTAAATGCACTTAAAATAAATAAATAAATACCATGGAAATTAGGAGTATTACTGTTGGGAAACGTGCTAGTTTTAAAAACTTTTTGAGGGATTTTCATTCACAGATCTTGATTCATCACATAGAGACAAGTTTTATGCAAAAATAAAATATGATGTATCATTCAATTAACATATTGAATACTTATATCAAAGGTCTGAGAAAACATTTAAATCTTTTTTCTAAAGTGAATGTTCTCACTTATTGTAGATCCTTTAGTAAGACGCCTTCTCCTTGGATCTCCATCTTCTTGGTAATTGTTTTGCCTTTAGGAATCACTCATAAGCCTCCATGAATGACCTTGGAAAACTAGGCTTGTGGGAGCCTCCATTAGATGAGAACATAAACCCTAATTTTCTAGAGAGAGAAAATAGATTCTTTTTTCCTTCTTCTAAAAATCACACCAAAAATATACATAGACCATGTATATTTATAGGCAACATAAAGATAAAGAAAAAGAAATAACAAATCATTCTCAATCTCTAATTCACATGTCTCAAATCTAATATGATTCTAATATCAAGTTGGGTTATGAGTGAGAATATATTGGGCCTATTATTTTATTGGCTACAATGAATTAATAATTGGCCCAGTCCATGGACCCAATTCAATTAATTCATAAATTAATTTCTACTCCACTAAAAGAAATTAATTGAACTCCAATTAAATAATAAATAACCTCTAAGTCAATATTGCACTTTGACCCCTCTATACATAATTAGTTATCGGATAAATAAAGCCATCAATCCAACTACTTAATTAATATATTTATTTTGGTACCTTTGATTATTTCTGGCTCGATCACAATAAAACATTTGTTTAACAAAATTAATAATTTAAATAAATAAATATATAATAAATCATTTTGTCTAAAAACACACGAAGACCTTCGAATTTACTTTTTGATCAACCATAATCAATACAAAATAAACACAAGTAGCAATGATGCAAATATTGAAAATATAACTCTCTAACTATTAATTACATAACTACCCAAAGTGTCGGTCTAAGGATCCCGAAGAATCCGCCGAACAAATCAAAGTAATTATTAATTAATAAAAGAGTCTATACTTTTCTCATACTTAAGAGTCAAATGCCATGACGGTGATAGAGAGCAATTGCATACGACGGCTCTCGCAATATATCTCAACCTAACGCGGATTCAGTTTAAGTCTTAATTAATTATGAGTCCATCCATAATTACTGACTATAAACAATTTATGATTACTATTTATAATCATGTATTGATCGCCATCAAATACATATATAAATATCTCTTGTAATCAAGTGGACACTTTCAATTCTATAATGAATCGAAACATAATACATTGAATTCACCAATTGTATAAAGCATAAATATTTCAGAAACGTCAGGAATATATGTCACTATAATCTAGATAGGAATTTGCTATGCCAGGGCATATAAATCTCAACAGCTCCCACTTGCCCTCATAGCCTATTCAAATTGCACCTAACTCCAATGTTATCCAGATGATGATCAAAATTATTGATCAATGACACCTTTGTTAATGGATCAACAAAGTTGTGTTCCAATGTAATGTTCTAGCTACAAGTACATTTTCTTGCCGGACAATATCATGTAGAACATGATACTTCCTCTCAGTGTATCTTGTTCCTCTATGGAACCTTGGGTCATTGGTTTGGACTACTTCTGTACTATTGTCGCAACATAGCTCAATAGGCAGGCTAATACACTCCACAACCTCTAAATTAGTGAGATCAAACCAATAGACTTCCTTTGCCGCCTTTAAGGCTGTAATGTATTCCACCTGCAGGTTTGAGTCAGCAGTTGAAATCTGCTTAATAATCTACCAACTGATTTCCCCTCCATTAAGTGAACATACACTAAGTCATGAACCTCATAGTATCTACTTCTGATTGAAAATTAGAACTAGCATACCTGATTAGGACCATATCATCGCATCCATAAATGAGTATGATATCCTTGGTCCTCCTTAGGTACTTAATGATATTTTTCACAACAGACTAGTTATCAAGTCCGGGATTGGACTGATATCAACTGACTATCCCTATAATGTAGCGGATGTCCTGTTTGGTATAGACCATGGCATATATGAGACTCCCATATGCCAAAGCATATAGTTCCAGTCTCATTTGCTCAATCTCTTTTGTCAGTTTTGTAAAATTACCTACTGGAGAGAGCAATCCTTGTCAATCAAGCAAGAACTCATTCTTTGAGTTTTGCATACCAAACCTGGTCAAAACTTTATCAATGTAGGATTATTAAGATAAGCCTATTTTCCTTTTAACCTGATCTTGCAAAAGCTTGATCCTAGGAATATAGCTTATATCTTGAAGATCCTCTATTTAAAAGTAATTGAACACCTACCTCTTTATTGATGACAAAACTTCCACATTATTCTAAATGAGTAGGATGTCATCAATATATATAGAATCAGAAAAATAATGACATTTTCTTGTACACTCATGATTTATTCACTAAGAAATCTTCTGGTATCTTTTTGTAGATTAACTTGCCTTCCATAGGTATCACCCTACTAGAAAGTTCTACAAGATCTCAGAATTTATTAGAATACATAGATTCCAACTCTGATTTCATTGTAACTCACCAAAACGATCTGTATCCATATTGATTCACGCTTTCGTGTAACTTACTGGGTCCAACTCATGTTTAACAGGGACGTCCATAACGGTCTTACCTAAAAACATGATTCTGTCGGATTGGATAATTATCCTCCCACTACATTAATGTACCAATGAAGGAATCTGTGTACTAGATGATGCTGACGCATCAATAGGGAATTCATCTATAATTCTAAATCTCTATACTAAGTGTGTTCATATGTGGTACATCTAAAACTCATACCATATTCTCTAACACTAGGTTACTAGGTATGTGATTCATAATATAATTCTCCTATAGATAAACAGTGAGTGTAAACAATCAAATTTTATCATTGAGATCATAAAATAATCCGTCCTAGTGACTTTTAGAGTAGCTATCAAATCTATCATGCGTATGATCTGTTTCCAACTTACTTGTCCATGTCAAGCGCACATATGCAAGACTACCCTATATGTGCATGTGATTCAAACTAAGATTTAGTAAAAAACACAGCTCAACGGTATCCTTGAGATAGAGTAAGATGGAATGCAGTTCATAATGCGCATCGATGTCATTAACGCTAAACTTTTAAATGAAATAGATAATGTAGCATAATTGTTTATAGATCTAACCATGTTAAACAGAAATTCTGCTATTCCTATTTGACACCTCAATCCATTGAGCGTCAATTGCGAAAAACTGGTACACAATACCCTCATTGACTATATAGTCTTTGCACTATCCCAAGAAATACTCATATCCACGATCAGATCGAAGTGTTTTGATAATTTTACCTAATCTGTGCTCCACGTCAGTTTTGACACTTTTGGAATATACCAAAAATTTAAGATTTGTGTCGCATCAGATAAATTTATCCAAAATGTAAGTAATTTTGCTTGGATGTTCATAAGACCACACGTGTCTGTGTGTACCGACTCCAATTGTCCTTTATGTCTATTTCATCTGGCTGATTAAGCCCTTAGAGTTATCTATCCTTCAAAACAGGATTCACAAGTTTAGATTAGGCTCCTCTGCCTCACTAGGTAATAAACCTTCTTTGACTAATCTTTAAATCTCATTTTGATTGATTACAACCCAATAATAGACACTAAAAATACAATGAGTCAGGAATAACAATTTTTTCTTTTAACATTCAATCTAGAAGATGCAACATTAGTTTCTAAATTTTGCAAATCTTAAGAGTTTGTGATTATAGTATATTAACCATCTTTCAATGCACCAGAAGCAATTGCATATCTATTCAATTTTATAAAACCAGTTTTACTAAACAACAATCCAGTTTTTATAAACCACAAGTGAAACAAGAATTAGATAGCGTCTTACTTCTGTGCATAAAGATAGTTCTGTAATACTAATATCCTCATACTCTCTAATTTCAGATGTAATACTCCCATTGACTTAGCTACAACCTTGATATCAGGTCAAGTACAAATATATTCCATATCATCGAGGCTTCTGGATTCCTGAAATCCTTGCAACGAATTGCAAACATGTTTATTGGCTCCATAATCTTTCCATCAGGAATTAATAGATACAACCATATAACATGGCTCAATGATTAAATATATATTTTTCTATGCCACGTCATTGCTTAGACAGTTCATCCTTGAGTGTCAAAGTTAGCGGCAAAAGAAACAATTTCCTTCGCCCTCAACATACACTGCCTTATTCCCTTTAACCTTTTGGATACCCATGTTTTGTGCTAGCCTAGTCCTATTATCATCCTTCTTCTTTGCTTTGCCCGTCTACTTGGGCCTAGAAGAAGATGGTATAGACTAGGTTAGATTGATAGGAACGCCCATACTCTTGATTATCCCTTCATCTGTTACCAATTCTATAAGAATATCAACGAGTGTGAACTCAAACTGATTCTTTATTAGTTCACTCTAATAGAGTCGAACGAGTTTGGTAACAAGGCAATAATCATGTCAACTTGAAACTTACCACCCAAGTCAGTCCTATTGATCTCCAGCTAATTTTTAAATAATAAACAATCATTTTCCAAAATTCGATTTCATACTGGAGTTCCTTAGGCTATCTTGATGGTATTCAAGTCTGACATAGTACTTTGGCATACTCTCTATCTAATTTCACCAAAACATCTTATTGATATTTAATATGATGCTTGAAGAAAATAAAATAATGTAAATGTTAGCTTTGGAGCGTATTCAAGGTAAACTCTAAAATGTTGCACCAAGTCATATCATTTGCCTTATTTCACTTATTCAAAGCATTAATGTTCTCTTGGGTATCTTAAAGTAAAAGGATTAGGTTTAGGAGTAGTAAATACATTTGTACCCTTACGTTGTGAATAAAATATCTAAGTTCTTTTCCCAGTCAATATTAATGAGGTCCAGTTACATTGAATATGTAAACAAGCAGATAAAATGGATTAGACATAATTAATCTAAATATAAATGCATTCATACAATATTCAAAGTGAATTATTAATACTATCATGCATATTTAAAATTAAAATGAGTTTGTCAACCACATAGTATAATAAATCTCAATCGAACAAGAGATCATTATCATTATTGGTGAACAATCCCTTTTAATTAATGCGGGTCCCTCAACTTTGTAGCCTAATAAATCAACCAATCAATATGTCAATAACTTATCCTGTTGGAGGAGTTCATTATTACTATTGTTGAGATTCATTTACTGTTAGACGAGCACTTCCATTAAAAATAGTATGTGGGTTCCTTAACCACTGTATGAAAAATCAGATAACCAATACGTCAATAACTTATTCGGTTGGAGAAGTTCATTATTGCTATAGGCGGGCAAATCCCATCATCTCCATATCTCTTAAGATAATGCCTTATCTATCTATTTGAAATGATTCTCGATCATGTTTAGCGTTTCTAAAATCACCTAGTGTAGACTACTTCGTTGGGAAGCTAACACTATTGATTTTAGATTGAGTGTATAACGTTATTAAAGCTCTAATGAAAAATAAAATATTAAATATCTTGTCATTATAATCTAAACTCTTTAAATCATGCGTAGGGCCTTATTTTTAAAGATCTAATTATAATGAATATTTAATATTACTATTTTCATGAGATAATCATTCTTGTAATATTAAAACTCTTCAAATCATGCGTGGGGCCTTATTTTTGAAAATCTAATTACAATGGTGTTAATAACGAAGGCCATGGGGCAATGTATAAAAATCCCCGTTCCTACTCAATTTTTAATCATTCATAATTAGGGTTTTCATTTTATTCATTTACGTGATATAATGCATGCAAAACGTCTTGATTTTAATCCAATTAAATTTAGAAAATATTTGGACTTTAAACGATTCATAAATATTTAATTTGAGGCACACTTTAAAAATAATTTACAAATTTTTTTTTCCATTTCCCAATAAGTGCACTCTAATTAATTAGTAATCAAAACCAATTAATTTTCATAATTTAATTAATATAAATCAAATCATTTAATTAAATATCATGGATCCAATACATGAATAATAATTAATTAACAATTATCTATTCTATGCATGTCATACGTTTCATAAATAAATGATAGAAAACAAATAAATGAAATGGCTAATGGATTTAGCTTTTAACATTAAATACTAAATAATTACTAAGTGCTATAATTATTGCACCCTATTAAACTCTCACTATCTTTAAATAATGGAGAATAATATTAAAATCCACTTTAGGGCAATAATTTACTCTTTAATGAACAATAACAGCACAAAATAATTATAAAAACAATCTTGGAAGTCCACCGTTGTATCTATGCACCTGCAGGAACCAAGAAACTAGTCCCAATAGCCTCCATGCAAGCCCACACACCCACCACGCGCGCCCACGGCCACACACCCTCATTCACGCGTTTGCACGCGCTAATAGATAAGGGCAGCGCGTGGCACTCGCTGCCACGTGCCTGAAGTGCGCTGGTATGACCAGCGCGTGTATCTCACATGCCCGGACTCGCTTGTGGAAGCTTGCGGTGCATGGTATGCGCTGCCACGCGCCATGTGGCCCTGATCCCTGCTAGCGCGTGGTCCTCACGCGCCAGATCCTTGTGCATATGTTATGCATTCTCTCCCGCGAAGCACTGGATCTTCTCTTCTTTCCGGCGTAGCCCTTGCCGTCGGTAACTCTCCGGTCATCGAAAAATCGCCAAAAATTAATAAAAATTTCTAGAAATTAAATTTAAGCCCAAAAAATTCCAGAAAAATTCCAGAAAATTCCTGAAGCCTAATTTAACCCTCTTGGACCTTCTTGAAGCTTCATAGCATTCTTTGACGAAGATTACATGGCTTTAAAAAATATTTACAATTTGAAATATAATGAAAAAAATTAAATTACATCATTGAACTTTCAAACGGCTAAATCAAAGCCTTAATTACATTCATCCAAAGACCTATAAGCTTCATCCATGGCCCAAACATGCATCATCATCCATTTACAATTATACACACATCATCATGTATCAATATATTAAATCATACATTAACATACATCAATCTATATATAATTTGGATCCATGATGATGATTTTGATAAAAACATGATCTCTAGTAATGAATTATACCATGCTCTGATACCACTGTTAGGAAACGTGCTAGTTTAAAAAACTTTTTGAGGGATTTTCATTCATAGATCTTGATTCATCACATAGAGACAAGTTTTATGCAAAAATAAAATATGATGTATTATTCAATTAACATATTGAATACTTATATCAAAGGTCGGAGAAAACCTTTAAATCTTTCATCTAAAGTAAATGTTCTCACTTATTGTAAATCCCTTAGCAAGACGCCTTCTCCTTGGATCTTCATCTTCTTGGTAATTGTTTTGCCTTTAGGAATCACTCATAAGCCTTCATAAATGACCTTGGAAAATTAGGCTTGTGGGAGCCTCCATTAGATGAGAACATAAACCCTAATTTTCTAGAGAGAAAAAATAGATTCTTTTTTCCTTCTTCTAAAAATCACACCAAATTGAAAATGAAAATGAAAATGAATAAATCCTTCTCAATCTCTAATTCACATGTCTCAAATCTAATATGATTCCAATATCAAGTTAGGCTATGAGTGAGAATCCATTGGGCCTATTATTTTATTGGCTACAATGAATTAATAATTGGCCCAGTCCATGGACCCAATTCAATTAATTCATAAATTAATTTCTACTTCACTAAAAGAAATTAATTGAACTCCAATTAAATAATAAATAACCTCTAAGTCAATATTGCACTTTGACCCCTCTATGCAAAATTAGTTATCGGATAAATAAAGCCATCAATCCGACTACTTAATTAATATATTTATTTTGGTACCTTTGATTATTTCTGGCTCGATCACAATAAAACATTTGTTTGACAAAAATAATAATTTAAATAAATAAATATATAATAAATTATTTTGTCTAAAAACACACGAAGACCTTCGAATTTACTTTGTGATCAACCATAATCAATACAAAATAAATACAAGTAGCAATGATGCAAATATTGAAAATATAACTCTCTAACTATTAATTACATAACTACCCAAAGTGTCGGTCTAAGAATCCCGAAGAATCCGCCGAACAAATCAAAGTAATTATTAATTAATAAAAGAGTCTATACTTTTCTCATGCTTAAGAGTCAAATGCCATGACGGTGATAGAGAGCAATTGCATACGATGGCTCTCGCAATATATCTCAACCTAACGCGGATTCAGTTTAAGTCTTAATTAATTATGAATCTATCCATAATTACTGACTATGAACAATTTATGATTACTATTTATAATCATGTATTGATCGCCATCAAATACATATATAAATATCTCTTGTAATCAAGTGGACACTTTCAATTCTATAATGAATCGAAACATAATACATTGAATTCACCAATTGTATAAAGCATAAATATTTCAGAAACGTCAGGAACATATATCACTATAATCTAGATAGGAATTTGCTATGCCAGGGCATATAAATCCCAACAATTACATATACCTAGGCATAGACCTACATACAAATGGGGACAATTGCCCTTTACTGAAATATGTTCTTACTAATATACCGTCCTAATTTATTATTTTTTTAGTTATATATATACCCCTAAAATATTACTATTGCCCCCTGAAATTACTAAAAAATCTCATTATTGCCCCCCTCACATAAATTTATGGGTTTGTCCCTGAGTATACCCAACTTGGAGCTCTAACCTCTCACATTTTCTTTAAATAAAAGAGATTTATTTTTTAGAGCACAAACATAAACACAATAATGATTTAGGGTGTTGTTCTCTATTTGATCAGAATTAGAGCATGTTGAAGATTTAGAGATTTTAAGAAGTAGAATTTATTTATCTTTGTATAATTTAGAAGTTGAAGGAAGAGGAGGAATCGATCACACTTTGAAAGGATCAGAGCATTATGGAGTGTTTGTGATCTACCAGCAATCCTTCTACATGGATCAAGGGAGTAAGCCTGAAGTCAACAACATTTGAGCGGAAGAGTTGCAAAGCTAGAGGTGTTAAACAAATTGGTTCTCGGTAAAATGGAATAAGTGTGAGCCTGAATAAGAATTCATTTTACTTTGCTTCAACAATAGTGAATCGTTTCGCTTAGCACTGCGAAAGTCCTCAAAGTTTTTCCTAGATGATTGGTTGATTTTACCAATCAAGGTTTCCTCGCTTCAAACCTGATGTCATCTCTCACACTCTACTTTACTTGCTTTATTTTATTATTTATATTTATGTGGTTGTAGATGTTTAATTGATCATTGGATAAATTAATCAATAATAAAAATTAGGTAAGTTGACCCATTCACCCGTCTCTCGATCATTTAGAATAGTAATTCACAACTTAATTAACTAACAACTTTTGTACCAGCCTTCTCACATGTAGTACACATGCTTTATATTTTGCTTAGAGAATGAAAAATTTGTTGGAACATTTATGAAATATGAAGCTATGATATGTTGGTTGGTACTCCAAAAACAAAAGTAGTTCAAATTTTACTATATTTGGGACCTAACAAGATCTGTTTTGTCACACACTTGTCAACATTACATTCATTTCAAACTGTATCCAACAGTCCCCTATTCCAATGAAGAGTAGTAAATCATAAATTTTAGTTGGTGGCATTCATGAATGCATGGTCCAGACGACTTTTTGTCATGTTTTTTCACACATTGTACAAAATTGTAGCTTATGGACTGGTTAGGGAGGTACTGGGAATTTAATAAATGAATTGGGGGACTAATTCAGAAATTTGGGACTATAACAATTCACACTGCCAAATGAGAGCTTTTATGTTGAAATTTTGAGTCCAATACCTTTTTCTTTTCCTTTTTGTTTTCTTTTCCTAGATAAATTTAGTTACAGATATTCCAACTAGAGTTTGAACCTTTCTCCTTTTGGAAGCTGGGAGACAAACTGTGTTATTGTGTGTGAGTACATAAGCTTGATTATCATTAAGGGACAAAAGGGTGTAGACGAATGATATTTTCTCAATTTTTAATCTGGAAGGTCGATTGTCTAACTGAGGATAAGGGTGAGTGGATACGTATAGGAAAAGAATAATAATAATAAGACGCAAAATGAATTAATTAAATATTTAGTTGCAAATTTTATTTTTTTTGGGTAAATATATTTACGTGCAAATTATTATATTGATTGTTGCAAGACAATGTCCCAATTGTTATGATATATCCATATTTTAAAAAAATGAAAATTATATATTTTGAAGAATGGCCGTCGTCCACCACATAGCTTAGAGAAGTGCATCAAGGTGAGGGCCAAGTTTAGCATTTATAATTGCCTCCACTACCTTTTACTAAAAATATAGTTAGGGCAAGTAGGGATCGTCCCAAATGATTGGTGGATCGTGTTAGGTTGTGAAATCACAATTAGGGTTAGTAGGTCGAGTGATCAAAATAGTGGTTAGTTAGTTGAATTACACTAGATGCAAATTAAACTAAAGTAAATAATAATGCAATAAAGAGAATAAAAGAGAGAGAGATCTTGGGGTTTAGAGATCACCACTAAGCATACTTTTCTACACCTTTAATGAATGATTAATAAGGGGAAGATATGTTTTGCAATATTTGTGTGTGTGTGTTTGGTTGTTTCAATTAGTAAGGATGACCAATTAAGCATATATTGTCTAAACAATATAGTGAAAAGCACAATATATCAAACGAAGCTATTAATCCTTTCATTAAGCTCACAATCCAAACACATCATAAGGTTAGAGACATATGCTACTTGCATTCAAAAGTATGGAATATTAAACAACAAGCATGGATTGTCCTCCCATTTAACAACTACACTACAACTACACTACAATTAAGCTAATGACATGAAATTAACTAATTAAACTAAGAGAGAGGTACAATCCATCAAGAAATGAGTATGAATCATCAAGCAAAACACAAGAGCATTCCATTAAGCACTATGTCTTGATAATCTCTAGATCTATAGCATTAATACACAGACATGCATCAACAACACAAGAAATAGAGACAAACACATTAATATCTATTTTAGCATACATAGATATATGGATAGAATGAAATGATCAATTGGAAGCATAAAACCACATAAATCATTGAATAAACAATATCTATATATATAAAAGTGTCAAAACAAGTATCACAATACTAATCCCCTAAAAAATACATAAATCAAGATGTAGAAAGCATGTTTAGGGATAACTCTAGCGCCAAAAGGATGTCTAGCCACTCATGGATGATGTCTTCCAACCCTTAAGGGCAAGCTCCGTGGAAGAAATCTGCTTATTGGTTGATGAAGAACCTCCAATGGTGTCTCTAGCCTCTTCTTCTCCTTTGCTTCCTTACTAAGAATTCTCTCAAAATCTCCCTCTATAGTTGTGTGTGAATCCGCCTTCAAAAGTTGCTTAAATCCCCCTTTTTAGTAGGTTAGGTGACACTCAAAAATGATCTGGCACGTACTCCAATATTCTCCCAATGATTGGATAAGGACAACTTTTTATGAGCTGACAATTTAACTTTTTCGCACTGGAGGAAGTTCGATCGATCTAACCTTGACCTTGGATCGATCGAACATGGCTGAGATCTATCGAACTGAAGCTGGATTAATCCACCTTGGCGGTGCCTTTTTGGATAAGGATAAGTCTGAGATATTTTTAGAGATATTTTTGAGAAAAGGACAAAAGTGGTTGGTAGGGTGGTACAATTGGATAAGATCTAACATGTGGATAAAGACAAAAAAGTTCGATTGATTAGAGAATCAAGTTGGATCAATCGAGCTTTGAGATCTCTAAATAGGGACAAACATGGCTCAGATCTATCTTGAAATGCTGAGATCGATGAAAGTTGGATCGATCGAAATTTTCTTGAGATTGATCGAAGTTACTGAAATTCCACCATTTGCTTCCCTTTGCTCTACTTTGCTCGTTTCTTTGATTCATCCCAGAATTGCTTCATTTTTGCTCTTATATGGCTGAGTTAGCTTATTTTAGGGATAAGTACCTAAAAATGGAAATAACACGAAATTAATGTAAAGCAGGAAAATAAGATAAATAAAGGTTCTAGAATACCTAAGCTTAAGGGGTTTAAATGCGCACTTTTTAGCGCTCATCAAAGAAATCTAGAGAAAACTAATTTATGAGTTTGAAAGGAAGCTATCACTTGAATGCATGGCAATTGGCACCAGAGGCAGCATTTCTATCTCATGAATATTGTTTTATTATTGATTTAAATGACAGATAATGAGAACCTTTTCCTTATGGGATTTTAGGTAATTTAAATTTAAGGGTAATTTGCCACTTACGCCCTCTAAGTTTGCACCAAAAATAGGTTGATATAATTTAGGGAGAGTGTGATCTAATCGCTTCTTAGATTTGCAAACTTGAACAACACCACTCCCAACCATAATAAGAGTATGTAATTGTCCTTGGACTTTTGAATTGACCCATTTAAATCATTAAATTATAATATTAACATTTAGGGTAAAGTGCAAAAAACCCCTGATCTATATTTGTATTTGAAAATAACTCCCCTGAACTATCACATTTTATTGCAAAATACCCCAATGCTTAGACTATTTCATTAAAGGACCACAATACCCTTTCTTATTGAATTACACTTACTTTATTTTTCTTCTTGAATTAAATTACGAAAAAAATTCAAAGTAATTTTCTGTATTAAATTTGCATAAATTTACCTTTAATTTTTTAAATAAAAATTTTAAGTAGAAAATTTTAAAATAGTTAAATAAATTTCTTAATTTTTCATGAATATATTACCTGAAAAAGAAGGTATTTTTATTTAAGTAATTTATTAATTTTCAACACTATATTGTATGAAAAAGAAAGTATTTTTTACGGTAAAAAAGTTTAAATTGGGTATAATAAGTTTTATTATAAATAATAAAATTTGAACAATAAGTTTATCATTTTAGAAAATGTTATTTACAAATCTATTCATTTTTATTTTTATTTTTATGATAAATTGATATTAATAATAAAATTAAGGTACATAGTATAATTAATATTTAGATAAGAGAAAAGATAATAAAAATAATTTAATAAAAAATTTAATGAGAAAGGGTAAAATAGTCTTTTACAATCGATTCGTCCTTAATTGCAACAAAACAATAGTTCAGGGGGACAATTTTTAGTTTAGGAGGGTTATTTGCAAAAGAGCAATAATTTAAGGGAGTTTTTTGTACTTTACCCTAACATTTATAAGTTCTTTTAATTGGCAAAAATGACCATCAATGAATAAATAAATAAATAAATAAAAGCCAAATTTCACCACCACCACCGTCCACAAGCACACCCAAATTAGGACCACCACCGTCCATAGCCAGATCCATAACCATTCCCAAATTAGGCATTTTCCCCCAAATTCCTTACAACCGCTGCCACCATCACTATCAAGAAAGTTGTCGTTGTTGAACCCCCAGATCTGGTCTCGGCATCGACGTCGTTACCGAAGACAGAATCACTTTCACTGTCGGACATCGTATCGTCCTTCTCGTCGAAGTCTCTCAATTGCGTCATCGAACAAACCTAGCCTAGGATCGCGAAATCTGTTTTCGTAGGAGCCTCAACATCACGTCATCGAAAAAATCTAGCTTAGGATCGTGAAATTTGTTCTTCTTCTTGTCGAAGCATCAACATCGCGTAGCCATCGGGAAATTCTCTAGCTATCATTGTTGTCAGGTCCAGTGGTATCCTTCGTCGGAGCTTCCACTAATCGTCACTATCGTTGGGAAATCATAGTTCGATCACAAGCTTTGGTTTGGTGGTTTAGTGGTGTTAGCGTCGGTGTGGTGGTGGTGGTGATGTTGAAGTCTGTATGCATATATATGTATATTTACGTGTGTGTGTATATATATATATATATATGGCATTGGCGGCCACAGTGATGGAGTTTGGCTTCTTTTTTTCTTTGCTAAGGGTCATTTTGGTCATTTAAAAGGACTTATAAAGGTTAATTTTGTAATTTAATGATTTAAATGAATCAATTCAAAAGTCAAAGGATAATTATGTACTCTTATCATAGTTGTGGGTGTTGTTGATCAAGTTTGCAAACCTGGAGGCGATTGGATCACTTTACCTAAATTGTATCTATTGGTCTTTATTGCAAACTGGAGAGTGAGTGTAAATTACCCTATATTTAATTTAAATGTAGATATTGAACTTTTTCCCCCTACTTATAAGTAAAACATTTTGTAATTGATGAATGAACCTTTTCATGGTTATCTAAGATTTAAATGCATCGATACAACAATTTTAATATTCATTTACTCTTTTGGTACCAAAATGAATGTCTTTCTTTTCATTGTGCAACGTTCAACAAATAAGTGTCATTTTCATATAACAACATTGACACTTTTGTTAGAATTTTTGAATGAAAAATTGTTTCATTAGTCATCAACAGATGTCTTTGACTGAATAGATGTGATCATTGGATGATTGTGTGATGAAAAGATGCAACTCAAAACCAACAGATATAACCTATTCAATGTGAACCGTTGTAACCTATTGCAGTGGTTATGTCCAATGATGAACAGACGCATATAAATAGTTGTGTTCAATGATGAAGAGACATATATATATGGTTGTGTCCAGTGATGAAGAGACACATATAAATGGTTGTGCCCAATGATGAAGAGACACATCCAATCCAAAAAAACATTTCTATTTCTATAAATACCCCATTGGGTTGCCATTTGTAATTGGTTCAATTCATTTTCTTCTCTCTCCCTCTCTATACTTAAACCCAACCCAGGTGGGTTCAAACCATAGGTCAAATGGTCCGAGCCAGTTAGGCCCTAATCAAATTTCATCGATCTATATTAAGATTGGTCCCAATTTATTATTTATATAGTATAGATGCATTTTTGAGTCAAAAAAAATATTACATGGAGGAGGTTTTCCATATCCACGAGTTTGAAGTGCTGATATTGGTGGATGTAGACTGTTGTATCTTGGGAGACAAACGTCATAGAGTCCATCAGCACCATGCAGGGCATAAATTGTCTTAAAGACATAATATCTAATACTAGTCTCGGTCTAGGTTCTTTATTTAGTAATTATTATTTTATTGCTTTAATTTGAATGTTTAATTAAATATCGAGTTTCATATTTAATTAATTATTTTTAACATATTATTGATTATCTTATGGCATATTAGTATAAGATTAGTTATATCTATGAAGCATATATTTTTCAACAATCTTAAGATAATTTACTCCTTGCGTAGATTTTATTATATACTTCTATTTAAGATATAAACAAGAGAGATTATACTAATAATTGAGATATACTAAAATAATATTATATACATTATTATATGATAATATGCTAAATTATGTGAAATTGAAGCATGTTATACAAGTAGATTATTAAATTATTTATATAATTCAATATTGGTTGAATTATTTTAAATTTTGTAATATGATATTATGTAGTATATTATATTACCTTAAACATGTGCCAACTAGAGGTAAAAAAAGGTATTTCGTTACTTTTATCAATAATTACACCTGATACTATTATGTATATTTGCTACAAAGTAAAGATGAAACCTAAGAAATGTTTAAACATTACAAAAATGAGGTTGAGAATCAACTTGGCAAAAAGATCAAGGTGTTAAGAAATGATAGACGTGGTGAATACAAAACACTATATGCTGATATTTGTTCGGAACATGGTATTATTCATCAAACTACCACTCCTTATACACCTCAACAAAACGGTGTTGCTAAACGTAAAATCGTACTTTAAAAAATATGTTATGCTGATAAGTTCTGGTTTAACTCAAAATTTGTGGGGAAAAGATTTGCTTTCCGCAAATTATGTTCTCAATAAAATACCTCAAAAGAAAATAAATGTGACACTATATGAATTATGGAAAGGTCGAAAACCTTCCTATCAATTCTTAATAGAGTGGAAGTATCTAAAACACATATAGCTGTAAATGGGCTGAATAAGAGAAATTTTCTGATAACTCTAGAGAGTTTAATGGAAAATGTGTTGTCCAAAATATGGTCTAACTATACCATATACTATAGTATTATTTATTTAAATATCATGTTAAAATATGATCTTTATATATATATATATATATATATATATATATATATATATAATTATTATTATAAAAATAATAATCTATATATGTGATACCCCTCGATTCTAGAGTTACGGGTGATCAAATCCGAGCACAGAATACAAGGAATATCAAACAATTAAAATTTAAACAAGCATTGGAATACAAGATGAATTAAAAATAAATAGATAAGCTGAAAAGAAAACTAAATAATAATTAAAAATCCCATACTAAAGTTCTCCAATCCTCTGATACCAGTAATTAATTAAAACCACAACTCGGGAATCCATATTGTGGACCCCTAATAATATCCTAACTGAAATAACTAAACTGAAATAAAGCTAATAATTAAACCATGAAGAAGAGTCCTACGTAGAGTCGGAAGAGTGAATGACTGTCTCTACTTGGCACGAACAATCTCTAAGACTGGAACTGACGAACACCTGAAAAATAATGGTGGGTCAGGCCCACAAACAAGTTCTAATCTACTACATCCCAAACAGAGACCCGATACACATACACATCCTAATTAATTCAACAATAACTAAATAGTCCATATGTAGATATATACACACTAAAGGAACCTCACTAGACTATAGAGTTGTCTCAACCTGAATAGTAGGCAACATGTAAAACGCACATATAGTGGGCATGAGTACCTAGACCTACCAGGGTACACAACTACGCTATATCTAGCTACACATCCCTGGCAATATACGCACCCTAACCACTGATCCTGAAACTCAAGCTCATATCATGGCGTATAATTATATATGTAAAATCCATCATATCTAATCATCAAAATAAACTATCCAATTATTATTTTAATAATATGTCATCCAACTGTTCCGTTGACCTGACACAAATAAGTAGGACTTAACACTATGGTTAATCCGTTCCCTTATTAAAAATAGGTAGGACTTAACTTTTAAGTTAATCCGTCCCTAATATGCCCCCATCCCATAATGGTGCATTAATCCATATCATAATCAAATAAAAGTTTCCAATTCAAGAATAATGTAAATTATATTTACATTTAAAAATCCAAATAAATATGATATAAATCTTAAACACATCTTTTGCATTTACTTGAGCAAAAATATCAATTCTAAGTAGCATGCATTTAATTTACATCATAAGAAATTAACATGCATCTCAACTAAATTGTACATCTCCAAGTTCTAATTAAATTACTTTAAATCTAAATAATTGATTATAATAATTTAATCCAACAATATTTAGTTAATTTATCCTTTTTAAATTAATTAAATTCCATACTTAACATGTAAACTTAAATCATGCATTCCAATTCTTAATGAATCTATTTACTTTAATTAAATATTTAATATAGATTCATCAATCCAAAAATAACAAAATAATAATACTAATTTAATATTTTAGCATTAAACAGATTTACATACAAATTTATTTAATGCCAAACCAATTATGTACCAAACTGATGCATTCCTAAAACAATTGTCATTTCCTTCTCGTATCGTGTGCACAATTGATTCTAATTACAATTGCATTACAAATTGATTCATTCAAATCAGTATGTTTCTATTCCTCGTTCGGCGTGCATTCATAAAGGAAACAATTGCAAAATTTGATTTCATATACATATGGTATACAAACTGATTCGGGCAAACATTAGCCTCGTTCGACATGCATTCATAAAGGAAACAAATTCAAATTTTGACTTCATATATTATACTATACAAACTGATTCATGTAAACCATCACTACCCTCGTTCGGCGCGCACCCAAACAGATTCATGCTATAATTAACTCATGTGTGAAAAAAAAATAGATAAATTAAAATAAAAACTAAGGCCATCAACAGTGTTAAGTTCAGCGGAAGAGAATAATTAAATCTCATTATTAAAACATGAATTTAAAATTTCAAATTAATCAATGAAATTTGATTCAATTAATTCATTTAAAGAACCTATAATTAATCTAGCATGCATAGAGTACGAATCAAAGGAGAAGAGAAGAATTAAAACTTGCCTTTAGGGATTTGATAAAAACCCTAACCTCCTTCTTCCTTTTTCTCTTCCTTCTTCTTCCTTCTTTCTCTCTCTAAAATATAGTACGTGATATATTTTCTAACCTCTTTCACAACTCTATAGTTATATATTTATAGGCAACTAAAATAACCCTAATCCTTTTCCCATTCCAAGACAAACTAAAATAAAATAAAAATAAAATAAAATAAAATTTAAATACTAAAAAGATAACTTAAATATATGTTACGTATAATCTATGTGTACTCCTTTTTATATATAATATATAAATATATATCAGATTATTATTAAAGAACTTTCCTTATATATATATATATTTATTTATTCATTAGATATACATATACATGGGTAATTATCCGTACCCATTAAACCCTTTATCCAAGTAATCCATGGAGCCCAATTGATTGGTCAATTACTACTATCCATATCCAATTCCTTAAAAATATAAAAATAAAAATAAAACAATTAAATTCCTAAATAAATACACATCATCACATACAATTCAATTTAAACAAATAATTAAATTAATTAAATAAGTAAACAATTAGTCAAGAAAATAACTAAATAATTAAATGCAATTAAAACTATTAAAATAATACCGAGACTATCCTTTTTAAATTAGGGGTATTACAATATATACAATTTCTTATAATATATAATTTAATATAATTAAATAAGAACTATAAAATAAATGAACCTGATTAAAATTAAGTCGATGCTAGAATTTGATTCTATGTCCTTAAGACAGATTTTCCTCGCTGTGGTGCTAACGGATCCTAGGATATAATGACTTATCTTCCTTCGGTAGTAGCACTGCAAACCAAATGAATAGGCGAACTGGCTCGGTGTAGTATTCGCTGGCTTGAACTCGGACCCGGAGTCACTGACTAAGGCTCAAACCCAAAGACTAGGGCTCAAACCCACAGACACTTATAGAAGAAAAGAGGAAGGAGAGAATTTAGAATTAGAGAAAATAATTCTGAATTGGAGTGATTTGAAGTGAACCAAAGAGGGTATTTATAGGCTACATGGTGCTTTTTTCGAATGGGTGCAACCATTGGTTCATAATGGTTCAGGAAAAATTGCAGGTGGTTTAATTTGCAAAAGGGTGCAACTATTGGTTCATAAAAAACTGTTTTATGGTTTTAATTTAAATTAAATGCCAAAAATTATTTTAATCCATTATGAAACCCAACAAATAGGCCAAATTCAGCCATCTTAATAAGCCCAGCAAAAATAAAATGAAAATCCAACACACAAGCCTAATTTCGTTTAATAAAAAATTAAACAGATTTCACAACAAGCCCAGCCCGGACCGGACCCAAGCTTGCCTAGGTCCTCCCCCTTAAAAACTTGGGTGCCCTTGGGCCCAAACCTAAATCCCATACTTGGTTTATTTAAACTCAAATTGGTTTCAATATTTTTCCGATGTGGGACAAGCATTTCCCACATTTTGCAAACCCATTTAGGTTTATCGAACACCTCACTTTGGAGCTAATTTCTCATTACCCAGAAACGGATTTGAGAAAGGAAATATACCACGTTCATCTCCTTGCGGAGAGGAACGCGATCGTCTATAGATTCGAATACAATTCTTAGCGGAATCTATTCCAAATCTCATCCAAAGTTTATGGTTTTAATCCCCCATTTCCAACAATCCCCAACATGAATGGAAAATTGCGTAAATTGCAAATGAAGAAGATACAGACACTAGAGAGAGTACTATTGGAAAGTAACTACATCGGGATAGGTACTTTTGGCCTTGAACCTTCCCTAGTGTATTACTATCGGATTTACTGGCTAACCAGTAAACATGATGTCTTGAACTGTTCAGCCGTTGATGTAAACCAAGACAATAGCAAACACGCAGTTCCTTCCTGTAAAAAGTCGGTTCTTATGGTTGTGTTCATATGGCCCTGAACAACTCCTGCTATTGCATGAGTGCTCTAGAAAACTTAGCCTTAGAAGTTCTTATAGAAGTGGCCCCACTTAACACTCATATTGGCAATTTCTCGTTAAGAGTATCTACTATATCCACTTGAATTTTCAAGGTGTAAGAGTCATTAAAAGCATACATTATCCTAATCATCGCTGTAGGTATCACTGTCTCATCATAGTAATGGGTAGAAGATTAAATCTTCCCAGTGCTTTTGGTGAGCTATTCATAATTTCCGTTGTCCCTTTTTACCTAAATCTTAGGATCTCCAGTTAAGTAGGTTGGGTTTCCATTAAGATGACTTGTTAGCTTTTGGCTTTAATCCCATTCCCCTTGATGAACTATACACTTGCTTTTTTGTCAAACCTTTTGTAAACGGATCCGCTAAATTATCTTTTGACCTGATATAATCTATTGAGATTATCCTACTTAAGAGCAATTGTCTAACGGTATTATGTCATCGACGTATATGTCGAGACTTACCGTTATACATATTACTTTGTACTCTTCCAATTGCTGATTAACTATTGCAATGTATACATATAGTGAGCACAGGTTTAGGCCAATTTGGAATATCTTCTAAAGAATTATAAAGCCACTCAGCTTCTTCACTAGCTTTATCCAAAGCAATAAATTTAGATTCTATAGTGGATCTGGCAATACATGTCTATTTTGAAAATTTCCAAGATATGGTACCTCCTCCAATAGTAAAGACATAGCCACTTTTGGATTTAGAATCCTTTGTATTTGATATCCAATTAGCATCACTGTATCCTTCAAGTATTGCTAGATATCTAAAATAATGTAATCCATAACTTATGGTATATCTTGAATACCTTAGAACCCTGATTATTGCAGTCCAATAGTTCTTTCCGGGATTACTTGTATATCTACTCAATTTATTAACTGAGTATGCTATGTCTGGTTGTGTGCAATTCATCAAATACATTAAGCTTCCTATAATGCGAGAATACTCAAGTTGTGATATGCTAGGACCAGTATTTTTCGATAAATGAAGATTTACGTCAACAT
Source organism: Cornus florida (assembly GCF_030987335.1). Classification (NCBI taxonomy): domain Eukaryota; kingdom Viridiplantae; phylum Streptophyta; class Magnoliopsida; order Cornales; family Cornaceae; genus Cornus; species Cornus florida. Next base: position 25,396,388 of record NW_026775581.1, read on the forward strand.
GAGTCTTTACAAGACTACTATCTTCTTTATTAAACTTTTCTAATATTTTCTTAATATAGTGAGATTGAGATAATACTAGACTATATGATGTTTTAGAAATCTTGATTCCTAGTATGACATCAGTTATGCCTAAATCTTTCGTATTGAAATTTTTGGTCAACATCTTTTTAGTAGTTTTGATTATAACATCATTACTACCCATTATTAGCATATCATTCACATATAGGCACACGATGAAGTATCCATTTTGTGTGTTTTTTTTTCACATAAACACATTTATCACACTCATTAATTCTAAAACCATTTGACAACATCACTTTGTCAAATTTTTCATACCATTGTTTAAGTACTTGTTTAAATCTATATAAGGATTTTACAAGTTTGTACACTTTCTTTTCTTTGCTTGGAACTATAAAACCTTCAGGTTGTTCCATATAGATTTCCTCCTCTAATTCACCATTCAAGAATGCAGTCTTAACATCCATTTGATGTATTTCTAAATTTTACAATGCCACAATAGCAAGTAACAATCTAATAGATGTGATTCTTGTGATTGGTGAATATGTATCAAAATAATCCAACCCTTCTTTTTGCTTGTATCCTTTAGTAACAAGCCTGGCTTTATATTTATCAATTGAACCATTAGGCTTCATATTCCTCTTGAAAATCTATTTATACCTTAAAGGTTTAGTACCAGGAGGAAGATCCACCAGCTCCCAAGTATGATTTTATATGATGGATTCAATTTCACTATCTATGGCTTCTTTCTATAAAGGAGCTTCAGGAAAGACATAGCTTCCTTATAACTTTGTGGCTCATTCTCCAATATATATATATCAGAAAATCAGGATCAAATGAATTAGACGTTCTAATTCTTTTACTACGTCTAGGTTCTTCCTTATTTTCATCATCTATAGACTCTTGGTCTATATTCTCTTGTATATTGTTATTAGCAATATCATAATTTCTTTTAAGATGATTTTTATAAGGAAATATATCCTTAAAGAAATAAGCATTCTTTGACTCAATAATTGTATTGACATGGATGTCATGAATGTCTGATTTATGCACAAGGAAACGATATGCACTATTATTCTGTGCATAGCCTATGAATATACCATCAAAGGTTTTTGGTCCTATCTTAACTTTCTTAGGAGTAGGAACCGCAACCTTAGCTAGACACCCCCACACTTTTAATAATTTATAGGAAGGTTTTTGACCTTTCCATAATTCATAAAGTGTCACATTTGTTTTTTTGGAGGTATTTTGTTGAGAATATAATTAGCAGAAAGCAAAGCTTCCCCTCACAAATTTTGGGTTAAACCAGTACTTATCAATATAGCATTCATTATTTCTTTTAAGATACAGTTTTTGCGTTTAGCAATACCATTATGTTGAGGTGAATAAGGAGCAGTAGTTTGGTGAATAATACCATGTTATGAGCAAATGTTAGTGAATGGTGCTTCGTATTTACCAACGCTATCACTTCTAAACACCTTTATCTTCTTACAAAGTTGTGTAATACCTCTAATTTTAAAAGGATAGTCCTGGTATTTTAATAAATTATTTAAGTGCATTTTTATTTGTGTAATTGTTTATTTGTGTTTATTATTTGAATTAATTGATTAATATATGTTTAATTGTTTATTTGGGTTTACTAGTTGAATTAATTGATTAATGGTTTTAGTTAAATATTGTGTTTTTATTTTCTTTAATTGTCTATTTGTATTTTCTATTTGGAATTCACTTGTTTAATTTGATAAAATTAGTATAACTGTTATAATGTTAAAAAGTTGGTTTAATTCTTAGAATTCACGTTGTGGCCGACTAGGATTTAAATTAGGGTTCTGTCTCTAATTTTACATGGCCTAGGGTTTTATTGTTCTAAACCTATAAATATATCATTACGGTGGTTTAGGGTTTTAAAACAAAAACATAAACATAGTTGTGTTCACGTAAGAGAGTGTTGAGAGAACAGAGGCACCATAAGGGCTGTCAAGGAGGAAAACAGAGATGACCAAGGAGTTGATTGTGGATTAGAGCCGGCTTAGTAGGAGGTTTGATGGTATTCAATATTGCTGGAAACTTAAAGACGACGCCGAGATTTCATAACTGAAATCACAAGCAAGTTATTTTCTTTCCATCTCCCTTTGGCCTGTGTTCTGTGCACCTAGATAGTCTCTAGGAGTTTAATTGGACATTAATTGAATCTTGCATGTTTATTATATATTAAATTGATCATCTGAATGTGTTGAATTTAATCTGTTATGGTGCTTGCAAGTTTGCATTTCAGTTTGGTCTTTATGGATGTTAAATCAGTAGCGGTTTTAAACACTGTAACTAATTCCAACTATTATAATCAAACCATTGGGATGCTACTGGGATTAAATAAGACTCTTAGGTTTAGTATTAAAGAGGAACAGAAAGGTTGGAATGGCCGGAGACGAAGCAGATGGTCAGAAATGGAGCATAATTGGACTGGAGGCTCTTAGAGAGGGAGAGAGCCGGCCCTATGGAAGTGGGAGCCGGCTCTATGCCTTAGGGAGCCTGCTCCCAAATCCAGAGAGCAGGCTCTCTCATGTATACACGTTCTATAATTTTTCTACGGTTCTGTTTGTGCACTGTTTGAGCGTTTGGGTCTGTTTGATTGGTTTTGGGTCTTCACTGGAGGTTTTAATTTTTAAGTTCAGTGTTATTAAGACCTTTAATTGCATAAATTACCCCGTTATATTAATGGAACAAAAAGTGTAAAATGTAACAACTCTGCATGCTATTAACGGTTGGAAGGAAATTAATTGCTTAGTTTTAATTTGGCAATTTAATGAGCTGAAGCATGTTTCTAATTCTTGTTTTAGATGCACAGTAGAGTCTTTTATTTAACAGATTGGACCTGTGCATGGTCTGGATTTTAAATTATTGAAACATTAGTTCTTTTCGGCAATTACATGAATAAAGGATTGGATTTAATTGCTGAGATATTTTGCACTATTCTGTAATTAACTAGATTATGGTTTTGAACTGGGTTATGGTTTTGGATTTAATTGTTGAAATATTATATACACTATTATGCAATTAACTAGATTATGGTTTTCAACTGGATGATGGTTTTGGACTTTAATTACTGAACTGTTTATTTAGGTTCTGTAATTTATATGGATGTTGTGGATCGTATGCACCGGTATGAGACAGTGGTATACTAGGATGGTTTAGCTCAAAATGCTAAAAACTACCATATTGGAATAAGGGAATGGATTGTAAAAATTGAATCCTACTTATATTTAGGTCAGATCAACTAGGTAAGTTGAGTGACCACCTGGATTAACTATTGGTTGTAGTTAAGTCATATCAATTGAATAAGTTGAGTGACTAACTGGATTATAAATCGTATGTCAGATCAATGAACAATTGAGTGACATACTATGGTTTTGGACGGACTTTAGATATATGATTATGGTACCACGATGTGAGCTTGAGTCTCATAGTCGATGGTTAGGGCGCGTATATGCAGTGGATGCGTAGCTGGCTATGATAGGTTGAGGTGTACCCTATTAGGTCTAGGTATTCATGCCCACCTTTGGGTGCATTTTTGCATGTTGCCTTCTATTCAGGTTGAGGCCCCCTTCGTAGTCCAGTGAATGTCCCTTAGTGTGAATATATATGTATTTATGGACTAAATAGATATTGTGAGATATCTAGGATGTATTTGCTTATCGGGTCACTGTATGGATTACAGTTAGATTAGAACTTGTTCGTGGGTCTGACCCACTCTTATATTTTTTAGGTATCGGACGGTTCCAGTCTTAGGCTCAATCGTACTGAGCAAAGACTATCATTCACTCTACCGACGACGTAGGATTTCATTTCATGTTTTACATTTGGTTTTATTTCCAGTTATTTTATGTTTAGATAGGATTTGATTTAAGGGTCCACTAGATGGATTCCTAAGTTGTACTCTTGGAGGTTTTGGAGAATTGGATTTTATAAATCTTTAAGTTTGGAGGATTTTATATTTAGTAAATTCTTTCAGCTTTATTCTATTTCTTATTTCATTTTTATATTTTGTGTTCGTTTTAAAATATTAATTGTTTGATATTTCCCTCGGGTTTGGGCTTGGGCCTGATCAACTCGTGTCTCGAATCCGGGGGATCACAAGTTGATTCTCAACCTCATTATTGTAATGTTTAAACATTTTCAAGGCTCCATCTTTGCTTCTTAACAAGTATACATAACAGTAACTTGTGCAATCATCAATAAAAGTAATAAAATACTTTTTTTCACCTCTGGTTGGCACAGATTTAAAGTCACAAATATCACTGTGAATTAATGCTAGAGGTTCAGTACTTCGTTCTATAGAGTGAAATAAGGTTCTAGTTAGTTTTGCTTCTACACATGTTTGACATTTTTGATTTAAATCAATACTAAATTTAGGTATAGAATCTATGTTAATTAATCTACGAATCTTATCATAATCAACATGTCCTAATCTACCATGCCACACATTAGATGACTCAATCATATAAGCAAAAGAAGCATTAGCTTTATTATTATTATTATTATTATTAATAGCTTAGGTACAACAGTCATTACATTGAACTTGAATAGTCCATTACTTAGATATTTTGCCCACATACACCCTATTCTTAGTCAACACAAACTTGTCAGATACAAAGACCATCTTGAACCCATTCTTGCTTAGGAGTGATCCAGAGACCAAGTTCTTCCTGATGTCTGGTAATTCAGAGTGAGCTATTTCCCCGAGGTCATTAGTAGCTTGATCTTTCTTTGTCCTTCAACCTCTGCAATAGAAGAGTTCCCCATGTAGAGTTGTTCTTCATTATATATAGCTTCATAGGTAGTGAACATCCTCTTTTCTGAGCAAACATGATGAGTATCTCCTGTGTCCACCCACCATTCTTTATTGTTGCTCACAAGGTTGATTTCAGAAACCACAGCTGAAAGATTTAGCTCTGACACATCAGCTATCAGCTTATCTTCCTCGGCAATGTGCACCTCAGTGGTCTTTTTCTTGGGGTTATGTTGTGCTTTGCGGTTACGACAGCCTTTAACTCAGTGTCATAGCTTGTTGCATATGAAGCACTTCCCAGTGAACCTCTTGTAGTTTCCTTGGCTGGGACCTTCTTTAGAGTACTTCTTCTTCTTATTTTTCTCTCCAGCTTCACTACATTTGCCTTTGACACCATTGAAGAATTGTCGGCTTTCTTTTCTGATGTGCGGTTATATTTTTGAATTCTTATCCTGACAATCAGGTCTTCGATCCCCATTTCCTTGTGCTTATGCTTCAAATAGTTTTTGAAATCTTTCTAAGTAGGTAGCAGCTTTTCAATGATTGAATCTATTTGAAAGGATTCACTAAAAGTCATCTTCTCAGCATGTATCTTAAATAAGATCAACTGGAGCTCCTGCACTTGGCTCATGACTGTTTTGGAGTCTATCATTTTGAAGTCTAGAAATCTTCCGATCATGAACTTCTTCAAGCCAGCATCCTCTATTTTATACTTCTTGTCTAGTGACTCTCAGAGCTCTTTAGCAGTATTTATTGGACTGTACATATTATATAAAGTGTTGTCCAATCCATTGAGGATGTAGTTCTTGCATAGGAAGTCTCTATGCTTCCATGCATCAACAGCTCCAAGCTTGGTAATGTCAGTCTCACCCTCATCTAGCACTGGGGCAGTCTCAATTAGGCACTTGTTTAAATTCAGAGTTGTAAGGTAGAACATCATTTTTTATTGCCACCTTTTAAACTCCGCCCCATTAAATTTTTCGGGCTTCTCCCCATGACTAATGGGAACATTGGGCATAGTAGTACTTGTATTTGCCATTCGTTTGTCATTTATTAAATATACAGACCACAGTCAAATTTACAGAAATAAAGTAACAACAATATTTAAATAATTAAATTATAGTATAAGCAGATTCTGTCTTAAGATTGTTGTCTAAAATATGGTCTAACTATACCATATACTATAGTATTACTTATTTAAATATTATGTTAAAATATGATGTTTAAATATATATATATATATATATATATATATATATATATATATAGTTATTATTATAAAAATAATAATCTATATATATAATTTCTTATAATATATAATTTAATATAATTAAATAAGAACTATAAAATAAATGAACCTAATTAAAATTAAGTCGAGGCTAGAATTTGATTCTATGTCCTTAAGACAGATTCGCCCCGCTGTGGTGCTAACGGACTCAGTGGTGTCTATCTCCGAGGATACAACGACTTATCTTCAATCGGTAGTAGCACTGTAAACCAAAGGAATAGGCGAACCGGCTCGGTGTAGTACTCTCTGACTCGAACTAGGACTCGAAGTCACTGACTAAGGCTTGAACCCAAAGACTATGGCTGAAACTTATAGAAGAAGGGAGGAATGAGAGAATTTACAATTAGCGAAAATAATTCTGAATTGGAGTGATTTGAAGTGAATGAAAGAAGGTATTTATAGGCTGCATGGTGCCTTTTTCGAATGGGTGCAACCATTGGTTCACAATGGTTCAGGAAAAACTGCAGGTGGTTTAATTTGCAAAAAGGTGTAACCATTGGTTCATAAAAAACTGTTTTATGGTTTTAATTTAAATTAAATACCAAAAACTGTTTTAATCCATTATGAAACCCAGCAAGCAGGCCCAAATCGGCCATCTTAATAAGCCTAACAAAAATAAAATAAAAATCCAACACACAAGCCTAATTTTGTTTAATAAAAAATTAAACAGATTTCACAATCAAGCCCAGCCCTAGCTCAGCCTGGCCCTGATCGGGTCAGGTAGGGCAGGTGGCGTGTGTGTGTGGTAGTTGGTTCGGACCCAAACTTGCCTAGGTCCTCCCCCTCTTCAAAACTTGGGTGCCTTTGGGCCCAAACCCAAATTCCATACTTGGCTTATTTAAACTCAAATTGGTTTCAATATTTTTTCGATGTGGGACAAGCATTTCTCACATTTTGCAAACCCATTTAGGCTCATTAAACACCTGACTTTGGAAATAATTTCTCATTCACCCAAAAATGGATTTAAGAAAGTAAATATACCACATTCATCTCCTTGCGGAGAGGAATGCGCTCGTCTATAGATCTACAAACAATTTTTAGAGAAATCTATTCCAAATCAAATCCAAGTTTATGGTTTTAATGCCCCCATTTCCAACACAATGTTATAGATACACTAAACTAGTACACTGAGACAAACTAAATCAAGCTAGTTAGCTATAATGTACAATTTAGCTAAAAGCTAAAATATTACTGAGCTGTAAACTAGTTAGCTTAGCTATAAGCTAAAATAATTAATGTGGTGCACAGAACCTAAGAGAAAGATGAAAATCTATTAGTTGGTTCTAGCTCTCAACTTGGTAGAAAAAATAAGAGGATGATGGGTAGCCATTTTAGCTATAAGCTATTTGAGTTATACGTTATATCTGCTCTTATAGGAGGGAAGAATATTACTTGTAAAGTAGTAGCTTTTGGATAATATTTTCTAAAACAAATTCCTCTATTACCAATATATACAACTTAGATAAGGGTGTACTAAAGTTAATAACTACTAGAATTGATAATTGAGCAAACTTAACTTCAAGCTAGTGGTAATAGCAGATAAACAGGTACTCGTCAAAACCTATTAGTGAGATATGAGAAGAGTGTGCTTAATCTAAGCTAGTAACGATAGCTAAAAACTCACTTTTAACTAGTAATGATAGCTGAGAAGTGAGTGTTCGCTATCTGGTAATGTATCTAAAGCTTAAATAATAATTAGTTATTTGTTTAAATGATTAAGTTATGTGATGTGTGACACATGAAAGGTTATGACATTTTAATATGACTGACATAAAATGAACTTAAACATAAATAACTCAAGTCATTAATATGAGAAATGTAGAAGCAAATATTAATTAGAGCCTAATCTAATTAATATCTCTAGCATTAATTCATAGTAATGTCGATGAATTATTATAAGAATAAGCTAGAGATAAAGTGAATACATATGCACTAAAAATTGTTATACATGTTTGTTGAGAAATGAATATGGAAAAGTGGATGAGGCGAAGTATTTATTATATGGTATTTCAAGAGTTAGAAAACCATAATAAATACAATTTCAGGATTATTCCAAAGTTGTGGGGGAGATACTATCCATAGATGTAATTTGCTACATCTCATCTTAAGAGAAATACTTATAAATGTGTGAGGTTCTGAGTCCTAAGAGCTTTAGGATAGAACCAAAAATCATTTATAGTATTATAACAATAGTGCATATTATTTCCTACAAGGAAGATATTATGGAACAATTAGAAGAGTTCTTTTTCTAGCTAAAGAGCTGAGTTATTTGTTTCAGCTAAAGAGTCAAGTGTGCAACTTACAAGTCTTTGAGTGGATTAACGCTAGTATTGAGACAATGACATAAATGTGATGCATAAGTCATTGTATGTCTTAAAAAATTAATGATATACTAATTAGTATATTTGATATGAAAGTTTTAACATCTAATAACATAATATATTCTCAATAGAGTGAGATTGAGATAATACTAATTATGATAACAAAAGCCTAGGTAACTTTTATATATGTAAATCTTAAATATAAATACTAGTCAAAGCATATCACTCGTTGAGATTGTAACACATCTTAATAATTGTGATTAATTATACACTTTCAATCCATGATAGGATCACTAAAAAATAATAAATTAGATAATTGAGATACATCCTACGTCAAATATTGCATAGATCAAGGTATCTAACTAAATTGGAGGTGTAACAGTGATGCAATCTGGATATGGGATATTAAAGACTTCAAATCCAAGAGTGGATATGTCTTTAATATTAAAGATGTAGTTATATGTTCTTAATATAACTCAAAGTTAGAAATTTTGAATAAATCAAATAGGAAAGTCAATAGACTTAACCAAGAGGACATTTCCAAGTAAGTCTACAGCTGTGTCACTAAAGAAAATGATATTGCTAATAAACAATTTTGGGGCACAAAATATACATTTGCTCTCAATCGGGAAAATCTCTACAGAGTATAATAGTTCTATATACAATTGTGTGGCCACATATAAAATTGAGGGTTATACTAGAGAGCAATTGTACAGATCATTGGGGGGAATAGGGTTAAAACCAAAAGCTAACGAGTCACCTTAATAGAAACCCAACCTAGCTGATTGGAGATCCCAAGATCTAGGTTCAAGGGGACAACATAAATTTTGAATGACTCACTAGAAGCACTAGAAAGATATAAATCTTCTACCCATTTATATGATGAGACAATACTACCTACAGTGAGGATTAGGATAAGCTACACTTTTAATGACTCTTATACCTTGAAAATTCAAATGGGGTATGGTAGGATACTCTTAATAAGAGTCACCTATATGAGTGTGAAGTGAGGCCGCTTTTATGAGAACTATAAAGGCTAAGTTTTTTGGAGCACTCATTAAATACCAGGAGTTGTTTAGAGCTAAAATGAATACAACAATGAGAACCAACTTTATAAGGAAGGGAATTGTATGTTTGCTATTGTCTTGGTTTACATCAACGGCTGAACAGTTTAAGACATCACGTTCACTAGTTAGCCAGTAAATCCGATAGTAATACACTAGGGAAGGTTCAAGGCCAAAAGTTACCTATCCCGATGCAGTAACTTTCCGACTATACTATCTCTAGTGTTTGCATGATCATCTTTTACATTTAAGCAGCCAATTTTCATTCATGTGGGGGATTGTTAGAATTTTTGAATGAAAATTCTTTCATTAGTCATCAACAGATGCCTTTGACTGAACATGTGTGATCACTAGTTTGTTATGGGATGAAAAGATATTACTGAAAACCAACAAATATAACCTATTCAATAGAACCATTGCAACCTATTGCAGTGGTTGTGTCCGGTGATGAAGAGACACATATAAATAGTTGTGTCCAGTGATGAAGAGATACATATATTTGGTTGTGTTCAGTGATAAAGAGACACATATAAATGGTTGTGTCCAATAATGAAGAGATACATCCAATCCGAAAAGCCACTTCTACCCTATTGCGCTACCATTTGCAATTGGTTCAATTTATTTTCTTCTCTCTCCCTCTCTATACTAGAACCCAACCCAAGTGGGTTCAAACCATAGGTCAAGTGGTCCGAGCCATTTAGACCCTAATCCAATTTTATTGAGCCATATTAAGATTGGTCCGAACCATTTGGTTTGGATTGTACCAAATTCATTATTTATATAGTATAGATGAATTTTAAGTTAGATAGAGTATTACATGGAGGAGGTTCGCTGTATCCATGAGTTTATAGTGTTGCTACTGGTTGATGTAGACCGTTGTATCCTGAAGACAAACATCATAGAGTCCATCAACACCATGCGGGACGTAAATTGTCTTAAGAACATAATATCCAATACTAGCATCGGTCTAGGTTATTTGTTTAGTAATTATTATTTTATTGCTTTAATTTGAATGTTTAATTAAATACCGAGTTGCATATTTAATTAATTATTTTTAACATATTATTAATTATTTCATGATATATTAGTATAAGGTTAGTTTTATCTTAAATCTTATATGAAGCAAACATTTTCTAACAACTTTTCTCTCATTATATTTAAATTTTAAAGAACTTACCTCCACTCAACAATGTAAAATATTCAAATCTTAAATAGCCATGAAATATTAAAGAGAGACATGCAATATTATACACATGTTCTTTACATGTTGGAATCCACAAAGAGACATTTAAGTAAAGAATGTAGTTAATATTATTATTAATTTTTTTTTTGCACAAAGTGACTGTTATTATTATATTCAAAATTTAATTCTTACAGTTGTCATTAGCAAATGAATTTTTTTTAAATGACTAGTTTATAAAACTGGATAAAGTATAACAAAATCCTTTGCTATATATAGAATGTGCAAATACATTTTGTTGTTCAAAAAAATTCTCCTATATATTTCAAATTTAGCTAATATACCCTTAAGACAAAATAAAAAATAAAAAATTGAAATAATAAAAAATAAATATTAAAAATTAAAAAATATAAAATAAAAATAAAAATAAATAAATAATAGAGAAAGGGCATTTTTACAATTTTTTTTTTTTTAATAATAAAAACACCAAATTTATTTATTTAATTTTTTTTTATTTTTTTGTAAGGGTAAAATACAAAAAAAACCCCATGAACTATTGACATATCAGTAACTAACTCCTCAACTACAAAAGTTGCAATTAACCCCCTAAAGTATGTAATTTTGTTGCAGATGACCTATCTGGCAAGTCTCCGGCAAGTTTTGACCGTTATTGTGCAAATGTTGAAAAAAAAAGACTATAATGCCCTTATACACATGAAAGGACAAAAATACCCTTAATTGTTAAGGTTACCACTAAACAAGTACCAAGTAAGTTATAAATGAGACATAACCAAACACACCTTTCATAAGTTTCATTGTTCATATTCTTCACATAGCACACCCAAACACACCTTTATCCAACTGTTGTAACCACTGTTCATATTATTCATATAAGGCGTGTGCTTTCTGATTAAATGAAAAATAAATAATAAATAAATAAAATTGTTGAAAAGAAGCTCTCCACCTCCCTCTCTCTCTTTCTTTCTCTCTCTCTCTCTCTCTATATATATATATATATATTATGATAAATGAAAAATAAATAATAAATAAAAAAATTGCTGAAAAAACCTCTCTGCCTCCCTCTGTCTATATATATATCATGTGTTTGTATAAATTGCAGATCAATACAAGGATTTTTAGAGGAAGCGTTCGCCAAAGAAGAAACAATTACAAATGATGGCAAATGCGTCCTTGCCAGAGAAGAACAAACTGGTAGTTATTGGGAGATCTGTTTTTCGTTACCCAGGCTTAGTTGATCAAACCCTAAACTATATTCAACGACCTTCTCCCATGTGCGGCATAATCTTGATTCCTTAAATTATATTAACTTTGGGGCAACACCATATTTTCCATTGTTGATAGTCCTTCTTCCACATTGAGATTTCAAACTTTTGATCACCAAGAAACTGACTCCACAGACGGTGACGCTGGTTCTAATTCTTCGTCTCTGTCCAGCGACGTCGACGGTAACTTCGAGCTTTATTCCATGAACCAAAAGGCAATGTAATGACCCGGTCATTTTTCTTCCTTCTTTTCCTTTTTGGCATTTTCTTTTTTCGTATTACCTTAGAGTTTTTGAGACCCGAGGTGAGGTTTTGAGTTCAGTTTTGTGCTCGGATTTGACTCCGACCTTGCATGCATCCATTTTATGCCTTTTTAAGGAAATGTGTAGTCTTACTTTTGTAGAAAAACATGCTCCTTGTTTACTTTTCCGTAAAGGGTATGGATGGATAGTTTATTCAGAAACATTTTCTCACCTTGGGGTGTTTTTCTTAATTACACTTTTGTAATTATTTTTATCTTAGGAACCATTTTGGAAATTATTTTGTGAGATATTTTGGGGAGGGACCTTTTTGTAATTTTTGAAAAGTGTGACAAGTGTCACATTCTCATTGGTCCACTTGTAGGCAATTGTGTGGTGACACTTGGATGCCTTAGATGATGACATGTGGAGGGTGAGGATTCACCCACTTGATGGCCTATGATTGGTATACTTGTTAGCTTGTGGTAATGACAAGTGTAAGGCTTAGATTAAGCCTTGTGAGGAGGCTTAAGATGGTGACAAGTGTAAGCTTAGGATGTGATCTTGTGAGGAGGCCTAGTTTATTGACAAGTGGATGGCCTTGATTTGGTCTTGCAAATGTGTGTGAGAGAAGTAGTGTAGGTGTGTGTGTGTGTGTGTTTGGCTATCAAAGCCCTTAGTTAGTGGAGAAACACATTTCTCCACTAACTTTCCTTCTTCCTCACAAACCCTCTCTAGCCACCTCTAACCTAGCCTTTATTTGTTGATTTTGGAGCTCTTCCTCACACCTTTTGACTTAGGTCTTGGAATACTTTTCCTTCCCCTCACCTTTTTGTTGCTTACCTTGTGCTTGGAATTTCCATTTGCTTGCTTATTCTTGGTTTCAAGAACCTATTTACTTTAGTGAGGTAGGGGATTGTTGTATTTTTATATTTTAAGTGTTTTAGTGTTTATGGAGTGTAATATATATTGATTACATGCTTATTGAATTGTTATATTGCATATTAATGGAGATTACATATGCTTGACTTAGGGTTTATTATTCAAAGCATGTATGGCTTGTATATATTGTATAGAGATATTATTGTATTTAGTATCTTGTTGAGTCCTCTAGAATTATATTATTGTAATGATGAATTCTTGTAGAGTATCATTAATGTTTACCTTGGAAGCTTATTATAGATTATAGTATATCTAGTAATTGTGGCTTATATAATGGTAACTTGATTTAGTTGATTTATGGTATCATCGTTATGTGTAGCGAATCGTACATTGAAGGTTTGACATATTATATACCGTTGTATGTGTAACGAATCGCACATTGAAGATTCGACATGGTGTATGCCATTGTAGACATGAAACCCTAGGATATGGTTTGTGTGGTTTCACCATACTTGTGCATGAAAGGTAGTTTCAAGCATTGATATTTATATATCAGTTATGAATTTGTTGATTTTGGAAAGTTAGTAAGGACATGTCTTTGGGATGGCTAAAGTTAGGTTTTGAGTGCAGGAGGTATGAGTTTTCCCCAAATGTGCGCACTAGGTAATTCCTTGTGGGTTGTAATGGCCCGGAATAAATTATTAAGGTCTTGATTAAAACCGAGATCACATGTCCTAGTTTTTCCCATACTTGATTTCGCATTCAATTCCAAGTTGTTAATCATGGATTACTTGTAGCTTGTGATTTGGTGTTTGAAGTTTTATTTACGTTTAGTATACTTGTGCTTAGTATGCTTGTGCATTGTATTTTATCATTCAATCACTTGTGTAGCTTGAGATGATCCCTTAGTTTACCTTGCAACATAGACGTCAGGTGGAATGATCCTTGTATATGTCTATATTTAACTTGCATGACATTTGAAACTTTAGGGTATACGCATGCACTTTTTCCTACGAGTAACTTGTTTACTCACCCTAGTTGTTTGGGATATTTTCAGGTAAGGAGACCTTGTTTTGGGATGCACAACATCCCTAGGTTAGCTTGGTAGCGTTGGAGTACTTTTGTGTAATTTTGAAAGCATGCAAAGTGTTTAATGTGCTTATTTTTATATATTTTGTAATTAGGGGCTTTTAGAACATGATTTTTGGTATTTGTCATGTAATGAGGCCGTAGGCCATGGTAACACATTTCTTTATGTAAGATATGTTTGTGGGCATATTTAAAATGAGGCTTATGGGCCATTTTCTCATTTTGATACCATTTGGGGCAAATTGTACACTATGGTATGATGCACACACTTGCTTTGGTTTTTCCACATTGTGACAAGGTGTTTGACACTTTATGATGTTTTTATATCTGTTTTGGGGCACACGGGACACAAGTGTGGGTTTTGTTTTGGGACCGAGCACATTTTCACATCTTGTAGCAGCATGATTTTTGCTGCTATTTGGTGCATCGGTCGGCTGACAATGGCTGTCGACCGGACGACTCCTTTGTATTATGAAAGTCCCGAGAGTTCGCAATTTTGCAAACCGTTTCGGTAAGTCGAACATGTAGTTCCGGTTAGCCGAACTGTCTGTTTCAGTTAGTCGGCCGATATGCCTCTTTTTGGAAAGTCCAGAGGGTTTGCATTTCTATGAATCGTTTCAGCCAGCTGATTTTCCCTTTTTTTTTTCTTGGTTCATCCCTGTTCAGTCTAATCTTGTTGCATCGACTTTGGACCTTTGTATCTTCTTCGCCCGGACTTCGAATCATATGATTCTTTAGTCCATTATTGTTGTGTCCTTGCTATTTTCTCAATGGTATGCGTGGTGGCATCCATTTCAGGGTGAATTGACTGTTTTGCCCTTGGCCCTTTTCTTGTCGGGTTTTGAAACCCTGACTTCTGCATTCGTTTCTTTTGGTTAGTAGCTTCTTGTGAGGGTTACTTTGGTGTCTTAGGGATAACGTACATCTCTAGAGACCTTGTTTCTTCTTTCGCTTCCGCAATTGGGATCCGTTATCGGGTCAGTTTCGGATTACTCGCTAACGCACTGGGTTTGTAAAACCGGGGCCATCATAGGCAAACTTTTTTTTTTATTTTATAATCTTTACACTGTAATCAGGCTCACAAAAAAGGTGGGCAAGAAGGTCGCTGTATGTCCATCAGTACCATGCGGGGAGTAAATTTTCTTAAGGACGTAATATCCAATACTAGCATCGGTCCAGATTCTTTATTTAGTAATTATTATTTTATTGCTTTAATTTGAATGTTTAATTAAATATTGAGTTGCATATTTAATTAATTATTTTTAGCATATTATTAATTATCTCATAACATATTAATATAAGGTTAGTTCTATCTTATATCTTATTTGAAACATATATTTTTTAACAACTTTTCTCTCATTACATTTAAATTTTAAAGAACTTACCTCCACTCAACAATGTAAAATATTCAAATCTTAAATAGCCATGAAATATTAAAGAGAGACATGGAATATTATACACATGTTCTTTAAATGTTGGAATCCCCAAAGAGACATTTAAGTAAAGAATGTAGTTAATATTAATTTTTTTTTTTTTTTTTTTTTTTTTTTTTTTTGCACAAAGTGACTGTTATTATTATATTTAAAATTTAATTCGTACACTTGTCATTAGCAAGTGAATTTTTCTAAATGACAAGTTTATAAAAATAGATAAAGTATAACAAAATCGTTTGCTATATATAGAATGTGCAAATACCTTTTGTTGTTCGAAAAAATTCCCCTATATATTTCAAATTTAGCTAACATGCCCTTAAGATAAAATAAAAAATAAAAAATCAAAATAATAAAAAATAAATATAAAATTTAAAATATAAAAATTAAAAAATATAAAATTAAAATAAAAAAATAATAAAGAAAGGGCATTTTTACAATTTTTTTTTTATAAAAATACCAAATTTATTTTTTATTATTTTTATTTTTATTTTTTAAATTTTTTTTTATTTTTTTATTTATTAAAAAAAATTATGGAAAATTCCCTTAAGGGTATTTTACAAAAATGATTGGTCAAATTTATTGACCAGGAAGCAATTTGCACAAAAAATTTCAAATTATAAAGATTTATATGCACTTTTTTAAACATAAGGTGTTTCTTGTAATTTTTTTATAAAGAAAGAGATTTTTTTGCACTTTATCCTTGTATAATTATAAAGGGAAAATTATATTTTGGTGATCAAAATTAAACATAATTGCTTTATAGTGACCTTAGAGTTAAGAAAAGATGCGTAGTGACTAATGTTGAAACTTAATTAATATTAAGTGACCATTTAAGGATAATTTGGTCAAAAACATTTAAAAATAAATTTTAGATGACAAAATTGTCATCTAATACAAATAATAGCTCATTGAATTCATCTCCTACTCTCTCTCTCATCCAATGTTTTCTTTTTTCCTTTTTAGTTTCCAATTTACCAATTTAAAAAATTAGGGTTTCTTTACGAACATTCTCTTCTCCACCCTTCTCTCTTTTCCAAGGTTTTCCACCATAATCACAAAACATAATATTTACAGTGACAAATCAAGAAAAGAAATTTCATCCCAACATGCTCTTTATATAATATTTATAGAGGCAGGTCCTTCTCATTTTGTTGCTTTAATATATCATTTTTTTTTCTGAATGACAAGATGTGGTTTATTTGTTAGTCAATTTAAGAACGTGTTTATTTAGTTTAATGTACTAGGTAAGTTTGTCCACTTACATAATAATATATTATAAGAAGGTTATTTAGGTAATAAATCATCAAATGGTCACTTATTAGTAATTAAGTTTTAAGTTTGGTGACTATTCACCTTTTTTTTTATTTTATGGTCATTTTACACCAATTATGTTTAGTTTTAGTCACCAATTATAAATTAATGATGAGTTGGAGTTGTTTAGTTTGTTTGTTTGTTTAGTTTGGCCATAAAATTTTGTTGACAGTGGACTTGAATTCCAACTTCCAAGCATATGCATGAGAGAGATCCATGATTCCATTCGAGGTTGAAGGGGGAGGGACCCCATTAATTTTTTTTGCCCCCAACATGTATATGTATATATATATATAATAAAGGGGGAGGGACCCCATTAATTTTTTTTGCCCCAACATGTATGTATGTATATATATATATATAGACAGTGAGCCTTATTTTCAGGGGTGTAAATGTGAGCTCTGTGTCACGGGCCTAGAGATTTGGCGCAGCGGCACGGCCCGTGCGGCACCAAGGCGTTGCTTCAGTTCGCGCAAGCGCCCTGATCAGCCACCACGACCTGCCCTCCCAAGGATATATGCTGACTGGTTTCGGCCTGCCATGGCCTCGTCAGGGGAACGGCTCCAGCTCCCGACCAGTTTGTGCAGGGATGGCCAACTCCCTTCTTCATAGTCAAGTCCACGACCAGCGACAAGCACCTCGAACTGAACCGAGTTGACCTGCCTGAACTCTGAAGAGGTACCATCCTGTGGTCCTGCACGCCCTTTCCCTGGAACCATTCCCAGTCAATGAATGTTCTTAGCCAACCAGCATGCGTATCTTCTATGCTCATGGCGTCGTTAGGAATCGGATCGTGACATCTGGCTCTTAAGATGTGGTCCACCCCAAATCCTAATTGAGTTGCACAAATCATTAATGTTTTTGCAGAAAGGTTATGGTCGCACTATGACTTGTCTAATAAGCCCACAACAAAGTCGCTGCACATTTTGATCGTGTGGGATTTCGGAAAGGATATGTTGTGTACTGTGTATTATATAATTTTACTTTTAGTATCATATACATGAAGTAGTTAGTTCTCTTTGAAAATTACAATTACTTTGCACTTATGTTTTGATTCGAAAGAGAAACAATGTTTTTATTTTTAGAATGTGTTCAACACTATTTAGAAGTCTGGTAATATAAATTTGTTACAAGATTTTTAAAAGTAAAAACATGAAAACATGTTCAATAAAAAGTATTGCAAGTTTGAAAATTTAAATGGTTAGTCAAAAATGTTATTTTAGAAATATATATATATATATATATATATATATATATATATATATATATATATATATATTTTGAACAGTACTTTGTTACAGTGCGAAATCAATCATTTCGATAATTTTAATTTTGGCCTCAATTTTAGAAGCGTTTCGGTATTATTCAAAAGCACATAAAATATTATCAAACATGTTTCGTGTTTCTGCTTCGCTACAGTATATTAGCAAAAGCAAAAAATACGAAGTAAAAGCACTAGCCAAATAGATGAATTCAAATTTATCATGAAATAGTACCTCTCTATTTCAAAACATTTTGAGTAAAAACAACACCGGCATATAAATTTTTAAAAAATTTTAATATTTAATTTTTGACCAAATAAAAGACTGAATGATAAAAAGATTAAAATGCCCCTCTATTACTCAATAAAAAAAAAGGTTAAAAAAATAATTAAATGTGAAATGACTAAAGTGTCCCTTTTTTTTTTTTCTTATATATAAAGGCATTATTAAAAGAGAAAATGGTATTTTTAGAATTTTATATTTTAAAAATATCAAGTGCTGCAATACACATTACTAAATTTGTAACTAAATAGTGATCTCAAGTCATTCTTTGATCATTTTTTTTTAATTTTATTTATAAATTTAACGCATTTATATACCCAGAAAAAACCTTAGAAGTGATAGTTGCCCAAAATTTGAATATTAGGGGTATTTTTCTCACTTTGTATTTTTAAAACTTAACTTGAACATTATTCAGTAACTTAATTGATAAAGCGCCCAACTCTCCGAGCATGTTTGTCCTTGAAAATTATATGATTTGTTTGGTTCGATTTTTTGAGAGTAGTTTTTATATTAAAAAGAAAATTATATTTTAAAAACTTAGTTAAAAGGGAAAATTAAACCTTAGTTAAATGGGGGGTTTTCCCTCCCTTTATCAATCATTCCATTGTAGTGATTGTGTAATTTGTTCGATGAAATTATCTCATTTATGAAAAATATTAATTTTTTTTCTATTTTTAAATTTTTGAAAATTATTTTTAAAAAATTGAACCGAACGTGGACCTAATCTCTACTAATTTATCTTCTTAAAATAGGGGGACAGGTGAAAAGTTCATTCATTATTATGTGTCACAGTCATGTACCATGCATCTCTTTATGTTTAAGAATTTGACACTCAAATATATATATATATATATATTCACACCCAATACACATATCCAACTCCATGTTACTTAGTCCTGGAGTAGTTTCTCAAGAGGCACATGCTTAGATGGATGCACTTTTTTAGATAAATTTGTTGGTAGTGGACCACCTATTGAAAGTTCCCTTTCATTTAAATATTAGTGCAATTCTGAAAACTATTATAGGTAAATTAGTCTAAAGGAGCAGAGAATTGATGATTTTATGGCTATAAACCCTAGTGGTATTAATTTGTCAATTTGCCTAGTCTAGGAGTAGAACAAAATTATAAGATCACCACTTAAAGATTTAAAATACCTAACCCCTTTGGATACTTGATATAACTAGTGAGGAGGACAATCACTAATATCCATTTGCAGACACTAAGATATATAAAATTTCTAGTTTCTTTATAAGTATATATTAAAGAAACAAAAAAACAAATGCTTTAATTAGATTCTTTTTGCCTTAAAAGCTTAATTTATTGCTTGCTTCAACTTCAATAGAAATAACTCCAGGATAAGATCTAGCGAGGCCAGGAAAGCAAGATGAATAGATGGAGAGAATTTTTCTCCGGGTATATGGTACATTGTATGTGCTCCATGATGGATGGAATTATAATTGCTCATTGTATATGAGATTTGGAGATTGTATGTGTTCGGTAATAGATTTATAAAGTATTTTAAAAGATCCAATAACACCGAGACGTTATAATACACAAGAATGCGATACTCAGAATCTCCTAGTCGTTGGATCATTCATCAAGTGGGTCCCATCACTACATTTAAAGATCCGATGTATAGTACCCGAGATATTTTAGAATTGTCGATCTGACGACACTGTTGAAAAAGATAGAGAAAGATACATATGTTATTTTTAAGAGATTTGATAACACCAAGACGTTCTATAATACATAGGGGTATGGTATATGAGGTCTTCTAGTTGTTGAATTATCTATCAAGTGAGTTTCACCACCCACTTTCAATAGTTAGGAGACCCGGGATACAGTACCCAGGGTATTTTAGAATTTTCGGACAACACCATTGACAAAGATAGAGGGAGATGCCTTATGTTATTTAATTTTAAGAGATTCAATAACATCTAGATGCTCGACATCTAGATGCTTGACGTATAATACACATACATACAGTATTTACGGTCTATTAGTCGTTGGATCAACCGTGGGTTCCACCATCACATCCTAATTGCAAAATTAGGAGAACCGGGGTAAAACACCCCGGGACATTATAAAATTTTCCGATAACACCATCTACAAAGATCTGCCATATGTTATTTCATCAGCTATATAAACAGTACATGCATGAACATCCAATATAAATGATCAATTTATAACATTCAAGCATAAAACTACATTCTTGAGCATATCGTTCATCAACCCTTCAATTCACTCTGCTGATCAAAGACCCTAGATGGAACAGCAAACCTAGCCGAAAACGATCGAGAGAGGTCATCAAGATCAGCCAACATAGAACCCTGATCGAAATTCTGCGAATAGCTATATGGATCATAAGCGAACCGCAATGTAGCTGAATTGTCAAAAATTCTTTGCCTCTCTCTCCTTATCTTCCTCCACAACACTCTCCAGATAGGTGCTTTTGATCCTCTCATGGAGATGTTGAATGAAACAGATCGATCATAGCCATTTTCAGAGATTCTTCGGCTCCAACCGATGTTTCCGATGCCGGAACTACACCAACCTGCAGCAGCCATGGCGATACAAAGGCAAAATGTATGTGGGTTGTCTGTGGGTCTCAGAGATTCTTCTAGTTTGTCTTCCGTAGCAAGGAGTGTAAATGCATAACTCACACTATAAATGCAAAGAAAAGGATGTCTCATTCTCACACACTCAACAGTGGGGTCATGTCATATGCTGAGCACGTGACATGGTCAGGACTAGAGGAGGGACTCTTGACTCTTGAGCAGTGACGAACCCAGAAAATTTGGTGAGGGGGGGCGAATTTTTAATTTGTGGGTACAAAATTATATGATGGGTTTATTTTTGTAATTTTAGTAGGGTTTTTTTTCATAAATTTTAAAAAAAATTAAGTATAAAATGAAAAAAAAAAAAATCAGTGGGGCAAATTATAATTATAGTGGGGCATCTTCATAAATTATCAAAATTTGAAATATAAAATGCTAAAAAAAAAAGAATCCAGTGGGGGCGAATTGTAATTTTAGGGGGGGTATTTTCATAAATTTTAAAAACATTAGGGTATAAAATAAAAATATTAAAAATTCAGGGGGGGCATCTGCCCCCCCTAGTCCCCTGCTGGGTCCGTCCCTGCTCCTGAGGGTAATTTCATCAGTATTTATGATATGTTAGTTGATAAAATGGGAAGAATTATGAAATATGTATATGTATATTTCATATTTCATACTTACATATATATATATAGTTTTGAGATCAAGTTTTTAATTTAAAAAATTTTTTTTTACTCCTTGATAAGAAACTCAATACTTTACCTTCTCTTTTGGAAGTTACAAGTAGGCTACAAACCTTTAGCGTGTTGAGATTAATTTTATGGTTCTTTTTAATTATAACTCTCCATTTAAAGAAATGGATCATTAAAAATTAAATATAACAGTACAAGTAAATATAAATTCTAATTTAGCGGACCACCAAATAATAATTGCTCTTTCTATGTCCTATTAGTTGTCTGATATTATAATTTTTTGAAGAGACATACAATTAATGCATTGTTATCTTATAAAATTATTATGTTGTCTTTTTAATTCTTAATGTGTATATTATCAAGTTTAGAATTTTTTGAAAATTTAAAAGGTAATTAAAAATAATAATATATTTTTTAATTTGCCTTATTAAATAAGAACCTGAAAAGGAAAAATGGACTTATAACATAAGATAAAGGGAATAATAATGATTTATAATTTTTTTGTAATGGTTAACGGGCGGAGATATATGGGTGAAGATTGAGGGATTAAAATTTTCTCATGGCTACAGTGTTATAATGTCTCAGTAGTGACAAGAATTAGTAATACGTTACGAAAATATTGTAACGTTTTAGTTTATATTTCAATATTTTCTTAAGATGTATCTCAATATTTTTTCCTTAAGGCGAGATTGATACATTATAGAGCGTAAGAGGATTTTGAGTCCAAGACTGAGTAGGAAGAGCATAAGCAATACTTTGTCTGCTACCCATTTGCAAGCAAGCCTAATTCTCTACTTTCACCCACCAAAAAAACCAACCCTATCGAGAAAACTTCCACTAGACCACAAAGAGAGTACATATTCAAGCAAAGGACAGATTAGTAAAATAAGTGAGGTGTTTAAAAATTCTCTCTTACAATTTCGTTTTCCTTCTTCCCAAACAGAACCTACAAACAAACAACTAAAAAGTGGTTGGATTACGAAGTTCATCACAGCCTTTCAGTCTCAAGCCCATACTAGATAGGACCAGTGAGGGCCATATATAGACTTTCATGTACCTAATCAGCATCATCTCATCGCTTTTTACACCAGAGATGCATACATGAAAGTCTATCTATGGCCCTCACTGGGCCTATCTAGTATGGGCTTGAGACTGAAAGGCTGTGATGAACTTCATAATCCAACCACTTTTTAGTTGTGTTTTTTTTTTTTTTTTTTTTTTTTTCCTTCTTATTTACTATTTTTATTTATTTTTTCAATGACAAGAAACTCACACATACTATCGTTCACACATTCATTTTGCTCATTTGGAAACTCAAATTCTCACCGTTCATTTTGAGAGGTAGATGAGATTTGACTTGGAAGACGTAACTCAAAATAATCCCAAAGTAATCAACAGCTTGATTGCAGTCCTATTAAGAAAATTAAAGAGGAACAATAGAGGAATTGGTTCCAACATATTGTATAAATATCCAACGAAGTAACAAAAGTAAGGAGGAACAAATACAATATAATCTCTATAAATTAATAGTGTTGGGACTACATAAATTCTATTAATGAAGCGAGATATTAATTTATCGATAAATTAATAAATTATTAATTTAAAAAAATATTTTATGTACATTATTATTTTTTCTTTCAAAATAGTTAGTTTCACAATAGTCTTAAAGATTCAATTAAGATTAAATGTATTTCAAGAAAACAACATTATAGTCAGTCCTATATGTACTTCTTACCAAACTATTAATTTATGTAATAAGTGGGATCTATAGAAACCTATAAGGGAATTTCTGAAATGTATTATCTTAAAAATTTAGAGAAATTATTAATTTAGTACCTTGGCCCAAGTTGGGAGCAATGTAATTTATTATTTAAAAGAGATTATTAATTTATCGAGTATTAATTTATAGAGGTTATATTGTATACAAAAATAGGGGTAAATCCCACATCGGAACTATGTTCGATTCCCACTAATCGGGATACGTAGGCAACCTAGACAATCCTGGGTTTGGTCGCATCATCTTATATTCACAATACATTTTTGCTCTATTTTTGAGTGTAATCGGTGTAAGATTGTTCGTTCTTATACGTGCAAATTTTTTCACCTACACTTTTGATGAACCAAGAGGGGGAGGGGGTCAGTTGGTTTTTCCACTTTTTCAAATTTTATACAATTTTCTCAACCAAGTAAACCACCACAGCTTGTTAAGATTACTCACTGATATCACCAGGGTTATAAAACCATAATCTATCACAGGTGTTTGATAGTATTTCACAGTCACAATGACACAAAGACTTTATAAGTAAAACCCCTTTCAATAGAGATAAAAAATCTTGGTTCTTGGGTGTGTACACACCCAATGCAAAACCACTAGTTGTGTTGCAAGTTGATACACACTTAGCTGTCTCACTTTGCACACACTCTAGCTCACCTTTGTGTACATAACACTCCCTTTGTCGTAAGCACCCCCGTTTGGAACAAATTAGCTCTCACAACTCTTCAAATATATTTATGAAAGATATATAAACAACATACAATGGCTATTACAAATGTCCAAAATGAAAACATAGCTCAAAATATAAAATAGTACAAAGTACTTACCAAGTTTCTGCAGAATCTATGGTCTGAGATGTTAAAATGCAATGTAGCTTCAATACAGACCCAACCTTGGTTCCCACAACCTTATTTCAACAAAATACATTTACTGTGATGATAAACATGATGAATATATCAAGGTATATTAATATCAACACAAAAACAGGCTTGATTCTACAGAAAACCCTAACTGTTAAGGTATGAAAGGCCAAATCCAAAAATGACCATTTCTCTTTTGAAAACTCAACTTATACAGCCTCAAATTATCAAAATAAAATTTCTTAGATGTTGTTCAAGAATTTCACAGCAAGATATCCACATATAGTACTTATATCAGAAGCATTAAACCAATAATAAAGCACAAATCAGAGGTCTGAGATACAAAAATCTATTGCAATGAAGTATAAGTATAAACCTAGTTTCTACAGTTGTATATTGTCAAAACAAACTTGTCTCAACCTATAAAAAACCCCCGTGGTTGCCTCACACTAGAAATAAGCTTTTGCACCAGCTTCTTGCACCAGAAAATAGACTCAAAATGCATTATTCTTCATCTTCAATGGTATACACTCAATACATATAAATCTGAGGTGAATTACAGTCTCTCAATGAATCAAACACTCATAAATATTCATGTTTTTTACTGTCTTGAGTATTATACACAATGTGGCTTAATTAAGGCTCTCACAATTCACACAAAGAGGCACTTTCTGTAGATTGATATAACAACATATATATACTACTACAATGTAGCTGAAGTAGCCCTATTTTTGGATAAATTGAGGCTCATTATACCAGTCATTGGGAAAGGAATATTCTGACATTCTATGTGTGAAAGGACTACAATGTCCCTACATAAGTCATTGTTTTGTCCACTAGTGCACACACCTTTTGCATAGCACATACACATTCACACCAGCTGTAGTAAGATGAAGAATGAAAAACTTGGTGCCAAAGAAATGTGATTTTGTTCAACAGCTTTCTCTCAGTAGGACCATAGAGCATGTGTCAGTAATGTGCATCACATACACAAAAAAGACCAAAATGCCATTAAAGAGGACAAATATCACATAGAACGTAAATCTGTATAATAGCATGTAAGTAAATTCTTGAGCTCAGAATAACAATGTAATACCAAAAGTGAGTATATAGTGATAACACAAATACTTGAAAAGACTGAAATGCCCCTGAGTGTGACAAAATCCTCAATACATACAGTGTACTAGAAAAATGACTTTGATTGGCCTCGAATATGTACTATGATACAATGTACCTTTCTCATTGTATTTTAATTGAGCTCTCTCATGTAAAATGACCATATTACTCCTATATATATCAAAATCATCCTGAGAACACTAGAAATTATGGAATATTATAGTAATGGACTTGTGAGCTCACTTTTGACATTTAAAGAGCAAACTATGAACAAAGGTTGGGACCAACAATCTCCCCATTTTGCCTTTGAATGTCAAAAATCCAAAATAGCTTCAATCATCATAAACACTGTAAAACAAGATATCCACGTTTCAGGTCCATTTCTCCCCATTTTTGACATTGAAAGTCAAAAGGTGAGAGGGACCAACAATGTATAAGATTATAAAGGATTAGATACAACCTTGAGAAGGTATCCGAGGGTTGAAAATCTCTGTGGAAGATACAAGAAATTTGGTGTATCGTAAAAAAACTTTTTGCCGCTAAACACGGACAATTTGTTGTAAAAAACATTTTGTTTTTGCAACAAAAAATTTTTGTGGCGAGGTCGTCCCTATAAGCTCATCACAAAAGGTTTTACGCTACAAAAACTTTTGTCGCAAAAGGTTAATCTTTTGTAACAAGAAATTTACTTGTCACAAAAGATACGATGATTAGCAACAAATAATTTGTCTCTATCTCTCCAAAATTTGTTGCTTAATACAACTCCATTCCAAGGACTTTTGTTGCTAAAAGGTTAATATTTTGCGACAAGAAATTTACTTGTCGCTAAAGAGATGACAATTAGTGATAAACAATTCTTCCTTATTTCTTCACAAATTTGTTGCTTAATACAACTCCAATCCAAAGAATTATGTTGCTAAATATAAAATAATTTGCAACAAAACTAATTTTGTCACTAAATATAGAACAATTTGCAACAAAACTAGATTATTTCTAAAAATGTAACTATTTGTGACAAAATTGAATTTATCACTAAAGATAAAACAATTGCAACAAAAATATATTTGTCACCCCATATAGTGTAATTT
The DNA here is from genome assembly GCF_030987335.1 of Cornus florida. NCBI lineage: Eukaryota > Viridiplantae > Streptophyta > Magnoliopsida > Cornales > Cornaceae > Cornus > Cornus florida. The sequence continues at coordinate 25,422,915 of NW_026775581.1, forward strand.
GCAACAAAACTACCTTTGTCACAAGTGTTGATATTTAACAATAAATATTTTTAGTTGCCAATTTTTATTTTACTTTATTTTATTATTATTTTTTTTAATTTGTGGATAAATGCATTAAAAATCATGATTTGATTTTTAATTTTTAATTTTTTTTTAATGATCTTTTTCTTCCTCTCAATTTATAAGATTTTTTTTCTCAATAATACCAAACATGTCAATTAAACAAATCTGATATTTTACAAATTTATAAAGTATCAATTACAAATTATCCAATCTAATATTTTACAAATGAAAAGGTAAAATTTTCTTTCATTTATCCGATCATCCATACATATTCCAAATAAAGGATCAAGATGAGATTCACATACATAGAGAATGATTAAACCTATATCCAACTGATAAGCGTTGAAAAGTGCACATTTAAACTCCTTAAGCTTGAATGTTTTAGTACCTTATTCTATCTTATTTTTCCGTTTTAGTCTAATTTCGTGTTATTTGCCTTTTCAGGCACTTATCCCCAAAATAAGTCAATTCAGGTGAATTAGAGTATTAAAAGAAGTAATCTCAAGCTTAGTGGAAGAAAAGAGCAAAGTGGAAGTAAAGTGGTGAAGAAAGCCTTCCACGATCGATCAAACCCAAAGCCCCGATCGATCACACAGTGATAGATCCAACCATGCCATGATGGATTGAGCCTTTTGTCCTTATCCTCAGTAAAATATCTTGTTCGATCGATCCAACATTTTCTTCGATTGGTCGAACTCCTTTGATCTTATCCTCACCTACCACTTTTGTCCTTTTGCCAAAAATATCTCAGCCTTGTCATTATCCAAAAAGTGCGCCACCAAGGTTCGATCGATCCAAGCAAGCTCATGATCGATCAAAATGCCTCAAGTTGTGTGAAAAACAGAGTTCCAGCCAAATTAAAGGTGTGCTCATGGTGCAATCATTTGGAGGTCCTAGTGCACGAGTTCTGACCATTAGGTGTGACACTTGAGCTATTTATATAAGGATTTTGGCTATTTTGAGTAAAAAGGTTGGTTAGTTAGAGAGGCTTGGTTAGAGATTAGAGAGAGAAAATATACAAATTGGGAAAGTTCTTGCCTCATCTAAGGTTTCTACTAAGAACACAAGAGGTGGAAGATGAGCTCTACCATGGAGATAGCCCTTGAGGGTTGGATGACAATATCAATAAGTGGCTAAACCATTCTCTTGGGGTTAGAGATAGCCCTAAACATGCCTCATAGACTTCGATGTTTTGTAATTAATGGGGATTAGTGTTTATTTCTTGTCTTGACATTATATATATATATCTTGTTTCTACAATGATTTGTGTAGTTTAATACTTTCAATTGATCATTTAATTCTATTCATATGTTTATGTATGCTAGAATGGATGTTCATATGTTTATCTCTAGATTTTGTGACATTGATGCATATATATGTGTGTTAATATTATGAATCTAGTGATGGTCAAGGCATGATGCTTAAATGGAATACTCTTATAGTTACTTTGATGGTTCATACTTATTTCTTGATGGATTGTGTCACTTCCTTAACTTAATTACTTTAATTTTCATGTCACTAGCTTAGTTGCAGTGTAGTTTCCTTACTTTCTTAGATAGGTGGACAATTCATTCTTGTTGTTAAATGTTCCATGCTTATGAATGCAAGTAGTATATTTCTCTAATTTGGTGAGTGTGCATTGATTGTGGGCTTATGGAAGGATTAATGGCTTAATTTGATATGTTGTGCTATTCACTAGATAGGTTAAAAAATGTATGCTTAGTTGGCCATCCATGCTAATATTTCAATTAATGGCACACACTTTCATTTACAACATATATTCCCCCTAATCCATCAAATATTGAATGTCTAGGAAGGTAATGCTTAGTGGTGAACTCTATGACCCAATACTCCTCTCTTATATTCTCTACACTTTACTTACTTTAGTTGTTTTACATTGCATTTGTTTAGTTTAAATTGTAGTATAATCCAACCAAAATCCATCTTTTGATCACTCGACCTACCAATCCAATATTATTTCCACAAAAAAACCGTTCATATCCCTTGGGACGATCCTTACTCACTCTAGCTATATTAATAGTTAGTAGTAGTAGTGGCATTCTACAAATTCAAATTTTGCCACATTTTATCACACTTTTTAGTGCAATTTGGGGTGCACACGACGACACACACCAAGTTTTGGCACCGTTGCTGGGGATTGATTTTGCAACGCCGTATTTTGGAAACAATTAGGAATTAGTACTCTTTTGATCGTGTCTTTATTTTATTTTATTTTGGTTACTTATTATGTTTGTTCTTGATTGGCTAGGTGCATTGAGCCAAGGAAAGTGAAGCAAAAGCTAGAAATTAAAGCAAATCTAAAGCATAAAAAGCTAGAAATTAAAAACTTGCAAAGCAAAGCAAAGCAAAAATTGAAAAATGATTTGAAGTTGCTTAAGGACCCTTTGTGAGCTTTTCTAACTCTCTCTCCCTAGTTAAATCGTCGGTCCACGTGGTGGCAAGTTTAAATTCTTAGTTAAATCGTGAGCCCGCGTGGAGGCAATTTTATTTTTCTTGCATATTGTTGAAAGCATGGGAGTATGGGAACAATGTATGTGGAGGTTTGTTGATTGATGTGTTCTGAAGGAAAAATGTTCATTTTTGTTGATTTTATTGTTGTGTTGCTTGAAGTGTTGTGTGGTCCTTTCCCTACCCTTCATCTTTGGCATTCTAATGGAAAATCTAGAAGGTAATCTCGATTATTTAAACCTATATTTCATGGAACATCCTCCTCTTGACTAATTTCCTTCCGGAGTTCAAGCTCCAATTCCTCCAATGATCCTTCGAGATCATTATAATTTCCATGAATACCATGCTCTAACTTGTATCATGCTTCCTAATTTTGGGGCCGATCAATATGAAATTAAGTCCGAGACTATTCAAATGTGTCCACTTTTCCATGGCTTAAATGATGAGGAACTATATCAACATCTTGATGAATTTTTTGAAATATGTTCCACCATGAAGTACATAAATGTCCCGAAAGAAGTTCTTAGATTACTTCTCTTCCCTTTCACTCTTAAAAATAAGGTGAAACATTAGTTCAACAATTTGGGGGCAAATTCAATAACTTCTTGGATACAAATGCAATATGAATTTTTGAAATTTTTTTACCCCGTGAGCTTGACCAATTCGATGAGAACCGCCATTAAAGAATTTTCTCATGGGGAGGGAGAACTTTTGCATGAGGCTTGGGAAAGATTGAATGACTTGCTAAGGAAATGTCCACACTATGGCATTCCAAAATGGCAAGTGGTTCAATATTTCTATGAAAGCTTATCCGACATTCAGAAGGACATAGTTGACACTTCATGTAGAGGTTCATATTTTGGGAAGCATGAAGATGATGTTTGGCACCTTTTTGAAAAAATGAGTGAAAATTCATTGCATAAGTATCACACTTCTCGTTAAGTCATGATTCTATTAATAATAAAAAAAGTTTAAAAATGTGTCAAATTGAGAGTCCGATGGAGATTGTTGCCGAGGTCAAAACTCTCACTCAAAAACTTAATTAATTTTTATTGAGTCAAAAATCGGCAACTCAATCATCTCCTCTTGATAATCATCATCTTCATCATTCTTGTGAGCCTTGCATGACATGTGCAAGTGTGTTGCACACTACTTTCAATTATCCCATGGACATGTGCTTGATGAACACTATGAATAAGCCAATGCCATATTTGCTCACCCTCATTCAAATGCTTATGTTCCGATGTGGAGTGACTATTCAAGACCTTTTCGAGCTAAAAATTTTCAAAGTCGATATGTTTCGCCTCGTAAAAGAAATGAAGGTTCTCAAGGATTTGCTTCATCTTCTTCTTATCATCAAAGAATGAATCATTACTCTCATCCTCAAGCTTATAATTCTTAAGTTTGCTCTCATCATCCTTATGCACTTTCTAGTAATTACACATTTGAAGATAAGGTCTTGGTGGCTTTGGGTAGTTTGGAAGTGAACGCTAAATTGTTACATTCTCATTCTCAATCAATATCAAAGTTTGAATCTCAAGTTAGGATGATAGCTAATTCATTAAATGCAAGAGAAATTGGTAAATTATCTAGCCAACCCGAAAGGAACCCAAAAGCCCAATACTTTATGGAAGTAAACCCTACATCGGGGTGCCATTCTCAAAAGCAAGTGCAAGCAATTACCACTTTGAGAAGTGGTAAGCAAATTGATAATAAGGTTGAAAAACCAAGTGAAGATAGTGAACCGGTACGACCCAAAGTTAACACCCGTCCCGTTTCCGATCCTACTCCTACTTCCTTAGAAGAAAGTGTTCCTATTAAGAATTTTCAATCTTCTTCATCATCTCCTCAAGTTGTAAAGTCTTATGAGCCAAAAGCTCCATTTCCATATACTTTAAGAGAGACTTCGCCTTTCGGGAGGCAAGAAGGAAAAATCCATGATATGATGAAAGTGTTTAAATAAGTTAACATAAACCTTTCTCTTTTGGATACAATTAGGCAAATTTCGCCTTTTGCAAAATTTTTAAAAGACCTTTGGCACACAAAAAAGGAAAAACAAGGGACAATGCCCTAAAAAAGTGTTTCTCATGGAGCAAGTGAGCTCCATCATTCAACATAACACTCCACCTAAGTTCAAAGATCCCGGTGCTCCGACCATCTCATGTCTGATTGGAAACTATGAAGTTCGTAGAGCTCTTCTTAACTTAGGAGCGAGTGTTAATTTGATTCCTTACTTCGTGTATGTCGAACTAGGTTTGAATGATTTAAAGCCAACCTCAGTGATACTTCAATTGGTTGATAGATCCATCAAAACACCTAGAGGCATGGTTGAGGCCGATAGATCCATTAAAACACCTAGAGGCATGGTTGAGGACATACTCATCAAGGTTGACAAGTTCTATTTCCCAGTTAATTTTGTAGTTCTTGATACCGAATTGGTTGCTAACCCTACCAACCACATCCCAATCATCTTGGGAAGGCCATTTCTTGCCACCACAAATACAACCATTAATTGTAGATCCGGTGTTATAGACCTTTCTTTTAGTAACATGATGGTTAAGCTTAATGTTTTCAATGCAAGTTGACATCCTATCGATGAAGACGAGTGTTGTTTCATCGATGTCTTGGATGAAGTTATTGAGAAGTCCATCCCTTCTATGATCATGAAAAAACCAACCGAGGACAATCTTTCCTCTCTCCTTTCCGAGGATCCTTTTGCATCTTGTCTCCTTGAAATGTATGGTAATTGTGGGTTTGATGACGAGGGATCAATGAATGAGGTAAGCAATTTAATGGAATCCGTTGCAAGCTTGGATTTTCTACTTGGGAAAACTCCAAAAGAACTTTTTCCTCCTTTCTAGCACTTCACCGGTTCCATCTTTAATCTCCCCAACCACTCTTGAGCTTAAAACTTTTCCTTCTAATCTTAAGTATGTCTTTTTAGGCCCAAAAGAGACTCTTCCGGTTATCATTTCTTCAAGTCTTGAAAAAGACCAACAGAATGATCTCTTGAATACGCTTAAAGAAAATAAGGAAGCTATTGGATGGAGTGTGGCCGATCTAAAGGGAATTGACCCTTCCATTTGTATGCATCGCATTCTTATGGAAGAGGATAGGAAACCTTTTAGAGATGCCCAAAGGAGATTGAACCCAAACATGAAAGAGATGGTTAAAAAGGAAGTTGTAAAACTTTTAGATGCCGGTATAATTTATCCAATATCTAATAGCAAATGGGTGAGTCCAACTGAAGTAGTTCCCAAGAAGTCAGGCGTTACAGTAGTTAAAAATTCAAAAGGTGAGGGAATTTCTAAGCATACTGCCAATTCATGGCGTGTATGCATTGATTACCGAAAGTTAAATAACGCCATTGGAAAAGATCAATTTCCTTTTCCATTCATTGATCAAATTCTAGAGAGATTGGCCGGGTAACAATACTATTGCTTCCTTGATGGCTATGCGGGTTACAATCAAGTAGCCCTTGACCTCTTAGACCAAGAGAAAACCACCTTTACTTATTCTTTTGGCACATTTGCCTATAGACGGATGCCATTTGGTTTGTGCAATGCCCCTGCCACTTTCCAAAGGTGTATGATGTTAATTTTCTCAGACATGGTGGAAGAATGTCTTGAAGTTTTCATGGATGATTTTTCTGTGACGACCCTGGTTTTTAGGCCAGCGTGTCCTGTGATGAACCGTAAGGATGATCCGATAACGGATCCGAATGTGGAAACGAAAACAGAAAACAAGACTCTAAGAAGTCAAAGTGACCGTCCATGAGGTCGTGGAACTCAACAAGAACTGATGCGGAAGCAAAAGATCTAAAATATGACAAATAAGCCCCCAGGGCAAAATAGTCATTTCTGAAAACTGTAGATTCGGGTGCCACCAAGCACACCGCTGGAAGGACAACGAAAAACTAATCAAGATGGACTTAAGAATCACTTGATTCAGAGTCCGGACGAAAGAGAAACGGCATAACGAAGAAAACAAGCACTTAAGGCAAAAGGGTAAACTGGTAATTATCCAGAAAGAACTAGGTGCAACCGAGTACACCGTTGGAAAGACAGCGAAAAATCAGTCAAGTTCAAAAAATTCACTTGAATCGGAGTCTAGACGAAGGAGAAAAGCCCAAAAGAAGAGTTGACGTCGCGGCGGCCCAACGAAGGCCATGGCGTACACGGCGCCCATGCGCGAGCCCACCGGCGTGCATGCCAGCGCCCAAAGACATGGCTGGTGGCAACCCTTGGCTGTTGCTACATTTTTTTTTTATCTGCCCAGAACTGAGGCTTGAAACGGAGGTCAAGACAAGTTTTTCTGGAAAAACACGAAGAAGAAACCCCCCCTAAAATCGAGTTTTCTACCCGACTAAGTGATCAGAATCGAAAAAAACTCACTGTGAAATCCCCAAAATGCCCCTAGATCAGAACTGAACAAGAGGGTTAAAAGTTGATATAGTGACTGTCTGCAACTGAGAGCGAAAACGGGCTAGAAGATGAATTTTCCTGGAAAAACACAAAGAAGAAACCCCCCTCAAAATTGAATTTTCTACGTGAATCGTGGAGAATTAAAAAAAAAAGCAATGTAGAATGCCCAAAATGCCCCTCCATGAAATCTGGTCATGGAGGTCCAAAAAGCTGCTAAGTTGGAAAACTGAGAGCTGAACTTCGTAGGCGATTTCCGATATAAAGACGACATTTTCTGGAAAAACACGGAAAAGAAACCCCCCCTAAAATCATGTTTTCTATTCAACTATATTGAAAGAAGAAAAAAAAACCACCGTGAAAGGTTCATAATGCCCCTAGATCAGAATATGCAAAAAAAATGCGAAATGAATTCACAAGAGGCTCAAAACACAAACGATAAGGTTTTGCCCGGAAACGACCATGCACGCAAACGTAACATACCTATTTGGACGAGCTACAATGGTCCATGACTTAAATATACCACCGATACAAAATTCGACCCCTCAACTAGCAAAAAGGCAAAAATGGAACTTGGAATGAAAACTCGGAATCCAAAAATACAAAACGGGATCAAATGACCATTTGGCCCTTAGCCACACTTCATACAAGATTAATAAGACCCTATGAAAGAATGAAAATGGAATTCTCACACCCGATGCAACCATGGTGAAGCAATGACTTGCGATTTTTCAAGGTTTTCATAATATTTCATGAAGTTAAAAAGTTGTATAGAATACAATACACATGTCATTGGCCTCCGGCCTCATCTCATACATATCAAATACATTGAAAGGAGTGCACTTATGTACACATTACATACATGGAATCAAATATACATATTTTGACCTATAAGTCTACAAAATGACATTTCATGCTAACATTTGCATGAAATGGAAACTTGGAAGCTACACGACATCCAAGGAATGCTAGGCGTCACAAATCAAGTCTTCGTACTTGAAACATGCCCCAGTATCGTAGGGGTGAGTAACATAAAGCTACTCGTAGGAGATGAGCATGCATTGACCTAGCATTTTACAAATTTATCACCTTAAGGTGAAACATGTTAAAGGGGTTCATGCCACCTAACGTCTATATCGAAATGAGATTCAGGGAGCATCCTAAGCTACCTTAGAGTGTTTCTAGCATAAATCACATCATCTATGCCATTTAAACAATATGGAAGCACATTATACAAAGCAACAAGATATAGGTTCATAAAGGTATTAACTTGCAATCTCGATTATAGAAACAACTAAAGTGATCATGTCACCTAACGTTTATATTCTAAATAAGTCTAAGGAATCATCCTAGGCCATGCTGAACAATCAAAACGTAATTTACAACTTCAATGCAATCTAACCACATAAAAGCATATTATACAAGGCAACAAAATACAATTTCTTAAAGCTATCAGCTTGAAATGTAAAGTACGAAAACAACAGAAGTGGGTCATGCCACCTAACGTCTAAGTTATAAATGAATCAATAGGATCAATCCTAAGCTTTGTTAGAACATCAAAACATAATTTTCAATATCGATGCAATTTAACCAACATTGGAACTTCCAATACAACACATAAAGCACAATTTCACAAAGTTAACATCATGTAACTTAAAATGGGACGACAAATAAGAAACAACAAGTTACAATATCATCTAGTTATCAACTTGAAAATGAAATGCGAAATCAAACAAAGTGGATACTCGGACGTCACGTCGGATCAGACCGACAACATAGTTACTTTAGGGTTACTAGCCCATGGGTAACCTCCCTATGTGCGTACTAGACCATATATAGAGGGACTATCCCCCGTACTAGAACCACGTCCTAGCCATAGTCAAACAACGACATCCCCAAGTTTCCAAAATCAACAAGTTGTGCAACAACGCATATATCAACAGGAATATGCAAGATAATCAACTATCTACTAAGCACAACCAAATTTGGAAACCTATACAATACATGCTCTAAATTCACAACTAATATGATATGATGAATGTCGAATCTTCAGTGTGCGATTCGTTACATGCTATACATGAAAGATGTTAAACACAAAGTATGCAAATCATTACACAAGGCAACAATATATTTAATAAGGAAAATATATTCTCATGAATACAAACATAGCAACTATGTTATCCAATATTTAAAACATAACCAAATAAATATACAACCAGTCTAAGTCCAAGATTTGAATATAGAAACCACTTCTAAAACACAACTAGATCATAGAGCAAATTGATAGAATTTAAATAGATAAACACAATTAAATTCTATAGATTCCGATTCATTTCCAATTAACCTCATTTTAACACATGTTAAAGGACATGGCAAGGTCATCACCTATATCCATTCTAAAACTCAATTAGGTTGTTAGAACAATAAAGTAGAACTTTAATTAAATCATGCTAATTTAAATCCCAAGGTTCTAAAACAATTTCAAATAGTCCCAAATTATTATATACTAGTAAACAAGTCATGGCCAATACAAACATCAAGTTAAAACCTTAATTAAGCTAATGGGACCACAAAATAGATTTCAATTAATTCTTTTAATTAAAATCTCTAAATTTTCAAACTTAACCAAATACTCTCAATTTAACATATCTTAAAGAACATGCCAAGGACTAATGTAATATCACATTACAAGCTTATTTCATGCAAATTACACCTATGTAAATTAAACTTTCACTAAAGTTAAATATAAAATAAAGGTTGCAATTCTCATGCAATTAATCCAAATTTAATGTATGTGAACAACCACACCAAAGCTTAATTTTCTAGCATACCACAATTCAATTCCAAGTTGTATATCACCATGAAAATTAAATCTTAGACAAGGAAATTAATTAAATGAAAGGTTTCAAAACCTCACCGAATATTCTAAATCAAATATATGTGAAGCTATATGGCATGTAGATGAAAAATATCAAGTTGGAATTCAAATGGAGTGAATAGTGCACTCGGGGCAAATTAATTAATAATTACTAATTTTCTAAACACCTCTAATTACTTTCAAATTCAACTATATAGAAGAGCATGCTAAGGCCTAATATAATATGCTAACACATATTAATTTAAAGCTAGTTAAGGCCATGTGAATTAATCTTTCACCTAAGATAAATATTAAATAAAATCTTTAATGCTTATTCAAATGTTCCAATTTTAATACACGACAATGAGCATATCAAGGGGCAATATAAAATCATGCTACATGTTTAAACCAAGTCATGAGCAACCGGAAAAATTAGATCCCGTACAAGAAAAATAAATAATAAAATCTCTAGATTTTATATTTAATCATGCAAACAAGTAGTATAAGCATCACAAGCATGCTATATAACAAGAATTTAAACCTAGAACATCTCCTACCTCAATTTGAGATGAAAATCCCAAAGGCCCACCAAAATAAAAGTACTCCGAATTCGACGATACAGAGAGGTTTTGTCGAGGACAACACCGTGAACAAGAATCCGCAAGAAGCCCCATGAAAATCTCAACTTGACTCCAAACCCGAACTCAAAAAATCGTCGAAAATGGATTCTAATAAGGGGGAAAGGTAGAGCACGGCGAGGGGTACAACAAACGTTAAGGCCAAAGACTTTCCGTCAAGGAAAAGTGAACCAAAAGAGGAGAGAGAAGATTGCAGCACCCCTTGGGCTGCCATGGGAGCTCCAGGTCGTGCATGAAGAGGGGAGAAGATGAAAAATGAAATATCTCACCCCCTTTTATAAAAATCTCAAAAAGTGCCCCGAACGGGCCCCGTCGGGTCCGAAAAAGTAAAATTTGAGCAGACACGCTCAAATGACAAAAATTTGTAAATGAAAAAGATTCAAAATAATAAAATATGAATAATAGAAGAAACGGCGTCAAAAACTGAGTCCCGAGCAGAAAGTTATGCCCAAAACAAGTTTGGCACAAACCGAGGCCAGAAACCCTGAAACTGAAAAAAAATTACCAGAAGGAAATTCTAAGAGTCCACGGCTTGATGAAATGTGAAAATGAATCCCATACGAGGATCCAGGCCCCAGACGAGACATTTTGCAATAACTTTCGTTAATTGCACAATGGCCCCTACAAAAAGGGTTAACTGTGAAACTGCCCCAGAATGAAAATATCTTCCAAAAGATATTTTCTTAGATGCCCCTAAAATAAAATATCTTCAAAAGATATTTACAAAAAATACCCCAAGAAATGAAAAAGATTCTAAAGAATTGTGCATCCATGCCCCTGTGGGCACCGGGAGCAACCAGAGTACTTTCTTGCAAAAGTAAAGATACGTATTTCGAGGAAACCACTCAAGATGTAGGCACGTGAAGTCAAAAATCAACTCCGAGCATGAAAAGTGAGGTTGTACCAAAAACTGACAAACGGAGATAAGACGAAATAAGGAAAATGACAGAATAGGGAAAATACGAAATAGCGCATAGTGTCCAAAAACGAAAAATGCGAAAATGACTCGGTCCTCAAAGGAAGTTGTCAATTCACATGAAAGAGTCTCAGAAACCAATTCCGAGCACTCGATATGACACTAAGCAACACGAACCATAGCTCAGAAAAGAAAACTAAACGAAAAAAATTCATTCGTAAAATTTTAGGAAAAAGGAAAGGAAGGCAAATGATCGGGTCGTTACATTTTCGGTCTTTGGGTCTTCTTTTGATGCATGCCTTAAAAATCTGTCTTTGGTGCTTAAAAGATGTCGCGAAACAAATCTTGTTCTTAGTTGGGAAAAGAGCTATTTCATGGTTTAAGAGGGGATTGTTTTGGGACATGTTATTTCAAAAAGAGGTATTGAGGTTGATAAAGCAAAAGTTGAGTTCATTTCTGAATTGCCTCCACCTTCTACGGTGAGAGAGATTCACTCATTTCTCGGTCATGCCGGCTTATACCGCCGTTTTATTAAAGACTTTAGCAAAATTGCTAGACCCTTGTGCAATCTTCTCACCAAGGAGACCCCTTTTGTCTTTGATCAAACATGTCTTGATGCTTTTCATACACTCCATAGTTTATTGTCATCTGCTCCTATCATGTAACCTCCCAATTGGTCATTACCATTTGAAATTATGTGTGATGCTTCTGACTATGCAATGGGAGCAGTTTTGGAATAAAGGGTAGGTAAACTTTCGTGTGCCATATATTATACAAGCAAGACTTTCTCGGGAGTTCAATTGAATTACTCCACTACCGAGAAAGAATTACTTGCCGTAGTGTATGCTCTTGATAAATTATAGTCTTATCTCTTAGGGTCTAAAGTTATTGTCTATTTTGATCATGCTGCTTTGAGACATCTTTTGACCAAGGAAGAAACAAAACTTCGTTTGATAAGATGGATTTTGCTTCTTCAAGAATTTGATTTCGAGATCAAGGATAAGAAAGGCACCGAAAATGTGGTTGCCAATCACCTTTTGAGGTTAATGGTAGAATCTTCCCAAAGTCCACTAATTCGTGATTCATTTCTGGATAAACAACTCTTCCAAATTTCTAATAGACAAATGCCTTAGTTTGCCGACATGGTGAATTTTCTGGCAATTGGCAAGCTTCCAACTAATTGGTCAAGGCAAGAAAAGAACCGTTTCTTTGCCAACATCCAGAATTAGATCCTGTCTTGTTTCGATATTGTCCGGATCAAATTGTGAGAAGATGCATTTCGGAGAGTGAAATTCAAAGTGTTCTTGTGTTTTGTCATACCCTTGCATGTGGTGGACATTTTAGTGCAAAGAAGACCGCCTAAAAGGTGCTTCAAAGTGGGCTATTTTGGCCCACCATCCATAGAGATGCCTATAATTTTTGCAAGGAGTGTGAGAGATGTCAAAAGATGGGATCGATGTCAAGAAGAGACATGATGCCCTCGACAAATATTCTTGTTGTTAAGATCTTTGATATTTGGGGCATTGATTTCATGGGTTCTTTTCTTATGTCCTATGGTTTTCAATACATTTTACTTGCCGTTGATTATGTTTCTAAGTAGGTGAAGACTTGTGCTACCAAAATGAATGACCACTCTGTGGTTGTTCAATTCATTAAATCCAATATTTTTACTCATTTTGGTATACCAAGAGCAATGATTAGTGATGGGGGAAAGCACTTTTGCAATCAATTCTTGATGCAATTATTTCTCAAGTACTTCGTCTCACATAAAGTTGCTACCCCTTATCATCCTCAAACAAGTGGGCAAGTAGAAATTTCAAACTGGGAAATTAAGCATATTCTTGAGAAAACAGTGAACACAACCCTAAAATATTGGTCACGAAAATTAAATGATGCTTTGTGGGCTTACCAGATGGTATATAAGACTCCCATTGGCATGTCTCCTTATAGACTTGTATATGGAAAGCCTTGCCATCTTTCGATTGAGTTAGAACACAAAGCTATGTGGGCGGTTAAAAAGCTCAATCTTGACCTTGACAAAGCTGGAATGAGTTGGAAGAATTGAGACACAATGCTTATGATAATGCCAAACTCTACAAAGAAAGAACTAAAGCTTTTCATAACAAACATATTGTGAAGAAATCTTTTAAACCCGGTCAAAAAGCATGGCTTTTCAACTTTAGGCTTAAGCTCTTTCTCGAGAAGTTGCGTACCAAATGGGAAGGCCCATATGAGATCATTTCTATTGTGCCCCATAGGGGGGTTGAAATAAAAAGCTTAAAAGATGGCAATATATTCAAAGTGAATGGGCAAAGGTTGAAGCCCTAAATTGAAAGGCAAGTTTTTCAAAGATATATGGAAGCCACCCTCTTGGTGGATCCTATCTATGAAGAAATCTAGAGTCTCATTCATTATTTTTATTTTCATCATTGTCGACTTACTTGATTTAGTTGTGTTCTCATCTCAAAAAGGGTTTGTTGGTTGTTCGATCAATCACAAGGCTCTTTCAATCGATCAAACCTCTCTGCAGGTTGAAAATCAGGTCTTTGTTCCATCGTTCAAACATTCTCTGCATATTTCAGTTCTCTGTCCACCGTTTGAACTTTATTCTCGATCGATCTAAGTACTCCTCGATTGATCCAGTTATCCCTTCTATCGATCTCATTTCCATACTTAATTTTTTTTTAAAGCTCTACATATTTCATCTCTTTGTCCGATCGTTCAAAGCTATCTGTAGGTTATTAGATCTTGGATCGATCGAGGTTAGATCGATCATACTTTAAAAAAAAAAAAAAAAAAAAAAAAATTCAAAGTGGCATTTCGTCTTGCTAGAGACGTTAAATTTAGCACACATCTTGCATATTTCTTGCATTTTTCATTTTTTGTTGTTTCTAAAAAAAAAAAAAAAAAATTCAAATATTTATTTCACCATTGTGCCCTTATGTGTAGTCCTCGTACTTTCCTGTTTTCTATTGGGCTTGATCTCATATCTCTCTTTCATCTTGTGCTATATTACCTTAGAATGCTTGTTTTACTTATCTTATCCTATTTGATATTCGATGTGAGTTTTCTAGTGTGGTTATTCAAGTAGTTTGTTGATTTAAAGTTTGGGGGTGCACTCTTTCCCAACGGATCACTACCGGGCTTCATGTTTTTGCCACTACGGTATATTCTTTCCATTTTTTCTATTGTTCTCATTGCACATTGAGGAAAATGTGCTGTTTAAGTTTGGGTGTAAGGTAACTTTGCTGCATTCTACTTAAGTTTGAGATTTAATTGCATGATTGAGATTTGGGATCCATGTTATCTATGATTTTGATCTTTTAAGGACTATATTGCTTAAAATTTAAAAATTGCTTGACTTGAGAGTCCAATACTCCTTGTATGCCTTATAGATGCCATTTAGGAGTAAATTTTTGAAAGATTGATATCATACTTGCACTTATGGTCCACATCATATTGATTTTGTGATTGATTTGAGATTCACTCTAGGATTCTACACTAGCACAGGCGCATACTAGCATTCATTTGTGGAGTACAAGCTTTGTTGATTATTGATTTGATTATATCCCAATGGAGTTAGTAGTGCATTGAAAGCTTTCATTCTCGACAAAGGTGGATAACAAACCTTTTTCATTGAGTAGCTGGGAAACCCTTTCAATTGAGTAGCCAGGATTCTAACCTCATCAAGCACTGAATTTCTCACGTCGAAAGGTGAAGGGCCCAAACTCTAGGTTAATAATTTACAAAAAAAAGAAAAAGAAAAAAAAAGATGGTTGTTGCGAAAGTAAATAAAAAAAAGTAAGGACTTCTCCCAAAAGGTGAGAAGTGGGAAATGATTAGATGGAGGTTGTCTTAATTTGTAGCCTAGTCGATTTGAGCTTGTAAGTTCTTAAGGGTATTTAAATGCCCAATGCCCTAAAGCCGTCCGGTTTGGGAGTCATTGACCTAATGCTCGACCTCATGGATCGCTAGAAAGCTTAATAGATTAATACATTGCACCATGCTTCCATCTTTGATCCTCTAGGTTCGTTAAAAAAAAAAATTGAGTGAAAACAATAAGCGCACCTAGTTCAATAAAGCTTTAATAAAAAGTCTATTCTTTGTTTTGATAATCGGTACTCAATTTGTGTGCTAGTTTGAGGCCGGATGTGATCATTTCTTTAGTTGGCTTAGATAACAACATATTTGATGTCGGTTCACTTAAAAAGAATTCTAGAGTTGTTTTGAGTTGCATGATCATTTTCTTGATGTGTGGAGGACCATACTTGTTTGCTTGATGTTGAAATTTTGGGAGATTGCTTAGAAATGGTTGAAAAATTGCATACTTGAGGTAGTTTTCTCCCAATGCTTGTTTGCAATATTAGTGCCTCTTTAGTGAGAAAGAGCTTAATGTTTGTGGGTATCATTTCTGGAAACCCTCACGAGACTTAACTCGTCCACTAGTGGTAACCTAGGGGTTTAAAAGGCTTGTTACATATGTTAAATGCAATCGTGTTCCCTATAAAAGTGGCGTTATCCATTTATTGCTTTATAGTGTATAGGTGTTTAGTTATTCATTTAATTTCTTTATCTTGTAGTTCATTGCTAGGGACTAGCAATACTTAAGTTTGGGGGTGTGACAAGCGCTGAAAAGTGCGCATTTAAACCCCTTAAGCTTGAATGTTCTAGTACCTTATTCTATCTTATTTTTCTGTTTTAGTCTAATTTTGTATTATTTCCATTTTCAGGTACTTATCCCCAAAATAAATCAATTCAGCTGAATTAGAACATTAAAAGAGACAATCTCAAGCTTAGTGGAAGAAAAGAGTAAAGTGGAAGCAAAGTGGTGAAGAAAGCCTTCCACGATCGATCGAACCCAAAGCTCTGATTGATCACACAGTGATCGATCCAACCATACCATGATGGATCAAGCCTTTTGCCATTATCCTCAGTAAAATATCTTATTCGATCGATCTAACATTTCCTTCGATCGATTGAACCCGTTTGATCTTATCGTCACTTACCATTTTTATCCTTTTTCCCAAAAATATCTCAGCCTTGTCATTATCCAAAAAGTGCACCGCTAAGGTTCGATTGATCCGAGCAACCTCGTGATCGATCGAACTGCCTCAAGTTGCGTGAAAAATAGAGTTCCAGCCAAATTAAAGGTGTGTTCATGGTGTAATTATTTAGAGGTCCCAGTGCACGAGGTTTGACCATTGGGTGTGACACTTGAGCTACTTATTGATTTTGGCTATTTTGAGTAAAGAGGTTGGTTAGTTAAAGAGGCTTCGCTAGAGATTAGAGAGAGAAAATATACAAATTGGGAAAGTTCTTCCTCTTATCTTGGGTTTCTACTAAGAATACAAGAGGAGGAAGATGAGCTCTGCCATGGAGATAACCCAAGAGGGTTAGATGACAACATCAGTGAGTGGCTAAACCATTCTCTTGGGGCTAGCGATAGCCCTAAGCATGCCTCCTAGACTTTGATATTTTGTAATTAATGGGGATTAGTGTTGTATTTCTTGTCTTGACATTATATATATATATATATATATATATATATATATATATCTTATTTCTACAATGATTTGTGTGGCCCAGTGGAATAAGACTTTAAATTTATGCCGCAAGAACAGAGCCAACAAGGATATAAAGAGACTTCAGGCACAGCAGCAAAGAGTAGCAGCAGAGGCAGCCACAGCAGGCGATGCTCCAGAGGATGATACAGCAGATAGATCTCCCCCTAGACAGAGACGTCGCATTACCATTTTAGGTTTTACCTCCTAGCCAAATGTACCTAATGCTTCTCAGCAGACTGGCCCTTCACATGCTGTATACATATTTCATATCTTTCAGAGCTGATATGACTAAGCGGCACGACGATGTCATGAGGAGGCATGATGATTGGGTGAGGAGACATGACGACTTGGTGGGGAGACACGATGATCTAGTTCGCCGATCAGATGAGTTGCAAGCAGATGTAGCTAAGGTGAGACGTGAGCTAGGCACACTATGTACTGACCTTATAGATTCTCTCACTCGCCACTGCACCGAGATGTCTTCCATGCTGCAGTATATTGCGGACATGATTATTCCAGATCATACCATCTGATCCCATTCTCTTTCTTTCCTACTCATTACCTATTTGATATCTGCACTGCTATGACCGCGAGATTTTTGCATTATCTTGACACTTGCACTGGTTTTAGATATTCTTTAGATATTTGTTTTGATATTATTTGGATGTTTCGGATATTTTTGGATATTATTGTTTCCATTGCACTTATATGATTTGTTGATATTTGATCTTGCACTTATGTTGTGCATATGGATTTTCGATATCAATATTGGATATTCTGAGCTTTACATTGCTATATGCCATATCTTTTGCCCAGTTCTCGGTTTCACCTCTCATTTATATCATTGATACATATACTTTGATAGCTGTTAGTGTGACCATTTTCAGACAGGTTTTCAGAATCTAAGTTTAGGGCTGCGCCTTCCAAAGCTAAGCTTCCATTGTCGGGCTCTTTGTACTTCACCCATTTGGTATACTCTTTCCATTATCTGTTGCTTCTTTGCACATTGAGGACAATGCACAGATTAAGTTTGGGGGTGTATTTGCATACTTTATGTGTCGCACTTACTTTCTATGCATGTGATATGATTTAAGAGTCTTGGGCTATGATTTTTATCTTTTGAGAACTATGATACTTAGAATTTAAAAATTGCTTGACTTAAGAGTCCAATAATCCTTGTATGCCTTGTGGATTCCATTTAGGAGTAAATTTTTCAAAAAATTGATATCTTGCTTGCATTTGTGGTCCACATCATCCATAATTTATGATTGTTTTGAGATTCACTCAGGATTGTACACTAGCATAGGCGCACACTAGCATTCATTTGTGGGGTACACGCTTTGTTGATTATTGAGTTGGTTAAATTCCAATTGAGCTAGTAATGCATTGAAAGCTTTCATCTTGACAAAAGTGGATAACAATCCCTTTTCATTGAGTAGCCGGAATTCTAGCCTCATCAAGCACTGAATTTCTCGTGCGGAAAGGTGGAGGGCCCAAACTCTAGGTTAATAACTTGTAAAAAAAAAAAAAAAAAAAGAAAAAAAAAAAGAAAAAATTGTTGTAAAAGCAAATAAAAAGTGAGGACTTCTCCCAAAAGGTGAGAAGTGGGAAATGATTAGATGGATGTTGTTTTGATTTGTAACCTACTTAATTTGAGCTTATAAGTTCTTAGGGGTGTTTAAACACCAAATGCCCTAAAGCCGTCCGGTTTGGGAATCATTGACCTAACGCTCGATCTCATGGATCGCTAGAAAGCTTAATAGATCATTACATTGCACCATGCTTCCATCTTTGATCCTCTAGGTTAGTACAAAAAAAAATCGAGTGAAAAGAATAAGTGCACCTAGATGAATAAAACTTTAATAAAAGGTCCATTCTTTGTCTTGATGATCGGTACTAGATTTGTGTGCTAGTTTGAGGGTAAGGATGTGATTATTTCTTTAGTTGGCTTAGATAGCAACATATTTGATGCCAGTTCACTTAAAAAGGATTCTAGAGTTGTTTTGATTTGCATAATGATTGTCTTGATGTGTGGAGGACTATACTTGTTTGATTGATGTTGAGATTTTGGGAGATTGCTTGGAAATGGTTGAAAAATTACATACTTGAGGTAGTTTTCTCCCAATACTTATTTTGTATATTGGTGCCTCTCTTGTGAGAAAGAGCTCAATGTTTGTGGGTATCATTTCTGGAAACACTCACGAGAACCTAGGGGTTTTAAAAGGCTTATTGCATACGCTAAATGCAATCGTGTTCCCTACGAAAGTGGCGTTATCCATTTATTGCTTTCTAGTTCATAGTTATATAGTTGCTTATTTCTTTCTTTTCCTTATAGTTCATTGCTAGGGACTAGCAATATCTAAGTTTGGGGGTGTGATAAGTGCTTAAATGTGACACATTTTAGCACCTAAGCTAGGGTATTTTAGTCCATTCATCTATCTTACTTTCATGTCTTAGATACTTATTTGTGTTTTTACCTATTTCAGGTTAATAAAGTTCAAACAGGCTAATAAGAGCCATTTAGCCCAATTTTAGAGCTAAGGAGCAAAGTTGGAAAGAAGCCAAGGAAAATGCACCAGGGGAACTTTGATCGATCGAAGGGAAGTCCCGACCCATCGAAGAGGTCTACAATCGATCGAAATGAAGCGGTGCAGCTCAGCCAATTGGATAAAGCCTGAAAGATATTTTCGAGCCACGTCAGCTTCGATCGATCGAAGCTAAGTGTCCGATCGATCGAACATATTCGATCGATTGAAATGCTTGCTGGCAGTAAGCTATCTAAATTCCCAAGCACGCCGATTTCTACCTAACTTGTGTTGCTGCGAATTTCCTCCAATCATAGGCTGTAATTCTGACTTGGTCCTTACTCAAAGGAGTGTGTAATTGATTTATTTAATATTATTGTAGAGAACCATCATAGAGATATTACCAGTTATAGAAAAATATTTTCCTCTCTAGAACTAGGGTTTTGAGAAGAAAGCAAGGATGAAGATAATGATGCCAACCTCCAAGCAAGCCCTTGAGGGTTCCATGCCCACTATAATGAGTGGCTAAATCCTTCTCTCGGGACTAGAGATTGCCCTTAGGCTTGTTTCTCAAACCTAACTTTTGTGTATTTTTTTGGATTTTAGTTATAATAGATGTTTTGACTATGAATAAATATAGATCTTGTAATTTTTATTTGATTTGTATGGATTAATGCTTTCAATTGATCATTTGACTCTAGTCATATGTCTAGGGATGGTAGAATTGATGTTCATGTTTTTGTCTCTAGATTTAATGAAGTTAATGCATGTCTATGTGTATTGATGATGTTGATCTGGTGATGGTCAAGGCATGGTACTTAATGGAATACTCTTGTGATTTATTTGATGGTTCACACTTGTTTCTTTATGGATTGTATCACATCTCTAGTTTAATTAGTTTAATTTCGTGTCTCTAGCCTAGTGTAGTGTAATTGATTTAATTTCTTAGGTAGGTGAATAATCCATTCTTGTTTCTTGATGTTCCATACTTGTGAATGTAAAGCGTGCATGTCTCTAGATATTTATGTATGCATTAATTGTGGTTTAATTGAATGGATATTGGTCTCATTTGATAGGTTGTGTTTTTCATTAAAATTGGTTAGACAATCTATATTTATTTGCCATCCATGCTTAGTTTTAATTGATGTCACACACACTCAAGTTACAATCTAAATTCCTCCATTAATATACAATTGTTAGTGTTTGATGAAGTTAAGCTTAGTGGTGACTCTAAGCCCTAAGACTTCTCTCCTATATCTTTTCCCTACTTTCTAGATTGCTATTTACTTGCATTAGTTTTTATTGCATTGTAGTTTAATTAAACAATCACCAACCATCTTTGATCATTCGACCTACTAATCCGACATTAGTTTCTATCACAAATACACCTCCTTTCCCTTGGGACAATCCCTGCTCATTCTAGCTATATTTTTAGTTAAAAGTGGTAGTGGCATTTTCTAAATTTAAACTTAGCCACATTACTCACTTTTGCATGCTTCGGTCTTGACACACACCAAATATAACCTTGTGTGTATATTTATACACATTATTACCTTAATCATATTCCTAGTATGATTACCCAAATAAAAATAAAAATAATCTTAAATAAAATATATACACACATATATTATATTATATATATATATATTATTATTTATTATATATATGTATATTCCTCACATAATAAAAATAAATAATATATATTGTCAATTCAAATCCTCCTCCATGTAGGACTCTAGTTATATTAATATACATGACACATATAAATATAAATAAATAAATAATATATATTGCCTATTCAAATCCTCCTCTATGTAGGACTCCAACCATATTAATATACATAAAACATATAAATATAAATATATATTATGTAATATATATTTATAAATCATTTTTAACTATACTTACCATATATATGCATATAGTCGTATACATATGTACTTATTATAAATATATAATTCTCTATATAATTATATATATATATATTTATATTATCCATTTAATATGCATTATATATATATATATATATATATATATATATATATTTATATGTATATTAATATATATACTCATGCATAAATCCATGGGCTTTTAAACCACCCTAAATCCTTTAAGGCTTCATTCTCCAGCTAAAGATCCAAATCCTTTAGTCCAAATAATCCAAGCCCAGTCCATTAAACTTAAACAAATAATTAAATAAATACACACTTAATATTAAAACAACTAAATACATGGAGCACATAATCAAACAAGAATTAACAACCAAGTCATACCATACAAATAAAAATCAACACGCCTACAAATCAATTAACAATCAAGCACATCATCATACCAATAAATCAATTAAATAAATAAACAAATAATTAATTTAAAATAAATAAATTCATTTAATTCATTTAAAGGTAATTAATTTAATTAGATAATTCCTCTAAAATATAGGGGTATTACATTCTTCCCCCCTAACAGAAGGAATTCCGTTCTTGGAATTCACGAATCCTTAAAATGAAAACTTTGATTATTTATTCCACTTTCTATTTTTCCTTTTTCCTTATGAAAATTATCCCATCCACACATACCTATAAGTAGCAGACATATCTCATAATTTATTAAAAATATGCTAAGCTAATCTATGCTTATTGCATTTCTTTGCAACCTAATCTCACCAATTTATATGCGTTGGTATATATCCCTATTGCTGTATTTTCTTGCAGGAAAATAGATGAAAAACCCCTTTTTCTACATATGGCACAAAATACATATTTATATCCTTACCAACTATAGGCTATTGCCTAGAAATAAAATATAAATATTTACATAGTGAGGTGATAACCTCATTTCCTTTCCAATCAACATTATTCCCTCTATAGGAGACAATTTGAGTAAACACTCACTTTTAAACTTCCAAACTCTAATATACAAGTTTACTATTAATACAATTATTCTGCCCACTCAGGTAGTGCACACAAAATCTCGAATAAAAGTAATCCCTTTGATTGTTTCCTTTAATAAATGTAGGACCCAATAATCAATACTATCTTTCCAATTACACAATCACCATACAAATCCTTAAATTGTGCCATACTATTGGTATACATAAACTCTGAAAATATTAACTACTATTCTTAATTGTCCATATTATTTAGGACATATTTTTACCGCATGAAAATGCTATAACGAATAAACCACTTTGTCAACTTACCCGATGAGTGCTCAAACGTGACACATTTTAACACCTAAGCTAGGGTATTTTAGTCCATTCATCTATCTTACTTTCATGTCTTAGATACTTATTTGTGTTTTTGCCTATTTCAGGTTAGTAAAGTTCAAACAGGCCAACAAGAACCATTTAGCTCAATTTTGGAGCTAAGGAGCAAAGTTGAAAAGAAGCCAAGAAAAATGCACCAGGGGAACTTCGATCGATCAAAGGGAAATCCCGATCGATCGAAGAGGTCTATAATCGATCGAAATGAGGCGGTGCCAGTTCAGCCAATTAGATAAAGCCTGGAAGATATTTTCGAGCCACGTTAGCTTCGATCGATCGATCAAAGCTAAGTGTTTGATCGATCGAAAATCTTCGATCCACTGAAATGCCTGCTGGCAGTGAGTTGTCTAATTCTCGAACGCACCAATTTCTACCGAACTTGTGTAGTTGCGAATTTCCTCCAATCATAGGCTATAATTCTGACTTGGTCCTTACTCAAAAGAGTATGTAATTGATTTATTAAACATTATTATATCATCCATCATAGGAAAGATATTAGAAAATAGAGAAAAATAATTTTCCTCTCTAGAACTAGGGTTTTGGGAAGAAAGCAAGGATGAAGATGATGATGCCAACCACCAAGCTAGCCCTTGAGGGTTCCATATCCACTACAATAAGTGGCTGAATCCTTTTCTTGGGCCTAGAGATAGCCCCTAGGCTTGCTTCTCAAACCTAGCTTTTGGGGATTTTAATTATAATGGATGTTTTGACCATGAATAAATATAGATTTTATGATTTTTATTTGATTTGTATGGATTAATGCTTTCAATTGATCATTTGGCTCTAGTCATATGTTTATGTATGCTAGAATTAATGTTCATATTTTTGTCTCTAGATTTAATGGAATTGATGCATGTCTATGTGTGTTGATGATGTTAATCTAGTGATGGTCAACGCATGGTACTTAATGGAACACTCTTGTAATTTATTTAATGGTTCACACTTGTTTCTTGATGGATTGTATCACATATCTAGTTTAATTAGTTTAATTTCATATCTCTAGCCTAGTTGTAGTGTAATTGCTTTAATTTCTTAGGTAGGTGAACAATTCATTCTTGTTTCTTGATGTTCCATACTTGTGAATGCAAAGAATGTATATCTCTAGATATTTGTGTATGCATTAATTGTGATTTAATTGAGTGGATATGTGACAACCCGGATTTTTAAGATTTTAAATTTAATTTATCTTATGATTTTTAGTTATCAAGATTGAATATTTATTTAAATTGGTAATTTACCCGATTATGATATTAATGGGTTAAATTGATTATTTTGTGTTAATTAAAGACTTACCGATTTGAGATTGGGTCATTGATTATTGAATTAGAGACTATAGTTTATATTTAATTTAATTTGAGTTCATGATTTTAGTTATCATGATGGGAGATGGTAGCCGAATTGGAGAACAAAGAAATAAGAAAAATGGAAATGGATGTGAGAGAAAAGTTGGTGGGTTTGATATTTGTCACCAAAATGTATGCATTGTCTATATATATTAGAGATATAAATATAATCAGATGGAAGATAGAGATTGGAGGGAGCATGCAACCTTTATAAAGAGGAAATAAATGAAAAAATGGGTTTTAATTTTGTGATAGTGGGCGGGTCCCACTTGAGAGGATAATTGTTTTGATTTTGGTCTTGATTCATTTTGTTCATTATAAATAAATATGTAAAGTCAGTTTGTGAGAAAGAAATAGTGGGCTGCGAAATGGAGACATTAATTGAGTTAGTTTGGTTTTGTTTCAATTGTAGATATATGTGATATATATATATATATATATATATATATATATATCTTGGGTGTGCTGTAAAGGATGCACCAGCCGAAAATGGAAGAGAGAAAAAGGAAAAATAAAGAAAAGAAAGGAAAGATAAGAAATAACATGGTGATGTGATGGTGGCAGGCCATTAAGAGATATTTTGGCAATTTATTTTCTTGACTTCGTGGGCTGTTTGGAGTACAATTGATTGTATGTGTAATGAAAGAATAAGGAAAAGTAAGAAAAGGAAGAAAATGGTCGGCGCAGGAAATTCATGGGTGGCGGGACCCAACTGGATTTTTTTGGTTCAAAATGTGATATTTTATTTGGTGAACTATATATAGAATTGGGTCCGTGAAATGCACTTATATTTTTTGAGGGATTGTATGCACTAAGTTTGTATTCAGAGAAAGAGAAATATTGAGGAAAGACAGAAGTGACTGAGAGAACCGAGATGCACACAGAGAGTGAGACAAGGGCTCACACATCTTGGACAAAAAGTTTATAGTACAGTGACAAATTCTTTTGCAGGGTAGGGTTCTTCATATCTTGAATGGCCTGAATGATTTTGTTTCAAATCTTTTATTAATTGTTATTTCGTTAAAATTGCGTATATATATTTTGTTTAAATGTATATGTATATTTTTGTGAAGTTAATTTTGCATGAAATTTCTTGAAATCCTTGCTATGGCTTTTCCTACTGGGACTTCCCCCGTCTCACCCCCTTCCAGTTTCAGGTACCGTGGATTGTTAGTTGCGGGCTAAGGTGGAAGAGTTGGTGTTGAGAATTTTTATTTAATTATTTAGAGATTTTTGTATATTTAATTGAGAAAATTGATTTGTATCAATAAAAGGATATTTATTTGAGAAAATTGATTTAGTATCAATAAAATGATATTTATTTTGAGATCTTGGGAGTGTAATACTGATGTATTTTGATTTGAATAAATCGATGATTTTATTTAGAAAAGATTCGGGTCGTGACAAGATATTGGTCTCATTTGATAGGTTGTGCTATTTATTAAAATTGGCTAGACAATCTATACTTATTTGTCATCCATGCTTAGTTTCAATTGATGTCACACACACACAAGTTACAATTTAAATTTCCCCATTAATGTACAATTGCTAGTGTTTGATGAAGTGAAGTTAGTGGTGACTCTAAGCCCGAAGACCTCTCTCCTATATCTTTTCCCTACTTTCTAGATTTCTCTTTACTTGCATTAATTTTAATTGCATTATAGTTTAATTAAACAATCACTAACTATTTTTGATCATTCGACCTACTAATCCGACATGAATTTCCATCACAAATACACCTCCTTTCCCTAGGGACGATCCCTACGCACTCTAGCTATATTTTTAGTTAGAAATGGTAGTGGCATTTTCTAAATTTAAACTTGGCCACACTACACACTTTTTTATGCAATTTGGTGCATTAGGTAAGCGACACACCAAGTTTTGGCGCCGTTGCCGGGGATTGGCATCGTCGTATTTGAAAATTAATTAGGAATTAATACTCTGTTGATCTTGTCTTTATTTTTATTTTATTTTGGTTACTTATTGTGTTTGTTCTTGATTGGCTAGGTGAATTGAGCCAAGAGGGTGAAGCAAGGGAAATTGAAAAGCAAAAACAAGCCAAGCGAAGCTAAGCAAGAGCTTAAAAAGCTCAAAAATAAAAAAAATAAAAAAATTGCAAAGCAAAACAAGGCAAAGAAAAAAAAAATTTGAAAAAAAAATTTGTCAGCCTTTCTAAACTCTTTCTCTAGTTAGATCATGAGCCCGCGTAGAGGCAAGTTTTTATTTTCTTAGATTGATTGTGAGCCTGCGTGGAGGCAATTTAATTTTTCTTGCATATTGTTCAAAGCATGGGAGCATGGGATCATTGTATGTGGAGGATTGTTGATTATTGATTAGTTGTGGAGGAGAAGTGATTGCTACTTGCTTGTTGCTTGTTTGTGCATGCCTGCTTATAGGTCGTTAAATTCTACTCTAGTCCCACTTAATTTGAATCATGAATCCATTGTTCGTAATTCTAAAGGAAGGGGTAATTCTAGTCATTCCATTTCATCAATGGAAGACATCAATGAGGATCGTGTGGAGGACCTTGGTCACATAGACCAACAAGGTATCCTCCACCCTAATATGCATCATGACATTATTCAAGTACCGTTAGGTATGCCAAGACCTTTCATTCCACCACAACAACAAGGCCATGTTCCATTAGGAATGCCTCGGCCAATTTTTGCTCTACAACCTCCCATTATTCAAGGCAATCAAGGTACTTATGTAGCACCACCGGTTGTGAATCTTCTTCTTGCTTTGCGTGATCATTATGTGCCAAATGAATATAATGCTCCTACATGCATTCAATTGCCTGCGTTTAGAGAACATCACTATGAAATTAAACCGTAAACTTTTCAAATGCTTCCCAACTATCATGGCCTTACAAGTGAAGAATCTTATAAGCATTTGGATGAGTTTCTTGAAGTGTGTTCCACCGCAAAATACACGGACACGACGGAAGATGTTTTGCGATTAAAACTCTTTCCTTTCACCCTTAAAGATAAGGAAAATATTGGTTCAACAATCTTAGGCCTTTTTCGATAACTTCTTGGGCAGAAATGCAACAAAAGTTCTTGAAAAAGTACTATCCGGTTTCAAAGACTAATGCAATGAGAACTTCAATTAGAGAATTTTCTTAAGGGGATGGGGAATTGTTTCATGGGGCATGGGAAAGATTTAATGATTTGCTTAGGAAGTGTCCACATCATGACATGCCTAAGTGGCAATTAGTTCAAAACTTCTTTGAAAGTTTGCCAGATAATCAAAAGGGTATGGTTGATGTATCTATGGGTGGTTCTTATCTTGATAAGCATGAAAATGATGTTTGGCGTCTTTATGAAAGCATGAGTGAGAATTCAATGCATCGATCTTTGTCATCTAAAAATGGTAGAAGTTTAGGTGGAAGGAAGAATGTTGGCTTATATCAAGTTGACTATTCCAATGACATAGTCGTCGAAGTTAAGTCTCTATCTCAAAGGTTTGATTAATTTTTGATCAACCAAAATTCGGTGAATCAAATATCTTCCTCCCCTAGTCATCATCATCATAATTCTAATGAATCATGCATAACTTATTCTAGTGTCTTACTTTCTACTTCCAATTGTCCCCATAGACATGTGCAAAGTGAGCATCATGAACAAGTAAATGCCGCATTTGTCAACCAAGGGAATAATCCCTACGGCACACGTTATAATCCCTGGTGGAGGAACCATCCAAACTTCTCTTGGAAAAGCCAAGGGGAAGGCTTAAACCTTCCCTAAGGTGGTTTTCAAGGTAAGTATGTTTTGCCCCCAATACAAAGCCAAGGTTCCCAAGGTTTTAGATCATCTTTTCAATCATCATATGGAAACCAATTTTTTAACTAGCATTTCCCTAGTCAATCATCTTATTCTCAAGGAAATTCTAGGAGTCCTGCTTTTGAGGAAAAAGTATTGACCGCTTTGGGTATTTTGGAGGCCAATACCCAATTACTTCATTCTCATTCCTAATCAATTGCAAAGCTAGAAACCTAAGTCGGGCAAATAGCTAGCACATTGAATGCTAGGGAAAAAAGGAAAATGCCTTTGAATCCACCAAAGCAACAATTTGTTGTGGAGACCAATTCCTTATTAGAAAGTCCCACAATTGAGCATTTAAATGCGGTGACGACCTTGAGAAGTGGAAAATTTGTTGACAATCAAGTTGGAGTTCACAGTGAAGAGAGTAAACCGGTGCAACCAAAAGTTGACACCCATCCCGTTTCACATCCTATTCCTCCATTGCATGTGCATGAACCATTTGTTGAAAAAGTTTTGAAAAATTCTTGTGTTGGAAGTGATTCTCAAAAAGATTTTGAGGCAAAAGCTCCATTTCCGGATTCCTTGAAAGGATCCATTTATCTTGAGAAGCAAAAGACCAAGGCCAATGAAATAATTGAAATGTTTAGGTAAGTGAAGATAAATGTTCCCCTCTTGGATGCAATTAAACAAATTCCAGCTTATGCCAAGTTTTTGAAAGATCTTTGCACCCAAAAGAGGAAGAACAAAAGCTAATCACCAAAGAAAGTGGTCTTGACCGAGCAAGTAAGCTCTATTTTGTAACACAACACTCTTCCAAAATTTGAGGACCCTGGTTCACCTACTACTTCTTGCATCATTGGTGATCATATCATTAACCGGGGTCTTTTATATTTAGGGGCAAGTGTTAACCTACTTTCATATTCGGTGTATGTTCAATTGGGCTTAGAAGACTTAAAACCAACATTGGTAGTTTTACAACTAGCCGACCGATCCATCAAAAGCCCCCGAGGTATTATTGGGGATGTGTTTATTAAAATTGATAAATTCTTTTTCCCAGTCGATTTCGTTATCATTGACACGGAACCGGTCCCAAATCCCAAGAGCCAAATTCCAGTTATCCTTGGTCGTCCCTTCTTGGCAACTGCAAATGCCAACATCAATTGTAGGACGGGGATAATGAAAATTTCATTTGGGCATATGAAGGTGAAATTGAACATATTTAATCCAACCTCGAGTTCAATGGACAAGCATGAAGAAGTGTGTGTTGTGGAAAAGTGTCTTGAAAATGAATTTGATAAAGTAGAGTCTTTACTTGAGGTTCAAAACTTCAATGATTTGTCTTTCAAAATGATTTCAAGGAAGAAAGTTTTAAAACCAAGTGTTGAAAGGGCAAGGAAGACCAAGAGTTGTATTGACAAAGGACCATCAATCTCTTTTGATCAAATCCAACAAGTTCTTTAGGGAATAATTTGTTGGATAGGATTCAAAATGCCATTCACCTCGTTAAGGAAGGGATGCACAACAAGATTTTTGATCCAGGCTAAAAGAGTCCAACGTCTTGCTAGAGACGTTAAAGACTAGTGCATTCCGTAGGGTTTGACAATCCTATTCCTCCCTCATTTTTGTTTTTATATGTTTTTGCGTCGTCTAGATCTGAGTCGAATTGAAAAATTCGGCTTACGGGCCATTTCCTGCATTTTGAGTACTGCCAGTGAGGTTTCGATCGATCGAACTTTAGTTCGATTGATCGAAGTTCCACTTCAATTGATCGAATCACCTGGGTTGAGGACCTTCCAAATTCCATTTCGATCAATCAAAGTTAAGTTCAATTGATCGAAATCCATTTTGGATCGATCAAAGTTAAGAATTCAATCGATCGAAGTACTTCGATTGATTGAAAATGCGTCATTTGAATTTTTCGAAAATCCCTTTGGCCGTTCAGTTCTTGACTTTATTTTTTTTCTTTCTTCTCTCCTTCCTTATTTTCCTTTTATTTTTCTTTTCCCTTTTCTTTTTCTATTTCTGTTTTATTCCTCCTATTCATCTTCTCTACTAAACCCTCTCTATCTCAACCAAACCCTAGCCTCCCATATCTCTCTCCCGATTCTATCTCCCTCATCTCAATCTCCCTCAAACTCAACCACCACCCAACCATCTCCCTTCTCTCGAGCCGGCGGCAACCAAAGGACAACCCAAGCCGACCACCAACCGCTATTTTTTCCGGTGGGAGTTTTGGCCCAAAAGTGGCCAAAACCCTATTCCACTGTCTCCATTTCTCTCTATTTCCCATTTTTTCTTCATCTCCAGCTGATTTAGGCTAAGGAGATCCGGTTCTAAGCTCCGGTGAGCGTCTGAATTTTCCAGCGAGGTTTCGGCGAACCTCTGGTCATCTTCTCTGACGCTGGCGAGGTTGAAACACCTCTATTTTTGCTCCCAATCTCTTCTTCTACTCTTCTCTACTCCCTCATTTGTCGGATGTAGCATAGAAGAAAGACACTTGCTAGGAAGCGAGTTCACAGAGTTCTACAGCCTCCATCTCCAGTTGCAAAGCATTCATCTTCTTCATCTATGACATCAGTCTAGTCTGAGCCATCTGCTATGGATGCCAAGCATACTATTATCTGAGAGGTCCCCGTTGAGTCTTACGCCAGTAAGGCACAGGAGACCGAGTACAGATTTAATAGAGACCTATTCTCTACCTTGGATCAGACCAAGTGGTCTTATGATGAGCTTGTGAGGCGGGGCATTGATGCCATCATGACTTCAGCAGACACAATCGTCTACCCCCGGTTGGTTACTTTATTCTACCAGTGCCTCCGGATGGATGAGGATGATAGACTTCTCTTATACACTACCATTGATGGTCAGGAGATTGATATTTCTCTCCTGACCATAGCTGCTGCCAGTCGATGCCCCTACACTTTTCCATTGGCTGATGATACTTAAGTACCTCTGTACCCTACACATCCACCATTTCCTACTGAGCTGACCATGGTAGCTATATTATCTCTATAGGTAGAATATGAGGGGTACATTTTTGCAGACTGGGTCGAGATTGATCCCTCATACTGGTTTTTCGATTAAGTGTTGCACCTTAATACATTCCCTCCAGGTCATGGCACTCAGTGGCGAGAGGGGATATTTCAGGCTTTATGTTGTTTAGATCAGAGGTATTGGATCTCTATTCCTGCGCTTATATGGGAGCTCATACACAAGTTCTGGAAGAACTTGAATCACACGCACAACACTAGAGCAGAGACCTGACCTTTACCTTTTGGCCATTGATTACACCACTGCTTCTAGACCAGGGGTATCAGTTTAACCCCGAGGAGATTCCATAGCCTGATGCAAAGAGAGCAAAGAGAGCCTATGATTTGACCTGGTGGAATAAGACCTTCAATTCATGCCGCAAGAACAGAGCCAACAGGGATATGAAGAGACTTTAGGCACAGCAGCAGAGAGCTGCAGCAGAGGCAGCCACAGCAGGCGATGCTCCAGAGGATGATACAACAGATAGATCTCCCCCAGGTAGAGATGTCGCATTACTACTTCAGGTTCTACCTTTCAGCCAGATGTACTTGGTGCATCTCAGCAGACTGGACCTTCACATGCCCCTTCTACTGAGCCGTCAGCCCATACCAGCACTGATTCTAGCTACAGATCAGAGGTAGCTCAGTTGCACATAGATTTCATAACTTTAAGAGCTAATATGACTGGGCGGCATGATGATGTCACGAGAAGGCATGATAATTTGGTGAGGAGACATAACGACTTAGTAGAGAGACACGATGATTGATTAGTGCCCAAATGTGACGCATTTTAGCACCTAAACGAGGGTATTTTAGTCTATTCATTTATCTTTATGTTCCCGTTTTAGTACTTATTTGTGTTTTTGTCTATTTCAGGTCAATAAGGTTCAAATAGGTTAAAAATGGTCTATTACAGCCTTTTTGGAGTCAAACAAAAGTTCCTAGAAGATTTCAAAAAAATTTGAAAAAAGGTCAAAAATGCTGAAAATATGGATGGATCGAAGATTTCTTCGATCGATCGAAAATGTGCTGGCAGTGAGCTGTTTTATTCCCGTGCGCCCGAACTCCACCTACCACATAGTTGCGGGATTAGATATTTTTGGGGCTGTATTTCTGACTTAGTGACTAAGAAAAGGACCTTGTTTTTAAAGGGAATTGAACAATTTCGTAATATATATTTTTGTCTTCAATTTTATTTTGATTATAATTTTATTTTCTCTCTCTAGAAAAGTTAGAGATTAGGGTTAGAAGAAAAGAGAGGAGTAGAGGCACCAAGAACACATCTCTAAATCTACACACACTCTCTCTAGAATTTAACAAAGAAGAAGAGGAAGAAGATGGAGCCATGTTTGGGGATTGCCCTGAAGGGTTCCAAGATCACATCCACCTCCTCCATGGTTGGTTAAACTTCTCCTTAGGGCTTGGATGAGCCCCAAGTTTGTAATTTAAACCTCTATCTTTTTCATACTTTTTGGGGAATAATATCTTGTGATTAGTGTTCTAGCTTTGTGAATTTAATGAATCTTGATATATTTCTATGATTTTTATGGTTTAATTCTTTCTATTAATTCTCTAGTTTATTTACATGTCTATATGTGATTAAATTAGGAATTATGTCTTACATGATTCATATGGTTTAATTATTCCCATTGATTCTCTTTGTGATTACATGTTGTCTTATTTGTGATTATTTGGGAATTGATCTCTACCCTAGTTTCTCTATGTTGGTTGCATGTCTATGTGTGATTAATTAAGGATCTAGTGATGGCTATGCATGGTATTCATTGAATGGGTTTGCTAATTAATTTGATGGATTATTCTTATGCTTGATGGGTTGTTCTACAATTTAATTCATGCTTGTAGGTAGGTAGACAATCTTTACTTGATTTGAGATTTTATGGCTTATTATTGCAAATTCTATGATTCTCTAGATTGATGTGTGCTATAATTGTGACTAGTTTGATGTGTCATGATTAGAATTGTTGGGTTGTTGTATACTTAGTTTAATTGTTGGTTAGGTAGGCAATTCATTATTGAATTTGATGGTCTATGCTTAATATTGCAATTGGTAGTCGCCATTTATTCACAAGAATGTTTTCCCCAAATTAGTTAAAAGTGTGTGGTTTGGTGAACAAGCTTGGTGGCAATTCCAATGGACCCCAAGACCTCACTTCTCATCTCTTAAATTCCTAACTCAACTTAGTTTATTTTATTTTCATTTTAATTTCCTTGCATCTTAGTTTAATCAACTAATCAATCTCTCTTTTGCAATCTTGTGATTCATTAGAGTCGAAGTTAAATTCCAACACGTATAATCCCTTGGGACGATCCCTACTCACTATTGCTACATTAGTAGTGGTGGTGGTAGTGATTTTTTATAAATTTAATCTTAACCTTAAAGGCTTTTCTTGAACCGCACATTCACTACATTATTTTGGTGTATACAAGTGGCCTCGTCAAATTTTGGCGCCATTGTTGGGGATTAACGGTTTTGTTGGAATTAGACTAGACACTAGTGTTCATTTGATTGCTTCTATTTTTATTTTATTTTCTATTGTATATTCTTTTCTTTGGGTCTCATTATTATTTGTCAATTAGGTACTTGACCATAAGAAAGGCAAACTTTGGAACTTGAAGAAATCGTTGGAGCTTAAAGCTAATATTAAAATTTGAAATTACTTAAGGACTATTGTGAACAATTCTTGGAACTCTTGTATTTTAATTATGCACTTCTTTGCATGCTTGTGATAGCCCTTGTTGAGACTCATTATATTGTTTAAATTTTTGTCCAAGCATCAGCCCGTGTTGAGGCCATTATTTGTTGCATTTGGATTTTGAATGTGGATGGAGCCATTGTTTGATCCAAGTTTGGGGGAAAATTACTTCCCTTCACCTTATGCTCCTCCATTATATTTTAAACCTTTTGAGATTGAGTCCAATTCTTTTCAACATGCATCATCTTAATATGGACTTAATCACTCTTTTAATCCTTCTTATGACTACTACCCTCCCCTACCATTTAATGATGAACCACCTCCATCACCTTATTCACCCGAGTTTCAAGAAAAAGTGTTAGCTTTACTTGATGGGCTTAATTCATAAACTCAACTTATCCTTTCACATTCTTAAATTTTAGCCAAGCTTGAAGCTCAAGTCGAGTAAATTGTAAGTATTCTTTCTCGTCAAGAGGAGGAGGAAGAGACAAATAAAAAAATGGCAAGAACTTCAATTTATATAGACGAGGATGATGAAAGTGAAGAGGAAGAAGTAGCAAGTGAGTAATTTGAGGAATTAATGAGTCCATCAATGGCTAATCCAATAGAGCACAACATGATTAATGAAGACTTTACTTTTTTGATCATGATTTTATCTTGGCCTTTGATACTTTAGAGAGTAAGGAGATGTTGACCACTATAGAGGTAGGAGAGGAGGAGGAGGAACTTGTTGAAGAGGGCCTTCCTTCTATTATCTCCAAAGACTTTCTTGAGACATGCCCTTTTGAAATGTATAAAAATTGTGGTTTTGACCTTGAAAGTTCCAAAAATGAAGTGAACTCTCTAATAGACTCCTTAGCTAACTTGGAAGGTGAGGAGATGGTGATTTTTGAGGAAGAGAAAAAGGATGAAGGGAAGGTTTTTCTTGATATTCCAATTGAGTCTTTGAAAGACTTTGCCTTGCCAAGTGCAAGGCCGCTCATCATTGATTTTATTTTCAAGGCTGTGGATGAAAGGAACGAAATCATCTATTTCATTTCTTTTCAAGTCATTCTTTTAGAGGATGATTTCATTGTTATAAGTGAGGCATTAAATTAGAAAATGGAAAAGAGGGTCAATAAGGATTTTCATATCTGGTTTTTGATACGTTCGACTAGTGAGTCGAACCCAACGTCTTGCTAGAGACGTTAAATACTAGTATTCGTAGAGTTTTCAACTCTATTCCTCTCCCATTTATTTATTTATTTATTTATTTATTTTTCACTTCTTGCAGCGTCTAAATATGCTCCATTGCACTTCATTATCAAAAATCAGGTTTTTAGACCAGATTCATGCATTTTGGGGCCTTAGAAAATTTCTGCCTTAGAAAATTTTTCGAAATTTAGCAATTTATGCCCAGGCAGTTCAATCGATCGAAGACTTTTTCGATCGATCAA
Organism: Cornus florida; assembly: GCF_030987335.1. NCBI lineage: Eukaryota > Viridiplantae > Streptophyta > Magnoliopsida > Cornales > Cornaceae > Cornus > Cornus florida. Next base: position 25,457,916 of record NW_026775581.1, read on the forward strand.
CACTTATTCCAATCGATCGAAAATGGTCTCAATCGATTGAAAGTAATTTCGATCGATCAGAATTGCGTTGGAAAATCTTTGATCCCAGATAATAATATTCATGTTTTTGATCAATCATGGCCTAGCTCGATCGATTGAAGTACATTTCGATCGATCAAGCATTGTTCTAAAAAAAAAAAAAAAGTTTTTATTTTCATTTTTCATTATTTTGTTCTTGCACCCTTTCTTACTTTTTTTTTTCCTTTCATTTCTTGCATTGTACATATTCTTTCATTACATTTTACCTTCTTTATTTTTCTTTTTCATTTTGTTTATACATCTTTGCATTTTATTTCTTGCATTTTGTATATACTTGCTTTCATTAAATGAAAAATATAAAAAAATTCACCATTGTGCCTTTATGTGTAGTCATGCTATTTTCATATTTTCTATTGGGCTTGATCTCATATCTATCTTTCATTTTGTGCTATATTGCCTTAGAATGCTTGATTTACTTATCTTATCCAATTTGATATTTGATATGAGTTTGCTAGTGTGGTTATTCAAGTAGGTTGTTGATTCCAAGTTTGGGGGTGCACTCTTTCCCAATGGATCACTACCGAGCTTTATGTTTTTGCCACCACGGTATATTCTTTCTATCTTTTCCATTGTTCTCATTGCACATTGAGGATAATGTGCGATTTAAGTTTGGGGGTAAGGTGACTTTGTTGCATTCTACTTAAGTTTGAGACTTAATTGCATGATTGAGATTTGGGATCCATTTGAGCTATGAGTTTGATCTTTTGAGGACCATGATACTTAGAATTCAAAAATTGGTTGACTTGAGAGTCCAATACTCCTTGTATGTCTTGTGGATGTCATTTAAGAGTAAATTTTTCAAAAGATTAATATCTTGCATTTGTGGTCCACATCATCCCGATTTTGTGATTATTTTGAGATTCACTCTAGGATTCTACACTTGCACAGGCGCACACTAACATTCATTTATGGGGTACATGCTTTGTTGATTATTGAATTTGTTATATCCTAATTGGGCTAGTAGTGCATTGAAAGCTTTCATTTTGACAAAAGTGGATAACAAACCCTTTTCATTGAGTAGCCGGGATTATAGCCTCATCAAGCACTGAATTTCTCGTGCCGAAAGGTGGAGGGCCCAAACTCTAGGTTAAAAATTGAATGTTGAGAAAAAAAAAAGAAGTTGCAAAAGTAATAAAAAAGTGAGGATTTCTCCCAAAAGGTGAGAAGTGAGAAATGATTAGATTGAGGTAGTTTTGATTTGTAACCTAGTCGATTTGAGCTTGCAAGTCCTTAGGGGTGTTTAAACACCTAATGCCCTAAAGCTGTCTAGTTTGGGGGACATTGACCTAACGCTCAACCTCATGGATCGCTTGAAAGCTTAATAGATCACTACATTGAACCATACTTCTATATTTGATCCTCTAGGTTAGAAAAAAAAAAAAAATCGAATGAAAAGAATAAGCGCACCTAGATGAATATAGTTTTAATAAAAGGCCCACTCTTTGTTTTGATGATCAGTACTAGATTTGTGTGCTAGTTTAAGGGTAATGATGTGATTATTTCTTTAGTTGGCTTAGATAACAACATATTTGATGCCGGTTCACTTAAAAGGATTCTAGAGATGTTTTGATTTGCATGATCATTTTCTTGATGTGTAGAGGACCATACTTGTTTGCTTGGTGTTGAGATTTTGGGAGATTGCTTGGAAAAGGGTTGAAAAATTGCATACTTGAGGTAGTTTTCTCCTAATACTTGTTTTGTATGTTGGTACCTCTTTAATGAGAAAGAGCTTAATGTTTGTGGGTATCATTTTTGGAAACCCTCACGAGACTTCACTCGTCCACTAGGGGTAACCTAGAGGTTTAAAAGGCTTGTTACATATGCTAAATGTAATCATGTTCCCTATGAAAGTGGCGTTATCTATTTATTGCTTTCTAGTTCATAGTTACTTAGATGTTTATTTCTTTCCTTTCTTTATAGTTTATTTTTAGGGACTAGCAATATTTAAGTTTGGGGGTGTGATGAGTGCTCAAATGTAAAGCATTTTAGCACCTAAGCGAGGGTATTTTAGTCCATTCATCTATCTTTATTTTCCCGTTTTAGTACTTATTTGTGTTTTTGTCTATTTCAGGTCAATAAGGTTCAAACGGGCTAAAAATGGTCTATTTCAGCCTTTTTGGAGTCAAACAAAAGTACCTAGAAGATTTCAGAAAAATTCAGAAAAAGGTTAAAAATGCTGAAAATTTGGATGGATCGAAGATATTTTGGATCAATCGATCGAAGATTTATTTGATCGATCGAAAATGTGCTGGCAGTGAGCTATTTTATTCCCGCGCGCCCGAACTCCACCTACCACATAGTTACGGGATTAGATATTTTTGGGGCTGTATTTTTGACTTAGTGACTAAGAAAAAGACCTTGTATTTAAAGGGAATTGAACCATTTTGTAATATATCTTTTTGTCTTCAATTTTATATTGATTGTAGTTTTATTTTCTTTCTTTAGAAAAGTTAAAGATTAGGGTTAGAAGAAAGGAGAGGAGTGGAGGCACCAAGAACACATCTTTAGATCTACACACTCTTTCTTTAGAATTTAACAAAGAAGAAGAGGAAGAAGATGGAACCATGTTTGGGGATTGTCCTTGAGGGATCCAAGATCACATTCACCTCCTCTATGATCGGCTAGACTTCTCCTTGGGGCTTGGATGAGCCCCAAGTTTGTAATCTAAACTTCTATCTTTTTCATACTTTTTAGGGAATAATATCTTGTGATTAGTGTTCTAACCTTGTGAATTTAATGAATCTTGGTATATTTCTATGATTTCTATGGTTTAATTCTTCCTATTAATTCTCTAGTTTATTTATATGTCTATATGTGATTAAATTGGGAATTATGTCTGACATGATTCATATGGTTTAATTATTCCTTTTGATTATCTTTGTGATTACATGTTGTCTTATGTATGATTATTTAAGAATTGATCTCTACACTAGTTTCTCTATGTTGGTTGCATGTATATGTGTGATTAATTAAGGATCTAGTGATGGCTATGCATGGTATTCATTGAATGGGTTTGTCAATTAATTTGATGGATTATTCTTATGCTTGATGGGTTGTTCTACAATTTAATTCATACTTGTAGGTAGGTAGACAATCTTTTCTTGATTTGATATTCCATGGCTTATTATTGCAAATTCTATGATTCTCTTGATTAATGTGTGCTACAATTGTGACTGGTTTAGTGGGTCATGCTTAGAATTAATGGGTTGTTCTACACTAAGTTTAATTGTTGGCTTGGTAGACAATTCATTATTGAATTTGATGGTCCATGCTTAATATTGCAATTGGGAGTTGCATTTTATTCACAAGCATGTTTTCCCAAATTAGTTGAAAGTGTGTGGTTTGGTGAACAAGCTTGGTGGCAATTCCAATGGACCCCTAGACCTCACTTCTCATCTCTTAAATCTCTAACTCAACTTAGTTTATTTTATTTTCATTTTAATTTCCTTGCATCTTATTTTAATCAACCAATCAATCTTTCTTTTGCAATTTTGTGATCCACTAGAGTCGCAGTTAAATTTCAACACGTATAATCCCTTGGGACAATCCCTACTCACTCTTGCTACGTTAGTAGTAGTGGTTTTTATAAATTTAAACATGACCTAAAAGGCTTTTCTTGAACTGCACATTCACTACATTATTTTGGTATATACAAGTGGCTTCGTCAATGATTTAGTTCGGCGATCAGAAGAGCTGCGCACAGATATAGCTGAGGTGAGACATGAGCTTGGCGCCCAGCGCACTGACCTTACCAATTCTCTCACTCGCCATAGTACCGAGATGTCTGCCATCCTGCAGCATATTAAAGACATGATTACTCTGGATCCTACCATTTGATTCCATTTTTTTTTTCTCTCTCTCTCTCCTACTCATTACCTATCTCATATATGCACTGCTTTGACTGTGATTTTCTGCACCATTTAGATACTTGCACTGGTTTTGGATATTGTTTCATATTATTCCTTGGATCTTATTTGAATATTGTTCTGGATGTTGTTTGGATATTATTGCTTTCATTGCACTGATATGATTTATCGATATTTGATCTTGCACTTAGACTCTGTATATGGATTCTTTGGATTTTTGTTATCAGTATTGGATTTATGAGCTTTACATAACTAGATGCCATGATTTTTGCCCAATTCTCAGTTTCACTTCTCATTTATATCATTGATGCCTATGCTTTGACAGTTGTTAGTGTGACCATTTTCAGACAGGTTTTTGGAATCTAAGTTTGGGAGTGCGCCTTCCAAAGCTGAGTTCCGTTGCCGGGTCCCTTGTGCTTCACCCATTTGGTATACTCTTTTCATTATCTATTACTTCTTTGCACATTGAGGACAATGTACAGATTAAGTTTGGGGGTGTATTTGCATATTTTACATGTCGCACTTACTTTCTATGCATGTGATATGATTTGAGAGTTTTGGGCTATGATTTTTATCTTTTAAGGACCATGATACCGAGAATTTAAAAATTCCTTAATTTGAGAGCCCAATACTCCTTGTATGCCTTGTGGATGCCATTTAGGAGTAAATTTTCAAAAGATTGATATCTTGCTTGCATTTGTGGTCCACATCATCTTGATTTTGTGATTGTTTTGAGATTCACTCTATGATTCTACACTAGCACAGGCGCACACTAGCACTCATTTGTGGGGTACATGCTTTGTTGATTATTGAATTGGTTATATCCCAATTGAGCTAGTTGTGCATTGAAAGCTTTCATCTTTAACAAAAGTGGATAACAAACCCTTTTTATTGAGTAACCGGGATTCTAGCCTCATCAAACACTGAATTTCTTACGCCGAAAGGTGGAGGGCCCAAACTCTCGGTTAGTAAAAAAAAAAAAAAAATCGAGTGAAAATAATAAGCGCACCTAGATGAATAAAGCTTTAATAAAAGGTCCACTATTTGTTTTGATGACTAGATTTATGTGCTAGTTTGAGGGTAATGATGTGATCATTTCTCTAGTTGGCTTAGATAGTAACATGTTTGATGCCGGTTCACTTAAAAAGAATTCTAGAGATGTTTTTATTTACAGATCATTGTCTTGATGTGTGGAGGACCATATTTGTTTGCTTGATGTTAAGATTTTGGGAGATTGTTAGAAAGGGTTGAAAAATTGCATACTTGAGGTAGTTTTTTCCCAATGTTTGTTTTGTATATTGATGCATCTCTTGTGAAAAAGAGCTTAATATTTGTGGGTATCATTTCTAGAAACCCTCACGAGACTTCACTTTTCCACTAGGGTTAACCTAGGGGTTTAAAAGGCTTGTTGCAAATGCTAAATGCAATCGTGCTCCCCACAAAAATGGCGTTATCCTTTTATTGCTTTCGAGTTCATAGTTGCTTAGTTGCTTATTTCTTTATTTTTCCTTGTACTTCATTGCTAGGGACTAGCAATATCTAAGTTTGGGGGTGTGATGAGTGCTCAAATGTGACACATTTTAGCACCTAAGCTAGGGTATTTTAGTCTATTCATCTATCTTACTTTCATGTCTTAGATACTTATTTGTGTTTTTGCCTATTTCAGGTTAATAAAGTTCAAACAGGCTAACAACAGCCATTTAGCTCAATTTTGGAGCTAAGGAGCAAAGTTGGAAAGAAGCCAAGAAAAATGCACAAGGGGGACCTTTGATCGATTGAAGGGAAATCCCGATCAATCGAAAAGGTCTACAATCGATCAAAATCAGGTGGTGCCAGCTCAGCCAATTAGATAAAGCCTAAAAGATATTTTCGAGCCATGTCAGCTTCGATCGATCAAAGCTAAGTGTTTGATCGATCGAAAATCTTTGATTGATCGAAATGCCTACTGGTAGTGAGCTGTCTAATTCCCAAACGCGCCGATTTCTACCTAACTTGTGTAGTTGCGAATTTCCTCTAATCATAGGCTGTAATTCTGACTTGGTCCTTACTTAAAGGAGTATGTATTAGATTTATTGAACATTATTGTATCATCCATCATAGGAAATATATTAGAAAATAGGGAAAAATAATTTTCCTCTCTAGAATTAGGGTTTTAAGAAGAAAGCAAGGATAAAGATGATGATGCCAACCTCCAAGCTAGCCCTTGAGGGTTCCATGTCCACTACAATGAGTGGTTAAATCCTTCTCTTGGGGCTAGAGATAGCCCCTAGGCTTGCTTCTCAAACCAAGCTTTGGTGTATTTTGGGGGATTTTAATTGTAATGGATGTTTTGATTATGAAATAATATAGATCTTGTGATTTCTACTTTATTTGTATGGATTAATGCTTTCAATTGATTATTTTGGTCTAGTCATATGTCTATGTATACTAGAATTGATGTTCATATTTTTGTCTCTAGATTTAATGGAATTGATGCATGTCTATGTGTGTTAATGATGTTAATCTAGTGATGGTCATGGCATGGTGCTTAATGGAACACTCTTGTGATTTATTTGATGGTTCACACTTGTTTCTTGATGGATTGTATCACATCTCTAGTTTAATTAATTTAATTTCATGTCTCTAGCCTAGTTGTAGTGTAATTGCCTTAATTTCTTAGGTAGGTGAACAATCCATTCTTGTTTTTTGATGTTCCATACTTGTGAATGCAAAGAGTGCATGCCTCTAGATATTTGTGTGTGCATTAATTGTGATTTAATTGAATGGATATTGGTTTCATTTGATAGGTTATGCTATTCATTAAAATTGGTTAGACAATCTATACTTATTTTCCGTCCATGCTTAGTTTCAATTGATGTCACACACACAAAAGTTACAATTTAAATTTCCCTATTAATGTACAATTGCTAGTGTTTAATTTATTGAAGCTTAGTGGTGACTCTTAGCCCTAAGACCTCTTTCCTATATCTTTTCCCTACTTTCTAGATTACTTTTTACTTGCATTAATTTTAATTGCAATGTAGTTTAATTAAACAATCACCAACCATCTTTGATCATTCAACCTACTAATCTGACATTAATTTCCATCACAAATACACCTCCTTTACCTTGGGACGATCCCTACTCACTCTAACTATATTTTTAGTTGGAAGTGGTAGTGGCATTTTCTAATTTTAAACTTGGGCACACTACACGCTTTTGTATGCAATTTGGTGCATTAGGTAAGCGACACACCATTACCAGTGATGACCCCAAATGGAAATAAACTTCCAACACCACCTTGGTACTCTCAAGTCTACCCAATTCTAAGGTAGCATTCACTTAAAAAAAAAAAAAATTCCTCTGAAATCAAGCTTATAAAATTGATTGACATAATTTTCATTCTTAGATTCGCAAGAAATCATCCAACCTTGAATCATAACCCTTAAACATAAATAAAGGTAACTTTTGTTTGCCTACCTAAAGACCAATGGCTCGACCTTTATCCTTCTTATACCCTTGTAAAATATCCTACGTGACTTTATAAAGCCAATCACGCTATAATACCAATGCTCTCATGGGTACGAAAAAAATATATAATCCAATGATTCGTTCTAATAAGAATTTCATCAAATCCCCAAACTCTCGGAGTATGCTTTACACCCATCTCTTTTTGAAAAATATATAAAGCTAACTATATGTAAGTCAAAAAGCTCACATCCTTTTAATATCACTCGCTATACTTCTAGCAGATAATATCTCTTTCATATGACCACTAATCTTTGAGACTCGACATCATCTTTCTTGGATACTATGCAATATCCTCTATTAGAATCTTTGATCTCTAATTCTAAATTCTAGGTTCTTCCTTAGTAGAGAAATCAAATACAACTCGAATATGAATCGAATACGTATTCTTTTACTTCCTCAGGTCTTTCATTGCTTTCGCCTCAGACCTCATCTTTTTCCTAGTGTCAACCAGTCTAGAATTACAGAATTTAATTAACATCAACTCGTTCTGACAGACCGTAGATAGAATACAACGAATCCTATTATGGGCTCTAAGTATCAAGAAACGCAACGCGGAATTCATATAACGAAAAACACCCAAGGGACACTTAAACCTGGAGTGCTCTGATACCAACTATGATACCCCCAAATTTTTACGTGTAGGTTGGCCAGGCCCACACCCTAAAACACGGGAATATCAAAACAATTTAATATTTAAACGAACACAGAATAGAAGAAGAATAAAATGAATGAATAAATTGCTGAATGAAATTCTATTAATAAAATACAACCTCCTTTACAAAAATAAATTCAATGAATTTAAAATTCTAAAATACAACTTGGGAATCCTATAGGTCAAGGGCCCCAAATTCATAAACTATTAATCCACCAGTTTATATATAACATCTAACAATAAATAACAATACTACTTAAATATAATGTTATGGAGTTGTTTACTTGGTATAGGTGTTATGAGGAGATTAAAGATCTTTTATGTTGGTTGATGATTGTGACATTTAGTACTGTTTTGTTTTTAGCTTGTTACGAGTTGTATGATTGAGGCATGATTGGGATTATTAGAGCTGGTATGTGACTGTATAGTTGTTGAGGTTACATAGAGCGATGGATTGATAGTGAGTGGATCTTATTGTTGTTTTATGGACTGTGTGAGACTATGTTTGAGGTTTGGACCTGAGGATAGGAACGACATCTGTGTTGAGATCGGATCGATGACGAGAATGGCCTGACCAACGATTACTTCTGAATCAGTCCCTCTTTAGCATGATGTCGGATTAAAGGTCAATGATTGTTTCAAATGATTGTTTTATTTTATCGGGGACAGTGAGAGCATAGTACTGTGCGTCATGTCGGTGTGACAGTGTGGATTTAGATGATTTGGCCTGGGTGACGAAGAGTGTTATGTAGGACCAAGTGTTCGATTAAGGTTTGTGGTACGACCATTAATTATTAAAGATATTTTTTGAGGATTTGTGTTCTTGGTACTGGATGGTACGCTTTACTGATTTGGTGACTTATAATTATGTAATTGTTGGGAGATTCATTGTTTGGTCATCTTGAGGTTGTTAAGTATAATGATTGTCGAATGGTGCGGTTAGTAGTCGCTCATACCGATATGTGACAGCGTAGTTATGTGTTAGATAACGAGTGAGTGGTTTGACAGAGGTCTGTGGATTTGAGTTTGAGCTTGATTGTCAGATGGACGGGGTTCTTAGTCTGGGGTTTTGTGTGTCCTTTAAAGGATGAGTGGAGTTTGGATGTTGTCATGTTAAGTGGCCTAATGACTGTTCTTTTTTCGGGCTTTGGAGCCTTTCATGGCAGTATAGAGTGGATCGATGTCCGTTTTGAGTTGGGTATAGAATCCAGTTGGTTTTGTGTTATGATGTGGTGAGTGATGAGTACCCTCATAGGGTGGTGAGCATCGGGTTGTAGTGACAGTGGTGTGTGATTGCCTATTGATGTCCGGTGTCACAAAAGTAACAAGGTTGATGAGCTTATTGTCCTGCAGTTTGGTAAAGTGTTTCTCGGGAAGGTGTATGGCTGTTGGCCTCCTTTTTTAGGGAGGGTAGATTTCAAGGACGAAATCTTTTTAAGGAGGGTAGATTATAATGTTTCTCAATTTTCATATTTTCCAATTTCGAGGATTTTTCGATATTTCAAAATTTTTCTTTTTGTACCTCATTTTTCTTGCCGGACACAGTGGGGTGTGCCGGGTGAGTTCTGATAGTTGGTTTGGGCATTTATTCGAGTCCAAGACTCTGAAAAATGCATAGTTGGCCATTTTGGCATTTTTAAAATTTTTGGGTCGGGAGGTCCTAGGCCGGATCGGTAATCGGTATTATTGTGCATGGGAATTATTTTTGGGGGGCTGTTATCCTTCATATATTATTTTATGATGGGTATTTATGTGGTTATGTGCTTAAAAATGTGTGGTTATAATGTGTTAGTATATATATATATATATATATATATATATATATATATATATACTGACAAAAGACATTTTATATTGGTGGGCCCCACATGTATTAATATTTCGAATGACCAAATGGTCATTGGCAGACCATTCAGTCCCTTTTCTTCTCTGGCATCACGTTCTCTCTCTCTCTCTCTCTCTTTTACTTTCATTTTTCTTTTTCTTTCCATTTTAAGCTTCAAGCTTCTCTTCCATTTTTCGACCGATCGGTCAGGTTTTCTATCTCAGTTCCTTTATGGAAAATGTTTCTCTCATTGTTCTCTATCACATAGTCAAATGATTTAATTTTCGGAGGAGAGGTGATTATTTTATGAAATTTTGAAGTTTTTAGTTCTAAGACTTCCAAGGGGGTTTTGGGCCACTTGGAGTCTAATTCCGGAGACATGCTTTTGGAACAACAGAATCTCCTCATCGTCGGCTACGTTCCGCCATTGACCGGCTTTGACTTCCGTTGATCAACATTGATCGCGTTGACCCGCGTTGACTTTTCTGACCGGGGATGCATTTTGGTTACTTTTGAGGAAGGGATGTCTAAACCATTAAGTTTTGACTTTAGTTGAGTTTGTTTACTTGTTTTCTTGTTAAGCATCATTAAAATGATAAATTTAAAATTTTAAATGTTAATTATGTGTTAATGTGTTTACGTGGCAAAGCATGCTCTAGGTGATATTGATTGTGTATGTATATATATGTGTTTGGTTGCAAAGGTGTTTAAAGAGCATGCCTTACATTGAAATGTTTTCTTAAGGTTATATGTATATACATGATGACAATGATGATTATGCATAAATAAATTGACAAAATGCAAGCATGTGTAAGTTAATTTCATTCATGCATGATTCCATTCATGGTATGGGTATGGTTTGGGAAAAGTGAGGTTAAAATGAATTTTTTTAAAAGAAATGTGTTTGGAAAGGATTGTGAGGAAATGATTTAGAAATGAATCGGATTTCGCGAGTCCGGGGCTAGCTTGACCTAGAGGGAGTGCGGCCCGGTGTAGGGAGTGAAAAAGTTGATACCAGGCCCTTTAACGATTGCCAAGCTTTGCCAGAATTAGAACTAGGGATAACTATCAATCTCGCCTCGGTAAAGTCAGTTAGTGGGTTTTCGAAAAGTGAGTGTTGGGTCAGTATAGACCAAGTTTGGGATGGGATGCATCACACTTCATATCGTGTGCATGATTTTGAAGAATTATGATATGTGACTACGTGTATTGATTGTTATGTTATAAATGTTGTACGGACTCCAATCACATGACCTCGGCTTCTTTTCTATTCCTGCTCTTTGGTTGTTGGCTCAAAGGAGTCCAAAACTGGTGTTGTAGGCATTACCTACTAAGCTATTGAGTTCACCCCAAATCTTAACATTTTCAAGAAACCGGAGGAGTATGGACGTATGACTTGTATCCTTGGACTTAAATGTCGCTACCATTCTACCTGCATTTGTGAGTTTTCTGTGATGTTAGCGATATGATGTATTAAGAGTCTTGGGATAACGCATATATTTTATGCAGTGACATAGGAAAGGATGGTAATGCCTTAGATGGGTAATGTCTTAGATGACCTCAGGTTCGGTTAAGGACCCAGTAAACGATTTGGATCCCCGGGTTCGGGTCGTTACATAATATATATAATTTATATGTATCATCTTATATTAAAGGTTAAAACTTTAATTAGGATGATTTTGGTTAGAGATGTTTTATTTATCGCTTTTCAGAGGCTTGGTAAAGAGAACTTGCTCGTGGGTCAACCCATAATTTATTTTTCAAGTTATTAGAAGTTCCAGTCTCGAGGTTGAGAATCTGCAGCTGGGAGACTGTCATTAATCTACTCATCTTGTTTACTTTTAATGTAATGACCCGAACCCGGGGGTCCGAATCATTTATCGGGTCCTTACTCGAAACCGAGGTCATCTAAGGCATTACCGTCCTTTCCTATGTCAATGCATAAAATATATACGTCATCCAAAGACTCTTAATACATCATATCACTAACATCACAGAAAACTCACAAATACAGGTAGCACAGCAACGATGTCTAAGTCTATGGATACAAGTCATACATCCATACTCTTTCGGTTTCCTGAAAATGTTAAGATAAGGGGTGAGTTCAACAGCTCAGTAGGTAACGCCTAAAACACCGGTTTTGAACTCCCTTGAGCTAACAACCAAAGAACGGGAATAGAAAAGAAACCGGGGTCATGCTATTGGAGTCCGTACAACATTTATAACATAACAATCAATACATGCAGTCACATATTACAATTCTTCAAAATCATGCACGTGATATGAAGTATGATGCATCCCATCCCAAACTTGGTCTATACCGGCTCAACACTCACTTTTCGAAAACCCGCTAACTGACTTTACTAAGGTGAGATTGATAGGTATCCCCGGTTCCAATTCTGGCAAAGCCTAGCAACCGTTAAAAGGCCTAGTATCAACTTTTTCATGCCCTACACCGGGCCACGCTCTCTCTAAGTCAAGCTAGCCCTGGACTCGCGAAATCCAGTTCATTTCTAAATCCTTTCCAAACACATTTCTTTTTTTAAAAAAATTTTTATTTCAACCTCACTTTTCCTAAACCATGCCCATGTCATGAATGGAATCATGTATGAATGAAATTAACATACACATGCTTGCATTTTATCAATTTATCCATGCATACTCATCATTTTCATCATGTATATACATATAACCTCAAAAAAACATTTCAATGTAAGGCATGCTCTTTAAACACCTTTGTAACCAAACACATATATATACATACACAATCAATATCATCTAGAACATGCTTTGCCATAAAAACACCTAAACACATAATTAACATTTAAAATTCCAAATTTATCAATTTAATCATGCTTAACAAGAAAACAAGTAAACGAACTCAACTAAAGTCAAGACTTAATGGTTTAGACATCCCTACCTCAAAAGTAGCCAAAATGCATCCCCGAACGGAAAAGTCAATGCCGGTCAACTGCAGCGGAACGGAAAACTATTCGGTGGGAACGTAGCTGATGACGAAGAGATTCTGTTTCAAAGGCGTGCCTCCAAAATCCGATTCCAAGTGGCCCAAAACCCTCTCCGAAGTCTTAGAACTAAAAACTTCAAAAATTTGTAAAATAATCACCGCTCCTCTGAAAATTAAATCCTTTGACTATGTGCTAGAGAACGACGAGAGGCACATTTTCCATCAAGGAACCAAGATCTGACACCCGACTGATTAGCCGAAAAATGGAAGAGAAGCTTGAAGCTTAAAAGGGAAAGAAAAAGAAAAATGAAAGTAAGAGAGAGAGAACGCGATGGCAGAGAAGAAAAGGGACTGAATGGTCTGCCAATGACCATTTGGTCATTAGAAACATCAACACATGTGGGGCCCACCAATATAAAATGTTTTTTGTCATTATATATATATATATATATATATACACACACTAACACATTACAACCACATATTTCCAAACACATAAACACATAAATACCCATATAAAATAATATATGAAGAGTAACGGCCCCCCAAAATAATTCTCGTGCACAACAATACCAGTTGCGGATCTCGCCTGGGACCTCCTGATCAGAAAATTTAAAAAATGCCAAAATGGCCAACTATGCATTTCTAAGAGTCCTGGACTTGAAGAAATACCCAAACCAACTCTCGGGACTCACCCGGCACACCCCACGATGTTCGACACACAAAACATGGTACGAAAAGAAAAATTCTGAAAGATAAAAAAATCTTCAAAATTGGAAAATAGGAAAATTGAGAAACATTATAATCTACCCTCCTTAAAAAGATTTCATCCTCGAAATCTACCCTACTTAAAGAAGGAGGCCCATGACCATACACCTTCCCAAGAAACACTTTACCAAACCGCAGGACTATAAGCTCATCAACCGTATTGCCTTTGACACCGGACGTCAATAGACAATCACACACCACTGTCACTACAACCCGATGCTTACCACCCTATGAGGGTACTCATTACTCATGTGATACCCTTCATTTCTAGAGCCACGGGTGATTAAGTCTGAGCACAGACCTGAGAGATACCAAACAATTAATATTTAAACAAGCAGGAATACAAAAGGAATTTAAGAATAAAATAATAAAGGCTGAAAGAATTCTAAATATTAAATCTTCAAAAGTTAAAATTAAAATTATCCAACTTCCCAAAACCTCCAATAAATGTACAACTCGGGAATCCATTTAGTGGACCTGTAATAAACCCAAATGAAAATAAAGTATGGAGACAAAATTCAAAACTAAAACATGAAAGGAAATCCTACATAGTCAGAGGAGTTAGTGACTATATCTGCTCAGCACGATCAAGCTCTAAGCTTGGAACTGACGAACACCTGAAAAAAACAGAGTAGGTCAGGCCCACTAGCAAGTTCTACTCTACTACAATCCATACAGAGACCCGATACGTAGATATATCCTAGATAACTCAGCAATAACTAAAGTAGTCCATATAGGTATACATACACACTATAGGACGCTCACTAGCCCACAGGTCTGTCTCAGCCTGAGTAGAAGGTAATATGCAAATCGCACATAACGTGGGCATGCATACCTAGACCTACCAGGGGATCAGGTGTCTATGTCCAGTTATCCATCCTTGGTGATATACGCACCCTAACTATGATCCTGAGACTCAAGCTCATATCACAGTACCATAAGTATATATATAAATAATTCACCCAAAACAAAGTAGGTCATTCAACTGTTTATTGACCTGACATATATATAAGTAGGACTTAACTTTTATAGTTAATCTAACTTATTTTAGAATAGGTAGGACTTAGTGTTTTGAACTAATCAATCCCCAGAATAGGTAGGACTTAGTGTTTGGAACTAATTCATCCCTAATATGCCACCGTCCCATACCGGTGCATATACATATATATATATATATATATATATATAAGTAGGACTTAACTTTTATAGTTAATCCAACTTATTTCAAAATAGGTAGGACTTAGTGTTTTAAACTAATCCATCCCCAGAATGGGTAGGACTTAGTGTTTTAAACTAATCCATCCCTAATATGCCACTGTCCCATACCGGTGCATATAAACTACCAAACAGTCCAAATAATTGATGCGGTAATTAATAAAGTAAAACATTAATTAACCCAAACTAAGCATAGTAATATTCAGATAATCAACTACACTTAATACACTGCTGAAACATGATTAACACTATTAAATCATGTAAAGAAACAAAATTGCTAAATATTAGTAAGCAATTAAATCAACTATTCAATACACAACATATGGTTTTACTGTTTAACTTCATGTTGTTTCATTCCTTAGCATATTAATGTAATCATACTTTCTAAGTATTTTTATATGTCCATAACAGTTATTTAAATCACTTAGAACAACTTAAACAACTTAAAAATACTTCCAATGGCCAAACAGAAGTTAAAAACAATTTCTGCACGTTCAGGCGTGAGAGCAAGCTCTGGGGCTTTGAGAGCCAGCTTTGCTCTCTTGGGAGCCGGCTCCCCACATGTGGGAGCTGGCTCTGTAGTTCTAGGAGCCGGCTCCCTCCATGTGGGAGCCGGCTCTATCCATGAGGGAGCTGGCTCCCTCCTTTAGAGAGCCAGCTCTCCTTCCTTAAGAGCTGTAACTTCAATTATGTTCCACTTCTTCGCCTCCGGTGAAGTTCAGAGCCTCTTTATTGTTTTTTTTTTTTAATATTCTTAGGATTCAATCTCTATCCCAAATTAATTATAAGAATTTATCATGCATTAACGACATGAATTAAACACAAGTTTATAATCAACGAAAACTAGATTTAATTAAGGACAATAATCAACCATAAAACAGTTTAATTCAACGCAGTTAAATTCAATTCAAACATGCTTAAAAGATATATTTTAACATCAATTTAAACCCTAGAGACTACCTAGGCATGCATAGAACACAGGTTTAAGGGAAGGAGTTAGAATAAGAACTTGCCTTCGATTTCAGTTTTGAAACCTTAAACCGTCTTCTCTAGTAATTCTAGCGATCTTAATTGCTTTCACCGACCTCTGTTGCTCCTGGTTTAACCCACAAGCAAGCTTCAATTACTCCCCCTTGGTTCAGCCTTTGTCCCTAACCAAACCCTAAGTTCTCTCTCTCTGTTCTCTCTCGAACCTCTCTGTTCTTTCTTTCTACCTCCACTGTTTGTGAATAGGGTTCTAAAACCCTTGCAGACACATAACTTATATATATATAGACGTCTATGAAAACCTAATTCTAATACCAAACTAGTTATAAGTCGGCTACTTCATATATACAAAACCCTAAAAAAACATTATTTTCAACACCTACGTTAAACAAATAAAACAATTTAATCCCACAAATCAATTAATTAAATTTCCACATAAGCATACATTAATGACAACAAATAAAGCAATTAAATAATTAAATAAAACAATTATACAAATAAACACATAAATCAATTAAATAATTAAACAAATAAAACAAATATGTAAATAATTCAATTAATCAAATAAAAATGTAATAAAATCATTAATTAAAATGCCGAGACTATCCTTTTCAAATTAGGTGTATTACAACTCACCACATCATAACACAAAACCAGCTAGATTCTACACCCGACTTAAAACAGACATCGATCCACTCTACACTGCCATGAAAGGCTTTAAAGCCTGAAAGAAGAACAATCATCAAGCCACCGAACATGATAATATCCAAACTCCACTCATCCTTTAAAGGACACACAAAACCCTATACTAGGAACCCTGTCCATCTCATAATCAAGCTCAAACTCAAATCCACAGACCCTTGTCAGACCACTCAGTCGCTATCTAATACATAGCTACACCATCACATATCGGTACGAGCGACTTCCAACCGTACCATTCGGCAATCATTATACTTAACAACCTCAAGATGACCCAACAATAAATCTCATAACAATTACATAATCATGAGTCAACAAATCAGTAAAGCGTACCATCCAGTACCTAGAACACAAATCCTTAAAACAAGATCTTTAATCATTAATGGTCGTACCATAAATCTTAATCGACCACTTGGTCCTACCTAACATTCTTCGCCACCCAAGATAAATCATTCGAATCCACACTGTCACACCGACACGACGCACAGTACCATGCCTTCACTGTCCTCGACAAAACGAAACAATCATGCGAAACAATTATTGACTTTTGACCCAGCATCGTGCTAAAAAGGGATTAATTCAGAAGAAATGGTTGGCCAGGCCATTCTCATCATCGATCTTGTAATGAGCTACTCCACCACATGGTATAATATTCTCTGCTTTGGGCCTGAGTCAGCACGGTTTTGTTCTTGGAGTCATTAGGAGACTGATGCTCGTCCTGGCTTTACGCATGATGGCTCTGCTCCGGAGAGTGATATGGTGACCCCGCTAGAAGCTCCTGCTCTAGGTTAATATCCATGAAAACTCTCTCTACCACCGGTGCCTCTGCTGTTGTTGCCTCTTCCTTAGCCTCAATGTCCTTCGCTGCCTGGGCTGCCTCTACCTCCAAACTCTTAATAAAAGCGTTATAGCTCTTATTCCAATCCTTCTTCTTGTAGTGGCATGCCCCTGGCCTAATAGCCTCCTCCGGGTCAAAAGGATAGTGCTGGTCCCGGAGGATCTATGTAATTAAATGGGCATAGGGAAGGAACTTGGGCCGCTTCAGTTTACTCTTGCTGATTTAAGTATCATATAACTTCATCATGATAGCCCAGTAGAGTGCAGGGACTGAGAACCAATGCCATGTATAGATGGCATATAAGTTGCTAGGAAATTTTCCCGCCTCTAGATCTTGTGCCCCGCCATAAAAATATTTCAGTATAAAACCGAGTCAAAGAACCACATGTTGTCAGGCAAGTAGCTCCGAGTGGCAAAAGTGTCGGTGGCAGTAATGGTGCTGTAATGACTTGATCATTTTCCTCCCTTTCCTTTTTCTCAAATTTTACAGATAAATTTTTTTCGTTTAATTTTCTTTTCCGAGTTCTATTTCTCGTCACTGGGAGTCGTCTCGAGTGCTTGAAAATGGTTTTTGAGACTCTTTCATTTGGATTGACAACTTCCTTAAAGGACCGAGTTATTTCCACATTTTTGTTTTTTCGACACTATTCACCTTTCGTCTTTTTCCTGTTTGTCACTTTGTTGGCACAACCTCACTTTTTTGTGTTCGGTCTTGCTTTCACTTTTGCATACACTCATGATTTATAATTTCTTAGAAATGTGTATTTTTACTTTCCTAGAAATGCAAGCCATTAGTGCACTTTCTTCCTTAAGGGTGTGGACGCACACTTTCTTTGGAAACTTTCTTATTTTTGGGGTTATTTATGTAACTACTTAAAGTACTTATTTTTTGCCTTGTGGACCATTTTGCAATTTAATTTGGAAGATATTTTCAAAAAGGACCTTTTTGTAATTTTTGGAAAGTGTGACAAGTGTCACACTCTCATTGGTCCACTTTTTGACATTTGTGTGGAGACACTTTGATACCTTGGATGATGACATGTGGAGGGTGGAGATTCAACCACTTGTTGACCTAGGATAGGTGCACTTGTTGGGTTAGATGCTTGACAAGTGTAGGCTTAGGATTAAACCTACAATGGATGCTTGGATGAGTGACAAGTGTATGCTCCAAGTTAAGTCTTGCAATTATTTTTTGGGCCACTTTGGGATTATGGTTTTAAAGAAGGGTTTTTGTGCAATTGACCATAGATGTGTGTGTTGACCATGGTGTAGGATCACATAGTGAGTGGAGGATTTTTATTTCCTTCACTCACACTTTATCTCATTCGATCATTTTCTTCCTCACCAAAAACCCTAGCCACCATTAGAGATGCTTTGGTTTTGACCTTGATTTTTGAGGGCCTTCCATTCACCTTGAACCATAAGGCTTGGAATACTTTTTGTTCCCCTCATCCTCCTCTACATAACCCTTGAAGGGTTTTCCATTTTGTGTTGATTTGCCTTGGATTCAAGAGGAACAATCCTCTTGTGAGGTAAGGGGTGTTATAGTTTATTTTCCAAGTGGTTTTAATTGTTTTTGTAGTGAAATACAAGTTGTACGCATGTTTTATATCAATTTCAAAATTTAATGATTAATCATAGCTTGCATATAACTCACTTTAGACTTGATATATGGTATGGCTTTGACTTGATCCATGTTATATAATTATTTAGAGCCATTTGAATGAGTTTTCAAATCTAGAGATTTAATTAGTTTAATTTGATTTAAATTCTACTTAATTGTACCTTGCTTGTATTTCATTTTAGACTTGATATATGGCATGGCCATGACTTAATCCTTGTTATACATTAAATTGGGATCATTTGAGTAACTTTTGAAATCTAAAGATTTAATTAATTTAAATTAATTAAATTCCACATGATGTTATCTTGCTCACTTTGTGAAATTGATGTGATATTTGCAATCACCATGGGATGGACATTC
Source organism: Cornus florida (assembly GCF_030987335.1). Classification (NCBI taxonomy): domain Eukaryota; kingdom Viridiplantae; phylum Streptophyta; class Magnoliopsida; order Cornales; family Cornaceae; genus Cornus; species Cornus florida. The sequence continues at coordinate 25,477,302 of NW_026775581.1, forward strand.
ACATATATTATTTTGAGAATTTTTGGACAACTTTGATTTCTAGGGAAATTAATTAATTAGGTTAATTAATTTCTACTTAGTGTTTTAATGATTTGAACACTTATTTCATGGGGCTTTTACCTTTCTACCATGTATCATGACTTGTTGCAACTTAGCCTCATTAATGTAGTTAATGAACTTGCACCCTTACATTGGAATGATTTAATTCCTCAAGAGTTATTAAACAAATAATTAAATCATTAATCTTATACTAGTGATATATTTACAACAATGGGTTCCTTGTGCCATAAATACTAGTTTGTAGTTTATGTAAATGCATACTATGATTACTTGACATTTCACATGCCATGATTGTTGAAGACTTAAGGCATGACTCGTGTGTTCCAAATCTTGGTTATGTATGGAATGTGGTTTAATGCATTACTTGTATCTTGATACACTCTTGGATGCACAACTTGTTGATTTTGGAACTTGGGATATCAATCAAGAATTGACATGGCTAGGACTTGGTTCTAGTACGGGAGATAGAGAGCTCTCTACACTATAGTGCGCACTAGGGGAAGGTACCCATGGGTTTGTAGCCCTAAAGTGATCCCAAGAGTACGGTTTTAATCCGGGCGATATCCGAGTACCTATATTGGTTTATTTCACTCTTTAAATTTCAGGTTGCTATTCCTTGAAGATTTAGAACTTGTCATGTAAAATGCTCCAATCTTGTTAATTGCATAGATATTATGCCTTATCCTTGATTTCGTGTATTAAACTTGTCGTGTTGTTTGGAATGTTCCATTCTTGTTTACTTGGATAGATATTATGTTTTATCTTGGATTTCACTCCTTAAATTTCAAGTGTTATTCCTTGAAGATTTAAGAACCTTTTCGTGCTTCATGGGATAATCAACCTTGTTTCATTGCATAGATTTTATGCTTCATCTGTGATTTCATTCCTTAAATTTCAAGTGTTGTGCTCTTTGAAGATTTAAGACCTTTTCGTATTTTATGGAGCATTCATCCTTGTTAAATTGCATAGATATTATGCATTATCCTTGATTTCACGCCTTGTCCTTGTCATGTTGATTAAATTGTTTCAATCTTGTTAATTTTCTTAGTTGTCTCGTTTCATGTTACGTTATGCTATCGTGACTTAGGAATGATCCTATACATGTAACTTAACTTAGATTCTAGGTGGCATGGACCACATGTAATGATTTATTTCAACTTGCAAAATCTCTAAACCTTTAGATTTCAAGTGTTACCTCTTGAAGACCTAAGAACCTTGCCGTGTTTTATGGAGTATTTCCTACATTGTTTAATTCTATAGACATTATGCTACTTCATGTATTTAGATCCATTTAGTATACTTGAAACTGTGCACTTGCTCTTGTATCTAGATTCCATTTAGTATAATCGTGTCTTGTATACTTGTTTTGTGTGTCTCCAATCTCATTTAGTGTACCTGTGTTTTGTATACTTACCTCGCATGTTTTCATCTTCGTTTAGTATACCTTTTGTAATGTATTTAGCATGTATGAGATGGGGCCGGAGGCTAATGACATGTATCTTGTATCCTATGTAACTTTCAACTTCATGAAATTTTATGAAAATATTGAAAAATCATAAGTCATTATTTCACCATGTTTGCATCGGGTGTCAAAATTCTATTTTCATTCTTTCATAGGGTCTCATTAATCATGTATGAAGTGTGGCTAGGGGCCAAATGGTCATTTGACTCCATTTTACAATTTTGGATTTCAAAATTTTTTATTTCAAGTTCATTTTCGCCTTTTTGGCCGTCGGGGGGTCGAATTTTGCATTGGCCATTTTCGGGAGCTGCGGACCATTCTTACGCACTCGAAATCACTTATTATGTTTGCGTGCATATTTGTTTCAACCCAAAAATGCATTTGGGGTCAAATGCATACTTGGTGCAAAGTTGCATTTTCGATATTTTGAGCCTAATCTGATCTAGGGGCGTTTTAGACATTTCACAGCAGTTTTTTTTTTTTTTTTTTCCGTCCATGTAGTTAGGTAGAAAACATAATTTTGGGGGGGGGGGGGGGGGGGGGAGGGGGGGTTTCTTCTTTGTTTATTTTTCAAAAAGGCCCAGAAAGTCCTCAAAATCACATTTCAAACTCAAAAAGCTGCTAAGCTTGTCTGTAGGACGAGCGCTCATAAATAGGGCAGGGGGTTTTGCCCTAGGGGTGCTCATCTATGAGTGCTCGTTGCCCTTGGACGAGTGCTCGCCATATTGTTCATGTGTGTGTGTGTGTGTGTGTGTGTTTGGTTTAGCACTGCACTTACGACTTCGGGTCATCATATCTTCTTCATTTTAACTCCGAATTGGTCCGTTCTTGAGTCTAAACTGACCGCGTTGAAATAAAATTTCCAATGGTACTAATTAAAATTTCAGATTCCATTTGTATCTTGAGATATTCAAGTTTTAGTGAAGTAGTGTGAGGATTTGGTTCGAACCAGGATGGGGTTTCCCTTCTTTTGACTTCAAGACTTGATATCTTTGCCATCTGGACTCTGAATCAAGTTATTCTTGAGTCTATCTTTGTTAAATTTTTGTTGTCCATCCAATGGTGTACCCGGGGGTACCCATTTTAGTTTGGAATTACCAGTTTACCCTTTTAGCCTTAAGTGCTCATTTTTCTTCGTCTTGTTATTTCTCCTTCGTCCGGACTCCGAATCATGCGATTCTTGAGTCCATCTTGATTAGTTTTTCATTGTCTTTCCAGCGGCATGTTCGGTGGCACCCGAATCCATATTTTTAGAAATAACTATTTTGCCCCTGGGGGCTTAATTGTTATTTTTCAGATCTCTTGCTTCCGTATTTTATTCCTTTGGGCTCTGTGACTTCATAGAAGGTCATCTTAGGGTCTTAGAGGTGTATTGTTCCTTAGGTGACCGTTGTCTTTGTTTTGCTTCCGCATTCTTAGATCCTTTTCGGGTCATCATAGGACACCCTGGGTTGTAAAAATCCAGGGTCGTCACAGGTGGTATCAGAGCTTCTGGGTTTGAATACCTTAGATAACAGGTTTTGGGTGCATATCATGCTCATGTTGTTTTGCTTTGGTATGTCATTTGTATATTTATAACATGTCTTGTATGATATCATGTTCACATACTCAAGTATTTTGAGACATCTTTTATTTGCTAAGTATGCTTTATATGTATATATGCTTCTTAACAACATGGTTTGGGTTGCTATCATGTCCTGGTGTGATATAATGTCTGTGTGTTTATATTAGTGTGACCGTGTGCGACGTATATCGGCATACCTTACGTTTTTCATTCACGTGTATTGTCGTACCATGTACTTATGTGCTTCTTGATAACATGTATTGATTTGATAACATGCCTGTTTGTTTATGTGGCAACTTGTTTAGAAGCTTATCTTGACTGTCTTAGCATATGATATATGCTCGTTTACCTTAGCACATGGTACCTACTTTTTATTTTAGCATATAGTATATACTCGTCTGTCTGAGTACATTGTATATGCTTGTTCATCTTGACATGATTATATGTAGCATATCATCATATTTTACGTTCTTTTCCTATATACACTGACATGCTTTATGTGATTTTATTACTTGTGTGAGTAGGTAGTCCGTTGCTACGTTACATGCTAGCTGTTTACTTTTATGTCTGGTTTTGACCTTGTCTCTCTGTGTCCGTCGTATCCCTTGGACGCGTTCTTGTTTAACGAGTTTCTTCCTTGGATAAGAGAAATTCATCCTGTAAGGGCCCATGTCGGGAACCTTCTTGTCTGTTTTATTGGTTGGGTGTTTCGAGATCTTAGTCTGACGGTTGATGAGAGTAAGGCTCTTGTGAGCATAGAATCACAGTCCTTGTCTAGTGGAGTGAGATGCGGGCCAAGGAGGTACCGTTTCATTCCTTTTCCTTTGTAGCTTCACGACGTGGTTGGGGAGTGTTAAGGGTGTTTTACAACGTATGAGCTGCTGGCTCTACTTGCACCGATGATTTAAGGCCTTAAGCGTAGCAGTGCCTATGATATTGTTGTCAGAGTTTTGGGATTAGCCAAGATGGTCTGGCCAGACATCATTGGACCATACCCCCACTCTCGCAAAATGCCTGGTACCCGTAGTGCTTTTGGTAATAATCGTTTCCGATATTAATGTCATCCGTATTGATAGGTTTTCTGAGTTGACCTAGTTGGGGCACGTTATGAACTAGTGCCTTATAATATTATGCTACCTTACTAAAGAATGAATGTGGACGGGTTCTGGTCACTGTTCGTACTGCCTTGTCACTCTCTTCTTTTATTGTGTTTCAACGTTTCGTTATCTTAGGATTCTCTCAGTGGTTGACATTGAGTTAACGTCCTGATTCGTATGAGGTGTTGTTTCAGTTCATGGTTTCGCGTTCCTTTAGTTAATCTTGAGACTTCTGGAGGTGTCCTTCAGTGCTTTATGAGCTGTCCTTTGGTTTGACCTTGTGTTCGGTCCTTATTCTGTTTGTTTCGGTATATTCATAATTTCAGGGACGAAATTCCTTTAAGGAGGGTAGGTTGTAATGACCCGATCATTTTTCTCCCTTTCCTTTTTCTCAAATTTTACGGATAAATTTTTTCCATTTAATTTTCTTTTTCGAGTTCTATTTCTCGTCACTGAGTATCATCTCGAGTGCTTGGAAATGGTTTTCGAGACTCTTTCATTTGGATTGACAACTTCTTTTAAGGACTGAGTCATTTTCACATTTTCGTTTTTTCGACACTATTCAGCTTTCGTCTTTTTCCCGTTTGTCACTTTGTTGGCACAACCTCACTTTTTGTGTTCGGTCTTGCTTCTAATTTTGCATGCACTCATGATTTATGATTTCTTAGAAACGTGTATTTTTTACTTTCCTAGAAATGCATGCCATTAGTGCACTTTCTTCCTTAGGGGTGTGGATGCACACTTTCTTTGGAAACTTTTTTTTTTTTTTTTTTTGGGTTACTTGTGTAATTACTTAAAGTAATTACTTTTTGTTTTGGGGACCATTTTGTAATTTTATTTGGAAGATATTTTCAAAAAGACCTTTTTGTAATTTCCGGAAAGTGTGACAAGTGTCACACTCTCATTGGTTCACTTGTTGAAATTTGTGTGGAGACACTTTGATACCTTGGATGATGATATGTGAAGGGTGGAGATTCAACCACTTGTTGACCTAGGATAGGTCACTTGTTGGTTTGGATGGTTGACAAGTGCAGGCTTAAGATTAAACCTACAATGGATGCTTGGATGAGTGACAAGTGTATGCTCCAAGTTAAGTCTTACAATTATTTTTTGGGCCACTTTGGGATTATGGTTTTGAAGAAGAGTTTTTGTGCAATTGATTATAGATGAGTGTGTTGAATATGGTGTTAGATCACATAGTGAGTGGAGGATTTCTATTTCATCCACTCATATTTCATCTCATTTGATCATTTTCTTCCTCACTAAAAACCCTAGCCACGATTAGAGAAGCTTGATGCTTAGGCCTTGACCTTGATTTTTGAGAGTCTTCCATTCACCTTAAACCATAAGGCTTGGAATACTTTTTGTTCCCCTCATCCTCCTCTACATAACCCTTGAAGGGTTTGCCATTTTGTATTGATTTGCCTTGGATTCAAGAGGAACAATCCTCTTGTGAGGTAGGGGGTGTTATAGTTTATTTTCCATGTGGTTTTAGTTGCTTTTGTAGTGAAATACAAGTTATACGCATGTTTTATATCAATTTAAGAAATTAATGATTAATCATAGCTTGTATATAACTCACTTTAGACTTGATATATGGCATGGCCTTGACTTGATCCTTGTTATATAATTATTTGGAGCCATTTGAATGAGTTTTCAAATCTAGAGATTTAATTAATTTAATTTGATTTAAATTCTACTTAATTGTACCTTGCTTGTATTTCATTTTAGACTTGATATATGGCATGTCCATGACTTAATCCTTGTTATATATTAAATTGGGCTCATTTGAGTAACTTTTGAAATCTAGAGATTTAATTAATTTAAATTAATTAAATTCCACATGATGTTATCTTGCTCACTTTGTGAAATTGATGTGATATTTGCAATCACCATGGAATGGAAATTCACATATATTATTTTGAGAATTTTTGGACAATTTTGAGTTCTAGGGAAATTAATTAATTAGGTTAATTAATTTCTACTTAGTTTTCTAATGATTTGAGCACCTATTTCATGGGGTTTTACCTTTTTACCATGTATCATACTTGTTGCAACTTAGCCTCATGAATGTAGTTAATGAACTTGCACCCTTACATTGGAATAATTTAATTGCTCAAGAGTTGTTAAACAAATAATTAAATCATTAATCTTATACTAGTGGTATATTTACATCAATGGGTTCCTTGTGCTATAAATACTAGTTTGTAGTCTATGTAAATGCATACTACGATTACTTGACATTTCACATGCCATGATAGTTGAAGACTTAGGGTATGACTCATGTGTTCCAAATCTTGGTTATGTATGGAATATAGTTTAATACATTACTTGTATCTTGATACACTCTTGGTTGCACAACTTGTTGATTTTGGAACTTGGGATATCAATCAAGAATTGACATGGCTAGAACTTGTAGTGGTCCGGGGTCGCTAGGCCACAAGTTTAAGAGTGTGCATTAAGGCGAGGGCCAAGTTTTACATTTATAAAAGCCACTACTACCTTCACTAAAAATATAGTTAGGGCGAGTAGGGATCGTCCCAAGGGATTGGAGTCGAATTTGGTTATGGAATCACTATTAGGGTTAATAGGTCGAGTGATTAAACAAATAGTTGGTTAGTTGATTAAACTAGAGAGCAAATTAAACTAAATAATTGAATCCAATGAAGAGTAAGTATGAGAGAGAGATCTTGGGGTTTAGAGGTCACCACCAAACAATACTTTTCTACACGCTTAACAAGTGACCATTGAGGGAAATGTGTGTTGCAATATTAATGTGTGTATGTGTTTGGTTGATTCAACTAGCAAGGATGACCAATTAAGTATATATTGTCTAAGCAACATGTGAAAAGCACAATATATCTAACAATTAAGTATATATTGTCTAAGTAGAATGTGAAAAGCACAATATATCTAGCAAGTCATTAATCCTTTCATTAAGCTCACAAGCCAAATACACCACAAGGTTAGAGACATATGCCACTTGCATTCAAAAGTATGGAACATCAAATAACAAGCATGGATTGTCCTCCTATATAACAACTATACTACCACTACACTACAATTAAGCTAATGACATGAAATTAAACTAATTAAGCTAAGGGAGAGGCACAATCCATCAAGCAATGAGCATGAACCATCAAGAAAATTACAAGAGCATTCCATTAAGCACTATGTTTTGACAATCTCTAGATCTATGGCATTAATACACATAGACATGCATCAATAACACAAGAAATAGAGACAAACATATGAACATCTATTCTAGCATACATAGACATATGGATAGAATGAAATGATCAATTGGAAACATTAAACCACATAAATCATTAAATAAACAAGATCTATATATATAAAAGTGCCAAAACATGTATTACAACACTAATCCCTCAATAACACACAAAATCAAGATGTAGAAAGAATGCTTGGGGCTAACTCTAGCCCCAAGAGGATGTCTAGCCACTCATGGTAATGCTTCTCCAACCCTCAAGGGCAAACTCCATCGAAGAAATCTACTCCTTTGTTGATGAAGAGCTCCCAAGCTTGTGTCTCTAGCCTCCTCATCCTTTTTTCCTCCCTAAGAATAGCCTTTCTTGTGATAGATCAATCCTAAGTATTCTTAAGTATCCTTCTCAAAAAGTGTATCATATTCTATATATAGGTAGGTCAAGTGATACGCAAAATGAGTTGGGGTCGTGCACAAAATATTCCCCAATGATTGGATAAGGACAGCTTTCAATGAGCTGGAAATTTAACTTTTTCGTACTGGAGGAAGTTCGATCGATAGAACTTTGGACTTGGATCGATCGAACATAGCTGAGATCTATCGAACTGAAGTTGGATCGATCCTCAATGGCGGTGCCTTTTTGGATAAAAAGATATTTTTGGGGAAAAGGACAAAAGTGGTTGGTAGGGTGGTACAACTGGATAAGTTTAATCATTTGGATAAGGACAAGGTAGTTCGATCGATCGAAGAATGATGTTGGATTGATCAAACTTTTGAGATCTCTGAAAATGTCATCATAGCTCAGATCCATCTTGAAGTGCTGAGATTGATCATGTTGGATCGATCGAACTTTGATCTGAGATTGATCAAAGATGTTGAATTCCACCTTTTTCTTCCTTTTGCTTCCACTTGGCTCATTTCTTTGATTCATCTCAGAATTGCTTAATTTCTGATCTTATTTGGCTGAGTTAGCTTATTTTTGGGATAAGTGCCTGAAAATGGAAATAATACAAAATCAATCTAAAACGGTAAAGTAAGATAGATAAAGGTACTAGAATGCCTATGCTTAAAGGGTTTAAATACGCACTTTTTCGCGCTCATCAAATTGGTTCTAGTACGGGAGATAGAGAGCTCCCTACACTATAGTGCGCACTAGGGGAAGGTACCTATGGGTTAGTAGCCCAAAAGTGATCCCAAGAGTACGGTTTTAATTCAGGCGATATCCGAGTACCTACATTGGTTGATTTCACTCTTTAAATTTCAAGTTGTTATTCTTTAAAGATTTAAAACTTGTCGTGTTATGTGAAATACTCCAATCTTGTTAACTGCATAGATATTATGCCTTAACCTTGATTTCGTGTATTAAACTTGTCGTGTTGTGTGGAATGTTCCATTTTCATTTACTTGCATAGATATTATGTTTTATCTTGGATTTCACTCCTTAAATTTCAAGTGTTATTCCTTGAAGATTTAAGAACCTTTTCGTGATTCATGGAATATTCAACCTTGTTCATTGCATAGATTTTATGTTTCATCTATGATTTCATTCCTTAAATTTCAAGTGTTGTGTTCCTTGAAGATTTAAGACCTGTTCGTGTTTTATTGAATATTCCATCCTTACTAAATTGCATAGATATTATGCATTATCCTTGATTTCACGCCTTATCCTTGTCGTGTTAATTGAATTGTTTCAATCATGTTAATTTTCTTAGTTATCTCGTTTCATGTTACTTTATACTATCGTGACTTAGGAATGATCCTATACATGTAACTTGACTTAGATTTTAGGTGGCATGAACCACATGTAATGATTTATATCAACATGCAAAATCTCTAAACCTTTAGATTTCAAGTGTTACCTTTTGAAGATCTAAGAACCTTGCCGTGTTATATGGAGTATTTCCTACCTTGTTTAATTGCATAGACATTATGCTTACTTCGTGTATTTAAATCTCATTCAGTATACTTGAAACTGTGCACTTACTTCTTGTATCTAGATTCCATTTAGTATACTCGTGTCTTGTATACTTGCTTTGTGTGTTTCTGATCTCATTTAGTGTACCTTAATTTTGTATACTTACTGATGTGTGTTTTTATTTATCAATAATAAAATACCACTCCCAATAGAACGAATCCATGTAGGATAAGGCTATGTTGAGGATGTCGAACCTCAAGGACTATGGTGGTTTATCGAGTCTTCAATTAATGCTATTTTAATTTAGAAAGAGATTTGATTTGTTGTGTTGTGCAATAACATAAATAGAAAATTAATAAAGTAAAAGAAAATAAATGGAATAAAATGATTGAGATCAAGAGAAGAATACTTAGGAATTGACTTCACCACGAACCTCATACTATAGTCAACTATTCAACCTTGGGATTTCAATAATTATGTATAATATGGAATTAAACTCAGTAATATTCATTTAATTCAGATTAAAGAAAAATGTTTCATGAATTGTAGTTAATAATAACTTATCTTCGGTTGGCACTAATTATCTATCTACCTACTTCTAACTAATTTTGCAGTATAACACATCTTCCCTAGGCATAGACTATGAAAACATTCATTCATGAAAAATGTCTGAACACTATTGCATGATCTCCATTCTTATGTCGGACAGGGCTCCGCCATATATCGTCCATAAGAATGGGTTGAATATAATTTAAGAATAATTAAATCTAAGACAAGGTATTTGATCGACGGATCGATTCCAGTTTATAAATCAACCCTTTTGCAATAACACAAATCGTTGTAAAATAGGGCTATTGGTTGGGTAGGTCGAACCACTGGGATTGCTAATTTATAGCAACCAAGGTTTTAAAATCACTTTTAGAATGATTAAAGAAGTATAGAGTTTTGTTTGGTTTGTCATTTAGTTACTAGAATTGAAATGTGCTTAAAGCAATAAATGTAAGGAATTTAAGAGGAAGAAATCTAGAAGGAAAGGTCTAGGGAAGTGAATTCACCATCAACTATGTAAACATGCCTGCTTGCAAATAACTTGGGGGACAAAATATACATGTAACCATGATATGTAGAAATGCAAGCCAACTACAATATCTTCAAGAAGTTCACACATTCAAGAATTAAGTATAATCCATCAAAGGTTGGTATAATTCATCTATCTAAACTAAGGTATAACATGAAATATCCTTCCTAAGCTATGAACTATCAAAGTCCTTAATTTGTGTGATAAGTGCACATGAAGTCAAAAGCTAAGAATAATCCATCAAAAGGGAAACCCTAAGCTATGGATTATCAAATCTTCCATACAACATGCCATTAAAACCATTTCATATTCCCATCTTCATTCTCACTAAGGAGATGTAAGCCCTATAATCATGAGAACATACAATTTAAGACAAGGTAATACATTTAACACAATCATTTATTGAATTGAAGAACATTTACAACATGTGTAAGCCTCTAGAATATGAAAAGATTTCATAAACACTTCATTCCCCAAATCAAAACAAGATTATAGCATGCTTACAAAGAATGGCTTCATCACCTCCCTAGGATAAGGAGTTAGTTGCTCATGGATGCAAGAGAAGAAGGAGAAGAGATGAAAACCCCCTCCATTTTCGTACTTAGAGGACCCAAAATACCCAAAACCTCAAAAACTCTACTTTCTCTCTCTAAAAACCTTCCAAGAATGAGAGATATCCTTTACAATGTAACCACCCTCTAATATATATCGTTAGCCATCCATCTATCCCCAAATATGTGGTCCTAAAAGCCCTTGACAAGATTAGAGCAATCCCCTAAAAAAGGGGATAACATTTGGTGAAGAAAATGGAGGCCCATGCCTGCTGGTCTGCAGAAAGGCGGGTGCCCGCTGGCGTAGGGCGGGCACCCACGGATGCACGAAGTTTCTGCCCAAATCGGCGGGCGCCCGCGGGTTCTTGGCGGGCGCCAGCGGGTTCTTGGCTGGCACCCGCGGGTGCTTGTCAACTTTGCGCACCTTTGGTAAAATGGCCATAACTCCCTGCTCCGAACTCCAAATGATAAACCATTTAATTATTTGGGAAGATAACTCAAAGCTATATGTATGCCATGTTTTAATGGAAGTCCAATTCTCAAGTTTGGTAGGTCGAAAATGAAGAACAAAGTCGAACTTCATTGCTGCCAGGCTATTCTGCGCACCTTTGGTAAAAAAGCCATAGCTCTCTGTTCCAAACTCCAAATGAAGAACCGTTTGATGATTTGGAAAGCTAATTCAAAGCTCTAAGTATGCCATGTTTTAATAGAAGTCTAGTTCTCAAGTTTTTTAGGTCAAAACGGACAAGCAAAGTCAAACTCCACTTCTAACAGGCTGTAAACTTCAGCATTGCACAATTTGATATTCAAGAACTCATCAAAACATCATTTTTATTCCTTTTTGGGAAACAAACCTGAGAATATATAAAAACATCCAAATGAAGATAATCTATATAAAATAATCAAATAATGGACTTAACTAATGCAAATAAGGGCGCTTGAATATGCAATATTTGGCGCTTATCACACCCCCAAACTTACATTTTGCTAGTCCCTTAGCAAAACTAGAATGAAAACACTTAAAAATGACAACAAATCTCCTCTTTCGTGAGAGCGACGGTTGCATTTAGCATATGCAACAAACCTTTTAAACCCCTAGACGTCCCTAGAGGACGAGTGAAGTCTCGTGAGGGTTTAACAGGAATGTTACCCACAAATATCAAACATGGTGCATGAAGATGCACAAAGCTCATTTGCAAACTAGGAACATAGAGAACATTGGAGATGGAATCATTATGAAGACTACCTTGTGTATATGAAGCATTGATAGAACAAAATGGCTAATCATCTTTCAACTCTCAAATATTAACATCATAGTCTATATAAATACTTCAATTGTCATATCTATAATATAAATCATCTCTAGCTTCAATTAAAGTGATCTAAATTCCCAATATGCAGCTTTTACCCTCTTGTTCCAATTTCAAGAACACAAGTTTTCAATTCATCGAATTTCCTTTTAAATGAGGTCTCTAAGGCATGATTTTATTCAAAACACAACTTTTGTTGCTTTTTCTTTCTTTCTTTTTTTTTTTTTTTTTAAATACATATTATGGTCGTGCAATGCCGAAGTCCCTTAAGCTTTCTAACCGACCCCTATAGCAAGTGTTAGGCCAGCAACTCTTAAACCGGATGGCTTTAGGGTGCTAAGTGTAAAGACATTCCTAGGGCTTAAGAACTCGAGTCAGCAAGGCTATGAACTCGAGTCAGCAAGGCTATGAACTCCAACGAACCATATTTATTTATTTTTATTTCATGAATGACCGTGCAATGCCTAAGTCCCTTAAGCTTTCTAACTAACTCATGTAGCAAGTGTTAAGCCAGCAACTCCCAAACCAGATGGCTTTAGGGTGCTAAGTGCAAAGACACTCCTAAGGCTTAATAACTTGAGTAAGTAAGGTTACGAACTTAAACTAGTCATTATCATTATTCAACTTCATTTTTTTATTTTTTTATTTTTTTATTTTTATTTTAATTTCAACATGCCAAAGGTATCCATTCATTAGGGTCATCAATTTAAATCAACTGAGTCATGGTCAAGGTACATCGGGTTGCATGCCTCACAATTAAGTTTCCGGTGTGCATATGTGAAGTGTGAAGAATAAAAGAGAGTGATACTCGAAGATAATCTAATTGAAGCATTTATACAAAACATTTCGAATCCACATGTTCATTTCAGATTTTCCTCATTTCATAACTATCATTTACCTCTATACACAAAGTATTCAATACATGCTTCAATCTACAACAAGTTCTAAGACTACAAAATCATTGCTTCCATTTTTTTTTTTAAATTTTCAATATTATACCAATCTATTTGAACAAAATAGCAAATGCAAACACTCTACAATACACAATACCCCCAAACTTGAATGGCACAATGTCCTTAATGTGTGAAGACAACAATGTATAAATAAAGAGCATAAAGGGTAAAAGGAACAATAATACCAAGTGAGTGAGGCAACTCTGGCATTGGAGCCGCATGCAATCCCATGAAGAGATGCCAAAATGATCTTCCCCCAAACTTGGACATGAAGACCTGTCAAAACAGAACTAATATATATATGTAAAAACATAGGTCTCTTAAGAAAATCTAAAACAGAATTAATAACACAAAGATGAATTTTATTGAAAGATAAAAGTCCACATAAAACACAAATCCGCACACAACAAAATCAGCCACAAGTTAATGCCAAAAGTGGTGCCATTTAGAAAGATGAAGTTGTCTTGGGCAATTCGTCGAACACCTGGTGTGCAAGACAAAAAGGAAGAGGGCCAAAGGTTTATTAGAGATGAGAAAACCCAAAAATTTTGGCCCTGCAAATGCAATTTACAACTCCCAAACAATTATAAATCTTCCACACATATAATCCCGTCCTCCATTGATAAAAAAATTAGAGAAAGAGAGAGAAGAGAACTTACCAACAATGGAGGAACCAAAAAAAAAAAAACTTGCTTGGTCCAAAATGAGTGAATGATGGAATGAAATGGAAGATGAAAGAAGTAAGGATGATGGAGAGAAGGGTTGGTAATGGAAATAAGGCAGGAAAGGGAAAATGAGAGGTAAGAAGAGCAATGGAGAGGTTGGGGTTAAAATGAGGTTGGGAGGGAGAGTTTATAATGTTTAAAATGGGCTTGCCAGCCCATTTTAAAGGAAGTACGACGGGCGGCGGGCGCCCGCGGATGCGCAAGGAGCCACTGTCCAAAATGGCAGGTGCCCGCGGATTCTGGGTGCGCGCCCGCAGCTGCCCAAGAGGTCACTACTTAAAACGGGGGGCGCCCGAGAGAAATGGGCGGGCGCCCGTAATGCTGTTGGGCATACCCTTTATTGAAGGGATTTTTGGCCTAAAGAAGGCCGGGCAGGGGTCGAAAAATCCCTCAATTGGATTTTTAAGCTCCCATTGACCCTAGACATCTTGCAAAACCTTCGGAATGGGATTCAAATCACAATTGCAAAAGCGATATTGTAGAGGCCCGAATTTCCCATGAATTTTGGATTAGTCGAGAAATTTGCCGGAATGGCCTTAAAAAATTCTGAAAATTGTACCGAGACCTTAAAATGACTAAGAAAACCGAATGTGACTTTTGGAATGCAATTCGAGACAATTTTGAAAAATGTCACATTTTGGCTATACTTAGCTAATTTTCGAAAAATTCTTGGCTAAGGCAAATTTAGGAGAGGGAAGCTTTGGAATTGAAAGAATTGCTTCCCAGGAGTGCCAAATTTAATGTTGATAGCTAGACAAATCTCAAGGTAGGGTTTACCCTACACCAAGTCTCTCTAGAGAGTTATGCTTCCCTAAATAAGAAAATTCTTTTAAAGTGGAGGAAAAAGAGCTTGAAGATAAAATTTGAAAAGAGGTAACAGAAAGACCTCAACCTATTCTTCTTCCTCAATGAAGAACTTTTGGATTATTTAGGGGCTGTTTTGGATTATGGGAAGGTGGATAAAGTGAGGGCACACCTAGCAAAGGTTTGTGAAAGATCATATTTAGCACGGGAATGCTCGAAAAATTGTCCTTCAAACTTTCAACATCCTCCTCACACTTATCCGGCAGTTCGGGCTCAACAGTTTGAGATAACTCAAGTGAAGGAATGGGAGGAGATGCAAGCTCCCAAGAAAGAGGTACATTTGATGTTGCCCAAGGAAGAGAGTGAATGGGCGGAGGAATATCAAGCAAATAGTTACATCCCAAATAGAATTGTCAACATCAAAATCCTCACAATTGAAATGAGCCAAGCAAACTTTTAGAAGGTCCTCCATTGAAGGAGGTGTATCAAGTAAAGGATTCTTTAGGGGTTGTTTTGGATTTTCAAGAGTGACAATCTCTTCATCATTATTTTCCCCATTTTGAGCCACAAATTCTTCATTTTTTTGTGTGGTAACAACTTGATGTTCAACCACCATTTCATCATTTTCACATGTGATAACCACTTGATCATTCTTATGATGAAAGTTACTAGAAGTAAACTCATCATTCATAGAATTTTATTTTGGATTGGTCAAAAGTTCAATTGGAAATTCTTCTTCCTTTTCATAATTTAGAGCATTAACCATTTGTTGAATTTGGGCTATTTGGTCATCTAGCTCAACTCTAGATTGGGAATGAGAATTGGTGGTGGATTGCTTGCTAACATTGTCATCTAACATTTGCTTATTGGAATCCATCATTTGCTTGTTGATAAACTCCATCATTTGTTTGTTGGCAGCAATAAACTCATCCAATTGAGACGAAAGAAAAAGAGAAGAGGGCTGGAAATCATGATCATTGGGTTGGAAATTGGCATGAAATGTTGCCCATGAGATTGTGGGGCTGAATTTCCCATGTCATGCCACAAGAAGTTTTGATGATCTCCCCAACCCGAGTCATAATCATTGAAGTATGGATCATTACCCGGTTCAAAGAAATTTTCAGTTGGTTGCTCTAGATAGAAATTGGAGAATTGTCCCCAGTGGAGGACAATCTCTTGTATGATGTGTATGACTAGAGTAAAATGCACAAAACTTATGTGGTGTGTAAAATTGAGTTGAAGGAAAATTACCCTCCATTTAGGACTAATTCAACCTCTTGTTGGGATACATAAAAAAAAATCTACACATAACATATATATAACACAAACAAGATAGAAAACATCCACATGCAATGATCCCTTTCTCCTCAATTATCAACAAGACAAAAAATAAATGGCCACGACAAGGACCGATGCTTGTAATATACAGAAACAATAAATAGCCCCGACAAGGGCTTCACAATTTAGCTATCTCTAATTTAACCACATGCAAGATATTCACAATGTCGAAACTAGAACTTTAAAAAAACTTACCAGGAGTCCTTAAGATTTCAGATTTTCAGCTTCTCCTTAGCGAGTTTTGAGTTCCTAGGATCACACAGAAACACACAAAACATAAAAACACAAGAACAAAAACTACACACAAAACAAAATATTTACAATCAAACTAAAGGTAATTTTTAAAACATCGGTCACAAAACCGTTTGCAATCCCCGGCTACGGCGCCAAAAATTGATCGACGGATCGATTATAATTTATAAATCAAC
Organism: Cornus florida; assembly: GCF_030987335.1. Lineage (NCBI taxonomy): Eukaryota > Viridiplantae > Streptophyta > Magnoliopsida > Cornales > Cornaceae > Cornus > Cornus florida. Next base: position 25,493,813 of record NW_026775581.1, read on the forward strand.
CCTTTTGCAATAGCACAAATCATTGTAAAATAAGGCTATTGGTCGGGTAAGTCGAACCACTGGGATTGCTAGTTTATGGCAACCAAGGTTTTAAAATCACTTTTAGAATGATGAAAGAAGTATAGAGTTTTGTTTGGTTTGTCACTTAGTTACTGGAATTGAAATGTGCTTAAAGCAATAAATGCAAGGAATTTAAGAGGAAGAAATCTAGAAGGAGAGGTCTAGGGAAGTGAATTCACCATCAACTATGTAAACATGCTTGCTTACAAATAACTTGGGGGATAAAATATCGTGTAACCATGATATATAGAAATGCAAGACAACTACAATATCTTCAAGAAGTTCACACATTCAAGAATTAAGTATAATCCATCAAAGGTTGGTATAATTCATCTATCTAAACTAAGGTATAGCATCAAATATCCTTCTTAAGCTATGAACCATCAAAGTCCTCAATTTGTGTGATAAGTGCACATGAAGTCAAAAGCTAAGAATAACCTATCAAAAGGGAGACCCTAAGCTATGGATTATCAAATCTTCCATACAACATGCCATTAAAAACATTTCATATTCTCATCTCCATTCTCACTAAGAAGATGTAAGCCCTATAATCATGAAAACATACAATCAAAGACAAGATAATACATTTAATACAATCATTTATTGAATTGAAGAACATTTACAACATGTGTAAGTGTCTAGAATATGAAAAGATTACATAAACACTTCATTCCCCAAATTAAAACAAGATTATAGCATGCTTACAAAGAATGGCTTCATCAACTCCCTAGGATAGGGAGTTAGTTGCTCATGGATGCAAGAGAAGAAGGAGAAGAGATGAAAACCCCCTCCATTTTCGTGCTTAGAGGACCCAAAATACCTAAAACCTCAAGAACTCTACTTTCTCTCTCTAAAAACCTTCCAAGAATGAGAGATATCCTTTACAATGTAACCACCCTCTAATATATATCCTTATCTATCCATCTACCCCCAAATATGTGGTCCTAAAAGCCCTAGACAAGATTAGAGCAATCGCCTAAAAAAGGGGATAACATTTGGTGAAGAAAATGGAGGCCCATACCAGTTGGTCCGCAAAACGACGCGGTAAACTTCATTATCATTCTTTTCATCATAAAAGCTCGGTTTTAACTGCTTCTTCGGGAAAGTACTTACAAACATGAAATACACAGAAATCAGTCTAACAATGGATAGAGCTATCACTTTAGGTCTTAACATACGTATATTTAGGGGCTCGAATATGCAATATTCAGCACTCATCACACTCCCAAACTTATATATTGCTAGTCCCTTAGCAATACAGAACTAAAAGCCACTTTCGTGGGAATCACGGTTGCATTTAGCTTATGCAACAAGCCTTTAAACCCCTAGGTTACCCTTAGTGGATGAGTTATAGTCTCGTGAGGGTTTCCAGTGAAGATACCCACAAACTTCAAATCAGTGCCTTAATTACACAGTAAGCTCATTCATACTTGTTTTAATATCATAATGTCTCAGCAATGCATCAATTAGTCAACTACAATAAGTATAACAAGTTATATTAATTAGGAAAATTTTCAAACCTTCAATCTCAATTTAGTAACCATGGTCCCATATACCAGTTTAACCATTTATTCGATAATCTCAATCTCTAAAATTCTTTTTATAGTGAAATCACAATTTTAAACATGTGGCTTACTATCCATACTTATATTCATTCCATGTTATCCCTTAATTTACAGGAAAACTTTTCAAATTCCAATTCCCAAGGTATTTTTTTTTAATTATTTTCTTCAGGTATGCATTTTTCAAAAAGGATATTATACAATGCTCAGGTCTATTAAGCTTTCTAAATCACCCATGGAACGAACTTTCAGCCAATGACTCCCAAACCAAACGGTTTTAGGGCATTAAGTGATAAAGCATCCCTCTGGACCTAATTGTTCAAGTAATTCAGGCAACCTAAACCCCTTATGTAACAAGCTTTCAGCCAATGACTCCCAAACCAGATGGTCTTAGGGCATTAGGTGTTGAAACACCCCTAAGGACTTAATTGCTCAAGCAATCTAGGTATAGACATGAACTTGACCTTTTTCTACTTATTTTTTTTTTCTTTCATTCACATTGGTGAAGAATTTTTTTTTTTATTGCATACATACCAATTCTTTCTTTCTTTTTATTTTTTTATACCTTGATTATCAAAATCATCAAATTCACTTGCTCATCTCAGTTTAACACAATACAAAACAAGACTTCCAGTTTATGCCCCACAGAATTCATGCAAGTGTGAATATGTGCAAAGTGAAATATTTCAGAGATCTCAATCATCAAACAATAATCGTCCTGACAAAGTAGACCATAGGCCACCAACTGATTTCAAAAATTTTTGAAAATTCCTTTTCAACATAAATTTGGTATACAAGTCATCTTTAACCAACATCAGACTGAATAGAGACATCACAACAATCAACAGACTCAAAATCATGCTTAAACAATTAAATTGTATCCTCTTGTGTACAAAATATCAATAACAAAATTGTAAAAGGCACTGCCTTACCCCCAAACTTAAGATACACATTGTCTTCAATGTGTGAAAACAGATGTAGAGTGAGAAAAATATTACCAGAATACGCAGAACCAACAAATGTTATGAATTAGAGCACAGAGAATAAAATCGTCACCTCACTTCTAAACTTAGTCCTTTGTACCTGACAAAATAATCACACTCCACAACACACATCAGAGTATCAAGTATATGTTGTAAAACAGATATATCACTATCATGCACAAGACATTTTTATTTATTTATTTTAATCAAACCAAACCTAAACTAACCTAATTAAAAAAATAAAAGAAAAATAAATAAATAAACTTAACACCTAGAAAAACTGAAAAAAAATAAAAATAAACTATGGTACAAACATACAAATGCAAAGTTTAACATCGATAGCTCGACAGCATGCTAAGTTTAACGTCGCTAGCTCGACTGTACACCACTCCTTAGCCTATATCCAACAATTCAACTACCTCTCTCATCCCAAAATTAGTCCTATGGGTGATTATGAAATTCGAAACAAGAGGAACCACTGTGGTTCCATCAAGACCCATGAAAGAATACTCCAGCTTATCCAGTGGTGGCTTAGGCTCAAGTTTCTGAGAGAACTCACAAGAAGGACAAAGAGGACTCGAAATCAAAGGAGGAGAATCTTTTGTTAGAAAGATGGTGACTGAATCCTCATCAATGTCATCAATAAAGAAACACTCATCTTTCTCTGAGGAATATGGAGTGGTATTAAAGATGTTTAATTTGAGCTTCATGTTCCCAAAAGAAATATCTATTGCCCCAGTCCTACAGTTAATGTTAGCATTCGCTGTAGCTAAAAATGGACGGCCAAGGATCACAGGAGTACATCGATTGGGATCATGGACTGGTTCTGTATCCAGGACAAGAAAGTCAACCAGAAAATAGAACTTGTCCATTTTAATGAGAACATCTTCAATGATCCCACGTGGTTGCTTCATAGATCGATCAGCAAGTTGCAACACCATTGTTATGGGTTTAAACTCTCCCAAGCCTAATTACTCATACACCAAGTAAGGAAGAATATTAACACTCGCTCCAAGATTAAGAAGTGGTCTGTCTATTACATTGTTTCCAATGATGCAAGATATGGTAGGAGCACTGGGATCTTTGAACTTAGGAGGAGTGCTATGCTGAATGAGTGCACTGACTTACTCAGTGAGATAGATTTTCTTAGAGACTTAGCTTTTTGATTTTCTCTTTTGAGCGCGTAAGTCTTTCAGAAATTTAGCATAGGCAGGGATTTGATTGATAACACCTAGGATAAGAATATTTACTTTTACCTGTTTGAAGACATCCATCATGTCTTGGCTTTTCTCTCCTTGCTTACCAAAGTAAGAGGGTCCCTTAAGACGTTCAGGAAAAGGCACTTTTGGCTTATAAGCTGTCTCAAGGTTGGGAGTAGATGAAGAAGTGACTTCACCTTTAACTCCTTTGGAGTTTGATGGAGTAAGATGTTCCCTCACATCTATGGGATGTGAAGTTAGAAGAATAGGACTGATAGGAATCGTACGCCTCTCTTTTTCTACCTCTTTTTCCTTAACTTGATTATCAATGATTTTTCCACTCCTCAAAATAGTGATGGCATTAACTTGCTCATGATGAGAACTTGAAGAGTTAGTCTCATCAATCATATAAGTTTGCCGGATTGGATTTGTAATTGGCTGATTTGAAAATTTCCCTTCCTTTTTTTGATTTAACACTTTTACTATTTCCCCAACTTGAGTAAATAGTTGCCCAACTTGAGTAGATATTTGCCCAACTTGAGTTTCTAGATTGAATATAGATTGAGAATGGGAATGCAACAATTCATTGTTAGACTTAAGCTTACTAAGTGCAGCCATGACATTCTCTTCAAATACTGACGAGTATTTAGGAGGTGGAGGATCTGGATTAGCTTGGTTCCTAAATTGAGGAGGACAATAGATTGAAGATGGATTGAAAGAATTATTTAGCAAAGGATTGGATGAATTATGGTACAGTCCCTAAGATTGGAGAACAGTATTGCCTTAGCTTTGATTCTGCCATGATATATTGGAAGGATCTCTCCAACTAGGGTTATAAGTATTGGAATTTAGATTGTAACCCAAACTGGAGAATGCAACATTGGTTTGCACTTGTGGATTTTCAAAAGAGTGACCCAAGAAAGGATAACTATTAGCATAATGAGATAGATTAGCACAGACAGAACACACCTCCTTTGGTAAATAGGAGTGCTGAGAAGAACTAATAGTACTAACAGCTAAAAAAACTTGGTCAAACTTTTGATTTAACACTTCCATTTAAGTGGCAAGCTCTCTAGATTTTTCTACTTCATACAAACTTTCAACCTGATGGATACCAAGAGTGGACCTAGATCTAGAGGAAGAAGCATGTTGAATAGAATTTTCACTTAGGGCCTCAAATAGTTCCCAAGCGTCATCTGGACTGCAGAAAACCGCCATTACTAGAAGCATCTACCATGTTCCTATGTAGATCATGTAATCCATCATAGAAGATTTGTACCAAATGCCATTTAGGAATATCATGGTGTGGACACTTTCTCAGAAGATCAATGTATCTCTCCCAAGTATCATGAAGTTGTTCACCCGGGATTTGGGAGAACGCCATGATTTTTCTTCTCATTTGTGCGGTTTTACCCACAGTGTAGTATTTTTTTAAGAACTCTTGTTGCAACTTATCCCATGTGGTTATGGAATTATGAGGTAGGGAGTGCAACCAAGTTCTAGCTTTTTCCTTGAGAGAAAACTAGAAGGGTCTCATCCTAAAAGCATCATCAGAGAGAGTGGACAACTTGGTAGTTGAACACAATTCTAGAAATTCATCTATGTGCTTATAGGGATCTTCAGTAGCAAACCCATGGAAAGTTGAAATCATTTGGATCATAGCTGGCTTGATCTCAAAGTGGGTTGCATCAGATTGTGCAAATTGAAAGTAACAAGGTGATGTATATGAAGTGGGAATGAAGTGATCCCTCAATTGTGGTTGTGGTGGAGGAATAGGATTAGCTATGTTTGATTTAGAGAATTCTCCTAACAATTTTAGCTTATTTCAATGGTAACAAGTAGTAACAAAAAGAAAAATTTCAAGTGAACAAAAGCAACAAAAACTCACAAAAGATCCTGAAACCGAAGCTTCTATTCCTTAGGTGTCTTTGTCCTCGCTGCTAGATTCCTGCACTTGAAAAGAAAAAGAAATAAGGTGAGATATCAGAAAGTCCTAAAACAATAAATTAAAATAAAACTAATCTCAAACCCAATAAAACCGTGACACAGTCCCCGACAACAGCGCCAAAAATTGATGTGTGTTTTTATTTATCAATAATAAAATACCACTCGCAATAGAACGAATCCTTGTAGGATAGGGCTATGTTGAAGGTGTCGAACCTTAAGGACTGTGGTGGTTTATCGAGTCTTCAATTAATACTATTTTAATTTAGAAAAAGATTTAATTTGTTGTGTTGTGTAATAACATAAACAGAAAATTAATAAAGTAAAAGAAAATAAAAGGAATAAAATGATTGAGATTAAGAGAAGAAATACTTAGGGACTGACTTCACCATGAACCTCATACTATGGTCAACTATTCAACCTTGGGATTTCAATAATTATGTATAATATGGAATTAAACTCAATAACATTCATTTAATTCTGATTAAGAAAGATATTTCATGAATTGCAGTTAATAATAACTTATCTTCGGTTGGCACGAATTATCTACCTACTTACTTCTAACTAATTTTGCAGTATAATTCATCTTCCCTAGGCATAGCCATTGAAAACATTCATTCATGAAAAACGTTTGAACACCATTACATGATCTCCATTCTTATGTCCGACAGGGCTCCGCCAGATATCGTCCATAAAAATGGGTTGAATATAATTTAAGAATAATTAAATCTAAGACAATGTATTAATCATTCAAAAACTATTTAATAATTAAAACACCAATTGAATTAAGCAATTGCCCAAAATCATGCTATCAAAATACATAATATATTAAATTCCCAAAGTATAGAACAATCAAACCATAGAATTCGAATTCGGGCTACATCAATGCCCTAAGAGAGGAATTAGCTACTCATAACGACGCAAGATATCATCTGTGTTGTCGTGGTCTTCATCGCCATGGACTGCCAAAACTCCTTTGGGATCTTCTTCTTCAAAACCCTAAAAGCCGCCGTGAGAGAGAGATAATGGATTATGGAAGAGCTATCATATGATGGCTTTGTGCCTCCTTTTATAGAAGAATTAACTTCTACTAAGGGTTGGATGGGCTTTTAGGTCTTCTAGGGTAATCTAGGCCAATAAGGAAACAAAGAAAGATGATTTTTTGTCATTCCCGCATGTATTTACGACTTCCAGGACATCCATGCTCGAGCATCAGAGTTCGAGGCTCGAGCATTAAGGTTCAGGCGTGAGCATCACCTGTCAGCAACTTTGTCCGACTTTGTAACACGATTTTGACCCATTTAAGTTGCGAATTTGGAGATGTCTATTAGAGATAAAAATGTTAAGCTTTGAGTCTTCTTTCCAGAACCACTGGGATTTTCAATTTAGAGTTTCGAGTCAAAAGTTATAGCCAAAATACTAAAGCTGGTTTAGAGTTTTCAACCACGCTCGAGCCCGAAGTGTTGATGCTCGATCCTTTGATTCATGATCGAGCATCAAAGTTGATGATCAAGCTCTAGGAACAAAAATTGTCTAAAACATCTTTTTATTGATGGTGCTCGATCATCTCTTCATGGTGCTCGATCATCTCTTCATAGTGCTCGATCCCAAGGTGTTGGGCTCGAGCTTTGGGGTTGTATGCTTGAGCTTTAGGTGTTAGTGCTCGATCTTTGAGGCTTGGAACGAGGTTTAGGAGCTTGGAAATTAATTCCTTCAAATTCCGACGCCTCACGCTCGAGCTTGAGGGCTAAGGCTCGAGCACCCTTGGTTATGGCTCGAGCATCCTATGGTAATGCTCGAGCATCAAGCCTGAAGCTCGAGCTTCAGATTCTAAATTCCTCCAAACTTTACCATTTAAGCTCTTAGTTTGCTTTGAATAACCGACAATGATGTGGTAAACTTCATTATCATTCTTTTCATCATAAAAGCTCGGTTATAACTGCTTCTTCGGGAAAGTACCTACGAACTCGAAATACATAGAAATCAGTTTAACAATGGATAAAAGTATCACTTTAGGTCTTAACATACATATATTTAGGGGCTCGAATATGCAATACTCAGCGCTCATCACTTACCTCACATGTTTTCATCTTCATTTAGTACACCTTTTGTAATGCATTTAGTATGTATGAGATGAGACCGGAGGCCAATGATATGTATCTTGTATCCAATGTAACTTTCAACTTCATGAAATTTTATGAAAATATTAAAAAATCACAAGTCATTGTCTCACCATGTTTGCATCGGGTGTGGAAATTTCATTTTCATTCTTTCATGGGGTGTCATTAATCATGTATGAAGTGTGGCCAAGGGCCAAACGGTCATTTGACTCCATTTTATAATTTTGGACTTCAAAATTTCTATTTGAAGTTCATTTTCACCTTTTTGACCATCGGGGGGTTGGATTTTACATCAGCCTTTTTCGGGAGCCGCGGACCATTCCCGCGCACTCAAAATCACTTATTATGTTTGCGTGCATATTCGTTTCAACATAGAAATGCATTTGGTGTCAAATGCATACTTGGTGCAAAGTTGTATTTTCGATGTTTTAAGCCTAATTTGATTTAGGGACATTCTAGACATTTCTCAGTAGTTTTTTTTTTTTTTGTTTCCGTCTGTGTAGTCGGGTAGAAAACATGATTTTAGGGGGGGGGGGGGGGGGGAGGGGTTTGTCTTTGTGTTTTTTTGAAAAAGGCCCGGAAAGTCCTCAAAATCACATTTCAAACTCAAAAAGCTGTTAAGCTTGTCTGCAGGACGAGACGAGCGCTCGTAAATAGGGCAGTGGGTTTTTGCCTTGGGCGTGCTCATTTACAAGCGCTCATCACCCTTGGACGAGCACTCGTCCATACTGTTCATGTGTGTGTGTTTGGTTCAGCACTGCACCTACGACTTTGGGTTATCATATCATCTTCATTTTAATTCCGAAGTAGTGTCAGGATTTGGTTCAAACCGGGATGGGGTTTCCCTTCCTTTGACTTCAAGACTTGATATCTTTGCCATCCGAACTCCGAATCAAGTGATTCTTGAGTCCATCTTTGTTAATTTTTCATTGTCCATCCAATGGTGTACCTGGGGGTACCCATTTCAGTTTAGAATTACCAATTTACCCTATTAGCCTTAAATGCTCATTTTTCTTCGTCTTGTCGTTTCTCCTCCGTCTGGACTCCGAATCATGCGATTCTTGAGTCCATCTTGATTAGTTTTTCGTTGTCTTTCTAGCGGTGTGCTTGGTGGCACTCGAATCCATATTTCTAGAAATGATGATTTTGCCCCTAGGGGCTTAATTGTTATTTTTCCGATCTCTTATTCCTTTGGGTTTAATGACCTAATGGAAGGTCATCTTAGGGTCTTAGAGGTGTGTTGTGCCTTGGGAGACCGTTGTCTTTGTTTTGCTTCCACATTGTTGGACCCGTTTTGGGTTATTACAGGGTACACCGGGTTGTAAAAATCCAGGGTCGTTACTGGTACTATGAAGAGTTGTGGCCATATCTGCAAATGATGGCCACCGTAAAATAGGATAATCAATGCTCGGTGAACAGATATGTGGGCAATGAGAAGCTGTCTGTGATGACCCTAGTTTTTTAGGCCAGAGTGTCATGTGATGAACTGAAGATTGACCCGATAACGGATCCGATAAGCGAAAGCGAACACAGAAAACAAGACTCTAAGAAGTCAAAGTGACCTTCCATGAGGTCATGGAACTGAATGAGAACTGATGCGGAAGCAAAAGGTCAAAAATATGACAAATAAGCCCCCAGGGGTAAAATAGTCATTTTTGAATAATGTGGATTCGGGTGCCACCGAGTACACCGATGGAAAGACAGCGAAAAATTAACCAAAATGGACTCAAGAGTCACACGATTCGGGGTCCGGTTGAATAAGATATGAAACTCCAAAGTTTTATAAAATCAAACTTTTGGGTTTTTAAGACAAGTGCGGCAATGGTACTTTACAAGGTGTAAACTGGTCTTTTTAGACAAAACCAGATGAAACTGAGAATACCATTAGATAGACAAGGAAAAACTAATAAATATAGACTCAAGAATCATTTGATTCGGAGTCTGGGCAAGGAAGATATGAAGCCGCAAAGTTTAAAAAAAATATACTTCTGGGTGAAAATCAATGAAGCAAGGGTACTTTGCAAGGGGTAAAATGGTCTTTTCAGATAGAATTGGATGCAACCGTGAATACAGTTGGATAGATAAGCAAAAACTAATAAACTTAGACTTAAAAATCACTTGATTTGGAGTCGAGACGAAGAAGATGTGAAGCCTCAAAATTTAAAAAAAATAGACTTATTTTCCGGGTAAGAAATCTGGGCAGGAATAGTGTTTTAACAGTAAGCACCAATTAATTTTTTTTCCAGAACTGAGGCTAAAAACGGACCCTTAAACGAGTTTTTCTAGAAAAACACGAAGAAGAAACCCCCCTTAAAATCACGTTTTCTATCCGACTTTGCAGAGGAAACAAAAAAAAAATATGATGTAAAGTCCCTAAAATGCCCCTTGAACAGCCTTGGTCAAGATAGACCCAAAAAGCTGCTACAAGCATTTTTTTCCAGAAACAGCCAGAAGAGAGAGTAAAAACGGGCTAGTAGATGAATTTTTCTGGAAAAACACAGAGATAAAACCCCCCTCAAAATTGAGTTTTCTATGTGACTCGTGTGGAATTAAAAAAAAAAAAACTCACTATAAAATGCCCAAAATGCCCCCCCAAGAAATCTGGTCCAGAGGGTCGAAAAAGCTGCTAAATAGAAAACTGAAAGCTGAACTTCGTAAGTGATTTCCGATGCCAAGACGACATTTTCTGGAAAAACACGAAAAAGAAACACCCCTAAAATCATGTTTTCAATTCAACTATGTTGAAAGAAGGAAATAAAACTGAATTGAAAAGTCTAGAATACCCCTAAATCAGAATATGCAATAAAAAAACAAAATGAAATCGTAGGAGGCTCAAAACACAAATGATAAGGTTTTGCCCGGAAACAACTATGCACGCAAACGTAACTTACCTATATAGACGTGCTACAATGGTCCACAACTTAAAAATACCACCGATACAAAATCCGACCCCCCAACGGGTAAAAAGGCAAAAACGGAACTTGTAATGAAAACTCTGAATCCAAAAATGTAAAATGTAGTCAAATGACCGTTTGGCCCTTGGCCACACTTCATACAAGATTAATAAGACCCTATAAAAGAATGAAAATGGAATTCCCACACCCGATGCAACCATGGTAAAGCAATGACTTGCGATTTTTCAAGGTTTTCATAATATTTCATGAAGTTAAAAAGTTGTATAAAATACAATACACATGTCATTGGCCTCTAGCCTCATCTCATACATGTCCAATACATTGAAAGGAGTGCACTTATGTACACATTACATACATGGAATCAAATATACATATTTTGACATATAAGTCTAATAAATGACATTTCATGCTAACATTTGCATGAAATGGAAACTTGAAAGCTACACGACATCCAAGGAATGCTAGGCTCAACGAACCAAGTCTTCGTACCTGAAATATGCCCTAGTATCGTAGGGGTGAGTAACATAAAGCTACACGTAGGAGATAAGAATGCATCGACTTAGCATTTAACAAATTTATCACCTTAAGGTGAAACATGTTAAAGGGGTTCATGCCACCTAACGTCTATATCCAAGTGAGACTCGGGGAGCATCCTAAGCTACCTTAAAGTCTAAGCAACAAGAATCATGATATACATACGTGTATGAAATGAGTCATGGTTAGGATAATCCAAAGAACACGACAAGAAGAATGCTTGAGTATAGATTAACATGAATTGCATTTTCAATACAATTGAACTAGGTCTAAAGTAATCCATACAACAAGACAAAAGCATATTTGAATACAAGTTAACAAGAATCACATTATCCATGCAATTCGACAACAAAAGAGCACGTTATACAATGCAACAAGGTTTAAGTTCTCAAAGCCATCAACGTAGAATCTAAAGCACAAAATAACAGTAGTGGTTCATGCCACCTAACGTCTATGTTATAAATGAATCAATAGGATCAATCCTAAGCTTTATTAGAACGTCAAAACACGATTTTCAATATCGATGCAATTTAACCAACATTGGAACTTCCAATACAACGCATAAATCACAATTTCGCAAAGTTAACATCCTGTAACTTAAAATGGAACGACAATTAAGAAACAACAAGTTACAACATCATCTAGTTATCAACTTGAAAATGAAATGCGAAATCAAACAAAGTGGATAATCGTACGTCACGCCAGATCAGACCGACAACATAGTTACTTTAGGGTTACTAGCCCATGGGTAACCTCCCTACTCTAGACTATATAGAGAGACTATCCCCCGTACTAGAACCACGTCCAAGCCATAGTCAAATAACGACATCCCCAAGTTTCCAAAATCAACAAGTTGTGCAACAACGCATATATCAACAGGAATATGCAAGATAATCAACTATCTACCAAGCACAACCAAATTTGGAAACCTATACAATACATGCTCTAAGTCCACAACTAATATGATGTGATGAATGTCGAATCTTCAGTATGCGATTCGTTACACGCTATGTATGAATGATGTTAAATACGAAATGTGCAAATTATTACAAAAGACAACAATATATTCAATAAGGAAAACATATTCTTATGAGTATAAACATAGCAACTATGTTATCCAATGCTCAAAACATAACCAAATGAATATACAACAAGTCCATGTCCAGGATTTTGATATAGAAACAACTTTCAAACACAATTAAATCCATGGCTCAATTCGATAGAATTTAATTAAATAAAAATAATTAAATTCCCTAGATTCTAATTCAATTCCAAATAACCTCAAATTAATACATATTAAAGAACATGGCATGGTCATCACCTATATCCATTCTAAAACTCAATTAGGTTATTGGAATAACAAAGTAGAACTTTAATTAAATCATGCTAATTTAAATCCCAAGGTTCTAAAACAACTTCAAATAGTCCCAAATTAATATATGCTAGTAAACAAGTCATGGCCAATACAAATATCAAGTTAAAACCTTAATTAAGCTAATGGGACCACAAAATAGATTTTAATTAATTCTTTTAATTAAAATCTCTAGATTTTCAAATTTAACCAAATACTCTCAAATTAACCTACGTTGGAAAACAAGCCAAGGACTAATGTAATATCACATTACAAGTTTATTTCATTCAATTTACGACCATAAGAATTAAACTTTCACTGAGGTTAAATATTAAACAAAAGTTGCAATTCTCATGCAATAAATCCTAATTTAATACATATAAACAACCATACCAAAACTAAATTTTCTAGCATGCCACAATACAATTCCAAGTTGTATATCACCATGAGGATTAAATCTTAAACAAGGAAATTAATTAAATGAAAGGTTTCAAAACCTCACCGAATATTCTAAATCAAATATATGTGAAGCTATATGGCATATAGATCAAGAATATCAAGTCGGAATTCAAATAGAGTGAATAGTGCACTCGGGGCAAATTAAATAATAATTACTAATTTTCAAAACACCTCCAATTACTTTCAAATTCAACTATGTTGAAGAGCGTGCTAAGGCCTAATATAATATGCTAACACATATTGATTTCAAGCTAGTTAAGGCCATGTGAATTAATCTTTCACCTAAGATAAATATTAAATAAAATCTTTAATACTTATTCGAATGTTCCAAATTTAAAACACGACGATGAGCATATCAAGGGGCAATATAAAATCATGCTACATGTTTAAAGCAAGTCATGAGCAATCGGGAAAATTAGATCCCGTATAAGAAAAATAAATAATAAAATCTCTAGATTTTATATTTAATCATGCAAAGAAGTAGTATAAGCATCACAATCATGCTATATAGCAAGAATTTAAACCTAGAACATCCCCTACATCAATTTGAGATGAAAATCCCAAAGGCCCACTAAAATAAAAGTGCTCCGAATTCGACGATACCGAGAGGTTTTGTCGGGGACAACACCGTGAACAAGAATCCGCAAGAAGCCCCATGAAAATCTCAACTTCACTCCAAACCCGAATTCAAAAAATCGTCAGAAATGGATTCCAATAAGGGCAAAAGGTAGAGCACGTCGAGGGAAGCAATAAATGCTAAGGTCGAAGGATTTCTACCAAGGAAATTAAGTGGAGGAGAAGAAAGAGTGAAGGCAGCCCCTTGGGCTCCCATGGCTGCCAGCCAAGAGGAGGAAGAAGGTCTGAAAATCTGATTTTAAAAATTAGGGCAACCTATTTATAGTAAGTCTGAAAATCTGATTTTAAAAATTGCCCCGAAAGGGCCCCGCCGGGTCCGAAAAAGTGGATTTTGAGCAAACGTGCTCAAACGACAAAACTCCATGAACAAAAAAGATTGAAAATGATAAAATATGAACAACGAAATAAACGACGTTAAAAACTGAGTCTCGAGCAGAAAGTTATACCCCAAACAAGTTCGACGGCAACCGGGTCCAGAAACTCTGAAACTGGAGAAAAATGACCAGAACGGAATTCTATGAATTTACAAGTCAACAAAAAGTGAAAATGAATCTCGTACGAGGATCCAGGCTCCAGGCGAGACATTTTGCAATAACTTTCGTTAATTGCACAATAGCCCCTACAAAAAGGGTTAACTGCGAAACTGCCCCAGAATGAAAATATCTTCCAAAAGATATTTTCTTAGATGCCCCTGAAATAAAATATCTTCAAAAGATATTTATGAAAAACACCCCAAGAAATTAAATTAATTCCAAAGAATTGTGCATCTATGCCTCTGTGGGCACCGGGAGCAACCAGAGTACTTTCTTGCTAAAGTAAAGATATGTATTTCGAGAAAACCACTTAAGATGAAGGCACGTGAAGTAAAAAACCAACTCCGAGCATGAGAAATGAGGTTGTGCCAAAAACTGACAAACAGAGATAAGACAGAATAGGGAAAAGGACGAAATAGCGCGTAGTGTCCAAAAACGAAAAATGCGAAAATGACTCGGTCCTCAAAGGAAGTTGTCAATTCACATGAAAGAATCTCAGAAACCAATTCCGAGCACTTGAGATGACACTAAGCGACACAAAACAGAGCTCAGAATAGAAAATTAAACGAAAAAAATTCATTCGTAACATTTCAAGAAAAAAGAAAAGAAGGTAAATGACCGGGTCATTACAACCTACCCTCCTTAAAGGAATTTCGTTCCCGAAATTAGGAACATACCAGAGAGAACAGAATAATGACAGAACAAAAGGTCAAATCAAAGGACAGTTCATAACGTACTGAAGGACAAATCCTGAAGTCTAAAGATCAACTGAAGGAACGCGAAACCATGAACTGTGACAACACCTCATACGAATTGGCACGTTAACTTAACATCAACTATCGAGAGAATCCCAAAACAACAAAACGTTGAAACATAATAGAAGAAGAGAGTGACAAGGCAGTACGAACAGTGACCAGAACTCGCCCACACTTACTCGTCAGTAAGGTAGCATGACAGTATAAGGCACTAGTTCATAACATGCTCTAGAAGGTGACTTTTCAATACAAATTACATCAATGTCGAAAATGATCATTACCAGGCACCTGCGAGAGTTGGGGTAGCTAATCCCAAAACTCTGACAACAATGACACTGGCACCGTTACGCTTAAGGCCTTAGTTCTAGAAGCCACGAAGGAAAAGGAAATGAAACGGTGCCTCCCTAGCTCACGTCTAACTCCACCAGATAAGAATTGCGATTCTACACTCACATGAGCCTTACTCGCATCAATTGACAGAACAGACAAGAAGGTTCCCGACATGGGTCCTTACAGAATGAATTTCTCCTATCCAAGGAAGAAACTCGTGAAACAAGAATACATCCAAGGGATACGACAGATCCTTAGAGACAATGCCAAAACCAGACATAAAAGTAAATAGCTAGCATGCATCATAGCAATGGACTATCTACTCAAGGTGCCACATAAGCAAACTGACATGTTATCAAATCAAACATGTTATCAAGAAGCACACAGATATGTTATCACACCAGAACATGATAGTGACACAGAACATGTTATCAGGAAGCATATATACACAAAAGCATGTTCAACCAATGATAGATGTCTCAAAACACCTGAACATGTGAACATGTTATCATACAAGACATGTTATCAAGATACAAATGACAAATCAAAGCAAAACAACATGAGCATGATATGCACCCAAAACCCGTCGTCCAAGGTATTCAAACCCGGACGCTCTGATACCACCTGTGACGACCCTGGTTTTTTAGGCCAGTGTGTCCTGTGATGAACCGAAGATTGACTCGATAACGGATACGATAAGCGAAAGCAAACACAGAAAACAAGACTCTAAGAAGTCAAAGTGACCTTTCATGAGGTTGTGGAACTGAATGAGAACTGATGCAGAAGCAAAAGGTCAAAAATATGACAAATAAGCCCCTAGGGGCAAAATAGTCATTTTTAAAAAATGTGGATTCGGGTGCCACTGAGCACATCGATGGAAAGACAGTAAAGAATTAACTAAGATGGACTCAAGAGTCATATGATTCGAGGTCTGGTTGATGAAGATATGAAACTCCAAAGTTTTATAAAATCAAACTTTTGGGTTTTTAAGACAAGTGCAGCAATGGTACTTTACAAGGTGTAAACTGGTCTTTTTAGACAAACCAGATGAAACTGAAAATACCATTAGATAGACAAGGAAAAACTAATAAATATAGACTCAAGAATTACTTGATTCGGAGTCCGGGCAAGGAAGATATGAAGCCGCAAAGTTTCACAAAAATAGACTTCTGGGTTAAAATCAATGTGGCAAGGGTACTTTGCAAGGGGTAAAATGGTCTTTTTAGATAGAATTGGATGCAACCATGAATACCGTTGGATAGACAAGCAAAAACTAATAAACTTAGACTCAAAAATCACTTGATTTGGAGTTGGGACGAAGAAGATATGAAGCCTCAAAATTTTAAAAAATTAGACTTATTTTCCGGGTAAGAAATCTGGGCAGGAATAGTGTTTTAACAGCAAGCACCAATTAATTTTTTTTTCCAGAACTGAGGCTAAAAACGGACCCTTAAACGAGTTTTTCTGGAAAAACACGAAGAAGAAACTACCCTTAAAATCACGTTTTCTACCCGACTTTGCAGAGGAAACAAAAAAAAAAATATGATGTAAAGTCCCTAAAATGCCCCTTGAACAGCCTAGGCCAAGACGGACCCAAAAAGCTGCTACAAGCATTTTTTTCCAGAAACAGCCAAAACAGAGAGTAAAAACGGGCTAGTAGATGAATTTTTCTGGAAAAACACAAAGACGAAACCCCCCTCAAAATTGAGTTTTCTACGTGAATCGCGAGAGAATAAAAAAAAAAAAACTCACTGTAAAATGCCTAAAATGCCCCCCTAACAAATCTGGTCCAGAGGGTCGAAAAAGCTGCTAAATAGAAAACTGAAAGTTGAACTTCGTAAGTGATTTCCGATGCCAAGACGACATTTTCTGGAAAAACACAAAAAAGAAACGCCCCCTAAAATCATGTTTTCTATTCAACTATGTTGAAAGAAGGAAATAAAACTGAATTGAAAAGTCTAGAATACCCTTAGATCAGAATATGCAACAAAAATGCAAAATGAAATCGTAGGAGGCTCAAAACACAAATGATGAGGTTTTGCCAGAAATGACTATGCACGCAAACGTAACTTACCTATTTGGATGTGCTATAATGGTCCACGACTTAAAAATACCACCGATACAAAATTCGACCCTCCAACGGGTAAAAAGGAAAGAATGGAACTTAGAATGAAAAATCAGAATCCAAAAATGTAAAATGGAGTCAAATGACCGTTTGGTCCTTGGCCACACTTCATACAAGATTAATAAGACCCTATGAAAGAATGAAAATGGAATTCCCTCACCCGATGCAACCATGGTGAAGCAATGACTTGCGATTTTTCAAGGTTTTCATAATATTTCTTGAAGTTAAAAAGTTGTATACAATACAATACACATGTCATTGGCCTCCGGCCTCATCTCATACATGTCAAATACATTAAAAGGAGTGCACTTATATATACACATTACATACATAGAATCAAATATACATATTTTGACATATAAGTCTACAAAATGACATTTCATGCTAACATTTGTATGGAATGGAAACTTGAAAGCTACACGACATCCAAGGAATGCTAGTTGTCATGAACCAAGTCTTTGTACCTGAAATATGCCCCAGTATCGTAGGGGTGAGTAACATAAAGCTACTCATAGGAGATGAGCATGCATCGACCTAGCATTTTACAAATTTATCACCTTAAGGTGAAACATGTTAAAGGGGTTCATGCTACCTAACGTCTATGTCCAAGTGAGACTCAGGGAGCATCCTAAGCTACCTTAGAGTCTAAGCAACAAGAATCATGATATACATACGTGTATGAAATGGTTCATGGTTGGGATAATCCAAAGAACACGACAAGAAGAATGCTTGAGTATAGATTAACATGAATTGCATTTTCAATACAATTGAACTAGGTCTAGAGTAATCAATACAACATGACAAAAGCATATTTGAATACAAGTTAACAAGAATCACATTATCCATGCAATTCAACAACAAAAGAGCATGTTATACAATGCAACAAGGTTTAAGTTCTCAAAGCCATCAACTT
The DNA here is from genome assembly GCF_030987335.1 of Cornus florida. NCBI lineage: Eukaryota > Viridiplantae > Streptophyta > Magnoliopsida > Cornales > Cornaceae > Cornus > Cornus florida. Next base: position 25,512,232 of record NW_026775581.1, read on the forward strand.
AGAATCTAAAGCACAAAATAACAGTAGTGGTTTATGCCACCTAACGTCTATGTTATAAATGAATCAATAGGATCAATCCTAAGCTTTATTAGAATGTCAAAACATGATTTTCAATATCGATGCAATTTAACTAATATTGGAACTTCTAATACAATGCATAAAGCACAATTTCGCAAAGTTAACATCCTGTAACTTAAAATGGAACGACAATTAAGAAACAACAAGTTACAACATCATCTAGTTATCAACATGAAAATAAAATGCGAAATCAAACAAAGTGGATACTCGGACGTAACGCCGGATCAGACCAACAACATAGTTACTTTAGGGTTACTAGCCCATGGGTAACCTCCCAATGTGCGCACTAAACTACATTGAGGGACTATCCCCCAAACTAGAACCACATCCTAGCCATAGTCAAACAACGACATTCCCAAGTTTCCAAAATCAACAAGTTGTGCAACAACGCATATATCAAAATGAATATGCAAGATAATCAACTATCTACCAAGCACAACCAAATTTGGAAACCTATACAATACATGCTCCAAGTCCACAACTAATATGATGTGATGAATGTCGAATCTTCAGTGTGTGATTCATTACACGCTATGCATGAATGATGTTAAATACGAAATGTGCAAATCATTACACAAGGCAACAATATATTCAATAAGGAAAATATATTCTCATGAGTATAAACATAGCAATTATGTTATCCAATGCTCAAAACATAACCAAATGAATATACAACAAGTCCATGTCCAGAATTTTGATGTAGAAATGACTTTCAAACACAATTCAATCCATGGCTCAATTCGATAGAATTTAATTAAATAAAAATAATTAAATTCCCTAGATTCTAATTCAATTCCAAATAACCTCAAATTAATACATATTAAATAACATGGCATGGTCATCACCTATATCTATTCTAAAACTCAATTAGGTTATTGGAACAATAAAGTAGAACTTTAATTAAATCATGCTAATTTAAATCCCAAGGTTCTAAAACAACTTCAAATAGTCCCAAATCAATATATACTAGTAAACAAGTCATGGCCAATACAAATATCAAGTTAAAACCTTAATTAAGCTAATGGGACCACAAAATAGATTTTAATTAATTCTTTTAATTAAAATCTCTAGATTTTCAAACTTAACCAAATGTTCTCAAATTAACCTATGTTGGAAGACATGCCAAGGACTAATGTAATGTCCCATTACAAGTTTATTTCTTTGAATTTACAACCATGCGAATTAAACTTTCACTAAGGTTAAATATTAAACAAAATTTGCAATTCTCATGCAATAAATCCCAATTTAATACATGTGAACAACCATACCAAAACTTAATTTTCTAGCATGCCACAATACAATTCCAAGTTGTATATCACCATGAGGATTAAATCTTAAACAAGGAAATTAATTAAATGAAAGGTTTCAAAACCTCACCGAATATTCTAAATCAAATATATGTGAAGCTATATGGCATATAGATCAAGAATATCAAGTCGGAATTCAAATAGAGTGAATAGTGCACTCGGGGCAAATTAATTAATAATTACTAATTTTCAAAACACCTCCAATTACTTTCAAATTCAACTATGTTGAAGAGCATGCTAAGGCCTAATATAATATGCTAACACATATTGATTTCAAGTTAGTTAAGGCCATGTGAATTAATCTTTCACCTAAGATAAATATTAAATAAAATCTTTAATACTTATTCAAAATTTTCAATTTTAATACACGACAATGAGCATATCAAGGGGTAATATAAAATCGTACTACATATTTAAACCAAGTCATGAGCAACCGGAAAAATTAGATCTCGTACAAGAAAAATAAATAATAAAATCTCTAGATTTTATATTTAATCATGCAAACAAGTAGTATAAGCATCATAAGCATGCTATATAACAAGAATTTAAACCTAGAACATCCCCTATCTCAATTTGAGATGAAAATCCCAAAGGCCCACCAAAATAAAAGTGCCCCGAATTCGACGATACCGAGTGGTTTTGTCGGGGACAACATCGTGAACAAGAATCTGCAAGAAGCCCCATGAAAATATTAACTTGACTCCAAACCCGAAATCAAAAAATTGTCGAAAATGGATTCTAATAAGGGCAAAAGGTAGAGCACGTCGAGGGAAGCAATAAATGCTAAGGTCGAAGGATTTCTACCAAGGAAATCAAGTGGAGGAGAAGAAAGAGTGAAGGCAGCCCCTTAGGCTCCCATGGCTGCCAGCCAAGAGGAGGAAGAAGGTCTGAAAATCTGATTTTAAAAATTAGGGCAACCTATTTATAGTAAGTCTCAAAAACTGCACCGAAAGGGCCCCGCCGGGTCCGAAAAAGTGGATTATGAGCAAGTGCGCTTAAACGGCAAAACTCTATGAACAAAAAAGATTCAAAATGAGAAAATATGAATAGAAAAAGAAACGACGTTGAAAACTAAGTCCCGAGCAGAAAATTATGGCCCGAACAAGTTCGGCGGCAACCGGGTCCAAAAACTCTGAAACTAGAGAAAAACGATCAGAACGGAATTCTATGAATTTACAAGTCAACAAAAAGTGAAAATGAATCCCGTACGAGGATCCAAGCTCCAGGCGAGACATTTTGTAATAACTTTCGTTAATTGCACAATGGCCCTTATAAAAAGGGTTAACTGCGAAACTGTTTCAGAATGAAAATATCTTCCAAAAGATATTTTATTAGATGCCCCTGAAATAAAATATCTTCGGAAGATATTTATGAAAAACACCCCAAGAAATGAAATTAATTCCAAAGAATTATGTATCCATGCCCCCGTGGACACCGAGAGCAACTAGAGTACTTTCTTGTAAAAGTAAAGATACGTATTTCGAGGAAACCACTTAAGATGAAGGCACATGAAGTAAAAAACCAACTCTGATCATGAGAAGTGAGGTTGTGCCAAAAACTGACAAACGGAGATAAGACAGAATAGGGAAAATGATGAAATAACGCATAGTGTCCAAAAACGAAAAATGAGAAAATGACTCGGTCCTCAAAGGAAGTTGTCAATTCACATGAAAGAGTCTCAGAAACCAATTTCTAGCACTCGAGATGACACTAAGCGACACAAAACAGAGCTTAGAATAGAAAATTAAACGAAAAAAATTCATTCGTAAAATTTCAAGAAAAAGGAAAGGAAGGCAAATGACCGGGTCGTTACACTGTCGCCAAAGTCTCGACAGTAATACGAATAAGATGCCTGTCGATGGTAGTCCGTAGCTCGGCCAAGTCACTCGAAGCTGGCCGGAGGTTTTGGTAGAACAACTGAACAAGCCTCGGGTAAACTGGATTGGCCACTAGGGTGAAGATGGGAGAAAGATGGCGGTGGTAGATCTCATCATACGACCACTTGGTCGTGATCGACTGTGTAAAGAAGTCCTCATCGAAAATGGACTCGTGTACCACTGAAAGGCACGAAAACCTCCGAGTGACCCTATCTCGGACTGTGAGACGCTGTGCTAGTGGTGAAGCTGGAGCAAGTGAAGGAGGTGGTGTGGGTTCACCCTCTTGAGATGATGAAGAAGTAGAGGAGGAAGAAGAGGAGGAATGTTCAAACTGTGCTGAAGCTGGCTCCTCTGGCTCCTCCCTTCTCTACCTCACCCAGCGGTCATATGTTTAGTTAGCCGTAGTCTTGAACCTAGGCATGGCCTGCAAAAAGAAAGAACACTTGCAATTGTAATTAGTAATAGGAAATAGTATGTGCTATACAAAAATGAAATCACAACAGATATAAACATGTTTGTCAAATTGAGATAGATAACTCAGAATAACACACATGAACCAATCTATGAAAGTGGTAATGCAAGCCAAGTATAGACAGTGAATTATTAAATAAAGTGAAACATGCTAAACATGAAGGTCAATGGATGCAACCAATGTGAAAAACACAGTCATTAGGCATAAATATAATAGCATGGTGTAACGGGTAGGCGCTTGCCCATTTACCCAAAAGCTCGAACTATTGGGTAGTACTACATACTCATCCATTTATACCCAATCACTTTCTCATCCGATTCTAATGTGGGACAAATGACCCTTGTTACATTCTCCCCCACCCAAACTTACAACGCCCTCTTTGCGGCTCGGGCCATCCTGCCTACCCGGGCTGCTCACCCGGATGCCTTCTGGGTCGGGCGCTTGGCGTGACACAGGATCAAAGACTGGGTATGGCTCTGATACCAACTGTAATGGGTGGGCGCTTGCCCATTTACCTAAAAGCTTGAACTATTGGATAGTACTGCATACCCACCCATTTATACCCAATCACTTTCCTATCTAATTCCGATGTAGGACAAATGACCCTTGTTACACATGGACACAAGAAGGGGTATGGGAGTATCAATATGCAAAACAGTGCAGTTCAATCGATCATGAAAAAATGTGATCGATCCAAGTTGATCGATCATGAAGGTACTCAGATCAATCGAAACTACAAAACGACAAAATATTTTTGCAAAATTTTGAATTTTGAAAATTTAAAATCTTTTTGAATTTTTAAAATATTTATTTATTTATTTATTTATTTATTTATTATTATTATTATTATTATTTTTATTTTTATTTTTATTTTTTTCAAAATTGAATTTTGAATTTTTGAAAAGTCAAAGTCAAAAGGAAAAACTCAAGGGACTCTAATCGATCGGAAAAAGATCGATCGAAACTCTATCAATCCAAGATGTGAAAACCTGCAGATGTATTCGAACGATGGGACAGATTTGTCTAAGTATAGAACTGAGATCGATTGAAGGGATAACTGGATCGATTGAGGAATCTTGGAACGATCGAAGAATGAGTTCGAACGATACATAGAGACCTGAAATATGCAGGGAATCTCGCACGATGGGACAGAAAGGTGAAAATATGCAGAGATGGTGTTCAATCGATCGAATCTCTGTTGTAATTGATCGAACGGGGTACTAAATGCTTGATTTTGAGCTGAAAGTGCATACATTCCCCATCAAAGTCTCAAACAACAAGTATGATCTCAGATTATATCTAGACGATGCAAGAAAATAAAATAAAATAAAATAGAAATGAGGAAGAAATATGGTTGGAAACCCTATGAAGCACTAATGTTTAATGTCTCTAGCAAGACATTAGGCTCTTTTAGCCAAGATCAAAAACCTTTGTGTGCATCCCTTCCTTAATGTGGTGCAAAGAACTTTGAACCCCACCCAACAAACTATTCCCTAAGGAACTTGTTGGATTTGATTTAAGTGACATTGATAGTCCTTGATCAACAAAATCTTTGGGCTTTCGTGCCCTTTTAACACTTGACTTAAAAACAACATCTTTTAAAATTTGTTTGGAAAACAAGACATTTGATTGTTCAATACCAAGCAAAGATTCATTTTTAGCAAATTCATTTTCCAGGTATTTTTCAACAATACATACTTCTTCATGCTTGTCCATTGAATTAGGGCTTGGATTGAAAATGTTCAACTTCACCTTCATGTGGCCAAATGAAATTTTCATTATCCCTATCCTACAATTAATGTTGGCATTAGCAGTTGCCATGAAACGCCAAGGATAACGAGAATTTGGCTTTTTAGATTCGGGACCGGTTCTGTGTCAATGACCACGAAATCAACCAGGAAGAAGAACTTATCAATTTTGATCAATACATCCTCATTGATACCCTGAGCCTTTTTAATGGATCAGTCGTCTAGTTGCAAAACTACCGACGTCAGTTTTAAGTCACCTAAGCCCAATTGAATATAAACTGAATATGGAAGAAGGTTCACGCTTGCTCCTAAATTAAGAAGAGCCCGGTTAATGACATGATCACCAATAATGCAAGAAGTAGTAGGTGAACCAGGCTCTTTGAACTTTGGGAGAGTGTTGTGTTGCAAAATTGAGCTTACTTGCTCGGCGAAAACAACTCTTTTTGGTGCTTGGCTTTTGTTCTTCCTCTTAAGGGTACAAAGATCTTTAAAAAATTTGGCATAAGCCAAAATTTGGCTAATTGCATCCGAGAGAGGAAGATTGATTTTAACTTTCCTAAACACATTAATTATCTCATTTGCTTTGCTTTGTTGTTTTTCAAGAGAATTGGATCCTTTTAAGGCATCTAGAAATGGAGCCTTCGGCTCAAAAACTTTTGGACCATCATTTTTCAAATCTTTTTCAACAAAGGGTTCTTTCACATGTAATGAAGGAAGAATAGGATGTAAAAAGGGATGGATGTCAACTTTTGGTTGCACGGTTCATTCTCTTTATTGGGAACACCAATTTGATTGTCAACCACTCTTCCACTTCTCAAGGTGGTCACCGTATTCACATGTTCAAGTGTGTGACCTTTTGAAGAGGAATTGGTCTCCACAACAAACTATTGCTTGGGTGGTGCATTCAAAGGCATTTTCCCTTTCTCCCTAGCATTCAATGTACTAGCTATTTGCCCGACTTGGGTTTCTAGCTTTGTAATTGATTGGGAATGAGAGTGAAGTAATTAGGTATTTGCCTTCAAAGTACCCAAAGCGGTTAAGACTTTCTCCTCAAATGTGAGACTCCTTGAATTCCCTTGAGAATATGAAGATTGGTTTGGAAAATGAGAGTTAGAAAATTGGTTCCCATTTTGTGCTTGGTAGGATGAACGATAACCATGGGAACCTTGGCCTTGCATTGGGGGTGGAATATACTTGCCTTGAAAACCACTTTTGGGAGGGTTTAAGCCTTCCCCTTGGCTTTTCCAAGAAAATTTTGGATAGTTCCTCCACCCGGCATTATAGTGAGTGCCATAGGGATTATTCCCTTGGTTGAAAAATGCGGCATGTACTTGTTCATTGTGTTCATTTTGCACATGTCCATGGGAACAATTGGAAGTATAATGTACAACACTAGGACAATTCATACAAGGTTCATTGGAAGTATGATGAGTATGACTAAGGGAGGAAGACACTTGATTCACCGAATTTTAGTTGATAAAAAATTGATCAAACCTTCGGGATAAAGACTTCACTTCGGTGGCTATATCATTAGAATGGTCAACTTGATACAAGCCGACATTCTTTTGTACACCTAGATTTCTACCATTTTTAGAAGATAAAGATCGATGCATTGAATTCTCACTCATGCTCTCATATAAGTGCCATACATCATCTTCATGCTTATCAAGATAAGAACCACCCATAGAAGCATCAACCATTCCTTTAAAATTATCCGACAAACTTTCAAAGAAAAAATGAACCAATTGCTATTTAGGAATGTCATGATGGGGACACTTCCTAAGCAAGTCATTCAATCGCTCCCACACCTCATAAAACAATTCCCTATCCTTTTGTGAGAATTCTGCAATTAAAGTTCTTATTGAATTGATCTTTGATACCGAATAGTACTTTTTCAAGAACTTTTGTTGCATCTCTGCCCAAGAAATTATCGAAAAAGGCCTCAAATTATTAAACCAGTATTTTGCTTTATCTTTAAGGGTGAAAGGAAAGAGTTTAAGTCCCAAAACCTCTTTCGGTATGTCCGTGTATTTCACAGTGGAACACACTTCAAGAAACTCATCCAAATGCTTGTAAGGTTCTTCACTTGATAGCCCATGGTAATTGGGAAGCATTTGAATTTTTTGTAGTTTAATCTCATAATGGTGTGCTCTAAATGGAGGTAATTAAATGCACACTGGTGCATTATACTCATTTGGCACATAACGATTTCTTAAAGTAAAAGGAGGATTCACAATTGGTGGCTTTACACGAGCACCATGATTTGCTTAAACAACGGGAGGTGAGGGTGGAGCAAAAATTGGCCGAGGCATTCCCAATGAAACTTGGCCTTGTTATTGTGGAATGAAATGTCTTGGCATGCTTAATGGTACTTGAATGTTGTCATGATGTTAATTCACATTGGGGTGAAGAATGCCTTATTGGTCAATGTGACCAAGGACCTCCACATAGTCTTCATTTTGCTCCTCCATTAATGAAATGAAGTTACTAGACTTACCCCTTCCTTTAGGATTACGAACAACCAAGGGTCCTTTAGGATTAGAAAAGCTCACGAAGGGTCCTTAAGCAACTTCAAATCATTTTCCAAATTTTTTTTTTCTTTTTTTTGCTTTGCAAAAATTTTTAATTTTTAGCTTTTTATGCTTTTGATTTGCTTAGCTTGCTCCTTGCTTTAGAATTTCCTTTTGTTTCACTTCTCTTGGCTTAATGCACCTAGTCAATCAAGAACAAACACAATAAGTAATCAAAATAAAATAAAATAAAGACACGATCGAAAGAGTGCTAATTCCTAATTGTTTTCAAAATACGGCATTGCAAAATGTCCGGCAACGGCGCCAAAACTTGGTATGTTTGTCATCATGTACACCCCAAATTGCACTAAAAAGTGTGATAAAATATGGCCAAGTTTGAATTTATAGAATGCCATTACTACTACTAACTATTAATGTAGCTAGAGTGAGTAGGGAATGTCCCAAGGGATATGAATGGTGTTTTGGAATCAATTTGTTGGATTAGTAGGTCAACTGATCAAAAGATGGTTTGTGGTTGAATTAAACTACAATTTAAACTAAACAAATGCAATGTAAAACAACTAAAGCAAGTAGGGTGTAGAGAATATGAGAAAGGAGTCTTGGGTCATAGAGTTCACCACTTAGTATTACCTTCCTAGACATTCAATATTTGATGGATTAGGGGGAATATCTGTTGTAAATGAAAGTGTGTGCCATTGATTGGAATATTAGCATGGATGGCCAAGTAAGCATACATTGTCTAGCCAATCTAGTGAATAACACAACATAATAAATTAAGCCATTAATCATTCCATAAGCCCACAATCAATGCACACTCAACAAATTAGAGAAATATACTACTTGCATTCATAAGCATAGAACATCAAACAAAAAGAATGGATTGTCCACCTATCTAAGAAAGTAAGGCAATTACACTTCAGCTAAGCTAGTGACATGAAAATTAAACTAATTAAGCTAAGGAGGTGGCACAATCGATCAAGAAATAAGTATGAACCATCAAATAAACTACAAGAGTATTCCATTTAAGCACCATACCTTGACCATCACTAGATTCATAATATCAACAAACATAAACATGCATCAATGTCACAAAATCTAGAGATAAACATATGAACATCCATTCTAGCATACATAGGTATATGAATAGAATTAAATGATCAATTGGAAGTATTAAACTACACAAATCATTGCAGAAATAAGATTTATATACATAAATTGTCAAGATAAGAAATACAACACAAATCCACATTAATTATAAAACATCAAAGTCTAGGAGGCATGCTTAGGGCTATCTCTAGCCCCAAGAGAATGGTTTAGCCACTCATTGATGTTGTCATCCAACCCTCAAGGGCTATCTCCATGGTAGAGTTCATCTTCCTCCTCCTATGTTCTTGGTAGAAACCCTAGATGAATGGAAGAACTTTCTTAAATAACCAACCTTTTACTCAAAAATAGCCAAAATCCTTATATAAGTAGCTCAAGTGTCACACCCAATGATCAGACCTTGTGCACTAGGACTTCCAAATGATTGCACCACGAGCACACATTTAATTTGGCTGGAACTCTATTTTTCATGCAACTTGAGGCAGTTCGATCGATCACAAGGTTGCTGGAATCAATCGAACCTTTGCGGCACATTTTTTGGATAATGACAAGGATGAGATATTTTTGCGAAAAGGACAAAAGTGGTAGGTGGGGATAAGATTAAAAGAGTTCGATCGTTCAAATAAAAGGTTGGATCGATTGAACAAGATATTTTCCTGAGGATAAGGAAAAAGGCTCGATCCATTATAGCATGGTTAGATCGATCACAGTGTGATCGATCGGAGCTTTAGGTTCAATTGATCATAGAAGGCTTGTTCACCACTTTGCTCCTTTCTTCCACTAAGCTTGAGATTACTTCTTTTAATGCTCTAATTCAACGGAATTGACTTATTTTGGGGATAGGTGCCTGAAAAGAAAAATAACATTAAATTAGACTAAAACAGAAAAATAAGATAGAATAAGGTCCAGAACATTCACGTTTAAGGGGTTTAAATACGCATTTTTCAGCGCTTATCAAACCCTAAGTTCGGCAATAACTGGCATGTTGTGCAAAAGGTCATGCCTAGGAATTTGTATGAAGTTGAAAAGATTTCATCAGTCGATGAAGATAAAGATGTAGATGATGATTCATATGAATTTAAAGATACAGGAGACATTGACACAATTGTTCAATATAATGATCTAGATTTGGACCCGTTGCATAGGGAAGATGTTGACTTACCTAATGTTTTGCCAAACAATACAATTTTTGACTAAATAAATGATGATTTCATTACAGATTGATAAGCACTAAAAAGTGCGCATTTAAACCCTTGATCTTGAGTATATTAGGACATTATTCTATCTTATTTTTCCAATTTAGTCTTATTTTTCATTTTTTCCCTTTTTAGGTGCTTAATCCCAAAATGAGCTAAATTAACTGAATTAGAGTGTTGGAGAAGGCAATCCAAAGTTAAGTGGAAAGATGGAGCAAAGTGAAAGCAAAAAGATGAAAATTGTCTCTGTTTGATCGATCGAACCTTGCTGTGATCGATCACACTGTGATCGTTCCAAACCTGCCATGATGAATCGAGCTTTTGTCCTTATCCTAAGAAAAATTTCCTCTTCGATCGATCTAACCTTTCTTCGATCGATCCGACCTTTTGATCTTATCCTCATAACCATTTTTGTCCTTTTCCTCATAAATATCTTAGATTTGTCCTTATCCAAATAAATACGCTACCATACTTCAATCGATTGAAGCAACATTGTGATCAATCGAACTGCCTCAAAAATCATGCAGAACATAATTCAAACCCAATTGAAGGTGTGTTCATGGTGCAATCATTTGGAGGTCCTAGTACACAAGGTCTGACTATTTGGGGGTGTCATTTGAGCTATTTATATAAGAAAACTAACCATTTTTGGTAAGGAGGTTGGTTTATTGGACACCTTTGGCAAGAGATTAGAGGAGATTAAACACACTTTGGGAAACTATTTCTCTCTCTCTAGGGTTTTTACCAAAAAGACCAAGAAGAATGATATGAATTCAACCATGAAGATAGCCTTTGAGGGTTGCAAGACCATATCTATAAGTGGTTAGATCATCTTTTTGGGCTAGGAGAAGCCCTCGGCTTGCACTCTAAACTTTAGTTCTTAGACATATTTGGGGATTTTTGTTGTAAATAATGTATTGACCTTGTGATTAAATAAATCTTGTGTTTGTATGAATTAATTCTTCCAATTTATTTACATATCTATGTGTGATGAAATGGATGGTTATGTCTTTACATTAGATTCTATAAATTTGATGCCTATCTATGTGTGGTTGAATTGTGAATCTAGTGATGGTCATGCATAATACTTATTGTATACACTTGTGATTAATTTGATGGGTTATGCTCATGCTTTATGGATTGTTCTACACCCTTAGTTTAATTAGTTTAATTTCCTTATCATTAGTGTAATTGCCTTTAAATTCCTAGATAGGTAAACAATCCATGCTTGTAGTTTGATGGTCCATACTTATTGTTGCAAGATGTACATTTCTCTAGATTGTTGTGTGCTATAATTGTGGGTTTATTGAATGCTTAGTGTCTTAACTTTATGAGTTGTGCTACACCCTAGCTTAAATAGACAATTCACATTTGTTTTGTCATCCATGCTTATTGTTTCAATTGGTAGCACACACATGGTTTATAACATTAAATTTCCCCCAAATTGTCAAAGACTAGTTGTTTAGAGGAAGAGCTTAGTGGTGATTCTTATGTCCTAAGACCACTCTCCTATTCTCTCACTCTATTTACTTTAGCTTGTTTCTTTTGCATATTCCATAGTTTAATTGTAGTATAAACCAAACCAAACCACTCTTTTGATTATTTGACCTACTAATCTGAATTTAATTCCGAATACACTTGTGGTCTCTTGGGATGATCCCTTCTCATTTCATGCTATATAGTATAAGTGTTAAGTGATTTTTATAAATTTTTAAATGTGGTGGCCACTTCACTAATCACTTTTTGAGCACTCGACTCGGTCCACACCACTGATAATGAGAGTAGCTATGAAGATGATACATTGATTGACTATTGTGATGACGAGGAAGATGATGAATTGCAATCTTTTGAAAATGACGAGGAATATTAGGAATTGATATATATTGATAATGAAAGTGATATGGACTGAGTTATGTAATTGAATCCTTTTGTTTTTGCATCCTTGAAATGTATGTAATATAATTATGCTTCATACTATGTCAAGAAGAAAGTGGTGGTGTTATTTTTGTTACTTGTTTCCTACATATTTTGTATGCTATAGCTTTTTTCTTATTCTTCTCTTTCTCTCTCTCTCCTCATTTTTATAGCTCACTTTTGTTTTGTTACATATGATGTATATATTTTGAAGTATACTTATTATGATATGTTCAAGACTTGCAATAAATATTTATTTCATACTCGTTTGTATCATGAAATACTAATTTATGACAGGTTAATATGGTTGGACCCGGTCGTCGAAGAACGCCTATGACTATACTTACTTCCGCATCTACTCCCACACCTCAGGCTAAGCCTGTGACCATACCTACTGCCACACCCGAGTCAAACCTACTCCCACACCAACTCTCACATCTACTACCAATCAGTCATCGAGTGTAAGTAAGATTTTCTCATTACATTATTTTACAAGTTATGCTATATTCTTTTAGATAATAAATTTTGAAAAAAAAAAAGTATAGCAACCTACATTGGTATAATAGAGTCATTTGATATTGTTGATTTTGTGGGGAAATTTAAATTAATTATACATAGGTTTTCTCATTTGATAATGTTGATTTTTCTACTTCTAGCACATCTAGAAAAGGGCGTGGTATCAAATGACAATTCATTAAACTAAAATGCAGAATATAAGCACTGTCAATAAAGTAAACAATGTAAAGAATCTAACAAATCACCATAGTGGCTCAAAGCCGTTTGTCACACTTTGCTATGAAATGGTTATTTCGTATGTTCTATTATTGTTTGTAAGTATATAAATTTACAAATGTAAAATTAATAATATTCGTTTTGAATATCTTAACTGAAATAGCAAAACATGGTGACTGAAAATGAACCAGACATGGTGACATTTTATCACCGAACACATTGTAGGGAGGATGGGACATGGGTCACCCAACATTGTCAGGGTCTCTAAGTATGTATATGCATAACTGGTAAATTTTAGTTTATTATTTTGCATTTATTAATCATTTACGTACCAATTTGTATGGATATGCATTATAGAATGATTCAAGAGGTCAATGAACAAGAAAATTTGGATGGTGTATCCAGTTTTTCTGTACAGTTGACCCGTAATAAGATTTACTTTCAAATAGTTAGTTCAACCTCATCATATGTTCGTGGGTTTGGTCACGAGGAGATGCCCACTGTCTCTTTACGGGGAAGTTATGTAGACATTGTTGAGGCTAAACGGAGTGCTAATGAGGCAAATCAAAGTGCTGAAGAGGCAACACAAAGGGCTGAGGAGGCAAATCAAAGGACTGAGGCAACAGAACAGCAATTGGGGGATCAAATCAACTTGTCCAAGGTACAGAAGAGGGAATGGGGGACTAAATAAGCTCTTTGTAGGCTCAACTCACATCTTTAACAGCATTGGTGCAACAAGCTCTAGGGGGCTCATCATCCGAGAAGGCTCATCGTCTTGCTTAGTAAGTTATATTAAATATTTTACTGCAAAGACTGAATTTGTTATTTGCTAGAATGCATTTTTTTTTTTTTTGTTACTAGAAGGATAATAGTTTTGTTTAGTGATAAGTGCCAAATATTTCATATTCAAGCCCCCTTAATTACATTAGTTAAGTCCATTATTTGGTATTTGTATATAGATTATCTTCATTTTTGTGTTTGTGTCTATTTTCAGCTGTACTCTCAAAAAAGAAATAAAAAGAAGACTTTAAGAGCTTTTGAAGATCAAATGTGCTTCGGGTGTCAACATTTAGGGCTAGTCAAGAAAAGAGGTTCCAATGTACCAATAGAAACTCTTAGCTACACATTTGGATGAAGAAAGACTCAATAGTCTAAGCTGAAGAAATGCAAAATAGTTACATTTGGGCATGCATTATCACTACGAGTCCGGAAGCAAGATTTGGCATTTGGACGCCATGTAATTCACCTCGCATCCGGTCGCCATATAGCTCACCTCGCGTCTGGACGCCAGCTTATAAGCGCCAACTTTGATTTGGTCAAAGTTTGTTCCTTTTTTTTAAGAAATTTGAATTTGAACGGGTTAGAGTTGTTAGACAGCCTATTTTGAGATTAAGAGGGGGTAAGAGACTTGTATTCACTATCATTATTATATTTTGAAAAAGATATTGCAGAGAGATGAGAGTTTTCTAGGGTTTTATGCTAAGTTTTACAACAATGGGGCTACAGGGGAAATCTTCTTCTTCTTCAATCCTTGAAGCTGCTGCCATATCCATGGGGAACTAACTCCTTTCCTAGGGAGTTGATGTAACCTAGACCAAGTAAACATGTTGTAATTGTCTTTTCAATTTGGGGATTCATCTTGTATATATGTGATTATATAAATTAGAAGTTGTTTACATTGAATTGATGTGTTTTTACATTGAATTAATGTATGTGATCTTCATTTGAATATATAATTATGTTATAGGCTTATCTTGTCTTAGAAATCATATTGACATAATTATGCACTTGATATTCCTATAGTAACAATGGGAATGAATTTATGAAATGGTTATATTGGCATGTTAATTGAGAATTTGTATAGACTATACTTAAGGAAGATGGACCATGCTACACCTTTAGGTTAATTTATGCTAGGTAGATGGTCCATACCAAATAAAGATAATTTATGATAGATAATCAAATTTCATGTGCTTCAACATACAATTGAATGACCTTGATAGGCCATGCCTAGGGAAGATGATTCATACCACAACTTAATTTAGGTGGATGAACCATACCAACCAAAGATGGGTTATGCTTAGTTCTGAAATGTATGAATTTCTAAAAGATGTTGTGGTTGTTTTATACTTCTACACATCATTTTATATACATAGTTGTTTATGCCCAAGTTGAATGCAAGTTAACATGTTTATGAGGTTTTTGGTGAAGTCAATTCCCTACCCTTCTCTCTTTATTTTCTCAAATCAATTGAATCATTTTACTTTCTATTTTTTAAGTTTTAATTTCATGTTAAGAGACAGACAAATCAAATCATCATATCTCTAATCAAACTTGAAGTGATTTTACAATTTTGGTTGCCATAAGCTGGCAATCCTTGTGGTTTGACAAACCGTTATAATAGCCCTATTCTACATTGATCTATGTGCTATTTCAAGTTGTAATTTTAAGTGGTAAACATTTGTAACAATCATTTAGTGGTCAAGGTATTGGGAAAATTGTGCTTGTGATTATTTGGTGGTGATTAATTCTGCTTGGATGGTCGTTTTTTTTGTTTTAGTGTTAGCGTAGTTAGCTCTATTCTGTTTTGGGTGTGTGCTTTGTGTTGTGGGTGTTTCTTTAACTAGTCTAATATGAGGTTTTCTAGTTCTTTAGGCTTTCATGAACACTTAACAGTTAAAGGTCCCCTTGAATGAGTTTCATTCATACTATATTTTGATTTCCATAAGAGAAGATAATAGAAAAATCATAAATAATTATTTTATTACTAGAGATGTAAGTTTAAACAAAGTACTGACTAGATGTAAAATTATTCGTCTTGTTTGGTTAATGCGCCTTTTATCTTTAAAAATAAAAATGAAAATAAAATTAGTTTACTGATTTCACATAAAACTTGCTCGAATGAATTCAGATTAGCCCAAATTGCTTTAAAGTAATAGAAATTTGCTTTAGGCATAAAAATATAATATCTTAATTATTCTATTTTTTTTTTTCCTAAATGAAAATGAGATTGAATAAATATAAACAATATGATATAGATAAAGAAAAGATGGCATACCCTCTCGAAAAAGAACCTGAACACAATTTGAATAATGTCATTAATAATGGCTTCCTCGGTTCTGAATTCCTTCGCATAATATATCTTGTTCTTCTTTCCAAATTTCATATATTTTGTGCACTATATCCGGTTTATATTTTTTAAACTCTTAAAGGATCAAAGTCACATTAGAAAAGCTAACAAGTTTTAGAATCACTTGATAGGACCGTTGCTTAATATCTATTGTTGGTTTATATTAGTTAAAATTGTTAATCTTGATTTTCTTATTCATTTATCTAGAACTATGTTAATGTATTTGTAATCATTTCAAATATGTTGGCTTTTGTATTAATGTGAATTGTTTAAGATATTTTTTTGTGCTTCTTTAATCATTATTTGTTATCTTGTGGTTGGTTATTTGGCTTGTATTTTTGCATTCTTAGTGTGTTAAAAAGAAATTGAAAACATGAGAAGGCCTTGTAGAAACTTTAAATTTGTTGTAGTGGTTTGAACTAATCTTAAATTTTCTATTTTTTTTGGCAGATTGCATGTGGCTGGGATTAGCTTTTTGATCTCTTTTTGTTACAAGCCCATTAACTATATTTTTTGTTTCATATGGACTCAGGATAAACTCACTTTTGTACTTTTGGTTCTTACATGAGATTGGATTTATAGATCTCCCATCTCCTCATTGTTGGCAGATTGCATGTAGCTAGGATTATTAGCTTTTTGATATCTTTTTCTGGCAGTCCCATTGACTATATTTTTTGTTTCATATTGGCTTAAAACAAACTCATTTTTGTACTTTTGGTTCTTACAAGGGATTGTATTTATAGATCTCTCATCTCCCTATTGTTGGCAGGTTACGTGTAGCTGGTATTAGTTTTTTGACCTCTTTTTGTTGCAGTCCCATTAACTATATTTTTTGTCTCATATGGGCTTAGGAAAATTTCACTTTTGTTCTTTTGGTTATTAAATGGGATTGGACTTATAGATCTCCCATCTCCCTATATTGTTGGTGGTGTGTGTCGTCGTGTGCACCCCAAATTGCACTAAAAAGTGTGATAAAATGTGGCCAAGTTTGAATTTATAAAATGCCACTACTACTACCACTAACTATTAATGTAGCTAGAGTGAGTAGGGATCGTCCCAAGGGATATGAATGGTATTTTTGTGGAAATAATATTAGATTAGTAGGTTCAATGATCAAAAGATAGTTTGTTGGTTGGATTATACTACAATTTAAGCTAAACAAATGCAATGTAAAACAACTAAAGTAAGTAAAGTGTAGAGAATATGAAAAAGGAGTCTTAGGTTATAGAGTTCACCACTAAGCATTACCTTCCTAGATATTCAATATTTGATGGATTAGGGGGAATATGTGTTGTAAATGAAAGTGTGTGCCATTGATTGAAATATTAGCATGGATGGCCAAGTAAACATACATTGTCTAGCCAATCTAGTGAATAGCACAACATATCAAATTAAGCCATTAATCTTTCCATAAGTTCACAATCAATGCACACTCAAAAAATTAGAGAAATATTCTAAGCATGGAACATCAAACAACAAGAATGTATTGTCCACCTATACAGTTAGGCTAGTGGCATGAAAATTAAACTAATTAAGCTAAGGAGGTAGCATAATCCATCAAGAAATAAGTTTGAACCATCAAAATAACTACAAGAGTATTCCATTTAAGCATCATGCCTTGACCCTCACTAGATTCATAATATTAACACATATAGATATGCATCAATGTCACAAAATCTAGAGATAAACACATGAGCATCCATTCTAGCATACATAGACATATGAATAGAATTAAATGATCAATTGGAAGTATTAAACTAAGATTATAGGCTCTCTTGGATCGCTCTGCATCAGGCTCTAGAATCTCCTCAGGGTCAAACTGATACCCCTGGTCTAGAAGCAGCTATGTAATTAAGTAGCCAAAAAGGTAAAGGCCAGGTCTCTGCTCTAGTGTTGTGCATGTGATGCAAGTTCTTCCAGAACTTGTGCATAAGCTCCCATTTAAGTGCAGGAATAGAGATCCAATACCCCTAATCTAAACAATATAAAGCCTGAAATATCCCCTCTCGCCTTTAAGTGCCATGACCTATAGGGAATGCATTGAGGTGCAACACTGAATTGAAGAACAAGTACCTGGGATCGATCTCGACCCGGTCTACAAAGGTGTGCCTCTCATATGCTACTTAAGGTGATAATGTAGCTACCATGGTCAACTTAGTAGGAAATGGTGGATGTGTAGGGTACAGAGGCTCCTGAGTATCATCAGCCAATGGAGAAGTCTGTCATCCTCATCCATCCGGAGGCACTAGTAGAATAGAGCAACCAACCGGGGGTAGACAACTATGTCTGCAGGAGTCATAATGGCATCAATGCCCCGCCTCACAAGCTCATTGTAAGACCACTTGGTCTGATCCAAGGTAGAGAATAGGTCTCTATCAAATCTGTACTCAGTCTCCCGTGCCTTACTGGTGTCTCGTATAATAGTATGCTCGGCATACATGGTAGATGGCTCAGACTGGACTGATGCCGAAAATGAAGAAGATAAAGAAGATACTGGAGACGGAAGCTGTGGAACTCTGTGAACTAGTTTCCTAGCGAGAGTCTTTTTTTTACGCTGCATCTACAAAAACACAAGTATAAATTAGTGCACAGGTATAGGATAAGGTAAGCAACTAATAAGGAAACACAAAACATGTCTGAATCAGATAAGAACAAAGGATAGACAGGAAAGATCACGCTTGTGCAAGAAATGAATAAGAAAGCTGCAGAATCATCATTCTGCATGCTTCAGCTAGACAGGATAATTCAGATGGCATAGATTGTAGAAAAGTCACATACGGATCATTTGGAGCAGAAATATGATCAACAGGACAAGTATAGGCTGTGAGGTGCATAAATGATGTAACGTGCATGCACAAAGCTAAAACTCAAGTGGATACTGCAAAGATATGACAAATATACCCTAGGATGACATCGTATCAATTCCTAGCAAGAATGTCTACAAGTGTAACACTGAAAATCAAATAGAGCAAATAGGATAACATGGAGCATATAAGCATGGCAAATGTCAACCTAGGACTCAAGAAATAGGCATGGCATGTAATAAAGACTAAGTGAAATGCA
Organism: Cornus florida; assembly: GCF_030987335.1. Taxonomy (NCBI): domain Eukaryota; kingdom Viridiplantae; phylum Streptophyta; class Magnoliopsida; order Cornales; family Cornaceae; genus Cornus; species Cornus florida. The sequence continues at coordinate 25,531,384 of NW_026775581.1, forward strand.
CAGTTGCAAAACACTATAATCCAAAGCATATTATGACAAGCAAGTTCAAGAATGAATCCTGTACATGGTATGCAACGAGATGGCACATATCAGAATGATTTACGTAGAACAACAACTCTAGACAAATAAATATCCTGTACTACAATGCAACAAAATTAACATCCTATGATCATTCATGGCTTGTGACCTTCTCTAATGCTTAAATGAAGCAGATAATGGTCAAATACTGAGAATACAATAAGCTTACCATCTGGAAGTCAAAATCTAGACCGAAAAGAACCTCGGTCAAGAAAAATACATCACAAGTGTGTAAGATTTCAAGATAATGGCATGTAAACCAGTAAGCATCAATATCAAGCAAGCACAGTCCTAACTTGCTTCAAATTTCATTTCAAAATCTCAAGTAAGTGCAAGAATCAATACTAAGGCCAAAGAATAGATACAACATCCAAATCATCCATTGTAACTCAAAAATCTATAGCACCCCTAAACTTAATCAAAAGTTAATCCAAGACAACAGGCTGAAAAGATGCATAGAAAATCTCAGAACTGTCAATGTGATACAAGTGTGTGTAAAATGGTGTATGTACAAGCAACAAGTTGCAATTATTCCAAAGGTCACACAATTATTCAAAAGAGATCACACTAGACAAGTTTCAAAGTCATTAAGCACAAGAAGATCAATATCATGATAAAGAAGGTCAAAAGAAATCAAACTGTGCCTTAGCATGGCAAGAATAAAGAATTATATCATAAACAAGTTCAAATGCATTTAGCATTTTCAAATGGATGCCAAAGAATCAAATGGAACAAGCTTTAATTCAAAGAAGGGCATTTTAGTCAACTTTAGAATTTCTCAACACTTTTGGGGCAAAATTGGAATTTTTGAAAACTTCAGGTCAAGATATTCAATTGCATTGTAGAAAAACATCATGATAAAAATCATACAAAGAACGAAAAACAACAGAAGGGATCATACAACTCAACTTCACATTTTTCAAACAAAGTTCAAAATTTTCTTTTTTAAACATTTGAAACCCAACAAGTGTGATCACAAAATATTTTAACAATGAAAGATCATTTTACCAAAAAATGCACTCAATCCAATCAAAACTTTTCAAAGAGGTCCATTTAAAACATGTTATGCATTGAAGATAAGACTTATCATTTTCAACACAAAAGCACATAATTTAATCAAGTCATGCTTGCAATCAATTTAGGCAACTTAAAACACATCCATACATTTCACATTCAAGCAAATGAGAGAAGGGGGAACTATGCTCACAACAATTCAAACTTTTAATGCCATTTCAAAATCAACATCAACATTTCAACTTTGAAAATAAGTTAAAAATTTCTTTCTTTTCAATCCAAAATCAACTTTAAAATTCTTTTCAAATTCTATCTCAAAGTTCAAGAATCAAACCACATGCCTTTTTTAATTTTAAAATCAAAGTTCAAAAAATTTTCAAAAATTCGGCATGGTTTCCCCTTAAAAAGGGACATCTAAAATTTTTTCAAACACATCAAATAGCTTGTATATATAATTCAACACAATCGATCAATCAATCTCAACATCCAACAAGGGACACCGCCCACAATTAATCCACAAAACCAATAAAATTTGCCCATCTACTTTCTAAAAAATACACCAACAATAATCCACATCTCATTCTTCAATTTCAATGTAATGACCCGGTCATTTTCTTCCTTTCCTTTTCCTCAAATTTTACAGCTAAATTTTTTCCGTTGTTTTTTTCTATTCTGTGTTTGGTTTCTTGTCACTTAGTGTCATCTCGTGTAATACCCCCTAATTTCGGAACACAAGTTGATCAAGTCCGTGCACAAAATCAGGGGATATCAAAACAATTAAAATATTTCAAATAAGCACAGAGTACAAAAATGAATAATAAAGAATAAATAATTCGCTAAAGAAAAATCTATTAAATTAAAATTCCATTAATAATTCTCCAAAAGTTACAACTCGGGAATCCCGTAAATCAAGGACCCCTGATAACATAAACCAATAATCCAATGATCTCTAAATAAAATCCAGTATCTAACAATTAGAAAATATCCTACATTGAAATAAGAAGAAAGAATGGATAAGTCCTTCAGCTGCGGATCCTCAATCTTGAGACTTGAACTTCTAATAACCTGAAAAATAAATCGCAGGTTAAACCCTACGAGCAAGTTCTCTCTACCAGACCTCTGAAAACCAATAAATAGATCATTTCGATCAAAACCAAACCTAATAAAGTCTTTATCTTTAATGTACATAATTATATACAATATAATTATCACAACTATTACTAAGTTCATTAATTCCAAAACCATTATCAATGATTAACTAATAATCATACCTAATCCAATCTATAATTTCTTTTAAAGAAACTCCTCTAACCTTGACTCCATCCTAGACCACAATTTAATAATTTAAACCATAAAATATAATTAAAAGAACATTATATTAAATTCCAAAACCAATAATGATCTTAAGTATTTAACTCACACAGTCAATATCTAAACTTTGACAAATCATCCATGTCACTACCAGTATTATTTTGTTAATATGTATAAAATAATACACCAACCTGTAGGTACGAGACTATTTTACTTTAAGAATATCTAATCCTAATCCAACTTACACAAACAGTAACCATAGATGATACATTTTAATCATCTAACACACAACAATATAATTACACTTTGGCAAATCAACCATGCCATTATAAATATATTTGTTTATATATTGGCAATTCATCCATGCCTCCATGTATATATATTTATTTATACATTGGCAAATCAACCATGCCATTAAAAATATATTTATTTATATATTGGCAACTCAACCATGCCTCCTTAAGTATATTTATTTATACTAATAAACTAGCAACTCATCCATGCTTCCCATGTATGTATTTTATTCATATAAATACTTAGGCAATATATTTACACCTATGACAACTCATCCATGTACAAATTGTAAGCTCAATAATAACTAATTTATGCATAGATATCTCATGTAGACTATAAGTGTATCCCTAATTTAACAACCAGTCTATCCATATATATACCAGATAAAAAAAAAAAAATTACTAATAATCTTAATTAACAGAAATATATATATACACACATATATATGTGTATAAACTTTCCCTAATAATCCTTGATTATTTAAATCTTATATATATATATACATATATATCATTCCTTCCATACTAATCACAATTTAATAAAATCCATGTACACACATATATACATAATTTTATATATACACATATATACCCCACATTCCATAACAATATAATAAGTTATTACATTTACGCAAAATAAATGCTACTAATCATTGTAGTAACACTCTATGGCTTTCTGGACACCAAGAACACCTCTTCTAGGAGTTGTTTTCAAACCTAACAGGCTTAAAACCAATTCTGGAAATTCACCGGACCTCACAGGACCTTAACGAGACCCTAAACAGTGCCTCAAGCGCCCCCACACGCCTCCCCACGCGCCTGGTTTCACCGCACGCGCTTCCACGCGCTCGTACATAGTGACAGTTGTCCTCACACGCCTACACGCGCTGTACACGTGCCTGATTTACCCTCTGCGTGTGCTGGCCTCTCCTCATTGGTTGGGTGCATCGTAGCTATAAGACTCAACCACACTGGATCAATCTATTGTTGACCATTCTACATCGACGATACAGGTGTACAGGTGCACCATCTTTCCATGTGCCATGATGTACCTAATCCCTCACCCTTGTATTAATTAATCTAAACCAACAGATCCCCATGTGCATCATCTTATCATGTGCCGCATAGCACCGAATCAATCCATTCTATATTAAGTTAATCCCATAGCTTAGATTAGGGGTTGCACTAACCTACCGTGCAAACGACCACACTGGATCGGAAACCCTATTAATGCGCCGCAGCCTCTAATTCATAGAACAGTATAAATATTTTATTTATGCACATTTATAATTATAACAAAATTCAAAAAAATATAAAATAAATTCAAAAAAATATCTAGAAAATTCTAAAAATTACTGAAAAATTCCAAAAACTCTAAAAACCATAATTAATCCTAATGGGTCCAAGATCAACCTATAACTTGATTTTTAAAATATAAGTAACACATATATATACAATTTAAAATCTACTAATCCAAAAATAAAAATATAATAATATATCATTTTAGTTATTTTGATCTAACTATGATTTTAAACAATAAATTTAATCTAAACATTGATACTCAAGGTGATAAATTTATGGGTCCTAAGAGGGGAGTTAGAAAAGAACTTGCCCGAAGGTTTCGAAACGAAACCGACACTTCAATCTTGAATTGTCTCTTTCAATTCCAGCATCTTCTGTCTTTAATCTGGCTTCCTCCTTGTTAACTCTCTCTTCTTCTTCTCTCTCTGTCTTTCTTATTTTTCTAATGTATAAACTCTTTAACCATAAGCCTTATGTGTATATTTATACACATTAAAACCTAAATCCTATTCCTAGTAGGACTACCAAATAAAATAATACTTTTAAAATAATATAATATATATAAATATATATGTATATTACATATACATATATATCTCCCATAATTAACGATTGGTTAATTAAATCATAAATCCTATATATATATATATATATATAATTATAAATCCTTCCGTAACACTTACTAATTAATTATATTTATATATAATTAAATATATACATTTATAATTATACAAAAATGATAATTTTAAATAATCATATAACCATGGGACTTTATTAATTAACCCAACTAGGCTTCATCCAGGCCCAATACTATATCTTTTGGTCCAACTTTCCTTAAGCCCAATCCAATTAATTTAAATAAATACAATAATTAAATAAACACTTAAATTAAAATAACTAATTACATGAAGCATATAAACAAACAAGAATGTACAACTAAGGCACATCATATCAACACGCCAATAATTCAATCAATAATTAAGTACACAAACAATCAATCATCTTACCAATAATTCACGAAATATAAATAAATAAAACAATTAATCTAATAATTAAGCACTCAATAAAACAAATAAAAATAAATAAATAAATAAACACAATTAATTCAAATTAAATCAAATAAATCATTTAAAATAAAATAAAAGTAATTAATTTCCATTAATAATTCCTTTAAAATATCGGGGTATTACATTCTTCCCTCCTAACAAAAGGAATTCCGTCCTTGGAATTCACGAATCCATGAAATGAACACTTTGATTATTAAATTTCAAATTTCCATTCTTTTTTTTTTTTTTTTTTTTTCCGTGTGGAACTAACCCATCCACTCTTACTCATAATTAGCAAACATATCTCGTAATAACCCGCTTCCCATTTTCAAACTCTAATATACGAGTTTACGATATTCTAACTATTTTGCCCTTTCTGGCAGTGCACATAAGATCTCTAAAAGAGTAATCTCCATAAATATATCTTGAATTAATGTAGGACTCATAAGTCAACTATTTTTAAACAACGATGCACGAATAAAAAATCTTAAAAGATTGTCCAGACAATTCCTTAAGCAATGCCATACCAATGTGCAACCCCGAAAGCTTTATTTAATGCTCGCAATCGGTCTTGGTCAAACTATCATTTATGACCCATATGGAAATAAAAATCTCATCACAACGTCGATACTCCCATTTTCTATTGCATGAAAGTACCCTCTCATATTCACTTTAGTATATAAAGTGACAACATTAACTCCGTGATTTTCTTCTGCCCTCCTGAATAATCGAGAACCAAGAATTAAGTTTCTCAGTCAACACTACTTTCTTTAAAATTACCACGAAAACCTATTAGTCATTCCTTATAAGCCATACCCTGTCGGATTCTACCGAGTAAAAACGATTCATTTGAAAGTCAACTCGTTATTTTCAAGTTAACCAATAGTTTCCTTGTGAGTAATCACTAGTGTATAAGCGTTCCCATTATACCTAAGCCAGACAACTTATCAACAGACTAACCATTTAGTATCGTGTTGACATTTGAGAATATCTACAACTACTTTCATCCTCCCTGAACAATACTGAGTGTACAAGTAATAACTTCCTACTATTTAGTTATCTCCTCTATCTCTCACTTATGTTTACTATATGAACATAAACTATCGACCTTCGTAGTCTATTCAATCAATTTTCACAATAAATATTGTCTATCTCCCCACATACTGATCTAGTATACGATCCTGGCATTTACACTATTGCCACCTCAAATACCTTCCAAATCGGTGTCCTACCATTTGCTGATAAGACTAAACGATCTAACGTTAGGACGCACTAACGGACCTAATATAGAAGACAATGAATCCTAAACTTAAGCTCTAAGTAAAAGAGTACACAACTCGGAAGTCACACAACGAAAGACACCATAGGGACACTTGAACCTGGAATGCTCTGATACCAACTGTAATACCCATAATTTCGGAACACAGGTTGATCAAGTCCGCGCACAAAATCAGGGAATATCAAAACAATTAAAGTATTTCAAACAAGCACAGAGTACAAAAATGAATAATAAGGAATAAATAATTCGCTGAAGAAAAATCTATTAAATTAAAATTCCATTAATAATTCTCCAAAAGTTACAACTCCGGAATCTTGTAAATCAAGGACCCCTGATAACATAAACCAATAATCCAATGATCTCTAAATAAAATCCAGTATCTAACAATTAGAAAATATTCTACATTGAAATAAGAAGAAAGAATGGATAAGTCCTTCAGCTACAGATCCTCAACCTTGAGACTTGAACTTCTAATAACCTGAAAAAAAATCGCGGGTTAAACCCTATGAGCAAGTTCTCTCTACCAGACCTCTAAAAACCAATAAATAGATCATCTCTGATCAAAACCAAACCTAATAAAGTCTTTATCTTTAATGCACATAATTATATACAATATAATTATCACAACTATTACCAAGTTCATTAATTCCAAAACCATTATCAATGATTAACTAATAATCATACCTAGTCCAATCTACAATTTCTTTTAAAGAAACTCCTCTAGCCTTGACTCCATCCTAGACCACAATTTAATAATTTAAACCATAAAATATAATTAAAAGAACATTATATTAAATTCCAAAACCAATAATGATCTTAAGTATTTAACTCACATAGTCAATATCTAGACTTCGACAAATCATCCATGTCACTACCAGTATTATTTTATTAATATGTATAAAATAATACACCAACCTGTAGATACTAGACTATTCTACTTTAAGAATATCTAATCCTAATCCAACTTACACAAACAGTAACCATAGATGATACATTTTAATCATCTAACACACAACAATATAATTACACTTTGGCAAATCAACCATACCATCATAAATATATTTGTTTATATATTGGCAATTCATCCATGCCTCCATGTATGTATATTTATTTATACATTGGCAAATCAACCATGCCATTAAAAATATATTTATTTATATATTGGCAAGTCAATCATGCCTCCTTAAGTATATTTATTTATACTAATAAACTAACAACTATCCATGCTTCCCATGTATGTATTTTATTCATACAAATACTTAGGCAATATATTTATGCCTATGACAACTCATCCATGTACGAATTGTAGGCTCAATGATAACTAATTTATGAATAGATATCTCATGTAGATTATAGGTATATCCCTAATTTAACAATCAGTCTATTCATATATATACCAAATAAAAAAAAATAATACTAATAATCTTAATTAACAGACATATATATACACATAAATTATATAATATATATGTGTATAAACTTCCCCTAAGAATCCTTGATTATTTAAATCCTATATTTATATATATACACACATATATATCATTCCTTCCATACTAATCACAATTTAATAAAATCCATGTACACACATATATACATAATTATATATATATACATATATACCCCACAATCCAAAACAATATAATAAGTTATTATATTTACGCAAAATAAATGCTACTAATCATTGTAGTAACACTCTATGGGTTTCCGGACACCAAGAACACCTCTTCTAGGAGTTGTTTTCAAACCTAACAGGCTTAAAACCAATTCTGGAAATTCACCGAACCTCACACGAACTTAACGAGAACCTAAACAGTGCCTCACGCGTCCCCACGCGCCTCCTTAAGCGCCTGGTTTCACCGTACGCGCTTCCACGCGCTCATACATAGTGGCAGTTGTCCTCACGAGCCTACACGCGCTGTACACGTGCCTGATTTGCCCTCTGCTTGTGTTGGCCTCTCCTCATTGGTTGGGCGCACCGTAGCTATAAGACTCAGCTACACTGGATCAATCTATTGTTGACCATTCTACATCCTCGGTATAGGTGTACAGGCGCACCATCTTTCCATGTGCCGTGATGTACCTAATCTCTCACTCTTGTATTAATTAATCTAAACCAATAGATCCCCATGTGCATCATCTTATCATGTGCCGCATAGCACCGAATCAATCCATTCTATATTAAGTTAATCCCATGGCTTAGATTAAGGGTTACACTAACCTACCGTGCAAACGACCACACTGGATCAGAAACCCTATTGATGCGCCACAGCCTCTAGTTCATAGAACAGTATAAATATTTTATTTATGCACATTTATAATTATAACAAAATTCAAAAAAATATAAAATAAATTCAAAAAAATATCTATAAAATTCTAAAAATTACCAAAAAATTCCAGAAACTCTAGAAACCCTAATTAATCCTAATGGGTCCAAGATCAACCTATAACTTGATTTTTAAAATATAAGTAACACATATATTTACAATTTAAAATCTACTAATCCAAAAATAAAAATATAATAATTTATCCTTTTAGTTATTCCGATCTAACTATGATTTTAAACAATAAATTTAATCTAAACATTGATACTCAAGGTGATAAATTTATGGGTCCTAAGAGGAGAGTTAGAAAAGAACTTGCCTGAAGGTTTCAAAACGAAACCGACGCTTCAATCTTGGATTGTCTCTTTCAATTCCAGCTTCTTCTTTCTTTAATCCGGCTTCCTCCTTGTTAACTCTCTATTCCTCTTCTCTTTCTGTCTTTCTTATTTTTCTAACGTGTAAACTCTTTAACCCTAAGCCTTATGTGTATATTTATACACATTAAAACCTGAGTCCTATTCCTAATAGGACTACCAAATAAAATAATACTTTTAAAATAATATTATATATAAATATATATGTATATTACATATACATATATATCTCCCATAATTAACGATTGGTTAATTAAATCATAAATCCTATATATATATATATATATATCCATAATTATAAATCCTTCCGTAACACTTACTAATTAATTATATTTATATATAATTAAATATATACATTTATAATTATACAAAAATAATAATTTAAAATAATCATATAACCATAGGCCTTTATTAATTAACCTAACTAGGCTTCATCCAAGCCCAATACTATAACTTTTGGTCTAACTTTCCTTAAGCCCAGTCCAATTAATTTAAATAAATATAATAATTAAATAAATACTTAAATTAAAATAACTAATTACAAGAAGTATATAAACAAACAAGAATGTACAACTAAGTCACATCATATCAACACGCCAACAATTCAATCAATAATTAGTACACAAATAATCAATCATCCTACCAATAATTCACGAAATATAAATAAATAAAACAATTAATCTAAGCACTCAATAAAACAAATCAAAAAAATAAATAAATAAACACAATTAATTCAAATTAAATCAAATAAATCATTTAAAATAAAATAAAATAAATTAATTTCCATTAATAATTCCTTTAAAATATCGGGGTATTACATCTCGAGTGCTTGGAAATGGTTTCTGAGACTTTTTCCCCTAAATTGACAACTTCCTTTGAGGACCGAGTCGTTTCCATATTTTTTGGTTTTCGACACTATTAACTTTTCGTCCTTTTCCCTATTTTGTCGTTTCCCCGTTTGTCACTTTTTGGCATAACCTCACTTTCCATACTCAGAGTTGGTTTTTGACTTCATGTATCTTCATTTTAAGTGGTTTTTATGAAATACATAACTTTTCTTTTGCAGTAAAGTACTCTGGTTGCTCCCAGTGTCCATAGGGGTATGGATGCATAGGTTTGCAGAATCTTTTTCTTTTCTTGGGGTATTTTTCATAAATATCTTTTAAAGATATTTCATTTCATGGGTTTTTAAGAAAATAATTTTGGAAGATATTTTCATTCTGGGTTATTGTGTAGTTTTCACTTTTTAGAGGGGCCATTGTGCAATTAATGAAAGTTATTGCAAAAATGTCTCGTTTTGAGCCTGGATTCTCGTACAGGATTCATTTTCACATTTTTTTGAGTTGAGTGCTCTTAGAATTTCCTTCTTGTCGTTTTTCTCCAATTTCAGGTTTTCTGGCCCTAGTTGCCACCGAACTTATTCCAGGCATATCTCTCTGCTAGGGACTCAATTTTCAATGTCATTGCTTCTGCTGTTCATATTTTCTCATTTTGATTCTTTTTTGTTCATGGAGTTTTGCCATTTGAGCATGTCTGCTCAAATTTAACTTTTTCGAACCCAACGGGACCCTTTCGGGACACTTTTGAGATTTATATAAATAAGTTGCCCTAAATTTTAAAATCAGATTTTTTAGACCTTCTTCCTCCTCTTGGCCAGCAGCCATGGGAGTCCAAGGGGCTGTCTTCACTTTTTCTTCTCCTCCACTTGATTTCCTTGGCAGAAAATCTTCGGCCTTAACATTTATCGTAGGCCTCGTCGTGCTTTACCTTTCCCCCTTATAAGAACCCATTTTTGGCCAAATTTTGAGTTCGGGTCTGAAGTCAAGTTGTGATTTTGATGGGGCTTCCTTGGGATTCTTGTTCATCGTGTTGTCCCCGACAAGAAGTATCGTCGAATTCGGAGCACTTTTCTTTTGGTGGGGATTTGAGATTTTCATCTCAAATTGAGGTAGGAGGTGTCTTAGGTTTATATTAATGTTGTATTGAGGATTTGAGAAGTTTATACAACTTGTATGCATGTTTTAGTTCAAGTTCTAGAATTTAATTTAATTATTTTCTATGCTTAAGATTTAATTCTCATGATGCTATACAACTTATAATTAAATTGTAACATGCTAAAAAATTAAGCATTGGTATGGTTGTTCACATATATTAAATTGGGATTATTTGAATGAAAATAACAACTTTTAATTATTATTTTTTTTTTTTGGTGAAAGTTTAATTTACATAGATGTAACTTGCATGAAATAAGCTTGTAATGTGATATTATAATAGGCCTTGGCATATTCCCTAACATATATTAAATTGAGAACATTTGGATGAATTTAAAAATTTAGAAATTTTAATTAAAAGAATTAATTAAAATCTATTTAATGGCTCCATTAGCCTAATTAAGTTTTTAACTTGATATTTTGATGACTAGGATATGAATTATAGCATATATTAAATTGGGACCATTTGATGTTGTTTTAGAATTTAGGGAATTGATTATTAAGATTTAATTAAATTCCATTTTTTATTGTTCCAATGGCCTAATTCAGTTTTTGAATTGATATATGTAACGATCAAGTTTTATGGTATAATATGTATTAATTATGGATCATTTGGTTAAGAATTGAAACCTAGGGATATTAATTAGTTTATTTAATTAATTTTCGTTTCTTTTGTAATATGGATTTAATCATGTATTTGACGTTGGATGTATGCTTAAATCATGATTTTAGATTTGCATTAAATTCATAAGTTTATGTTTTCAATATTGAATGATATTGCCATAGCGTGTAACGAATTGCACAATGAAGATTCGACATTTGTCATGCCTTAGTAGTTGCGGACTTAGAACATGTTTTGTATGTGTTTCCAAATTTGGTTGTGCATGGTAGATAGTTGATTATCTTGTATATACATGTTGATATATACATTGTTGCACAACTTGTTGATTTTGGAAACTTGGGGATGGTGTTGTTTGACTATAGCTAGGACATGGTTCTAGTATGGGGGATTGTCCCTCTACAATCTAATGCGCACATAGGGAGGTTTACCATGGGCTAGTAACCCTAAAGTAACTATGATGTCGGTCTGATCCGACGCGACGTCCAAGTATCCACTTTGGTTGATTTCGCATTTCATTTCAAGTTGATAACTAGATAATATCGTAACCTATTGTTCCTTACTTGATTTCCCGTTTTAAGTTTCAAGATGATATGCGTTGTATTGGAAGTTCCAATGTTGGTTAAATTGCATCGATATTGTGATTTGTGTTTTGATTTGCAAATGTAACTTAGGAATGATCCTATAAATTCATTAGAACATAGACGTTAGGTGGCATGATCCACTTTGGTTGTTTTCGTGTTTTAGATTTCAAGTTGAAGACTTTGAGAACCTATATCTTGTTGCCTTGTATAACATGCTTCTATATTGTTTAAATTGCATGGATGATGTGATCTATACTAAAAATGATCTAAGGTAGCTTAGGATGCTCTCTGAGTCTCATCTTGATATAGACGTTAGGTGGCATGAGTCCCTTTAACTTGTTTCACCTTAAGGTGATATAATTGTAAAATGTTACTCACCCACGTTGTGGGGACATTTTTCAAGTACAGGGACCTTGATTTGGGATGCACACTAAGCCATGGAAGTTTCGTAGACTTGAAGTATCATTTTCATGAAAATGTTGGCATGAAATCCTTTTTGTAGCTTCATGTATCAAAACTTGTACCTTTCATTCCATTTAGGTAATGTGTACATACGTACACTCTTTTAAATGTATTTGACATGTATGAGATGAGGCCGGAGGCCAACGACATGTATTTTGTATTCAATACACTTTCGTTGATAAGGTTCACTATGAAAATATTGAAAAATCACGAGTTATTACTTCATAACTTTTGCATCGGGTATGGGAATTCCATTCTTTTTCTTTCATAAGGTCTCCATAATCATGCATGAAGTGTGGTCAAGGGCCAAACCATATTTGAAATTCATGTATATTCATAAATGTTGAAAATTGCTTTAATGGGAATATTATGAAAATTATGCATTTTAATACGTCATTGATGCACCGGAGCGTGCATTGGGTATGAAATTTATTATCTAGCATTCATTTAATATTTATGAGGTGTGGCCAAGGGCCAAACACCATTTCGTTTTCATTTTTGCATTTTAGTTTCATACTTTGCATTTTGAGCTAAAATAGTAAAATCCGAGCCTTTAAGGGTTCATTTCCAAATCAGGTGATGCAAAGTGTGCACGAGCACATTCATTAGGACCTACTTAATATGCATGAAGTGTGATCAAGGGCCAAACGGAAATTTGAAATCATTTGTTAATTTTAGTTTTCAAATTTCCCATTTCTATTTCATTTTTGCCTTTTTGGCCGTAGGGGGGGTCGAATTTTGCATTGGTGGTATTTTTAAGCCGTAAACCATTGTAGCGCATCCTAATAGGTAAGTTATGATTGCGTGCATAATCGTTTTCAAGAAAAACCTCATCCTTTGTGATTTGAGCCTCATATGGACTCATTTTACTTTTTTTTTGCATAATATGATTTTAGGGCATTTTGGGGTTTTCCTTTGGGAAATAAATTCCGGTCTTCAAATGGTCGCTTAAAAAACGTGATTTTAGGGGGTGTTTTTTCTTCGTATTTTTCTAGAAAATGTCATCTTGGTACCGGAAATCCCTCGCAAATTTCAGCTTCAGTTTATATTTTTGCAGCTTTTTAACCCCCATGACCTGATTTCATGGAGGGGCATTTTGGTCATTTTATAGTGAGTTTTTTTTTCATTTTCTCACATATTTTCGGGTAGAAAATTTGATTTCGGGAGGGGTTTCTTTTTTATGTTTTTCTAGAAAATTCGTTTGGTAGCCCGTTTCTGCTCTCAGATCAGGACAGTCACTGTAGCAACTTTTGCCCTCTTGTCCAGTTCTGATCTAGGGGCATTTTGGAAATTTTTCAGTGTGTTTTTTTTGTCTCCTTCTATGTGGTTGGGTAGAAAAATCGATTTTAGGGGGGGTTTCTTCTTTATGTTTTCCCAGAAAATGTCATCTCGAACCCGAAAACCCCGCGTCAAATCTGATTTCCTGTGTGCATCTGCATTATTTGAACAAATCTGTTGTAAGGGCATTTTGGGGATTTCACGTCAAAAATAAAATTTTCTTTCAATATAGTCAGCTTGGAAAAATTATTTTTAGGGGGGTTTCCTCTTCGTATTTTTCCAAAAAACATCGTTTAGCGCCTCAAAACGGCACACGAATTTCAGCAATTTGCCCAGGTTTCTATTCACAGTTGCGGCGACGTCAAAACTTTGTTTTGACTTTTCTCTTTCATCCGAACTCCGAATCAAATGGTTCTTGAGTTTAACTTGATTACGTTTTCGCTGTCTTCCCAGTGGTGTGCTCGGTAGCACCCGACTTTATATTTTTAGAAATGACCATTTTGCCCCTAGGGGCTTATTTGTCATATTTTCGATCTTTTGCTTCCGCATCAGTTCTCATTGAGTTTCACAACCTCATGGAAGGTCACTTTGACTTCTTCGAGTCTTGTTTTTTGTTTTCATTTTTGTATTTCGGATCCGTTATTGGATCATTCTTTCGGTTCATCACTGACGCACTGGCCTAAAAACCAGGGTCGTCATAAGTGGTATCAGAGCTCCTAGGTTTGAATACCTTAGATGACGGGTTTGGGTGCATTTCATGCTTTTGTTAATTTGCCTTGATTTGTTCACATACTTTTTGATAACATGTTTACATGTTTCTTGATAACACGCTCGGTATTATGACATGTCTCTATGGTTGTATGCCTATGTGGTTAAGAACATCTTTATTTAACATGTATGCTTATTTGCTTAAGTACTTAGCCCTTTAAACTACTTTTTATAATTATTTTAGCATAACTATATGCTGCATACATAGATGTGCTGCTTATTTGATGCATTCATAATGTGAGTTGCATTCGATCATAATAACTCATGTTATTATTGATCTCATTTCCTTTTTATGCATATAGCATTACAGTTTTGTCTCACGGAGAGTCTTCTCATTAGGACTCATGTGAATGTAGAGTTGTAGTCTCCGTCTGGCGAAATGAAACGTAGGCCACGGAGGCACCGTTTCGTCTCATTTTCTTTTGTCTTTTCGTGATGTAGTCATGGTGGTATTAGAGGTTTCGGTGTCATTTCTTAGGACTTCATAGTGGTCTTGACATTATTGATGTCATGGAGGTCTTTGTTTCTAGCGTCATGGGATGATGAGTCAAGATTGACTCGAATCCTTCCTTAGGGAGTTGGGAAGTTGCCTTGTGAGCCTCAGGGCGAGGTTCTTGTGCCTTGCCTTCTTAGGACGATGGTTTTAGGATTTGGATGGGTGTGTTCACCTAGAATCTTTCTTGTGTTACCTTGGTTAGCTCTTACGAGCTACGGTTGGAATGTGAGTGGTTCCGTGTAATTAATTACACTGGCGCAATTAATTGCTCTCCTTGGTCCTTGGAGACTTAGGGCATTATGTTAGGGTTTTGGTAGAATCCTGTAGAGTTCTTATAGAGCTCGTTGGCATCTTGGTTTGGGGGATGGTTCCTTTTCCCATAATGAGAGATTGGACTCATCCAGGTTTTGTGTCGCATTTTTGCGCGTTGTCTTTGGAGAGGCATTCCATTCATTTCTGTTGATTTTACGAATATGCCATTTGTATGATCACTTTTACATGTTTATGAGCTCCATTATTTTCGGGCATACCTTAGAAACATGTTTAGGATTTATGACTATGTGGTAGTCCGTGTGCGGATGTATATGATACGTTGTTTATACTGTATCTACTTACCATGATTGTGCCGTTGGTGGTGTATAGCACGTTGCTATTTGTTTAACCTCTATGTGATAGGTTGTTTATTTGGTTTACCTTATGTGTGCTGTGTGTTTAGTACTATAATATTATTTGATTTATGTCATTTAATTTTTGCGAGTATGCACTATGTGAGCATTTGGTTTATATTGTTTCATCTTTCCTGCACTTATGTTGGGCTTTTGTGACCTTGGTTATCGGGATTGTCATGTGTGAGCTACGTAGTAGACTTGCATTTTGAGGTTTTAGCTGTCCACGATAAGGATTTTGACCTAGTGTTTTGTCTTCTGTATGTAGCCTTACGGTAGGTCTACTTCAGATTTGTGCTTAGGTTTTCGGTTTTGTGGGTCCAATCCATTGGGTTGATGGCACAGACTTATCAGGCTTTGGATTTGTGACTAGTGTTGTTGTTGTAGCATTTTTAGATGTGGGGGTCGTTGTTACGCCAACTTTAGGGATTTAAGGCCTTAAGCGTAACAGTGCTAGTGACATTGTTGTTTAGAGTTTTAGGATTAGCTACCCCAACTCTCGCGGATGCCTAGTTCCCATGGTGCTTTTAGTAATGATCATTCTTAACATTGATGTCATTTGTATTGAAAAGTTTCTTTCTAGGTTGATCTGTTGAGGGCATGTTATGAACTAGTGCCTTATATTGTCAAGCTACCTTACTGACGAGTAAGTGTGGGAAGGTTCTGGTCATTGTTCGTACTACCATATCATTCTTAGCCATTTGTTATGATTTGACTTGTCGTTGTCTTGGGGATTCTCTCGGTGGTTGACTTTGAGTTAATATGCCGATTCGTTTGGGAAGTGTCACTTAGTTCTTGATTTTTGCGTTCCTTCAGATGACCTTTAGGCTTTTGAAGTTGTTCTTTCGCACCTTATGGTTTGTCCGTTGTTTGATCTTGCTTTGATTTTGTTCGGTTCTCTTTTGTCTGTTCCTGATTTAAGGGACGAAATCCCTTTAAGGAGGGTAGGTTGTAATGACCCAGTCATTTTCTTCCTTTACTTTCCTCAAATTTTACGGATAAATTTTTTCCATTGTTTTTTTATATTCTGTGTTTGGTTTCTTATCACTTAGTGTCATCTCGAGTGCTCGAAAATGGTTTCTGAGATTCTTTCCCCTGGATTGACAACTTCCTTTGAGGACCGATTCATTTTCACATTTTTCGTTTTTCGACACTATTCACTTTTCGTCCTTTTTCCTATTTTGCCTTTTCCCTATTTGTCACTTTTTGGCACAACCTCACTTTCCGTGCTTGGAGTTGGTTTTTGACTTCACGTATCTTCATTTTAAGTGATTTTCACTAAATGCGTATCTTTACTTTTGTAGTAAAGTACTCTGGTTACTCCCGGTGTCCATATGGGTATGGATACATAGTTTTTTAGAATCTTTTTCTTTTCTTGGGATGTTTTTCATAAATATCTTTTGAAGATATTTTATTTCATGGGTTTTTAAGAAAATATTGTTGGAAGATATTTTCATTCTAGGTCATTAGTGTAGTTTTCACTTTTTGGAGGGGCCATTGTGCAATTAATGAAAGTTATTGCAAAAATGCCTCGTTTTGAGCCTGGATCCTCGTACGGGATTCATTTTCACATTTCGTCGAGTTGAGTGCTCTTAGAATTTCCTTCTGATTGTTTTTCTCCAGTTTCAGGGTTTCTGGCCCCGGTTACCGCCAAACTTGTTCGAGGCATATCTCTCCGCTCGGGACTCGGTTTTTGACACCGTTTCTTCCGTTATTCATATTTTTTCATTTCGGTTCTTTTTCTTCATGGAGTTTTGCTGTTTGAGCGTGTCTGCTCAAATTTCACTTTTCTGGACCCGGCGGGGCCCTTTCAGGGCACTTTTTGAGATTTCTATAAATAGGTTACCCTAAATTTTAAAATTAGATTTTTTAGACCTTCTTCCTCCTCTTGGCAAGTAGCCATGGGAGCCCAAGGGGCTGCCTTCGCTCTTTCTTCTCCTCCACTTGATTTCTTTGGTAGAAAGTCTTCGGCTTTAACATTTATCGTAGGCCTCGTCGTGCTTTACCTTTCCCCCTTATTAGAACCCGTTTTTGGCCAAATTTTGAGTTCGGGTTTGAAGACAAGTTGTGATTTTGATAGGGCTTCCTTGGGATTCTTGTTCAATGTGTTGTCCCCGATAAAACCCCGAAGTATCGTCGAATTCGGAGCACTTTTCTTTCGGTGGGGATTTGAGATTTTCATCTCAAATTGAGGTAGGGGGTGTCTTAGGTTTATATTAATGTTGTATTGATGATTTTAGAAGTTTATACAACTTGTATGCATGTTTTAGTTCAAGTTCAAGAATTTAATTTTATTATTTTATATGCTTAAGATTTAATTCTCATGATGCTATACAACTTAGAATTAAATTGTGGCATACTAGAAAATTAAGCATTGGTATGGTTGTTGACATATATTAAATTGGGATTATTTGAATGGGAATTGCAACTTTTAATTAATATTTTTCTTTGGTGAAAGTTTAATTTACATAGATATAACTTGCATGAAATAAGCTTGTAATGTGATATTATAATAGGCCTTGGCATGTTCTCTAACATATGTTAAATTGAGAACATTTGGATGAGTTTAAAAATCTAGAGATTTTAATTAAAAGAATTAATTAAAATCTATTTAATGGCTCCATTGGCCTAATTAAGTTTTTAATTTGATATTTGTGATGATTTAGACATGTATACTAACATATATTAATTTGGGACTATTTGATGTTGTTTTAGAATTTAGGGAATTAATTATTAAGATTTAATTAAACTCCATTTTTTATTATTCCAATGGCCTAATGCACTTTTTGAAATGATATATGTAACAATCAAGTTATATGGTATAATATGTATTAATTATGGATTATTTGGTTGAGAATTGAAACATAGTAAAATTAATTAGTTTATTTAATTAATTTCTGTTTCTTTTGTATTAAGGATTTAATCATGTATTTGACGTTGGATGTATGTTTAAATCATGGTTTTGCATTTGCATTAAATTCATGAGTTTTTGTTTTCAATATTGAATAATATTGCCATATCGTGTAACGAATCACACACTGAAGATTCGACATTTGTCATGCCTTAGTAGTTGCGGACTTAGAGCATGTATTGTATGCGTTTCCAAATTTGGTTATGCATGGTAGATAGTTGATTATCTTGTATATATATGTTGATATATACATTGTTGCATGGTGTCTTCTCGGGCAGTGCACAAAACAATACACAAAACTTTGAGTTTGGAAATTAGTGTCAAGTGGGCACCATAATTTAAATTTATAAACCGCTTAACACCTATACTATGTAGTATGAGTGAGAAGGGATCGTCCCAAGGGATTGAGTGTCGTACTAGGTTGAGAAATCAAAATTAGGGTTAGTAGGTCGAGTGATCAAAATAGTGGTTGGTTGGTTGAATTAAACAAGATACAAATTAAATTAAAATAAGCAATAATGCAATAAAGAGAATAAAAGAGAGAGAGATCTTGGGGTTTAGAGATCACCACTAAGCGCAGTTTTTCTACACCTTTAATGAATGATTAATGAAAGGAAAAACATGTATTGTAAAAAAGTGTGTGTATGTGGTTGTTTTAACAAGTATGAATGACAAATTAAGCATATATTGTTTAAACAATATGGTGGAGAGTACAACATATCAAATTAAGCCATTAATCCTTTCTTTAAGCTCACAATCCAAACACATCACAAGGTTAGAGATACATGTTACTTGCTTTTCATAAGTATGAAACATCAACAACAAGCATGGATAGTCCTCCTATTTAACAACTACTCTACAACTAAGCTATTGACATGAAATTAAACTAATTAAACTAAGGAAGAGGTATAATTCATCAAGCAATGAGAATGAACTATTAAATAAACCACAAGAATATGACATTAAGCATTATGTCTTGACAATCTCTTGATCTATAGCACCAATACACATAGACATGCATTAATAATATAAGAAATAGAGACAAACACATGAACATCTATTCTAGCATACATAGACATAAGGATAAAATAAAATGATCAATTAAAAGCATTAAACCACATAAATCATTGAATAAACAAGATCTATATGTATATAAGTGTTAAGACATAAATCACAATACAAATCCCCTCAAAAATACATAAATCAAGAAGTTGAAAGCATGCTTAGGGCTAACTCTATCCCCAAGAGGATGTCTAGCCACTCATAGATGATGTTCCCTAACCCTTAAGGGCAAGCTTCATGGAAGAAATCTGCTCCTTGGTTGATGAAGAGTCTCTAATGGTGTCTCTAACCTCCTCCTATTCTTTGCTTCCTCACTAAGAGTTCTCTAAGGTATGATATGGTACGATGTAAAATGTAATCCTTATCCTTATATAGGTAGGTCAAATGACACCCAAAATGAGCTGGGGTCGTACAACAAATATTCCCCAATGATTAGATAAAGGATAACTTTTTGTGAGCTGGAAATTTAACTTTTTTGTACTGGAGGAAGTTCAATCGATCGAACCTTGGACTTAGATCGATCGAACATGGCTGAGATCGATCGAACTTAGGCTGGATCGATTCTCAATGGCGGCGCCTTTTTGGATAAAAACAAATCTGAGATATTTTTGGGAAAATGACAAAAGTGGTTGGTAGGGTGGTACAACTGGATAAGATCAATTATTTGGATAAGGACAAGAAAGTTCGATCGATCAGAGAAATAAGTTGGATCGATCAAACTTTTGAGATCTTTGAACAGGGACAAACATGGCTCAAATCCATCTTGAAGTGTTGAGATCGATGAAAGTTGGATTGATCGAACTTTTCTTGAGATCGATCAAAGTTGCTGAAATTCCACCATTTGCTTCCTTTTACTCTACTTTGCTTCTTTCTTTGATTCATCCCAGAATTGCTTCAATTATGCTCTTATTTGGCTGAGTTAGCTTATTTTGGGGATAAGTACCTGAAAATGGAAATAACACGAAATCAATACAAAATGGTAAAATAAGATAGATAAAGGTCCTAAAATACCTAAGCTTAAGGGGTTTAAATACGCACTTTTCTATGCTCATCACACCCCCAAACTTATATATTGCTAGTCCCTATCAATGAACTAGAAAGTAAAGGAATGAAATGAACAACTATACAACTATGAACTAGAAAGCAATAAATGGATAACGCCACTTTCGTAGGGAACACGATTGCACTTAGCATATGCAACAAGCCTTTTAAACCCCTAGGTTACCCCTAGTGGACGAGTGAAGTCTCGTGAGGGTTTCCAGAAATGATACCCATAAACATTAAGCTCATTCTTTCAAAAGAGGTACCAATATTGCAAACAACCATTGGGAGAAAACTATCTCAAGTATGCAATGTTTCAAACATTTCTAAGCAATCTCCCAAAATCTCAACATCAAGCAAACAAATATGGTCCTCCACACATCAAGAAAAATGATCATGTAAATCAAAACAACTCTAGAATCCTTTTTGAGTGGACCGGCATCAAATATGTTGTTATCTTAGCCAACTAAAGAATTAATCACATCTTTACCCTCAAAATAGCACACAAATCTAGTATCGATCATCAAGACAAAAAGTGGACCTTTTATTAAAGCTTTATTGTTCTAGGTGCACTTATTCTTTTCACTCGATTTTTTTTTTTTTTTTTTTTTTTGGATCAAAGATGGAAGCATAGTGCAATGTGTTGATCTATGAAGCTTTCTAGCGATCCATGAGGTCGAGCGTTAGGTCAATGACTCCCAAACCAGACGGCTTTAGGGCATTAGGTGTTCAAACACTCCTACGGACTTACAAGCTCAAATCAACTAAGCTCAAATCAACTAGGCAAAGCACCATTACCCCTAAACTTAAATGGCACAGTGTCCTCAATGTGCAAAGAGAACAAAAGGAAAGAGTATACCAGTGCAATGAATGCAAAGAATAACTGGGACAGAAGTATCTAAAGTGGGTGGCATAGCCCTCTTAAACTTGGGAATAACTGTAGTCCTGAAATTTGGCACTTGAATAAGCTCATCAGATAACAAAAGGGATAATAATAGTGCACAGTGGGCATGCAAGTGTAAATGGGATAGCAACTGAAAAATAGAAAGAGGTATAAGGGTGGTCCTAAAAGTTTTGGGCAGTACTCTCTCTCACTAAAGTTACTGAGATGCACCTGATGGAGTCAAACAGACAGCTATAAGAATATGAAAATAAGACATCCATACAGAAAGCATATAGAAATCAAAACCATATATAAAAATAAAGTATAGTACATCCAGTAGCAAAGCCGACAGACACGGCTGCAAAAATAGTATAACAGTATAAAAAACATGATAAGATCATAGATATATAAAATAACATGAGGAAAGGGATAGAGAGATCAGGAAGAAGAGGTAGGACGGGCAGGTCGCGCTCTGTGGATGTCTCTGGATAGATCCCTGAATGCATTCATAACATCCGTACGGTGGGTAGCAATATCAACTCTAATGGAGATAGCATCCTCTCGGAAAGAGACCGTGTCGGCGCGGATAGATACGACAGCATCCTCCAAAGCCTGGAGTCGCTCTCCAAAGCTGGGTGTCTGTGCTGGAGCCTCAAGTGTAGCTGGATCAGGAGAATGATAATCCTGAGCCTGCTCCGTATCGTGAATGGGTAACCTAACTGGAGAGGGCTACTCTGCGTCCTCGGCAGGCTGCTCTAAATAAATATCCATATGTACGGCAGCCAAATCGATTGCTGCGTCGTCCGTTGCAGGGTCGGCTGCTGCTGCTACCTCCTCACCATCTAGTTCCTCTGCCGCCTCTACTGTGTCATCCTGTAATCTCTTGATAATGGCATTGTAGCTCTTATCCTAGTGCTTCTTCTGGAAGTGACAGGATCCTCACGTAGGGTGCTCCCATGGATGGAAAGGATAGCGCTGGTCTAGCAAGATCTGGGTGATGAGGTGGCCAAATGGGAGGGACTTAACCTTTTTGGGTCATTCCTTGCTAATGTGATCATCATAGAGCTTCCTCATCACGCTTCAGATGAGCGCAGGGATAGACAGCCAATGCCTTGTATAGAAAGTGTACAAAGCTGTCAAGTAGTCGCCTCTCCGCTGAATCTTATGGCCGGCTATAAAGACATTGCAGAACAAGACTAAGTCAAAGAACCACAAGTCATCTGGCAAATAGGTGCGGGTGGTGAAGGTTTCGCCATCGGCATAATGTCCTATAAGAAAAATTACCATATCTGCATATGAAGGCCGGTATAGCCTGGGATATATCTCCTGTAGCTCTGGAGTGCAGTCATGTGGACAATGGCACAATCTAGATAATGTGTCCACAGTGATAGAAATCAGGTAGCCATCAATGGTGGTCCTCAGCTCCGCCGTGTTACGCGGGGCAGGCCGGAGGTTCTAGACAAACATCCGTACTAGCCTCAAGTACACCAGGTATGTGACAGGGGCAAAAATGGCTGTAAGGCCCCTCTATGGTATATCATCATAAACGGATCAGGTAAGTATCAACCGGGAAAAGAAGTCTGTGTCGAAGACTGACTCGTGCGCCACTGGAAGGCGTGAGTATCTACGTAATGGCTGGTCTAACTCCTGGGCTGGCTGAGCTGGCTGTGGTGGTGGAGATGGTATGTGCTCAGCCTCAGCGTCACTGTGTGAAGGAGATGCGCCAGCATCAGAGTGCAATCTGCTGTAAGAATGAGGAGACTGTGTGGGCTCAGTTGGCTCCTCCTATACTGGCTCCTGGGCATGAGATGGACCGGCCTCGTCATCCAAAGTCTGCCTGCCACGGCGATGATAGTGTCTGCGGGCTATAGTCTTGACTCTAGTCATGGCTTGAAAAATAATTGAAAACTTGCAAGGGAAGTCAATGTCAGAATAAAGAATTTAAAGTACAAAATAGAATCATGTATGTCAAGTAAGATAGACAAAATAGATAAATGACATGAATCTATGGAAGTGACAGGATGTGATCATGCTAAGTAGTATAAGTGTAAAATGCATCTAATGTGGAGAATCACATGCATTGGGCATGAATAAGATAGTATGGACACACGATAAAATGCATGGAATGTGTATATAAAATCTGTAAAGTTCGATCGATCACAAAAATCTCAGTGTCTTCTCAGGCGATGCACAAAACAATGCACAAAACTTTGAGTTTGGAAATTAGTGTCAAGTGGGCACCATAATTTAAATTTATAAACCGCTTAACACCTATACTATGTAGTATGAGTGAGAAGGGATCGTCCCAAGGGATTGAGTGTCGTACTAGGTTGAGAAATCAAAATTAGGGTTAGTAGGTCGAGTGATCAAAATAGTGGTTGGCTGGTTGAATTAAATAAGATGCAAATTAAATTAAAATAAGCAATAATGCAATAGAGAGAATAAAAGAGAGAGAGATCTTGGGGTTTAGAGATCACCACTAAGCATAGCTTTTCTACACCTTTAATGAATGATTAATGAGAGGAAAAACATGTATTGCAACAAAGTGTGTGTGTGTGGTTGTTTCAACAAGCATGGATGACAAATTAAGTATATATTATCTAAACAATATGGTGGATAGCACAACATATCAAACTAAGCCATTAATCATTTCTTTAAGCTTACAATCCAAACACATCACAAGGTTAGAGATACATGTTACTTGCTTTTCATAAGTATGGAACATCAACAACAAGCATGGATTGTCCTCCCATTTAACAACTACTCTACAACTAAGCTAATGACATGAAATTAAACTAATTAAACTAAGAAAGAGGTACAATCTATCAAGCAATGAGTATGAACCATCAAATAAATCACAAGAACATGACATTAAGCACTATGTCTTGACAATATCTAGATCTATAGCATCAATACACATAGACATGCATCAATAACATAAGAAATAGAGACAAACACGTGAACATCTATTCTAGCATACATAGACATATGGATAGAATGAAATGATCAATTGGAAGCATTAAACCACATAAATCATTGAATAAACGAGATCTATATATATAAAAGTGTCAAGACATGAATCACAATACAAATCCCATAAAAAATACATAAATCAAGAAGTTGAAAGCATACTTAGGGCTAACTCTAGCCCCAAGAGGATGTCTAGCCACTCATGGATGATGTCCTCCAACCCTTAAGGGTAAGCTCCATGGAAGAAATATGCTCCTTGGTTGATGAAGAGCCTCCAATGGTGTCTCTAGCCTCCTCCTCTTCTTTGCTTCCTCACTAAGAGTTCTCTAAGGTATGATATGATATGATGTAAAAAATAATCCTTATCCTTATATAGGTAGGTTAAATGACACCCAAAATGAGCTGGGGTCGTACAACAAATATTCCCCAATGATTGGATAAAGGACAACTTTTTGTGAGCTGGAAATTTAGCTTTTTCGCACTGGAGGAAGTTCGATCGATCGAACCTTGGACTTGGATCGATCAAACATGGCTGAGATCTATCGAACTTATGCTGGATCGATCCTCAATGGCAGCATCTTTTTGGATAAAAACAAATCTGAGATATTTTGAACGTATTTTTGGGAAAAGGAGAAAAGTGGTTGGTAGGGTGGTTTAACTAGATAAGATCAATCATTTGGATAAGGACAAGAATGTTCGATCGATCAGAGAAATAAGTTGGATCGATCAAACTTTTAAGATCTTTGAACAGGGATAAACATGGCTCAGATCCATCTTGAAGTGTTGAGATCGATGAAAGTTGGATTGATCAAACTTTTCTTGAGATCGATCGAAGTTGCTGAAATTCCACCATTTTCTTCCTTTTATTCTACTTTGCTCATTTCTTTGATTCATCCCAGAATTGCTTCAATTATGCTCTTATTTGGCTGAGTTAGCTTATTTTTGAGATAAGTACCTGAAAATGGAAATAACACGACATCAATACAAAATGGTAAAATAAGATAGATAAAGATCCTAGAATATCTAAGCTTAAGGGGTTTAAACACGCACTTTTCAGTGCTCATCATTGCACAACTTGTTGATTTTGGAAACTTAGGGATGTCGTTGTTTGACTATGGCTAGGACATGGTTCTAGTACGGGGGATTGTCCCTTTATAGTCTAGTACGCACATAGGGTGGTTCACCTTGGGCTAGTAACCCTAAAGTAACTATGGTGTCGGTCTGATCCAGCGTGACGTCTAAGTATCCACTTTATTTGATTTCGCATTTCATTTCAAGTTGATAACTAAATGAAATCGTAACCTGTTGTTCCTTAGCTGATTTCCCGTTTTGAGTTTCAAGATGATATACGTTGTATTGGAAGTTCCAATGTTGGTTAAATTGCATCGATATTGTGATTTGTGTTTTGATGTGCAAATGTAACTTAGGAATGATCCTATAAATTCACTAGAACATAGACATTACGTGGCATGATCCACTTTAGTTGTTTTCGTATTTTAGATTTCAAGTTGAAGACTTTGAGAACCTATATCTTGTTGTTTTATATAACATGCTTCTATATTGTTTAAATTGCTTGGATGATGTAATCTATGGTAGAAATGATCTAAGGTAGCTTAGGATGCTCCCTGAGTCTCATCTTGACATAGACGTTAGGTAGCATGAGTCCCTTTAACATGTTTCACCTTAAGGTGATATAATTTTAAAATGCTAGGTCGATACATGCTTATCTCTTACGAGTAGTTTTATGTTACTCACCCACATTGTGGGGACATTTTTCAGGCACAGGGACCTTGATTTGGGATGCACACTAAGCTATGGAAATTTCGTAGACTTGAAGTATCATTTTCATGAAAATGTTGGCATGAAATCCTTTTTATAGCTTCATGTATCAAAGCTTGTACCTTTGATTCCATTTATGTAATGTATACATAAGTACACTCTTTTCAATGTATTTAACATGTATGAGATAAGGCCAGAGGCCAATGACATGTATTTTGTATTCTATACACTTTCGTTGATAAGGTTCACTATGAAATATTGAAAAATCACGAGTTATTGCTTCATAACTTTTGCATCGGGTGTGGGAATTCCATTCTTTTTCTTTCAGAAGGTCTCCATGATCATGCATGAGGTGTGGCCAAGGTCCAAACCATATTTGAAATTCATGTATATTAAAAAATGTTGAAAATTGCCTTAATGGGAATATTATGAAAATTATGCATTTTAATATGCCATTTATGCATCGGAGTGTGCATTGGGTATGAAATTCATTATCTAGTATTCATATAATATGTATGAGGTGTGGCCAAGGGCCAAACACCATTTCGTTTTCATTTTTACACTTTAGTTTCATACTTTGCATTTTGAGCTAAAATAGTAAAATCTGAGCCTTTAAGGGTTCATTTCCAAATCGGGTGATGCAAAGTGTGCACGAGCACATTCATTAGGACCTACTTAATATGCATGAAGTGTGGCCAAGGGCCAAATGGTAATTTGAAATCATTTGTTAATTTTAGTTTTCAAATTTCCCATTTCTAGTTCATTTTTGCCTTTTTGGCGGTAGGGGGGTCGAATTTTGCATCGGTGGTATTTTTAAGCCGTAGATCATTATAGCGCATCCTAATAGGTAAGTTACGTTTGTGTGCATAATCGTTTTCAAGAAAAACCTCATCCTTTGTGATTTGAGCCTCCTATGGACTCATTTTACTTTTTTTTGCATAATCTGATTTTAGGGCATTTTGGGGTTTTCCTTTGAGAAATAAATTCCGGTCTTTACGTGGTCACTTAGAAAATGTACTTTTAGGGGTGGGTTTCTTCTTCGTGTTTTTCCAGAAAATGTCATCTTGGTACCGGAAATCCCTCGCAAAGTTCAGCGTTTAGTTTATATTTTTGCAGCTTTTTAACCCCCATGACCTAATTTCATGGAGGGGCATTTTGGGCATTTTATAGTGAGTTTTTTTTTTTCATTTTCTCTGGTATTTTCGGGTAGAAAATTTGATTTCGGGAGGGGTTTCTATTTTGTGTTTTTCTTGAAAAATTCGTTTGGTAGCCCGTTTCTGCTCTCAGATCAGGATAGTCACTGTAGCAACTTTTGCCCTCTTTTCCAGTGCTGATCTAGGGGCATTTTGGAGATTTTTTAGTGTGTTTTTTTTGTATCCTTCTATATGTTGGGGTAGAAAACTTGATTTGAGGGGGGGTTTCTTCTTCGTGTTTTCCCAGAAAATGTCATATCGGACTCAAAAACCCCGCGTCAAATCTGATTTCCTGTGCGTATCTGCACTATTTGAACAAGTCTGTTGTAAGGGCATTTTGGGGATTTTTCTTCAAAAATAAAATTTTCTTTCAATATGTTCAGCTTGTAAAAATTATTTTGAGGGGGGTTTCTTCTTTGTGTTTTTCCAGAAAAAGTTGTTTAGCGCCTCAAAATGGCACACGGATTTCAGCATTTTGCCCCGATTACTATTCACGGCCACGGCGACGTCGAAACTTTGTTTTGACTTTTCTCTTTCATCCGGATTCCGAATCAAGTGATTCTTTAGTCCAACTTGATTAATTTTTCGCTGTCTTCCCATCAGTGTGCTCGGTAACACCCGACTTTATATTTTCAGAAATGACCATTTTGCCCCTAGGGGCTTATTTGTCATATTTTCGATCTTTTGCTTCCGCATCAGTTCTCATTGAGTTTCACGACCTCATGGAAGGTCACTTTGACTTCTTAGAGTCTTGTTTTCTATTTTCGTTTACGCATTTTGGATCCGTTATTGGATCATCCTTTCGGTTCATCACTGGCGCACTGGCCTAAAAACCAGAATCGTCACATTCAAGGTTTGCCCATCACTATTTAACAATTATCAAAGTTCAAGCCTAATCAATTGTTTCCAATTTTTATTTTTTTACAAACAATTTTCAACAAAATAAAAAAAATTAAAAAAAAAATTTATTTTGTAATTTTGATTTTTTTCATTTTTGATTTGCTTTTTTTTTTCCAATTTTTATTTTGTTTTCAATTTTTATATATACAAGAATATATACAAAATGACAATTAAAATGCAAAATTATAATGCAAAATAAAATGAAAGCAAGAAATAGAAATAAAATAAACTAAAACAAAATAAAATAAAATAAAATGATATAAAATGAAAATTGAAAATTTTGGAACTCACCCGACAACTTAGAGAGTAGAGAAGAGTAGGGGAATAGATTGAGAGCAAAATAGGAGAATTTTCAACTTCGTCGGCGTCGGAGAAGATGACCAGAGGCTCGCCGGAACCTCGTCGGAACCTTGCCGGAACCTCGCCGAAATCTGCAGAAGCTCACCGGAGCTTGGTTCGAGTCCTCCTTGGCCTAAATCGGCCAGAGGTGATAAAAATAAGCGAGATAGATAGAAATGGAAAGAGTGGAAAGAGGAGGAGCTTGGCCGCGGCCAAAAGATCTTTGCCGGGGCTTATGGAGGTGCGGCGGTAGCTTGGTTTGGGTTGGTTTTGCTCTCTGGTTGAAGAGAAAGAGAGGTGGTGGTGGCTATGTGGATTGAGGGAGAATGAGAGAGAGAGATGGATTAAGAGGGAGGTGGAGAATCCGGGAGAGAGAGATGGGAGGTTAGGGTTTGGATGAGAGAGGGAAAAGATGAATAGGAAGAAGAAAAGAAAAATAGAAAAATAAAAGGAAAAATAAAAATGTAAGGAAAATAGGGGAGGAGAGAGAAGAAAGAAAGAAAAAATAGATAAATAAATAAATATAGTGTTTAAGAAGTCGAACGGCCAAAAGGATTTCCGGAAAATTCAAATGACGCATTTTTGATCGATCAAAAGACTTCAATCGATTAACCCTTAACTTCGATCGATCTAAAATGGATTTCGATCGATTAAGTTTAACTTTGATCGATCGAAATGGAATTTGAAAGGTCCTCAACCCAGGTGATTCGATCAATCGAAGTGGGACTTCGATCAATCGAACTGGAGTTCGATCGATCGAAAGCTCACTGTCAGTACTCAAAATGCAGGAAATGACCCGTAAGTTGGATTTTTCAATTCAACTCATATCTAGATGATGCAAAAACATATAAAAATAGAAATGAGGGAGGAATAAGATTGTCAAACCCTACGAAATGCACTAGTCTTTAACGTCTCTAGCAAGACGTTAGGCTCTTTTAGCCCGGATCAAAAATCTTGCTGTGCATCCCCTCCTTGGTGGGGTGAATGGAATTTTGAATCCCACCCAACAAATTATTCCCTAAGGAACTTGTTGAATTTGATTCAAAGGAGATTGATGGTCCTTTGTCAATGCAACTCTTGGGCTTCCATGCCCTTTCAACACTTGGTTTTAAAACCTTTTTCTTTGAAATTATTTTAAAAGACAAATCATTGAAGTTTTCAACCTCAAACAAAGACTCAAATTTTTCAATTTCATTGTTAAGACACTTTTCCACAACACACATATCTTCATGCTTGTCCATTGAACTTGGGGTTTGATTGAATATGTTCAATTTCACCTTCATATGCCCAAATGAAATTTTTATTATCCCCATCCTACAATTGATGTTGGCATTAACGGTTACCAAGAAGGGACAGCCATGGATAACTGGAATTTGGCTCTTGGGATTTGGGACCGATTCCGTGTCAATGACAACGAAATCGACCGGGAAAAAGAATTTATCAATTTTAATCAACACATCCTCAATAATACCCCAGGGATTTTTAATGGATTAGTCGACTAGTTACAAAACTACCGATGTCGCTTGGTTCGTCAATTTTACCAAAATCTTTCATACAAACCTCAGGAGCTAACCAAGCTTTTCACTGAAATCGATGGCACCATGTTTTTGGTTACATTGGAGGATATTGCAGTTGCATATGGATGTCCAATCAACTCCCCAGTCAATATGGACGGTCAACCTCTCTTTGCTCCCCTACCAGATATTTTTGATTTATTAGATGACCTAACTGATGTTTTGAATGAAGTAGCATATAGCAATCTCAAAAGTTTAGATAGCACTTCACCTAAAAGATCTTTTGCACCACCCCAGATTTGGTTCATTGAGGTTTTACTGGCAACGAATGTTCTTTCAATTAGGAAACATATAGCAAATAACAGTGTCCTTTTAGATTATCTCTTTTCAGCAAAAAATGAATTTTGGTTTTCAGTTCCCACTTTGATTATGAATCAAATCTTGAAGGTTTATAACAAATTGATTGTTCGCAAAAAGGAAAGCTCTTTCACTTGGTCATTTCCGTTTCCTTATCTCATCATGAAGCTGATTAAGAATCAAGGTTTGGTGATTCCGTGTAATGAGAAGCGAGAAACTACAAAGAAGGTTTACAATTTCAAAGATTGGAAGGAGCAACTTCTTGCTCGCATTGGTGTAATCAATTAATGATCGTGCTCCTAAAAGAGCATACACTTCACCCTCTAATTTGTAGGGTGAACTGATTTTCTCTTTAGTTTTATTTAGCTCATGCTATTTACTTCTGTTTTGTGTGCTTTTAATAATTTTAGGATTTGGGCCATGTTTGGCATAACAATTGTGGGTGCACTTTTTAATGTGCACATATTTTGGTTTTCTTTCCCAGTTTTGAATAAAGCATGACATATTACTTCATAATTGTATCTTTATATATATGTCTATGCTTTTATGCTTGGTATATAGTTTTTGTGAACAGCTTATCAGGTCCAAGTTTGGGGGAAGAAATTTCGCTTTTCACTACGACTGGGTGCACTGAAGTTACTATCTCGCACTCGGTAGCTTCTCTCCTTTTACATCTCTTGGCATGCTTAATTTCTATACATGTTTTCATACATTGAGGATAATGTATCATTTAAGTTTGGGGTGTTGAGAGTTAGCGATTCACAGGTAGATTGCCATTATTGAATATGGTTGAATTGTTTATAGTTGAATTGGTTTCAAATATATAAAAAAATAATAATAATAAATAAATAAAATAAATATAAATATAAAAATAAATATAATTTAAAATTTATGCTTAGGCAAATGATTTTTTTGTGTTATTGGAACTAAGTTTGGGGGGGAATTTATGTGATTAATACAGCTTGTATGCTTACATAGGATATCAAGGAATGATTGAAAGTTCTCAGCATGATTGTTCAAATGAAAAAGGTCTATTGCATGATTTAAATGTTTTATTTTGGAGTCTTTCATCGCTAAGTGACTTCACAATGCACATTGAGCACATCGAAAATTGCATTCCCTTCCTTGTGGTTTTACTTAATTGACTCCTTGAATTGGTATGAATGAAATAATCCTTGGCATATTTAAAAATAAATAAATAAAACTACATTATTTCAACATGTCAACTGATTAAAAAGGAAGACAAGGAAAGAATATAAAGATGTATGATTAGTTTAAGTTCGTAGCCTAACCGTTTCGAGTCATTACACCCTTAGGAGTTTTTTTACACTTAATGCCCTAAGACCATCTAGTTTGGGAGTCGTTGGCTTAACACTTGTTACATGGGCTGGTTAGAGAGCTTAAGGAACTTGGACATTGCACATGATCATATAAAAATAAAAAAATAAAAAAAAAGCACAAAATGTGTTCAATAAATGTATGCCTTGGATTATGATTTTGAAAGATTAATTAAGGATGGGAAAATGTTGAATGAGCCAGAAAAGGGTTAAAAGTGCATTTTTAAAGAAAATGAAATTTCGGTTCACTTCTAATGATCTTGAGATGAAATTCTATTATAAATGAGATGTTGAAGATCATGTATATGAACTAGTCTGTTGATACATGAGGGCTGGGAAGTCAATATTGTTTTGAGATGTCATTGTATGCATAATTGTTGTAGTCTTCTTGATAAAGTTTTTCCTTAAAGTCATATGTTTCAATGTACACTAGAATGAGCCTTGTTGCTTAGTGTTTGTGGGTATTATTTCTGGCTTCACTCGTCCTCTAGGGATACCTAGGGGTTTAAAAGGCTTGTTTCATACGCTAAATGCAATCGTCACTTCCACAAAAAACGAGAAGTCTGTGTTTTACTTTAATTTTGCTAAGGGATTAGCAAAATATAAGTTTAGGGGTCTGATAAGCGTCAAATATTGCATATTTAAACGCCCTTAATTGCATTAGTTAAGCCCATTATTTGATCTACGTATAGAGATTTACTCTATTTTTATGTTTTTGCAGGTCTAATGGCGAAAAAGGAATAAAAATAAGGTTTTAAAGGGTTTTGAAACATAAGTCATTTCGGGCCTACATTTCAAGTGATCATCATAAAGAAATGACATGAAGAGGCAATGGATGCAACCGGAGCTAAAGAAATAATTTTGTGCCAGAGTAGCATGTTGTGGCGTCCGGACGCAAGAATTGGCGTCCGGATGCCACCTTCTAGGAGCTCACATCCGGACGCATGCTGTGGCATCCAGATGCCACATCATCAGGGCCTCGTGTTCGGACACCGGTCCTTGCGTTCGGATGCGAGACCACGGCCCCCATATTATTTTAGTCCAATTTTATCTATCTGGAGTGGGGGATTCGAATTTTAAATGAGGATTTGGTATTTTGAACTCACGTAAGGATAAAAGAGGGGGAAAGGCTGAAAGCCAAGGGTCTGAGTTTTGGTTTGAAAGATACAAAGGGAGAGAGGATTTTTAAGGTTCTTGGAGGCTAAGCTTGCAACAATGGTGAGAGAGGGGATTCAATTCTCTTCTTCAATCCTCGAGGTTGTTGCCATATTCATGAGAGACTGAATCCCTTTTCTAGGGAGTTGGTGTTACCTAGACCAAGTAAACATGGTTTGATTTGTATTTCAATTTGGGGATTTGTATTGTATATATTTAGTTTCAAAAATTAAAAGTATTTACATTAACTTGATATACTTACATTGAATTAATGCATGTGTTTATCATATGAATATATATTTGTGTTGATTTGTTATCTTATCTTAGAAATCATATTGATACAAGTATTACACTTGATTTCCTATAGTGACAATAGGAAATAATTTATAGAATGGTTATATTGGCATGAAGTTGAGCATTTATATAGGTTATACCAAAGGAAGATGGACCATGCTACACCTTTAGATTAATGTAGTTAGGTAGATGGTCCATACCAACTGAAGATAATCTACGATATTTAATTGATTTCATGTGCTGCAACATACTATTGAAGGACCTTGATAGGCCATGCCTAGGGAAGATGGTTCATACCACAATCTAGTTTAGGTGGATGAACCATGCTAACCAAAGATGGGTTATGCTTAGTCTTGAATGTGTGATCTTCTTGATGATGTTGTCATAGTTTTATGCTCTTACAAATCATTTTATATATATAATTGTCAATCCCTAAGTTGAGTGCAAGTTTGACATGTTTATGATGTTGAGGTGAACTCAATTCCCTAGCCTTCTCTTTATAAGTTCAATTCATTCTATTCATATTATTTACTATTTTATGAAATTTAAATTCATAGGTTAAGTGACAAACCAATCGATTTATCATCTCTATTATCAAATGGAGGAAGTAGTTGTATAATTTTGTTTACCATAAACTAGCAATCCTTGTGGTTGGACAACCCCCTACTCTAGCATTAATCTGCAATAATGAATGTGTTATTGTTATAAGTGGTATTTTTAAGTGGTACACATTTGTGCACATCAATCATGTCTTGGATTTTCTCTCCTTGCTTACCCAAGTAAGAGGGTCCTTTGAGACGTTCAGGAAAAGGCACTTTTGGTTCATAAGCTGTCTCAAGGTTGGGAGTAGATGAAGAAGGGACTTCACCTTCAACTCTTTGGAGCTTGATGGAGTAGGATGTTAGGGAACATCTGTGAGATGTGGAGTTAGAAGATTGGGATTGATAGGAATCCTACGCCTCTCTTTTTCAACATCTTTTTCCTTAACTTTATTATCAATAATCTATCCACTCCTCAAAGTAGTGATGGCATTAACTTGTTCATGACGAATACTTAAATGATTAGTCTCATCAATCATGTAAGTTTACCTGACTGGATTTGCAACCAGCTGACTTGGCATTGTGCATTCATCTCTTTGAGTCAACACTTTAATTATTTGCCAAACTTGAATCTCTATCTTGGCTATAGATTGGGAATGGGAATGCACCAATTGAGTGGTGGACTTAAAATCATTAATTACAGCCAAAACCTTCTCTTCAAATTCAGACGAGTACCTAGGAAGAGGAGAATCAGGATTAGCTTGGTTCCTAAATTGAGGGGGAGAGTAGATGGAAGATTGATTGAAAGAATTATTTTGCAGAGGATTGGATGAATTATGGTACTGTTCCTGAGATTAGGGAACAGTATTGCCTTGGCTTTGATTCTACCATGACATATTGGAATGATCTCTCCAGCCAGGGTTATAAGTATTGGAATTTGGATTATAACCCAAATTGGGGAATGCAGATTGGTTTGTTCTTGTGGATTTTCAAAAGAGTGACCCAAGAGAGGAAAACTTTTAGCATAATGAGATGGACTAGTGCAGATAGAACACACCTCTTTTGGCAAAAAGGAATGCTGAGAAGAACTGATAGTACTGACAGCTGACAAAACTTGGTCAAACTTTCGATTCAACACTTCCATTTGAGTGGCAAGCTCTCTGGATTGTTCTGTTTCATACAACTTTTTAACTTGATGGATACTAGGAGTGGACCTAGACCTAGAGGAAGAAGCATATTGAACAGAATTTTCACTTTCAAACAGTTCCCAAGCATCATCTGGGCTCTTTTGCAGAAAACCACCATTACCAGAAGCATCTACCATATTTCTATATAGATTATGTAATCCATCATAGAATATTTGCACCAAATGTCATTTAGGAATATCATGGTGTGGACACTTTCTCAAAAGATCATTGTATCTCTCTCAAGTATCATGAAGTTGTTCACCCGGGATTTGGGAGAATGCCATGATTTCTCTTCTTATTTGTATGGTTTTACCCATATTGTAGTATTTTTTAAAAAACTCTTGTTGTAACTTATCCCATGTGCTTATGGAATTATGAGGTAGGGAGTGCAACCAAGTTCTAGCTTTTTCCTTAAGAGAAAATTGGAAGAGTCTCATCCTAAAAGCATCATCAGAAAGAGTGGATAACTTGGTAGTTGAACACAATTCTAGAAATTCATCTATGTGCTTATAGGGATCTTCAGTAGCAAACCCATAGAAAGTTGGAAGCATTTGGATTATAGCTGGCTTGATCTCAAAATGGGTTGCATCAGATTGTGGAAATTGAAAGCAACAAGGTGATGTATATGAGTGAGAATGAAGTGATCCCTCAATTGTGGTCCATTTGGATTAGCACCATTTTTAGCCATGTCTGATTTAAAGAATTCTCCTAACAATTTAAGCTAATTTCTATGGTAATAAGTAGTAACAAAAAGAAAATTTTCAAGTGAAGAAAAACAAAAAAAACTCACAAAAGGTCCTGAAACCGAAGCCTCTATTCCTTAGGCGTTTTCGTCATCGCTACTAGATTCCTGCACTTGAAGAGAAAAAGAAATAATGTGAGATATCAGAAAGTCCTAAAACTATAAATTAAAATAAAACTAATCTCAAACTCAACAAAACCGTGACACAGTCCCTGGCAACGACACCAAAAATTGATGTGTGTTTTTATTTATCAATAATAAAATACCACTCGCAATAGAATGAATCCTTGTAGGATAGAGGTATGTTAAGGGTGTCGAACCTCAAGAACTATGGTGGTTCATCGAGTCTTCAATTAGTTACTATTTTAATTTAGAAGGAAGATTTGATTTATTGTCTTGTGAAGCAATTCAATAACATAAAGAAAATAAACGGAATAAAAGGATTGAGATCAAGAGAAGAAATAGTTAGGGATTGACTTCACCATGAATCTCATACTATGGTCAATTGTTCAACCTTGGGATTTCAACAATTATGTATAATATGAAATTAAACTCAATAACATTCGATTAATTCAGATTTAAAGAAAGATGTTCCATGAATTTAGCTAACTATAACCTATCTTCAGTTAGCAGGAATTATCTACCTATCTACTTCTAACTAATATTGCAGTATAACTCATCTTCCCTAGGCAGAGACTATGAAAGAGTTCATTCATGAAAAATGTTTGAACACCATTGCATGATCTCCATTCTTATGCCCGACAGGGCTCCGCTAGATACTGTCCAAAAGAATGGGTTGAATATAATTTATGAATAATTAAATCTAAAACAAGGTATTAATTATTCAAAAACTATGTAATCATTAAAAACCAATTGAATTAAGCAATTGGCCAAAATTATGCAATCAAAATACATAATATATTAAATTCCCAAAGTATAGAACAATCAAACCATAATATTCGGGTTCGAGCTACATCAATGCCCTAAGATAAGAATTAGCTACTCATGACAACGTAAGATATCATCTGTATTGTTGTCATCTTCATCGCCATGGATTGCCAAAACTACATTGGATCTTCTTCTTCAAAACCCTAAAAGCTGCCGTGAGAGAAAGATATGAAACCCTCGATATGATGGCCTTGTGCCTCCTTTTATAGAAGAATTAACTTCTAATAAGGGTTGGATGGGCTTTTAGGTCTTCTAGGGTAATCTAGGCCCATAAAGAAACAAAGAAAGATGATATTTTTTAATAACTGCATGTATTTTTGACTTCCAAGACGTCCAGGCTCGAGCCTTGGAGTTAGGCTCGAGCTTTTTGTACCTAAGGCTCGAGCCTTAGGTACTAGGCTCGAGCGTTTGGTATAATGCTCGAGCTTTTCGTACAGTGCTCGATCTCTACTTCTATACTTAGCCAATTTTTTTCAAATCTTTTCCGAAGTGTCTTTTTCTTCAACACTTAGAATATTTTTGGGTTTTTTCCTTGAAATAGTGCTCGATCCACATTTCATGGTGCTCGATCCTTGATTTTTGGGTCAAGGCTCGAGCTTTGGGTGCAAGGCTCGAGCACCCAAGGTTCAAGCTTTTGGTACAAGCTCGAGCTTTGAAAAACAAACCTCAAGCCTAAGTAATTTTAACCCATTTAGAGTGCAAATTTGGAGATGGCAATTAGAGACAAAAACATTGGGCTTCGAGTCTTCTTTCTGGAGCAGCTAAGTTTGCTCAATTTGGAGTTTCGAGTGAATAGTTATGCCCAGAATACTGAAGTAGGTCCAGAATTCTCATCATTTTTACTCCAAGCTTGCTTTAGATGACCGGCAACGACTCGGTAAACTTCTTTATCATTCTTTTCATCATAAAAGTCCGATTTTTACCGTTTCTTCAGAAAAGTACCTACAAACACGAAATACATAGAAATCAGTCTAACAATGATAGAAGTATCACTTTAGGTCTTAACATACATATATTTAGGGGCTTGAATATGCAATATTCAGCGCTCATCAATAGATACATTTGATGCTTCTACAAAATAGTTTTTTCAGATTCATGTAACAGTTCTATGGACGATAAATGACTTCCCCGCATTTGTTTCTTGTTTGGGTTGATGACGAAATGTAAATTGGCATATCCGGTTTGTAATAAGCAGACAAGTTTTTTTCACTAAAGAATGAAAAGAAGATCTGTTACATGTGCCATCATTGTTTCCTTCCGAGGGATCATAGTTGGCAAAAAAAAAAAATAAACAAGCATTCGATGGAAATCAGGAGCACAAGCAGAAGCTTAAAGAACTTTATATTGATGATTTATTGGTACAACTAAATAAATTTAATGTGGTGACGTTTGGTAAATGACTAAATAACTTAAAGAGAAAACGTAAGGATTATAAACTAAACTGGACAAAGAAGAGCATTTCCTTTGAATTGCCTTATTGGCGGACTTTTAAATTTCGACACAATCTAGGTTTCATGCACATTGAGAAAAATATATATGAGAGTGTGATTGGAACATTACTAGATATAGATGGAAAAACAAAAGACACTATCAAGGCCCGCATGGATTTGAAGGAAATGGGTATCAAGAAGGAATTACGTACATCTAATTTCAGATGGAGAGAAATTTATGATGCCACGTGCATGCTACCAGCTATCATCAACTGACAGAAAAGAATTTTATGAATGGTTGAAATCTATTAAGTTCCCAGATCGGTATGCATCAAATATATCTTGTTGTGTAAATGTTAGAGATCGTAAGCTATCAGGAATGAAAAGCCATTATTGACATGTTCTTTTATAACGACTTCTTCCTGCAACAATTCGTAAGCACCTTCGCAAGGATGTACGCAACGCATTAATTGAGCTTAGTTTATTTTTCAAGAAATTATGTTCAAGGACATTAAAAAGGCATTTTCATTATACTATGCAAGTTGGAAAAAATATTCCCTTCCATCTTTTTGACGTAATGTTCCATTTAACAATTCACCTTCCTCGTGAGGCGATCCTTGGTGGACCAGTGCCATTTCGGTGGATGTATCCAATAAAAAGGTAATGTTGTGTCACTTGTACTTTTACATTCATTTTTGTAAGCATTGTATTAAACATGTGTGTATCTCGACAAATAAAAAAATGTATTAAATTTTTCTAGGTTCCTATACACTTTAAAGAAGACCGTTAGGAATACTGTTAGACTAGAGGGATTGATTGCTGAGGTAATAAGTGCTCAAATGTTATACATTTTAGCACCTAAGTTAAGGTATTGATAAGCACTAAAAAGTGCGCATTTAAAACCCTTAATCTTGACTGTTCTAAGACCTTATTCTATCTTATTTTTTCGTTTTAGTCTAATTTTATGTTATTTTCTTTTTCAGGCACTTACCCCAAAATAAGTCAATTCAGCTTAATTTGAGCATTTAAAGAAGCAATCTTGAGTCTAGTGGAAGAAAGGAGCACAGTGGAAAAAAAATGGTAAAAAATTCCTCTACGATCGATTGGACCAAGCTATGATCGATCACATTGTGATTGTTCCAACCCTGCCATGATGGATCAAACCCTTTGTCCATATCTTCACAAAAATTTCCTATTCGATCGATCCAACCTTTTATTTGATCGATCAAACCTTTTGATCTTATCGTTACTAACCACTTTTGTCCTTTCCCCAAAAATATCTCAGCCTTTGTCCTTATCCAAATAATTGCGCCGCCATACTTCGATCTATCAGAGCAACCATATGATCGATTGAACTGCCTCAAATTGCATGTAAAATAGATTTCAAGCCGAATTGAAGGTGTGCTCGTGGTGCAACCATTTAGAGGTCCTAGTGCACGAGGTCTCGCCATTGGGTGTGACATTTGAGCTACCTATATAAGGAATTTAGCCATTTTTAGTAAGAGGTTGGTTAGTTAGAGAGAGAATTGGCTAGAGATTAGAGAGAGAAACATACATTTTGGGAAAGTTCTTCCACTCATCTAGGGTTTCTACCAAGAACACCAAATGAGGAGGATGAATTCAACCATGAAGATAGCCTTTGAGGGTTGGATAACAATATCAATGAGTGGCTAAACCATTCTCTTGGGGCTAGAGATAGCCCTAAGCATGCTACTTTGATGTTTTGTAATTAATGGGGATTTGTGTTGTAATTCTTGTTTTGACCTCATATTTATATAAATCTTGTTTCTACATGATTTGTGTAGTTTAATGCTTCCAATTGATCATTTAATTATATCCATATGTCTATGTATGCTAGAATGAATGTTCATGTGTTTTTCTCTAGATTTTGTGACATTGATGGATGTTTATGTGTGTTGATATTATGAATCTAGTGATGGTCAAGGCATGGTGCTTAATTAATTACTCTTGTGATTTATTTGATGGTTGATACTTATTTCTTGACGGATTGTGCCACCTCCTTAGTTTAATTTTTTATATCATTAGCATAGTTGTAGTGTAATTGCTTTAATTTTCTAAATAGGTGGACAATCCATTCTTGTTGTTTGATGTTCCATACTTATGAATGTAAGTAGTATATTTCTCTAATTATTGAGTGTGTATTAATTGTGGGCTTATAGAAGGATTAATGGCTTAATTTGATATGTTGTGCTATTCACTAGATTGACTAGATAATGTATGCTTACTTGGCCATCCATATTTAATATTTCAATTAATGGCACACACTTTCTTTTACAACATATAATTCCCCTAATCTATTAAATATTGATTGTCTAGGGAAGCAATGCTTAGTAGTGAACTCTATGTCGCAAGAATCCTCTCTCATTCTCTACACCTCATTTATTTAGTTGTTTTACATTGCATTACTTTAGC
The DNA here is from genome assembly GCF_030987335.1 of Cornus florida. Lineage (NCBI taxonomy): Eukaryota > Viridiplantae > Streptophyta > Magnoliopsida > Cornales > Cornaceae > Cornus > Cornus florida. The sequence goes on from NW_026775581.1 coordinate 25,572,279, forward strand.
TTAAATTGTAATATAATTTAACCAACAAACCCCTCTTTTGATCATTAGACCTACTAATCCAACATTGATTCCGAAATACCGTGCATTTCCCTTTAGACGATCCCTACTCACTCTTGCTACATTAGTAGCAGTTAGTAGTTAGTAGTGGTAGTGGCATTTTACAAATTCAAACTTAGCCACACTTCATCACACTTTGCACTTTGGTTGTGGATCGACGACCTTGCACACCAGATATTTTAGTCCAATCATCTATCTTACTTTCCCGTTTTAGTTCTAATTTACATTTTTGTCTATTTCAGGTCAATAAGGTTCAAATGGGCTAAAAATAGCTCATTAAGCTCTTTTTGGAGGAAAATCTGAAAAAAAAAAAAAAAAAAGGTCAGAAAATTTACCCCGGAGCATTGGCGATCGATCGAAGATTCATCCACGATCGATCGAAGGACTCACGATCCATCGCAGCCATGTCAGCAAAGGGATAAGACTGCCACCTCATCATTGGTCCAAAGTGGCATTCGATCGAAGCCTTTGGCGATCATTTGCAGTGCCACGTCAATGCTAGTTAAGCAGATAAGGTTGCCAGTTATTAAGATAAGCATGCCACATCATCCACGATCGATTGCCGAGGTTGGCGATCCATCAAAGATCTTAGCGATCAATCAAAATCCTACTGGCAGTGAGCTTTTTAATTCTAGAGCTCGCCCGAACTCCACCTACCAAAGGGGCTACAAGATTAGACCAATTAGAAGGCCATTTTTTGACTTGTTCACCACACAAAGGAGTTTGTATTTAAATCAAATTGAACCAATTGCATAGGGTTCCACATTTTGTTACATTTTACATACAATAGTCTATAGTTAGACATAGTTTCTTTCTCTAGAGATTAGGGTTCTTGAGCAAGAAAAGAGGAAGAAGATAGAGCTTAACTTGAAGATAACCCTTGAGGATTTCATTTCTACATCCATGAGTGGCTAAATCAACCTCTTAGGGCTTGGAAAAGCCCTAGGCTAGTCCTCTAAACCCTAGACCTTTGACATTTATGGGGATTCTATGTTGTAATAAATGTTTTAACCATTTGAATATATAGCTCTTGACTTTGTCTAGGATTTGTATGGATCAATTCTTCCAATTAATTCTTTAATTTATTTACATTTCTATGTGTGAATAAATTGAGGGTTATGTCTCTACACTAGTTTCTCTAGATTTGATGCATGTCTATATGTGGTTAAATTGAGAATCTAGTGATAGTTATGCATAATTGTTCCTAATGGATACTTTTGTGAATTGATTTAATGGACTATGCTCACACTTGATGGATTGTTCTACACCCTTAGTTAATTAGCTTAATTTTCTAGTCTTAATGTAATTGCATTTCAATTCGTAGATTAGATAGACAATCCATGCTTGTGTTTGATAATCCATTTTTTTTTTACAAGATGTATATTTCTCTAGATTAAAGTGTGTTACAATTGTGAGTTTATTGAATGGTTTATGCCTTTACTTGATGAGTTGTACTACATTCTAGCTTAAGTAGACAATTCATGCTTGTATTTGTCACCCATGTTCATTGTTTCAATTGGTAGCACGCACATACTTTGGTTACAACATTGAATTCCCCCAAATTGTTAAAGGCTAGATGTTTAGAGGAAGAGTTTAGTGGTGATTCCTATACCCTAAGACCTCTCTCCTATTCTCTATACCCTACTCTTTTTAGATTATTTTCTATTGTATTGCTTAATTTAGTTAATCATAGCTTAAGTAACCAAACCAACCCACTCTTTTGATCACTTGACCTACTAATCCAACTTTTATTCCAAATACCCTTACAATCTCTTGGGATGATCCTTACTCCTGTGTTACATTAGTAGTAGTAGTATTAGTGGTTTTATAAAATTAAATTGACCGAAAAGGCTTCTTAAACCACACTCGTAATTTGACATTTGTGAAGCGACTAAGCATACACTTCATGAGACATATATTGATAAAGAATGCCTAACATTTTGCTCTATGTATCTCGAAGGCATTGAGACGAGATTCAATAAAGATGAACGAAATTATGATGGTGGTCAAGGGAATAGGCGAGAGGGTCTTTATGTTTTCACACAAGATGTATGTATGTTGGGAACACCAACCAATTATCCGTTGTTGTTGACTGATCTTGATGAGGCTCAAATGTATATCTTAAATAATTACGATGAAGTATTGCCTTATCTGATGTAAGTAAATAATAAAACAAAATTTTTGATTCATGTGTATTGTTGTTGTAGTCTTTTATCCTTAAGCTCTAATTTTATGTACTTTATGTGAAGTGAGCATAAACAATATCTAGAGAACGAAGGTTTTACCAATGTAGACTAGATACATAAAAAACAATTTCCTTGATGGTTTGAGTACCATGCAAGTTCTTGGATAGTGTTAAAAAATAGTTATATAATTATCAAATTTATTAATTTCATTATGATTTTATCAATAGATGAAACAATTGCATGAGCAGAAGGCTCCAGAAGCTACTGACCAACTACATTTCTTAGCCTGTGGTCCTAAATCATTAGTGATCCGACAATCGGGATGCATCGTCAATGGTATTAGGTCTCGCATAATTGACTGCGACAGGAATCGCAGAACACAAAATAATAGGGTGGTTGTGAAAGGAGATCACGATTCCAAAGAAATTAATTTCTACGGTGTTCTTGTAGATGTTATGGTGTTAAATTATTTGGGAGAAAACAAAGTTTACCTCTTCAAGTGCGATTAGTATATTGTTGGCAACCAAAGAATGGGGATACATTCGAATGGTAACATCACGAGCGTAAATCATTCATGCATATTGTATAAGGATGATCCTTATGCATTAGCATGCCAAACTGAGTAAGTCTTTTATATGAAAGACCCTGGTGTGTTTGTCGTCCTGTACACCCCAAATTGCACTAAAAAGTGTGATAATATGTGGCCAAGTTTGAATTTATAGAATGCCACTACTACTATTAACTATTAATGTAGCTAGAATGAGTTGGGATCGTCCCAAGGGATATGAACGGTGTTTTGGAATCACTTTGTTGGATTAGTAGGTCGAATGATCAAAAGATGGTTTGTGGTTGAATTAAACTACAATTTAAACTAAACAAATGTAATGTAAAACAACTAAAGCAAGTAGGGTGTAAAGAATATGAGAGAGGAGTCATGGGTCATAGAGTTCACCACTAAGCATTACCTTTCTAAACATTCAATATTTGATGGATTAGGGGGAATATCTGTTGTAAATGAAAGTGTGTGCCACTGATTGAAATATTAGCAGGGATGGCCAAGTAAGCATACATTGTCTAGCTAATCTAGTGAATACCACAACATATCAAATTAAGCCATTAATCCTTCCATAAGCCCATAATCAATACACATTCAACAAACTAGAGAAATATACTACTTGCATTCATAAGAATGGAACATCAAACAACAAGAATGGATTATCCACCTATCTAAGAAAGTAAGGCAATTACACTGCAACTAAGCTAGTGACATGAAAATTAAACTAATTAAGCTAAGGAGGTGGCACAATCTATCAAGAAATAAGTATGAATCATCAAATAAGCTACAAGAGTATTCCATTTAAGCACCATGCCTTGACCATCACTAGATTCATAATATCAACATATATAGACATGCATCAATGTCATAAAATCTAGAGATAAACACATGAACATCTATTCTAGCATACATAGACATATGAATAGAATTAAATGATTAATTGGAAGTATTAAACTACACAAATCATTCTAGAAACAAGATTTATATATATAAAATATCAAGAAAACAAATACAACACAAATCCCCATTAATTACAAAATATCAAAGTCTATGAGGCATGCTTAGGGCTATCTCTAGCCCCAAGAGAATGGTTTAGCGACTCATTAATGTTGTCATCCAACCCTCAAGGGCTATCTCCATGGTATAGTTTATCTTCCTCCTCTTGTGTTCTTGGTAGAGACCCTAGATGAGTGGAAGAACTTTCCTAAATTGTATATTTTCTCTCTCTAGTCTCTAGCCAAGCCTCTCTAGTTAACCAACCTCTTACTCAAAAATAACCAAAATCCTTATATAGGTAGCTCAAATGTCACACCTAATGGTCAGACCTCTTGCACTAGGACCTCCAAATTATTGTACCACTAGCACATATTTAATTTGGCTAGAACTCTGTTTTCCATGCAACTTGAGGTAGTTCGATTGATCACAAGGTTGCTCAGATCGATTGAACCTTGGCGGCGCACTTTTTGGATAATGACAAGGCTGAGATATTTTTGGGAAAAGGACAAAAGTGGTAGGTAGGGATAAGATCAAAAGGGTTCGATCGATCAAAGAAAAGGTTGGATCGATCGAACAAGATATTTTCCTAAGGATAAGGACAAAAAGCTCGATCCATTATGGCATGGTTGGATCAATCACAGTGTGATCGATCGGAGCTTTGGGTACGATCGATCATAGAAGGCTTCTTCACCACTTTACTCCTTTCTTCCACTATGCTTGAGATTGCTTCTTTTAATGCTCTAATTCAGCTGAATTGACTTATTTTGGGGATAAATGCATAAAAAGGGAAATAACATGAAATTAGACTAAAACGAAAAAATAAGATAGAATAAAGTTCTAGAACATTTAAGCTTAAAGGGTTTAAATGCGCATTTTTTAACGCTTATCACACCCCCAAACTTAAATATTGCTAGTCCCTAGCAATGAACTATGAGGTAAAGAAATGAAATGAACAACTAAATAACTATAAATTAGAAAGCAATAAATGGATAACACCACTTTCTTAGGGAACACAATTGCATTTAGTATATTCAATAAGCCTTTTAAACCCATAGGTTACCCCTAGTGGATGAGTGAAGTCTCGTGAGGGTTTCCAGAAATGATACCCACAAACATTAAGCTCTTTCTCACTAAAAAGGCACCAATATTCCAAACAGGCATTGGGAGAAAACTACCTCAAGTATGCAATTTTTCAACTATTTCCAAGCAATCTCCCAAAATTTTAACATCAAGCAAGCAAGTCTGCTCCTCCATATATCAAGAAAATGATCATGCAAACTAAAACAACTCTAGAATTCTTTTAAAGTGAACCGGCATCAAATATGTTGCAATATAAGCAAACTGAAGAAATGATCACATCCGGCCTCAAACTAGCACACAAATCTAGTACCGATCATCAAGACAACGAATGGACCTTTTATTAAAACTTTATTCATCTAGGTGTGGTTATTCTTTTCACTCGATTGTTTTTTTTTTTTTTTTTGAACTACCTTAAGGATCAAAGATGGAAGCATAGTGCAATGTGTTGATCTATTAAGCTTTCTAGTGATCCATAAGGTCGAGCGTTAGGTCAATGACTCCTAAACCGGACGGCTTTAGGGCATTAGGTGTTTAAAAACCCCTAAGGACTAACAAGCTCAAATTAACTAGACTACAAATCAAAATAACCTCCATCTAATCATTTCTCATTTCTCACTTCTCACCTTTTGGAAAAAGTCCTCACTTTTTTATTTGCTTTTGTAAGTTTTATTTTTTTTTTTCAAGTTATTAACCGAGAGTTTGGACCCTCTACCTTTCAACGCGAGAAATTCAGTGCTTGATGAGGCTAGAATTCCGGCTACTTAGTGAAAAGGGTTTGTTATCCACCTTTATCAAGAATGAAAGCTTTTAATACACTACTAGCTCAATTAGGATATAATCAAATCAATAGTCAAAAAAGCATATACCCCACAAATGAATGCTAGTGTGTGCCTGTGCTAATGTAGAATCCTAGAGTAAATCTCAAAACAATCACAAAAATTAAGATGATGTGGACCACAAGTGTAAGCATGATATCAATCTTTCAAAAAATTTCCTCCTAAATGGCATACATAAAGCATACAAGGAGTATTGGACTCTCAAGTCAAGCAATTTTTAAATTCTAAGCAATATAGTGCTCAAAAGATTAAAATCATAGCTAGTTATGGACCAATCATAGAAAACCCCTCAAATACACCAGTCATGCTAAAAATCTTGAATTGAATGCAAAGAACACACATTACCCCCAAACTTAAATGGTACAATGTCCTCAATATGCAAGGAGAACAGAATGAAGATAAAAGAGTATACCAGTGCAACTATGGTGATGAATGGTCGGGACACTAGTATCTGAAGTGGGTGGTATAACCCCCCCCCCCCCCCCCTAAATTTGGAATTAACTGTGGTCCTGAAAAGATGGCACTGGAATAAACCTCATCAAATAACAAATGGGATAATAATGGTGCACAGTGGGCATGTAAGTGCAAGTGGGATAGGAAATGAAATATAGAGAGGGATAAGGACGGTCCTGAAAGATATGGGCAACACTCTCTCACTGAAGTCACTAGGATACACCTGATAATGGAGTCAAGCATCAATAGATATATCAATAGAAAATCAAAACCTCCATAATATCATGAATAAAATAAAAATAGTATAAGATACATCACAGTAATCGGGCGAACAGACTGGCCGCAAAAATTGAATCAGAATATCACAATATCAGTCTAAGAGAACAAATATAAATATGATAAAAAGAGAGGGGTCAGGTAGATGAAGATGGTCTGGCAGGGAGGGAGCCTCGGATATATCTAGAAATGTCCTGCAGCACTGTCATGACATTCGTGCGGAGAGTGGTCACATCTATTCTGAGGGAGACAATTGCATCCTCTAGTGTCTGGATACGCTCCCCTAAGCTGGGTGTCTGAGCCTGAGTGCCAGGAATGACTGGATCATCCTGACGTGGTAATGTGAAATATTCAGGAGACTAATGCTCGTCTTGGCTCTACGCATGATGGCTCTGCTCTGGAGAGTGATGTGGTGACCCTGCTGGAAGCTCCTGCTCTAGGTCAATATCCATGAAAACTCTCTCTGCCATAGGTGCATCTGCTGCTGCTGTTGCCTCTTCCTCAGCCTCAATGTCCTCCGCTGCTTGGGCTGCCTCTACCTCCAAACTCTTAAGAAAATTGTTATAGCTTTTATTCCAGTCCTTTTTCCTGTAGTGGCAAGCCCCTAGCTCAATAGCCTCCTCTGGGTTAAAAGGATAGTGCTAGTCCCGGAGGATCTGTGTAATCAAATGGGTATAGGGAAGGACTTTAGGCCGCTTCAGTTTACTCTTGCTTATATAAGTATCATATAACTTCATCATGATAGTCCAGTAGAGTGCAGGGACTGAGAACCAATGCCCTGTATAGATGGCATATAAAGCTGCTAGGAAATCCTCCCGCCTCTAGATCTTGTGCCCCGCCATAAAAATATTTCGGTATAAAACTGAATCAAAGACCCACATGCTGTCAGGAAAGTAGGTCCGAGTGGTAAAAGTGTTGACGGTAGTAATGGTGCCATGAAGAGCTGTGGCCATATCTACAAATGATGGCCTCAGTAAAATCGGATAATCAATGTCCGGTGGACAGATATGTGAGCAATGAGAAGCTTTCGCCAAACTCTCGACAGTAATGTGGATGAGATGTCTGTCGATGGTAGTCCGCAGCTCGGCCAAGTTACTCAGAGCTGGCCGGAGGTTCTGGTAGAACAACCGAACAAGCCTCGGGTAAACTAGATTGGCCACTGGGGCCAAGATGGGAGAAAGATGGCGGCGGTAGATCTCATCACACGACCACTTGGTCATGATCGATTGTGCAAAGAAGTCCTCATCAAAAATGGACTTGTGCGCCACTGAAAGGCGTAAAAACCTCTGAGTGACCCTGTCTCGGACTGCGCCAGGTTGTGCCAGTTGTGACGCTGGAGTAGGTGAAGGAGATGGTATGGGCTCACCCTCCTGAGATGATGAAGAAGCAGAAGAGGAAAAAGATGAGGAATGCTCAGACTATACAGGAGCTAGCTCCTCTTTCCTCTGCCTCACCCGGCGGTTATATGTTCGGTTAGCCGTGGTCTTGAACCTAGGCATAGCCTGCAAAAAGAAAGAACACTTGCAATTATAGTCAGTAACAAGAAATAGTATGTGGTATACAGAAATGAAAGCAAAACAGATAGAAACATGTTTGTCAAATTGAGATAGACAACTCAGAATAGCACACATGAACCTATCTATGCAAGTAATAATGTAAGCCAAGTGTAGACAGTGAATTATCAAATAAAGTGAAACATGATAAACATGACGGTCAATGGATGCAACCAATGTGGAAAGCACAGGCATTGGGCATAAATATAATAGCATAGACACAAGAGGGGGTATCATAGCATCAATATGCAAACAGTACAGTTCGTTCGATCATGAAAAAATGCGATCGATCCAAGTTGGATCGATCATGACACGAATTGGATCGATTGTGCCATGATCGATTAGGGCACTAGTGTGATCGATTAAACCTACTAAAAAAATGAAAAGTCACTGTTTTGTGACGTGGAAGACACGGGGCATCCAAATGGTCACTTCAAGGCTCGTGACCCCCTATACACCTCAATAATGCACAAATAGTCACTTAAAATGGCACATGACCCCTGGATAAAAATCCAGAAATAAAAAACTATATACAACTATATATATATATATATATATATATATATATATATATATATGTACACATGCTTGAAAATTCCAAAAATGACAACAAACTCAACATGGAAAGATTGAATCTAAGCATAGCAACATGTTCAATTTGAAAAAAAAAAAAAATGGAAAAGAAAATTTAAAGACTTACCAAAAACGAAGGAGAGAATTGGACCGAGAGAGAGAAGAGAGAAGATGAAGTCAGAAATGGAGTTTGGGACTCGCCGGAGTCTTGCCGGAAGTGGGGAAGATAGAGCACAGCATCGAGAAAAAGAACAAGGGCTTTTGATCGATGCAATGAACGATCCAAATGACCCTTGGGTCATTTTTTAAAAAAGTGGTCCAAACATGTGTGATTGATCACATGATTCATCAGATCGATCGAACATGGATCAATCATAAAGGTACTCAGATCGATCGAAACTACAAAACAACAAAATATTTTTGAAAAATTTTGAATTTTGAAAATTTAAAATCTTTTTGAAATTTTGAAAAATTTGTTTATTTATTTATTTTTATTATTATTTTCAAAATTAAATTTTGAAATTTTGAAAAGTCAAAGTCAAAAGGTAAAACTCAAGGGACTCTAATCGATCGAAAAAAGATCGATCGAAACACGATCGATCTAAGATGTGAAAACCTACAGACATATTCGAACGATGGGATAGAGAGGTGAAATTTTCAGGGATTCAAAATTTTTTTAAGTATAGAACTGAGATCGATCGAGGGCACTTGGAACGATCGAAGAATGAGTTCGAACGATACACAGAGACTTGAAATATGCAAAGAATCTCGCACGATGGGATAGAGAGGTGAAAATATTCAGAGATAGTGTTCGATCGATTAAATCTCTGTTGTGATCGATCGAACAAAGCACTAAATGCTTGATTTTTAGCTAAAAGTGCATGCATTCCCCATCAAAGTCTCAAACAACAAGTATGATCTTAGATTACATCTAGACGACGCAAGAAAATAAAATAAAATAAAATAAAAATGAGGAAGGAATAGAGTTGGAAACCCTATGAAGCACTAGTGTTTAACGTCTCTAGCAAGACGTTGGACTCTTTTAGCCTGGATAAAAAGTCTTAGTGTGCATCCCCTCCTTCATGGGGTGAAAAGAACTTTGAACACCACTCAACAAACTATTCTTTAAGGAACTTGTTGGTTTTAATTTAAGTGACATTGATGGTCCTTGATCAACAAAATCTTTAGGCTTCTATGTCCTTTTAACACTTGACTTAAAAACAACATCTTTTGAAATTTGTTTGGAAAGCAAAACATTTGATTGTTCCATAGCAAGTAAAGATTCATTTTTAGCAAATTCATTTTCAAGGTATTTTTCAACAACACATACTTCTTCATGCTTGTCCATTGAATTGGGGCTTGGATTGATAATGTTCAAATTCACCTTCATGTGGCCAAATGAAATTTTCATTATCCCCGTCCTACAATTAATGTTGGCATTAGCGGTTGCCAAGAAAGGACGGCCAAGGATAATGGTAATTTGGATTTTTGGATTCGGGACCGGTTCCATGTTAATAACCACGAAATCAACCGAGAATAAGAACTTATCAATTTTGATGAATACATCCTCAATGATACCCCGGGGCTTTTTGATGGATCAATTGGCTAGTTGCAAAACTACCGACGTCGGTTTTAAGTCACCTAAGCCCAATTGAACATAAACTGAATATAGAAGAAGGTTTGATCTCCAATAATACAAGAAGTAGTAGGTGAACCTAGGTCTTTGAACTTTGGGGGGGTGTTGTGTTGCAAAATTGAGCTTACTTGCTCGATCAAAACAACACTTTTTGGTGCTTGGCTTTTGTTCTTCCTCTTAAGGGTGAAAAGATCTTTCAAAAATTTGGCATAAGCTGGAATTTGTCTAATTACATCCAAGAGAGGAAGATGATTTTAACTAGCCTAAAGACATCAATTATCTCATTTGCTTTGTTTTGTTGTTTTTCAAGATAATTAGATCCTTTTAAGGCATCCGAAAATGGAGCTAAACACTTTTACACCATTATTTTTTAAATCATTTTCAACAAAGGGTACTTTCACATGCAATAAATGAGGAATAGGATGTAAAATGGGACGGGTGTCAACTTTTGGTTGCACCGGTTCACTCTCTTCATTAGGAACACCAATTTTATTGTCAACTACTCTTCCACTTCTCAAGGTGGTCACCGCATTCACATTTCAAGTGTCTGACCTTTCGAAGAGGAATTGGTCTCCACAACAAATTATTGCTTGGGTGGTGGATTCAAAGGCATTTTCCCTTTCTCCTTAACATTTAATGTACTAGCTATTTGCCCAACTTGGGTTTCTAGCTTTGCAATTGATTGGGAATGAAAATGAAGTAATTGGGTATTTGCCTCTAAATTACCCAAAGCGGTTAAGACTTTCTCCTCAAATGCGGGACTCCTTGAATTCCCTTGAGAATATGAAGATTGGTTTCCATTTTGTGCTTGGTATGATAAATGATAACCTTAGGAACCTTAGCCTTACATTGGGGGCAGAACATACTTGCCTTGAAAACCACTTTGGGAAGAGTTTGAGCCTTCCCCTTAGCTTTTCCAAGAAAAGTTTGGATGGTGATGAGCGCTGAATATATGCATATTCGAGCCCCTAAATACATATATGTTAAGGCCTAAAGTGATACTTCTATCCATAGTTAGACTAATTTTTGTTTAATGTGTGTTTGTAGGTACTTTCCCAGAAAAATGGTTAAAACTGAGACTTTACGATGATATCAAAGATTACAGAGTTGTTGCCGGTCATTCAGAGCAAGCCGAGAGCTTAAATGGTGAAGTTTGAAGATATTCAAGCCTTAGAGCTCGAGCCCAAGTGTTGAGGCCGAGCATCACAACAAAGAAAGAAGAACAGTCAACAAGGCTCAAAAGCTCGAGCCTCGTACCTTAAAGCTCAAGCCTTACCATAAGGTGCTCGAGCCTTAACCAAGGGTGCTAGAGCCTTAACCTTCAAGCACGAGCAAAAGGCATCAAAAATTAAAGAGTTGATTTAAATTGCAAGGCTGTGTTCCCAGGTCTCGTGCCTCACCTCCAGGATCAAGCACCATCCATTCAGGATCGAGCACTAACAACTGAAGCTCGAGCCTGGTGTGCTGAAGCTCGAGCCTGGTATCCCAAATGCTTGAGCCTTGTACCTAGTGCTCAAGCCCAAGAAGCTTGGATCGAGCAATGTTAAAAGAATCCAGTCCCAAAAATATTCTAAGTGTTGAAGAAGAAGACGCTTCGGAAAATAGTTGAAGAAAATTGGCTACGTGTCAAAGTGAAGATCGAGCACCATTCACTGAAGCTCGAGCATCCATTCAGAGAGGCTTGAGCCTTTTTCCTGAAGCCCGAGCCAGTACTTCAAAGCTCGAGCCCTGTGTTCCTGAAGCTCGAGCCTTCCATGACATATCACATTTAAAGTACGGGATTGCCCTCTTTATCGGCTGTATCTCATCCCAGTTGAGCCAGAAGACCTAAAAGCGACCAAATATTATTTTTTTCCATAAAAGAAGGCATAAGTCTTGATAGAAAGGGTCCGAAATTTCAATCTCTTTGTCGGTGTTTTCAGAAGGCTGAAGGTGTGATGGCTTTTTGGGTTTCTACAACCTTAAGAGTGAAGATCCTGAGAAGAAAAGTGTTGTCCGTGACGAAGGAGATGAACTTAACACAGATGATATCCAACCTTGTCATGAGTAGCTAATTCCTCTCTTAGGGCACTGATGTAACCAAACCTAAATACTATGGTTTGATTGTTTTAACTCTGGGATTAATTTTAATATATGTATTTTCTTGATTATATGACTATGAGCGCTTGAGACAACTCAAGTGGTTTTCATGCTTTAATAGATTATAAACTGTTACTACCTTGTCTTAGATGTAATAATCTATTATCTATTCTCAACTTATCTTGTTGTATGGTATCTGGCGGAGTCCTGCTGGACACAAGAATAGAGGTCATATAATGGTATTCTAACGTATTTTGTAAAAGAATGTTTTCATAGTCTATACTTAGGAAAGGTGGATTGTTTGTAACATAGTTAAAATAGTTAAAGTAGTTAGAGTAGGTAGGCGGATAATTCACACTAACCGCAAATAGGTTATAACTAGCTAATTTTGTAAAATATCTTTCTTTAAAACCCGAATGGAACGAATGTTATTAAGTTCCATTCCTTTGGAAAACCTCATTATTAAATTCCTAAAGTTAGTATAATTAACTGTAGTATATGGTTGTGGTGAAGTCAAAGCCCTAAGATTCCTCTCTCTCTAATCACTCAATTTATTTACTTTGCTTTTATTTGATATTTTACTTTTAATTCTAGTTTGTTAAACCTTGACAACCAACAAACTTTCTAACCAAATTACCTGTAAACCATAGAACAAAGTTAAAGACTGAAATATAAATCTCATCTCCCTGTGGGTTCGATATCTCTTTTTATAGCACTATTCTGCAAGGAATCATTCTATTGCGAGTAAAATTACACAACAATTTTTTGCGCCGTTGCCGGGGAGATTAGTTTTTATTTTAGTTTTTAATTAGTTATTTTGGTTTACCAATCTTCAGACTCTCTAATATCTCACCTTATTTCTTTTTCTTTTCAGGTACAAGTTAGCATTGAGGGCAAAAACGCTTAAGGGAGAAAAAAATCTTCGGTTTATTTAACCTTTTTGTGAGTTCTTATTATTTTCTATTGCTTGGAATATTTTATTTTTGCCACTATTAGGATTAGTGGAACCAGTGCATGTTAACTCACCATAATCGGACAACACCTTTAGTGCATGATCCTAAAGTAGAGAGAACTCTTAGACAATTAAGAAAGCTTAAAAAATTTAAATTCGATAGGAAGTGCTTCTGATAATGTGGCTGAACAACGTAATGCACCGGGTAATAATGGTAATGGGAATGGAGAACAGGTTCAAACCTATCCCTCCACAACCACAATTGAAGGATCATTTTATTCCTACCATATACATTTCTCCTTCATACTTTGTTTTTCCGGATGCTGATGCAACCCATTTTGAGATCAAGCCTGCTAGGATCCAAATGCTTCCTACCTTCCATGGGTATGCAACAGAGGATCCCTATAAGGATCTGGATGTGTTTTTGGAATTTTGTTCCACTACCAAGTTGAATACTCTTACCAATGATTCCTTCAGAATGCGACTTTTCCAATTCTCTCTCAAGGAAAAAGCAAGAACTTGGTTGCAGTCCCTTCCAACAAATTCCATATCTACATAGGACATGTTGCAATAGGAGTTCTTGAAGAAGTACTACACTGTTGGTAAAACCACGCAAATGAGAAGAAAAATCATGGCATTTTCCCAAATCCCGGGGGAACAGCTCCACGATGCATGGGAAAGATATAACGATCTTTTAAGAAAATGTCCACACCATGATATTGCTAAATGGCACTTAATATAGATCTTCTATGATAGTCTTACTGATTCTTATAGAAATATGGTCGATGCTTCTAGCAATGGAGCTTTTCTATGAAAGAGTCCGGCTAACGCTTGGGAACTGTTTGAGGCCCTGAGTGAGAACTAAGTACAACACACTTCTTCCTCTAGGTCTAGGTCTTCACCTGGAATGCGTAAGGTTGAAAAACTTTATGAGGTAGATAAATCTAGTGAGTCAGCCGCTCAAATAGAAGCCTTGAACCGTAGATTCGATCAAATTTTATCATCTGGCTTTGCTCCTGTTGCTAATCCACAAACAGCCTTACCCAAGGAAGTTTGTTCCATCTATATTAATCCAAACCATTTTACTGACAGTTGCCCTATACTGGGACAATCACCTGAGATCCCACAGGAGTAAGTGAATGTTACATTCTCTAGACCAGCCTATAACCCATATTCTTCTACATATAATCCTGGCTGGAGAGATCATCCCAATCTGTCATGGCGTAATCCAAATCAAGGAAACACTGCTCCCCAATCTCAGGGGCAGTATCAAAATTCATCCAATCCTATGCCACAAAATAATTCTTTCAACCAATCTAGTATTTATAGTCCACCTCAATTTAGGAATCAACCCACTCAAGCTCCTAATCTTCCACCTCCTCCTAGAAATTTTGTGTTTGAGGAACAAATACTCAATCCTCTTGTTGATCTGAAAGCCAATACCCAACTTCTTAATTCTCATTCTCAAGCCATAGTAAAACTAGAGGCACAAGTTGGGCAAATAACGAGTACTCTATCTTGAAAAGAGGATGAAAAGCTGCCTAGTCAGCCAATAGCCAACCCGAAAGGGCAGACTGACATGATTGATGAAACCAATTCCTTAGGTATTCATCATGAGCAAGTTCAGGCTATCACTACGTTGATGAGTGATCAAGTGGTTGATAACCAAGTTGAAAAAGGACAGGAGGAAAAAGAAAAGCTTAGGATTCCCATAATTCCTACCATTCATAATCCACATCCCAAGGATGTTTCCTCAAGTGTTATTCCACAATCTACAAGAGGAGTTGAAGGTCGAGTCACTTCTTCATCTACTCCTAACCCTGAGACGGCTTATGAGCCAAAAGCACCTTATCCTGAACGTCTCAAGGAACCATCCCACTTTGGTAAACAAGGGGAGAAAATTCCAGATATGATAGAGGTCTTTATGTTGGGATTTATATGCCCTGGCATAGCAAATTCCTATCTGGATTATAGTGACATATGTTCCTGACATATCTGAAATATTTATGATTTATATAATTGGTAAATTCAATGTATTATGTTTCGATTCACTATGAGATTGATAGTGTCCATGTAATTACAAGAAATATTTATATATATGTATGTGATGGCAATCAATGCATGATATATAAATAGTAATTATAAATTGTTCATAGTCGGTAATTATGGATGGACTCATAATTAATTAAGACTTGAACTGGATCCGCGTTAGGTTGAGATATATTGCGAGAGCCGTCGTATGCAATTACTCCCTATCACCGTCATGGCATTTGACTCTTAAGCATGAGAAAAGTATAGACTCTTTTATTAATTAATAATTACTTTGATTTGTTCGGCGGATTCTTCGGGATCCTTAGACCGACACTTTGGGTAGTTATGTAATTAATAGTTAGAGGGTTATATTTTCAATATTTGCATCATTGCTACTTGTATTTATTTTGTATTGATTATGGTTGATCACAAAGTAAATTCGAAAGCCTTCGTGTGTTTTTAGACAAAATGATTTATTATTTATTTATTTATTTAAATTATTATTTTTGTCAAACAAATGTTTTATTGTGATCGAGCCAAAAATAATCAGAGGTACCAAAATAGATATATTAATTAAGTAGTCGGATTGATGGCTTTATTTATCCGATAACTAATTATGCATAGAGGGGTCAAAGTGCAATATTGACTTAGAGGTTATTTATTATTTAATTGGAGTTCAATTTATTTCTTTTAGTGGAGTAGAAATTAATTTATGAATTAATTGAATTGGGTCCATGGACCGGGCCAATTATTAATTCATTGTAGCCAATAAAATAATAGGCCTAATGGATTCTCACTCATAGCCCAACTTGATATTGGAATCATATTAGATTTGAGACATGTGAATTAGAGATTGAGAAGGATTAGTTGTTTCCTTTTCTTTACCTTTATGTTGCCTATAAATATACATGGTCTATGTATATTTTAGGTGTGATCTTTAGTAAAAGGAAAAAGGAATATATTTTTTCTCTCTAGAAAATTAGGGTTTATGTTCTCATTTAATGGAGGCTCCCAGAAGCCTAGTTTTCCAAGGTCATTCATGGAGGCATATGAGTGATTCCTAAAGGCAAAACAATTACCAAGAAGATGGAGATCCATGGAAAAGGTGTCTAGCAAAAGGGATCTATAATAAGTGAGAACATTCACTTTAGAGGAGAGATCTAAGGTTTACTCAAACCTTGATGTAAGTATTCAATCTTTTAATTGAATGATAGATCATATTTTATTTTTGCATAAAACTTGTCTCTATGTGATGAATCAAGATCTGTGAAAGAAAATCCCTCGAAAAGTTTTTAAAAGTAGCACGTTTCCCAACAGTGGTATCAGAGCATGGTTTGATTCATTACTAGAGATCATGATTTTATGAAAATCATCATTCATGGATCCAAAATTATATTCATATATATTTTTATTGATGTATGTTGATGTATGATTTAATATGTTGATATATATTGATACATGATGATGTATGAATAATTGTGAATGAATGATGATGTATGGTTGGGCCATGGATGAAGCTTATAGGAATATTGAATGTAATTTTATCTTTGGATGAATGTAATTAAGGCTTTGATTTAGCCGTTTGAAAGTTCAATGATGTAATTTATTTTTCCCATTGTATTTCAAGTTGTAAATATTTTTAAAGCCATGTAATATTCATCAAAGGATGCTATGAAGCTTCAAGAAGGTCTAAAAGGGTTAAATTATGCTTCAGTAATTTTCTGGAATTTTTTCGAATTTTTTGAAATTTTTCTGGAATTTTTTGAGGCTTAATTTATATTTTCTGGAATTTTTTAAATATTTTCTGGAATTTTCGGCGTTTTTCCGGCGATCGGAAAATTGCCGGCGGCGAGGTATTGGCCGGAGATAGGAGGACTGATGATCACATGCTTCGCGGTACACCAGAATTTGGTGCAACCACTATCAGGACCCTTAGATCAAAGTCAGCCCTGGAGTTGATAAGGTGCAGCGCACCTACATGGAGGATGGTATGCAGCCTCACAAGAAGCGCGCGTGAAGATCACGCGCCGTCATAGCTGGGAAAAAAAAAAACAAGGCGCCTGGAGCTCACGCGCTGACCAAGTCAGCACCTCAGGCGCGTGGAGCTCACGCGCTGACTATGTCAGCCAAAGCCACACTCCTCCACGCGCGTGCAGGCCCGTGGAGGCGTGTCCCACGCGCCCCTGGCGCGTGCCAGCGCGTGGGGGCACGTGCCAGCGCGTGGAAGCGCATATGTTGTCCTTCTGCTTGCTCCAGGCGCGTGTGAGCGCGTGTGGGGTCCTCGGGGTTCGTTTCAAGCAGTATTTTACTTCTCCTAACGCGTACAAGCTTCCTATGGATGTTTACAGACTAGTGAAGGAAGCCCGCACAGCAAGAATAGGTTTTAGATGTTAAAAGCTGAATCCATTGGCCATTTAAATTGCTTCTGTCTATTATTTATTTATTTAACTGATGCATGGAATAATTAATTGTTTATTATTATTATTCATGCATTGGATCCATGATATTTAATTAAATGACTTGATTTATATTAATTAAATTATGAAAATTAATTGGATTTGATTACTAATTAATTTGAGAGCACTTATTGGGAAACGAAAAATTATTTTTGTAAATTATTTTTAAAGTGTGCCTCAAATTAAATATTAGTGAATCGTTTAAGGTCCAAATATTTTCTAAATTTAATTGGATTAAAATCAAGACGTTTTGCATGCATTATATCATGTGAATAAATAAATTCAAAACCCTAATTATGAATGATTAAAAATTGAGTGGGAGCGGGGATTTTTATACATTGCCCCATGGCCTTCGTTATTAATACCATTGTAATTAGATCTTCAAAAATAAGGCCCCACGCATGATTTGAAGAGTCTCAATATTACAAGAATGGTTATCTCATAAAAATAATAATATTAAATGTTCATTGTAATTAGATCTTTAAAAATAAGGCCCTACGCATGATTTAAAGAGTCTAGATTATAGTGACAAGATATTTAATATTTTATTTTTCATTAGAGCATTAATAATGTTATACACTCAATCTAAAATCAATAGTGTTAGCTCCCCAACGGAGTGGTCTACACTAGGTGATTTTAGAAAGGCTAAACATAATCGGGAATCATTTCATATAGATAGACAAGGCATTGTCTTCAGAGATATGGAGATGATGGGATTTGTCCGCCAATAGCAATAATGAACTTCGCCTACCGAATAAGTTATTGGTGTATTGGTTATCCGATTTTTCATGCAGTGGTTAAGGGACCCACATACTATTTTAATGGAAGTGCTCACCTAATAGTAGATGAATCTCAACAATAGTAATAATGAACTCCTCCAACAGGATAAGTTATTGACATATTGATTGGTTGATTTATTTTGCTACAGAGTTGAGGGACCCGCATTAATTAAAAGGGATTGTTCACCAATAATGATAATGATCTCTTGTTCAATTGAGATTTATTATATTATGTGGTTAACAAACTCATTTTAATTTTAAATATGCATGACAGTATTAATAATTCACCTTGCATATTATATGAATGCATTTATATTCAGATTAATTATGTCTAATCCAGTTTATCTGCTTGCTTACATATTCAATGTAACTGGACTTCATTAATATTGACTGGGAAAGGAAGTTAGATATTTTATTCACAACGTAAGGGTACAAATGTATTTACTACTCCTAAACCTAATCCTTTTACTTTAAGATACCCAAGAGAACATTAATGCTTTGAATAAGTGAAATAAGGCAAATGAGATGACTTGGTGCAATATTCTAGAGTTTACCTCGAATACGCTCCAAAGCTAACATTTACATTATTTTATTTTCTTCAAGCATCATGTTAAAATTTTAATAAGATGTTTTGGTGAGATTAGATAGAGAGTATGCCAAAGTACTATGTCAGACTTGAATAGCATCAAGATAGCCTAAGGAACTCCAGTATGAAATCGAATTTTGAAAAATGATTGTTTATTATTTAAAAATTAGCTGGAGATCAATAAGGCTGACTTGGGTGGTAAGTTTCAAGTCAACATGATTATTGCCTTGTTACCAAACTCGTTCGACTCTGTTAGAGTGAACTAAATAAGGAATCAGTTTGAGTTCACACTCGCTGATATTCTTATAGAATTGGTAACATATGAAGGGATAATCAAGAGTATGGGCGTTCCTATCAATCTAACCTAGTCTATACCATCTTCTTCTAGGCCCAAGTGGAAGGGCAAAGCACAGAAGAAGGATGATAATAGGACTAGACTAGCACAGAACATGGGTATTCAAAAAGGTTAGGGGGAATAAGGCAGTGTATGTTGAGGGCGAAGAAAACTGTTTCTTTTGTCGCTAACTAAAACACTAAAGGACGAACTGTTTAAGCAATGACGTGGCATAGGAAAATATATATTTAATCATTGAGCCATGTTATGTGGTTGTGTCTATTAATTCCTGATGGATAGATTCTGGAGCCACTAAACATGTTTGCAACTTATTGTAAGGATTTCAGAAATCCAGAAGCCTTGATGATATGGATATATATTTATCTTTTGGCCTGATGCCAAGGTTGTAGTTAAGTCAGTGGGAGTATTACATCTGAAATTAGAGAGTATGAGGATATTAGTATTAGAGAACTATCTTTATGCACAGAAGTGAAACGCAATCTCATTCTTATTTCACTTTTTGTTTATAAAAACTGTGTTGTTATTTTGTAAAACTGGTTTTATAAAATTGAATAGATATGCGATTGCTTCTGGTGCATTGAAAGATGGTTAATATACTATAATCACAAACTCTTAAGATTTGCAGGATGTAGAAACTAATGTTGCATCTTCTAGATTGAATGTTAAGAGAAAAATTGTTATTCCTGACTCATTGTATTTTTAATGTCTATTTTTGGGTTGTAATGAATCAAAATGAGATTTAAAGATTGGTTAAAGAAGGTTTATTACCTAGTGAGGCAGAGGAGCCTAAACCAAACTTGTGAATCTTGTTTTGAAGGATAGATAACTCTAAGGGCTTAATCAGCCAAATAAAATAAACATAAAGAACAATTGGAGTCGGTACACACGTACACGTGTAGTCTTATGAACATCCAATCAAGATTACTCACGTTTTGGATAAATTTACCTGTTGCGACACAAGTCTTATACTTTTGGTATATTCCGAGAGGGTCAAGACTGATGTGGAGCACAAATTAGGTAAACTTATCAAGACACTTCGATCTGATCGAGTATTTGAGTATTTCTTGGGATAGTGCAAAGACTATATGGTCAATGAGGGTGTTGTGTACCAGTTTTCCGCAATTGACGCTAAATGCATTTAGGTGTCAAATAGGAATAACAGAATACCAGATAACATGGTTAAATCTATGATCAGTTATGCCACATTATCTCTTTCATTTAAGAGTTTAGTGTCAATGACATCGATGCGCATTATGAACTGCATTCCATCTTAGTCTGTCTCAAGGATACCGTTGAGCTGTGTTTTTGACTAAATCTTAGTTTGAATCACATGCACATATGGGGTAGTCTTGCGCATGTGCGCTTGATATGGACAACTAAGTTGGAAACAGATCATACGCATGATAGATTTGATAGCTACTCTAAAAGTCACTAGAATGGATTATTTTATGATCTCAATGATAAAAGTTGATTGTTTACACTCACTGTTTATCTATAGGAGGATCATATTATGAATTATATACCTAGTAGCATAATGTTAGAGAATATGGTATGAGTACCAGATGTACCAAATGTGAACACACTTATTATAGAGATTGAGAATAATACATGAATTCCCTATTAATGCATTAGCATCATCGATTCCTGCATCGGAACATTAATGTAGTGGGAGGATTATCATCCAACCGATAGAATCATGTTTTTAGGTGAGACCATTATGGACATCCCTGTTAAACATGAGTTGGACCCAGTAAGCTACACGGAAGCGTGAACCGATATGGATACTGTGATACCCCTCGGATCCGAGACACGGGTTGATCAGGCCCAGGCCCAAAGCCGAGGGAATATCAAACAATTAATATGTTATAGCGAACATGGAATACAAAATGAATTAAGAAATAAAAGTTTAAAGCTGAAAAGAAACTAAAAGATACTCCTTAAATAATTAAATTCTTAAAGTTGATAAACCAAATATCCATAATTTGAACAACTCGGGAATCCATCTCTAGTGGACCCCTAATAAAAATCTCACATTAAATGAAAGTAAAAAGAAAGATAAAACCCAAATCCAAGATCTGGAAAGAAATCCTACATCGTCGGTAGAATGGAAGATCGTCTCTGCACAGCACGAACAAGCTCAAGCCTGGAACTGACGTACACCTGAAAAATAGGAGTGGGTCAGGCCCACGAACAAGTTCTATCCTACTACAATCCAAGCAGAGACTCGATACGCATGTACATTCTAACCAACTCAACAATAGCTAATAGTCTGTATGTATATATATATAATCACACTAAAGGACTCTCACTGGACTACAGGCCGGTCTCAACCTGAATAGAGGCAACACGCAAAACGCACACAAAGTGGGCATGTGTACCTAAGCCTAACAGGGTACACCTCCAACCATCATAGCCAGCTATGCATCCCAATGCATATACGCTCCCTAACCGTCGATCCTGAGACTCAAGCTCATATCGAGGTACCATAAAAATATATCTAAAATCCATCCAGAATCCATTGACACTACAAATCCATAGGATTTCACCTTTAGTCAATCCATTTCCTTAATCCCAGAATAGGTAGGACTTAGCGGTTTTTGAGCTAATCCCCCTTGTATGCCCCCGTCCCATACCGGTGCATACATTCCATCCATCTAGTAGTTGATAATACAGACCATGCATGTAAATATCAACTGATCCATAAATCCAACAATTTAGAATAAAAATATTAAACTAGACATTCAATTGTTCCATAAAAAGCATACAAAAACTATGTAGTTTAATATGCTGATTTTAAACTACGCAACCATAATATAGTAATTGGTGATATAACAGTATATGTAATTATCAATTTATCCCAGAATCCATATTATTGAGAGAGCATGAATAAATATCTACCTCAATTAATTCCATAGCAAGCATAATGAACATTGACAAATTATCATGCTTATATCACCAATCCAACAATTGATGCGATAAATGCTGAAATTTAAACATCAATTACTCCTTAACAAGCATAGTAAAAATATATAGATTTTAACAATGCTTATTTTATACCATTAATACATGACTAGAATTTGATAATCATTTACAGAAAGTTCCTACAACAAGTTAAGCAACTTAAACCACTTGCATTCCCTAACAGTTTACAACTTTGTTTAGAATTGGTTATTGTTCAACCAATAAACCCCAAGTGGTTTATTAACCATTCCCACACCCTCTAGAGCTTTAATATAACCTTAAAACTCATTTAAGTTCCCATGTACAGTCCCTGAATGTCCCAAACAGATCAAAAACTCAGCCAAGAAGCAAAATTCGTCAAAAATTGCATCAAAAGGGGAAGGAGCCGCCTTCCCCACATAGGGACCCGCCTCCCCCTTGTGTGGAGCCGGCTCCACTCCATGTGGAGCCACCTCCACACACCCTAGAGCCGGCTCCACCTTGTGTGGAGCCGCCTCTTCCTCCTGTTCCCCTCTCTACTTGCGTTCCTTCTTCAGTTTCATCTCCGGCGACCCCCAGTTTGATCTGTCCTTAACTCTAAAGGTTTCTCTTGACTAAAACTAGGTTTCTAATGTTCTATATAATTTAAAACTCATTAATCTTCAATCTACTTGAATCAGAACAGGAAATAGCAAAGATGAGTTATAACAAGAAATCTCGAAGCATGTAAACACATGCGGTTCGAAACGAACCTACCATACAAACCAGATCTCTGTTATTACTTCCCAGTGTGTTACAGACTAATTCAACTCTGTTCACGTTAATCTACATGAATTAATTCAGGAGTTACGCAAGAAAGAATCCGAAACAACCAATACGTAACATGTAACCACAACCAGTTTTGTTTTTCATTCAGACAAGCCATCCGGTTTAATATTAATCTTTATTAGTCCTGGAGTTGCATTAAACATGTAATGAACACAAGCCCAAGGGAGAGAGTTAGGAATAGAACTTGCCTTTTGCCTTTAGCCTTGCACAGTCGTCTTCCTACTTTCTCCGGCAACGTCCTACTGAAATCCTCCTCTGTTCTCTCTTTCTACCTCCACTGTCGTGAATAGTTTGTTTTTTTCTAAAACCCTAAGCAGACTTAATACTTATATTTATAGGTTTATGCGGAACCTAAAATCAAGCCAAACCCTACAATGAATCCTAACCGTCCCATAGAGAATCCTAATTAAAAGCTACGTCGGCTACCAAGACTTAACTTCTAAAACAAAACCCTAAATAAAACCAAAGAATTAATTATATTTAAGAAAACAAATAAACTAACGAATTAATTCACATAACACCAATAAGTCAAGTAAATCAAATCCTTAAAAAGTCAATTAAACATAATTCAAAAACAATTAATGAACAGATAATGAACAGAAAACAATTAATTAACAGAAAGCAATTAAACAAAATACCGAGACTATCCTTTTGAAAATTAGGGGTATTACAGATACAGATCGTTTTGGCGAGTTACTATGAAATCAGAGTTGGAATCTATGTATTCTTATAAATTCTGGGATCTTGTAGAACTTTCTAGTAGGGTGATTCCTATGGAAGGCAAGTTAATCTACAAAAAGATACCAGAAGATTTTTTAGTAAATAAATTATGAGTGTACAAGGGAATGTCATTATTTTTCTGATTCTATATTTATATATGACATCCTACTCATTTAGAATGATGTGGAAGTTTTGTCATCGATAAAGAGGTAGTTGTTCAATTACTTTTAAATGAAGGATTTTCAAGATGTAAGCTATATTCCTAGGATCAAGCTTTTGCAAGATCAGGTTAAAAGGAAAATAGGCTTATCTTAATAATTCTACATTGGAAAAGTTTTGACCAGGTTTGGTATGCATGACTCAAAGAATGAGTTTTTGCTTTATTGATATGGATTGCTCTCTCTAGTAAGTAGTTTTCCAAGACTATCAAAGGAGATTGAACAAATGAGACTGGAACAATATGTTTCGGCATATGAGAGTCTCATATATGCCATGGTCTATACCAAACAGGACATCCGCTACATAGTAGGGATAGTCAATAGAGATCAGTCCAATATTGGACTTGACAACTGGTCTATTGTGAAAAATATCATTAAGTACCTAAGGAGAACCAATGATATCATATTCATTTATGGATGTGATGATATGGTCCTAGTCAGGTATGCTAGTTCCGATTTTTAATCAGAAGTAGATACTATGAGGTTCATGACTTAGTGTATGTTCACTTAATGGAAGAGAGATCAGTTGGTAGATTGTTAAGCAGATTTCAACTGCTGACTCAAACCTGTAGGTGGAATATATTGCAGTCTTAAAGGCAGCAAAGGAAGCCTATTAGTTTGATCTCACTGATTTAGAGGTTGTGGAGTATACTAGCCTGCCTATTAAGCTATGTTGTGACAATAGTGCAGAAGTAGTCCAAACCAATGACCCAAGGTTCCATAGAGGAACAAGATACACTGAGAGGAAGTATCATGTTCTACATGATATTGTCCGGCAAGAAAATGCACTTGTAGTTAGAACATTGCAATGGAACACAACTTTGTTGATCCATTATCAAAGGTGTCATTGATCAATAATTTTGATCATCATCTGGATAACATTGGAGTTAGGTGCAATTTGAATTGGCTATGAGGGCAAGTGGGAGCTGTTGTGATTTATATGCCCTGGCATAGCAAATTCCTATCTGGATTATAGTGACATATGTTCCTGACATATCTGAAATATTTATGATTTATATAATTGGTAAATTCAATGTATTATGTTTCGATTCACTATGAGATTGATAGTGTCCATGTAATTACAAGAAATATTTATATATATGTATGTGATGGCAATCAATGCATGATATATAAATAGTAATTATAAATTGTTCATAGTCGGTAATTATGGATGGACTCATAATTAATTAAGACTTAAACTGGATCCGCGTTAGGTTGAGATATATTGCGAGAGCCGTCGTATGCAATTACTCCCTATCACCGTCATGGCATTTGACTCTTAAGCATGAGAAAAGTATAGACTCTTTTATTAATTAATAATTACTTTGATTTGTTCGGCGGATTCTTCGGGATCCTTAGACCGACACTTTGGGTAGTTATGTAATTAATAGTTAGAGGGTTATATTTTTAATATTTGCATCATTGCTACTTGTATTTATTTTGTATTGATTATGGTTGATCACAAAGTAAATTCGAAGGCCTTCGTGTGTTTTTAGACAAAATGATTTATTATATATTTATTTATTTAAATTATTATTTTTGTCAAACAAATGTTTTATTGTGATCGAGCCAAAAATAATCAGAGGTACCAAAATAGATATATTAATTAAGTAGTCGGATTGATGGCTTTATTTATCCGAAAACTAATTATGCATAGAGGGGTCAAAGTGCAATATTGACTTAGAGGTTATTTATTATTTAATTGGAGTTCAATTAATTTCTTTTAGTGGAGTATAAATTAATTTATGAATTAATTGAATTGGGTCCATGGACCGGGCCAATTATTAATTCATTGTAGCCAATAAAATAATAGGCCCAATGGATTTTCACTCATAGCCCAACTTGATATTGGAATCATATTAGATTTGAGACATGTGAATTAGAGATTGAGAAGGATTAGTTGTTTCCTTTTCTTTACCTTTATGTTGCCTATAAATATACATGGTCTATGTATATTTTAGGTGTGATTTTTAGTAAAAGGAAAAAGGAATATATTTTTTCTCTCTAGAAAATTAGGGTTTATGTTCTCATCTAATGGAGGCTCCCACAAGCCTAGTTTTCCAAGGTCATTCATGGAGGCATATGAGTGATTCCTAAAGGCAAAACAATTACCAAGAAGATGGAGATCCATGGAAAATGTGTCTAGCAAAAGGGATCTACAATAAGTGAGAACATTCACTTTAGAGGAGAGATCTAAGGTTTACTCAAACCTTGATGTAAGTATTCAATCTTTTAATTGAATGATAGATCATATTTTATTTTTGCATAAAACTTGTCTCTATGTGATGAATCAAGATCTGTGAAAGAAAATCCCTCGAAAAGTTTTTAAAACTAGCACGTTTCCCAACACTTTAAACAGGTCAAAATCAACCTTTCTCTGCTCGATGCTATAAAGCAAATTCCAGCCTATTCCAAATTTTTAAAGGACTTGTGCACTCTTAAGAGAAAATCCAAAAGCCAAGTTCCTAAGAAAATTTGTCTCACCGAGCATGTCAGTGTTATTCTTAAGTACAACACTCCTTTAAAGGTTAAAGATCCTGGAGCTCCTACAATTTCTTATACCATTGGAAACAATGTGATAGAGTGAGCACTCCTTAACCTTGGAGTAAGTGTTAATCTTATTCCTTACTCGGTGTATGAGAAGTTAGGATTGGGAGAGTTAAAACCTATGTCGGTTGTTCTACAGCTTGCTGACCGTTCTGTAAGACAACCACGAGGTATTGTTGAAGATGTACTCATAAAAGTGGACAAGTTCTATTTTCCAGTTGATTTTCTAGTTCTTGATACAGAACTAGTACACGATTCCAAAAAGTATATTCCAGTCATTCTTGGGCGACCTTTTCTAGCCACAGCGAATGTTTGCATTAACTATAGGACTGGAGCCATGGATTTATCTTTTGGGAATATGAAAGTTAAGCTAAACATCTTCAATGTTATTCATCATCCCCACAATGATAGTGAATACTTCTTCCTTGATGTTACTGATAAGTTGGTTGAGGAATTGCTCCCAACTATTTTGGCCAAGGATCTGTTAGAAGCTTGTTTGAATCACTTCAACTATGAAGATTTTGATATCGATGCTTCAATAGTTGAAGTGAATTCTTTGCTCAACTCCACTCCTATCACAAATTTTCCTCCATGGAAATCTAGTTTAGAGCCTCTTCTGCCACTTTCTAGTACACCGCTTATTCCTTCTTTAGAGTCTCCACCTAGGCTTGAGCTTAAGCCACTACCAAAAAAGCTCAAGTATGCTTTCTTAGGTTTAAATGACACTCTCCCGGTGATCATTACTTCCAATCTTACAAGTTCCCAAGAAAGTAGTCTCTTAAAAGTTCTTGAGCAAAATAAAGAGGCTATTGGATGAAGTGTGGCTAATTTGAAAAGAATTAGCCCCACAATTTGCATGCATCAAATTCATTTGGAGGAAGACTCCCGAACATCTCGAGAACTCCAACGAAGATTGAATCCTAATATGAAGGGGGTGGTGTTGAAGGAAGTTGTGAAGTTGCTAGATGCGGAAATAATCTACCCCATCTCAGATAGCAAGTGGGTGAGTCCTACTATTATTGTTCTAGAGCGATTGGCTGGCCAGAGCTATTATTGTTTTTTAGATGGATATTCCGGCTATAATCAGGTGGCCATTGATCCTAAGGATCAAGAGAAAACTACTTTCACTTGTCCATTTGGTACGTTTGCATATTGACGAATGCCTTTCGGATTATGTAATGCGCCAGCAACATTCCAGAGGTGTATGATGTCTATCTTTTCGAACATGGTTAAAAAGTTTCTCGAAGTCTTTATGGATGACTTCTCTATTTTCGGGTCCACATTCGAAAACTGTCTCCAAAATCTTTCCTTAGTGCTTTAGCGTTGTAAGGAAACCAATCTTATTCTTAGTTGGGAAAAGAGTCATTTTATGGTTCAAGAAGGAATTGTGTTAGGCCATATCATTTTGGAGAGAGGTATTGAAGTTGATAGAGCTAAAGTAGATTTGATCTCCAAATTGCCTCTTCCTGCCTTCGTAAGGGGAGTGCTATCATTTATTGGACACGTCGGGTTCTATCGATGCTTCGTTAAAGACTTAAGTAAAATTTCCCATCCTTTGTGTAATCTACTTGCAAAGGACGTTCCTTTTGTCTTTGATAAATCATGCCTTGAAACTTTCTATAAGCTTCGCTCTCTTCTTTCTTCAGCTCCAATCATAAATCCTCTGGACTGGGCTCTTCCATTTGAGATTATGTGTGACGCATCTGATTATGCTTTGGGTGTTGTCTTGAGGCAACGAGTAGATAAGCTTTCTCATGCTATCGACTATGCGAGCAAAACTCTGCCAGATGCACAGTTTAATTATACAACCACTGAAAAAGAGTTGTTTGCAGTTATCTTTGCTTTGGATAAATTCAGATCATATTTATTAGGTTCCAAAGTCGTAGTTTAGTCTGATCATGCTGCTTTGAGACATCTTTTTTCCAAAAAGGAAACTAAACCCCATTTGATTCGATGGGTCCTCTTGCTTCAAGAGTTTGATTATGAGATCCGAGATAAGAAAGGGTCATTAAATAATGTAGCTGACGATCTTCTAGAATTCGTATTAAGGATACCTCAACTTCACTTCCAGTTTGTGATTCCTTCCTGGATGAACAACTGTTTGGGGTTTCTCAGTCAAATTGTTTGCTAATATTGTGAATTATCTCGCAATAGATAAAATTCCTTTATCTTGCTTCAACAGGAAAATGATCGATTCTTCTCTCAAATTAGGATATACTATTAAGAAGATCCTCAGTTATTTAAATATTGTGCTAATCAAATCATTCGTAGATCTGTTCCTGAGAGTGAGTTTCATAGTATTCTGACCTTCTGTCACAGTTTGGCATGTGGAAGTCATTTCAGTGCAAAGAAAAGTGCAGCTAAAATTCTTCAATGCGGTTTCTTTTGGCCTTCACTCTTTCGGGATGCATGCTTATTCTATAGATCATGCCTTAGATGTCAGCAGCTAGGATCAATTTCCAGAAGGAACATGATGCCCTTAAGTCCAATCTTAATTATTGAGGTTTTTGATGTTTGGGGTATTGATTTCATGGGTCCTTTTGTTCTGTCCAATAAAAATGAATATATTCTAGTGGCTATAAACTACGTGTCTAAATAGGTTGAAGCAGTAGTTACCAAAATCGTCGATCACACAGCTGTGGTTGAATTCATTCAAACGAACATCTTTAGTCGGTTTGGTATGCCACGAGCTATAATTAGTGATGGAGGTGCTCATTTCTGTAATAGGTATTTCTGACCTTGATGCAAAGATACTCCATTACTCATAAAGTTGCTTCTGCCTATCATCTCTAAACAAGTAGCCAAGTAGAAATATCCAATCGTGAAATTAAGATAATACTTGAGAAAATGGTTAAGCCAGATCGTAATGATTGGTCTTGTAGACTGAACGATGCTTTGTAGGCTTACCGTACTGCTTATAAGACTCCAATTAGTATGTCACCTTACTGTCTAATGGTGTGTGTCGTCGCATATTCACCAAAGTTGCAATGAAAGTGCGGCTAAGTTTAAATTTATAAAGTGCCACTACTACCTCTAATTACTAATATAGCTAGGGTGAGTAGGGATCGTCTCAAAGGATTGGGGGCTATGTTAATATGGAAACAAGGTCGGATTAGTAGGTCAAGTGGTCAAAAGGTGTTTTAATTGGTTAATTAGACTACAATATAAATAAATTCAATACTAAACAACTAAAGTAAATAAAAGGGTAGAGAACAAGAAAGAGAGATCTTGGGATCTAGAGTTCACCACTAAATATCACCATTCTAGACACTCAATGTGTAATAAATGAGGGGAAACATGTGTTGCAATACAAAGAAGTGTGATTAATTGAATCAACAAGCATGGATTGACTAATTCAGTATATAATGTCTAGACAACCTAGTGAATAGCACAATATATCAAACTAAGCCATTATTCCTTCCTTTAAGCTCACAATTAACACATTAACAAGTTAGAGAATTATACTACTTGCATTCATAAGTCTGGAACATCAAATAACAAGCATGGATTTTCCTCACATCTAAGAAAGTAAAGTAACTACACTACTTCTAAGCTAAGGACATGAAAATAAAACTAATTAAACTAAGGTAGAGGCACAATCCATCAAGAAATGAGTACTAACCATCAAACAAACCACAAGAGTATTCTATTTAAGTATTATGCCTTGACAATCTCTAGATTCATAGCATTAATACACATAGACATGCATCAATATCACAAAACCAAGAGATAAACACATGAACATCTACTCTAGCATACATAGACACATGGATAGAATAAAATTATCAATTGGAAGTATCAATCAACACAAATCATTGTAAAAACAAGATTCATATATAAATCAAGTGTCAAGACAAGATTGCAACACAAATCCCCTCAAAATACAAAGCATTAAGGTCTAGAAGACATGCTTAGGGCTAACTCTAGCCCCAAGAAGATGTTTAGCCACTCATTGATGTAGTCATCCAACCCTCAAAGGCCATCTCCATGATAGAAATGCTCTTCTCCTTGATGGAAACCCTAGAAGAATGGAAGAACTCCCAAAATAGTGTATGTCACTCTAAGCTCTAGCCTCCTCTCCAAGATATGTGATATCTAAGTTATGTTAAGTTATATGAGATATTATGTAAAAATGGCTCAAAATCCTTATATAGGCAGCTCAAGTGTCACACCCAATGGTCAAGTCTCGTGTACTAGGGTCCTTTCAATGATTGCACCACAAACCATCTTTTAATGAGCTGGACTCTGTTTTATTTCAGACTTGAGGAGGTTCGATCGATCGAATTCAGATGAGATCGATCGAACTGTGGCCAGATCTATCGAATTAAGGCCGGATCGATCAATCCATGGTATTCATTCCCTAGAATGATTTTCTGTTTGCTATTACAGTTTTGGTCAGAGATTGGACCACACAAAATTGTTCCAACCCATAGACTACCTTTTCTATACATGATTACCAGATTATTCGAATTATAGGGTTTTGTGGTGAGTCCAAGAGAGGAATCATGTGATGAATCTCCTAAGTTTAGGATGAAGGAATGGAATAAAGTATGGGGACATATGCCGGCACATCGTAGGGATGCAATAAAGTTTGGTGATGCGGGATATGTAGCAGTTGCTGCTAGGAGGGCAGATGATAAGATTACAGAGGAAATGGATTTATCTGATAGTCGGCCTCAGGTGAGGAAGAGACCCGCTCCTGCAGCCTAGCTTGATAGCTCTTCTCAGGCTGAGATTTAAGAGTTACAGGTCAGGGTGGTTGAGCTGCAGGATGGTCAGACGGTGCTGTGGCAGATACTGACTGCGCAGCAGAGCATATTGGAGGAGCTATTGCACCGCACTCTGTCCGCTCCTTCTTCTTCTTCTTCTTCTTCTTCTATTCCACCACCACCACCTATGGATTAGTTCTTAGGAATTTTCTATATTTTTGTTGACTAGGGTAGTTCTTTTTGCTGTATTCATTTCCAAATGATGTATATCTGCCCTAAGTCTTTCTTTCAAAAGCATTGCACTGATTTCAGATATATATAGACATGCTTTTAGTTCTATTTCCTTGTGTTGATATTTTAGATCACTGTGATATTTCTCTCTGCTTACTCCATATACTTGATACTCTAATATATATTGGAGTTTATTGATTTTGCCAAATACAATAGATTAAGTTTGGGGGTGATTTGACTGACAGCAACCTTGGTTGGTTTTGAGGAACCACTATGTTGAAGTAGGAGATGCTGAAAATTCTTTTTACCCATCTTTGCTTTATTATATTCTATCTTTGTTGGTCTGCTTGTCTGATAATATCTTTTTAACTCTCTTTTGTTCTCACAGATTGAGGATAATGTGCACACTAAGTTTGGGGGTAAGGTTGTGTTGGGGACGAAAAAAATTAAATATTTGTTCACACAAGGCTATGTTCTGATTATTGATGATATAAGCATGTGTTTGAGTCTGTTGATGGTTATATACTCTGTTTGTAGTCTAATGTTGGTTAGGAATGGTTTGTATGCTAAAATACAGTGAAAATAATTCCTTGAAAAATTTTGAAATCAGTTGATGGTCTATGGTCCACATTGTTAGAATGATTATTGTTTAATAATATTAATCTCGAAAATACTACACTTTGCACATATTCACGCTTGCAAGAATTCTGTGGGGTAGAAATTGGAAGTCTTGTTTTGTTTTGAGTTAAACTGAGATGATCAGGTAAAGTTGATAGTTTTGATGATCGAGGCATAATAAAAAAAGAAAATAAAACAAACAGAAACAATTTGATATGTATACAAAAATTCTTCACCAATGTGAATGAATAAAAAATTTAAAAAAAAATTAAAAAAAGAAAAAGATGATGAAAAATGGAAAAAATAGTAGAAAATGATCAAGTTCAGGTTTGTACTTAGATTGCTTAAATGATTAAGTCCTTAGGGGTGTGTTCTGACACATAATACCCTAAGATCATCTGGTCTGGGACTCGTTGGCTGAAAGCTTGTTACATAAGGGGTTTAAGTTACCTAGATTACTTGAATAATTTAGTCCTTAGGGGTGTTTTAACACTTAACGCCCTAAGATCATCTGGTCTGGGAGTCGTTGGCTGAAATTTCATTACAGGGGTGATTTAGAAAACTTAATAGACCTGAACATTGCATATATCCTTTTTGAAAAAAAATGCGTACCTATGAAGAAAAATAAAATGCCTTTGGGAGTTGAAATTTGAAAAGTTTGCCTGTAAATTGAAGAATAACAAGAAATGAATGCAAGTATGGACAGTAAGCCATACGTTGAATTGTAGGATCACTATCAGCAAGTGTTCCAAAGATTAAGATTGTTGAATAAATGATTAAACTGATATGTGGGGACTATGGTTGCTTAATTAAAATTCAAAGTTGAAAGTGGTTCTGGTTACATGATTGGTACTTGCTGTATTTAACTTATTAATGAACTGTAGGGATAATATGATTTGAAAACAGGCTTGAATTAGCTTGATGTGCAATAAGGTACTGACATGAGAAGTTTGTGGGTATCTTCACTGGAAACCGTCACGAGACTATAACTCGTCCACTATGGGTAACCTAGGGGTTTAAAGGCTTGTTGCATAGGCCAAATGCAACCATGATTCCCACGAAAGCGGCTTTTTAGTTCTGTATTGCTAAGGGACTAGCAATATATAAGTTTAAGGGTGTGATGAGTGCTGAATATATGCATATTTGAGCCCTAAATACATATCTAGTAAGGCCTAAAGTGATCTTTCTATCCATAGTTAGACTAATTTATGTTTAATGTGTGTTTGTAGGTACTTTCCTAGAGAAATGGTTAAAACTGAGACTTTATGATAATATCGAAGCTTACAGAGTCGTTGCCAGTTATTCAGAGCAAGCTGAGAGCTTAAATGGTGAAGTTTGAAGATATTCAAGCCTTAGAGTTCGAGCCCAAGTGTTGAGGCTCAAGCATCACAACAAAGAAAGAAGAAAAGTCAACAAGGCTCAAAAGCTCAAGCCTTACCATAAGGTGCTCGAGCCTTAACCAAGGGTGCTCGAGCCTTGACCCTCAAGCTCGAGCATAAAGTGTCAGAAATTAAAGAGTTGATTTAAATTGCAAGGCTGTACTCCCAGGTCTCGTGACTCACCTCTAGGATCGAGCACCATCCATTCAGGATCGAGCACTAACAACTAAAGCTCGAACCTGGTGTGCTGAAGCTCGAGCCTGGTGTCCCAAATGCTCGAGCCTTGTACCTAGTACTCGAGCCTAAGAAGCTTAGATCGAGCAATGTTAAAAGAATCCAGTTCCAAAAATATTCTAAGTGTTGAAGAAAAAGACGCTTCGGAAAATAGTTGAAGAAAATTGGCTAATTGTCAAAGTAAAGATCGAGTACCATTCACTGAAGCTCGACCATCCTTTCAAAAAGGCTCGAGCCTTGTTCTTGAAGCTTAAGCCTGCACCTTAAAGCTCGAGCCCTGTGTTCCTAAAACTTGAGCCTTCCATGACATGTCACATTTAAAGTACGGGATTGCTCTCTTTATCGACCGTATCTCATCCCAGTTGGGCCAGAAGACATAAAAGCTCCCAAATATTATTTTCTTTATAAAAGAATGTGTAATCCTTGATAGAAGGGGTCCAAAATTTCAATCTCTTTGTCGGTGTTTTTAGAAGGCTGAAGGTGTGGTGGCTTTTAGGGTTTCTACAACCTTAAGAGTGAAGATCTTAAGAAGAGAAGTGATGTCCGTGACGAATGAGATGAACTCAACACAGATGATATCCAACCTTGTCACGAGTAGCTAATTCTCTCTTAGGGCACTAATGTAACCCAACCTAAATACTATGGTTTGCTTGTTTTAACTCTGGGATTAATTTTAATATATATATTTTCTTGATTATATGACTATGAGCACTTGAGACAACTCAAGTGGTTTTCATGCTTTAATAGATTATAAACTGTTACTACCTTGTCTTAGATATAATACTCTGTTCTCTATTCTCAACCTATCTTGTTGTACGGTATCTGGCGGAGCCTTGTTAGACACAAGAATAGAGGTCATATAATGGTATTCCAACGTATTTTGCAAAAGAATGTTTTCATAGTCTATGCTTAAGAAAGGTGGATTGTTTGCAACATAGTTAACGTGGTTAAAGTAGTAAGAGTAGGTAAGCGGATAATCCATGCCAACCGCAGATAGGTTATAGTTAGCGAATTTTGTAAAACATCTTTCTTTAAAACCTGAATGGAACGAATGTTATTGAGTTCCATTCCTTTGGAAAATCTCATTATTAAATTCCCA
Organism: Cornus florida; assembly: GCF_030987335.1. Classification (NCBI taxonomy): domain Eukaryota; kingdom Viridiplantae; phylum Streptophyta; class Magnoliopsida; order Cornales; family Cornaceae; genus Cornus; species Cornus florida. The sequence continues at coordinate 25,607,242 of NW_026775581.1, forward strand.
GAGTTAGTATAATTAACTGTAGTATATAGTTGTGGTGAAGTCAAAGCCCTAAGATTCCTCTCTCTCTAATCACTCAATTTATTTACTTTGCTTTTATTTGATATTTTACTTTTAATTCTAGTTTGTTAAACCATAATAACCAACAAACTTTCCAACCAAGTTACCTATAAACCATAGAATAAAGTTAAAGACTGAAATATAAATCTCTTCTTCCTATGGGTTCAACATCTCTTTTTATAGCACTATTCTGCAAGGAATCATTCTACTGCGAGTAAAATTATACAACAGATGGTTCCTCCACCCGGTATTATAGTGAGTGCCATAGGGGTTATTCCCTTGGTTTAAAAATGCGGCATTTACTTGTTCATGGTGTTCATTTTGCGCATGTCCATGGGGATAATTGGAAGTAGAATGTAAAACACTAAAACAAGTTATGCAAGATTCATTGGAAGTATAATGAGTATGACTAGGGGAGGAAGACACTTGATTCACTGAATTTAATTTGATAAAAAATTGATCAAACATTTGGGATAAAGACTTCACTTCGGCGGCTATATCATTGGAATGGTCAACTTGATACAAGCCGACATTCTTCCGTCCACCTAGATTTCTACCATTTTTGGAAGATAAAGATTGATGCATTGAATTCTCACTCATGCTCTCATATAAGCGTTATACATCATCTTCATGCCTATCAAGATAAGAACCACCTATAGAAGCATCAACCATTCCTTTAAAATTATCCAACAAACTTTCAAAGAAAAATTGAACCAATTACTATTTAGGAATGTTATGGTGGGGACACTTCCTAAGCAAGTCGTTCAATCGCTCCCATGCCTCATGAAACAATTCCCCATCCCCTTGTGAGAATTGTTGAATTGAAGCTCTCATTCAATTGGTCTTTGATACTAGATAGTACTTTTTCAAGAACTCTTGTTGCATCTCTGCCCAAGAAGTTATCGAAAAAGGCCTCAAATTATTAAACTAGTATTTTGATTTATCTTTAAGGGTGAAAGGAAAGAGTTTAAGTCTTAAAACCTCTTCCGGCATGTCTGTGTATTTCACGGTGGAACACACTTCAAGAAACTCATCCAAATGCTTATAAGGTTCTTCACTTGGTAGCCCATGGTAATTAGGAAGCATTTGAATTGTTTGTGGTTTAATCTCATAATGGTGTGCTCTAAATGGAGGTAATTGAATACATGTTGGTGCATTATACTCATTTGGCACAAAACGATCTCTTAAAGTAAGAGGAGGATTCACAATTGGTGGCTCTACACGAGGACCATGATTTACTTGAACAATGGGAGGTGGGGGTAAAGCAAAAATTGGCCGAGGCATTTCCAATAGAACTTGGCCTTATTGTTGTGGAATAAAAGGTCTTGCCATGCCTAATGGTATTTGAATGTTGTCATGATGTTAATTCACATTGGGGTGAAGAATGCCTTATTGGTCAATGTGACCAAGGTCCTCCACATGGTCTTCATTTTGCTTCTCCATTGATGAAATGGGGTTACTAGACTTACCCCTTCCCCTAGGATTACGAACAACCAATTCAAGATGAAAATCAAACGGGATAAGAGTAGGATTTAACGACCTATGACCATGTATGCACAATCAAAACAACAACTAGCAATAAGCACGTAGCAAATAGCAATCACTTCGCCTCTGCAACAAATCAATCAATAAACCTCCACATATATTATTCTCATACTCCCATGCTTTCAACAATATGTAAGAAAAATAAAATTGCCACCACGCGGGCCAACGATTTAACTAGAGAGAGAGTTAGAAAAGCTCGCAAAGGGTCCTTAAGCAACTTCAAATCATTTTTCATTTTTTTTTTTTTTTTTTTTTTTTTTTTTTTTTTTGCTTTGCTTCATTTCTCTTAGCTTAATGCACCTAGTCAATCAAGAACAAACACAAATAAGTAACCAAAATAAAATAAAATAAAGACATGATTAAAAGAGTACTAATTCCAAATTGTTTCCAAAATTCGGCGTTACAAAATCCCCGGCAACGGCACCTAAACTTGGTGTGTTTGTCGTCATGTACACCCCAAATTGCACTAAAAAGTGTGATAAAATGTGGCCAAGTTTGAATTTATAAAATGTCACTACTACTACTAACTATTAATGTAGCTAAAGTGAGTAGAGATAGTCCCAAGGGATATGAACGGTGTTTTGGAATCAATTTGTTGGATTAGTAGGTTGAATGATCAAAAGATGGTTTGTGGTTGAATTAAACTACAATTTAAATAACCAAATACAATGTAAAACAACTAAAGCAAGTAAGGTGTAGAAAATATGAGAGAGTAGTCTTGGGTCATAAAGTTCACCACTAATCATTACCTTTCTAGATACTCAATATTTGATGGATTAGGGGGAATATATGTTTTAAATGAAAGTGTGTGCCATTGATTGAAATATTAGCATGGATTGCCAAGTAAGCATACATTGTCTAGCCAATCTAGTGAATAGCACAATATATCAAATTAAGCCATTAATCCTTCCATAAGCCCACAATCAATGCACACTCAACAAATTAGAGAAATATACTACTTGCATTTATAAGCATGGAATATCAAACAACAAGAATGGATTATCCACCTATCTATGAAAATAAGACAATTACACTACAACTAAGCTAGTGACATGAAAATTAAACTAATTAAGCTAAGGAGGTGTCACAATCCATCAAGAAATAAGTATGAACCATCAAATAAACTACAAGAGTATTCCATTTAAGCACCATGCCTTAACCATCACTAGATTTATAATATCAACACACATAAACATGCATCAATGTCATAAAATCTAGAGATCAACATATGAACATCCATTCTAGCATACATAGACATATGAATAGAATTAAATGATCAATTAGAAGTATTAAACTACACAAATCATTGTAGAAACAAGATTTATATATATAAAATGTCAAGAAAAGAAATACAATACAAATCCCCACTAATTACAAAACATCAAAGTCTATGAAGCATGCTTAGGGCTATCTCTAGCCCCAAGAGAATGGTTTAGCCACTCATTGATGTTGTCATCCAACCCTCAAGGGCTATCTCCATGGTATAGTTCATCTTCCTCCTCTTGTGTTCTTGATAGAAACCCCAGATGAGTGGAAGAACTTTCCCAAATTGTATATTTTCTCTCTCTAATATCTAGCCAAGCCTCTCTAACTAACCAACCTCCTACTCAAAAATAGCTAAAATTCTTATATAGGTAGCTCAAGTGTCACACCCAATGGTCAGAACTCATACACTAGGACCTCCAAATGATTGCACCACGAGTACACATTTAATTTGGCTGGAACTCTATTTTTCACGTAACTTGAGGCAGTTCGATTGATCACAAGGTTGATCGGATCGATCAAACCTTGGTGGTGCACTTTTTGGATAATGACAAGGCTGAGATATTTTTGGGAAAATGACAAAAGTGGTAGGTGGGGATAAGATCAAAAGGGTTCGATCGATCGAAGAAAAGGTTGGATCAATTGAACAAGATATTTTCCTGAGGATAAGGACAAAAGGCTCGATCCATCATGGCGTGGTTGGATCAAAGTGTGATTGATCGGAGCTTTGGGTTCGATCGATCATAGAAGGCTTCTTCTCTACTTTACTTCCACTTTACTCCTTTCTTCTACTAAGCTTGAGATTGTTTCTTTTAATACTCTAATTCAGCTGAATTGACTTATTTTGGGAATAAGTGCCTGAAAAGGGAAATAACATGAAATTAGACTAAAGTGGGAAAATAAGATAGAATAAGGTCCTAGAACACTCAAGCTTAAAGGGTTTAAATGCGCACTTTTCAGCGCTTATCAGACAAAAAACCACACGAGTCAAATATATTATCCAAAGACACTGTTAAATAGCAATTACAGAACCACCTGCCCAGATGCTTGTTAGCAGAGACAGAGGCGCGAAAGTCTACTGAAAAGTTACTTGAAGCCATCTAAGTTGTCCCATGTGATACAATAAAAATTACTTATGTAAGATCTTCATTCCCACTCGAGGAAAAAGAAATGTTGATCAGCATCATTTAGAAAAACGCAGACGTATTCGCTTGGGGTCACATGGACATGCCAGGGATCAATCCTTTGACTCATGTCACAGCCTCGAAGTCGATCCTTCATTCAAACCAATCAGATAGAAACATCAGAGATTCACCCCTAAAAGAAACCGAATAATTACCGAAGAGGTGGACAAATTACTTCAAGCAAGCTTCATTAGAGAGGTTCATTACCCCCATTGGCACTCAAATACGGTGGTGGTGTAGAAGAAGAATGAAAAGTGGAGGGTGTGTATAGACTTTACCAACCTCAACAAAGTTTACCCCAAGGATAGCTTTACACTATCGAAGATAGACCAAATGGTAGATGCTACTACAGGCTATAAGCGACTTACATTCCTTGACGCATACTCTGGATATAATTAGATCCCCATGAATTTGGAGGATGAAGAGAAAATATCTTTCATTACAGAGAAAGGAACTTTTTGTTACAAAGTATGCCCTTCGGACTTAAGAACGCCGAGGCCACTTACCAATGCCTCGTCAATAAGATCTTCGACGAGATGTTGGGAAAAACGGTAGAGGCATACATCGATGACATGGTAGTCAAAAGTGAGAAGAAGGTTGATCATTCTGAACATCTTCAGGAGGTGTTCAACACTTTAAAAAGGTACAAAATGAGACTGAACCCCTCTAAATGTTCTTTTACGATATCATTGGGACAGTTTCTCAGTCATATCATTAATAAAAGGGGAATCAAAGCAAGTCTAGCTCAGGCCTAAGCCCTGATACAGAATTAAGAGCCGAAGAGCCATAGAGATATGTAGGTTTTAACAGGTAGGATAGCAGCGCTCAACCGATTCATATCCCAGCTATCTGACAAGTGCAAGCCATTCTTCAATGTTATACATGTAAAAGATATGAACATTTGGGGGCCACAGCAATAAGAGGCTCTTACAAAGCTAAAGCTCTATATGTCCAACCACCCTATTTTGTGTGCGCTGAAACTTGATAAGGTTCTCACCATGGACTTGGCAATCTTTAATATAGCTATAAGCGCGGCATTGATTCGGGAGGAAGATGGAAAGTAATACACAGTCTTCTATACGAGTAAGACAATGACAGATGCTGAAACACGATATAGCAAAGTAGAAAAAGTCATATTAGCCCTGATATATGCCAAGAGGAAGCTTAGGCACTATTTTGAGTCCCATCACATCGTAGTTTTTACAAACTATCATGTACAAGCCATTCTGTCCAAACCAGATCTATTCGGAACAATCACAAAATGGGCCATTAAACTCAGCTCTTTTGACACCGTTTATAAACCGAAGGTCTTACACAAAGGACAAGCCGTGGTCAATTTTCTCCTGGAATATAAGGATAAGCCTGAAGAATCGAAGCCCCCAAAACCATATTAGGAACTTTATATTGATGGTTCCTTGAACCTAACTGGTGCAGGAGCAAGGGTCGTCATTAAAACTCCCGAAGGAACTATCCTGCAACAATCAATCCGCCTGGATTTCCCTGCTACCAACAATGGAGCCGAATATGAATTCTTGTTAGCCGGAATTCGGTTGGCAAAGCAACTCCAAGTAAAATGTCTGAAAGTTTTTAGCGACTCACAACTTGTCGTGAATCAAGTGATAGGAAAATACCATCCAAAAGAAGAAATAATGAAGGCTTACAAAGAGGCTGTAGAAGTTACTTCCCATGGATTCAATCAAATCGAATTTCACCAAGTACCGAGAGAAGAGAATTCTGAAGCTGATAAATTGGGTTTAGCAACCTCATCCACAACGAAGATTTGATTTGGATAGTTCCAATTGATACTCTAGAAGAACCCAACTTGAAGCCTTGGTTAGAAGTGATGGTGATTCCCAAAGTTCTAAGAGAGCCTTGCTGGATGGATCCATTGGAGAATTATCTCAAAAATGGAATCCTCCGAAACCATAAGGTAGAAGCTAGAAGAATAAGGTCTACAGCAGCCAAATATTCTCTTATCAATAACCATCTTTACCGAAGATCATTCTCAGGCCCATACTTGAAGTGTTTGGCTCTTGCAGAGGCCCTCGAAATGATAAAGCAGATACATGAGGGGGATTACGGCAACCACTCAGGTGGAAGATCCCTTGCTCATAAGATTTTAACTCGGGGTTATTTTTTGCCATACTTGGCCCGAAATGCCGAAGAGTACACCAGGAGATGCGATAAGTGTCAACGCTACGGCCCTATGAAGCACTAGTCGGCCGAAGACTTGTATGCCATGGCAAATCCCCGACCATTCACTCAATGGGGGATTGACGTTGTAGGCCCACTACCTAAAGCTTTTGAACAGAAGGAGTACGTGTTGTTGGCCACTGAGTACTTCATAAAATGGGTAGAGGCCAAGGCTTATTCAAGTGTAACTCACGATCAAGTAAAAAGCTTCTTGTAGAACAACATAATATGTCGATTAGGAGTGCCAAGAGTTATTATAATGGATAACGGCAAGAACTTGGATAACAAGCATACCAGGAAATTCTTCGATGAATATGGAATACACCAGAAGTTGGCTGCAGTAAGCCATAGGGAAACGGACAAGCCGAGATAACCAATCGAACCATCTTTGACTGCCTGAAAAAAGAAGCTAGAGAAGCTTAAGAGCAAGTGATATGAAAATCTTTCCATGGTACTCTGGGCCTACCGAACCACTCCACGAAGGCTAACTAGGGAAAGTCCCTTTGCGATGGCACGCAGCTCTAAGGCTGTATTTACAACGGAGTTAGAAATGCCAACTCTACAGACCCATATGCTAATAGATGGAGGAAACGATTAGCAGTTGGAACACGGTCTTAATCTTCTAGAAGAAAAAAGAGATATCGCGGCAATAAGACTCGCTTCGTACTAGCAATAGCTACGAAATAGCTATAATAAGCGGGTCAAACCCAGGAGTATTGCTGTAGGGGATTGGGTGCTAAAGCAAGAAACGACGTACGTTAAGAAGTTGCAACCTAATTGGACCGGACCCTATAGGGTCACCGAAGTAGTGGGAAAGAGGGCCTACAGGCTTATAGAGAGAGATGGCCGAATAATTCCATGACTATGGAATGCAATACATATCAAAAGGTACTACCACTAAGTACGAGTTAGTTGGCTAATTCTTTTTTGTTTTCCATGCAATAAGGTCATTTATGATCATTATAATAAAATCTGCTACAAGGATTTATTGCAATTTGCTACACCCTTGAATAAGGTGCATGCTACAAGGATCTATATATGCAAATAGTGTACCTTATTCAAGCAAAAATGGAGATCATTCTTTTAAATAAGGAAGTGACATTTTCTTTCATCAATCGGGGGAAGTACTAGTATAAAAAAATGTGAAATTATGAATGGAAATGTCATCCCCTCCTACAAATAATAATAATAATAATAAATAAATAAATAAATAAGAGAGAAACTTTTAGTGTCATTTTATCCCACATCGGATAAAATAGCACTTTAAGCTTTCTTCATTTACGGGTTTACTGAAATAGTAAATCATATTGCAAAGAGAGCCCATTGGCATAAAAGAAGGCCCAGCGAAAGCTATGCCCAAATCCTATTGCTAAAGGACATTCTTTGTAATAATCCTCTTTTTAGGCCTAAAACATTGGCCCAATAAAATTAAATTTACTTTGCTTTGTCCCACATCGGATAAAAATAAGAAAAGTAAGCGGTTAATATAACCACATCTCACTATTAATAGATGCCAAGAAAAGAGTCTCCGCAAAATGTAGGCTCCTAACCAAAACGAATGGGGCACTACCCAGTCATGTTCACTCTTTTTCGTGCCCTCCTCTCATTTTTAAATCCTCGAACCTCAAGAGTCCAAAGGTATTAATAAATTCCTCTAAGGCATAGAAGAGTGCCGATGAATATTAATCCTCAGACCTCAAGAGTCCGAATGTATCAATAAATTCCTCTAAGGCACAGAAGAGTGCCGAGGAACATTAATCCTCGGATCTCAAGAGTTCGTAGGTATCAATAAATTCCTCTAAGGCGCAAAAGAGTGCTGAGGAACATTAATCCTCAGATTTCAAGAGTCTGAAGGTATCAATAAATTCCTCAGGCATAGAAGAGTGCCGAAGAACACTAATCCTTAGATCTCAAGAGTCTGAAGGTATCAATAAATTCCTCTAAGGCATAGAAGAGTGCCGAGGAACATAGGTCCATGGACTTCAAAAGTCCGAAGGCTTGCAGCCTTATAAAAATTAGGCCTAAATCACAATGGGGGCAATACTCTATATAAATATCCTACTCTCAGGCTCAAAATGTTAGCCCAACAGGGTTCGGCCCATTAGAAAATTTTATCCCGCATCAAAAATAAATAAGAAAAAGGAAGCATTGATATAATCGCACTACATAAACCAATAAATAACAAGAAGGGGTCCCTTGATAAATAGATCACTAAGTGGTGTAAATCTCGAATCAGTGACTTAACTATCACAGGAACCTCTTTCTTGGCCCTCATTTTTCGAATATCTTCAGACCGAAAAGAATCCAAAAGATCCAAAAGGGCATAGTTTCCTCTAAGGCACAAAAGAATGCTGAGGAAAAATAACTATCTTCAGATCACAAAGAGTCTGAAGGTTTTAAAGACATAGATATTTTTTAAAAATGCATGACATAGAGAATATGCAAAATAAGGGGACCATATTACATTAGTTCAAAATAAACATTGTTCGTGATAAAGATCCACTTGTTCAAAAAATATTACACCAACCAAGAGTAAATTTATTTTCTCTTGGGATCAAAAGGGGTCGGAGCAAATGCATCCACCACATTCTAGCCTAAGGCCTTAGCCTGAGCAGCTGAAGAACTTGAAGCTTGAGGACCCATTTGATGACCCTTCACCATCTTAGCGAATAATACATCCGCCTGTTGAGCCTTTGGACCCTTGGTATAAGGAAAAGATAACTCCATATCTTTGTCAAATGACTCTGGATCCTTCTGCTTTTCACTCGAGCCTTGTAGGAAGCCGAATCTAAAGGCCTTGGCACTGGATAAGCGCACAAGAGAGGAGTAACGATTCTGCATCTGCTTCCCAGCTGTTATGCAAGTTGAGACCGACTCCCTCCAGTGTTGATTCTCAGCCTCCAACTCTTTCACTCTGGCATCAGCAGCCGCAAGCTAGCCGTTGAATACATCTCTCACATCTGAACTAATTTTTGCATGTAGTTGTGCATTAGAGAGCTTCTTCCCTACATCAGCAAGGTCCTTTTCTATTTTCTCTATGGAAAGAGACTAACCTTCAATAGTTGCACACAAATCCATGGTACGATACAAATTTTGCATAACATAAAAGGTATAAGTGCACCAAAGTAAAAATAGAAAAGAAAGGGAGAAAGGGGCAGAACAAACCTCCACAACTTACACAGGGGCAGAAGGAAGAAGTTGATCCAGACCCATACTTCCCATTAACTCTTCATCTTTGGGAAGCCACATCCCTCGGGCAACCGCCAATACAGCAGAGGGATCCGTAAACACGGAATCACTAGAATGAAGAACCAATTTATCAGCCCATGAAAAAGCTGGCCTCCAAGGTTTCCCTGCCTCTACCAAGACAAAAGCCCGAACTTCCTCTTCGGCCTCAGCTTCGTCAGTCTTCTTCCCTTTATTTTCTGTAAGGTTAATGCATTTATCTCTGGCAGTAGAGGGAGGATTTGTCTTAACTTTTTTCCTTAGAGGAGGTTCCTCAACCTCTTTCTTTTGCTCAGTAGAGCGCACAACCACCAGAGGTTCACTCCCTATAGCTTTTTTCTTAAGAGCTTTAGCCTTTTTCTTTTCCTCGTTAGTCAATGGAAAATTATCAAAAGATGGAAGTGATAGATCCATAAGATCAGCTGCTGAAGCACTGGATGCAAGTTCCTTGAGATTGGATAAGGAGATGAGATCTTTTGCAGTCGGAGGTTTCATCTAAACTTTTCTTCGAGGAAATCAAATCTCTTATTAGCCACCACGGATGGAAATGATACTGAAAAAACACCAAGAAATTCATAAATACAACAAAAAAGTAAACCTGACATAGGAAATAGCTAGAGCATTCCGGATAAAAAGGAGAAAGCCCCTCTATACCTAAGATCCCAAACTTCTGAGGAATAAGGAGTTTTCCTGATTTAGTCACAGACCAATTCCCCCTAACAATGATCATTATCTCCTTCCATTTCTTTTCAGAAGTAGGAAGATCCATACATATCCTCTGTTGAAGAGATGAAATGAAGAAAAAGCGGCCAAGCTCAGTTTGGTGCTTAGAAATGGTATAGCTGAACAATAAGTCAGCGAGGCTCAGATCAATTGCCTCTAACCTTCAATGGATAAGAAGAGCAGAGAAAATTCTAAGAAAGTTAGGGTTTACTTGGAGAGGGGGAATCCCTAACTTGTTGAAGACCAAATGATAAAAGGGATAAAGGGGAAAACGAAGGGCATTAAGATGCCCAACAGATAAGAGTAGCGTATTCTCACCCACCCCCTCACCGGAACTAAAATCGGCATTGGTTAGGTATTCAACTATCTCTACCCCCTCAAGGATCTAAAATTCTTCCATTACGGAATCAATGGTGAACTTAAGGCGACGAACTGACAAAATCAGTTCCCTCTCCTCTTAGGTAAAGATGTTGTCAGACCAAAAGTGGATTCCTTCACCTGAGGCGAAGAATCATCTTTTTTCACAACGAAGTCATTCGAAACCTCAAGAGGGTTAAAAACCTTTGGAGGATGAACTTTAAGAAGAATAGGGGATGCTGAAGGAGTGGTTTCAGAATCCATAATATCTATTTGATTGTGAATGGGTAAAGTGTCCATAATATGGAATCAATAAGAAAAGTGTAAACTAACCTGAGAGTATGACGAAGCTGCGAACACAATGAAGGCAAGAACAAGCTTTGGAGAAGTTTTTGGTCAAAATGTCAATAGCCACTTCCAAAATTGGCTCTTACACTTCTGGCAACTGTGCAAATTCAATTCCCTTCTAATTAAGGACCGTTACTCAAATTATGAGGGAATTGGGGGCAAAGTGTGGAGGGTAAAATCTCCCTACCAATAAGAGCCTACCATGTCAAGAATGAATTAAAACTCATCTATTCTTGGGCAATATGACTTTCAAATCCCAATTCGATCTAGCCCAAAGGAGACATTGTCAGCCCATCATAGAATAAGCTTAGTCTATTCTCATTCAAATATACTGCTTGGATAAACATTATCCAAGCTTCGGATCAGATCAATCACGGCATCAAAGGAACCCTTGTATAAAAGAAAAACCTAACATGAAAGAATCTATATGAAGAAAGAACCCTGTATAGAAGAAAAACCTCACATGGAAGAATCTATATAAAGAAAAAGCCCAGTATAGAAGAAAAGCTTTACATGGAACAAAATATAGAAGGATAATGATGAATAAATCGTGGGAGACAAACAAGGCGAGTCTTACCATAATTTTACCACCAATTCTTGTATAAATAGAGGCATGAGCCTACAATGAAATATATCAAAAATTCTCTGAATATCTATTGTGCGTTGTTTTTATTATTTTCATTGAGTGTTTTGCTTTTATTCTTCAATTTATCATAATTGACAAATTTTTGCACATATAGTTGGCTACGTGTGACTTTTGCTAGTTGTTAGATAAAATGACAAAAAAAATTTAGACGTAAAGTTCAATTTTGGGGTTTAATTTAACTACAAATCAGATGCATGAAAGTATGGTTAGTACTCGAATGTCAAACATGCCCCAAACCTTCACTTATTTTCCCCCTAAAAAGTGCAATTTCAATACATAATCACAAAATGTAAAGACACGTGTTCAATCATCTTTACTTGTGGTCTTTCTTTACAAATTGTTGAGTTAAATTGATGATCAATTTTAACTCTATGAATCAACAACTAAAGGAACTACTGTATACTTTGAACATTTCCGTATAAAATTTTTAATATAATATATTCATCTCAACCATTATATATATATATATATATATATATATATATATATATATATTTCCATATAAGTGTTATAAAAAAAATAAATATGTTGTAATGTGTAGATAAATTGATATAATGTGTAGAGTAATGAATGATTATATATAAATAATTTTTTAAAATATATTTATTATTTATCTTTTCAAAACAAATCAAAAATAGGTCCTAAACAAATATGTTTCTAGTTTTTGTTTCACTAATTTTGGCAATAGTCAGACTCTGCCAAATATGTTTTATTTTCAATTTTTTTTAAATAAAAGACGTTGCCAAACATGTTATACATGTTTCTGTTTCTGAAATTCCAACTGCAAATTAATTTCCGTTACCAAACGTGTTTTCGTTTTTAGCCCAGAACACTCTGTAACAAAACACTTATTTTGTTTCGAAATAAAATAAACGTCAAAAACACAATGTGTACCAAATGGGGCTATAGTAACAATCAATACTTGTTGCTCAGTGACAAATAAATCATAGTAATTTTGGTAGAATTAAAAGTTCAATTTCTTATGATGTCGCCAGAAGAAGAAGAAAAGTAAACCATATGTTCTCGCCTATTGATTGATTGATGTTGTTTCATAGAGGTTGAGAAGAAGAAAACCAATTGAGAAAGGACGGCATGATCAATGTGGGAAGGCGTGAAAGAGAGAGGAAATAGAGAGGGCGATTACATAATGTTAATTACCCAATCCAAGCAGATTGATCCGCCTTTAATTTTCTTTTTGGTTTTTATGTTTTGGCTAGGGATATTAGCACTCCACCAATATTTTTGGACACTCCACTCTTCTATTTTTCTAAAATAAAATTACAAAAAAATCCCTAAACCGCAAAAAAAAATTCCTAATGTTATATTTTTCCCTTTCTATTAACCTAAAATTCCTCATCTCTATTACGCACTCTCTCTCCCATCTTTCCTAGACACTGTGTAACACAAGGAATATTGATGGATAGTCGATAAGTATATATTGTAAGTGTTTGCCTCGCAAGTAATTCAGTGGTCACCTATCTATATCACTCTTGTGCTGTTTCTTTCAAAAAAAAAAAAATTATTATAAGAGGTGGAAAACTAATTTGTATTGGCTTAGGAAATAAAATGCTAATTCATATGTTTCTACCACATGTAAAGCATTGTATGGGCCTTTTTGTCACTCTCGGATTTCAAAATTTTTATGAAGTCTTCTGTTGGATGTCCTGGTTAAGTTGGAAGTGGAATTGTTAAAAGTTGTTTTGGGGATAAATTGGGGTATTGTTGATCGGTTTAGAGTTTGGATATTTTGGGGAAGCTGAATAAAGGTTACGTATATACTGAGTTTTACCTAATCTGAGTCGACTGAGAAAGGTCTAGTCTACGATCAGCCGTCTCTCGAACAGCACAGCCGCGTGCAGAAGGAGAGAAATTCAAGTGAACGTAACGGAGAATTTCAACAAGTTCCGCTTCAGTCGCCATCTCGTTTGATATTGATTTCTTCGATTTGATTTTTTACCTCAAATTTTAAAGAGTTTTAGAATCAAAACATACATTGTTAATTCAGAACATACTCTGTAAATTTTCTCTCTCTACTTTCGTTCTCTGTGTTCTATGTATGCTAATTTTCTCTCTGTGTGTTCTATGTTTTGGGATTTGTATACCCTGGCATAACGAATTCCTATTTGGATTAAAGTGGCATATGTTCCTAACATATTTGAAATATTTATATTTTATACAATTGGTGAATTCAATGTATTATGTTTCAATTCATTATGGAATTAATAGTGTCCACTTTATTACAAGACATATTTATATGTATGTTGCCCACTTGATTACAAGAGATATTTATATGTATATGATGGCAATCAATAAATGAACATAAATAGTAATCATTAATAGTTCATAGTCTGTAATTATGGATGCACTCATTATTAACTAACACTTGAACTGAATCCGCGTTAGGTTGAGATATATTGCAAGAGTCGTCATATGCCTATCACTGTCATGCTGTGACAACCCTAGATTTTTCAACCCAGTGTGTCATGTGATGACCTGAAGCGAATCCAGAATGCGGAATCAAAACGAAAACAAGTCCATAAGAAGAATGGCTCTTCGAGGAGTTTCAAGGCTCAACGGAAGCAAAACGAAGACAAGGTTATCAAAACCCTACCGAAAGAAAGACTAAGGGTAAAATGGTCATTTTACCCTAAGAGGAAGGAATTTAACTTCCAACGAGTCAAATGAGGTCAAAAACATCCAAAAATATCCTTTGGTAACTTCACATGAAGTCCCAAGGCCAAAGGAAGAGAAAACCTAATTGAACCCTGTCCCAATTCGAACCAAATCTGACACCCTCTCACTAAAATAGGGATATCTCGAGCTAGGAGAAGAATCTAAAACTAAAATTGGTACCATTGGAAAACTTACTTTGACATAGTCAATTTAGACTCAAGAACGGACCAAATCGGAGTTGAAACGAGGAAGTTACGTCAGTTCAAAGTTGGAAGACCAAAGTTGGACCTGCAGAAAAATCTCTGGAGGACTTGAACCGGTTCAGCCCCCCTTGAACCGGTTTAACATGGACAGAATGTCCATGCTGGACCAAAATCATATCTTGAACCAGTTCAGTCCCTCTGAACCGGTTCATTCCAAGCAGAATTGAACCCAAACAGGAGAAACAGTGAAATTGCAGAAAAATGAGTTTGGAACGCGGTTTTCGAGACTAAGATGACATTTTTCAGAAAAATGTTGTGAAGAAACTCCCCCCGAAATCATAGTTTCTATGTGACGGAGTCAAGACCAGAAATTATTTCCCAAAGAAATTCCAAAAATGCTCTTAAGCCGAATTTTTTAACAAAAATGTGAAATGAGTCAATAGGAGGCTCATTTCACCAACGAAAGAGTTTTTCATGAAAAAGATCATGCACGCAAATGTAAAAAGTGATTTTAAGCGTGCGGGAATGGTCCGCGGCTCCCGAAAATGGCCGAGTTAAAATCCGACCCCCCGACAGCCAAAAAGGCGAAAATGAACTTGAAATGGGAAAAATGAAAACCAAAATGATAAAATGGTGTCAAATGACCATTTGGCCCTTGGCCACACTTCATACATAATTAATGAGACCCTATGAAAGAATCGAAATGGAATTCTCACACCCAATGCAAACATAGTGAGACAATGACTTGTGATTTTTCCATATTTTTATAAAATTTCATGAAGTCAAAATTTACATAGGATACAAGATACATGTCATTGGCCTCCGACCTCATCTCATACATGCTAAATACATTATAAAAAGTGTACTTATGTATACATTACATATATGGAATCAAAAATACATATTTTGACAAATAAGGCTACAAGTGGCTTTTCAAGCCAACCTTTATAAGAATTAAAGCATTTAAGTCTACAATCATCCAAGCAATGATGAACATCACGAACCAAGTCTTCGTACCTGAACAATGCCCCTGTAACTTTGGGGTGAGTAACATAAAGCTACTCGTAGGAGATGAGCATGCATAAACCTAACATTTTACAATATTATCACCTTAAGGTGAAACATGTTAAAGGGGCTCATGCCACCTAACGTCTATGTTAAAGTGAGACTCAGGGATCATCCTAAGCTACTCATGCAATTGAAATGAGATACACGAGATACAAGCATACCAGTTACAAGTGTACTAAACGAAGATGAAAACGTGTGAGGTAAGTATACAAAACACAGGTATACTAAACGAGATCGGAAACACACAAAGCAAGTATACATGACACGAGTATACTAAATGGAATTCTAGATACAAGAAGCAAGTGCACAGTTTCAAGTACGCTAAATAAGATCCGAAAACACGAAGTAAGCATAATGTCTATGCAATTAAACAAGGTAGGAAATACTCCATACAACACGACAAAGTTCTTAGATCTTGAAGAGATAACACTTGAAATCTAAGGGTTTAGAGATTTTGCAAATTGATATAAATCATTCCATATGGTCCATGCCACCTAGAATCTAAGTCAAGTTACATGCATAGGATCATTCTTAAGTCACGATAGCATAAAGTAACATGAAATGAGATAACTAAGAAAATTAACAATTTTGAAACAATTCAATTAACACAACAATGACAAGGCATGAAATCAAGGATAATGCATAATATCTATGCAATTTAACAAGGATGGAATATTTTAAAAAACACAAAAAGGTCTTAAATCTTCAAGGAACATAACATTTGAAATTTAAGGAATAAAATCACAGATGAAGCATAAATTCTATATAATGAAACAAGGTTGAATATTCCATGAAGCACGAAAGGGTTCTTAAATCTTCAAAGAATAACACTTGAAATTTAAGGAGTGAAATCTAAGATAAAACATAATATCTATGCAAGTAAACAAGAATGGAACATTCCATACAACACGACAAGTTTAATACACGAAATCAAGGATAAGGCATAATATCTATGATTAACAAGATTGGAGCATTTCACATAACACGACAAGTTTAAATCTTCAAAGAATAGTAACTTGAAATTTAAAGAGTGAAATCAACCAATGTGAATACTCGGATATCGCCCGGATTAAAACCGTACTCTTGGGATCACTTTAGAGCTACTAACCTATAGGTACCTTCCCCTAGTGCACACTGTAGTGTAGGGAGCTCTTTATCTCCCCGTACTAGAACTAAGTCCTAGTTGTGTCAATTCTTGATTGATATCCCAAGTTCCAAATCAACAAATTGTGTAACCAAGAGTGTATCAAGATATAAGTATTGCATTAAATCACGTTCCATGCACAACTAAGATTTTAGAACACACAAGTCATGCCCTAGATTCTCAACTATGATGGCATATGAAATGTTAAGAAATCATGTCAGAGGCAAACTCAATATCAAGTTACAAGTTCATTCTATGCGAGATACAACCATGTAAATTAAGTCCTATACAAGGAAAATAATTAAATGTAACTTTCAAAATTTATCCAATTATTCTCAATTTGATACACGTGGAATAACTTGTTAAGAAAATCATGAATACCAAGTTAGAAACTTAATCAAGTCCATGAAATCATTGTTGTAAATATACCACTAGTATAAGATCAATGATTTAATTATTTATTTAACAACTCTTGAACAATTAAATCATTACAATGTAAGGGTACAAGTTCATTAACCACATTAATGAAGCCAAGATACAATAAGCCATGATGTATGATAAAAAAGGCAAAAGCCCCATGAAATCGATGTCCAATTCATTAGAATACTAAGTAGAAATTAATTAACCTACTTAATTAATTTCTCTAGAAATCAAGGTTGTCCAAAAATTCTCAAAATAATATATGTGAATGTCTATGCCTGGTGATTTCAAATATCACATTAATTTCACAAAGTGAGTAAGATAACATCATGTGGAATTTAATTGACTTAAAATTAATTAAATTTCTATATTTCAAAAGTTATTCAAATAATTCCAAGTAAATATATAACAAGAATTAAGTCATGGCCATGCCATATATCAAGTCAAAAATGAAATACAAGCATAGTACAATCAAGTAGAATTTAAATCAAATTAAATTCATTAAATGTCTAGATTTGAAAACTCATTTAAATCATCCCAATTTAATATACAACAAAGATCAAGTCATGGCTATGCCATATATCAAGTCTAAAGTGAGTTATAAGTAAGCTATAATTAATCATTAATTTCTCAAATTGATATAAAACATGCATACAACTTGTATTTCACTACAAAGCAATTAAAACCACTTGAAAAATAAACTATAACACCCTCTACCACACAAGAGGTTTGTTTCTCTTGAATCCAAGGCAAATCAACATAAAATGGCAAACCCTTCAAGGGTTATGTAGAGAAGGATGAGGAGAACAAAAAGTATTCTAAGCCTTATGGTCTAAGGTAAGTGGAAGGACCTCAAAAATCAAGGTCAAGGCAAAAGCATCAAACTTCTCTAATGGTGGCTAGGGTTTTTAATGAGGAAGAAAATGATATAATTAGATGAAGTGTGAGTAGAGGAAATATAAATTATTTACTCACTATGTGATCTTATACCATGGTCAACACACACAAGTCTTGGTCAATTGCACAAAAACCCTTCTTTAAAACCATAATCCCAAAGAGGCCCAAAAAATAATTGCAAGACTTAATTAGCATACACTTGTCACTTATCTAAGCATCCATTGTAAGCTTAATCCTAAGCCTACACTTGTCAACCATCCAAGCCAACAAGTGCACTTATCCTAGGTCAACAAGTGGTTGAATCTCCACCCTCCATATGTCATCATCCAAGGTATCAAAGTGTCTCCACACAAATGTCAACAAGTGGACCAATGAGAATGTAACACTTGTCACACTTTTTCAGAAATTGCAAAAAAGGTCCTTTTCAAAAATATCTTTCAAATAAAATTACAAAATGATCCCTAAGACGAAAAATAATTACTTTAAGTAATTGCACAAGTAACCCCAAAAATAAGAAAGTTTTCAAAGAAAGTGTGCATCCACACCCTTAAGGAAGAAAGTGCACTAATGGCATGCATGTATAGGAAACCAAAAATACACATGGCATGGAATTTAAATATCATGGATGCATGCAAAACCGGAATCAAATCCGAACACGAAAAGTGAGGTTGTGTCAACAAAGTGACAAACGAAAAAAAGACAAAATGTGAATAATGTTACAAAAGTAAAAATGTGAAAGTGACTCGATCCTTAAAGGAAGTTATCAATCCAAATAAAAGAGTCTTGTAAACCATTTCCAAGCACTCGAGACGATACCCAGTGACGAGAAATAGAACTTGAAAAAGAAAATTTATCCGTAAAATTTGAGAAAAAAGGGAAGGGAGGAAAATGACCAAGTCATTACACATGGCATTTGACTCTTAAGCCTGAGAAAACTATAGACTCTTTTATTAATTAGTAATTACTTTAATTTGTACGGCATATACTTCGGAATCCATAAACCGACACTTTGGATAATTATATAATTAATAGTTAGAGAGTTATATTTTTAATATTTGCATCATTACTACTTGTATTTATTTTGTATTAATTATGGTTGATCACAAAGTAAATTCGAAAGCCTTCGTGTGTTTTTAGACAAAATAATTTTTTATATATTTATTTATTTAAATTATTATTTTGTCAAACTAATATTTTATTGTGATCAAGTCAGAAATAATCAAAGGTACCAAAATAAATATGTTAATTTAGTAGTCGCATTGATGACTTAATTTATCCGATAACTAATTATGCATAGAGGAGTCAAAATGCAATATTGAGTTAGATTTTATTTATTATTTAATTGGAGTTCAATTAATTTTGTTTAGTGGAGTAGAAATTAATATATGAATTAATTGAATTGGGTCTATGGTATAATAGATTAGGCTAATCATTAATTCATTGTAGCCAAGAAAATAATAAGTCCAAAGGATTCTCACTCATAGCTCAATTTGATATTGAAAGTCCATTAGATTTGAGATATCACGTTAATTATAAAGATTGAGAAAAATATATTGTCTTCAATTATTATTTTTATTTTGCCTATATATACATGGATCCATGTATATTTTATATTACGCCAATAATTTTGGAAGAAAAGAAAATATTTTCTTTCTCTTGAATTTTAGAGTTAGTGTTCTTATCTGATGGAGGCTCCCACAAGCTGAACTCTCTAAGGTCATTCATGAAGGCTTATGGGTGATTTCTAAAGGTAAGATCATTACCAAGAAGATGAAGATCCAATGAAGAAGTACCTAACTAAGGGATCCACATTAAGTGAGAATATTCATTTTAGAGGAGAAATCTAAGATTTACTCATACATTATAAGTTTTCTATCTCTAATTGAATGTATCATCATATTCTTTATACATAAAACTTGTCTTTATACATAAATCAAAATCTTTATTTGAAATTCCCTCAAAATTTTAAAAACTTCCGTTTTTCTAATACTACGTGTCTATGAATAAGTAATAGACGAGATTGTGAGAGGGGTTATATAAATAAAGAAGGACAGTTATGAAAATTGAAAAAGTTGAACCGAACATTGTGTGAAAATTGAGAGGTTTATAATTTTATTTTAAGAAGGCCAATTATTAAAGTTTTTGGAATCTAAAAGCAATTTAGATGTGGGCTTGATGCCCACGTGCCCCAAAACATGCCGTTTGTGGAATTGAAGGCCCGCGCATGATGAGACTTGTACAGAGGAGAATACTGACGTTAGTATGAGGTTGGCTAGAAATTAATATAGTGGTCCTGGTAAGCACACGGGTTGGCTAGAAATAAAGTTGCTAATACGTGACTATTACTGTAAACTAGTTTATTTCCACTCAACCACTAAGCCTAAACCTGTTACTGTAAACTAGTCTATTTCACTCAACCACTAAGCCATCTAAACCACTGTTGCACAAGTTCATGGTAATCAGCATGCACATAAATAAAAAAATTGGGAGCATATGGTATCGATCAATAATAAACAATGTCAATTTTATTCAATTGTGATTCACTGAAATCACATACCATTTAATAATTTCTGATTAAAAAATTGTCATCTATATACTATTTCCAGCACAGTACAAAGTAAGCAGGGAGGGTTTCAATTATTTATTTTCCTTTTATTTTCTATGTGAAATGGAATGGGTAGATTGGAGGGTAGTTTCTTCTAACCCATTTCAACTGCCACAACTAATGAATAATAATTGAGTTAGATTAATAAACTTTGATATCACTAATTAGTTCTCACTCAAGTGCTTTATAAATACTATATATCAAGTCTTTTGTCATGTAAACCTATTCCTCAAATACTCTCTCTCACACACAAAAACACACACACATGGACGCAGCAAAAGGAGATTTCTGTGTGAGGATAACGGTGAAGGAAGTGGTGGCAGCACTGTTGCCAATGCAAGAGCATTGGCTGCAACTGTCCAACCTGGACTTGCTGTTGCCTCCATTGGATGTGGGTGTTTTCTTCTGTTACAAGAAACCCACGTCCACTGAAGAGAAACTATTGTCCACCAGTTTTACATACATGGTCAGTGTCCTTAAGAAGGCAATGGCTCAAGCTCTGGTGCCCTACTATGCATGGGCCGGGGAAGTAGTGCAGAACCCCGCGGGAGAGCCGGAGCTCCTCTGCAACAACCGTGGGGTGGACTTCTTAGAAGCCTTTGCCGACGTGGAGCTCCGAGACCTCAACCTCTACAATCCTGATGAGAGCGTAGAAGGCAAGCTGGTCCCTGAGAAGAAGCATGGAGTGCTCTCTGTCCAGGTCAGTGAGATCATGGCATGATCAACAGTTAGATCTTTAACTCTCTTCCAATTTTTGTGTGTTTTTTGTATTGTTCGCGCGTGTTTTCTCTAGATGGTAATACTTATAAGAGTGATTTCCTAACTTACAACTGAAGAGTCATGATACTGATGATATAATCAGTTTAGAATGAGTGGGGTTAAATAATTTTTTATTTTCTTTTACTTCTGTAGTGATTTAATTTTTAATATTTGTTTAAAGAAAAATGTTAAAGATGACTAATAGAATTTTGTGATGTTATCATAATTGAGGTGGATTTTTATTTTGGAAAGAACTAAGTTAAATAATCAAGTCAAATAATAAGAAATGGACTATTTATTTTTGGGAAGAATTAATCAGAGAAAGAAAAAAGAAAAAATGCCTACACAAAACCAAACTAGCAAATTGTTTCATCTTGAGCATCTCTTAATCTGGGGTTAGCTGTGTGTCTTGTTCATTTCTCAATTTAGGATTTTGAACTGAAGCATTATGATGATATATATATATATATATATATATATATATATATATAATGAGTTGTCCCGTTGCAATTTGAATGGAATCTAATATGATGTTTAGATGGATTACAAATTCAAAACTAACTCAAACTAGTTTTAAAGTTAATGTTTTATAAAGTCAATTAGGTATCTTCTTATCTGATTTCTTAGCTCTAGCATTGTGTTAAAAGACTATTTGTGTAAAATATACTTGTAAAAAAAAATTTTATCACTAGAAATATGTTAAGATATATTGTCACATTATTAATGTGTAAAATTGTTATGTATTTTAAACAATCTTTTTACACAGCCACGTTAACATATTTTCTCTCTCCCATCTTTCTCATTCCATTAACAAATCAACCCTATGTTAAGTAGGTTTGTAAAAGTTATGTGGGGTCTTGGGCATGACACGCAGTTGGCTGTTATTGACATATTTTTTTTTTTACACGAAAGGAGCTATAAAACAATGATTGGAGTTAAAAATTATTAGTTCAAATTTTTTTGTGTAAATTCACTATGACACATCATATTTACACACAAAATTATAAACAACCACTGAAAATGCTCTTACATATATGATTATAGGATTAAAAATAGAACTCATATATATAATATTTTTATGTTTTTCTCATATTCCGCTAAAGAAAGAGATTAAGCCGAATATGAGAAAAACAAAGTAATAAAAAGACTAAAAAAATACATATTTACAATTTTTTTTTTTTTTTTTTTGTGAATACATATTTACCATTAATATATCGTTTCGTGATAATTTCATAAAAAAATTTGTAGCACTGTTTGGAAAATATTGAGGACGTGAGAGTATCAATTATATAGTACATTCGGCAAATAATTATACGCATTATTTTCCTTTGCCGACAAGAATATTTATTGACTGAACCATATTGTCGTTATCCAAAATACCCAATATTTTCCCAACTTATGGACTATTTTAAACCGACCCCAGTTAAAGTCGTGGTATAGGATTCAAGAAGCCCAACAACCATGTACGGAGTTCTGTTTAGTCTAATTTACCTTCAAATAATCGAATGAGGACGTTGAAGGATGTTGACCCGTTTCAAATCATGTTACACCTACTACTACTGTATTTCCTTACCAAATATCTTAATTATTGACTTTGTTTCTTTTGCAGGCCACCCAACTCAAGTGTGGAGGATTGGTGGTAGGGTGCAAGTTCGACCATCGAGTGGCAGACGCCTACTCGGCCAACATGTTTCTTGTATCTTGGGCCGAGAAGGCTCGGTCCAAACCGATCTCCCGGCTGCCATCATTCCGGCGGTCTCTGCTCAGCCCCCGGCATCCCGGCTGCTACCATCCGTCCCTTGATGATATGTATGTGGCAGTCTCAGCATTGCCACCTCCAAGGGAAAATAACTCTTCCTCCAATTTCTCCGGTGATGAGCTGATAAGCCGCATCTACTACGTTGAAGCCGAGCAGCTTAGTAGGCTTCAGTCTCTGGCCAACAACAATGGATGCAGAAACAAGGACAAGGACAGATCCATGTGAGAATTACATATTAGCTGGGGCAGTTGCACCTGTTCATGCAATATATTTACGCTGAAGATATTTTGTTATATCGGTGGATTCACGATGTATCAGCTTGTTCACAACTGTTTTTTAAGAGTCCGATATCGTTACACACTTTCATAAATTTATACCAATATTCGTCTGAATTCATTATATTGTGGCCGTAATTAAAAATCGATCAAAGATGCAACACTTATTCAATACATTTCAAAAATATTAGAGTACTGCAACACTATTAAATTGAGAATTCAATAATTTTATCTAATTATTATATTGTCAATTTAAAATTGTTGCCTTATCATGATTATTATCTTTTAAATGACCAACTTAAAATGTACCATTCTAGTTTGTAATAATTTAAGAACCGAACTTAGTCTTCTTCTTTTTTCTATTCTTTTTTTTTTTCTTTGGCCACTGTATTTCTCTTGGCAAATAAAGAAATTTCCACTATAATAAATTCCTGACTCTGTCACTGAACAGGAGGACTAAGCTCGAGGCCTTCACCGCCTTCTTGTGGAAGCTGGTTGCTGCAAGTGAACAAGCGAGCAACAAAAAGTGCAGGATGGGCATTGTAGTGGATGGTAGGACGAGGCTGAGCGAAGGATATGGCGAGAAGTCGGAGATGATGGCTACATACTTCGGGAACGTCCTGTCCATCCCATTCGGGGAGAAGAGAGCTGGCGAGCTCATGAAGAGGCCGGTGAGCTGGGTGGCGGATGCAATCCATGAGTTCCTCGATAGCGCGGTGACAAAGGAACATTTCTTGGGGCTGATAGACTGGGTGGAGGCTCATCGTCCGGAGCCAAATCTGGCAATGATATATGCCGGAAGCAAGAGCAATGATGACGGGCCAGCCATCGTGGTGTCCTCCGGGCAGAAGTTTCCGGTTTCGAAGGTGGACTTTGGGTGGGGGAAGCCTGCATTTGGGTCATACCATTTCCCATGGGGTGGAGAATCTGGCTATGTCATGCCAATGCCAAGTCCAAATGGGAATGGTGACTGGGTTGTTTACATGCACATGTTCAAAGGGCAGTTGCAACTCATAGAGAGTCAGGCACCTCATTTCTTTAAGCCACTTACTAGTGATTATTATCTTGAGCACTTTTAATTAATTGTCATTCTCAAGACATGTTGGAAGTGATTATAATCTGTAAGCTCTTGTTTTACTAAGTATGTAAAAAGATAAATTGCTTTCTTGTATCAAATCTTGAATTCATGTAAAAAAAATAAGTTGCTTTCTTATTATTATTATCATCATCATTATTATTATTATTATTATTATTATTATTATTATTATATTCATCGTCCTTTTTGTAATTTCTTGTTTCTTTTGTCTTGTAAACAAAAAAAAAAAAATTAGTTCTATTTGTGGCAATAATCGCACGACTTGATTGATATATCTCATGACTCCAAAGGTGAAGATGGGGCAAAAAGAAGAAAATTAAATAATTCCAACTGAAATAAACACTGTTCACATAAAAACCAAACAGTCCCATCTAAACGAGAGCCGAGAGTCTGAGACATGTTTATCTATATTTGACATCTTGACCTTTTTTTTCCATAACTGGTGATCCACTTTAAAAGTTGTTTTTATTTATTTATTTTATTATTATTTTTTTTCTGTGCGACCCCTAAAAAGTTAATGAAACACGCTTACGATGTCATTTTTTAATCAATATTACCATACCTAAAATATGTTTTTCCTATTCTATTGGATAGACTTTTATATTAGGGTTTTTTTTTTTTTTTTTTTCATTAATAAGAAATTTATACTCACTCTTTAGCAACTCAAACCTTTACCATCATCTTTAAAAGGTATATGACATATGTAATAAGACTCATTTTTGTCCCACAACATATTCAGATGGAAAATTTGTGAGTTACGCGGTGCGGAAGTTGTTAGTTGATTTAATTGTGATTAACTCCTTTAATAACCTAAATAAGATTAATAGGTCAACTTGCCCAATTTTTATAATTAATTAAATTACTTAAGCAATATGATCAATTAAACATCCACAATCACGAAGATAAATACTTAAAAGTAAAGCAAGTAAAGTTAGAAAAATGACACCGAAATTTTTTGCGAGAAAACCCCAATTGGTAGCATATATAGACCAATTGTTGTGGAAAAAATCTCGTGAATTGTGCAGTTCAAAGTAAATCGATCCACTATAGTTGAAACAAAGTACAATAGATTTTGACTCTGCCTCACACCCTATCGTTCTACCAAACATCAATTGCAGACAATCCTCTAGCTTTGCTGCGTCCCATCCAATAGCTCTTGACTTCAGGCTTACTCTTAATCTCTGTAGAAAGATTGTTAATAGATCAAGCAACACCCCTCGAATGCTTTAACATTTTCAAAGTGTGATCGCTTTACCCCTTTTTTTCAAGATCTGAACTTTGATGTAGAAAAACTACATCTGCTTTCACTGATCGTTGTCGATACAATATTCAATAAACTTTGAACACAATCAGAAATTGGACAACACCCTAAAATCACTCTTGTGTTTATGTATATGTTCTAGAAATAAAGAATGAAAAATCAGATTTGATTTTTCTGCAAAACATCTCTTAAATAGGCTTTTTAAGAATCAGAAGATGTAATTCAAAAGTTGTACTAACCTAAATGTAAATCAAGGTTTATATAGAATTTCAAAGACCTAGATATGCATATGAAAAGGTAATTTAATTTCGTGCAAAAGACTTTTGGAAATTTTTTTATATCAAATAGGAAATTTAGACAGAACATGAAACTAAAATCCTAAACTGTATCAGCAAGTGGAACCGGTAGCCAGAAGTGGAACCGGTTCCCAAAGGACAGAAAGTTTCCTTCGACTCAAAAGATCTTGAACCGGTAGCCATAGTCAGTTCTGATTCCCACATGACAGAATTGAATGTAAGTAAAAAGCAAAACCAGTTCTAGACAATTCTGTTTTGGAAACTTTGAAGAACATACCATGTATGTATAGTGTCCTAAGTGCGAAACAACTTCCTAAAGTGTTGTTCATACTTTTTTTGTAGATCTTGGTTTATCAAACTTGAACAACTTTCTAATTCCGTAGCTGATCTTGATCTTGATTTGGTAACTTGAAAGTTACAATTTGATTGGACTTGTTTTGACATAGAAATTAGCCAATTACAAAAATTATATCTCACAAAAGTAACTGGGTATAAATGGATCACAAAAGTAACGGGGTATAAATAAATCGGTATACAACATTACCCAATAACTTGAACTTTTGGGTAAATGGGTAAGCGCCCATCCATTACAGTTGGTATTAGAGCCAGACTCAGTTCTTATTCCGGTGTCATACCAAGTACCTGTCGTAGAAGGAGTCCGGGTTTGCAGCCTGATAAGTACTCAAATGTGATGCATTTTAACACCTAAGTTAGGGTATTTTAGTCCATTCATCTATCTTACTTTTCCGTTTTAGTTCTAATTTGTGTTTTTGTCTATTTCAGGTTAATAAGGTTCAAACAGGATAAAAAGAGCCTTTTAGCTCCTTATACCGATATTCGTCCTAATCCGTTACACCATTGATACCCGTGACCATAACCGATACCATGACTGCGAATCATAATCGATTGAAGATGCAACACTTATTCAACATATTTCAAACGTGTTGCATCAACATTGTTAAATTGATAATTCAATAATTTTACCTAATTATTATATTGTCAATTTAAAATTGTTGCTGATCATTGTCTTTTAAATGACCAACGTAAAATTTACCATTCTAGTTTGTAATAATTTAAGAACTGAAATTAGTCATATTCTGTATCTTCTGTGATTATTTTTTATTTTTTATTTTTTTTTGGCCACTGTATTCCTCTTGGCAAAAGAAATTTCCACTATAATAAATTCCTAACTCTGTCACTGAACAGGAGGACTAAGCTCGAGGCCTTCACCACCTTCTTGTGGAAGGTGGTTGCTGCAAGTGAACAAGTGAGCAACAAAAAGTGCAGGATGGGCATTGTAGTGGATGGTAGGACGAGACTGAGCGAAGGAAATGTCAAGAAGTCGGAGATGATGGCTACATACTTCGGGAACGTCCTGTTCATCCCATTCGGGTAGAAGAGAGCTGGCGAGCTCATGAAGAGGCCGGTGAGCTGGGTGGCGGATGCAATCCATGAGTTCCTCGATAGCGCGGTGACAAAGGAACATTTCTTGGGGCTGATAGACTGGGTGGAGGCTCATCGTCCGGAGCCAAATCTGGCAATGATATATGCTAGGAGCAAGAGCAATGACGACGGGCCAGCCATCGTGGTGTCCTCCGGGCAGAAGTTTCCGGTTTCGAAGGTGGACTTTGGGTGGGGGAAGCCTACATTTGGGTCATACCATTTCCAGGGGCGGAGCTAGGATTTTAGTTTAGAGGGGGCACAACGTAATTGTTGAAAAAAAAAATAATAATAGGAAGTATAATTTTTTTAAATCAAAAAGGCAAATAAGAAAAAAAAAAAAAGTTGTAAAATAATATACTAAATAAATACTGTTAAAAAAATTATAGTTACAAAATATTAATTAATAATATTTTAATTAAATAAAATCACAAATGTCATCGATAAAAAGAAATAAGTTAAAAAAAATTAAAAAAAATACACAATTATACATAAGTATAAAAAGAAATTTTTTGAAAAAGGAAGCAAAAATTAGAAAAGGAAAAATATACTGTATACTTGAAGAAGGGATATATATAACTCAAGAAAATTAGAAGAATTTCAAATTTTGAGGGGGGGCACAATTTAAAATTACTATAAAAGTATATGTATATACCAAAAATATATACCTATGTATAGTAGGTTGGAGCAAAGTGAGGAGGGGCACGTACCCCCTCTGGGCTTTAATTGGCTCCGCCCTTGACCATTTCCCATAGGGTGGAGAATCTGGCTATATCATGCCAATGCCAAGTTCAAACGGGAATGGTGACTGGGTTGTTTACATGCACATGTTCAAAGGGCAGTTGGAGCTCACAGACAGTTAGGCACCTTATTTCTTTAAGCCACTTACTAATGATTATTATCTTGAGCACTTTTAATTAAGGGTTAAGTGCATTAAACCCCCCTCAACTTTCTTCTCTTCCTCAATAAACTCCCTTGAACTAAGTGAAATATATTTAACCCCCTAAACTATTTCAATTGTTGCAAAATGTTAGTGTACCGATTGAAATCTAATGTCCAAAGAAGGCACATGACTCACGTGATTGGTTAAAATCTATAAAGACAAAAATAACCTTATCAAATACACCTATATATTGCCAACGAAGACCCAGAGGAATAATATATATACATATATATATAGACCCAGAGGAATAATATAATATATATATATATATATTACATCCCCCTTTCTCTTCAAGCAACCTTCAACATCTGTCCATGGCCGCCACCTCCACCGTACGCCCATGGCCACCACCGACACCGCCACCGTTCTCTCCCCCACAGAATTTTCTTCCCTCACAACTACCTCCACCGTCCACGACCGCCACCACAACCGCTCTCTCTCCAATCCACCTCTCTATTTTTTTTTCCTCTCTTTGGCCTCCAACTCCAACGACAACAAGAACTTCAATACCGGTGAGAAGTGGGTCTGTTCTGTAGCGGTAGTGACAGAGGTGCTTGGCAACGCCGAGCTTACCAGAGAACATAATGACTATTCGCTATGGTGGCGCTGAACCACAGGGGCAGACGGCAATGAGTTGAACTGAAACGGCAGCGGCATGCAAGGATGAACCCACGTGACGGCGACGATTGTTCTTAACAATGGTCGCAAATCAGAACGGTGGCAGTAACGATGGTAGGAGTCGTGAAGCTTCAATGAATTACAGCAATGGTGGCGATGAACTTAGAAGATACCGATGAGTAATGGAACTGAACTGGATATGGAGATTTGAGATCGAGTCACCTGAATATGGAGATTTGAAAGTAAATGAGAAATTTTTGCTGAAAATCAATGGCGAACGAGAGGATTTGCTAAGATTGAAAATTAGGGCTTCGAATTTGGGGGTTCTCTGTACAATGCGATATGATGAATATATATATATATATATATATCCAAACTCAAGACCAAGTCCTCGCCTGTAATTTATTGGGTTCGTTCTCAGCACATGATGCTCTCAATGGAAAGAGACCGTCAATGGAGAGAGACCCAGCACCAAATCCGATTAACCCCAATATATAACCTATTTAAATTGAAACCCATTTTGATGTTATAACTTCACAATTTCCTCCCATCTCTTTCAATTTCTTGTTGGCCCCAAGAAATGCTACTAATGAGATGGACACAGAGAGGAACGTGGTGGTGGCTGCCGATAGAGAAGAAATACAATTATTATTATTATTATTATATATAATTCTCCACTAATTGAGTTGTCATTCTCTTATTGGTGGAGAATTGTTTTTGTCTACTTCAATAAAATAATTCTGAGTTGGTCAATTTTCATTGACATAGAGATTACAATTGTTACATTAGCCTATCCAAAAAAAAAATAATAATAAAATAAAATATATATATATATTCAACACGAGGGCTTAATGGTAATTTTTGTTTTCTATTAACGGCTGCTTGATGGTTCTTGACTAAGTACAACAAAATGATAATTTAGAAAATTTCATTTACTTCAAGGGGTTTCTTGTAATCGGGTTACAATTGAGGTGGTTCAACGCAGTTAACCCTTTAATTAATTGTCATTCTCAAGACATGTTGGAAGTGATTATAATCTGTAAGCTCTTGTTTTACTATGTATGTAAAAAGATAAATTGCTTTCTTGTATCAAATCTTGATTTCATGTAAAAAAATAAATTGCTTTCCTATTATTATTGTTATTATTATTATATTCGTCGTCCTTTTCGTAATTTCTTGTTTCTTTTGTCTTGGTAAAGAAAAAAAAAAATTAGTTCTATTTGTGGCAATAATCGCACGGCTTGATTGATATATCTCATCACTCCAATGGTGAAGATGGGACAAAAGAAAGAAAATCAAATAATTCCAACTGAAAAAACACTGTTCACATAAAAACCAAACAGTCCCATCTAAACGAGAGCCGACTGTCTGAGACATGTTTATCTGTATTTGACATCTTGACTTTTTTTCCCATAGCTGGTGATCGACTTTAAAATTTGTTAGATGGGACAAAAGAAAGAAAATCAAACAATTCCAACTGAAATAAACACTGTTCACATAAAAACCAAACAGTTCCATCTAAACGAGAGCCGAGAGTCTGAGACATGTTTATCTATATTTGACATCTTGATTTTTTTTTACATAACTGGTGATCCACTTTAAAAGTTGTTTTTATTTATTTATTTATTATTATTTTTTTCTGTGTGATCCCTAAAAAGTTAATGAAACACATTTATTATATCATTTTTTAATGAAAAACTACATATAAGTAGAGTTAAGAATCTTAAATAACAAAATAGTTTATTTTAAAAGTTTATTTTTCAATTTGATTGAATAAAATAAAATAATTACAAATGCATCAAGAATTATTATTAAGACCCAAAATATCCTCCAAACCCTTATTATAAAATACCAAAATAACCTTCTTATAATCATATATTTCCAAAATGGAAAATGATATTTAAGCCAATGGATTTGGCCTATTTGTTAGGCAGAATCCTAGCGGCGCCTAACTGGAAAAAATATATTAAAAAAGCGGGGTATAATCCCTTCATCTTCCCATCTTCTCTCTCTTTATCCCTCTTTTCTCTCTCTAACTTCCCTATCTCTCACCTCTTCTCCCTCTTCCGCCCTTCCCCTAAACAATTCCCTCTTTGTCCTTTTGGCCAGAAGTTGCAAATTTCGCACAACTTGTACGATGCGGCCCTCTTTTCATTGTGGATTTACTACCATATCCTGCCTAATTGAATAACCCCAAGTCATCGTTTCTCTTTCCAAATTTTGGGTTGATTATGTATAAACCACATAACTCTAATTTTGGGTTTTCAGATTGAGAGAGAGTGTGTATGTAGAGAGAGAAAGAAGGGGAGGAGAGAGAGAAAATAAACACAAGAACTCAATTTTGGGTTGATTATTTCTAAACCACATAACTCTAATTTGGGGTTTTCAGATTGAGAGAGAGAGTGCATGTAGAGAGCGAAAGAAGGGGAGGAGGGAGAGGAAAGAAACACAAGGATCACCCCACAAGACCACGCATCGGCCTTAGCGCCGTCGTAGCCAGGTGAAAACCTCCGGCATGGTGCCGACGGCAAAGGTGTCGATGGCGAAGGTGTCGATGAGGACTAATAGTGCATCGCCACCAAATTCTCCTCTTTCTCTCTCTTCCGAACTTGACAACTTGACAATTAGGCTGCCACGTAAAAGCCATGTAGATTCTGCCTAAGAAATACTCCTAAGTTGTCTGCCTGAGTATCATGACCCTTCCAAAATATTAAAAAAAAAAAAACAAGAAACTATAACCTTGCTCAATACTAATAACTGATATTAAGGTATTAAATTTAATAAGTGTTAATTACGACAAAAAGTTTGACATATACCAAAGCTGAAATAAAATATGTTAATTACTATAAATATAAGTTAAAAAGTATCAATATAAGTTAAAAAGATGGAGTTCAAGATAAGACATGATCAACAATGCCATTTACATAATATAGTAAATACTTGTAAGAGAAAAGGAAATTATTTAAGAATGAATTTATACTTGAAAAGAAATCCGTAATAGTTGTGGCAAATTTGGATGAATTCTTTGATCTATTTAGGCAAATGACATCCATCTACAAAAGTGTGCATCTTTTTTATTAAACAAGAACCATTATGTTCTAAGTTAGAATATATATATATATATATATATATATATATATATATATATATATATATGGATGGTTATAATGAGATTATAAGAAAAACCTTCTAGACGTCCTTTACTGGAAGACAAATCCTTGAATTTTATCTCCTCCATAGAAATAAGAGATGGACTATCTCCTCCATAGAAGTAAATGATAGTCAAACTAGTTTTAAATTATCTATTTTTAAATTATAAAAATAGATAATTTATATATATATATATTTTCATTAATAAGAAATTTATACACTCACTTTACTTCTTTAGAGACTCATACCTTCACCATCCTACTTTAGGCGGTACATGACATATGTAACAAGGGTCATTTGTCCCACATCGAATTCAGATAGGAAAGTTGTGAGTTACGCGATGCGAAAACTGTTAGTTGATTTAATTGTGATTAACTCTTTTAATGACCTAGATGAGATTAATAGGTCAACTTGCCTAATTTATGTAATTGATTAAATTACTTAATCAATATGATTAATTAAACATTCATAATCACAAAGATAAATACTGAAAAGTAAAGCAAGTAGAGTTAGAGAGATGGCACCAGGATTTTTAGCGAGAAAACCTCAATTGGTAGCATATATGGACCAATTGTTGTGGAAAAAACCTCGTGAATTGTATAGTCCAAAGTAAACCGATCCACTATGTTTGAAACAAAGTACATTGGATTTTGACTCAGACTTACACCCTATCGTTCTACCAAACACCAATTACTGACAATCGTCTGACTTTGCGACGTCTCGTCTAATAACTCTTGACTTCAGGCTTACTCTTAATCTCTGTAGAATGATTGTTGGTAGATCAAATAACACCCCTCGAATGCTTAGTGTGGTCGCTTCACCCTTTTTCTTCAAGATCTGAACTTTGATGTAAAAGAAATACATCTGCTTTCTCTGATTGTTGTCGATGCAATATTCAATAAACTTTGAACACAATCAAAAATTGAACAACACCCTAAAATCACTCTTGTGTTTATGTATGTGTTTTAGAAATAAAGAATGAAAAATCAGATTTGATTTTCTACAACATATCTCTTAAATAGGCTTTTTAAGAATCAGAAGATGTAATGCAAAAGCCGTACTAACCTAGATGTAAATCAAGGTTTATATAGAATTTCAAAGACTTAGATATGCATAGGAAAAGGTAATTTTTGTGCAAAAGACTTTTGGAAAAAAATTCTATATCAAATAGAAAGTTTAGACAGAACAGGAAACTAAAATCCTAAATTGTATTAGCAAATAGAACCGGTAGCCAGAAGTGGAACCGGTTCCCAAAGGACAGAAAGTTTCCTTCGACTCAAAGGATCTTATGCCGGTAGCCAAAGTCAGTACCGATTCCCGGCCACATGACAGAATTGAATGTATATAAATAAACCTGTTTTAGAAAATTCTATTTTGGAAACTTTGAAGAACATACCATGTATGTATAATAAAACCAGTTTTAGAAAATTTTGTTTTGGAAATTTCCTAAAGTGTTGTTAATACTTTTTTTTATAGATCTTGATTTATCAAACTTGAACAACTTTCTAATTCCGTAGCCGATCTCGATCTTGATTTGGTAACGTGAAAGTTACAATTCGATCGGACTTGTTTTGACACAGAAATTAGACACTTACAAAAATTATATCTCACAAAAGTAATTGGGTATAAATTGGTGGGTATGCAGCACTACCCAACAGGTTGAGTTTTTGGGTAAATGGATAAATACCCACCCGTTACAGTTGGTATTAGAACCAGACTCAATTCTTGATCCAGTATCACGCTAAGCGCTCGATACAGAGGGAATTTGGGTTTACAGCCCGGGTAGGCCAGGTGGCTCGAGCCGCAACGAGCGCGTTGCGAGTTTGGATGGGGGAGAATGTAACAAGGGTCATTTGTCCCACATCGAATCCGGATGGGAAAGTGATTGGGTATAAATTGGTGAGTATGCAGCACTACCCAACAACTTGAGCTTTTGGGTAAATGGGCAATGTAATGTTTCCGATTTTCACCATTTTTCTTTTTTTTTTCGGAAATTTTGTCGCCACATGGGCATTTTCGTCTTTTCACATTTTGCGTTCTGGACATCGTGGGGTGTGCCGGGTGTGTCAATTAATCGTTGGGAGCATTTTATTAAGCTCGGCACTCTTTGAAATGCAAGGTTGGTTGTTTTTGCATTTTTCAGTTTTTCGGACCTGACGGTCCCGTGTGGGACCTGCTACCGGAATTGTTGCATACGGGAATTTTGATTGGGTCTATTTGTATCATGTTCATTTTTATTTATTGTGTTTTAAGTGATTGCATGTTAAATGTGCATTTATATGTGTGTGTGGTGTAAAATGGAGCCAAAAAGAAAAAAAGAAAAAAAAAAAAAAAATTTGGTGGGACCCACCACCACCAACTTAAAGACTTTGAGGCCACATTTGGGCTCTATCCTCTCCCTCTCCCGCTGGTTCTTCTTCTTCCCTCTCTTTCTTGAGTTTTTCTATTTCTTTTGAGACTTCAAACTTCAATTCTAGATCTCTCTCTCTACACTTAGTGATTTTGAGTGTCGTTTGAGGCAAAACAGAGAGCACGACGAGCTCTACGCGTGTGTACTAGCAATTTTAGCTTTGGGACTCCCTAGAAATTCTGAAAATCTAAACCCAATTTTGAGGGTTTTGAATCATTTGGAGGTAAGGGCCTTTAATTCTTACAATCTTGTACCTTTGTGAATTAATCTTACTTAATTGATGTTTTAGCATGCTAAATTATGATAATTGCATTATAAATTGACTTATTTGTGTATAGGAAGCATGTGAGTACGGGTATTTAATTTAATTGTATGAAAGAGCATGCTTTATGTGCTAGATTGTGTCGATTTTATTTTAAAATGGCTTAAATGTGTAAATAAAGTATGTAAGTATGTGTATCATTATATTTGGATGTAAAACATGTTTAAGTGTTACTTTCCTATGCTCATTTTGTTATTAATTTGCTAGAAATATTATGTGAGAGCATGCGAAATTTTCTTTTGTAGTTTAAGTCGAAGAATGATAAGCTGTGTAGTGGGAATTCAATTCATTTTCATAGTAATGTCAAGTATGAGATGCATTCATGGCATTGGGCATGGGAAAATGGCAAAATGATTTGAAGTGAATGAAAAATGGATTTTGGGGGCAAAGTTTTGAGTAAAGTGATTTTATGAAAAATCCGGTCGTCGCGGAGTCACCAAAGGGCCAGTAGGTTAATGTAACCTAGAGAGAACTAGGGAGATTGCCCTAGCGTGGTTGAGCTATCTAGGCCCCGTAATGACGTTGCAGAGGTACCAACGGTCAGGGACAGTAGCCAATCCTTCTCTCGGCGCTGAGGGGGTACCAAAGGGGGTTACATTAACAGTTTGAAAGTGATGGTTTGAATGTTAAAAATGGGGAGCGACATCAGCATGCATTGTATTCCATGGCATTCCATTATTTGAAATTGAGATTGGTTATCATATTGTGTTTTCCCGTCATAGTATGACCCTAGCTCCTATTGTTCTATTCCTTGTTTGGATTCACGGGGATAGAAGAGGTGTGTCTTAGGTGCCACCTACTGAGCAAATTGCTCACCCCATTATACTTAACATTTTTTAGGTCATGTCAAGGAATTGACAGATGGTGATCTATCACATATTTGAGGAAACTTGAAAGGAAAATTTTGAAGTATTTTGTAGAGTTAGAACTCTTTTGTATTGCAACATGATCTGAAATGTACTAAGTTCATTTGGCATGTAAATTGTGTCATAACTTAAGGTTGCCTCCATTTTTGTTGTAAATTAAGGTAAATATAAAGACTATGTATAAGTTTATGTAATTCGAACCCAACAATGTCGGGAAGTGTTCATGTATTGATACTCTTGTCTTTGAGCATAGAACAACTCATTTTCTTGATACTAGAACAAGTCCATAACCTTTGCAAAGTCCTTATTTCAGTTCCTCTTCATCTCCAAAGTGCAACACCTCAGTTTCTAGAGTAGGGCTCAAAGAAGCCATTTCGGTCGACCGAAATGGCACATCGGTCGATCGGACCAAATGCATGCTCTCGGGATATTAGGTTTCGGCAGACCGAAATAGCACTTCGGTCGATCGAAGTAAGGGAGCTCATTTCGGCTGACCGAATCTCCACTTCGGTCAACCAAAATGAAGCAGTTAGGCCATTCTTCATCCTTTCTTCTGGTATTTATTATGCTCAATGATGGAATGGGTTTTGGGACTTCCTAAAGGTGAAATTCAAGTGTTATGATGACGTTTGATACTTAAAAAGTCGAGTTTGACGTAGATGACCTCGGGTTCGGGTAAGGACTCGGCTAACGGTTCGGGCCTCTGGGTACAGGTCGTTACAAAAATGGTATCAGAGCCCATGGTTCGAAAACCTTAGGACGATGGGTAGAGGCCT
The DNA here is from genome assembly GCF_030987335.1 of Cornus florida. NCBI lineage: Eukaryota > Viridiplantae > Streptophyta > Magnoliopsida > Cornales > Cornaceae > Cornus > Cornus florida. The sequence goes on from NW_026775581.1 coordinate 25,643,764, forward strand.
ATGTAGGATTGCGTGGGGAGTTGTTTGCATTGCGTATGAGATTAGTTGTTATGTGTTTAGATATTTGAAGAAGCATGCTAAATTGTTTACTTGCCTTTGTGCTACATGCTAAAGTGTTTAAATGTTTGAGCAGCATGCCTACTTGTTTACTTGCTTACCTATTTAATTGCCTACATGCAAATTTACTTACGTGATCACATGCTTATATGTTATATGTGTGTAGCACTAATTTAAGTGATCCATGGGTAGGTGTTATGTTTTCAATGTGTAATTGTTTAGCAGGCATGTTTTTATTTTGTATTAGCTCTGGGAGTTATCCTTTACGACGGGAAAGGTGTCAGCATTGTGAGTATGGGAAATGATGATGGGAATAGAAGAGATAATCAATCTTACATATTAATCTCATGAACTCGTTGTTTAAACTAATGTGATAGGACACGGTCATGCCAAGGGTTATGTTCCAGTTATTTTATGTATATGTATATATATATATATAAGTATGCCTTGTATGTATACCTATGTATTTTTAGGCATGTAGACAGTCGAGCACGAGATGGTTGCTAGTGCACTGGGGTACTTGTCACGGCATTGAGGGTTGTGTAAGTCATGACCTGAGATGGCGAGGAGCTCGGTAGCTCCAGGGTTGTTAGGGGCAGTTCTTATCGAATGGATGGAGTGGGCTTCTAGCTCGTGGGTTGAACTATTTGACATGTAGTCAATCTGATCTTTTAGTTGTATTTTGTGTGGTGCTTAGAACACGACTGTAGAACGGGTTCATATTCATTGCTAGGTGCCCTTATTGTGTGTGAGTGTTCAAAGCTTTGAGTCAGGGCCGCATGATTGTGCTGTATTTGACCTTTTTCTTTCCATTTTTAGAGTCATGCCTCCGAAGAGACGTAGAGAAGAAGATAATGATGGGGAGCAGGACGAGCCCTCTGATTGGGACCTTTTGGTTAAGAATTTGGTTGAGGCTATGACAAACTTTGTACTTGCAGTAGTCATAGAGACCCAGAGATCGATGGCACAGTCAGAGAGAACAGGGGTTAGGGACGGATCAAGAGATAGGGATTTGTGGAATCAGGTTAAGGAGGTGGAAATGTTGTCCGAGAGTCATGTACGAAAGGTGTTAAAGGGTGATTCTTCTCATTCTCCCGTGGTTTTTACATCACCGCTGGAGACATCCCCTAAGGTCAAGAAGGCTTGCTATAGGTGCAAGCAGACAAGTCATTTGAGAGCAGAGTACCCTTGGGATCGGCCTAGTTCTGGAGTTTGTTTTATTTGTGGTCAGCTTGATCGTAGGAAGAAGGATTGTCCCAAAAGAGGTGGAATTCCAGTTGGCGGGGTAGGTTCCGGGCAAGGACCGACTCGACCTTCAGTATCACGGATTGGTGTTCAGCTTGGAGAGTCATAGGAATGGGAGACTCAGGGTTGTATGGTTAGTCCGGTTGTTTCTCCTGTTGAGTCACCAGAGGGACCTCGTGTAGTCAAATGTATGTAATTGCATTTTATTAATGTTTTCTTTTGGTACGTGTTCGGTCTAACGGGTAATGGAGATAGTGATGGTAATGGCAATGATGTTGGACCTAGAACATGAAATTTTCTTGTTTAGGCACGTAGATTGCCTCGGAAGGAGTGGATTAGGTTGTCGGTTAAGCGTCAATGATTGATAGCATCATTAATGATTTTAAGGTGACAATTGGGTGTTGAGTATTTTGGGGTTTATGCTCGTTGTTGTTTTGAGGATTCATTGGTTTTGAAGTTCTTTTCTAGTAGTAGGCAGTGATCATTGTGGGAAGTATCGAGAGTAATGATTGTTCTTTGTTATGATGGTATTGTCTTAAGGATGTTTGAGGAAAAGTCGCATAGTGGTGGCTTAGTGGTCTAGTGGGTTGGTAGGTTTGAACTGCTGTTTCGAATGAGTGGCAGTAGAGACATTGTGACGTAATGATTTACATTGATGAACATAATAGTGTCAAAAGGGTGATGGGATTGTGTGCCAGTTAAGGCAATTGTGGATGGTTGTGATTGAAGTTACGAGTACAGTGGGTACGGTGATCGAGGTAGTGTCGCCTGGGTTGGTAGGGTTGAAGTGGGTGGTAATGTGTCGTTTTATGGCGTGGAAGTTGTCGATTGGAGAGTGACTGATTTTGAGTAGAATGGGGTGCGGTGTCCGAAGGGTTGTGATTGTTTCTAGTGTGGATGTGTTGTGAGCATTGGTGCTCTTGTTCGATGGTTGTGTTGTGAGTGGTATCTTAGTACTTGATGAATGGGTGTTGTGGACCTGATTAGTTTGGGTTAGCATGAGGGTTGCTGAGTGCCATATGTGAGGATTTTGTGTTGATAGTGTGTAACGATCCGTTAGTGGTGATGTCGTTTTGAATTGAGGTCGTAGTTCCATAAACGTTTCCAGTTAGTTCTCCTCATGGTGTTTTAGAGGTTCACTTCGTCTCAAGGGTGATTGGGTATTCATGGTTAGACGGCTGGTGAGTAATGTGTGATAGAGTGTCTGGTTCCTTCAGCTATGAATCGTTAGTCCCTTGTGAGAGCGGGGTTTGTTGCCTTTCCTGGTTGTCTTAGTCCTGGCAAGGACGTCGTTTGTTGTGAGTCTTGTCTCTGTCTTGGAGTTGTGCACGTTCAGGGACGAACGGATTTGTGAGTGGTCTGTTACGCTGTTTGAGTTCATCAATTAAGGTCTTGATTGAAAGAGGTCGACTCACTCCCACGGAGGGAGGTGGAGTCTTTGGTTTTTGGTAGTGTTTGTTTTGAGAATGGGTTTGACTAGTAGGACATGAGGCACGGGTTGCTGAATGGGGATGGTGTTTCCGATATTGGTACTAGCGGTGATGGCTAGGAAATGTGTCGTGAATCATAGTTTGAGGATAATTAGGTGATGTAGTGTGACTCATGTATTTGGATGTTTTTAGAAGTAATTGATTCTAGTAGTATCTTGAGGACAAATGTTGGTATTGTTTGAATGTTTTGCAGTTAGAGAGTGATTGTGGGATTTTGTGAAGAACTGTAGGAGTGATTGACCTTGGTTTTGAGGTTTCAAACATGGGATGGTCGTATCGAGCATTTTGAAGAGGTAAGAATTGAATTGAATCATGTTAGGGAGTTGTTTACCTGGTATAGGTATTATGAGAGGATTAGGAAGTCTTGATGTTGGTCGATGGTAGAGACATTTAATTCTACAACGTTTTGTTTATTTATGGTTATATGATTGAGATATGATTGGAATTCTGAGAGTAGGTGTATAACTGTATAATTATTGAGGTTATGTAGAGCGATGGATTGATTAAAAAGTGGATCTCGTGGTTGCTTTGTGGACTGTGTAAGATTGTGTTTGAGGTTTAGACCTGAGGACAGGGATGCTGTCTGTGTCGAGATCGGATTGAGGATGAAAATGGCCTGGCCAACCATTTCTCCTGAATCAATCCTTCTTTGGCATGATGTCGGGTCAAAGGTTAATGATTGTCCGATTTGTTAGTGATAGTGAGAGTATGGTACTGTACATTGTGTTGGTGTGACAATGTGGACTTACATGATTTTTCTTGGGTGACAAAAGGTGTTAGGTGGTATTAGGTATTTGATAACGGGTTAGTGGTACAATCATTGATTATTGAGAATCTCGTTTTGAGGATTTATGTTCAGGATACAAGATAGTACATTTTATTGTTTTGGTGACTCATGATTGTATAATTGTCGGGAGATTCATCGTTTAGTTGTCTTGCAGTTGATCCGTATGATAATTACTGGTTGGTGTGATTAGTGGTCGTTATTTGATTATGTAGTTGTATAGCCATATAGAGAGGACCAGTGTTGGTTTTAAGTCGAGTATAGAATTCAGCGGGTTTTGTGTATCAGGTTGTGAGTGAGGAGTACCCTCATAGGGTGGTGTCATTGGGTTTTCTGGCGGCAGAGTGTGATTGCCTGTTGGCGCCGGTGTCAAAGGTAATAAGGTTGTTGAGTCCTTTGTCTTAGGGTTTTGTGAAGTGTTTCTTAGGAAGGTGAGTGGTTGTACCTTCTTCTTTACAGAGGATAGATTTCAAGGACGAAATCTCTTTAAGGAGGGTAGATTGTAATGTTTCCGATTTTCACTATTTTTCTTTTTTTCGGGAAATTTTGTCGCCGCATGGGCATTTTCGTCTTTTCACGTTTTGCGTACCGGACACCGTGGGATGTGCTGGGTGTGTCGAATAATTGTTGGGAGCATTTTATTGAGCTCGGCACTCTTTGAAATGCAAGGTTGGTTATTTTTGCATTTTTCAGTTTTTCAGACCAGATGGTCCCGTATGGGACCCGCTACCGGAATTGTTGCATACGGGTATTTTGATTGGGTCCATTTGTATCATGTTCATTTTAATTTATTGTGTTTTAAGTGATTGCATGTTAAATGTGCATTTATATGTGTGTGTGGTGTAAAATGGAGCCAAAAAGAAAAAGAGAAAAGAAAAGAAAATTGGTGGGACCCACCACCACCAACTTAAAGACTTTGAGACCACATTTGGTCTCTATCCTCTCCCTCTCCCGCTGGTTCTTCCTCTTCCCTCTCTTTCTTGAGTTTTTCTTTTTCTTTTGAGACTTCAAACTTCAATTCTAGATCTCTCTCTCTATACTTAGTGATTTTGAGTGTCATTTGAGGCAAAACGGAGAGCACGGCGAGCTCTACGGGTGTGTACTAGCAATTTCAGCTTTGGGACTCCCTAGAAATTCTGAAAATCTAAACCCATTTTTGAGGGTTTTGCATCAATTGGAGGTAGGGGCCTCTAATTCCTACAATCTTGTACCTTTGTGAATTAATCTTACCTAATTGATGTCTTAGCATGCTAAATTATGATAATTGCATTATAAATTGACTTATTTGTGTATAAGAAGTATGTGAGTATGGGTATTTAATTTAAATGTATGAAAGAGCATGCTTTATGTGCTAGATTGTGTCGATTTTATTTTTAAATGGCCTAAATGTGTAAATGAAGCATGTAAGTATGTGTATTATTATATTTGGATGTAAAGCATGTTTAAGTGCTACTTTCCTATGCTCATTTTGTTATTAATTTGCTAGAAATATTATGTGAGAGCATGCGAAATTTTCTTGTGTAGTTTAAGTCGAAGAATGATAAGTTGTGTAGTGGGAATTCAATTCATTTTCATAGTAATGTCAAGTATGAGATATGCATTCATGGCATTGGGCATGGGAAAATGGCAAAATGATTTGAAGTGAATGAAAAAGGATTTTGGGGGCAAAGTTTTGAGTAAAGTGATTTTATGAAAAACCCGGTCGTCGCGGAGTCACCAAAAGGCCGGTAGGTTAATGTAACCTAGAGAGAACTAGGGAGATTGCCCTAGCATGGTTGAGCTATCTGGGCCCCATAATGACGCTGCGAAGGTACCAACGGTCAGGGACAGTAGCCAATCCTTCTCTCGGCGTTGAGGGGGTAGCAAAGGGGGTTACATTAACAGTTTGAAAGTGATTGTTTGAATGTTAAAAATGGGGAGCGACATCGGCATGAATTGTATTCCATAGCATTCCATTGTTTGAAATTGAGATTGGTTATCATATTGTGTTTTCCCGTCATAGTATGACCCCGGCTCCTATTGTTCTATTCCTTGTTTAGATTCACGGGGATACAAGAGGTGTGTCTTAGGTGCCATCTACTGAGCAAATTGCTCACCCCATTATACTTAACATTTTTTAGGTTATGTCAAGGAACCGGCGGATGGTGATCCACCACAGATTTGAGGAAACTTGAAAGGAAATTTTTGAAGTATTTTGTAGAGTTAGAACTCTTTTGTATTGCAACATGATCTGAAATATACTAAGTTCATTTGGCATGTAAATTGTGTCATAACTTAAGGTTGCCTCCATTTTTGTTGTAAATTAAGGTAAATATAAAGACTATGTATAAGTTTATGTAATTCGAACCCAATAATGTTGGGAAGTGTTCATGTACTGATACTCTTGTCTTTGAGCGTAGAACAACTCATTCTTGATGCTAGAACAAGTCCATAACCTTTGCAAAGTCCTCATTTCAGTTCCTCTTCATCTCCAAAGTGCAACACCTCAGTTTCTGAAGCAGGGCTCGAAGAAGCCATTTCGGTCGATCGAAATGGCATATCGGTTAACCGAACCAAATGCATGCTCTCGGGATCTTAGGTTTCGGCCGACCGAAATAGCACTTTGGTCGACCGAAGTAAGGGAGCTCATTTTGGCCTACCAAAGCTCCACTTCGGTCAACCGAAATGAAGCAGTTAGGCCATTCTTCATCCTTTCTTCTGGTATTTATTATGCTCAACGATGGAATGGGTTTTGGGTTTTCCTAAAGGTGAAATTCAAGTGTTATGATGACGTTTAATCCTTGAAAAGTCGAGTTTGACGTAGATCACCTTGGGTTCGGGTAAGGACTCGGCTAACGGTTCGGGCCTCCGGATACGGGTCGTTACAGGCAAGCGCCTACCCGTTACAACATATCACTAGACCACAAGGCCTTGGTGACTTTTATATTAGTTTTCAGTCAGTCAATATTTAGAACAAAGTATCGTCTATTGTTTTGGGGAGGGGGGGGGGGGGGGGTGGACATTGCATTAAATAATACAAGTAATAAGTTAAAAATGCAACTAAATTAATGTCCTAAATAATAAAAAAAATAGAATAAAACTCAAATATTCAGACATCAATTTATTCATGATATCAATTTATATCTTCACCTTTAGAAAGAATAAAGGTTATATTTATTATTTGAATCAATTATTTTATAAATAAGGTTTATACTGTTATGTTTGGGAGTAAGGAATCGATGACTTGAATTTTGGATTGAAAAATAAAAATTAGTTCAAAATTTATATTAAATTTCTTCCATCCAAATCATTGATTTAGTGGTTCCAAATGTACTATATGTGTATTAGTAAATCATTTGTGTTTACCAAGTAAAAAGACTAAACCAAAAACAATAAAAAGCCCTAATGTAGATACCGAATATGATGATGGACTTGAAATTTTAGATTTTAAAATAGGGAAAATCATATCTACAAGATATTAATTATGTAATTGGCAAATTTTGGTATCAAAACGTGTCCAATCAAGTTGTAATTTTTGTTTAATTTTGTGAGTCTCGGTGACGGAAGCGAAACAGAAAGTGTTACCAATATGCATTTGATTTTGATTCATTTGAGAACATCACGTTAGAGAAGGTATGTTGGTGAGGTCATGTTATTTTTATCACTAGTGAGTTTTGTGTTTAGGCACTTAGAATTTCTTTTTTACAAAAAACTCATTGCTACTATTGAACCGATTCTACCCCACCGAACCGGTTGCACACGTGTTTTACAAAAATGTGATTTTTGGAATAAATCTCACTAGTCAATCGGAACTGGTTCCGCCCCATATAACTGGTTTCGCTTTACAGACCAAAAAGAAATTTTCAATTGTAGTCTGTTTTGGTTTCCTCTTTTGGCTAGACTTTTGCATTAATGACCATGCATGAATTTGACTTTTTTTCCAAGTACAATTAGGTTTTCAAAAGTCTATAAATATATATTTTCTCATTAAGAGTTCTATAGCTTTTGCATTAAAAATTATGCATTATTTTAAAAGCAAAAAATATAAGATTTTAAGTGTGTTTATTTTTATCTTGAGAGCACAAATATTATACACACAAGTGATCTAGGATGTTGTTCTCTATTTGATCGGAAGTTGAATCATTGAAGATTCATTGATACCGTTCAGAGAAAAAGAAGAAGTTCTTTAATCTTTAACAAATTCTTATTTGAAAAAAAGTGGTGGAGCGATCACACTTTGAAGGGTCAAAGCATTCATGGAGTGTTATTTGGTCTACCAGTAATCATTTTACATCACCTCTTTTACGTTCGGATTTAACTGCCTATTTGCTTCTCGCAAAGGTTTGGAATCTTCTTCAAAGAAAATCCGATGCAGACACACCGAGGGATCAATCCCTTTGAGATCAGCCACACTCCAGCCAATAACTTTTCGATGAGTGGCTAGTACCTCTAGCAATTTCTCCTTTTATATGTGTGACAACTCTACTGAAGTAATTACTAGAAGAGTGTTTTCTGGCCCAAGAAATGCAAACTTTAGATGAGAGGGCAATGCTTTAGCTCTAGTTCTGGTAGAGACTCCAAGGATGACGTAGGGGATTAACTTGACAATGGTGGGAGTGGCTCAATAAAAATCTTCTATGGTGGAATATTGTGCATACTGGCTACATCAAGCATGGCATTCACCTCTTCAATGTTTTTCTCAACATCAAAAGACTCGGCATCAAAGTAAGATAGGCATGCTTCCAGTCGATTTTTTGTTAAGGCAAATGGAGCCACCTCTTCAACACATTTGCCGATGGCATCTATAAGAAAAAAATCACTATTGTTTGAAGGGCATTGACTGGCATTAAAAATATTAATTTAAGCGAACCTTTAAATTGCCAAAAGATAAATCCATAACACGTTAGTCCTATAATTGATGCATGCATTTGCTGTCGCAAGGAAAGGACGACTAAGCAGGCACTGATCTGTGAAGGGCTCAGTGTGAAATTTTTTATTATTATATTTTACACCCCTAAATTTATACTTTTTTGCAATTATACCCATAAAATTTAGAATTCCCCCACTAAAATTATGAAAAAACCCTTATATATAAATTTGGCCCTCCTCATATGAATTCCTAGATCCGTCGCTATGACCAAGGATCACTAGAATGTGCCTCTTTGGCTTCGGAACTAGCTCGATATCTAGTACAATAAAGTCCACAGAGAAGTAGAATTTATCTACTTTGATGATCACATCTTCGATGATCCCACAAGGTTGCTTGGTTGACCTATCTACCAATTGCACAATGGCCTCTTCTGAGTACACGTATCTTTCAAAAATTTGGCATAAGTTAGAATTTACTGAATTGCATTAATCAATGGAAGATTAACCTTCACCTGCTTGAATATCCCCATTATGTCTCGAAGTTTGCCTGCTTGCTTCTCCATCTTTAATGATTCTTGTAGTCTCCGAGGGAATGGCACAACTGCATGCCTTTGCTCACGAGATGGCTTACTAGTTGGCTGACCATCTTGTGCCACTTCATTACGCTCCTTCTTTTCTTCCAGTTTTCATCATTCTTTGCTTCCTTTTCTTCCACCTTGTTTTCAACTCTTCGCCCACTTCTCAAAGTAGTGATTGCTTGCACCTATGCATAGTGAACCTCTTGGCCAGTAATGTCATCAATTACACGCTTACCTCTTGTATTAGCCATTAGTTGACTAGGAAGCTTGCACTCTTCTCTTTTATTCAAGGCTTGAGCTAGTTAGCCAACTTGAGTTTCCAACCTGGCAAAAGATTGAGAATGAGATTGCACAAGTTAAATAGTTAACTCTAACTATTTTGCTAGAATTGCCTAAATCATTAGTAATAATTGTTGATTGTAATGACCTGGTCATTTTCCTTCCTTTCCTTTTTATCAGTTTTTAAGGATATATTTTTTTTTTCCGTTGATCTTTTCTTTTCTGAGTTCAGTTTCTCATCACTTAGTATCGTCTCGAGTGCTCGGGAATGGTTTTCAAGACTCTTTCTTTTGGATTGACAACTTCCTTTAAAGACCGAGTCATTTCCATATTTTCACTTTTTTGACACTATTCACTTTTCGTCTTTTTCCCCGTTTGTCACTTTGTTGGCATAGCCTCACTTTTTGTGTTTGAAGTTAGTTTTTGACTTCATGTACCTTCATTCTAAGTGGTTTTCACGAAATACGTATCTTTACTTTTGTAGAAAAGTACTCTGGTTGCTCCAGGTGTCTATAGGGCATGGATGCATAGTTCTTCAGAAACATTTTCTTTTCTTGGGGTGTTTTTCATAAATATATTTTGAAGATATTTTATTTCAGGGGTTTTTAAGAAAATATTTTTGGATGATATTTTCATTCTGGGTCATTAGTGCAGTTATCACTTTTTGTAGGGGCCATTGTGCAATTAATGAAAGTTATTACAAAAATGCCTTGTTTTGAGCATGGATCCACATACGGGATTCATTTTCACTTTTCATCAAGCCACGTACTTTTAAAAATTCCTTCTGGTCGTTTTTCCCCAGTTTTAGGGTTTCTAGCCCCGGTTGCCGCCGAACTTATTCGGGGCATATCTTTCTGCTCGGGACTTAGTTTTTAATGCTGTTTATTTCTTTGTTCATCTTTTCTCATTTCAGTTCTTTTTCATTCATGGAGTTTTTCCGTTTGAGCGTGTTTGCTCAAATTCCACTTTTCTGAACCCGACGGGACCTGTTCGAGACACTTTTAGGGTTTTTCTATAAATAGGGGGTTAGTAAATGAAAAATTAGATTTTTCATCATCTTCTCCCTCTCTTGGCCAGCAGCCATGGTAGCCCCTTGGGCTGCCACTCTTTTTCTTCTTTTTCTGGCTTCTTCCCTCGTGGTAAATGCCGTAGGGCCTTAGCGTTTATTGTAGGCCTTGGTGAGATCTTCCTTTCACCCTTATTGGATTTCCATTTTGGCTATTTTTTGAGTTTAGGTTTGAAGCCAAGTTGGGATTTTGATAGGACTTCCTTGGTGTTTAATGTTCACCTTGTTGTCCTCGACATAACTTAGGAGTATCGTCGGATTCGAAGCACTTTTCTTTCGGTGGGGATTTGAGATTTCATCTCAAATGGAGGTATGGGATGTTATAGGTTTATATTTTTATTGTTTTGCATGCTATTGATGCTTATACAACTTGTATGCATGCTTTTGTTCATAATCTAGAATTTAATTTAATTATTTTCTTTGTGTATGATTTAATTCACATGGTTATATATGTGATAGAATTAAATTGTGGCATGCTAGTAAATTAGGCTTTGGTATGTTTGTTAACATATATTAAATTGGGATTATTTGAATAAGGATTGAAACTTTTATTTAATAATTTTCTTTTGTGAAAGTTTAATTCTCATGGTCGTACCTTGTATGGAAGTAACTTGTGATATGCTATTAAATTAAGTCTTGGCATGTCCTTTAACATACTTTAATTTGAGAGCATTTGGATGATTTTAAAATTTTAAAGATTTTAATTAAAAGAATTAACTAAGATCTATTTAATGGTTCTATTGGCTTAATTAAGTTTTTAACTTGATATTTGTAATGACTAGGACTTATTTACTAGCATATATTAATTTGGGACTATTAGGAGTTGCTTTAGAATTTAGAGATTCAATTATCATGATTTAATTAAATTCTACTTTATTGTTCCAATGACCTAATTAAGTTTTTAAATTGATATATGTAATGATCAAGTTATCTTGTTAACATATATTAATTAGGGATCATTTGATTGAGATTTGAAGCCTAGAGAAATTAATTAGTTTAATTACTTAATTTCTGTTTCTATTGCGTTAATGATTAAATCATGTGTTTGATATTGGTTGTATGCTTAAACCATGACTTTGGACTTGTAATGGATTCATGAATTTATGTTTTCATTATTGAATTATATTATTATAGCGTGTAACGAATCGCACACTGAAGATTCGACATGTGATGTTGTTATAGCGTGTAACGAATCGCACTCTGAAGATTCGATATTTGTCATCCTATAGTAGTTGTGGACTTAGAGCATGTGTTGTGTAGTTCCAATCTACTTGTGCATGAAATGTAGTTTCGTGTATTATTTAATTCGTATATAAGTTGTTAACTTATTTATTTTGGAGTCACTTGGAACATTGTTACAAAGACATGGCTAGAGTTTAGCTCTAGTACGGGAGGTATGAGTTCTCCTTATTTTATAGTGCGCACTAGGGTGGTATTCCCAACGGGTTAGTACCCGGAATAACCGTTTAGGTCTTGGCTTTATCCAAGATTTGATGTCCAAGTCTCCCACTAGTTGATTTCGCATTCAATTTCAAGTTGACAACCAATGTTTAATTGTGACTTGTGATTGTAGTTATTGGTGATTTAATGTTGTTAAGTACATTTATGCTTTATGATTTTTAATAAATCATTGCAATCTTAATGTTGTTAAGTACATTTAGGTATTATGATTTTTAATGAATCATTACAAACTTTGATGTTGTTAAGTACATTTATACTAAAATGTTCAAATGTAGCTTAGGAATGATCCTATAGATTCATTTGGAACATAGACGTTAGGTGGCATGACCCACTTTAGTTGTTTTCGCATTTTAGATTTCAAGTTGATGGCTTTGAGAATCTATATCTTGTTGTAGCTTAGGATGTTCCCTGAGTCTCACCTTTGAAATAGATGCTAGGTGGCATGACCTTTTTGAATTGTTTCACATTAATATGATAATCTTGTAAAACGTTAGGTCTTTGCATGCTCATCTCCTACGAGTAGCTTTATGCTACTCACCCCAAAGTTACTGGAGACATTTTTTAGGTACAAGAATCAAGGTTGAGATTCTGATTATGCTTGGATGATTTGTGGACTTGAAGGTTTCCATTCTTGTAAAAGTTGGCTTGAAATGTCGCTTGTAGCCTTATATGTCAAATTGTGTATATTTGATTCTAAACATGTAATGTGTATATGAGTACATTCTTTACAATTTAATTAACATGTATGAGATGAGGCCATAGGCCAATGACTTCTAAATTGTATTCTATGCATTTTCACTTTCAAGGTTTAATATGGAAATAATGGAAAATGTTATGTCATTGTTTCATCATGTTTGCATCGAGTGTGGGAATTTCATTCTTATTCTTTTATAGGGTCTCATTAATTATGTATGAGATGTGGCCAAGGGCCAAACACCATTTTGTTTTAGGTTTTTCATTTTGGTTTGCATTTTAAGGCAATTTTATGAAAAGTTGAGGTTTGAGAGGTCATATTTTGCATTGGGGTTATTTTGAGGCTATGGGCCAATGGGGCGCATCTTAAATGTCTTTTTACGTTTGCGTACATGTCCACTTTTCACAAAACTCTTAAATTTTAGTTTTGGAACCTTCATGGGGGTGGTATATGAGTTTTTATGCAAAAATTCATGCATTGGAGCATAATCTACGGATTCTTTTGGTTTAACATGTTTTAAATGCTTAATTGCGACTTTGGCATGTTTTAAAACTTGTTCTGGGACATATGGGATACATGCACAGCATTAGTTTTAACCTGAGTACCTTCCCCACACATTGCAGCAGCAGCTTTTCTTGCTGTCTGCTACGTCGGTTGGCTGATAAGAGCCATCAGCCGGTTGACACATGCTCGAGACCAATTTTAGTAGGCTTTTTAGTGAAAAGAGTCATTTCGGCTGGTTGATGGTTGGGGTTCGGTCGGCTAATGATGGATTTTCGGCCAACTAGTCCTTGCCGTCGGTCGGCTGATCTTCCCTGGAGCTTTCCCTTTTCAGTTTTACTTGGACAACTTCATTGCATCGATTTCAAAGGGCCATAACTTTTTCATTCCTAATCCAAATTAGGTCATTCTTAAGTCTAAATTCAAGAGCTTGAAGTTAGCTTTCCAATGGTACTAACCATTTATCAAAAATCCAACCATAGTAAGAGTTATTATAGTTTTAGTGAGACAGGGTTGTGGTATCTCTTAATTGGAGGATGCCTCCTTGTTCTATTTTCATATCTTTTTTGTCCGGACTTCGAATCTGGTGATTCTTGAGTCGAACTTCATTCATTTTTCATTTTCCTTCCAATGGTGTGCATGGTGGCACCTATTTTAGTTTGAAATGACCATTTTACCTTTGGTTCATATCTTAACGGGTTTAAAATCCTTGTTTCAGTACTTGACTCATTTGAATTCCGTGGCTTTATGGGGAGTCATTTTGGGTGTCTTAGGGATGATGTATAACTCTAGAGGCCATTTTACTTCTTTCGCTTCCGCATTTTGGATCCGTTATCGGGTCAACTTTCAGATCATCACTGACGCACTGGGTTGCAAAACTTGGGCCGTCACATTGATTGTAGGCATGCATAGGGGTGAATCCTAGAGGATTTGGATTTTGAACTTGAGATTGAAAATTGCCTTGCACCTGAGGTACTTGAGGTGGAGGAGCTGATGTTCCTATAGCTCGATTTCTCTATGATAAGTTAGGATGGTTTTTCTAAGCCAAATTATAAGTGTTTGTAAACATATTACCTCCAAGCCTTACATATGCAGCATTAACTTGCTCTTGTGGAATTTCTAAATACTAAGCTGCAGTTGGATAAATGGACACATGGTGAGTTGGACTGGAACAGAAAAAGCACACCTCAAATCCTTGAGCATCAGTTGAATGAGGAGAAGAATTTAACTGTGAAGTCATCAATTATTCAACTTTCTTGGTCAATGCCTCCATCTGGCTCACTGGCCCTTTAGTTACTCTTGCTTTATTCACACTTTCTGCTCTCTTCAAGATGGTAGGAGGTTTTACTAATTGAGGTAAGACATATTATGTAGAATTATCAGATATATTTTTAAAAAGCTATCATGCCTCCTCTTCACTCTTTAACATAAAATTTCCACCACACGATGCATCCTCTATATAACTTTGTGCCTCATCAAGTCCCTTATGAAAAAAGTTGACAAGCTGCCATTTTAGCATGTCGTGATGAGGACATTTTCATAGGAGGTCTTTGAATTTATCCTAAGCCTCATGAAAAGGCTCCTCAGGCCCTTCAGCAAAATGGGTAATGATATCTCGATATTGAGTAGTTCTCACCATGGGGAAGTACTTGTTCAAAAACTTCTATCTCAACTCAGCCCATGTAGTAATGGAGTTTGTTGGCAAGAAATTTAACTCGTCCTTCACCTTATCCTACAGTAAAAAGGAGAAAAGGTGTAGCTTGAGCACATTATCGTCAAAGTTCTAGATCTTTATTGTTCTGCGTACCTCTACAAAGTCATCTAAGTGTCGGTATGGATCCTCTTTTGATAGGCCATAAAACGAAGGTAGTAACTGAAGAGTACTGGCCTTAATTTCGTAGTGATGGTCCCTCACTTCAGGATATTGAACTGTAGATGAAGAGTTATAAGCACCTGGTTCATAATGATCCTTTAAACAGCAAACCACTTCTTCTACTTACAACTTCCTGTTGTTTACTTGATCATCTGCCATCTTTTCCTTTTCAAGGCTTCTAGAATCTTTCTTCAAGTGTCTGGGAGTCCTTTCTATTTCTGGGTTTAACAAAAACCTAGGGAGTGATAAAGAAAGTCTTCCAAACATGTACTGCCACCTGAAATAGTCAATAGAATCAAAATAAAATAAAATAAAAATTCCTAAACTACGGTCCAAATTGAAATTAATTGTAGAACTTAGGCCCTGTTTGAATTCGCTTTTCAAACAATGCTTTTGGCTTTTTGGGCTTGAAAGCTATTTTGAGTAGTGTTTGGCTAGTTTATTAAAAGAGCTTTTGGGTATTGGAAGAGTGTTTTGGAAAAGCTGGTACCCCCTAGCCTTTCCAAAACACTCTTTTGAAACAACACGGGAAGAGTTTCGGTGTTTTAATGAAACTTTTTAAAATGACAAGAATACCCCTTTTATTACCAAATAAAAAAATATAATCTCAAGTGTGTCTCTATAAAAAGACCTTTAACTTTCTTTCCAAACCATAGTGCTGAATAACTCACCTCTGCATTTCCCTCGATACTCAAAAGATTAATATGATCGAGCACTCAATCGAAGGAAAACCCAGAACAATATACATCCATATACAAATATATATATATATATAATTGAGGCATACTTCGATTCATACAGACATTGAGGAAGAAAGAGGCATACTTTGATTCATACAAATATATAAATACATTGAGTCATACTTCGATTCATAATTCATACTCAGGGCTTTACAGCCATGTGATACCTTTATGGAAGGTAGGTTGATACTTGATACAGAACTTTCATTTGTGAGAGGTACTGAAAAATTCATATAATAAAAAATTGATCTTGAAGTTTGACTTTCATGTTTCCTGGGATTAGCTTTGGTCCTTGATTCATCGACCAAGTTTATCTCTCTCTGTAAATAGAGACAAAAAGTCTATTTCTTCCTCTATTTCTTCCTCTATATATATATATATTTCACTCTTAGCAAACTATAATTTGATTCATTCTTGGTTTTGTTTTCTACCAATTACCAGCATATTCTTTTTGCCTTCATATCCTTTTTTGTCTTAATTTTATTTTGTCTAAGTACCCAGGATACAATTCCCCAAAACAAAACCTTCAATAATTAACTAATCGATCCACAAATCTTCATCGGACACTTAGTCCTACCTAACACACCTTGTTACCCAAGACAACCACCTGCATTTATAAAACACCGTTATCTTAAATGAAGGTCTTTCCCAGACTAGATCCACCTTGTCATACTGACACAACACACAACACCATGCTCTCACTGTCACTAACAAGTCAAAACAATCATTGGCCTTTGACCTGACATCATGCTAAGGAATGACTGATTCAAGAGAAATGGTTGGCCATGCCATCCTTGTCATAAACCCGACCTTAACACTAATGTCATTCCCGTCCTCAGGTTAAAACCTCAATCACAGTCCCAAGCCACCACAAGACAACCATGAGGTCCACTCATTTCTCCACGTAACCTCAACAACAATACTATTTTTCATACACCTCATGAGACTATATTTTGCCTACAACCTCAAAACTAGAGCCAATCATTGCCATTATTCCTCAAAGGAATCCCACATTCTCTTATCTAACCACGCAGTACTCAAACGATATCAACATTTGTCCCTAAGACATTGCTTAATGCAACCATATATGAAAACATATAAGCATGTGACACACATCACACCACCTGGTCGGAACACACATCCTTGAATAGTAACCTCTATGCCATTGAACGACACTCCACCACCCATTCCATCTCTACCTTTCTAGGCGACACTACCTCAAACACCGTGCATACAAGACCCGTGACCTCAGCCATAGTAACCTACTAACTCATCAGAAGAAAATTGTGCCTATATGGCAACACCGCCCTCACTGGCTCTAAAGATAAAAAATTTCAAAATCACCTCGATCGGCGTACAACCCCATTACCTACTTGACAACGTATAATAAGCAACTCATTCGGGTCACATCTTAAACCGTTTTACTCATTAGCACTAAGACATCACGCCAAAACACCTCTACTACCATCATTCCTGAATGACAACTCGGATTCACATCCCACCGACTCAACAAGCTACTACTAAGCGATTTCCCCTTAGCATCCCTAGGATGACATTATCACATAGAGTATGCATTACTCTCGATACTTCCCACAATGAACACTACCTACCACTAGAAAAGAACCTTTATACGACAATGCTATGCCGATAAATCACAAAAAAGAAAAATGAGCATCGAAACTGGAATGCTCAAAGTTTAACTGTCTCCTCAAAACCAACTACAACACAATCAGCTGCTAACACTTAACCGGTTACTCAAACCACCCTTCCCAAGGAAATCTACGCGCTTAGTTAAGAAACTTCACACTCTAAATTCAACATCATTACCTCTTCTCTTTCACCGCTCTTTAGAACACCCTTGGCCTCGACGAAAGTCAATTGGGGCTACCTATTAAACCTAAGAGATCATCCTCATCCCGAATCATTTCGATAAACATTTCACCCTCCTAAATCCCTAGACAAAGAGTATCACTCCCGATACCCCAAGTACACTTTAAGTACAAGTTCGGTTCATTGTTCTATGATTCTAAAATATGATCCACAAGGTAACACAGTACCTAATATCCATTACCTCATTCATGAACAACCGAACACTTTAACGACCACTATTACTCGTATCATGCAATTATGCTCTCTCTAGCGAAAACTGACCATCATCCCTAACTCAAGACTCACTCAATAACCATGCTATACAATGGACTCACCAAGAGTCAAAACACCCATGACATACCTCCACCGGTTTCAAAAATGGAAATCACCTCTTAACTAACCAGTCTCTAAAATAGACTCTCAAAAGATTATGAAATAAATCACATCTAACAGTCAGTCACCCGGCACTGGCATGACTCCAATCAATGCCTACGTCAACCTATACTTACTAGAATTCGAACAAGCCCTCCCACCAACTATAACCAATACGTCTCACTAGACCACACTACGGCACATGAATAATACGTCCACAATCCCTAGACCATACCTGTGACTCTACCAATTTTTATCACCCCTACTGCAAATTGGCTTGAAGAGAATTACCGCATCTAACCGTGACCTAAGTCACAAACACTAACCTCATAACGTCACACATTTCCCATGAAAATCTCACATCTTACGCCTAACCTCCACGGTTATAAGAACCCATACATTAACACATGAAACTCATACGCCTCACCTTGGACACCACACCATGCAATATGCAATCATTCTAAAGTCGTGCCCCAAGCACCATACTATGAAAATAATGAGTAAAATGAACTGACTATGCATAAAATAGCTCAATCCACGAGCTCCAAATCCAAGTCATTCATTCGATAAGAACCGGCACCCAAACAACCCTGGAGCAACCGAGCTCGTCACCTACTCAAGTCATAGGCCAAACAGTAAACTACCTCGTATCAAGTACTCTACTGTACTAATAACTATCCTATGCTCAACCGTATCTACGTATATGTATACGTCTATACACACACCCTTACATGCTTGATCGTATGTATATAAACCTATATACATATAGTAATCCACAACATACATTGTGACATAACTGTGTCTCATTTAAAATTAAAGAATGTGCCTTTCTACAATTATCATTCTTACATATATAAAAATATAATTGCATAAACCATGCCTAAATACCCGTTACAACACCATTTAAAACATATTTGCGCAAGCCGCGCTCACTACTTGCCGTTACTGACGGTGAGCCTTTTGGTTAAATTTAAGTTTATATTGCAAATATTTAAAAATTTGACGAGGCCGCTTGTATACGTCAAAATAATATAGTGAATGTGCGGTTCAAGAAAAGCCTTTTAGGTCAAATTTAAATTTATAAAAACCACTACTACTAACGTAGCAAGAGTGAGTAGGGATCGTCCCAAGGGATTATACGTGTTGGAATTTAACTTTGACTCTAATGTATCACAAGATTGCAAAGAGATTTGATGAGATGATTAAACTACTTCAATTAATGAAAATGTAATTAAAATAAAGCTAAGTTGAGATAGGGATTTAAGAGACATGAAGAGAGCTCTTAGGGTGTTAGAATCACCACTAAGCTCATGTAATTAACCACTTACTTTCCATTAATGGGGAATACATTGTTGTGAACAAAATGCGACTACCAATTGCAATATTAAGCATGGACCATCAAATTCATATATGAATTATCTACCTAACCAACAAATAAACTAAGTGTAGCATAACCCATCAATTCTAAGCATGACCCATCAAATTAGTAACAATTATAGCACACATCAATCTAGAGAATCATGGAATTTGCAATAATAAGCCATGGAATATCAAACCAAGTATAGATTGTCTACCTACCTACAAGCATGAATTAAATTGTAGAATAACCCATCAAGCATAAGAATAATCCATCAAGTTAATCTACAAACCCATTCAATGAAAACCCATACTTAGCCATCACTAAATACTTAATTAATCACACATAGACATGCAATAGAGAATCTAGTGTAAAGATCAATTCCCAAATAATCACATATAGTACAACATGTAATCAAATAGAGAATCAATAGAAAGAATTAATCCATATGAATAATGTAAGAAATAATTCCTAATTTAATCACACATAGACATGTAAATAAACTAGAGAATTAATAAAAAGGATTAAACCCTAGAAATCATAGAAATATACCAAGATTCATTAAATTCACAAGGCTAGAACACTAATCACAATAATATATACACAAGACTTAGGGCTCATCCAAGCCCTAAGGGTAGATCTAGCCAATCATGGAGGAGGTAGATGTGGTCATGAAATCCTCTAGGGTAAGCTCCAAACATGGCTCCATCTTCTTCTTCTTCTTCTTTGAAGCTCTAGAGAGAGAGAGAGAAAGAGTGGATCTAGAGATGGATCTTGAGTTGTGCCTCCACTTCCCTCTTTTCTTCTAACCCTAATCTATAACTTTCTAGAGAGAGAAACTAAAGAGAATATAGAAATTACAATCTAAAATATGAATCTCTAAACAAAAATGGTTGAATCCCTCTTATATACAAGGCTTTGAGAGCCCAAATATGTGAGAACTTGGCCCTAGAATCACCCCTTTCAAGCTCTGCCCGAGTTGGTTCTAAATGAGATTCAGATCTGCTTTTTAATAACTTTCGCGAACAGTTCGATCGATCCAACATTTCTTCAATCAATCTGGGTTCGATCGATTTGAGTGAGATCTATCATCGATCTGGGTTTGATCGATCTGAGTGAGATCTATCATCGATCTCACTTTTCTGCGATCTATCCAACTTGGTAGTTTTTCAGCATCAGCATCCTTTTGCTCCAAATCAGCCTCCTTTTGCTCCAAATTCTCACCAAGACTTAGTTTGACTCCAAAAAGGCTTTAAGAAACCATTTTTAGCCCGTTTTACCTTTATTGACCTAAAAAGAGAAATAACATGAAATTAGACTAAAGCGGAAAAATAAGATAGATAAAGGTCCTAGAATGTTCAAGCTTAAGGGGTTTAAAAGCGCACTTTTCAGTGCTCATCACACCTCCAAACTTAAATATTGCTAGTCCCTAGTAATGAACTACAAAGTAAAGGAATAAAATGAACAACTAAAACTAGAAAGCAATGAAATGATAGCGCCATTTTCGTAGGGAACATGATTGCATTTAGCATATGCAACAAGCCTTTTAAACCCCTAGGTTACCCCTAGTGGATGAGTGAAATCTCGTGAGGGTTTCCAGAAATGATACCCACAAACATTAAGCTCATTCTCACAAAAGAGGCATCAATATTGTAAACAAGCATTGGGAGAAAACTACCTCAAGTATGCAATTTTTCAACCATTTCCAAACAATCTCCCAAAATTTCAACATCAAGCAAGCAAGTATGGTCCTCCACACATCAAGAAAATGATCATGCAAATCAAAACAACACTAGAATCCTTTTTGAGTGGATCAGCATCAAATATGTTGCTATCTAAGCCAACTAAAGAAATGATCACATCCTTACCCTCAAACTAGCACACAAATCTAGTATCGATCATCAAAACAAAGAGTGGACCTTTTATTAAAGCTTTATTGATCTAGGTGCGCTTATTCTTTTCACTCAAATTTTTTTCTTTTTCTTTTTTTTTTTTTTTGTACTAGCCCTTAGGATCAAAGATGGAAGCATAGTGCAATGTGTTGATCTATTAAGTTTTCTAGCGATCCATAAGGTCGAGCGTTAGGTCAATGACTCCCAAACCAGACGGCTTTAGGACACTAGGTGTTCAAACACCCCTAAGGACTTACAAGCTCAAATCAACTAGGCTACAAATCAAAACAACCTCCATCTAATCATTTCCCACTTTTCACCTTTTGAGAGAAGTCCTCACTTTTTTATTTGCTTTTTTATTATTTTTGCAATTGTTTGTTTGTTTGTTTGTTTTATTATTATTTCTTTTTATTTATTTTTTTTCAAGTAGGTTCAATTATTATCCTAGAGTTTGGGCCCTCTACCTTTCGGCGCGAGAAATTCAGTACTTGATGAGGTTAGAATCCCAGCTACTCAATGAAAGGGGTTTGTTATCCACTTTTATCAATATGAAAGCTTTCAATGCACTACTAGCTCAACTGGGATGTAACCAATTCAATAATCAACAAAGCATGTACCCTACAAATGAATCCTAGTGTGTGCATGTGCTAGTGTAGAATCCTAGAGTGAATCTCAAAACAATCACAAAATCAGGATGATGTGGACCACAAGTGCAAGCAAGATATCAATCTTTCGAATAATTTACTCCTAAATGGCATCCACAAGGAATACAAGGACTATTGGACTCTCAAGCCAATCAATTTTTAAATTCTAAGCATTATAGTCCTCAAAAGATCAAAATCATAGCTAACATCAATCTCAAATCTCAATTATACATTTAAAGCTCAACTTAAATAGAATGGAACAAAGCCACCTTACCCCCAAACTTAAACCGCACATTGTCCTCAATGTGCAATGAGAACAATGGAAAAGATGAAAAGAGTATACCGTGGTGGCAAAAACATGAAGCTCGACAATGATCCAATATGAAGAGGGTCTCCCCCAAACTTGGAATCAACAACCTATTTGAATAACCACACTAGCAAACTCACATCAAATATCAAATTGGATAAGAATAATCAAATCATGCATTCTAAGGCAATATAGCATAAGATGAAAGAGTGATATGAGATCAAGCCCAATAGAAAATATGAAAGTAGCATGACTACACATAAGGGCACAATGGTGAAAAGTTTTTATATTTTTCTTTTTATGAAAGCAAGTATATACAAAATGCAAGAAAAACAAAGAATAAAATGCATGAACAAAATGCAAAAAGAAAAATAAAGAAGGCAAAATTCAATGAAAGAATATGTACAATACAAGAAATGAAAAACAAAAAGTAAGAAAGGATGCAAGAACAAAATAATGAAAAAAAAAAAAAAAAACTATCTATTTTCTTTTAAATTCTTTCCCTTTTTTTTTTTTTTTTTTTTTTTTTTTTTTTTTTTTTTTTTTTGAAACACGGAAAGAAAA
Source organism: Cornus florida (assembly GCF_030987335.1). Classification (NCBI taxonomy): domain Eukaryota; kingdom Viridiplantae; phylum Streptophyta; class Magnoliopsida; order Cornales; family Cornaceae; genus Cornus; species Cornus florida. Next base: position 25,666,385 of record NW_026775581.1, read on the forward strand.
ATGAAAAAAGCAAGTAATATACAAAATGGGTGCTAAGTTTAACGTCTCTAGCAAGACAGAATGCTACTTTGAAAATTTTGATTTTTTTTTTATAATTATTTTTAGACAAAACAAGTATGTACACAAACAAAAATAAAAGGGCAAGTAAATAAAAATGCAAGAAGTAGAATGTAAGGAAATAAATAATACAAAGATATATATATATATATATATTTAACCAAAAGAGAAAAGTAACTAAGTAAAATAAATGAAAATGACAAAAGTAAAAGAAAATGAAAAATAAAATAAAATAAAAATAGAAAGAAGAAAAAGTCAAAAAGTCAAAGAGGCAAAGCTGTGATCGATCTTGACTTGGATCGATCATACCACGATCGATCTCAATGCTCACATGATGGGATAAAGGGCATGAAATTTGCAGAGCTTTGAAAATTTTTCTGAGTATAGAGGTGAGATCAATCACAGGGGTATCCAGATCGATCGAAGAGTATTTGGATCGATCGATCTGAAGGGAGCTTTGATCGATCCAATAGGTGAAAACCTGCAGACAAGTTCAAACGATGCACAGAGAGGCCTTTTTCTTGGGTTCCAAAATTATTTCTAAGTATGGACTGAAGATCGATTTTAGGAAAATCTCGATCGATCTGAAATAAAGTTCGCTCGATACATAGAGACTTGAAATATGCAAAAAATCTTCGAACGATGGAACAGAGAGATGAAGATATGCAGAGATGATGTTCGATCGATCAAATATCTTTTATGATCGATCGAACTGGCACCAAATGCCTCATTTTGAGATGAAAGTGCATAAAATCCTATGTTAAGCCCCAATGATGTTAACAAGAATAGAGATTGAAAAATGAATGGCAGAATGTACACAAGAACAAAAAATAAAAAGAAATGAGGGAGGAATAGAGTTTTAAAACTCTACGAATACTAGTGTTTAACGTCTCTAGCAAGACGTTGGGTCGACTGACTAGTTGAACGAATCAAAAACCAGATATAAAACATCCTTATTGATCCTCTTTTCTATTTTCTCATTTAATGTCCCACTTACAATAATGAAATCATCCTCCAAAATAATGACTTGAAAATAAATGAAAGAGATGATTTTGTTCCTTTCATCCACGGTCTTGAAAACATTACCACCACTACTACTAACGTTGCAAGTGTCGTGACCTGAGTTTTTCAACCCGTTGCGTCAGTGATGACCCGAAAGATGATCCAATAACAGATCCGAAATGCGGAAACAAAAGATAAAACCAAAGTCTACAGAGATATAAATCATCCCCAAGACACCAATGTGACTTTCCATGAAGTCACAGAACTCAAATGAAACGAAAGCAAAAACAAAGGTCAAAACGGGCAAAATCCATTAACCAAGGGCAAAATGGTCAATTCATAATTAAGAAGAGAAACTTGACTCTAAATAATTCAAACAAGGTGAATACAACCTAATCTAGTCATGTCACAACATTCCAAGAGGTTCCAAGAACACTGGACAAGAATCCCACAAAATGCCCTTTCCCGGTTTAAGCGAAAACTGACCCTACCTTACTAAAACATGAATAACTCCCACTGTGATTGGAAGTTGAGAATGGCATAGGTACCATTGGAAAGGTGACTCAAAAACTTAGGGTTTAGGCTTAAGAATCACCCTATTTGGGTTAGAAATGAAGGAGATATGATCGTTTAAAGTCGGAACAACAGTGCTGAAACAAAACTGAAGAGTGCTGTGTTTGGAAGCTATTTAGGTCGACCGAAATAGCCATTTTAGTCGACCAAAATGACCAGAAATTCTCCTAAAATCCTGAAGGTGAAGAAATATCACTTCGGTCGACCGAAATGGACCTAAAATCGAATTTGGCTATTGGAATGCATGATTTTACTGTTCAAATGAAACCAAAAAGGGAATCGGTCGACTGAACTAGCATTTCGGTCGACCGAAATGGCTCGAGAGAGTGCCTATGAACCTGTTATGCACCAAAATGAAGAAGAAGCCCCTAAGCTTTATTTGAATCCCTCATGGTATGATCAAATTGAATTATATGCAAGTGTGAGATGATGTGAACATGCACGCAAATGTAAAATGACATTTCGAACATGTTACAATGGCCTACGGCCTCATTACATTTCATTTACAAAATTTGACATGCCAACCATCCAAAGTTTGAAAAGTTACATTTCAAAGACAAAACTTGAAGTTTAAATACATACACTTGAACTTAAAGGTTTGTGGCCCTTGACCTCATGTTATACATTCAAATAGGTCCCAAATAATGTATCCAAGTACACTTTACATGTTATAAGGCAAAAATGACATAATCAAACCTAACTAAGTATTATATCTTTAAAAGCAAGACTCAAACATGCTAGCACTTACGTGTGAACAAGAATACTTTAAAAGAAACTTCAAATCTACGAATCACCCAAGGTAAGTGCAAATCTCCAATCTTGAATCCTTTACCTGGACAAATCCCCTAGTAACTTCGGGGTGAGTAAACAAGTTTACTCGTAGAGAATGAGCATGCATCGACTCGATTTCTTTATAGATTTTTATAACAACATGAAACAATTCAAAAGAGGTCATGCCACCTAACGTCTATGTCAAAGGTGAGACTCAGGGAGCATCTTAAGCTACCTTAAATCATTTCTAGCATAAACACATCCTTTATGCAATTTCAACAACATAGGTGCATGCTATACAAAACATCAAGACATAGATTCTCAAAGCCATCACCTTGAAATCTAAAATGCAATAACAACTAAATATAACAATTTAGTATAATTAGAATTTCTAATACCACACATCAAGACACAGATTCTCTAAGTTATCAACTTGAAATCTAAAAGTGTGCAAACAACTAAATATAGCAATTTAGTATGGATGTACTTAACAACATCAAATCGCCAATAGCCAAAACCACAAGTCACAATTAAACATGATTGTCAACTTGGAAATGAATGCGAAATCAAATAGTGGAAGACTTGGACATCACGTCTCGGACTAAACCAAGAACAAAATGGTTATTCCGGGCATTAACCCGCTGGCAAGACCACCCTAGTGCGCACTATCTAAATTGGGGGGAACTCATACCTCCTGTACTAGAGCCAAACTCTAGCCATGTCACTTGTAACAACAATGTCCCAAGACTCCATATAAACCAAATAAGTTCACAACTTATACATAAGTTATATAATGCAAGAAAACACCTTCCATGCGCAAGTAGGTTGAAACCACACAATCCATGCCTTAGAGTTTCAATTCTTAAATGACATACATAATGTCAATTACAAAGTGTTCAAATCATTACATAAGGCAATAATATATTCCATAAAGAAAACATGTTCTTATGAATATAAATATAACAACAATGTTATCCAATGCTTAAAACATAACCAAGTGACTACACAACAAGTCCAAATCCATGATTTAAATATAGAAACAACTTCTACAACATAATTAAAATCCATGGAACAATGAGATATCATTTAATTAAATCACGATAGTTAAATCTATAATTTCTAAAACAGCTATAAATGGTCCCAAATTAATATATACTAGTCCACAAGTCAAGTTGAAAACCTAATTAAGCCAATGGAACCACTAAATAGATTTTAATTAATTCTTTTAATTAAAATCTCTAAATTTTCATATTCATCCAAATGCTCTAAAATTAAAGTATGTTAAAAAACATGCCAAGACTTAATTTAAAAGCATATCACAAGTTAATTTCATGCAAGGTACGTCCATGGGAATTAAACTTTCACCCAAGATAATTATTAAATAAAAAGTGCAATTCTTATTCAAATAATCTGAATTTAATATATGTTAACAAACATACCAAAGCCAAACTTTCTAGCATGCCATAATTTAACTCAAAGTAATACATCATCATGAGAATTAAATCTTAACCATAGAAAATAATTAAATTAAATTCTAGATTCTTTAACAAAAGCATGCATACAAGTTGTACAAGCATCAAAAACATTCAAGACAACAAAATATGAAATTATAACACTCCCTACCTCCATTTTAGATGAAATCTCAAATCCGCACCAAAACAAAACCGCTCTGAATCCGATGAAACTTCTAGGTTTTGTCGGGGACAGCACGATGAACATAACCCCTAAGGAAGCCCCATCAAAATCACAACTTGACTTCAAACCTGAACTCAAGAAATGGCTAAAAACGGATTCTAATAAGGGGGAAAGGTGGAGCACGGCAAGGTAAACATAAAACGCTAAAACACTACACCTTTTTACTAAAGGGAAGTGGCCGAAAAAATAAAGAAGAAGGGTGGCAGCCCCTTGGCTGCCATGGCTGCCGGCCAAGAGAGAGGAGAGAGAGAGAGAAAAATCTGATTTTTCTTCTTAAGACCTCCTATTTATAGAAAAACCCTAAAAGTGTGCTGAACGGGCCCCACCGGGTCCAGAAAAGTGAAATTTGAGTAGACGCGCTCAAATGACAAAACTCTATGAACAAAAAAGAAGCAGAATGAGAAAATATGAGCAACAGAAGAAACGACGTCGAAAACCGAGCAGAAAGATATGCACCAAACAAGTTCGGCGCAAATTGGGTTCAGAAACCCTGAAACTAGAGAAAAACAACCAGAAGGAAATTCCATGAGTACACGACTCGACGAAAAGTGAAAATGAATCCCGTACGAGGATCCAGGCTCAAAATAAGGCATTTAGCAATAACTAAATTAATTACACAATGGCCCCTCCAAAAAGTGAAAACTGCATAACTGGCCCAAAATGAAAATATCTTCCAAAAATATTTTCTTAAAAACCCCTGAAATAAAATATCTTCAAAAGATATTTACGAAAAACACCCCAAGAAATGGAAATGTTTCTGAAAAATTGTGCATCCATACCCCTATGGACACCGGGAGCAACCAGAGTACTTTTCTGCAAAAGTAAAAATGCGTATTTCGTGGAAACCACTTAGAATGAAGATTCATGAAGTCAAAAACCAACTCCGAACACAAGAAGTGAGGTTATGCCAATAAAGTGACAAACGGGGAAAAGACAAAATAGGGAAAAGGACGAAAAAGTGAATAGTGTCCGAAAAATGAAAAATATGAAAATGACTCAGTCCTCAAAGGAAGTTGTCAATCCAAAGAAAAAAGTCTCAAAAACCATCCCCGAGCACTGAAGATGACACTAAGTGATGAGAAACTGAACTTAGAAAGGAAAAGATCAACGGAAAAAAATAACTGTGAAAATCTGAGAAATAGAAAGGAATGAAAATGACCGGGTCATTACAGCAAGAGTGAAGATCTGATAAAGGGAAAGGAATAAAAATGACCGGGTCATTACAGCAAGAGTGGGTAGGGATCATCCCAAGGAATTAGAGGGCTACTAGTAATGGAAACAATGCTTAAGGTTAGTAGGTCGAGTGATCAAAGGTAGATTGTTTGGTTGATTAAACTATAATTAAGATTAAGAGCGCTTAATATAAAACAAGTAATTACAGGATAGAAAAAACAAGAGAGAGAGGTCTTGGGACTTAGAGATCACCATTAGGCATCACTTTTTTATACACTAAATTCTTAATTAATGAGGGGAAAAACAAGTGTTGCAACAATAGTGAGTGTGTGTGGTTGTTTCAACAAGCATGGATGACCAATTAAGTGTATATTGTCTAAGCAACAAAATGAATAGCACAATATATCAGACTAAGCCATTAATCCTTCCTTTAAGCTCACAATCCAAACATATTACATAATTAGAGATATATACTACTTGCATTCATAAGTACGGAATATCAAACAACAAGCATGGATTGTTCTCCCATTTAACAACTAAGGTAACTACACTACATCTAAGCTAATGACATGAAAATTAAACTAGGCACAATCCATCAAGAAATGAGTATAAACCATCAAATAAACCACAAGAGCATTCTATTAAGCACTATGTCTTAACAATCTCTAGATCTATAGCATCAACACACATAGACATGCATCAACAACATAAGAGATAGAGATAAACACTTGAACATCTATTATAGCATATATAGACATATGGATAGAATGAAATAATTAATTAGAAGAATTAAACCACACAAATCATTGAATAAACAAGATCTATGTATATGAAGATGTCAAAACATGTATTACAACACAAATCCCCTCAAAAATACATAAATCAAGGTAAAGAAAGCATGCTTAGGGCTAACTCTAGCCCCAAGAAGATGTCTAGCCACTCATGAATGGTGTCCTCCAACCCTCAAGGGCTATCTCCATGGTGGAAATGCTCTTCTTCTTGAAGTAGATGGAAGACCTCATAAGAATGTGTCTCTAGTTTCCTCTTCTCTTTTCTTCCTCTCTAAGAATAATAAAAAATTATATCTATCAACTCTTAAAAGCATATGTGTAAAAATCGCTCATAATCCTTATATAGGTAGCTCAAATGTCACACCCAATGGTCTAGGCTCGTACACAAAGGCTCCTCCAATGATTGCACCATGAGACAACTTTTAATGAGCTAGAAATTATTTTAATTCGCACTTGAGAGGGTTCGATCGATCAAACCTATTCTGAGATTGATTGAACTTGGCTGAGATCTATCAAACATTAACTGGATCGATCTTCCCATGACGACGCCTTTTTTGGATAAGGACAGATCTGAGATATTTTGGGGAAAGAGACAAAAGTGGTAGGTTGGGTGGTACCACAAGATAAGATGAAATCTTTTCGATCGATCTGAGAATTGTTGGATCGATCAAACTTTGTAGGATCTTTGGATCAGGATAAAAGAGCTTGGATCCATCTTGGAGAGTCTAGATCGATGAACTTTCGATCGATCGGAGTATTCTTGAGATCGATCGAACATGCTGATTTCCACACTTTGCTTCATTCTGCTTCCACTGTGCTCCTTTCTTCCATCCAGCTTGAGTTGGCTTCTTTTAAGCTCTTATTTGGTTGAATTAGCTTATTTTGGGAATAAACACCTAAAAAGGACAAAACACGAAATTAGTCTAAAACGGGAAAGTAAGATAGATAATGGTCCTAAAATACCTAAGCTTAAGAGATTTAAATGTGCACTTTTCAGCACTCGTCACACCCCTAAACTTAAATATTGGTAGTCCCTAGCAATGAACTATAAAGTAAAAGAATAAAATGAACAACTATACAACTATGAATCTAGAAAGCAATAAATGGATAATGCCACTTTCGTAGGGAACATGATTGTATTTAACATATGCAACAAGCCTTTTAAACCCCTAGGTTACCCCTAGTGGACGAGTGAAGTCTCGTGAGAGTTTCCAGAAATGATACCCACAAACATTAAGCTCATTCTCACAAAAGAGGCACCAATATTGCAAACAAGCATTGGGAGAAAACTACCTTAAGTATGCAATTTTTCAACTCTTTCTAAGCAATCTCCCAAAATCTGAGCATCAAGCAAACAAGTATGGTCCTCCACACATCAAGAAAATGATCAAGCAAATCAAAACAACACTAGAATCCCTTTTGAGTGGACTGGCATCAAATATGTTGCTATCTTAGCCAACTAAAGAAATGATCACATCCTTACCCTCAAACTAGCATACAAATCTAGTACTGATCATCAAGACAAAGAGTGGACCTTTTATTAAAACTTTATTAATTTAGGTGCGCTTATTCTTTTCACTCGATTTTTTTTTTTTTTTTTTTATAACTAATCCTAAGGATCAAAGATGGAAGCATAGTGTAATGTGTTGATCTATTAAGCTTTCTAGCGATCCATGAGGTCGAGCGTTAGGTCAATGGCTCCCAAACCGGACGGCTTTAGGGCATTAGGCATTCAAACACCCCTAAGGACTTACAAGCTCATATCAACTAGGCTACAAATCAAAATAACCTCCATCTAATCATTTCCTACTTCTCACCTTTTGGGAGAAGTCCTCACTTTTTTTTTATTGCTTTTGTGACTTCTTTTTTTCAAGTTCAATTATTAACCTAGAGTTTGGGCCCTCCACCTTTCGGCGTGAGAAATTCAGTGCTTGATGAGGCTAGAATCCCTGCTACTCAATGACAAGGGTTTGTTATCCACTTTTGTCAAAATGAAAGCTTTCAATACACTACTAGCCCAATTGGGATATAACCAATTCAATAATCAACAAAGTATGTACCCCACAGATGAATGCTAGTGTGCGCTTGTGCTAGTGTAGAATCCTAGAGTGAATCTAAAAAAATCTCAAAATCAGGATGATGTAGACCACAAGTGCAAGCAAGATATCAATCTTTCAAAAAAATTACCCCTAAAATGCATCTACAAAGCATACAAGGAGTATTGGACTCTCAAGTCAAGCAATTTTTAAATTTTAAGCAATATAGTCCTCAAAAGATCAAAATCTTAGCTAACGTCAATCTCAAATCTCAATCATGCATTTAAAGTTCAACTTTAAGTAGAATGCAATAAAGGCACCTTACCCCCAAACTTAACCGCACATTATCCTCAATGTGCAATAAGAATAATGGAAAAGATGGAAAGAGTATACCGTGATGGCAAAGATATGAAGCCCGGTAGTGATCTAATTCGAAGGACATCTCCCCTAAACTTGGAATCAACAACCTATTAGAATAACTACACTAGCAAACTTACATCAGATATCAAATGGGATAAGAATAACCAAATCAAGCATTCTAAGCCAATATAACACAAGACGAAAGAGATTAATGAGATCAAGCCCAATAGAAAATATGAAAGTAGCATGACTACACATAAGGGCACAATGGTGAAACAAATTTTTGTATATTTTCATTTTATGATACAAGTATATACAAAATGCAAGAAAATATGAACAATGATTGCTAAGTTTAACATCTCTAGCTAGACGGAATGCTGCTTTGAAAGATGGATATTTGATTATATATATATATATATATATATATATATATATATATATATATATATATTGTTTTGAATAAACAGATCGATCGAACATGTGAGATTCTGCAGAACAGTTCGAACGATGCACATAGAGGCCTTTTTCATGGATCTCAAAAATTTTCTAAGTATAGAGTGAAAATTGATCCAAGGATAATTTTAATCGATCTTGGGGTACTCAGATCGATCAAAAGAAATTTTTGAACGATACATAGAGAGCTGATTTATGCAGGAAATTTCAGATCGATGGAACAGTGCAATGATTGGATGTAGGGATGGGTGTTCGATCGATCGAACCTCATTTGAGATCGATCAAACATGGAAGAATATGTAGAAAATTGAGCTTTCTCTTGAGACCAATCAATGCATCACTATATCTCTTCATAGACTGGATCTACCAAAAGGGCAACTTCCATATGTCTTTGAAAAACTTGTCCTTCAATATAGGGTTTCAACCTTAGCCCATTCACCTTGAATGTGTTGCCATTTTTTAAACTTTGAATTTCAACCGCCCTATGCGGTGCAATGGAGATGATCTCATATAGACCTTCCCATTTAGTTCGCAACTTCCCGGGAAAGAGTTTTAACCTAGAGTTGAAAAGCCAAGCTTTTTGACCCGGCTCAAAAGATTTCTTCCTAATGTGTTTGTCATGAAAAGCTTTGGTCCTTTCTTTATAGAGTTTGGCATTGTCATAAGCATTGTGCCTCAACTCTTCCAACTCATTTAATTGGAGTAATCGGTTATCTCCGGCTTTGTCAAGGTCAAGATTGAGCTTTTTAATTACCCACATAGCCTTGTGTTCTAGCTCAACCGGAAGATGGCAAGGCTTTCCATAAACAAGTCTATAAGGAGATAGGCCGATGGGAGTCTTATATGTCGTTCGGTAAGCCCATAAAGCATCATTCAACTTACCTAACCAATCCTTCCGGGTTGTATTAACCATTTTCTCAAGGATATGTTTGATTTCCCGATTTGAATCTTCTACTTGCCCACTTGTTTGAGGATGGTAGGGAGTGGCAACTTTACGAGTGACGGAGTACTTAAGGAATAATTGCTTTAAGAATTGATTACAAAAATGCTTTCCTCCATCACTAATCATGGCTCTTGGCATACCAAAATGAGTGAATATGTTTGATTTAATAATTGCACAATCACGGATTGGTCATTGGTTTTGGTAGCACAAGCCTCCACCCACTTGGAAACATAGTCAATGGCAAACAAAATGTATTGATATCCATAAGACATAGGGAAAGGACCCATAAAATCAATGCCCCAAATGTCAAAGATTTTAACAATAAGAATATTAAGGGCATCATATCTCTTCTCGACATTGGCCCCATTTTTTGACATTTTTCACACTCTTTGCAAAAATTGTAGGCATCTCTATGAATGGTGGGCCAAAATAACCCACTTTGAAGCACCTTCAAAGCGGTCTTCTTTGCACTAAAATGCCCACCGCATGCAAGAGAATGGCAAAACACAAGCGCACTTGGAATTTCACTCTCGGGAATGCACCTCCTCACAATTTGATTTGGACAATATCGAAACAAAACCGGATCTTCCCAATAGTAATTCCGGATGTTAGCAAAGAAACGCTTCTTCGCTTCCTTCGACCAATTGGTTGGAAGTTTGCCAATTGCCAAAAAATTCATAATGTCGGCAAACCAAGGCATTTGTCCATTAGAAACATGGAATAGTTGTTCATCCGGAAATGAATCATGAATGGGTGGACTCGAATGGGTGGATTCGAGGAAGACTCTACCACTAATCTTGAAAGATGATCGACAACCACATTTTCGGTGCCTTTCTTATCTTTGATTTCAAAATCGAATTCTTGAGGAAGCAAAATCCACCTTATTAAACGAGGTTTTGTTTCCTTTTTAATCAAAAGGTGTCTCAAAGCAGCATGATCAGAATAGACAATGACTTTTAACCCTAAGAGGTAGGACCGAAATTTGTCAAGAGCATATACTACGGCAAGTAATTCCTTCTCAGTAGTGGAATAATTCAATTGAGCTCCCGAGAGGATCTTGCTTGCATAGTATATAGCGCATGGAAGTTTTCCTACCCTTTGCTCCAAAACTGCTCCCATGGCATAATCAGAGGCATCACACATGATTTCAAACGGTAATGACCAATTGAGAGGTTGCATAATAGGAGCAGATGATAATAAGTCACACAATTTATGGAAAGCATCAAGGTTTGCTTGATCAAAGACAAAAGGAGTTTCCTTGGTGAGAAAATTGTACAAGGGTTTAGCAATTTTGCTAGTCTTTGATGAAACAACGATAGAAGCCGGCATAACCTAGAAAGGAGCGAACTTCTCTCACCGTAGAAGGTGGAGGCAATTCAGAAATGAGCTTAACTTTTGCTTTATCCACCTCAATTCCCCTTTTTGAGATGACGTGACCCAAAACAATACCTTCTTGAACCATAAAATGGCTCTTTTCCCAACTAAGAACAAGGTTTGTTTCACGATATCTTTTAAGCACTAAATTCAAAATTTTGAGGCATGCATCAAATGAAGACCCAAAGACAGAAAAATCATCCATAAAGACCTCTAGATACTCTTCCACCATGTCTAAAAAAATTGACATCATACACCTTTGAAATGTGGCAGGGGCATTGCACAAACCAAATGGCATCCATCTATAAGCAAATGTGCAGTAAATGTGGTTTTCTCTTGGTCTAAGGGGTCAAGGGCTACTTGATTATAACCCGAATAGCCATCAAGAAAGCAATAGTATTGTTGCCCGGCCAATCTCTCTAGGATTTTATCAATAAATGGAAAAGGGAAGTGATCTTTCCTAGTGCCGGCATTCAATTTTCGGTAGTCAATGCATACTTGCCATGAATTAGCGGTACGCTTAGAAATTGCCTCACCTTTTGCATTTTCAACCACCGTAATCCTTGATTTCTTAGGAACTACTTGAGTTGGACTTACCCATTTGCTATCAGAGATTGGATAAATGATACCGGCATCTAAGAGCTTACTACTTCTTTCTTAACCACTTCCTTTATGTTTGGATTTAATCTCCTTTGGGCATCTCTAAAAGGTTTTGTATCTTCTTCTATAAGAATGCGATGCATACAAATGGAAGGGTTAATTCCTTTTAGATCCACCACACTCCACCCGATAGCTTCCTTATTTTCCTTAAGTACATTCAAAAGAGAATTCTCTTGATCTTTTTCAAGATTTGAAGAGATGATGACTGGAAGAGTCTTTTTCGGGCCTAGGAAGGCATACTTAAGATCGGAAAGGAGAGTTTTAAGCTTGAGAGTGGGTGGAGAGACTAGAGATGGAACCAGTGGAGTGCTAGAGATTGGAGGAAGAGGTTCTTTTGGATCTTTCTAAGGTGGAAAATCCAAACTTACAACGGATTCCATTAGATTATTAACTTCATTTATTAACCATTCACTATCAAACCCACAATTACCAGACATTTCAAGAAGACAAGATGCAAAGGGGTCCTCAGAAAGAAGAGATAAAAGATTTTCCTCAGTTGGTTGTTTCATGACCATAGTGGGAATAGATTCCTCAATAACCTCATCCAAGATATCTATGAGACAACACTCGTCTTCATCTATGGGATGTCGACTTGTATTGAAAACATTAAGCTTAACCATCATATTACCAAAAAAAAAAAGTCCATGACACCGAATCTACAATTAATGGTAGCATTTGCGGTAGCTAGAAATGGCCTTCCTAAGATGATGGGGATGTGATTGGTGGGATTTGCAACTGGTTCGGTATCAAGAACTACGAAATCAACCGAGAAGTAAAACTTGTCAACCTTTATGAGTATGTCCTCAATCATGCCCCTAGGTGTTTTAACGGATCTATGGGCCAATTGAAGCACCACTAAGGTTGGCTTCAATTCATTCAAACCTAGTTGGACATATACGGAGTAAGGAATCAAATTGACAGTTGCCCCTAAGTCAAGAAGAGCTCTACGAACTTCATGGGTTCCAATTACACATGAGATGGTCAAAGCACCGGGATCTTTGAACTTAGGTGGAGCGTTATGTTGGATGATGAAGCTCACTTGCTCCATTAGGAATACTTTTTTAGGGCCTTGTCCCTTGCTCTTCCTCTTTTGTGTGCAAAGATCTTTTAAAATTTTTGCATAAGGCGGAATTTACCTAATTACATCCAAGAGAGGAAGATTTATATTAACTTGTTTGAAGAATTCCATCATGTCATGAATTTTTCCCTCTTGCGTCCCAAAAGGTGAAGTTTCTTTTAAAGCATAAGGAAATGGAGCTTTTGGCTCATAAGACTTTGCAACTTGAAGGGATGATGAAGAAGGTTGAGAATTCTCTCTAGGGCCATGCTTATCCAATGAAGTAGGAATAGGATTGGAAACGGGACGGGTGTCAACTTTTGGTTGCACCGGTTCAATATCTTCATTTGGTTGTTCAACCCTATTGTCAAATTGTCTACCACTTCTCAAAGTAGTAATTGCTTGCACTTGCTCTTGGGATAGACACCCCGATGTGGAGTTTGCTTCCACAAAATGTTGTGTTTTTGGGTTCCTTTCGGGTTGGCTAGGCAATTTACAAATTTCTCTCACATTCAATGCATTAGATATCATCCCGATTTGAGACTCAAGCTTTAATATCGATTGAGAATGAGAATGCAACAAATTGGTGTTCATTTCCAAACTATCCAAAGCTACTAAGACTTTATCTTTAAATGTGGGGTTGCTAGAAATTGTATGAGGGTGATTAGAGCTACTTTGAGAATTATAAGCTTGAGTATGAGAGAAATGGTTCATTCCTTGATGAAAAGAAGAAGATGAGACGAATCCTTTTGAGCCTCTATTTCTTTGGTGAGGAGGAACATATCGGTTTTGAAAATTTTTAGCTTGAAAATGATTTAAATGCTCACTCCACACTGGAACATAAGCATTCGAAAGAGGGTGAGCAAATGTTGCATTGACTTGTTCATAATGTTCATCGAGCACATGTCTATGGGGACAATTGGAAGTAGTATGCAATACACTTGAACAAGTCATGCATGGCTCATAAGAATGATAAAGATGATTAAGAAGATGAGATGATTGTTTTGCCGGTTTTTTACTCAATAAAAATTGATCAAGTTTTTGAGTTAGAGTTTTGACCTCGGCAATAATCTCCATTGGACTTCCAATTTGACACACTTTCAAAATTTTCTTTTTGTTATTAGAATCATGATTCAACCGAGAAGTGTGATATTTATGCAATGAATTTTCACTTATTTTCTCAAAAAGGTTCCAAACATCATCTTCATGCTTCCCAAAATATGATCCTCCACATGAGGTATCAATTATGTCCTTGTGAGTGTCGGATAGGCTTTCATAAAAATATTGGACAACTTACCATTTTGGAATACCATGATGTGGACACTTTCTTAGCAAGTCATTCAATCTTTCCCAAGCCTCATGTAAAAGTTCTCCTTCCTTTTTAGAAAATTCACGAATAGAAGTTCGCATAACATTGGTCAAACTCACAGGGTAAATTTTTTTTAAAAATTCATTTTGCATTTGTAACCAAGAAGTTATTGCATTTGCCCCTAAGTTGTTGAACCAATGCTTAGCCTTATTTTTAAGAGTAAAAAGGAAGAGATGTAACCTAAGAATTTCTTCCGAGACATTCATATACCTCACGGTGGAGCATATTTCAAGAAATTCATCAAGATGTTTATATGGCTCCTCACCATCTAAGCCATAAAAGAGTGGACACATTTGAATGGTCTCAGGCTTAATCTCATATTGATTGGCCTCAAAATTAGGAAGCATGATGCAAGTTGGTGCATGATATTCATGAAGATTATAATGATCACGAAGGATCATTGGATGAATTGGACCTTGAACTCTGGGAGGAAATTGGTTGAAAAGAGGATACTCCATGAAGTTTAGGTCTAAATAACCAAGATGACACTCTAGATTCTCCATTGATTATGATGATGGGTTGGTTAAGACTGCGCAAAATTCAAGAAACACAACAATGAAATCATTTAAGCAAGCACTTTGCCCCCGCACCAAATCAATCAACAAATCTCCACATACAATGATCCCATGCTCATATGCTTGAACAATATGCAAAGAAAAGTAAATAGCCTCCATGCGGGCTCACGATTTATCTAAGAAACGAAAAACAAGCCTCCACGCTGGCCGACAATTTAACTAGAGATTGAGTTAGAAAGATCTCACAAAGGGTCCTTAAGCAATTTCAATTCATTTTCAATTTCCAAGCCTTGCTTTGCTTTGCATTTTTTAGATTTTAAGTCCTTTTTGTGCTTAGCTTAGCTCCTTGCTTTGAATTCTCCTTTGCTTAACTTCCTTCACTCAATTCACCTAGCCAAATAAGAACAAACACAATAAGTAACCAAAAATAAAAATAAAGTAAAGACATGATCAAAAGAGTACTAATTCCTAAACGTTTCCAAAACATGGCGTTGTCAATTCAATCCCCGGCAATGGTGCCAAAATTTGATGGTGGCCATTCCTATACGCCAAAATAATGTAATGAATGCACAGTTCAAGAAAAGCCTTTTGGGTCAAGTTTAAATTTATAAAAACCACTACCACCACTACTACTAATGTAGCAAGAGTGAGCAGGGATCGTCCCAAGGAATTGGAGGGCTACTAGTAATAGAAACAATGCTTAGGGTTAGTAGGTCGAGTGATCAAAGGTAGATTGTTTGGTTAATTAAACTACAATTAAGATTAAGCAAGCTCAATATAAAATAAGTAATTAAAGGATAGAGAAAACAAGAGAGAGAAGTCTTGGGACTTAGAGATCACCACTAGTGTAACACCCCCACATTTTCCACGCATAAGTTGATCAGGCTTATACACGAAAAACGAGGGATATCAAAAACAATTGGCAATATACAAGCATGGAATACAAAATGATGGAATTAAAAGAATTTAGACAGGAAAGAAACATTAAATAATACAACATCCATCCATCCTTTATTTAATGTAGTACTTCATTACAACTTGGAAATCCTACGTCAGGGATCCCTAAATATAACCCTGATAGTTCAACGTCAAAAGTAAATAAAAACTGAAACTGAAGTATTACATAAAACTTCTACCCTGCACTGGATCGTAAGAGTAGATGAGTTCGGATGATGGTCCCACACTGCTAACCTCAGCCTTGAAACGGATACTGACCGTATCCTGAAATAACAACAATGGTGGGTCAACCCCACGAGCAAGTCCTCTCTACTATGACCCAAATCAGAGAATCAAATAAATTAATCATTATGAATCGGTTGAGTACTATATCTGTATACATCCTACGGGAACTATCCGATGTATAACATGACCTCAACCAGAATAGACGGTGATCACTTAGACTCACACTAGGTGGTCAAGTGTCGCCTTTCCCTACCCGGGAAATCAGCTATTATACATGGTGTACGGTACTGACAACACAGACTATAACGAACTACACAGTGATAACACCTCGCAAAGTACTGATGAATATACTGAGCATATAAATTAGGCAACACATGCCAACGATATTAATAAATGTACCGAGAATGTCAATTTAGGCAACACATGCCAATAATATTAATAAATATACCGAGTATGTCAATTAGGCAACACATGCCAATAATATTAAACCACATACCCCGACAGCCACACATCTGTCTATCGCAACGAATGCATAAGGTATAAATGAGTCTAAACTTATTAGCCAGCTCATATGGTTCTATATGGCAACACATCCATATAATATAAATGCGACATAATTAAACAGTTCATTTATTTCCTGAAATGCACACAGCATAATAATCATGGTTTATATATCAATTAACAGTATAAACATCCTATAAGATATCGTGGATAATTTATCTGACTAAAACCATGGCCTTATTTAATTTAACAGTAATGTTTGATACCATTAAATACGATAATAACACTATTTATATTTAACAATGTCGTTAAATAAATCACATTAGTATCCGTACTGCGAACGAGCCAATAAATGCTTAGAAAAGATTAATCGGCCATAAGAATAAGTAACGGGTATTAAAATAATAATTTCGTGGCCCGTTAAACCCGTAAATACCAACACAGTACCTAAAAATCCAAGTTTAAGGTTCTGGAATTTACAAAACAAGCCCTAGGGGTATTCTGGTAATTTCCAGCAGCTGTAGGGACCCCACACGCGCCCTCACGCGCCTCCCAGAGCCTCCCCACGCGCAGCCAAGCTTTCCCCACTCTCCCACGCGCCTCCACGCGCGTCTGGCATCAGCCACGCGCCCGCACGCGCTCCCACGCGCGTCTGGAGAGTCCCACGCGCGCGCACGCGCTGCCACGCGCGCACTAAGAGTGCCTTGCTGACGCGGCGTCCTCCGGTTGGTTGGCTGCATCAGCTTTCCTGCATGCGCGCCACACCGGATCAATCCACCTGCATCTCCTCCATCCAACGTTCCCTGATCCGGGTGTACCGCGGTATCATGGACCGCGATGCACCGGATCAATCAGACTCCATTAATGGCCAGGATGCGCGCGTACACCTCCTATGGTGCGCCGCGTCGCACCGGATCACTCCGGTCGTCTCCCCCACTGCCGGCGACCGGAAAACTCGCCGGAAGGTCGCCGGAAATTGCAGAAAATGCCCGGAAAAATCTAGAAAATTCTAGAAAAATCCCTAAAGTCTTATTTAATTATTTTTAGCCATTATAAATTTCATAGGACATTAAATAAATATATACCATCCTATATAATTAAAATTCCATTAATTGAATAAAATAAAATTAATAATTTATTAACCTCTAAACCTTGGCTCTATGCATAAAACTAAGCTAAACAATTAATTTATTAATTCAAAGGGGAAAAGTAGATAATAACTTGCCTTTTTGGATTTAAAATAAATCCGCCGGTCTGCGCGTAGTCGGGTAAAATTGCCTACACCGGTCCAAGCTTCTTTCTCTTTCTCTTTTCCTTTCACTCTTATAAAATAGCTCTCTAGAATTTATACTTTGCTTCTAACTCCCTTTATTTTTTTTCTAAGGCAAGCTAGTTAATTTATATACAAAATATATAATATAAATATTACAAATATCTTATTTTTTTCATCAACTAACCATCCTCCCAACCATATGGCTTCAATTCCAACCATAACCATTGATGCAATCCTATCCTAATCTCTAATTTCATCATGACAATGGTTTAATACTATTATTATTATTTATAACTATTATTATTATTTATTACTAATATTATTATTAATAAACTTTTATAATTATTATTATTATATTATTATTATTATTATTATTATTAAACTAATATAATTATTATTATTGTTTTTACAAAATAATATATTATATTATCATAATACTTTATAACACAAATATAATATTCTAATTAACTAATATTGCTTCATTAAACATAATTAACAAATAAACAATTAAATGAATAAATTTACTATTTCAACATACACATTTAATTTACATGCACCATTAAATGAACTTAATATAACAATGAAGCATGCACAATAATAGGTACAGGAATCCACACATAATTGAATTTAAATACACTGAACTATTTAATTAATTACGGGGTATTACATTCTCCCCCCCTAATAAAGGAATTTCGTCCCCGAAATTCACTACATACCTGTCTTAAAAAAGTTCTGGATACTTGGCACGGATAATATCTTCCCGTTCCCAAGTAGACTCTGTAGCATTATGATGACTCCACTGTACACGTACTAATGGAATAGTCTTCGTGCGCAGTATCTGATTCCTACGATCGAGAATACAGTAAGGTTGTTCCAAATAGGTTGCATCGGGTTGCAACTCAATCTCACCCACATCAATGTGTTGGTATCGATCTTCATCCCGTAGAAATTTTCGCAGCATAGATACATGAAAAACATTATGTACCCTATGAAGATTATCGGGTAGAGCCAGACGATAAGCTACTGCCCCAATCCGATCTGTAATCATAAAAGGACCCACAAAACGAGGCGATAACTTACCCTTTGACCCAAACCGCATTACTCCCTTCATAGGAGAAACCTTAAGCAAAACCTGATCACCAACCTTAAACTCCAAAGCACGAGTTCGACGGTCAGCATAACTTTTCTGTCTGCTTTGAGCTGTACGCATCCGATCCCTAATAATAGCGATCTTTTCTGACGTGTCCTTAATAAATTCAGGACCCAAAAAGCTGTTCTCACCAACTCCAAGCCAACAGACAGGAGACCTACACGGTCTACCGTACAAAGCCTCAAATGGTGCCATACCAATAGTTTTCTGATAACTATTGTTATAAGCAAACTCTGAAAGCGGCAAATATTCCTCCCAGTTGCCCTTAAAATCAAGAACACATGCCCGCAACATGTCTTCTAAAATCTGATTAACTCGCTCAGTCTGTCCATCTGTTTGAGGATGATAAGCAGTGCTAAGATATAGTTCTGTACCCAAAGCCTGCTGAAAGCTCCTCCAAAATCCTGATACAAACTTCGGATCTCTATCTGATACGATGGACAATGGTACACCATGAAGTTTCACCATTTCTGCAATATACAGCTTAGCATACTGTTCTGACGTAAAGTTTGAACGAACAGGCAGAAAGTGAGCGGACTTGGTCAATCTATCAACAATGACCCAAATAGAGTTGTGATTATGCTGTGAAGTAGGTAATCCCTCTATAAAGTCCATGGAAATACTCTCCCATTTCCACTCTGGTATGGGAAGTGGCTGTAACGATCCTGGCGGTCTCTGATGATCAATTTTAATCATCTGACAGGTGCTACATTTAGAGACAAAGATAGCTATATCTCTTTTCATGCCGGCCCACCAAAACTGGCGTTTCATGTCCTGATACATCTTGTCTCCCCCTGGATGTACAGAGAACTGAGAAGTGTGTGTCTCTCTCATCACAACATTTCTCAAATTATCAGCTGAAGGCACAATTAAACGTCCCTTGTACCTCAATCCTCCATCAGTCCCTATAGAATAAAAAGGAACATCTCCGGAGGCTAACTCCGAAACCCGATCAATACACTGTTGATCTGAGAGTTGCGCTTGAATGACCTGATGAATGATAGAAGGAGTTACTACCACACATGCCATAAAAGCGTCTGCTAACTCATCAACAGTCTTCAAAGCATCCCACTCTGTTGTAAACAAAGCTGAAAGGCTGACATAGGGTCGGCGACTGAGTGCGTCTGCTACAACATTCGCCTTCCCTGGATGATACTGAATAGAGAAATGATAGTCTTTCACGAATTCCAACCATCTGCGCTGTCTCATATTCAGTTCCCTCTGTGTGAACAAATACTGTAGACTCTTATGATCGCTAAACAATCGAAAAGTCTCCCCCAAAAGATAATGTCTCCAAATACGCAAGGCAAAAATCACTGCGGCGAGCTCTAGGTCGTGAGTCGGGTAATTAAGCTCATGAGGCTTAAGCTTCCTAGACCCATAAGAAACTGGTCGCTCTTCTTGCATCAACACACAACCCAAACCCTTCAGAGAAGCGTCGGTAAATACTAAATACTCGATTCCACTCTGAGGTGTGGCTAAGACAGGTGCAGAAGTTAACTTACTCTTCAATTCAGCAAAAGCAGTCTGACAAGAATCATCCCATACAAATGGTACATTCTTCTTAGTCAGATGAGTAAGTGGACCCGCAATTTTGGAAAATCCTTGGATGAACCTGCGATAATACCCCGCCAATCCCAGAAAACTGCGAATCTCTGTCGGTGAGGTAGGCTGTCCCCACTCCATAACGGCCGCAACCTTGGCTGGATCTACTGCTAATCCTTCTTCTGACACTACATGTCCCAGAAATTTGACCTCTTTCTGCCAAAATTCACACTTCTCAAACTTCGCAAACAACTGATGTTCTCGAAGTGTCTGCAATACTGTGCGTAAATGTCTGGCATGGTCCTTCTCCGACTTAGAGTAAACCAGAATATCATCAATGAAAACAATGACAAACTGATCTAAGTATTCTCTGAATACTCTATTCATCAAGTCCATAAAGACAGCTGGAGCGTTCGTCAAACCGAAAGGCATAACACGAAACTCATAAGATCCGTACCTTGTGAGGAATGCTGTCTTTGGAACATCTTGTTCTCTGACTCGTAGCTGATGATAACCAGACCTCAAATCGATCTTTGAGAAGTAAGTAGCTCCCTTCAACTGATCAAACAGGTCATCAATTCTGGGCAACGGGTACTTGTTGCGAATAGTGACCTTGTTCAGTTCTCTGTAATCAATACAAAGACGAAGAGATCCATCCTTCTTCTTGACAAACAGTACTGGTGCTCCCCATGGTGAAGTACTCCTGCGAATAAATCCCTGGCTGAGCAACTGTTGAATTTGATCTTTCAACTCTCGCATCTCCACTGGTGCCATTCGGTACGGCGCCTTAGCAATAGGCGTAGTGCCTGGAGCTAAATCAATAACGAAATCTATCTCTCGACTCGGTGGCAAGCCTGGAATTTCCTGGAATACATCCTGGAATTCCTGTACTACCGGGATGCTGTCAAGAGATACCGCAGTCGCTTCCTGTGAGTCCTCCTCAAGAACGAATAAATAAGTGCTAGGCCCTCTATCAGGTTGTGGTACAACAAGAAGATACATCTCCTGTCCTGGTATAGAAAATCCAATAGACTTTTCGTAACAGTTAACCTGAGCATGGTACTGAGATAACCAGTCCATCCCAAGTATAACATCATACGAATGCATATCTAACACTAACAAATTTGCAAGAAATCGAAGTCGGCCCATATCTATAAGGATATCACCGCTATACTCTCGTAAAATTGCGCCAACTCCCAATGGTGTATAAATATTAAGAGGTTGGTCACATAACTGAGTCGTCATACCAGATAAGATAACAAAAGATCTAGACACAAAAGAATGTGATGCACCAGTGTCAAACAGTATACGAGCAGTTCTACCATGTATAGAAAACATACCCTCAATAGCCTGAGGAGCCTGCGCATTATGTGGCATGAAGTTATAAACTCTGCCATGATGCAACTGCTGTGGAGGTTGTCCCGGAGGAAATGGTGGTGCTGGAAGTGCCGGAAAATTCTGAACTTGCCCACGTGGCATCGGTGGGGCCGGTAGAGGTAACGGCTGATTAGGTCTCGGCTGCCCATACTGTCCCTGCTTAGCTTTGGGACACATCTTGGCCGGATGCCCAATCTCTCTACAGTGATAACAACGTCCCGTAAAAGGACCTGCCTGCCTTCTCTGTTGATTTCCCGACCACTGTTCCTGTCCGGTCTGAGGTATCCCACCTTGTCTACCCTGATTAGGGACTCCATCCCTCTGCACATCTAGGTTTCCTTTGTTTTTCTTCCAAGGTTGATGTCCTTGAAATCTGCCCCGATCATTGGACTTGGCACCACTGTTGCTTCCTTTCTCCACTGTCTGGTAGTCTCGGTTAGTCCGCTTATCTCCCTTGGACTTCCGGTAATCACTCCTCATCTGGCAGTGCTGTAAGGCGGCATTAACCACCTGGATATAAGTAGTATATGCCGGACTACCTAAGATCACCACTTTAATCGGCCATATTAACCCCTTCACAAAGCGGTCTCTCTTCTTTTCTTCCGTATTGACCTCCTCTGGTGCAAATAATGACAAATTTATGAACTTCTGTTCATACTCAGCCACAGTCATCTCTTCCTGTTGCAGATCCAGAAATTCGGTCTTCATCGCTGATCTTACTGACATAGGAAAGTACTTGTCGTCAAAGCGAGTCTGAAATTCAGCATACGTCAATCTGATCCTCTCATCGACAGTAGTAATAGACTCCCACCACTGCAATGCATTGCCTATCAGCATAAACGTAGCCAGCATCTGTTTCTGCACTTCGGTACAGATTACCATCCGAAGATGACGCTCGCTCTCCTGTTTCCACTGATATGCTAACAGGACATCTGTGGACCCCGCAAACGTTGGTGGATTTCCCCGGATGAACGAGTGACGAACTTTGTCCCATGACATTGGCTGTGCCACTGGTTCAGGAATAGGTACTATCGGAGGAGGTTGCTGGTTTCGTAGAGCAGATGCTACTCCTGCTGCCACAGCTCGTGCAATGATGTCAGCAACTTGAGGAGAAAATTCCTGATTCTCATTTTGAGTTGGGGAAATACTGCGATGACGGTTCGCATTCCTTGTCCCACGCCGAGACATCCTTCTTTTAAATTTAGAAAAAATCTAACGTCAGTACATTATAATGGACCGACTAAAAGAATACAAAGAACCCTAATACTTAGGCTCTAATTATCAGAATACACAACGCGGAAGTATAGTAATCACAGATCCCTAAGACACTCGAACCTGGAATGCTCTGATACCAACTGTAACACCCCCACATTTTCCACGCATAAGTTGATCAGGCTTATACACGAAAAACGAGGGATATCAAAAACAATTGGCAATATACAAGCATGGAATACAAAATGATGGAATTAAAAGAATTTAGACAGGAAAGAAACATTAAATAATACAACATCCATCCATCCTTTATTTAATGTAGTACTTCATTACAACTTGGAAATCCTACGTCAGGGATCCCTAAATATAACCCTGATAGTTCAACGTCAAAAGTAAATAAAAACTGAAACTGAAGTATTACATAAAACTTCTACCCTGCACTGGATCGTAAGAGTAGATGAGTTCGGATGATGGTCCCACACTGCTAACCTCAGCCTTGAAACGGATACTGACCGTATCCTGAAATAACAACAATGGTGGGTCAACCCCACGAGCAAGTCCTCTCTACTATGACCCAAATCAGAGAATCAAATAAATTAATCATTATGAATCGGTTGAGTACTATATCTGTATACATCCTACGGGAACTATCCGATGTATAACATGACCTCAACCAGAATAGACGGTGATCACTTAGACTCACACTAGGTGGTCAAGTGTCGCCTTTCCCTACCCGGGAAATCAGCTATTATACATGGTGTACGGTACTGACAACACAGACTATAACGAACTACACAGTGATAACACCTCGCAAAGTACTGATGAATATACTGAGCATATAAATTAGGCAACACATGCCAACGATATTAATAAATGTACCGAGAATGTCAATTTAGGCAACACATGCCAATAATATTAATAAATATACCGAGTATGTCAATTAGGCAACACATGCCAATAATATTAAACCACATACCCCGACAGCCACACATCTGTCTATCGCAACGAATGCATAAGGTATAAATGAGTCTAAACTTATTAGCCAGCTCATATGGTTCTATATGGCAACACATCCATATAATATAAATGCGACATAATTAAACAGTTCATTTATTTCCTGAAATGCACACAGCATAATAATCATGGTTTATATATCAATTAACAGTATAAACATCCTATAAGATATCGTGGATAATTTATCTGACTAAAACCATGGCCTTATTTAATTTAACAGTAATGTTTGATACCATTAAATACGATAATAACACTATTTATATTTAACAATGTCGTTAAATAAATCACATTAGTATCCGTACTGCGAACGAGCCAATAAATGCTTAGAAAAGATTAATCGGCCATAAGAATAAGTAACGGGTATTAAAATAATAATTTCGTGGCCCGTTAAACCCGTAAATACCAACACAGTACCTAAAAATCCAAGTTTAAGGTTCTGGAATTTACAAAACAAGCCCTAGGGGTATTCTGGTAATTTCCAGCAGCTGTAGGGACCCCACACGCGCCCTCACGCGCCTCCCAGAGCCTCCCCACGCGCAGCCAAGCTTTCCCCACTCTCCCACGCGCCTCCACGCGCGTCTGGCATCAGCCACGCGCCCGCACGCGCTCCCACGCGCGTCTGGAGAGTCCCACGCGCGCGCACGCGCTGCCACGCGCGCACTAAGAGTGCCTTGCTGACGCGGCGTCCTCCGGTTGGTTGGCTGCATCAGCTTTCCTGCATGCGCGCCACACCGGATCAATCCACCTGCATCTCCTCCATCCAACGTTCCCTGATCCGGGTGTACCGCGGTATCATGGACCGCGATGCACCGGATCAATCAGACTCCATTAATGGCCAGGATGCGCGCGTACACCTCCTATGGTGCGCCGCGTCGCACCGGATCACTCCGGTCGTCTCCCCCACTGCCGGCGACCGGAAAACTCGCCGGAAGGTCGCCGGAAATTGCAGAAAATGCCCGGAAAAATCTAGAAAATTCTAGAAAAATCCCTAAAGTCTTATTTAATTATTTTTAGCCATTATAAATTTCATAGGACATTAAATAAATATATACCATCCTATATAATTAAAATTCCATTAATTGAATAAAATAAAATTAATAATTTATTAACCTCTAAACCTTGGCTCTATGCATAAAACTAAGCTAAACAATTAATTTATTAATTCAAAGGGGAAAAGTAGATAATAACTTGCCTTTTTGGATTTAAAATAAATCCGCCGGTCTGCGCGTAGTCGGGTAAAATTGCCTACACCGGTCCAAGCTTCTTTCTCTTTCTCTTTTCCTTTCACTCTTATAAAATAGCTCTCTAGAATTTATACTTTGCTTCTAACTCCCTTTATTTTTTTTCTAAGGCAAGCTAGTTAATTTATATACAAAATATATAATATAAATATTACAAATATCTTATTTTTTTCATCAACTAACCATCCTCCCAACCATATGGCTTCAATTCCAACCATAACCATTGATGCAATCCTATCCTAATCTCTAATTTCATCATGACAATGGTTTAATACTATTATTATTATTTATAACTATTATTATTATTTATTACTAATATTATTATTAATAAACTTTTATAATTATTATTATTATATTATTATTATTATTATTATTATTAAACTAATATAATTATTATTATTGTTTTTACAAAATAATATATTATATTATCATAATACTTTATAACACAAATATAATATTCTAATTAACTAATATTGCTTCATTAAACATAATTAACAAATAAACAATTAAATGAATAAATTTACTATTTCAACATACACATTTAATTTACATGCACCATTAAATGAACTTAATATAACAATGAAGCATGCACAATAATAGGTACAGGAATCCACACATAATTGAATTTAAATACACTGAACTATTTAATTAATTACGGGGTATTACAACTAGGCATCACTTTTCTATACACTCAATTCTTATTTAATGAGGGGAAAAACATGTGTTGCAACAATAGTGAATGTGTGTGGTTGTTTCAACAAGCATAGATAACCAATTAAGTGTATATTGTCTAAGCAACACAACGAATAGCACAATATATCAAACTAAGCCACTAATCCTTCCTTTAAGCTCACAGTCCAAACACATCACATAATTAGAGAAGTATACTACTTGCATTCATAAGTATGGAACTTCAAACAACAAGCATGGATTATCCTCCCATTTAACAACTAAGGTAACTACACTACATCTAAGCTAATGACATGAAAATTAAACTAATTAAACTACGGGAGAGGTACAATCCATCAAGAAATGAGTATGAACCATCAAATAAACCACAAGATCATTAATTTATTAAGCACTATGTCTTGACAATCTCTAGATCTATAGCATCAACACACATATACATGCATCAACAACACAAGAGATAGAGATAAACATTTGAACATCTATTCTAGCCTACATAGACATATGGATAAAATAAAATGATCAACTGGAAGAATTAAACCACACATATCATTAAATAAACAAGATCTATGTATATGAAGATGTCAAAACATGTATTACAACACAAATCCCCTCAAAAATACATAAATCAAGGTAAAGAAAGCATGCTTAGGGCTAACTCTAGCCCCAAGAAGATGTCTAGCCACTCATGAATGGTGTCCTCCAATCCTCAAGGGCTATCTCCATGGTGGAAATGCTCTTCTTTTTGAAGTAGATGGAAGACCTCCTAAGAATGTGTCTCTAGCCTCCTTTTCTCTTTTCTTCCTCTTTAAGAATAATAAAAAATTATATCTATCAACTCCTAAAAGCATATATGTAAAAGTGGCTCATAATCCTTATATAGGTAGCTCAAATGTTACACCTAATGGTCTAGGCTCGTACACAAGGGCTCCTCCAATGATTGCATCATGAGACAACTTTTAATGAGCTGGAAATTAATTTATCGCACTTGAGAGGGTTCGATCGATCAAACTTGGCTAAGATCTATTAAACTTTGGCTGGATTGATCCTCCCATGGCAGCGCCTTTTTTGGATAAGGACAGATCTGAGATATTTTGGGGAAAAAGACAAAAGTGGTAGGTAGGGTGCTACCACAGGATAAGATGGAATCTTTTCGATCGATATGAGAATTGTTAGATCGATTGAACTTTGTGGGATCTTTGGATAAGGACAAAAGAGCTTGGATCCATCTTGGAGAGTCTAGATCGATGAACTTTTGATCGATTGAACATACTGATTTCCACACTTTGCTTCATTCTGCTTCCACTTTGCTCCTTTCTTCCATCCAGCTTGAGTTAGCTTCTTTTAAGCTCTTATTTGGTTGAATTAGCTTATTTTGGGGATAAACACCTAAAAAAGACAATAACACGAAATTAGTTTAAAACGGGAAAGTAAAATAGATAAAGGTTCTAAAATACCTAAGCTTAAGATGTTTAAATGACCACTTTTCAACATTCATCAATTACCATGCACACTACATTTGCCATCTCATCATGAATAACATACTTTCATTTACAAGCAACTTATCAAGTAAACATGAAAATCCGATAATCATGCTTTGAAAATTTAATCACTTTTATAAACCGAATAAACCCTTCACATACAAACAATATATATTTTTTAAATTTATTTATTATATATATATGCTTCAAATCACATGCACACCTCATTTATATGGTCATGCATTTAACATATACCGGTACTTAAACGTACACGTAAACACTTAGCAAGTAAGCATGCTTCTCAAAAATGATAAGCACTTTAACACGAAAGATGCCTTCATTGCAAGTCAACTCTCTACCCTATCTAGGTAAGCCACTACCCACCATCTGAAAGGTATTTGAACCTTTACTCTGATACAAAATTTATAATGAACTGAACCCGGGGGTCCAAATCGCTAACGGGTCCTTACCTGAACCTGAGGATTTGCAAGGGTACTAAGGTTATTTCATAATAAATTAATACTTTGAGGACTAACAAGTGCAAAATGGTCATTTAACTCAATTATAATGGATTATAATTCAGAAAGGGTAAGACCGTTGTTTGCTAGGGTCATATAATAATTAAAATGACATCGGGGGGTAATATGGTCATTTTCACATCTAAGACATTATTATTACATCATTATAGAGTCCATGGTATAATAGAATAACCTTAAGTGAGTAGGAAGGGGAAAAAATGGAAAATAAATGACAAGGGAAAAAGAAGCAGGAAACGGTCATGTGTAATACACATACGTCAACTGTTTTGGGTAACTTGGTTGACATGTGATAATTTCACATTGACCGGTTTGACCTTCAACAATGTAATTGTACATTGTCCTAATACCATCCATGTGTGGTAATTTGACATCGACTGAAACTTGTCAGATTTATGTGCCTTGTGTTTCTTTGCTCCTTATTTGACCCATCAATATACGCTCAATTATACCTACTTACACAACCACTAAAACACTGTTCATTTACCACCATTATACGTATATATAAACACAAATATATATTCTATAACGACCCGAACCCAGGGGTCCAAATTATTATCCGGGTCCTTACCCGAACCCGAGGTCATCTAAGGGCATTATCGTCATTTACAATGTCAATTCATCGTTTAGAGTTAAACAAATCCGATTACATCAAAATATGGCCTTAAGGCTTTACATGGATTCTGAAATCCTAATGAGACCGCCCAAGATACAAAAAGGGTCTCAAAACCATTTCTATCCACGAATTAGATACAAAACGTCACTTAATGTAAAATTTAAAACAAAATGGAAATATGTATTTCAATTACAAAAGAGTTCCAAGTTCTTTTCAAAACTTGTGGTGAATTATCGTCTGCCACCTCCTTTCCGTGACCTGAAAATGGTAATATAAGGGGTGAGTACAACGGCTCAGTAGGAGGTGCCTAAGACACACCTCTTAATGACCCCGTAAATCCAAACAAAGCATAGGAAATGAGAATACGGGAGATCATGCTAATTCACGAGAAAACACAACCACAATAAGATCAAATAATACCATAAATAAGCCATGCCATGCCTTGCCAATGGGATGCAATGATATGTTAATGTCGCTCCCCATTTTCAAAACCGTTTCATTTTTCCATTCCAAACCGTTAATGCAACCCAACCATGGCAACTCCATGGTGCCACGAGAGAAGGGTTGAATAGCTATCCCTGATCATAAGGCAACTCTAAGGTGTGATTTAGGGCCTAGGTAACTCAACCATGCTAGTGTCTCTCCCTAGCTCCCTCTAGATCATATTAACACCACGAACCACTAGGTAACTCCTAGGCGCCTGAGTTTTCGCAAACACTTTCAAATCTTTTCCCCAAAGCAAGTTTTCTTTCTTTTCAAAATCAATTTTCCCATTCATGCCGAATGTCATGCATGAATGCTTCATGTTTTCCAATGCCATATCAAACATACCATTTAATGTAATACCACTATATCATGCTTGTATGCTTTTAAAAGAAATTTTAAATCTACAAATTCTCAACCAACCTTCACATCCATCATAACATTTGACAACTATGGCATGATATAGAAAAATTCAAGTACACGTCATCATAAAATCTGAATTAAACATGCAATTAACACATTCTCACAAGATTACACCACAATCATGCTTCAACCATAATCATATATTTTTAAACACTACTAACCATATATCACCATCACAATTAAACAAGTTATAACAAAATTCCACAAGATTAATTCACCAAAATCAAAGAGTGAGTGGCTTACAAACCCCTACCTCAAATAAACAGCGAAAGCCCCAAATTCAGCCCAATTTTGAAAATCCCAAGGTGCTCTAAATCCAACTTTGCTTCAATCAAATTGAAGCTCTCGTCGAGCTCGCTAACTTTGCCATCAGTGGCAAAGTCAAATTCCTAATGAAAAGTGGAAGATCTAGCCTTGAAATGGAGAAAGACAGAAGAAAAAGAACAGTTTGTAAAGAGCGAGAAGAAACTGGCACAGAAAAGGAGCAAAAGAAATGGTCAGACAAATGACCATATCAATGTGGGTCCCATGATTTAAAAAAATATATATCCTTTGTCATCATTATATATATATAATTACACATGCTATTCTACACACACAGTCACATAACCACATCAATATGCACTAAATAATGGTGCAAGAAAAATGACAACCCTGAAAAATAATCCCTGTGAACAACAAATCAGTTTACGGGGCCTGCACGTGACCTCCCGGCTCGAAAAACTGTAAAATGCCGAAATGGCTAACAATGCATTTCTAAGAGTCCCGAACTCGAAGAAATGCCCCAACCAACCCTTGGAACTCACCCGGCACACTCTACGGTGTTCGGCACGTAAAACGAGGCAAAAACTAAAATAATCCAGAAAAATAGGAAATATTACAATCTACCCTCCTTAAAACGAAAACCCACAGTCACATACCTTCCCGAGAAACACCTCATTAAATCGCAAGACTATGAGCTCACTAACCTTATAGCTTTTGACACCGGACGTCAATAGGCAATCACACACCACTACCACTAAAACACAATACTCACTACCCTTTAAGGGTATTCATCACCGAACATCGCACCATGCATACCACTGGATTCTATACCTAGCTTAAAACTAAAACCGGTGTACTCTATACACAACCACACAGAGCTACGAAGCTCACAAGAAAATGATCACTAGACCACTAAACGCGACGACATCCAATCTTCGACTCATTCTATAAACGATACCTGAAACTCATGACTAAAGATCCCGACTATCACACAACGAATTCCAAACCCAAGCCTACATATCCCAGACCGACCACACCTTCGCTACCTAACACGTAGCTACTCCATCACATAACCACACAAACGATTACCAGTTACTCCACTCAGTAATCATCACATTTATTACTTCCCAAAATGGCTAAATGGTAAATCTCCCAACGATTACATAAACATGAGTTACCTAATCATAAAAAGTACTATGAAATCCTCCGGACATAAATCCCTAAGACACGATCCTCGATAATCAAATGGTCGCATCACAAACCGTTATCGGACGCTTAGTCCTGCCTAACACACCTCATCATCCTAGATAAACTACCTGTATCCATAGTGTCACACCGACACAATGCACCACACAGTGGTCTCACTGTCACAACAAGTTGAAACAACCATTGACTTTTGACCCAACATCGTGCTAAAGAGGGACTGATTTAGGAAAAATGGTTGGCTAGGCCATTCTCATCATCGATCCGGTCTCAACACAGATGTCGTTCCTATCCTTAGGTCTAAACCTAAAACATAATCCCACACATTCCATAAGGCAACCATGAGATCCACTCACTATCTATTCATCACTCGACATAACCCCAACAACAATACTGTCACATACATGCTCAAAAAATCCCAATCACGCCTTAATCACACAACCCATAACAAGCTAAAAGCAAAATGACACCAAATACCACAATTATCGACTAACATAAAATCTCTCCGATCTCCTCATAACACCCATACCATGTAAACATCTCCATAACATCACTCGATTCAATTCTTACCTCGTCAAAACACATAATACGACTATCTCATTCGTGAAATCTTAAAATCAAAATCAATTATTCCCATTATTCCTCAACGGAATCCCACACTTACATCTTTAATTACTTAGCACTCAAACAACACCAACACTTGTCCTCAAGACACTGCTCGAATCAAATGTCTATAAAAATATCCAAGTACATGACTCACATCACATCACCTAACCATCCTCGAACTTACAGTTCACGACACATCCCCTAGCCATCACCGCTAGTACTAAACACTAAAAACACATAATCCCTATTTGGCAACTCATGCCTCACACACCCCCGGTCAAGACCATTCTCAGAACAAGCACTACTAAAACCCAAAGTCTCTCCCTCCCTCCATGGGAATGAGTCGACCAACTTAACCAAACCTTTACTGGTGAATTCTAATAGCATAACAAACCACACACGGGGTCTTCCAATCCGTGGACGCGCGCAACTCTTAAATAGAGAACAAAACTCACGACAAATGAATCTTTGTCAGGACTAGAACAAACGGAAAGGGTAACAAACCACGCTCTCTCAAAGGACTGACGACTTGTACCTGAATGCACCTGACACCCTATCACACGTTGCTCACCAATTGTCCAACCGTGGGCACCCAATCTCACCTAAGAAGAACTGAACTCCTTACACACAAAAAGAAGAGCCAACTGGATACCCGTACGGAACTACAAACTCAAATCTAGGTAATCTCACCCCTAACAGACCGTCATACACTATCAACACCGAAGCCTGGCATACGCTACCTATGCTTATCAAAAACAAATCAGATCCATATCACCTATTTGTTTAAAACTAGGATATAGCTCACAACACAACCATTAGATAAGAGCACTAATGCTCACAACATACTAACACTGAGAACAATCATTGTACGTTAGACACCGTATCCCGTTCTTCCTAGACTGTCATCCTCAAATGATGACCTCTATGCCATATTATGACACTTGATCTCACATTCTATCTCTACCTTTCTAGGAGACACTCCCTCAAACACCATGCACACAAGACTCGTGACCTCAGTCACTGTAACCCATTGACTCGTCAATAGAAAAAGGTGCCTATGTAGTAACATCGCCTTCACTCGCTTTAAAGACTAAACCGTCCACAATCGCCTCGACCGACGCATAACCCTATTACCCACCTGATTACATATGATAAACAACTTATACTCTTTAATCCACCCTTAGATCATACCTTAAACCGTTCTGCTCATCAGCACGAACCTTTATTACCATTATCCTTGAATGGCAACTCGGACTCACATCCCACCAACTCAATATGATACCGCCAAATAATCTCTCCTCAAGCATCCCCGGGATGACACCATCACAACAAGAGAGTATGCTTCACCCTCAATACTCCCCACAATGACTACTACTTGCTACAAGAAGAAAATCTTTATACAACAATACCATGCCAATAATTTCTAAAAGGAAAAATGATCATCGAAGCCAAAATGCTCAAAGCCTTACTGTTTCCTCAAAACCAGCTACATCACGATCAATCACTAACACTTAACCAGTTACCCAAACCACTCTTCCCAAGGCAATCCACGTGCCTAGTTAAGGGAACTTCACGCTCTAGGTTTAACATCAATACCTCTCCTCTTCACCGTTTCTCATAACACCCTTGGCCGTGATAAAGTCAAATAGGGCTACCAGTTAAACCTAAGGGATCACCCTCGTCCCAATCATTCCAATCGACAGTCTATCTCTTTAGATCCTCAAACAACCAGCACTTTCTCTTGATACTCCAGACATAACCGGAATATAACTCTAGTCCAAAGCTTTAAAATTCTAAAATGCAATGCACACGGTAGCATAGTACTTACCCTCTATCACCTCAACCGCAAATGACCAAACACTCCAATGACCACATACTACCTGCCTTATTATGCAATCCTGCATTACACGGCTAAATCTAACCATTATACACCACATTGAGACTTTCTCGATAATCATGCCAACCTATTGCCCCGCTTATCAACCGTGCCATGCAATCAACTCACCGAGAGTCAATTACCTGCAGCACACTCCCATAGTTCCCCAAAATAGGAATCACCCTAGACTAGCCAGTTTTTAAAATATACTCTTACAATCAGTCAGTGAACCACATCTATCAGTCAGTCACCAGGCGCTAGCATGACTCTAGTCAATGCCTACGTCACCCTAGACTCACAGAGTCCAACAAATCCCCTTAATAACCATAACCAACATATTTACTTAGACCATACCAGAATACCCGAAATATACGTCTACAACCCACAGACTGCACTCGTGACTCTAGCAACCTCTATCACACCCACCACAAACCGGTTTGAAGAGAACCTTCACACCAAATCGTGAACCATGTCACAAATACTAACCTCTTAAAGTTATAACTTTCTCCCATGAAACCCTCACCATGGACACTGCACTGCGCTACATGTAATCTTTCGAAAGTTATGCCTCAAGCACTACACTATGAAAACAATAGAAGGATTAAGATAACCACGCACTGAATAGCTCAATTCATGAACTAGAAATCCGTGCCTTTCGTTCAATAAGAACCAGCACCCAACAACCCTAGAGCAACTGAGCTCCTTGCCTACTCAGGTTAAAACTCACACAATCATCTATATCGTAACAAACACTCTAACATACTAATAACTATCCCATACTCAACCGCATCTGCACACATGAATACATATATATAATAACCGTACCCCATACCATGATACAATCGTGTCTTATCATTTAAAATTTAACATTATACCTTCTTTCTAGTCATCATCCTTTTATATATAAACATACTGGCATAAACCACACCCGATTACCCGTCACATTGTCATAAAAAAAAGTTGCACAAATCGTGCCTACCACTTGCCACTACTGATAAGTGCTCAAATGTTGCACATTTTGGACCTAAGTTAGGGTATTTTAGTCCATTCATTCATCTTACTTTCCCTTTTTAGTTCTAATTTGTGTTTTTGTCTATTTCAGGTCAATAAGGTTCAAACATGCTAAAAAGAGCTTAATAGCTCCTTTTTGGAGTCAAGAAGAAAATCCAGAAAAAGTCCACTGGAGAACCTTTGATCGATTAAAGATTCCTTCACGATGGATCAAAGATTCTTGATCCATCGAAGTGCCACGTCAATGCCACCTTAACAATCCGGATAAGGCCAAGAAGATATTTTTATGCCACGTCAACTTCAATCGATCGAAGATCGACAGTGAGTTGTTTCATTCCCGAGCGTGCCCGAACTCTACCAACTTTCATAGTTGCAGGATTAAACCAATCAAAGGCCTATTTTTTGACTTCTTACCTACTCAAAGAGGTTTGTATTTAAATCAAATTGGACCAATTTGTTAAGGTTCCAATTTTTGTTCCCAACTTTAGCTAAAAATAGATAGTTCTTAGATAATTTTCTCTCTCTAGATTAGGGTTTTTGGAAACTAAAGCAAGAAGGAAAAGATAGAGCCTACATTGAAGAAAGCCCTTGAGGGTTGGATGACAACAACTATAAGTGGCTAAATCCTTCTCTTGGGGCTAGAGATAGCCCCTAGGCTTGCCTCCTAAACTTTAGTATTTTGTAATTTTTAACATATGAATAGAATTAAAAGATCAATTTGAAGCATTGATCTATACAAATCAATGAATGGTCATGTGTTTACACTAGTTTTTATGAGTTTAATGCATGTCTATGTGTTTTAAAATTGTAGATCTAGTGATGGTCAAGGCATGGTGCTTAATTGGTTACTCTTGTGGTTTATTTGATGGATTATGCTTATTTTTTGATGGATTGTGCTACCTCATTAACTTAATTAGTTTAATTTCCTTGTCATTAGTATAATTATAGTGTAGTTGCTTTAAATTCCTAGATAGGTAGACAATCCATTCTTGTTGTTTGATAATCCATGCTTATGATTGCAAGTAGTACATTTCTCTAGATTTTTGTAGGCATCAATTGTGGATTTATTGAATGGTTAATGGCTTAGCTTGATGAGTTATGCTACACACTAGCTTAGGTAGACAATTTATACTTGTTTTGTCATCCATGCTTATTGTTCCAATTGATGGCACACACACTTTTTTTGCAACATGGAATCCCCCAAAATTGACAAATGCTAAATGTTTAGTGAGGTGAAACTTAGTGGTGAACTCTATGCCTCAAGACCTCTTTTTCATTCTCTACACCTTAATATTTTTAGCTTGTATTCTTTGCATGTTTTTAATTGAATTGTCGCTTAATTTAAACAACCAAACCTCTCTTTGATCATTCGACCTACTAATCCAACTTTGATTCCATAATACCTTGCAAATCCTTTAGGACGATCCTTAGTAGTAGTGGTTTCTATAAATTTAAATTTAACTATAAAGGCTTTCTAAACCACTCTCACATTCACATTTTGGCATGGGTAAGCGACAGACCGTCCAAATTTTGGCAACGTTGCTGGGGATTAGGAAAGCTGTATTAGGAATTGAATAGGAATTAGTACTCTTTTATCCTTGTTTTTATTTTATTTTATTTTTTTTCTCACTTTGTTACTCTTTGATTAGGTACTTGGATTAAAAGGAAGCAAGCAAAGAAGCCTCAAAGCAAGCTTAAAAAGCAAGCAAGCAAAGCATAAAAGGCATATAAAAAAAAAAAAAAAAAAAAAAAAAAAAAAAAAAAAAAAAAAAAAAGCAAAGTGAAAAGGCATAAAAATTCTTGAAGTTGTTTAAGGACCATTGTGAGCGTATCCTAAACTCCTCTTGCTTAATTTATCATCGGCCCATGTGGAGGCCTATTTAATTTAAGCGTTGTTGAAAACATGGGAGTATGGGAACAATGTATGTGGAGGCGTGTTGTTGAATGATTTGTGTTGTGGAGGATAAGTGTATTTGCTATTTATTGTGATTGTTGTTGGTGTGTTGACTTGCATTGTGCATACTTGGTAGGAGATCATTTAATCACCCTCTTGTCCCTTTGAATCCTAATATCGATTCCATTGTGCGTAATCCAAGGGGTAGAGCTAGTCCTAGTGTTAATCTTTCCATTCTTGATCAATCCATTTCACTAATGGACGAGCACGTTGATGACCTAGGCCATGTTGATCACCAAGGCATTTTCTCATCCAAACATAGTGCAATAACATGATAACATGCGCATTCCTCTAGGGATGCCTAGACCTCTTGCTCCTCAACCACAAGGTCAAATTCTGTTGGGAATTCTAAGGCCACTTTTTGTGCCACCTCTACCTCCTATTGTCCAAGCTAATAATGGACCTAACGGTAGAGCAACCAATTTGAAATCCTCCCATTGCTTAAAAAGATAATTATATGCCAAATGAGTATAATGCATCCACATGTATTCAACTTCTTCCATTTAGAGCACACCATTATGAAATCAAGCACAAACCATCCAAATGCTCCCAAATTATTTTAGGCTAACCAATGAGGGACCATATTAGCATTTGGATGATTTTCTTGAAGTTTGTTCCACTGTGCGGTACATGGACATACCGGAAGAGGTTTTAAGGTTTAAACTCTTCCCATTTATCCTCAAAGACAAAGCAAAGTGTTAGTTTAATAATTTGAGACCTCTTTCCATAACTTCTTGGGCAGAAATGCAATAAGAGTTTTTGATAAAGTACTATCCCATTTCCAAAACCAATGCCACGCGCACTTCTATTCATAAGTTTTCCTAAGGGAATGGGGAGATATTACAGGCATGTGAACAATTGAATGATTTACTTAGGAAATGTCCTGATTATGACATTCCTAAGTGGCAAATTGTCCAAAATTTCTATTAAAGTTTGTCGGATACCCATAAAGGCATGGTTGATGCTTTAATGGGCAGGTCTTATTTGGATAAGCATGAGGAATATGTGAGGAGATTGTATGAAAGCATGAGTGAAAACTCAATGCATCGTTCATTGTCCTCTAGAAATGGTAGAAATTCCATAGGAGGGAAAAAAAATTCGAGCTTATATCAAGTTGAGAATTCAAGTGACATAGTTGCTGAGGTAAAAACTTTAACTTAAAGGTTTGATCAATTTTTGATCAATCAAAATTTGGCTCATGATAAGCGCCGAATATTTTATATTCAAGCGCTCTAAATTGCATATCTTAGTCCATTTTTGTATTGATGTCGTGTACCTTATATGCGTTTTTGTATTTTTCTTATTTTCAGGTGCTTAGCCCCAAAATGCAATAAAATGCAATAAAGACCATTAATTTCGGACCATAAAAATAGCGCTTTCACTGGAAGGCTCTGAATTTTGTTCCAATGGTCACTTTGGGTGTTTAGGGCTTTATAGAGCTTAAGTTTGTAATTACACAATTTTTTGGGCTCATCCCGGCCTCTGTTTGGCAATTATGAAATTCCAGCCTCTGGCCATTTTGGCGTCTGGACGCAAGTTCTTGTGTCTGGATGAGGGGTGCCATGGTTTTGTCTCGCGCACGCGCATGCTTTGCGCACCCTCGGTAAAAAGGCCATAACTTTCTGCTCCGAACTCAAAATGATGAACCATTTAATTGTGTGGAAATAAAACTTAGAGATCTATGTTTGGTATGTTTTAATGAAAGTCTAATTCGCATGTTTCAGATGTTAAAAATAAAGAGCAAGAGGACACTAACATGCTGCCAGGCTGGCAGAACTCAGCTTTGCACCCTTGTGGTATTTTGACCATTTCTCTCTGGTTATAAGTCCAATTTCTAAATGGTTTAATTACTTGGAAAGCTGATTCATAACCCTAAATATTTCATGTTTTAATGGAAATCCAATTTCCATATTTGATGGGTCAAAACTGGAGCCCAATGTGACTTTTTAATTCTACCAAAATGTAGAGCTGTCACACTATCTTTTAGTCAAAGTTTGTTTCCTTAATTTAAGGGATATCTCCAAATATTTTAGGGGACAAAGGCCATGGAATATGCTCTCTTTAGAGTGCATTTTCAGTTTATATATCAATCACCCATCATTATCTAAATGGAAGTTTGACTTGGTAGAAGATAGAGAGAGAAATATTGAGAAAGGGAGAGGAAGAAGAATGTGGCAGAATTCTGAGCTCATGGAGATGGAGTCTTCATCATCAATGGAGGCTTACACCTTGAACATAAGAGGCTAACTCCCTTCTTAGGTAATTATGTAACCCTTGATGTATTTGTGTTTCATTCTATATATAGTCTTATTGAGACTCTTATCTTGTCTTAGAAATTGTTTCTTCATGATTATGCTACTTACATCTTTATAGTGAGAATGAAGATGAGATTATACAATGGTTTTAATGGCATGTTGTATGAAGATTTTGATAGTCCATGGCATAGGGACCCCTTTGATGGATTATGGCTTAGTTTTTTACTTCATGTGCACTTACCATGCATATTAAGGGATTTGATAGTCCATGGCGTAGGGAAGTTGCTTCATACTACACCCTAGTTTAGGTAGATGAATCATACCAATCTTTGATGGATTATAATTAGCTCTTGAATGGATGAACTTCTTGAAGATATTGTAATTGGCTTGCATTTCTACATATCATGGTTATATGTATAAGTTGTTCCCCAAGTTAATTGCAAATAGGCTTGTTTACAAGGCTTGTGGTGAAGTCATTTCCCTAGCCCTTATCTTTATTATCTCATTTACTTGCAATCAAAATTCTGTTTTAGTAATTTTAGTTAATTTCAATTTACGTATGTGACAAACAAAACAATCCAACAACTATATTTCACAAATCAAACCAAGATTTAATTTTACAATCCTGATTGCCAAAAGCTAGCGTTCCTTATAGTTCAAAAAACCCCTTATAATAGCATTATTCTACAATGGTATATGTTATTGCAAGTGGTGATTTTAATTGGTAAACAAATTATTGCCATCGATTTTTGGCGCCGTTGTCGGGGGATGCAAACGACTTTGTGATCAAGATTTAAAAATTAAATTTGGTTTGATTTTTAGTTTAGGATCTTATATATATATTTCATTTTTAATTTGTTTTGGAGTATTTGAGTGCATTTGTGTAGGTGCAAGGGGCTATTTTGCTTGAATGGAAAAGTTTGGATATTTTGGACCCTTCGTGAGTTTTCAAAGTTGAATTTATTTGCACTCTATGCTCTATTTGTATATATTTTGTGTGAATTTTTTTTTTATGTATCTAAACAAGTGGTTAAATTAGTCCTAAATGGAGAGTAATTATCCTTCAACTCATTTTTATATACCTCATAAGTTATGTGCATTTTGCTCTAGTTATACACATCATTTAAGAGATTGTCCTCCACCGGGACAATTTTTAGATTTTTATCTAAAGCAACCAAATGTAAATTTCTTTGAACTGGGTAATGATCCATACTTCAATGGTTATGACTCAAGTTAGGGAGATCATCAAAACTTCTTGTGGCAATACATGGGAAATTCAGCCCTACAATCTCATGGGCAACATTTTCAATCAAATTTTCAACCCAATGATCATTATTTCCAGCCCTCTTTTTCTTTTTCACCATCTCAATTTGACGAGCAAGTGGCTAATAATAATCAAATGTTGGCTGTCTTTTCTAGCGTGCAATCCACAGTAGAGTCCATCAATCAAGTGGTACCATACCACAAGTCCCAAGCTAGTGCAATGATAGATGACCTAATAGTCCAAATTCAACAAAGGGTTAATGCTCTAAATCATAAAGAGGAAGAAGAATTTTTAATTGAACTTGTGGCCAATCCAAAAGAAAATTCTATGAATGATGAGATTATTCCTAGTAACTTTCATCATGAGAATGATCAAGTGGTTACCGCATGTGAAAATGAAGAAATAATGGTTGATGATCAAATT
Organism: Cornus florida; assembly: GCF_030987335.1. Lineage (NCBI taxonomy): Eukaryota > Viridiplantae > Streptophyta > Magnoliopsida > Cornales > Cornaceae > Cornus > Cornus florida. Next base: position 25,706,791 of record NW_026775581.1, read on the forward strand.
GTTGCCACACAAAAAAATGAAGAATTTGTGGTTCAAAATGAGGAAAATAATGTTGAAGAGATCGTCTCCCCTAATCCAAAATAACCCCTAAATAATCCTTTGCTTGATACATTTCCTTCAATGGAGGATCCTCTAAAAGCTTGCTTGGCTCATTTTAATTATGAGGATTTTGATGTTGACAAATCTATTTGGGAGGTACATTTTTTACATGATATTTCTCCACCCATTCACTCTCCTATTTGGGCAACATCAAATGTATCTCTCTCTTAGGAGCTTGCATCTCCTCCCATTCCCTTACTTGAGTTACCTCACATTGTTGAACTCGAACCACTGGATAAGTGTGAGGAGGATGTTGACAGTTTGAAGGATATTTTTCAAGAAATTCCCGCGCTAAATATGATCCTTCACAAGTCTTTGTTTGATGTGCCCTCACTTAATCCCCACTCCTATAATCCAAAATAGCCCCTCATTTATCCAAAGTTCCTAATTGAGGAAGACGAGTGGGTTGAGGTCTTTCCTTTACCTCTTCACATTTTTCATCTTCAAGCTCTATTCCCTCCACTTTTAAAGGAACTTTCTTATTTGGGAAAGTATGATTCTCTAGAGAGACATAGTATAGGGTAAACCTTAGTTTAAGATTTGTAGTTAAATTTTATTTTTTGTTTTAGATTTTGATTTTTCTCTTTTAACCATTTTTATCTTTTGGATGTTTTGATTTTGTTTAGGCATATTAGATTTGATTTCATGACCTTGTGGATATGCATAGTTTAGTTTCCTTTGCACATTTTTAGTTTGTTTTTGTGTGCCTATGCTTTTATTTTTGTGTGCTAGTGTTGTGATTGATAGGTTCTTAGGTCCAAGTTTGGGGGGAAGACATCTTGGCATCTCTCCATGGGATTGTATGCGGCTGCATTGCCGGCGTTACCCACTCACTTGGTATTATTGTTCCTTTTACCCAATATGTGTTTTATTTTTATATCTTTGTCTTCACACATTGAGGACAATGTGTAATTTAAGTTTGGGGATATATTTGTGTTTTATTTTTTAAAATTTTTTTATTTTGAAAAATCGAAAAAAAATTATAAAATTGAAAATTTTGAAAAAATATTTGGAAGCAATGAATTCTTGTGTTTGGACTTGTTAGAGAGTGAAGTATGTGATTAATACATCTTGTATGGAAGCATTTGATGTCAAAGAATGATAAAAAAAAATTGTTGATAAACATGCGTTGATAAAGAAGGTTCATTTCATGACTTAAAGGCATCATCTTTGAGTTTTCATTATCTAGTAGACTTCACATTGCACATGAGCACACCGGAAATATTTAAATGAAACATATGCACCCTACTCTTCTTTGCATTATAGAAATGGTTGATTTGAACTGCAAAATTGGATGAATGGATATCTTTGGCATGATGATAAAAAATAAAAAAATAAAAAAAAAAAGAAAAAAAAAAATTATGATCATTTTAAGTTCGTAACCTTGTTAACTCGAGTTATTAAGTCCTTTGGAGTATCTTAACACTTAGCGCCCTAAAACCATCTAGTTTGGGAGTTGTTGGCCTAACACTTGCTACATGGATTAGTTAGAAAGCTTAAAGAACTTAGACATTGCACGGTCAATATAAAAAAAAAGCTTTAATGGTGTGTTTGGGTTCATAGCTTTACTAACTCAAGTTATTAAGCCCTTTGGAGTGTCTTGACACTTAGTGCCCAAAAACCGTCTGGTTTGGGAGTCATTGGCCTAACACTTGCTACATGGCTTAGTTAGAAAGCTTAAAGTACTTAGACTTTGCACAACCATTATAAAAAAATGTACATTTACTTGTGTTGAATAAATTCATGCCTTAGTTATCTTATTTCAAAAGAAGAGTCAATGATTTGAAAGTAATGATGTTGTGCAAATGAAGGGGAAGGAAATGCATCTCAAAAAGAAAAAAAAAAAAAAAAAAATTCTGGTTCACTTTCAAAGGAAGCTAGAGATGAATTCTATTATAGATGAGACATTTGAGTTATGTATGTGGACTATGATATCAATGCATAAATGTTGAAAGTTTAAAATTGTTTAAAGATGTCATTACTTCATATACTTGATATAGTCTTTATAATAATTCTCTCTCCAATGCTCATTTGTTCCAAAAATAAGAATGAGTTTTGTGCATCTTCATACACCATTTTGATGTTTGTGGGTAACATTTCTGTTAAACCCTCACGAGACTTCACTCGTCCACTAGGGATGTCTAGGGGTTTAAAAGGCTTGTTGTATATGCTAAATGCAACCGTCACTCTCACAAAAGAGGAGTCATTTTGTTATTTCATTGTGTGTTCCATTTTGTTTTGCTAAGGGACTAACAAACTGTAAGTTTATGGGTGTGATAAGTGCCAAATATTTCATATTCATACGTCCTAAATTGCATATCTTAGTCCATTTTTGTATTGATGTTGTTTACCTTATATGCGTTTTTGTGTTTTTCTTATTTTCTGGTGCTTAGCCTCAAAATGCAATAAAATACAATAAAGACCATTAATTTCAAACCATAAAAATAGCACTTTCACGGGAAGGCTCCGAATTTCGTTCCGATGGTCATTCTGGGTGTTTAGGGCCTTATGGAGCTTAAGTTTGTAATTAAACAATTTTACGGGCTCATCCTAAGCTCCATCTAGCAATTATGAAATTTCGGCCTTGGGCCATTTTGGCATCCGGGCGCGGGTTCTTGCATCCGGACGCGGGGTACTATGGTCTTCTCTCACTTGCGCGCATGTTAACAACTCTGCGCACCTTCTGTAAAAAGGTCATAACTCTTTGCTCTGAACTCCAAATGACGAATCGTTTGATTATGTGGAAAGAGAACTCAGAGCTTTATGTTTGGTATATTTAATGGAAGTCTAATTCCCATGTTTTAGATGTCAAAAATAGAAAGCAAGAGGACACCAACACGCTGGTAGACTGGTAGAACTCAACTTTACACCCCTGTGGTATTTTAACCATATCTCTCTGGTTACAAATCCAATTGCTAAAAGGTTTAATTACTTAGAAATCCGATTCATAACCCTATATATTTCATATTTTAATGGAAATCCAATTTCCACATTTGGGAGGTCAAAACTGGAGCCCAATGTGACATGTTAATTCTTCCAAAATGCTGAGTTATCACACTATCTTTTGGTCAAAGTTTGTTTCCTTAATTTAAGGGATGTCTCCAAATCTTTTAGGGGACAAAGGCCATGAAATGTGCTTTCTTTAGAGTGCATTTTCAGTTTATATATCAATCACCCATCCTTATCTAAATGGAAGTTTGACTTGGTAGAAGATAGAGAGAGAAATATTAAGAAAGGGAGAGGAAGAAGAATGGGGCAGAATTCTGATCTCATGGAGATGGAGTCTTCATCATCAATGGAGGCTTACACTTTGCACATAAGAGGCTATATCCCCTCCTAGGGAGTTGATATAACCCTTGCCATGTAATTATGTCTTGATTGTATCTAAATTTGGGGAACTTAGTATATTTGTGACAAATTGTATTATCTAGAGATTACACTTTGATGTATTTGTGCTTCATTCTATATATAATCTTGTTGAGACTCTTATCATGTCTTAGAAATTATTTCTTCATGATTATGCTACGTATATCTTTATAATGAGAATTAAGATGAGATTATACAATGATTTTAATGGCATGTTATGTGAAGATTTTGATAGTCCATGGCTTAGGGACGCCTTTGATGGATTATGGCTTAGTTTTTGACTTTATATGCACTTACCTTGCATATTAAGGGATTTGATAGTCCATGGCTTAGGGAAGTTGTTTCATACTACACCCTAGTTTAGGTAGATGAATCATACCAATCTTTGATGGATTATACTTAGCTCTTGAATGTATGAACTTCTTGAAGATATTGTAGTTGTCTTGCATTTCTATATATCATGGTTACATATATAACTTGTTCCCCAAGTTAATTGCAATTAGGCTTGTTTACAAGGCTTGTGGTGAAGTCATTTCCCTAGCCCTTATATTTATTATCTCATTTACTTGTAATCAAAATTCTGTTTTAGTAATTTTAGTTAATTTCAGTTTATGTATGTGACAAACAAAACAATCCAACAAATATATTTCACAAATCAAACCGGAAATTAATCTTACAATCTTGATTGCTATAAGCTAGCATTCCTCGTGGTTCGACAAACCCCTTATAATAACATTATTCTATAATGGTATGCACTATTGCAAGTGGTGATTTTAATTGGTAAACAAATTATTGCCATCAGCTCATCAAGTGTCTTCCTCTTATTCTCATCATTATTCTAGTGAATCTTGCATGACGTGTTCAAGTGTTCTTCATACTACTTTCAATTATCCCAATAGACATGTGCATAATGAGCATCATGAACAAGTCAATGTCGTATTTGTGAATCAAGGGAACAACCCTTATGGCAATCATTATAATCCCGAGTAGAGAAAAGTATGCATCCATGCCCTTTATGAAAAAGTAAGCAATTAGAATGTATTTTCTACGAAAGTAAAAATAAAATGTCATAGAAATCAAATATCATGAATGCATGCAAAACCAGAATCAAATCCGAGCACAAAAAGTGAGGTTATGCAAGGAAAAATGATAAATGGGAAAAAGACGAAATAGGGAAAAGACAAAATAAGAAAAAGAGGAAAAAAGAAAATCACCGAAAAAGGAAAGGGAAGAAAATGACCGGGTCATTACAATCATACACACATGTAAAATGCCAATGATGCCCCTCACTTAAGATGAGAAAACCAAGATAAGTTCTCGAGTCCGAAAGCTGTCCCGACTGCGAAAAATTCTAAAAACAATCATGTTGCCTCTAAATGACTTCAAATAATTCAAAATGAACTTTTAAAAACTCTCGGCTCAAAAAAATGACTAAAACGGTCCTCAGGACCGGTGTGACATGCAAAACAAGGTGCGAAAAATAAATAAAATAAAATTTTAAAAAACCCAGAAAAATCCGGGACATTACTGTTACACTGCGGCCTCAAACAATACTGCGACTACGAACCATGATGAGATTTTACATGAAAATATTTTTGGACAATATAGTCCATTATATATATCTATATATATTGGAATTGCATCACTCATTGTTATTAATGGTGGGCAGCAATTTTCTCTAATCCTCAATTATTAATATATATTTCATATATGGTTCATAAAATTCTTCAAACATTTTTGGCGTTAAATTTTGTAATTGTGGTTATGATATACTAAAAACCTCAAGTCGATCTCAAAACAAACTTGTGCTTTACATTTTAGGATAAATCTATTGCTTTATATATATATATATATATATATATATATGTATGTATGTATGTATGTATGTATGTATATATTTTTTTTCCCCTGAATATCTATTGGTATAGTTAAAATATTAACAACTAATTCATGAAATGCCACGGAAGAAGGGAACAAAACATGTTAGAAAATAATGACAAAAATGTCAATATAATAATTTAAAGGAGTCAAGACAAAATTACATTGTACATCAAGCAACAGTAACTTTAATTCAACAAAGTTTAGGTATAATGGTTTTGTTCGAGTGATAAAAGAAACATGTCTAAAATGTCAAATTGATCATAGATTCAATTCTCCTCAAAAAAAAAATAAAATAAATAAAATAAAATAAAAAAATAATCACCAAAGTCCAAAAAATATATATATATAACTAATCCAACTCTTTCAAGCACTAATAATTTGGATGATTTTTAAGTTGGATTTTGGATTATATTTTGATTACGTTCGGATGTTAAAGGTACACGTGAGTTACATTTTGTGTATTGCTCTGTACGATAGAGAGAGGGGGAGAGAGGAGTGATACCAGGAGGGAGAGAGAGAGAGAGAGACAAAAAAGATAGAGGTTGAGTGTTTTTTTAATGGAGAGACTAAAATTTGGAAATTAATATCACAATTGCGAAAGTGCATTTTCGACATGTTAAGAGTGTAAAAATATAATAATACACTTATGCAATGTTTGGTGTGTAGGAATTGAATAGAATGGAATGCCCATTTCAACCATTCCTTTGTTTAGTATATAATTTAAAGTGGAAATGGTCATTCTATTATAATGAAAATCCATTCTACAACTAAACTTATGGAATATGGTAATTCCATTCCCAAGTAAATTTTTTAAAAAAAATCAACTTCCCAAAAAAACCCTCATCCAAGTCCAAAAACCACCACTACTTTCCACCACAACCACATCTGTCTTTCATCACCACCACTACTACCACCGCCTTCCACCATCACCACCGCCACCGACTTTCACCATCGCACACCGCTTTCCACCACCACCACCGCTACCTCATTTTACCACCGATACCGCCTTCCTTTGCTGCAACCACCACCACCACTATTGCCTTTCAACACCACCACCATCGCTATTGCCTTTCAACACCACCAACGCCGCCATCACCTTTCACCACCGCTACTACCACAGCCACCGACTTCCACCGCCACTGCCCCCACCGCCACTATCTTTCACCACCACTAACACCTTCCACAACTACCTTTCACCACTACCGCCACCGCCGCAACTGCATTCCACCGCCACGGCCACCACAGCCATCACCTTCCACCACCATCACTGCTATCTCCTTCCATCACCTTCCACCACCACTGCCACCGCCTTCCACCACCGCCACCGCCACCATCCACCACCTTCCACCACCACCATTGTCACCACTTTCCTCCACCACCACCACCACCTTCCACTATCGCCACCCCAATTACCTTCCACCACCACTAGCATAATCACCTCAATTGGCTTCCACCACCACCACCTACACCACTATCTCCTTCGACAACAACCACCACACTACTGCCACCGCCTTCCACCACACTACTGCCACCACCTTCCACGACCACGACTACCACCTTCCACCACCACTGCTACCGCCTTCCACCATTGCCACCACCGCTGCCTTCCAACACCACCACCTACACCACTGCCGTTTTCCATCTCCACCACCGCCACTACCACCATTTATTTTTAAAAAATTATTAGAGAATGTTATTTTGTTAATTTAATTTTTTTTCTTTTTTCTAAGAGAGATATTTTAGAGAATTCAATTTAAAATTTATTCCATCCTAAATTTTAAATTGATCCAACCAAACATTAGAATAGTTATTATCGTTTCATTCCTGCACATTTCATATTTACAACCAAACAATAGAATGAGAATGATCATTTCATTCACACTTGCATTCCATTCCATTCCACACACCAAACAAGGCATTGGGGTCTGTTTGGAAAACACAGTTGCTTTTGTTTTAAGTTGAAGTACGTATAAGCAATGTTTCTGTTTTGGAGTGCGTTCAATAATATTTAAAAACTTGTCTGATAACGTATATATATTTGTTGTAAGATGTTTTTGAGGCAAAAACATAAAAACATATTTGGTAAAAAAATGTTGCAAGTTAGAAAAATAAAATTACTAGCTAAAAAGGTCATTTTAGAGCTTTTTTCTCCTCCCAATTTTGCCCTCTTTTTCAGAAGCATCTCGGTGCTATTCGAATCGTTGCAAACATTATCAAACACGCTTTATACTTTTATTTTGCTACAGTACATTGTTTAAAGTAAAAAAACACAAAACAAAAGTGTTTGCCAAACAAGCCCTTTTATGTTGTTTACGTCATACAAAAATGGTTTGAGGGGAGTGTTTGTTACCTCTCTACAAAACTAGGGTCCCAAAATAAAAAGTAGTGAGTCCACTGTACACAAAATCTATGGGCAAGCTTAGTTTGTAACTCTGAAAACAGTTCTCAAGAATTCAGAGAATAGAAAACAATTTTCAGAAAATAATAAAAGACAGTTTTATAAAAATAGGCCTTTTTATAACTAAGTTTTCAAAAAACATTTATCAAAAAACTGAACCAAATAAAATATATATATTTTTTTTTACAGTTTTTTGTTTTTAGTTTTCAGAAAACAAAAAACTGTTCTCAGAGTTACAAAAAAAAAAAAATAATAAGCCCTAGATGTTTTGTGCACTCCACTCTTTTATTTTTTATGTTTTATTTTTAATTTTTTTAATTTTTTTGGTGATAAAAAGTCCGTTAGATTATTAAAATATTAACGAAAAAGGCAAATAGCAACAATTGCTATGTGACTTGGTTTTCTTGCCTTCAACTATGTATCTTGTTAGTACTTGGTCTAAGTTTCATAGACTCCCATATATTTATGTAATTGTAGAGGTTTTATTCGGGCAGGTTGAAAAATTAGCCGCCAAGACTAAATTTAAAGTGTCAAACCTCCATCGCTCAATTTGATCCAAACTTCTGGTCCAACTTTGTCATATATAAAGTTAAGTTAGAATTTAGATTAAGCTCGACTTATTATATTTTCTAGTCGCATTGTTTAGTCAACTTTAATTTTTGGTATTGCTGTACTTGCACTCGGATGTCATGATAGGGATTCTATCAATTTTTAATTAGGGATGACATTTTGAATTTTAGAAAAATAAGAGAGAATTTCGGATTGGTAGAAATATGAGGAATGACTTTTTTATATAACATAAGGGTTATTCAATGACTTAGTTGGTAGAACGCTCAACTTTTCGAGCTGGTATGTCCATATACGAGTTTCCCTTTCCATAATTTTACAGGATATTATATATATATACCATCAGTAAAACCCATGGTACAATATTTGATTTATGAATGAGAAAAAAATTAAAATGCTATGCTCAAATGTGATTACTTCCAAAACAACTTAAACATTAATCTAACCTCGACTATACGTTTTCATAAAGAAGAAAAAAAAATTAAAAATGGTATGTTCAAATGTGGTTGCTTCTAAAACAACTTAAACATTAATCTATTTTTCTTATTGAAATAAATTATGAAAAAAAAAAAAAAAAAAAAAAAGAAAAGAAAAACATACTAATTTGATAACATATTCTCCACTAAATTTGCATAATTTCTTCTTTAATTTTTTTAAATAAAAACCTTACGTAGAACATTTTAAAATAATTTAAGTAATTTTTTAATTTTTCATGAATATAAAGCATAAAAAAGAAGGCATTTTTTATTTAAGTAATTTATTAATTTTTCATGAATGATTGTATGAAAAAGAAGGTATTTTTATGGTTAAAAAGTTTAAAGTGAGTATAATAAGTTTTATTGTAAATAGTAAATTTTTTATAATAAGTTAATTATTTTAAAAAATGGTAGTTACAAACCTATTTATTAATTTTTTATTTTTATGATAAATTGATATTAATAATAAAATTAAGATAAATGATATAATTAAAATTTAGGTAAGAGAAAAGATGATAAAAAATAATTTAATAAGAAATAATAAATGTAATAAAAAAGGGTTAAATAGTCTTTCGTAATGAATTTGTTCCTCAACGTAACAAATTAATAATTCAAAGAACAATTATTTACCAAAGTGCAATAATTCAAGAGAGTTTTTGCGCTTTACCCTAAACATTATTCTAACATAGACTATTAAAATAATATGTTCAAATGTGATTGCTTCCAAACAACTTAAACAATAATATAACCTCGACATTGACGTTTTCTTGAATGAGAAATTTTATAAAATACTATTTTCAAATGTGATTGCTTCCAAAACAACATAAACATTAATCTAACCTAGACTATGACGTTTCATATTCTCTTCTATCTTAAATACTCTCTCTCTCTCTCTCACACACACACACACACTGATATGCTAGTATTCTATTTATACATTCCATGGTTTCTTTATAAATTCAGATTCAACAAAATATATTGATTTACAAAATGGGGTCTCTGTTTAATCTTGTGTGGTTATGTTTATGGCTACATCTGGCCAGCCATAGCTTAAAACCTGTGTGGTTTCACAGGGCACTGTCCATATAAATGGACCAGTCTCAATTGGTATAATAGATGAAGACTTCATTTGTGCTACATTGGATTGGTGGCCTCCTGAAAAATGTGACTACGGAACTTGTAGTTGGGGCAGAGCTTCTCTCCTCAATTTGGTTAGCTTTTTTCCCTATCTTCCCTCACTTTGTGTTCTCATCAACTTAATTTTGTATCATATATGATTTTGCTGAGGACATTATATCTCTGTTTGGTTGCCAAGAAAATTTGTGAAATTTCTAGATTTGTCTTCCTTGAACAATCTTCTTGTAAACGAGCATTATCAGAACAATTAAATAAAAGTATTTTAGTATCCATGGTCTATATAGTTGAGAGTTAATGTACTTTCCCGCCAAAAATACTTCCCTCCTACAACAGAAATAAATTCCTTCTCAGTGTGATGTGGTCCAACCTAATGCCAATATGTGTCCTAAATTAAAAAAAATTAAAACAAACCCGTTTTAACTTATTCACAATGAAAAATAAAACATTTGTCTTTATACTTAAAAGGTTAAGTTATTAACTAATTCTGCATATCTACTCATTTATATTCAGTTACTTTTTTATTCGGATCCAACGTAAGACAAATGAACCTTGTTACACTTTGTTACACCGTGTCTCTCTTTCTTAAAGAATAGTCTTTTTTCCCTGCAAAGCCTCAATCAAGTTTTCAGAGGCTCTCTTTCAAAGGCCGAACCAATTTTCGCAAAGACGAAAAGCCTCTTTTTCAGAGCTAAAGTATCAATCAACATCCTAAGGTTTCGATTTCAATATAGCGAAATTCAAATAACTCTCTTTGAAACTCGGCAATTTTTTCAATAAACGGTTTTCAGACAGGGATTAGAATTGAAAAAATTGCCGAGTTTCAAAGAGATTTTGATTTGTTATATATATATTTATGTAACAAATCAAAATCAGCAGTTGAGCCATATTCTTCCCACCGAATAGCTCAACTGCTGATTTTGATTTGTTACATAAATATATATACACACCCAAAAAGTAAGAAAAAGAGATGAGACAGTGGAGAGCAATACTTGTGGTGGGAAGAGGTGAGCAGTGATGGAGCCGTAGAGATAGATGGATGGAGGGTCGCCGGCGGCGGAGGTTGGATAGCAAAGAGAAGATGAGATGAGATTATGGTAAAATATGGGGATTTTTGTTGGGTTATACTTGTTAAAAACCGTTCTAATCCATTTTTTTCAAAAAAAAATAATTTTGTAAAAATTTATGACACTTATTGGCATTTTATTGGACCACATCACCATGAGAAGGATCTTCTTTATGATGGGATACGAGGGAAATATTGTCCTTAGCCCAACTTGCATATATAATGGAAAGGTAAATTTTACTTTTACCTCATTTAAAATTTATCGATATTTCACATAGACTCTATTTAATTATCTCATTGATTTCTCCTAAAGTTCTAGATTATATAATAATTTTTGATCAATTTTGCCCTTGGAATGCCTAAAATGACAACAAATATTTAATAGGTAAAACGATAAAATAACACACCACCATTACCAAGTTGGACGGTCGTCACTTGACAAAGAAGGTTAGTAAAATATATTATAAAATGTAGGAGGTGTCTGTGAAATATTGACAAGCCTCGGAAAAAGTAAGTGAAATTTAACCTATAATGTATTACTCTAGGTTATTTTAACAAGAAAGTTGATAAAATATTCATTTTATTTATTTATTTATTTTTTTTTTTTTTTTTTTTTTTGTGAAGATGAACATTGAATCATTCATAAATACATTTTCAAACGGGACATGTAACTAACGAATATCTGCCTCTAGTTTTAACCATCAATAAATAAATAAATAAAAGAACAATGAAGAAAATCTCTCCAAAAGAAAACATTTTTTGCTAATATATTAGATTTAAATCCAGTATTTAACATTTAGACCTCGTCTGGATGTGACATATAGTGGGTAATGCACCTTTAGCTCTATTATTATTCCCAAGAATGTGTGATATCTAAACATTCAGAGATTATTTCCAAAAGCTGAATTTTGAGGTTGAAAGTTGATACTAACACATGGATGACTTTTTAAGGATATCAAATCTCCTTACTATAATTTCCCTTATTTTTTATTTATTTATTTATTTTTGTAGGATCTTAGCAGCACAATTTTGTTAAATGCAATCCAAGGTACATAAATCTTTCTTAAAACCTAGAAAGACTATATATATATTTTCATATCTTCTCTAAAAGTCCATGTTACAACTAAACTTTGAATGTATGGCAGCTTTTTCCCCCTTGAAAATAAGATTAGGTGGTACTTTGCAAGATAAAGTTATATACCAAAGCAAGGATGATCAACAACCATGCACTGAGTTTGTTAGAAATACTGCAGTGATGTTTGGCTTCACTCATGGTTGCTTACCCATGTCTCGATGGGACGAACTAAATGTTTTCTTCGAAACGGCCAGGTAAAACTATATCCTGATCACCATTCAAATATCCCAACAAATGAAGGTTTTCGATAATAAGATTATTTGTATTGACACATAAATGTACTTTTTGATATACAGAGCTAAGATTATATTCGGATTGAATGCCTTAAACAGTAGAACAATTGGTTCTGATGGTTCTGCTGTGGGAGCTTGGAATTCCAGCAATGCAGAATCTCTTATAAGATATAGTGTCAGCATGGGCTACACTATCCATGGCTGGGAGCTTGGTAAGAAACGTTCACATTATTACTTATGCCATGAAAAAATTACAGGTTTTAATTACCCAAAAAAAAAATTACAGAGTAATAAATTACAGGTTTTTACTGTCCATTTTTTCTACGGAAATTGCCAGAGGTGCAAAACTAAGTACATTTAACTTTTCAAGAGAAAATTTATCTGATTTAGCATTTGTAGAGAAGTGTTTGGAGAAATACCCCAAAGTGTTGACAAAAATATTAATTAAAAACTATTAAATCAATTTAGGAAAAAAAAACTATTAAATCAAATTTGACTTTCAAACTGCTTGGGAATAAGACGGGGGTATTTTTATAATTTTAAAATAATAATTATAGCATTTAATATAATATTAAATAATAAGGTCAAATTTGATATTTCGTGCCCATTTAACAGGCCGATCACGAATTTGAGGGTAACTTGATAAGTTTTATAAGTTCATGGCTTTTTTTTTTTCCTTTTTTCTTTTTTTTTAATGAGGTTTTATGCACAATTTTGAAAGTAAAGGGAGATTTTATGATTTTAATCCTATTTTTTATTTGAATTTTTTTTAAAAAAAAAAATTTCCCCTTTCTAAAATGTGCTTTAGCTGACCATTAAATTACTGAATCTGCACTGTTATTATGTTCTATTTCATATCTTAATTTTAATGCAAAAATAGTATTGCTTGTCAGGAAATGAACTAAGTGGAAATGGAATTGGAGCAAGGATTGCAGCTGATCAATACATATCAGACATTACCTCTCTCCAAAATCTGGTGCAAAATATCTACACAGGAGGGTTTCAGGTTAAGCCTCTAGTCCTTGGACCAGGAGGGTTCTTTGACGCTACTTGGTTCACAGAATTTGTACACAAAACGCCCCTCCCTTCAAGTGGTTACACACCACATTTATAACCTTGGTCCAGGTATATCCACAAATGATAAAAACCAATTTCCTATGCATTCTCTTGATTATTTCCACTTTTGCTTCACAGTAAAATATTTTTGGAAAAATCATTTTTCTCATTTTTCAGTGTTTAGGAGACTCCAAGGTTAGACAATTATTTTTCATGTAAATCATTTTACTCCCAAATGACTAAAAATGATTTATCAAAAGAATTTTTGCAAGTCATTTTTCACAAGCTACCTTGAGTCATCTAATCATTCGTATTCTTATTGAACCCCTATGTCCCTATGACAACTAATCTTTTTCAGTGATCCCAATCTAAAAATCTAATCTTTAGTCTTCTTTCTCAATATGTATACATAGAGTGAGAGAAAAGAGAAAGAGGGACACAAATTTGAGTTGGTCAAGAAACAGATTTGGGTCGAGAGTATGTTCATGTTAGGGTTTCACACATACAATTGGCAAATATAACAAATAAAAAAATACACACACAAGCAAAAAAACGAGATTTACGTAGTTTGGCAAATTGCCTAGTCCACGGGTGAAGAATGACTAAATTTATTTCAAAAATTTTATTACACACTCTTTTCTCTCTCACAATCTCAACTCTCTTTTTTTCTCTCTCTCATACCCATCTCTATTTATAGAGTATTCAAACCCAATTCCTTGTTGGACAAGGATCAACTTGCCTACAAGGAGTTACCATATCAGTCTTCAACTCTAAAATAAAGATACAATTTATTCCCCAAATCTACAACCGTTTCCCTGATTCTGGCTTCCAAAACCAATGAGGAAACAGTTTCTCATAACTTTCAATAACTCACTGTCCAAGTTGAATCGGTTCAGTCCCGTTTGCACCGGTTCAACTTTGGCAGTAGCCAAAGCCAAAAAAACTACATGCCCAAGTTGAACCAGTTCACCCCATTTGAACAAGTTCAATTTTGGCAGTAACCAAAGATAAGCCAAAATTAGAAACTTTGAACACCCTAATTCTTCACATAATAAACACGTGATCAAAATATGTCTTCAACATACGTGCTCCACCATAGCTCAAACTTAACTAAAGATTTCTCCATCTTACTATGATGAAATTGAGAAATACTCTAACAATCTCCATTTTTTTCTCAAATTCATCATTATTCTTCTTGTCGTTCTTCACCACACCACCTTACTCATCTATTCTGAGCAAATTCCAAGTTCAAATAATTAAACTTGGAATCTACTTTTGCATCACCAAATTGAACTCTTCTTGATTTTGAGATAAAGGCTGGTGCTCTTATAATTGTCAAGACTTCTTCCTTCTCTTTCTGTTCTTGATTCTTCATTTTAGTAGATCTCGAAACAGGCTTCCATTCCGTCTTTGTAATTGTTCCACCTAGCATATTATTTCCCAAAAGAATATAGAGATTTTTAACCTTCCTTCCCAAAAGCATGACACATGGCTCGTAGCCCTCTTCTAATCTTCATCAATCATTCTTCACTTCACACCAGCAACCTTTGGAATCCAATGTTCTCACAGAGATCACATTCCTTCTAACACTTAGAATATGGCGTACATTCAATAGAGTTCTTACCAAATCATTCGTTATCATGATTTTAATTGTTCCAATTCCCATAATATCGCAAGAGGCTTCATCATTATCACTTTCTTCTTTCGTATCTCCAGACACAACAACGGCAGTGGATTCACTCTCCTTTCTTTCTGTACAATACCACTGAATATGCCCCTTTCTTCCACACCTGTAGCATATTTTCTTTGACAATGGCACAAGGTTTCTTGCAGCTCCAAATCTCTTCTTCTCTTAAGCAATAAGAAGTTGATCCTGAGCATCACGACTCTCTTTATCATTCAACTTTCATTAGAGAACCAACCAATCTTAACTTGTTCCACTGAGAAGGTATCTTTCCCATAAAGCAAAATATTGAATAAATGCTTATGGGTAGAGTGTATCGACGTTAACAAAATCATTGTTTTATTCTCATCACTTAACTTAACATCAATGTTAGACAAATCACAAATAATTTTGTTGAACTCACCAAGATGTTCTTATAGACTTACCCCTTCTTTTCTCTTAAAGGAATATAACTCTTGCTTTAAAACTACCCTGTTGGTGAGATTCTTTCCTATATACAGATTCTCTAACTTCTTCCACATGTCCGCTGCTGAATCTTCTTTTATCACATCATACACAATATCATCCGCCAATGTTAATCAAATTGCACTCATTGCCTTCAAGTTGATTTTTGCCCAGTCTGCATCTTCTATCTTTTTTGGTTGCTTACCCAAAGCATCTTCTATACCACACTAAATCAGTAAATCCCGCATCCGAACTTGTCAAAGACTAAAGTTCCTTCTTTCATCAAACTTTTTGACCACATACTTTCCATTTGTAATAGTTGTTGCCGTGGCTCTGATACCAGTTGTTAGGGTTTCACACACACAATTGGCAAATATAACAGATGAAAAAATTAACACGCAAGTAAAAATTGAGATTTACGTGGTTTGACAAATTACCTAGTCCACGAATGAAGAAAGACTAACTTTTCTTCAAAAACTTGATTACACGCTCTTTTCTCTCTCACAATCTCAACTCTCTTTCTCTCTCTATAATTTTCTCTCTCTCATACCCATCTCTATTTATAGAGTCTTCAAACCCAATTCCTAGCTTGTTGTACAAGGATCAACTTGCCTATAAAGAGTTACCATATCAGTCTTCCACTCTAAAATAGAGATACAACTTCTTCCCCAAATCTACAGCTTTTTCCTAAGTCTTTTGGTTTCCAAAACCAATTAGGAAACTGTTTCTCGTAACTTCCAATAATTCACTGTCTAAGTTGAACTAGTTCAGCCCCAGTTGAACCGGTTCAACTTTAGCACTAGCCAAAGCCCAAAAAAACTACAAGCCCAAGTTGAACCGGTTTTCACTTGAACCAGTTTAACTTTGAAAGTAACCAAAGATAAGCCAAAATCAGAAACTTTGAACACCCCAATTCTTCACGTAATCAACACATGAACAAAATATGTCTTTAATATACGTGTTCCACTGTAACTCCACCTTAACTAAAGATTTCTCTACCTCAAATAAGGTACTATGATGAAATTGAGAAATACTCTAACAGTTCCGGTACAGAGAGTATGGAGAAAGAAAGTAATGAGAATGAGAGGGAGAGATGGTTTAGCGTAGAGAGAGAGAGAGAGAGAGACAAAGTAACGAGGAGAGGGGGGGGGGGGGGGGATAATTTATGGGGTACTATTCCCTATTGGTGAGGAATGCCGAAGAAAGAGAGAATTAAGTATGCACAATAGCTAATCTAGAAAATATTTTACGGACCGTTGCTAAACACTGGAAAATAAAAATTAAAAAGAACATTATAGATGGAAAACATTTTGTTTAGAAAATATTTTACATGGAAAACATTTTACGTCCGAGCTTGAGTTCCATAATTTCCATTTTTTGCTGCATCTTCTACCCAAGGAATGCAATTCATAGCTAAGTATCTTAACCGAAAAACACATATTCTTTTTCTCGTATATAGGGGTTGATGATCACTTAGTCGAAAAGATACTTGATCCAACCTATCTTGATGGCGGATCTCATCCTTTCAGAAACCTTCATAACATTTTAAAGAATTCCGGGAGTTCGACGACAGCATGGGTTGGTGAAGGTGGAGGGGCTTATAACAGTGGCCATAATCTTGTCAGTAATGCATTTGCTTTTAGCTTTTGGTGAGCTAGCTTTGATTTGCTTCAACATCCTCCTCCTTTTTTCTAATTAATTTTTGGATGTTTCACTAAGGAGTAACGGTGTTTTCTTGGTTACCAAACAGGTACTTGGATCAGCTTGGAATGGCAGCCTCTTATGATACCAAAACATATTGTAGACAAACACTGGTAGGTGGAAACTATGGCCTTCTTAACACTACTACATTTCTACCTAATCCTGATTACTACAGGTGGTTCCTAAGATCCATATTGTTAGTTCTTTTTACAATAATTTGGAAAATGTTATCATTATCTCGCATGTTTACCTCAAGCCTACATCATCAGTGTTGGTAAAGACGCCCCGAGGCTCGAGGCGCAAGTCTAGCGCATGTTGTCATCATAGGCTCACTGATGTTTACTAAGCACGCGTCTCGGTTGCAACTCGTCTTGTTTATCTGACGTGCCTAAATTCAACCTTAGGAAGTCTCTGCTAAAAATAGTTTTTGATTTTCATATCCATTAATCGCCCATTTCTATGATAAACTGCATTAACTTTTATATTCAATGTTGAGTGTTTTTTTAACTATATTTAATAAATCAAGAATCAAAATGAAAAGGAAAATTTTCAAAGTATACTTCAATGCATGCCAGTAGTACATTTGTTTGCATTTAAATTTTTTTTAAAAAATATTTTTTTATTTTGAGTTTTTCTAAATATTTATTGAAAAAAAATTAAAATCTAACAAAAATAACTTACACGTCAATTTTTCATCACGTTATTTTACACACTCACTCAATGGACTCGACATCAATCTTGACATAAAACTTTGTCAAAAACGAAAAAATAAATAAAAATAAATCAAATAAATAAATTAAAAATGTACCGAAAAATTAAGGAAAATATTTTCCGTCCAAACTAACAGAGGCTCAATTTGTACGAAAATATACTTATATGTGCTTTTGATGTTCTTATTCATCTTAATACGCAGTGCTCTGCTATGGCACCGTTTAATGGGAAGAAAAGTTCTATCAACAAGCTTCTCGGGGACAAAGAAATTACGTGCTTACGCTCACTGTTCAAAAACATCTGTGCGTAAAATCAACATTTCAATCCACAAATCATTCACACACACACACATAACATATTGTTGTGTATATGTTTACTTAGCTAATTGATTGGCTTTAAATATTGCAGCAAGGAATCACATTGCTTTTGATCAATATAGATGGTAAAACTACAGTTCGAGTAGGTGTTTCGATTGAAAATGCTCCAATAAATGATGCATCAGGACTGCGACAAACACACCTAGGTCAAAGAACAAAGTTTGTTCGAATGCCCCGATACGCTGAAATCAGTGGAATTACAAGAGAAGAATACCATTTGACAGCTAAAGATGAGAATGTACACAGCCAAACAGTGCTCCTAAGTGGGAAGACACTGACTGTGAATTCTTTTGGGATAGTTCCTCCCTTGGAACCTATTACATGCACAAACCTGTTTGAACCAATAACTGTTGCTCCTCTCTCTGTTGTATTCACTCATATTCCTAGCATTCACGTTCCTGCTTGTAATTAAAAGTTTGCTTATAATGTTAAGATTTGGAATTTTTTATGCAATTTTTTCTATTTATGCGATCCAAAAAGTTCAATAGCCTCTAATTTTCTCTTCAAATTGTAAATCTCAATCAATTCCCAACATCTCTTGCTGATTGACATCTCTACTTGACCAAGCAACGTATATTCCACTTGACAATTCTAATTGACTAAGCTACGATATAAACTCAAAACTTCTTCTCTTGTAGGTTTTTTTTTTTGGGAACCGAGGCTCCCCAACTAATCCCCAAGACACCATTTGAAAGTGCTTTTCTCTAGTAGGTTCATATATAACACTCGGCTATTCAAATTGGTACTTAACTAAGCAAAAAATTTCACTTTAGCCAGTGAGTGTGTGAATGGAACAAAATCCTCTTCAGTTCTGATTCCATCAGTTAGTGAAGTAAGTTATAATAATGTTGTGAAGTGGGTTGAACATCATTCATCAAATTAAGAATAATTGTGCCCAATGAAAATAATGCATAGCCATCATTGAATACAATTGCAAAACATACTCAATGTCGAGATCAATCAACAATCAACCATATATAAGACAACATTTTGTCAATTAGAAGATTAATTGGAAAAGTTATCCATACAAAGGTTGGTACAACCAAGTTTGAATCCACAAGACCAAGCAAAAATATACAACTTAGAAATCCCCAAAAATGAACAATAGTAGATACAATACACAAGCTTAGGGCTTATCTAAGCCCTAAGTGAAGATCAAGACGGTCATAGAGACGATGAATGTCATCTTCATGGCCCCAATTCCCATCTCCATGCTTAGTTTCATCTTCTTCCACCTTGAGAGCAAACCCTAGAGAGAGAAAGTAGAGAGAGCCCCCAATTTGACCCCCAAAATTGTAATTCCAAAAATCCCAAAATCTTCCTTTTCAAAATGGGCTTGATCTTCTATTTATATGTGACTCTTAGGCTCTAAATGAGCTCAGACCCCGTACATAAGGACACCTCCTTGATTGCACCACGAGCTCCCTTGAAGAAGGTTTTAAATCTAAAATTCGCAACTGTTAGGCCCGTATCTGATCGATCGGATCATAGTTCGTCCGATCAGATTCCGAATAGGATCAGATTCTGAACAAAGAATCCGATCGATCAGGTCTCTTTTTTATTAGAGCTTTAAACTTCTCTTCCATTGTTCTCCAAGGCTTGGCATCATTAAACCTTTAAGGCATTGGAATTACCCCTGTTGGATCTCAAGAAACTTTCAATAGAGAATGAAACAATTCAAAACAAAAATGGGGAAGTAGAGATAAACTAAGCTGCTGACTAATGAAGATTAAGGGCTGAATAATGTATATTTCAGCACTTATCAATACACATATATGAAACCTACAAAATCTAGTAAGGACCATAGCTACCTACTAATATCACAATAACAAATCCAATAAATATATTAGGCATAACATCAATAACTATATTAATAAATTACCATTTTAAAACCTCTTTAAATCAAATATAGAATTCTAAATACACACACACACATGTACACATGCCTGTATACACAATCTAAACTCACAAAACTCAAAGAAATATAGCCTTACATAGAGAACACACCCCCTGCCTCCTTTGAGATAAAAATCTCAAAAACACTGAAATGGAAAATGCTTCAATCGAATTACAACTTTAAAGGGTTGACAAAAAAGACGAGGGGAATGATAAAGTCTACTACGGCCACCTCAAAATCCAAACACGAACTCAACCCAAAATCCCAAAAATGTTTCAAAATCAAAACAAAGACAATGTTTTTGAAGCCCTTAGTGTTCCCATCATAAAACTCTTCTGCGGCATCAGCAAAATCTGACCGGAAGAAGACGAAACCGACTCTTGAAACCAAGATCCAAAAAGGAAAGAAAAGGGGGGAGGGAGTAAATCTGATTTTCTCTCTCCTCCAACACGTGTATCTATAAATATCTCTCGTGGGCTCGTCGTTTTCCAAAAATTGCAAAAATGTCAAAAATCAAAATATCTCAAAAAATAATAACATAATCGTCCCAAAATAAAATATGATGTCCAATGTGTCCCAAATAAAATATATAGTCTAATATATCCAAAAATAATAAATTCAAAGTGTTGGAAAAAAAATTTCCCGAACACTTAACCTAGCCCCGTCCCACTTAACCATAGACCAGAAAATGTCAAAAAAAAAAAAAAATGGAAAAAAAGACAGGTCCTCACAACTTGTGATGACTGTGTAATCTTTTCATTTTTTTCCCGAGTTTATTTTATTATTATTATTATTATTATTATTTTATTTTATTTATTTCCTTTTTGCCTTAGGGTTGTGTGGACCCATGGTTGGGCTAAGTATTCGGAAATGGCTCTCGACACTTCATACATTTCATTTTAGTGCATTTTAATCTCATGACATGATTTAGCTATATAGCACTTGTATGCTTTTTAATTTTTACTTTGTGGGGGTATTTGTGCGATTATATTTTATGGACATTTTCATTTTTGGGGTTCATTATGTGATTGTCTTTTAAAAATATTTTATTTTAGGGAATTAGTGTGATTATCTTTTGGAGATATTTCTTGGAGGGACTTTTGTGTAATTAAGGGAAATTTGGGACATGCATTTTGTTTTGGTTAGACTATGTGTTGGAGGGTGAATGGAGACAAGTGGGAGGCTAGGATTGTGACAATTGGAGGGTGGAGACAAGTGGGAGGCTAGGATTGTGACAACCTCATTCTCCTAAAGTGAGGTTGGGGGTGTAGTATTAACCTAGACATTTCATTGTGTTTTGGAGAGTTGCATGAGCTATACTTGTGTTGTGTGAGTTATGGAGAGATTTGTTTATATTCTTTTTTCTTAACCTAGGCTCACATGATATTTAAAAGCATGATTATGTAGTTTGTAATCTCATTGTTTAAGTAGTGAAGTGGTTTGTTTGATTTTAACTTCCTTAACAATCATGTATTATTGTCCTTATATTACCCACATGCTTGTAAATTGTTATTCTATGTGTTTAAGACTTATGTGAGTTGTGTAAGAATTATCAATTAGTTTACAGATCTTATATTGATGTTTATGTGCTTTGAATTACTAGAGTATTAGAAACTTTTAATGCTAGCATAATGTTAGTCTTATATAGGATATCTCAATGTTAGCATACATGTCATTTTGCCTATGCATGTCATGATTATATTAAAGCGGACTATAGGGCATGGATTGTGTGAGTTACATCACTTATGTTCGCTTGAAAGGTGAAATGTGTGCATTGATTATGTGAACTATATTCTGGAATGGATGATGATTTTGCGAGATACTTAGGACATTGTGACATTGAGAATGCTAGAGTACGGCTCTAGTGAGGGAGATACGAGTTTTACCCAAACTTATAGTGGCCACTTGGATAGTTCCCTACGGGTTAGTAGCCCGAAAAGAGCTAATCTATCTTGATCATGTCTTGTACATGATTGGGCGGGTGTGTGAGTCCAAGATATCCCTATTATGTGATTTCGTATTTAGTTTCCAAATTGACTTTCTTGTGTAGTTGTAGCTTCGATTCCTTACTCTTGTTGTTCACTTCCTTGGCATTGTACTTATACTTGAATTGATTTCTCATATGTTGCTTCAATGTTAGTTCTAGGATGATCCCTTAGACTCACATTTGAACTAGACGAATATGAGGCATGTACCATACTTGTATGTCTTATGTTATTCTTGTAAGACCAAAGAACTCTAGGTTATCCTTATAATGCACTTTCCTATGAAGTAATTTAAATTACTCAGTCCCGTTGATAAATGTTTTTCAAGACATGGCGTGTTTTGCATGGATGTAACTTCATCTAGCTTGGATGTACTTCTTTTGCTTCTATTTGAGTTCTCTTGTATTTTGGATTGCTTCAGTGTATTATGTACTTTTCAAGTGTTGATGTAATTCCTTTTAAGCATATTGTATTTGGGATCCATTTGATGCAATGTAATGAGGCTGAGGGCTATTTTATTTCAAACCATACTTCTAGTTCCTTTATTGCATTCTTGTATGATTTCAATTCATTTCATGCTTCATTTTGCTTGGGATTGACCTTGGAGACCTTAAGGACCATTTTTAGGTAAATGGGGAAAAATATCAAATTTTGGAAAATTCCATTTTGGGCTTAGTTACTGCTCATCAGTGGCGAACTAGTAATAACGAGCGCTTGGCCACAGCCTCCAAGCTCTTGGGCCTTGTCCTGTCAAGGGTGCTCGGTGCACCCTTGCGCACACGCTTGAGCACCCGAACATTGTGCGAGTGCTCACAGCCCCTTTGTTGGGCATTTCTTGCTTCTTCTTCTTCTTCTTTTTCAACCACACTTCTGTACTTACATGGACCATGTGCACTCAATGTTGACCAATGTGACTATAATGAAGCCCTTGCATTGACCTTATCACTTTGATGGACCATTTTGCCCTTAGTTTCGCTTTATGACCATTCTAACCCTAGAATCCCATTTTACTTTATTTCATCTCTGTTGATCTTCGTTTATGCATTCATATTCGTTGGGACCATTTTATTCTTAGTTTCGCATTGTACCATGTTTGAGTCTCGTGACTCTTCTTATGGTCCTATTATTGCCTTAGAGATAGCTTTCATCTCTAATGGCCTTTTTCCTTATTTTGCTTCCGCAGTTTTGACTCGTTATAGAGTCGGCATTTAGACTATTTCAGTTGATGCACCGGATCATTGGATTTGGGGCATCACACAACCTTCCCACCTTAAATAGATTTAGTCCCCGAAATCCGGCCTCATCAAAACCGAAAGCCAAACCAAGACACTTACGGAGTACATCTCCAAGTATCCCATACAACACGCTACATCATCAATCCCAAAACTAAAATAAATCTCACACCCCCCGTGTCATTCACCACACAGTGTTCCTGACATAATACACACAATAGCTCTTACCAAACATTACAAGAACGGCCCCATCCTAATGCCATTGCACCCAAGTGCTCATGACATAACATACCCTCATAAGAATGGTGACCTGGCCACATGATACATCAAAACTCAAATACCGAACATAACCCAAAGGCGTCCCCAGCCGAAGGAAAACTCACAACTGGCATGTAATGTCCCGGAACTTTTTCAAATTTTTCGTTATTTTTATTATTTTACTGTACCTCATTTTACATGTCACATGGGTCCCGGTGGTCGTTTAGGACTCTTAAAAATGTATTTGGATCATTTTCGCTATTTTTGAGCTATCGGTGTCATTTTTGAGTTTTCGAGGCCGAGACTAGATTTTCGTGCTCGAAAAATTTTATTGGTTTACATTTTTATTTTATTATTGCCTTTTGGCATATTTTATATATATATATATATACATATACATATGAATATATTTATGTGGTGGGATCTTTTGTGGCATGTTTGTAAATGGGAGGACACCTAATGGGTATTTTATTTCAAGCACCCCCTTTTCTTCCCCATTTTCAGCCAAGCCCACTCTCTCTCTAAAGCGCTCCATCTCTTTATATATATCTATATACATACATGCTTCAATCTCATATTTGAGCTCGTTAGAGTGAGGATTGAGAGTTGAGCAAGAAGGCAAAGTTGGAGTACTCTTCAAGACCATTCATTTGGAACCGGTCTTGCACACACTTGGGGGATTTTAGATTTTGGAGTGGCTTAGGGATTGTTTGGTTGATCTTCCTTGAGGTAGAGGTGTTTAACCCATTCTACTTTGTCTCTTCATTAGCTTTGATTTCATAATATATATATTTACTTTGAAGAATTAACCTTGAAATGCTTATTTGTGTGTCTAGATGAAATAATAATGCTCCAAAATGATAATTGTATAATTGTGAGCTAAAGTTGTTCATTTTACCTATCATCTGTAGATATTTCTATTTTACAAGTGTTTGAATAGTTGTAATGATTTTGCATTGTTTATAAGCATGTTTAATTGATTAATGGTAACTGTAAAGCATGCCAATGTGGATAAATGGTATAAGGATTACAAATTGCTCATTTTATGCATGTTAAATTGCCTACACTAAAGTAGATGGGATTGTGGTATAAATGTAGACTTTCAAGGGTGCATGATTTCACTCATAGGATAAACATGATAGAGAGTTTTGTAATATCCCTATATTTTAAAGGATTTATTTATTTAATTTAATTGTTTTTATTTTGTTTTAGTTGATTTATTTGATTTTAGTTGGGTGTTTTTATTAATTGTCTTATTGTATGTAAATTGTATCTCATGTTTATATTTAATGTTTTGTTTGATTATAATGCATCGAATATGTGGTTTTTTTAAACTATGGTTGTGTAGTTTATATGCATGTAGTAGTTAATAAATTGTAATTACTAATTTAATTTAATTATTTTATTTATTTAATTTTTATGGATTGGGCTTAAGGAAGGCTGGACTAAATTATGTGGTCTTATGCTTGGATGAAGCCTTGATAGGTTAAATAATTAGGGCCCATGGTTATGAAGATATATATATATATATATACACACACACACACACATATAGGGATGGCAATTTGACCCACCCCCGCGGTTACCCGCCCCGCCCAGTTTTTGACAGTTTTGGGGGACCGTTTAGCTTATTTGGGTCGGGATGGTTTGATGTAATAAAAACCGTGCATGTGTGGTGCGGGACCGGGGGGAGGTCGCCCCGCCCTGCCCCATTTAGATAGACAAATTACTTTATTACCCTTATTTCATTAGTATATATATTTTCAGTATATATATTAAGTACCCTATATAGCAATATTAAAATAACAAATGAATTGATTAAAAGGAAAGTTGCAATAGTGAAGAACTGAAGATAAGGGGGAAAAAAAGAGAAAATCTATTTCAACAATAAATAAATTATGGTCTTAAACGGGGCGAGGCGAGTACCCGCAGGGGTAAAAATATTAAACGGTTACAGGAATGGGGTGAAAAGTCCCCCCATTTTTTACGATTTTGGATGGGGACGGGGGTGGGGTTTTTAAACAGTTGCGAAGGAGGGGAAGGGTACACCCGCCCAAACCCGCCCCCGTTGCCTTCCCTATATATATATAATTAAGTAATTGTTATTATGGAAGGAAAAATATATATTACATGATATATATGTGTGTGTGTATATATATATATTACTAAGTATATTATGTATATACTTATATTAGGTAGTCAGACTTAAGGTTAGGATTAGTGTATATATGTATACATGTGTGTGTATATATATTTACATATTGTATTATTGTTAGTAAAGGATTTCACGTGAAAGAAAATGAAAGAGAGCTGAGAGAGACAAAGAGAAGAGAAAAAGAGAAGGAGAGGGAGAGGCCAAGCAAGGACAAGGACAGACCAAGGAGAAGGGCATTGACGACTAAGGAGGTTGCCGGAGACGAAGAAGACGATTGGAGAATCTTGCGACGCATCATTTCATTTTGAAACCTTTAGGCGAGTTCTTTCTTTATTTCTCCTCTTAGAGTAAGTTTTATACCTTAGGTACCATGATTCTAGACTGAATTTGCGTGTTAATCACATAGACTTAGGTTAATAGTATGAAATCGGAGTTGCATATTTGTGTATATATATGCATGGGTGATTATATGTGTGTGTGTGTGTGTATAAGATGATAAGACGATTTTTATAACTTAAAACGTGTATTTAAATTAGTATTGATGTAGGGAAATTAATTGGAACTTAGATGCATGATATAGGACCTAAATCAGCGGATTTCAGACTAAAAAATGGATTTGTTGAGCTGGTTCTGGGAACTATCGCTCAAGCACTATTGAACATGGCTCGAGCGCTATTCAAACAAGGCTCGAGTGTTGTTCAATGCTTGAGCAATGTTGGTCAGGGGTCGAGGCCTGAGGCCTATTTCACATCAAAGAGGTTCCGAATAGCCTTGAATTGATTTTTAAAGGTCCCGAGCATGTTCTAAAGCTTCAGGAACAGGGTTATAAGATTTAATTGTATGAGATTTGTATTGAACTCATAAGTTTTGAGATTTGATGAAAACGCTAGCATTAATTATATTTGAAATTGTGGAATTTGAATTAAGCATGTGTCAATTGACTTTTCAATTGCGTTATGATATTTGGCATGCTTAAACATGATGTAAATGAATGAAAATCATAGTAGGTTGTGTTATATATTTTATTTATGCATAATTAATGCATATGTTGCCTATTGTATAATTCATGATACATTTAATTATAATGTTAATATGTGGTTATTCGGAAGTAAGGATAAGTTGTCGAAGGCATAAAGCATTGCCTTACTTTTGTATTGATAAAATACATACATTAAATACATGGTTGAACTGTTATTTTACAGTATGGACAACAACATACTTAAGGAGGCATGGATTAATTGCTAAGACATAAATAAATTATCATTTAGGTAGTATGGACCAAACATACTCATAGAGGCATTGAGGAGTTGCTAAAGCATAAATAGAATACTATGTCAATTTAGATGAATAATTATATATCTATGACTATTGTGTTTGTAGATTAAGGGAAATAAATACCCCTATGTTCGAATAAAATATTACTTACTGGCAATGTATTAAATTTTTGAATTAAGGGAGTTAGTCTCCAAAGAGGATAGTTTATCTAGTGTTGGATATAGAGTATATATATATATATATATATATATATATATATATATATATATATATACAGATGGGATCCTAGGATTTATTAATTAATCTTGTTGATGTTATGTATTATTATTTATCAGCTTTTATTAAAGGTTAAAAACAGTATTAGGATGGCTGTGGTTAGATATATATTATTTATTAGTTTTCAAATGCTTGGTAGAAGAAACTTGCTCGTGGGTTTAACCCACTTTATTTTTATATCTTTTAGGTCCTTAGAAGTTCAAGTCTCGAAGTTAAGGATCCGCAGCTTGGAGACTTATTTATCATCAACTCTTAGTTTATTTCAAAGTAGGACATTATTCTGTTATTTGTCCTTAGCATTATTTATTTAAGGATTATCGGATATTGGATTTTGGCTATGGGATCCTTGAGTTACCAGATTCCCGAGTTGTACCTTTTGAATAATTAATAGTAATGAAATTATTATCTATCAGAATTTCTTTTAGCAGTTTATTTATTTATTTATTTTAATTCAATTTGTTATGACAGCCCAGATTCTCAGAACCCAGTGAATCAATAACTTACCCTAAGACTAACCCGACAACGGTTCCAAACGCGGAAGTAAAAAAAAGAAAAGAAGTCTCTAGAAATGAATAACATCTCTAAGACATTAAAGAGACCATCTAAGAAGTCACAAGACTCAAAAAGGAAATGAAAGCGGAAGCTAAGACCGAAATGAAGCCAGGGGTAAAATGATGGTCATTTTACCCTAAGAGAAGGACATTTGACTCTCAACAAGTCAAATGAGATCAAAATAACTCAATTAGATCCTTTAGTAACCGTATATGAAGTTCCAAAGTCAATGGAAGTGAAATCCCATGGAAACCCTAACCCGGTTCGAACCAAATCCCGATACTATTCCACTAAAATGATCATATCTCTCAGTAGGAAATGACTCGGAAAATGGGATTGCTACCATTAGAAATCTGACTCAAAATTCTTGAATTTAAACTCAGGAATCACCCAATTTGGACTTCAAAAGAGTGAGTTATGGCTGTTACAAAATTGGGTTACAAAACTGTCAAACTTACAAGATTTCATTACATTGCGGGCGAACGCCAAATCCTACGAGCACCCGCCAAAAGGCTGAGTTACTGCCCACGAAATGGAAATAAGACTTTGGGAAGGTTTCCTAAGACATAATTGAAAATGCAATGTTCAAATACATTCCAAAGACCTCCAGAAGTCCCGGAACGGTCGGTTCGATTCTCGAAAAAAAAATCAATGCATAGTGACTTATGAATAAAAAAAAATGAACCTTTGAAACAAAGTGTTCTAGTTTGCATACATTTAAGTGTTGGCCAATGGCCTCATACACACAAGTTAAAACAACAGCAAAATAAGACACTTAAGTTTATATTGCATGCCCAAAAGGATACAAGCTATACTTCTAAACAAGTCGTACGATTACGACAACAAATCTAATCAAAGTATGCTAACACTTACATGTCAAAATTATACATAAATATCCAAGTGAACCAAGTCAAGCTATGGATGATGAATATCCAAGAACAATGTCTCTTTACCTGAAAAAGACCCAAATCAACTAGGGTGAGTAACTTGCACTACTCATACAATGAAGCATATGCGTATAACCTAAAGTTTCAATATCTTTGCAAGTTCAATTTAGACAAATACATTAGGGTCATGCCACCTAACCTCTAATTCCATGGTGAACCAAGGAATCATCTTAAGCTACTTTAAAACAATTTAAGTGAAATACAGAATGTATAAGTATGCTAAACAACTCTAGAACCTCAAGCACCAAAACCACAAGTTACAATTAAACTTGTCAACTTGGACTTGAATGCAAAATCAAGTAGTGGAAATCTTGGACATCAAATTCTGGAATAGAACCAAGACATTTAGTTATGTTGGGTTACTAGCCCACAAGGAACCACCTAGTGCGCACTATATTAGGGAGAACTCATACCTCCCATACTAGAGCCCGACTCTAGCCATTTCAATTAAATAATGTCCCAAGTGTGTTCAAAATCAACAAATAAGTTCATAACTTATACTCAAATAAACAATGCATGAAACCACATTCCATGCACAAGTAAAGTTGAAACCATACAATCCATGTCCTAGGATTTCAATTCTAAAATGGCAAGTTCTCAATGTATGATACAATACACAAAACAATGATGTCAACTTATCGAACTAAATCATGCCACCATAGTAAGCTTTAAATATTAAATCAACAACAACTTAGTAACAAGTTAGGTAAACACTAGTAATACTCAACAAGAATTCCATATTCACAACACTATGAAATTTCTAAAATTTAGTATTCTACTAAATGAAACAAATACTTTACACAAGGTATATACTACACATGCCTTGAATCAATTGAAACCCTAAGTCAAAAATATAGGATTTTCATCTATGTACAAGACTACAATTCAACAAGCATGTATACACTACATATTAAGCCTTAAAAATAATTAAAACACTAAGAGTATAAACATAATACAACCCCTACCTCACTGGAGCATTATTCCTCTAGAATCCAAAGCAATTGAAATCAAAGGGGGAAACTGGGCAAATGGGGAAACTAGGCAAAAGAGGAAGAGAGGAAACTTTTGTCTTCAAGGTGGAAGACCAAAATCCCCAAGGAAAGGGCTTGAAAAGAAGGAATGGAGGCTAGGGTTTTCTAGCTCCAACAATGGTGGCCAAGTGAGGAAAATGAAATCACATCTTTTCCCACTAACTCAAAGGCTTTGTTGCCCAAATGCACATACACCAACACTACCTCTCTCTCACACACACACATCCACCCTCCACTTGTCACTAATCTAGGCCCCCTCACAAGGCTTAATCACAAGCCTACACTTGTCACCAATCCAAGCTAACAAGTGTACCAACCAAGAGCCAACAAATGGGTGAATCTTCACCCTACACTTGTCACCATCTAATGCCCCCTCTCTAGGTTCAATCAACACCCACACTTGTCATCAAAACAAGCTTCCAAGTGTTTCACCCAAAAGGTGACAAGTAGACTAAAGGAAAAGGTGACACTTGTCACACTTTTTAAAAATTGTAATTCAGTCCCTCTTCTAAATATCTCAAGAAAATAATTGCAAAATGGTCCCTAAGACAAAATATTTCAAAAACTTAAATACACAAAGCACCCCAAAAAGTGAAAATGTTTCCAAAAAAACTTTGGATCCATACACCTCAAAATGTAAAACAAGCTAGCATGTTTTTTCTGCTAAATTAAATCATGCATAGACATTAAAATAAAATGAGATGAATGCATGCGATACCAGAAATCAAATCCAAACTCAAAACCCTAAGGTGACGAGGAAAGAATGGATAATAATTAAACAATTAAATAATATAAAAAAAAATGAATGTCGGAAAAATGGGAAAAGGAAAAAGAAGACACGGTCTTCACAACCTACCCTCATTAAAGAGATTTCGTCCCCGAAATCAGACACAACCTATGGGAAATAAGATAAGGACTGGACACGGGTCACATGCAGAATCACGTCATCAAGTTCTAAAGGACAACTCTTAAAACCTCAAGTTTAAACAAAAGAACGGGAATCATCGTACCATGAGACACATCTCTAACTGAACCAACGTACGAATCCAAAGCAACGACACATCAACTCAAGGCACCTAGCTAAAGGCAAGATGGCAGAATAAATAGCGGCTAGAACCCGCCCACAGTGTACTCAAATGCATGGTAGCATTGGCAGTGACTAGTACCTGCCTACACATACTCCCGACGACCAAAGCCACAATTCCCCATGCGTCAATGCATGAATAATTATATAACATGAACACCATGTAAAGATAAAACTCGTGAATGAAATACCGAGACAAAATGCAAACATAAAATGTCAAATAAGACCATGTCCTTCATCATAAAACAAACATATATATAGCGACCATGCCACAATCTCAAAATAAATGTACACCATGTATGCAACTCCAATGCAGCACAATGTACCCATGTATGTACTCAACACTCACAAAGCACATACTCACAATATCAAATTAAATTAACCAAATAACACGTTACTAACACATCACATGGTCTACATAAGGTAATCAAATAATCTATGTATCACATAGGGCCCAATAAACAACGACACGCTATTCATCACTAATGACACTAGCATGTTAAACAAATATAGCATATGAAAAACACATCATCTCTATCACCACATGAACCAATACATAGCTACATATCCTAAACATGTCTCTAAGGCATTCTAAAAAATGATAAGGCATATAAATATGTGAGAGTGACTATACAAATAGCAATTCCACATATTCAAAAGTAAAATGAAATGTCTCTCAAAAGGACAATCTCATAGAAAACGTACCCCCAAAACTCGGATGAGTCCAATCTCTCACTGCTAGGAAAGGAATCATCTTCTAAAATAATTACTGAACAATGAAATGACAATGTAATGGATAGCTCCAACACTAACCATCACAAGACATCCACAAGAAGGACATATCTCAAGATACCGAAAAGTTCGATAAGAACTCTATAGGATTCTACTGGAATCCTAACACACAACCCCAAGTCTCCAATGACAGGGGAGAGTAATTAATTACATCAATGCAATTAATCACATGAAACCACTCATATCCCAACTATAGCTTGTAAGAGCTGTCCAAAATAACACAAGAAGGATCCTTAGGTCAGCACACCTATCAGTCCTTAAACCATCACTCTAAGAAAACTAAACACAAAAACTTCGTTGTTGAGGCTCATAAAAACAAACTGCTCACTCCTAGAGAAGGACTTAAGTCAATCCTGACTCACTGTCCCACGATAGCAGAAACGAAACCCTAAATGATGTCACCACATCAAGATCACCACAAAGCTCTAAGAGATGATACCAACACCTCAAACATAACCACGACTACGTTACAAAGAAACAGAAGAAAATGAGACGAAACGGTGCCTCCATGGCCTACGTCTCATCCCGCCAAACAAAGACTATAATCCTACGCTCACACGAGCCTCACTCACATCAACCATCATCCTAAAGTCTCAAAACTCCCAAACCAACAAAACAAACAAGAAGGCTCCCACCGTGGGGGCCTTACAAAACAAATCCCTTCTACCCAAGGAAGAAGTATAACAAAAACGTGTCTAAGACTACTATCGACTCCATGAGATAATGCCCTAGCATTAGTCTCGCCCAACCGAGCATGAACAATGCACAAATCAAAACGAGATACGTAGTAAACATGAAACAACTAAGGTCTTACGCATCACAAAAATATATATATATATATATATATATATATATATTTCATGTTGTCACTACAATCAGGTTAAACACGTAGAATACATTTATTTATACGCTTATGAACACTAAACACTTAGTATACAACATGGCAATAAGAGCACATACTTGTAGAAGTAGAAAACAATTCACGTACGACATGCTCTGTCACATAGCAAGTAGACATAAATCAAAACAAATAATGTAAGTAGTAACTAGTATGCTCATAACCTAACACGAAGTCAACGTACACACTTAACACTTAATCAGGCTTAACAGTTAGCATGCATCACAAAGCGTGAAACACGTAACATGCAATGGCCAAAAATCAACTAGCATAGTTTGGTAAAAAGTCCACTCAAGACTCTAAATATCTAACCAACTTGCATACGATCCCGTCTCAAGCCTTATACTTTAAAATTGAAAGATGATAAGTGACGGCCCAGATTCTCAAAACCCGGTGCGTCAGTGAGTTACCCGAAAACTGACCCGATAACGGATCCCAAATACAAAAAAAAAAAAAAAAAAAAGGACTCTAGAGATGAATACCATCTTTAAGATATCAAAGTGACCTTCTAAGAAGTCATGAAACTCAAAAAGGAAATTAAAGTGGAAGCTAAGACTGAAATGAACCGAAGATAAAGACAGGGGTAAAATGGTATTTTATCCTAAGAGAAGAAAATTTGACTCTCAACAAGTCAAATGAGATCAAAATAACTCAATTAGATCCTTTAGTAACCTCATATTGTTGGACCAAGAAGGGGGGTTTGAATTGGTCCTAAGTACTTTCTTCCTTTTTCACTTGAATGCAAACATACTTAACATAAAAGCAATAAACCAACACAATCAAGCAAATCACATGGACACTAGATATACAAGGAAACCCTATCAATAAGGAAAAACCTTGGTTCTTGGCCTCAGTCAATAAATGCCTCCACTAGTAGTATGAACCTTGTTACACACTCAGCTATCTCACTCACTGCACACACCCTTGTACAAGAATAGATACTAGCTTTCACAACCAATCCACATATAGTAGCTCACCATCTTCACTTGCTGCATGCAAATAGTTACTCACTCAGCTGTCCCACTTTCCAACCACCTTATACTCACTAGGACACTAACTTTCATAGCCTCTACACACACACAAGATTAAACAATGTGCACACAGGCACTCCCCCAGTCCACAGCCCCTTTGCTTGGACACATAAAGCTCTCAATAGCTTAATCAACAATGAATGAAGGTGTCAACACACCAAATACAATATACTTAAGTTGCAACACAAGATAAGAGAGAATACTCAACTTTAAGTATCAAATGAAATAAATCCTAGCTTCACTTCTCTGCAACAAGGTGGATAGAACTGTCAAAACACAATACAGCTTCACTTGATGATCAAACTAGGTCCCTACAGCCTTGAATAAGCCAAATACACTTGCTTGTATGGAATACACAAGTAGATAAGCAAGGTAGAACAAAACAGCTCCCACAAGGCAAAAACCCTAAAATCAAGGGTAATGAAGTAACTTCACAATGCAGCTTCAAAACTGACCTGCACTTATCACCCACAACCTTTATATCTTCATATAACTTTGCTCAACAAATTTCAGAATGATTGCAGCAAGGTATAACCCTTTCACTTCACAAAAGGCTTAAACCCCAAATTCAAGGGTAGAATGGTCTCTTCACAGTATAGCTTCAGTTAAGGCCTGTAAATGGCTTCCACAGCCTTTAATCAATAAAGTACAATTGCTCAATTAGTTATGACAATTCAGTTAGCAAGGTAACACAATATAGTAGTTCAAAAGGCTAAACCCTAGCAAACCCTAGGTTACAAGCTTTCAAGGGTAATTCTACAATAAGGCTTTCATTAGGGCTCAACCTTCATGTAATGACCCGGTCATTTTCCTTCCTTTCCTTTTTCTCAGATTTTCACGGATATTTTTTTTTCCGTTGTTCTTTTCCTTTCTAAGTTCAGTTTCTGGTCACTTAATGTCCTCTCGAGTGCTCTGGAATAAATTCCGAGACTCTTTTCCTTGGATTGACAACTTCCTTTGAGGACTGCGTCATTTCCACATTTTTATTTTTCGAACACTATTCACTTTTCGTCATTTTCCCTGTTTTGTCTTTTCCCCGTTTGTCACTTTGTTGGCACAACCACACTTTTTGTGTTCGGAGTTGGTTTTTGACTTCACGTATCTTCATTCAAAGTGGTTTCCACAAAATACGTATCTTTACTTTTGCTAGAAAAGTACTCTTATTGCTCCCAGTGTCCATATGGGCATAAATGCACAGTTCTTCAGAAACATTCTCTTTTCTTGGGGTGTTTTTCGTAAATATCTTTTGAAGATATTTTATTTCAGGGGTTTCTAAGAAAATATTTTTGGAAGATATTTTCATTTTGGGCCAGTTGTGAAGTTTTCACTTTTTGGAGGGGTCACTGTCCAATTAATGAAAGTTATTGCTAAATGCTTTGTTTTGAGCCTGGATCCTCGTATGGGATTCATTTTCACTTTTCGTTAAGCCGTGTGCTCTTATAATTTTCTTCTGGTTATTTTTCTCCGGTTTCAGTGTTTTTGGCGCCGGTTGCTGCTGAACTTGTTCGGGGCATATCTCTCTGCTCGGGACTCAGTTTTTGACGTCGTTTCTTCCGTTGTTCATCTTTTTTCATTTTGGTTTTTTTCTGTTCATTGATTTTTGTTGTTTGAGCGCATCTGCTCAAATATTACTTTTCCGGACCCGGCGGGGCTTGTACGGGGCACTTTTTGAGTTTTTCTATAAATAGGGGGTCTTAGAAAAAAAAAATCAGATTTTTCTCTCTCCTCTCTCTTGGCCAAATTCATGGCAGCCAAGGCTGCCACCTTCTCTCTCCTCTTTTGAACCTCTTCCCCTTAGTGAAACGTCATAGTACCTTAGTGTTTTATGTTCGTCTTGGCGAGGCCTTCAATTCCACCAATTGGAATCTCGTTTTGGCCATTTCTTGAGTTTAGGTTTGAAGTCAAGTTATGATTTTGATAGGGCTTCTTTAGGGTTCTTGTTCATCGTGTTGTCCCCGACAAAACCTAGAAGTTTCGTCAGATTCGGAGCGGTTTCATTTTTGTGGCTTTTGAGATTTTCATCTCAAATTGAGGTAGGGGGTGTTTTAGGATTTTGTATATGTTGTATTGAGTGTTTTCCATAATTATACAACTTGTTTGCATGCCTTGTATCAAATCTAGAAAATTAGTAATAGTTATTTCTTTGTATAAGATTGAATTTACAAGGATGTATATAGCTTAGAATTGAATTGTGGCATGATGATAAATTATGCTTTGATATGTTTGTTAACATTTATTAAATTGGAATTATTTGAATAAGGATTGCACTTTTATTTAATAATTATCTTTGGTGAAAGTTTAATTCTCATGGACGTACCTTGCATGAAATTAACTTGTGATATGTTTTTAAATTAAGTCTTGGCAAGTTCTTCAACATACTTTAATTTAAGAGCATTTGGATAAGTATGAAAATCTATTTAATGGTTCCATTGGCCTAATTAAGTTTTTAACTTGATATTTGTGATGACTAGGACTTGTATACTAGCATATATTAATTTGGGACCATTTGATGTTGTTTTAGAATTTAGGGATTTGATTATCATGATTTAACTAAATTCCATTTTATTATTCAAATGGCCTAATTAAGTTTTTGATTTGGTATATGTAATGACTATGCTATGTTGTTTAACATGTATTAATTAGGGACCATTTGATTGAGATTAGAAACTTAGGGAAATTAATTGTTTCATTTAATTAATTTCTGTTTATATTGTATTACTGATTAAATCATGTGGTTGACATTGGTAGTATGTTTGAAGTATGACTTTAGACTTGTAATGGATTTATGAGCTAATGTTTTCAATATTGAATTATATTGTTATAGCGTGTAACAAATCATACACTGAAGATTCGACATGTGATGTTATTATAGCGTGTAACGACTCACACTCTTAAGATTCGTCATTGTCATCCTATAGTAGTTGTGAATTTAGAGCATGTATTGTGTGGTTTCAACCTACTTGTGCATGAAGGTAGTTTCGTGTACTATTTAATACGTATATAAGTTGTTAACTTATTTATTTTGGAGTCACTTGGGACATTGTTACCGAGATATAGCTAGAGTTTGGCTCTAGTACGGGAGGTACAAGTTCTCCCTATTTTATAGTGCACACTAGGGGTGGTATTAACAGCGGGTTAGTGCCCATAATAGCCGTTGAGGTCTCGGCATAATTTCGAGCTTAGATGTCCAAGTTTCCTACCTTTTGATTTCGTACTTTTAGATTTCAAGTTGATAACTTAGAGAACTTATGCTTTGATGTGTGGTATTAGAAATTCTAATTATACTAAATTGCTATATTTAGTTGATTTCGCACTTTTAGATTTCAAGTTGATAACTTAGAGAATCTATGTTTTGATGTGTGGTATTAGAAATTCTAATTATACTAAATTGTTATATTTAGTTGATTTCGCACTTTTAGATTTCAAGTTGATAACTTTGAGAATCTATATCTTGTTGCCTTGTATAACATGTTCCTATATTATTGAGATTGCATGAATGATGTGATTTATACTATAAATGATCTAGGGTAGCTTAGAATGCTTCCTGAGTCTCATCTTGACATAGACATTAGGTGGCATGAGCCCCTTTAACATGTTTCACCTTAAGGTGATAAAATTGTAAAATGCTAGGTCGATGCATACTCATTTCCTACGAGTAGCTTTATATTACTCACCCACCTAGTGGGGACATTTTTCAAGTACAGGAATCAAGGTTAAGATTCTCATTATGCTTGGATGGTTTGTGGACTTGAAGGTTTCCATTCTTGTGAAGGTTAACTAGAAATGCCAATTGTAGTCTTATGTGTCAAATGTGTATATTTGATTATAAACTTGTAATGTGTGCCTAAGCACACTTTTTGATTCTAATTTTATATATATGACTTAAGGCCAAGGGCCAAACTTCTTTTGGAATTACATATATGTCATGGATGTTAAATATTGCCTTTAATGAGAATATATGAAAAATCATGCGTTTTAGTATGTTATTTTGCACCGGAGCGTGCATTGTGTATGAAATTCATCCATTAGCATTCATTCATTATGTATGAAGTGTGGCTAAGGGCCAAACGGTATTTTGAAACCATTTCATAATTTTGAGTTCCAAGTTTTCATTCCAAGTTCCATTTTTGCCATTTTGGCTGTTGGGGGGTCGTATTTTACATTGGTGATATTTTTAAGCCATGGACCATTGTAGCATATCCTATTAGGTAAGTTACATTTGCGTGCATAATTGTTTTCAAGAAAAACTTCTCTATTGGTGAAATGAGCCTCTTATGGACTCACTTTAAATCTTTATTGCATAATCTGGTCTAGGGACATTTTGGGGTTTTCCTTCTGGAAATAAATTCTGGTCTCAACATGGTCACTTAGAAAACATGATTTTAAAGAGGGTTTCTTCTTCATGTTTTTCCAGAAAATGTCATCTTGGTACCAGAAATCCATCGTAAAGTTTAGCTTTCAGTTTTACATTTTAGCA
The DNA here is from genome assembly GCF_030987335.1 of Cornus florida. Taxonomy (NCBI): domain Eukaryota; kingdom Viridiplantae; phylum Streptophyta; class Magnoliopsida; order Cornales; family Cornaceae; genus Cornus; species Cornus florida. The sequence continues at coordinate 25,745,009 of NW_026775581.1, forward strand.
GCTTTTTAACCTTCATGACCTAATTTCATAGAGGGGCATTTTGGGCATTTCACAGCGAGTTTTTTTCATTTTCTTTCTTGTTTTCACATAGAAAACTCAATTTTGAGGGGGGTTTCTTCTTTGTGTTTTTTCATGTCATCTTGGCCCTTAAAAATCCATTTTTTCCTTAAAAACCCCTGCTGCCAGGTTTTTGCTGAGTTGTAGTACAAGTGTGCGAGTAGTAAGCTTCTCATAACCAGTTAGATGAGCTGGGGTAGAATGCAAACCTTCTATTTTTGCCTCCTAACCGGTTAGGAAGGTCTCCTAACCGGTTAAATGTTCTTGGGTTGACTCCTTTTGACCGTTTTGCCTTTCTTTCTTCCGTTAGCCATATCTTCTTCATCTAGACTCCGAATCAAGTGATTCTTAAGTCTAAGTTCATTAATTTTTCATTGTCTTTCCAATGGTGTGCTTAGTAGCACCCACTTTTACCTTGAAAATGACTATTTTGCCACTAGGTCCATTCTTATCCATTTTTGAAACGCCACTTCCGCATTTGTTTCCTTTGGGTTCCATGACCTCATTGAGGGTAATATTAGTGTCTTAGAGACGTGTTGTATCTCTAGAGACCGTTGTTTCATCTTTTGTTTCTGCATTCTGGATCCATTTTGGGTCATCACAGGACACACTGGGTTGTAAAATTTAGGGTCGTCACACTTCACTCCCCCAATCTTCAATAGATAGAACGCATTTTCTTAGATATTAAGAATGAATTACTAAGCAAGGTATATCTTTGTAAGTGCACAGCAGCCTTATTTTCTTCAAAAACCTAAACTTCACCTTTCAAGGGTAAGTTTGTAATTCTGCCTCTAGGACCACCCAAACACTGCTCCACCAGTCTTCAATAGGTCATATACACTTGCTCACACAATGAACTCATTCAACACAGCAAGGTATAGCTCAGTTTAAGTGAATAGCAGCAATATTAAGGTTATAAAACTGATTCTCAGCAAATGCTACACACAACATTAGTATTGTTCATATTCTCAGCAACCAAAGGTTATCACAGCTTTAAAATGATGAATCACACTTGGTTTGAAGCTGGGATACGATAAATCAGCTAGGACTCAACACTGCAGCTCTTAAATCAGCAAAATAACACCTCACAGCATGTATTTTTCTGCACATGTAATTTTCTGGTTTGAGGGGTACTTTTGTAATTTCGTGGTTGGAACTTCTTGACTCTATTTTCCACACCTTTCTTTTATCATAATACACTTGCTCAATTAATCACTTCACAGGTTATAGCAAGGTAAATTCAACTTGATGCTCAAAACAACCCCTTAATAACTAAAAATGCTAAATCTCTGTGCATAGGGTATAACTGGTATTTCATCACTTCTAAATTCTGGAATTTGGTTCTCTCAAGTGTATTTTGATAGTGTAAACATGTTCAGATGAAAAGCACATTAATCACAGCAAAATCTTGCATTCTCAACACTTATATCAGCCTTGTGAACTAGTGCAAACTCAAACTAATGAGGTCTACAATATCATAATTTAAAATGATGGTTTCCTTGACTTAATCGAAACTTAGGCAGCCTTAAATCAACTAATTAAGCATACTCAGACATTGTAACCTTAATTCTCAAAAGATAATCACAGCACAGTTCATATATCAGTTCACATTGCAGCAAAACAAATGAACACAGCAGGTTTGAGATCCAGAAACTTACTTCTGCAATGATGTGAACTTAAAACCCCTCAAAGCAGTTGTGAAATGATAAAACTCATTTGCTCGAACCTTGTTACAGCTTCAGAATCAACCACAGCAGATTTTGCTTCTTTTAGCTTCAATTTTCTGTCAATAAATCAGCTCAACCAGCCCTTATAAATGGTGCATCATTCAGTACTACTTCTAGGATGATTTCTGTGATGTATGTTGACTCTCTTGTCTGATTAACCTCACTAAAAATAGTTCTTCATTCAGGTCTCTCGAGATACCTCCTTGCCTTAGCTATTGACAGCCTTTTTGCTTAATATTTTCTTGTAAGAGGCACACTTTGATGAAAGCTTATCACAACACCTTTATATTGACCTCAATGAAACCCTATTGTAGATAAGGCCTTCTCACTACAACCAATGAACATACGTACACCTTTCTCTCTACAGGACCATAATACCACGTGGCAGCAAGCTGTGCCTACCTCATTTGTACATAAACTCCTTCAAAAAAAACCCTTTGTTGTTACATATTGCACATCAGAAAAATGTTGAGCTTTATCATATAAATGAAGACCATTTTGTACAATGCACCATATGTAGAGTATTTCACACAATCTCAACAATTAGGATTGACCAAGATACCCTCGAGACTCTTGACAGATTTATAGAAATGCCCTTCAATGAATACCTCAGAAAATGTTTTGTGGCAGCATGTACATATATATGTAACTTATCAAATTGAGGCATGTGGTGCAATGTACTATTCCCACCAAATGAACTAATGTCACACACACATCTAGAAAGATAGAAATGCCCCTATGACTAAATGAACCTGAAACATGAGTGCTGAACCTTTAATAACCCTTGGCAGCCCTCTAAAATGGTATTGCTAAGAATGAAGTATAATCTCACCCAACACATGGTGAAGTAAGGACTGTAGACTGTAATACCCTCTAACATATTCATTGAAAGTGCAAAACCCTTGATCAAATATGGGATCAACATATATGAATTTCTAAGGTCATTGGAAGTGAAATCCCATGGAAACCCTAACCTGGTTCAAACCAAATCTCGACATTGTTCTTCTAAATGATCATATCTGTCAGTAGGAATGATTCTGAAAATGGGATTGATACCTTTGGAAAGCTGAGTCAAAATCCTTGAATTTAGACTCAAGAATCACCTAATTTGGACTTCAAATGAGTGAGTTATAGCTGTAACAAAATCGGGTTGCAAAACTGTAAAAGTTACAGGATTTCATTACATTGCGAGCGAACGCCAAATCTTGCGGGCGCCCGCCAAAAGGCTGAGTTGCTGCCCACAAAATGGAAATAGGACTTCGAGAAGGTTTCCTAAGACCTAAATTGAAAATGCAATGTTCAAATACACTCTAAAGACCCCCAGAATTCCCGAAATGGTCGGTTCGATTGTCGAAAAAAAATTAATGAATAGTGATGTATTACCAAAAAAAAATGAACATTTAAAACAAAATGTTCTAGTTTGCATACATTGAAGTGTTCGCCCATGGCCTCATACACACAAGTTAAAACAACATCAAAATAAGACACTTAAGTTTATATTACATTCCCAAAAAAAAGCAAGTTATGCTTCGAAACAAGTTGTACGATTACGACAATAAATCTAATCAAAGCATACTAACACCTGCATGTCAAAATTATACAAAAATATCTAAGTGAGCCAGGTCAAGTTATGGATGATGAGTATCCAAGACCAATGTCCCCTTACCTAAAAAAAACCCAAATCAACTATGGTGAGTAACTTACATTACTCGTTGGATGAAGCATATGCGTATAACCTAAAGTTTCAATATCTTTGCAAGTTTAATATAGACAAATACATTAGGGTCATGCCACTTAACTTCTAATTCCATGGTGATCTAAGGAATCATCTTAAGCTACTTTAAAGCAATTTAAGTGAAATACACAATGCATAAGTATGCTAAACAACTTTAGAACCTCAAGCACCAAAATCACAAGTTACAATTAAACATTGGTTGTCAACTTGGAATTGAATGCAAAATCAAGTAGTGGAAATCTTGGACATCAAATCCCGGAATAGAACCAAGACATTTAGTTATGTTGGGTTACTAGCCCACAAGGAACCACCTAGTGCGCACTATATTGGGGAGAACTCGTACCTCCCGCACTAGAGCCGGACTCTAGCCATTTCAATTGAACAATGTTCCAAGTGTTTTCAAAATCAACAAATAAGTTCATAACTTATACTCAAGTAAACAATGCATGAAACCACCTTCCATACACAAGTAAAGTTGAAACCACACAATCCATGTCCTCGGGTTTCAAGTTTAAAATGGCATTCAAAATGACAAGTTCTCAATGTATGATACAATACACAAAACAATGATGTCAACTTATCAAACTAAATCATGCCACTATAGTAAACGTTAAATATTAAATCAACAACAATTTAGTAACAAGTTTGCAAAGTAAACACTAGTAATACTCAATAAGAATTCCATATTCACAACACTATGAAATTTCTAGAATTTAGTATTCTACTAAATAAAATAAATACTTTACACAAGGTATATACTACACATGCCTTAAATCAATTGAAACCCTAAGTCAAAAATATAGGATTTCCGTCTATATGCAAGATTACAATTCAACAAGTATGTATACAATATATATTAATTAAGCCTCAAAAACAATTAAAACACTAAGAGTATAAACATAATACAACCCCTACCTCACTAGAGCATTGTTCCTCTAGAATCGAAAGCAATTGAAAACAAAGGGGGAAACCGAGAAAAGGTGTTATAAAGGAGGAAGAGAGGGAACTTTTGTCTTCAAGGTGGAAGACCAAAATCCCCAAGGAAAGGGCTTGAAAAGAATGAATGGAGGCTAGGGTTTTCAAGCTCCAACAATCGTGGCCAAGTAAGGAAGATGAAATCACATCTTTTCCCACTGACTCAAAGGCTTTGTTAGCCAAATGCACACACACCGACAATACCTCTCTCACACACACACACATTCCCCCTCCACTTGTCACTAATCTAGGCCCCCTCACAAGGCTTAATCACAAGCCAACACTTGTCACCAATCCAAGCTAACAAGTATACCGACCAAGAGCCAACAAATGAGTGAATCTTCACCCTACACTTGTCATCATCTAATGCCTCCTCTCTAAGTTCAATCAACACCCTACAATTGTCATCAAAACAAACTTCCAAGTGTTTCACCCAAAAGGTGACAAGTGGACCAAAGGAAAAGGTGACACTTGTCACACTTTTCAAAAATTATAATTTAGTCCCTCTTCTAAATATCTCAAGAAAATAATTACAAAATGGTCCCTAAGACAAAATATTTCAAAAACTTAATTACACTAAGCACTCCAAAAAGTGAAAATATTTTCGAAGAAACTATACATCCGTACGCCTCAAAATGTAAAACAAGCTATCATGTTTTTCTTTTAAATTAAATCATACATAGACATTAAAATAAAATGAGATGAATGCATGCGATACCGGAAATCAAATCCGAACTCAAAACCCTAAGGTAACAAGGAAAGAATGGACAATAAACAAATAATTAATTAAACAATCAAATAACATAAAAAAATGAATGCCGAAAAAATGGGAAAAGGAAAAAGAAGACATGATATTCACATTTGTTTCCATGTTTGTTAAATATTAATTGTTTTGATATCCACATGTTTTTTAGTGTGGACTTGATCAACCCATATCTTTGAAATTAGGGGATATCAAAGTTGATATCAGAGCACTCTAAGTTCAAGTGTCCCTAGGGTGTCTTTCATTATGTGACTTTCGTGTTGCGTCTTTGATATTTAGAGCCTGTGATACCCCCAATTTCAAAACACGGGTTGATCAAATCCGCGCACAAAATCAGGGAAATATCAAAACAATCAAAGTATTTCAAATAACCATAGAGTACAAAATGAAATAAAAGAATAAATAATACACTGAAGAAAAACTATAAATAAAAATTTCTATTAATAACTCGTCAATGGTTACAACTCGAGAATCCCATAACTCAATGACCCCTTAACCAAAATCCACAATCCATAAATCCATTAATAATTACTGAAGTATTAATATCCTACTTTGAAATAAAATAGAAAGAATAGATAAGTCCTCCAGCTGCGGATCCTCAACCTTGAGACTCAAACTTCTAATAACCTGAAAAATAAATCGTGGGTTAAACCATACGAGCAAGCTTTCTCTACCGGGCCTCTGAAAACTAATAAGTAGATCATCTCTGATCAAAACCAAACCTAATAAATTTTTCAGTTTAATAAAGATACGCATATGTATAAATAATTATATACAATATAACCTTCATACCCATTAATAGGTTCATTAATTTTCAAAACCATTAAACCAAGATTAAATATAATCCTACCTAAACCAATCCACAATCTTCTTCTCTTTTAAAGAGAAACCTTTTAACCTTAATTCCATTTTAAAATAATTATTTAATCATTTGAATAATAAACCATAATCTAAGGAATAATTCCTTTAATCCAAAACCCTATAACCACTAATGAATGATTTTATTTATTTAAATCATAAAGCAAAGATTTATGCCTTGACAATTCATCTATGCCTTCTCCAATATTATTTTATTAAAATATATAAAATAATACACCAACTTATAAATACTCTATTATTCTAATTTAAGAATTACAAATCCTAATCCAACCTATGCATACAATAACTATAGATGAAATTTCAATCATCTAACATATAACAATTTAATTACGCTTTGGCAAATCAACCATGCCATTATAAATATATTTATTTATATATTGGCAACTCAATCATGCCTCCTTCAGTATTTTCATTTATACATTGGCAATTCGACCATGCCTCCTATGTATATATTTTACTCATACAAATAAGGCAATATTTTTTTTTAAGCCTTTGGCAACCCATCCATGCCTACGATTTAATCATGTACCAACCTTAAACTTAATCAATAAGCCAAATCATACATAGACATCTTATGAATATAATAAGCATATCATTAATTAATAACCAGCCTAATCCAAATATACCAAATAAGAATAATGATTTAATCATCTTAAATAATTTATACATATACACATATATTATTTAATATATATATGAGTTTAACACCTTCCTTAATAATCCTTAATTATTTAAAATCATACACACACACACACACACACATATACATCCTTTTATACAACTCATAGATGAATTAAACTATATATACACATATATAAATAATTTTATATATATATATATATATATATACACTTCCTTGCATAAAAAAAAATTATTAATTTATTATATTTACACAAATTAATGCTACTAAATATGTTAGAAATAGTTTCCCCTAAATATTCCATCTCTGTTTAAATAGTTTTCTGACACCGTCTCACTAAAACGTAAATATCTCCTAGTAGGATAAAAATCTGATAATGAAATTGGTACCTTCGGAAAGAGGATGAAAAATCCTTGAATTTGAGCAGAAAAATGACCCAATTTCGATTTAAAATGACTAAGTTATGAACGTTTCAATTTCGTGTCACAAAATAGGCAAACAGGGATCGGCTTTCAGTTGTTATGAGCTCGTCGCCCACACCAGATTATTTCTATGTTGACTAGACTACATCTACAGTCCAGATGCACATGTGTACCCTTTTCCATACGCTGCAATGCACCGAATCATTCTACTTATATTAAATTAATACAATGGCCTAGATTAAGGTGTGTAACATCTTATCATGTGCCGCAATGCATCAGATTATTCCACCTAAGATTAAATAATCTAATGGTCCAGATAAGCATGTTGTAATGTCTGTGTGTGGTGCAATTTAAAAGAAAAAGATAAAGATAAAAGAAAAAAAAAAATGGGTGGGACCCACTCCAATTTTCAGTCTATGGAATGGGGAATGGGTCATTACAGACCCACTGTTTTTCTTTTTTTCTTCTCTCTCGGCTTACTCCCTCTCTTCCCGCTTGCTTTTCTTTGCTTTTCTTTTTTTTCTTCTACACATTTAAACTTGATTTCTCCCTCATCTCTTAGTGTTTTAAAAAGCCGTTTGAGGCAAAACGAAGCCCACTACGAGCTCTACGCATCCATACGAACAATTTTAGATTTGGTGCCCTCCTTGGAGTTCGAAATTCAAAACCCATTTTAAGGGTTTTGTGCAAATTTGAGGTAGGGGCTCTTAATCCACAAGTTTCTTGCTCCTATGTGAATTACATCTTCTAATTTGATACTAGACACGCTTACTTATGTTAGTTGTAGTTTAAAGAAATTATAACATGTGTATGTGGTTATGTGAGAACTTGTTTTAAATGTTTTATGTGAAAATTCTTGCTTATGTGATGATTTATATATGTTCGTTGTACTATATGCATTGTTGTACAAGAGCATGTTAAAATCCCTTGAGAAATTCTTGTGAAATTATGTCTTGCTTACTTAAATAGATTTGAATGTGAAATGATAATTAAATTCATGGTATTGATGCACTCATGCACTTACATTGGGCATGAAACAGGAAGAATGAGTTTGAAATGAAAAATGGGATTTTGGGAAAAATGATTTGATGAAACAGTTTTGAAAAACCCGGTCGCCGCGGGGGTACCAAAGGGCCGGAGTGTTAATATAGCCTAGAGGGGACAAGGAAGTCGCCCTAGCGTGGTTGAGCTAGCTGGGTCCCATAATGATGCTGCGGGGGTACCAAGGGTCAGGGACACTAGTCAATCCTCCTCTCGTGTCGCTACGGGGTCACCAAAGAGCGGGTTATATTAACAGTTTGAAAGTGATGTTTGAGAATAGAAAATGGGGAGTGACATTGGCATGCATTTGCATTTCAGGCATCGTGTGGGTTATACTTGAGTTTGGTTGGAATGTTGTATTATTTCTCGATATTGTATGATCCCCATTTCCTATTGGCTTATTCTTTGTATGGATTCACAGGAACACAAGAAAAGTGTCTTAAGTGTCACCTATTGAGCGTATAGCTCACCCCATCATATTCTAAATTTTTTCAGGAAACGGGAAAGAAGTGGCGGATGACTTTCCACCACAGGCCTAATTTGGTTTAGAAGACTTCTTTTTGCTATTTTTGTATTACGTCCCATATTTTTTTAGTAAAATCTTAGTTTGTTATATTTGGTATAGAGATTTGTTAACTCTTGTTATTGTAACCATATTTTGGGACTATAAATATGATATTTGGATGATATAGTATGTGGTTGTACCACCATGGAGTGTATTATATGATATTTGTGTTGGGACAGGTTTAAAATTCTTTTAAACAGGTTGTGGTAAGCCCATTTTTGAGGGGAGGTCATGCCGAAATTTTTTTTTAAATGGTAACAGTTTAGGGTCGTAACAAATTTGGTATCAGAGCTATGGTTCGAATACCATTAGGACGACGGGTAAAGGCTTACCTAGGGTTGTCTGGGAAGTCATTTGCATTGTTATTTCCTTATTTGCAAAAGTGTTTTACTATGTGAAAAAGCATACTTAACTGCTTACGTGCTTATGTGCTTATATGCTTATATTAATGTGTTCATTGCATAGTATTACGTGCTAAATGTTTGTACAGTATCTCTTTGTGTTGGGTAGTTCACGGTTGGACCTTAATGTTATCGTTATTGAATCGTTTTATTTGTTTTTTTAGAACGATGTCACGGCGTGAGGAAACTAGAAAAGTTGGCCCTAGACCGACTAGGGGTGATGTTGGCGAGAGCTCCAGCTCCAATCCAGAGGAGCTAAATAATGAGGACACACTTCTTATGGACTTGATTCCCCCGAGAGTTGTCCCCACAAGAAGGGATAATGTTGAGGCACCCGTAGAAGTGGGTGAAGGTTCTGTGGCACTGGAATCGTTTGTTGCAAAATGCCGTGAGGGCAACGATTGCTGCTCAGTCGCAGTCGGCACCACAACCTACAGTTCAAGTTGTGGAGATGCCAACTCAGAAGCGTCTTAAGATCATTAAGGGGTTTTCTCAACTGATGTCGGTTATGTTTGAGGGCGGTGCGGATCCAATGGCAGTAGATGACTACCTGGACCAAGTTGAGACTCAACTAATTTCAATGGATGTGACGGAGGATCAATTGAAGATCATCCTAGTTACTTGTAAGTTTGCTAAGGATGACAAACTATGGTGGAAGTCGGTTACGAGCCGGTATAAGGTGGAGGAGATGAGTTGGGACAAGTTCAAGGAATTGTTTTATGAAAAGTATTTTCTGATTTCTAAAAGATGGGAGCTAAATGACCAGTTTCATAACCATATCCAGGGCAATATGTCAGTGGCGGAATATGAGAACAAGTTTACTTCACTTTCTCGCTTTGCTCCAGAAATGGTGAGAGATGAAGTTGACAAGACTCAGAAGTTTGTTTTCGGTCTTAATGATCGAATGAGACCGTTGATCACAGCACAGTTCATTAAGGTTTATTCTAAAGCAATGGAAAGGGCTTTAATGCTGGAGGCTGACATTAAAGATAAGGATGCGAGAAGAGAACAGTGGAAGCAAAAGAGGGGTGCAGGGCCATCTTCAGAAGGATTTTTTTCGAAAAGGAACAGGGGTGGTCCATCTCAGTTTCAGGGGAAGCAGTCTGCATGATCCGCTCCTACCACTCCTTTGCCAGCTGGGGCTGATAAGAGTGGAGTCGTTTATTTTCAGTGCCAGCAGCCTAGGCATTACAAGTCCAGATGTCCTATGAACTCGACCACAGTTTTTGCGCCATCGAGAGCTTGTTATAGGTGTGGTTAGCAGGGCCATTTGATCCAGGATTGTCCTACTCGAGGAGCAGGCACCAGTAGTGGCAGAGGGTCATAGCAGAGGCCGTCATCATCGGCTACAGTTCAGTCAGGTTTTAGACTGCCACCACCACAGCCTGCCATGTCTTCTCAGGGTTCACGACCAGCAAAGAGGGATACTCCTACTGTGTCGGCACAACAGTCTGGTGTTCAGATTAGTAGTTCACAAGCACAGGCACCGCAGGGACGTGTCTTTGCACTTGCACCGACTGATGCATCTCCTTGATCTTCAGTTCTTTGAGGTATATTTCCAGTGTTTGGTTGTTGGGCCCATGTTTTGTTTGACTCTGGTGCATCTCATTCCTTTATATCATCATGATTTGCACTTGCATCGGGGTTAGAGGTCAGTTTCATGGATCGAGCATTGTATGTTGATACGCCAGTTGGGGTTTCAGTGTCTTTGAGTCGAGTTATGAGGGATTGTTCCATTGTGATAGATGGATGACTTTTGTGTTTGACCTTATCCTCCTAGAGATGACAAGCTTTGATGTCATTCTCGGGATGGATTGGTTAGCTTCCTTTCATGCCACGATCGATTGTTTTAGAAGGAGAGTCACAGTTTGCACTTCTGAGGGAGACTGTTTCTTTTTCGTGGGAGATCGGAGTGATTCCCACATTTCATCAGTTTATGAAGTTCGTGTATGGAGTCGTGGTGATTATTTCTTGGCTAGTCTTCTAACCAAAGAAGATGATGTTGTGCAAGAGGGTTACCCTATAGTTGTTCACGATATTCTGGATGTGTTTCCGGAGGATTTGACAGAGTTACCTCCACGCCTAAAGGTGGAGTTTACTATTGATTTGATGCCCAGTACCGCATCGATTTCTATGGCATCGTATCGTATGGCACCAGTTGAATTGGAAGAATTGACGAGGCAGCTTGATGATTTGAGGATGAAAGGTTTTATTAGACCGAGTATGTCACCGTGGGGCGCACCAGTCTTGTTTGCTAAGAAGAAAGATGGTTCTTTGAGGTTGTGCATTGATTACCGAAAGTTGAATCATGCCACCATCAAGAACAAGTATCCTTTGCCAAGGATAAATGATTTATTTAATCAGTTGAAGGGAGCTAGTTGTTTCTCGAATATTGACTTGAGGTCTGGCTATTATCAGTTGTGGGTTACGGATGAGGATATTCCGAAGACAGCATTCCGTACACAGTATGGACACTATGAGTTCCTTGTTATGCCTTTTGGCTTGACTAATGCGCCAACGGCATTCATGGACTTAATGAACCACGTCTTTCACGATTACTTAGACCAGTTTGTGGTAGTTTTCGTGAATGAAATTCTTGTATATTCACGATCTCGGGAGGAGCATGAGATCCATTTAAGTATTGTTTTATAGATTTTGCGGGAGCACCGGTTGTATGCCAAATATGATAAATATGAGTTTTGGCTATAAGAGGTGAAGTTTTTAGGACATGTTCTTTAAGAAGGCGGAGTGTCAGTTGATCCATCAAAGATTGAAGTTGTTTTGAATTGGGAGCAACCCAAGAAGTGTTTGAGATCCGTAGTTTTCTTGGTCTAACGGGTTATTATCGGAGATTTGTGAAGGATTTCTCCCGTTTGGCAGCTCCTATGACCCATTTGACCCGGAAAGGGATCAAGTTTACGTGGAATGAAGCCTATGAGTTATCTTTTCAGGAGTTGAAGACAAGGTTGACTACAGCTCCAGTGTTGGTGATACCTGAGCGTGGCATGGGTTATGTGATCTATTATGATGCTTCACGTGATGGTTTAGGGTGTGTATTGATGCAGGATGGTGGAGTAGTGGCTTATGGGTCTCGGCTGTTAAAGACTCACGAGTACAACTACCCTACTCATGATCTGCAGTTGGCAACAGTTGTGTTTGCTTTAAAGTGTTAGAGACACTACTTGTATGGTGAGAGATTCGAGGTGTACTCGGATCATAAAAGTCTCAAGTACCTTTTCTCCTAAAAGGACTTGAATAACAGACAGAGACGATGGGTTGAATTCTTGGAAGATTACAATTTTGACTTGCAGTATCATCCGGGCAAGGCAAATGTGGTAGCAGATGCCTTAATTGAGTCACAGAGACAGGACCCAGATTTAGATGCCATTCACGCTTTGATCTCTAGTGGTGAGACAGTGAAAGATTGGGCCTTGCATGCAGATGGGGGTCTACGGTTCTCTTGGTAGTTTCCACAGGTTGTCGTGAGGACGTCTTATAGGAATTTCACACTTCCCGCTTTGCAGTTCATCCAAGTGGTACCAAGATGTATCACAATTTGAGATGTCAGTATTGGTGGAATAGGATGAAGAAAAATGTTGCACAGTTTGTGGCTAGATGCCTTACCTGTCAGCAGGTGAAGGCTGAGCATTAGAAACCAGCCTGTTTATTGCAACCATTGCCTGTATCGCAGTGGAAATGGGAACATATCGCTATGGATTTTGTGACAGGTCTTCCAAGGTCACGGAAGGGCAATGAGGCCATATAAGTCATCATTGATAGATTAACCAAGATGGCTCACTTTTTGCCTATTAAGGTAACAGATGATGCAGAGAAGCTTGGTGTTCTTTATGTGAAGGAGATTATAATGTTGCATGGAATTCCAGTAACCATTGTTTCAGATAGGGATGCCAAGTTCACTTCGAAGTTCTGGAAAGGACTTCAAGCAGCGTTTGGCTCAGCGTTGCATCTGAGTACGGCATTCCATCCACAGACTGATGGTCAGTCGGAACATACTATACAGATTTTGGAGGATATGCTTCGGGCATGTGTGCTTGATTTGGGTGGTAGTTAGGAGGATCAACTTCCACTTATTGAGTTTGCCTACAATAACAGTTATCAGGCGAGCATTCAGATGGCTCCATTTGAGGCGTTGTATGGTAGACCTTGTAAGTCTCCTGTTTGTTAGACTGAGGTAGGCGAGACAGCCGCCTTAGGACCCGACATTGTACTCGAGACTACCGAGAAAATTAAGCTGATAAGACGGAGGTTACTTACAGCTCAGAGCCGACAGAAGAGCTATGCAGATAAGCAGAGACGGCCGTTATCCTTTGAGGTGGGAGACCACGTTTTCCGTCGGGTTTCTCCACGGAAAGGATTGATAAGATTTAGGAAAAGTAGTTGTCACCACGATTCATTGGACCTTTTAAAATTTTGGACCGTGTAGGAGAGGTTGCCTACAGACTTGATTTGCCACCACAGTTGGACAGGGTCCATAATGTTTTCAATGTATGTTACGGAAGTATGAGCCGGATCCATCTCACATTTTGAGTTGGGTAGATGTGGACATTGATGAGGATGTTTCCTATGAGGAGGGACCGGTTCAGATCCTTGACACTCAGCAGAAGGTGTTGAGGAACAAAATGATACCAATGGTGAAAGTTCTTTGGAGACACCACAGAGTCGAGGAGGCTACTTAGGAGCTTGAACAACAGGTTCGTTCCAAGTACCCGGCATTGTTCTCTTCCTCAGGTATGTTTTGATTTCGGGGATGAAATCTTTTAAAGTTGGGGAGAATGTAATGTCTGTATGTGGTGCAATTTAAAAGAAAACAAAAAAGATAAAAAAATAAAAATAAAAAAATGGGTGGGACCCACTCCAATTTTAAGTCTATGGAATGGGTAATGGGTCATTACAGACCCACTGTTTTTCTTTTTTTCTTCTCTCTCGGCTTACTCCCTCTCTGCCCGCTTGTTTTTCTTTGCTTTTCTTGTTTTTTCTTCTACACAATTAAACTTAATTTCTCCCTCATCTCTTAGTGTTTTAAAAAGCCGTTTGAGGCAAAATGAAGCCCACTACGAGCTCTACGCATCCATACGAACAATTCCAGATTTTGTGCCCTCCGTGGAGTTCAAAATTCTAGACCAATTTTAAGGGTTTTGTGCAAATTTGAGGTAGGGGCTCTTAATCCACAAGTTTCTTGCTCCTATGTGAATTACATCTTCTAATTTGATGCTAGACATGCTTACTTATGCTAGTTGTAGTTTAAAGAAATTATAGCATGTGTATGTGGTTATGTGAGAACTTGTTTTAAATGTTTTATGTGAAAATTACTGCTTATGTGATGATTTATATATGTTCGTTGTGTTAGATGCATTGTTGTACAAGACATGTTAACATCCCTTGAGAAATTCTTGTGAAATTATGTCTTGCTTACTTAAATAGAGTTGAATGTGAAATGATGATTAAATTCATAGTATTGATGCACTCATGCACTTACATTAGGCATGAAACGGGAAGAATGAGTTTGAAATGAAAAATGGGATTTTGGGAAAAATGATTTGATGAAACGGTTTTGAAAAACCCGGTCGTCGCGGGGGTACCAAAGGGCCGAAGTGTTAATATAGCCTAGAGGGGACTAGGGAGTCGCCCTAGCGTGGTTGAGCTAGCTGGGTCCCATAATGATGCTGTGGGGGTACCAAGGGTTAGGGACACTAGTCAATCCTCCTCTCGTGTCGCTACAGGGTCACCAAAGTGCGGGTTATATTAACAGTTTGAAAGTGATGTTTGAGAATAGAAAATGGGGAGTGACATTGGCATGCATTTGCATTTCATGGCATCGTGTAGGTTGTACTTGAGTTTGGTTGGAATGTTGTAATATTTCCCAACATTGTATGATCCCCATTTCCTATTGGCCTATTCTTTGTATGGATTCACAAAGACACAAGAAAAGTGTCTTAAGTGTCACCTACTGAGCGTATAGCTCACCCCATCATATTCTAAATTTTTTCAGGAAACGGGAAAGAAGTGGCGGATGACTTTCCACCACATGCCTAATTTGGTTTAGAAGACTTCTTTTTGCTATTTTTGTATTACGTCCCATATTTTTTTGGTAAAATCTTAGTTTGTTATATTTGGTATAGAGATTTGTTAACTCTTGTTATTGTAATTATATTTTGGGACTATAAATATGATATTTGGATGATATAGTATGTGGTTATACCACCATGGAGTGTATTATATGATATTTGTGTTGGGACAGGTTTAAAATTCTTTTAAATAGGTTGTGGTAAGCTTATTTTTTAAGGGAGGTCATGCCGAAATTTTTTTTTAAATGGTAACAGTTTAAGGTCGTTACAAATTTGGTATCAGAGCTATGGTTCGAATACTATTAAGACGACGGGTAGAGGCTTAACTAGGGCTGTCTGGGAAGTCATTTGCATTGCTATTTCCTTATTTGCAAAAGTGTTTTGCTATGTGAAAAAGCATGCTTAACTGCTTACTTGCTTACGTGCTTATGTGCTTATATGTTTATATTAATGTGTTCATTGCATAATGTTACATGCTAAATTTTTGTACAGTATCTTTTTGCGTTGGGTTGTTCATGGTTGGACCTTACTATTATCGTTATTGAATCGTTTTATTTGTTTTTTTAGAACGATGTCACGGCGTGAGGAAACCAGGGAAGTTGGCCCTAGACCGACCAAGGGTGATGTTGGCGAGAGCTCCAGCTCTAATCCAGAGGAGCTAAATGTTGAGGACACACTTCTTAGGGACTTGATTCCCCCGAGAGTTGTCCCCACAAGGTGGAATAATGTTGAAGCACTCGTAGAAGTGGGTGAAGGTTCTGTGGCACTGGAGTTGAATCATTTGTTGCAAAATGCCGTGAGGGCAATGATTACTGCTCAGTCGCAGTCGGCACCACAACCTACAGTTCAAGTTGAGGAGACGCCAGCTCAGAAGCATCTCAAAATCATTAAGGGGTTTTCTCAGCTGATGCCGGTTATGTTTCAAAGGTTGTGCAGATCCAATGGCAGCAGATGACTACCTGGATCAAGTTGAGACTCAACTAATTTCAATGGATGTGACGGAGGATCATTTGAAGATCATCCTAGCTACTTATAAGTTTGTTAAGGATGACAAACTATGGTGGAAGTCGGTTACGAGCCGGTACAAGGTGGAGGAGATAAGTTGGGACAAGTTCAAGGAATTGTTTTATAAAAAGTATTTTCCGATTTCTAAAAGATGGGAGCTAAATGACCGGTTTCATAACTTATCCAGGGCAATATGTCAGTGGCGGAATATGAGAACAAGTTTACTTCACTTTCTCACTTTTTTCCAGAAATGGTGAGAAATGAAGTTGACAAGACTCGAAAGTTTGTTTTCGGTCTTAATGATCGAATGAGACCGTTGATCACAGCACAGTTCATTAAGGTTTATTCTAAAACAGTGGAAAGGGCTTTAATGCAGGAGGCTGACATCAAAGATAAGGATGCGAGAAGAGAACAGTGGAAGCAAAAGAGGGGTGCAGGGCCATCTTCAGAAGGATTTTCTTCGGAAAGGAACAGGGGCGGTCCATCTCAGTTTTAGGGGCAGCAGTCTGCACTATCCGCTCCTACCACTCCTTTGCCTGCTGGGTCTGATAGGAGTAGAGTCGTTTGTTTTCAGTGCTAGCAGCCTGGGCATTACAAGTCCAGATGTCCTATGAACTTGACCACAGTTTCTGCGCCATCGAGAGCTTGTTATGGGTGTGGCCAGCAGGGCCATCTGATCCGGGATTATTCTACTCGAGGAGCAGGCACCGGTAGTGGCAGAGGGTCACAGCAGAGGCCGTCACAATCGGCAACAGTTCAGTCAGGTTTCAGACCGCCACCACCACAGCCTGCCATATCTTCTCAGGGTTCACGACCAGCAAAGAGGGATACTCCTACTGTGTCGGCACAACAGTCTGGTGTTCAGATTAGTAGTTCACAGGCACAGGCACCTCAGTTTCGTGTCTTTTCACTTGCACCGACTGATGCATCTCCTTGATCTTCAGTTCTTCGAGGTATATTTCCAGTTCTTGGGCCCATGTTTTGTTTGACTCTGGTGCATCTCGTTCCTTTATATCATCATCATTTGCACTTGCATCGGGGTTAGAGGTTAGTTTCATGGATCGGGCATTGTATGTTGATACGCTAGTTGGGGTTTCAGTGTCTTTAAGTCAAGTTGTGAGGGATTGTTCCATTGTGATAGATGGATGGACTTTTGTGTTTAACCTTATCCTCCTGGAGATGACTAGCTTTGATGTCATTCTCGGGATGGATTGGTTAGCTTCCTTTCATGCCACAATCGACTGTTTTAGAGGGAAAGTCACAGTTTGCACTTCTGAGGGAGACTGTTTCTTTTTCGTGGGAGATCGGAGTGATTCCCACATTTCATCAGCTTATGGAGTTCGTGGACGGAGTCGTGGTGATTATTTCTTGGCTAGTCTTCTAACTGAAGAAGATGATGTTGTGAAAGAGGGTTACCCTATAGTTGTTCGCGATTTTCTGGATGTGTTTCCGGAGGATTTAACAGAGTTGCCTCCACACCGAGAGGTGGAGTTTACTATTGACTTGATGCCTGTTACCGCATCAATTTTTATGGCACCGTATCGTATGGCACCAGTTGAATTGGAAGAATTGAAGAGGCAGCTTGATGATTTGAGGATGAAAGGTTTTATTAGACCGAGTGTGTCGCCGTGGGGCGCACCGGTCTTGTTTGCTTAGAAGAAAGATGGTTCTTTGAGGTTGTGCATTGATTACCGGAAGTTGAATCATGCCACCATCAAGAACAAGTATCATTTGCCAAGGATAGATGATTTATTTGATCAGTTGAGGGGAGCTAGTTGTTTCTCGAAGATTGACTTGAGGTCTGGCAATTATCAGTTGCGGGTTAGGGATGAGGATATCCCGAAGACAGCATTCCGTACACGGTATAGACACTATAAGTTCCTTGTTATGCCTTTTGGCTTGACTAATGCGCCAACGGCATTCATGGACTTAATGAACTACGTCTTTCACGATTACTTGGACCAGTTTGTGGTAGTTTTCATGGATGACATTCTTGTGTATTCACGATCTCGGGAGGAGCACGAGATCCATTTAAGTATTGATTTACAGATTTTGTGGGAGCGTTGGTTGTATGCCAAATATGAGAAATGTGAGTTTTGGCTACAAGAGGTGAAGTTTTTGGGACATGTTCTTTCAGAAGGCGGAGTGTCAGTTGATCCATCAAAGATTGAAGTTGTTTTGAATTGGGAACAACCAAAGAATGTGTTTAAGATCCGTAGTTTTCTAGGTCTAGCGGGTTATTATCGGAGATTTGTGAAGGGTTTCTCCCGTTTGGCAGCTCCTATGACCCGTTTGACCCGGAAAAGGATCAAGTTTACGTGGAATGAAGCCTGTGAGTTATCTTTTCAGGAGTTGAAGACAAGGTTGACTACAGCTCCAGTGTTGGTGATACCTAAGCGTGGCATGGGTTATGTGATGCTTCACGTGATGGTTTAGGGTGTGTGTTGATGCAGGATGGTAGAGTAGTGGCTTATGGGTCTCAGCAGTTGACGACTCACGAGTACAATTACCCTACTCATGATCTGGAGTTGGCAGTAGTTGTGTTTGCTTTGAAGTGTTAGAGACACTACTTGTATGGTGAGAGACTCGAGGTGTACTCGGATCATAAAAGTCTCAAGTACCTTTTCTCCCAAAAGGACTTGAATAACAGACAGAGACGATAGGTTGAATTCTTGGAAGATTACAATTTTGACTTGTAGTATCATCCGGGCAAGGCAAATGTGGTAGCAGATGCCTTAATTGAGTCACAGAGACAGGACCCGAATTTAGATGCCATTCACGCTTTGATCTCTAGTGGTGAGACAGTGAAAGATTGGGCCTTGCATGTAGATGCGGGTCTACGGTTCAAGGGTTTGTTGGTAGTTTCCACAGGTTGTCGTGAGGACATTTTACGGGAATTTCACACTTCCCGCTTTGCAGTTCATCCAGGTGGTACCAAGATGTATCATAATTTGAGACGTTAGTATTGGTGGAACAGGATAAAGAAAGATGTTGCACAGTTTATGGCTAGATGCTTTCCCTGTCAGCAGGTGAAGGATGAGCATCAGAGACCAGTCAGTTTATTGCAACCATTGCCTGTAGCGCAGTAGAAATGGGAACATATCGCTATGGATTTTGTAACAGGTCTTCCAAGGTCACAGAGGGCAATGAGGCCGTATGGGTCATCATTGATAGATTGACCAAGACGGCTCACTTTTTGCCTATTAAGGTAACAGATGATGCAGAGAAGCTTGGTGTTCTTTATATGAAGGAGATTGTAATGTTGCATGAAGTTCCAGTAACCATTGTTTCAGATAGGGATGCCAAGTTCACTTTGAAGTTCTGGGAAGGACTTCAAGCAGCGTTTGGCTCAGCATTGCATCTGAGTACGGCATTCCATCTACAGACTGAGGGTCAGTCGGAGCGTACTATACAGATTTTGGAGGATATGCTTCGGGTATGTGTGCTTGATTTGGGTGGTAGTTGGGAGGATCACCTTCCACTTATTGAGTTTGCCTACAACAACAGTTATCAGGCGAGCATTTAGATGGCTCCATTTGAGGTGTTGTATGGTAGACCTTGTAGGTCTCCTGTTTGTTGGACTGAGGTAGGCGAGACAGTTGCCTTAGGACCCGACATTGTACTCGAGACTACCGAGAAAATTAAGCTAATAAGGCAGAGGTTACTTATAGCTCAGAGCCGATAGAAGAGCTATGCGGATAAACGGAGACGGCCGTTATCCTTTGAGGTGGGAGACCACGTTTTCCTTCGGGTTTCTCCACGGAAAGGATTGATGAGATTTGGGAAAAGTGGCAAGTTGTCGCCACGATTCATTGGACCTTTTGAAATTTTGGACCGTGTAGGAGAGGTTGCCTACAGACTTGCTTTGCCACCACAGTTGGACAGGGTCCACAATGTTTTCCATGTATTGATGTTACGGAGGTATGAGCTGGATCCATCTCACATTTTGAGTTGGGTACATGTGGATATTGATGAAGATGTTTCCTATGAGGAGGGATCGGTTCAGATCCTTGACACTCAGCAGAATGTGTTAAGGAACAAGACGATACCAATGGTGAAAGTTCTTTAGAGACACCACGGAGTCGAGGAGGCTACTTGAGAGCTTAAACAAGAGGTTCGTTCCAAGTACCCAGCATTGTTCTCTTCCTCAGGTATGTCTTGATTTTGGGGACGAAATCTTTTAAAGTTGGGGAGAATGTAATGTCTGTGTGTGGTGCAATTTAAAAGAAAAAGAAAAAATAAAATATAAAAAAATTGGTGGGACCCACTCCAATTTTAAGTCTATGGAATGGGTAATGGGTCATTACAGACCCACTGTTTTTCTTTTTTTCTTCTCTCTCGGCTTACTCCCTCTCTGCCCGCTTGCTTTTCTTTGCTTTTCCTTTTTTTCTTCTACACAATTAAACTTGATTTCTCCCTCATCTCTTTGTGTTTTAAAAAGCCGTTTAACGCAAAACGAAGCCCACTACGAGCTCTACACATCCATATGAACAATTCCAGATTTGGTGCCCTCCTTGGAGTTCAAAATTCAAGACCCATTTTAAGGGTTTTGTGCAAATTTGAGGTAAGGGCTCTTAATCCACAAGTTTCTTGCTCCTATGTGAATTACATCTTCTAATTTGATGTTAGACATGCTTACTTATGCTAGTTGTAGTTTAAAGAAATTATAGTATGTGTATGTGGTTATGTGAGAACTTGTTTTAAATGTTTTATGTGAAAATTATTGCTTATGTGATGATTTATATATGTTCGTTGTGCTAGATGCATTGTTGTACAAGAGCATGTTAAAATCCCTTGAGAAATTCTTGTGAAATTATGTCTTGCTTACTTAAATAGAGTTGAATGTGAAATGATGATTAAATTCATGGTATTGATACACTCATGCACTTACATTGGGCATGAAACGGGAAGAATGAGTTTGAAATGAAAAATGGGATTTTGAGAAAAATGATTTGATGAAACGGTTTTGAAAAACCCAGTCGCCGCGAGGGTACCAAAGGGCCGGAGTGTTAATATAGCCTAGAGGAGACTAGGGAGTCGTCCTAGGGTGGTTGAGCTAGCTGGGCCCCATAATGATGCCGCGGGGGTACCAAGGGTTAGGGACACTAGTCAATCCTCCTCTAGTGTCGCTGCGGGGTTACCAAAGGGCGGGTTATATTAACAGTTTGAAAGTGATGTCTGAGAACAGAAAATGGGGAGTGACATTAGCATGCATTTGCATTTCATGGCATCGTGTAGGTTGTACTTGAGTTTGGTTGGAATATTGTATTATTTCCCGACATTGTATGATCCCTATTTCCTATTGGCCTATTCTTTGTATGGATTCATAAGGACACAAGAAAAGTGTTTTAAGTGTCACCTACTGAGCGTATAGCTCACCCCATCATATTCTAAATTTTTTTAAGAAACGGGAAAGAAGTGGCGGATGACTTTCCACCACAGGCCTAATTTGGTTTAGAAAACTTCTTTTTGCTATTTTTGTATTACATCCCATATTTTTTTGGTAAAATCTTAGCTTGTTATATTTGGTATAGAGATTTGTGAACTCTTGTTATTGTAACTATATTTTGGAACTGTAAATATGATATTTGGATGATATAGTATGTGGTTGTACCACCATGAAGTGTATTATATGATATTTGTGTTGGGACAGGTTTAAAATTCTTTTAAACAGATTGTGGTAAGCCTATTTTTTAGGGGAGGTCATGCCGAAATTTTTTTTTAAATGGTAACAGTTTAGTGTCGTTACACATGTGCACCACCATTCCATGCGCCGCAATGACCATATCAATCCATATAAGTTCAACTAATCTAATGGCCCTAATTGGCGAGTACACTATCTTCCCATGCACACGCCCACACCGAATTACTTCCCTATTGAGGCACCGATTCAACGATAATGTATATGTATAAATAATATATATATATATATATATATTTCCAATTAATATAGAAAAATAAATTATAATAAATTTCCAAAAATACCGGAAAAAAATATCAAAAAATTCCAGAAAATTTAAGAAAAATTCCAGAAATTCCGAAAACCATAAATAACCGCCTTGGGTCATAAATCAACCTAGAAATTGAAATAAAATATACACAACACCTATATATTACAATTAAACCTTAAAACTCCAAAAATGTTAAATAATAATAATTCACGCTTTTAACTTTTCCGATTAAATCCTGATTTAATCAAATAAAATTAACTTAATGTATTTGATTAATCCGTTCTAACCATTATTTATTAAATTAATAAATTTAATCTAAAACCTTGATACTCAAGGTAAAATACTTATGAGTTTTAAGAGAAAAAATAGATAAAACTTGCCTGAAGGTTTCGAAATGAAACCGACGCTTCAAGCATTAATTGTCTCTTCCAAATCCGATGTCTTCTTTCTATAATCCGGCCTCTTCTTTGTAAACCTTCTCCTCTTCTCACTCTACCTCTCTTATTTTTCTAACGTGTAAACTTTTAATCCTAAAGCCTTATGTGTATATTTATACACATTAAAATCCAAATCCAATTCCTACTATGATTGCTAAATAAAATAATAATCTTTACATAATATATATATTTATATACATATATATTGTATTATATATATAAATACCTTCCATAAATAATCATTTATTTATATATACCTATATATATCAATATATATATATATATATTGACATATATACTGCTCCATAATGATTATTAATTAATTAATTATATATATATATATGCAAATATAATTATTTGAATATCTTCATAACCATGGGTCTTTAATAATTAACCCAACAAGGTTCCTTCAAACCCAAGACCACTTCAAGCCCAAGACCATATCCATTGGTCTCACTCCTCTTAAGCCTAATATAATTAAAATAATTAAATTAAATTAAATCTAATAATTACAAATAATTAAAAAAAAAAAACAATTCACACAAGTATAAATACACACAAATCAAATAAACAATTCAATCATAACATTCCAGAAAGCAAAACACCATATCAATCAAATATAATCACGAATTATAATCTAATTAAAATAAGACAATTAATCTAAGCACTCAATTAAATAAAACAAATCATATAAAAATAAAATAAAAGCAATTAATTCTAATTAAATCAAACAAATCATTTTAAAATAAAATAAAATTAATTAATCCCAATTAATAAATCTTTTAAAATATCAGGGTATTATAGAGCTTAAGTACTAAGGTTCTTTGTATTCTATATTCGGTCTGTTAGTGCATTCTAACGTCGAATCACTTTTGTCTTATCAGAAAATGGTAGGACACCGATTGGGAAGGTTTTTGAGGAGGCAAAAGCGTAAGCGCTAGAATTGTCTGCGAAATCAAGCATTCGTTCGGGAGCATCAGGATTGAGATGATAACCAGGAGATTAAACCAGAGATTTTTACATGAAGAAAGAAACTGCCACAAACCTGCCCATCTGCGATTGCGTACAACTCCTACGTGGAGAAACAATACTCGCACCCAATGATGTTCTCGTCTGGACTGAAACAAACCGAAAGGGTACTAAACCTTACTCTCCTAAGAGACTGATAATTTGGATCTGGGTGAACCCAACACCCCGTCACACATTCTCGTCAAACGTCCAATTATAGACATCCAATCTCACTCGAGATAAAGCTGAACTCCTTACAAGGAAATGAACCAAAAAAGATACATGTATGAGGCGACAAACTCAGATCTATACAATCTCGCAACAAATCAACAATCTCACATTACCAAAACCCATTGGGAATCCTACGGGGACCCGACATTGGAACCTCACACCTTCAATGCTAAACGAAATGAATGGAACACGCAACACCTGCACACCAAGTGCAGAATGCAACCTACAGCAGGACTACCATACAAGAGCATCAGCGCTCGCAACCTACTAATGCTAGGAACGATCACTGCCTACCGGACACTGCGTCCTGTTCTACTAAAAAATAATCATCCTCAAATGGTAACCTTTATGCCATAAAATGACACCTCAACATCTATTACATATATACCATCCCAAGCGATACTGTCTCGAACACCGCGCACACGAGATTCGTAACCTTGGTCACAGCAACCCACTGACTTATCAAAAGAAAAATGTGCCTATATGGCAACACCGTCGTCACTGGCTCTAAAAGACTAAACAGTTCATAATCACCACGACCAACGCATAACCTCATCAGCTAACTAACAACATACAACAAGTAACTCATACACCCCATTCTACATTCGGATCACACCTTAAACCATTTTACTCGTCAGCACTAAGACATCACACTATAACTCCTCTATTACCATTCATCCCAAATGATAGCTCGAACCTCTCATCCCAACGGATCAACAAGCTACTGCCAAGCAATCTCCCTTTAAGCACCCCTAAGATAATACAAACACAGTGCGAGAGTATGTCTCATTCTCGACACTCCCTACAATGACCACTAACTCGTTAAAAAGAAAAAGAATCCCTATGTGGCAATGTCATGCTGACAAATCCTAAAAAGAGAAAATGAGCACCGAAATCAAAGTGTTCAATGTCCGACTGTATCCTCAAAACCAACTACAGTAACAATTAGTCGCTAGTACTTAATCGGTTACTCGAACCACTCTTCCCAAGGAAATCTCCATACCCAGACAAAGAAACCTCATACCCTAGCGTCAACACAATTACCTTTTCTCTTCACCTTTCCTTAAAACACCCTTGGCCCCGACAAAAAGTCAAATGGGGCGGCCTGTTATACCTACGAGATCACCCTCATCCCAATTCACTTCAACTGTTAATCTATCCTTTTGGATCCTTAACAATGAGTACTACCCCCCCGATACTCCAGTTCACAGCTTTAAAATTCTAAAACATAATCCACGTGATAACATAGTACCTACCATCCACCACTTCATCTATAAACAACCGGACACTTCAACAACCAAAACTGCGTGTGTCGTGCAATTCTGCATTATCCAGCTAAAACTGACCACCATTCCTTACCTCAGGACTCACTCGACAGTCGTGCCATGCAATTAACTCACCCAGAGTCAAAACACTCATAACATACCTCCACCGGTTTCCACATTGGAAATCACCTCTCCACTAACCAGTCTCTAAAATAGACTCTTACAAGACCACGAAATGAACCAAATCCAACGGCTAGTCACCCGGCACTGGCATGACTCCAGTTAATGCCTACATCAACTTACACTTACTGAATCCAACAAGTCCTCTTAACAAACTAACACGCCTCATTAGACCGCACTAAAATACCCGAAACATACGTCCACAATCCACCACACTCGAAACTTTGACAACCTCTATCATACCTACCACAAGCTGGTTTGAAGAGAACCTCCGCACCAAACCATAACTTAAGTCACAAACACTAACCTCTTAAAGTCATACATATCTTACAAAAACTTCTCATAGTATGCTTGACCTCCACGGTCACAAGGACCCATGTGCTTACACATGAAACTCACATACGTCACCCTGGACACCGCACCACACGATACACAATCATTCTAAGGTCATGCCTCAAGTACCACACTACAAAAACAACGAGAAAATTGGAACAACCATGCACCGAATAGCTCAATCCATAAGCTAAAAGTTCACGCCATTTGTTCGATAATAACCGGTACCCAACAACCCAGGAGCAACCAACCTCCTCGTCTACTCAGGTCAAAACTCACACAACCATCTATGTCGCAACAAATACTCTACCATACTAGTAACCATCCCATGCTCAAGCACATATATGCACATGAACATATATATATATATATAATAACCGTAACCCACACTTTGATACAATCATGTCTCTTTAATTAAAATTTTAATATCTTATCTTCTTTCTAGTCATCATCATTTCATATATAAAAACATACTGGTATAAACCATGCCCGACTACCCATTAAATTATCATTTAAAGTATAATTGCATAAACCGTGCTTACCACTTGCCACTACCATGCACATCATACTTGTCATCTTATCATAATTAACATGCTTTCAATCACTTACTCATTTCAACCCAAGCCCAACCTTAATTAAATTCGGGTTGAGATTTTTCAACCCAAACCCAACCCTATTTGTAAAAAAAATTGTCCAAGCCCACGAAAAATCTAGCGGGCTCGGGTAAAAGAAAATAATTAACAATATTAATATAAATAATTATAAAAGACAAAGAGAAGGAATAACTATTACTTTTCCACAATAGGGGTATTTGGGACTTGGCTCGACTAATTATCGGGACACCAAACATCCCCACACGAGTCCAGTAAAGTTTTGATTTTCATCTAAAAAATTATTTGTAATTAAGTGAATCGAATCTTAGACATGATGCTTAATAAGACACCAAATATAACTGACATGCGACCACACTTACGAGTCTTTCATTTTGCAACTTCTGATCTTGTTATTTTAAAAAATAAAAATAAAATAAATAAATAAATTGGAAAAAATAAAAGGAAAGAAAAATCTTGTTTTCCCAAGCTCGCTACTATTCAATATTCATTGCATGTGAGTGCTTGGACGATAAGATATTATATATATATATAACCAAATGGTTCAAGAAATATCCTATATATATTCCACATTCGCGTAGAAGTTTTTAAATTTGATATTTAACTGTTTATCCTAAAAAAATAAAGTGAATTCGACTTGCTAAAAAGATATTGACTAGCTTCTCCATGAATAAAGTTGCTTATGAAAAAAAAAAAAAAAAAAAAAAAAAAAAATCCATTATCTTGTTCCCTTCTTTTGGCCCTAACAATATCAACAAAGAGAATGGTCATATATCTATATATTCTCTTCAATCTTGTTCCCTTCTTTTGACCCTAACAATATCTACAAAGAGAATGGTCATATATCTTTATATTCTTCTTTCATCTTTCTTAGAAAAAGATTGTTAATTATATTCTTCCTCCATCTTGTTCCCTTCTTCATAATTCTTTCTTTTCTTTTCTTTTTTTATTTGGGTAAATTATACTAAATAATTCTTGAACTTTATTACATTTCAAATGTATACTGTCCAATGTTTACGTGTGTAGATTTACCTCGGTTAAAATTAATCATGTCGGTAGACTGGGCAACGAGGTCGTCAATGCTGTGGCAAAACTCTCCAAAAACTATGTGAAATGCGACGTGGTGTTGCAATTTATCGTGGACCATATACTATTACGTTTGGCAGATTCAGACGCTTATAGGTTTTGGGATTGTGGTTGAACTTTGATTTCTTTGTTGGTTTGTATTTGTTAGGGAGAAAAAAATAAATAAATAAATAAATTAAAAAGAGAGATTATTACACTATAAACATGCATTGTAAAATCAGCTAGTTGTTTAGGAGAGACCGAATAAGTATCAAACTTATGAAAGGAAGACATAATAGCATAACAATCTAAGGAGATAAAACAGTCCCTATGATAAAGCCATGGGAAAATTAACTCAGCATCAACATACACAGCAGCAATCTAAGGAGATAAAACAGTCCCTATGTCCTAGTTTGGAAGCCAAACTAGGACTCTAATTCTTGAATACAGATTCTAGAACCATTTGTTTTCTTGAGAGAGTTCAAAACTAGTCATAGACCATACTAACCCTTTAAATTAAGAAAAAGCATATATATATCCTCCGGATTCCGAATATGTAAGTGGTAACATGTATGACATCACTCTGATATAATGTAATATGGCCCACATCTTCACTCAAATAAACTACATACATCCAGCAAAATTCAAAAGGTGTATCATTACTCTTTAAATTAATTGTCTACAACTTAGGGTTATTTGGTTTCTACTTCAACTTGACCACATAGCTTACACATTTCATTTGGCGATGTATGTGGGGATGTGGGCTCCATCACTTGACATCGTGTTAAGGGACCCACACCTTCACTCACATAAATTACATGCATTCAACAAAATTCAGAAGGTGTGTCATTACTCTTAAATTAATTGTTTACGACTTCGGATTGTTTGGCTTTTATTCCAACTCAACCACATAGCTTACAAATCCCATTCCGCAATGTAAGTGGGGACGTGGGCTTCACCACATGACTTCACCATGTGGTAGAGAAGCCCACACCTTCACTCAAGTAAATTACATACATTAAACTTCTGGTTATTTGGCTTCTACTTCAACTTTCTTTTATTTTTTCATTGACAAGATGCACTCTATTCTTTCTATAAGTAATTATTGACAAGATACACATTCATATCCAATTTGCTCCTTTGGAGACAGGAACTCTCACCATCCACTTTGAAAAATAGAAGAGATACCGCTGAACCACAAAACCCTTAATTCCTACTTCAACTTGACCACATACATATTCCATTCTGCAATGTAAGTGGGAACGTGAGCCCCCACCTCATGACATCACCCTATCATAATGTGATGAGATCCACACCTTCACTCACATAAATTATATACATTCCACGGGATTTGGAAGGTGTATCATCACTCTTAAATTAATTGTCCACGACTTCAAGTTATTAGCTTCTACTCCAACTTGACCATATTAGCTTACACATTCCATTCTCCACCAAACCTCTCGGCAAATTTGAGTTATAACTGGTAACTTGTAGTGAAAACTTTGCCATAAGAAATTTTGAATTTTCCTTGGCACCTTCACCTTCCAAATGGCATTTCATAGTGAATTTTCAAATGGATTCATGACTGCAACCCCCTTTATTATGGAACTATATATGCAATATCAAATAGGAGGTGAAGCCATTTCCAAAGCCAGTGAGCACAATAAAGTCATAGACCTATTGATAATACAGGGCACAAAGTTTCTAATTTTTGTGGGCCATATGAGCTTCATTATTCACTGTACTCTAGATAGGGATTAGATACAATTCATATTGTTTGAAAGAATTTGTATTGGATCTATTTGCTGTTCTTAGCACATTACACGCCAGTGTTTCATAATAATAAGATCCTCAATGATATAATTTTAATCGATGGTATTAAAAATACAATAGAACAATGTTTTTAAGTTTATATAAAACAAGCATATCAATAAAAATTGATAGAAACAAACGACAAAAAAAAAAAATATATATATATATATATATATATATATATATATATATAGTTGTATAGGGCACAAACCATATTTCACTATGAGCTCTAATTGAGATTATGGGGGGGCGAAACCGACCTCAAGTGCCCGTACATGTCTGAACAAGCAACAGAGAAATCCGACATTGCACGAAAAAGCTCCGGAAACCGAGTTTTTAGAGTTGCATACGACTTTTCCCTCACTTGAACACACTGCTTCTTATAGGCTTCTACCTCCTCTTCCAACCTTTTCTCCACTATATCCACCTGTAACTGCTTTTCTGCAACTACTTCATCATCCAGTGCCCTGTCAGGATCCATCCCATCAGGTGGGGTTCTCCGCTGTAAATATTTATTATACCAGTCTTCATATTGCCGCTTCTTGCGGTTAAGCTCCTTCTGGGTGTCCTCACATTTATACTTCAATTTCATTTCATCTTCCTGAAACTGCA
This sequence comes from Cornus florida, assembly GCF_030987335.1. Taxonomy (NCBI): domain Eukaryota; kingdom Viridiplantae; phylum Streptophyta; class Magnoliopsida; order Cornales; family Cornaceae; genus Cornus; species Cornus florida. Next base: position 25,774,810 of record NW_026775581.1, read on the forward strand.
CTATATTATGTATGACAGCTGCAAAATTATGTATAGCAGTTCTTGCATGCTCATCAGGAAGCTTCTCGAGATAATCATTCCAGGTACGCAAGAGGGTCTGAATTGGGGGATTTTGAGGCCTCTGAGGCGACGAGACCTTCTCCTTCAAGTTGTTATCAATTGGGATGAGATTCAGTTTCAACCAACTGTTGAGAGCTTTGATATACTCTTTCTGATGAGTCATGAGTTTCGCAAGATGTGAATGCCACGCTTCGACAACATGCAACAGCTGTAATGTGCGCTCGTGGTGGTGCTCACTTGTTTCTTTAGGGGATTGGGAGATGTCCAAAGATCTCAATGCTGTCACAATCTTTGACTGGGTATCATGTTCTCCTCGCATTGTCTCCCACATTGTAGCCATCCTGTAGTTCACAGCACACAAATTTTTCAAAACTCCAGCAAAAATCTGTAATTGTTTTAAAAATGTATATTTAAATGTAAACCAAGTGATGGTACAAGATTTGAAGATGCGTTCTCCAAAAAAAAAAAAAAGAGATTTCAAGATGTGTTCTATGTTCCATGATATAGTACTTCACAATTAGGAGTGTTAACATTAAAAAACTACCTGCTGCTGATAGCTATGGGTGACCTTATTCGGATTTCTTGCAAAATGTACTCAAAGAACCAATCAAGGTGGTTTTCAAGCTGTTTGCTGCACAAATGGTGAAGGGTTCAAAAGGATTAAGCTCTGCAGTATCCTTAAAAGGATTCCATTACTTTGTAGGCCTTCCTAGGCTGTTTGTGTTCCATGAGAATGGAACAGCACTTAATGTAAGATAGGTTCAAAGCATTGGCCACTTCTGATTGTAAGTTCTTGATATGGTACAGCTTCATGAAAAAAACAATGAGAAGTCTTTGTATTGGAAAAGTCGTGGCTTGACTCGTTTCAATCTTTGTATCAGACAAGTCTTGGCTTGACTCCATACATACACAGCTCCAATTAAGTATACCGGAAGCTCCCACTCCCAGAAGGCAGAGATTTTTATTTACTTTTTTTTTTTTTTTTTGTCTTTTTGGCAGGGTGGGGTGGGGTGGGGGAGTAAATGACCATAAATCACATACGCACACGTGTCCCAATTGAGGACTCAAATCCTCGTCCTTCCATTTGGAAGGAGACGAAGATACTACTTGGGCTAAGCCCTTTTATTGGTCATATTATCACAAAACCATTCAATGACTCTTACCTATATCATAACTCCAATTAGCCCCTAATTTTGTTTTATTCTTGGAGGCTCGAATTTCTTGAAAAATTCATGAAAGAACCCCTAGCTAGATAGAAGGAATACATTGTAAGCGTTAACATAGAAAAGATAAACGAAAATTACTGATAAAATGTGAACTAGAATTAAGATAAAGATATAAAAACGAAAATTAACTAATTTTATGTAGTAAATCTACCGCCAGTAGCACCTATATTAAACTTAGACAATGTTACACGTTTTAGATGGCACATTTTATTTTATTATAGACCCACTTTCTTTTCTTTTTTTAATTCAAATATTTCACAACGTTTTAACTCTTTTTTTTTAAAGCTTATCAGTGACATATCTTTGCGGATTGTGTTACTTTCTTTTCTTTTTTTAATTCAAATATTTCACAACTTTTTAACTATTTTTTTTTAAAAGCTTATTGGTGACATATCTTTGCATAATGTTAACACAATCTGATACACTGATTAAGTCGACTCTGTTCTCCCCTAGTCAATGAGTGATAAGGGATGCAGGTGGGGGTGTATGTGATGGACCACCCCTATCCCAAACCCGTCCCATAAAGAAAAATAAATTACCAAACCTACTGCCCCGTCACGCTTTGGTTTTGGGATGGGTTCGGGACAACCGGCAAACAACTAAATATGTAAACAAATTCAAGATAGAATTTTTCAATAATAGAAGTTAAAAAAGAATAATGAAATAATTTACATCTATAATCATAAATAACTAAACAGGACGTATTCAGGGCAGGGTTTTTGCCTATCATTCCCATAACCTGATTAGAATACATTGGAACCAGTCCCAATAAAGGGACTGGCGAAGGTCAATTTGATATCCCTATGAGTGATTCAACAACTTTGATCCATCTTATAAGATCGTGTGAAAGCAATAGCCAACCGATGAACACAAACACAAGTGCCTTAAACCAATAGTTACAACTGTCAGTGAACTGGAATAAGGAAAAATGTGCAAGTAATAAAAGACAGACCATTTAACACTTGGCACGTGTAAGCAAAAAATTCATGTGAGAATAATGACAAGCCTGTGATGGTCAAGTTCACAATTGCTAGAAGTTAATAACATTTCAAAAGAAGCCACTAACAAGTCATAATTGAGGGCAAAAAGCAACAGGATATTGCAATTTCAATAATTGTGCATCAACTTGTCCATAGTTAAAAAACTGAAAAAACTTCTGAATCAAATGAAGTAAATGTCTAATTCTAATTCTAAATTCTGATGCAACACTAGAGATCTCAATCTAGAACTTCTATTTGAATTTCACTTGCTTAACATGCCAAAGCTTAAATGTTTGAGCCTAAAGCTTGCACCTTCTTGAAAAGCTCTGTTAAATCTACTTTGACAGGAACAAAGTCTAACAGAAGAGCAAGATACATATTATCAACGTACTCAAGGAAAATGGGGCCTCCTAAGAGAGATATATATATATATATATATATATATATATGTAGAGAGAGAGAGAGAGAGAGAGAGCAGAATTTAAATAAGTAAGATCTTATCATAGGGGGATAAAAAATGAACAATTCATCAAAAAGTATCTTCAGGAGGAAAAAGGAAGGCAGAAAGCAGTACAGCCAACTTACCCGTCAACAAGTGCAACAAGTTTAGGGTACAATTGCTCATCACGTAATCGATTTATTTCTGAAACAGTTGAATCCATAGACTGCATGTCAACAATATATCGTGTATGCAGATGACTCACTGTTGCTTTTGTTTTCTCTAAAGCTTCAGTATTGGTGCCACGTTTCTTTATCTTATTCAGTGAAGCAACCTTTCTCTGATACTCCAGCTTCATCTGCTCACCTGCCTGTTAAGCACAGGCAGCACAAAAAAAGTTCAGCTGACAATAACAAGGCTTACACTGTTATGACACAATACGTGCGCATTTATGCAGGAACTAGGAAAATCTAAAAATTACACAATAAGTATAAGAAAAGGGGTAGAGAAACAAAATAAATTTCTTGTTACAGTTGGTTAAACCATGAAGCCTTCAGTACACCTCTTGTGCCATTACGCTAATAAGTTGGTAACATGAAAAAAGAATCTCTGTGGTATGTGTTACTCAAGGATGATCTTTGCTGATTAATAAGATATGCAAAACAGGAAAAGTGGCAGAAATGCTTTATAATCCAGAGGTTTTCAAATGAGCAAGGTCATTCTAGAATGCACCAATAGTAAAGAAATTGTGTAGAAATTCTGTGTTTATTAGCGTCAATAAAAAGTACATGTCCCATGCAAGGAGAGAGTTAATGATGACGGTTGTATTTATAAAATAAAATAAAAAACGAGAATGCTTATTTGCTACACTGCATTTCGATAGAAGGAAATTGAAGGGAAGGAATGAAAAGGATGGATAGCTTAAATCGTGTTTCGTTTAAAAATGAGGAGGAAAAGGAAAGAAAATTTTCAATATGAGGGAAAGAAAAGGAAAGGGAGAGAGAAGGAATAATGGCTTAACCCATTAAACAGTGTTTTCTCTATCCTCCCAAATATGGGAGGTAATGGAGGTAAAAAAGAGAGTTCTTGATTAGCATTTTGTCCCTATTCTTTATACCAAGTGAATTCATGTTCTGCTCTTACCACTCATAAAATAAACGATATTTTTCTTTATTTTCTCTCCATTATCTTTTCCTAGCACAATGAAAAGTTACTACTCCTTTCATTTCTTTCTCCTTTGTTATCCAAACACAAGGAGAGTTCAACACTATCATCTCCTTTCTTTTTCTCTCTTTGATAACTAATTTTATCTTCTTTCCTTCCCTCACCCCCGAATCCAAATGCTTTGTGAGGGTACATCAGAGTTGTGGAATACAAAAGACATTGACCAGGTTTCAGTGGTTCTTTTCTTTTTTCTTCTTTTCCATTTTTTTTTTTTTTTTTTAACAGAAGATGGTAAATAAAACAACTTTAGAAACGATAATTAAAAACAGAAGCATTGGGATAATACACACACAAACACGCACACACACACACATATATATATAATTGACCAAGATGGTGATCATGTGCAAGAAAAGAGATATTGAGGACGTGTTTAATTTTAAGATAATTAGAAACAAAGAAGTTAAGAAATCAATTATTTAATCAAAGAAAAAGAAACTTATCCAATTGGTTATATGCATGGAAGACCTAAGAAGCCATGTTGTGGAACCACTACCAAAAGCTGCGGCTTAAAGCAGGAAAACAGAACCCAGGACCCAAAGAGCTGACCAAGATTGCTCAAAGAAAGCATCCAAAATCTATAACTCTGAAAGGTGGTCCTCTAAAGCAGGAAAGCATAACCCAGGACCCAAAGAGCTGACCCAGATTGCTCAAACAAAGCATCCAAAATCTAAAACTCTGAAAGGTGGTCCTCTAAAGCAGGAAAACAGAACCCAGGATCCGAAGAGCTGACCCAGATTGCTAAAAGAAACCATCCAAAATCTTTAACTCTGAAAGGTGGTCCTCTAATGAAATAACATGAGAAATTATATTTATAACTGTACTGTTAGGGTGCTGTTTGTAACATCATACATGTGGTGCACCAACAACAGGGCCATGAACAGTGCAATTGCAGATAATATCTAAAAGCACTAGACTAGAAATTCAATGTCAACACAACATGTGACAAATCCATGGAGAGATGCACGGAGAAGAACAAAGAACAACATTAGCAGAGGAGAACTAATTGTGACTCACAAATTTAAGTTAAAGCATGAACGCATAAAAAAAATATCATTGTTCTGATGAGAACTGTAAAGAAACGGCACTGAAATGCTTAAATAGAATTTTTTTTAAAATAATAATAATAAAATAAAAATTAAAAAATTAAAAAAAAAAAATATAATGTAATAGTGTATTTGGTAGAAGAGCAAGGGAATGGAAATTTTTTAAAATTCCTCCCTTTCCTATGCTTCATTTGCATAGGAGAAGAGGAAAAAGAATACAGAAGTTCGAGAAGAGAATTAAAACAGATTAAGGCACAAAATATTAGCAAAAGGTACAAGCACCTCACAATTCACAAAAGATTCCTATATTCTCTCTCCCATCCCCGCCAAACAAAGGTAGAAAAAGAATAGAACTTTCTCTTTCCATTCTTTGGATAGACAATGGGGTTTGAACTCTGGCATCTGCTCAATAAATGACTCCCAAGTTATAATCAGTCCAACACACTAATTTCTTCTCTTCCATTTATTGTCTCTTCTTCAATTGTCCTTCTCCTCTCTATTGGCAAACCAAATGGATGTGTAATAGAAAGTCAATACATTCTATTAATTGTTGCAATCCACCTACAAAGGTACGCAGCATTTGGCTCTATTTTCTAATCTCAGGCCAACCGTAAATGGTGCATCCCATTCAATTGGGCTATCTTCAAAGAAAATTCCCGAGTTGCTAGGTTCACAAAAGCTATTGTGCTCCAAATATGTTAATGTTATGTGGATACTTTCACTGATACCCAAAGATGCCATCAAATATTGCACAGTAAGTATTATTGCAATTGCATTGGATGAAACTTGCATCTAATTGGACAATAATCAAATTAACTGTATTTATGAAAAAGAAAACAATCACAATGTGCTGTTTTTAGTATTGTTATTGTGTGGTTACTATTTTTGTTTCGGGGAAGTTGAAAAGATAATTACTACTAAATGCTCCTAAAGCTAGCAATCCTAGCAAAAGTTTTATACTGTGCCCTAACAATCTTACCAGATTATATATATCCACATGCAAGTGCCTGTAAAATCTACTAGTTCTACTCCAAAATGATAGAAAAGTAGAAGAACGAAATGACAAAAGCTCAAAGGTACAATTTAAAGCCAAACATAAGCTGCTGTCTAAATATTTCAGAATAAAGTACAAATATCATACACCACTTTGAGAACTTAGACGATGCATAGGGAATAAAAGTTTCAAAGAGAGATAAATCTGAGCACCTTCACTTCATCATAAAGCTTCTTCTCCCATGCTAGCATCTTATCCAAAACTGTTGCATGAGTTTCTTGCTCTTCTGAGTCAAAGTCATCCTTTCCATCTTCGGCATTAGAAAAACCTCTGAAGGACCTATTCCATGTGATCACCCGCATGACTCTGGCAGAATGATCAATATGTCCTACAAAGTAAAAGGTAAACTAACTTAAATGTCAACAGAGAAAACCAGTGGCTGTCTAATTAATAGTTACTATAACAATGTTATGGGCTTAGCCCAAGTGGCATCTCCTCCATAGACAATGTTTTCTCCATGGTATTCTCAAAGAATTTCACCAATACATTGCTATATAGCCATTTTTCTTGACTATAGAGTGAACACTGTCCACAGTATGCTTCAACAAATTAAAAGGATGTGTGTAAACACTGATTGCTGTCAATGTTGGATTTTGTTTACTAAATTTTCAATGAAGGAACTCATTTAATAACCAATATTACACCCAATTTGAATCCTTCAGATTTTTCATGGATACTACCACTAAGGATTAAAAATATATATCTTAAAGAGTATAATATCAAAATTCATTTATTAGAAAATATTAGAGGCATTGAAAAGAACCACTTATGACATTAACGATGTTACCATATGTGGATCTTTGAGATTCTCAAATACAATAACATCAATTACATGGACAGATAAAGCTGTAATACCTCGGTTGTCTGCAAAATTTGAGTGATAGTGCAACCGATTGGCCTCGAGCATCTTTGAAACCTCATGAGCACTCTCAGATGCCTTTAGGAAACAATCATCGAGTTCGCCAAAAATCTGCACTAAGTTGACATTTGATGTACCTTTCCCCGGTCTCTTACCTTCTGCTGGAGCCACATGCTTCACTTTCTTCACGAGCTTCCCAGACTGGGACGGTTGCGGTGGCAGCTCAGCCTTGACGGCCTCAGCCTCTGCCTTTCCACTCGTTCTCCCGCCACCATCACCACCATCATCCTCAACTCTCTTAGCCCTTTCCTCGAACACCTTCCGCGCAGGCTCCTCCCTCTCAACTCTACTCTCCTCAACCTCCTCTAAAGTAGACCCCGGCATGTTCTCCACGGGAGGGAAGAAAAAATCCCACGTCGAGTCCGGCGGTGGAGGTGGAAGCGGCGTTCTATCATCACTCTGCAGTGGCGTCCGCGGTGGCGATGGTGGCGCAGGCAAACCCTCATCCTCCACATCTCTGCTTGAAATTCCACTCCTACCCCCACCACCACTACTACGAGTAGTTCTATGTCTCAAGTTGTGACTTTCATTTTCGACCTCGTCTTCATTGTCTACTTCTATTATTGGATCCGAATGCTTGAGATCGGGTTCGGGGATGACGAATTCGGGCATGGTGGCGGCGCGTTGGAGAGGAGAGGAGAAGTTCAGGGGCGGGGGAGGCGGAGGGAGGGTATCGTAGGTGTGTGGTACAACGGAGCCCGGGAGAGGGGAACCGGTGGCGGAGGCGGGGAATTGGGAGGGTTGGACCTCACCGTGGGCGTAGTCAGAGAGAGCGGCGCCGGTGTTCTTGAGAGCCATGGTGTAGCCGGAGTGCGCCGCCGCGAAGGCGTTGCGAGCCGACACAGCATCCTTCATGAATCGCTTCCGGTCCTTGCATCTGGTCACCGTTTCTTCGTTCTCGATCTTCGATTGCGTGCAACCCATCAGAGCTCAATTGTCGCTCGTAATTATGGTGGGTTTTTGGGTACTTCTTCAAAATTGCATCCGTTCTAGATGAATTTTCTGCACATCTAGAGAGAGAAAGTAGAGAGGGAGAGAATTTACAGATTCTGATCACTTCTGTACCTTCTGGTATAAAGCTCAGCACTGCAGATGTACGTGAGTATGTGTGTCTGAGAGAGATAGAGAGAGATTTTTGATCAGTTCTAGGATAAAGTTCTGCAGTGCTGAATGAACATGTTAGAGGAGAAAAGGAAGCAGAGGTCGAATAGAATGACGAAAGCCATAGCTAAGCTACAAGGAATTGTCAATAATGACCAGAATCTACGTCACCGTTTTACATTTTGGAGGTTATGAAACGACCTCGTTTTATTGTAAATGCGAGAGAGGAGAACAACTGAAACTAAATATTTCAGGAAGGGGCCATTCATGCTTTGGGATTTTACTTTAACTGAGAATTTCAAGGTAACTTATTTTAGTAACTAATTGTCAAAGGTGTCCCGAGTGGGATCTGGATGGGGTAGGGTGATCACGGATCGGATTGGTTTGAGGTAAAGTTTAATCCGAATCGATTTTCACGGATTGAAAAAATTTGAAATCGAACCGATCCGTGGGGACCTTCAATCCGAACCAAATCGATCCGTGAAATAACGGATCAGATCGGATCGGTTTGGGCGGATTGAGCTTTTCAAATAGCCGAATAAAATTAGACTTTGGCCCATTCAAATCTCAAACTAGTAATTAAAAACTAGTAATTAAAACTAGAAAAATAAAATAGACTTGTAAATCATATACCAGGTAATATACTAACAATAATAGCAATAAAATTTGTAAATCATATACCAAATAACAGCAATAGATTTGTAAATTATATACATAATAATAGGCAATATAAATTATCTAAGTAGAATAATGAATAAAAAAATAGAAATACAGTAAGTATATTCAATATTGTATATATGTAGTTATATATATATAATATATTAATATATTATTTAGGCAACGGTTCGGATTGATTTTTTAGGACTCAATCCGTTAACCAAACCGCGAATAGCGGATTTCTATTTTACTAAACCATCAACGAACCATGAAATCTGAAAACCGAACCAAACCACACGGATCGGATTGGTTCGGACCGGATTGATGGACTATTTGCTCACCCCTAGGATGGGGGTGGAAAAATGGGTGTACATGGGTTGGTACTTCTACCAATAGGTTAAGCTTTTAAGTTGAATTGCAAAGCACTGGACATAATATTTGGTTTGATGTCACGTCAAGCGTCTGGCTCGGAAATATCCGAGCCCTTTTCCCTAAAAAGACAAGGTGGCTCAACCGTAATAAGGTTGGTGCGAGTTTAAGTGGGGGATGATGTTAGATTCGAATGAGAAGAAAAATGAGTATATATGGGTTGTGTATTAATTCTATCCAATAGCTTAAATTTTTGAATTGAACCGAGAAGCACCGACTGTTACACTACTCCACTACTAACTATAGCATTCTTAACTTTGACACCGTGTCAAGACTACATTGTTTATGAAAATTCATAGAATGCCCCCCCTAAATTTTTTATTTTCTAAAGTTATCTCTTAAATTTTGTATTTCTAATTTTTTTTTTTTTTTACTCTTTAAATTCGTTTAATTTCCTTTAAAAAAAAAAAGTCAAATTTTTCTTTTTGAAACGAACTCCAATATTTTTCCCTCTCAAAATTCTCTCATTTTTCTTTTCTTTTAAATTTTTTGTTAACTATTTATCTTTCTTAAATTACTCACTGATTAACATATTATTTTATGTAATTTTTCTTTTTTGTTTCTTGATTTATAGAATCTATATTTATTGTAGAGATTATTTGAATTTATTTTTTTTACACTGTCTCCCTGAATTTAATTTATGGCTCCGCCTTGGCGTCAATCCCACCGCTTCATTTCATCTCATTGAAATAATTACCATTTTTTTTTAGTACACAAATGCATTAACAAATTTTAGGAAGAATGATTCCAAAATTTACAAAGAATGATTCCAAGAATCACTAAGTTGTTAGATCCTATTTGGGATTATTATTAAAACACTTAAAAGTGTTTTTATTTTCAAAATTTACTAAAACATGTTTGGTGACTTCACTCATGAATGAAATTAAAAAAATTAAATTTTAAAACAATATTATACCTCCATTAAACCCTTCTTTTATAAAACCCTGTATACTCTTATAAATTATATAGTAGCACTCCATTAAAGAGCTTTATTATAAAATCAACAATAGACATACTTAAACACTTTAATTGTGAAAAGTAAGTGTCATGTATCAAAAATGCTCAAGATTTTGTATCTTTTTTAATAACTGAGATACTTACCAATCTTTGAAAAATAAATATAAATAAATAAATTTAACAACTAAAATACTTACTATTTTTTTAATTTTGGGTGCAAAGCTTCGGTTGGCTGAAATGATACAAAGCGTCTGCCCTTTCTGTATTGCTTTTTTTTCTTTTTCTTTTTTTTTTTGAGTTAAGAAGTTGTGTTTGACAAGTATATATGTAGCAAATGCATTTTCGACTGCTATAATTTTTGGTGCAAAACTAGCGGCTTGGTTGTACTATGCCTTTTTGCATCAAATGCTTAGTGAGTAGTAAATTGGTCTAATTAATTGAATTATAAATTTAAAATGATAAACTAATAAGTTAAATGGTAAATTGATCAACTCTGCATGTGTTAGATGTGGCAGGTGGTCGTTGAAAATGTCTTTGTCAACTTTAATATCAAGGGTTGTTGTTAATATTTTTACCAAAATATTACAATGAAACTGAGACCGGTGTTGGTGAAATCAGGTCAATGTTTTATAATTTTTAGTATTCAAGGAGAACATTTAACTTATTATTACCTTCCTTTGGAAAATCCCTTGCATACGTGTATATTATATATGCATGTGTACATGATGTAAACTCTAATTAAATTTGTGTTGGACTTTAATCATAAATTATCATAAAATTCTAAACCTTAAAATTTCAATTAATTTTACATTCTTATAAAGCATAAATAAATATAGTTAGATATACATATCTCGATTCATAATATCAAATCTTGTTGAGATTAAATCCAATATCCAGATCATTTAACCACGATCTAATCTACAACTCTGATCAACAGGCAAAGGTAGAAACTGGTTTCTCTCTCTTTGCCTTTTGCACATAATAACCTTTTACGTGTTGTCTCAATAATCATACATAATTGATAGAGCATATGCACTTTTATATAAAGGTAGAGAGAGGATCAGTTTTCCTTTTAGTATTACAATTTTACTTTCCATCAAAGTAAGGAATTAGAAGGAAAACACTTTTCCATAAGTAATTACCCAAAAAGTAATTATAAATTGACTAAGAATAATTAATTGATATTTATTTACTTAGCCACCAAGTAACATGTCACATGTCCAAATCATGTGGGTTACAATTAAATAAATAATCTTACATTCTCCCACTTGGCACATATGATAACTTCTGTAGTAGTTTAGTAAAATAATCATTAGTGTGCACCATAAATCAAATTAAGATATTAATATGGTTATCATAAATATCATGGTAAACAAACTACCAATGTGAGTCGTGGCGGTTGTATGTCACTAAATGACACGGTCCCTTCCATGTACCACAACACTAGTAACCCATTTAACATAGTCTATAAGTGAGAAGCATCAATAAAGGTCTAACAATAATGTCTTTTCTAAAACTATTCCTGTTTTCGTCATTTTTTCGTCATTTAAATGTACATACATAAATTAAAAGGAAATATCAGAAACACATTTTAATGAGCTCAAAATGTCAAATATATATAAGCATTGTTAAGCAATCCATAACAAAAATAATACTTAACTTTGATTACATTCAAGACCCATTCTTTCAACATGCCCTATGAATGTCTTGGGTGGTAATCCTTTTGTTAATAAATCTACAACCATAAGTTGTGTGCTTATATTTTCAAAAGACACTCGTTGTTTCTGAACTTCTTCTTTAACGGTAAGATATTTCAGCTCCATATGCTTAACGCCATTGGAATACTTATCGTTTTTAGTAAAGAAGACAGCTGCGGTGTTATCACAATAAATTTTCAGCGATCTGGAAATTGAATCCATAACACCAAATCCCTAAATAAAGTTCCGCAACCATAAACCATGATTTGTAGCCTCAAAGCATGCTAAAAATTCAGCCTACATAGTTGATGAAGCAATAATAGACTGTTTTGCGCTTTTCCATGATATTACCCCTCCAGCTAAAAGAAACAAATAACCAAAAGTGGATCTTCTACTATCCACACATCCAGCAAAATCTGAGTCTAAGTAACCAATAACCTCTAACTCTCCAATCCTTCTAAATGTGAGCATATAATTCTTTGTTCCTTGTAAGTATCTCATAACTTTCTTTGCAGCTTTCCAGTGATGCATTCCTGGATTGCTTTTGTATCTGCCTAGCATTCCAACTGCAAAACTAATATCTGGATGAATGTAAACCTGTGCATATATCAAACTTCCCACAATAGATGCATAAGGAATATTTTGCATTTCTTTATGTTCTAATTCATTCTTTGGGCATTACATTAAACTAAATTTATCCCCTTTCTATATTGAAACAATACTAGCTGAACAATGTTCCATATCAAATCTCTCTAGAATTCTCTCAATATATGTTTTCTGAGACAATCCTAACAATCCCTATGACCTATTACGGAATATTTCTATTCCTATCACGTAGGATGTCTCACCCATATCTTTCATCTCAAAATTCTTAGAGAGATAATTTTTAGCTTCATGCAATAAACCAAGATCACTACTAGCAAGCAAAATATCATCAACATATAGAATCAGAAATATAAACTTACTCCCACTAACCTTCTGGTATATACACCGATCAACAGTATTTTCATTAAAACCAAAAGAAGTAATAGTATCATTAAACTTAATATACCATTGTCGGGAAGCTTGTTTAAGTCCATATATTGACTTCTTAAGTTTACAAACCATGCGTTATTTACCCTCTAATCTGAAGCCTTCAGGTTGATCCATATAGACTTCTTCCTCTAAATTCCCATTCAGGAAAGCCGTTTTCACATTCATTTGATACAATTCTAAATCATAATGAGCTACAAACGCCATGATAATTCTAAAGGAATCCTTCTTAGATACAAGAGAGAAGGTTTCTTTATAATCAATGCCTCCTATCTGAGTGAAGCCCTTGGCTACAAGTTTGACTTTATATCGTTCAATATTGCCATTAGAGTCGCGTTTGGTCTTTTTGACCCATTTACACCCGACTTGTTTAAATCCTTCAGGCAATTCAACGAGTTCCCAAACTTTATTTTGTTCAATTGACTTCAACTCCTCATTCATAGCATTAATCCAATTAGTAGAATTATTACTATTAATGGCTTGTGAATATGTAACCGGATCCTTACATATCCCTATATCAAAATCAGATTCATGTAGATATACCACGTAATCATCCGGAATAGCAGGTCTCTTTTCTCTTTGAGACCGTTTTAATGTTATTCCTTGTGGTTCTTCTATATCTTCAGTGGTGATATTTTCATAATGGAATTGTTGATCATTTAATTGTTCTTCGTTGTTATGCAGTTCAACAACTGGAGAAACAATTATTTCTTTAGAAGTTGTGGGTAAAGGGATTTTTACCATAACTTCTTGAATGATCACATTCTCATTTTTATCACTCCCACTAATTTCACCATTCTCAATGAATTTGGCATTACCGGTTTTAACAATTCTTGTAGTATGTGTAGGACAGTAAAACCTATACCCTTTGGATTTTTCTAGGTAACCAATAAAGTACCCACTAACTATTCTAAAATCTAATTTTTTTCATGTGGATTATAAATCCTAGCTTCCGCTGGGCAACCCCAAACATACAGGTGCCTTAAACTAGGTTTCCTTCCTGTCCACAGTTTAAATGGAGTTTTTGAAACTGCCTTACTAGGAACCCTGTTTAATATATACATAGCAGTTCTAAGAGCATACATCCACAATGATATGGGTAACGAGGAATTACTTAACATACTCCTAACCATTTCCATAAGAGTACGATTACGTCTTTCAGCTACACCATTCTACTGTGGTGTACCTGGCATAGTGTATTGAGCACAAATGCCACGCTTTTCAAGGAATTTAGCAAACGATTCAGGGCATTGACCCGTTTCATCATACTTTCCATAATATTCACCACCTCTATCTAATCTTACTATTTTCACTCTTTTATCTAGTTGCCTTTCAACCTCATTTATATATACTTCAAGAGTATTCACTGCTTGAGATTTTTCATGCAACAAATAGATATATACATAACGTGAAAAATCATCTATAAAGGTGATAAAATATTTTTCTTCACTAAAAGATGGAACATCAAAAGGTCCACAAATGTCTGTATGAATAATTCAAGAAGCTCTATACTTCTTGTGACTCCTTTCTTTGTGTGTTTGGTTTGTTTACCTTTAATACAATCCACACACACAATTAAATCAGTAAAATCTAGATTTCAAAGAATTCCATCTTTTACTAATCTTTTTAACCTTTCACTGGATATATGACCCAATCTTTTATGCCACAAGAAAGATGAATTTTCATTAATTGAGCTATGTTTGGTTCCAACATTATGATGCAAGGTCAAAAATATTTCAGAAAATAAATCATCAAGCTTTATCTTGTATAAACCATCAACAAGAATACCAAAACCAACAAATTGGGATTTTTTGAACAAACTGAAACATCCATTACCAAATTTAAATGAAAAACCATCAACATCAAGTTTGGACAAAGAAATCAAATTACGGGAAATTGAAGGAACATAAAGAGTTTTAAACAAATCTAAATAAAATCCACTATCTAAAACTAAATGAAATGTCCCAATGGCTTCAACTGGAATTTTCTCCCTATTCCCTGTGAACAAGAAATCATCATTTGGATTTGTGGTTTGGGTTAAAAGGAATCCCTGCATCGTTTTGGAAATATGAACATTAGAGCCTGAATCAACCCACCAAATATTAGAAGGAATTTCAATTAAGTTTGATTCAAAACATACAAAAGCCAAAGGCTTACCCTTCTTTTCGAACCATTCTTTACGTTTCATGCAATCTTTCTGAAAGTGTCCAGATTTGTTACAAAAATGACACTTATTATTCTTGCGTTCCTTCTTTTGAGTAGCTTGATCAGAATTCTTTATTTGGGGTGTTGCTCGCTTAATGCCTTTTCCAGGCCTTTTCCCAAATTTCTTTCTAGCTTCTTGAGTCAGGAGATGAACATTATGATTATCTTGTTGCTTAAGCCTTCCTTCCTCTTGAACTAACATACTGGCCAATTCATTCACATTCCACTTGTCCTTAATAGTGTTATAGTGAATTTGAAATGGCCATACTGAGTAGGTAAGGAATTGAGAATAAATTGAACGAGAAAAGTCTCATTCACATTCATCCCTAAAGTTTTCAATTTCGCAACAAGATTGGTCATGTCAAGAACATGCTCATGCATACTACGAGTACCATCAAAACGCATAGTAGTGAGGTTAGTCATTAATTTCCCTGCAAGAGACTTATCTGCAGTACGGAAACGTTCTTCAATATTTTTCAAATATTCCTTAGCACTATCAGTTTGGGGAAGAGTTGTTTTGATATTGTTTGCAATAGTCATTCGCATAAACATAATATTCAATTTGTTCGATTTCACCCAAACTTTATGGAGAGACTTTTCTTCCTCACTGCTTTCACCAGTAATAGCAGTAGGTTTCTCAATTTGAAATGTTAAATCAAGATCTAGCACACCTAAGTTGAACCGAACTTGCTCATATCATTCTGAGAAGTTCGTCACATTGAGAATTGGAACAGATGAAGCACGCGAATTCACTGAAACAGGAAGAAATACTGCAATAAAATAATCATAATAAGGTAAATGCTCATAACATTAATACTTTGGGATAACAACACATATAAAAATAAATAAATAAATACATTGTATAACTATGGTACCCCTTTGGGTAGTAACCACAAAATACTAAAAAATATGATGCTTAGATGTATTTATTTATATATAGCTTCATTGGTGATGCACTAATTAATTAAATAACAAGTTACCTTTGGATATCCTATATCTACCCAATTAAAAATTACATACAACCCCTTAATGTTTATTTAATCACTCGAAAATTAATTCCCTTTGAGGAATTATTTCTAATAATTGAATAAACCCAATATTCATGAATTTTACAAAAAATTATAAGCGTCATTATTCATAAAATATTGCAATTATGTCTACCACTAAAATTAATATTCATTAATCTTTATGGTTAGGCCACTTTGGTAGCTACTAACCTTTCTATAATATGAATATTTAATTATCTAGTGATAAATTCTGCATTAAATTACCCACCACATTATGTATACATAATTTACAAAACTAATTAATTAAATTGTTAGTAGGTGTCTAAAAATTTTGTAGATATGTACTGTAAAGTATATTAATAAACATATATTCAATTATGTGCGAAACAAAACCAAAAAAGAAACAAAACATTATTACTACCTAGCAACCTCGGTTTTCGCAACGGAATCTTCACTAATCTATCATTCTCAATACAAATTATGTAGGAAATTGTAATCCGGCTTTATTTGTCTCATTATATATATATATATATATATATATATAGTAACTATCAACGATTCATTAGGTTCGAAAATCAAGGCAAACAATAATGGCAACAAAATCTTATCAAAACTGATACAAACATTATTTATGTAAACAGATCAGTATATATGCACGTGACTTTCATTTATTCATGAAAATACGGAATTTAAGGCACATAATTTAACATAAGACAACATAACTGATCAATGCAAACAGATCCGTAAATCCTCATAAGAAAAAACGCTACTGTACAGAATTAAAATTTTTAATCAGATTTGTTTATTAAAGCATGTTCGAATACAATAAATTAAAAGTATTTGATTATTTAATTTTAATTTAAACTCTACACATATTATTTATGTAAGAATAATGGAAAAATAATGAGTTCCAAAATTACTGATTCTGATATCACATGTAAACTCTAATTAAATTTGTGTTAGATTTTAATCATAAATTATTATAAAACCCTAAATCTTAGAACTTCAATTAATTTCACATCCTTATAAAACATAAATAAATATAGTTAGATATACATACCTTGATTCATGATATCAAACCTTGTTGAGATTAAATCCAATATCCAGATCCTTTAATCACTATCCAATCTACAACTCTGATCAATAGACAAAGGTGGAAACTGGTTTCTCTCTCTTGGCATTTTACACCCAATAACCTTTTACATGTTGTCATAAAGGCAGAGAGAGGACCAGTTTTCCTTTTAATATTATAATTTTACTTTCCATCAAAGTAAGGAATTAGAAGGAAAACACTTCTCCATAAGTAATTACCAAAAAAGTAATTATAAATTGATCAAGAATAATTAATTAAAATCTATTTACTTAGCCACCAAATAATATGTTACATGTCTAAATCATGTGGGTCACAATTAAATAAATAATCTTACATATAAATCATATGATCAGCCCTCTGACCCTGTGATTTGTTCAAGTTTTCAATAGTTAGGTCCCCTTAATGGACTGGTTTTTTCAGCAACTAGACTTGTAAAATATTGGATCAAAAGTGGGCATCGACTTAATTTGTATAACGCACAGCCCTCTCAACCGATCTAAAGGAATTTGTCTCATTGAGTTTCGATTTTAGAGTTAGTATTGATACGATAACTCTTTGTATACAACTTGAGAATTATTTGTTCAAATAAAAAATTAGGTTTGAATATTTGGGTCACAATTAAATAAATAATCTTACATATAAATCATATGATCAGCCCTCTGACCCTGTGATTTGTTCAAGTTTTCAATAGTTAGGTCCCCTTAATGGACTGGTTTTTTCAGCAACTAGACTTGTAAAATATTGGATCAAAAGTGGGCATCGACTTAATTTGTATAACGCACAGCCCTCTCAACCGATCTAAAGGAATTTGTCTCATTGAGTTTCGATTTTAGAGTTAGTATTGATACGATAACTCTTTGTATACAACTTGAGAATTATTTGTTCAAATAAAAAATTAGGTTTTGAATATTCTATAAATATGGAGATGGGTGTAAGATGTTTAGAGAGAGAGAAGAGAAAAAAATATGCAAGGAGTTTAAGTGTGAGTGTTTTGAGGAGAATGGAGAGTATATGTAATCACCGAATGTGTATATGTAGTCTCAAAAGAGATGATGAGTGAATGACTGGGGTTTTGACATGTATTTGTATATTCTCTTCCTTAATTCATAATAGTGAAATTTCTCTCTCACGTGGACGTAACCCTAGAGTTGGGTGAATCATGTAAAACATTATATTGTGCGTGGATGTGTATGATTGTTATCTCCTTATATGCTCGTGTTGATGTAATGTGATGTGATAATGTTTCTGTTGTATATGATTAAAGAGGGATTCAACTCTCAATAATAGCCGACCGTTGAGTTAGTTGAAGGGAGTTAATTATCCCCAACACGAAGTCACACAATCTTTCTCAATGAGTGTCGTTCTCACGTTCCGAACGCGCTTTACGCTTGTTCTTGCTCCTGTTCTACTATTTGTAACTTAATTTTATTATTTTTGTGTTTCTATTTTCAAATTCACTATTGCTATCGCTATCGCTATCGCTTTCACTTTATGTGACTTAATGTGTCTGTCCGTATTTGAATTTCCATCCCCTGATTTTGTCAAAAATAAAAATACAAAATTCAAAAGTGACCACCTCTATGCTCAGAGAAAAGTAATGAAAGAGTCAGCTTCCTTTTTCTAGTCTCTTATTCCTCTTTTTTCTCTTATGGAAGCGGTCTTTGGACCGACCAAACTTATTCCAAAATTGCATGTAATGAGACTCTTATTGTCGGTTGGCAGACCTGTGATTTTGAAAACAATTATCACTTTTCACATTTCTGATTTTTCATTAGTGTTGTAATTGGAGTACGGAAAAGGTAATTTGAATTTAGGATTGAAAAAATTAATTTAAAATTTTAATAAAATTCTATTCAATTACAAATTCAAGCGGCCTACTTTAGATTCAGAATTGAAAAATAATTAATTCAAAATTATAACTATTTTTTTTTTTAATACAAATTCAAACCACGATGTTCTCAAATAAGGGTAATTATCTAGTAGTAAAAAAAATTTAGAATGAAAATCCTAAAATAAAAAATAAATAAGTAAATGTGATAGCAACCTCCTGTACAAAAAATTATATACAAACAGGTTGAGAGAGTATTTTTGCTTTATAAGACTTGTCGTAGTCTCATTATTTTACTTTCAATTAATGTTCACATATTTTAGTTGTGTCAAGTCCTCTCTCTAACTGGTTATCGTTCTCCTCTCCTAGGAGTCCTCCGTTGTCATCGGTATTTTCTCTACTGGTTAGAGTGATTGCTTTCTTTTGGTTCACTGGTTGGGCTCTCGTGTTTTGTGTTTTCTTAATTTTTTCTTGGATTGTCTTCTTGAGTTGTCTTCCTTTTCGTTTTCATCTTTTTTTAACCTGTGTTTTATTCGGTGCTGGTTTGTTTGCTATGTCCATTGTTTCAATTTATTCATGGTTCCGTCTTCATTTGTTTTTCTATTTTCGTGGTGGGTTTTGTTGGTTTCGTGTTTTGTTGGGTTGTTTTTGCTTTCGTTGTTTGTGATGGGTTGTTGCTTTGTAGATGCCGTTGGGTTTGTTTTTACCAGATGACGAAAGAAGACAGGTTGAGAGAGTAAAGATAAGTGGTCATCATCATTCTTCTTTTAGTCCATGTAACTGAGTATTATTTTTTATTATATGCTATGTTATTCTCTAAGATTTAATTTTTTAAAATTATTTTCATTTTTTGATAGTCTTTTTTATCATTTATCTTCTAAGAAATAAACTTTTATCTTTTTTAACCGGGACATCATAAGGTGCATATTGAAATGGTCATACCATCTAAACCTACTTTAATAAAGTTTATCATTAGTAGGTATTACACCTATTTTTAAAACAAATCGTTCTGATTATCATCATCATCTTTTTTTAATCTTATATGAACAAAGTCGCTATACATATTATTTATTTTTACTTTAATCTATTACATGATATTTCTCTTATTATATTTAGATATTTAAAATCATTTCTATTGACTTATTGTTTATGCAAACTAATATTCCTTTTCTTACTACCTAAGTCTCCTTTCAAAAGTTGTTTACGCCACCTAAGTACTTCTCATTTTCCCTCACTTTTTTCTTAGCAATTATATATTTTCTAATCACTCTTACCTCTACCTTTGTATTCTCATTTCAACTTCTTATTTTTTTTTCTTATTTTTTTTTTTTTTTATAACGCCCAACACTATATTATTACAAACAAGATAGTTAGGATTACACGAATGATTAATCTAAGCCCACATCCATTTACAATAATTTTAGATGAAATAACAAAAGAATAACAAGAAAACATTCATGATTGGGACTGATTTATTAAGGGCTAAGTGGGTGTAACCGCCCCCATTAATTTTTATTTATTTATTATTATTTATAACATTACTAATAATATTATTAAAATCTGCAAAATACCTCCACTCAATCTTTATTTAGTCATTAGAAAATGACTTATGCTTAGAACTAGTGCCCATTATTAGGAAAGTGTTTTATAATAATGGACACTAGTTCTTATTGAAATATATATTATATATGTATTATATTTTGTTTTATTTTTCCTTCTTTCCTCCTTGATTTATTTAATTTTACTTCTTTCCAACTTAATTTATTCATTTTGTCTGCAACTTTATTTTTATAAATTGTGTATCAATACAATGTAAACACATCAAATATTACAAGCAACAAGAGAAATGTAGCCTTAATGACTCTTAATCCATGGATGTAGACTATACTATCGAACCATGTATATGTTGTGTTATCTATCTTTCTCTCTTCCATCTTCAAATTTTACATCTTATATTTTCGCATCCTAAATTTAACATGGTATCAGAGTAACGATCCTAAATCATTTGTACCAATTTTTACGTTGTCTTCTCTATGGCTCTATTTGGAGCTCTGCCATTTTTATTTCCCTTTCCTTTATTGATTGCGAAGAGCAGTGAAGAAGAAGACCAGTAAAATCTGATCCGTTTTTGGTTCATATCTCTCTTTGTTTTTCTTTTTCAATCAACCACGAACTTCCAAGCGACATCTCGCACCGTCACGCGCCGACACTCCTGCGAAGTAGATCTGACTCGCGCATCACTGCCCATAGATCTCACTGGCGCTACACGCGCTCCTCCTTCACCGACGGTAGTCAACCCTCTGAGGCGGTGATCGACTCACCATCGTCTTAGTTCCAGTCGACACCTTTCATGCTGACGACCTCATTCTTCCACCACAGCAACTATTTTCTCCTTCCTTGGTTGGTTTCCACCACCTAAAAAATTTTGGGACAGTGTTTGCCTTATTTTACTAGGTTTGTTTTTGGTGGGGTTTCTTTTTTAGTTTGTGATTTATTTTTAAAAAAAAAACAACAACAACTAGCCTTTTACCAACTTTGTTCCGGATCTTTTTCATTTCTCGAATGGATTACCCGGATGTCTCCCAGTGTTGTACCGGCCCATTTCTCGGCTTTGTTCCGACCCATTTTCCAGCGTAATTCCGCCCTTTCGGATGCTTTTCGCTCCACCACCGTTTTCAAGATTTCATCCTCAAACTCAAATTGGCTTCGAGAAACCCATCTGTGACTTTTTATCAGCCATGCGCATGCACATGCACATGCATTTACTATACACACACACACACACACACATGCTATATATATATATACACACACATATGCTTGTGGCTGTATATATATATATATATATCTATAACCAATATGTATGTGCAACCACAACCCAATAAACATAGAATGCAACAATAAAAATCAAAACCCAACCCACCATTATCAGCGATGCACATGCATTCATACTAGTCATGGCTGTTTTATTCATTGTAACCGTTACAAGTATAACGTGGTTACAAACACTTCATCAAAGCACATATATCAACTTTTTTATTCTACTGTAAGTTCATTTTGCTTTGGTGGAATGTTTGCAACCGTTCCTTACACCACGTTATCATTGTTACGATTGCAATAAATAAGAGACTAGGAAAGTTCCCCAATTCTCTGTACTCTTCTATCCTACCATTTAATAAGACTAATTGACAAAGAGAAATAAGAGACTAGAAAAGTTACCCAAATCTCTCTACTCTTCTACCCTACCATTTAAGACTAATTGACAAAGAGAAGTAACATACCACAGAAATTCAAAACTTTTAATTGTTCTAAAGGTAAAACATATTTTGATCAACTATTCACAGGACATCAAAAGAGAAAATCCATATGAGGAAGCACAGATAGGAATTTTGAATATTTATTCTGAAGTTCAAGAGGCAAAACATCCAAGTAATGTTCTGAAATTTAAATATAAAATAGATCTTACTAAAAAAAGACCCGGATTGACGATTTGAATGTGAGTTTAAAAGAAATTCAAGGGGCAAAACCATTAATACACATAAATAAGAAAGCCAAAAACCTGAGGAGGAAATTGAGGGAGAAGCAGAAGGTAGAGAAGATTAAGATTTATGGATAGAGAGAGAGAGTAAAGAAGAAGAACAAACCCTAACCTGAGCAAGGTGCGACTACTCCATTGTGTAAGAGGAGGTCTATGGATTAAGAGAGACAAAGTGGGTTCCAGGAAAGATCACTCGGAAAGGCAAGGGAGAAAAATGAAATTATGAAAGTTCTTACTGAAGGACAACAGCTTCCCATGAACGTTTTGAAGAAGCTAGTACCCACCCACTAAAACAAAAAGCCCTTTCAAATAAACTAGCCAAACACAACTCAAAACAGCTTTTAAGCCCAAAAAGCCAAAATCCGCGTTTGAAAAGTCATTCCAAACCGGCGCCAAGTACCAAATGGAAGAATTTTTGCAAGCAGAAGATTTACATATAACAAATCAGCATGTTACAGAAGATTACATAAGACTTTAATTTAGGGTTTCCTCTTCCCAGACTTGATCTGCCAAATTTCAACATCATTCCCTCTGACATACTCTCTCACATATTGTGGAATCTGGGTATGATCAATGCGCTTACCCACAAAGCAAGGTCGTGATCCACTTTCAAGGCCGTCATATTCTGCATCATCCACTGCAAAAACCACAATACAAGCTAAACAATAATAAATGAGTTACAAGGGGAAGGTTTATTAAACATATGCTACTTACCTCCATCAACCCTAAGGTAACTTCGGAAGAGTGAATACCCATTTGCGACAACATTGAGATCATCAAGAGTGAAGTTGTAACGCTTTTCCAGTGCCAAGTACAACACCTGATATAAGAGAAACAATACTCTTTTATCAATCGTTTATGAGCAAATATTAGAATTCTCATTACATCAAGTCCAACAAAAAACAAGGAAAAAGACAAGGATGTTAATTATATATTTTTCTTAAGTACGCATTTTGAATACAATTGTTTGTAGTAGCATTCCCATCAGGACAACTAGAACCAGTGACCGACAAAAACTCACCTCACCTGGATAATGCACGTAACATGTAGGACTTCCCAACTGTGAAAGACAGTCGGATTGGGTGTGAACTAAAAATTCTCAGATATAAACAATGCAAGATGTGACACCATGACAAACTACCACGAATGACCATCACAAATTATTAATATAGAAAGAAGCTATATTCAATGCTTTAAAGAGATCAAGTCTAGCAAATCAACTCAAACATGCAACCTTTATGACCTAATCAATTCGACCAAATCAATGTGATCATTGAAAGTTCCCATTATGTCCAAAAGGGGAAGCATACCACAAAACATTCTTGCAAACCATCAGAGATATTACATTTTGTCGCCTGTTCTACTTTTATTATCATACCTTTTCAGGACCTTGGGACATTAATCTTTCTAGAGTACTGAAGAATGCATCAGTCAAATCATCGCTATAAATTACATCAGCAGCTACAATCAGAGTAGCTCTCTGGAGTTCTTCAACTTCAGATGAGGTCCAACCATACCTGTAAGACATGACCACGCAATCTCAGGTAGATTTTCCTATTTATCTGAAATATATTATAATTGAAAGAGTAGAAGGAAGATCGAGGATTCAACTAAGTCAATCAGACAATCAACAAAAACCAAATATTTCACCTTCTTCGGGATAAATAATTTTCTACAACTTTAGGGGGCCAGGTACTCTTCCAATCAAGTTCACGTACATAAACTGAAGCTTTGCAGTGGAATATTCCAGAATTGAGATGAACATTCTTAGCACAGTTGTCAAGTACTTCATCACCATAGTCTGCCAGAAAATGACACAGGTCTCAGAGGATTAATCAAACGTTCTTCACAGTGACAAGAACAACAAGGTGATTTGAAGCAAACGATTTTAAAACATTAATCCCAAAGGCTTGAAGGATCAAACCAAAAACAGTCAGAATATGATGACACGTGAAAAGGTGTAAGAAAATTTACAAAAGCCCAAGAAAAGAGAATTACCAAAAAAAATTACACTGACACCTCCTGGGGTTTGCCTTAATTATAAGTAGATTAAATTTTGGAGCATCACTGCATGTTACACTGAAACCCCTACCGTTAGCTGGACATGGTGTCAGAGCGCTGACACTTATAAAATTACCTACATGTCCTTTGACTTGTGAAAAGAAAATTTTGACATATTGAATTACCAATTCATCCAAAGACAACTAATTTTGATGGACAAAATACCCTTTTTGGCTTATACTTGCAGCTGTGTCATGACTTGACTTTGCTTTTTTTTTTTTTTTATTTATTTCGGACAAGAACAATATACCATTGAAGAATTTGTCAGCAAGAATGGATAAAAATTGATTTACCATTTCTGTTTACGCTTGATTTCTACAAACCCTAACCCTAATTTTCTCTCTAGCAGATCCCAATACACTGGACAAATCCACCAAGATTTTCATTGCCAGCCATTGCGGCCTCTTCGGAAGCGCTGCATCCTCGGCTATGCCAAACACCTCCAAACCACTCCAAACTCGACCTCACCCGCCAATTTGACATCGACGCCTTCTTCGACTGCAAGAAGCCTTAATTTATCATCCTTGTTGCCGCCAAGGACAGTGGCATTGACACCAACAACACCTATTCTACAGATTTCATCTCCATCTACCTCCAAATCCAAACAACGATCGTTCTTCTTGTATTTACCTCAGATTCGCACCCCAACAGATCACAAAAGAAGCTCTGTCAACCAATCATATACATACAACCAAGGGTTCCTCAACCTTCCCTTTGTACCACCACAAACAATAAGCAACAGTGCAAGAAGTATTAACAGTATTAACACATATAATAAAATCATATAACTATTATCCAATTTATCCTTCTTAACCTACACAAATCATCGATCCTAGTTTTAACAGAACACAAAAATGAGAACTCTTAATTTCTTCACATATACATATACATATACATATATGTATATGAACAAAGGAAACGAACTGAGAGAGAGAGAGAAGAGAGAGGCGTGGGGGGAAGAAAGGGGTGTTTATGTAGGTCAAATGGGTCAAAAGGGTACTTTAGTCATTCATGTCATAGATATTTTTTGCTAAAAACTACTATAAAATAAGGGGCATTTTACTTATCAAAAAAATAAAATAAGGGACATTTCACACACAATTTATCATTCTTTCTCACCCAAACTCTAACACGGGGTGTTTTCTGTAGGTTTTCGCGAACTTTTCAGCTACCACAAACCTCAGGATGTGTCGGTGTCATTTACCCCAAAAAATAAATAAATACATAAATAAAATCCTGCTTTCACCAGGACAATAATATCTACTATAAGAAGAAACCTAAACAAAATCTTGGTTACAGAAAATTAATAGATTGTAACCAACCAGCTAGAACAGGAACTTTCATCAGCTTCATTTATGCATAAATGAAATATTACACCAAATTGTCAAATCTGAAGATTTAGAAACCCATTTCCTCTTCATTCTCACTTAGTATTAATGGTCATATAAACTGAGAAGTTGGCAAACAGATCATAAAATTGAGTGAGAAGTGGGATTTCTTAAAGTTTAAGTTGACACATACACACTTGTTCAAAAGGCTTATAATTAAGAACATATTAATCTATTAACAGATGCTCGCATACTAATTCTCCGCTTGAAGGTGATGAAAGATAACCTTACCACAGCTAATTCAGTAATTCCGGTTAGCATTTTCAACTCAACTCAACAAAATCATATCTCAACTACTTGTGGTCGGCTAAAGGAATTATGTTTCACCATTCTACTCTATCTAAGCAATAACCAGAGTCTTAGCATTTTGTTACATGAAAATTTAGAAGTAATCTAAGAATTTGCTTCTATAATGAAAAATTATAAGTTATTATCTAAAATTTTGTTTCGCGTATACGTTGGTCAAACAACTGATGTGGCACTGTTTGAGATAAAAATGAGAAAAAATCAACTAAAGTGGTTTGTCCATATGTGCAGCAAAGACTAAAAACTGCACCAATGAGAAAGAGTCATGTGGTCTATATTGCAATTAATATAGGAGGAGAATTTTGAGATAATATGAAATTATAGCGTGCAGTTCAACTATTTTTATGGCCTTGCACAGAGAGAGAATTATGTTACCTCAAATATTTGGATAAGGCTTTGTTGAGTATATCTAATTTATTTATTTTTAATCTCTTTATATAAAATAAAAATCATAAATAAATATATATACATAATTTTAACTAGAGCTTTATAATGACCTATAATATCACACAACACTCAAATTTTGCACCACCCCCCCCCCCCCCCCCCCCCCCCCCCCCCACACACACACACACACACAACAACCGAATTAAAAAGTAAAAAAAGTAAAAGTTTCGGGATCCACTAGCTACTTTGGCACTAAACCAAAAGATCAAACATCAGAAGGTGATTTACACCATACAAGTCCAGAAAATGAAAAAATCCAAATGCTATTTTATTTTCATCAATCTTCTTAGTGACAAACAGAACGTTCAAAGAATTAATATTAAAAGTAAAAATAAATTTAAACAACGCGCTTAGATTAACAAGTCAGTTCACAAATTAGCAAGAAACCATGGAAACCATATATCGAATAAAATCCAACTACACATTAGAACAAACAACACAGTCCTGGTTGTCAAATTTTAAAAGACAGGGAGCTCAAGAATATGCTGAATAGTGAATCCAGATCATCATCATCATCCTTGCCTTAATCCCATATGAATGGTGTCGGCCACAGAAATTCTCTTTTTCCATTCTTTTCTATTACAAACCATCTCATCCCTAAAATTTAAAATTTTTAAATCATTTCTAATAAAGAATAAGGACAATAAAGATATAATCTTAATTGAAAATTTGAATCATACAATACCTGTTAGGAAGATGGTTTTAGCAGCACGTGCAAGCAATATACCAACCAACCCTGATAAAGACAGTGAAATAAAATCCTGTCATACAAGAAATGCTAATACTTCAGATTCATGGATTAAAGAAACTTCAAAGATAAAAGTAGAAAAAGGAATTAACATATTTGCTAAAATTTATCAGGGAATAAACGAATTACAGGAGAAGGTATTTTATGCCAAACCAAGACACATGTACTGTTAGATAAAAATAGAGTAAATTTTTGGTTTAATAAAGGTTCTTAAGAGAAGAAATACTTGATTTCAGCTTTTCAATTTTTATATGCACCTATCAAAATTTTCAATTTATCAAGTCAAGTTTTAAAAAACCAAATCCTATTCTGATAATGATATAAAAATCTGGAGCACTTACAGATTACATTTATTAAATTTAAAGAACATAATCCATAGGTTTTGTGGTAGTCGAAACAACCCAGGTTGGTATGAAGTAAAAGCTACTTTTCAAAGGAATGTTCTAAAAATGTAATAAAGAAAAATAACATTTCCTTTACTTTTTTAAGATAAGACATTATTTTCCTTTTCTTTTTAGATAAGAGTTTAACTGTTGCATAAATGTGGGCCATTCGTATTCCTGAATCACTATCGAAACAAAAATATAGACTAAGTTGTGCAGGTCTCATCCCGTTTAGGAGAACGAAATCTTCATCAAAATGTTAGAACTTGAATAATTATGTTGTGATAGCAAGACAAGCAGCAAACAGACATTTAGTAGTAACTGATAATCAACTCACCTGTACCAGCACCAAGTTCTATCGCAACAATTCCATCAAACTCAGATGATGTAAACATCTTATGCAACACAAAATCAGCTAGTATCAATTCTGCTCTCCACACCTGAACAGAGAAGAGACAAGTGATGGCACATACACCAAACAGGAAGTCGAAATCATCTCATGGAACTCGTTTGAGACAGTTACAATTAGAGGTGCTCAATGGAAACCAACATCATCAGTTTGGTTCAGTATTTGGGGGGCCTTGGTTTGGTTGCACTTCCATTTTGTGGAGCGCTGAAAGGAATTCAGTTTGAGTCCAGTTCAATGGATCTGTAAAACCAACTAAACAGAGAACTAGCACTATATTCTTGCATGGTTTGCACTACTCTTGTAAGTATGAAAAAAGTGCTGCCCCAAATTGGTCGAGAGAAAAAGGCAAATCCTTATAAAATGAGAACCCCCTTTACTTTATCATGCTACACAGCGTTGGGCTTTAACAATTTCATTTAGCCCATTATTAGTCATATGACCCTATACTTGCAAGTTAATTTTATATTTTAACACTTGATTGGATTTTTACTTTTATAAAATTGGTGGTGCTAGTTCATATAATTATACTTTAAGTTTTTTTAATAAAAATGGGTAAAGTGCAAAAAAAAACCCTGAACTATACTCCCCCCCCCCCCCCCCCCCCCCCCCTCTTCTTTTCCTTTGAACTTCTATTTTTACAATTAACATCCTAAACTATCCAAATTTTTGCAAAAATACCCACCGGCAAGGTTTCGTTTGGTTTCTCCGGCTAAATAGGCGCGTGATGAACACATGCCAGGGCTGTAATTTTAAAATGACAAAGCTACCCTTGTACTATTAACTGTATAAAACCAAAATTCCCAAATTGATATGCGTAGACTGAAGGATGCAGATGGTACAGAGTGCGATACATATATACACGTAGAGTGAAGGATGCAGATGGTACATAAGCGATATATATATATATATAGACACAGAAGGGGGGGGGGGGGGGGTTCAATCTCTGGGATGCCCGATTCACGTTGATCATGCTCCAATCTTTGGCAATCGCATGGCTTCAACTCCCTACAATTCCACCTCCCAATTTGACCAATCTGTCAACATCTGGCGATCTCACCTCTGCTAGGGTTTTGGATTATTTCTCATGGCTAGACACATAAATTCCCAATCGGAAAAATTTTGGCCAACAATTGCAACTGTGATTTTTTTTTTTTTCTGATGAATAATTGCAATTGTGTTTTTGGATACAGAAACGAAGGCTTGTATAAAAAAAATAATAATAATAAAAATAAAAAAGAAAAGAAAAGAAAAGAAAAAGAAATGGGACGAAGGCTTGTTTGAAGAACAGAGAAGAGGTTTAATAGGAGGAAGCTTTCGTTTTGGTCACCATCTTCAAGAGATACGATATATCTCTTGGGTGTGTCTGAGATTTTCAATTGGGTCTTCAATGGCGTGCCTTCTAAGGATGAGAGATATAAATGAATAAATGTTATTTGAACTTCAGTTGGATCTGATGGGAAGCGTGGGCGTGGAAGGTAGGAGCGAGACGGTGAAGAATGAGTCAAGGAAGATGAATCAGAGTCATTGAGGATGTCATCAACAGTGTGGTGAGGGATGGATTGAGAAAGGGGTGGTTGTGGTCCTCATTGCCGCTTCGCCGCTGGTGCTAGAAGTGGTCTGCGTCCTCATTGCCGCTTCGCCGCTGGTGCTAGAGGTAGTTGTTGTCGTCATTGCCGCCAGTGCTATGTGACTATTACTCATTACCGCTTGTCCACTAAGCTTCCTGGTCATCTCCTCCTCCTCCTCCTCCTCTGTATTTCTTCTCACACAAACACAACCAGGCCACTCCCGAGTTTACTTGGCATCGATGGCGGAATGGTGTTGATGGATTCACTCGTGGCACGTCGTTTTTGGTACTAAAACGAGGTGGGACAGGTGTGTTTCGCACTAAAATGAGGTGGGGTAGTGATAAGGTGATGTGATAGCGAATTTCTATTGGTTCTTCAGATTTTTTTTTTGACAGTCATCTGCAAAAGTGAATAAAGCACGAAAAGGTGCCGTTCCCGTAAAGGGTAATTTTGTAATCTTGTTTTTCCAGTGCCGGTGTTGTCCTTAAATGCAACTTTTTAATAGTTAAGGGGGGCACTTTTTAATTCAGGGGGGTTTTGTGCAATTGCCTTATAGTTCAGGGTGAATAATTTTGCACTTTACCTAATAATAATTAACCAAGAACTGAATGTGGAACAATCTAAATTATTCAATTTAGGTTGGCTCTGTAAGAGACTCCTTTGTTTGGCTCTGCATCCAATATTTGAACTGAACTAGGCTAGTTCAGTTGTGGGACTGGTACCAACATGAACCAAACTGACCAGTTTGTACCCCAAATAACACGTCCACTAAGGAGTAACTTGATGTACATTGAAAGTGCTACCCTGGGGTTCAGGGGGTGAAGAACCAAAAGTACTTTAGTCAGCCTGGCTAAAATACATTTGATAGATTATGCTAGATGTGGCCCGAGACAGACTTGAACAGAAATAAGATGTTGTGAAGTTTGCCAAGTATTTGGAATTTTAGGGTTTGTTGAGTTCTACAGCATCATACGAAACAATTTACTACCTGCAAACCAACACCTGGAATTGATGAAGTGATATTATGCTGGATGCTCAAAACACAAGTATCCTTAGATTGTTCTGCACATAAAGAAAATTGATTTATAGAGTTTATTTTCTTTTTTTTTTTTCTTACAAGTAAGAACGCTATAGAATGAAGCACTTGAATCATAATGTACATCCTTCATTGCAGTCATAAAACTAAGAATGGGTCTCACTTAGGTCAAGTCAACATCAACCAGTTCATATTAGAAAAACACCAATCTGGAGCCAGCCGCAGAGTATATAACGTGAACCAACCCACAGGGTAGTTCAAGCTCAAACACAAGATAAAAGTCTCTTTAAAAGAAATAAAAAGGAAAGACAGATAAAAAAGAAAAGCATGTGGTCACACAGACCTGAAAGTTTTCAGGTCTCAGGGACCGAGGGCTTAACCTGAATCCAAACTGCATGAATTGAAAGGTTTTCTAAATTTAAACTTTTTAATTAATTGGTTGACCAGACTTGTATATCTGAGTGCTTTTTAATCAATTGGATCTGGGTGCCCCCTGTTTGGGCAGCTGGGCTGATTCAGGTCAGTTTTCACACTGTGCTCCCCTAATTGAAAATCCAATAGTTGAGACTGTTCAGAGCAGAGGAAGAAATGTTTCAAGCTGAATCCCGGCGCTCGCCACTCATCTATTTGCTTGCCTCATAAAAGATGCATGTGTTCACAACATATTTTAATAAAAGAAACTAATGCATGATGAAAGACATAAAATATTGATGTAATGACAACTTACTGATGCGTCGAGATAGAACAAGATCACCATCTTCATCCAAGCTAAAACTTTGGTCTTTTGAAGTCACTTCATGCCTAACTACACCATTATATCTGCTCTCCAAGGGTTCAACTTCTAAACCATTGTCATATACAAGACTGGTTAATACATCATTAAGAACACTCCTTACCAATATATTGATGAGATCCATTATGAAAGGTGACATGAAGGTCAAAGATCATAATCATAACATATAAATATGATGCGAGGAATGTAACAAGCATAACAAGTACAGCTGCTATAATTGCAAAAATTGAATTAATGTCTGCTAATACTGATACTTTTAAAAGCATAATTATCCAAATTAAATTGTGAGGCTTCCGCATTTTTCAAGACGCCTCATCTTAAAAAATGATGGTAAGGGGGCATTCTCAAGGCTCAAAGTGTCGTGATTTGTTGCCCAATTTGTATTTTTTGACATCAGTATAATTCAGCCTGGAATTGACAAACCATGTATGAAACATGTGTAACTGTGATATGTCTCATTCACATGATACCTCATAGACATTGCACGGCATAATATAACTGGGAAAGTATACTTCAATTTATTACCAATCTTTACTTAATATTACTACCAAGTGTAAACCCATTAGTGAGTTGTTGGGAGGCAATGATTTGAGACAAACCAAATGTTTGGCATTACTTTACTGGTACTTTATGATGCTCAAATTAATCTAAAGCGGTTGTAGAAGCACTCAGAAATATTACTTTTTCAGCATTTTCGAACCCCACACCACCCACCCAAAAAAAAAAAAAAAAATTCTCTGCTAACTTTCTTTTATAAATTTTCATCTCCATTTTATTCTAATTTAAATTTTCTATTAGTATCCAAAAAACAGAAATATAAATTCTTGACATATGACCTTACGGATTGAAGCTTATGCCCTCAACTCAAGGAAAGACAAAAGTTTCACCTTTTCCTACATTTCACAACATTTGCCTTGATAAAATCCTCATTTTAATCAACAGCTTGTCAATCGAACTATTTCACATGGATAATTTTCAAAAACTCATCATTTAAATGTTACTGATTGTCTCCATCAAAGGCTCATCATTTTAAGTTTTAACAGTTTTTTCTTTTGACACAACTTCGCGAGACTTTGTAGTTTCAAGCTTCAATTAGATTCCATTATCATTTATCTATGGTCTGGTTTGCAGGTTTAATGAGAGGAAGGAAAAGGAAAAAGAAAAGAAAATAACAAGGGAAACCAAAATGATTCTTTTTTATGTTCTTTTATGTTCTTTTTACATGCTTAAAAATGAGATTATAAATTAAATAAGGAAAAAAAAATGAATAATGCTGTACTATTGTACTCTATTTGTTTTAATTAATTATCAAAACCAAATAAGCAAAGGTGAATTAAGTTAAATATTTCTCTTACTTTCTTTTCTACACCATTTTCCTCTCTATTACCCATATAACGAAAAATAAAAATAAAAAATTACTTTGTTGTTCTTTTTTACCACTAAATCCGTCAACCAAACAAAAGCTAGTGTTGGGTTTGATTTTCATAAAGTGATCCAATTTATAATGCTAAGGCACAAAATTCTCATCATCATCAAAACCATATTACAGATTGTTATTGTTTTTGATAATTTGTTTGATAGCATATAATTGATGAGAGTATGAATGCAAATGAGTGTTGAAAAGAAGTTTTGGGTTTACCTAAAGTAGGTGGAAGTGAGAAGGTGAAGGGAGATATGTGAGGTCCAGAGAAGTTGGGCGGACAGCCCAGGTGAACCTCGCTCATCACGTGGTCCTCCTCCACATCACCGCCCTCCGGCGGTGTCGCTATCTCCGGCGACGGTGGAAGCGGCGGCGATGGCAAACCGTCTTTGTATTCCATAGGAGCAAAGAGAACGAGCCCTAAAATGTTAACGGAATCAAAACTAAAATAAGAGGGAGCCACCGTTGTAGTGTGTGTTCTTTACTAGTCTCACGGTCGATTTTGAAGAAAAATAGAGTGCTCTAGTGCCTTTTTTTTTTTTTTTTTAGGAATGTTAGCATCTCCATGCTTAATGTCATTTCATGCTGCCAAATCTATAAGTTAAAATATTATATTTTAGCAATTTTGTTCCAATGGTGCATTGAATCCAAAATGTTATATTTTAGCAATTCTCAACTTTCATTGAACCAAGTTCAACCCACTTCTAGCTTCCCAATCCTACTTTAATTCTGACCGTTGATTTCCAAATTACCTTCCCATCTTAACCATTCATTGCATTATGTCCCACATAATATTTTTAGGGCAAATCATTTCAGCCTCCCCAATCGCCTCCTTCTTTATTCTCGTTCTTGACTTTGAACTTACCCTCTCTCTCTCTCTCCAACTGCAAACTACAAAATCTACAAGAATCAGAAGTTCAAAACCCATATATTTTAGTTTATCTATCTGTTTACAAGAATCAAAAGTTCAAAACCCATATCGGCATATCATTTCAGATTGTTCAAAAGATCAAAACCCATATCGGCATATCATTTCAGATTGTTCAAAAAATCAAAACCCATAGCTTTCAGTTTCAATCGCCCGTTGTTCCAATTCGGGTTTGCTGTTCGCAAGCTTCAGCCGCTATCTCTCAACTCTCAAGCTTACCCCCCTCTCTCTCTCTCTCTCTCTGCAACTGCTAACTTATATGTATGGGTTTTGAAAATTGTGAATCATTAAGATACATACATATATATATATATATATATATATATATATATTGTATATATAACAACACTTACATGACTGATTTCAAATTAAGGGTTTCAAGAAATGGGAAATTGGAGGATTGAGGAAACCATTTGGGTTTTGTGCTCTGATTTGTAGTGCTTACAGAGGATGCATCATTCTTACGAGTATTGTGAGAGGACTGAGTTTTGTGGACAGCTGTTGAAGACTTGGTTGAAGATTGTGATGATGCAGATTTCCTGGCCATGTCTTTTGGGTTTGGTGCTCTATTTTCTAGAGAGTTAGATATACAAACATATGTATATATAGAGAGAGAGAGATTGAGGTCAGATTTTGCAAATGGCAACAAACTTGTCGTTGCAGATTAGAGAGAGAGAGACGACAAAGAAATTAAGAGACTTGCCAATTTTTTTTGGCAGCTGCTAGATTTGAGAGTGAATTTGAGAATTTCAAATTTTGAGAGCTCAAATGAGAGCCCATTGGAGAGTTCACTTTTTAGCCAGCTCTCATATTTTGACTTTGAGAGCTCAACTGAGAGAGCATTAGAGATGCTCTTAGAGCATCCCCAATGGGCTCTTCCAAATTAGCCTCTCCAAATTTCACATCAGTAGTTTTCAATAACCACGTCAGCATTTTTCATAACCACATCATCATTTTAGAGTATTCAAATTTTAGCTATCGGATATACTCTAATAGTGCATTTTCGCTCTCCAAAAATATTAATATTTTAATATTTTTAAAATTTTTAATAAATTTTATTGTTTAACTTTTTCCTAACGGCTATATTTTTAAACGGCTATATCATACAAAAAATTTAAACAATACAATATTTATTATTAAAAACAATACGATATGACATAAATTTAAACAATACAATAAAAATAAAAAACAATACAATACGACATGAATTAAAAACATAACAACTAGGAAAAATAGAACAATCATATGTAATGCTTGAGATAATCTTGTGAAAAGCTTGAGTTACCGCGTGCGCGTATAGATGCTAATATTTTATTTTGGCATTCAATTAGCCATGCTTTCCCGGCTTATGTTGGCATCGATTCTGGATCTTTTTGCATGATTAACATTTCTTCAGCTCTTTGTTTGTTTTCAATCTCTCTTAGTTTTCTTTGAAGCTCGAGTTGTCTAGTCTTTTCTTTATTTGCTATGCGTGCCTCTCGTGCTATTTGAGCAGCTTCAACAGTTTCAGATTGTTTTTGATAAAGGGCTGTTGCATGATCGAATTTGCTAATGAAATCATTCTGACTTTCAGATTGTCTTTTATCCTTATTTCGCCTTTGTTTCGCTACTTTTCATCTTTATGGTCGCTGACATTCTTCAACATCCATCGGATCATTTTCGCCTATGTGTGCCGATCCTTCAACCAAACTTGGTGTTGTTACTACATTACTTGATGGAAGTAAATGGGTTTGAGTGACCAATAGGCTCACTATCATCAATGTGGATTCCACTCCTCTTCTTCGATTATTTATTTTTTTATGTCAATTTTTTTTGACAATGTAAATGTCATTTATTATTGCTCTTCAAAATGTTCCAACAACTGTCAAACTTAAATTTGGTGTTATTTTGACTAGCGAACAACTCTTTGCAAAATAAAATCAATAATTATTAGAAGACAAATCTTTAAAATATCTACCAATTAAATTTAAAATAATAAATAACTTACCTTGTACTCATTGTCTTGCCCACTGGGGTAATTCCTTTCGATCCGGGCCATGCATCTAGAAAATTTGGTAATCATTTGTTACATGAAGGACCAACGATTCAAGCAGGTGATATGATTTTTTTTTGGTGTACCAGCACTACTAACGTGTTGCTCAAAACTTTCTTTAATTCGGATCCATAACGTTGCCTTTTATTGGTCTAAATCGATGATCGCATTAGTGCTAATGGCCATCCACGCATAAATAAAGCCTTATCTTCAACCGTGGACCAATTTGGAGGCCGGATAACCCTTTGCTTTTTGGGAGGTTGGGAATTACTGGATTGTGGCACTTCAGTAAGAATGTTGGAAACTTGAGAAGGTTAATGAGACAGAAATTAATATTCTTCTCCAACAAATTAAGATTGTTCTCCAACAAATAAGAAATGATCAAAATTATCATTTGATTGGTCGAATTGGGAGTTGTAGTTGTAATATGGTGGTAGATGATGTAATACCCCTAATTTTAAAAAGATAGTCTCGGTATTTATTTATTTGTTTTAATTGTATTTTTAATTATTTAATTGATTATTTGACTAATTGCTTATGGGTTTAATTGAATTAAGTGTTACTTGAGTATTTGAGTATGTGTCTATGCGTTATTTGTATTTGTCTATGTGTTAATTGTTAAATTAGATTATGTGCTTAAATGGTTTTTGATAAATTGTGAATTAAATGTTTTCTTTTATTTTATTATTTTATTTTATTTTTCTTTTATGATTATGGTTAGTAGTAATGGGCCAACTAATTCGGTCTCATGGACTACTTGGATGGGAGGTTGGATGGGTATGGATTATTACCCATGGATAGTTGTGTGTATATATATATATATAGATATATATTATATACATATATAAAAGGAAAAGTAATTTATTAATTACTTTTATGGTAACTTGGGTAGTAATATTTAGTCTGATGTATATGTTTTATATTTAAATAATAAAAATATACATAAATTTGATACGTATTATGTTTTAAGTTACTTTATAATATTATTGTAACTTAAGTATTATTGGATAATCCATTTAATAAATAATGGATAATTTATTAATTACTTTTGTGCTAACTTGGGTAGTAATATTTAATCTGATGTATATGTTTTATATTTAAATAATAAAAATATACATAGATTTGATACGTGTTATGTTTTAAGTTACTTTATAATATTATGGTAACTTAGGTATTATTGGATAATCCATTAATAAATAATGGGATGTGTATAATTTATTTATTTAATAAAGATATACATAAATTATATATGTAACATATTTTATTTACCTTTTTAATATTTTAATATTTATTTTTTAAGTTGACTTGGATTGGGAAAAGGGTTAGGGTTATTTTATTTAGCCTATAAATATATAGCTATAGGTTGTAAAAGGGGGTTAGAAATATTCACGTGATATATTCTAGAGAGAGAGAGTTAGAGAGGGAAGGAGGAAAATTAAGGAAGGAAAGAGGAAAAAAACCCTATAGAGAGAAGATCAAGGAAGAAGAAGTGTAACTTTCGATCCGAAAGTTTAAGGCAAGTTCTTCTTCTATCTCTTTCCTTTTGATTTGTGTTTCTATACATGCCTAGAAAATTCCAGGATTTATTAAACGCATAAAATTAAATAATTATGCATGTTTAATTGGATTAGAACATATGTTTTATGAAATTGGTTCATGTCTATTCTTGTGTTATGAATTGATTAATACATGATTTTGATTTGATTTTTGGTGTGAATTTTTACATGTTTAAATTATGTATTTTTCATATCTGTGGAACGATGGAACGTAGAAACATGCCTAGGATTCCTGAACATTAAATAGGGACTAGGTTTGGGTTTAAATAAATTTAAATAGACTCAATCATAATGATGTTTGCTATTTGAATGTTTTAAACAAACGAATGGATTTAATCTTTTAAAATGTTTTAGCAATTGAGATTAAATGTGTAGGATGAATTGGATATGGAGAATGCTTATTTAACGGTATAATAAAATATCATCATGTATAAGATTCAGTTTGTGTAGGACATATGATATAGGAAGCTTAAATAAATAATAAGTCATTCCTATTATGTGATAACTTGATATCATATTATCATAGTTATTTCTAGAATGTTTGATGTATTTCCTTAATTGTTACATCAATTGTTGGATTGTGTGATTTAATACACCGGTATGGGACGGTGGCATTCTGGGGACGGATTAACTTATCAGTTAAGTCCTACCTATTTTATATAAGGGAATGAATTAACTAAAATGTTAAGTCCTACTTATATTCAAGTCAGGTCAGCTGAACAAGTTGAATGACTTATAGAGAATTAATTTATATTGGATAGGATGGTTACTAGATTATATATATATAAGTATAGTGCCATGATATGAGCTTGAGTCTCAGGATCAGTGGTTAGGGTGCGTATATCGCCAGGGATGTGTAGCTAGATATAGTGTAGTTGTGTACCCTGGTAGGTCTAGGTACTCATGCCCACTATTTG
Source organism: Cornus florida (assembly GCF_030987335.1). NCBI lineage: Eukaryota > Viridiplantae > Streptophyta > Magnoliopsida > Cornales > Cornaceae > Cornus > Cornus florida. The sequence continues at coordinate 25,813,294 of NW_026775581.1, forward strand.
TGCGTTTTGCATGTTGCCTACTATTCAGGTTGAGACAACCTTATAGTCTAGTGAGGTTCCTTTAGTGTGTGTATATATATATATATACGGACTACTAGTTATTGTTGGATTGATTAGGATGTATACGTGTATCGAATCTCTGCTTGGACTATAGTAGAGTAGAACTTATTTGTGGGCTTGACCCACCATTATTTTTCAGGTGTTCGTTAGGAGTAGATGTTATTCGTGCTGAGCAAGGATTAGTCTACTTTAGTCTTCCGGAGTCTACATAGGAGTTTCTTTTACATTTCAGTTTTCTGATGTAGACAGTTATTGCTGTCACTTGTTCTATTTTGGATTTTTTTTTCTAGGGGTCCACACAGTATAGATTCCCGAGTTGTATTAATGGAGAATTAATTGTATCAGAATGTTTTTATTATTAATAAGAATTTATTCTGAGGAATTATTGGATTGTTATTTTAGTTTTCTTTCAGCAAATTATTTATTTCTATTTATTCTTTTGTACTCTGTGTTCATTTATTATCGATTTGTTTTTGATATCCTCTGGTATTCAGGCATGGGCCTAGCCAACCCGCATTCGTAAATCCGGGGGTATCACAGAGGATCTATGGAATTGATCTTGAGTTAAAAAATATAACTAAAAGATTGAGAAAATGACTTAATAGTTGTAATTGTAGGTTAAAGACTGGAGAAGATGGGTTGGATATGAGGTGAATAATAGTAGGGTTGATGTATTTATAGAGGAAAAATGAAAGGTTTTTTTTTTTTAAATAAATAAATAATTATACATATATTTATTTATTTATTTTTTTTAAAAAATAAATTCAAAAAATAGGTGTTTGTGCCAATATAGCCGTTAAGGCACTGTTTGGGTCAGCCAAACAGTTCCTAAAATGGCTATATGTCAAAAAGAATATTTTAAAAAGTAAATTCTTCAAAAACAAACACTTTTCTCTCTTTTTTTTTGCCCAAAAAAGCCTTTGGCAGCGGCTGTCGATACACTAAAATTGTGTGATAGTGAGCACTGTTCAAGAAAGCCTTTTTGGTCATATTTAAATTTATAAAAACCACTACCATCACTATTACTGATGTAGCAAGAGTGAGTAGGCATCGTCCCAAGGGATTTGCAAGATATTATGGAATCAATATTGGATTAGTAGGTCAAATGATCAAAGAAGGGTTTGGTTAGTTGAATTAAAATACTGATTTAATTAAAAACATGAAAATTAAGAATAATCTAGAGATTAAGGTATAGAGAATGAGAGAGAAATCTTGGGGTATAGAGTTTACCATTAAGCTTCACTTCACTAAACATTAGCATTTGTCAATTTAGGGGGATCATTCTATGTTGTAAAACAAGTGTGTGTGCCATTAATTGAAATACTAAGCGTGGATGGCAAATTAATCATAAATTGTCTAATCAATCTAATGAGTAGCACAACCTATCAAACTAAGCCATTAACCATTCAATAAACCCACAACTAATGCACACACAAAAATCTAGAGAAATGTACTACTTGCACTCATAAGCATAGATCATCAAATAACAAGAATGAATTGTCTATCTATCTAGGAATTTAAAGCAACTCCACTACAACTAGACTAATGACAAGGAAATTAAACTAATTAGGCTATGGAAGTAGCACAATCCATCAAGAAATAAGCATAATCCATCAAACAAACCACAAGTGTAATCAATTAAGCACCATGCCTTGACCATCACTAGATTTATAATTCTAACACACATAGACATGCATCAAACTCAAAAAATCTAGTGTAAGCACATGACCATTCATTATAGCATACATAGACATATGAATAGAAATAAAAGATCAATTGGAAGAATTAATTCATACAAATCATGTAGAAACTCAAGATCTATATATAATTATGGTCAAAATATTATTTACAACATAAATCCCCAAAAACTACAAAATACTAAGTTTAGGAAGCAAGCCTAGGGGCTATCTCTAGCCCCAAGAGGGATTTAGCCACTCATGGTTGGTGTCATCCAACCCTCAAGGGTTATCTTCAATGTAGGCACCATCTTCTTCCTCGTTGCTTTGCTCCAAAAACCCTAATTATAGAGAGAGAAAGAATATCTAAAACTATGTCTAATCCTATAACAACTAGAGGAACTCTATAAAAATTGGTTCATTTGATTTAAATACAAGCCTCTTTGAGTAGGCAACAAGTCAGAAAATAGGCCTTTGATTGGTGCAATCTCGCAGCTACAAAAGTTGGTGAAGTTCGGGTGCACTCAGGAATTAAACAGCTCACTGCCAGGGTCTTCGATTGATCCAAGCTGGCTTTAATCGATCGAAGATGACGTGGCAAAGATATTTTTGACAACTGGCAACCTTATACATTGAGTTGGCACTGCCTTCTTTTCGATCGATTGTAGATGTCTTCGATCGATCAAAACTTGAACAATGCAGTTTTTCTGACTTCTTCTAAATTTTCTTCTTGACTCTAAAAAGGAGCTAAAAGGCTCTTTTTAGCCTATTTGAACCTTATTGACCTGAAATAGACAAAAACACAAATTAGAACTAAAACGAGAAAATAAGATAGATGAATGGACTAAAATACCATAGCTTAAGTGCTAAAATGCATTACATTTGAGCATTTATCACACCCCCCAAACTTAGATATTGCTAGTTCCTAACAATGAACTACAAAAAAAAGAAATAAATAAGCAACTATACAACTATGAACTAAAAAACAATAAAAGGATAACGCCACTTTTGTAGGGAACACGATTGCATTTAGTATATGCAACAAGCCTTTTAAACCCCTAGGTTACCCCTAGTGGACGAGTGAAGTCTCGTGAGGGTTTCTAGAAATGATATCCACAAACATTAAGCTATTTCTCACTAAAGAAGCACCAACATACAAAACAAGCATTGGGAGAAAACTACCTCAAGTATGCAATTTTTCAACCATTTCCAAGCAACTCTCCAAAATTTCAACAACAAGCAAACAAATATGGTCCTCCACACATCAAGAGAATGATCATGCAAATAAAAACAACTCTAGAATCCTTTTTAAGTGAATTGGCATCAAATATGTTGCTATCTTAGCCAACTAAAGAAATGGTGACAACCGGCCTCAAACTAGCACACAAATCTAGTGCCGATTGATGAGCGCTGAAAAGTGCGTATTTAAACCCCTTAAGCTTAGGCATTCTAGTACCTTTATCTATCTTACTTTACCGTTTTAGATTGATTTCGTATTATTTCCATTTTCAGGCACTTATCCTGAAAATAAGCTAACTAGCCAAATAAGAGCTTAATTGAAGCAATTCTGGGATGAACCAAAAAAAGGAGCCAAGTGGAAGTAAAAGGAAGAAAAATGTGGAAATCAACATCTTCGATCGATCTCAGATCAAAGTTCGATTGATCCAACATGATCGATCTCAGCACTTCAAGATGGATCAGAGCCATGATGACATTTTCAGAGATCTCAAAAGTTCGATCGATCCAACACCATTCTTCGATCAATCGAACTGCTTTGTCATTATCCAAATGATTGATCTTATCTAGTTGTACCACCCTACCAACCATTTTTGTCCTTTTCCCAAAAATATCTTCAAAATATCTCAGATTTGTCTTTATCTAAAAAGCGCTAGCATTGAAGATCGATCCAGCGTAAGTTCGATAGATCTCAGCCAAGTTCGATCGATCCAAGTCCAAGGTTCGATCGATCGAACTTCCTCTAGTGCGAAAAAGTTAAATTTCCAGCTTATTGAAAGTTGTTCGTTATCCAATCATTGGGGAATATTGTGTGCACGACCCCAGCTCATTTTAGGTGTCATTTGACCTACCTATATAAGGATAAGGATTGCTTTTTGTAAGGGAGAGCCAATATCATATCATATTATCTCTTGGAGATCAAGCTTAGAGGAGGAGGAGGCTAGACACACCATTGGAGTTCTTTATCAACAAGGAGCAGATTTCTTCTATGGAGTTAGCCCTTAAGGGTTGGAGCAACATCACCATGAGTGGCTAGACATCCTCTTAGGGCTAGAGTTAGCCCCAAGCATGCTTTCTATATCTTAATCTTGTGTATTATTGAGGGATTAATGTTGTAATTAATGTTTTGACACTTATATATATATATAGATCTTGTTTATTCAATGATTTATGTGGTTTAATGCTTCCAATTGATCATTTCATTATATCCATATGTCTATGTATGCTAGAATAGATGTTCATGTGTTTGTCTCTATTTCTTGTGTTATTAATGCATGTCTATGTGCATTAATGCTATAGATCTAGAGATTGTCAAAACATTGTGCTTAAAAGAATGCTGTTGTGATTTTCTAGATGGTTCATACTCATTTCTTAATGGATTGTGCCTCTCCCTTAGCTTAATTAGTTTAATTTCATGTCATTAGCATAATTGTAGTGTAGTGGTAGCATAGTTATTAGATGGGAGGACAATCTATGCTTGTTGTTTGATGATCCATGCTTTTGAATGCAAGTAGCATATGTCTCTAACCTTGTGTTGTATTTGGATTGTGAGCTTAATGAAAGGATTAATGACTTGTTTTGATCTATTGTGCCTTTCACATGTTGTTTAGACAATATATGCTTCATTGCTTAGATATATTGTGCCTTTCACATGATGTTTAGACAATACATGCTTAACTAGTCATCCTTACTTGTTGAATCAACCAAACACACACATACACACCTATATTGCAACACACCATTTGCCCTCATTAGTCACTTGTCAATGGTATAGAAATGCCTTGCTTGGTGGTGATCTCCAAACCCCAAGACTCTTCTCTCTCTTATTTGTTCTTAGTTGCATTCTTTTGTTATCACTTAGTTTAATTTAGTTGTTCTCTAGTCTAATCAACCAACCAACCAATTGTTTGATCACTCGACCTACTAGCCCTAATAGCGATTCCACAACCTTGTTCGACCCTCACAATCCCTTGGGACGATCCCTACTCGCCCTAGCTATATTTATAGTGAATGGTAGTAGTGGCTTCTATAAATGTAAAACTTGGCCCTCGCCTTAATGCAAACTCTTTAAACTTGTGGTGCGGCGAAACACAATAGTTTTTGGCATCGTTACCGGGGATTGATTTGATTTGGCAACGTCAGAATTGTGGAATCAATTAGGATTAGTACTCTTTTAATCGTATCTTTACTTTATTTTTATTTTTCTTTTTGGTTACTTATTGTGTTGTTCTTACTTGACTAGGTGCATTGTTGGAGAGGAAGCAAGCAAAGGAGCATTCAAGTAAAGCAAAGAAAGTAAAAAGCTAAAAATTAAAAAAAATTGCTAAGCTAAGCTTTAAATTTGGAGTTGAAGTGCTAAAGGGCCTTTATGAGACTTTCTTTACTCAATCCCTTAGACAAATCGTGAGCCCGCGAGGAGGCATTCTTATTTGTTCTTTGCATCATTGTTGTTAAAGCATGGGAGTATGAATTACGTGTTTGTGGAAGAAGTCTAATTGCATTGTTGTGAAGGCATAGTGTTTGTCATTCTTTGTGCTTGTTGTGTTTTGCATTGTGCATGCACGGACGTCGTTCATTGAGACCCACTCTTGTCCCTTTAGATTTGCATCTTGAATCCATCGTTAGAAATCCTAGGGGAAGAGGAAGTTCAAATAGTACCAATCTATTAATGGATGACCATAATGATGATCATGTTGAGGACCTTGGTTACATAGACCAACAAGGTATTCTTCATCCAAATGTACATCATGAGAACATACAAGTACTATTAGGTATGCCTAGGCTATACATTCACCAACCATCACAACAACAAGGCCAAGCTCCATATGGAATGCCAAGGCCAATGTATGTTCCACAACCTCCCATCCTCAATCAAGGAATTCAAAACCAAGGTGTTCGTGTTGCACCTCAAGTAGCCAATCCACCTCTTGCTTTAAGAAACCATTATGTGCCTAATGAGTATAATGCACCTACATGCATCCAATTGCCTCTATTTAGAGCACATCATTATGAAATTAAGCCACAAACCATTCAAATGCTTCCTAACTATCATGGACTTCCAAGTGAAGAACCTTACAAGCATTTGGATGAGTTTCTTGAAGTATGTTCCACCGTAAAATATATGGACATGCCGGAAGAGGTCTTAAGACTCAAACTTTTTCCATTCATCTTAAAAGACAATGCAAAGTATTGGTTTAACAATCTTAGGCCTTTTTCAATTACTTCTTGGGCAGAAATGCAATAAGAGTTCTTGAAGAAGTACTATCCGATTTCAAAAACCACTGCCATGAGAACCTCAATTCGAGAATTTTCATATGGGGATGGAGAAACGTTTCATGAGGCATGGGAACCCTTTAATGAATTGCTTAAGAAGTGTCCACATTATGACATGCCCAAATGGCAATTAGTTCAATATTTCTTTGAGTGCTTATCGGACAATTATAAGGGTATGGTTGATGCTTCCATGGGTGGCTCATACATTGATAGGCATGGGGATGACGTGTGGCGTCTTTATGAGAGCATGAGTGAAAATTATTTGCATAGAACATTATCATCCAAGAATGGGAGAAATTCACAAGGTAGGAAGAGTGTTAGCTTACATCAAGTCGACCATTCAAATGAAATAACCGCCGAAATGAAGTCTCTATCTCAAAGGTTTGATCAATTTTTGATTAACCAAAACTCGGCGAACCAAGTATCTTCCTTCCCTAACCATTCTCATCGTGTATCAAATGAAACATGTATGACTTGTTCTAGTGTTCTTCATTCTACTTCTCATTGTCCTCACGGATAAGTACAAAATGAACCTAGTGAACAAGTTAATGCAACTTTTGTGAACCAAGAGAACAATCCTTATGGTACTCACTATAATCCAAGTTGGAGGAATCATCCAAATTTCTCTTGAAAAAACCAAGGAGAGGGCTCAAATCCTTCCCAAGGCGGTTTTCAAGGGAAGTACATTCCACCTCCACTTCAAAACCAAGGATCCCAAGGTTATAGACCTTATCAATCATAAGGGAATCAATTTGCTAATTCTCATTTTCCCAACCAATCTTATTCCCAAGGAAATACTAGAAGTTCCGCCTTTGAAGAAAAAGTTTTTAATGCTTTGGGCACTCTTGAGGCAAACACTCAATTGCTTCATTCTTACTCTCAATCTATTGCGAAGCTAGAAACCCAAGTAGGGCAAATAGCAAGCACTTTTAATGCAAGAGAGAAGGGAAAGATGCCTATTAATGTCCCACCTAAGCAACAATGTGTTGTGGAAACCCATTCCTCATCAGAAGGTTACACCATTGAACATGTTAATGTAGTGACTAACTTGCGGAGTAGTAGGATTGTGGATAATCAAGTAAAAGTGTCCAATGAAGAGAATGAACCAGTGTAACCTCAAGTTGTCACCCGTCTCGTTTCACATTCCATTCCTCCTTCATTGCATATACATGATCTTGTGAATGAGAAAGTCTTGAAAAATGTGTTTGAAAAAGAAGTTTTGAAAAATGATGTTGAAAAAGTTTTGCTGAAAAATGATTTGAAACAAAGTGATTTGAAAACTTCTTGTGTTGAAGAGACTTCAAAAGGAAATTCTTAAAAAGTGTTTGAACCAAAAGTTCCATTTCCGGATGCCTTAAAAGGATCCATTTCAAAAGACAAGCAAAAGGCAAAAACCAATGAAATCATGAAAATGTTTAGGCAAGTAAAAGTCAATCTTCCACTTTTGGATGCAATCAAGCAAATTCCGGCTTATGCCAAATTCTTGAAAGACTTGTACACCCAAAAGCGGAAGAACAAGAGCCAAGCACCAAGAAAAGTGGTTTTGACCGAGCAAGTAAGCTCAATTTTGCAACATAACACTTTGCAAAAGTTTAAGGACCCCGGTTCACCTACCACTTCATGCATTATTGGTGATCATATCATTAATCGGGCGCTTCTTGACTTAGGAGCAAGTGTTAACCTTCTCCTATACTCGGTTTTATGTCAAATTGGGCCTAGGTGAATTAAAACCGACATCGGTAGTTTTACAACTTGCCGACCGGTCCATTAAGAAGCCTAGGGGTATAATTGAGGATGTTTTGATAAAGATTGACAAATTCTTCTTTCTCGTTGATTTCATTGTCATTGACACGGAACTGGTCCCCAATCCTAAGAGCCAAATTCCCGTTATCCTTGGCCGTCCTTTCTTAGCAACCGCTAATGCCAACATCAATTGTAGGACGGGAATAATGAAGATCTCATTTGGCTACATAAAGGTGAAGTTGAATATCTTTAATCCCACACCCAATTCATTTGACAAATATGAAGGAAAGGTTAATGTTGTAGACAAATGTCATGATCTTCAATGTCAAGGAAGTGAGTTTTTGTATAAGACCAAAACTTCAAAGGGATTATCTTCAACCTTGCATTCTCAAAGTGTTGTTTCAAATTCTTGCTTTAAAAGGGCATGGAAGCCCAAAGATTGTTCTTGCATTGACAAGGGAACAAAAGTTTCATTTGAGCTTAATCCAATAAGTTCTTCGAAGAACCATTTCTTGGATGGAGTTCAAAGCATCTATCACCCCAACAAGGAGGGGATGCATTACAAAATTTTTGATCTGGGCTAAAAGAGCCCAACGTCTTGCTAGAGACGTTAAAGACTAGCAACAACATTTCGTAGGGTGTCAAAACCCTATTCCTCCCTCATTTCTATCTTTAATTTCATTTCTTGCGAAGTCTAGATACTTGTTTTTGGTTCATATGTATTGATAGGAACTGTGATTAGGATTGCATGAATTTTCTGTTGTGATTGAGCATTTTGCATAAGTTCGATCGATCTTAGTTGAGAGTTCGATCGATCGAACTTCCACCTACATCCAACACTTAGAAAAATTTTTGACCTGCATCACCTGCATCCAAATCACCTCTCTGCCCCATCGTTCGAACTAATTCTCAGATCGATTAGAAGACCTTAGATCGATCCAACTTCAAAGTTTGATCAATCTCGTGCTCCAACACTTAGAAAAATTTTGAGCCTGCATCAACCTGCATATTTCACCTCTCTGTCTCATCGATCGAAAACATTCCAAGATCGATATGAAGTTCTTCGATTGATCCAACTTCAAAGTTCAATCGATCTTCAAGTTCCAACACTTAGCCAAAATTTTGAACCAAAAACCTGCATATTTTTGCCCTCTGTCTGATCGATCGAACATTTTGTTCAGATCGATCTCAGTTCTTCACTTCTCTATTTTGACCCTTCTTTGACTTTATTTGACTTTTTAATTTTCAAAAATCCAAAAATATTTTTATTTTATTTTATTTTCCAAAAATTCAAAAATATTTTCTATTTTTCAAGTTTAATTTTATTTTTAATTTTTTAATTTAATTTAATTTTTCAAAAATTAAAAAAAAAAATCCAAAAATATTTTATTTTATTTTATTTTACACTTTTTTTTAATTTTAATTCTAATTTTTAATTTTAGTTTTTCATTTTTTAAAAAATTCAAAAATTTAAAAAAAAAAATACTTTGAGGAGAGTTCATCAAAGTTTGATTGATCTGAAATCTCAGTTCGATCGATCGAACTAATAGGGAAATGTTTTTAAAAATAAAACCGAGAGTTGTGAGATCGATTACAAAGATCGAACCAATAACTCCCTACCCTAACCCTTGTTTCCCTTATCGTCGCCGTGAACCCCAATCACCCTTTCTATTTCCGACGAGCCTCCGGCAAGTTCCAACCTTTGATTTTCTCTCTCTCCTCTTGGATTTGCATCACCATCTTCATCTCCTCTTCTCTCGCGACTAGAGGTGAGATTTGAACCACACTTTAACATTTCAAGCTTTAATTTGATAATATATGTTGCCTACATGCTAGATTTAGGATGAATGATGATGAAATCCACCATTGATGAGCTTGAAGCATGTTTGTATATATGTGTATAAATGTTTTTATATTTTTGATTTTTGAATTGATTATGGGAGTATGGGCTTTGTAATGTGGCTAGAATTGATTGGTTTGTTGTGTTAATGGGCCCACGACCATGTCGTGAAGGCCCTGTGCCATCTACGTCACAGATCTGTGACCTTTGAGTTTTCACCTTCGCATAGTTCAATCGATTGAACTTGTATCTGAGATCGATCTTGAGAGATCGATCGAACTTATACCTCAGATCAATTGAAGTTTTGAGATCGATCTCAAACCTTTTTGTGATCAATCAAACTTCACAGATCTCATACACACATTTCATTCATCATGGATTATGTTCATGCTATCTCATATATGCCCAATGCCTGTGACATTCCATGTTGGATGCATTTCATACTTACATTGTTTAGCATGTTTCATATCCTATCACTTGCATAGATTCATGTCATCTATATGATTTGTCTATCTTATTTGACATGCATGTTTCTATTTTGTGCTTTCAATTCTTAATTATGGTACTAACACCCCTTGCAAGTTTTTAAATTATTTTTCAGGCTATGACTAAGCACAAGACTGTTGCTAAGAGGCAACACGGGTCTCAAAGACATATCAGACCACGGACAGAGGAGCCAACAGAGCCCTCTCATGCACAGGAGGAGCCAGTACAGCCTACTCCACCTCAGTCACCTGCTCATGAGGCTAAGGATGCTCATATTCCATCCACCTCTGCAGCTCAGGCTGCATTTACACCATCACCATCTCCACCACATGTTGGAGCTGAGCATTCACCAGTACCATCTGCACCACGCCAGCCAGCTCAGCCAGCTAAAAAGCGTGATAGGCCCGTGCCTAGATATGCACATATGGCAGTAGACCATGAGTCGGTGTTCGACACAGACTTTTTCTCCAGATCGATGCTGACCCGATCAGCTTACCACGGCATTATTCAGAGGGGCCTTGCAGCTATTCTTGCCCCAGTTACAAAGCCAGTCTACCTGCGGCTGGTACGGTTGTTCTTCCAGAACCTCCGACCGTCCCCGCGTACCATAGCAGAGTTGGTCACTACTATAGATGGCCATCAGATCACTATCACTGTGGACTCGCTAGCCCGTTCTTGCCATTATCCACACAGATGCCCTCCGGAGCTATAGGAGCTATATCCGAGTCTATATAGGCCTTCTTATGCCGGCATGACAGTATTTCTTACAGGTCACCATGCCGATGGCGAGACTTTCGCTACCCGCACATTCCTTCTAGATGACCTATGGTTCTTCGATTCCGTTCTCTTTCAGAATATATATATGGCCGGGCATAAGATCCAGTGGAGAAGAGACTATCTGACAGCCCTCTACGCATTTTACACAGGCCACTGGGTATCTATTCCCGCGCTTATTTGGAGCGTGATGAGGAAGCTATCTGACGAGTATATTAGTAAGGAGAAGCCCGGACGGGCTAAGTCGCTCCCTTTTGGCCACCTCATCACCCAAATTCTGATCGACCAGTGCTACCCTATTTATCCTTGGGAGCACCTTGAGAGAGGTTCCTGTCACTTCTTGAAGAAGGACTGGGACAAGAGCTACAATGCCATCATTACTAGACTGCAGGACCACGTAGTAGTGGCTGCAGAAGAGCTAGAGGCTGAGGAGGCAAAGGTAGCAGCTGAGGCAGCAGCAGCAGATCCCGTAGCGGACGATGTACCAGTTGGTCCAACTGCTGAACATATAGATATTGATTTGGAGCGACCTGCAGATGACACAGAGCAGCACTCTCCAGCTGGGTCGCCAGTACATGAGCAGGAGCAGACTTAGGATTTTCATTCTTCTGACTCTTCTATACCTGAGACTCCAGATTGGACCCCCGGCTTTGGAGTACGCCTGCAGACTATTGAGGATGCTGTTGTTGCAATACGAGCTGATCTTACGGCCCATAGAGCTGATTTTGCTACCTTCTGTACGGATGTCGCGACTATGTTCCGAGATCTATCCAGAGATATCCGCGGAGCCCGTCGTGCCTCATCTTCCTGAGATTCCAGTTTCTTCTATCTTTTTATGATCCTTCTCTACTATTGATACTTTACTTTTGTCATTGTATAATACTATTATTTTTACAGCCGGTCTGTCGGCTTAGATCTTTTGATGTTCTAGTACTTTATTTTCTATTTATGCATGCTTTTATTATGGATGTCATATATTATATTCTCATATCTGTATGTTTGACTCCATCAGGTGCATTACAGTGACTTCAGTGAGAAAGTGCTACCCGATTTTCAGGACCACCTTTATACCTCTCTCATCTCTTTATCTGTTTATCCTATTTACACTTGCATGTCCACTGTACACTAATTATCCTATTTTGTTATCTGATGAGTTTATCCAAGTGCCAATTTTTAGGACCACAGTTCATCCCAAGTTTGGGGGGGCCATGCCAACCACTTCGGATACTTCAGTCCCGATCATTCTATGCCTTAGTTGCACTGGTATACTCTTTCCTTTGTTCTCTTGCACATTGAGGACATTGTGCCATTTAAGTTTGGGGGGAATGGTGCTTTGTAGTGTTAGCTTTAAATTTCAAGATTTTGAGCATGACTTGTGTAATTGAGGGATTTTTCTATGATTGGTCCATATCTAGCGATGATTTTGATCTTTTGAGGACTATATTACTTAAAATTTAAAAATTGCTTGACTTGAGAGTCCAATACTCCTTGTATGCCTTATGGAAGCCATTTAGGAGTAAATTTTTCGAAAGATTGATATCTTGCTTGCACTTGTGGTATACATCATCTTGATTTTGTGATTGTTTTGAGATTCATTCTAGGATTCTACACTAGCACAAGCGCACATTAGCATTCATTTGTGGGGTACATGCTTTGTTGATTATTGAATTGGTTATATCCCAATTGAGCTAGTAGTGCATTGAAAGCTTTCATTCTTGATAAAGGCGGATAATAACCCCTTTTCACTAAGTAGCCATGACTTAAGTCTCATCAAGCACTGAATTTCTCGTGCCAAAAGGTTGAGGGCCTAAACTCTAGGTTAATAATTGAACTAGCTTAAAAAAAACAAAAAAAAAAAAAAAGTAATAAAAGGTGAGGACTTCTCCCAAAAGGTGAGAAGTAGGAAATGATTAGATAGAGGTTGTCTTGATTTGTAGCCTAGTTGATTTGAGCTTGTAAGTCCGTAGGGGTGTTTGAACACTTAGTGCCCTAAAGCCGTTTGGTTTGGGAGTCATTGACCTAATGCTCGACCTAATGAATCACTAGAAAACTTAATAGATCAACACATTGCACCATGCTTTCATCTTTGATCCTAAAAAAAAAAAAAAAAACAAGTGAAAAGAATAAGTGCATCTAGATGAATGAAGCTTTAATAAAAGGTCCACTTTTTGTCTTGATGATCGGTACTAGATTTGTGTGCTAGTTTGAGGGTAAAGATGTGATCATTTCTTTAGTTGGCTAAAATAGCAACATATTTGATGCCGGTCCACTCAAAAGGATTCTAGAGTTGCTTTGATTTGCATGATCATTTTCTTGATGTGTGGAGGACCATATTTGCTTGCTTGATGTTGAGATTTTGGGAGATTGCTTAGAAATGTTTGAAACATTGCATACTTGAGGAAGTTTTCTCCCAATGCTTGTTTGCAATATTAGTATCTCTTTTGAAAGAATGAGCTTAATGTTTGTGGGTACCATTTCTAGACACCCTTACGAGACTTCACTCATTCATTAGGGGTAACCTAGGGGTTTAAAAGGCTTTTTGCATGTGCTAATTGCAATCGTGTTCCCTACGAAAGTGGTATTATCCATTTATTGTTTTCTAGATTCATACTTGTATAGTTGTTCATTTCATTCCTTTACTTTTTAGTTCATTGATAGAGACTAGCAATATTTAAGTTTGGGGGTGTGATGAGCGCTGAAAAGTGCATATTTAAACCCCTTAAGCTTAGGCATTCTAGTACCTTTATCTATTTTACTTTACCGTTTTAGATTGATTTCGTATTATTTCCATTTTCAGGCACTTATCCCGAAAATAAGCTAAGTCAGCCAAATAAGAGCTTAATTGAAGCAATTCTGGGATGAATCAAAGATTGGAACCAAGTGGAAGCAAAAGGAAGAAAAAGGTGGAAATCAACATCTTTGATCGATCTCAGATCAAAGTTCAATCGATCCAACATGATCGATTTCAGCACTTCAAGATGGATTAGAGCCATGATGACATTTTCACAGATCTCAAAATTTTGATCGATCCAACACCATTTTTCGATCGATCGAACTGCTTTGTCCTTATCCAAATGATTGATCTTTTCTAGTTGTACCACCCTACCAACCACTTTTGTCCTTTTTCCAAAAATATCTTCAAAATATCTCATATTTGTATTTATCCAAAAAGCGCTACCATTGAAGATCGATCCAGCCTAAGTTCGATAGATCTCAGCCAAGTTCGATCGATCCAAGTCCAAGGTTCGATCAATCGAACTTCCTCCAGTGCAAAAAAGTTAAATTTCTAGCTCATTGAAAGTTGTCCTTTATCCAATCATTGGGGAATATTTTGTGCACGACCCCAGCTCATTTTGGGTGTCATTTGACCTACCTATATAAGGATAAGGATTGATTTTTATAAGGGAGAGCCAATATCATATCATATCATCTCTTGGAGAGCAAGCTTAAAGGAGGAGGAGGCTAGAGACACTATTGGAGTTCTTCATTAACAAGGAGCAGATTTCTTCCATGGAGTTAGCCCTTGAGGGTTGGAGCAATATCACCATGAGTGGCTAGACATCCTCTTGGGGCTAGAGTTAGCCCTAAGCATGTTTTCTATATCTTAATCTTGTGTAATATTGAGGGATTAGTGTTGTAATTAATGTTTTGACACTTATATATATATAGATCTTGTTTATTCAATGATTTATGTGGTTTAATGCTTCCAATTGATCATTTCATTATATCCATATGTCTATGTATACTAGAATAGATGTTCATGTGTTTGTCTCTATTTCTTGTGTTATTAATGCATGTCTATGTGTATTAATGCTATAGATTTAGAGATTGTCAAAACATTGTGCTTAAAAGAATGTTCTTGTGATTTTCTAGATGGTCCATGCTCATTTCTTGATGGATTGTGCCTCTCCCTTAGCTTAATTAGTTTAATTTCATGTCATTAGCTTAATTGTAGTGTAGTGGTAGCATAGTTGTTAGATGGGAGGACAATCCATGCTTGTTGTTTGATGATCCATGCTTTTGAATGCAAGTATCATATGTCTCTAACCTTGTGTTGTATTTGGATTGTGAGCTTAATGAAATGATTAATGACTTGTTTTGATCTATTGTGCCTTTCACATGTTAGACAATATATGCTTCATTGCTTAGATATATTGTGCCTTTCACATGATGTTTAGACAATACATGCTTAACTAGTCATCCTTGCTTATTGAATCAACCAAACACACACACACACACCAATATTGCAACACACCATTTGGCCTCATTAGTCACTTGTCAATGGTATAGAAATGCATTACTTGGTGGTGATCTCTACACCCCAAGACTCTTCTCTCTTTTATTTGCTCTTAGTTGCATTCTTTTGTTATCACTTAGTTTAATTTAGTTGCTCTCTAGTCTAATCAACCAACCAACCAATTGTTTGATCACTTGACCTACTAGCCCTAATAGCGATTCCACAACCTTGTTCGACCCTCACAATCTCTTGGGACGATCCCTACTCGCCCTAGCTAAATTTATAGCGAAAGGTAGTAGTGGGTTCTATAAATGTAAAACTTGGCCCTTGCCTTAATGCACACTCTTTAAGCTTGTGGTGCGGCGACACACCACCGATCATCAAGACAAAGAGTGAACCTTTTATTAAAGTTTTATTCAACTAGGTGCACTTATTCTTTTCACTTGATTTTTTTATTTATTATTTTTATATAGGATCAAAGATGGAAGCATGGTGCAATGTAGTGATCTCTTAAGCTTTCTAGAAGATTCATGAGGCGAGTGTTAGGTCAATGACTCCCAAACCGGATGGCTTTAGGGTGCTAGGTGTAGAGACACCCCTAAGGACTTACAAGCTCAAATCAACTAGGCTACAAATCAAAATAACCTCCATCTAATTATTTCCTACTCCTCACCTTTGGTAAGAAGTCTTCACTTTATTTGCTTTTGCAAATATATATATATATATATATATATATATATATATATATATATATATATATATATATATTTTAAACCTAGAGTTTGGGCCCTCCACCTTTCGGCACGAGAAATTCAATGCTTGATGAGGCTAGAATCCTGGCTACTTAGTGAAAAGGGTTTATTATCCACCTTTGTCAAGAATGAAAGCTTTCAAAGCACTACTAACTCAATTGGGATATAACCAAATCAATAATCAATAAAACATGTACCCTATAAATGAATGCTACTATGCGCCTGTACTAGTGTAGAATCCTAGAGTGAATCTTAAAATAATCACAAGATCAAGATGATGTGGACCGCAAATGTATGCAAGATGTCAATCTTTCAAAATATTTACTCCTAAATGACATCGACAAGGCATACAAGGAGTATTAGACTCTCTAGTCAATCAATTTTTAAATATTAAGTATCATGGTCCTCAAAAGATTAAAATCTTAGTTAAAACTCTCAAATCATATCACATGCATAAAAACTAAGTGTGACATATCAAAATATGCTAACACACCCCCAAACTTAATCTATGCGTTGTCCTCAATGTACCAAGAAACAATAGAGAATTGAAAGAGTTTACCAAATGGGTGTAGCAAATAGGACCCAGCAACGGAAGCTTAGCATTGGAAGGCGTAACCCCAAACTTAGATTCCAAAAACCTGTCTGAAAATGGTCACACTAGCAGCTATCAAAGCATATGCATCAATGATATAAATGAGAGATGAAATGGGGAACTGGGCAAAATCCATGGCATATAGCAATAAAAAACTTAAAATATCCAAAACCAAAAACAATGAAATCATAAATCCCAAAGATCCATAGATGCAAATAAATCCAAAATCAATATCCAAAAACCATATGTATTGTGATACCCCCGAATTTCCGGATGCGGGTTGGCCAGGCCCACGCCCGATTACCCGAGGATATCAAATAAATTAGTAATAAACGAACACAGAATACAAATAAGGAAACAGGAATAAATAAAAATTTGCTAAAAAGAAACTAGAATAATAATGCAAATACTGAAACCTCCGATACGCAGATCCATCCTAGATGTCTCAACCATATCTATATAGTCCGTAATAGATAAATATATATCCACACTACAGGACTCTCACTAAACTATGCTAAGGGTCTCAACCTGAATAGAAGGCAACATGCAATACACACCTGAGTGGGTATGACTACCTAAGCCTAACAGGGTATACCTCAACCAACATAGCTAGCTACGCATCCTACTGCATATACGCACCCTAACCGTCGACTATGAGACTCAAGTTCAGATCGCGGTACCATAATTTATATATATAAATTCCCATCCAAACCAATGTAGTGCCACTCAATTGTTCGTTGCCATGACACGACATAAAATTAGGATTTAAGTGTTTTAATTAAATCCCTATCCCAATTATAAATATAAGTTCCCTCTAAGTACAATGTTGTGCCGGTCAACAGTTCATTGCTCAAGACACAACATGTAATCAGGATTTAAACGTTTTAGTTAAAACCTTATCCTTCCTAATACAGAAATATAAACAATTATCCAGTATGTCGTTCAACTGTTTTAGTTGACAGGACATGAAACCATGTAGGATTTAACTGTTTTAGTTAATCCATTCTGTATGTATGAATGGGTAAGAATTAGCGTTGTGACCTAATCCATCCCTCCGTATGACACCGTCCCATACCAGTGCATACATGCAAATGATCCATAAATGATGCAACATTATAAGCAGTACATCAAATAAAGTCCACATTATCCATATAGTTGATAAACACAGAATTTAAACAAGTCATCAACTAAAAATTTAGAATCCATCCATGTAATTAAACGAGACAAAGTTTACTAATTCGTCAAGTTATATTCCAGCATCCATCCAGGTAATTGACAGAAAATATATATTTAATTCTTCAATTAATTCCAAGCCAACGTCCAATTAGATTGACAGAACCTAAGTACTAGTTCAGCAATTTAAATCCAAACTCTAATCCAAATAATTGCAATGTAATGCTTAAAATTACCGCAACTAAAGTTCTAAGCTTAAACCCATGCATTGCAGAAAAGTATTATATATTTCAACAATTAACCTCTAGGATATGCATAGATCACACT
The DNA here is from genome assembly GCF_030987335.1 of Cornus florida. Lineage (NCBI taxonomy): Eukaryota > Viridiplantae > Streptophyta > Magnoliopsida > Cornales > Cornaceae > Cornus > Cornus florida. Next base: position 25,831,463 of record NW_026775581.1, read on the forward strand.
TGTTAATTAAATGATACTAGCATGCACCTATAACCAGATTTATAAATATATACATACTCCATTAAATTGCTAACCTGCACTGCTGTATACATTCCTACGGTTAAATCTATGAGTTCAGAGACATTAATTTATCAAGTGTGGCTCTAATGTAGCATGGTACAATGATTAGAATCCATGTTTTATCCCTTTTTAATTTCTAGACACCGTTTGCACCATTAAATCCTTCCGGTCCGTCAAGTCCGTAAACTATTGTGACTTGCCCTAGATTTTTTCTACAGTTTAAAACCTTAGCATATAAATAATTTTATACATCCTAGGGCATTAATATTCCATGGTTTAGTGTTTAAAACCATCACAGTAGCCTAAACACAGTTCTGAAACCCACAGTTGAACCAAACAAGCCCCAAACTGCTTCAGAACACATAAAGGATCACAGAGCCTGCTCTTAGAATCAAAGAGTAGGCTCTAACCTGCCTAGAGCTGGCTCCTACAACCCTTGGAGCCGGCTCTAATAGAGTGGGAGGCGGCTCTTTGCTCCCAGAGCCGGCTTTCCCTCTCTGAGAGCCTCTCCGTCCACTTTTCTTGCTCTGTTGCTCCGTTTTGACTATTAACTTCGTCTCCGGCAATTCCCAACCTGTGGTTCATCTTTAATACTGAGTTTAAGAATCCTATTTACACCCAATATCATCCCCATGACTTGTTCATAATAGTTTAATTCATTTACAGTGTTTAAAACCTTAACCGATTAAACATGCTTCCACTCCAAACTGTAAACCAAAGGTACAAGAACTTTAACAGAATAATTCCACACATATAGACATCTGATTTAGCGTATAACAAACATGTATAATTTAATTATTGATCAATTAAAACCCTAGAGACAGTCTAAGGATGCACAGAACACAGGCAACGAGGGAGAGAAAGGAAAGAACTTGCCTGTGATATCAATTATGAAATCTCGGCGTCATGTCCACTGTTCCGGCAACACGAACCACTGTAAAGCCTCTTAGTGCTCTGGAATAATCCACCAAAATCCCACCTTGGTCCCCTCTGTTATTCTCTTTGCCACCCATACAATGTTCTGTTCTTTCTACCCTCTGTTTTTACAGAATTTTCTTCACGTTCTTGTGCTATGAGTTATGAGCGTAAACCCTAGGTTACAGCATAATGGTTGTATTTATAGACTTAATCCTAAAACCCTAATCCTTGTAATATTAGAGACAGAGCCCTAATGTTACCCCAAGTCTGCCCATAAAGTAACCAAGATTTATCTATGTCGGTTAAACAAACTGTCTTCCTAGAGACCCTAGTTAACTAACGTAATAACCAAAAACTCATTTAACTTATTTATATCAAAATTAATAATTACTAAAATAAACCATTTAAACATACAAGCCAATCAAATGACAATTTATCAATTAAAAATACAAGCAAAGAAAACAATCTATTTAAATCAACAAAATAAAACAAACAATTAATTAAAATAAAATCAAACACATAACCAATTTGACACATAAGCACCTATCCACACAATCAAATTAAAATTTCACACAAAAATAAATTTTAAATTCCCATTTTTATCTTTTTGAAAAATAGGGGTATTACATGTATCAAGTGCAGTCCAAAATAATATCCAGAAATATCAATGTAAATGTCTCAAATCAGTGCAAAAATATCCCAAAAATAGTAGTGTATCAAAATGTGATAGGGAAAGGAATTAGTAATAGAGATAGAGATAATGGTGGAATCATGGTGCAGCATCTGGTGCAAGTATGTTGGCAATGATTTGGAGCATATCTGACATCTCTCGGCTATGTCGAGTGAGAAACGTCTGAATGTTTGTCCTCAAATCTGAAATGTCTCTCCTCGCATCCGCTACCGTTCTAGTTAGATTGTCAGATCACCTGCCTAAGTCATCACGTTTCCTAGCCAAATCACCATGTCGCCTCGTCACGTCAGCTTTGAAAGAAGTAAAATCTGAATACAGCTGAGTCAGGTCAGCTCTGTGGCTGAAATCTGAATTGGCATGATGGGAGCGAGTGTCAGCCTGTGGCATCAGCTCTGTGTGAGGTATATGTGAGGGGCCGCCTGCTGAGATGGATGTGGAGGAAGAGGTGGACCCGGCTGCGACGTGGATGTGGAAGTAGTAGTATGCTACCTATGTCTAGGTTTATAGGAAGAAGGTGATCCCTGGGATCCCTCTGCTGACTCCCTCTTGGCTCTCTACTGAGCTCACTTCCTTTTCTGCTTTCTATTCCTTATGTTTTTCAAGCAAGCATTGTAAGTCTTGTTCCACTGCTTCATGTCATAAACCCTATTCTATCTATGCTCTACAGGCTTTGGAATCTTATCTGGGTCAAAAGAATAGCCCTGGTCAATCAATAGCTGTGTGATCAGATGGTCGTATGGTAAAGGCCAAGCATCAGTTCTGGAATTGTGCTTGAAGATTAGATTTTCTTAGTACTTGTGAATAATCTCCTTGATGAGAGTAAGAATGGATATCCAGCAGCCCTGACTCAAACAGTATAAAGCCTATAGAACCCCTTCTCGCTTCTGTGTACCATAGACTGAAGGAAAGGCATTGAGATGCAACATATAATCAAAGAACCAGTAGCGGGGATCAATATCAACCCAGTCTATAAATATATTGCCTTCGAAGGCAGCCTGTGGAGAGAGTGTAGAAACCATGGTCATCTCAGCAGGGTAAGCTAGAATGATGGGATACAGTGGATCCTCATAGTCAACGACCAGGGTGAGAGATGGGGGTATCGGCAGGCAGCAGCAATAATATGGATAGAAATAGCAATGTCCTGACTATCTATGGTCGTATGCATCAACTGACGGTCATCCTTACCCATCTGGAGGTGCTGGAAAAATAGAGCAACCAACCGGGGATATATAGTAGTGTCTGTCAGAGTCATGATAGTATCGATGCCCCTATGGGTGAGCTCATCATATGACCACTGTGTCTGCTCTAACCCGGCAAAGAGCTATCTGTCAAATCTAAACTCTAGCTCTAATTTCCTGCCGGATAAAGAGAGAGAAGGTACTGCTTTGATAATGGGACCCTGTGCTTCCATGAAAGATAACTCTTAAGATGCAGATGCAGTAGCCTCAGAAGATGAAGATGACTCCTTCGCTAGAGATGGAGGAGGCTGTGTAGCTCTGGCTACTCGCTTTCGGGTAAGAGTCTTCTACCTACGTTGCATCTACAAAAACAACAAGTATAAATTAGTGCACAGGTATAAAAAAAGGTAAGCATCTGATTAAGAAAACACAAAACATGTCTAAATCAAGTAGAAATAGAAAATAGATGTATAGGATTATGCTTGTGTAAGAAGTGATCAAGAAAGCTTCAACAATATCATTCAACATGCTTCAACAAAACAAGAATAGATCATGGCACAATAAGTAGTCTCAGGTATGCAAAACAATGCAATGATGGCATAGAGGGTAGAAAAGTCACTTTTGGAAGCATTTAAGCAAGGAATGAGATCAAAAGGATAAGTATAGGATGTGATGTGCATAAGTATGCAACGTGCATTCATAAACCTAAAACTAAGGAAGATTTTATAATTTCATGGCAAGTAGACCCTAGGATGACATCGTATCAATTCCTAAGCAAGAATGTCTACAAATTCAACATTCAAAACCAATGGAGTAAGCAGGATAACATAAAGAATATGATCATAGCAACTGTCTACCTAGAATTCAAGAAGCATATATATTAAGAAATAAAGACTAAGTGAATTGTACAGTTGTAAAACACTTCAATCCTAACCATGTTTTGATACACAAGTTTAAAAATAAATCTTGGACGTAGTATGTGATCGATGGATCAATTATCAATTAAAAATCAACCCATTTGCAATAGCACAAATCATTGTAAAATCGGGCTATTGGTCGGGTAAGTCGAACCACTGGGACTGCTAGTCTATGGCAACCTAGGTATCTAGAATCTTTTTAGAATGATAAGGGGGTTTATAGAATATTTGTTGGATTGTCACTAAAACTAAGAATGTAAATTGCATAAAACAAAAGTGCGCAAGGAATAAAAGAGATAGAAATACAAGTTAGAGAAGACTAGGGAAGTGAATCCGCTCCCAACCCTATACACATGCTAGATTAAGATTAATTTGGGGAAAACAACATATATGATGGTCATGATACATAGCAACACTTGGTTGCTATAATATCCTCAAGAAGTTCATTAAATCAATAAGCAAGAATAATCCATCGAAGGTTCACATGCTTGAACTACCTAAACTAGGGTGTAGTCTTCAACATGCTCACTAAGCCAAAGATTATCAAGCTCTTAATTAAATGATGAAAACACATAAAGCTAGGAATCAAGCATAGACCATCAAAGGGAAACCTAAGCGATGGACTATCAAGGTTCTCCAACCTCATGCCATTAAAAACCATTTCATGATCTCATTTCCATTGTCATCATGAAAATGCAAGCAATATGATCAAAAAAGAGAACAAGCTAAGACAAGATAGTAAACTCAAAATGATCATTTATAGACATTATAATCCATTACAACAAGTATGGTGCTCTAAATCATGAAATGACCAAAGATTATACATTGTTATCCCAAAAAAAAATCTACACTAGAACATGCTTACAAGGGAGGGCTTCATCACCTCCGTAGATGGAGAATTAGTTACCCATGGATGGACTAGAGGAAGGAAGAAGCTTGGATGCCACTACCATTTTCGAGCTCCCCTTCTAGCCACAAAAACTCTATCTTCTTTTCCTTTTTCTTCTCTAGAAAATCTTGCAAAATATATGTGATCCTTGATATATATGGTTCCCCCTCCCATTTGTAGACAATATGTCTACCAAACCTCCTTAAAATAAGGCTCCACCCCCACCAAAAGACATCTCCAACCAACTCATAAAAGAGGGAAATCTGGAGTTGAGGGAATCAAGGCACAAGTGGGTCTACATGCTCCTTCGAGCGCTAGAAGATTGCGATGGACCATTCTGTCCTGATTTCGAGCGCTCAAAGGTTCTCTGAGCGCTCGAAAATGTATCAGAATGCATTTTCTTCTTCTTCTGCTCTGAATTCTTCTACATGGATTTATCCTTGGCCTATTGAGAATCATTCACCCCTTTTTCATTGTAGAAGGACTTCGTAAACTTGTTTTAGCAGATTCCACTTGGAGATTTTCGTATGCAAAAGCCCGGAATGATTTGCTCTTCAACAAGCCTTCTGAGCTTCCATTTTATTCCCTTTTTGCAGATAAACCTGAAAAAATGCACAGAAACAAAGAACTGGAGAAAATATATACATATAAACCAAAAATGGACTTAACTAATGCAAGTAAGGGCGCTTGAATATGCAATATTCGGCGCTTATCACACCCCCAAACTTACATTTTGCTAGTCCCATAGCAAAACCAAAATGACAAACTCAACAAATGACAACCATTGGATTGCTTCCCAAAAATATCAACCATGGTGAAATGGAAAACATGCATGGCTCAAATATAACTTGAAACAGACAGAAGATTGGAGATGGGATCATTAGGCAGACTACCTTGCATATATGAAGCCTTGGTACAAAATTAAATGGTTAAACATGCTTAAACATCTATGCAACAGCATCATAGTTTATATAAATAACTCAATTGCTATCTCTTGAATAAAAATCAACTCTAGCTTCAGTGAAAGTGAACCGAATTTCCCAACATGTGGCTTTAACCTTCTCTTTCCAATTTCAAGACACAAGTCTTCACATCATCGAATTCCCTTTTAAATGAAGTCACTAAGGCATGAATTTATTTATAATATAACTTTTGTTGCTTGCTGAAAATTTATTAAAACTCAAAATGATACATATTATGGTTGTGCAATGCCGAAGTCCCTTAAGTTTTCTAACCAACCCATGTAGCAAACGTTAGGTCAACAACTCCCAAACCAGATGGCTTTAGGGTGTTGAGTGTAGAAACACTCCTAGGGCTTAATAACTCGAATTGGCAAGGCTACGAACTCCAACGGACCATGTTTATTATATTTTTTAAATGACCGTGCAGTGCCTAAGTCTTTTAAGCTTTCTAAGCAACCCATGTAGCAAGCATTAGGCTAACAACTCCCAAACCAGATGGCTTTAGGGTGCTAAGTGTAGAGACACTTCTTGGGCTTAATAACTCAAGTTGGAAAGGCTACAAACTCAAATTGGTCATTATCCTTTTTTTTTTTTTTTTTTTCATCATGCCAAAGGTATCCATCTATTAGGTTCATCAGATTAGATTAACGAGGTCAAGATCATGGTTAATCAAGTTGCATGCCTCGCAGTTAAGTTTTCGGTGTGCATCTGTGGATTCTGAAGCATAAAAGAGTATAAAATCCAACAAGAATCTAATTGAAACATTAATATAGACTAAATTGCATCCACATGATCATTTCAAATTTTCTTTATTTTCAAAACTCAACAATTGCTTTTATACACAAGGTATTAAACATGAGCTTCATTTCTGACAAGTTTCAAATTACACTATCATTGCTTTACAAAAATGTACTACTAAAAATGCAATACTGCACCCCCAAACTTAAATAACACATTGTCCTCAATGTAGGACAACAACTAACATCTACTGAAAATTAAAGAGAATAATAAGAACAAAAATAACAAGAAAAGGAGGACAGTGCATGGCGATGTGACAAAAAGCTCCCATGTAAAGTCCAACAAAAACAGGCCCCCAAACTTGAATTGTGCAACCTGCAAGGGAACACTGAGAAAAACAGATGGGAATACAAAAGACAAATAATAATGAAACATTAAAAGAAAATAATTAACAGATAATAAAAGAAAAGAGGGAATTTTCATTCAAAAGCTGGTGGACATGATTACAAAAGGAACTGAAACTCTATCATGTCTAACCAGATCAACTAATGCATAACACATTCCCATGTTCAAAAATTAGAACAGAAATAGAAATTAGAAACATAAACATGTGAAACAAATGACAAATCACGAACGGGCAACTAACTACGGGCCAGGGGGGAAATGGGCAAGGATGGCATTGAGGAGGGATTGAGTTTCATGCCTTTCATCCTGTGCCACATGACGGTCCTCAGCTACAAAACGACGGTCTTCCTCCGCACGCAAGTAGTCCTCTCGGACTGTCCTAGTGTAGTCCGCCAAGGTATGCTTAAAATGATCCATCCGATCATGGATACCGGCGATGCCAGCGCACAGAAAAGCATGGTCCTGCTGAGAGTCAACACGAGGCACTTTCCAGTCAGCATCCTCAGCCATGGGATCATCCTCGAAAAAAGGAGGAGATGGAGGAGTAGCGGGCTGATGGGGCCGAGAATGGCTAAGAACATTGTTCCAACGTCAGATGGTAAAAGTTTGAATCTTTTTGCCCTTTTCTTCATGGGGAGGAACAATGAAGCCTTTGTGCTTCAGAAGCTTGGTGATGAAGAAAGGAAATGGCAAAGCCCAAGCTTGAGCTCGTTGATGCTGGGCGTTAAGGCAGTAGTCCCAGAACCGCATAAATTAGCTCCAAATGAGCTCCAGAATAGAGATCCATTGGCCTTGGTCCAGGGCATACAAAGCCTATAACATCAGACCTCGGCGCTCGTTGCTGTGCACCAAGGGGCAGATATTATGCTTAAGCACGGAGTCAAAGAACCACATGCGCTCAGGGAAGGTAGATTTTAGAGTATAGCTCCGGGGTCTATGAGGATCATCCACGTTGCAAATGGTGGCAACAACTTGCTCCACAGTTAAATTTTCAGGCTCCTCATATAAAGGAAGATTCTCACGATTCACAATATCATCGGGACACTCCAGGACAGCGAGAGACCTCCACAATGTCAGCCAAGGTAAAGGAATAAGGGACACCATCAATAGATGTGGTAAGAGAGATGGGTGGCCCTTCAGGACAAGTTAGATTCTGGTAGAAGAGGCGGACCACACGGGGATAGGCAATCTTTGCAACGGGCTTGCAAATATGCTGAATGCGCCGGTTAGCTAATTCGGCGACAGCCCAAGAAGTGGTGGGAAGAGTGGCAAAGACATCCGTGAGCGGAAAGAGAAGCTCATAGTTGATCTTTTTCGTGAGTCAAGGTTCTCAGGGTTGCTCACAATTAACAGCGGGGGCATCCGCAGAGGGTCTAGGACAGTGAGAAGGTCCGGCATGAGACATTTGGAGATGCGGACGTGGATGGGGAATTTCAGCAAGCACCTGGCGGGCACCAATAGAGAGGAAGGGTGAGAGTGAGAGTAATGGATGACAAAACTCAAAAATTTTTAGACAAAATTGCTCTCTAGCCTAGAGCAACAACATCAATCAACATCCAAACCTCCAAAAATTCAATGTACAAACTCCTCAAGATGATAACAATAATTAAACAAAAAAAATGAAAGGAAAAGAATGAAGAAGCATACCTTAAGAGGATGATGGGGAGAAGGATGGATGGAATGAGGAAGGAGGATGGAGGTGGTAGGTATTTATAGGAGTGTAGTGCATGAATGGGGGAGAGGGAAAGTTAGGGAAGTTATGGAGTAGAAGTGATGGAGGGAGGTCGTGGGGGTGATGGAGGAAGTGGGCAAGGTAACTGAAACAAATGGGAGATGGAAATTCGGATTTTAAAGGGAAGGGTTCAGTTCGAGCCCTCGAAGAAGGGACTTCGAGCGCTCGAAGATTCGGTCGAAAGCTTTAAAGCCGTGGGATGCAAACTTCGAACGCTCGAAGAAGGCTCTTCGAGCGATCGAGCGTCTGATGGAATGACATGGAGGCCCGGATGCAATGCACGAGCGCTCAAAGGTGGTCTTCGATCGCTCGAAAATTCGGTAGAGGCAAAAATCCAATCTACGAGCACTCGAAAGAGAGGCTTCGAGCGCTTGAAAATCTGGCAGTGAGCATTTTGGCACCTTCAAGCACTCGAACTACAGTGCAAAATTTCTCTAAGTCCTATAAGCACTTGGATTGCAATCTTTGCTACACGGTAATGGTAACAAGGTCAGAGAGTGTGCCAATTTAGGACTTAAATGCTCGGATGGACTTGGGAAACCATAATCAACAAGTGCATTGAAAATAGGAGGTTATGCACAAGAGTACCATTCCGAAGGTCCAATGAAATTGCTGGATAGAGCTGAAAACTTCCGGGAATGAAGACAAGCATTAAGAAGGTCTAAGAAAACCAGTTTGAATTGCGGGAACACAATTTAAGATAGTTCCAGAAAAATTAAATTTTGGCTTTTCTTAACCATTTCCCAGAAAATTTCAAGGTACGAGCAATTGAAAATTAGGGAAGCATGGAAATAGAAAGAATTTCTTCCCTCGAATGCTTAATTTAATGTCGATAGCCAGACGAACCAGGTACAGCATGGCGCATTAATCCTCGTAGATTGGGTCCGTCAAGAGGACTTTCTCAACTTTGCAGATTGGGACTATGCCGTCAATGCAAGGTTTAAGCCGTTGGACATTAACCTTGAATAGAGATCCATCAGCCGGATCTTGAAACTCGATTGCGCCATGAGGAAAAAACAGTATTGATGAGATAAGGACCATCCCATCTTGACCGGAGTTTACAGGGAAAGAGTTTCAAGTGGGAATTAAAAAGCCAAACTTTTTGGCCCGGGGCGAAAAACTTGTTGACAATGTGTTTGTCATGAAATGCTTTGGTCTTTGCCTTGTAAATTTTTGCACTTTCGTATGCATCATTGCGGATTTCCTCAAGTTCATTTAGTTACAAAGCACGAGTAGAGCCGGCTTGTTTGAGATCAAAGTTGAGCCTTTTTATAGCCCAATAAGCGCGGTGCTCTAATTCGACTGGGAGATGACAAGCTTGTCCAAAGACAAGCCGATATGGCGACATGCCAATGGGTGTCTTGTAAGCTGTCCAGTAAGCCCAAAGCACATCGTTGAGTCTTAACGACCAATCTTTGCAATCCGGTCGAACCGTTTTTTCCAAGATGTGCTTAATCTCCCAATTAGATACTTCCATTTGACAACTCGTTTGAGGATGGTAAGGTGTGGTAACCTTGTGAAGGAGGGAGTACTTTGAGAGGACGGATATAAGGTAACGATTTCAGAAATGAGATCCACCATCACTAATGATTGTTCTAGGCGTACCAAAACGACTAAAAATGTTGGACTGAATGAAGTTGATTACTACTTTATGATCACTGGTTTTGGTAGCTTCGGCTTCAACCCACTTGGAAACATAATCCACCGCTACAAGGATATACTCATAGCCATAGGAAGATGGAAATGGTCTCATGAAGTCGATCCCCCACACATAAAAAATTTCTATGATTAAGATGGGAGTGAGGGGTATCATGTCTCTTCGGGACATGGATCCGAGCCTTTGACATTGCTCACATGATTTACAGAAATTGAATGCATCCCGAAACAAGGAAGGCCAATAAAATCTGCTTTGAAAGACTTTATCAGCGGTCTTTTTGGCACTAAAGTGTCCTCCACAAGCAAGAGTATGGTAGAAATTTAGAACACTTGTGGTTTCGGTTTCGGGGATGCATCGCCGGATGATTTGGTCCGGGCAATATTTGAACAATTCTGGATCTCCCTAAAAGAAATGCTTAACTTGGGAAAAGAACCGGTCTTTCTCCTGTTTAGACCAATTGGACAAAATTTTTCCTACTGCTAGGTAGTTCACAATGTCCGCAAACCATGGGAAACTTAAATGAGAAATCTGAAAAAGTTGCTCATCCGAAAAGGAATCACGGACTGCCGCAAATTCAGAAGATTTTTCAATGAGTGAGCGAGAAAGATGGTCTGCGACAACATTGTCGGTCCCCTTTTTGTCCCGGATTTCAATGTCAAACTCTTGAAGTAGGAGTATCCATCGAATTAGGCGAGGTTTGGTTTCTTTTTTCGCGAGCAAATGCCTAAGAGTGGCATGATCCGAAAAGACTATGACCTTGGAGCCAAGAAGATAAGAACGGAATTTATCCAAGGCATACACCACAGCTAGCAATTCTTTTTCAGTGGTAATGTAATTTAACTGAACATCGGAAAGAGTCTTGTTAGCATAATAGATGACGTATGGAAGTTTTTCCACACGTTGGCCCAAAACCGCGCCTAATGCATAATTAGATGCATCACACATGATCTCAAAAGGAAGAGACCAATTTGGCCGTTTCATGATTGGGGCGGATGAGAGGAGAGTGCGGAGTTTAATGAAAGCTTCCATGCAAGCTTTATCAAAATTGAACAGAACATCCTTGGCAAGAAGATTACACAAGGGCTGGGAAATTTTGCTAAAATCTTTTATAAAACGACGATAGAATCCGGTATGGCCAAGGAAGGAACGGACTTGATGGACGAAATTTGGAGGAGGAAGATTAGAGATCAACTCTACTTTGGCCTTGTCCACCTCAATTCCCCGTATAGAAATGACATGTCCTAGAACAATGCCTTCTTGGACCATAAAATGGCTTTTCTCCCAACTTAGAATGAGATTTTTCTCTTTGCATCTTTGGAGTACAAGAGATAAATTGTGGAGACATGAGTCGAAAAAGGAGCCAAAGATGGAGAAATCGTCTATGAAAACTTCCAAGAACTTTTCAACCATATCAGAAAATATGGACATCATGCACCTTTAAAATGTTTCCGGAGCATTGCATAGCCCAAAAGGCATGCGTCGATAAGCAAAAGTTCCAAAGGGACATGTGAAAATTGTTTTCTCTTGATCTTGGGGGGCGATTGCCACTTGGTTATAGCCAGAATAACTGTCAAGAAAATAATAGTAGCTTTGGCCGGCTAGCCTTTCTAGGATTTGATCAATGAATGGGAGTGGAAAATGATCCTTCTTAGTTGAAGAGTTGAGTTTCCAGTAGTCAATGCACACACGCCACCCGGTGGGGGTTCGTTGCGGCACGAGCTTACTCGCTGAATTTTCAACAATGGTAAGGCCAGATTTCTTGGGGACAACTTGCGTGGGGCTTACCCACTTGCTATAGGAGATAGGGTAGATGATTCCTGCATCTAGCAATTTGATCACTTCTTTCATGACCACTTCATTCATATTACGATTCAACCGGCGCTGAACCTTTCTAGTACGCTTTGCGTCATCCTCCATATGAATGTGATGTATACAAATAGAGGGGTCGATTCCTTTCAAATCAGCCACTGCCCAGCCAATAGCTTCTTTATGCTCTTGAAGTACTGCTAAAAGGCTGGTTTCTTGGTCTTTAAGAAGGTCCGATGCAATGATGACTGGAACAGTTTGATTTGCACCAAGAAACACATACTTGAGGTGAGTCGGGAGCAGCTTTAGCTTAAGTTGTGGAGGAGATTTCAATGACGGGACAGGAGGAGTAGTGGAGAGTTGAGGAAGTGGTTCTTTTAAAATTTTCCAAGGAGGAGTATCCATGATAACACCAACATCAAGTAAAGAATTGACTTCTTGGATGGATTGATCAGTATCAAAGTTTGAGAAGTCAAAATGAGACATACAAGTTTCAAGGGGATCCTTGGTTAGTGATAAGCGCCGAATATTGCTTATTCAAGCGCCCTTAATTGCATTATTTAAGTCCATTGTTTGTTTAATTATGTAGATTACCTTCATATGCACGTTTTTGCATATTTTCAGGTTCATTGGCCAAAAAGAAGCAAGAAGGATGCTTTGTGGAGTTTTGAACATCAAAGGTCACAATGCTGAATTTCTGGCAGCAGTGGAACCTGGACTTTGCTCGCCATTTTGACCTTGAAAAATCGAGATCTGGACCTCCATTATAAAATGGCATATTTAGATCTCTGAATTAGCTTTCTAAATCTTCAAACGGTTTATCATTCGGAGCTCGGAACAGAGAGTTATGGCCTTGTTACCAGAGGTGCGCAGAACTGCCTGGCAGCAATGAAATTCTGCCTTGATCTTCAATTTCGACCAACCAGACTTGAGAATTGGATCTCCACCAAAACATAAAGTTTTTAGAGCTCTGAATTATCTTTCCAAATATTCAAACGGTTTATCATTCGGAGTTCGGAGCGCAAAGTTATGGCTGTTTTACCAAAGTAGGTTCGGGCGAATCAAAGAAAGCATGGAGCAATCTGCTCCATTTTCGAGTGCTCGAGGCCTTACTTAGAGTTCTCGAAATTGGGGCAGAATTGCCTTCGGGAATTCTCATTTTGGCAGCCACTTGTGCATTGGTTTCCTCATTTTCTACTTACTTCTTTATGAGGTGGTTGGGGATGTTTTTGGAGGAGAGATAGAGCTTTGTTGAAGGAGATAAGGCAAGGAAGGCCACACATATCATTAAGCTTCATTTTTTTGAGAAGATAGAGAGAGAGAAGAGAGCAAGGAGGGTGTGTTCTTGAAGCCAAAGGAAGGGAGCTCAAAAATGGCTTATTCTTCCAAGCTTCCTTCTTCCATTTTTGTATCCATGGATAACTAAACCTCCATCTAGGGAGGTGCTGAAGCTCTCTCTTGTAAGCATGCTTTAATTTCATCTAATTTGGGGAATGATTCATGTAAATGGTAGTTTCGTGATTTAGAGCACTTACACTTGTTGTAATGGATTTCAATGCCTATAAATGATCATGTTGAGTTCATTATCTTGTCTTAGATTTTATCCTCTCATGATTATATAACTTGCATCTTCATAGTGAGAATGGAAATGAAATTGTGAAATGGGTTTAAAGGCATGTTGTATGAGAAATTTGTTAATCCATAGCTTAAGACTTCCTTTTGATGGATTAATCTTGTATCTTGACTTCATGTGCTATTACCATAGTGATTGAGGGGTTTGATGGTCCCTAGCTTAGTGAGCATGTTATGGCTACACCCTAATCTAGGTAGTTCTAGCATGTGGCTCTTTGAGGGATTATACTTAAATCTTGATCTTATGATTTTCTTGAGGATAATGTAGCAATTTAGTATTGCTACATATCATTGCCATGTAGTGAAATTGTTTCCCAAGTTAATAGAAATTTAGTATGTTTATAGGATTGGTGGTGAATTCACTTCCCTAGACCTCCTTTTCTAGACTTCTTCCTCTTAAATTCCTTGCATTTATTTCTTTAAGCACATTTCAATTCTAATGACTAAGTGACAAACCAACAAAACTCTATATACCCCCTCATCATTCTAAAAGTAATCTAGACTCTTAGGTTGCCATACACTAGCGCAGTCCCAGTGGTTCGACTTACCCGACCAATAGCCCTATTTTACAATGATTCGTGCTATTGTGAAGGTTGATGTATAGTTGATCAACCGATCAGTTAGGATGAAGGGGAGAGATTCTTCAACCACTTCATCGATGACATCAACAAGAAAACAATCATCCTCGTTGGAGGGATGTTGTGTTGCATTAAAGATATGGAGTTTGACTTGCATGTTCCCAAAGGCAATGCCCATCACCCCAGTTCGGCAATTAATGGAAGCATTAGCCTTAGCTAAGACTGGCTTACCGAGGATCACGGGAATGTGCTCTTTGGGTCATGGACCGGTTCCGTGTCAAGAACCACAAAGTCTACCGGGAAGTAGAATTTGTCCATTTTAATAATGACATCTTCAAGAATGCCTCGTCGATGCTTGACCGATCTATCGGCAAGTTGCAAGACCACAAAAGTTGGCTTAAGATCTCCCAAACCAAGCTGTAAGTAAACCGAGTATGGAATTAAATTCACATTAGCTCCTAAGTCGAGGAGGGCCCTATATATCTTGTTGTCACCAATGATACACGAGATTGTCGGGGCACCCGGATCCTTATACTTTGGAGGAATGCTGTGCTGAATGATAGCACTAACATTCTCAGTTAACCTTACTTTCTTTGGCAAATGATTTCTGGAAGTGCGTTTTTGAGTGTACAAATCCTTGAGAAATTTTGCATAGGGAGGGATTTGCTTTATAGCATCTAAGAGAGGCAAGTTGATCTTCACTTGCTTGAAAATTTCCCACATATCTTGAATTTTACAATTCTTGTTCCAAAATGTGTCGACTCTTGGAGACGTTGAGGAAACGGAGCTTTTAGCTCATAAGAAGTTTCCACATTTGGGGTGACAAGCTTGGGATTTTCATGAGTTGGATTTGGATTAGAAGAGTTGGTACTTGGATTTGGAATTTTCGAAGGAGAATTTTCCTCATCCTTGTTTCCATCAACCTTGTTGTCAATAACTCGACCACTCCTAAGGGTGGTGATTGCTTGAACATGGTCATGACTTGGCCCACTCGGAGGAGGGGATTCATCAATCACATGCATCCCTCTAGGATTTTTAAATGGTTGAGCGGGAAGCTTACCCTTGTCCTTTTAGAGCAATTAATTCATGGAGTTAGCTGTTTGACCCACTTGATTCTCAATCTTAGCTATGGACTGAGTATGAGAGTGAACCATTTAGAGAGTGGGCTGCAAAGATGTCAAGAGTTACTTGTTGGAATCCAACATTTGCTTATTTAAAGATTCCATCATTTGCTTGTTTGCAGCCGAGATTTCATCGGTTGGAAACACAGTAGGTTGATTAGAGACATTTGGATTATACGGAGGGCGGTAACTTGAAGAGGCTGGAAATTTCCTATTTTGAAATTGAGAAGGGGGCTGATTTTGATGCCCTGGATTTTGGAATTGTGAATTTTGTGGGGATTGTTGCCTCAACGAGAAATTCGGATGATCTCTCCATCCCGGATTGTAAGTATTGAAATATGGATTATTCCTGGGCCTCGAGAACATGGCATTTGCTTTTTCTTGATTTGGATTAGAAAATTACTCTGGTGTGGGGCAATCTTCCGAGAGATGGAATGGACTAGTGCATGATGCGCAAACCGCACTTGCCGAATTTTGAGACAAAGAGGGGGAGAGATGTGGTGCCATCAATTGATAGAATTTATGAGCTATGGCATCTACTTGAGATGATTCTTCTATCATTGTCTTCGGTTGGTGTTCTTTGTACTGGTTGAGGTTTGACCACCACAAGAATTATGCTGTAACGAGTTTTCACTCAAATTCTTAAGTAAGGTCCATGCCTCATCCGCACTTTTAGACATGAACATCCCCCCACAAGATGAGTCAACCATGAATCCATGTGGGTCGGTTAACCCAGCATAGAAGGTTTGCACCAATTGCCATTTTGGGATTAGATGGTGCAGACATTTCCTAAGAAGATCTTGAAATCTCTCCTAAGTCTTATGGAGTTGTTCCCCCTCGCTTTGTGAAAAGCTAAGAATGGAACGCCTCATTAAATTGGTTTTACTCACTGGATAATACTTTTTTAGGAATTCTTGCTGCAATTGAGCCCAAGAAGTGATGGAATTTGCAGCAAGGGAGTTCAACCAATACTTTACCCTATCTTTTAAGGAAAATGGGAAAAGATGCAAATGGAGTGCATTTCAGGGAAACCTCGCAACCTGATGGTTGAACAGATCTCAAGGAACTCATCAAGATGTTTATATGAATCTTCATTATCAAAGCCATGGAAGGATGGAAGCATTTGAATGGTACTAGATTTGATCACATATTGAGCTGCATCGATGTTTGGCATCACTATGCATGAGGGTGAAGCATAGGTGGTAGGGATGAAATGGTCTCTGAGGGTCATTGGTTCTACATTTGGAATTCCAGCCCTATCATTATTAACCCCCGCATTCCCTGGATTTCCTTCATTATCCGCCATTGTATTAAACTCAATTTCAAGTTCTCTTATATGAGAAGATTCCCTAAGGTTTCGTCTAAGAGTTCTTTCAAGTGAATTTATGTCAATGGGCGAGTCAATTGTGGGTAGGGAAAGTTATCTACGGCCAAACATCAACAACACATAATACAATCAATACAATAATTCATCATCATCAACTCCACATACGATGTTCCCTTTCTCCTCAATTATCAAGATAGAAATTAAATGGCTACGACAAAGACCGATGCTTTGCAATTGAAAATAAACAAGACAATAGCCTCAACAAGGGCTTCACAACTAAAGAACACTAAGTTAAACATATGCGAGAGATTCTGTAATACCCCTAATTTTAAAAGGATAGTCTCGGCATTTTTTAATATTTATTGTATTGCATTTTTATTTATTTTATTGTTTTTATTGCATTTTTATTTATTTTATTATTTTTCATTTGTTTAGTTGGTTATTTGAAATTTGAATTAAAGTGGTTTTATGTGCATTATTTGGTTTATTTAAATTATTAATTGTTGTGTCTATTTTCATAAATTATTAATTGTATTATTTGTAATTCACTGTTTTAAACTTAGGAAATTAACTTACTAAAATTCTTGTAATGTTAAAATTAAGTTACGTGAGTTTTTAAATACATTAATAGTCTCATAGTTTCTTTTGGACATCACCTAGTGTAGCCGACATAGAATTTAATCGTAGGTTTTGTTTTATGGGCTGACTAGGATTAAGATTTGGGCTCTGTCTCTAAAATTACAAGGATTAGGGTTTTAGAGTTAAACCTATAAATACAACCATTATGCTTTAGCCTAGGGTTTACAAACATAATTCATGTTACATAAACGTGAAGTTAGTTCATAACACAGAGGGTTGTGAACGAAGGCACTGTAAGAATTGTCAAGGTGAAGAACAGTGAGTACCAAAGGAGGATTTTGGTGGATTATACCAGAACCAAAGGAGGTTAAAAGGTAGTCAGTGGTTGCCGGAAGTTAGGAAGATGGCGACAAAGTTTTGAGTCCAAAACTGCAGGCAAGTTCTTATCTTCCTCTTTTCCTTTGGCTCGTGTTCTGTGCACCTAGATAGTCTCTAGGGATTAACTAATTAGTAATTGAAACTTATGTGTTTAATGTATGCTTGTTGATGATCTGTTTGCATTGAATTCAAATCTGTTTACAGTTCGTGTATTATTGCTCCCAGTTCTATTCATTAAAGCATATTAAAATCTGTTGAGATTTTAGTTACGATTCTTGCTTTTATCTTCTATAAACGAACCCTGGGGATGTTAATGGGATGATATAAGACTCCTAAGATCAGTTTGTGAAGAGGAACAGAGAGGTTGGAATAGAATTATAGTTTCAATTTTGTTCCTAACGCGGGTTAGTTCGGTAGCAAATTTAATCTCTATAATTGATTTTAATTGTTGTTATCAAGCCATTGGGATGCTACTGGGTATTAATATGACACCTAAGATTAGTTTTAAAAACTAACAGAGTGATAGGAATAAGCTGGAGAAGGAGCACAAAAGCTGAAACGAAGCACCGGGGACTGAAGGCTCTCAAAGGAGGTGAGAGCCGGCTCCATAGAAGTGGGAGCCGGCTCCCACAACAAGTAGAGCCTGCTCTAAGGAATCCTAGAGCCGGCTCTAGGCTGAAAGAGCCTGCTCCCAAAATTTGGAGCAGGCTCCCTTTTCATTTTACGTTTTGTTTTATTTTTTTTTATTTTTAGTTTTCTACGTACTGTGTTTTACTATTGGAGCATGGGATTTAATTTGTTGGTTCTGGGGTTCCACAGAGAGATTAGAAGGATGAATTTAGGTGTTATTAGGACCTTAAATTGATTAAGGTTTAATTCTAAATTGTCGGGACAAATAGTGTAAAAATTAAGGCACTTCCTATGTTGTTAACAAATGGAAGATAAATTAATTGTTGAATTAAATTTCAGCAATTTGATGGAATATAATGTGTTTATAAAACTTGTTTTAGAATGCATTCAAATGCATGATAAGGTCATTTAATTATTAATTTTGATCTATGCATGCTTAGGAGGCTAGTTGCTGAATTATTAAATCATTTCCTGCAACTATATGGTTAATGCTTGGATTTAAATTGCTGAAACATTAAACAATCTTCTGAAATTGTTTTAGCAATTTATTGGATAATAATAGGATTATTTAACCTATTCACATGCATGATGGAGTCCTTGACATATTAAATTTGGTCTACGCATGCTCTGGATGTTAGTTGTTGATTTATTAAATCATCTCCTGCAATTATATGGTTAAATGCTTGGATTTAAATTGCTGAAACTTTAAATATTTTTTTGCAATTATTTGGATGGTGGTTTTTGGTCTGTAAATTATTGAACTGTTATATATGTTGTAATTTACATGGATATGGGGGATTGTATGTACCGGTATGGGACGGTGACATACTAGGGACGGTTTAGCTCAAAACGCATAAACCTAACCTAATGGATTAATGGAATGGATTGAAAGATATCGAATCCTAATTGTGACTAAGTCAGATCAGCTGTAACCAAGTTAGATGACTTCCTGGATTAACGAATGGTAGTTAAGTCATATCAACTGAATAAGTTGAGTGACTAACTAGTTGGTTTATTGTATGTCAGTTTAATAAATAGTTGAACTACATACCCTAGATTTGGACGGACTTTATATATATGTTTATGGTACCACGAGTTGAGTTTGAGTCTCAGACTCGTTGGTTAGGGTGCGTATATGCAGTGGATGCGTAGCTGGTTATAATAGGTTGAGGTGTACCCTATTAGGTCTAGGTACTCATGCCCACCTTTGGGTGCCTATTCGCATGTTGCCTTCTATTCAGGTTGAGACCCCTATTATAGACTAGTGAATGTCCCTTAGTGTGGATATATTTATACGTATGGACTAGATAGATATTGTGAGGTGTCTACGGTGTATCTGCGTATCGGGTCACTGTATGGATTGCAGTTAGATTAGAACTTGCTCGTGGGTCTGACCCACTCCTTCATTATTCTTTTCAGGTACAGGACGATTCCAGCCTTAGAGCTTGATCGTGCTTGTCGAGGACAGTCTCACCTTCATCTGATTACGTAGGACTTCTCTCGATGTTTCTAACATTATCTATTTTTCAGTTTTTAGTTTCAGTTAAACTTTTGGTTAGGGGTCCATTAGTGGATTCCCAAGTTGTAACCTTGAAGTTTTGGAGGATTGGAGTTTCAATTTTCAGTTACACATGGAGGGTTTTATTATTATTATTTCTTTAAGCTTTATTCTATCTTTATTGTTTCTTTTTGTCATCTGTGTTCGTTTTAAAATATTTAAATTGTTTGATATTCCCTCGGGTTTGGGCCTAGGCCTGATCAACCCGTGTCTCGGATCGGAGGGGTATCACATATTCACAATTTTGAAACTAGAAGGTCAAGAGACTTACCTGGAGTCCTCTAGACTTACGAATTTGTTAGCGTTCCCTCGGCGAGCATCAAGTCCCTAGAATCTCACAAATAACTTACACACAAAGATGGTCAAAACCACACAAGAAATATTCACAAATCACAATATTAACAATCAAACCAAAGTTAACCCTAGAACTTCGGTTGCTAAACCATTTGCAGTCCCCGGCAACGGCGCCAAAAATTGATCGACGGATCGATTATCAATTATAAATCAACCTATTTGCAATAGCACAAATCATTGTAAAATAGGGCTATTGGTTGGGTAAGTCGAACCATTGGGACTACTAGGTATCTAGAATCTTTTTAGAATGATAAGGGGGTTTATAGAGGATTTGTTGGATTGTCACTAAAACTAAGAATGTGAATTACATAAAACAAAAGTGGGCAAGGAATAAAAGAGATAGAAATACAAGTTAGAGAAGATTAGGGAAGTGAATCCGCTCCCAACCCTATACACTTGCTAGATTAAGATTAGTTTGGGGAAAACAACATATATGATGGTCATGATACATAGCAACACTTGGTTGCTATAATATCCTCAAGAAGTTCATTAAATCAATAAGCAAGAATAATTCATCAAAGGTTCACATGCTTGAACTACCTAAACTAGGGAAGACTAGGGAAGTGAATCCGCTCCCAACCCTATACACATGCTAGATTAAGATTAATTTGGGGAAAACAATATATATGATGGTCATGATACATAACAATACTTGGTTGCTATAATATCCTCAAGAAGTTCATTAAATCAATAAGCAAGAATAATCCATCAAAGGTTCACATGCTTGAACTACCTAAACTAGGGTGTAGTCTTCAACATGCTCACTAAGCCAAAGATTATCAAGCTCTTAATTAAATGATGAAAGCACATAAAGCTAGGAATCAAGCATAGACCATCAAAGGGAAAACCTAAGCCATGGACTATCAAGGTTCTCTAACCTCATGCCATTAAAAACCATTTCATGATCTTATTTCCATTATCACCATGAAAATGCAAGCAATATGATCAAAAGAGAAAACAAGCTAAGACAAGATAGTAAACTCAAAATGATCATTTATAGACACTATAATCCATTACAACAAGTATGAGGCTCTAAATCATGAAATGACCAAAGATTATACATTGTTATCCCAAAATAAAATCTACACTAGAACATGCTTACAAGGGAGGGCTTCATCACCTCCCTAGATGGAGAATTAGTTACCCATGGATGGACTAGAGGAAGGAAGAAGCTTGGATGCCACTGCCATTTTTAAGCTCCCCTTCTAGCCACAAAACTCTATCTTCTCCTCCTTTTTCTTCTCTAGAAAATCTTGCAAAATATATGTGAACCTTGATATATATGGTTCCCCTTCCCTTTTGTAGACAATATGTCTACCAAACCTCCTCAAAATAAGGCTCCACCCCCACCAAAAGACATCTCCAACCAACTCATAAAAGAGGGAAATCCGAAGTTGAGGGAATCAAGGCACAAGTGGGTCTGCTCGAAGATTGCGGTAGACCACTCTGTCCTGATTTCGAGCGCTCGAAGGTTTTCTGAGCGCTCGAAAATGCATCAGAATGCATTTTCTTCTTCTTCTGCTTTGAATTCTTCTACATGGATTTATCCTTGGCCTATTGAGAATTATTCACCCTTTTTTCATTGTAGAAGGACTTCGTAGACTTGTTTTAGCAAATTCCTCTTGGAGATTTCCGGATGCAAAAGCCCGAAATGATTTGCTCTTCAACAAGCCTTTTGAGCTTCCATTATTCCCTTTTTGTAAAGAAACCTGAAAAAATGCACAGAAACAAAGAACTGGAGAAAATATATACATATAAACCAAAAATGGACTTAACTAATGCAAGTAAGGGCGCTTGAATATGCAATATTCGGCGCTTATTACACCCCCAAATTTACATTTTGCTAGTCCCATAGCAAAACCAAAATGACAAACTCAACAAATGACAACCATTGGATTGCTTCCCAAAAATATCAACCATGGTGAAATGGAAAACATGCATAGCTCAAATATAACTTGAGACAGACAGAAGACTGGAGATGGGATCATTAGGCAGACTACCTTGCATATATGAAGCCTTGGTACAAAAATAAATGATTAAACATGCTTAAACATCCATGCAACAGCATCATAGTCTATATAAATAACTCAATTGCTATCTCTTGAATAGAAATCAACTCTAACTTCAGTGAAAGTGAACCGGATTTCCCAACACGTGGCTTTAACCTTTTCTTTCCAATTTTAAGACACAAGTCTTCACATCATCGAATTCCCTTTTAAATGAAGTCACTAAGGCATGAATTTATTTACAATACAACTTTTGTTGCTTGTTGAAAATTTATTAAAACTCAAAATGATGCATATTATGGTTGTGCAATGCTGAACTCCCTTAAGCTTTCTAACCAACCCATGTAGCAAGCGTTAGGCCAACAACTCCCAAACTAGATGGCTTTAGAGTGTTGAGTGTAGAAACACTCCTAGGGCTTAATAGCTCAAATTGGCAAGGCTACGAATTCTAACAGACCATGTTTATTATATTTTTTAAATAACCGTGCAGTGCCTAAGTCTTTTAAGCTTTCTAACCAACCCATATAGCAAGCGTTAGGCTAACAACTCGCAAACCAGATGGCTTTAGGGTGCTAAGTGTAGAGACACTCCTTGGGCTTAATAACTCAAGTTGGAAAGGCTACAAACTCAAACTGGTCATTATCTTTCTTTCTTCTATTTTTTTTTTTTTTTTTTTTTTTTTTTTTTTTTTCATCATGCCAAAGGTATCCATCTATTAGGTTCAAGATCAAGGTTAATCAAGTTGCATGCCTCGCAATTAAGTTTCCGGTGTGCATCTGTGCATTGTGAAGCATAAAAGAGTATAAAATCCAACGAAAATCTAATTGAAACATTTATACAGACTAAATTGCATCCACATGATCTTTTCAAATTTTCTTTATTTTCAAAACTCAACAATTGCTTTCATACACAAGGTATTAAACATGAGCTTCATCTCTGACAAGTTTCAAATTACACTATCATTGCTTTACAAAAATGTACTACCAAAAATGCAATATTGCACCCCCAAACTTGAATAACACATTGTCCTCAATGTGGGACAACAACTAACATCTATTGAAAATTAAAGAGAATAACAAGAACAAAAATACCAAGAAAAGGAGGACAGTGCATGGCGAGGTGACAAAAAGCTCCCATGTGAAGTCCAACAAAAACAGGCCCCCAAACTTGAATTGTGCAACCTGTAAGGGAACACTGAGAAAAACAGATGGGAATACAAAAGACAGAAATAATAATGAAACATTAAAAGAAAATAATTAACAGATAATAAAAGAAAAGAGGGAATTTTCATTCAAAAGCAGGTAGACATGATTACAAAAGGAACTGAAATTCTATCATGTCTAACCAGATCAACTAATGCATAACACATTCCCATGTTCAAAAATTAGAAAAGAAAAGGAAATAGAAACATAAACATGTGAAACAAAAGACAAATCACGAACGGGCAACTAGCTACGGGCCAGGGGGGAAACGAGCAAGGATGGTATTGAGGAGGGATTGAGTTTCATGCCTCTCATCCTGTGCCACACGACGGTCCTCAGCTATAACACGACGGTCTTCCTCCACACGCAAATAGTCCTCTCGGACTGTCCTAGTGTAGTCCGCCAAGGTATGCTCAAAACGATCCATCCGAGCATGGATACTGGCGATGCCAGCGCACAGAAAAGAATGGTCCTGCTGAGAGAGTCTACAGGGGGTGCTTCCCAGTCAGCATCCTCAGCCATGGGATCATCCTCGGAAAAAGGAGGAGATGGAGAGTGGGGAGATGGAGGAGCAGCGGGCTGATGGGGCCGAGAATGGCTGAGAACATTGTTCCAACGTCGGATGGTAAAAGTTTGAATCTTTTTGCCCTTTTCTTTATGGGGTGGAACAATGAAGCCTTTGTGCTTCAGAAGCTTGGTGATGAAGAAAGGAAAAGGAAAAGCCCAAGCTTGAGCTCGTTGATGCTGGGTATTAAGACAGTCGTCCCAGAACCGTATAAATTGGCTCCAAATGAGCTCCGGAATATAGATCCATTGGCCTTGGTCCAGGGCATACAAAGCCTGTAGCATCAAACCTTAGTGCTCGGTGCTGTGCACCAAGGGGCAGATATTGTGCTTAAGCATGTAGTCAAAGAACCACACGCGCTCAGGGAGGGTGGATTTTAGTGTATAGCTCCGGGTCGATGAGGATCATCCACGTTGCAAATGGTGGCAACAATTTGCTCCACAGTTAAATTATTAGGCTCCTCATATAAAGGAAGATTCTCATGATTCATAATATCATCGGGGCACTCCAGAGGACAGCCGGAGACCTCCACAATGTCAGCCAGGGTAAAGGAATAAGGGACACCATCAATGGATGTGGTGAGAGAGATGGGCGGCCCTTTAGGACAAGTGAGATTCTGGTAGAAGAGGCGCACCACACGGGGATAGGCAATATTTGCAACGAGCTTGCAAATGTGCTGAATGCGCCGGTTAGCTAATTCAGCGACAGCCCAAGAAGTGGTGGGAAGAGTGGCAAAGACATCCGTGAGTGGAAAGAGAAACTCATAGTTGATCTTTTTCGTGAGCCAAGGTTCTCGGGGTTGCTCACGATTAACAGCGGGGGCATCCGCAGAGGGCCTAGGACGGCGAGAAAGTCCGGCAAGAGACATTTGGAGAGACGGATGTGGATGGGGAATTTCAGCGAGCACCTGGTGGGCACTAATAGAGAGGAAGGGTGAGAGTGAGAGTAATGGATGACAAAACTCAAAAATTTTTGGACAAAAATGCTTTCTAGCCTAGAGTAACAACATCAATCAACATCCAAACCTCCAAAAATTCAATACACAAACTCCTCAAGATTATAACAACAATTAAACAAAAAAAATGAAAGGAAAAGAATGAAGAAACATACCTTAAGAGGATGATGGGGAGAAGGATGGATGGAATGAGGATGGAGGATGGAGGTGGTGGGTATTTATAGGAGTGTAGTGCATGAATGGGGGAGAGGGAAAGTTAGGGAAGTTATGGAGGAGAAGTGATGGAGGGAACATTAGAACACATTTGACAAGTTTCAAGTTTATAAAGCAACATTAGAACATTTGACTTCAAAAAGTTTGGTTTAGAACGTCAATTTCAACACATTTTTCAAGAAAGTTCAAAATTCATGACAAATTGAGTCAAAAGGTATCAAAACTTATGACTTAGCATGGCTAGAATCAAGAATTGAGCACAAACAAGTTCAATAGCACTTAGCACATGCATTTGGATGGAAAGGAAACAAACAGAACATGTTTCAACTCATTTAAGGGCATTTTGGTCAACTTTGGAAAATTTTTACACTTTTAGGGCAAATTTGATATTTTTGAAAACTTTGAGGTCCAAACATTCATATGCATTGTAGATAAGCATCATTACAAGAATCATGCATTGAATATTCAACAAAGGAAGGAATTTAACAATTCGACTTCTCATTTTCAAAGCAAAGTTCAAAATTTCATTTTTTTACATTTTGGAAACCAACAAGTGTGATCATAAAGGCATTTTAAGCATTCAAGAATTAATTTGCCAAACAATGCACCTTAACCATGAGCAAGAGTCAACTTAAGATCAAAAACTTTCAAAAGGTTCCTTTTGAAATCACATTTGTGCATTTAGACATGACTTTGCATTTTCAAGTTTCAAAAGCACAAGTTTCAACTCAAGTCATGCTTTCATGCATTTATAACAATTTAGAAACAAACAACATCCATGCATTTTATAATCAGTATAAACAAATGAAACAAGTTGGGAATCATGCTCAGCAATATTCAACTTCAATGCCATTTTGCAACATCAAAAATTTCAAGAAACATTTTTCAAGTTCAAAAAGTTTCCAATTCAATTCAATTCTTTCAAAACAATTTTTTGGCATTCATGTTTCCATTTCAAATGACAAAGCAAACATTCCAATTTCATACTTTAAAATTCCATGGCCACAAACTTCAAATTCCATTTACAAGTTGAAATCTTAAAACACTTTCCAGAGACTTGTTATTTTTCTTTTTCAATTCCAACATTTTAACTTTAAAGCTCTTTTCTAAGTCCATTTCAAATTAAATCCACAAAATTCCAAGTGCCATTTAGAGAATTTAGAACCACAACACAAGTTCAATTTTGCAAAATTTCGGCATTAGTTCCCCTTAAAAATATGCATTCCACAAATTTGCAACAAAGGCACAATAACATGCATATATATAGAATCAAAATCAAACTTTAAAGTTTCATAAACAACCAATTTAACGTCTCAAACTCCATTCAACAAGGCAAAAGGGAAACAGCCCACAACCAAGATCCATATGTAAATTGTCCATTCTCCTTCTACACTACAAACTATACCCATACTCCAGATTTTTCCTATCCTCCCCAGCACAAATTCACAACTATATATTCAAAAGAAAGTAAAACTAAAACTGAAATATATATGCAAAAATAAAATAAGAATTAAAATAAAAAATAAAATAAAATAAAATAAATGACTTTCTACATACCTGGTTTGGAAATGAGTAGAGGAAACGGAGAGAGAGAGATTTTTGGGATGAATCCACAAAATTTCGGCCTAACCGTGGCTGGAATAGATGACCCGAGCTTCACCGGAAGCTCGCTGAAAATTTCAGAGAGTCGTCGGTGATGAATCGACTTCTCCTTGGCCTAAATCGGCCGGAGAAGAGAAGTATAGAAGAATATGAGAGGAAATAGAGAGAAAGGTGAATGAACTCGGCCCTTGGCCAAGAGTTCTTCTCTGGTTTCTATCGAGGACGGCTGCAGCCTTGGGGATCTCCTTGGGGTTTACCGGAGTGAGATGGACGAAGGTGGGGTGGGTTGGAAGCCGAAGGTTGAGGGAGAGATTGGAAGATTGAGAGCTTGAGAGAAAAGAAAATGAGAAGGTTTGAGATTCAGAAAAAAGAATTGGGGAGAGAGAAAAGAGAGGGGAGGCCAAGAGTTTATAGAGGAAGTGAGAGAAAAAGAGAAAAGAAAGAAAAAAGAAAAGAAAAAGGAGGAGAGGGAAAGAGAAAAATAAAAAAAAAAAATTAGGGTTTGAGGAAGGCCAACGGCCAAAACAGTTTTCTCGGAATTTGAAAAGACGTAATTTCATTCGATCGAAGAGGTCTTCGATCGATTGAACATTTATTTCGATCGATAGAAAGGTACTTTGATTGATAGAATGGAAGATGAACAACTTGATTTTAAGAGTTTAGATCAATCCAAATGAACTTCGATTAATCGAGGAGGTGAGATCCTGAGAGCAATTTCTGGTGTGAGCCGTTCGTCAAATACCAAAGCACAATTGTGGTATAGTGTGGCCAAATTTGAATTTATAAAATGCCAATGCCACTACTAACTATTAACAAAGTTAGATTGAGTAGGGATCGTCCTAAAAGAAAGGAATGGTACTTTGGAATCAATAATGGAGTAGTAGGTCGAATGATCAAAATAGGGGTTTGATTTGATTAATCTATTGGTTCAATTAAGACAATTAAATTAAATGACAATCTAGAATTAGAGAAAGATACACGAGAGAAAGGTCTTGGGGCTTAGAGTTTACCAATAAGTTTTACTTCACCAAACATTAGCAATTGTAAATTAATGGGAAAATTCAAGTTGTAAAATGTGTGTGTGTGTCACCAATTGAAAACAATGCATAATGGATGGCAAATAAGCATAGATTGTCTAGTCAATCTAGTAAATAGCACAACCTATTAAATGAGACCAAAAACCATTCAATTAAACAACAATTAGTGCACACACAATATTCTAAAGAAATGTATTTCTTACACTCATAAGTATGGAACATTAAACAATAAGAATGGATTGTCCACCTATCTGAGAAATTAAAGCAATTACACAACAACTAATTTAGTGACATGAAAATTAAACTAATTAAACTAAGGGTGTGGCACAATCCATCAAGAAATAAGTATGAACCATCAAATAAATCACAAGAGCATTCAATTAAGCACTATGCTTTGACCATCACTAAATTAACAACATCGATACACATAGACATACATCAATTTTATTAAATCTAGAGAAAAAGACATGAACATTCATTCTAGCATATATAGACATATGGATAGAATTAACTGATCAATTGAAAGCCTTAATCTATACAAATTAAGTAAAAATCATAAGATCTATATTTATTCATGGTTAAAACATCAATTACAACTAAAATCTCTAAAAATACACAAAAGGTAGGTTTAGGAAGCAAGCCTAGGGGCTATCTCTAGTCCCAAGAGAAGGATTTAGCCACTCATTGTAATGATTATAGAACCCTCAAGGGCTAACTTGGAGGTTGACATCATCATCTCCAACCTTACTTTCTTCCCAAAACCCTAGTTCTAGAGAGAAAACTATTTCCATAATTAGTAAAAACTATATAATCTTTTTACAATATTATTCAATTAATCTATTACAAGCCTCTTTGAGTAGACACCAAGTCAAAAATACAGCCTATGATTGGAGGAAATTCGCAGCTACCAAAGTTAGGTAGAGTCCGGTGCTCTCGGGAATTAGACAGCACACTGCTAGCAGTCTTTTCGATCGATCAAACACTTAGCTTCGATCGATCAAAGCTGACGTGTCATCAAAAATATATTCAAGGCCTTATCCACTTTGCTGAGCTGGCACCGCTGTAATACCCCTAATTTTCAAAAGGATATAATTGGAATTTAATAAATTGTTTTTGGTGCATTTTAAATTGCTTAATTGATCATGTGTTTAATATGATTTTATGTCTAAGTTTTATTAACCTAATTGTTTGATTATGTGTGTAATTAGTGTTTTATTTACATAAGTGTTAAATGAAATTAATTATTATTTGATTTTGGATGTTTACTTTAATTAATTGATTCCTTGTTTTATTTCTTTTAATTGAATTTTTTTGTTTGTTTAATTGTATTTTATTTCCTATAATTGAATTATTAGTTTTAATTGTTTAAATGCTTTTTTAGTTTTTAAAATGGAATTAGTTGGATTAACGTAGTATTCCTAATTGTAATGTTAAAATAGGGTTCTAGTCTTTTATGTCTCACGCCGACTAGACTGAGAACTAATTAGGTTTTCCATCACTGATTAGAACTGGGTTTAGGGTTTTATTGGTGCCTATATATATACTGTTGTACGTCTTCAAAAGGGTTTTCAGAATCCTATGCATGTATAGTATTATAGAGAGAAAATAGAGAGAGAGATTGTAAGGAAAACAGAGGGATTTGCCGTTAGGGTTTCGGCTGTGGATTAAAGGACGGACCTAGGAGGAGGGAAGGTTGAGCAGTAGGAGATTGACAGTGAACAGACGTCGTCGGAAAGCTTGGAAAGACGACGACGAGGTTTTGAATCAAAATCTCAGGCAAGTTCTTTTCTTTCTCTCTCCCGTTGGCCTGTGTTCTGTGCACCTAGATAGTCTCTAGGGTTTTAATGGATCATTAACTGAATCTTGCATGCTTATTATATGTTAAATTGATTATCTGTACGTGTTGAATTAACTCTGTTATAGTCTTGCAAGTTTTGGTTTTAGTGGTTGTTTCTTAAGCATGTTTAATCGGTGAGTGTTCTAAGGTTCTTAATAATGCAATCTGAGTTAAGTAATGGTCTGGGATGATACTGGACACACTTAGGACACTTAGGAACAGTTTTAAAAATAAATAGAAAGGTTGGAATGGCCGGAGATGAAGCAGATGGTTAGAAGCGAAGTAGAGTTGGACCGGAGGCTCTTAGAGAGGGAGAGAGCCGGCTCCATAGAAGAGGGAACCGGCTTCCTCATCTTTAGAGCCGACTCTGGGGAGTCCAAAGCCGGCTCCTAACCCTCCTGAGCTGGCTCCAAGAGTTATGGAGCCGGCTCTATGCTCTACAGAGCCTGTTCCCAAGTTCTGAGAGCAGGCTCCTATGTTTTGATGTGTTCGGGGTTTGTTCGGGTACACCGTTTGGACGATTTGTGTATCTTGAACTGTTCTGGAAGTATACTGGGGTATTTAAAATTCCATACAGGTGCTATTAAGAGCTCTCAGTGCATAGTTTATACAGTTATGTGAGTAGAATACACAGTATGAAATTAAACAATTTTGCATGCTATTTACGGATAGAAAGGATTTAAATTGCCTAATTTAAATTAGTGATTTAATGGATTATAGCATGAGTTTAGACTTGTTTTAAATACATAGGAGGGTCCTCTAATTAATAGGTTTGGCCTATGCATGCGCTGGATTTTAAATTGCTAAAGAAATTAGTTCTTTTCTGCAAATTACATGAATAAAGGATTGGTTTTAATTGCTGAGATATTTCATACTATTCTGCAATTAACTGGATAATGGAGTTGAGTTGGATTATGGTTTTGGATTTTAATTGTTGAAATATTATACATTATTCTGCAATTAACTAGATTATGGTCTTGAATTTTAATTGCTGAGATATTAAAACTCTGTTCTGCAATTATGTGGATTAAATGCTTTGGATTCTTTGCTAAACTATTAAATAATGTTCTAGCAATTTACAGGGATGTTATTTTGGATTTTGGTTGATGAACTGTTTAAATTCTGATTATGTGGATTGTATTTGATGTACTGTATGAGGTGTTGCATCATTTACGGATTATTTGCATTATATGCACCGGTATGGGACGGTGGCATATGGAGGGACAGATTAGATTAAAACGCTAATTCCTACCCATTCATACAAACGGAATGGATTAACTAAAATAGTTAAATCCTATATGGTTTCATGTCCTGTCAACTAAAATAGTTGAATGACATATTGGATGTTTGTTTATATTTCTGTATTAGGAAGGAAATGGGTTTAATTAAAAACATTTAAATCCTAATTATATGTCGTGTCTGGACGACGAATAGTTGACCGACCCAACATTGTATTTGGATGGAATTTATATATATAATTTATAATACCGCGATATGAGCTTGAGTCTCAAGATCGTTGGTTAGGGAGCATATATGTGTTGGGATGTGTAACTGGTTATGATGGTTGAGGTATACCCTGTTAGGTCTAGATACTCATGCCTACCTATGGGTGCGTTTTTGCATGTTACCTTCTATTCAAGTTGAGACCCCTATTGTAGTCCAGTGAGAGTCCTGTAGTGTGGATATATATATATATTTACGAACTATATAGATATGGTTGAGATATCTAGGATGTATCTACATATCGGGTCTCTGTTTGGATTGTAGTTAGAATAGAACTTGTTCGTGGGCCTGACCCACTATTATTTTTTAAGTATCAGATGGTTCCAGTTTTAGAGCTTATTCGTGCTGAGTAGAGACGGTCACTTACTCTTCCGACTGCATAATACTGCTATTTATATTTTGTTTTAGGATTCCCGAGTTGTATTCATGGAGGATCAGTTGTATCAGAAGAGTTTAATTATTAATGGAATTTTATTATCAGGTTTCAGTTTCTGGATTATCATTTTAGTTTCCTTTCAGCAATTTTTATTTATTTCTATTTACTCTGTGTTCGTTTATTTCTAATTGGTTTGATATCCTCGAGTAATCGGGCATGGGCCTGGCCAACCCGCATCCGGGAATCCGAGGGTATCACAACCGCCTCATTTCGATCGATTGTAACCGACTTCGATCGATCGGGACTTCCTTCGATCGATCGAAGTTTTTTCTGGTGT
Organism: Cornus florida; assembly: GCF_030987335.1. Taxonomy (NCBI): domain Eukaryota; kingdom Viridiplantae; phylum Streptophyta; class Magnoliopsida; order Cornales; family Cornaceae; genus Cornus; species Cornus florida. The sequence continues at coordinate 25,863,206 of NW_026775581.1, forward strand.
AACTTTCTTAACTTCTTTCCAACTTTGCTCCTTAGCTCCAAAATTGAGTTAAATTGCTCGTATTAGCCTGTTTGAACTTTATTGACTTACAATAGACAAAAACACAAATAAATACTAAGATATGAAATTAAGATAGATGAATAGACTAAAATACCCTAGCTTAGGTACTAAAACGCGTCACATTTGAGCACTTATCACATCCCTGAACTTAGATATTACAAGTCCCTAGTAATGAACTACAAGGAAAGAAAGAAAGAAACAACTAAGTAACTATGAACTAGAAAACAATAAAAGGATAACACCACTTTCGTAGGGAACACGATTGCATTTAGCATATGTAACAAGCCTTTTAAACCCCTAGGTTACCCCTAGTGGACGAGTGAAGTCTCATGAGGGTTTCCAGAAATGATACCCACAAACATTGAGCTCTTTCTCAGAAAAAAAAAAGCACCAATATACAAAACAAGCATTGGGAGAAAACTACCTCAAGTATGCAATTTTTCAACCATTTCTAAGCAATCTCCCAAAATCTCAACACCAAGCAAACATATATGGTCTTCCACACATCAAGACAATGATCATGTAAATCAAAACAACTGTAGAATTATTTTTAAGTAAACCGGCATCAAATATGTTGCTATCTAAGCTAACCAAAGAAATGATCACATCCAGCCTCAAACTAGCACACAAATCTAGTACCGATTATCAAGACAAATAATAGACCTTTTATTAAAGCTTTATTGAACTAGGTGCACTTATTCTTTTCACTCGATTTTTTTTTTTTTTAATTAACCTAGAGGATTAAAGATAGAAGCATGGTGCAATGTAGTGATCTATTAAGCTTTCTAGCAATCCATGAGGTCGAGCGTTAGGCCAATGACTTCCAAACCGGACGGCTTTAGGGCATTAGGTGTTTAAACACCCCTAAGGACTTACAAGTTCAAATCAACTAGGTTACAAATCAAAACTACCTCTATCTAATCATTTCCCACTTCTCACCTTTTGGGAGAAGTTCTCACTTTTTATTTGCTTTTGCAACTTCTTTTTTATTTTATTTTTATTTTTTATTTAAACCTAGAGTTTGGGCCCTCCACCTTTTGGCGCAAGAAATTTAGTGCTTGATGAGGCTAGAATCCCGACTACTCAATGAAAAGGGTTTGTTATCAACTTTTGTCAAGATACAAGCTTTCAATGCACTACTAGCTCAATTGGGATATAATCAAATCAATAGTCAACAAAGCATATACCACACAAATAAATGCAAGTGTGCGCCTATGCTAGTGTAGAATCCTAGAGTGAATCTCAAAATAATCACAAAATCAGGATGATGTAGACCACAAATGCAAGCAAGATATCAATATTTCGAAAAAATTACTCCTAAATGGCATCCACAAAGCATACAAGGAGTATTAGACTCTCAAGTTAAGCAATTTTTAAATTTTAAGTATCATAGTCCTTAAAAGGTCAAAATCATAGCTCAAGACTCTCAAATCATACCACATGCATAATAAGTAAGTGCGACATGTAAAATTTGCTAACACACCCCCAAACTTAATTTGTGTATTGTCCTCAATGTGCAAAGAAGTACCAGATAATGGAAAGAGTATACTAAATGAGTGAAGTAAAAGGGACCCGACAATGGAAGCTTAGCTTTAGAAGGCGTACCTCTAAACTTAGATTTCGAAAACCTGTCTGAAAATGGTCACACTAGCAACTGTCGAAGCATATGCATCAATGATATAAATGAGATAAGAAATCAAGTATGTAAATGCTATAAGGCATAGGATGGAAGAGAGAAGAAAGTGCAAGCCCAATATGAAATTAGCAAAACTACACAAAAGGGCAAAAGATTTTTTTTTTTTTTTAATCGATTGAAACTTCATTGATTGATCTAAACCACTGAAAAATTGAGGCTAAGGGGCAAAAAATTTCTGACGCAAACTCGATCGATTGAAATCCTTTTCGATCGATTGAGACCTCTGTTCGATCGATCAAACATTTCCGACACATTTTTGATCAATCGATATTCAGTTCGATCGATCGAAGACACCAGGCTTCAAAATTTTTAAGAATGCAGATTTTGAAAGACTCATAACATGGCTGGAGAACTTCAATAATGTACACATAAATTTTGTAAGCCTGCAATAGAAACAAAATATGGAGCAAATAATATAATATTTGATTAATTTGGATAAATGGGGTACGATCCTTTGTAATATTCTTTACAAAGAAATAGAGTAAGGTTCTCTGATTCGATCTCCTATTTGGTTGGTTGGATCCAAGGGTTGCACGAGCTTGTTTTTGAATCACCGTGGAATTTGATGAAGATGGCTGCACAAGCTTGATCTTGAATCACCGTGGAATTTGGATGAAGAATGGCACGTCTTTGGATGTGCTTGTTGTTGATCACCGTGGAATTTGGATAAAGAACGACACGTCTTTGGATGTGCTTGTTGTTGATCCCCGTGAAATTTGATGAAGAACGGAACAATTTGATGTGGTTTTTGTTGATCACCGTGAAATTTGGATGAAGAACGACACGATTTGATGTGCTTATTGTTCTTCGTTTTCAGAGAGGATTTGTTGAATTTGATGAAGAACGACACGACTTTGGATGTGCTTGATGTTCTTCACTTTTGGGTTTGGATTCTGAATTTGTGTCTCTGACTTCTGAGTCTCTGGATTTCTGGACTTCTGAATTTTAAATTTGTGTCCTTTGTTTCTGGACTTTTGAATTCTGAATTTGTGTCTAAATTTTTGAATTTCTGAATTCTGACTTTGTGTGTCCTTCTCCCTTCCCCAGGCCTCTATTTATAGGCTTCTTAGATCCATAGGATGATGACACGTGTCCTCTCTGATAAGGAAAATAGCATAACTGGGCCGGGTCGGTTATATTATGATAATTATCCTTAAAAATAATTATTCCAAATATATTTTATTAGGAATAATTATTCTTTTTATTTAATTATCTGGACTAGGCTTAATTAAATAATTTAAGTGGACTAAACTTGGGCCAATTAAATAACTTAATTAAACATTAGGCCCATATTTAATGGGTCCATTTGTCCAAATCAAAGTCCACTAAAATTTAGTGTCTACAAATTGCCCCCACTTCGAGTCCCAAGCTTAACAGGACTTGTCTTCTTTTTCAAGTGGGACTTGAAATATGCAACTTTCCCTTTTTTTTTTTTTTTTTTGCTTTCCAATCCAACTTTGGATTGGAATTTTACTTTCCAATTTATACAAATCCCTTGCCCTATATATACCACCCAAGTCATAGGGTTTGGCATCAATTCCAAAGCCCCAGACTTCAATAGCATGTGATGAACTAATCTTCAGGTACGCTTCTTTCTAAGTTTTTCTTTTTCAAACTGACACATGGGTTTGTTTTAATCAATATCTTGATTTAACAACCCATAATAATCCTACACGTATATAGGATTTAGCACCCACAATGGATCAGCACATGTAAACAAGTTACTCTCTTCATCAATTTTCAAACTGAAACATGGGCAATCAAAGAATATCACTTTTTTTTTTTAAAATTCAAATCCATGCATCCATTCTAACAAATACGTTACAGCTAGGATGCTTTATCATTACCTCTTTATGTTTTGTCTTTTTCTTCATCGAATTGGTTTCATATGAGAATTTTAGATTCCTATACAATATATACACAATGTATAATGTATAGTCATTATGTACGCGAAACGAGAAAGCAAAGGAATAATTTATTTATTTTTTCACACTGATTTTTTTCCTTTATTCTTTTCTTTTCTTTCCCCTTTTTTTTTTTCACGTTGTTGTTGTTTTTTTTTTTTTGTTCATTTTTTTTTTTTTTCACGCTTGCTGGAGAAACAAATTTATTTTTTTTATTAATTTTTTTTTCTAACCTCTTTTTTTGTTTTTTTTTTTTTTTTTTTTTTTTCATAGCAGAAATTGAAATCCTCCTTCTAGACAACCTCGATCGAGCTTTTAAAATTGGTTGTTGTTTCATCATAGTGGCATTCAAGTGTTTTATGAAGCAAAAGGTGACTATCTTAAAGAGCGAAAATAGTTGAAGAAGCCAAGGAACCACATTAAGTGTATTCAACTCACTTATCGGTCGTGATGCCATTCATATGCCTGATCCCGATAATGAATATTGTTCTTCTCATTGGACACGCATTCAAATGCCTGATCCTGATAATGAACAATGTTCTTCTCATTGTATATTCAAGCGCCCTAAATTGCATTAGTTAAGTCCATCGTTTGATTATTTAAGTAGATTATCTTCATTTGTGTGTATGTATATATTTTCAGGTCCATTTGCCAAAAAAGGAGCAAAATCAAGGCTTTGTGGAGTTTTGGCCATCAAAAGGCACAATTCTGAATTTCTGGCAGCAGTGGAGTCAGGACTTTGCTCGCCATTTTGACCTTGCAAACTCAAGAACTGGACTTCCATTATAAAATGGCATATTTAGAGCTCGGAATCAGCTTTCCAAATCTTCAAGCGGTTCATCATTCGGAGCTCGGAGTAGAGAGTTATGGCCTTGTTACCAGAGGTGCGCAGAACTGCCTGGCAGCAATGAAATTCTGCCTTGATCTTCATTTTCGACCAACTATCCTTGAGAATTGGATCTCTACCAAAACATAAAGTATTTAAATCTCTGAATTAGCTTTCCAAATCTTCAAACGGTTCATCATTCAGAGTTCGGAGCGCAAAGTTATGACTGTTTAACCAAAGTAGGTCTGGGCGGAGCAAGTGAAGCATGGAGCTTTTTGCACTAAATTCGAGTGCTCGAGGCCTTGCTTCGAGTGCTCGAATTTTGGGCAGATTGTTGTTCGGGAATAGCCCATTTTAGCCACTTGCACTCTACATTTACCAACTTTGGATTTCCCTATTGATGAGGTGGTTGAGGATGTCTTTTGGGGGAAAGAGAGAGGCCTTATCTATAAAAGAGAAGAGAAGGGAGGCCACAAAATTGATTAAAGCTTCATTCTAGTAAGATAGAGGAGAGAGAAGAGAGCAAGGAGGGGGTGTTCTTGAAGCAAAAGGAAGGGAGCTCAAAAATGGCTTATTCTTCCAAGCTTTCTTCGTCCATTTTTGTATCCATGGATAACTAAACCTCCATCTAGGGAGGTGATAAAGCTCTCTCTTGTAAGCATGCTTTAATTTCATTTAATTTGGGGAATGATTCATGTACATGGTAGTTTCATGATTTAAAGCACTTACACTTGTTGTAATGGATTTCAATGCATATAATGATCATGTTGAGTTCATTATCTTGTCTTAGATTTTATCCTCTCATGATTATATAACTTGCATCTTCATAGTGAGGATGGAAATGAAATTGTGAAATGGGTTTAAAGGCATGTTGTATGAGAAATTTGTTAATCCATAGCTTAAGACTTCCTTTTGATGGATTAATCTTGTATCTTGACTTCATGTCCTATTACCATAGTGATTGAGGGGTTTGATGGTCCCTAGCTTAGTGAGCATGTTATGGCTACACCCTAATCTAGGTAGTTCTAACATGTGGCTCTTTGAGGGATTATACTTAAATCTTGATCCTATGATTTTCTTGAGGATAATGTAGCAATCTAGTATTGCTACATATCATTGCCATGTAGTGAAATTGTTTCCCAAGTTAATAGAAATTTAGTATGTTTATAGGATTGGTGGTGAATTCACTTCCCTAGATCTCCTTTTCTAGACTTCTTCCTTTTAAATTCCTTGCATTTATTTCTTTAAGCACATTTCAATTCTGGTGACTAAGTGACAGACCAACAAAACTCTATAAACCCTCTCATCATTCTAAAAGTAATCTAGACTCTTAGGTTGTCATAGACTAGCGCAGTCCCAGTGGTTCGACTTACTCGACCAATAGCCCTATTTTACAATGATTCGTGCTATTGCGAAGGTTGATGTTAATTGACCAACCGATCAGCTACAGGCGACCTCACCAACTTTGGTCTTGATCAGATTAATGAAGAATCCACTGTCTCGGAGGCCTTGATATTAAATTCTCCACTTCATGAAAGAATAATTGAGAAGAACCAGTTTTCACTATTGGGTCACAATGTTCAAGCGAAGAAAGTGTCATGGAGTATTTCCTGTGCACCTTCTGCTGAATTGCCATACACCGAACTATATTGGGAATAGTTAGAAGATGTCTTGGCGCGCTTCTATGACTTCTTTTCAAAACAAAATCTATATGGTGCTTTATTCACCTCCCTGTTTTCATAGGATCACCATGAAGAAGTATTCAAAGCATTCCTCGAATGTTGGTGCCCAGCTACTAATACTCTTCATTGTTTTATTGGCGAACTATCCATTTCCCTTCGAGATTTATATGCGCTAGGCGGTCTTCCCCATCAAGGAAGAATTTATGATGAAGTCATTCCGTGTGCAGATAAACTCTCGAGAGCTAGCAACAACAAACGTTCTCTCCCATTGAGTTGTCAACATCTATTTTTGGCTTTCCACAGACTCCACAAAAGTACAAAGGAGAACAGAATGTGAAGATATCTGACTAGATTAATTTCTGGTTCCAAGGTGCATCAAGGCATGCCAATCCCTCAAAGAGAATGAAAAAAATAAAGTTTATTGTCCAAAGGAGACTCAGAACCCTTCTGGTGTAATCCCTCCTGTCCGACCAATGTCCACCAAAGAGAAGGAAATATTTATTAACCTTGGTGTAGATGAAGCATCGAGAGACACCACTTATCTAGCTACTTTTTTAGCATGTTGGCTCTGTAAATTTGCCTTGCCTGCACACCCTGGTAACGTGATTCATCCCGAAACCTTCAAGGTTGCCAGCATGTTAGCAGATGGCTGCAACATTTGTCTTTCCATCCCAATTTTGGCCAGTATTTACAGAGGTTTGAACGAGATAGTTTCCTCACCAAATCCCGGCAGTTGCTCTGTGATATTTCCTATACACTATGTATTTGGATGGTTGAGTGACTATTTCAAAACTAATTTCACTGTTCCCCATACCAAATACTGGCCTCGAATGACATTATATGCAGGAGAAGGAGGAGCAAGACATTTTGTTGTTTTTGAAGCACAAAATTTATTCAGATCATGCGAAGGAGTAATTTTAACTCATTTGTCTAAAAGATCTTCCAAATAGCGAATCATTGTGGATAATGGTAGATGATAAAGGCTGACCCTGACTACCTAATCAGTTTTCGATCATGTTATTTGACATTGCGTCAAGATAACCGTCTCATCATTGAGCCGTATAGTCCATACAGATTTAGTCGACAATTTGGATACCACCAAGACGTTCCTGGAAAATTGAAGAATGATATTCGTAACTGTACCTTAGAAGAATTCTTAAGGTGTTGGAATTCCTCCATTCATTACTCTTCTGGTTGCGACGCGTTGCTTCCCTCAACATCTAGTCACCAAAAGTCCTCAATTACCAAAGCATATGCTAAATGGTGGTCCAGCGTATATGTTGATCCATTTAAAAGACTGGTTTTATTGTCGACCAAGCGTACGATTTCTCCAAAGGAACCGCCAACCAAAGTCAGAAAAGTCGTTATTAGTGGACCCAAGTCGAACTCTCATTGTAGATAAGAAGTTATCAAAACTCACAATATTAACAACATCAATGCAGACCTGCCAACGGAGCAATTTCTGTCACTAGTAGAATCTCGGCACCATTCTCAATTGCTAGTCCAATCAGATAAAGAAACTGACAATGAAGACCGTAACTGGAAACATGTAGGTGTAAATAACTTCCCATATGATCGGGTTGTTATTCCTCATGATTTAAACTGCTTTTTTGAGGGGGTTAATAGTAGTTCAGAACCCATCCAAGTAAAAATTTTATTTATTTATTTATTTTATTATTATATATATATATATATATATATATTATTTTTATTTTTTTTCATCATCTCATAAATTTGTCTTATTTTTTTTTTTCCAGACAAAAGGTAATGAAGGCTTTCTTGGAGAAGATGTTGTTATGGTTACTAATCCTGTATGCAGTGGGGAATCTATTTATGGACCATATGCATTTGATTTAGCAGCTAAAAGAAACTGTGCAATTACTTGAGATGAGAACAACCCTCTCTTACAAGAGGCGGAGTCCCTTGAAAGGCAGTCACGACCCCAAGCCTCTTTGATTGAGAAGGATGTCCAAAGCCAACTAATGATTATGAATGTTGAAGAGATTCCTACAACTGTTACCATCTTATCGACTAAGAGACATCACCTTGGGGATGCCCAGTCATCTCACCGAATCACACCTTCTGCAATTACCTTTGACTCGAGGAGTGCCATCTCTAAGATTAAGCACACAGTGGCCAAAACATTTAGGAATATCATTAAGAGTAAAGTGAAGTGTACCCCGCTTTCGAAGATTCCATCTCTTAAACCAAAGTTTGCAAGATCTTTCTTGAAATTTCTAAACAATGTGTGGATTTTCTAGAGTTCCGCCATAGAATTGATGCATACATTCATAATGGTGAAGAATATAACAAAGTTCAATTCAAGCATGATCATGCCTTATTTGAAGTACGCTCTCGACGCTTAGCCGATGTTGGGTCTCACCTTAAAGAAGCTCTAGCTTTAGATTATACAGACGTGAAACAAGTTCAATCAACTCAAGAAGATCTATATAATTGTGAGAGAGAAGTCAAACTTTTGCATGCTTGTATGGAAAGACATAAAGCCACTATTGAAGAAACTAATACCCGAATTCTCTAGAGAAAAACTAACATTGCAAAATTCCAGAAGGAACAAAACTCAATCGAAGAAACCTTCGTCGTCACTGATGATGAAATAAAAACCTTAAAGTTCCTAGAGAAACTGTTACAAAATGCTCAAAATGAAATTGAGGATCTCCCTTTGTTGCCTTAATGAGAAGTTGTTTTTTATTTATTTTTATTTTTTATTTTTCCACATACCTTCTAATAAAATATCATTTTATTATGACAAAGTAATGAATTTGATTTGTTTATTTTGCCATTCACAGTTTATACTCTTGCGGGCTAGGAGTGAGGTTTTTTTTTATTTTTTATTTATCATCATACTGAACTTAGAATGAAATTCTAAGCTGCCTACGTACCCTCAAACGAGGGATCAAGTCATTACGTAGTTCAAAAGGGAAATGAATTTTTTTTTTTTGGCCGTACACTGTTTTAGCTCATGCGGGCCAGGAGCATAGTGTAGTTTAAGCTTGTATGATCAGGAGCATAGCCTTCATGGGTAGTAGCGCTTCAGGAATTTGCCATTAATGGGCCCTACTCTTACTCCGTCTTCATCAATAATAAGATATGCGCCGTTTGTATAAACTTCATGAACAACATATGGTCCATCCTATTTGGATACGAATTTATTTCCCTTACGATTCATGACAATTGGTCTCCGAATAGCTAATACTAAGTCTCGAACTTTCTTATTGAACACTTTAGAAAGTCGAGCTTGATAACACTCTAGCTGTTGTTGAGCTTCTAATCTTTTCCCATCCAATGCTTCCAGTTCTTGAAAACGTAAGATGGCATTTTCTTCACTTGTAAGACCTTCTTGTATGGCTATCCTTAACGAAGGGATCATCTTTCTTAACCAACAAATGAGAGGCATAACGATGGAACAGCACTATATCATATTTCTTAACCTCATATTCTTTAAGAAGTTGGTTGATCACTAACTTAGAGTCTCCATATATTTCGAGATCCGCGATCTTCATCTCCTTCTCCATTTGAAGGCCAATGATCAGGGCTTGATATTCAGCTACATTATTTGAGCAGTTTTCAGCGAGTGTAAAAGAGTATGGAATAACATGTCTTTTTAGAGAGACAAACACTACTCTTGCTCCGGCCCCATCCGCTCGTGCTGCCCCATCGAAAAACATCATCCATTGAGGGAGGATGTCCACAAGGAAGACTTCTTTATCGGGAAAATCTTCAGAAATTTCCCAATCGGCTGGAATAGGATGGTCAGCTAAGAAATCTGCTAAGACTTGTCCTTTTATTGCTTTTCGTGGCACATAAACAATTTTAAATTCGTTGAACAAAATTGACCACTTCGCCAAGCGTCCGAAAATGACCGGTTTAGATATGACATATTTGAGAGGATCAGCTCTTGCAATAAGATGTATTATATGAGCCAAGACATAATGCCTCAATTTCTTAGAGGCGAAGACAAGTGCGAGGCATGTTTTTTCAATTGGAGGATAATTTCGCTCCGTCGGGGTAAGTCTGCGACTTAAGTAATACAATGCATTTTCTTTATATTCTTTATTATTCTGAGCAAGTAAGGCACCCAACGATTTTTCTTGCGCAGCAATGTAAAATATGAGCGGCTTTCCAGGTACAGGTGCTCCCAATATCGGAGAATTGAGAAGGTACTTTTTGATGCTATCAAAAGTATTTTGGCAAGATTGGTCCCAGATGAATGGGGCGTCTTTCTTCATGAGTCGGTTAAGAGGCTGATAACGACCAGCTAAATTTGAGCTGAGCCGACGAATGAACGCAAGTTGACCTTGTAAACTTCGAAGCTCACGTAAATTCTTTGGTGGCGGCATCTTTTGAATGGCCTCAACTTTACTAGGATCAATCTCAATACCACGATGATGTACGACGTATCCCAGGAATTTCCCTGAAGTCACACCAAATGCACATTTAAGTGAATTCATCTTGAGTTGATATTTGCAGAGGCGATTAAAAAATGTACGTAGATCTTGTAAATGATTTCTTCGCTCTTTCATCTTTACCACCAAGTCATCAACATAACATTCAATAATCTTGTGGAGTATGTCGTCGAAGATCCTTTGCATGGTGCGCTGGTATGTTGCTCCCACATTTTTAAGTCCGAAAGGCATAACTTTGTAGCAATATATACCTTTAGGAGTGCGAAAATCAGTTAACTCCTCATCTTTCGGAGTCATCCTTATTTGATTATATCCAGAATCACAATCCATAAATGAGCGAACTTCATGTCCCGTGGTTGCATCTACAGTGAGCTCGGGGATGGGAAGAGGAAAATCATCTTTTGGGCATGCCTCATTCAAATCACGAAAGTCCACACAAATTCGAATCTGTCCATTTTTCTTCTTCACTGGAACAATGCTCAAAATCCATGTTGGATATTTGACCTCACGAATGAACCCTACTTTAATCAATTTGTTGAGTTCTTCCTCTATCCTCGGAACTAGCTTTGGATAGAAGAAACATTGAGACTGCTTAATCGGACATGTCCCATGTTTGACAGTGAGATTGTACACTGCAATTTTAGGATCAAGACCGGGCATCTCTTTGTATGTCCAAGTAAAGATATCCTTGTACTTAAACAACAATTGAAAGTAATCATTTTCTTCTGAGGGGCTTAGGAATGCACTAATGAAAACTGGTCTGGGTTGATCATCAGTCCTTAAGTTGATTTCTTTGAGTTAATCAATGGTAGCCTGCCCCCCGTCTTCTAGTGTTGGTGGAGCTTTGTCGATGTCATCTGGTTGTTCAGAATCAGGTTCCTCTTCAATAATGATGTGGTATGAAGTAACATAAGATGATTCGCCAATGTCTTCTGTTTTATCCACTTCTTTTGCTTGATTAGTGAATACAACGGTTCGCCTTCGAGCTTTTAATGTAACATCATTGGTGACATCTACCTCTGTCTTACATTTCATTCACAAAGGTACTAGGGTTTGAACTTCATTATTATTCGCCACGTTGATGTTAACTTCCTCTGACTTTCTACTATTGCTGCTTCTTAACGGTATATCTTTAATAGTACCAATCCGAGAAAATACTATCTTTCGAGATTGAGGTTGTGGAGATTTTCTTCTTTGGTTATGAAAGCTCATTCTGTTAAAAACAAAGGTAGGAGGCAAACTATTGACAGGAGAATTTGAAACATTTGACTTTTGGCTTAACAACATGTTGAATACAGATATTCAATCACATAGAGCTCCTATACGATCGAAGATTGATTTTTGATGTATAGTCTGTTGGTTTTGTTCATCGTCAGCTTCTTCAAACCCAATGTATAAAGTGTTTGACTTTTTATCCTTTTTTGTGATTTGAATTCGAAGTGGCTCAGAAGCTACGAAACCGAAACCGGACTTGGGTGGAATGATCTTATGCCCTTGTTCTTTCAACTTCTTCTGTGTCTCATTGAGGCCATGCACTTTCTCACTGGTGACCTCAGAATTTAGTTTTCCAAGGTTTGCAGGATTTGTAAAATCATACCCCGACTTAGCCATGAGTTGGTATGCTTTAGGATCGAATCCTTCATTAGTCCTTTGTTTTGGAAGTGATCCATGATCGACCAGAGATTGAGAAGGCCGCACGAACCCTTTTAAAGGAGACTTGGAAGGCAAAGACTTTTGAATCTTGGTGAGAGGAAGAGTTAACTCTCCTTGCAGCTTTTGCATATCTTTTTTTTCCTTGGTTTGTGACATCTTCAATTTAAATTCCTTGGCTTCAATTATCTCAATGACAGGTGACTGTCCTTCTTGTCGTTGAGATTTTGGAACATAATTTAAAATAGGCTTCGTCCGATGTGCTTTTATCGAGACCCCTCGCGTTTTAGCTACCTTTACAATGTCTGTCACTGAAACATCTAATGGATCACTTAACGCTTCTTTCGTTTTTGTAGATTGAATCTCTTGTGTAGACGGATGGCTTGGGATGGGCACTTCTGAAGGTGTATCAGGATCGATATAGAACTTGGCATCGACAAAATGAGATTCTACTTCTGTAAATGGTTTATGGTCCACCACAACTATTTGTACGCCATTCTTGTAGAATTTGAAGCACTGATGAACAGTCGATGGAATGACACCATTACTATGTATCCAAGGCCTTTCCAATAACAAATTGTAGGACGTCTTTGCATCAATAACATGGAATAAGGTTTCAGCTTGGAGCTCGCCAATAATTAGTTTTGCCCGAATCATACCAATAGCTCTCTGTCCTCCTTGGTTAAAACCTTGAATAATAAGATAGCTACGAGATAACTCGTCGACTGTGATATCGAGATTTTTCATCTTAAATTTTGGCATGAGATTCACTACTGATCCACCATTAACAAGAATTCGAGTAACTCTTTATTCCTTTATGTAACCGGAAACGAAAAGAGGACAATTGTGCGGTTTCGAACCCAACTAATGATCTTCGTCTGTGAAAATAATTGGTGCATAACATGAATCCAGCATACCTCCGACTACTTCATCATCCTCGGACTTTTCAATGATGGCAGAATCCTTTGCATGATTCTTCATAGTCTGGGCTTCATCTTAATCCTTGTTATTCTCACCATCAGGGCCCGTTTTAGTTGAAACCATGTAAGCTGTCACAACGTCATCATCTACATATCCTTCTGGAAAGAACTCTTGCAAAGTAATAGGCTTTTGGATCCTTTGGCTTATAGAGGCGTGTTTGGTTGACTGTGTCTTCTTGACCCATTTTTTGTTATGGCCAGACTGCTTATGGCAATATTAAGGTTTCTTCTTCCTTTGCCCCATGTCAGAATAACTAGTCTGAAAAATGTCTGCTCGTTGCTTCCGTGGTTTCTTTTTTGTCACCAGAGTCCATCCTTCTTCATCATCCTGAGGAAAGACCCTTCCAAAGGTTGAAACATCAAGTACACTCCCTTTGCCAAGAGAGATGGGGATTGGTTCCAATGAGCCAAACTAGATGGTAGTGCAATATATCTCAGAAGTCGAAGGTTGAGAACAAGCACTCCCCACGACAGAGGTTGTCATAGTAGTAGTAGTATGATTTGAAGTTACAACTTCATCCGTGTCCGACAAGATTTTTCCTTGTTTTGCCAGGTTCATCACCACCTCCTTGAAGATAAAACACTTCTCAATTGGATGACTAACAATATGATGATATTTACAATATTTTGGATCGTTGACACGTCCCATCTCTTGAGGGTGTTTGCATTCAGGAAGTTCTATAACTTTGCTTTTGAGTAAACATTCCAAGATGCCAGGGACATTGGAATTGGGGAAGGGGTATTCCTTCTTCTCTAACTCCTTTAGCATAGGACACTGTCTTTCCCTCTCTTGAAACTGGCGAGGCTTTTTATCATCTTTCTTGTCATCTTTAACGGATATCTTGATTGGGGTGGTTGAGATAGCAATGGAATCTTTAACAGTGGTCTTTGACGACTTATCGCCCTTCTTCCAGTCTTTATTATCCTTGCATGGTTCTATGGCCATGGGACTTTTGCCTTTATGGGATTTCATACTGATCTCCATATCATGGGTATGCATTGCCAATTCTTCAAATGTGAGAGGTTTTATACCTTGCAGAATGTAAAGAAGGCCCCAATGCATTCCCTGCATACACATCTCCACAGTAGAGATTTCTGAGAATTTGTCCTTGCAGTCAAGGCTGAGTGTTCTCCACCGATTAATGTAGTCGATTACAGGCTCATCCTTCCATTGCTTCATGTTAGTCAACTCTACCATACTAACAGTACGACGAGTACTATAAAACCTGTTCAAGAATTCTCGTTCCATTTGGTCCCAACTATCAATTGACTCTGACTTTAGGTCGGTGTCCCACTCGAACGCGTTTCCTTTAAGAGAGCGAACAAACTGTTTAACTAGTAAGTCCCCCTTTATTCTGGCATTGTTGTAAGTCTCGACAAAACGGGCAATGTGTTGCTTGGGGTTGCCTTTTCCATCAAATTGTTGAATCTTCGGAGGTTGGTATCCTACAGGCATCCTCATATTGTTGATTCTCCTTATATAGGGCTTTGAGTACATGAGAGTGCTCTGTAAGATGCAGCCGTGTTGGGCTCGGATTGTATTCGTTATCATATCTTGTAATTGTTCGACAGTTAGTGAAGAGACTGAAGAAGCATGATTGGTTTGACTAGCTGCCTGTTTTGTCACCAGCGTCTGGTTTTGACTAACCGCCTGTTCTATCACCGGCGTCTGTTTGGGGTCCTTCATGCCAGTACCTTGTGCGGTAGAATTAGGATTCTCCGTCGGCATTGCTGTGGAAGATGTAGGATTCCCAGACAGTGGTGGTGTGAAATTTGCACGATTCCCCGTTGGCGGTGCTGTGGAAGATGTAGGATACCCAGATTGTACTGGTGATTCACCGAAGGTCTGAACTTCCAATTTATTCTCAACATAGCAATTTGTAAGTCCTTCTCTTCAATAGTCTTTATGAGGTTCTCAATGGCAGAAGACATAATTATTAGTTATTCCTCCACCGTGGTAGCTCCAGTCATCATAGCAGCGACCACTTCTGAGTATGATAGGCCTTGAGAGTCAACGTTTCTTGAAGTGATTGAATATTCCGAAGTCTGACGTGGTGACTCTGGGGGTGAACCGACACTAGAGCGAGCATCATGGATGGAATGAGGTGAATCTAGTGGCAGAATCTCCTCTGGAACAACGTCAGGGTTCATGACATGTTGGGTTTTCACGTTCGCCTACTTTGTAGGATTGGTTTTCACCAAGTCTTGCTGATGTTTGGATGACGCGATTGCCTGGGACTTGCTACGTGTCACAGGGCCCGCCAAGGTACTTCCATCACTTGATTTGGCCTTTGTGCCATTTTTCATGGTGGTTTTGGCATTAACCTTTGTGGTAACGATGTTTTTTTGGGCTTTCTTCTCTGTCGGAGTTTTAGGGGGAGCCATAGAATCTGATAGAAAACAAACTTGATGGTAAGAGAAAGAGATGAGAGGCAAATGAGGTCCCACTGGGCATGCAACAAATTTGTACACACAAATTTTGTAAGTCTGCAATAGAAACAAAATATGGAGCAAATAATATAATTTTATTAATTTCAGAAATTGAGATACAATCCTCTGTAATATTCTTTACAAAAGAAAGAACTGGTCCTCTGATTAAATCTCCTTTTTTTGTTGGTTGGTTGGATCCAAGGGTTGCACAGGCTTGATCTTGAATCACCGTGGAATTTGATGAAGAACGGCACGTCTTTGGCTGTGCTTGTTGTTGATCACCATGGAATTTGATGAAGAACGGCACGATTTAATGTGCTTGGTGTACTTCGCTTTTGGGTTTGGATGTTGGGGATGAGAGTTTTTGTATTTCTCTCTGTAATTCTAGATTTCTGAATTCTGATTTTGTGTGTCCTTCTCCCTTCCTCCAGGCCTCTATTTATAGGCTTCTTAGATCCGTAGGATGATGACACGTGTCCTCTCTGATAAAGAAAATAACATAACTGGGCCGAGCCGGTTATATTATGATAATTATCCTTAAAAATAATTATTCCAAACATATTTTATTAGGAATAATTATTCTTTTTTATTTAACCATTTGGACTAGGCTTACTTAAATAATTTAAGTGGACCAAACTTGGGCCAATTAAATAACTTAATTAAACATTAGGCCCATATTTAATGGGTCCATTTGTCCAAATCAAAGTCCACTAAAATTTAGTGTCTACAAATGAAACAACGAAAGATCATTATTAAGATGCTTCAAAAATGAAAGACTAGATAAAAAATGAAAACATAGAGCTTGGAAACTCTATTGCAACTAGGTTTAACGTTTCTAGACGATGTTCAAACAGTGTCAAACATCAACATAGACTGGATCCACCAAAAGGGTGGCTTCCATATGTCTATGAAAAACTTGCCCTTCAATGTAGGGCTTCAACCTTTGCCTATTTACTTTGAATGTGTTGCCATTTTTTAAGCTTTGTATCTCAACTGCCCCATAAGGTGCAACAGAAATGATTTCATATGGGCCTTCCCATTTGGTACGCGACTTCCCGGGAAAGAGTTTAAGCCTAGAGTTAAAGAGCTATGCTTTTTGTCCGGGTTCAAAAGATTTCTTCACAATATGTTTATTATGAAAAGCTTTAGTTCTTTCTTTGTAAAGTTTGGCATTATCATAATCATTATGTCTCAACTCTTCTAACTTATTCAATTGAAGTAAACGATTCTTTCCAGCTTTGTCAAGGTCAAGTTTGAGCTTTTTAACTGCCCACATAACTTTATGTTCTAGCTCAACCAGAAGATGACAAGGCTTTCCATATACAAGTCTATAAGGAGACATGCCAATGGGAATCTTATATGCCGTCTGATAAGCCCATAAAGCATCATTCAATTTGCGTGACCAATCTTTTCGGGTTGTGTTTACTGTTTTCTCAAGAATTTGTTTTATTTCTCGGTTTGACACTTCCACTTGCCCACTTGTTTGAGGATGGTAAGGGGTGGCAACTTTATGAGTAACAGAGTACTTGAGAAATAGTTGCTTCAAGAATTAATTGCAAAAATGCTTTCCTCCATCACTTATCATTGCTCTTGGCATACCAAAACGAGTAAAAATGTTTGATTTAATGAATTGAACAACCACGGGGTGGTCATTTGTTTTGGTAGCACCAGCCTCCACCCATTTGGAAACATAATCAACGGCAACTAAAATGTATTGAAACCCATAGGACATAGGGAAAGGACCCATGAAATCATTGCCCCAAACATCAAAGATTTCTACCACAAGAATATTTATCAAGGGCATCATGTCTCTTCTGGATATCAATCCTATCTTTTGACACCGTTCACACTCATTGTAAAAATTGTAGGCATCTTTATGGATAGTGGGCCAAAATAGCCTACTTTGAAGAACCTCCAAGGCAATCTTCTTTGCACTAAAAGGACCACCACATGCAAGGGTATGGCAAAACACGAGGACACTTGGCACCTCATTCTTCGGAATGCATCTTCTCATAATTTGATCCGGGCAATATTAAAACAAGATGGGATCTTCCCAATAGTACTTCCGGATGTTGGTAAAGAAACGGTTCTTTTCTTACCTTGACCAATTAGTTGGAAGCTTACTAATTGCAAGAAAATTCATAATGTTGGCGAACCAAGGCATTTTTCCATTAGAAATTTCGAAGAGTTGTTCATCCAAAAATGAATCATGAATTGGTGGGCTTGGGGAAGATTCTACCATCAATCTTGAAAGATGATCGGCAACCACATTTTTTGTGCCTTTCTTATCCTTAATTTCAAAATTAAATTCTTGAAGAAGCAAAATCCATCTTATTAAACGAGGTTTAGTTTCTTTCTTAGTCAAAAGATGCCTTAGAGCTGTATGATCAGAATATACAATAACCTTTGAACCTAAAAGGTAAGCCCGAATTTATCAAGAGTATACACTATAACAAGTAATTCTTTCTCGATAGTAGAATAATTCAATTGGGCTCCCGAGAAAGTCTTGCTTGCATAGTTTATGGCGCATGGAAGTTTTCCTACCCTTTGTCCCAAAACAGGTCCCATTGCGTAGTTAGAAGCATCACACATGATTTCAAACGGTAATGACCAATTGGGAGGTTGCATAATGGGAGTAGATGACAATAACCCGTGGAGTGTATGAAAAACATCTAGACATGCTTGATCAAAGACAAATGGAGTCTCCTTGTTAAGAAGATTACACAAAGGTCTAACAATTTTGCTAAAGTCTTTGATGAAGCGGCGATAGAAGCCGGTATGACCTAGAAATGAGCGGATTTCTCTCACCGTAGAACGTGGAGGCAACTCGGAAGTAAGCTCAACTTTTGCTTTATCAACCTCGATACCCCTATTTGATATGACATCTCCCAAAATAATCCCTTCTTGAACCATTAAATGGCTCTTTTCCCAACTAAGAGCGAGGTTTGTTTCATGACATCTTTTAAGCACCAGAGACAGATTTTTAAGGCATACTGACAAGGCCACTTGTATACGCCAAAATAATGTAGTGAATGTGTGATTCAAGAAAAGCCTTTTAGGTCAAGTTTAAATTTATAAAAATCGCTACCACCATTACTACTAATGTAGCAAGAGTGAATAGGGATCGTCCCAAGGGATTATACGTGTTGGAATTTAACTTCGACTCTAGTGGATCACGAGATTGCAAAGGAGAGATTGATTGTTTGAATTAAACTAAAGTTTAATTAATTAAAATGAAATTAAAATAAACTAAGTTGAGATAAGGATTTAAGAGATGAAAAGTGAGGTCTTGGGGTCCATTGGAATTGCCACCTAGCTTGTTCACCAAACCACACACTTTTAACTAATTTGGGGAACATATTCTTGCGAACAAAATGTGACTACCATTTGCAATATTAAGCATGGACCATCAAATTCATGTATGAATTGTCTACCTAACCAACAAATAAACCAAGTGTAGTACAACCCATTAATTCTAAGCATGACCCATCAAACTAGTCACAAGTGTAGCACACATCAATCTAGAGAATCATGGAATCTGCAATAATAAGCTATGGAATATCAAATCAAGTAAAGATTGTCTACCTACCTACAAGCTTGAATTAAATTGTAGAACAACCCATCAAGTATAAGTATAATCCATCAAATTAATTGACAAACCCATTTAATGAATACCATGCATAGCCATCACTAGATCCTTAATTAATCACACATAGACATGCAACCAACATAGAGAAACTAGTGTAAAGATTAATTCTTAAATAATCACACATAAGACAACATGTAATCACAAAGAGAATCAATAGGAAGAATTAAACCATATGAATCATGTAATACATAATTCCTAATTTAATCACATATAGACATGTAAATAAACTAGAGAATTAATAGGAAGAATTAAATCATAGAAATCATAGAAATATACCAAGATTCATTTTGTTCACAAGGCTATAGCACTAATCACAAGATAAATTCCCCAAAAAGTTAAGAGAAAGGGTTTAATTTACAAGCTTGGGGTTCATCCAAACCCCAAGGAGAAACCTAGCCAATCATGGAAGAGGTAGGTGTGATCTTGGAACCCTCAAGGGCAATCCCCAAATATGGCTCAATTTTCTTCCTCTTCTTCTTTGTTGAATTCTAGAGAGAGTGTGTGTAGATCTAGAGATGTGTTCTTGGTGCCTCCATTCTTCACTTTTCTTCTAACCCTAATCTCTAACTTTTCTAGAGAGAGAAAATAAAAATTACAATAAAATTAAATTGAAGACTAAAAATATATCTTGATTACAAAATGGTTCAATTCCCTTTAAATACAAGGTCCTTTTCTTAGTCACTAAGTCAGAAACACAGCCTCAAAAATATCTAATCCCACAACTATGTGGTAGGTAGAGTTTGGGCGCGCGGGGAATAAAATAGCTCACTGCCAGTAGGCATTTCGATCGATCGAACATTTTCGATCGATCAAACACTTAGCTTCGATCGATCAAAGCTGACGTGGCATCAAAATATTTTCTGGCCTTATCCACTTTGCTGAGTTGGCACCGCCTTGTTTTGATCGATTAAAGACCACTTTGATCGATCGAAGTTCCCCTGGTGCATTTTTCTTAGCTTCTTTCCATCTTTGTTCTTTAGCTCCAAAACTGTGCTAAATGGTTCTTGTTAGCCTGTTTGAACTTTATTCACCTGAAATAGGCAATAACACAAATAAGTATCTTAGACATGAAAGGAAGATAGATGAATGGACTAAAATACCTTAACTTAGGTGCTAAAATGCGTCACATTTGAGCACTCATCACATGCATCAAAAGAAGACCCGAAGAATTAAAAATTATCTATAAAAATTTCTAGATACTCTTCCACCATGTCTGAGAAAATTGACATCATTCACTTTTGGAATGTGGCGGGGGCATTACACAAACCAAATGACATTTGTCTATAGGCAAATGTGCCAAAAGGACAAGTAAATGTGGTTTTCTCTTGGTCTAAGAGGCTACTTAATTGTAACTCGAATAGCCATCAAGAAAGCAGTAATATTGTTGCCCAACCAATCTCACTAGAATTTGATCAATAAATGGAAAAGGAAAGTGATATTTTCTAGTGGCGGCATTTAATTTTCGGTAGTCAAGGCATACACGCCATAAATTGGCGGTACGCTTAGAAATTGCCTCACTTTTTGAATTTTCAACCACCGTAATCCCCGATTTTCCTTATTTTCTTTAACCACATTTAAAAGATCATTCTCTTTGTTCTCTTCAAGACTTGAAGAAATGATGACCGGAAGAGTCTCTTTCGGGCCTAAGAAGGCATACTTAAGATTGGAAGGAAGAGTTTTAAGCTCAAGAGTGGGTGGGGAGATTAAAGATGGAACCGGTGGAGTGCTAGAGAGTAGAGGAAGAGGTTCTTTTGGAACTTTCCAAGGTGGAAAATCCAAGCTTGCAACGGATTCCATTAAATTACTTACTTCACTCATTGATCCCTCATTGTCGAATCCATAATTCCCATACATTTCAAGAAGACAAGATGTAAGAAGATCCTCGGAAAGGATAGATGAAATATTGTCCTCGGTTGGTTTTTTCGTAATCATGGAAGGGATGAACTCCTCAACAACTACATCCAAGACATTTATGAGACAACACTCGTCTTCATCTATAGGATATCGACTTACATTGAAAACATTAAGCTTAACCATCATGTTACCAAAAGAAAAGTCCATAACCCCAGATCTATAATTAATTGTTGCATTCACGGTGGCAAGGAATGGCCTTCCCAACATGATTGGGATGTGGTTGGTTGGGTTGGCAACCGGTTCGGTATCAAGAACCACAAAATCAATCGGGAAATAGAACTTGCCAACTTTAATGAGTATGTCCTCGACCATGCCCTTAGGCATTTTGATGGATTTATCGGCTAATTGACGCACCACCGAGGTTGGCTTCAAATCATTCAAACCTAGTTGGACATACACGGAGTAAGGAATCAAATTAACACTTGCTCCTAATTCAAGAAGAGCTTTACAAACTTTATGGTTTCCAATCACACATGAGATGGTCGGAGCACCAGGATCTTTGAACTTAGGTGGAATGTTATGTGGAATGATGAAACTCACTTGTTCCATGAGAAACACTTTTTTAGGGCTTTGTCCCTTGTTCTTTCTCTTTTGTGTGCAAAGGTCGTTCAAATTTTTTGCATAAGGTGAAATTTGCCTAATTGCATCCAAGAGAGGAAGATTTATGTTAACTTCTTTAAACACTTCCATCATGTTATGGATTTTTCCTTCTTGCCTTTCGAAAGGTGAAGTCTCTCTCAAAGCATATGGAAATGAAGCTTTTGGCTAATAAGATTTTTTAACTTGAGGAGATGGTGAAAAAGATTGACAATTCTTAGTAGGACTATTTTTATCCAAGGAAGAATGAATATGATTGGAAACGGGATGGGTGCTAACTTTGGGTTGCAACGGTTCACTATCTTCACTTGGTTTTCAACCCTATTATCAATTTGCCTAGCACTTCTCAAATTGGTAATTACTTGCACTTACTCTTGGGAAGGGCACCCCGATGTAGGGTTTACTTCCACGAAGTATTGGGCTTTTGGGTTCCTTTCGGGTTGGCTAGGTAGTTTACCAATTTCTCTTGCATTCATTGAATTAGCTACCATCCCAATTTGGGATTCAAGCTTTGATATCAATTGAGAATGAGAATGCAACAATTTGGTGTTCAATTCCAAACAACCCAAAGCCATCAAAACCTTATCTTCAAATGTGGAATTACTAGAAAGTGCATGAGGACGATGAGAGCAAATTTGAGAATTATAAACTTGAGGATGAGATTAGTGATTCATTCTTTGATGATAAGAAGAAGATAAAACAAATCCTTGAGAATCTTCATTTTTTTGATGAGGAAGAATATACCAACTTTGAAAATTTTTAGCTTGAAAATGACTTGAATTTTCACTCCACACTGGAACATAAGCATTTGAATGAGGGTGAGCAAATGTAGCATTGACTTGTTCATAGTGTTCATCAAGCATATATCCATGGGGATAATTGAAAGTAGTATGCAACACACTTGAATATGTCATGCAAGGCTCACAAGAATGATAAAGATGATGATTATGAAAAAGAGATGATTGAGTTGCCGGTTTTTGACTCAATAGAAATTGGTCAAGTCTTTTATGAGAGTTTTGACATCAGCAACAATCTTCATCGGACTTTCAATTTGACACACTTTCAAAATTTTCCTTTTTTTAATAGAATCATGACTCACCCGAGAAGTGTGAGATTTATGCAATGAATTTTCACTCATTTTTTCAAAAAGGTGCCAAACATCATCTTCATGTTTCCCAAAATATGAACCTCCACATGAAGTATCAACTATATCCTTATGAGTGTCGAATAGGCTTTCATAGAAATATTGAACCACTTACCATTTTGGAATGCCATGGTGTGGACATTTCCTTAGCAAGTCATTCAATCTTTCCCAAGCCTTATGCAAAAGTTCTCCTTCCCCGTGAGAAAATTCTCTAATGATGGTTCTCATTGAATTGGTCAAGCTCACGGGGTAAATTTTTTTTTAAAAATTCATTTTGCATTTGTATCCAAGAAGTTATTAAATTTGCCCCCAAATTGTTGAACCAATGTTTTGCCTTATTTTTAAGAGTGAAAGGGAAGAAGAGTAACCTAAGAACTTCTTCCGGGACATTCATGTACTTCACAGTGGAGCATATTTCAAGAAATTCATCAAGATGTTTATATGGTTCCTCATCATCTAAGCCATAGAAAAGTGGACACATTTGAATAGTCTTGGGCTTAATTTCATGTTAATCGGCACCAAAATTAGGAAGCATGATACAAGTCGGAGCATGGTATTCATGAAAATTGTAATGATCCCGAAGGATCATTGGAGGAATTGGAGCTTGAACTTCGGGAGGAAATTGGTCGAAAAGAGGATGTTCTATGAAATTCGGGTCTAAGTAACTAAGATTACCCTCTAGATTTTCCATCGGAGTGGGTAAGATGAAGGGTGGGGAAAAGACCGCACAACACTTCAAGCAACAGAACAACAAAATCAAAAAAAAACAAGCATTCCTCCTCCACAACACAAAGCAATCAACAACAATCCTCCATATACATTGATCCCATACTCCCATACTTTCAACAATATGCAAGAAAATAAATTGCCTCCTCGCGGGCAGACGATCTATCTAAGAAATTAAACTTGACACCACGCGGGCCGACGATTTAACTAAGTAAGAGAGTTAGAAAAGCTCACAAAGGGTCCTTAAGCAACTTCAAATTATTTTCAATTTTTGCCTTGTAATTTTTTTATTTTTAGCTTTAGTTTTTTATGCTTTTGCTTTGCTTAGCTTAGCTTGCTTCTTTGCTTTAGAATCCTTTTGATTCACTTCCTTTGGCTCAATGTACCTAGCCAATCAAGAAAAACACAATAAGTAAACAAAGTAAAATAAAATAAAGACAAGATCAAAAGAGTACTAATCCCTAATTAATTCCAAAATATGACATTGCCAGGTGCCAAAACTTGGTGTGAGTCGTTCTTCAAATACCAAAGCACAAGTGTGGTAAAGTGTGGCCAAGTTTGAATTTATAGAATACCATTACCACTACTAACTATTAATGAAGCTAGAGTGAGTAGGGATCATCCCAAGGGAAATGAATGGTACTTCGGAATCAATAATGGAGTAGTAGGTCGAATGATCAAAAGAGGGGTTTGATTTGATTAATCTATTGGTTTAATTAAGACAATGAAATTAAATGACAATCTAGAATTAGAGAAAGATATATGAGATAAAGGTCTTGGGGTTTAGAGTTCACCACTAAATTTTACTTCACCAAACACTAGCAATTGTAAATTAATGGGGAAATTCAAGTTGTAAAATGTGTGCGCGCATCACCAGTTGAAAACAATGCATAATGGATGGCAAATAAACATAGATTGTCTAGTCAATCTAGTGAATAGCTGATCGTGTCTCTAATTTTACCACTCGCAATAGAACGATTCCGTGTAGAATAGGTTTACATAAAAAGGATGTTGAACCTACAGGGAGATGAGATTTGCATTAGTCTTTATTTTAGACCTAACGGTTTATAGGTAACTTGGTTGGAAAGTTTGTTGGTTGTCACGATTTAACAAACTAAAATTAAACGAAAACATTTAACTAGAGCAAATTAAACTAAATTAAATGATCAGAGAGAGAAAGTCTTAAGGCTTTAACTTCACCACAACCACCATATTATGGTTAATTGAATTAACTATAGGAATTTAACCAATTATGTTTTTAAATGAATTGAACTCAATAACATTCGCTCAATTCGGAGTTTAAAGAAAGATGTTTTACAAAATTAGTTAACTATAACCTATCTACGGTTAACGAGGACTATCCACCTACCTACTCTAACTACTCTAATTACTTTGTAAACAATCCACCTTTCCTAAGCATGGACTATGAAAACCTTCTTTTGCAAAAAACGTTCGAATACCATTATGACCTCCATTCTTGTGTCTAGCAGGGCTCCGCCAGATACCACACAACATGATAGGTTGGGAATAGAACATAAACTATTACATCTAGGACAAGGGAATAACAGTTTATATTATACTAAAGCATGAAAACCACTTGACTTATCTCAAGTGGTCATAGTCATATAATCAAGAAAACGTCATCTATTAAAATAAAATCCCAGAGTTAAAACAATCAAACCATAATATCAGATTGGGTTATATCAGTGCCCTAAGAGAGGAATTAGCTACTCATGATGTAACGACCCGGTCATTTGCCTTCCTTTCCTTTTTCCTGAAATTTTACGAATGAATTTTTTTCGTTTAATTTTCCTTTCTGAGCTCTGTTTCGTGTCGCTTAGTGTCATCTCGAGTGCTCAGAATTGGTTTCTGAGACTCTTTCATGTGAATTGACTACTTCCTTTGAGGACCGAGTCATTTTCGTATTTTTCGTTTTTGGACATTATGCGCTATTTCGTCTTTTCCCTATTCTGTCATTTTTCCTATTTCGTCTTATCTCTGTTTGTCAGTTTTTGGCAGAACCTCACTTTTCATGCTCGGAGTTGGTTTTTGACTTCACGTGCCTTCATCTTGAGTGGTTTCCTCGAAATACGTATCTTTACTTTTGCAAGAAAGTACTCTGGTTACTCCCGGTGCCCACAGGGGCATGGATGCACAATTCTTTAGAATCTTTTTCATTTCTTGGGGTGTTTTTTGTAAATATCTTTTGAAGATATTTTATTTCAGGGGCATCTAAGAAAATATCTTTTGGAAGATATTTTCATTCTGGAGCAGTTTCGCAGTTAACCCTTTTTGTAGGGGCCATTGTGCAATTAACAAAAGTTATTGCAAAATGTCTCATCTCAGGCCTGGATCCTCATATGGGATTCATTTTCACATTTCGTCGAGTCATGGACTCTTAGAATTTCCTTCTGGTCATTTTCTCCAGTTTCAAAGTTTTTGGACCTAGTTGCTGCCGAACTTGTTCGGGACATAACTTTTTGCTCGGGACTCAGTTTTTGACGTTGTTTCTTCCGTTGTTCATATTTTCTTATTTTGAATCTTTTTCGTTCATAGAGTTTTGCCGTTTGAGCACGTTTGCTCAAAATCCACTTTTCCGGACCCGGCGGGGCCCTTTCGGGGGAGTTTTTGAGACTTACTATAAATAGGATGCCCTAAAGTGAAAAATCAGATTTTGGTTGTCTTCCCCACCTCTCTTGGCCAGATTTCCTAGCAGCCATGGCTGCCACTCTCTCTCTCCTCCTTTGGTCCACTTTTCCTTGGGAGAAATCCTTCGGCCTTAGCATTTATTGCTTCCCTCGACGTGCTCTACCTTTTGCCCTTATTAGAATCCATTTTTAACGATTTTTTGAGTTCGGGTTTGGAGTCAAGTTGAGATTTTCAAGGGGCTTTTTGCGGATTCTTGTTCACGGTGTTGTCCCCGACAAAACCTCTCGGTATCGTCGAATTCGGAGCACTTTTATTTTGGTGGGCCTTTGGGATTTTCATCTCAAATTGAGGTAAGAGATGTTCTAGGTTTAAATTCTTGTTATATAGCATGCTTGTGATGCTTATACTACTTGTTTGCATGATTAAATATAAAATCTAGAGATTTTATTATTTATTTTTCTTGTACGGGATCTAATTTTTCCGGTTGCTCATGACTTGGTTTAAACATGTAGCATGATTTTATATTACCCCTTGATATGCTCATTATCGTGTATTAAAATTGGAACATTTGAACAAGTATTAAAGATTTTATTTAATATTTATCTTAGGTGAAAAATTAATTCACATGACCTTAACTAGCTTGAAATTAATATGTGTTAGCATATTATATTAGGCCTTAGCATGCTCTTCAACATAGTTGAATTTGAAAGTAATTGGAGGTGTTTTGAAAATTAGTAATTATTAATTAATTTGATTAATTAATTTGCCTCGAGTGCACCATTCACTTTATTTGAATTCCGACTTGATATTCTTGATCTACATGCCATATAGTTTCACATATATTTGATTTAGAATATTCGGTGAGGTTTGGAAACCTTTCATTTAATTAATTTCCTTGTTTAAGATTTAATCCTCATGGTGATATACAACTTGGAATTGAACTGCGGCATGCTAGAAAATTAAGCTTTGTGTGGTTGTTCACATATATTAAATTGGATTAATTGCATGAGAATTGCAACCTTTATTTTATATTTAACTTTAGTGAAAGTTTAATTTACATGGGTGTAACTTGCATGAAATAAGCTTGTAATGTGATATTACATTAGTCCTTGGCATGTTCTCTAAGATATGTTAAATTGAGAGCATTTGGTTAAGTTTGAAAGTCTAGAGATTTTAATTAAAAGAATTAATTAAAATCTATTTTGTGGTCCCATTAGCTTAATTAAGATTTTAACTTGATATTTGTATTGGCCATGACTTATTTACTAGTATATATTAATTGTGGACCATTTAAAGTTGCTTTAGAACCTTGGTAATTAAATTAGCATGATTTAATTAGAGTTCTACTTTGTTGTTCTAATAACCTAATTGAGTTTTAGAATGGATATAGGTGATGACCATGCCATGTTCTTTAATATGTATTAATTTGAGGTTATTTGGAATTGAATTAGAATCTAGGGAATTTATTTATTTTTATTTAACAAGTTGTGCAACAACGTTTCTATATCAAAATCCTGGACATGGACTTGTTGTATATTTATTTGGTTATGTTTTGAGCATTGGATAACATAGTTGCTATGTTTATACTCATGAGAATATGTTTTCCTTATTGAATATATTGTTGCCTTGTGTAATGATTTGCACATTTCGTATTTAACATCATTCATGCATAGCGTGTAACGAATCGCACACTGAAGATTCGACATTCATCACATCATATTAGTTGTGGACTTAGAGCTTGTATTGTATAGGTTTCCAAATTTGGTTGTGCTTGGTAGATAGTTGATTATCTTGCATATTCCTGTTGATATATACGTTGTTGCACAACTTGTTGATTTTGGAAACTTGGGATGTCGTTGTTTGGCTATGGCTAGGACGTGGTTCTAGTATGGTGGATAGTCCCTCTATATAGTCTAGTGCGCACATAGGGAGGTTATCCATGAGCTAATAACCCTAAAGTAACTATGTTGTCAGTCTGATCCGGCGTGACGTCCGAGTATCCACTTTGTTTGATTTCGCATTTCATTTTCAAGTTGATAACTAGATGATGTTGTAACTTGTTGTTTCTTATTTGTCGTTCCATTTTAAGTTACAGGATGTTAACTTTGCGAAATTGTGCTTTATGCGTTGTATTGGAAGTTTTAATGTTGGTTAAATTGCATCGATATTGAAAATCGTGTTTTGACGTTCTAATAAAGCTTAAGATTGTTCCTATTAATTCATTTATAACATAGACGTTAGTTGGCATGAACCACTAATGTTATTTTGTGCTTTAGATTCTAAGTTGATGGCTTTGAGAACTTAAACCTTGTTGCATTGTATAACATGCTCTTTTGTTGTTGAATTGCATGGATAATGTGATTCTTGTTAACTTGTATTCAAATATGGTTTTGTCATGTTGTATGGATTACTCTAGACCTAGTTCAATTGTATTGAAAATGCAATTCATGTTAATCTATGTTCAAGCATTTTTCTTGTCGTGTTCTTTGGATTATCCCAACCATGATTCGTTTCATACACGTATGTATATCATGATTCTTGTTCCTGAGACTCTAAGGTAGCTTAGGATGCTCCCCGAGTCTTACTTGGACATAGACGTTAGGTGGCATGAGCCCCTTTAACATGTTTCACCTTAAGGTGATTAATTTGTAAAATGCTAGGTCGATGCATGCTCATCTCCTACGAGTAGCTTTATGTTACTCACCCCTATGATACTGGGGCATATTTCAGGTACGAAGACTTGGTTCGTGACGCCTAGCATTCCTTGGATGTCGTGTAGCTTTTAAGTCTCCATTTCATGCAAATGTTAGCATGAAATGTCATTTTGTAGACTTATATGTCAAAATATGTATACTTGATTCCATGTATATAATGTGTACTTAAGTACACTCCTTTCAATGTTTTTGATATGTATGAGATGAGGCCAGAGGCCAATGACCATTATATTGTATTCTATGTACTTTTTAACTTCATGAAATATTGTGAAAATCTTGAAAAATCGCAAGTAATTGCTTCACCATGGTTGTATCGGGTGTGGGAATTCCGTTTTCATTCTTTCATAGGGTCTTATAAATCATGTTTGAAGTGTGGCCAAGAGCCAAATGGTCATTTGATCCCGTTTTATATTTTTGGATTCCGAGTTTTCATTCCAAGTTCCATTTTTGCCTTTTTACCGGTTGGGGGATCGGATTTTGTATCGGTGGCATTTTTAAGTCGTGGACCATTGTAGCACATCCAAATAGGTAAGTTACGTTTGCGTGCATAGTCGTTTCCGGGCAAAACCTTATCGTTTGTGTTTTGAGCCTCTTGTGAATTCATTTCGCACTTTTTTTGCATATTCTGATCTAGGGGCATTGTAGACTTTGCACGGTAGTTTTATTTTCTTCTTTCAATATAGTTGAATAGAATACATGATTTTAGGGGGGGTTTATTTTTTGTGTTTTTTCAGAAAATGTCGTCTTGGCATCGGAAATCGCTTACGAAGTTCAGCTTTCAGTTTTCTATTTAGCAGCTTTTTCGACCCTCTGGACCAGATTTCTTGGGAGGGCATTTTGGGCATATTACAATGAGTGTTTTTTGAATTCTCTCGTGAGTCACATAGAAAACTCAATTTTGAGGGGGGTTTCTTCTTTGTTTTTTTTCAGAAAAATTCATCTACTAGCCCGTTTTTACTCTCTGCTCTAGCCGTTTCTGGGAAAAAAAAGTGCTTGTAGCAGCTTTTTGGGTCCATCTTGACCTAGGCTGTTCAAGGGGCATTTCAGGGACTTTACATCATATTTGTTTTGGTTTCTTCTACATAGTCGGGTAGAAAACGTGATTTTAAGGGGGGTTTCTTCTTCGTGTTTTTCTAGAAAAACTCGTTTAAGGGTCCGTTTTTAGCCTCGGTTCTGGAAAAAAAAAAATGTTAATTGGAGCTTTCTGTCAAAACACTATTCCTGCCCAAAATTGTGGACCCGGAAAGTTGATATTTTTTTGAAACTTTGAGGCTTCATATCTTCTTCGTCCCGACTCCAAATCAAGTGATTTTTTAATCTAAGTTTATTAGTTTTTGCTGGTCTATCCAAAGGCATGGATGGTTGCATCCAATTCTATCTAAAAAGACCATTTTACCCCTTGCAAAGTACCCTAGCCACATTGATTTGAACCCAAAAGTCTATTTTTTTGAAACTTTGAGGCTTCATATCTTCCTTGCCCGGACTCCAAATCAAGTGATTCTTGAGTCTAGATTTATTAGTTTTTCCTTGTCTATCTAATGGTATTCTCAGTTGCATCTGGTTTTGTCTAAAAAGATCAGTTTACCCCTTGTAAAGTACCATTGCCGCACTTGTCTTAAAAACCCAAAAGTTTGATTTTATGAAACTTTAGAGTTTAATATCTTCACCAACCGGACCCCGAATCATGTGACTTTTGAGTCCAACTTGGTTAGTTTTTCGTTGTTTTTCCAGTGGTGTGCTCGGTGGCACCAGAATCCGTACTTTCAAAAATGACTATTTTGCACCTGGGGGCTTATTTGTTATATTTTTGGTCTTTTGCTTCCGCGTTAGTTCTCATTGAGTTCCACGACCTCATGGAAGGTCATTTTGACTTCTTAGAGTCTTGTTTTCTATTTTTGCTTCTGCATATCGGATCCGTTATCGGACTAATCTTCGGTTCATCACAGGACATGCTGGCCTAAAAACCAGGGTCGTTACACATGACGAGGTTGGATATCATCTGTGTTAGAGTTGTCTCCATCGTCATGGACGACACTTCTCTTCTCAGGATCTGCACTTTCAAGGTTGTAAGAACCCTAAAAGCCACCATGACGATGGAGTTGTCTCCATCGTCATGGACGACACTTCTCTTCTCAGGATCTGCACTTTCAAGGTTGTAAGAACCCTAAAAGCCACCATGTTACCAGTCTTCTTAATAACACCGTAAAAAGGAATTAAAATTTTAGACCTTTTCTATATAGGCTTACACCTTCTTTTATAGAAGAAAATAAGGATTTGGTGGGCTTTTAGGTCTTTTGGCCCATCTGGGATGAGATATGGCTGATAAAGAGAGTAATCCCGTACTTTAAATCTGACATGTCATGAAAGGCTCGAGCTTTAGGAATAGAAGCTCGAGCTTTAAGGTTCAATTAAGCGATCATGTAATCAGAAAAACTTTCAACTTTCAATTTCAATTAAGCAACCATAGTCCCCATATATCAGTTTAATCATTCATTCAACAATTTTAATCTTTAAAGATACTTTGAAAGTGATCTTACAATTCAACGTGTGGCTTACTGTCCATACTTGCATTTCTTTCTTGTTACTCCTCAATTCACAGACAAACTTTTCAAAGTCCAATTCCCAAGGCATTTTGTTAATTTTTTTTTCAAGGTATGCATTTTTTCAAAAAGGATATTGTGTAATGTTCAGGTTTATTAAGCTTTCTAAATCATCCATGTAACGTACTTTCAGCCAATGACTCCCAAATCAGACAGTCTTAGGGTATTAAGTGTTAAAATACCCCTACGGACTTAATTGTTGAAGTAATCTAGACAACCTAAACCCCTTATGTAATAAGCTTTCAGCCAATGACTCCCAGACTAGATGATCTTAGGGCATTAGATGTTAGAACATACCCCTAAGGACTTAATCACTCAAGCAATCTAAGTACAAACCTGAACTTGATCCTTTTTTACTTTCTTTTTTTTTTTTTCTTTTTCATCCAGTTTTTTTTTTCTTTTGCATTCACATTGGTGAAGATTTTTTCCTTTATTGCATTACATACATACCAAAAAAAAAAATCTGTTTCTTTTTTTTTTTTCTTTTTCTATGCCTCGGTCATCAAAATTATCAAATCTACCTGATCATCTCAGTTTAACTTAAAACAAAACAAGACTTCCAATTTATACCCCACATAATTCATGCAAGTGTGAATATATGCAAAGTGTAGCATCTCAGAGATCAACATCATCAAACAATAATCATCCTAACAAAGTGGACCACAGGCCGCCAACTGATTTCAAAAAGGAATCCCTTTCATAGTATTTTAGCTTTAAAACCATACCTAACCAGCATCAGACTGCAAACAGAGTATATAACCATCAACAGATGCAAACTCATGCTTATATCATCAACTACCGAATCATATCCTTGTGTAAACACAAATTTTTAAATTTCCCAATACAACTTTACTACCAAACTTATTGTGCACATTGTCCTCAATGTATGAGAACAAAAGAAAGTGAGAAAGATATTACCATACAAGTAAACTAGCAAAGATATGACAAAATACTGCACAGATGGGTAAAAATGAGTTTCCAGGATCGTCTCCTTCAACATAGTGGTTCCTCTCAAAATTACACCCAAACTTAATCTGTAGTATCTAGCAAAATCAATAAACTCTAGTATATATCAGAGTATCAAGTATATGGAGTAAGCATAGAGAAATATCAACACAAGAAGAATATAAGCAAAAAACATGTATATATATTAGAAATCAGTACAATGCTTTTGAAAGAAAGACTTAGGGTAAGTATACATCATATGGAAATTCATACATCAAAAAGACTGCCCTAGTCACCAAAAATACAGAAAAGCCCCAAAAAGCTAATCCATAGAAGGTGGTGGTGGATCAGAGGAACTAGATGGAGCGGACGGAGTGTGGCACAGTAACTCCTCCAATATGCTCTGCTACGCAGTCAACATCTACCACAACACCGTCTGACCATCTTGCAGCTCGGCTACCCTGGCCTGTAAAGCTCTAATCTCAGGCTGGGCTGTAGGAGCAGGTCTCCTCCTCAGTGAGGGCTGGCTATCGGAGAGATCCATCTCCTCCGTAACCTCATCATCATCATCCTTCCTAACAGTAACTTCAATATAACCCTCGTCACCAAACTCCACTGCATTGCGGCAATGTGCCAGCATATGTCTCCACACCTTATCCTATTCCTTCATTCCAAGCTGTGGCGACTCATTACATGACTCCTCTCGGTGACATATCACAAAACCCTGTAGCTCTAATATCTTGGTAATTATATATGGAAAAGGAAGCACATGTGTAGGAATATCCTTATGCGGCCCAATCTCATACCAAAACTCCAGTAACTGGAAGAAAATCATCCTAGGGAACGAATACCAGTACTCAAACTAAATAACATAAAAAGCCTAGAGAAAGTCAGTATTCCTAATATTCTTATGTCCAAGAGGATGGACATTAGCAGAGATGATAGAATATAGAATCCACAACCTCTTGGGAATTTTGGCTTTGGTAGTACTACTACGCTTTCTCCAAGCAAATCGACCATCACATAGTAAACTCTCAGCAATTGGTACCCTAGGGAAAGGTGTGAAAGTAGGACAGCTACGCCTTTCATTTACTACTTCAGGAAGTGCATGATAACATCCTAGAGCAACAGCAATAGCATCGGGATTAATAATCAAATCATTCCCGTCAATTCTAGTCCTAAGCTCCCAAGGGTCATCCTCACTATAAACAAGATTGAGGTAAAACAAATGAACAAGATGAGGATAAGCAACCTGAGTAACAGAACTATGAGATGGAGAAGGTGCCTATAACTGAAAGATTTCATAGCCCATCTAGTGCGAGGATCATTGATGAACGCCTGATAATCAAAGGTCGTTTCATAAGAAATTGGAATTGTCTGCCATGCACTTTGCAACACATCTTTCATCCTTCTAGAACGCTTAGCAGGAGTAGGATGAACCATCCTTAAGATAAACCTTCAAATTCCCTAAAAATTTCTAATTCCTGCAATCTGCACACTGAGGCTCGAGCTTCAACTTTCAGGCTCGAGTTTCAGCCAATGCTTGAGCTTCAAGTTGCAGAGCTCGAGCCTTACTTGGATTTCAGCAAAACAGATCTTAAATCTCAGTTTACGATTCAATCAATAGTTAATCTAAACAACTAGTCTATGTGGATGATGTGGAAACAAAATCCAAAGAATCATGCATTCAAAGAATAACTCATACTCTCCTCCATTAGATCCAGAGAGAATGGGGAATGATCATATAAAGGAAGTGTGGCCTTCATATGTTAGGAGTTGGAGTACCCAGTTTCCTGATTTTAAAACTTGTAGAACCTCAGGCTCGAGCTTTAAGGGTATGAACTCGAGCCTGTCACCATCAATCTTTATAATTCATGATAATGGAAGGCTCGAGCTTGAGGTACTAATGCTGGAGCCTGTAGCAGCTGATGCTCGAGCCCCAACTTTCAGGCTCGAGCATTGTGACATATTTTTGGATTTTTGTTATTTTTCAATTTTTATTTTTCTTTTTCTATTTTATTCAAACCTAAACTATCATAAACCTAAATAAAGACTAAAATAAACCTAAAACCTAGAAAATAAAATAACTTAAACAAAACTAAAACAACGAAAAAGAAAAATAAAATAAAACTACAGTACAACATGTGATACCCCTCGATTCTAGAGCTACGGGTGATCAAGTCCGAGTACAGATCTGAGGGATACCAAACAATTAATATGTAATTAAACACAAGATACAAAAGAATAATAGGAATTAAAAATAAACGCTAAAAGAATTCTAAATTAAAAATCTTCAAAAACATAATTGAAATCCAATAATCCAAGACCTCCATTAATTAACAACTCGGGAATCCATCTACTGGGCCCCTAATAATATCCCAAACTAAAATGGAAACAACTGAAATAAAAATCCAAAGCTAAACAAAGAAAGCAGTCTTACGTAGTCAAAGGAATGAGTGACTGTATCTGCTAAGCACGATCAAGCTCTAAGCTTGGAACTGACGAACACCTGGAAAAATAAAAGAATGGGTCAGGCCCACATGCAAGTTCAATCCTACTACAATCCATACAGAAGCTCGATACGCAGATACATCCAAGATAGCTCAACAATAACTAAAGTAGTCCATATACATATAAATACACACTATAGGACACTCACTAGTCTAATAGGTCTCCCTCATCCTAAGTAGAGATGCCATGCAAATCGCACATAACGTGGTCATGTGTACCTAAATCTACCAGGGAACAGCAACTATGTCCAGTTATCCATCCTAGGTGATATACGCACGTTAACCATGATCCTGAGACTCAAGCTCATATCACGGCACTATAATCATAACTATATAAAGTCCGTATAAGCCAAATACAAAATATCATCCATCTGGTATAGTAGCTTGGCATATGTATAAGATCCATCCAGAAACCAAAGTATGTCATTCAATTGTTTATTAACCTGACACCAATATGAGTAAGACTTAGCCTTTATGGTTAATCCATACCTTAATCCAGATTAGGTAGGACTTAGTATTTGAACTAATCCATCCCTAGTATGCCACCGTCCCATACCAGTGCATACAATCCTCTAACTAACATAGTTGATAAAATAGTAATAAGTTCTCATCAGCCATACACCAAGATATGCATAAATAAAGTTTAATACATATATGACCATATTAGGCATTCATTATAAGACCTAAAAATCATCTTCAAATCCTTTAAATTACTAAAACAAAGCTAAGCATTTAAATCCTCCAAATAGTCCATAAATTGATGTAGTTTACATAAATTACAACATCAAGTGCTCCAATTTTAGCATAAGTATTTCAGATGATCAACTATGCTTATTAAAGTGCTGCAACATGATTAACAGTATTCAATCATGTAAATATGAATTGCTAAAAATTTCAGTAAACAAATTAAATTAATTGACCAACCTTCCACATGCAAGTTTATTGTTTAACCATATATTGTTTCATGCTTCAACATATTAATATTAACATGCTTCCCATTAGTTTTTACATGTCTGTAACAGGTATATACATCATTCACAGCAACTGAAACAACTTAGAAAGCCCCCTATTGGCCAAACCAAACTCAAAAACACAAAAAACCAAAGAAAGGAGAAGGGAGTCACCTCCCAAAACAAGGGAGCCGGCTCTCCCCTTGGTGGAGCCAACTCCAACCTTGTGCGAGCCGGCTCTCTCATCCCTAGAGCCAGCTCCCTCCTTTGGAGAGCCAGCTTTCTCCCTCTGAGAGCCCTAATACCTAAACTGTTCATCTTCTTCGCCTCCAGCAAAGTTCAGAGCCTCTGTACTATTTTATTTAAATACCTAGGGTTCAATTTATGTCCCAAAATTAATTATAAGAAGTCTTCGTGCATCACCAACATGAATTTGAATCAAATTTGTAATCAACCAAATCAAGATTTAAGCAAGAACATGTATTAACATCAAACAGTTTAATTCAACACAATTTAAATTCAATGCAAACAAGCTTAAAAGATTAGTTTTAACGTCAATTTAAAACCCCGGAGACTACCTAGGCATGCACAAAACACAGGTTTAAGGGAAGGAGTTAGAATATGAACTTGCCTTTAGGTTTCAGTTCAAAACCTTAAACCGTCTGCTCTAGTAACTCCGGCAACCTTAATTGCTTTCACTGACCTCTGTTGCTCCTGGTTTAACCCATGAATAAGCGTCAACTATCCCTCCTTGGTTTAGTCTTAGTTCGTGGCAAAAACCCCTAACTCTTTCTCTCTATGTTTCCTCTCAAGCCCTCTCTGTTTCTCTCTACCTCCAGTTACGGGAAAAGGGTTCTAAAACCCTTGTAGACACAAAACGATATATATATAGGCTTCTCTCATAACCTAATATTTAATCATACTTAGAGAAGGAAACCCTTTCTCTAAGTCGGCTAACCCACGATGTCATAAAACATAAAACCCTAATTTCCCATTAAAAACAATAACACTTATAAAATCCAATTAACTCATTTAAATAAATTAATATACCCTTTAAACAATTAAAACTAATTTAATCCAATTAAAGAAAATAAAAATACAATTCAAGTAACAGTTAAACAAACAATGCAATTAAAACAAACAATCAATTAATTAATTAAAATAAACAGGCAACTAAACACATAAACAAATAAAAATGCAATAAAATAAAACTTAAAATGCCGAGACAATCCTTTTAAAATTTAGGGGTATTACATTCCTCTCCCCTAATAAAAGGAATTCCGTTCTCAGAATTCGCTCTTACCTTTATCCAATATTTCTAGAAACTACGAGCGAATGACATCCTCCTGTTCCTAAGTAGACTCAGCCTCATTGTGATGACTCCACTGAACACGCACCAAAGGGATAACCTTATTACGAAGAATTTGATTCCGACGGCTGACAATACGACACAGTGGCTCCAAATATGTTGCATCCGGCTGCAACTTAATCTCCCCAACATCGATATGCTGATACAGATCTTCATCTCGCAGAAATTTCCATAACATGGAAACATGAATACCTCAAACCTCCATCAGTCCCAAAATAGTAAAATGGGACCTCCCCAGAAGTTATCTCTGTAATTTTGTCAATGTACTGCTGATCCGTGAGTTGAGCCCTCAAAACTTTGTGAATGATAGAAGGTGTAACTACCATGTAAGCCATAAAAGCATCCGGCAACTCATCCACTGTCTTCAAAGCATTCCACTTAGTAGTGAATAGAGCAGAAAGACTAGCAGCGGGTCGGCGACTGAGTACATCTGCCACCACATTCGCTTTCCCTGGATGGTACTATATAGAGAAATGATAGTCTTTCACAAACTCTAACCATCGACACTGTCTCATATTTAGCTCCCGCTGAGTGAACAAATACTGCAGACTCTTGTGATCACTAAATAATCTGAAGGATTCTCCCAACAAATAATGCCTCCAAATGCGTAAGGCAACGACCACAGCTGCCAACTTCGAATCATGTGCTGGATAATTAAGCTCATAAGGCTTAAGCTTTCGAGATCCATATGAAATTGGTTGCTCCTCCTGTATCAAAACACATCCAAGACCTCACAAAGAAGCATTTGTGTAGACAAGATACTCAATCTCGCTCTGTGAAGTAAACAAAACCGGTACAGAAGTCAACTTGCAGCTTTATGACAGTGTTCACCCCACACAAACCGTACACCCTTTTTAGTCAGATGAATGAGTGGTCCTGCTATCTTTGAGAACCCTTGGATGAACCTACAATAATATCCTGTCAATCCGAAGAAACTTTGAATCTCGATAGGTGAAGTAGGCTGTCCCCACTCAACCACTGCTAAAACCTTGGCTGGATCTACCGCTATTCCCCTTTCTGACACCACGTGACTCAGAAAATTCACTTCCCGCTGCCAAAATTCACACTTCTAGAACTTGGCATATAACTGGTGTTCACGAAGTGTCTGCAACACTGAGCGAATGTAACAACCCGGTCATTTGCGTTCCTTTCCTTTTTCCTGAAATTTTACGAATGAATTTTTTTCGTTTAATTTTCTTTTCTGAGCTCTGTTTCGTGTCGCTTAGTGTCATCTCGAGTCGCTTAGTGTCATCTCGAGTGCTCGGAAATGGTTTTTAAGACTCTTTTCCCTGGATTAACAACTTCCTTTGAGGACCGAGTCATTTTTGCATTTTTCGTTTTTCGACACTATGCATCTTTCGTCTTTTTCCCTATTCTGTCTTTTCCCCGTTTGTCACTTGTTTGGTAAAACCTCACTTTTCATGCTTGAAGTTGGTTTTTGACTTCATGTGTCTTCATCTTGAGTAGTTTCCTCGAAATACGTATCTTCACTTTTGCAAGAAAGTACTCTAGTTGCTCCCGGTGTCCATAAGGGCATGGATGCATAATTCTTCAGAATCTTTTTAATTTCTTAGGGTGTTTTTCGTAAATATCTTTTGAAGATATTTTATTTTAGGTGTATCTAAGAAAATATCTTTTGGAAGATATTTTCATTCTGGGGCAATTTCGCAGTTAACCCTTTTTGTAGGGACCATTGTGCAATTAACGAAAGTTATTACAAATTGTCTCGTCTGGAGCCTAGATCCTCGTATGGGATTCATTCTCACATTTTGTCAAGTCATGGACCCTTAGAATTTCCTTCTGGTCATTTTTCTCCAATTTCAGAGTTTCTGGACCCGGTTGCCGCTGAACTTATTCAGGGCATATCTTTCTGCTCGAGACTCGATTTTCTACGCCGTTTCTTCCGTTATTCATACTTTTTGGATTTTTCTATAAAAGGGGGAGGAGATATTTCATTTTTCATCTTCTCCACTCACCTTGCACGACTATAGCTCCCATGGCAGCCCAAGGGAGGCTGTCACCACCTCTCTCCTCTTTTGAACATCATTCCTTTGTTAAAAAGTTGAAGCGCCATTACGCTTTGTGTTCGTGTTGACTATGCACTTCTTTCACCCTTATTGGAATCCATTTTTGGCCAAATTTTGAGTTTGGGTTTGAGGTCAAGTTGTGATTTTCATGGGGCTTCCTTCGGATTCATGTAGATCGTGTTGTCCCCGACAAAAACCTTCGGTTTCGGCAGATTCGGAACACTTTTCTCCCAGTGGAGATTTGGGATTTTCATCTTAAATTGAGGTAGGGGGTGTTATAATTTAAATTCTTGCTATACTACATGCTTGTGATTCTTATACAACTTGATTACATGCTTGGATTCAAAATCTAGAGATTTTATTATTTATTTTTCTTGTGAAGGATTTAATTTTCCCAGTTATCCATAACTTTGTTTAATCATGTGGCATAATAGAATATTACCCCTTGATATGTAGATTGATATATATGAAATCTAGATTATTTGGACAAGAAATGAAGATTTTATTTAATATTTATCTTGAATAAAATATTAAATCATGTGGCCTTATCTAGCTTTAAATCAACATGTGATAGCATATTATATTAGACCCTAGCATGCTCTTCAACATAGATTAAATTGAGAGTAATCGGAGAAGTTTTGAAATCTAGCAATATTTAATTTATTAGATTAATTAATTTGCTCCAAGTGTACTATTCATCCTGTTGGATTTCTGACTTAAAATTCTTGATGTGCATGCAATATAGTTTCACATATATTAAATCTAGAATATTTGATTTGGTTTTGAAGCCTTTCATTTATTATTTTTCTTGTATTAAAGTTTAATACACATGGCCGTAACTTGTATAGAATTTACTTGTATCATGCTCTTAAATCAAGTCTTGACATGTTTAATAACATATATTAATTTGGGATCATTTGGACGAGTTTCAAAATCTAGAGATTTTAATTAAATGAAATAATTAAAATCCATTCAATGGTTCTATGCACTTGATTACGTTTCCAACCTTGCATACATGATTTTCTTGACATGTTCCTTCATGTGTATTAAATTGAGAACAATCGGATAAGTTAGAGACTTACACTTACTTGTTTTACTCATATAGAACTTAGTTCACTTAGTTATAACTTGTATTCCATGGAAGTTTTAGCTTTTCATCATGTAACTAGACCCCGTGTATCTTAGTTTCATGAATGTACTTAATGAACTAGCACAATTGTCTTTGAATGATTTAATTATTCATGTATTGCTTAGAAAATAATTAAATCATTAATCTTATACTTGTGGTATTTTTACATCAATGGATTCTATGTGACATATATCCTAGTTTGTAGTTTATGAGGATGCATACTATGATTTCTTGATATTTCACATGCGATGTTAATTGATAACTTGGGGCATGACTTGTATATTTCCAAAATCATAGTTGTGCATAAAACGTGTCCAATGCATTACTTGTGTCTTAATGCTATCTTGACTTGCACAACATATTGATTTTTAAAACTTGGTGATATCAATCAAAATTGACATAGCTAGAACTTGGTTCTAGTACGGGGGAAAGTCCTTCTACACTATAGTGCGTACTTGGGGAAGGTACCCATGGGTTAGTAGCCCTAAAGTGATCCCAAGATTCCGGTTTTCTATGGTACGCACTCGGGGAAGGTACCCATGGGTTAGTAGCCCTAAAGTGATCACATGAGAACGGTTTTAATCCGGGCGATATCCAAGTTTCCACATTGGTTGATTTCACTCTTTAAATTTCAAGTTGCTATTCCTTGAAGATTTGAAGCTCTTTTCTTGTTATATGAAATGTTCCAACATTGTTTGATTACATTGATACTATGCCTTATCTTTGATTTCATGCCTTGTCCTTATCGTACTAATTGAATTGTTTCAAACTTGTTAAACTTCTTAGTTACCCTGTTTCATGTTACTTGATACTACCATGACTTAGGAATGATCCTTTACGTGTAACTTGACTTAGATTCTAGGTGGCATGGACCGCGAGTAATGATTTATATCAACATGCAAATCTCCAAACTCTTAGATTTCTAGAGTTATCTTTTAAAGACCTAAGAACCTTGTCTTGTTTTATGGAGTATTTTCCCACCATGTTTAACTGCATAGATGTTATGCTTACTTGTGTATTTAGATCTTATTTAGCATACTTGGAACTGCACACTTGCTTCTTGTACCTAGATTCCGTTTAGTGTACTCTTGTCTTGTATACTTGCCTTGTGTGTTTCCCATCTTGTTAGTATGCCTGTGTTTTGTATACTTACCTCACATGCTTTCATCTTCGTTTAGTACACTTGTAACCGGTATGCTTGTATGTCATGTAATTCATTTCAACTGCATGAGTAGCTTAGGATGATCCCTGAGTCTAATCTTCGACATCGACGTTAGGTGGCATGATCCCTTTTAAATTATATCATGTTAGTCCTAAAAATCTCTAAAGATATCGAGTCGATGCATGCTCATTCTCTACGAGTAAACTTGTTTACTTACCCCGAAGTTACTGGGGGATTTGATCAGGTATGAAGACATGGTTCGTGATGTTTGCTGTTCGTTGGGATGGTTTCTAGCTTTTCAGTTTCTATTTCATGCAAATGTTTGCATGGAATATCATTTTATAGCCTTTTGAATAAAACTTGTATTATGTGCTTAAGCACACTTTTTGATATTCATTCTATGTATATAATTTGTGGCCAAGGGCCAAACATTATTTGAAATTCATGAATATTCATGAATGTTGAATTTTGCCTTTAATGAGAAAAGTATGAAAATTAGGGTTTCGATATGTCATTTTCGCACCGGTGTATGCATTGTGTATGTAATTCATCCTTTAGCATTCATTTTCCATATGATAGGTGTGGCCAAGGGCCAAACACCATTTAGTGTTCATTTTTGCATATTAGTTCACATATTGCATTTTTGGGCTAAATAGTAGAAACCGAACCTTTAAGGGTTCATTTTCAAATTGGGTGGTGTAAAGTGTGTTGCGGCACCTCCACTAGGTCTCATTTATCTTGTATGAAGTGTGGCAAAGGGCCAAATGGTCATTTGAAACCAATTCCTAATTTTGGTTTTCATTTTTCCCATTTCAAGTCCATTTTTACCTTTTTGGTTGTTGGGGGGTCGAATTTTGCATCGATGGTATTTTTAAGTCATGGACCATTTTAGCACATCCCAATAGGTAAGTTACGTTTGTGTTCATAATCGTGTTCAAGAAAAACCTCTTCCTTTGTGAATTGAGCCTCATAGGGATTCATTTTGACATTTAGTTACATAATTTGGTTTAGGGGCACTTTGGGGTTTTTGTTCAGGAAATAAATTCCGGTCTCCTCATGGTCACTTAGAAAACGTGATTTTAGGGGGGGTTTCTTTTTTGTGTTTTTCCAGAAAATGTTTCTTGGTGCCGGAAATCCATCGCAAAGTTCAGCTTTCTGTTTTTCATTTAGCAGCTTTTTGAACCCTCATAATCAGATTTCTTGGAGGGGCATTTTGGGCATTTTTTAGTGAGTTTTTTTTTCATTTCTATCCGCTAGGTCGGGTAGAAAACTCAATTTTCAGGAGGGGTTTCTTCTTTGTGTTTTTCCAGAAAAATTCGTTTGGTAGCCCGTTTTCAATCTCAGATCCTGTAGCAGCTTTTTACCCTCTTGGTCTAGACTGATCTAGGGGCATTTTGGGAATTTTTTTTGAAAAATAAATTCCGTTCTTGACATGATCACATAGAAAACATGATTTTAGGTGGGGTTTCTTCATAACATTTTTCCAGAAAATGTTATCTCTGACCCGAAAACCCCGCGCCAAAATCTGATTTCCTGTGCTCATTTGCACTATTTGAACAAGTCTGTTGTAGGGGGATTTTGGGGATTTTACGTCAAAAATAAATTTTTCTTTTGACAGAGTCAACTTGGAAAAATTATTTTAAGTGGGGTTTCTTCTTCGTGTTTTTCCAGAAAACATCGTTTAGTACCTCAAAACGGCACACAAACTTCAGCATTTTTCCCAAGTTACTATTCACGGCCGCGGCGACGTCAAAACTTTGTTTTGACTTTTCTCTTCCATCCGGACTCCGAATCAAGTGATTCTTGAGTCTAACTTGATTAATTTTTCACTATCTTCCCAGCGATGTGCTCGGTAGCACCCGATTTTATATTTTTTTAGAAATGACCATTTTGCCCTTGAGGCTATTTTTGTCCCCTTTTTGTGTAATTCGCTTCTACTACTTTCTTTTGAGTCCCGTGACTTCACGGGAAGTCATGGATGTG
The DNA here is from genome assembly GCF_030987335.1 of Cornus florida. Classification (NCBI taxonomy): domain Eukaryota; kingdom Viridiplantae; phylum Streptophyta; class Magnoliopsida; order Cornales; family Cornaceae; genus Cornus; species Cornus florida. The sequence continues at coordinate 25,906,926 of NW_026775581.1, forward strand.
TCTTGAGAATAATTTACATTCTAGGGATGTCATTTCTATGTAAAATGACTATTTTGCCCCTGGGGGCTTATCTGTCATATTTTTGACCTTTTGCTTCCGCATCAATTCTCATTGAGTTCCACGACCTCATGGAAGGTCACTTTGACTTCATAGAGTCTTGTTTTCTATTTTTGCTTCCTTCAATTGATAAAAAAGATCATCAATTCTGGGTGAAGGATACTTATTACGAATAGTAACCTTGTTCAATTCCCTGTAATCTATACATAGGCGAAGTGAGCCATCCTTCTTCTTCACAAACAGAACTGGTGCTCCCCGGGGTGAAGTACTCCTACGAATAAAATCCTGGCTGAGTAATTGCTAAATCTGATCCATCAGCTCTCGCATTTCCACTGGTGCCATCCTATATGGTGCCCTAGAAATAAGCGTAGTGCCTGAAGCTAAGTCAATCACAAAGTCTATCTCGTGACTAGGTGGCAACCCTGAAATCTCCTGAAACACATCCAGAAAGTCCTGTACGATTGGTATGCTATCCAATGACACAGTAATCTCCTCCTCCATACGGAACAAATATGTGCTAGTGACCCCGTTAGACCATGGCATAGCAATGACATACATATCCTGACCAGGTATGGTGAACACAACAGACCTATCATAACAATTAACTTGGGCATGGTAGTGTGATAACCAATCCATCCCAAGTATCACATCATAAGTGTGCATGTCTGAGACTACCAATATCTAGTGTTACAGGCCCATCACTCTCATGTAAAATGGTTGTATTGCGTAAAGGTATAGAAATACCCTGAGGTTTACTGCATACCCGCGTCGTCATCCCAGATAAAGTAACAAAAGATATAGATACAAATGAGTGTGTAGCACCCGTATCAAATAAAACATGACCCAATGATCTATTAATAAGAAACATACCCTCACCAGCCTGAGGTGCCTGAACATCCTGCGGCATAGGGTAAAAAACCCTGTCGTAATGCAACTGCTGCGGTGCCTGTCCCTAAGGCTTTGGTGGTGCCAGTAATGCCGGATATATCTGTCCCTGAATTCGTGGAACCTATGGAGCGGGTAAAGGTACCGGTGCCTAGGGGCGGAGGGACCTAATGCCCGGGGGGGCACATGCCCCCCCTAATTTTTTTATTTTTTTATTATTATATATAAATTTTATAAAATTTTCAAATTTGCCCCCCCTCAAAAAAAAATTTGTTCACATATTGAGGGGCGGTTCAGTCATTCCACTCATAAAATACTGAAGGATAAGTGATCGGCATGCCGCATAACCTAAGCCGTTCTTTTTGTTTCGGGAAAGTGCAAAGGCAGAACAATATATTCCACTTTACATCCACTGGACCACTTTTGCTTCTTGGATTCTTCTATACTCCAGTCTACATCTATAAAATCAAAAGAGAATTAGCCTTGCTTTGCTATCAGTCTGTCATTGATTTCCCAGGTAAAACTTGTTTTTTTTATTTTTATTTTTACACAATTTGGAAACCCTAATTTTTTTTTGGGAATTTTGATCTTACTTGAATTGTGAATATATATAACAAAATTTATTATTTGTAAATTGTAAGCGAATTTATGTTGATTTTATATAGCATAATAATATTATATGCTACATATTGATCTTGAAATGGTTCATACCTGTCCTATGAGACGGATGATGTGTTTGATGACAATTGAAAATTTGAAATCGCAATTAAAATAAAACAAACAATAGCATGTCAGCAACAGCCCATGTGGGCGTTTGCTTTAATTTTGCAAATATATTCCTCCACTAGCTACAGCCATCCAGCCCATCCTTGAACTTTTAAATTTTACAGGAAACATTTTATTGTGAACTAATCAAGAATTAAAGCCAGTAAAGTAATAAGAAATAAAGTTCAAGAATTCACTTGAGAAACTCATAAATGTATATTATATATTTAAACACATGTGTGTTAGTGTGCGTAGTTTGTAAAGAGAGAATTATATGTGTGTGATTCTATGAATACTGAATACTATCCAAAGATATAGATTATGTATTTGGGCCATTTCGCTGTGTTATATATAATGAATACTATCCAAAGGATAGTGATGGTTGCTGGCAAGTTAGAAAATTTGTTGCTGTTGAGATCTAAGAATTGAGTTCCAAGGACACCAAACTAACAATTTCGCTGGGCACATTTGTTATATTGCATTTTTTGATATGTAATTCCCTCATGCTACTTGATAACTGTAATGACAAAATGCTTGAGATCCCACATATTATAATTAAGTTCTCTAAAATTTTAAAAGAAATATAATTTACATTTTGGAACATCTATACTTAATAATTAATATGATAAATAGAGTGAGTAATTGTAATTTACAATCATAAATTTCTTCTTTTTTTCCCCTAAATAATCTATTTATTTTTTAAACAGTTATGCAGAAAAAAATTGATCAATTCTATAAAAGAAAGTCAGAGTTGACATCTTCTATAGAGAGAAATGACGTCAACTTTTCTATAGAGAGAAATGATGATAGTTTAAAGCAAAGCTATTTCGACATTCACTTGGAGGAACTTTAAGCAGATCCAGGACTACGAGCTCGAATCATGGATTACCATCCTAATATTTGAGACGAACTTCGTAGAGTATATTATCTGAAAAGCCCTTGTCAGCCTAAGACTCATAAATTTCCTTATAGGAATTTCGGGAAAGGGTTACGTCGTTTCAACCCTGTTTAGTTTAGCGAATATTCTAATTGGCTAGAATATAGCATAGCCAAAGATGCAGTATTTTGCCTATGCTGCTTCCTTTTCAAGCCAGATATTGGAGAACAATCAGGAGGTGACTCTTTTGTGGGTGAGGGGTTTTCAAATTGGAAGAAGAAGGAAAAACTCAAAGTTCATGTTGGAGGTCCCAATAGTGCCCACAACCAAGCTTATAGATCTTGTGAAGCTTTGGTGAACCAAAAGCAATACATTCAAACAATTTTTTTCAAGCAGTCAGACCAAGCTAATATTGAATATCGAACTCATTTGACTGCATCAGTTGATTGTATCTAATATCTTTTGTAGCAAGGACTTGCATTTCGTGGCCACAATGAAGCTGATGATTCAAACAATCAAGGGAACTTTCTTACACTTTTGAGATTTCATCCTCATCACAATAAGGATGTTAAAGCTGTTGTATTAGAAAATGCTACTTCAGATATGAAATTAACATCACCCGAGATTCAAAAAGAAATTATTAATTCCATTGCAACAGAGATAATTAATTTTATTATTAGAGATATTGGAGATGCATTTTTCTCTATTTTAATTGATGAGTCTCGTGATGTATCAACAAAGGAGCAAATGGCTATTGTGTTACGTTATGTGAAGAATGGGAGTATCATTGAGCGTTTTATTGGTATAGTATATGTTACAGATACAACTGCTCTCTCACTTAAGGTAGCGATTGATAATGTATTTTCAACACATGGATTGTGCATTTCTAGATTGCGTGGGCAAGGTTATGATGGGGCTAGCAATATGCAAGGCGAGTTCAACGGTCTCAAAACACTTATTCTGAAAGAGAATGAATTTGCCTTTTTTGTTCATTGTTTTGCTCACCAACTTCAGTTGGCTCTTGTTGTTATGGCAAAGAATCATGATCAGATTTCCACATTTTTCTTATTTGTTGCTAATGTGGTGAATGTAGTTGGAGCCTCATGTAAACGTCATGATATGCTTCGAGAGAAACAAATTGCAAAAGTTATTGAAGAACTTAACAATGGTGAACTTTCAAGTGGCAAGGCTTAAATCAGAGTACTTCTCTTATACGTGCAGGAGACACTCGTTGGGGCTCACATTATGGTACTTTAATGAGCTTAATTACAATGTTCTCATCTGTAATTGATGTTCTTGAGATTATCGAAACGGGTGGATTTAGATCCGATCAAAGAGGTGAAGCAACTATTCTACTTAGGACAATACAATCCTTTAATGTTGTATTCAGTCTCCATTTGATGAAGGCAGTGTTGGAAATGACAAATGAATTATCAAAAGCACTACAAAGAAAAGATCAAGATATCGTGAATGCTATGTGTTTAGTCAAAGTATGTAAGCAATGACTACAAATGATGAGGGATGAGGGATGGGATTCTTTACTCGAAGAAGTTTCTTCATTTTGTGAGAGACATGGGATTGATGTTCCCAACATGGATGGCATTTTCTTTGCTCAAGGTCGACGACGACAGAATGTGAAAGAAATGACAAACTTGCATTACTATCGTGTTGAGTTGTTTTATTCTTTGATAGATATACAACTTCAAGAGTTAAACAGTCGTTTTAGTGAGACTAATACCGAGTTACTTCTTTGTATGGCATGTTTATGTCCAAATGATTCATTCTTTGCTTTTGACAAGCAAAAGATAATTCGCTTTGCTGAATATTATCCCAAAGAATTTTCTACAATCAAGCTCAAAGAACTTCATAGTCAACTTGAGACTTATATTCTTGATGTGCGCTCTAATAGTAGTTTTGAAGGATTGAAAGGGATTTCTGCTCTTGCAAAAAAAAATGGTGGAGGTAAAAAAGGATAAGGTGTATCCATTGGTGTATTTGCTTGTGACATTGGCGTTAATCTTACCAGTTGCGACTGCCACGGTTGAAAGGGCATTTTCTGCTATGAATATTGTAAAGAATGAATTGCGTAATCGGATGGGAGATCAATTTATGAATGATAGCTTGGTTATATATGTTGAAAAAAATATATTTAGGAGCATAGATAATGAGGCTATCATGCAGCGCTTTCAAAAAATGAAATCCCGTCAAGGACAGTTGTAATGCATTCAATGAAAATATTATCAAAATCTATATTTTGGTTCTTATATTTGTCAAATAAACTCCTGGTTTTTATATTACTTTGTTCTTTTCACTTGAATAATGAATTCTTTTATTTAAATTTTTATTCACATTACTAAAAAACATCTTGTTTCCTTGTTAGTTTAAGATATAAATAATTAAATAAAATCTTGTTTGCTTTGGTTGTCAGGATTCACGAAGTGCTTGGAGTTGGAGTTTATGGAGTATGATTGATTTGGCATGGCTCAAAATTCAATCGGTATCTCAGCATACATAGGTGATTCTTTTTTTTACTTTAAATTAGTATTAGTATTAAATTAGATCAAGAATATTATGCTATTACTTGAGAATTTTGTGATTTTGCTATGGTTTTTTTTTTTTTTTTTTTTTTTTTTTTTTTTTTTTTTTTTTTTTTTTTTTTGCCTTTTCATGTGAAAAAAACTATATTTGTCATGTTAGTCGGGTGTTTTTTTTTTTCTTCGTCAAATACACTACACCCCCCCTAAAATGAAATCCTGGCTCTGCCCCTGCCGGTGCCCTCTATCCCTGCTACACATGTTATCCCTATCCCTGTCCTGCTTTAAGACACTGCCTAGAAGTATGACCATGCTCTCCATAAGTGTAACAACTACCCTGAAAAGTGCCAAATGGCCTCCTCTATCTGTTAGCCTGTGGCTGACCCTGTCCTGCCTGTGGTCCCCTATTCTGCTGCCTCTGAATAGGTGCCCCATCACTGTGAGCATCAGAACCACCCTTGTGCTTCTTCCAAGACTGTTGTCCCTGGAATCTACCTTTGTCATTCTGTCAGTGTCCATTTCCATTCCCTTTCTCAGCTGACTGATTTGTAGAGTCTTTGTCACCCCGTTTCTCACCCTTATCCTGTCTGAAGTCCACGGTCAACTGATACTGCTAGAGAGCGGTGGCTACCACCTGAGCATAAGTAGTGTAAGCTGGAATACCTGTAATAGCTCGCTTAATAGACCACATCAGTCCCTTAACAAAACTATTGCACTTCTTCTCCTCTGTATCCACCTCATCTAAAGCAAAAAGAGATAAGCGCGTAAACTTCTACTCATACTCTGCCACTGTTATGTTTCCTTATTGCAGATTAAGGAACTTTGTCTTTATAACTACCCTGACTGCATAAGGAAAGTATTTCTCATCAAAGCGTGCATTGAACTGATCATAAGTCAATGACATCCTCTCCTCTGCGGTGGTAACTGACTCCCACCACTGTAGTGCATCTCCAACTAGCTTGAAGGTAGCAAGCATCTGCTTCTGAACCTCCGTGGACTTAACCAGGCGAAGATATCACTTGATGTCCTATTTCCACTGGTGAGCTGCTTTTGCATCGGTGGAGCTTGAGAACTCAGGTGGACTCCCTTTTATAAAAGAACTCCTAACATTTTCCCACGTATCAGTCTAAACCACTGGTGCTGGTATAGGTGCCTACTGAACCTGTGGTTAATTTCAGAGTGTAGCTGTTACCCCTGCTTCTATAGCCCGAGCAATGAGGTCATTGCTATAAGGAAGATACTCTGAATCTCCTCCTTGATCCTAAGTCTACTAAACTTCCTCCTACTCTTCATAAAACTGACCATTATCATCCTGAAACCCAGGCAATTGCTGCTCGTCCTCCATTTGCTGACGTCGTAGGAGGTCTTGCTGCCTACGTGCCGCTTCCCTTCGTCGCTTATTGTTTCATCTAGTTCTAGCGTTAACCATGCTATTAACATAGGAAGACCGACGTCAGTACGATTTAATCCAAACCGTAAAGGAATACAACGAATCCTAAACTTAAGCTCTAAACAAGAGAAAACGCTACACGGAAGTCTTAAACGATAGAATCCTAAAGACACTGAACTTGAAGTGCTTTGATACCAACTGTGATACTCCTCAATTCTAGAGCCACGGGGGATCAAGTCCAAGCATAGATCCGAGGGATACCAAACAATTAATATGTAATTGAACATAGAATACAAAAGAATAATAGGAATTGAACAATAAACGCTGAAAGAATTCTAAATTAAAAATCCTCAAAAACATAATTGAAATCTAATAATCCAAAACCTCCATTAATTACCAACTTGGGAATCCATCTAATGGACCCCTAATAATATCCCAAACTGAAACGGAAACAACTGAAATAAAAATCCAAAGCTAAACATAAAAAGCAGTCCTACGTAGTCGAAGGAATGAGTGACTGTATCTGCTCAGCATGATCAAGCTCTAAGCCTGGAGCTGACGAACACCTGAAAAAATAAAAGAGTGGGTCAGGCCCACATGCAAATTCTATCCTATTACAATCCATACAGAAACCCGATACGCAGATACATCCCAGATAGCTCAACAATAACTAAAATAGTCTATATATGTATAAATACACACTATAGGACGCTCACTAGCCCAATAAGTCTGTCGCAGCCTAAGTAGAGATACCATGCAAATCGCACATAACGTGGCCATGTGTACCTAGACCTACCAGAGAATAGCAACTATGTCCAGTTATCCATCCTAGGTGATATACGCACCCTAACCATGATCCTGAGACTCAAGCTCATATCACGGCACTATAATCATCCATCTGGTGTAGTGGCCTGACATATGTATAAAATCCATCCATAAACCAAAGTATGTCATTCAATTGTTTATTGACCTGACACCAATATGAGTAAGACTTAACCTTTATGGTTAATCCATACCTCGATCCAGATTAGGTAGGACTTAGTGTTTAAACTAATCCATCCCTAGTATGCCACCGTCCCATACTGGTGCATACAATCCTCCAACTAAAATAGTTGATAAAATAGTAATAAGTACTGATCAACCATACCCCAAGATATGCATAAATAAAGTTTAATACGTATATAACCATATTAGGCATTCATTATAAGACCTAAAAATCATCTTCAAATCCTTTAAATTTCTAAAACAAAGCTAAGCATTTAAATCCTCCAAACAGTCCATAAATTGATGTAGTTTACATAAATTAAAACATCAAGTGCTCCAATTTAAGCATAAGTATTTCAGATGATCAACTATGCTTAGTACAGTGCTGTAACATGATTAACAGTATTAAATCATTTAAATATGAATTGCTAAAAATTTTAGTAAACAATTTAAATTAATTGACCAACCTTCCACATGCAAGTTTTCTGTTTAACCTTATGTTGTTTCATGCTTCAACATATTAATATTAACATGCTTCCCGGTAGTTTTTACATATCTGTAACAGGTATATACATCATTCACAGCAACTAAAACAACTTAGAAAGCCCCCTACTAACCAAAGCAAACTCAGAAACACGAAAAACCAAAGAAAGGAGAAAGGAGCCGCCTCCCAAAACAAGGGAGCCAGCTCTCCCTTTGGTGGAGCCGGCTCCACCCTTGTGAGAGCCAGCTCTCTCATCCTTAGGGCTAACTCCCTCCTTTGGAGAGCAGGCTCTCTCCCTCTGAGAGTCGTAATGCCTAAACTGTTCATCTTCTTCGCCTCCGGCGAAGTTCAGAGCCTCCGTGCATTACCAACATGAATTTGAAACAAATTTGTAATCAACCAAATCAAGATTTAAGCAAGAACATGTATTAACATCAAACAGTTTAATTCAACACAATTTAAATTCAATGCAAACATGCTTAAAAGATCATTTTTAACGTTAATTTAAAACCCTGGAGACTACCTAGGTATGCATAAAACACAGGTTTAAAGGAAGGAGTTTGAATAGGAATTTGCCTTTAGGTTTCAGTTCAAAACCTTAAACTATCTGCTCTAATAACTCCGGCGACCTTAATTGCTTTCACCGACCTCTGTTGCTCCTGGTTCAACCCACGAGCAAGCGTCAACTATCCCTCCTTGGTTCAGTCTTTGTTCGTGGCAAAAACCCCTAAATCTTTCTCTCTACCTCCAGTTACGGGAAAAAGGTTCTAAACCCTTGTAGACACAAAATGATGTATATATAGGCTTCTCTCATAACCTAATATTTAATCATACTTAGAGAAGGAAACCCTTTCTCTAAGTCGGCTAACCCACGATGTCATAAAACATAAAACCCTAATTTCACATTAAAAATAATAACACTTATAAAATCCAATTAATTCATTTAAATAAATTAATAAACCCTTTAAACAATTAAAACTAATTTGATCCAATTAAAAAAAAAATAAAAATACAATTGAAGTAACAATTAAATAAACAATGCAATTAAAACAAACAATCAATCAATTAATTAAAATAAACAGGAAACTAAACACATAAACAAATAAAAATGCAATAAAATAAAACTTACAATGCTGAGACTATCCTTTTAAAATTTAGAGGTATTACACAACATACAAATGCTAAGTTTAACGTTGATAGCTCGACAGCATGCTAAGTTTAACGTCGATAGTTTAACGAAAACCTGACCTCTCTAGTCCAACTAAATAGGATCATGAAGTTCTACTGGCTCCACTGTGCCTCTCTACACACTACCCTCTATGTAGGGTTTCAGTCTCTATCCGTTGACCTTAGACAATATTCCAGTCTTACAATCTTGTATCTCAATTGCACCGTAAGGTGTAACAGAAATAACCATATATGGACCTTCCCAACGTGACTTTAACTTTCCAGGAAAAAGATTCACTTATGTATTAAATAACCAAACCTTCTTCCTAGGCTCAAAAGTTTTACACAAGATATGCTTGTCATGAAATGCCTTAGTCTTAGATTTATAAACCTTAGCCCTCTCATAAGCATCATTACGTAATTCTTCAAGCTCAGTTAGTTAAAGCTTCCTGTTAGAACCAGTAGATGTCATATCAAAGTTGAGCTTTTTTATTGCCCAAAAAGCTCTGTGTTCTAACTCTACAGGAAGATGGCACCCTTTACCATAGACAAGATGGTAAGGTGACATACCAATCAGAGTCTTATATACTATTCGGTAAGCCCACAAAGCATCGTTCAGTCTAAAAGACTAATCTTTACGATTTGGCTTAACCGTTTTCTCAAGAATTCTCTTAATTTCACGATTGGAAAGCTTAACTTGGCCACTTATTTGGGGATGATAGGGAGAAGCAACTTTATGACTGACGGAGTATCTTTGTACCAAAGAACGAAAATACTTATTACAGAAGTGAGCACCCCATCACTAATAATAGCTCGTGGCATACCAAACTAACTAAAAATGTTCGTTTAAATGAACTCAATCACGACTGCGTGATCAGCGGTTTTAGTAATTACTGCTTCAACCCATTTAGACACATAATCAATAGCCACAAGAATGTATTCATTTTTATTGGACTGAACAAAAGGACCCATGAAATGAATACCCCAAACATCAAAAACCTCAATAATTAAGATTGGAGTCAAGGGCATCATATTCCTTCTAGAAATCAATCCTAGCTGCTAACATCTAAGGCATGACCTACAGAATAAGTATGCATCCCGAAAGAGCGAAGGCCTTTATAGCATCAAGCAGAGGAAGATTGATTTTAACCTGTTTAAAGACCTCCATCATATCTTAAATTTTCTCCCCTTGTTTACTAAAGTGGGAGAGTTCCTTGAGACGTTTAGGATAAGGCGATTTTGGCTCATAAGCGTACTCAGGGTTAGGAGTAGATAAAGAAATTACTCCACCTTCAACTCCTCTTGTGGATTATGGAATAGAATTTGAGGAAACATCCTTAGGATGTGGATTATGAATGATAGGAACAATGGGAATCCTAAGCCTTTCTTCTTCCTCCTGTCCTTTTTCAACTTGTTTATCAACCACTCTACCACTCCTCAATGTAGTGATAGCCTGAACTTGCTCATGATGAATACCTGAGGAATTGGTTTCATCAATCGTGTAAGTCTACCCTTTTGGGTTGGCTATTGGCTTATTAGGCAGTTTTCCATCCGCTCTTCAAGATAGAGTACTCGCTATTTGCCCAACTTGTGCCTCTAGCTTTGCTATGGCCTGAGAATGAGTATTAAGAAGTTGGGTATTGGCTTTAATTTCAACAAGAGCATTGAGTACTTCTTCCTTAAAAGCAGAATTTCTAGGAGGAAGTAGAAGATTAGGAGCTTGAGTGAGTTGATTCCTATACTAAGGTGGACTGTCAATACCAGATTGGTTGAAATAATTATTTTGTGGCATAGGATTGGATGAATTTTGGTACTGCCCCTGAGATTGGGGAGCAGTGTTTCCTTGACTTTGGTTACGCCATGACAAATTGGGATGATCTCTCCAGCCAGGATTATATGTAGAAGAATATGGATTATAAGCTGGTCTAGAGAATGCAGCATTCACTTAATCCTGTGGGATCTCAAATGATTGTCCCAGTATAGGGCAAGTGTCAGCAAAATGATTGGGATGAACACAGATTGAACAAACTTCCTTTTGCAAGGCAGTTTGTGGATTAACAACTGGAGTAAAGCCAGATGATGAGATTTGATCGAACCTACGGTTCAAGGCTTCTATTTGAGCAGCTAACTCACTATATTTATCTACTTCATAAAGTTTCTCAACCTTATACATTCTAGGTAAAGACCTAGACCTAGAGGAAGAAGCATTTTGTACTGAATTTTCACTTAGGGCCTCAAACAGTTCCTAAGTGTTAGCTGGACTCTTATGCAAAAAAGCTCCATTACTGGAAGCATCAACCATATTTCTATACGAGTCTGTAAGACTATCATAGAAGATCTGTATTAAGTGCCATTGAGTAATATCATGGTGTGGACACTTTCTTAGAAGATTATTATATCTCTCCTATGCATCTTGGAGCTGTTCTTCCGGGATTTGGGAAAATGCCATGATTTCTCTTCTCATTTGTGTGGTTTTACCCACAGTGTAGTATTTCTTCAAGAACTCCTATTCCAATATGTCCCATGTAGATATGGAATTTGTTGGAAGGGACTGCAACCAAGTTCTTGCTTTGTCCTTAAGAGAGAATTGGAAAAGACGCATTCTGAATGAATCATTGGTAAGAGTGGTCAACTTGGTAGTTAAACACAATTCCAAAAAAACATCCAAGTGCTTATAGGGATCCTTTGTTGCATACCCATGGAAGGTAGGAAGCATTTGAATCATAGAAGGCTTGATCTCAAAATGGGTTGCATCAGCATTCGAAAAAATAAAGCACGAAGGGGAAGTATATGTGGTAGGAATGAAATGGTCCCTCAATTGTGGTTGTGGTGGAGGAACAGGTGAATCCCGTTCTCCATTACCATTACCATTATTACCAGGTGCATTACGTTGTTCAGCCATGTTATCAGATGAACTATCTATATTATTCAAATATTTTTTAAATTTTCTTAACTGACTCAAAGTTCTCTCTATTTCAGGATTATGCACTAAAGGTTTTGACCTATTTTAGCGAGTTAACATGCACTGGTTCCACTAATCCTAACAGTAACAAAAGAAAGTATTCCAAGTAACAGAAAAACAGTAAAAACTCACAAAAGGTTTAATAAACCGAAACTTTTTATCCCTTAAGCGTCTTTGTCCTCACTGCTAACTTGTACCTGAAAAGAAAAAAATTAAGGTGAGATATCAGAAAGTCTGAAGACTGGTAAACCAAAATAAACTAATTAAAAACTAAACAAAAACTAATCTCCACGGCAACGGCGCCAAAAATTGATCGTGTCTTTAATTTTACCACTCGTAATAGAACAATTCCATGTAAGATAGTTCTACGTAAAGAGGATGACAAACCCACAGGGAGATGAGATTTGCATTAGTCTTTATTTTAGTCCTAATGGTTTACAGGTAACTTGGTTAGAAAGTTTGTTGGTTGTTACGATTTAACAAACTAAAATTAAAACAAAATATTTAACTAGAGGCAATTAAACTAAATTAAATATGACCTCTATTCTTGAATACCAATATATGACCTCTATTCTTGTGTCTGACAGGAATTTCGACTATCCTTTTGCAAAAAATGTTAGAATACCATTATATGACCTCTATTCTTGTGTCTAGCAGGGCTCCGCCAGATACCACACAACAAGATAGGTTAGGAATAGAACATAAACTATTACATTTAAGACAAGGGAATAACAATTTATATTCTACTAAAGCATAAAAACCACTTGAGTTGTCTCAAGTGCTCATAGTCATATAATCAAGAAAACATCATATATTAAAATAAAATGCCAGAGTTAAAACAATCAAACCATAATATAATATTAGATTACACCAGTGCCCTAAGAGAGGAATTAGCTACTCATGACGAGGTTGGATATCATCTATGTTGGAGTTGTCTCCATCATCACGGACGGCACTTCTCTTCTCAGGATTTGCACTTTCAAGGTTGTAGGAACCCTAAAAGCCACCATGCTACCAGCCTTCTGAATAACATCATAAAAAGGAATTGAAATTTTGGACCTTTTCGATCAAGGCTTACGCCTTCTTTTATAGAAGAAAATAAGGATCTGGTGGGCTTTTAGGTCTTCTAGCCCATCTAGGATGAGATACGGCTGATAAAGAGAGCAATCCCGTACTTTAAATCTGACATGTCATGAAAGGCTCGAGCTTTAGGAATAGAGGCTCGAGCTTTAGGGTTTAGGCTCAAACTTTAGGAACAAGGCTCAAGCATCTTTGGATTGATGCTCGAGCTTCAAGAATTGGTGCTCGATCTTTACTTTGACACTTAGCCAAATTTCTTCAACTATTTTCCGAAGCGTCTTTTTCTTCAACACTTAAAATATTTTTGGGGTTCATCTCTTTTAACATTGCTCAATCCAAACTTCATGGGCTTGAGCACTAGGTACCAGGCTCAAGTATTTTAGGCTTAAGGCTTGAGCATCAATGGATAGTGCTCGATCCTGAAGGTAAGGCACGAGACCTAGGAGCATTGCCTTTTAACTAAAATCAACTCTTCAATTTCCAATGCCTCATGCTCGAGCTTGAGGGTCAAGGCTCGAGCACCCTTAGGAAAGACTCAAGCACCCTAAGTTAGGGCTCGAGCACCAAGGTACAAAGCTCGAGGTTTTAGGCCTTATTGACTTTTCTTCTCTTCTTTGTTGTGATGCTTGAGCTTCAATACTTCGACTCGAGCTTTAGGGGTTGAATTGCTTCAAGCTTCACCATTTAAGCTCTCGGCTTGCTCTGAATGACCGGCAACGACTCTGTAAGCTTTGATATCATCATAAAGTCCCGATTTTAACCATTTTTCTGGGAAAGTACCTATAAACACACATCAAACATAAATTAGTCTAACTATGGATAGAAGTATCACTTTAGGTTTTAACATATACGTACTAAGGGGCTCGAATATGCATATATTCAGCGCTTATTAATAGCACAACCTATCAAATAAGACCAAAAATCATTCAATTATACCATAATTAGTGCACACACAATATTCTAGAAAATTGTACTTCTTGCACTCATAAGTATGGAACACTAAACAACAAGAATGGATTGTCCCCCTATCTAAGAAATTAAAGTAATTACACTACAATTAATCTAGCCACATGAAAATTAAACTAATTAAACTAAGGGTGTGGCATATCTATTAAGAAATAAGTATGAACCATCAAATAAACTACAAGAGCATTCAATTAAGCACTATGCTTTGACCATCACTAGATTAACAACATCAATACACATAAACATGCATCAATTTCATTAAATCTAGAGAAAAACACATGAACATTCATTCTAGCACACATAGACAAATAAATAGAATTAAACGATCGATTGAAAGCATTAATCCATACAAATTAAGTAAAAATCACAAGATCTATATTTATTCATGGTCAAAACATCAATTACAACTAAAATCCCCAAAAATACACAAAAGGTAGGTCTAGGAAGCAAGCCTAGGGGCTATCTCTAACCCCAAGAGAAGGGTTTAGCCACTCATTGTAGTGGTCAAGGAACCCTCAAGGTCTAGCTTAGAGGTTGGCATTATCATCTTCACCCTTGTTTTTTTCCCAAAACCCTAGTTCTAGAGAGAAAACTATTTCTATAGTTGGTAAAAACTATATGATCTTTTTACAATATTGTTCAATGAATCTATTACAAGCCTCTTTGATTAGGCACCAAGTCAGAAATACAGCCTATGATTGGAGGAAATTCGCAGCTACTAAAGTTAGGTAGAGTTCGGTGCGTTCGAGAATTAGACAGCACACTGCCAACAATCTTTTCGATCGATCGAAGATCTTCGATCTATCAAGCACTTAGCTTCAATCGATCGAAGCTGACGTGTCATCCAAAATATCTTCAAGGCCTTATCCACTTTACTGAGCTGGCACTACCTTATTTTGATCGATTGTAACCGACTTCGATTGATCGAGACTTTCTTTAATCGATCAAAGTTCCTCTGGTGCAACTTTCTTGACTCTTTCCAACTTTACTCCTTAGCTCCAAAATTAAGTTAAATGGCTCTTATTAGCCTATTTGAACTTTATTGACCTGAAACAGGCAAAAACACAAATAAGTACTAAGACATGAAATTAAGATAGATGAATGGACTAAAATACCCTAACTTAGGTGCTAAAATGCGTCACATTTGGGCACTGATCACATTCCAGGGCAAAATGGGCCTCTGCAGAATTCGATCGATCGAAGAGGGGTCTTCAATCGATTGAAGAAGACACTGAATGTGCAGGAAAGGCATAAAACTGCCCAAAAACTTGAATAATCAACTCGAAACATATCTAGATGACGCAAAAAAAAAAACAAAAGAAGAAATGAGGGTGGAATAGGGTTGGAAAACCCTATTAAGTACTAGTGTTTAATGTCTTTAGCAATACGCTGGGCTCTTTAAGTCCGAATCAAAAACTTTGTTAGACATCCCCTTCTCAACGGGGTAAATTAAACTTTGAATCCCACCCAACAAATCATTCCCTAAGAAAATTGTTTGATTTGATTCAAGTGCACTTGATGGCTTTTGATCAAAGAAAATTTTGGGCTTCTATGCCCTTTTAACATTGGAATTCGAGACAATATTTTTTGAAAATTCATTCAAAGGCAAAACATTTGATTTTTCAACACAATGAGCTAACTCATTTTTGTCAATTTTACTTTCAAAATTTTTTTCCACAACAAAAACCTCTTCATGCTTGTCCATTGAGTTAGGGGTTGGATTAAAAATATTCAACTTCACCTTCATGTGGCCAAATGAAATCTTCATTATCCCCGTCCTACAATTAATGTTGGCATTAACGATAGCCAAGAAAGGATGACCAAGGATAACGGGTATTTGGCTCTTTGGATTGGGTACCAGTTCCATGTCAATGACTACGAAATCGACCTGGAAAAAGAATTTGTCAAACTTAATCAAAACAAACTCAATGATACCCTAAGGCTTTTTGATAAATTGGTCGACTAGTTGCAAAACTACCGACGTTGGCCTTAAATCGACCAAGCTCAATTGGACATATACTGAGTAGGGAAGAAGATTTACACTTACCCTAAATCCAAAAGAGCCCGATTAATTACATGGTCACCTATGGTGCAAGATGTAGTGGGTGAACCGGGGTCCTTGACTTTAGGAAGAGTGTTATGTTACAAAATAGAGCTCAATTGCTCGGTAAAAACAACTTTCCTTGGTGCTTGGATTTTGTTCTTTCTCTTTAGAGTGCACAAATCTTTTAAAAACTTGGCATACGTCGGAATTTGTCTAATTGCATCTAAGAGAAAAAGGTTAGTTTTAACTTGCCTAAACACATCAATGATTTCATTTACCTTACCTTATTGTTTTTCAAGAGATGTGGATGTTTTCAAAGCATCTGGACATGAAGCCTTTGGCTCAAAAGATTTTTCAAAAACTTTTTATGATGATTTCTCAACAATGGGGTCCTTTGAACTAAATGAAGAAGGAATAGGATGTGAAACGAGATGGGTGTCAACACTAGGTCGCACCGGTTCACTCTTTTCATTGGAAGCATTAACTTGGTTATCAATTACCCTTCCACTTCTCAAAGTGGTCACTGCATTTACTTATTCAAGTGTAGGACCTTCTGTTGAGGAAGTTGTCTTCACTACAAATTGTTGCTTAGGTGGGGGATTAAGAGGTATCTTTCCTTTTTCTCTCGCATTCAATGTGCTAGCTATTTGCCCTACTTGGGTTTCTAGCTTGGCAATTGTGAGTGAGTGAGAATGAAGCAATTGAGTGTTTGCCTCCAAAGTACCTACGCCGATAAAACTTTTTCCTCAAAAGCGGGACTTCTTGAATGACTTTGAGAATAAAACGGTTGATTGGGAAAATGAGAATTTGAAAATTGATTACCATTGGATGCTTGATAAGACGGACGATAGCTTCGAAAATTTTAGCCTTGCAAGTGGGGTGGAATATACTTCCCTTGAAAACCACCTTGGGGAGGGTTTGAGCCTTCCCTTTAGCTTTTGCAAGAGAAATTAGGGTGATTTCTCCACCCGGGATTGTAATGATTGCCATAGGGATTATTCCCTTGATTCACAAATGCGGAATTAACTTGTTCACGATGCTCATAATGCATATGTCCATGGGGATAATTGGAAGTAGTACGTAACATACTTGAACATGTCATGTAAGATGGTGCGTGCTGTCATCGCAAACCCAAAAGTTTATATGCAATGTGGCCAAGTTTTACATTTAAAAATTGCCACTACAACCTTTCACTAAAAATATAGCTAGGGTGAGTAGGGATAGTCCCAAGGGATTGAGTGTCGTACTAGGTTGAGGGATCAAAATTAGGGTTAATAGGTCGAGTGATCAAAATTGTGGTTGGTTGGTTGAATTAAACTAGATGCAAATTAAACTAAGGTAAACAATAATGCAATAAAGAGAATAAAAGAGAGAGAGATCTTGGGGTTTAGAGATCACCACTAAGCATAGCTTTTCTACACCTTTAATGAATAATTAATGAGGGGAAGCACATGTATTGCAACAAAGTATGTGTGTGTGTGGTTGTTTCAACAAGCATGGATGACAAATTAAGCATATATTGTCTAAACAACATGGTGGATAGCACAACATATCAAATTAAGCCATTAATCATTTCTTTAAGCTCACAATCCAAACACATCACAAGGTTAGAGATACATGTTGCTTGCTTTTCATAAGTATAGAACATCAACAGCAAGCATGGATTGTCCTCCCAATGATTGGATAAACCACAAAAACATGACATTAAGCACTATGTCTTGACAATCTCAAGATCTATAGCGTCGACACACATAGACATGCATCAATAACACAAGAAATAGAGACAAACACATGAACATCTATTCTAGTATACATAGACATATGGATAGAATGAAATGATCAATTGGAAACATTAAACCACATAAATTATTGAATAAACAAGATCTATATATATAAAAGTGTCAAGACATGAATCACAATACAAATCCCCTCAAAAATACATAAATCAAGAAATAGAAAGCATGCTTAGGGCTAACTCTAGCCCCAAGAGGATGTCTAGCCACTCATGGATGATGTCCTCCAACCCTCAAGGGCAAGCTCCATGGAAGAAATCTGCTCCTTGGTTGACGAAGAGCCTCTCAATGGTGTCTCTAGCCTCCTCCTCTTCTTTTCTTCCTCCCTAAGAGTTCTACAAGGTATGATATGATATGATGTGATACAATATGATATGATACAAAAAGTAATCATTATCCTTATATAGGTAGGTCAAATGACACCCAAAATGAGATGGGGTCGTACAGCAAATATTCCCCAATGATTGGATAAAGGACAACTTTTTGTGAGCTGAAAATTTAACTTTTTCGCACTGAAGGAAGTTTGATCGATCGAACCTTGGACTTGGATCAATCGAACATAGCTCAGATCTATCGAACTTAGGTTGGATCGATCCTCAATGGTGGCGTCTTTTTGGATAAAAACAAATCTGAGATATTTTGAAGATATTTTTAGGAAAAGGACAAAAGTGGTTGGTAGGGTGGTACAACTGGATAAAATCGATCATTTGGATAAGGACAAGAATGTTCGATCGATCGGAGAAGGAAGTTGGATCGATCGAACTTTTGAGATCTTTGAACAGGGACAAACATAGCTCAGATCCATCTTGAAGTGCTGAGATCGATGAAAGTTGGATTGATCGAACTTTTCTTGAGATCGATCGAAGTTGCTGAAATTCCACCATTTGCTTCCTTTTGCTCTACTTTGCTCCTTTCTTTGATTCATCCCAGAATTGCTTCAATTATACTCTTATTTGGCTGAGTTAGCTTGTTTTGGGGATAAGTACCTGAAAATGGAAATAATACGAAATCAATACAAGACGGTAAAATAAGATAGATAAAGGTTCTAGAATACCTAAGCTTTAGGGGTTTAAATACGCATTTTTCAGCGCTCATCACAAGATTCATTGGAATGATGATAACGAGGAGAGGAAGACACTTGATGAGCCAAATTTGATTGATAAAAAATTGATCAAACCTTTGAGTTAAAGACTTCACATCGGCAACTATGTCATTAGAATTGTCCACTTGATATAAGCTTGAATTATTTCTTCCTCCATGCATATTTCTAGCATTTTTAGAAGACAGTGATCTATGCATTGAGTTTTCACTCATGCTTTCATATAAACGCCACACATCATCTTCATGTTTATCCAAATACGAACCCCCCATTGAGGCATCAACCATGCCCTTGTGGGTGTCCGACAAACTCTCATAAAAATGTTAAACTATTTGCTACTTAGGAATGTCGTGATGAGGACATTTCCTAAGCAAATCATTCAACCGTTCCCATGCCTCATGTAACATCTCCCCTTCCTCTTATGAAAACTCACGAATTGAAGTTCGCATGGCATTGGCTTTGGAAATGGAATAATACTTTCTCAAGAACTCTTGGTGCATTTTCGCCCAAGAAGTTATGGAAAGAGGTATCAAATTGTTAAACCAATATTTTGCCTTATCTTTTAGGGTGAATAGAAAGAGTTTTAACCTTAAAACTTCTTTCGGCATGTCCGTATATTTTACGGTAGAACAAACTTCAAGAAATTCATCCAAATACTTATATGGTTCCACATTAGTTAGCCCAAAATAATTTGGGAGCATTTGAATAGTTTGTGGCTTGATTTCATAATGATGTGCTCTAAATTAAGGAAAATGAATGCATGTTAATTGGTGCATTGTATTCATTAGGCACATAGTAATCTTTTAAAGCCATGGGAGGATTTGCAATTGGTGGCTCTAAATGATCTCTATTGTTAGCTTGGACAATAAGGGGTGGAGGTGGCACAAAGAATGGCCCAGGCAATCCAATTGAAACTTAGCTTTGTGGTTGTGGAGTAAAAGGACTAGGCATGCCTAATGGAACTTGCATATTATCATATTGTTGCACATTAGGATGGAGAATGTCCTATTGGTCTACATAACCAAGGTTTTCAATATAGTCGTCCATTGATGCAATGGATTCACTTGAATTACCCCTACCCATTGGATTGTGCACAATTGAGTCAAGATTAAGATTCAATGGAACAAGAGGGCGGTTTAAAGACCTATGACCATGCATGCACAATGAAAATCAACAAAAATAATAAAGAACAAATAGCAAATACTTCTCCTCCACAACACAATCAGTCAACAACAAGCCTCTACATACAATGATCTCATACTCCCATGCTTATCAACAATACAAGAAAGTAAAATGCCTCCACATGGGCCAATGATAAACAATGAAATAAAATGCCTCCACACGGGCTGAAGATTTAACTAAGCAAAATGAGTTTAGAATAGCTTACAAAGGGTCCTTAAGCAACTTCAAGAAATTTTTAAGCTTTTTGCTTTGCTTTTGCAAATCTTTTTTTTTTTTTTTTTGTTGCTTTGTTTTGCTTGCTTGCTTGCCTTGAGGCTCCCTTTGTTTTACTTCCTTTGCTCCAAGTACCTAGCCAATTAAAAGTAACAAAATGAGAAAACAAAATAAAATAAAGTAAACCAAGGATTAAAGGAATATTACTTCCTAATCAATTCCTAGTAATACGTTGCTAATCCCCGGCAACGGCGCCAAAACTTGGCAGTGGCTGTCAACGATACGCCAAAATTATGTGATAGTGACCGCGGTTCAAGAAAGCCTTTTTGATCAAGTTTAAATTTATATAAAAACTACTACCACCACTACTACTAACGTAGCAAGAGTGAGTAGGGATCATTCCAAGGGATTTGCAAGATACTACGGAATCAATATTGGATTAGTAGGTCAAATAATCAAAGAAGGATTTGGTTGGTTGAATTAAGCTAATGATTCAATTAAAAATATGCAAATTAAGAATAATCTTGAGATTAAGGTATAGAGAATGAGATAGAAGTCTTGGGGCATAGAGTTCACCACTAAGATTCACTTCACTAAACATTAGCATTTGTCAATTTAGGGGGATTCCATGTTGTAAAACAAGTGTGTGCACCATTAATTGAAATACTAAGCATGGATGGCAAATTAAGCATAAATTATCTAATCAATCTAGTGAGTAACACAACCTATCAAACTAAGCCATTAACTATTCAATAAACCCATAATTAATGCACACACAAAAATCTAGAGAAATGTACTACTTGCACTCATAAGCATGGATCATCAAACAAAAATGGATTGTCTACCTATCTAGGAATTTAAAGCAACTACACTACAACTAGACTAATGATAAGAAAATTAAACTAATTAGGCTAAGGAAGTAGTACAATCCATCAAGAAATAAGCATAATCCATCAAACAAACCACAAGAGTAATCAATTAAGCACCATGTCTTGACCATCACTAGATTTATAATTCTAACACACATAGACATGCATTAAACTCATTAAATCTAGTGTAAGCACATGACCATTCATTCTAGCATACATAGACATATAAATAGAAATAAAAGATCAATTGGAAGAATTGATCCATACAAATTATGTAGAAACTCAAGATTTATATATAATTATGGTTAAAAAATTATTTACAAATTGGTTCATTTAATTTAAATACAACCCTCTTTGAGTAGGCAACAAGTCAGAAAATAGGCCTTTGATTGGTGCAATCTCGCAACTACAAAAGTCGGTGGAGTTTGGGCGCGCTTGGAAATAAAAAGCTCACTGCCAGCAGGGTCTTCGATTGATCCAAGCTGGTTTCGATCGATTGAAGCTTGCTTCGATCGATCGTAGATGACGTGGCAAAGATATTTTTGACAACTGGCAACCTTATCCATTGAGCTGGCACCACCTTATTTTCGATCGATTGTAGATGTCTTCGATCGATCAATGCTTCATTTGATCGATCGAAACTTGAACAGTGCAATTTTTCTAACTTCTTCTGAATTTCTTCTTCATTCCAAAAAGGAGCTAAAAGGCTCTTTTTAGCCTATTTGAACATTATTGACCTAAAATAGACAAAAACACAAATTAGAACTAAAATGAGAGAGTAAGATAGATGAATAGACCTGTGACGGCCCTAGTTTTTCAAGCCAATGCATCCTGTGATAAACTGAAGATTGACCCAATAACGGATCCGAATGCAAAAACAAAAACATAAAACAAGACTCTAAGAAGTCAAAGTGACCTTCCATGAGGTCGTGGAACTCAATGAGAACTGATGCGGAAGCAAGAGATTGAAAATATGACAAATAAGCCCCCAGGGGCAAAATGATAATTTTCTAAAAATATGAATTCGGATGCCATCGAGCACACCGCTGGAAATAAAATGAAAAACTAATCAAGATGGACTCAAGAATCACATGATTCGGAGTTCGGACGAAGGAGAAACGGCATGACGAAGAAAAACGAGCACTTAAGGCTAAAAGGGTAAATTGGTAATTTTTTAGAAAGATCTAGGTACAACTGAGTGCACTGTTAGAAAGATAACGAAAAATTAGTCAAGTTGAAAAAAAATTTCACTCAATTTGGAGTCCGGACGAAGGAGAACGAGCGAAAACAAGAATCGACGTAATGACGTCGAGACGAGCACCCCACGAGCATCCCCACGAGCATCCTGACATGCTAGGGGATGAAAAAAGGCTCAACCAAAACTGAAAGCCAAAACGAGGTCCGAAATGACTTTTTCTAGAAAAACAAAAAGAAGAAACCCCCCTAAAATTGAGTTTTCTACCCCACCACGCAAAAGAAAATGAAAAAAACTCACTGTGAAATACCTAGAATGCCCCTAGATCAGAAGAGGTCAAGAGGGCCAAAGACAGCTGCTACAGTAACTGTCCACATCTGAGAGCAGAAACGGGCTATCAAACGAATTTTTCTGGAAAAATATGAAGAAGAAACCCCTCCTAAATCTAATTTTCTACCTGGCTAAACAAGAGAAAATGGAAAAAAAAAAAAAAAAAACATAATGTGAAATACCCGAAATGCCCCTAGATCAAAAGAGGTCAAGAGGGCCCAAAAAGATGCTACAGTGACTGTCCACATCTGAGATCAAAAATGGGCTATCAAACGAATTTTTTTGGAAAAACACGAAGAAGAAACCCCTCCCAAAATCAAATTTTCTACCTAACCACGTAAGAGGAGGGAAAAAAAAAAAAAAAAAAAAAAAAAAAAAAAAAAAAAAAAAACTGTGAAATAGCCAAAATGCCCCAAGATCAGTAAGGGCTTAAAAACTCAAAAAATGCAACTTTGCACCAAGTATACATTTGACCCTAAATGCATTTGTAGGTTGAAACAAATATGCACGCAAGTGTAATAAATGATTCTAAGCAAGCGGGAATGGTCCGCGGCTCCCGAGAAGCCCCGACTTAAAATCCGACCCCCGGACGGCTAAAAATGATAAAAATGAACAAGAAATTGGAATTTGAAAACCAAATTTAACAAATGATTTCAAATTATTGTTTGACCCTTAGCCACACTTCAAACATGATTAATGAGACCCTATGACAGAATAAAAATGGAATTCCCACACACAATGCAAACATGGTGAAGCAATGACTTGTCATTTTTCAATATTTTCATAACATTTCATGAATTCAAGAATTACATAAGATGCAATATAAATGTCATTGGCCTCTGGCCTCATCTCACACAAGTCAAATACGTCGTAAAAGGTGTACTTATGTATACATTACATATATGAAATCAAAGATACAAGTTTAGACATATAAGGCTACAAAATGACATTTCATACTAACATTTGCATGAAATGGAAACTTAAAAGCTACAAGTCATCCAAAGTATGATGAGCATCACAAACCAAGTCTTCATACCTAAAACAAATCCCCAGTAACTTCGGGGTGAGTAACATAAAGCTACTCGTAGGAAATGAGCATGCATTGACCTAGCATTTTACAAAATTATCACCTTAAGGTGAAACAAGTCAAAGGGGCTCATGCCACCTAACGTCTATGTCAAGATGAGACTCAGGGAGCATCCAAAGCTACCTTAGATCATTTCTAGCATAAATCACATCATTCATGCAATTTAACAACATGGAAGCATGTTATACAAAGCAACAAGATATAGATTCTCAAAGTCCTCAACTTGAAATTTAAAACACAAAACAACTAAAGTGGATCATGCCACCTAACGTCTATGTTCTAAATGAATCTATAGGATCGTTCCTAAGTTACATTTGAATGTCAAAACACAAATTACAATATCGATGCAATTTAACCAACATTAGAACTTCCAATACAATGCATAAAGCATGATTTCTCTAAGTTAACATCTTGAAACTCAAAATGGGAAATCAATTAAGGAACAATAAGTTATAATATCATTTAGTTATCAACTTGAAATGAAAAATTGGGATAAAATTGGGATTTAAAGTTCATTCTATGTGCATTTTTGTCTATTGATTTTGTGATTGTATGTTTATGTGTCAAATTGTTATTTTAATTAATTATTGTATTTAAATGGCTTGTTGTCTTTAATTGTATTTTTCTTTTTCTGTAAATATTAATTATTTTTCTAGCCTGGACATAACTATTTTAATAAATTAAGTGTGTGATTATCATCTAAGGTTTTGTTTTAATTCGTTTGAGATTTATGTTGGGCCGACTAGGGTTGAGTTAGGATTTTTGGTTCTCCTTATAATTGGAATTAGGTTTTGAGTAAAGTCTATAAATATATGTCAAACGTCTCCCTAGGGTTTGATAACCCTATTCATGGCACAGTGAAAATGCAGAGAGTTTCGAGAAAAACTGAGAGGCACAGTTGGGAGTTTTTGGCCAAAGATTGTAGGCTGGACCAAGGAGGAAGGTTGAGGGCTGTTCATAGGTTAAACCAAGAGGGGCAGAGGAGGTTCAATGGAAACTAAGGTCGATGGAAAAACCTAGGAGGAAGACGGTGAAAGGTTTTAGACTGAAACCTTAAAAGGCAAGTTCTTTTCTTTCTCCTTCCCTTTGGCTCGTGTTCTGCGCACCTAGATAGTCTCTAGGATTTTAAATAATCAGTAATTGGGACTGACGTGTTTAGTATATGCTATATTGATGATCTATTTGTATTAAAATCAAATCTGCTTACAATTTGTGCATGTCTGCTTTCGGTTTTGTTCCTTAAAGCATGTTAAGTTCTGTTATGATTTTTGTTACTATACTTTCTTCCATCTTCTATAAATGAACCATGGGGATGTTAATGGGATGATATAAGACCTTAGGTTCAGTATTGATGAGGAGCAAAGGGGTTTGGATTGGAACTGGGGTTGCAAGATTGTATTCAGTTTTTGAGCATAAGAACATGTTAAGTCGATTGTTGTTTTGTTACTGTATTAAATTCCTACTATTTTAGCATTCAGATGAGATGCTACTGGGTGTAGATTAGACTCCTAAGATCAATTTTAAAAACCAACAGAGTGATAGGAATAAGCCGGTGAAGGAGCAGAGAAGCTGAAACGAAGCAAAACGGAGAGAAGGCTCACAGGGGGAAAGAGATCCAGCTCTGGAATGCCAAAAGCCAGCTCCCACCTAATTAGAGCTGGCACCAAGGTTGTATGGAGCTGGCCCTAGGCTGAATTGGAGCCTGCTCTAATTTTTCCAAGAGCAGGCTATTTCCCAATTTGATGCGTACTGTAATTTTTAGCTACTGTTTGGGCACTTGGGGTTCTTGAACAATTTTAAAACTTTAATGAGGTTTTCAACGATTATTTTAACATGTAATCAAGGTTTTGAATTGCATAAAATACCCCCTTTGTGTTAATGGAATTAACAGTGCACTATTTAACAACTATGCGTACGGTTAACGACTGGAAGGAAATTAATTGTCTAGTTTTAATTTGACAATTTAAGATGCTATAAGATGATTCTAAATTAAGTTTTAGATGCACAGTGGAGTCTTTTAATTAACAAATTAGACTTGTGGCATAGTGTATGGCTCTGTGCTAAAAGATAGAACAGAATACAAGTATAGAACTCAGTACGCTGTTACCAGATGGAAATAACTAAATTACTTAAATTAATTTAGCAATTTATTGGACTATAATATGATTATAGAATTTATTTAAATGCATGATAAAGTTGTTGATTTATTAAAACTAATTTATGCATGCTCTGGATGCTGGTTGTTGAACTATTAAACCATTTCTTGCAATTACATGGTTTAGATCTTGGATTTAAATTGCTGAAACTTTAATCACTTTTCTGTAATGATATGGATATTTGGTTTTGGACTGTAAATTACTTGCTTATTATTTATATGGTGTAATTTACATGGATATGGAGGATTGTATGCACTGGTATGCGACGGTGACATACTAGGTATGGTTTAGCTCAAAACGCTAATTCCTACCTTATGGATTTTAATTGGTGAACAGTTTTACCTGTTCAATCAATTATATAGATTTTGTGGATTGTATGCACCGATATGGGACGATGACATACTAGGGACAGACTGATTCAAAATACTCAGTCCTACTTATTTTGGATTAAGGGTACGAATTATAAAAACATAATTCTCCTTATATTTAAGTCTGTGCGGTTGAATAAGCTGAACGATTTATTAGATTTCCTATGGATGGATATGAATGGATTTTAAATATATTTTTATGGTACCACGAGATGAGCTTGGGTCTCAGACTTGCTGGTTAGGGTGCGTATATGCAGTAGGATGCGCAGCTAGCTATGTTGGTTGAGGTATACCCTGTTAGGCTTAGATAGTCATGCCCACTTAGGTGCGTATTGCATGTTGCCTTCTATTCAGGTTGAGACCCTCAGCATAGTTTAGTGAGACTCTTGTAGTGTGGATATATATTTATCTATTGCGGACTGTATAGATATTGTTGAGATATCTAGGGTGTATCTGCGTATCGGGTCACTGTTTGCATTGCAGTTAGAGAAGAATTTGCATGTGGGCCTGACCCACTCTTATTTTTGCAGGTGTTCGTTAGTTCCAGTCTTAGAGCAGGATCATGCTGAGCAGATACAGTCATTCATTCCACCGATGACTGGGATTTTATTTCATGTTTTAGACTTGGGTTTTGAATTTCAGTTGGGATTTTAGGGGTCCACTAAATGGATTCCCGAGTTGTATAATTTGGAGAACGATTTATATTCGTGGAGGATCAGTTGTAATAGAATAGTTTTATTTATCAATGGAAAGAATTATTATGAGGTTTCTATTATTGGATTGTCATTTTAGTTTTCATTTTAGCAAATTTTATTTATCTTTTTTGGTTTTAATTATATTCTGTGTTCGATTATTGTGAATTGGTTTGATATCCTCAGGTAATCAGGCATGGGCCTGGCCAACCCGCATCCGAAGCTCCGGGGGTATCACAGTTGGTATCAGAGCACTCCAGGATCTAGTGTCCTTAGGAGTGTCTTTCGTTATAGGACTTCTGCGTTGCGTCTCTTAAAAAAAAACTTAGAGCCATATTAGGATTCGTTGTACCCTATTTACGGTTCGTTAGGAGGAGTTGATGTCAATTGAATTCTATCGATACAGAATGGTTGACACTAGGAGGAGGATAGGGTTCAAGGCGAAAGCGATACGGACCCAAAAAAGTAACGGAATAGGTTGTCGAGTTCTTTGCCAGAAGCAAAACTTAGAATCGAAGGTTTAGTTGCAAGGTTAGCATTACTTAGTAAGTATACGCGAAGAACGGATCAGGGTGTAGGTTTTAGGTCACCGCATGTCGGGGCCAACACAAATTAACATGTTCTAAAAAATGAGACAAGCGAAGAATAGGATTCTGAAGAGGATCCTAAAGGGGGGAGATATCAGCGTCTCCAAGAAAGGGGATATTGAAGCTTAAAGATGAAGGATCGCACGAGGGTGCTCTCATTCACCAACAGTATAGTGAATGATACTGGTAGCGTTGGTGTGAACCAATCTACATATGGATGAATTTTCGTGTCGTTTCTCAGAGAGTTAATTAAAAAGTACATTTTAGGCATTTGGGAATCGGATGGAGTTCTTATCAGAACAAAGACGTGATTTTATATCACATTCTGGAGCGAATGGGGATTAGGTTGTGACGTTCGATGTTGCGTTATAAAGCCACGATAGATGGTTTGCATTCCGAGTATAAGGAGGATAAAGGGTAAGCCTTTGGTATTTGCTTAGGCAAAAGAATGTTGCTTTTAAGCTATGGTTACAGATAGGTTTCAAGGTTGGATGATTACCAACGAAACTGCGAAATGAACTTCTATGACATAATTTGGGAACTTGAGTTCAAATGAGGTTTTCTTCTCTGGAATGGAGGATGTTTTAAGTATAATTATATTTTGGTTGTTTGTTGTATTGTGTGTATCTATGTGTTTGATTTTTGTTATTCTGTATTGCATTTTGTTGTTAAGTGTTTCATTTTTGTTAATTGGTTCAAGATTTGGAATAGGGTTTAGTTGGGGCACACATATGTTGGCCAACTATTATTGTAATAACATGGAGTAATAGCGCTATATGCACTAGGATTTGTGGATATAGGGCCATAGGATTAGGTAGAGATACAAACTTCTAGCCAATCTATTAGACCTGGATATGCATCATTATGTTATGCTCTACGCTAGGTAGGGATTTGTTTTTACAACGCTATAATAATGGTGGGTGTTAATTTTTTGGGGATTTGTGAGGTTGTGGTAGATAAAGACCACTGTAATGCCACCATGATTTGTGAAAGGTGTCGGAGGTGCAGAATGTCTTCGGGGAAAATTTTTGAAGTGACCACCAAGACAGAAGGAGTATTTCGTGCTGGTAGGTATCTATTAGAATGTCGTCGAGAGAGGTTGGTGGACTGATTAAATATTTATTAGTCTATTCGTAATTAAGACACTATTCCTGAGGGTGTCATTTGAAGCGGTTGCTGGTGTTGTACTTGGAGGAGGAACCAAAGTTTCTACA
Source organism: Cornus florida (assembly GCF_030987335.1). Classification (NCBI taxonomy): domain Eukaryota; kingdom Viridiplantae; phylum Streptophyta; class Magnoliopsida; order Cornales; family Cornaceae; genus Cornus; species Cornus florida. The sequence continues at coordinate 25,935,906 of NW_026775581.1, forward strand.
CTATATAAAATGTGGAAATTAATTTTTTTTTAGGGTCATAATTTACAATAATTAGTTGTTGCTAGGACATTGATGACTATATGGAGGATGGAAAAAGTTTCATAAGTTTTGAAAGCGGGACAAGGAGTCAAGTTGACACTATTTCTTGTACAAAGGTAGGGTGTGTCGAAGATAGGATGGTGAAACCGGTCACCTATCATAAGGAAGTGGTACACGGTGTGCGTGAAAAAGCCATACTGCATGGTTAGCTTTTAACGATGCTCCAAATTAAGTATTGGGTGCAGACGAAAGCCGGTGGTACCTGACTAATGGTACTTTTGGTAGACAGATTTGGGAGGAGGATGTTGGGACTGAGGGTCACAACACTTAGTTTTTTCTTCATTCTGGCGGATAATATGATGTACTCATGGTCTGGAGCAGTTTTTGAGGGTCAGGAGGAGGGACACAGTGGTTTTCTTCCGGTCTAATAAAATTAGATGGTCGAGATGGATCATCAGAGATCACCAAATCCTTGCAGTCATTTTCTGTACTGAGGTGGAAATGATAGAGCATCATTATAGATTTAGTTGACGGTTGATTTCTAAATTAAATCAGCTCAGATCTTGTTTATTTCGAACTAGTGAAATATCAGTTCATATGAATAGAGGGGATTACAAGATGACTTAGATGCATCAACGTGGTGATTCGCACTTTGTGTTAAGTTCTGTCTGGTGGAAGGGAACATGGATGAGGATGCTTGCAACAACTGATAGGAGTTTTCGGTTAGTTCTTACATTAGGAGTTAGGGTCTTAGTTTATATACTACTGACACTTGCTTTTACCAAGGAAATTAAGGGGGTCAAATTCAAATATCGGAGCTGACCATGGAGGCGGTGTTACCTTACTTGGATAGAGCTTAAGGTACTAGAGGATTAATTTCTGTTAAGGTTGTCGGAGTGAGTGTGATGTAAATTTTTGTCACTTCTTCTTAATTGCACTCGGATGATTAAGGAACATCAGGACATCAAATGTCCATTCTAGTGAACAGGTTTAGAAAGAGACATGTATATAACTGTCTAAATAAGTAACACCAGTTAGAAAGATAACCGGAGATCATTGGAGATTTTTGCCACTGCCTAAATTAAAATGGGACTAAGACTAATCAGGAGTGGGTGGTTGGTAGAACTTGTCGATATCTATTGGAATTTTAATTCCATACGGATTAAGAGTGGTGTATTAAGCAAGTTTACTGCTCAACCTAATTCTCGTAATGTTCACTTTTGGACTTCGCATTAGTTCCACATTGCACTAATAACGGAGGTATAGCTGTGCTTCATATCTCTCAACAGAGGATTGGATCGAGAATGTACATTTAATCATTGAGGAGATACTTAGGATAGATATCCTTATTTTTATAGGAAGTTGGAATGGATTGCGTGCGGTTTGGCAGCGACAGTATGATTTTGTAAATCGTTACACTCATCCACTAGAGTTTTTTTATCAGGAAACAGTTGATTGGGATGTCTTCCGTAGCGGAAGCAAAGTGTTTTTGAGGAAGGTCAGTTTTTATGTCTTAAAATTGACTTTTCATGGATGGTATTTCCCCATTTAGGCGGTAGCCTATCGATTAGTTTTACTAAAACATTAGGATTGGTTGCACAGGAGGTTTGCAAATCTATGCTATTGAACTTGGAGGAGTGTGGAACTTTACCCTATATAAAAACATTGGGTAAGAATAAGTAGTTGTTCAAAACAACTTACGTATTAAAATTTTTTGTGTGTCCTTTATAGCGGACCTTTATTTTTTTTTAAGGATTTGGAAATTAGTGGAGCCTATACACAGTGGCAGAATCCACAACGGAACGGAACAAAAGTCTTATACAAATAATTCAGAGTTTCGTGAATTTCGAGGACAGAATTCCTTTTGTTAGGGGGGAAGAATGTAATACCCCTAATTTTCATAAGGATAAAATTGGGATTTAAATTTCGTTCTATGTGCATTTTTGTCTATTGATTTTGTGATTGTATGTTTATGTGTCAAATTGTTATTTTAATTAACTATTGTATTTAAATGGCTTGTTGTCTTTAATTGTATTTTTGCTTTTCTGTAATTATTAATTATTAATTATTTTTCTAGCATGGACGTAACTGTTTTAATAAATTAAGTGTGTGATTATCATCTAGGGTTTTGTTTTAATTCGTTTGAGATTTATGTTGGGCCGACTAGGCTTGAGTTAGGATTTCTGGTTCTCCTTATAATTGGAATTAGGTTTTGAGTAAAGTCTATAAATATATATCATACGTCTCCCTAAGGTTTGATAACCCTATTCACGGCACAGTGAAACTACAGAGAGTTTTGAGAGAAACTGAGAGGCACAGTTGGGAGTTTTTGGCCAAAGATTGTAGGCTGGACCAAGGAGGGGCAGAGGAGGTTCAATGGAAACTAAGGTCGACGGAAAAACCTAGGAGGAAGACGATGAAAGGTTTTAGAGTGAAACCTTAAAAGGCAAGTTCTTTTCTTTCTCCTTCCCTTTGGCTCGTGTTCTGTGCACCTAGATAGCCTCTAGGGTTTTAATTAATTAGTAATCAGGACTAGCTTGTTTAGTATATGCTATATTGATGATCTGTTTGTATTAAAATCAAATCTGCTTACAATTTGTGCATGTCTGTTTCCGGTTTTGTTCCTTAAAGCATGTTAAGTTCTGTTGTGATTTTTGTTACTGTACTTGCTTCCATCTTCTATAAATGAACCATGGGGATGTTAATGGGATGATATAAGACCTTAGGTTCAATATTGATGAGGAGTAGAGGGGTTTGGAATGGAACTGGGGTTACAAGATTGTATTCAGTTTTTGAGCATAAGAACATGTTAAGTTGATTGTTGTTTTGTTGTCGTATTAAATTCCTACTGTTATAACAATCAGATGGGATGCTATTGGGTGTAGATTAGACTCCTAAGATCAGTTTTAAAAAGCAATGAATAAGCCAGTGAAGGAGCAGAGAAGCTGAAACGGAGCAGAACGGAGAGAAGGCTCACAGGGGGAAAGAGAGCCGGCTCTGGAATGCCAAAAGCCGGCTTCCACCTAATTAGAGCCGGCACCAAGGTTGTATGGAGCCGGCTCTAGGCTGAATTGGAGCCTGCTCTAATTTTTCCAAGAGCAGGCTCTTTCCCAATTTGATGTGTACTGTAATTTTTAGCTACTGTTTGGGCACTTGGGTTTCTTGAATAGTTTTAAAACTTTAATGGGGTTTTCAATGATTATTTTAACATGTAATCAAGGTCTTGAATTGCATAAAATACCCCATTTGTGTTAATGGAATTAACAGTGTGCTATTTAACAACTATGCGTACGGTTAACGACTGGAAGGAAATTAATTGTCTAGTTTTAATTTGACAATTTAAGATGCTATAAGATGATTCTAAATTAAGTTTTAGATGCACGGTGGAGTCATTTAATTAACAAATTAGACTTGTGGCATAGTGTATGGTTCTGTGCTAAAAGATAAAACAGAATACAAGTATAGAACTTAGTACGCTGTTACCGGATTGAAATAACTAAATTGCTTAAATTAATTTAGCAATTTATTGGACTATAATATGATTATAGAATTTATTTAAATGCATGATAGAGTTGTTGATTTATTAAAACTAATCTATGCATGCTCTGGATGCTGGTTGTTAAACTATTAAACCATTTCTTGCAATTACATGGTTTAGATCTTGGATTTAAATTGCTGAAACTTTAATCACTTTTCTGCAATGATATGGATATTTGGTTTTGGACTATAAATTACTTGCTTATTATTTATATGTTGTAATTTACATGGATATGGAGGATTGTATGCACCGGTATGGGACGGTGACATACTAGGTATGGTTTAGCTAAAAATGCTAACTCCTACCTTATGGATTTTAATTTGTGAACAGTTTTACCTGTTCAATCAATTATATGAATTTTGTGGATTGTATGCACCGGTATGGGACGGTGGCATACTAGGGACAGACTAATTCAAAATACTCAGTCCTACCTATTTTGGATTAAGGGTACGAATTATAAAAACATAATTCTCCTTATATTTAAGTCTATGCGGTTGAATAAGCTGAACGACTTATTGGATCTCTTATATAAGTCTGTGCGGTTGAATAAACTGAACGATTTATTGGATTTCCTATGGATGGATATGAATGGATTTTAAATATATTTGTATGGTACCACGAGATGAGCTTGGGTCTCAGACTCACTGGTTAGGGTGCGTATATGCAGTAGGATGCATAGCTAGCTATGTTGGTTGAGGTATACCCTGTTTGGCTTAGGTAGTCATGCCCACTCAAGTGCGTATTGTATGTTGCCTTCTATTCAGGTTGAGACCCTCAGCATAGTTTAGTAAGAGTCCTGTAGTATGGATATATATTTATCTATTACGGACTATATAGATATTGTTGAGATATCTAGGGTGTATCTGCGTATCGGGTCACTGTTTGCACTGCAGTTAGAGAGGAATTTGCATGTGTGCCTAACCCACTCTTATTTTTACAAGTGTTCGTTAGTTCTAGTCTTAGAGCTGGATCGTGCTGAGCAGATACAGTCATTCACTCCACCGATGACTAGGATTTTATTTCATGTTTTAGACTTGGATTTTGAATTTCAGTTGGGATTTTAGGGGTACACTAAATGGATTCCTGAGTTGTATAATTTGGAGAACGATTTGTATTCGTGGAGGATTAATTGTAACAGAATAGTTTTATTTATCAATGGAAAGAATTATAATGAGGTTTCTATTATTGGATTGTCATTTTAGTTTTCATTTCAGCAAATTTTATTTATCTCTTTTGGTTTTAATTGTATTCTGTGTTCGATTATTGCTAATTGTTTAGATATCCTCGGGTAATCGGACGTGGGCCTGGCCAACCCGCATCTGGAGATCCGGGGGTATCACAATACTTGGACATCATGCTGGATTAGACCGACACCATAGTTACTTTAGGGTTACTAGCCCATGGGTAACCTCCCTATATGTGCACTAGACTGTAAAGGGACAATCCCCCGTACTAGAACCATGTCCTAGCCGTAATCAAACAACGACATCATGATTTAAACATATAACCAATGTCAAACACATGATTAAATCATTGAAAACATAAACTCATGAATCTAATACAAGTCCAAAATCATGATTTAAACATATAACCAATGTCAAACACATGATTAAATCATTAACGCTATAGAAACGGAAATTAATTAAATAAACTAATTAATTTCTCTAAGTTTCAAATCTCAATCAAATGACCCATAATTAATACATGTTAAACAATATTGCATGGTCATTACATACATCCATTCAAAATCTTAATTAGGCCAATGGAACAAAAAAGTAGAATTTAATTAAATCATGATAATTAAATCTCTAACTTCTAAAGCAACTTCAAATGGTCCCAAATTAATATATGCTAGTAAACAAGTCCTAGTCATTTCAAATATCAAGTTTAAAACTCAATTAAGCCAATGGAACCTTTAAATCAATTTTAATTAATTCTTTTAATTAAAATCTCTAGATTTTCAAACTCATCCAAATGCTCCAAAATTAAAGTATGTTAAAGACTATACCAAAACTTAATTTAATATCATATCACAGGTTAATTTCATGCAAGGTACGACCATAATAATTAAACTTTCACAAAAGAAAATTATTAAATAAAAGTTGCAATCTTTATTCAAATAATCCCAATTTAATGTATGTTAACAAATATACCAAAGCCTAATTTACTACCATGCCACAATTTAATTCTAAGTTGAATATCATTATAAGAATTAAATCTTAAACATAGAAAATAATTAAATTAAATTCTAGATTATGAATAAAAGCATGCATACAAGTTGTATAAGTATCAATAGCATGCAAGACAACAAAAATAATAACCTATAACACCCTTACCTCAATTTGAGATGAAAATCTCAAAAGCCACCAAAATGAAGCCGCTCCGAATCCGACAAAACTTCGGGGTTTTGTCGGGGACAACATGGTGAACATTAAACTCCAAAGAGGACCTACCAAAATCCTAACTTGACCTCAAACCTGAACTCAAAAAATGGCCAAAAATGGGTTCTAATAAGGGGGAAAGATGCGCATAGTCAAGACAAACATAAAACACAAAGGCACTACAACTTTTTAACAAGGGGAGGAAGTCCAAAAGAAGAAAGAGAAGGTGGTAGCCCCTTAGTTGCCATGGAATTCGGCCAAGAGAGGGAGGAAGAAGGTGAAAAAGTAATTTTTCACTTTAAGGCATTCTATTTATAGTAAAACCCTAAAAGTGTCCCGAACGGGCCCCGCCGGGTTCGAAAAAGTGGAATTCAAGCAGACGCGCTCAAACAGAAAAACTCCATGAACGAAAAAGAACCAAAATGAGAAAAGATGAATAACGGAAGAAATGGCGTCAAAAACTGAGTCCCGAGCAGAGAGATATACCCCAAACAAGTTCTGTGGCAACCGGGGCCAGAAACCCTGAAACTGGGGGAAAACGACCAGAAGACAATTCTAAGAGTACACGACTTAAATAAAAGTGAAAATGAATCAGTACGAGGATCCAGGCTCAAAATGAGGTATTTTTGCAATAACTTTCCTTAATTGCACAATGACCCCTCCAAAAAGTGAAAAACTGTACTAATGACCCAGAATAAAAATATCTTCCAAAAATATTTTCTTAAAAACCCCTGAAATAAAATATCTTCAAAATATATTTATGAAAAACACCCCAAGAAAAAAAGAAGATTCTAAAAAACTATGCATCCATACCCGTATGGACACCGGGAGCAACCAGAGTATTTTACTGCAAAGGTAAAGATACGTATTTCGTGAAAACCACTTAGAATGAAGATACGTGAAGTCAAAAACCAACTCCGAGCATGAAAAGTGAGGTTATGCCAACAAAGTGACAAATGAGGAAAAGACAAAATAGGGAAAATGATGAAAAGTGAATAATGCCGAAAAAACGAAAATGTGGAAATGACGCGCTCCTTAAAGGAAATTGTCAATCCAAATAAAAGAGTCTCAAAAATCATTCCAGAGCACTCAAGACGACACTAAGTGATGAGAAACCGAACTCAGAAAAAAAAATATATATATATATATATCCGTGAAAATCTAAGAAAAAGGAAAGGAAGGAAAATGACCAGGTTGTTACATGAATGGAATAAAATACCCTAACTTAGGTGCAAAAATGTATTACATTTGAGCACTTATCAGCCTTTAAGGCATTGTTTGTGTCAGCCAAACAGTGCCTTAACGGCTCGTTGGTTCAATTATTTTGAGGAAAAAAAAAGAGACCAAAACAAGCCAAAAATCAATTTTTTTTTTTCAGGCAAACAGAGCCTTAGGAACAGTGTTCTAGGATAAAACACTGTTCTAGACCGGAATTAAAAATATATAACAAAACTGATGCGGGCCCGCATGGCAGGCCTGCGACTTGCCAAGAAGGTCGCGGTTTTCCACGACCCATTGGGTGGGGCCTAATTTTTGGCGAGCCCATTGGAGGAGTCCAACAGCGAAACTTCTCCAGAATGGACTTAACAGGCCCGCGTTGGAGCTGCTCTTAGAAGTTAGAGCATCTGCCTCTCCAGATTTTGGCTTTCTAAAAATGTCACTTCAACCCTCTCTAAATTTTTGCTCTTATAAAAAAAAAAAAAAATTTGCTTTTTCCTAACACCTATATTTCTAACCGCTATGTTCCTAACGGCTATATTTGTCATCTTATATAATTAATACTCATTTGTTCATCTGAAAATCATCACTACATTCATCTCTCTCCATTATAGCAAAATATCATTATCCATCTTTTTCACTTTTGAAATTCCAATGGCTTCGTTATCACAAGCTTTTCCTTTGGCAGACTCTAATTTTTCATCTTTCTCGTCACGTTCTTTGGAAAATGACTCTATTGCCACGTTGATTCAACATGATCAAGACGAATTCAATGAGATTATGAACTCAGTGAGGCCAGAGATAGTTGAGCAAGTATTTCAAGTCTGTAATAAGAAGTGGTAGATTCATCGTGACCAAGAATGAAGCCATTATCAGCTAATGAAAGATTACTTTGACGAGAATTGCACAATTTCCACCGAAGTACTTTCACAAGTGATTCAGGATGCGATGAGAACTTTTTTTTCGCATCCTTAATGATGTCAAAGCTTATGATGACTACTTTCTCCAAAAAAAAAGGATGTGACTAATCATCTGGGATTGTCTTCTATACAGAAGATGACAACTGTTGTTCGTATACTCGCATATAGACCTATCAATGGACCGGATTTTGATCTGAATCTGATCCAATTATGCGGATATGGATTGAACAAAAAATCCGATAACCCGTTTATGATCCGAATTCGATAACCCGTTTGCTTAACAAATTAGATATGGATTTTGCCAATCCGATCCGATAATAATCCGATCCGAATTAAAATTATATATATATAAGAGTATATATATATATATATATATATATATATATATATATATAAGAGGCAGCCCCAAAATATCCAAGCCCACTTCTTATATATATTATAAGAGTCAGCCCAAAACCATCTCCAAGCCCACTTCCTATTCCCAAGCCCACTTCTTATTCCCAACTCCCAAGCCCATTCTTCATTTAATCTCTATCTAAACCCTAACCCCATATAATTCACAATATATGTTCACCTACTCACACAACACTACCCTTGCCGCAAAACAAATTCCCCAAACACGACTTCCACAGTTCCACATAGCAGAGCTGCAAAATCGGAAAAACAAGGAACCCATTGATCGGCGATCGTAAAATATCACTCCTCTCAGGATAGTGTTCTTCCTTTCTCTCTCATCCAATCTCACTTCTCTCCTCTTCATACCGGCATGATCGAAATTGGAAGGTTTTTTTTTATTTTTTTTCATGGTGTGAGATTTAACACTGAAATTGATATGGAAGTGTAGATCAATGTGTACACATGCATAGATTCACATATCCAGATTTTTCTTTTAAATTTTTTTATTGATATATATTTTGCCCTAATTTGTGTTTTTTTTTTCATAAAATCTTTTAGTTATTTACTTCTGTTTTCCTTCTATTATTATTTTCTCTCTCAATTTAATTTTTCTTATATTTTTTGGTGTGAATATTTTCATTATTTTATTTCTAGAAACTCTCTCTCAAATTTTTTTTTTCTTTCACGTTTCCGTTGTAGTATTTGCTGTAGCAATGTCTGAAAAAGCTAAAGAAAATGATGATGATGGGGACGTCATTGAAGTACATGACATTTCAGCTCCAAATTCTCCCAGAAAGCGGAAGTTGACATCAAAGGTATGGTTAGACTTTACTGAACAAAAAAAAACCAGATGGGACAGAAATTGCAAAGTGTAAACATTGTAAAAGGGATTTTGTAGGAGAAAGTAGTAAAGGGACCAGCCACCTAAAAAATCATTTGTCTAGATGTATTGGAAAATGTCAAAAGAATGTTGGTCAACAAATGTTAGCTTTTGCCAAAAATGCATTCGACTCAACAACTAAAGTTCAAAATCATAAGTTTGACCAAGTAAAAAATCGGATGGATTTTGCAAGGATGGTTATTAAACATAACTATTCATTTAGCATAGTTGAACATGAATATTTTGAGATATTTGTGAATGGACTTCAACCAATGTTCAAACTTGTGTCAAGGAATACAATTAGGGCTAATATCATAGAAGTTCAAGCATAAGAGAAAAAAAAGTTGTCTAATTATTTTGATCAGTTTTCTGGTAGGATCAGTCTTACTACTGATATATGTACTTCTGATCATCAAGATATTGGATATATATGCTTGACATCTCATTTTATTGATGAAGATTGGAAATTGCAGAAAAAAATCCTTGCTTACAGGTGCATAGAATACCCCCATGATATGGAAACTCTTTTTAGATCCATCACAGATTTAATTCTGGATTGGAATCTTGATAAAAATTTGTTTTGTATGATGGTTGACAATGCAACTGTTAATGATGCGATGGTAAGAGGCTTGAGAAGTTGGCTTTGTGACAAGTCTTTGTTACCTTTGAATGGGGATTTATTTCATGTGTGTGGTAGTGCACATATTCTAAATTTGGTTGTGCAAGATGGCCTTAAAGTGATTGGAGACTTTATTCATAAGGTTAGAGAAACAGTGAAATTATAATGCAAAAAATCAACTCAAGTTGCGTGACAAAAAGAAGGTAAAGATGGATTGCCTTACTAGGTGGAATTCAACTTTTTTTAATGCTTGAAAGTGCATTGGAAGTGAAAGAGGTGTTTTATCGGTTAGCACAAACAAATCGTGGCTATAAATTTAACCCATCTAATGATGAATGGGAAGTGGCATCGGTTTTAAGTGTTTGCTTGAAAACTTTTTATGATGCAACAAATCATTTTTCTGGTAGTGAGTATCTAACTTCAAATCTTTTTTTTCTAGATATTTGTGATATTCAAATGCATTTGAATGAATGGGAAAGGAGTGAACATACTTTTCTTCGTTTAATGGCTGGTCCAATGAAAGTAAAGTTCAATAAATATTGGGAGGAGTGTTGTTTCGTGTTAGCAATTGCCATTGTCTTTGATTCAAGATTTAAGCTAGACTTAGTGCAATATTATTATGATAAGCTTTATGGTGATGATGCTAATAAATATGTTGAAAGAGTTCATTGTGCTCTTTTTTATCTTTTCAGTGAGTATAAAATTGATTCTCCTAATTCTGAATCTATTAATTGCATTCAAGGAGATAGTGGGTCTACTAGTGGCAATACTTGTGAGAATTCTAAAGATAAAAAACTTGACGGGTTTGATGCATGGTATTTGCGTGGTCGGTCTTCTAATTTTCTTACTTATCAAAAGTTAGAATTAGAGCAATATTTGGAAGAGCCATTGTTTCCAAGAAATGAAAATTTCAAAATTCTGAATTGGTGGAAAGTGAATAGTGCTAAACTTCCTACTTTAGCAAGAATTGCACGTGATGTTTTAGCTACTCCAGCAACTACAGTGGCATCTGAATCATCATTTAGTGTAGGAGGTAGAGTGATTGATGAATCACGTGCTTCCTTGCTTCCAGAAATTGTAGAGGCTTTAGTGGTTACAAAAGATTGGCTGCCATCTCGAAAAGGAAAAAGTAAGAATGTTAATTTAAAATATATTATATGATGTGTGTTCGTGTGTGCGTGTGTGTTTGTGTGTTAATGTATATTACCTTCTCTTTTTTTTCTTTTCTTTTTTGTAGAATAAAGATTGGAGTTTCATATTGCCTTCAACCTGTATTGTAAGGAAGGAAGTTGCATTTATTTAAATATTGTTCTTTTAAATTTATAACAAAATACTAAAGTTGTTTAGAATAAGCTAACATTTTAAATTTTATTTTAATTGTGTATCCATGATCAGTATATATGAAGGCATAAATGACTTGTAATGTGTTGGCAGTTTTTTGGTCTTGTCATGATTCAGACAATGTTTTGGAAGTTTTTTGGTCCTGTCATGACTCAAGAAAAGTGTATAGACTGGTGGACAATATCCTAAAGAGGTAATCAGTAAAAAAAAAGTTAACTGTATATTACCTTTTTTTTTTTTTTTTGGAAGAATAAATATTAGAGTTTCATACTACCTTCAACATATATTGTAAGGAAGGATGTTGCATTTATTTAAATATTGTTCTATTAAATTTATAACATAATACTAAAGTTGTTTAGAATGAGCTAACATTTTAAATTTTATTTCAGTTGTGTATCCATGATTAGTATATATGAAGGCATAATTGGCTTGTAATGTTTTACAGGATTTTTGGTCTTGTCTGAAACATGATTCAGACAATGTTTTGGAAGTTTTTTTGGTCCTGTCATGAATCAAGAAAAGTATATAGACTGGTGGACAATATCCCCTGAAGAGGTAATCAGTAAAAAAGAAGTTATTTTATATTACCTTTTTTTTTTAACATGTTTAAACAAAAAATAACATTTTAAATTTTATTATAGGGTTATGTGGACAACATGAAGTATCTATTCTGTAGAAGAACTTGAGTACCTTTTGTTTTTGGACAATATCCTGCAGAGGGTAATCTATAAAACTAATGGCTTTTAGCACTTTATTTAACATGTTTAAGCAAAAACTAACATTTTAAATTTTATTGTAAGGTCATATGGACAACATGAAGTATCTATTCTGTAGAAGTATCTATTCTGTAGAAGAACTGAAGTACCTTTTGTTTTTTTGCCATATTTAAGTTTAATGTATTCCAGAATTTAGCCCAGGTGTTCACTTTTTTTTTTAGTAATTGTTATACTTTCTGAAAATGTAAGTTATTAATTGTTAATGACAATATTAGTTATTCCATGTTCTATTGTACATCTTGTCCCTTAAAAAGTAAGGAAAAATAAAATAATACAATGCCCAAGCATTGAGCATATAGATAGGTCTGTAAATAATTCATATATAGCACAAGGCTGTCACATGTTCCAAATTTCCAATTGAACAATCGGATCGGACATCTGATAATCAAACAAATCGGATACGGATTGACTCAGTAAAAATCCCTCGAATTATCGGACCGGATCGAATTATCCTTTTTGCTTATCGGATTCGGATCGGATTGACCATGATCCGGTCCAAATCCGATCCGTTAACAGGTCTACTCGCATATGGTTGTGCAGCCGATCACTATGATGAGTATATTAAAATCGAAAAGAGCACTGCCATTAAATGCTTGAAGGCACTTTGTAATGTTATTGTTATTGTGTATGCATAAGAGTATATGCGCCCACTCAACGAAGCCGACACTGCTTCAAGAAGGGGAGCAGAGAAGATTCCCGAGTATACTTAGTTTTATCGACTGTACGCACTGGGAGTGGAATAATTACCCAGTGAAGTGGCATGGCACACACAGGGGACGCTCTAGTAAGAATACTCTCATATTGGAAGCAGTTACCTCACAAGATTTGTGGATCTGGCATGCATTCTTTGGAATGCCGGGTTCACACAATGATATAAATGTGTTGGATCATTCCTTGGTATTCAATGGTATAGTCAATGGTCAATTACCTCCGGTTAATTTTGTGGTGAATGGACATCACTATAGAATTTGGTATTACCTGTCTGATGGTATATACCCTAAGTGGGCAACTTTGGTGCAGACCATCCTGCACCCAACCACTGGAAAAGAAAATTTGTTTACTTAGCGACAAGAGGCATGCAGGAAAGATGTGGAACGGGCTTTTAGGGTATTGCAGATCAAGTGGACAATAACGTAAGGACTAGGAGAAAGGTGACTTGCGCCTTATAATAAAAATGTGCATCATCATTCACAATATGATCATTGAAGATGAGCACCACATAAATGTTGGAAGATGGACTCTGCCACTGAAGGAGGCAATCCCGATCCCCACTTTAAGTCAATGCCTATCAGTTTTAGCATCACACATATTCTCTCGCCAAACTTCATATTCGCAAAACTGAGACAAATGCGTAGTTGATGAATGATTTGATGGAAAATTTGAGGAACCGCTATGATGATGAAGACATTTAATTTATGTTGCATTTTGTTTGCTTGTATGATGTTATGACATTTCGTGTACTAGAACTATTATTATGTAATGGTTTTTAAGATTAAAAATAATGAAATTATTTCTCAACGGCAATATTTTTCAATTAAACAATATCTTTGCAAATTATTAAAAAAGTTAAGATTGATTGTCAAAAGCTAATTGACTCTAGAGGGGGGGGTGAATAGAGTCAATGGCCAATTTTTAAATTTGCAACTTTAACTACTAAATAACAATTTTGCAACAATCAATTTAAAGTATATAAATAATTTAAAGCTTAAATGTAAGAGAGATAGGGATAAGAGATTGCAAACAATGACTCAGAGATTTTAGCAAGGTTCGAAAACTCCTACTCCTCGGCTCAAGATCCCTCTTGAGACTTCCCAATCCACTAGAGCTTCTCCTTAATGGTGGAGAGCAAACCTTCACATGAAGCAAGTCCTTGCTTCTCTTTCTTGCTAAGAGAACACCCTTCTCCTAGGCTTCTTTTAGGTCACACCAACCCTTACAAGTTTATAGCAAAGTATGTAATTAAAATACAAGATTAAATCTCTCTCAAGATAGATTTACAATTGTAAGCTCACAACTAGTGTAAATATATGAATGAAATGAAGCTTAAATCTCTAGTATGATATGGAATGAGTGATCAAATGATTGCCTTGAATGCTCTAGAATGAAGTTTTTGAATACTTTTCAAATTGCTGTCAATAGGTGTGTTTAATAACACAAGCTACAGCTCCTATTTATAGAGAGAGGAGGTCAATATAGCTGTTAGAGGTCAATATAGCTGTTGGAGATGAGGTGTCAATAATCTAAGTACGCAGGTAGCCATTTGATTTGAATTTGACTATGTATCGGTCGGCTGATGGAGTATCATTGGTCGGCTGAAAGCCTCTCGTCAGCCAACTGATCCTTAATCGTTAGTTGGTTGAAATGATGGTTAAAAGTCACTTCATGAAAGCTTCTTATCGGTCGGCTGCTGAGTGTTCTTCGGTCGGCTGATACATTTATATATTCTCTGAAACCCTAATCAGTCGGCTGAACCATCATGTTCAGTAGGCCAAAATGTTTCTTGGCCAAAACCAATCTCACTGTTACGGATCTTTGAATGTGAGCCTCCATTTTCCTTCTCTGTTTCTAGGCTTTCAAATAGATTTTGGACAGTATATAATGCTATTCAAATTATGATATGAGAAAAGAATGATCCTAGGATGTGAGCTTCATTGCATTTATAAAATACTTTAACATTTGAATCTATGGCGCTCACCAAACCTATCTACCCCATTTGAATTGCCGGTCTTGATTTCTTTTCCATGTTTCATCTTTAGAGTTTGGAAGTGAATGACTTATTTTCTTTTGTCTTTGGAGTGCATAGAATGTATCTCGCTTGGCTTTACCTTTCCTTCTTTTCCACTTCACTTTTAAACTTCCAATGACTAACCTGTTATATGTTCTCAAGGCAAATGTTAGTTCTTAAAACACAATTAATGTTTTATGATTGTCAAAATTAGTCTTGGGGTTAATAATCTCTCCCTTTTTTATGATGACAAAACATTGATGTGTTTAGAAATTAGTGGAGTTACATTAAAAAATACTCCCCCTATCGTTATGCACATTTGCACTTCATAGTAAGGTAATCAAATGAAGATTATAGGCATTTAAATTTTAAACTCCCCTTTACTTTTTGCATTACATGTCAAGACAGAGAATTAAGCAATAAACACATACAAAGATACATATAGAGCCAAGGAAATTTTGCATTGAGATGATGTTATGGTTGAGTGCATATAGACATAAATTATCACAAAATAAGCAACTGTGTCAACAACTACATCAATAGCTTAAGCCAAACACCACCAAAATAAACCAATTGTCAACAAACATCAACTACATTTTCTCCCCCTTTTTGTCATCCTCAAAATGAAAACATAGCATAGAGAGGCAAAATAAAAACTGAAAAATAAAGGAAGGTAAGTCATAGAAATTCTTAATAGGGAGGAAGATTAGTAGCCATACGCAGTTCCTTGAGATTCTTCTTGATGGAGTTGACATTAGCCTCGATAGTGTCTAGACGTCCAGCCATATCATTGACTTTAGCTTCAGTCCGGCAAGAGATGCTGATATGCTCATGTAGAAAAGCATTTTACTGCGTGAGGAGCTCGAGAATAGCCGGATTGATCTGTGGAAGTAGCATAGGAATAGGAGGATCAACTGGAGGAGGGTCATCATAATCATCATCCTCATGGATAGCAGGGGCTGGAATATTAGGGGGACAAGAAATTCCCCATCTTCCCGAAGTTCTCCCCTCTCTAAAGCCTCATTCCAAGCCCTCTTAATAGGATTGTACCAATGCCCTTCACGGTCCATCTTAAACCACATTAACCTAAGAGTGGTTAATTTTAGTTTGTTTCGAGGCCCCTGATTCATTTTCACTTCACGTCCAACGGATACCCCCTTTCCTAGAAAGATACGACTCAATGGCATGGCATAAAAGAGGTGTTTATCTTCACTTCTTTGGCACTCAATAATATGATGAAAGATAAGGAAGGCAAGATCAAAATCCTTACCATTAAGGATTCACCAAATGAGGAAGGCCTCCTTGTATGAAACATCCAAGCGACCTCCGAATTTTGGAAGGATGTCATACATGATGATGTTGTAAATGACCCGAGCTTCCAAAGTGAGCTGTTTGGCATGAACTTTTTGAGTATCTGTGATCTGCTTATTGTAGCTCATTTGCCGAACAGCCTCAAGCTCATTGAATCCCTCCCCTTGGTACCATGTGAATATGGTAAAGTATTTAATGGAACCCTCAGGCAAGTCAAGAATTGAGCGATTGGTAGGAATATCTAAAGTGAAGCAAATACCTGCAACAAATGATTCTATTTGCAAGGTATTTGGAATTTTTTTGAGGTGGGTGGAGAAGAAACGAGCCAAACGAGGATAGAATGGGACATCCATAGCTACATACTTTCCTAATCCTATGGCATCAAATAGTTCATAAGTATTGAGATGAAGGGCCTCACATTTGGATTTAGACAAGACTTTCCCAAAGACAACTTTTCTATGAAGGAACTTAGTATCATAAAGATTTTTCATGGCTGGGTTTTTAAAGAGAACAAGGTTGGACACCGGCAGGGACTCGGTGTTGCTAGCCTCGGCTTGCTCATGGTGACTAATTTTCTTACACTTGCTTTGAGAGCGAGCGGGGTTTCTCCTAGGCTCAGATGATGACATGATGTGGTGAGGTTTTGGAAAATTCTTTTTGACAGAAAACCAATAGAGAATCCCAAACACAAATCAATTTTGACAGAAATCCTGCATCAAATTGATCTTAAAATGATTTGAATGCCCAAATAAATTTTGATAGAGAACCAACAAGAACATGCAGTCAATCTCAGAGATTTTTAGAAGAGTTTAAATGAGTGCATGAATGAAAACCTTAATTTCATTTGAATAGAATAAAAACCCCCAATAATAACACTGAACAAGCCTTGATTTTGGAGCAATAGAATTTAAGGGTTTTGAAAGGATGAAAACATGGCAAAATCAAACCCAATGCAAACTTGCAAAGTTTTGCACAAATCAGACTTAAGGAAAACACAATGAACACTGAGATTTGGAAATCCCCAAATCTTGAACACAGTGAAATCTAGGGTTTTGCAAAATGAAATTACAGTAATTGGAAACCCTAAGATTGACAGATAATATAAGATTTAGAATTTTAGAGTAATAACCCATAATACCACTTAGAAATTATACTTGATTGATTTTGGATTTGGAAGATTTAATAGAGAGAGCATGTATCAGAGATTTAAAAATCATACTTTAAATAAGGGGACGATCAATTGATGAGAATGTGAGATACACTTACCAGAGGAGATGAATTTGACTAGTGAGAAGATTGAGATTCAGTGTGTGTGATCCAACTGGAAGGAATGAACCAGCCGTGAAGATGAAGATACCTAGGAGAGAAAGACCAGCGGCGAAGATAGAGAGAGAAACCCTAAAATGAAAATACTAAAGAGTGACTTAAAACCCTAATTAAATTCGCAGATCTAATTTTCGGTCGGCTGACGATACATAGTCGGTCGGCCGAACCTATGTATTTCGGTCGGCTGACAAGAATTTTTTGCCGGCTGAAATGCCTTGCAAAAGTGTTTAGGCAGAGGCCAAAACATCCTCTTCAAAGGCCATTCCTATTTCTCTCTTGATAACGCAAAATGTATCCTCTTGAAGAGGTTTAGTAAAAATATCCGCTAGTTGCTTATCAGTGCTTATAAAGACTAATTCAATGTCGCCCTTTGAAACATGATCTCTAATGAAGTGATATCGTATCTCAATGTGTTTCGTTCTTGAGTGTAAAATAGGGTTCTTTGAAATACAAATGGCACTTGTATTATCACATTTTATGGGTATGTGATCAAATTTAAGTCCGAAGTCTTCAAGTTATTGCTTAATGTAAAGCGTTTGGGCATAACTACTTCCAGCCGCCACATATTCGGCTTCCGCCGTTGACAAAGCCACGAAATTTTGCTTTTTGCAAGACCAAGATACTAGTGATTAACTGAGGAAGTGACAAGTGCCACTAGTACTTTTTTTATCAACTCTACATCCGAAAAAGTCGGCATCCGAATAGCTAACAAGACTGAAAGAAGTATTTCTAGAAAACCAAAGACCCAAATTTATTGTACCACATAAGTAGCGAAAAATACGTTTAACGGCACACAAATGAGATTCTTTAGGACAAGATTGGAATCTTGCACATAAGCATACACTAAACATTATGCCCGGTCTACTTGCGGTTAAATATAAAAGACTATCAATCATGCCTCTATACTTTTTGATATCAACATCTTTTCCTTTCTCATCTTTATCAAGTTTCAAAGATGAACTCATGGGAGTTTTGGCATGTTTGACCCCCTCCAAGCCAAATTTCTTTAGCAAATCTTTAACATACTTGGATTGACAAATGAAAATACCATCAAGTGCTTGTTTGATTTGCAATCCTAGAAAGAAGGTAAGTTCACCCATCATGCTCATTTCAAACTCATTTTGCATACTAGAAGAGAACTTTTCACAAAGCACACTATTGGATGATCTAAAAATGATATCATCAACGTATATTTGAATAAATAATAGGTTGCCATCAATGGTTTTAGTAAAAAGAGTGTTGTCAATTTTTTTTCTAATAAAATCATTTTCAAGTAAAAATCCACTTAGTCTTTCATACCAAGCTGTTGGAGCTTGTTTCAAACCATATAATGCTTTTGACAATTTATAGACATGGTTAGGATTATCATAGCTTTCAAATCCCAGTGGTTGTTCTATATGCACTTCTTCCTCAATGAAGCCATTTAAGAAGGCACTTTTTACATCCATTTGATATAGCTTAAAGTTTTTGTCGGATGCAAAGGCGAGGTGCATTCTAATGGCTTTAAGCCTAGCTACGGGAACAAAGGTTTCATCATAGTCAATTCCCTCTTCTTAGTTAAACCTCTAAGCAACAAGTTTAACCTTGTTTCTCACAATTGTTCCCGATTCATCCTTTTTGTTCCTAAATACCCAATTTGTTCCAATGATAATCTTATCTTTAGGTCTTGGAACTTGGTGTCTTCTCAGGTGATCGCATAAAACAATGCACAAAACTTTGAGTTTGGAAATTAGTGTCAAGTGGGCACCATAATTTAAATTTATAAACTGCTTAACACCTATACTATGTAGTATGAGTGAGAAGGGATCGTCCCAAGGGATTGAGTTATCGTGCTAGCTTGAGGAATCAAAATTAGGATTAGTAGGTCGAGTGATCAAAATAGTGGTTGGTTGGTTGAATTAAACTAGATGTAAATTAAGCTAAAGTAAGCAATAATGTAATAGAGAGAATAAAAGATAGAGAGAGATCTTGGGGTTTAGAGATCACCACTAAGCATAGCTTTTCTACACCTTTAATGAATGATTAATGAGGGAAAGAACATGTATTGCAATAAAGTGTGTGTGTGTGGTTGTTTAAACAAGCATAGATGACAAATTAAGCATATATTGTCTAAACAACATGGTGGATAGCACAACATATCAAATTAAGCCACTAATCCTTTCTTTAAGCTCACAATCCTAACACATCACAAGGTTAGAGATACATGTTACTTGTTTTTCATAAGTATGGAACATCAACAACAAGCATGGATTGTCCTTCCATTTAACAACTACACTACAACTAAGCTAATGACATGAAATTAAACTAATTAAACTAAGGGAGAGGCACAATCCATCAAGAAATGAGTATGAACCATCAAATAAACCACAAGAACATGACATTAAGCACTAAGTCTTGAGAATCTCTAGATCTATAGCATCAACACACATAGACATGCATCAATAACACAAGAAATAGAGACAAACACATGAACATATATTCTAGCATACATAGACATATGGATAAAATGAAATGATCAATTGGAAGCATTAAACCATATAAATCATTGAAGAAACAAGACCTATATATATAAAAGTGTCAAGATATGAATTACAATACAAATCCCCTCAAAAATACATAAATCAAGAAGTTGAAAGCATGCTTAGGGCTAACTCTAGCCCCAAAAAGATGTCTAGCCAGTCATGGATGATGTCCTCCAACCCTCAAGGGCAAGCTCCATGGAAGAAATCTGCTCCTTGGTTGATGAAGAGTCTCCAATGGTGTCTCTAGCCTCCTCCTCTTCTTTGCTTCCTCCCTAAGAGTTGTCTAAGGTATGATATGA
Organism: Cornus florida; assembly: GCF_030987335.1. Taxonomy (NCBI): domain Eukaryota; kingdom Viridiplantae; phylum Streptophyta; class Magnoliopsida; order Cornales; family Cornaceae; genus Cornus; species Cornus florida. The sequence goes on from NW_026775581.1 coordinate 25,956,197, forward strand.
TATGAGATAATACAATATGATCCTCTATATTCTATTACAAAAAATAATCCTTATCCTTATATAGGTAGGTCAAATGACACCCAAAATGAGCTGGGGTCGTACAGCAAATATTCCCCAATGATTGGATAAAGGATAACTTTTGTGAGCTGGAAATTAAACTTTTTTGCACTGGAGGAAGTTCGATCGATCGAAACTTGGACTTGGATCAATCAAACTTGGCTGAGATCTATCAAACTGAAGTTGGATCAATCCTCAATGGCGGCACCTTTTTGGATAAAAACAAATCTGAGATATTTTGAAGATAGTTTTGGAAAAAGAACAAAAGTGGTTGGTAGGGTGGTACAATTAGATAAGATCAATCATTTGGATAAGGAAAAAAATGTTCGATCAATCAAAGAAGGAAGTTGGATCGATTGAACTTTTGAGATCTTTAAATAGGGACAAACATGGCTCAGATCTATCTTGAAGTGCTGAGATCGATGAAAATTGGATCGACCGAACTTTTCTTGAGATCGATCGAAGTTGCTGATATTCCACCATTTGCTTCCTTTTGTTCTACTTTGCTCCTTTCTTTGATTAATCCCAGAATTGCTTCAATTATGCACTTATTTGGCTGAGTTAGCTTATTTTGGGAATAATTACCTGAAAATAGAAATAACACGAAATCAATACAAAACGGTAAAATAAAGTAGATAAAGGTTCTAGAATACCTAAGCTTAAGGGGTTTAAATACGCACTTTTCAGCGCTCATCACACCCCCAAACTTAAATATTACTAGTCCCTAGCAATGAACTACAAAGTAAAGGAATGAAATGAACAACCATACAACTATGAACTAGAAAGCAATAAATGGATAACGCCACTTTCGTAGCGAACACGACTGCACCTAGCATATGCAACAAGCCTATTAAACCCCTAGGTTACCCCTAGTGGATAAGTGAAGTCTCGTGAGGGTTTCCAGAAATGATATTCATAAACATTAAGCTCATTTTTTCTAAAGTGGCACCAATATTGCAAACAAGCATTCAGAGAAAACTACCTCAAGTATGCAATTTTTCAAACATTTCTAAGCAATCTCCCAAAATTTTAACATCAAGTAAGCAAATATGGTCCTCCACACAATAAGAAAATAATCATGCAAATTAAAACAACTCTAGAATCCTTTTGAGTGGACCGGCATCAAATATGTTGCTATCTAAGCCAACTAAAGAATTAATCACATCCTTACCCTCAAACTAGCACACAAATCTAGTACTGATTATCAAGACAAAAAGTGGACCTTTTTATTAAAGCTTCATTCATCTAGGTGCGCTTATTCTTTTCACTCGATTTTTTTTTTTTTTTAGGATCAAAGATGAAAGCATGGTGCAATGTGTTGATCTATTAAGCTTTCTAGAAATTCATGAGGTCGAGCATTAGGTCAATGACTCCCAAACCAGACGGCTTTAGGGCATTAGGCGTTCAAACACCCCTACAAACTTACAAGCTCAAATCAACTAGGCTACAAATCAAGACAATCTCCATCTAGTCATTTCCCACTTCTCACCTTTTGGGAGAAGTCCTCACTTTTTTATTACTTTTGCAACCTTTTTTTTTTTTCTTTTGAATTCAATTATTATCCTAGAGTTTGGGCCCTCCACCTTTCAGCGCGAGAAGTTCAGTGCTTGATGAGACTAGAATCCCGGCTACTTAGTGAAAAAAGGTTGTTATCCACCTCTATCAAGAATGAAAGCTTTCAATGCACTACTAGCTCAATTGGGATATAACCAATTCAATAGTCAACAAAGCATGTACCCCACAAATGAATGCTAGTGTGCACATGTGCGCATGTAGAATCCTAGAGTGAATCTCAAAACAATTACAAAATCAAGATGATATGGACCACAAATGCAAGCAAGACATCAATCTTTCGAAAAATTTACTCCTAAATGGCATCCACAAAGCATACAAGGAGTATTGGACTCTCAAGTAAAGCAATTTTTAAACTTTAAGCAATATAGTCCTCTAAAGATCAAAATCATAGCTAACATGGATCTCAAATCTCAATCTTACAATTACGTCTCAATCTTAAATAGAATGCAACAAAGACACCTTACCCCCAAACTTAAACCGCACATTGTCTTCAATGTGCAATGAGACAATGGAAAAGATAGAAAGAGTATACCATGGTGGCAAAGACATGAAGCTCGGCAATGATCCAATTCGAAAGACGTCTCCCCCAAACTTGGAATCAATAACCTATTTAAATAACCACACTAGCAAACTCACATCAAATATCAAATAGGATAAGAATAATCAAATCATGCATTCTAAGGCAATATAGCACAAGGTGAAATAGAGATATGAGATCAAGCCCTAGCTAAAGCATAAAGTATGCATGACTACGCATAAGGGCACAATGGTGAAACAAATTTTTGTATTTTTCATTTAATGAAAATAAGTATATACAAAAAGTAAGAAATCAAATAATTAAAATGCAACGAAAGAATATGTACAATGCAAGAAATGAAAAATAAAAAGTAAGAAAGGATGCAAGAACAAAATAATAAAAACTCTTTTTTTTTTCTTTTTTTTTTTCTTTTTTTGAAATAAACAAGATGGAATTCAAGAAAGTATGAACAATGATTGATAAGTTTAACGTCTCTAGCTAGACGTAATACTGCTTTGAATAGATAAGCTTGAAATTCAAAAAGGGAAGAAAAAGGTCAAACCAAAAATTCTCAGATCGATCTAGGCAGATCGATCTCAAAAGATCTTTCGATCAATCGAACATGCATGAACCTGTAGAAAAGTTTGAACGATGAGACAGAGAGGTCTTTTGATGCAGGTGGATGCAGGCTCAAAATTTTCTAAGTGTTGGAACTCAAGATCGATCGAACTTGAAGTTTGGATCGATCTAGGAACTTTCGATCGATCTGGGGAACAAATTTGATCGATGGGACAGAGAGGTGATTTAGATGCAAGTGGATGCAGGTTGTTTTTAAGTATTGAATGCAGGCATGATGTTCGATTGATCGAACTTTTCTTAAGATCGATCGAACAGACAAAAATTCTTCCATTTGCATTGCATCCTTAGATATCTTCATACACAGGGTCTATTAGATGTGCAGCTTCCAAATGTCTTTGGAAGACCTGTCCCTCAATGTACGGTTTTAGTCTCTGACCATTAACCTTAAAAATGTTCCCCTTTTTCAAATTTTGAATTTCAACCACCCCATGCGGTGCAACAGAGATGACTTCATAAAAACCCTCCCATTTGGTTCTCAACTTCCCCGGAAAGAGTTTCAGTCTAGAGTTGAAGAGCCAAACTTTTTGACCGGGTTTGAAAGACTTCTTCACAATATGCTTATCATGAAAAGCTTTAGTTCTTTTTTTGTAGAGTTTGGCATTGTCGTAAGCATTATGTCTCAACTCCTCCAACTCACTCAATTGTAACAGCCGGTTCTCTCCGGCCTTATCAAAGTCAAGATTAAGCTTCTTAACCGCCCACAAGGCTTTATGTTCCAACTCAACCGGAAGATTGCAAGGCTTTCCATCTACCAGTTTATAGGGAGACATGCCAATGGGAGTCTTATATGCCGTCCGGTAAGCCCACAAAGCGTCATTTAACTTTCATGACCAATCTTTCCGGGTGGTGTTAACCATTTTCTCAAGAATATGCTTAATTTCCTGGTTAAACACTTCTACTTGCCCACTTGTTTGAGGATGGTAAGGAGTGGCCACTTTATGAGTAATAGAGTACTTAAGAAATAAATGCCTTAGGAATTGATTACAAAAATACTTTCCTCCGTCACTTATCATAGCCCTAGGCATACCAAAACGAGCAAAGATATTGGACTTGATGAATTGAATACCACGGAGTGGTCATTTGTTTTGGTAGCACATGCTTCCACCCACTTAGAGACATAATCAACGGCAAGAAGAATGTATTGAAAACCATAGGACATAGGAAATGGACCCATAAAATCAATGCCCCATATGTCAAAAATTTCTACGACAAGAATGTTGGTCAAAGGCATTATATCTCTTTTCGACATTGAACCACCATCTTTTGACATCTTTCACATGACTTGCAAAAATTGTAGGCATCTCTATGGATAGTGGGCCAAAAAAGCCCACTTTGAAGAACCTTCAAGGCGGTCTTCTTTGCACTAAAATGCCCACCACATGCAAGTGTATGACAAAACACGAGGACACTTGGAATTTCGCTCTCCAGAATGCATCTCCTAACAAGCTGATCTGGACAATAACGGTACCAGACAGGATCTTCCCAATAGTAATTCCGGATGTTGGTAAAGAAATGATTCTTTTCGTTCTTTGACCAAGAAGTTGGAAGTTTGCCAATTGCCAAATAATTCACAATATCGGCAAACCAAGGAATTTGTCCATTAGAAACTTGGAAAAGTTGTTAATCCGAAAAAGAATCACGAATTGGTGGACTAGGGAAAGGTTCTATTGATAACCTAGAGAGATGATCGGCACCCACATTCTCGGTGCCTTTCTTGTCCTTGATTTCAAAATCAAAATCCTGAAGAAGTAAAATCCATCTAATCAGTCTAGGTTTTGTTTTTCTCTTGTCAAAAGATGTCTCAAGGCAGCATGATCAGAGTAAACAACCACCTTAGAGCCTAAAAGATAGGATCAAAATTTATCAAGAGCATACACTACGGCAAGTAATTCTTTCTCGGTAGTGGAGTAATTCAATTGAGCTCCCGAGAAAGTTTTACTTGCATAGTAGATGGTACAAGGATGCTTTCCTACTCTTTGGCCCAAAACCGCTCCCATGGCATAATCAGAAGCATCACACATAATTTCAAATGGCAATGACCAATTGGGAGGTTGTATGATAGGAGCAAAAGACAATAAATCACGTAATTTATGAAAAGTGTATAGGCATGCTTGATCAAAGACAAAAGGAGTTTCCTTGGCAAGGAGATTGCACAAGGGTGGAGCAATTTTGCTAGTCTTTTATGAATCGGCGATAAAAGCCGGCATGACCTAGAAAGGAGCGAACCTCTCTCACCGTTGAAGGTGGTGGCAATTCAGCAATAAGCTCCACTTTCACTTTATCTACCTCAATCCCCCTCCTTGAGATGACGTGACCCAAAACAATACCCTCTTGAACCATAAAATGGGTCTTTTCCCAACTAAGAACAAGGTTTGTTTCACGACATCTCTTAAGAACTAAATCCAAATTTTTGAGGCATACTTCAAATGAAGACCCAAAGATAGAAAAATCATCCATGAACACTTCTAGATACTCTTCCACCATGTCCGAGAAAATTGACATCATACACCTTTAGAATGTGGCGGGGGCATTGCACAAACCAAAAAGGCATCCGTCTATAAGCAAATGTGCCGAATGGATAAGTAAAGGTGGTTTTCTCTTGGTCCAATGGGTCAAGGGCTACTTGGTTGTACCCCGAATAGCCATCAAGGAAGCAATAGTACTGTTGTCCGGCCAATCTTTCGAGAATTTGGTCAATGAATGGCAAAGGGAAGTGATCTTTTCTAGTGGCAGCATTTAATTTGCGTTAATCAATGCATACACGCCCTGAATTAGCGGTACGCTTAGAGATTTCCTCACCCTTTGCATTTTCAGCCACGGTAATCCCCGATTTCTTGGGAACTACTTGAGTTGGACTCACCCATTTGGTATCGGAGATTGGGTAAATGATTCCGGCATCTAAGAGTTTGACAACTTCCTTTTTGACTACCTCCTTCATGTTGGGGTTAAGTCGCCTTTGGCCATCCCTAAAGGGTTTTGCATCATCTTCCATAAGTATGCGATGCATACAAATAGAAGGGTTAATTTCCTTAAGATCCACCACACTCCATCCTATGGCTTCCTTATTTTCTTTAAGCGCATTTAAGAGAGCGTCTTCTTGGTTTTTTTCAAGATTTAAAGAAATGATAACCGGAAGAGTCTCTTTTGGTCCTAATAATGCATACTTGAGATTGGAAGGTAGAGTTTTAAGCTCAAGAGTTGGTGGAGAAACTAAAGATGAGACCGGTGGAGTGCTAGAGAATGGAGGAAGAGGTTCTATTGAAGTTTTCCAAGATGGAAAATCTAAGCTTGCAACAAATTCCATGAGATTGCTTACTTCATCCATTAATTTTTCATCATCAAACCCACAATTTCCATACATTTCAAGAAGACAAGAAGCAAGAGGATCATCGAATAAAAGAGATGAAAGGTTATCCTCAATTGGTTGTTTCATGACCATGGTAGGAATTGATCCCTCAACAATCTCATCCAACACATCTACAAGACAACACTCGTCTTCATCCACGGGATGTTGACTTGCGTTGAAAATATTCAGCTTGACCATCATGTTTCCAAACTAAAGGTCCATAACCCCGGATCTACAATTGATGGTTGCATTTATGGTGGCAAGGAATGGCCTTCCTAAGATGATTGGGATGTGATTGGTGGGGTTGGCAACCGGTTCGGTATCAAGAACTACAAAATCAACCGGGAAGTAAAACTTATCAACTTTGATGAGGATGTCCTCAACCATGCCCCGTGGTGTTTTGACGGATCTATCTGCCAATTGAAGCACCACCGAGGTTGGCTTCAACTCATTCAAACCTAGTTGGATATACACGGAGTAAGGAATCAAATTAACACTTGCACCTAAGTCAAGAAGAGCTCTACGAACTTCATGGTTCCCAATCACACATGAGATGGTCGGAGCACCAGCATCTTTGAACTTGGGTGGAGTGTTTTATTGAATAATGGAGCTCACTTGCTCCGTGAGGAACACTTTTTTAGGGCTTGCTCCCTTGCTCTTCCTCTTTTGTGTGCAAAGATCTTTCAAGAATTTTGCATAAGGTGGAATTTGCTTAATGGCATCCAAAAGAGGAAGATTGATGTTTACTTGCTTAAAAACTTCCATCATATCATGTAGTTTCCCTTCTTGCCTCCCATAAGGCGAAGTTTCTTTTAGAGCATAAGGGAACGGAGCTTTTGGCTCATGAGACTTTGCAATTTGGGGAGATGATGGATATGATTGAGACTTCCGGTTAGGAACATTTTCATTCAAGGAAGTAGGAGTAGAATTGGGAATTGGATGGGTGACAACTTTAGGTTACACCGATTCACTATCTTCCTTTGGTAGTTTAACCCTATTGTCCACTTGCTTACCACTTCTCAAAGTGGTGATGGCTTACACTTGAGCTTAGGAAGAACAACTCGATGTAGGGTTTGCTTCCACACAAAATTGGGCTTTTGGATTCCTCTCGGGTTGACTATGTAATTTCCCAATTTCTGTTGCATTCAACGCATTAGCTATGGTCCCAATTTGGGATTTTAGCTTTGATATGGATTGAGAGTAGGAATGCAACAAGTTGGTATTCATTTCTAAGCTACCCAAGGCCACCAAAACCTTATCTTCAAATATAGAATTGCTAGAAAGCGCATGAGGATAATGAGAGCAAATTTGCGAATTATACATTTGAGGATGTGAAAATTGATTGGTTCTTTGATGAGATGAAGAAGAAACAAACCCTTGGGAACCTCCTTCCCATTTATGAGGTGTAATATATTTGCCTTGAAATTTTTTAGCTTGATGGAAATTTGAATTTTCATTCCACATTGGGACATATGCACTTGAGTAAGGGTGAGCGAATGTAGCATTGACTTATTCAAAGTGCTCATTGAATGCATGTCCATGGGGAAAATCGAAAGTGGTATGTAAAACACGTGAATATGTCATGCATGGCTCACTAAGATGAGAAGTATGACGAAAAGAAGGTGACTTTATAACCGATTTTTGACTCAACAAGAATTGATCAAGTTTTTGAGAGAGAGTCTTTGATCCCTTGGGGAGGGTTTGCACAAAATAATGCACAACACTTTGAGTTCGGAAATTGGTGTTAAGTGGGCATCATACTTTAAATTTATAAACCGCTTAACACCTATACTATGTAGTATGAGTGAGAAGGGATCATCCCAAGGGATTGGAGTCGTACTTGAATGTGAAATTGCAACTAGGGTTAGTAAGTCGAATGATCAAACAAGTGATTGGTTGGTTGGTTGTTTAAACTAGAGAGCTGCTAAATTAAATTAAGTTAGAATACAATGCTAAAGAGAGTAAGTAAGGGAGAGAGAGATCTTGAGGTTTAGAGATCACCACCAAGCAATGCATTTCTATATCATTGACAAGTGATTAATGAGGGCAAATAGTGGGTTGCAATATTGGTGTGTGTGTATTTGGTTGATTCAATAAGTAAGGATGACTAGTTAAGCATGTATTATCTAAACATCATGTGAAAGTCACAATATATCTAAGTTATGAAGCATATATTATCTAAACAACACGTGAAAGGCACAATAAATCAAAACAAGTTATTAATCCTTTCATTAAGCTCACAATCCAAATACAACACAAGGATAGAGACATATGCTAATTGCACTCAAAAGCTTGGATCATCAAACAAAAAGTATAGATTGTCCTCCCATTTAACACTACACTACAACTACACTACATCTACACTAGTAGCATGAAAATAAACTAGGAGAGAGGCACAATCCATCAAGAGGTAAGCATGAACCATCAAGAGAATCACAAAAGCATTCTTTTAAGCACAATGTTTTGACAATCTCTAAATCTATAGCATCAATACATATAGACATGCATCAATAACATAAAATCTAGAGATAAGCACATGAACATCTATTCTAGCATACATAGACATATGGATAGAATGAAATGACTAATTGGAAGCATTAAACCACATAAATCATTGAATAAACAAGATTTATATATATCAAAGTGTCAAAACATTAATTACAACACTAATCCCTCAATAATACACAAGATTAAGATATAGAAAGCATGCTTGGGGCTAACTCTAGCCCTAAGAGGATGTCTAGCCACTCATGGTGATGATGCTCCAACCCTCAAGGGCTAATTCCATGGAAAAGGTTTGCTCCTTGTTGATGAAGATCTCCAATGGTGTCTCTAGCCTCCTCTTCCTCTAAGCTTTTTCTCCAAGAGATGATATGAAAAGTAATGTTCTTTTTTTAAAAAAAAAAAAACAATCCTTATCCTTATATAGGTAAGTCAAAATGACACCCAAAATGAGCTGGGGTCGTGCACACAATATTCTCTAATGATTGGATAAATGACAACTTTTAATGAGATGGAATTTTAACTTTTTCGCACTGGAGGAAGTTCGATCGATCGAACCTTGGTCTTGGATCGATCGAACCTTGGTCTTGGATCGATCGAACAGGCTACGATCTATCAAACCTAGGCTGGATCGATCCAACTGGCTGAGCTTTTTGGAAAAAGACAAATCCGAGATATTTATGGGAGATATTTATGGGAAAAGGACAAAAGTGGTTAGTGGTGGTACAACTGTGGATAAGATCAATCATTTGAATAAGGACAAAAGTGTTCGATCGATCTAAGGTTGGTGTTGGATCGATCGAACTTTTGGAACTTTATGCTTTTGGGTCAAGGCTTGGATCTATCTTGAAGTGCTGAGATCGATTGGTGTTCGATCAATCGAACCTTGAACTTGGATCGATCGAACTTGCTATTTTGCTTCATTTTGCTTCTTTCTTTCTCCACTTTGCTCCTTTCTTTGTTCAATCTCATAATTGCTTCAATTAAGCTCTTATTTGGCTGAGTTAGCTTATTTTCGGGATAAGTGCCTGAAAATGAAAATAATACGGAATCAATCTAAATCGGTAAAGTAAGATAGATAAAGGTACTATAATGCCTAAGCTTAAAGGATTTAAATACGCACTTTTCAGTGCTCATCACACCCCCAAACTTAAATATTGCTAGTCCCTAGCAATGAACTATGAAGTAAAGAAATGAGATAAACAACTATACAGCTATGAACTAGAAAACAATAAATGGATAACGCCACTTTCGTAGGGAACACGATTGCATTTAGCATATGCAATAAGCCTTTTAAACCCCTAGGTTACCCCTAGTGGACGAGTGAAGTCTCATGAGGGTTTCCAGAAATGGTACCCATAAACATTAAGCTCATTCTTTCAAAAGAGGCTCCAATATTGCAAACAAGCATTAGGAGAAAACTACCTCAAGTATGCAATTTTTCAAACATTTCTAAGCAATCTCCCAAAATCTCAACATCAAGCAAGCAAGTATGGTCCCCCACACATCAAAAAAATGCTCGTGCAAATCAAAACAACTCTAGAATCCTTTTTAAGTGTACCGGCATCAAATGTGTTGCTATCTAAACCAACTAAAAAATTAATCACATCCTTACCCTCAAACTAGCATACAAATCTAGTACCGATCATCAAGACAAAAAGTGGACATTTTATTAAAGCTTTATTCATCTAAGTGCGCTTATTTTTTTCACTCGGATTTTTTTTTTTTTTTTTTTTTTTTTTTTTTTTTTTTTTTTATAGGATCAAAGATGGAAGTATAGTGCAATGTGTTAATCTATTAAGCTTTCTAGCGATTCATGAGGTCAAGCGTTAGGTCAATGACTCCCAAACCAGACGGCTTTAGGGCATTAGGCGTTAAGACACCCCTACAGACTTACAAGCTCAAATCAACTAGGCTACAAATCAAGACAACAACCATCTAATCATTTCCCACTTCTCAATTTTTGAGAGAAGTCCTCACTTTTTTTTCTTTTTTTTTTTTTTCTTTTTTTTTTTGAAGCAAGTTCAATTATTAACCTAGAGTTTGGGCCCTCCACCTTTCGGCGCGAGAAGTTCAGTGCTTGATGAGGCTAGAATCCTGGCTACTTAGTGAAAAGGGGTTGCTATCCACCTTTATCAAGAATGAAAGCTTTCAATGCACTACTAGCTCAATTAGGATATAACCAATTCAATAATTAACAAAGCATGTACCCCACAAATGAATGCTAGTGTGCGCCGGTGCTAGTGTAGAAGACTAGAGTGAATCTCAAAATAATCACAAAATCAAGATGATGTGGACCACAAATGCAAGCAATATATCAATCTTTCGAAAAATTTACTCCTAAGTGGCTTCCAAAGGGCATACAAGGAGTATTGAACTCTCAAGTCAAGCAATTTTTAAATTTTAAGCAATATAGTTCTCAAAAGATCAAAATCATGGCTAGATATGGACCAATTATAGAAATATCCCTCAAATACACAAGTCATGCTCAAAAGATATGCAACTTAAAACTAACACTGCAAAGCAGCATTCCCCCCAAACTTAAATTGCACAATGTCCTCAATGTGCAAAGAGAACAAAGGAAAGAGTATACCAGTGCAACTAAGTAAGAATGATCGGGACTGAAATATCCGAAATGGGTGGCATGGCCCCCCCAAACTTGGGATTAACTGTGGTCCTGAAAATTGGCACTTGGATAAACTCATCAGATAACAAAATGGGATAATAAGTGCACAGTGGATATGCAAGTGTAAATAGGATAAACAGATAAAGAAATGAGAGAGGTATAAGGGTGGTCCTGAAAATTGGGTAGCACTCTCTCACTGAAGTCACTGTATGCACCTGATGGAGTCAAACATACAGATATGAGAATATAATCATATGACATCCATAGCAAAAATAGATATATAAAATAAATAAAGTGCTGGTATAACAAAAATATCAGAGCCGATAGACCGGCTGTAAAAATAATAGCACTGTATAGTGATAAAAATAAAGTATCTATGGGAGAGAGATAATGAAATAGAAAGGACTGGGAGCTCATAAAGATGAGGCAGGACGGGCAAGTCTGGCGCTGCGGATGTCTCTGGATAAATCTCGAAACATGGTCACGATATCCGTGTGGAAGGTGGCAAAATCAGCTCGATGGGCAATAAGATCAGCTCTATGGGCAGTAAGATCAGCTCGGATAGTAGCAACAGCATCCTCAAGCGTCTGCAGCCGTACTCCGAAATCGCATATCAGGAGTCTCAGGCATAGATGAATCAGAAGAGAGGTCCTGAGTGTGATCCTGTTCGTGAATAGGTGACCCAGCTGGAGAGTGCTGCTCTGCGTCGTCTGCAGGGCGCTCTAAATCTACGTCTAAATGTTCTGCAGCTGGATCGACGGGTTTATCGTCCACTGCGGGATCTACTGCTGTTGCCTCTGCCTTTGCCGGTGCCTGTGCCTGCTCCAGCTCTAACTCCTCTGTAGCCAGTGCTGCGTGTTCCTACAGTCTGGTAATAATAGAGCGGTAGCTCTTGTCCCAGTCCTTCTTGAGGAAGTGACAGGTACCGGTCTCGGGGTCCTCCTACGGGTGGATGGGATAACGCTAGTCAATGAGAATCTGGGTGATGAGGTGGCCGAATAGAAGAGACTTAGCCCGTTAGGGCGTCTCTTTGCTGATGTACTCGTCATAGAGCTTCCTCATCACACTCCAGATGAGCGCGGGAATGGACACCCAATGCCCGGTGTAAAAAGCATAAAGGGCTGTCAGATAATCGCTCCTCCTCTGGATCTTGTGACCGGCCGTGTATATGTTCCGGAAAAGCACAGAATCGATGAACCAAAGGTCGTCTGGAAGATATGTGCAGGTGGAGAAAGTCTCACCAGCAGCATGGTGACCTGTCAAGTAAACTGCCATGGCGGCACAAGAAGGCCTGTGTAGCCTCGGATAGGTCTCCTAAAGCTCTGGAGGACAGTGGTGTGGGCAGTGGCATAATCTGGAAAGTGTGTCCACAGTTATGGTGATCATATGGACATCTACAGAAGTGACTAGCTCGGCTGTGGTACGCGGGGATCGTCGGAGGTTCTGGTAGAACAACCGTACCAGCCGCGGGTAGACTGGCTTTGTGACAGGGGCAAGAATAGCGACCAGGCCCCTCTGAATAATATCACGGTAAGCTGATCGGGTCAGCACCGATCAGGAGAAGAAATCTATGTCAAAGACAGACTCATGGTCGACTGACATACTCTCATATCGAGGCATGGGCCTATCACGCGCCTGGTGAGCTGGCTGCGTGATGGAGGTAGTACTGGTGTACGCTCAGCGCTAGCATGCGGTGGAGATGGCTTAGGTGTAAAAGCAGGATGAGCCTGGGAAGAAGATGGGATATGATCATCCTCAGCCTCAGGAGCAGGTGACTGAGATAGTGTAGGCTGTACTGGCTCCTGAGTATGAGAGGGCTCAGCTGGCTCCTCTGTCCTAGGCCTAACATGCCTCTGCTGTCTATGAGGTCTCTGTGGCCCGTGTTGCCTATTGGCAACAGTCTTGCGCTTAACCATGATCTGCAAAGAAAAACTTGCAATGGAAGTTAGTGCCAGAATAAAGAATTGTTAAACATAATATAGAATCATACATGTCAAATAAGATAGACAAAACAGATATGACATGAATCTATGCAGGTGACTGGATATTAATCATGCTAAGCAATATAAGTATGACATGCATCCAATGTGGAATATCACAGGCATTGGGCATAAATAAGATAACATGAAAATGAGATATAATGAATGAAGTGTGTGTATGAGATCTGTGAAGTTCGATCGATCATGAAAAGAAGTGAGATCGATCACAAAAAGTTGTATCGATCGAAAGTAAGTGAGATCGATCTCACAACTTCGATCGATCTGAGACAAGAATTCGATCGATCTCTCAAGATCGATCTGAGATACAAGTTCGATCGATTGAACTGTGCGACGATGAAAACTGAAAGGCCACAGATCTATAACTTTTGAAGAACGGGGCCCACACGAACGTGTTCGTGGGCCCTACAACACATCAAATCAACAACTCCCATCACCCAAACATGGCCCATACTCCCAAGTCAAACAAAAATATCAAAAATATATACAACGATATACATATATATATATATACATATTTCAAGCATCAACAATGGAGGTTCAATCATATATAAAGCATGAATCAAACATATAAACCATGTATGCACGAGATTGAAGCTTAAAATCGACTAGTGAGGTGTCAGATCTTACCCAAATCGAAGGGAGATGTGGATGCAAAGAGGGAAGGATGAAACCGAGATGAGAGAGAGAGAGAGAAGCTTAGTTCTCGCCGGAGATGGAAGATATGAGTAGGTGCAGCGGTGGCGACGAGAGAGAAAGAGGGGGGGTTTGAGGTTGAGGGTGAGTTATATCGATCATGAGAACCCTCGATTTTAAAAAAAAAACATTCCCCGATTAGTTCGGTCGGTCGAACTCAGCTGAGATCGATCAAACTTTCTCTCTCAAAGTTTTTTTTTTTTTTTTTTTTAATCATAGAATTGGAAAATTTAAATTAAAATTAAAATTAAAATTGGAAAATAGAAAATCTTTTTGGTATTTTTGAAAAATAAAATAATAAAATTATTTTTAGATTTTTGAAATTTGAAAAGTCAAAATAAAGTCAAAGAATGAAATGAAGAACTGAGATCGATCGAAACAATAGTTCGAACGATCAGACTAAAATGTGCAGGTTTTTGGTTAAGAAAATTTGGCTAAGTGTTGAAACATGAGATCGATCAAACTGGAAAGTTGGATCGATCGAAGAATTTTCAGATCGATCTTGGAATGTTTCGAACGATCAGACAGAGAGCTGAAAATATGCAGGTAGATACAGGCTCAAAATTTTCTAAGTGTTGAATTATGAGATCGATCGAACTTGGAAGTTGGATCAATCGAATGTCTCTTGATCGATCTGAGAATTAGTTCGAACGATGGGACAGAGAGGTGATTTGGATGCAGGTTCTGCAGGCTCAAAAATATTCTAAGTGTCAACACTCAAGATCGATTGAACAGGATAGTTGGATCGATCGAAGGTCCTATGATCTATCCAACTGAGAACTAAGATCGCAAATTTTTCTTGGATCGATGGGACAGAGAGCCTATTTGGATGCAGGCTTGAAAATTTTCTAAGTGTTGGATTCAGATGGAAGTTCGATTGATCGAACTCAGGTATGAGATCGATCGAACTTATGCAGAATGCTCAAAATTAACATGCAAGCTTATGCAATCCTCACCAAAGTTCCTTGAAATGCATATGAACCAAAAACAAGTATCTAGACTTCGCAAGAAATGAAATGTAAGATAGAAATGAGAGAGAAATAGGGTTTTGACACCCTACGAATGCTTTTGCTAGTCTTTAATGTCTCTAGCAAGACATCGGGCTCTTTTAGCCCGGATTAAAGATCTTATAATGCATCCCCTCCTTGTTGGGGTGATGAATATCTTGAGCCCCACCCAACAAATTGTTCTTGGAAGAACTTGTTGGATCAAACTCAAAAGAAGTTTTTGATCCTTTGTCTATGCAATTACACCCTTTAGGCTTCCACTCCCTTTCAAAACAAGAGTTTGAAACAAGACTTTTAGAATGCAAGGTTAAAGATGATCCTTTAGAAACCCTTGAGTCACATAAAAACTCATTTCCCTCACTATTAAATTCATGACATTTTTCCACAACATTGACCTCTCCTTCATATTTGTCAAACGAATTGGGTGTAGTATTAAAGATATTCAACTTCACCTTCATGTGGCCAAATGAAATCTTCAATATCCCTGTCCTACAATTGATGTTGGCATTAGCGGTTGCCAAGAAAGGACGGCTAAGGATAACGGGAATTTGGCTCTTAGGATTGGGAACCGATTCCGTGTCTATGACAACGAAATCAATAGGAAAGAAGAATTTATCAATCTTTATCAAAACATCCTCAATTATACCCCTAGGCTTCTTAATGGATCGGTCGGCAAGTTGCAAAACTACCGACATCGGT
The DNA here is from genome assembly GCF_030987335.1 of Cornus florida. NCBI lineage: Eukaryota > Viridiplantae > Streptophyta > Magnoliopsida > Cornales > Cornaceae > Cornus > Cornus florida. The sequence goes on from NW_026775581.1 coordinate 25,971,858, forward strand.
TTCAATTCACCTAAGCCTAGTTTGACATAAACCGAGTAAGGAAGAAGGTTAACATTTGCTCCTAAGTCAAGAAGCACCTGATTAATGATATGTTCACCAATGATGCATGATGTAGTGGGTGAACCAGGGTCCTTAAACTTTGGAAGAGTGTTATGTTGCAAAATTGAGCTTACTTGCTCGGTCAAAACCACTTTTTTTGGTTCTTGGCTTTTGTTCTTCAACTTTTGGGTGCAAAGATCTTTTAAAAACTTGGCATAAGTTAGTATTTACTTGATTGCATCCAAAAGTGGGAGATTAACTTTTACTTGCCTAAATATTTCCAAAATCTCATTGGTCTTGACTTTTTGCTTTTCTTTCGAAATGGACCCTTTCAAGGCGTCTGGAAATGGAACCTTTGGTTCAAACACTTTTCAAGATTTTCTTTTGAACTCTCTTCAACACAAGAAGTTTTCAAATCATTTTTTAATAAAACCTTTTCAACATCCTTTTTCAAAACTTCTTTTTCAAACACATTTTTCAAAACTTTCTCATTTGCAAGATCATGTGTATGTAATGAAGGAGGAATAGGATGTGAAACGGGACGGGTGACAACTTGTGGTTGCACCGATTCACTCTCTTCATTGGTCATTTCTACTTAATTATCTACAACTCTACCACTCCGCAAGGTGGTCACCGCATTAACATGTTCTATAGTACACCCCTCCGATAAGGATTGGGTTTCCACAACACATTGTTGCTTAGGCGGGGCATTAATAGGCATCTTTCCCTTCTCTCTAGCATTAAGAGTGCTAGCTATTTGCCCTACTTAGGTTTCTAGTTTTGCAATAGATTGAGAGTGAGAATGAAGCAATTGTGTGTTAGCCTCTAAAGTGCCCAAAGCATTTAAAACTTTCTCTTCAAAAGCGGGACATCGAGAATTACTTTGGGAATATGATTGGTTGGGAAAATGAGAATTAGATAATTGATTCCCTTGTGATTGGTATGGCCTATAACCTTAGGATCCTTGGTTTTGCATTGGAGGTGGAATATACTTCCCTTAAAAACCGCCTTAAGGAGGGTTTGAGCCTTCCCCTTGGTTTTTCCATGAGAAGTTCGGATGATTTCTCCAACTTGGATTGTAATGAGTACCATAAGGATTGGTCCCTTGGTTCACAAAAGCCGCATTGACTTGTTCATTAGGTTCACTTTGCACTTGTCCATGAGGACAATGAGAAGTAGAATGAAGAACACTAGAACAAGTCATACATGATTCATTTGATGCACGATGAGAATGGTTAGGGAAGGAAGTTACTTGGTTCGCCGAGTTTTGGTTAATCAAAAATTGATCAAACGTTTGAGACAAAGACTTCATTTCGGCGGCTATCTCATTAGAATTGTCGACTTGAAGTAAGCCAACACTCTTCCTACCTTGTGTATTTCTACCATTCTTTGATGACAATGTTCTATGCAATGAATTCTCACTCATGCTTTCATAGAGACGCCACACGTCATCCTCATGCCTATCAATGTAAGAGCCACCCATGGAAGCATCAACCATACCCTTATAGTTGTCCAATAAGCTCTCAAAAAAATATTAAACTAATTGCCATTTGGGCATGTCATGGTGTGGACACTTCCTTAGCAATTCATTGAAGCATTCCCATGCCTCATGAAATGTTTCTCCATCCCCATGTGTAAATTCTTTAATTGAAGTTCTCATGGCATTAGTCTTAGAAACCGGATAGTACTTCTTCAAACACTCTTGTTGCATTTCTGCCCAAGAAGTGATTGAAAAAGGCCTAAGATTGTTAAACCAATATTTTGCCTTGTCTTTAAAGGTGAATGGAAAAAGTTTAAGCCTTAAGACTTCTTCCGGCATGTCCGTGTATTTCACAGTAGAACAAACTTCAAGAAACTCATCCAAATGCTTATAGGGTTCTTCACTTGGAAGTCCATGAAAGTTAGGAAGCATTTGAATGGTTTGTGCTTTAATTTCATAATGGTGTGCTCGAAATGGTGGCAATTGAATGCATGTGGGTGCATTATATTCATTTGGCACATAATGGTCTCTCAAAGCAAGTGGTGGGTTAGCAACTTGAGGTGCAACATGAACACCTTGATTTTGAATTCCTCGATTGACAATGGGAGGTTGTGGAGCATACATTTGCCTTGGCATTCCGAATAGAACTTGGCCTTGTTGTTGTGGTGGTGGGTGAATGAATGGCCTAGGCATGCCTAATGGTACATGAATGTTCTCATTGTGCGCATTTGGATGAAGGATGCCTTGTTGGTCTATGTGACTAAGGTTCTCAACATGATCATCATTATGGTCATCCATTGATAGGCGGGTTCTATTTGAACTTCCCCTTCCCCTAGGATTTCTAACGATGGATTTGAGATGCAAATCAAAAGGGACAAGAGTTGGTCTCAATAAACGATGACCATGCATGCACAATAACAAATAAGCAAGCACAACAAATGAACAAACACTTTGCCTTCACAACAATACAATTAAACTTCCTCCACAAACACAATTCCCATGTTTGAAACAATAATAATGCATTAACAAAAAAAATGCCTCCACGCGGGCTCACGATTTAACTAAGGAGATTGAGTCAAGAAAGTCTCACAAAGGTCCTATAGCACTTCAACTCCAAATTTAGCTTAGCTTAGCAATTTTTTAGAATTTTTAGCTTTTTCCTTTATTTTGCTTTGCTCTTTAGCTTGGATGCTCCTTTGCTTGGCTTCTTTCCAATAATACACCTAGTCAAGTGAAAACAAACACAATAAGTAACCAAAAAGAAAAATGAAATCAAAATAAAGAAAAGACACGATCAAAAGAATACTAATTCCTAATGAATTCCACAAATACGACGTTGCCTAATCCCCGGCAATGGCGCCAAAAACTATGGTTCCTTGGGGAGGGTTTGCACAAAATAATGCACAACACTTTGAGTTCGGAAATTAGTGTTAAGTGGGCATCATACTTTACATTTATAAACCGCTTAACACCTATACTATGTAGTATGAGTGAGAAGGGATCGTCCCAAGGGATTGGAGTCGTACTTGAATGTGAAATTGCAACTAGGGTTAGTAAGTCGAATGATCAAACAAGTGATTGGTTGGTTGGTTGTTTAAACTAGAGAACTACTAAATTAAATTAAGTAAGAATGCAATGCTAAAGAGAGTAAGTAAGGGAGAGAGAGATCTTGAGGTTTAGAGATCACCACCAAGCAATGCATTTCTATATCATTGACAAGTGATTAATGAGGGCAAATAGTGGGTTGCAATATTGGTGTGTGTGTATTTGGTTGATTCAATAAGCAAAGATGACTAGTTAAGCATGTATTGTCTAAACATCATGTGAAAGTCACAATATATTTAAGCTATGAAGCATATATTTTCTAAACAACATGTGAAAGGCACAATAAATCAAAACAAGTTATTAATCCTTTCATTAAGCTCACAATCCAAATACAACACAAGGATAGAGACATATGCTAATTGCACTCAAAAGCTTGGATCATCAAACAACAAGTATAGATTGTCCTCCCATTTAACACTACACTACAACTACACTACATCTACACTAGTAGCATGAAAATAAACTAGGGGAGAGGCACAATCCATCAAGAGGTAAGCATGAACCATCAAGAGAATCACAAAAGCATTCTTTTAAGCACAATGTTTTGACAATCTCTAAATCTATAGCATCAATACACATAGACATGCATCAATAACACAAAATCTAGAGATAAGTACATGAACATCTATTCTAGCATACATAGACATATGGATAGAATGAAATGACCAATTGGAAGCATTAAACCACATAAATCATTGAATAAACAAGATCTATATATATCAAAGTGTCAAAACATCAATTACAACACTAATCCCTTAATAATACACAAGATTAAGATATAGAAAGCATGCTTGGGGCTAACTCTAGCCCCAAGAGGATGTCTAGCCACTCATGGTAATGATGCTCCAACCCTCAAGGGCTAACTCCATGGAAGAGGTTTGCTCCCTGTTGATGAAGATCTCCAATGGTGTCTCTAGCCTCCTCCTCCTCTAAGCTTTCTCTCCAAGAGATGATATGAAAAGTAATGTTCTTTTTTTTTGAAAAAGCAATCCTTATCCTTATATAGGTAAGTCAAAATGACACCCAAAATGAGCTGGGGTCGTGCACACAATATTCCCTAATGATTGGATAAATGACAACTTTCAATGAGATGGAATTTTAACTTTTTCGCACTGGAGGAAGTTCGATCGATCGAACCTTGGTCTTGGATCGATCGAACTGGCTAAGATCTATCGAACCTAGGCTGGATCGATCCAACTGGCTAAGCTTTTTGGAAAAAGACAAATCCAAGATATTTATGGGAGATATTTATGGGAAAAGGACAAAAGTGGTTAGTGGTGGTACAGCTGTGGATAAGATCAATCATTTGAATAAGGACAAAAGTGTTCGATCGATCGAAGGTTGGTGTTGGATTGATCGAACTTTTGGAACTTTATGCTTTTGGGTCAAGGCTTGGATCTATCTTGAAGTGCTTCGATCGATCGGTGTTCGATCGATCGAACCTTGAACTTGGATCGATCGAACTTGCTGCTTTGCTTCACTTTGCTTCTTTCTTTCTCCACTTTGCTCCTTTCTTTGTTCAATCTCATAATTGTTTCAATTAAGCTCTTATTTGGCTGAGTTAGCTTATTTTCGGGATAAGTGCTTGAAAATGGAAATAATACGGAATCAATCTAAAACGGTAAAGTAAGATAGATAAAGGTACTAGAATGCCTAAGCGTAAGGGGTTTAAATACGCACTTTTTAGTGCTCATCAGTCTTAACCTCGGCTACAATCTCTAATGGATTCTCTATTTGACATACTTGCAAGTCTCTCTTCTTTTCCTTTGAATTATGGTCAAATCGAGAAGTATAATATTTTTGCAAAGAGTTTTCGCTCATTTTCTCGAAGAGGTGTCATATGTTATCCTCATGTTTTCCAAAATATGATCCTCCACATGATGTATCGACCATGTCTTTATGAATGTCGGATAGACTCTCATAGAAATATTGAACCACTTGTCATTTCGGAATGCCATGATGTGGACATTTGCTTAGCAAGTCATTCAATCTTTCCCAAGCCTCATGCAACCACTCCCCTTCCCTTTGAGAAAATTCTCTAATTGAAGCACGCATTACATTAGTCAAACTTATTGGGTAAAAATTTTTTAAAAATTCATTTTGCATTTGTGCCCAAGATGTTATTGAATTTGCCCCAAAAGTATTGAACCAATGTTTTGCTTTATTTTTTAGTGTAAAAGGGAAGAACTTCCTCCGGGACATCCATATATCTTACGGTGGAACATATTTCAAAGAATTCATTTAGATGTTTATAGGGTTCCTCATCATCTAAGCCATAAAAGAGTGGACACATTTGAATAGTCTCAGGCTTGATTTCATATTGATTTGCTTCAAAATTAGGCAACACAATACAAGTAGGTGCATAATACGCATGAAGATTGTAAGGATCACGAAGGATCATTGGAGGAATTGGAGCTTGAACTTCGGGGCCATGTTGATTAAAAGGAGGGTTTTGTATGAAACGTGGGTCTAAGTAGCCAAGATTACCCTCTAGATTTTCCATGTGAAAACTTAGGACGAATAATAGAACAAGGACTACCCAAGACTTCTAGCGACACACAAAACACAACAAAACAAGCAAGCACTTCTCCTTCATAACAAATCAACAATCAATAAACTTCCTCCACATACAATGTTCCCATACTCCCACGCTTTAACAATATGCAAGAAAAGTAAATTGCCTCCACGCGGGCTCACGATTTATCTAAGAATTGAAATATAAGCCTCCACGCAGGCCAACGATTTAACTAAGGGATGAGTAAAGAAAAGCTCACAAAGGTCCTTTAGCACTTCAACTCCAAATTTATAGCTTAGCTTAGTAATTTTTAAATTTTTAGCATTTTTCCTTGCCTGCTTAGCTCCTTTGCTTGAATGCTCTTTTGCTTGCTTCCTAGCTCAATGCTCCTTGTCAATCAAGAACAAACACAATAAGTAACAAAATTTGAAAACAAAGTAAAGACACGATCAAAAGAGTACTAATTCCTAATTGATTCCACAAATACGACGTTGCCAATTAATCAATCCCCGGCAACGGCGCCAAAAACTATGGTGTCTTCTCGGGTAATCGCACAAAACAATGCACAAAACTTTGAGTTTGGAAATTAGTGTAAAGTGGGCACCATAATTTAAATTTATAAACCGCTTAACACCTATACTATGTAGTATGAGTGAGAAGGGATCGTCCGAAGAGATTGAGTTGTCGTACTAGCTTGAGGAATCAAAATTAGGGTTAGTATGTCGAATGATCAAAATAGTGGCTGGTTGATTGAATTAAACTAGCTGTAAATTAAGCTAAAGTAAGCAATAATGTAATAGAGAGAATAAAAGATAGAGAGAGATCTTGGGGTTTAGAGATCACCACTAAGTATAGCTTTTGTACACCTTTAATGAATGATTAATGAGGGGAAGAACATGTATTGCAATAAAGTGTGTGTGTGTGGTTGTTTCAACAAGCATGGATGACAAATTAAGCATATATTGTCTAAACAACATGGTGGATAACACAACATATCAAATTAAGCCATTAATCCTTTCTTTAAACTCACAATCCAAACACATCACAAGGTTAGAGATACATGTTACTTGCTTTTCATAAGTATGGAACATTAACAACAAGCATGGATTGTCCTCCCATTTAACAACTACACTACAACTAAGCTAATGACATGAAATTAAACTAATTAAACTAAGGGAGAGGTACAATCCATCAAGAAATGAGTGTAAACCATCAAATAAACTACAAGAACATGACATTAAGCACTAAGTCTTGACAATCTCTAGATCTATAGCATCAACACACATAGACATGCATCAATAACACAAGAAATAGAGATAAACACATGAACATCTATTCTAGCATACATAGATATATGGATAGAATGAAATGATCAATTGGAAGCATTAAACCATATAAATCATTGAAGAAACAAGATCTATATATATAAAAGTGTCAAGACATGAATTACAATACAAATCCCCTCAAAAATACATAAATCAAGAAGTTGAAAGCATGCTTAGGGCTAACTCTAGCCCCAAGAGGATGTCCAGCCACTCATGGATGATGTCCTCCAACCCTCAAGGGCAAGCTCCATAGAAGAAATCTGCTCCTTGGTTGATGAAGAGTCTCCAATGGTGTCTCTAGCCTCCTCCTCTTTTTTGCTTCCTCCCTAAGAGTTCTCTAAGGTATGGTATGATATGAGATAATACAATATGATCCTCTATATTCTATTACAAAAAGTAATCATTATCCTTATATAGGTAGGTCAAATGACACCCAAAATGAGCTGGGGTGGTATAGTAAATTTTCCCAATGATTGGATAAAGGACAACTTTTGTGAGCTGGAAATTAAACTTTTTCGCACTGGAGGAAGTTCGATCGATCGAAACTTGGACTTGGATCGATCGAACTTGGTTGAGATCTATCGAACTGAAGTTTGATCGATCCTCAATGGCGGCGCCTTTTTGGATAAAAACAAATCTGAGATATTTTGAAGATATTTTTGGGAAAAGAACAAAAGTGGTTGGTAGGGTGGTATAACTAGATAAGATCAATCATTTGGATAAGGACAAGAATGTTCGATTGATCGAAGAAGGAAGTTGGATCGATCAAACTTTTGAGATCTTTAAATAGGGACAAATATGGCTCAGATCTATCTTGAAGTGCTGAGATCGATGAAAGTTGGATCAATCGAACTTTTCTTGAGATTGATCGAAGTTGCTGAAATTCCACCCTTTGCTTCCTTTTGCTCTACTTTGCTCCTTTCTTTGATTAATCCCAAAATTGCTTCAATTATGCTCTTATTTGGCTGAGTTAGCTTATTTTGGGGATAAATACCTTAAAATGGAAATAACACGAAATCAATACAAAACGGTAAAATAAAGTAGATAAAGGTTCTAGAATATCTAAGCTTAAGGGGTTTAAATACGCACTTTTCAGCGCTCATCAGAACCAATTCCCAAACTTTATTTCTTTCAAATTAGTTAAGTTCTTCTTGCATGGCCAAGATCCAAGACTCATCATTTTCGGCTTCATGAATATTTTTTGGTTCAAGTTGGGAAACAAAAGCCACATAATTATATCTATCACCAATGTGGGATCTAGTACTTACTCCTTTGGATGGATCGCCAATAATTTGATTTATTGGATGATTAGGCACTTGCTTACAAATCCTTAGGAAGTGTGTCTTTATGAGGATGACTTTCTTTTGGATCATCTTTGGGGAGATCTTCAAGAGATGAATTGTATAGATCAAGATTCTCAAAATTCTTTTCAATCTCAATTATATCCTCATCATTATTCAATGAACATGTATGAGGGGGCAATTGAGACTCATCGAAAACAACATGTATGGATTCAACAACAACAAGTGCTCTTTTGTTGAACACTCTAAATGCTTTGCTACGAGAAGAATATCCTAAGAAAATACCTTCATCCGATTTAGGTTCAAATTTCCCTAGATTATCTTTATCATTTAATACAAAGCATTTACACCCGAAAATTTTAAAATAACCAATGTTTGGCTTCCTTTTGGTCCAAAGTTCATAAGGAGTTTTATTGAGAAGTTTTCTAATGATGACTCTATTTATGACATGGCATGAAGTACTAACGGCTTCTGCCCATAGAGATCTATGAGACTTATGTTTATTTAACATAGTCCTAGCCATTTCTTGGAGAGACCTATTTTTCCTTTCAACAACTCCATTTTGTTAAGGAATTCTTGGAGCCGAAAGATTATGATTATATCCATTTTCATCACAAAACCTTTCAACGTCTTGGTTGTCAAATTCTCTACCTCTATCACTTCTAATGGTTTTGATCCTATACTCCTTTTCATTTTCTTCTCTTTTACAAAATTTAGAGAAAGTTGTCTTATTTTTGTGTAAAAGGAAAATACCCAAGTGAATCTAGAGTAGTCATCAACAATGGCAAAAGCATAGAGTTTTCCACCAAGACTAGTCACTCTTTCCGGACCAAATAAGTCCATATGAATTAATTCAAGTGGTCTCGTAGTCGTTATGTCCTTTTTTCTTTTGAATGATGACTTGATTTGCTTGCCTATTTTGGCATGCACTACAAGTTTTATCTTTTGAAAAGTTAGTCTTTGGGAGGCCTTTGACTAATTCATGCTTAGATAATTTTGAAATCAATTCCATGCTAGCATGACCTAATCTTCTATGCCACAACCAACTATTTTCATTTAAAGATACAAGGCACTTAACATCTTGATCATGCAATTCGCATAAAAGTAAAGTATACACATTACCATTTATAAGAGCATGAAACACTTCATTGTTATTCTTTTTAACAATACATTTATCCGATTTAAAAAGCACATCATAACCTTTATCACATAGTTGACTAATGCTAAGCAAGTTATGTTTTAAGCCTTTGACAGGTAACATATCATCAATAGATAGGGAAGAAGAGATACCAATAGATCTAATGCCAATGACCTTGCCTTTTGAGTTGTCGCCAAACGTTACGCTTCCTCCTTTGTGAGGCTTGACAAAAAGAAATTTTGAACGATCCCCCGTCATATGTCTTGAGCATCCACTATCAAGGAACCACTTGTCCTTGGATGATGATGAAGTCTTCAAGCAAACCTACAAAAGGAATTTAAGTAATCTTCTTTTGGTACCCATATTTTCTTGGGTCCATGGGAGTTAGGAATAGGCATATATGTTCCTTAAGTAGCCCAAATTTCTTTTGTCTTGCATGGCCTAATGGGACAATGATTAATCTTATGTCATAACCTTTTACAATAATTGCATTTTGGACTTTGAGAGGAATTTTTAACAAAATAGTCGTTCAAAAGTTTTCTCCTTTTTATTAAACAAGAATCTTTGTTGTGAGGATCATATCCAAGTCCATCCTTAGCATAAGCATTTCTTTGGTTACCAAGCATAACACTTAAATTCTCTCTACCTTTTGTGAACTTGGCTAAAGTCTCAATTTGATCTTCAATTATGACTTTCAAGGACTTATTTTCAGAAACTAAATCAATAGATGCTAATTTTTTAGCTAACTCACATTCTTTTTCCTTTTTCAATGCTTCATTTTCAAGAAGAGATTTTTCAAGCTTTTGAGAGATAATGTATTTTTCTCTTTTAAGACTAGCACACTTTGAACCATCTTGCCTAATTCATCATGCAATTCTTTAAAGGCATTAAGCAAGTAATTGTGAGAATCAACTAATTCATCATAAGTAGTTTCTAAATCAAATGAGTCATGGTTAGAATTTACCTCATCTTCATCGGCCATGAGGCAAAGATTGACCAATTCATCGAGTTCATCATCACTTCCGGATCCATTTGAAACATCATCCTCCCATGCAGCACGCATGGCTTGGGCTTTCTTTTTCCGTTCCTTTTCATTTTTGTATGCATAGCAATCCGATTTGAAGTGCCCCGGTTTTCCACAATGAAAACAAGTAGGTGCTTCTCTTTTTCCTTGCTCACTTGTGGAACCACTTCTTTTGAGATTGTTGCTCTTTTGGTACTTCTTCATTTGAAAGACTCTTCTCACGGTTTTGATGATGAGTGCAATTTCTTCTTCTTCTTCATTATCAAGAGCTTTCTCAACTTCAACCTCTTTGGTAGTGGCTTGAAGAGCTAGATCTTTCTTGTGAGCTTCTTTGTTGTCATCTCCATCATTCATCTCTATCTCATATACCATCAAGGAACCAATGAGCTCATCAATAGGAAGTGTGTTGAGATTTTTGGCTTCTTGAATAGTGGTCTTCTTAGCTTCCCAATTCTTAGGTAAAAACCTAAGAATTTTTCTCACATTTTCGGAAGATGTATATGACTTTCCAAGAGCCTTCAAAGGATTGACAATATTAGTAAAGCGAGAATACATTTCACTAATTGTTTCTTTGTTGTTCATGGTAAATAATTCATATTTATGGACAAGCATGTTCATTTTAGATTCCTTAACATGACTAGTGCCAACATATGTAATTTCAAGTTTATCCCAAATCTCTTTGGCCATTTCACAATCCGAAACTCCATTGAATTCATCTTTGCTTATAGCACAATAGAGATTTGTGATAGCCATGACATTACATTGAACAAGCCTACGCTCATTTTGAGTCCACTCATCATCGATTTTTGGAACTCTTTGACCATCAACAACTTTGGTTGGAATATGATCACCTTGTTCAGTGGCTTTCCAAGCATCGATGTCAAGACCTGTTAGAAATGCTCTCATTTTGATTTTCCAATAGTTGTAATCATTTTTACCAAACCAAGGAGGTCTATTATTAGATTGACCTTCTTGATGAAAATTGGCCATAATCGTTCTACAAGATGATTAGATCTTTAACTAGAAATTAGTCTCTGATACCAATTGTTAAAAGCTAATTGACTCTAGAGGGGGGGTGAATAGAGTCAATGGCCAATTTTTAAATTTGCAACTTTAACTACTAAATAACAATTATGCAACAATCAATTTAAAGTATATAAATAATTCAAAGCTTAAATGTAAGAGAGATAGGGATCAGAGATTGCAAACAATGACTCAGAGATTTTAGCGAGGTTCAGAAACTCCTACTCCTCGGCTCAAGATCCCTTTTGAGACTTTCTAATCCACTAGAGCTTCTCCTTAATGGTGGAGAGCAAACCTTCACATGAAGCAAATCCTTGTTTCTCTTTCTTGCTAGGAGAACACCCTTCTCCTAGGCTTCTTTGGGTCACACCAACCCTTACAAGTTTGTAACAAAGTATGTAATTGAAATATAAGATTGAATCTCTCTCAAGATAGATTTACAATTGTAAGCTCACAACTAGAGTAAATATATGAATGAAATGAAGCTCAAATCTCTAGTATAATATGGAATGAGTGATCAAATGATTGCCTTGAATGCTCTAAAATGAAGTTCTTGAATACTCTTCAAATTGCTCTCAATAGGTGTGTTTAATAACACAAACTGCAGCTCCTATTTATAGAGAGATGAGGTCAATATAGCTATTGGAGATGAGGTGTCAATAATCCAAGTTCGCAGGTAGCCGTTTGATTTGAATTTGACTATGTATCGGTCGGTTGATGGAGTATCATAGATCGGCTGAAAGCCTCTCGTCAGTCGGCTAATCCCTAATTATCGGTCAGCCGAAACGATGGTTAAAAGTCACTGCTCTCGGGACTTCATAAAAGCATCTCGTTGGTCAACTGCTGAGTGTTCTTCGGTCGGCTGATACATTTATATATTCTGTGAAACCCTAATCGGTCGGCTGAACCATCATGTTCAGTCGACTGAAATGTCTCTTGGCCAAAACCAATCTCACTGTTATGGATCTTTGAATGTGAGCCTCCATTTTCCTTCTCTGTTTCTAGGCTTTCAAATAGATTTTGGACAGTATATAATGCCATTCAAATCATGATATGAGAAATGAATGATCCTAGGATGTGAGCTTCATTGCATTCATAAAATACTTTAACATTTGAATCTATGACGCTCACCAAACCTATTTACCCATTTGAATAGCCAGTCTTGATTTCTTTTCCGTGTTTCATCTTTGGAGTTTGGAAGTGAATGACTTGTTTTCTGTTATCTTTGGAGTGCATAGAATGTATCTCGTTTGGCTTTACCTTTCCTTCTTTTCCACTTCACTTTTAGACTTCCAATGACTAACCTGTTATATGTTCTCAAGGCAAATGTTAGTTCTTAAAACACAATTAATGTTTTGTGATTGTCAAAATTAGTCTTAGGGTTAACATTGAAATTATAACTTTAAATAATACATTATGCATTATGGATTTTAAAAATAAAAATAAAAATAAAAATAAAACACAAAAAAACAAATTAAACAAAATAATTCAAAATAACTTGAAAACAATACAATATCCTGAATTGGAATAAGAAAATAAATAGACTAAATTTTACAAAATCATATGGGAATAAGAAATGGAATTTTAATTTTAATTTTTTTTTAAAAAAAACTTTTAAAATTTTTTTAAAAAAATTATAGCCGTTAAGACACTGTTTGTGTCAGCCAAATAATGCCTTAACGGCCAAATGCACTGTTTGTGGCAAAAATTTAAAATTTAAAGCAAAAGAAGTTTTAAAAAAATCAATTTTTAAGGGGGTAAAAAAAAAAAAAAAATGTTTTTTGGCCCAAATCAATTTTTTTTGGACAAATCAATTTTTTTGGACAAATACTGCCTAAACAATATATTTTTTATTTAATAAATTTTATTTTATTTTTAAAAAAATAAATGAGCTCAAAATAACCTATTTTTGAGTTTTTTTCCAAAAAAAACCCATGCTGCCAAAAAATGCCTGACTGTTGCAGTTGAACTTAAAAAAAAAAAAAAAAAAAAAAAAAAAAAAAAAAAAAAAAAAAAAAAACGTTTTGGCAAAGGAAAAAACAAAAACAAAAAAAAATTACCCCTATCGGGCTTGGGCTTGCGGTATTCCGCGACCCAGATTGAGAGCCCATGTGGGCCCACCCAATTACCGCCAGCCCGTTGCAGCATGTTTGGTCCGATCACTCGCGAAAAGGGCCATTTTGCGAGCCCGATGTGGAAGCTCTTAGAGCTTTATAATTTTATATTTTTTAAAAATTGAAAATTAAAAAATTGTATAATAATTTGAGTGAAAGTTTTTGAAAATTCAGTTAAATGAAATTTTTTTTAAAAAAAAACATAATAATAATAGCTTACTTTCCGTTTAAGAAAAATCGAATCAAACATGCCCATAAGTTTTGATTTTCTTCTATTTACTTCAGTTCATTCACATAATCGTGACACTTTAATTTAATTTATGAGATGAATTTCATTTTGAGTTGGATTCGAGTTAAAGGGTCAATATTTTTTAAAATACTTTGAAGAATTAATTTTTGATAATCTTTTATTGTATATTTATGTTCATTTTCTTAGAATTAATCTCATCAGAGGAGCATATTCAAATTTAAAACATCAGCCTCCATAAATAACTGCTCTAATAATCCCTTTTCTGAGTAAATTTTAGTTGTTTTATAATGGACACTAGTTTAAAATTATAAAACCCCCATGTATTATTAAAAATAAAATAAAATAATCTTATAACTAATAAAATTTATCATATTACCTCATATTGGTGTTAATTGGGTTGTGAAATAAAATTAAAATACTGATAATTAATTAGTTTAAAATTACAAATTTAACCATCCATGGGATCCATTCCAATTGAAAGTAAACACACTCTAAATTAGGTAGTACACTCAATTTCAATTTGGACAATTACCGGCATTTTAATGGTCAATTTTTTTCATTTCACAATTCAGTTAACATGAATACTGGTTAATAATAAATTTTGTTAGTTTTGGAGGGTTATTTGATTCTGTAGAGGTTATATGTATATTTTTAATAGTACGCCTTACGATTTTACCCCTAAATTTTAATAAAACTTTGCAATTTTTTTTTTTTTGAAAAAAAAAAAAAAAAAAAACTGTCAAGGTTAGCATAAGATGATCTAAGCCCTTACCCAGAGAAACAACAATAATAATTGGACTCAGATGTTTTTGAACCTACCAAGGACCTGCCTTCATTGAACACTTCAAACTGCTATTAATGGAAATTCAAGATCATTGTCAGGATCACATAACAGATATAGAACACCATATTGGCTTTTTCTCTCGTATCAATTTGTTAGCTTCGCTCTGATACTACTTTGTTAGATATAATGGCTTAGGTACACACAATACTCAATAATATTTGGAAGAGAATGATATGGAGAAATACTTAGTAATTATTTTATTCCACTTCCACATGAATATATAGGCCACAATCCACATAAACATAAGTGTAACAATTACATTTAAGTGTTCAATTACTCACACTAACAAAACCTTTAGGCTTAACTACCACTACTCCCACTAACATAGTATTTAGGAGGTTTAATTCCCACGCCTCTTCATTTTACATAACCTTCACCATCAAGACTATTTACTATACCCCACTAACATGAAATGCACAAGTGAATCATGTGTACCAAATACTTTAAAATACTAATTAATACTAAAATTCTAAAATCAAGTTTATTTCCAACACCCCCTTTAAACTTGATTTTGTAACTTGAAAGTAAACTTCTTATTGATCTTGGGGGCTTAATCAAAAGTTTGTTAGTTAGTCATTAGTTTCACTTCCTTCAACTGCAACAATCTTCTTGGCCATTTACATGGATATATATGGCTTGTGAAAAATCTTCAAATGCTTGAATAATGTCTTCTCGTGATCAATTTTTATCTTCTTCACACAAGCACTCCATCCGTTTCTTTCTTCTTGAATTTTGTATGGCTCTTCAACTTCACATGTGCTTCTTCTTTTAAGTCAAAAAATAACTCCGTATTCACCTAACGTGAAGATGTTAACTCACCAACTTCATCAACTTTTGCCTCTTCTTTAACATTTTCTTCTTCTTTAATTTTTCTAATATGGAACCTGGCTCTAATACCACTTTGTTGGTTTTTTCGCTGATATCAATTTGTTAGTTTCGTTCTGATACCACTTTGTTGGAAATAGTGGCCTATGTGCACACAACACTGAATAATATTTTGAAAGAGAATGATATGGAAGAATACTTAGAAAATTATTTTATTTCACTTCTACTATTATTTGACTACATAACCTTTAGGCTTAACTATCACTACTCCCACTAACATGGTATTTATGAGGTTTAATCCCACACCTTCTTGATTTTACATGACATTTACCATCAAGACTATTTACTATACCCCACTAACATGAAATTACCATCAAGACTATTTACCATATCCCACTAACATAAAATGCACACTTGCATCATGTATACCAAATACTTTAAAATACTAATTAATACAAAAATTCTAAAATCAAGTTTATTTCCAACACACCAGTAGGTTGACAATTATTGGCCATAAAAACTTCTAATAAATAAAAACAAAAGGACAACAGATTCTACATCTCTATAAACATTAGGGGTGAGTAAATAATCAATCAATCCATCAATTCGGTCCGAACGAATCCGATCCGTGTGGTTCGATTTGGTTTTCAGATCGCATGGTTCGGTGATGGTTTGAAAAATCTGTAATCCGGTGTCCGCGGTTCGGTTAACGGATTGGACCATGAGAAATCCGATCCGAACCGTTAACCAATCCGAACCGAACCGTTAATAATCCGACGGTTCGGTTCAAATCGGTTAACGGTTCGGATCGGATTTCTCATGGTCCAATCCGTTAACCGTTACTAAATAGTATATTAATATATTATATATATACACAATATATGAATATAATGATATATCGTATTTTTTTTTTCTTTATTCATTATTTTTTAATGTTAACCTAACCCTAACTCAGCGTCTCAGCCTCGTCTCTTCATTACGACATTTCAAGTTGTGCCTGCCTCACTAACTCCGCCAGTCAGCCTCTTCTCTTCTCCCAATCTCTCGCCTCTCCCAATCTCTCGCCTCTGTTACTGTGAGTCTATGTCTCTATGACACTCTTCGCCTCTCCCAAATTCCTAATCTCTCGCCTCCCAATCTCTCGTCTCTCAATCCTACACCTTTCAAGTTTCAACCATCGTTCACCTGATTCGAAGCAACGGCGACCTTGGTGTATCGAAGAAACGGCGACCTGTTCGACTGGATCTACCTCTTTTCCGGTGAGTTCACAAGATTTTTGAATGAATCTACTTATTCTCCTCTTCTCTGAATAGTTTTTACATAGATCTACTTAATTTTATGATTTTATCTACATATATATGTATAAATGCATATTTCTAATTTTTTATGCTGGATCTTTCTTCCTCCTTTTTCAGTTTTTTGTTTATATGGAGTGTTTGGTTGCTGAGAAAATGTTTTAAAAAGGGAAAATTTAAGTTTCATTCTTTAACTTGTGTGTGCAATCAAACGAGAGGTTAAAGTTGCTTTGATGCGTTCTTTCTGTTCGTCTTCTCTAATATTCTGCATCTATTCTTGGGAATTAAAATTTTAAAAATTATAGATAAAATTGTAGATGAAAGTTTCTCTGTTCTTGGGAACAAAACAAGTGCATATGGAACCCACCAATAGTAATACGTACTCTGTAGTGTGCGGTACTTACTACTTAACGTGTTATGGTTATAACATCTGGTGGTATGGTTTATACAGTGTCTCTCATTATAGATAAATTTTTACCTAACCACAATTTCTTCTTGTATGCTCGTTGAGCTTTTTCGTCCTTTTATTTATATGTAAATGAAATCTTTACTGTTGCTTCGGAGTCTGCTTTTAGCACTGGAGGTCGTGTGCTTGATCAATTCCGTAGTTCTTTAACTCCAAAGCTTGTGGAATGTTTAATTTGTACACAAGATTGGTTACGGGCTTCACCAATACCAATTGATGTTGAAGAAAAGTTGGACGAACTTGAACAATACGACTCTGGTAAGTGTTAACAATTTGTTACATTTTTATTCAATTTATAAATAAATATCATATGGTGGATTTTTAATTAAATTATGTTATTTTGTAGATGTGACTACAGTTTCAGATTCAGATTGAGAGCTAGCCTTGCTTGCTGCCATTTTCAGACTTGATATGCTACCATTTTCAGACTTGTTTTACTGCTAGTCAAGACTGTTGTTTGATGTTTTATATTATTTTCACTTCTGGATGATTTACATTTTTTTTTTTTGTTATTAGGTAATTTAAGTTTGTGGTGGTATTTATAATTTTATATGTGCCAAATACATTTTGAAATTTTAGTGCTGTAACATAAATCTATTGTTGTTATAATTGAATGGGCTGTTGTAATTGTTATAATTGAATGGGCTGTTATAAATCTTGTCGTAGATTGAATAAATAAATTTTGATAATGGGCTATAATTGAATGGGATGTTTGAAAAGCCCAATCAGCCCAATTCGAGGAACTGATCCGATCTGGGCCATAATTGAATGGGCTGTTTGAAAAGACCTAATCAGCCCAATCCGGGTACCGATCCGATCCGATCCGTTAACTCACGGATCGATTTGGTTCAGATTGAATACCCCCACGGATCGGTTCGGTTTCAGTTTTAACCAATCCGTGGGGACCGATTCGGCTAGGGATTTATCCCCAAACCGAACCGAACCGTGATCAAGCCTAATAAACATGTAGAAAAACTTGAATTTGTATATTCTGTACTGTAGGTGAACAGTAGTCAATTTTACAATCAAATGATCAGGAAACTAAATATACGAAACTTGATACGGTGAACGTACAATCGGGAGCTACTATATATTTCTCTATGGATGGAACAAATGAATACAGTGGATGCAATGATATATGTAAAGAACGAAAAATGTGAAGAAATACAAAACGGTTTCTAGCTTCTAAAATGGCAGTGTCATTCTTACTTTCCTTTCAGAGCTGCAAGCCGAGCTACAAAATCATCGTAATCTAATAGCTTAGACTGCCCGTGCCCCACTGGGTTCAACATATCTGGTTGATAGGAAGAAGCTCGAACATGTCCTTTCGGTGCCTCAGTTACACTAACCGGTTCCTGAGGGAAAGACTTTGCTCTGGCTGGAGGACAGTTCCTCGTGTCATTACTGGTACCAGCAGCAGCATGCTGTGAAGGAGGCTCAAGAGCTATTCCCAGCTTACCCTGTTCATTGCATGACTGTTTCATGCTGTAACGCATCAAAAGCCTGTCCGTCACTCCTTCCTCTTCAGCCTTTTTATCACTACCATCCTCAGTTAAGATCTTTAGGCCCCTTTTTGCATCTTGTTTCATTTTATCCGATTTCACCTTCCCCAACCCATCAGTTTCAACAATACCAGCATTGTCATGGGCTGGTGGCAGTTTACTTCGTCTACTCCTAACTGATCTTGGTTTTGGCTTGGCTTCACCAGCCAATTTATCCTGGTCATGATTATCTTCCCCTTCAACATGACCACTCAATTTTGCAGCTCCAGTCCCTTGCATGTCATTATCAGCAGGAGGAACCTGCAACATTGTTTCATTTTTGCTAACTTTCGGTTTGACATAAGGAGGGGGTATTATCCTGTGGTAGAAGGGCATCTTGTCATCAACTTCTTCCTGGGAAACACTTTTAACCGAATTCACAAAATTATTCCGTTGCCCATTCCTGCCCGCATCTGCCACTCGAACATCTTTACTAGGAGCAATTTCTGTTTCTTGAAACTGAATACCTGGATTATCTTCTTTATGGGAAACATTTTCCCGGTGGTCATGCAGTTTGTATTTATCATTGTTGACTTGTTTGCCTCCATAAGATAATAGGTGGTCCTTGTCCCTTTTCGGATCAGTATAATCCCTCACATTGTTATGTTTATTCCCGGCATGATGGTTGTCTATCTTCCCAAAAGGTGTATCCCCGGTTTTGTGTAATTTGTAATGATCATCATTGACATTTTTAGTCCAATCCTGCAAAAGATTGAAAAGCTGCAAAAATTATTAGATTTGGGAAGATATTATTAGAATATAAAGAAGACATAGCTTACAAAAAGACCAAAACAAAAAACATGATTCCATGTATTATTATTATTACTATTATTTTTCTTAGATGTGTTGTATGTTGAAATGCTGGATGAAAGGAAACTTTGCCTCCTAATAGATCAAAACATTATAAGCTTGAATGCTCAAAATGCTTTCTACAACACAGCATTTTTATGTTGAACTGATATTGTAGAAAGGCAGGACTTGGAGTAGAACCTCCCTACTCAAACCTCTTTTGGTTTTATATATCCACCATATCTTTCTACAACACAGCATTTTTATATATAATTCCATAGAAAACATTTAAGGCAAACCAGACTGAGTTGTACTTAACAAGCAATATAATAAGACTTGTAGTCCTAGACTGCACTTTTCTAGATATTTCCTTTCCAATATGAAACTAATAGTTAAGAAGATGAATAAGCATACACAGAATCTTACTTGTTTGGGTGCAGGTGGATTATACAGCCTTTGTTCCAACGCCTTGGAATCCCATTCTATACCGAGCACAAGTCCTATATTTTGCATTAATTGAAGCTTCATATCCTTTGTAGGAGGCACTGACTTCAACTTCTCAACAAACTAAACATAAATATTTAGGCCATCAGTCAATATATACAAACATACATACATACATACATATATATATATATATATATATATATATATCATGGATTTATAATATACATATATAGAATTGTCCCACGTAAGAAACTATTTATTCTCTGCTTGTAGTGAAACTATGCATAAAAATACCTCTTGATTGACATAAGAGTCGATGGAACTCCCATATCTCCCAGTAAATATACTCCTAAGATCACGCAATTCTGGCAAATCAGCGAATCTTGCTGCTGCAAACATCAACGATGATACA
This sequence comes from Cornus florida, assembly GCF_030987335.1. Classification (NCBI taxonomy): domain Eukaryota; kingdom Viridiplantae; phylum Streptophyta; class Magnoliopsida; order Cornales; family Cornaceae; genus Cornus; species Cornus florida. Next base: position 25,992,291 of record NW_026775581.1, read on the forward strand.
GCTTCCTTGCATTCCTCAGGGCATTCTCTATAGGAAAAACAGTCGGGAAAAGATATATAAGCATCGTACCAAATAAGTAAATTTTGCAAGAGAGAGAAAGAACTCAACAAATTATACAAAGTTCAATCATGTTAAACCTCATAATGAAGTATTAAAACAATGCGACAACATTAGTCATGTCAGAATAATTGTTGATACTAAACTCTTCGCTTTTATCCGCATAAGCATGGAACTTAACTTTTCCTTTTGTTATAAGCATTTTATCTATCATAAAGCACAACAACCCTGACTATATGCCTCAACTGGAAGAAATGAGGAGGAAACAGAAGCTAGTCATATAAAAAGATAAAAACTTGAATTGATGGCAACAATTCACATATTACATGTCCAGATACAAACAAATTACTCTGACAAACACAATTCCCATGAATGGATAGGAGTGTAAACAGCGCAATCTAATAGAAATGAGGTAAAGGCATAGAAGGTGGACGTCACATAGAGGATGATTATAAAGATTAACGAGGGTTAATATTATAGAAATGATGTGCTGCAGTAATATTTGTTCTTGTGGTCTATGCGTCTCTTATTTGGCAGCTTCCTGGTTTCCACCATGGGAAACATTTAAAATAGTTATAGATTATTTTTCTATATTTATACAGGACAACGTCTTCAGAGAGAGAGTAGTTAAACAAAAAAAAAACATCTTCAGAGAGAGAAGGGGGAGAGCAGTTATTCAGCAAAGAACAAGATAAATAGTTAATTTTGCATATACCTCTGTTTATTCATCAATGAAAGATGATTTAAGATACACCCACAGAAGTTCTCAACAAAATCATAGCAGCTTGACATATTCAGCTCAAGCAGAAGCCCTTCCACCTGCATCATCATTGACAAGAAATTAAAAGTTATAACTAGCCCATGATAAATGGAAAGGCTATACATGTTTGCATGTGTAGACATATAACGAGAACCAGTAATCTGAATTCCGAAGCAAATCTTTTATTCAAAGCTATGACAGTTGATGTAAGGGCCCCTGGTAGCATATCGGCCATCACGACCACTGCCTCAATTAGATCTGTTTCATCATGGATTTGGCATTGTATAATCTAGCCAGTTGCTTAGATGAACTTATGCTTTCAACAATGCCTCCATTCCAGAAGCACAATTCTTTCTTGCTTGAAGTTTACGAGCTTGTGTTTCTCTTATGAAAAGACCATGATCATTTCTGGCATATGCATATAATATGTTCCTTTATCAAATTACTCTGACAAACACAACATTCGGGACAAAGAAACGCCTACAATCAGTTGTTATTTATAAACTCTAAGATAGAAGACACCTATGTACCTATTCATCAAAAGGTAAACTATTCATATATTAGTATTGAGTTACGAAAGAGTTTTGATAATCTTTGAGCTGTAACAATTCCCAATCATTGATAATTCAGACGAACACAACTATAATTTGGATGCATCCTAAGCGTCCAAATAAGTTAACCTCCAAAAAAATGTGGGTGCTCATTAAACCCACTGCAGTACAATACTTGCTTCGTGCTCTAAAGTTCAAACGCCTCCAAGCCCATATACTTCATTTTTTTCGTTCACCTACCGTAATGTCAAAGAAGTGACATGTTATCGTCATATAAATGGACCTGGAACAAAAGTTTCAAGCGTCTACCACCTCAATGCCAGACACAAATTTACAATAATCTGCCCCACTCAAATTGTGTATCCATGTCTTGCCAAGGTTATAAAATTAAAAAAATAAAAATAAAAAAGATAAAAAAATAAAAAAGGTGTATTAATGACCTAAAAATTTCCACAAGTATTCAAACCCTAAAATTAGAATTCGAAATGTACAACTTCACATGTGCTTAATGGAAAATTTCAGAAATTAAAAGTAGATTCCAGTTGTGTTTTAAATTCCCCATTTCAAGTTTGGTATTCATAGTTGAAACAGTACAATCAGGAATTGCTTGAGACCCACAAATCTAATTCTCTTATCTTAATCAAAATAGACCTTAATTAATGCCAAATTCAGTATGTTCTAGGGACATTATCCCATGGATTTCATGTATAATTATTACAAATTCAGATTGAAAAGGGCTATCAATTCATGAAACATGGCATGAACAGCTAACATTGTGAACTACTAATCAACATAAATAATGAAAATGAACCATAAGCTTCAAATTCTTGAAAATCCCATAATAATAATAATAATAATAATAATAATATATAAATCAACATATCACTTAATTAAAATGCTAAAAGAACCCAACATACCCTGCTATAGGCAGTCATATCAAGACCAGTTTTCAGAAGATCCGCAACATCATTCCTCAAATATTTCTGCATTGCATTTCTCTTCCTTTGTATCATTTCGATTCGAGTCTTCGTCAGCTTGATCGCTGACTTGCTATATTTAAAATAAAATTAAACAAAAAAAAGGTTATACAAAATTGAAAATTAAAACCAGATTACTATAACAAACTTGATTAATTAAACAGAGACCATACGAGTTTGGAAGACTGAGCATTTTTGTGTAAGAAAAAATTGAAAATTAAAACCAGATTACTGTAAACACATTTGATTAATCAAACAGAGACCATTTGGAAGAAGACTAACCATTTTGTGTAGAATTTGCTTCTTATTACTCTCTCAAACATGTTGATCTTCAAGAAGCTCTGATCGTATATTCAGGATCTGAAGATTGAAACAATAATCTCAGAGCAAACTAAATTAAGCTGTTTAGAGAGAGAAAGCAAGAAACATAGAGAGAGAAATAAATGAAGAACCTTTGTATCAAGAATTAAAGAAGCTCAAACAGAATGGCAGGAATCAATGTAGTTTTAGTCTTTTAGAGAGAGAGAGACAGAGAGTTAAGAAAAATGCAGTGGATGTGCTTAAATCGGCGCTAAAGCAGCACGAGAGTAAAGAAATGTGGCAGCTTTTGAGAGTGAAAAGCAATAACACATATATATATATATAATGTTATATATATGTGTGTGTGTGTGTCATATATATAATGTTATATATATGTGTGTGTGTGTGTTATATATATAATGTTGCTTTGCCACGTTCGAACCTATCTCTCTCTATAAATTATATGTGTATGTATAACTGCAAGGAGATGATTTTACGATATTAGCCACGTTTGACATCGACTAATCAGTGGTTTGCCCCGCAATGTTGGAGCATTTTAGGAAATGAAAGATGTGAAGCCTCTGGACTGTGCATTGGCGGGTTCGTGAGAGAGATGATACTACCCGCGGGAGACAAAACTCGAGGATCGAGCTGCTGATTTGGTGAATTTATTTTCCCGGAATTTAAGGTGAATAAAATAAATCTACTTGGACCAAAAAAAAAAACAAAAATTCTTCTTTTCCTTTTTCTTTTCAAAAAAAAAAAAACCTATTTGGATTAATTGGGCTAATTAGGGGCTACTTAGAGAAATTATTACATCGTCTCCAGTTCTATCATCACTTGACACGATAGGTAAACCCTTTTATTTTAGCTATTAATGATTTAAGATCATGTAATAATTTCTTCAACTTGATCGTCCACATAAGATTTAGTAGAGATAAGTTTTATGTAAAAATAAAATATGATATATCATTCAATTAATATATTGAATACTTACATCAAGATTTGAGTAAACCTTAAATCTCTCATTCAAAGTGAATGTTCTCACTTATTGTAGATCTCTTTTGCTAGATGTGTTCTTGGATCTCTATTTTCTTGGTAATGGTTTGACATTTAGGAATCACTCATAAGTCTCCATGAATCATCTTAGAAAACTACGCTTGTGGGAGCCTCCATTAGATGAGAAAGCAAACCCTAAAATCTAGGGAGAAAAAATATATATATTCTTTTTTCTTTTCTAAAAGTCTCCCTTAAAATATACATAAAACCATATATATATATAGGCAACATAAAAATAAGAAAAGGAAAAAATAAATCATTCTCTATCTCTAATTCACATATCTCAAATCTAATAAGATTCCAAAATCAAGTTGGGTTATGAGTGAGAATCCTATTGGGCTTATTATTTTATTGGCTACAATGAATTAATAATCAGCCCAGTCCATGGACCCAATTAAATTAATTCATTAATTAATTTTTACTCCACTAAAAGAAATTAATTAAACTCCAATTAAATAATAAATAACTTCTAAGTTAATGTTGCACTTTGACTCCTCTATGCATAATTAGTTATCGGATAAATAAAGCTATCAATCCGACCACTTAATTAATATATTTATTTTGGTACATTTGATTATTTCTGACTCGATCACAATAAAACATTTATTTGACAAAAATAATAATTTAAATAAATAAATATATAATAAATCATTTTGTCTAAAAACACACAAAAGCCTTCGAATTTAATTTGTAATCAACCATAATCAATACAAAATAAATACAAATAGTATTAATACAAATATTGAGAATATAACGCTCTAACTATTAATTATATAATTATCCAAAGTGTCGGTCTAAGGATCCCGAAGTATTCGCCGAACAAATCAAAGTAATTATTAATTAATAAAAGAGTCTATATTTCTCTCATGCTTAAGAGTCAAATGTCATGACAGTGATAGGGAGCAATTGCATACGACGGCTCTCGCAATATATCTCAACCTAACGCGAATCCAGTTCAAGTATTAACTAATTATGAGTCCATCCATAATTACTAACTATGAACCATTTATGATTACTATTTATATATTTATGTATTGATTGCCATCACATACATATATGTAAATATCTCTTGCAATTAAATGGACACTATCAATTCCATAATGAATCGAAATATAATACATTGAATTTACCAATTGCATAAAGTATAAATATTTCAGATACGTCAGGAACATATATCACTTTAATCCAAACAGAAATTTACTATGTCAGGCATATAAATCCCAACAGTTATGTGTGTGTTCTATTAAAAGTCTGGACCGGATTCATTTGGTGTTGAACTAAACACTCTAAGAGAAGAGAGATTACGTAGTGTATAAGAGTTCTTGTTCAACTAAACACTTTAAAATGAGAGACGTCATATTAAGTTTATTCAATTAAGTGCATTTTATAAAATAATTTTAATATTATTAAAAATGGTAAGCACCATTTAAAATAGGGTTAAAATTTTAAGTGGTGTGACCGAACTCAATTAAACACTGGTGGCCTACGTATTCAATAAGGGAATTCAAGTTGAACGTAATTCTTAATATTAGGTTGTTTTCTAGTGACTAAGAAGAGTAGTTTTTCAGTGCTTTAATCAATGATCTTCCACTTGTCTTTGAAAATTCAAAAAAGAGATATAAAAATTTATTTTTTAATTATCACTTAAAATTTTCAGTAAAAATCAAACTTAGACTCAATAGGGTGGAGAACACTTTAAAATTTGACATTTTATCACTCGGATAAGACCGCTACACCTGTGATCCAATAATTGAGCAGGAACAAAAGCAAACTAGAGACTTTCGCTCGAGTCTTGACATTATTTACATAAAGCATGAGGAGCCTTTGTTCCAATAATTTACAAATCAAATTTTTATTAATTATTGCAGTAAGGAAATCATAATAATTGGCAAATATATTTTGTTTTTATTGCTTATTTTCACTTTAAAAGGAGAAAAAAAAAAAATTGTATTTCTTAACAAGAAATATTGTCACAACACCCACACACACACCCACACACACACAAAACCACCAAAATGAGTTGGAATTGAATTTCTTACATTTTGTCCTGACTTCCAAGTGAAATGTAGATATTTGGTGCCTAATTGCTTGTCTAGTCTTACATCAATGGATTGATGGGTTTCTGAAAGGAATGTAGGATGCCATAAAAAAAATTCATTAGTTGTTTTTTTTTTTTCTATCTAACTACTCATTTTTCCACATTAATTTATATCTAACTACTCATTTTTCTTTCACTTTTATTTTTCAACATTAATTTCCATCTAATCAGATGTAAATGCCTTAATCTATATATAATAAATAAAACTTCCATTCTGTTTTGTTTAATGTTATTTTTCGGCTGTTTGGTTGAGACTTGCGGGAGAGAAAAACAAAGACCTAGAAATTCATTCAACTATTCAAGGGTTATTTTAGTAATTGAAACTGTCATTTGTTGTTGCTTTTGCCTAGTGCAAGGAAAAGGATAAAGGAACAAAGGAATATTTTGGCGGGAACACAACGCTTACCTTTGAGAGGTCCACGTGTAAGGACCAGGTTTCTTAGCGCCGAAGAGTCAAGTTGACCAGGTGACTCAGAATAGAGAAGAAGAATCGTCAATCACGCTAGAGAAAATACAGCTGTAATACTTAGCTGTCAACAGGTTTATTCATACAAAAAGTGGTGCCAGCTGTGCAATGCTTGCACACCAATCCAGTGGTGCTGTGGGCGGCTCAAAGGTTAGGCATGGCTAAGGAGGAGGTATCCAGTGTTCACGGTGTACCGTGCATCGGGTACATAAATATCGCGAACAAATATGGACAATTTAAATTGACAAAATCGTCCATATTTGTACGGAATCAAAACTACATTTTTAATTTTTACATTGCATAAGAATTCCCCGGAATTCTCAAATTATTAATGGCACTAGTTTACCAAACTCTTCCTTGTATTGTTGCATTGGTTGGCAATACAAAAGACTCGGTAAATAAAGACAGATAAGAGAGGAGCCCACCACATTAATGCTACAAGGAATAGAGAGATATTGTGTGCGCTAGCACATCGTGCACTATACTTATTCCCGAACCATGAATATTACAAGATGCATGATGCGTGATGCCCCAATACCTTATTTGTTACAAGAGATGACAAAACAAATGCAAATGGCTTTTTGGTAGATGAGTGCACTAACAGCTAATATTAAATACAAAAAATGTAGTACACGAACAAATTTGTTACACCATGCGCAAACAAAATTTTCAGGTAATACAAACCATGTGTAGGCCTACTATGATAGTTGACATCAAATGACTAAAAAGCCGTGTTCCTTTCATTTTCAATGCTACTGTGATATGTTTGTACATTTCTGTATTGCCCCTCTACCAACTAAGATTTTGTCATGCATCCAAATAGTTATTTTTGAAATTTATAAACAATCAAATATTTGGTGAAACTTTTTACCCACTCTTTTTAAAGGATTAATCTTTAATGCATAGCCCGGTCCGTGAATTTGTAAATCCAAGCCCGCCCAGGCCTTAGTCGCTCAACCGCATTAACCATCTAACAAACCCAACCACCACCTAATGGCTAGACTTATTAGAATCATTATTCATTTTATTATTGTGTTACATTGTAGAATCAAACATTTAATTAATCACGTAAAGTCAATTTAAATCTACTCATGAACTATTTCAACCTTTATTATAATAACAATAATAATAATAATATATGATTAGTGTGGTATTAGTACTACGGTGATACTCTTGGTTAGTTATGTGATTTTTTAAGATATAATGAAATTTTTAATCATTCTATATATATATATATATATATATATGTTTTAAATTTTAAAAAAAAAAATAAATAAATAGCTAAACAGGTTGTTTCACGTTACAAGTTTAAGTAGCAATTAGTATAAACGCTTTTTCTTACTCTTATTCGAACCATAAATATAACACAATGCATGAAGCGCCACACCCCCAATACCTTATTTGTTACAAGACAACGTGACAAAACAAATACAAATGGGTTTTTGGTAGATGAGTGCACTAACAACTAGTATTAAATACAAAAAATGTAGTACACGAGAAAATTTTCATGCGTGATAATGAAGAGATAGATACGCCCGTTACACCTGACACAAACAAGTTTCTTGCATAGTACAAACCATACGTGAACGTACTACTATGGTTGACATCAAATGACAAAAAGCCATGTTTCTTTCATTTTCAATTATACTGAGCTATGTTTGTACATTCCATTATTGCCCCTCTACCAACTATGATTTTGTCATGCATCCAAATAGTTATTTTTAAAATTTATAAACAATCAAATATTTGGTGAAACTTTTTACCGACCCTTTTTAAAGGATTAATCATTAATGCATAGCCCGGCCTGTGAATTTGTAAACCCAAGCCTGCCGAGGCCTTATCGCTTAACCATATGAACCATCGACGAACCCAACCACCACCTAATGGCTAGATTTATTAGGATCATAATCCATTTTATTATTGTGTTACATTGTAGAATCAAACATTTATTTAATCACGTCAAGTCAATTTAAATCGACTCATGATCCATTTTATTACAATTCACTATAGCCGTTTTTCTAATACCTAGTAATTTTCTAATTCTGTCACTATATATAAAATGGGCAATACTTGTCTTCCCATCTGTAAATAAAAGTGTCCTCTTTACCACATATGACACCAGGGACGGAGGGAATTGGGAGGCACGTGCTTCTATATATGTTTCCTATTTTTTCTCCTAAATTGTTTCCTTAACCCTTATATTCTATATTTGTAAATTAATTTCATCCCAAAATTATCACTATATATATATATATATATATATACACACTCATAAACATTGACTTATATGCACGTACGTATTGTAAATATATGTTATGGTATACAATACTATAATGTGCCCTCCTGAAAAAAAAAAATTGGCTCCGTCCTTGAGTTGATCTAAATCCAAATATGATGAATCAAGCTTGAACAATTTTGAACTTGATTTAATTTAGGTTCTGTTTGTTTAGATGTAAAATATATTTTTATTTTTTAGTATTTGGTTGTCAAAAAATATTTACAAAGAAAAAAAATTATTAATCTTAACAAAAATAACTTACAAATAAATTTTTGGCAAGTTATTTTATAGGCCCGTCTAATGAATTTGAACTCAACATCGACCTAAACTTTTGTCAAATATCGAAAAAATAAAAACAAAAAAAATCTTTTACTTAAATAAAAAAAAAAACTTTTTCAAAAAAAATATTTTACGTCATGAGAAAAAAACTATCATAACTAGACACGCACTTAATTAGAGGGTTTATGGTGAGGATTGATCCTTATATCCATATAAGGGTGATAAAATTGGCATGACAAGTGAAAACGATTTGATCTCATGCCATATGTACATACTTAATTATTCAGTTAGGGTGGTTTTTAATCTTGTATATATTATAACCTTGTTGTAGTCTTCAACCTTAGTGATCATTTCAAGTCGCACCTTAATCCAAAGCAAACCGAGCTCATCAAACATTTTTTCAATTTTTATTGTGTTTCTATGTTTCTATTGTATTTTCTTTACTTTTTTTATTAACAAAATATATTAACTTGTTCATCAAGTTAATAGGACTGGTTGACAACATGCCTTCATTCAAGTAGAAGAGGGCTCAAAATCTACTAGCAGAAAATTAATCAAAAATTGTTTACAGAAGTATCCAATAATTTTTATTTTTTATTTTATATAAAGTACCCAATAATTCAAAGCTTGTCTCAACGCTCTCAATGAATCAACTTTTAGTACACTTCAACTCATGGGTTCTCTTTATAGTCTTCCTAATTTTTAGGTTAAATTACAAGTTTACCTTTTACTTAATATCTAAGTTTCTTGTATATAATAAATTATCTTATATGATTACACATATTATATTATTATTTATAAGTTACTTATTTATCACCCACTTACACCTAAACGTTCTCTTATATATAGAACCTTTATATAATCCTTATTCAATGCAATGCAATATAATGTTTTATATTTCTTTATATTCTAACATGGTATCAGAGCTTGATTTACTAAATTCAGCTGGACTATCTCTTGTCTTGGGTACTCCTCTGTTAATTATTATGACTCGGCTTTGTTCATACGACGCACAGATTAGGGTAGCATTCTTCTTTTACTTTATATTAATGACATGATCATCACTGGAGATGATTTGACGGGAATTCACAAATTTAAACTATTTTTCAGTCGTCAGTTCGAGATGAATGATTTTGAACCCCTCAGTTATTTCCTTGATCATGAGATCAATATAGCGTGCTACAGATGATTATTACCTCATTCAGGCAAAATACATATCATATATTGTTTTGAAAGCAGCCTTAACTGACAGCAAGATTGTTGATACACCACTCGAGCACAACACAAGACTTAATCTACATGATGGCAAATCTTTTCGAGATAGAACATTGTATCGACAATTGGTTGGTAGTTTGGTTTATCTCACTTTCACCCGTCCAAACATCTCTCATATCTTCCATGTAATGTTACCGATTTTTCCTATTTTTTGGAATTTATTTGATTTTTTTGGATTATTTTAATCCTTGCCTCTTTTTGCATGTCACACGGGTCCTGAGGGTCGTTTTGGTCATTTTCTTGAGTCGAGAATTTTAGAAATGTAATTTTTATTTATTTTAAGTCATTTGGAGGCGACGAGTTTATTTTTAGAATTTTTGGAAGTCAAGATGATTTTTGGGTTCGGGAAGTTCTCCCGATTTTCTCATTTTAAATAAGGGGCATTGTAGTCATTTCATATGCACATACATATAAGTGTATCTTTACATTGATGGGCAAAAGAGTAATTGACCAAAAAGTAGTAATCACACACCTTTTGACAAGTGGCATGCTAGTAACCACAAGGTCAATTGTTGACCAACCCACTTTCTTTCCCTTCTCCTTCATTTCCGCAGAATGCTTCTTCTCTCTAACCCTTCACTTTCTCATTCTATATCTATTTATTTATACTAAATGTCTTCCACACTTCATGCTTGTTTTTGGAGAGATTAAGGAGAGATTTTGATGAAGCCATAGGTGAAGAAGTGATGAGCTTGAGGAGAGCTTTTATTTAAGACCAATATTGCAAGGGGTTAAGGGTTTTGAAAATTGGGAGGCTTAAAGCTTGTTTGGCTAGCACACTTTAAGGTAGGGGTTGTCTAACTTGTGTAGTCCTAAGTCTTTGTAAGTGATTGTTGTGTTTCTCCTTAAAAGCATGCTGAAATTTTACATGAATTGGTTGAATTGGATTATAGGTTTCGCATATGATCATTGCTTATTAAGTTGTTGCTTAAATTGAGATTAATGTTATCTATGTGTTGCTTGGTTGTTAATGAGAACTTCTTGTTAAATTGTTACTAAAGTAAAGTTATTATTCAGCCTGTAACTGTATGGTGATGATGGAAAATGTGTTGAAAATTCATTTATCTTATTATGCTCTTTTGTGTTATGTGTCATGCTTACTTGACTTGAGGAAACGCCATTTAGGCATCCTCTACTGAGCGGTGGTGCTTACCCCTCTTATCTTAAATATTTTTAGGGTTTTAGGAGCGGAGGAACGGATGAGACGCCTTCACATGCTTATACTTAGTTAGAAAGCTTATAATTTGAAGTTCATGTATCTGTATTTAATGTAATTGAATTTATTTTGATGTATAAAGATGTAATTTAATCTCATTATGATGTACGAATATTATCTTATCAATGTAAGCATGTTTATGGATGTTTTGGAACAGATTTTAACCATATTAGATGTCACAAGTGAAGCCATGGGGTTGTCAAAGTGTTTAGGCACTTAAACATTGTGAAATTCGCAATTTTGGGCCATTTCAGTCGACTGGTGAGTCATTTCGGTCGACCGGTGTCAATTCGGATCAAATCCAGTAGCCTAGGACACTCTAGAACCACAACCGGACGACCGGAATGCCGTTTCAATCTACCGATGGGTCATTTCGGTCGACCGGTATAGCACACATTTGGCTACCGAAATGAAATAGAGACAGCTTTGAATTCATGACTTCAAACGATCATATCTCATTCATTTTAACTCCAAATTGGGTCAAATTTGAGTCTAAATTCAAAGATTTTAAGTCAACTTTCTAATGAAATTAATTTTACTCAAAAATTCCAATCTTACAGAGAGTTATAACCTTTTTAGTGTGGACTGCTCCGGTATTATTTGAAAACGAAGGGGGCAATTGTGTGAAATCCCGATTCTTATGTCCAGAACCTTGTGTCATGGGTTCAAATGACCCTTATGACTTATGTTGACATATTTAGACTCATTTAGAATTATATTATTTATTACCATACCTTAGTTGACTGTTTTACCCTTGGATATTCTCGGGTTCGGGTAAGGACTCGGCTAGCGATTCGGACCCTTGGGTTCAGGTCGCTACAGTCCACATAGTTAGTCAGTTCATAACTGCCCCTATATCTACTCATTTTGTTGCAATTATTCGCATCATTCTCTATCTTAAAGGCATTATGTTTCAGGGCTTTATTTTTCTTCCCAGTTGTCACTTATTCTTTGTGCCTATTCAGATGCCGACTGGGCAGGAGATCCTACAAAAGACCCTACAGTTGTCACAATGATGTATTTTACGAGCGTACCAAACACATTGAGAACGATTGCCTTTTTCTTTCGTCGTCATCTTCTTCAGAAGATCTTATGCTACGTTTGGTGTGCAGGAATAGAATGGAATACAAGTGGGAATGGAAGAGAATGGTCATTCTCATTCTATTGTTTGATTGTAAATATGAAATGTGTAGGAATGCAATGATAATAACCATTCTAGTATTTGGTTAGACCAATTTAAAATTTAGAATGGAATAAATTTCTAATTAAATTCTCCAAAATATCCCTTTTAGTAACAAATAAATTAAATTAAAATAAAATAACAAAAAATTATTCTCTAATAATTTTTTAAAAATAAATGGTGGCAGTGGCGGTGGTGGTGTTGGAAGGCGGCGGCGGTGGCAATGGTGGAAATTGGTGGTAGCAGTGGTGGTGGAAGGTGGCAGTGGTGTTAGTGGAAGGCGGTGGCAGTAGTGTGGTGGTTGTGGTGGAAGGAGATAGTGGTGTGACTATGGTGGTGGTGGAAGGCAATGGAAGTTGTGGTGATGGTGGTGGAAGGCGGCGGCAGCGGGGGTGGTAGTGGTGGTGGAAGGCGGTGGCGGTGGCGGTGGTGGTAGTGGTGGTGGTGGCAGTGGTGGAAGGTGGTAGAAGGCGATGGTGGTGGTGGAAGGCGGTGGTGGCTGCGTTGGTGGTTGTGGAAGGCAGCGGCGGTGGCGGTGGCGGTGGCAATGGTGGAAGGTAGCGATGGTAGTGTAGGGCTGTGGCGGTGGCGGTGGTGGAAGGCGATGGTGGTAATGAAAAGCAATAGCAGTGATGGTGGTGGAAGGTGGTGGTAGTGGTGAAAGGCGATGGCGGCGGTGGTGGTGGAAGGTGGTGAAAGGCAATGGCAGTGGTGATGGTGGAAGGTGGTGGCAATAGTAGTGATGAAAGGTGGCGGTGGCGATTGCGGCAAACAGTGGAGGTAGCGGTGGTGAAAGGCGGTGGCGGTACAGTGGTGGTGGTGGAAAGTGATGGGCGATGATGAAAGTCGGTGGTGGTGGAAGGCAGTAGTAGTGGTGGTGGTGGTGAAAGGCGGAGATGATTGTAGTGCAAGGTAATGGTGGTTTTTGGACTTGGAATATGAGGGTGTTTTAGGAAGTCGATTTTTTAAAATAAATTACTTGGAAATGGAATGGCCATTCTATAGGTTTAGTTGTGGAATGGATTTTCATTCCCAGGAATGAATTTTCATTCCAATGAAATGGCCATCCCCACTTTAAGTTGTATACCAAACAAAGGAATGGTTGGAATAGGCATTACATTCCATTCCATTCCTGCATACCAAACGCAGCATAACAGTTGCGGTTCATTACTTCTCATGATCAGATAGCAGATATCTTCACTAAATCACTTCCACTATGCCGCTTCAAGGATTTTATTTCCACACTCAAGATGATTTTATAGAACCCACCAGACTTTGAGGGAGCTGTTAGAGAATACTGTATTAAAAGAAAAAATAAATAAATAAATAAAAATCATTCTCAGTTTTCAATTTTCATTACATAAAGAGGCACTAGTGATATATGGACGTTAATGCTATTCTACAGAATGCTTCATCTCGAATGATGGTGAAAATTCAACGTCATGAATTTTGAGATGGTGATGGAGACAGGTAGCTTTCAAGATTTTATTGCCCTGGTTTTGATATTAATATCTACTCCCATCATTTCATTAACGAGCATTGTTTTCCTTTTCCCTTTCAAGTTTCAACCCATATGATGCGGCGGGGGGGATATACAAATACGCTTTCAATTTCTCTATTTTGTGAAATGCAAAATATATATATATATATATATATAATGTTATATACAGGATGTGCAAATACTCCTCTGGTGAAAAAATCTCTATATTTTTCAAATTGAGCAAGTATAGACATTTTGACAATTTGAAAATTAAAATATCTAAAATTTACTTTAAGTGTGTTCGGTTGCATGAAATTAGAATCTTAGAAATGGAATTGATAGAATTTAAAAAAAAAAAAAGTTTAAAAATTGAACTAATTTTTTTTTCAAATTTTATCAATTCTAATTTTAAAACTTCAATTCCATATAACCGAATACACCCTAAGATAAAATGAAAATACAAAAAACACTAATTTCTATTTTTAAAAGTATATATAAGGTATTTTGGGATTTTTTAAAAAAAAAATTGGTTAAAATCGACATTGAACAAAAATTAAGGGACAATTTGCACATATTTTCAAATGTTATGAATTTATATGCCCTTTCTGCACATTTTTTATTTGTGCGTGTGTATGTGTTTGTGTGTGTAAATGTGAAGGCAAAATTCATGTCTAGGTACTTGAAATGAGTGGATTTGAGAAGTATTCTAGGGAGTGGCTTTCAAGCTTTGACAGTTGGTTGAGAGTTGTTGAGTTCTTCCCCTAAGACTGCAAGGACTATCCTTAGGGTTATATAAATGTTATAATACTATAATTAAATAAGTGTATATTAATGACTAATGAGTGATTTAATAAACAAATTGAGATACGAGAGAGTAGGTTGAGAGCTGTTGAACCTTGCTCCAAGTTTAACACAGTTCTGGTTATGAATGTTATCAATTTGGATATTACTTGTCAAACCAAAAAATTAACCAAGAAAAAATGGCATAGCTCATACTCATGTGCAATATCAATCAATCATAAATTTTGCAGAAATAGGGATGGCAAAATATGTAGCCGTCGGGTACCTGCCTCATTTAGAACGATTATAAGGGTGGTTATATGGGTTTTGGGGCGGGAATGAAGGTTAAAATTGAAAACTTGCATTGTTATGGGGCGGGGATGGAGAATGGTCACCCCGCCTCGCCTCTCCCCCTTCCATTTATAGTGATAAATTATAATTTTGTTTTTATACTTTATTTTATATTCAATAATATTAGGTATATAGTAAGCAAATTTTAGTTTATTCTATTCCAATCACTAAAAATTATTTTGTATGATTTTTATTTGAGAATTTTTATGTATTATTTTGATATTCCAACAAAAATTTTAGTCTTGAGTTTCAATTAAGAAGTTGAATATTGTTTTTATTCGCATAAGAGAGGAAAAAATATTATCACAGTTGAAAATTTGTTTTATTATTTATTTTCGTTTAATTCGTATTACAATCACGAAAATACTCTACAAAACTCGCCCGGCGCCGTTTAATAAACGGTTTTGAGGTGGAGATGGGGGTAGCTATTCTAAATGGAAATGACATTTCCCGCCCCATTACCATCCCTAATCAGAATAACAGTTGCAACTCTTTAGAAGGAGAAACTTTTACATGGTTCCAACCAATCACATGGTTTCAGATAAGTAAAAATTTAAAAAAGGTCGACACAATTTCGTATGTAGCCACATGCAATTTCCCGAAATCATGTAATATATAATTTCTTGGGAGGTACCAAATAAATGACTTGAATCCGGGTTTTGTGCATAAATATTGAGCAGCATCACTGTGATGACGGGAAAATCACCTGTCGCATAAGCCCAACAATTTTTTTTCAATCACTTTCATGTTTTCTTGTTTAAGTGGTACTTCCAAAGTTAGTTCTATACGTATGACCAGCAACAAGAAAATAAAACATAATAACTAAATGATGATGCGCAATATCAGCCACCATAAACTTCGCGTTTATGGGTGGAATCCCCTGAGGAGGGTTAGAATGGCCGTTCTCGCTCCCTGGAGATATCAAATGAATGACTACTTGAATTAAGGTTTTGTGACAAAATCCAATGAAAAACAGTGGGTACTAGTGAAGGATTCAAAATTTTGTTTTACATGTCCTTGTGAGATAAATAGATTTTGGGTGAACCCGGCATATCATGTCATAATATGGGTATACCATGACCCGACTCAATCAATATATACTCATATGCTGCTCCTCAGTCCTCACATTGGGTACAAAATCTGCTGGGCTGACATTTTTATGATTCAAAATTCCAAAACTTATCAAGGTCCAACAACTAGGCCCAAATGACATTTTGGCATCATCCTTCTTCTATGGTGTTCACAATCACTGAGTTACAAAGTTGAACATATGCCCAACCCAAACATCACATAATTTGACCAAATCCAGTGAAAACTGGATTGGGGTCGGAGGGTTTCATTTATACATCCCCGCCCCCCTTTTTTGCGTGTAGTGCTGTAATTGGACATAACCATGTAAAAATTTATTGAAAAGCACTCACCCCTTTCTTCTTTACATTTATTTTAATCTAAAAATAAAACCCATGATTGGACAGAACCATGTAAAAATTTCTCAAAAAGCATTCACCCCTTTCTTCTTTACATTTCTTTTAATCAAAATATAGAACCCATGATCAGCTTTTATCCGATGGTTCGGAACCTGACCCATCAACCATGACCCATGATCAGCTTTTATCTGATGGTTCGGAACCTGACCCATCAACCATGTCTCTCAGGACCATGTAAAAATTTCTCAAGCACTCACCCCTTTCTTCTTTATATTTCTTTTAGTCCAAATACAGAACTCGTGATCTGCTTCAATCCGATGGTTCGGAACCTGACCCATTAACCGATGTCTCTCAGAGCCATCCTTGTAATGTAGTACCATTGAACCAAAAAGTGGCTGAAACTCTAAAGCCAAGGGTAGTCCAACCAACTGCTGAAGCTATTCAGTCTCAAAGCATAAATACTCATAATTTGCTCATCAAGATGTGTCAGGATATTTTAAACCAAATAAAATGGTAAGAATCACCAAACTTTTATCAACTACAAGAATCTGATTCTAGTCGTACATAAATGGTGTGACAAATATTATTTTGAAGGTTCTTGTCTAAACAATTTGATCTGCAAAACCCACAAGAAAACATACTACACATGGCTTAACTATTACCTACCCTCTGATGTTGTTGCTCACACTCACTAGCATCCGCAGCACCCTTTTCCTGGCTGTGGCGGTATCCACTGCATTGGCTAAACTTGACTACATGCAAATGAAAAGCACACATTAAGCAAAACTAAAGCTTGAAAAGAGTCGATTCCCGCTTCCTCTTCAGACTGCAAAACTTATAGAAGCTACTGATTATCTGGTTTATCTGGATTCTCCTGCTCAGGATCGTCCTCTTCTTCCTCTTTCTTTTCTTCCTCTTCCTCATCTTCTTCGGGAGGATCCGCTGGCAAGGGGGGTGGTAATGGTGTTTTCATTGGGCTAAACTGGGGGAATATATCTGGTCGCCGCCCGGGCTTGGGCCTTTCCCACTCCTGCCATGTCAGGTTAGCACCAGAGTAATATGTTATTCCAAAATAGCCAGTGTGCAATAATACAAACCTAACAACAACCAAAAAGCACAAGATTCATCTATTAGACTATTAATTCTTAGTTCCTATAAAGCAGGATACATTAATTTGGGTAAACTACTCCTTTAACTATGGGACCGCTGGCACCCCCTGAACTACAGAGTGCCTTAAATGTCCGCTTGAATTTATTAAAGGTAACAGAGTGAACATAAAATGTTCACATATTATATTAGACTTCACTATTTTTATTTCTTTATTATAAAAAAATTAAAACGTTGTACTTGCACACCACCCCTCTCTTACTATCAGAAGCAAGACTTCACCCACCCTTCATTGTCGCAACCCCTAAAACCAACTACTCAACCACCATCTCCATAGCATAGCCACCACTACGAACCTATGCTACCAATCACAATGACGAACTGCCTCTTTTTCTCCACCTAAAACTGCCACTAACCCAATTATTTCCGAAGTTCAAATCAACACTGCAAATGCCAAGCTGTTAACACATATTCAACAACCAGCAAAACCAGTGACAGCATTCACATATTAAACAACAACCAGTGTTTGCTTTTATTAGGAATTGCCAAGTAAACTTAGAGGTGCCTAGAGAAGAGGGTGAAAGGTGATCCTGACGGTTGTTTTTGGTGATTTGAACTCATCATAAGGAATACATTTTATCCAGTGATTACAGACTCAAAGCCCACGCAAACAATTACATAAGAAAATAGAAAAAGCTAGGATTCCTCCCAAACCAAAGATAAAAGAAGTTCCAATTTAATTCAACCATCGAACAACAGGCTATTGCATGGCAAGAAGCCACCATCAGTGAGAATGCTGGTTGGAATTGGAGAGCAGTCACCATGTGCAAATAATTCCATATGTTAGAATTCTATTCAGTCTACCCCTTCCAATATCCCGTATTGGCAGGAACATTGGGTATTGGCCTATAGCCATATTTCATTCATCAGACACATAAACTGCTCCTTGCTACTGCATCCAAAATCCATCCACTTTCTCACTCCTTTTACTTTCTCGCTCTTAACCATGCTTCTCTACTGCTTTAGTTACATGTATCATGAGAGCAACTGAGAGATAATTGACCAGAGTGGTAGACTCCGGCTTTCTATTTTCTAGAATAATATGCTGTTATTTTTGTTGTCAAGGAGAAATATCAATGATGATGGAGTCTGCTTTAGATTTGGAAATTAATTTTTATGATGCTGGATAGCTAAAGACACCAACCAATCCAGTAAAGGTGATGAGATCTCAACAGCAGTGGTTGGAGTTTTGAATTTTGACCACTAGTGGTGGATGATAGTGATCACAAGGTGATCATTGTGGGGTTTCAGATGACATTAATCATTACTGGTGAAGAAGTTAATTAAGGGGCAGATACACATGATAGTAGAGAATGTTTAATGAGAGAGAGAGAGAGAGAGAGAGAGAGAAGCCGTTAGCAAATGGGGCAACAACACCAACGGAAAAGCAAAATTGGCACAAAACTAAACTTAATAATCATGTGCATACCACATCTTGGTGCATTGTATAGTTTAGACGGGTTTTAGTGACACAAGGAACATAGTTTGGGACTTTGGGGTGTGGGTGAAGCATAATTTAGCCAATTAATTTATGTTCAGTCTAATTGAGAGGTATCATGAGATAAGAAATGTCCAAATTATGCTAACTCCAACCTGTTATATAAAACAACATTTCTTAACATGTCTTCTTGGAAAGACAGTACTGGTTGAAATTTTTGTTTCAAGAGACTCCCTCCAAACCAAAATAATTGCCCCTCACACTATTTGCAGATGTTCCGTAATAATCGTCTCTTTTGAAAATTCAATGTTAAAAAATTAAAGCTTTCCTATTTCTAAATTATCTTAAGTTCTAAAAACTTTGCTAATTTAACAATGTATCTATAGTTTTGTAATTTCAAAGGGAAACATGCATTAAATGCATTTCCCCTTAAACTGTTTAATTCCAAAAGGAACACTTACTTTGGGATGGAGGGAGTGCAAAGGTAAATTTTATTAAAATGTCACCAACTTTTTTTTTAACAAGTATTTTCTATCTTCAGCAAATCAAAATTTTCCCCCGATCAACAGTGATAAATCAGTTGAGAGAGAGAGTCTAGACCAATAGCATGATCGCAAACTAACAAACAGCTGAGAAGTAAGACCTGAAGGACAATGTGAACTGTGAAGCAATTAGCATGATGAGATGTACACTTCAAGTAAACATTGCAATAGGTAACAATTGTCTCTGTGTAAGCGGAGGGTGTTGGTGTACACAGACTTGTCAAATTTAACCCAACCTATTTGAGTCAGGGGGGGCTTATCGTCATCTAGAAGCATTGGATTCACATATTTGTCAACAATGGTGGGCCAAATGGACAAGATGTGATTTATGAAAAATCCGATTTGGATGCCACGGTGGCTCATGAAAGAATCAACTAGGTGATGCAAGATAGCAGGGGTGCAATCGATGTACCAAAAGTGGGAGCAGAGTGGATTTAAAAGTATGCATATAGCCACTTTGAGGAATGTGGTCAGGTCTTGAGTATCAAATGGTTAGTTACTTCCCATCAAATGGTTAGTTCATGCCAGATGGGAGAAAACATATGCCCAAAGGAGCTAAAGGTGATTCAAATCCTGTGGTGGGACAACAAATGGTAAACTTTAGAGTGAGAAAGAAGAGTGATTCAAATTATGTCCAATAGACACTTGGGTGGTATTGGAAGAGATTAAACCCAGATACTAACACATAGTTGCTGATTATGATGTATTTGGTAACCCAAATATATTCCTGCTGGATTGCGTACACGATCAACCCAGAGAACCTACATTGGACATTCAAATACTCAAACCCTACTAATGAACAGACTTAGAGGAAAAGAGATGCTAAGGAAAGAATTTTGCCTCTTCATTTAGACCCATATTCTTCATCAGTCTTATTGGTGCTTAAAAATTATTTCAGGTTCTGATGGCTGACAAGCAGGTGGATATATTACACTCAGTAATATATATTTCTTTTCTTTTTCAAATTTAGACTTCTATTTTGGGAACCACTGTATCTGAATGGACGAGATGAAGCCTTTACCTTTTGAAATTCAAGAAACATAGATATTCAGCTGTTTTGTACAGATAAACACAAATACTCTATAACACCAACATCAATTAATCTTAGTATCAAGATCTTTTTTTTTTTTTTTTGGGAGAGCATAACACATGCACTTGATTATTGCACTAGAATTTTATGAATGCTAACAGACCAAAGTACAAATTTTCCTGGCTATAGGCACATGTGGGAAGACCAACCACAACATAGGAGTATTACATAAGCAAAAAGAGTGGCCCATTAATGACTGGTTTCCATTTTTTTTGGAATTGGATATAGATGGGGATCCATAGCTAGTAGTAGTTTGCCAACATCTCTTAGCTACATAAAATACAATTTCAGTTCATGGTCAAAGAAAAATGAAAAGCTACTCATCGTTGGCCTCCCTATACTAGAAAATTCCTCCTTTATTCTCTGAAGCCCTACAACAGAAAAGTGGGCTTTTACAGCTCAATTTCAGATTTTCCCCTTATTTGGGACTTAATTAAACCTTATATAATTATTCAACTCAATTTTTTTTTTTGATTAGTATATAATTATTCAACTCAATTGAGGTGAGTATTCTAAGTTCATGGATTAAAAAAGACCAAACACATAACTCAAAGTTTTGGGTTTTCTTTTCTTTTCCTTTAATCTCTCAACAACCAAAGTGAGGACAAGAATGACACATTCAAACAGAAGGAGAACCCACAAACTGTTAACAAAACCAATTGAATTAATTATTATTTCATTTTTTCAGTTTATGGTGCAAAACAACAGCCAAAACAAAATTAAAAAAGTTTTGGGTTTTCCCTTCTTTCAATAATTCACAAGGTTTTGGGTTTTCCTTCTTTTTCCTTCAATTTCTCAGCAAACCAAACAGAGGACAAGAACAATAATGAAACCAAAGGAGAGCACACAAACTGTTTGACAAAAGTACAGAGAGAGAGTAGACTTACTATGGGGAAATCCAGAGGGGAACGGCGAGTCATCTTCTCTTCTTCCGGAGCCATGCACACGACCTGTGACCTCCGACCGATTCGGCTAACTCCGGTTCGCCGGAGAGCCAACAACGGCGTTAGAGAGAGAGACGGCGCTCCGCCTCTGATTTGGCAGAAATGGGCGGTCGACGATGGAGAAGCCGGTCTTGATGATAAGTGTACCATTGGCGCCGCCATGGGAACCGAACAAGATTGACACAGAGAGAGGGACAGCAACCCCATTATCACCGCTACTTTCTCTCTCCGATTCAACAAACACCAACCGCCTTTGCACGCCCAGCTCCTCCAGATAGAGGCGTTGCCTACCACGTGAAGCAGGTCGGCTTGAACATGTATCTGGATGAGCTGGGTTTTTGAATTTGGATCGGGTAAAATATACGACTATTTAATTATTTTTAATTTTGTGGTAATATGATATTACAAGAAAAAGTTAAGAAGCACGGAAACAGAATATAAATATAATATAAGAGGAATATGGTGATACGTCAAACTTTTAAAAAATAAGACACTGACACCGTAAGAATACGGTAATAAAATATATATACCGTATTCTTGCGGTGTCAATGTTTTAATATTTATATATATATATATAATGATTAATTATTTTATTTTAGGTAAAACTACACTTACATAGAATTAGTAATCTTAAATTACAAAATGGTCTATTTTAAAAGTTTAGTTTTCACTTTGGTTGAATTAAGTAAAATAATTACATATACATCAATAATTATTATTTAGGTCCAAAATGCCCTCCAAACACTTATTTCAAAATACTAAAAAAAATTCTCTAAAATCAAGTACTTTCTTTAAGTAATTTATTTACTTGAAATTTTTTAAAAAAATAAGATCTTTCCATTAACTTTGAACCATATTATTGCAACTTTTATATAAATACACACAATAACTTATACAAATAATAAAAAAGATTTAATAAGGTAAAAAATGGGGTAATCAAAGTTAGTCCCCAAAAAAATATATATAATTAAACTCAAGAATATATAAATGGTCTTTGCTGTGGTGCATGTCTTGAAATGATCATCAATTTTTTGGCTCAATTAACTTGTTTTATAAATAAAATAAAAAAATTTGATTGCTGGTGTACTATTCACTGAAGTAACCATTTAGTTTTTTCATGATCTCCCTCTGCTGTGTGTGTACTATATATATATATATATATATATATATATATATATTTCATAGAAAAGTTTTCACATTTACAAGTTTATGTTGGTATGAATTAGGAGATATGGTTATTATTATTATATAGGATGAATTTTCACTTACCGAAATAAAAAATTCCATACATAATGAATTTTCATTAATTTTTTTATATATTTCTAAATTGACATTTGCAGGAACAGATATAGATTTGGAATATATATTTGTGCAAAAAACTTTAACGATATATATATATATATATTTGTGCAAATAACTTTAACGTTATATATATATATATACACACACACACACCCACACTATTCTAAAAGTGTAAGAAATTTCTTAACATTTTTAGATTTTTTAAAAATACAAAATAATTTTTATTAAATACTTTACATTATAGTATATATTTATATACTACTTAGAATTCCATAATTCCAATAGCCACATATGACTAATGAGTCATCTCTATGTGTAAAAGTTGAAAAATTCCAATAGTCACAAATAATTAATGAGTGTATATATTTTTTATTACTACTATTTCTATACATTTTCAACAATTTTGAATTAGAGTATTTTTTAAAAGGTTAAAACAAATTAAAACAAAGAGCTAATAGAAGTACCTTTTAAAACTAAATACACACATAGCAAAATAATTATCTATATACTTATATATTAAAGTGTATATATTTTTAATAATTTCTATACATTTTGAACAATTTTTAGTACCTATATTTTTTAAAAGGTTAAAACAAACCGTTAATAAGAGTACCTTTTAAAACTAAATTACATTTTTTATTTATAAACTATAGACCCTTTCTATACATTTTCAACAATTTTGAATTACGCTATTTTTTTTTTTTTTTTTTTAAAACGTTAAAACAAAGAGTTGATAGAAGTACCTGTTAAAACTAAATACACACATACCCAAATTATTGTCTATATATACTTATACATAAAAGTGTATATATTTATAATAATTTTTATATATTATTTTCAACAATTTTTAGTAACTTATTATTTATTTATTTATTTTGAAAGGTTAAAACAAAGTGTTAATAGGAGTACTTTTCAAACTAAATTACCTTTTAAATTTTTATTTATTTATTAAACTATAGACCCTTTCCTTGTCTTAACAGACATACATTTTTAAAAGTGTTATGTGAATATATATATGATTAGTAACGTGTTATAATAGCCCTTCCTAAAATTAATACATTTAAAGATAAAATTAACTTTATTAATTTCTTTTTTAAATCACTTGTCTTTTCTTTTTCTCAACCGTTATTGATATTATTGTGAAGAATAGCTCAGTTAATACCTTTTAAAGCTAAATTACCTTTTTTTTAAAAAAATTCCTTTTCTTACTTCACATGTCTTTTCCTTTTTTCAACCGATACAATATGTAAAAGTATGCGTTTTCATTGATTTTATACACGTCATATTTATTTATATCAAAACTTGATATACCCGTTCTAATTAATTTTCATGATTTTCATTCTTGTGTGGTCAATACGAGGGAGTAAAGTGATGACAAATGGAATCGATGAATTAGATGATTATGAGGACGTCCGATGTTAGTATTCCCTTCCATAGTTTATGAATTCTTTATAATTGTTTACTTCACACATTTTAAAATTTTTTTTTTTTTTTCTTACATCACACTACATTACATGTCTTTTTCTTTTCTTAACTGATATTATATATACAAGTATATGTTTTCATCGATTTTATACTCCTACCATAATTTATGTATATCAAAACTTGATGCACCAGTAGAAAAAAAAAAATGATTAAATCACTACGTGCATCGCACGTAAATTTTGCTAGTATATATATATGGGAGATGATATTTGCTTTCCAATTTTCTCCAATTACACTACATTTATCATTTTCTAATAAAATAAATGACCAAAAAGTCATTGAATTCATTATTATATAACTCCTTAATTTATAATGTCATAACTACCCTTTATATAATATATATATATTTTTTTTTTACTATTTTTTTTTTCTTTCTTTTTGTTGGTCCTCTCAAAGAAAATAATTTATTCTATATTAATAATTTTATTTTTGGCAGTCAAAAGAGATAATTTGTTCCATAGTGACTTTTTTTTTTTTTGGGTACAATCGAAAGAGATATTTATTTAACAAAATTATTTTTTTTTTCAATTTTATCAAAAGAGGTAACTTTATTTTTTGGTAATTTTTTATAAGTCCTGTCAAAAGAATATTTGATAAAAATAACGTCTTTTTTCTTCTTTTTTTCTTGGTCTTATCAAAAGAGATAATTTATTCAATAAAGATAATTTTTTTAATCATCTTACTTTTGTACTTTTTATTATTATTTTGGAATCTTGATAACAGAGATAATTTATTCAATAAATATATATTTTTGGATTTTTTTTTCCTTCATGTCAAAAGAGATAATTTTTTAAATGGTTACTTTTTTATTTTTTTTATCTGGCCAAAAGAGGTAATTTATTCAACATAACAAAATTTTATTATTTTTTGGCCCCTTAAAAAAAAAAATTTATTCAATTTTTATTTTATTTTATTGTTATCAAAAGATACTTAAAATATTAAAGATTAGAGATAAGAAGATAAAATGTGAAAGGGCAATTGTGTCATTTAAAAAGTAATAATTATTTACTCTTGAAATTCAGAGAAAGAATTAAAACTATATTCGATATTTTTACTGATGGTGTTACATTTAATTTATAGAATAGGACCTAACTAAAATAGGTAACTAATTTACTTACCAATTAGTCCTAATTTAGGGAGTAAATAATTCAATCCTACAGCTGTTCTATAAGAGATAAAATCTCAACACTCCCCCTTAAGTTGGTGCATAGATGTCACACATGCCCAATTTGTCTAAATTTTTTGAAAACACTTGATTTGAGACTGCTTTGGTGACAATATCGGCTAGTTGATCCTCAGATCGAATCTTAGGTAACTCCACAATTTTCCCATCCAACTTCTCCTTAATGAAGAATCTATCTATTTCGACATGCTTCGTACGATCATGTTGAACTGGATTATGGGTAATATCACATGCTGCTTTATTGTTACAATATAGTCGAATAGGTTGCCTAGGTAGATAACCCAAATCCCATAAGAAAAGTCTTAACCACAATGTTTCACAAAGTGTAAGCGTCATACCTCTGAATTCAGCTTCTGCACTCGAGCGAGCAACAACATTTTGTTTCTTGCTTCTCCATGTAACAAGATTACCTCCTATAAAAGTAAAGTAACCAGAAGTAGATCGTCTATCATCTATAGCTCTAGCCCAGTCAGCATCAGTATATGCATCTATGTTTTGATAACCAACATTTTTAGTAAACAAAATTCCTTTTCCAGGAGCAGATTTCAAATACCTCAAAATGCGCATAACTGTATTCATATGTTGCTCTCCAGGATCATGCATAAACTGGCTAACAATGTTCAATGCATAAGCCAGATCCGGTCTCGTGTATGCTAAGTAAATCAATCTCCCTACAAGTCTTTGGTATCTTCATTTATTAGCAGGTACTTGGTTGGACTCAACACATAGCTTCAGTCCTTCTTCCACTGGTGTCTCAGCTGGTTGACATGCTGTTATGCCAGTCTCTTGTAATAGATCTAAGGCATATTTTTTTTGAGATTGAAAGATTTCTTTATTAGATCGAGATATTTCGATCCCAAGAAAATATCTCAAAGGACCTAGATCTTTCATTTCAAATTCTTTGGACAAGTACTTCTTGAGAGCCTTCATTTCTTCAGGATCATTCCCTGTAACCACCATGTCATCTACATATACAATGAGTGCAGTGATCTTACCCTGTTGTTTCTTTAGATATAATGTGTGATTTGAATTGCTCTGACGGTAGCTAAAGCCTATCATAGAATTTGTGAATTTTCCAAGCCATGCTTTTGGAGATTATATTAACCCATATAATGATTTCTTTAACCTGCAGACCTTCCGACTATACTTTTCAGGTATCATGCATCCTGGTGGGAGATCCATGTAGACTTCTTCAGATAATTCACCATGCAGAAAGGCATTCTTCACATCGAATTGTTGTAATGGCTAATCCAAGTTCGCAGCTAATGATAATAAGACTCGAATTGTGTTGATTTTGGCTACAGGTGCAAACGTCTCTGTGTAATCGATTCCATAGGTTTGGGTGTAACATTTTGCCACCAATCTTGCTTTAAAGCATTCAACTGTGCCATCAGCTTTAAACTTCACAGTGTAAATCCATCGACATCCAACTGGTTTCTTTCCTGGTAGACGATCAATGAGTTCCCAAGTTTCATTTTTCTACAAGGATTTCATCTCATCGTTTATAGTTGCTTTCCACCTAGGGTCAACTAAGGCTTCCTGCACATTGTTAGGAATAGATACAATAGATAATTGATTTACAAATGACAAATTTGATTCTGACAAACGATGGTTTGACACATAATTACTCATGGGATACTTAACTTTACTAGAAAGTTCTGGTTTATATGTGGGTTTAGGAATACCTCTAATGTGACACGGTAGTAATTGTTTTCTGAGTAGCTCAGGCACTAAATCAGGAACATCCTCAGCAGGTGATTGGTTTAATATATTAGTTATGAGGGACTCGAACTCGGACGACGATGGGGTTGGCGCCATACTTTCCATTTCTGGGCGTTCATCACCACTTTGATCCAAACTTATACCACTCGAATCCAATTCGCCCGATTCCTAATTGGTTGGTCCAACTTGTGAGTCATCAACACTAGAATCACCGTCCTCTAAAGTGCGATAATCATAATCTAGAGTCTAAATTTCGTTCTGGTACTCCCCCTGAAATTTAGATACAGAGGAAAAATACTTCAAGTCTTCGTGGAAGACAACATCTAATGTGATAAACATTCGTCGAGTTGGAGGGTGATAACAACGATACCCCTTTTGATGAGTAGCATATCCGAGAAAAACGCATCGCAATGCTCGAGGAGTTAGCTTGTTGCGTTGATGCTTATGGAGGTGTATAAATGCTACACAACCAAAGACATAAGGAGATAGATTTAAGACGGTTAGGGGCAACAACTGCGTCAGTGAGAGCATGCAATGGTGTCTAGAAGGCAATAGAGCTGGAAAGTACTCGATTGATTAGATATGCTGTAGAGGTAAGTGCTTCTCCCCAATACGATAATGGCATATGCGCTTCTATCAATGAAGCACGAACAACCTCCAACAAGTGTCGATTTTTTCGCTCTGCAACCCCATTCTGCTGGGGTATATTGGAACAAGTGGTTTGATGAATAGTTCTATGTGCTTCTAAATACTGCTGAAGGTCAAAACTCTGATATTCTCCACCATTGTCACTACGGAGAACCTGAACATATGCTTTGTGTTGAGTTTCAACCATTTTATGAAACTTCTGAATCAATAAGTTCACTTCCCCTTTGGACTTCATCAAGCACAACCAGGTCATCTTAGTACAGTCATCAATAAAAGTAACAAACCAACGGGATCCACCTAAAGTAGTGACTTTGGAAGGACCCCAAACATCAGAATGTATAATCATAAAAGGAAGTGGACTTTTATGCAAACATAATGGATACGAAACACGGTGGCTCTTTACTAGTTCACAAACATCACAGCGGAAACTAGAAACATCAAATTTTGCAAACAAACTAAGAAATAATTTTTTCAGATAACCCAAGGAAGCATGCCCCAGACGTCGATGCCACAGCCAGATTTCAAATTTCTTTTTCTCCCCCTCAAAACCATCCATTATCAATGCTTGTTGTAGCTTGTCGGAATTTTTGGACATCAAGTCCAAGTAATACAGACGGGTTAGGGCTTAAGATTCCTTTTACTGAAGAAGAAGTTATAAAGGCCTTATCTAGTTGTAATGGGGACAAAGCTCCGGGGCCAGATGGGTTCACTATGCGATTTCTTTTGGAAAGTTGGACAGTTGTGAAAAATGATGTCATGGGCACTTTTTAGGAGTTTTATTCTACTGGTGCTTTTGAGAAGTCACTTTATGCAACTTTCATTGCCCTTATCCCTAAGAAGAGAGGTGCTTTTGACATTAAATACCTTCGTCCTATCAGCTTAGTGGGTTGTATCTGCAAGCTTCTGGCTAAGGTCCTTACTCTTAGGTTGATGAGAGTGATAGATGGGATTATTTCAGATTCCCAGAATGCTTTTGTTGGAGGATGACAAATTCTTGATTCAGTTCTTATTGCAGGTGAATGTGTGGATTCCAGATTGAGAAGTGGAGTTCCTGGAGTTTTGTGCAAACTTGACATTGAGAAAGCGTATGATCATGTGAATTGGAATTTCCTACTTTATTTGCTGCAGAGAATGGGGTTTGGAAGTAAATGGAGGAAATGGATTGAGACACGTCTTTCGTCAGTCAAATTTTCTATTCTTGTGAACGGGTCTCCTGCTAGTTTCTTTGGGTACTCTCGGGGTTTAAGACAAGGAGATCCCCTGTCATCTTTCCTTTTTCTTATTGTTATGGAGGGCTTAAGCAGACTTATGCGAAGAGCAGAGGATCTTGATTTTATCAAGGGCTTTATGGTGGGAAGAGATCCTGTTCATCAGATGGAGGTCTCTCATTTACTTTTTGCAGACGACACCCTGGTTTTTTGGGATGCTAATGTGTCTCAGCTTAGATATTTGAGGTGCATTTTGGCTTGTTTTCAGGCTGTCTCTGGTCTGAAAGTTAATGCGGCTAAAAGTGTGTTTGTGCCGGTTGGAGATCTTTAAGATATTTCTTCTTTAGCGGAAGTCCTTGGGTGTAGGGTGAGTTCTTTTCCAATTTAGTATTTGGGCTTGCCTTTAGGGGTTTCCTCTAGAACAGTGGGGTGTTGGGACCTTGTGATTGATAGGTATACGAAGAGATTAGCGGGATAAAAAAAAAAGCAATACTTGTCTAAGGGAGGGAAAATTACGCTTATAAAGAGCACTTTATTGAGCCTTCCTACTTATTTTTTATCTATGTTCCAAATTCCATGCTCTGTTGCTGGTAGGATCAAAAAAATTCAAAGGGATTTCCTTTAGGGTGGAAGAGGTGATGAATTTAAGTATCACCTTGTCAATTGGGAATAAGTTTGCAAGCCAATGAAGTTTGGTGGTCTTGGTATCAGAAGACTGGTCTATTTTAACCAAGCTCTTCTGGGTAAATAGCTGTGGAGGTGTGGAAGGGAAAGGCATCGCCCGTGGCAATGACTAGTTTCATGTCGTTATGGGGAAGAGAGTGGTGGTTGGTCTACTCGTCTGGTTTCTCTAGTGGGAGGAGTTGGGGCGTGGAAATTCATAAGGAATGGATGGGATGCTTTTTCTACTCATATCAGATTCAAAGTTCGTGATGGCAGATGTGTACGCTTTTGGGAGGATCTTTGGTATGGAGACCAGCCTTTATCTCGTTTATTTCCCAAGTTATACAGTATTGCAGTTGATAGAATTGCCTACATAGCCAATTGTTATCAACTTGACAGTAGAGGGATTACGTGGGACGTGCAATTTGATACTCTTTTTAGGATTGGGAGGTGACGAGGTATGTGTTTTCATGGATTTGTTGTATCAACAGGAGGCAGTTGGCAGAGGTAGTGATGTTATGACATGGATTCCCTCTTCCCATGGTCACTTTGAAGTTCGTTCCTTATTCTTATGTCTTTCTGATTTCGATATTGTTGATTTTCTATTAAAGACTATTTGGTGTTCTACGGCTCCAACTAGAGTGACATTCTTTGTTTGGACCGCTATTTGGGGTAAGATCCTTACGATTGATAATCTTAGGAAAAGGGGCAATTGTCTTGTTAATTGGTGTTGTTTGTGTAAACAAGATGGTGAGTCAGTTGCTCACATTCTAATACATTTTCCTATAACGAGGGATCGTTGGAATCTTATCTTTTGTCTGTTTGATATGCATTGGGTTATGCCTCGTTATCCTAAGGATTTGATTTGTATATAGAGAGGATGCCGTGTGAGTAGCGCTGTTCGTGATTATTGGAGAGTTGTACCACATTGTGTTTGGTGGTGCATTTGGAAGAAGAGGAATAGTAGAATGTTCGAAGGGAAAGAATCGTCCACGGCGAGTCTGAAACTTCACATCATACGCTCTTTCTTCAGTTATGTGAAGAGGAAGTCCTGTTCTTCTTCCGAAGATTTAATTATTTTTTTGGCTTCTTTGGGATCTTAATCCCTAGTTCCACTTTTGTATAAGGGATATGTTCTCCGCTTGAACGCCTTTTTTATTTCAATTATTACTTATAAAAAAAAAGTCCAAGTAATACAGTTTCCCTCGCCTAATGCTACAACCAATCGTCTGCTTTGTTTGGATGTCCTTAAATACACAAAAATCAGGCCAAAAAATAACAACACAAGATAAAGCTGTGGTTATTTGGGAAACTGACAAAAGATTAGAATCGAAAGATGGAACAATTAAAACAGAATCTAAATGCAGATTATCAGTAAGTGTCAAAGATCCTTCTCTAATAACTGGGGTTGAAGTCCCATTGGCAGTAGAAACAAATTTGTATGAGGATGAATGAAGAGGTGAGACTTGTCTAGAATCAAATGTCATATAATCTGTGGCACCAGAATCAATTATCCATGCATTATTAGCAACAGGTGTAGAAATATTGAAAACCTTACCACCATTATCTGTTGTCTTAACAACTGCTACAGTGGAGGTCTTCATTGAATTCTTCTTCCAATGGTGATGATCCCACCATTCCGAATATCCCACAAGTTTGAAACGACGACTTTTGGTATAACCAGTCAAGTTGCAATGAGTGCATTTGTAAGTAGACGTGTCTCCTCCAGATGATTCAATATTTTTTTCACTCATTTTTTTTTTTTTTTATAAAAAAAAACAAACAAATACCAAACTAAAAAAAAAATAAAACAAAATTGGCTTCAAATAAATAAATAAAAAACTAGCAGATAAAAAACATGAATATGCTATTAAAGCATATTAATAAGAAATATGCTATTAAAGGTCGGCGGCATCAATGATGAAAAGTCACCAAGATAATGAAATTAGCTTTTCCATGGTTGTTAGAAAGCTTTCGGACACTTGAAATTCATAGAGCAATCCAATTTGCTTTCTAGGTTCACTATATACTGGTGATGATGACGGCGGCAACCTTTTTTTTTTTTTATAAACAGAATGGAGGCGGCTTATGGTGAGAGAAGGAGCAGATCCGGTGACGGCCACGATGGCAGAGATCAGCGACGATAGGTACGATGGCAGATTTGGCAATGGCCGCAACGGCAACAATGGCGGAGAGTAGTGGTGTGAGGAGTGGTGGCTGGTTGCAAAGCAATCGTCGGTGACAATTCTTGTGCTGCGGTGAGGATGGCAGCTGTACTAGTGCGATTTGCGAAGGAATAAAGTGGAAGAGGAAAGAAAAAAATAATTGAAAAAGAAAAAAATATTTTTCAAGGGTTTAGGTCTGCCTTAATTTCAGAGGTACGGTTCAAAGAGATTCAAAGCCTTTTTTTTGGTTGGCTCTAATACTATCTTGAAATTCAGAAAAAGAATTAAAACTATATTCGATATTTTCACTAATGGTGTTACATCCAATTTATAGAATATGACCTAACTAAAATAGGTAACCAATTACCTATCAATTAGCCCTAAATCAGGGAGTAAATAATTCAATCCTACAGCTATACTATAAGAGATAAAATCTCAACATTTACTTGTAAAGGCAAGGTTAGAATTGTCATTTCATTTAAGATTGTAGTACAAATATTGAAAACTGGAGTGCGAATATTGTCTCCCTATATATATATATATGCTATTTTTTATTTTATTTATTTTGGTAATATATACACCATATGTAAAAATGCTAAGTTGAAAGTCAACTCAAAAATATTGTTTTTTTAAATTTTATGAATGAAAGAATTATTTGATTTAGGAAGTATATTTTGGTGTTTTGAAATAAGAGTTTGGAGGGTATTTTAGACATAAATAATAGTTATTTATGCACATGTAATTATTTTTCCTAACTCGACTAATTGAAAAATTAACTTTAAAAGTAGACTGATTTGTTATTTAAGACTCCTAAATCTACTTAAGTGTGGTTTTCCCTAAATAATACTAGTAATTGTATTTTTTTAAATTCTCCTCTATTCTTAAAGCTTTTAAATTAGGCCAACTAAATATTTTGAGTCTAAGGTGTGATACCCCCTAATTTCAAAACACGGGTTGATCAAGTCCGCGCACAAAATTAGGGGATATTAAAACAATTAAAGTATTTCAAACAAGCACAGAGTACAAAATGAAATAAAAAGAATAAATAATACGCTAATGAAAACTAATAAATAAAAATTTCTATTAATAACTTGTCAATGGTTACAACTCGGGAATCCGTAACTCAAGGACTCCTTAACCAAAATCCACTATCCATAAATCCATTAATAATTGTTGAAGTAATACTATCCTACTTTGAAATAAAATAGAAAGAATAGATAAGTCCTCCAGCTGCGGATCCTCAACCTTGAGACTTAAACCTCTAATAACTTGAAAAATAAATCGTGGGTTAAACCTTACGAGCAAGTTCTCTCTACCAGACCTCTGAAAACTAATAAATAGATCATCTGATCAAAAGCAAACCTAATAAAGTTTTAACTTTGATATACCATGATATACATATATATATATATATATAGCTAATTATATATAGTATAACAATAACATCTATAGCCAGGTGCATTAATTCCAAAACCATTATCAATGATTAAATAATAATTATATCTAGTCCAATCCACAATATCTTTTTAAAGAAACTCCCCTAACCTTAATTCCATCCTACACGGTAATTTAATAATTTAAATAATAAAATATAATTAAAAGAATATTATATTTAATTCCAAAACCAATAATGATTTTAAGTATTTAAATCTCATAGCCAATATCTAGGCTTTGACAAATCATTCATGTCACCCTCAGTATTATTTTATTAATATGTGTAAAATAATACACTAACATGCAAGTACTAGACTATTCTAATTTAAGAGTATCTAATCCTAATCCACCTTATACATATAATAATCATAGATGATATATCTTAATCATCAAACAGATAGCAATATAATTATACTTTGGCAAATCAACCATGCCATTATAAATATATCTATTTATATATTGGCAATTCAACCATGCCTCCTGAAAGTATATTTATTTATATATTGGCAATTCAACCATACCTCCTTAAGTATATATTTTTATACTTTTAACTTAGCAACTCATCCATGCTTCCTATTTATATTTTATTCATCACTATACTTAGGCCATATATTTACACCTTTGGCAACTTATCCTTGCCTACGATTCAACCATGTACCAAACCTTAGAAATTAATTTACCAACCAAATAATTCATAAATAGGCAAAATAACTTATCAATAAAACAACCCATACCTAGGCGTTCCATGCATATCATTGGCATATAATTAATTTAATAACCAGCCTATCCATATATACCAAATAAGAGTAATATTTTAATCATCTTAAATGATATATACATATACCAATATATTATACAATATATATATATGTATAATACTTTTCACAAATAATATATATATATATATATATATATATATATATATATATATATATATATATATATCCACCTCTCATTTCATCACAGACAATATTAATTAACTATGTAAATGTCAATTAAATGCTACTAATACAATAGTAGTACTCTATGGCTCTCAGAACACCAAGAATACCTCTTCTAATGGTTGCTTTCGACCCTAACGGCTCAAATATCAACTCTAGAAATTCACCGGATCCCACAGGAGCTTTCGGGGACTCCAAACACTGCCTCACGCGCTGTCCCTCGTCGCCACACG
This sequence comes from Cornus florida, assembly GCF_030987335.1. Taxonomy (NCBI): domain Eukaryota; kingdom Viridiplantae; phylum Streptophyta; class Magnoliopsida; order Cornales; family Cornaceae; genus Cornus; species Cornus florida. Next base: position 26,026,990 of record NW_026775581.1, read on the forward strand.
CGCCCAGACATGAAGCACGCGCATCCACAAGTTGGCAGGTGTCTTCACGCGCCTCCACGTGCGGTACACGCGCCCCCACGCTCCTGTTCTTCTTCTGGCTGAGGTGGCACACTACTATTCGCTAGATGCATGCTTTCCTTGTGTGCGCGTCACACCGGATCACATCACCGTGCCTCCATGCATTTGTGTTGCACCGAATCAATCCCTCTTTGACCCAGCCTCATCTAGGGATCAAATCATAGGTATACTAAATCCTTATGGAGCCGCATCACACCGAATAAACCCACTAACTTTAAACTAATCCAAAGGCCCAGATCTACATATGCACCATATTATCATGCGCCGTACTACACCGAAACAACCAATGATTATCAGGACCATCCTAAGTTCCTGATTTAAGCGCATTGAAATGTCATGCGCCTTGCTGCACCGAATCCCAACCCTTTAATGGGTGCGCCGATTTTAAATAGCCTCCAGTGTATAGAAACATTAGAAATTATACTAAAATAATTATAACAAAATTCAAAAAAATAAAAATAAAAATAAAAACAAATCCAGAAAAATATCTATAAAATTCCAAAAACTATAGAAAAATTCCAGAAACTCTAAAAAAACCCTAATTAATCATATTGGGTCCAAGATCAACCTATAGATTAATTTTTAAAATATATGCAACACACATATATACCAATTAAAATCCAAAATTCCAAAAGAATAAAATATAGTAATTTAGACTTTTGAATAATCCGATCTACACATGATTTAATCAAATAAATTTAATTTAATGCTTTGATTAATTCATTCTATCTATAATTTTAATTAATAAATTTAATTTAAAACCTTGATACTCAAAGTGAAAAATTTATGAGTTCTAAGAGGAAAGATACAGAAGAACTCGCCTGAAGGTTTTGAAACAAAACCGATGCTTCAAGACTCTTCGAATTCCGACATCCTCTTTCTCCGATTCGGTCTCCTCCTTGTCGGCCTCCTCTTCTTCTCTTTCTCTCTACTTCTCTTATTTTTCTAACGTATAAACATTTTAACCCTAAACCTTATGTGTATATTTATACACATTAAAATCTAACTCCTATTCCAACTAGGACTACTAATAAGATAATAATCTTTAAATAATATAATATATATATATATACATATATTATATTACACACATATATATATTTATCTTCCATAATTAACCGTTAGTTAATTAAATCATATAAACCTATATATATCCATAAATATATATCTCTATATATATCTTTCCCTAACAATTATTAATTAATTATATTTATATATAATTTTATATATTTATAATTAATACCAAAAATGATCATTTAAATAATTAAACAACCATGAGCCTTTATTAATTAACCCAATAAGGCCTCATTCAAGCCCAAGACCAAATCATTTGGTCCAACTTCCCTTAAGCCCAATCCAATTAATTTAAATAAATAAAATAATTAATTAAATACTGAAATTAAAATAACTAATTACATGAAGCACATAAACAAACAAGAATTTACAACTAAGTCATACAATACCAATAAAATCAACACACCAATAATTTAATCAATAATTAACCACACAAACAATCAATCATCATACATAATCACGAAATATAACTTAATTAAAATAAGATAATTAATCTAGCACTCAATAAAATAAAATAAATCATTGAAAAATAAAATAAAATAATTAATCCTAATTAATAAATCCTTTAAAAATATCGGGGTATTACATAAGGCCCAAATTTTATTAATATATAAACAAAGAAATAAATATCTATATATTCAAAAGGCCTAAGTTTTTTCCGTAACCAAACGAGGGATAAAATAGATAATGTTTAACTTTTATTTTTATCCACTCTCTCCTTTACTTTCTTTATCTCTCTTCAACCATTCTTTTTCCATAACTGTAATGACCCGGTCATTTTCATTCATTTTCTTTTTGCTCAAATTTTACGAATAAATTTTTTCCGTTGTCTTTTCTCTTCTGTGTTTGGTTTCCCGTCACTTAGTGTCATATTGAGTGCTCGAAAATGGTTTCTGAAACTCTTTTCTTGGGATTGACAACTTCCTTTAAGGATCCAGTCATTTTCACATTTTTTATTTTTCGTCACTATTCACTTTTTGTCTTTTCCCGGTTTCCTTTTTCGTTGCATAACCTCACTTTTTGCCCTCGGATTTGACTCCGGCTTTGCATGCACCCATGATATTTAATTTCTATGATATCTACATTTTTACTTTTGTATAAAAGCATGCTAAATGTTTACTTTTCTTGTAAAGGGTATGGATGCATAACTTTTGATAATTTTCTTAACTTTTGGGGTTTTAGTGTAATTATGTAAAGTAATTATTTTTTGTCTTAGGGACCATTTTGTAATTTAATTTAGAAGATATTTTCAAAAAGGACCTTTTTGTAATTTTCGGAAAGTATGACAAGTGTCACACTCTCATTGGTCCACTTGTTGGCATTTGTGTGGGGACACTTTGATGCCTTGGATAATGACACGTGGAGGGTGGAGTTTTAACCACTTGTTGACCTAGGATAGGTGCACTTGTTGGCTTGGATGGGTGATAAGTGTAGGCTTAGGATTAATACCATAATGGATGCTTGGATGAGTGACAAGTGTATGCTCCAAATTAAGTCTTGCAATTATTTTTCATTCCTTTTCTTTTTGCTCAAATTTTACGAATAAATTTTTTCCGTTGTCTTTTCTCTTCTGTGTTTGCTTTCCCGTCACTTAGTGTCATATCGAGTGCTCGAAAATGGTTTCTGAAACTCTTTTCCTGGTATTGACAACTTCCTTTAAGGACCGAGTCATTTTCACATTTTTCATTTTTCGTCACTATTCACTTTTTGTCTTTTCCCGATTTTCTTTTTCGTTGCATAACCTCACTTTTTGCCCTCGGATTTGACTCCGGCTTTGTATGCACCCATGATATTTAATTTCTATGATATATACATTTTTACTTTTGTATAAAAGCATGCTAAATGTTTACTTTTCTTGTAAAGGGTATGGATGCATTATTTTTGATAATTTTCTTAACTTTTGGGATTTTAGTGTAATTATGTAAAGTAATTATTTTTCATCTTAGGGACCATTTTGTAATTTAATTTAGAAGGTATTTTCAAAAGGGACCTTTTTGTAATTTTCGGAAAGTATGACAAGTGTCACACTCTCATTGGTCCACTTATTGGCATTTGTGTGGGGACACTTTGATGCCTTGGATGATGACATGTGGAGGGTGGAGATTGAACCACTTGTTGACCTAGGATAGGTGCACTTGTTGGCTTGGATGGGTGATAAGTATAGGCTTAGGATTAATACCATAATGGATGCTTGGATGAGTGACAAATGTATGCTCCAAATTAAGTCTTGCAATTATTTTTGGGCCACTTTGGGACTATGGTTTTAAAGAGGAGTTTTTGTGCAATTGAACAAGACTTGTGTGTGTTGACCATGGTGTAAGATCACATAGTGAGTGGAGGATTTCTAATTCCTCCACTCACACTTCATCTCATTGTTTCATTTCCTCCCTCACCAAAAACCCTAGCCACCATTAGAGGAGCTTAATGCTTAAGCTTTGACCTTAATTTTTGAGGCCCTTCTACTCACCTTAGACCATAAAGTTTGGAATATTTTTTGTTCATCTCATCCTCTTCTACATAACCGTTGAAGGGTTTGCCATTTTGAGTTTGTTTGCCTTAGATTCTAGAGAGACTCTTCTCTAGTGAGGTAGGGGGTGTTATAATTTATTTTTCAATTGTTTTACTTACTTTTGTATGAAATATAAGTTGTATGCATGTCTTTTGTTAATTTGAGAAATTAATGATGTATCATAGCTTGCATATAGCTCACTTTAGACTTGGTATATGGCATGACGGTGACTTGATCTTTGATATATATTAAATTGGGATGATTTAAATGAGTTTTCAAATCTAGAGATTAAATGGATTTAATTTGATTTAAATTCTAGTAAATTGTATTTTGCTTGTATTCCATTTTAGATTTGATATATGGTATGAACATTACTTAGTGCTTGATATATATTAATTTGAGATCATTTGAACAACTTTTGAAATCTAGAGATTTAAATTGATTTAAATTAATTAAATTCTACATGATGATGTCTTGCTTATTTTGCTCCTTTGATTTGATATATGTAATGAGTATGCTATGTTGTTTAACATATAATAATTTGAGGTTATTTGAAATTGATTTGAAATCTAGAGAATTTAATTATTTATGTTTAATTAAATTCTATCTAATAGGTCTATGGATCTAAGTGTGTTTTAGAAATTGTTTCTATGTTTAAATCATGGACTTGGACTTGTTGTATATTCACTTGGTTATGTTTTAAGTATAGGATAACATTGTTGTTATATTTATATTTATGGGAGCATGTTTTCTTTATGGGATATATTGTTGCCTTGTGTAATGAGTTGCACACCTTGCATTTGACATCTTTCATGCCATAGTAGTTGTGGACTTAGAGCATGTATTGTATGTGTTTTCAAATTTGGTTGTGCGTGGTAGATAGTTGATTATCTTGTATATACATGTTATTATATACGTTGTTGCACAACTTGTTGATTTTGGAAACTTGGGGATGTCATTGTTTGTCTACGGCTAGAATATGGTTCTAGTACGGGGGAATGTCCTCCTATAGTCTAGTGTGCACATAGGGCGGTTACCCGTGGGCTAGTAACCCTAAAGTAACTTTGGTGTCTGTCTGATCTGGTGTAATGTCCAAGTATCCACCTTATTTGATTTCGTATTTCATTTCAGGTTGATAACTGTATGATGTTGTAACTTGTTGTTCCTTATTTGATTTCCCATTTTAAGTTATAAGATGTTAACTTAAGAATTTGTGCTTGATGCGTTGTGTTGGAAGTTCCTATGTTGTTACTTGCATAGATATATGAATTATGCTAGAAATGATCTAAGGTAGCTTAGGATGCTCCCTGAGTCTCACCTTTGACATAGTCGTTAGGTGGCATGACCCTTTTGAATTGTTTCAAGTTAATGTAAAAATCTTTAAAAAAATTGAGTCTATGCATGCTCATTCTCTACGAGTAAACTTGTTTACTCACCCCGAAGTCACTGGGGGATTTGTTCAGGTACAAAGACTTGGTTCGTGATGTTCATCATTGCTTGGATAATTGTAGACTTGAAGGTTTTAATTCTTGTAAAGGTTGGCTTGAAATGCCACTTGTAGTCTTTTAAGTCAAAATGTGTATATTTGATTCCATTTATGTAATGTGTACATAAGTACACTTTATGCAATGTATTTGACTTGTATGTAATGAGGCCAAGGGCAAAAGATACTTATGTGATATGTATGCAAATTTTTAACTTCATTGTTGCTTATGGAAGTTAGGAAATTTCATGCATTGAAGGGTCATATTTTACATACAACATGCCATGAGGCCGTAGGACATTGTAGTACGTCTACCTTATAATATCACGTACTTACATGTTCACTTTGGCAAACAATACCATTCTTGATGAAACAAAAACTTAATGTTGCATTTTTTTGAGTTTTTACCCTATTCTGTTCCAGGGGAATTTCAGGTATTTCACAATGTGTTTTTTTCATTTTTGCCTACAATGTTGGGTAGAAAACTCGATTTTGGAGGGGGTTTCTTCTTTGTATTTTTCCAGAAAACATCATCTTGGCCCTCAAAAATCCATTTTTTTCCTAAAAATCATTGCTGCCAGATTTTTTGCTGATTTTAACACAAGTGTACTTGGTACTATTCATTAACTTTTTTTTGAAAAGTGTGACTACCGATCTGAAACTTTCGGGGGTCTTGTGGGTGTATTTTAAGATTGCATTTTTAATTACTCAACCTTTTCAAACTCAGCAAAAAGACAATTCAGGGTATCTTCTATCTTTCTCATCAGTACATTTACCTTGGTTGAATCATGAATTTTGGATAAACAAAACCTCAAATACTTCAATTTACAACGAGAGTCTAATACATTTGCAACAAATACCAATACATTCAACTTCTCAATGTTTCCCCAATACTTATCAAACTTAATCTTCATTTTTCTTGCCATTTCACGTATACAAGGATCCAAACTTTTGGACCATTCTACCAAGCTAGCTTCAATGCCACAAATTTCACTGAAAAACAAATTAAAACTGACATACAATGAACCAGACAAATGAACAGTGGCATCATAGAATTTTTGCAAGATTTGAGTAAAAAAGCGAGCATCATCCCAATCCTTAGGTGTAGGAATTCCATCATTACTAGAAAGTTCTAATTTGAATTGATCTTCATATCCTAGCCTTTCAAATGCTTTTTGGAATTTGATTGTAGCCTTTAGCATGAGATATGTGGAACATTTAGGCACAAAAAGCTTTTACTTGTTATCTTCTCCTTCTCTACACATGTTTTAAAACATTATTCTCTTTGTGGGGAACTCCTAACATATTTAACAGCCCCATGAATTCGAACTATTAAACCTTTTAGTTTATTTAACCCATCTTTCACAATTAAATTGAGAATATGAGCACAACATCTAATATGAAAAAACTCAGCACCCAATATAAAAGTTTCATTATTCTTAGAAATTGTGTGCTTCAAATATCCAACAGCAACATCGTTTGAACTCGCATTATCAACGATAATAGTACCTAACTTCTCAATACCCCATCCCATTAAACATTCTTCCACGGCTTGACCAATTGCCTCACCTTTGTGACTAGAAAGTGTACAAAAGTTTATTATTCTTTTATGCAAATTCCAATCACTATCAATAAAGTGAGCTGTAATGCACATATAAGACAGGTTTTGCAGTGAGGTCCATGCATCTGTAGTGATGCAAATCCTTTGGTTTGGCCTCAACAACAAATCTTTCAAATTTTGTTTCTCATTAAGATACAATGCAAGACAATCCCTTGCCACGGTAGTGCGTGACACAATTTTGAAATTAGGTTGCAATACACTACAAAAGTAACGAAAACCTTCATGCTCTACAAATTTGAAAGGCAACTCATCTATAATTACCATTTTAGCAAAAACTAGCCTACATTTTTCTTGGTCAAAGTTCCAAACACCAAGGCTACTGCTATCTTTATATGTCCTCGAATGAAACGACAAAATCTTTTGTTTCTTGTCTTTACTATATTTGGGACAACCTTTATTAATATGCTTTTTTAAAGCACTCGTCCCATTCTCACTCACCCACTTAAATTTTGCCCCACAATACTTGCATTTAGCACCATCTGGATTCCCATATTTATCAAATTCTTTAGTAAAATGTTGCCACACAGGAGACTCTCGACGCTTTTTTTTAGGAGGTTTTTTTAACTTTTTTAAATACCTTTTTAGAAGAAGTGCCAATGGGTTGAGGATCATCATGAGTATGCTCATTGGAGGAGTCACTTGACAGAGACACTGCTGACATCTGCAGAAGGTAAAAATAAAGCAAAAGTTTGATTAGAAATTTAGTTTCAAATAAAGATACATTGTAAATCTGTAAATTTAGTTTCAAGTAAATTTAGTTTGATTCAACAAGGATACACTGTAAAATGTAAATCTGAAACCTAATTATGTTATCAAAACAGGCACAAATGAAAATATATGGAACAAACAAAAGAATGAACACTGTAAAATGTAAATCTGAAACCTAATTATGTTATCAAAACAGGTGCAAATGAAAATATATGGAACAAATAAAGAATGAACACTGTAAAATGTAAATCTGAAACCTATTTTCATAAACAACCTGATGCAAATATATGGAACAAATAAAAGAATGAACTCTTGCACCTTAGATTGATATATGCCGTACATGAACATCAATTTTAGACTCTCAATATTGGAACATACTTAACAATTTGTTTATGTTTCACTTAAATTTAAGAAAAAAAAATCGATGGGACATTCAGACACACTTCTACGGTTCTGCCTATGCATGAATTTATGTTGACATTGGAAATGTATTGGATGATCCCAAAATTGAAGTGTCAGAAAAATTTAATATCCATATGGTTTACTTTTCTAAAATCTAACTCTCAAAAGTCAATAATTCAAAAAAATAAAAAACAAAAAAAAAATTGTTTACAACCAACTATAAAAATAATTTTTTAGCTGAACTTTCATAAAATATTTTTTTTTAAAAAAATAACAACAAATAACTTTATGTTAATTACCTGGAAAAAAAAATAAAGAAAAATTACCTTCACAAGCTTGACCGAGGAAGATGATGAAGCGGGAGAAGCCGTGTCGCTGACTGAGATGTTGCGTGGGTGATCGGAGAAGCCGTGTGACCATGTCGCTGTCTGAGAAGTTTGGAGGATTCACTTGACTCAGAAATCTGAGATGGGAGTGAGGATGAATGAGTGATGAGAAATCTAAGATGGGAGTGACAGATCGATCAAGGACTTGCCGAGTAATATGAGATCGGAGACGATTAATGATGAAATTTGAGATGGCGAGGACGATGAGGACTGAATCGACGAGAAAGCTTCAGAGTTTAGATGAGACTTGAGAGGAGGCGACTCAGTCACTCAAGCGAGGGCAATGAAGACTGAGGAGATGAGAGCCTGAGAAGGCTGAGAAGAGACGACTCAGGCGAAGGTAATGAACGCTTAGGGTTCGTTAATCGTCACTTCGTTTGTAATTCTGTATAGATGAGACATAATGAGATTGAGATTTGAGAGAGTGAGATATTTACTGATTTAGGGCAAAATAAATGTTTACGTGTCTATTATCTAAGCCATACGGTGATTATGGTCTAGCCAGCCTTATCTCTTTAGACTTTACTTTTTTTTTTTTAAATTATAAAATTAAATATATAATACATATATTATGTATATATATATATACGGTTCCGGTTCCTACCGGTTCCCACGAACCGGAACCGGAACCGTATGTATATGGTTCCTAAATTCGGAACCGGAACCGGAACCGTGAGAACCGCGAAAAATGGTTCCGGTTCTGGATCCACGGTTCCGGTTCTTTTGTGCACCCCTAATATTTTCGATCTTTTACTTCCGCGTCAGTTCTTATTGAGTTCCACGACTTCATTGAAGGTCATCAAAGTGTCTTAGAGGTGTATTGTGCCTTGGGAGACCATTGTCTTGTTTCTTGCTTCTGCATTCTGGATTCGTTATCGGATCTACGTTCGGTTCATTATAAAATGCGCTGGCCTAAAAACCAAGGCCGCCACAATAACACCACTCTTCTCATCTTCTCCTTTTTTTTCTTTCCGATCCTCTCACTGGTGGTCATCCATATGTTATAACCTTATGGCATATAAGAACATGATCTATAAATTCAGTTGTTTTTTTCTTTGTGTATACTATATCTATATATATATATATATATATATATGTCAAGTGATGGAGCCAGAATTTTTTTTCAGGGGGGCACATTATAAGTATTGTATACTGTAACATATATTTATAATATAATGTATCGCATATAAGTATATATATATAGAAAGAGATAGTGATATTTTTGGAATTAAATTAATTTACAGATACAGAATATAAGTATTAAGGAAACAATTTAGGAGAAAAAAATATGAAACATATATAGAATTTTATAAAATAACGAGAAAATTCAGGGGGGCGCTTTCCATATTTTCATTAAAAAAAAACATATATATAATTATAATATATATATAGAATATAAAAGAGGGAGAAAAATTTCTACGTTCCCCCCCCCCCTCGGTCCTTAACTGCCTCCGTCCCTGTATATGTCATCTTCTTTTTCTCTGTTTTTCTTTTCATTTTTTTTCAAAAGAAAATTTCTACAGTGACAGACACGGTGTCCTTCATGTGTCCTCCCCTGTGTCCATTTTATATTAAATGATAAAAAATTAGGACACAAATGTCAAGGTGTCGGACACGTGTTTAGAGCTCCGAGACGCTTGTCCGTGTCAGACATGTGTCCGACATTGGTACGTTGTACCTTGGCAACGTGTTGGTGCTTCCTAAGGGAAAAGTCTTGTTCTAGGTGGATCTAAATGAGAAGTGAAGTAGGTAAGGGGACACCCAGATAGGCAGAATGGTTCTGCATCGAGGGCATGTATGGGTTAAGAGAGTTCGGGTGTGAGAGAATGTTATAAGGGGAGTTTTGTCCCACATCGAAATGGGTGTTATATGGGTTAAGTGTTGATTGGGAAATTATGAACTACTAATAATTTTTAATGCAAGCTAACCCCTCAACTATAGATGCTGCATATTGCCCTTTTCATGTCGCGGGAGTATACTTTTCGGCGTTAAAGGGGCATAATTACTTATTTACCCCTACTTATTAAGGTATTGTAAAAATTGTAAAATAGAAGTTATTCATAATATAACTGAGATTGGGGTAAACTATAATGACCTCCCTTGAAGTTTGGCCTAATGATATACCTGAGATTTGCCATTTTTTTTACGTGTCCCTTTGAGGTTTGCCACTTTTTGCAAAGACGTCCCCTCCGTACAAAAATTTGTATTTTTTGTCAAAAAATTGGTTTGCAGCAACCAAAATGCCCATCAACTAAGAGTAAAATACCCTAATACCCTTATAGTGTCATAAAAAAAAAATGCAATAGTGGACCAAAGTACCCCTAAAATAAATCAAACATATATTAATATATTTGTAATATTTTTATAATTTATGTAATCTAATAATATTTGTGAATATACACTATATTATACTAAATATATAAAAATTATAGAATAACTCCAATTATAAATTTAAAAGGAACTAAATCACTGAGTTATAAGTCTCTTTCTCACCTAAAATATATTTGTGAATATATGATGCGTGCTCAACTTTAAACCTTAATTGAAGTACAAATTCATGTAGAAAATGGCTAAGCAAGGGTATCGATCCACGAAGATTGCTAGCTTATGGCAATCAAATTTCAAAGATTAATTTCAAGCTTGTAAAATGTCACGATTTAGTTTGAAGAATGGTTTGTTTGTTTGTCACTTAGTATATAATTAAAACTGAATTAAATCAAGTTCAAAGATTGAATTAACAAGTAGTGAGGCTAGGGAATTGAGTTCACCGAGACTTCATAAACATGCTACAATGTATTTAACTTGGAGAAAGCAATTATATGTAATGATAAAGTGTAGAAGTATACAATAACTACAACAATTTTCCAGAAAATTATACAAATCGAGACTAAGCATAACCCATCTGCGGTTGGCATGGCTCATTCACCTAAACTAGGGTGTGGTATGAGCCATCTTCCCTAAGAATGACCTATCAAGGTCTTGAATTTGTAAGTTTAGCACATGAAAGTAATTTATCTAGCATAAACTATATTTGGTTGGCATAGACCATCTACCTAACTACATTAATTTAAGGTGTAGCATGGTCTATCTTCCCTTGACATAATTTATCTAAAATCCTACATGACATGCCCATAAAACCATTTCATGAAATCAATTCTTAATGTCACTTTAAGAATATTAAGAGTATAAGTATGTAAACATGGTTCTAAGACAAGAATTTTATAACAAACATACTCATATATATAAATTCAAGACGGATCATACATTAATGTAATGCAAAAACACCTATTTCAATATGAACTTTCATTTTATTCATGAAATCTGTAACGACCCGGTCATTTGCCTTCATTTCCTTTTTCCTGAAATTTTACGAATGAATTTTTTTCGTTTAATTTTCTTTTCTGAGCTCTGTTTCGTGTCGCTTAGTGTCATCTCGAGTGCTCAGAATTGGTTTATGAGACTCTTTCATGTGAATTGACAACTTCCTTTGAGGACCGAGTCATTTTCACATTTTCGTTTTTCGGACACTATGCGCTATTTCGTCTTTTCCCTATTCTATCATTTTCCCTATTTCGTCTTATCTCCGTTTGTCAGTTTTTGGCACAACCTCACTTCTCATGCTCGGAGTTGGTTTTTGACTTCACGTGCCTTCATCTTGAGTGGTTTCCTCGAAATACGTATCTTTACTTTTGCAAGAAAGTACTCTGGTTGCTACCGGTGTCCATAGGGGCATAGATGCACAATTCTTCAGCATCTTTTTCATTTCTTGGGGTGTTTTTTGTAAATATCTTTTGAAAATATTTTATTTCAGGGGCATCTAAGAAAATATCTTTTGGAAGATATTTTTATTCTGGGGCAATTTTGCAGTTAACCCTTTTTGTAGGGGTCATTGTGCAATTAACGAAAGTTATTGCAAAAAGGTCTCGTCTGGAGCCTGGATCCTCGTACGGGATTCATTTTCACTTTTTGTTGACTCGTAAATTCATAGAATTTTCTTCTGGTCATTTTTCTCCAGTTTCAGAGTTTCTGGACCCGGTTGCCGTTGAACTTGTTCGGGGCATAATTTTCTGCTCGGGACTCTATTTTCAACGCCGTTTCTTCCGTTGTTCATATTTTCTCATTTTAAATCTTTTTTTCTTCACAGAGTTTTGTCGTTTGAGCGCGTTTGCTCAAAATCCACTTTTCCGGACCCGGCGGGGCCCTTTCGGGGCACTTTTTGAGACTTACTATAAATATGGGACTTACGAACAAAAAAATCAGATTTCTTCTTCTTCTTCCTCTCCCATGGCTGGCCAAGCTCCCTCCCATGGCTTCCACTTTCTCTCTCCTCCTTTGATCCACTTTTCTTTGATGAAAAGTCTTCGGCCTTAACATTTGTCGTTCGCCTCGTCGTGCTCTACCATTACCCCTTATTAGAAACCATTTCTGACCAAATTTTGAGTTCGGGATTGAGGTCAAGTTTGGATTTCATGGGGCTTCTTGGGGATTCATATAGATCGTGTTGTCCCCGACAAAACCTAGGAGTTTCGTCGGATTTGGAGCCGTTTCAATTCGGTGGGGATTTGGGATTTTCATCTCAAATTGAGGTAGGAGGTGTTATAGGTTTAATTCTTGTTATATAACATGCTGTTGATGCTTATACAACTTGATTGCTTGCTTAAATATGAAATTTAGAGATTTTATTATTTAATTTTCTTGTATTGGATTTGATTTTCCCGGTTACTTATGATTTGTTTTAAACATGTAGCATGGTAATATAATACTCTATAATATGGTCATTGACATATATTAACTTATGGGAAATTGAACAAGTAATAAAGATTTTATTTAATATTTATCTTGAATAAAATATTAAATCATGTGGCCTTAACTAGCTCAAAATCAATATGTGTTAGCATATTAAATTAGGCCTTAGCATGCTTTCCAACATAGCTGAATTTGAAAGTAATTGGAGGTGTTTTGAAAATTAGTAATTATTAATTAATTTACCCCGAGTGCGCTATTCACTCTATTTGAATTCCGACTTGATATTCTTGATTTACATGTCATATAGCTTCACATATATTTGATTTAGAATATTCGGTTAGGTTTTGAAACCTTTTATTTAATTAAATTCCATGTTTAAGATTTAATCCTCATGGTGATATACAACTTGGAATTGTATTGTGGCATGCTAGAAAATCAAGCTTAGGTATAGTTGTTCACATATATTAAATTGGGATTAATTGCATGAGAATTGCAACTTTTAATTTATATTTAATTTTAGTGAAAGTTTAATTCACATGGTCTTAAATTGAATGAAATAAACTTGTAATGTGCTATTATATTAGTTCTTGGCATGTTTTCCAACATAGGTTAATTTGAGAGCATTTGGTTAAGTTTGAAATTAAGAGATTTTGTGGTCCCATTAGCTTAATTAAGGTATTAACGTGATATTTGTATTGGCCATGACTTGTTTACTAGTATATATTAATTTGGGACTATTTGAAGTTGTTTTAGAACCTTGGGATTTAAATTAGCATGATTTAATTAAAGTTCTACCTTGTTGTATTTAAACTCATGAGCTTATGTTTTCAATATTGAATATATTGTTATCTTGCGTAATGATTTGCACACTTCATATTTAATATCATTCATGCATAGCGTGTAACGAATCGCACACTGAAAATTCGGCATTCACCATATCATATTAGTTGTGGATTTAGAGCATGTATTGTATAGGTTTCCAAATTTGGTTGTGTTTGTTAGATAGTTGATTATCTTGCATATTCTTGTTGATATATGTGTTATTGCACAACTTGTTGATTTTGGAAACTTGGGGATGTCGTTGTTTGATTATGGATAGGACGTGGTTCTAGTACGGGGGATAGTCCCTCTATGTAGTCTAGTGCTCACATAGGGGGGTTACCCATGGGCTAGTAACCCTAAAGTAACTATGTTGTCGGTCTGATCCGGCGTGACGTCCGAGTATCCACTTTGTTTGATTTCGCATTTCATTTTCAAATTGAAAACCAGATGATGTTGTAACTTGTTGTTCCTTATTTGTCGTTCCATTTTAATTTACATGATGTTAACTTTGCGAAATTGTGCTTTATGCGTTGTATTGGAAGTTCCAATGTTGGTTAAATTGCATCGATATTGAAAATTGTGTTTTGCCGTTCTAACAAAGCTTTGGATTGATCCTATTGATTCATTTATAACTTAGACGTTAGGTGGCATGACCCACTTCTGTTGTTTTCAGGCTTTAGATTTCAAGCTGATAGCTTTAAGAAATTGTATTTTGTTGCCTTGTATAATATGTTTTTGTGTGGTTAGATTGCATTGAAGTTGTAATTTGTGTTTTGATTGTTCAGCATGGCCTAGGATGATTCCTTAGACTTATTTAGAACATAGACATTAGGTGACATGATCACTTTAGTTGTTTCTGTATTCGAGATTGCAAGTTAATACCTTTAAGAACTTATATCTTGTTGCTTTGTATAACGTGCTTCCATATTGTTTAAATGGCATAGATGATGTGATTTATGCTAGAAACACTCTAAGATAGCTTATGATGCTCCCTGAGTCTCATTTCGATATAGACATTAGGTGGCATGAACCCCTTTAACATGTTTCACCTTAAGGTGATAAATTTGTAAAATACTAGGTCGATGCATGCTCATCTCCTACGAGTAGATTTATGTTACTTAACCCTACGATACTGGGGCATATTTCAAGTACGAAGACTTGGTTCATGACGCCTAGCATTCCTTGGATGTCGTGTAGCTTTCAAGTTTCCATTTCATGCGAATGTTAGCATGAAATGTCATTTTGTAGACTTATATGTCAAAATATGTATATTTGATTCCATGTATGTAATGTGTACTTAAGTACACTCCTTTCAATGTATGAGATCAGGCCGGAGGCCAATGACCATTATATTGTATTCTATGTACTTTTTAATTTCATGAAATATTGTGAAAATCTTGAAAAATCGCAAGTCATTACTTCACCATGGTTGCATCGGATGTGGAAATTCCATTCTCATTCTTTCATGGGGTCTCATTAATCTTGTATGAAGTGTGGCCAAGGGCCAAACGGTCAATTGACTCCATTTTGTATTTTTGGATTCCATGTTTTCCATTCCAAGTCCATTTTTGCCTTTTTGCCCGTTGGGGGGTCGGATTTTGCATCGGCTATGTTTTTAAGCCATGGACCATTGTAGTGCATCTAAATAGGTAAGTTACGTTTGCGTGCATATTCATTTCCGAGCAAAACCTCATCGTTTGTGTTTTGAGTCTCCAACGGACTCATTTTGCGTTTTTGTTGCATATTCTGATATAGGGGTATTCTAGACTTTTAAATTTAGTTTTATTTCCTGCTTTTAATATGGTTGAATAGAAAACATGATTTTAGGGGAGGTTTCTTTTTCGTGTTTTTCCAGAAAATGTCGTCTTGGCATCGAAAATCGCTTACGAAGTTCAGCTCTCAGTTTTTCAATTTAGCAGCTTTTTGGACCTCCATGACTGGATTTTATGGAGGGTCATTTTGGACATTTCACAGCAAGTTTTTTTTTTTTTTTTTTTCTTTTTTCTTATGAGTCATGTAGAAAACTTGATTTTAAGAGGGGTTTCTTCTTTGTATTTTTCCAGAAAATGTCATCTTGGCCCTTAAATTTCCATTTTTCCCGCCCTGCTGCCAAGTTTTTGGGTTGCACCCTTATTGCCTCTTCACATCTAAACGGTTAGATGGGATCTCGTAACTGGTTAGATGAGTGTGGGCAGCGTTTTTGTCACTGTTTTTGGCCTCCTAACCGGTTAGGAAGGTCTCCTAACCGGTTAGATGTTCATGGGTTGCCTCTTTTGGACCGTTTTGCCCCTTTTTCCGTAAGCCATATCTTCTTCATCCGGACTCCGAATCAAGCGATTTTTGAGTCAAGTTCATTGATTTTTTGTTGTCTTTCTAATGGTGTACTCGGTGGCACCCACTTTTAAGCTAGAAATGACTATTTTTCCCCTAGGTTCAATCTTGTTCGTTTTTGAAACGTTGCTTCCCCATTTGATTCCTTTGGGTTTCGTGACCTCGTTGAGGGTCATAATGGTGTCTTAGAGTCATGTTGTATCTCTAGAGACTGTTGTTTTATCTTTTGCTTCCGCACTTCGGATCCGTTATCTGGTCATCTTTCGGTTCATCACTGACGCACCGGGTTGAAAAACTTGGGCCGTCACAAAATCAGTTGCATACAAAAATATTTCCCCAAATTAAAAGACAAAGAATTACATGCTTAATTTGGTCAAGGCTACCTCAATCCCCTAGAAGGAGATTTAGCTTATCCTGGTGGTGGTTGCTCCAATGGTCGAAGAGGAAGCCTCCATCTTTAGCTCCATAGTAGCCCCTCTCAAGAGTACTCAAGAACCCCAGCTATCCTCCCTTTTATATCTCCAAAAGTATATAAAATTTGAATATTGATATGATAGCTTCTCTGTATTACAATATAGAGAGGTTTATATAGCCCCTTCTGGCCAAAATCAGTCAAAATCCCTCTAAAACTCGTGCATTCAAGTTGGAGAAGAGAGAAAAAAAATAACTGAAAATTCAAAATAAAACATTAATTCGCAGGTTGACGTCCAGATGCCAAGATGGGCATCCAGATGCAGCTTGTCAAGTTAGGTGTCACGCGCGCGTTGGGTGCTTGTTTGTAAGGCTTCTGGCACTTGGCGTCCGGACGCTATTTTGCTTGGCTATTGGAATTTTATTTTAATCTAAACTTGCAATTTATGAGCATCGATTACAAAGGGCGTCCGGACGCCAAGAATACTCTTAGAGTTTGTGTCCGGATGCCAACCTTGCTCTTCAAGGTTGCATTTCTTCTTTCTTGCTTAGCTTCCCGGGTCTGACTTACTTCTTAGGCTGATCTTGCTCTTGGACTTAGGTCCATTCTGTTGGTTTCCATCGCTCGCCATGAACTTTATTCATTAAAACCCTGTAAAAGCCCGCTTTTATCCCATTTTGGAGATAAGTCCTAAAAATAGACAAAATACAATAAAACTTGTAAAATATACTTTATTAATGTGCTAAATAGACTAAACTATGCAATTAAGGGCGCTTAAATATGTAATATTCGACGCTTATCACACCCCCGAACTTATATTTTGCTAGTCCTTTAATAAAAACAAAAATAAGACATTCCCTCTTTCGTGGGATTGACGATTGCATTTATCACATGCAATAAGCCTTTTAAACCTTTAGGTATCCCTAGAGGACGAGTGAAGTCTCGTAAGGGTTTACCAGAAATGATACCCACAAACATTAACTAAAAAGCTCATTCTTTAAGTTGGAACACATGACATTGGGGAGGATTATATCATGAAGACTACAATAAGTATGTAGACAATGAAATCTCAAAACACTTTACAATTTCCAGCATTCATGCATCAACAAATAATCCATATACACAACCTTTAATATCTCATATTTAAAAGCATTCATCTCAAGCTTCTTTAGAAGTGAACCGGAATATATATATATATATATATATATATATATATATATATATATATATATATTTCAATGCATTCTAACCCTTTCATAACACATACCATAGCTTCCACATCCTTATCTTGTCTTTTGAAATAGTTTTCCAAGGCATGAATTTTACTTGAAATTTTTTTTTTTAGATGGCCGTGCAATGTTCAAGTCCCTTAAACTTTCTAACTACCCCATGTAGTGAGTGTTGAGCCAACGACTCCCAAACCAAATGCTTTTAGGGCGTTAGTGTAAAAACACTCTAACGGGCATAATAACTCGGGATAGCTAGGTTACGAACTCAAACAAGCCACACATTTTACACTCTCTACTTGTCTTCCTTTTTACGCGAACACTCAATGCTTGATAAGGCATAAGGTCCGGTTAATCGGTTGACAAAGTAAAAGATTGTAATTTTATTTTATATATATATATATATATATTCAATGCCAAGGAAAAATCTTTCATCCAACTCATCAATTTAGAGAAGCCATTTCTACAATACCACAAGGAAGGAAATGCATACATATTTTTAAATTTCGGTGTGCTTAAGTGTGGTGTAAAGTCACGTAGAAATGAAAACTCGAAGATGTTATGTCTAAATCATGCAATGGACTTTTCTCATCTAAACATGCATACTAGAAGTTTTCAACCATTCTTTGATATCATATATAAACAAACAAATTGTATTGATCACATAAATCTCCCCCCAAACTTAGTTCCAACAATAAGAAATCATTTGCCTATATATATATATATATATATATATATTATTTTCATAATTTTTTTTTTTTTTGATTATTATTTTTTTTTATAGCCAATTTGGCAATGAACTATACAACATTATGCATATAAATGGTCACACCTAAACACCCCCAAACTAAAACGATATATTGTCCTCAATGTATGAAATAAAGTATAAAATGAAGCATACAAAAAGGATGAAAAAAAGCAATTCTACCAAGTGTTAAAGCATGAATGCTACGCATCCAATACCATAGGAGATGCCAAGTGTCCTCCCCCAAACTTGTACCTAATAATCTGTCAACATAATACTGGGTACTAAACATAAAAGCATAGACATATACATTGATATAAATCTAGAATAACACATCATGCTTTTATTAAAAAACAAAAAAAACTGGGAAGAAGATCAAAATTCGTGCACATAAAAGGTGCACCCACATGTCATGCCAAAATGGCCCAAGAAAAAATATCCAAACATAGTACTAGCATATAACATAAAATATAAAGCAAAAAGAGCATAAAGATGCTCAATCCTCCATCGATGTGTATGAAGATGGACCCACACCGCCACGGTCAATGAGTGACTGAATTATAGCACACAAAATCTAGTGCTCCTCCATGCTCTCATGATGATACGTGTCGAGTGAACCTCCAATAGCATTGACTCACAATTGAAAAGTGTCCATGCGAGTGCTCAAAGAGTCGTAATCATCTCATGGCATTGCGGGTGGAGGTAGACCAACAGGAGGGGCAAATGTCTCTTCTATAAGAGCCTCAATCTCCAAGCCTTCTACATCTCCCCAATCTAGCACACCCCCAATTTTCAGCTACCTTTGATTTTTCAATTGGGCAGTGCTCTTCTTCCACTCCGTGAGTGTATATTATACCTTCTTTGTTACACATACTTCAAGGCGTGGGACAGAAAACTTTTTATCCTTGATCATCTTGGTGATTAGGTATAGGAATGGGAAGGACCAAGTCAAATATTTATTAGTATGCTATATGATTAAGTCTATGTAGACTTTCAGAATTTGATCCCAAATTAGAGTAGGGATCGAGAACCAAAAGCCTTTTTCAGCTGAGTATAGAGTTTTAAGGAATTTACCCCATCGCTCCGCATAATGGCCTATTGCGAAAACATTCTTAGCCAACACGGACTCGATGAACCAAATTCTACATGGCAAGTAGGACTTACTAGTAGAGTTGTTCTTCTTGTTCGTGTATCAGTTGTGGCAAATTTGCTTCACAATGTCTTCTAAGTCAACAATATCTATAAAGGACCATAGATAGGCTGACCATTCGCATCCACTAGGAGTTAATGGGGCAGCCACAAGCAGAGGCAACATCCTCCAATGTGAAGGTCACGGTGGTGCCATCAAGGGAAATAGTAAGCATGGTTGGTGTCTCACAATTGTATGAGACATTTTAGTAGACTTGACGAACTAACCGAGGAAAAACCTTATGATAGCATGGTTTACAGAGAGAAGAGAGGCCACAGTCCTTAAGATTTTTAACTGCCCAATCCGTCTCGGGATGACTCTTAAAGTCATCCCGGATAGCGAATCTAGTCTCGAAGTCAAGGGGCCATTCACTCTAATTGGGTATGAACACCTCTTAAAATGAGCTAGTTCGCTTTGATCCAACTTTGGGTGCCATTTGAGAGTGAGAAGATGGTTTAGGAATTTCTACGAACAATTGGTGGGCAATATCAAGCTACCTAGAGCAAAATAATGGTATGAAGCTTAGAAACCCAGAAAACTTCTCAAATAATTGAATTCAACCTAGTCCCAACATAACCTAGTAGATTAGAAATCCCCTCCTTCTAAAACAATATTTAGCTTGGAAGAAGTAAAAGAAAAGAGAAGAAGACTTACCACACAATGAAGAAGATGAAGCTTTTACCTTTTGACAATAGAGGAGATTGAACCTTTGATTTTAAGAATGAATGGAGAATGGAGATGATGGGAAGGAAGAATGGGAGGAAAAAAATGATGAAATTTGACTTGAGAGATAATTGGGGTCGAGATATAGAGAGAATAAAAGAAGAAGTAGGAATTGGAATAGAATTATATACAAGAACTTAGGCTCGGGCCATGTTCTGGGCTCTGGCGTCCGGACGTATCGAGCAGCGTTCAGACGCCAAGTGCCAAGGCGCCCACCTTGGCCTTGCCTTAACAAAGAGTGTGGCACTAGGCGTCCGGATGCCAGGTGGGGCTTCTGGACGTAAATTTGGCTGCTGACTGGATTTTTATTTCGGCCATTTGTAGGTCCGGACAGAATCTAAAAATTTCAGGAACACTCAGACATGATGATATACTATTGGAACACCCTCTGGAAAGAGTCGGAATAAAAAATGAACATGTTCCATGAAAACTCAAATTTTTGAGTTTGATTTTTTTTTTTTTTTTACCCAGCTAGCTTGGCGTCAGGACGCAAATTTAGCAGAAAACTATATATATATTTTTTAAAATTTTATTTATTTTTTATTTTTATAATTTGGAGCTTGAGACGAACCCGAAATTTTTTGATATTTTCACCAGAACCTATTTGATTCCTGAGACACCTAGTATGACCAACGAAATGAGATTCGGAGCACTTTTATGAAATCGCTAAATTTGAGGTTTATACTTAGGCAATTTTTTGAAAATATTATTAATATTATTATTATTTTTAGAATGAAAGAGATTAGGAAGCTGGATGCTCCCTAAAAGTGGCTAAATTTAACATCGAGAGCTTGATAAGATGGGAAACTCACTAGTCCTCATATATTGGATTCGTCAAGAAGACGGTCTCCACATTTCCAATTGGGAATAGGCCGTTAATGTAAGGCTTAAGCCTTTGTCCATTGACCTAAAAGAGATTCCCATTCTTTTGGATCTTGTAATTTGATTGCACCATGAGGGAAAATAGAAATGATAAAGAAGGGACCTTTCCACCGTGAACGGAGTTTACCAGGAAAGAGTCGCATCCTTGAATTGAAGAGCCAAACTTTTTGGCCTGGTGTAAAAGACTTTTTAACAATATGCTTATCATGGAATGCTTTTGATTTAACTTTATAGATCTTGGAACTTTCATAAGCATCATTCTGGATTTCTTCAAGCTCATTGAGCTGTAATTTCTGGTTAGAGCCAGCTTTATCAAGATTGAAATTAATCTTTTTTATGGCCCAAAAAGCACGGTGCTCTAATTCGACTGGGAGATGACATGTTTTACCATAGACGAGCCGGTATTGAGACATGCTAATTGGCGTCTTATACGTAGTTCGGTAGGCCCAAAACACATCATTTAGTCGTATCGACCAATCCTTGAGGTCCAGCCTAACCGTCTTTTCAAGAATATTTTTGATCTCCCAGTTTGAGACTTGCACTTGGCCACTCATATAAGGGTGGTAAGGTGTGGCAACCTTGTGAGTGACAGAGGACTTTAGGAGGATGGACATAAGGTAACGATTATAGAAATGAGATCCTCCGTCACTAAGGAGTGCTCAAGGCAAACCAAAATAATTGAATATGTTCTTTTGAATTAACTTGATCACCGCAGCCTGATCATTGGTTTTGGCTGTTTTAGCCTCTATCCAATTGGACACATAATCCACCGGCAAAAGTATGTACTCATAGCCATGAGAAGATGAAAATGGTCCCATGAAATCGATTCTCTATATGTCGAAGATTTCAACAACTAAGATCGAGTTCAATGGCATCATGTCTTTTTTAGACATGGCCCCAAGCTTTTGACATCACTCACAAGATTTGCAATAATTGTAAGCGTTCCTGAAAAATATAGGACAATAAAATCCACTTTGAAGGACTTTATATGAAGTCTTCTTAGCACTGAAATGCCCTCCACATTCTAGAGTGTGGCAAAATTTTAGAATGTTTTAGACTTCATTTTCAGGGATGCATCTTCGGAATATTTGATCCGGGTAATATTTGAAAAGTTCCGAGTCTTCCTAAAAGAAAATTTTGATTTGGGCAAAGAACCAGACTTTTTCTTACTTAAACCATTGGGATGGAATTTTTCCAACCACAAAATACTTGACAATATCAGTAAACCAAGGAGGTGACATATAAGAAATCTGAAACAGTTGCTCATTTGGGAATGAATCATGAATTGCTACGACATTGTCAGTGCCTTTTTTATCCTTAATCTCAAGGTTAAACTCTTGGAGTAAGAGTATCCAACGAATGAGTCGAGGTTTGGTCTCTTTCTTTACAAGTGATAAGTGCTCAAATGTGATACATTTTAGCACCTAAGTTAGGGTATTTTAGTCTTTTTATCTATCTTGCTTTCCTGTTTTAGTTCTAATTTGTGTTTTTGTCTATTTCAGGTCAATAAGGTTCAAACAGGCTAATTTTGATACAATAAGGCCTTTTTGGAGTCAAACGGAGTCTTGGTGAGAAGCTAGAGCAAAAGGAGGCTGATGCTGAAAATTGCCTAGTTGGAACGATCGAACCAACTCTGAACGATCACATTGTTGGTTAGATTGATTGATGGTTCCAGCTGAAGTGTGATCGATCACACTGTTGGTTGGATCGATCGAACTTATTGCTGAAGCTATAAAAAAGCAGATCTAAAGCTTATTTGGAACCAACTCGGGCTGTGCTTGAAAGGGGAGATCCTAGGGCCGAGTTCTCACATTTTTGGGCTCAAAAAGCCTTGTAATAAAGAGGGATTGAACCATTTTTGTAGGGAGATTCATATTTTTACATTATAATTTGGATATTGTTGTAGTTTCTCTCTTTAGAAAGTTAGAGATTAGGGTTAGAAGAAAAGAGGGAAGTGGAGCCACATCTCAAGAACACATCTCTAGATCCACATACTCTCTATCTCTTGAGCTTCAAAGAAGAAGAATAAGAAGAAGAAGAAGAAGAAGATGGAGCCATGTTTGGATTTTGCCCTTGAGGGTTTCATGACCACATCTACCTCCTCCATGATTGTCTAGGCTCTTCACTTAGGGCTTGGATGAGCCCTAAATCTTGTGTAATCTAAACCCTTGTATTTCCATTTTTGGGGATTTATATATATTATTGTGATTAGTGGTTAGCCTTGTGATTGTTGATTTAATTATTCCTCGTGATTATCTATTTTAATTACTTATTGTCTTATGTGTGATTATTTGGGAATTGATCTCTACACTAGATTCTCTATGTTGGTTGCATGTCTGTGTGTGTTTAATTAAGGATTTAGTGATGGCTAAGCATGGTTTTCATTGAATGAGTTTGTAAATTAATTTGATGGATTAGGCTTATACTTGATGGGTTGTTCTAAAATTTAATTCATGTTTGTAGGTAGGTAGACAATCTATGCTAGATTTGATACTCCATACTTATTATTGCAAATTCCATGATTCTTTTGATTGATGTGTGCTCTCATTAGATACATTTGTTAATTAATTGATGGATTATGCCTTTGTCTTGGTGGGTTGTTCTACACTTAGTTTACTTATTGGTTAGGTAGACAATTCACACTTGCATTAGATAGTTCACACTTTACATGCAAATTGCGTTTATGTTTGTGGCTACATATAGATTGCAACAATGTATTCCCCATTAATGGAAAACAAGTGGTTAATTACATGAGCTTAGTGGTGATTACAACACCCTAAAACCTCTCTTCATATCTCTTAAATCCCTATCTCTCATTAGTTTACTTTACTTGCATTTTAATTTTATTGCACATTAGTGTAATCAACCAACCAACCCTTCCTTGCAATCTTTTGATACGCTAGAGTCGAAGCTAAAATTCCAACACGTATAATCTCTTAGGAGGATCCCTTCTCACTCATACTACATAGTTTAGGTGTTAAGTGATTTATAAATTTAAAGTATGATGCCTACTTGACACTAATTTCCAAACTCAAAGTGTCGTGCATTATTTTGTGCACACGCTCGGGTAGGCATCATAATTTTGGTACCGTTGCTGGGGATTAACGGTTTTGTTGGAATTAGACTAGACAATAGTGTTCATTTGATTGCTTTTATTTTTATTTTATTTTCTATTGTATATTCTTTTCTCATTCTTGATATTATTTGTCAATTAGGTACTTGACTACAAGGAAGGCAAACATTGGATCTTAAAGCTAGCATTGGAAATTGAAGTTGCTTAAGGACTTTTGTGAGCATTTCTTGAAAATCTCGTAGTTTAATTGTTTCACTTCTTTGCATGCTTGTGATAGCCCTTGTTGAGGCTAATTAAATTGTTTTATTAAAGTCCAAGCGTCGGCCCGTGTGGAGGCCTTACTTTTTTTTACAATATCATCGATCCATGTGGAGGCCAATATTTTCTTGCATTTGAATTTTGAGTGTGAATGGAGGAATTGTTTGATCCAAGTTTGGGGGGATGAACCAACTCCACCACCTTCTAGGTACTCACCCGGATTTGAAGAAAAAGTGTTAGCTTTACTTGACGTGCATATTTCACAAACTCAACTTATTAATTCTCATTCTCAAATGTTAGCTAAGTTAGAAGCTCAAGTTTAGCAAATTGCAACTACTATTTCTCGTCAAGAGGAGGAGGAAGAGGCAAATGAAAAAATGGCAAGAACTTCAATTTATATAGATGAGGATGATGAGAGTGAAGAGGAAGAAGTAGTAAGTGAGTAATTTGAGGAATTAATGAGTCCACCAATGGCTAGTCCAATAGAGCATAACATGACTTATAAGGATTTTCCTTATTTTAATCATGATTTGATTCCGGCCTTTGATACTTTAGAGAGTGAGGAGATGTTGACCATGTAGGAGAAGGAACTTGTTGAAGAGAGCCTTCCTCCTACTATCTCCAAAGACCCTCTTAAGACATGCCTTTTTGAAATGTCTAAAAATTGTGCTTTTGACCTTGAAAGCTCCAAAAATGAAGTTCTATCTCTAATGGACTCCATGGCTATTTTAGAGGGTGAGGAGATGGTTATTTTTGAGGAAGAGAAGAAGGATGAAGATAAGGTGTTTCTTGATATTCTAAATGAGTCTATGAAAGACATTGCCTTGCCAATTCACAAAGAAAGTGATTCTTTGAATACACTTCAAGAGCACAAAAATGATGCAAAGGCAACCATTATTGATTTTGTTTTCAAGACCATGGATGAAAAGAGCAATATCATCTCTTTCATTTCTTTTCAAGTCATTTTTTTGGAGGATGATTTCATTGTTGTAAGTGAGGCATCAAATGAGAAAATGAAAAAAAAGGATCAATAAGGATGTTTCATATCCGATTTTTGATTTTTTTGATTAGTGAGTTGGCCCAACGTCTTGTTAGAGATATTAGACACTAGTTTTCGTAGAGTTTTAAAAACTCTATTGCTCCCTCATTTCTTTTTATTTTTCTTCATGTGTACATTCTTCCATCCATTTTTCAATCTCCATTCTTGTTACCATCATTGGGACTTAGCATAGGATTTTCTGCACTTTCAAAATAAGGCATTTAGTGCCAGTTCGATAGATCACAAGTGCACCCTCGATCGATCGAACCTCTCTGCAGTCAACCCATGATCATATTTTAGGCCTTTGTCCCATCGTTCAATCTCTTCTGTAGATTTTAAGCCTCTTTCCATTGTTCAAACCAGTAGATCGATCAAAGTTCGATCGATCCAAGTCCTGATCGATCCAATCTCAAATAATTTTTTTTTTCTTTACATCCTTTATTTCCTTTCATTTTCACTTCTTGCATTTTTATTTACTTGCCTTTTTATTAATTTTTTTTGTTTGTGTACATATTTGTTATGTCTAAAAAAATAATAATAAAAATAATAAAATAATAACAAACAAACAAAAAAAAAAAAAAAAAAAACAATCTTTCAAAGTGGAATTCCATCTTGTTAGAGACGTTAAACTTAGCAATCATTATGCATATTTTTTGCATTTTTGTTTCTTTGCATGGTTTCATAAAATGAAAAACATAAAAACTTTTCAACATTATGCCCTTTTGTGTAGTCATGCATACTTTATGATTTATCTCGGGCTTGATCTCATATCTCTCTTCCATCTTGTGCTATATTGCCTCAGAATGCTTGATTTACTTATTTTATCCCATTTGATATTTGAAATGAGTTTACTAGCGTGGTTATTCAAGTAGGTTGTTGATTCTAAGTTTGGGGTGCACTTTTTCCCAATGGATCATTACTGGGCTTTATGTCTTTGCCACCACGGTATACTCTTTTCATCTTTTCCATTGTTCTCATTGCACATTGAAGACAATGTGTGGTTTAAGTTTGGGGGTAAGGTGACTTCGTTGCATTCTATTTAAGTTTGAGACTTAATTGCATGATTGAGATTTGGGATTCATTTGAGCTATGATTTTGATCTTTTGAGGGCCATGATACTTAGAATTTAAAAATTGCTTGATTTGAGAGTCCAATACTCCTTGCATGCCTTATGGATTCCATTTAGGAGTAAATTTTTTGAAAGATTGAGATCTTGCTTGCACTTGTGGTCCACATCATCTTGATTTTGTGATTGTTTTCAGATTCACTCTTGGATTTTACACTAGCGCAGGCGCACACTAGTATTCATTCGTGTGGTACATACTTTGTTGACTATTGGTTTGGTTATATCCCAATTGAGCTAGTAGTGCATTGAAAACTTTCATTCTTGACAAAGGTAGATAACAAACCATTTTGCACTAAGTAGCCGGGATTCTAGCTTCATCAAGCATTGAATTTCTCACGCCGAAAGGTGGAGGGCCCAAACTCTAGGTTAAAAATAAAATAAAAAAATAAAAAAAGTAAATTTGCAAAAGCAAATAAAGTGAGGACTTTTTCCAAAAGGTGAGAAGTGGGAAGTGATTAGATGGAGGTTGTTTTGATTTGTAGCCTAGTTAATTTGAGCTTGTCCTTAGGTGTGTTTTAACACCTAATGCCCTAAAGCCGTCCGGTTTGGGAGTCATTGGCCTAACGCTTGACCTCATGAATCGCTAGAAAACTTAATAGATCAACACATTGCACCATGCTTCCATCTTCGATTTAAAAAAAAAAAAAAAAAAAAAAAAATTGAGTGAAAAGAATAAGTGCACCTAGTTGAAAAAAGCTTTAATAAAAGGTCCATTCTTTGTCTTGATAATCGGTACTAGATTTGTGTGCTAGCTTGAGGCCGGATGTGATCATTTCTTTAGTTGGCTTTAGATAGCAACATATTTGATGCCAGTTCACTTAAAAAGAATTCTAGAGTTGTTTTGGTTTGCATGATCATTTTCTTGATGTGTGGAGGACCATACTTGCTTGAATGGTGTTGAGATTTTGGAGAATTGCTTTGAGATGGGTAAAAAATTGCACACTTGAGGTAGTTTTCTCCCAATGCTTGTTTAGAATGTTGGTGCCTCTTTAGTGCGAAAGAGCTTAATGTTTGTGGGTATGATTTCTGGAAACCCTCACGAGACTTCACTCGTCCACTAGGGGTAACCTAGGGGTTTAAAAGGCTTGTTGCATATGCTAAATGCAATTGTGTTCTCTACGAAAGTGGCGTTATCTATTTATTACTTTCTAGTTCATAGTTGTTTGGTTGTTCATTTTTTTCTTTACTTCGTATTTCATTGCTAGGGACTAGCAATATTTAATTCGGGGGTGTGATAAGTGCTTAAATATGATGCATTTTTGCACCTAAGTTAGGGTATTTTTGTGACGGCCCAAGTTTTGTAAACCCGGTGCGTCAGTGATGACTAAAAGATGACCCGATAATGGATCCGAAATGCGAAAGCGAAAGGTGAAACAACGGTCTCTAGAGATACAATGCGTCCCTAAGACACCAATGTGACCCTCAATGAGGTCATGGAACCCAAAGGAAAACAAATGCGGAAGTGTCGTTTCAAAACGGACAAAAAGGAACCTAGGGGCAAAATGGTCATTTTATAAAAGTGGATTCAAGTGCTATCGAGCACACCGTTGGGAAGACAATGAAAAATTAAACATAATGGACTCAAGAATTTCATTATTCGGAATCTGGACGAAGGAGAAAGGTCAAAAACAAAAATGATGTCGTGGCGGCCCGACGAGGACAGCCCACTACTGTTGCAACTGAGAGTAAAAACGAGCATCTAAACGGACTTTTCTGGAAAAACTCAAAGAAGAAACCCCCCCTAAAATCAAGTTTCCTACCCTAATCTCAGATGGAAACAAAAAAAATGCATTGTAAAATGCCCATAATGCCCCTAAGAAAATCTGGTCAAGGGGGTAAAAATTTTTCCGAGCTGCTGCCCAAAGAAAGGAAATAGGGCTTCGGAAGGTTTTTAAATTGCCTAAATTGAAAATGCAATCTTAAAATACACCCAAAAGACCCTCAAAAGTTTCGGATTGGTCGTCACACTTTTCAAAAAAAAGTTGATGAATAGTACCAAATATATTTGCACTAAAAATCTGCAAAACTTGGCAGCAAGGATTTTTCGGACAAATATGGATTTTTGAGGGCCAAGATGGCATTTTCTGGAAAAATACAAAGAAAAAACCCCCTTCAAAATTGAGTGTTCTACGTGATTCATGTGGAAAAATGAAAAAAACACATTGTGAAATACCCAAAATGCCCCTGGAACAGAATAGGGTAAAACTCCTTAAAAATGCTACTTAGAGTTTTTGTTTCATCAAGGATGGTGTTGTTTGCCAAAGTGAGTATGCAAGTGCATGCAATATGATAAAATAGATGTACCAACATGGCCTAAAGCCTCTTTACATTCCATTAATAAGTTTTAGCATACAAAGCCTCCATTTCTCACAAATAAGCTACAATGGCAATACTTGAGTTTTAGAGGAAACATACTTATAACCTTTCAAGTTAATGGCCCTTGGCCTCATGTCATACATGTAAAATGCATTAAAAGGAGTGTACTTATGTACACTTTACATACGTAGAATCAAAGAATACAAGTTTGATAGATAAAGCTACCAAACGATCCAAGGCAATTATTCAAGTCTTGAGTCCTGTACCTGAAATATGCCCCAATATCGTAGGGGTGAGTAACATAAAGCTACTCGTAGGAGATGAGCATGCATCGACCTAGCATTTTACAATTTTATCATCTTAAGGTGAAACATATCAAAGGGGTTCATGCCACCAACGTCTATGTCAAAATGAGACTCAGGAAGCATCCTAAGCTACCTTAAAACATTTCTAGCATAATCACACTGTTCATGCAATTCAAACATGGAAACATGTTATACAAAGCAACAAGATATAGATTCTCAAAGTCTTCAACTTAAAATCCAAGATACGAAAACAATAAGAGTGGGTCATGCCACTTAACGTCTATGTTCAAAGTGAATCTATAGGATCATTCATAAACTACATTTGAACATCAAAACACAAATTATGATATCGATGCAATTTAACCAACATTGGAACTTCTAATACAGCGCTTAAAGCATGATTTCTCAAAGTTAACATCTTGCAACTTAAAATGGGAAATCAAACAAAGAACAACAAGTTACGATATCATCTAGTTATCAACTTGAAATGAAATACGAAATCAAACAAAGTGGATACTCGGACGTTACGCCGGATCAGACCGACAACATAGTTACTTTAGGGTTACTAGCTCATAGGTAACCTCCCTATGTGCGCACTAGACTACATAGAGGGACAATCCCCCGTACTAGAACCAAGTCCTAGCAGTAGCCAAACAACGACATCCCCAAGTTTCCAAAATCAACAAATTGTGCAACAACGTATATATATATCAACATGTATATACAAGATATCAACTATTTACCAAGCACAATCCAATTTTGGAAACTTATACAATACATGCTCAAGGTCTACAATTACTATGGCATGAAAGATGTCAAATACAAAGTATGCAATTCCTTACACATAGCAACAATATATTCAATAAGGAAAAACATATTCTCATGAATATAAAAGTAACAAATATGTTATCCAAATATGATGAGCACTGAAAAGTGCGCATTTAAACCCGTTAAGCTTAAGCATTCTAGTACCTTTATTTATCTTACTTTGCCGTTTTAAACTTATTACGTGTTATTTATATTTTCAGGCACTAATCCCAAAATTGAGCTAACTCAGCCAAATAAGAGCTTAATTGAAGCAATCCTGAGATAAACCAAAGGAGGGAGCAAAGTGGAGAAAGAAAGGAGCAAAAAGGAATCAAAGTTGTACAGCTGAAAAGTTCGATCGATCCAACTTAGAGTTCGATCGATCGAACATCTATGATCGATCATAGTACTTCTCGATAGATCCAACCTTGGCCTTTGCTGAAATTCCAAGTTCGATCGATCCAACATCACCTTCGATCGATCGAACCCTATTTTGTCCTATTAAAATGATTGATCTTATCCACAGCTGTACGCCTACCAACCACTTTTGTCCTTTTCCCCATAAATATCTTCGAAATATCTCAGCCTTGTCCTTATCCGGAGGAGTCAGACCACTTCGATCGATCCAAGAGGCAGTTCGATCGATCGAACCCATCTTCGATCGATCCAAGTTAAGGTTCGATTGATCGAACTTCCTCCAGCGAGAAAAAGTTAAAGTCCAGCTCATTTATTCCGTCCTTCACCCAATCATTGGAGAATATGCCTTGCACGACCACAGCTCATCATAGGGTGTATTTGACCTACCTATATAAGGAATATGATACACTTTTTGGAGGGGAGTCTAGACTCTCTTGTCACACATTGAAAATCATCTTGGAGGCTATTCTTGGAGAGGAGGAAGGAGGGAAGCTAGAGCACCATTAGAGGAGATCTTCACTAACAAGGAGTAGCCATGGAGTTAGCCCTTGAAGGTTGGATCATCACTACCATGAGTGGCTAGACATCCTCTTGGGGCTAGAGTTAGCCCCAAGCATGCTTTCTGTACTCTAATCTTGTGTATTATTGAGGGATTAGTGTTGTATGATACATCTTGATATTCATGTATATATAAATCTTGATTATTTCATGGTTTGTATGGTTTAATGCTTCCAATTGACTATTCTATTCAACCCATATGTCTATGTATGCTAGAGTAGGATATTCATGTGCTTATCTCTAGATTTAGTGTTTTTGATGCATGTCTATGTGTATTGATGCTATAGATCTAGAGATTATCAAGATGATATGCTTAATGAATGCTATTTTGGTTCATTTGATGGTTTATGCCTATTCTTGATGGCTTGTGCCTCTCCCCTAGTCTAGATAGCTTTATTTTTATGCTAGTAGTGTAGATTTAGTGTAGTGATAGTATAATGTTAGATGGGAGGACAATCTACTCTTGATGTTTGATGTTCCATGCTTGTGAGTCCAAATGGCATATTCCTCTAATATTGTGTTGTATGTGGATTGTGAGCTTAATGAAGGATTAATGACTAGTTATGATATGTTGTATCTTTCACATGTGTTTAGACAATTTATTCCTCTCCCAATAGATAAATTGTGGCCTCTCACATGATGTTTAGATAATGCATGTTTAACTAAGTCATCCTTATGGATTGCTTGGACTATGAGCTTAATGAAAGGTTCAATGACTTGATTTGATATTTTGTTCTCTTCACATGATGTCTAGACAATATATTCCTCTACCAATAGATGTATTGTGGCCTCACACATGTTGATTGAGACAATTTGCACTTGTTGAGTCACCCTTACCAATTGAATGTCTTTTACACACACAACATTGTTGCAACACATTCATTTCCCTCATTAGTCACATGATGTCTAGACAATATATTCCTCTACCAATAGATGTATTGTGGCCTCACACATGTTGATTGAGACAATTTGCACTTGTTGAGTCACCCTTACCAATTGAATGTCTTTTACACACACAACATTGTTGCAACACATTCATTTCCCTCATTAGTCACTTGATTATGGTTTGGAATAGTATTGTTTGGTGGTGATCTCTACACCCCAAGACCTTTCCTTCTTACTTACTCTTCATCTTATTGCATTTTAATTAATTCTTTTCTAGAAGTAATCAATCAACCCAACTCTCTTTTGCAATCATTTGGTACGCTAGAGTCAAAGTTGAAATTCCAACACGTATAATCCCTTGGGACGATCCCTACTCACTCTTGCTACGTTAGTAGTGGTGTTGGTAGTGGTTTTTATAAATTTAAATTTGACATAAAAGGCTTTTCTTGAACCACACATTCACTACATTCAGTTTGGCGTATTGGAACGGCCGTCGTCAAATATGTTATCCAATGTTCAAAAGTAATTAAGTGAACATACACCAAATCCAAATCCATGATTTAAATATAAAAACAACTTCCAAAATGCAATTAAATCCATGGAGTAATAAAATAGAATTTAATTAGACATAAATAGTTAAATTCTCTAAATTCCAAGTTAATCCCAAATAACCTCAATTTAATATATATTGAAGGACATGTCATGGTCATCACATAAATAACATCAAATGACAATTTAAGTGATTAAAGCACTAAAAACAAAATTAATCAAGCTAATTAATTAATTTCCTCTAGATTTTTAAACAATTCCAAATGCCCCCAATTTAATCTATGTTAGAGAACATGCCAAGGTCTATTTAAATACCACATTATAACTTGATTTCATGCTTCATACAACCATGTAAATTAAACTTTCATTAAAGATAAATATTAAATAAAAGTTGTAATTCTTAATCAAATGAGCCAAATTTAATATATGTTAACCAACATATCCAAGCATAATTTCCTAGCATGTTACAATTCAATTCCAAATCATATATATCCTTGAGCATTAAATCCTTTACAAAGAAATTAATTAAAATTAAATTCCAAGATTTATACAAAACATGCATACAAGTTGTATAAGCATATATAATCATCAATACAATACAAATATAATCCTAAGACACCCCCTACCTCAATTTGAGATGAAAATCTCAAAAGCTATCAAAACGAAATGGCTCCGAATCCGACGAAACTCCTAGGTTTTGTCGGAGACAACACGATCTATATGAATCTCCAAGAAGCCCCATGAAATCCCAAACTCGGCCTAAATCCCATACTCAAAATTTGGTTAGAAATGGTTTCTAATAAGGGGTAATGGTAGAGCACGACGAGGCGAACAACAAATGCAAAGGCCGAAGGATTTTCACTTAGGAAAAGTAGGTTAAAGGAGGAGAGAGAAGATGGCAGCTCCATGGGCATCCATGGCTGCCTTTGGTCGTGCAAGGAGAGGAGGAAGAAGAAGAAAAACTAATTTTTCTTCTTTAAGGCACCTATTTATAGTAAATCACAAAAAGTGCCCCGAAAGGGCCCCGTCGGGTCCAGAAAAGTGGATTTTGAGCAAATGCGCTCAAACGGCAAAACTCCGTGATTGAAAAAGATTCAAAATGAGAAAATATGAACAACGGAAGAAATGGTGTTGAAAACCGAGTCCTGAGTAGAAAGTTATGCCCCGAACAAGTTCGCGCGGCAACCGGGTCTAGAAACTCCGAAACTGGAGAAAAATGACCAGAACGGAATTCTATGAATTTACGAGTCAACAAAAAGTAAAAGTAAATCCCGTACGAGGATTCAGGCTCTAGACAAGACATTTTGCAATAACTTTCGTTAATTGAGCAATGACCCCTACAAAAGAGGTTAACTGCGAAACTGCCCTAGAATGAAAATATCTTCCAAAAGATATTTTCCTAGATGCCCCTAAAATAAAATATCTTCAAAAGATATTTATGAAAAACACCCCAAGAAATGAAATTAATTCCAAAGATTTATGCATCCATGCCCCTATAGGCACCGGGAGCAACTAGAGTACTTTCTTGCAAAAGTAAAGATACTTATTTCGTGGTAACCACTCACGATAAGGATACGTGAAGTCAAAAACTAACTCCAAGCACAAGAAGTGAGGTTGTGCCAAAAACTGACAAACGGAGATAAGACGAAATAGGGAAAATGACAGAATAGGGAAAAGATGAAATAGCGTATAGTGTCCAAAAACGAAAAATGCGAAAATGACTCGATCCTCAAAGAAAGTTGTCAATTCACATGAAAGAGTCTCAGAAACCAATTCTGAGCACTCGAGATGATACTAAGCGATGAAAAACCATCCACAGAAAAGAAAAAACAACGGAAAAAATTTATCCGCAAAATTTGAGGAAAAAGGGAAAAAGAAGAAAATGACCAGGTCATTACAATTTTAGTTATTTTATCTATCTTACTTTCCCGTTTCAATTCTAATTTGTGTTTTTGTCTATTTCAGGTCAATAAGGTTCAAACGGGTTTATTTCGGTCCATTAAGGCTTTTTTGGAGTCAAACTGTGTCTTGGTGAGAAGCTGGAGCAAAATAAAGCTAATGCTGAAAACTATCTAGTTGGAACGATCGAACTAACTCTGAACGATCACACTATTGGTTGGATCGATCGATGGTTCCAGCTGAAGTGTGATCAATCACACTGTTTGTAGGATCGATCGAACTTATCGCTGAAGCTATAAAAAAGCATTTCTAAAGCTCATTTGGAACCAACTCGGGCTGTGCTTGAAAGGGGAGATCCTAGGGCCGAGTTCTCACATTTTTGGGCTAAAAAAGCCTTGTAATAAAGAGGGATTGAACCATTTTTGTAGGGAGATTCATATTTTTACATTGTAATTTGGATATTGTTGTAGTTTCTCTTTTTAGAAAGTTAGAGATTAGGTTTAGAAGAAAAGAGGGAAGTGGAGGCACATCTCAAGAATACATCTCTAAATCTACATACTCTCTATCTCTTGAGCTTCAAAGAAGAAGAAGAGGAAGAAGAAGATGGAGCCATGTTTGGAGTTTGCCCTTGAGAGTTTCATGACCACTTCCACCTCCTCCATGATTGGCTAGGCTCTTCACTTAGGGCTTGAATGAGCCCTAAGTCTTGTGCAATCTAAACCTTTGTATTTCCATTTTTGGGGATTTATATATATTGTTGTGATTAGTAGTTAGTCTTGTGATTGTTGATTTAATTCTTCTTAGTGATTCTCTATTTTAATTACATGTTGTCTTATATGTGATTATTTAGGAATTGATTTCTACACTAGATTCTCTATGTTGGTTGCATGTCTGTGTGTGATTAATTAAGGATTTAGTGATGGCTAAGCCATGGTTTTCATTGAATGGGTTTGTAAATTAATTGGATGGATTAGGCTTATACTTGATGGGTTGTTCTACAATTTAATTCATGTTTGTAGGTAGGTAGACAATCTATGATAGATTTGATACTCCACACTTATTATTGCAAATTCCATGATTCTCTAGATTGATGTGTGCTCTCATTAGATATATTTGTTAATTAATTGATGGATTATGCCTTTGTCTTGGTGGATTGTTCTACACTTAGTTTACTTGTTGGTTAGATAGACAATTCATACTTGCATTAGATAGTTCACACTTTTACATGCAAATTATGTTTATGTTTGTGGCTACATCTTGATTACAACAATGTATTCCCCATTAATGAAAGCAAGTGGTTAATTACATAAGGTTAGTGGTGATTCCAGCACCCTAAGACCTGTCTTCATATCTCTTAAATCCCTATCTCTCATTAGTTTAATTTACTTGCATTTTAGTTTTATTACATATTAGTGTAATCAACCAACCAACCCTTCCTTGTAATCTTTTGATACGCTAGAGTTGAAGCTAAAATTCCAACATGTACAATCTCTTAAGATGATCCTTTCTCACTCAATTCACATTGATGCGAGGAACTAGCATAATAACAAGATTCATCGGAAACTTTTCATGGAAAAACACCCAACAACCATAACAAGATTAATAAGAGCACCCAACATACTTTTCACAGAAAATTTCAACAACCATAACAAGATTCAGAATTTCCACATAATATACTCATATCATAGAAGATAACTCACTAAAATAAAAGGTTGTACGTTAGGAACCCCTACCTTAAAGAAACCAAGCCAAAGCCCAAAAGCCCCAAATTTTGAAATCCTCAAGATCACCCAATTAAGAATCTGCTCCAATCATTATGAAGCCCTTATCAAGCTCTACAACTTTGCCTTTAATGGCAAAGATCAATTCCAACAAGAAAAAGACGAAATCTAGGCATAAAGTTTGAGATTTTAGATAAAGAAAATTAGACTTTTAGAGAGAGAGAGATTGAAGCTCTCGGTTGATGCAGATGGAATGGCCCAAAATGATACAAATGTGGTCATTTGTAATGACTTTAGTTAATTGTGTGGGTCCCATTGACCCAAAATATCTTT
The DNA here is from genome assembly GCF_030987335.1 of Cornus florida. Lineage (NCBI taxonomy): Eukaryota > Viridiplantae > Streptophyta > Magnoliopsida > Cornales > Cornaceae > Cornus > Cornus florida. The sequence goes on from NW_026775581.1 coordinate 26,063,613, forward strand.
TGTTCCCTTTATATATATATACATATATACACATGCTACAAATAATGAAACCATACACTTAACCACACAATTATAGTCCAAACAAAAATATATGAAGTGTGATAATGCTGAAACAAACTCCCGACACTGAACTTGCAAATGATGACCCCAGTCAATCCACATGAATACACACATCACGAAAAGAATCCTTCAATCCAAGTCACCACCATCCACGACAAGTCACCTGAACACGTATAAGGAACACCATCAATCCCAAGTGAGACTTACTTTAAAATGGGATTGTACAACCACACGTACGCAATGTAACACCGTACTCTGACTGTCACTGATCACCCTAAAACCAATGATCGTTGACCTTTGACCCGACATTATGTTAAGGAAAGACAAATTCAGAGAAACAGTTGGCCAGGCCATTCCCATCATCGATCCGACCTCAACACCAACCTGTTCTTATCCTCAAGTCCAATCCTAAAATATACATACATCAATCTCTATGTCTAACTCTAAACACACGGTCTAACTATTCTCAACACACGAGTCGCATCACAGCTACTAGATACCACTACTAGCTCTAAGATCCTAAGAAAATGTAGACACTAATAAACAAGTCATGTCTCACGCCGTATCGATCATAACCTCTCAGAACGAAACCCACAAAACCAAAGACTTCACCTCCTGTCGTGGAGGTAAGTTGAACAATCCAGATCAAACCCTCACTCGAGGTCCCTAACAAAAGAGGAAACTATACAAAGTCTTTCTATCAGCTCACACGCACAACTCCTATGTGGATACAAAACTCACAAGCAACAATGTCCTTACCAAGACTGAATCAAGAAGAAAAGAAAGCAAGTCCTTCTCCCGCAACAGAACAGAACACGTACCTACTGATACCTTGCATACGAAACGCTAAGAAAGAGGAGCTACATGGAGGTGTAACAGCTCAATCTGTAACTCATACACCTAGCGTCCATACGTACTACAGAACAGTGCCCATTCCAGAAACGTTAGGGGCTAGACAACGAATCGTAGGACATCGCGTCCCATCCTGCCTACAGAGGAATCTTATAAGCAGAAATTTAGATCTTCTATTTATAGAAACAATTACGTAACGTTAAACAACCATATTCAATAAGCTTTAAAGTAAAATGGTTAAAAACCTTCCTATCATCAATTAGCTTTAAACCAACACATAACAGCTCAATTGCTCATAAAATATACATCGTTATCCAATAAAACTATATGTGAACATACATATAATGATACAAATACGTCATTTCCTTAATACTTAATGGTTACAACCGATACAACATTACAACATGAAACCCATACAAAACATCTCGAACTATTACCTGCCCCAAGGGCACACACACTAACCATCATTAGCATCACCCCAATTCAGAACCACACTATGGGACTTGTCCACCATACTGGCACAAATAAACCACTACACAGAACTCACGGGTGGCCCCCGTTAGAACTAGAACAATAGTGCACAGGCATCTCTTGTCACACCCAACCTCACAGGTATCCCCTGTTACACCGCACAGTCACAGGTAACCCCCTGTTACAAAACTCACAGGTATCCCCTTTTACAACATAACACACACATAACTCACTAGTAACAACATGATAAGACTCACATGTAACATTACGACATGACTCATAGAAAATAATATGACACGACTCACATGTGTCCCACGTTACAATACAACATGACACAAATGTGTCCCCCGTTACAACACAACACAACTCAAAGGTGTCCCCCGTTACAACACAACACGACTCACAGGTATCCCCCGTTACATCAGAGTCACACTGTGATCCCCCGTTACATCACAGTCACAGGTAACCCCCCGTTACATCACAGTCACAGGTAACCCCCCTTACATCACAGTCACAAATAGAGAGGTCAAAAGGGCCAAAAGAACTGCTACAGTAATTGTCCACATCTGAGAGCAGAAACGGGCTATCAAACGAATTTTTCTAGAAAAACAAGAAGAAGAAATCCCCCCCCCCTCCTGAAATCGAGTTTTCTACCTGGCCACATGAAAGAAAATGAAAAAAATACAATGTGAAATACCCGAATGCCCCTAGATCAGAAGAGGTCAAGAGGGTCCAAAAAGATGCTACAGTGATTGTCCACATCTGAGAACAAAAACGGGCTATCAAAAGAATTTTTCTGGAAAAACACGAAGAAGAACCCCCTTCCAAAATTAAATTTTCTACCCGACTTTGCGAGAGAAAATGAAAAAAAAAAAAAAAACACACTGTGAAATGGCCAAAATGCCCCTAGATCAGTAAGGGCTTAAAAACTCAAAAAATGCAACTTTGCACTAAGTATGCATTTGACCCTAAATGCATTTCTAGGTTGAAACGAATGTACATGCAAGTGTAATAAATGATTCTAAGCCCATGGGAATGGTCCGCGGCTCCCGAGAAGCCCCGACTCAAAATCCAACCCCCCGACGGCCAAAAATGATAAAAATGAACTTGGAATTGGAATTTTGAAAACTAAAAATATAAAATATAGTCAAATTCCCATTTGACCCTTGGTCACACTTCATACATGATTAATGAGGCCCTATGAAAGAATAAAAATGGAATTCCCACACCCGATGCAAACATGGTGAAGCAACGACTTGTCATTTTTCAATATTTTTATAACATTTCATGAAATCAAGAATTACATAATATGCAATATAAATGTCATTGGCCCCGGCCTCATCTCACACAAGTCAAATACATCGTAAAAGGTGTACTTATGTAGACATTACATATATGGAATTAAAGATACAAGTTTAGACATATAAGGCTACAAAATGACATTTCATGCTAACATTTGCATAAAATGGAAACTTAAAAGCTACAAGTCATCCAAAGTATGATGAGCATCACAAACTAAGTCTTCATACCTGAAACAAATCCCCAGTAACTTCGGGGTGAGTAATATAAAGCTACTCGTAGGAAATGAGCATGCATTGACCTAGCATTTTACAAAATTATCACCTTAAGGTGAAACAAGTCAAAAGGGCTCATGCTACCTAATGTCTATGTCAAGATGAGACTCAAGGAGCATCATGAGTTACCTTAGATCATTTTTAGCATAAATTACATCATTCATGCAATTTAACAACATAGAAGCATGTTATACAAAGCAACAAGATATAGATTCTCAAAGTCCTTAACTTGAAATCTAAAACACAAAAACAACTAAAGTGGATCATGCCACCTAACGTCTATGTTCTAAATGAATCTATAGGATCATTCCTAAGCTACATTTGAACATCAAAACACAAATCACAATATCGATGCAACTTAACCAACATTGGAAGTTCCAATACAACGCATAAAGCATGATTTCTCAAAGTTAACATCTTGAAACTCAAAATGGGAAATCAATTAAGGAACAACAAGTTACGATATCATCTAGTTATCAACTTGAAATGAAAAGCGAAATCAAACAAGGTGAATACTTAGATATCATGCCGAATCAGACCGACACCATAGTTACTTTAGGGTTACTAGCCCATGGGTAATCTCCCTATGTGCGCACTAGACTATAGGAGGACAATTGTGATACCCCTCGATTCTAGAGCCACGGGTGATCAAGTCTGAGCACAGATCCGAAGGAATATCAAATAATTAATATTTAATACGAACACAGATGACAAAATGAATTTAATAAATAAAGTTTAAGCTGGAAGAAACTAAAAGTAAAAATCCTTTATAATTAAATACTTAGAATCTGATAATCCAAAACTCCATCAGTTTAACAACTCGGGAATCCATCTCTAGTGGACCCCTAATAAAAATCCCAAACTGAATGAAAGTAACAACTAAAACTTAAAATCCAAATCTAATATCTGGAAAGAAGTCCTACGTCGTCGGTAGAATGGAAGATCGTCTCTGCTCAGCACGAACAAGCTCTAGACTGGAAATGTCCGATACCTGAAAAATGATGAGTGGGTCAGGCCCACATGCAAGTTCTATACTACTACTACCCAAGCAGAGACCCGATACGCATGTACATCCTAACCAGTCCAACAATAGCTAATAGTCCGTAGATAAATATATATATATATATATATATATATATATATATAATCACACTACAGGACTCTCACTGGACTACAGGCCCGTCTCAACCTGACTAGTAGGCATCATGCGAAAACGCACCCAAAGGTGGGCATGACTACCTAGTCCAAGCAGGGTACACATCCAACCATCATAGCCAGCTACGCATCCCAACGCATATACGCTCCTTAGCCAACGACTCTGAGTCTCAGGCTCATATCGTGGCACCATAAAAATATATTTAAATTCCATTCCAAACCAGAAGTGTCACTCAACTATTTAGTGATCTGACACAAAATATAGGTAGGACTTAACTTTTGTAGTTAATCTGTCCCTTAATCCAGAGTAGGTAGGACTTAGCATTTTTTTGAGCTAATCCCCCTAGTATGACACCGTCCCATACCGGTGCATATAAACCATCCATCCAGTATTAATAATATATATATGGTAGCATAACATATCAATATCAACATATCCAATCATAAGTATAACAAGAATGTTTAATTAGCATGCTTGTTCAATACATCCAGTACCTGGTTCTCTGACAAATTTTTAAGTACAGAGAAGAAATATAATCATCCTGTAACTCACAATAAGCATAATAATAATAACAATAGTATATACATGCTTACTTGTAATTTCTCCACAACATCCCACAAGTTGACATAAACAAATTCTTGGTAACATCAACTAGTTCCTTATTAAGTATTAACTGAATTTATATTAGTTAATAGGCTTAATCCCATACCCCTGTTATATGATTTACATATCAAACTCCTAATTCAGTTGCTAATTTAAAATTAATCAACGTGAATCATCTACAAAATTTCAACCATGTAAACTTCCTTAAAAGTGTCTTACTGTCACTTATGAATATATATAATCATTCTGTAATCTAATAAACTTAACTTAAATTACAGAATGATGATTTAACAATATTACCATTCCCAGATAAATTGCAACTCATAGGGTTATGCACTTAAAATCCTCTGCCTCCAAGAACAGTCCACAAGTTCACCTAAAACTATAACGGTTTAAAACTACCGATTTCTTTGTAATTTATTATGTATCATCACACCTTTAGAATTTCTAATAGGACTTAGATGCTACTGAAACATCCCTGCATAGCTCCTAATGGCATCTGAAAACACCAAATTCTGAAACCCGTAGCCAAAACCATCACTGAAAAGGCGAAAAACTGAAACCTGTTGAAGGAGCCGGCTCCACACAAAGTGGAGCCGCCTCCACTACCAAGTAGAGCCTGCTCCACTTTTTAATTGAGCCTGCTCTACTTGAAATAGTGCAAGCTCCTTCCCCTGTGCGTTGTTTTTCCAATTCCGGCGGTGTCCGGCTGTGTTGATCCTCCAAACCAAATTTCTTGCTGATTAAAATTAAGTCCTTGGGTGTTCAAAAGTTAATTAACTTCCTTGATTAATAATCACATTTAGTGGGAACAAGAATTAAACAAAATAATTTAAAAACGCTTAACATGTACCTAAAAGAAAACATGTTGTTCAACTTCTTCTCCAACTCCGGCAACTTTGTTCCTCCAACCCAAGTTTCCTATGGATTAAAACTAAGTCTCAAAGGGCTCTAAAGTTATTTAAGTTCATTACTTGTTAATCAAATTCAATTAAAACAAGAACAAGCACAAACAGTTTCATCACGAACGGAAAATACATACAAGAACCCATACTGTTTGAAACAAATAATTACAACCAAATTAATTTAGCTTTATTTCTTCCTGGAACTGAATTAGAGATGCAAAGAACACAGGCCAAAGAGATAGAGTTAGTAATAAAACTTGCCTGTGAGACTCGGTTCAGAAATCTCAACGTCTTTCTTCTAAGTAAACTTCCTTAGAACTACCTTCTCCTAACTCCCCTGATACTTCTGCCTCCAATACGTGTGGTTAGGGTTCTAAACCCTTGGCAGTCTTATACAGATATATATATAGGCCAACTAAACCTAGGTGCAATTAAACCCTAATCCTATTACTAGACAGGAAAAAAAAACAAGTCGACTAAATACGTGGCTTCCCTAAACTGATAAAACCCTAATTTAATAAATAAAACATTTAACTTAATTCAAATAAATACTAACTAACGTAAACAACCAATTTAAAATAAAACAATTTAAAATAAAACAAATAATCAATTTAAGCAATTAAAGCAAAACAAAAATTTAACTAAATAACAATTTAAATAAACAAACAAACATAACAACTACAAATAACCAACTAAAATAAACTAAAAACACAATTAAACATTTAAATAAATTCCAGAACAATCCTTTTAAAATTAGGGGTATTACAACAATCCCCCGTACTAGAACCATGTCCTAGCCGTAGTCAAACAACGACATCCCCAAGTTTTCAAAATCAACAAGTTATGCAACAACGTATATATCGACATGTATATACAAGATAATTAACTATCTACCATGCACAATCGAAATTGGAAACACATACAATACATGCACTAAGTCCACAACTACTATGGCATGACAAATGTCGAATCTTCAGTGTGCGATTCATTACATGCTATGACAATATATTTCAACATTGAAAACATAAACTCATGAATCTAATACAAATCCAAAATCAAGATTTAAACATATAACCAATGTCAAACACATTATTAAATCATTAACGCTATAGAAACGAAAATTAATTAAATAAACTAATTAATTTCTTCAAGTTTCAAATCTCAATCAAATGACCCCTAATTAGCACATGTTAAACAACATTACACGGTCATTACATACATCCATTCAAAATCCTAATTAGGACAATGGAACAACAAAGTAGAATTTAATTAAATCATGATAATTAAATCTTTAACTTCTAAAGCAATGTTGGTCCTTTTATTGTAGGTCGCGGTGACCACAAGCTTGGAGAAGCACGTAATTTAGGCGAGGGCCAAGTTTTACATTTGTAAAAGCCACTACTACCTTTCACTATAAATATAGCTAAGGCGAGTAGGGATCGTCCCAAGGGATTAGAGTCGGAGTTGATTGTGGAATCGCTATTAGGGTTAGTAGGTCGAGTGATCAAACAATTGGTTGGTAGGTTGATTAAATAGCAACAAAATTAAACTAAGTAATTGAATGCAATGGAGATTAAGTAAGAGAGAGAGAAGAGTCTTGGGGTTTAGAGATCACCACCAAGCAATGCATTTCTATATTATTGACAAGTGATTAATGAGGGTTATTAGGGTGTTGTAATATTGGTGTGTGTGTGTATTTGGTTAATTCAACAAGCAAGGATGACTAATTAAGTATACATTGTCTAACCAACATGTTAAAAGCACAATATATCTAGCAATTAAGTATATATTGTCTAAATAGCATGTGAAAAGCACAACATATCTAGCAAATCATTGGTCCTTTTCATTAGGCTCACAATCCAAATACAACACAAGATTAGAGACATATGCTACTTGCATTCAAAAGTATGGAGCATCAAACAACTAGCATGGATTGTCTTCCCATCTAATATTATACTATCACTAAACTATAATTAAGCCATTGAAATTAAACTAATTTAGCTAAGAAGGAGACACAATCCATCAAGATATGAGCATGAACCATCTAGAGAATCACAAGAACATTCTTTTAAGCACTATGTTTTGACAACCTCTAAATTTATGGCATCAATACACATAGGCATGCATCAACAACACAAAATCTAGGAATAACATGAACATCTATTCTAACATACATAGACATATGGATAGAATGAAATGATCAATTGGAAGCATTAAACGACATAAATCATTGATTGAATAAGATCTATATATATCGAAGTGTCAAAACATTAATTACAACACTAATCCCTCAATAATACACAAGATTAAAATATAGAAAGCATGCTTGGGGCTAACTCTAGCCCCAAGAGGATGTATAGCCACTCATGGTGAGGATGCTCCAACCCTCAAGGGCTAACTCCATGGAAGAGGTTTGCTCCTTGTTAATGAAGATCTCTAATAGTGTCTCTAGCCTTCTTCTTTCTCTAAACTTCCTCTCCAAGAGATGATATCAAAAATAATGTTAGCTCCCCTTGAAAAAGCAATACTTATCCTTATATAGGTAGGTGAAAATGACACCCAAAATGAGCTGGGGTCGTGCATACAATATTCCCTAATGATTGGATAAAGGACAACTTTCAATGGAATGGAATTTTAACTTTTTCGCATTGGAGGAAGTTCGATCGATCGAAAGTAAATGAGATCGATCGAACTTAGGCTGGATCGATCCAACTGGCTGAGCTTTTTGGAAAAAGACAAATCCGAGATATTAATGGGAGATATTTATGGGAAAAGGACAAAAGTGGTTGGTGGGTGGTACAGCTGTGGATATGATCAATCATTTGGATAAGGGCAAAGGTGTTCGATTGATCGAAGAATGATGTTGGATCGATCAAATCTTTTGGACTTAAGTGCTTTGGGTCAAGGCTTGGATCTATCTTGAAATGTTGAGATCGATCAATGTTCGATCGATCGAACCTTGGACTTGGATCGATCGAACTTGCTGCTTTGCTTCATTTTGCTTCTTTCTTCCTCCACTTTACTCCTTTCTTTGTTCAATCCCATAATTGCTTCAATTAAGCTCTAATTTGGCTGAGTTAGCTTATTTTTGGGATAAGTGCCTGAAAATGGAAATAATACTAAATCAATCTAAAACGGTAAAGTAAGATAGATAAAGGTACTAGAATGCCTAAGTTTAAGGGGTTTAAATACACACTTTTCAGTACTCATCACACCCCCAAACTTAAATATTGCTAGTCCCTAGCAATGAACTAGAAAGGTAAGGAATGAAATGAACAACTATACAACTATAACTAGAAAGAAATAAATGGATAATGCCACCTTCGTAGGGAACACGATTGCACTTAGCACATGCAACAAGCCTTTTAAACCCCTAGGTTACCCCTAGTGGATGAGTGAAGTCTCGTGAGGGTTTCCAGAAATGGTACCCACAAACATTAAGCTCATTTTTGTCAAAAGAGGTACCAATATTGCAAACAAGCATTGGGAGAAAACTACCTCAAGTATGCAATTTTTCAACCATTTCCAAGCAATCTCCCAAAATCTCAATATCAAGTAAGCAAATATGGTCCTCCACACATCAAGAAAATGATCATGCAAATCAAAATAACTCTAGAATTCTTTTGAGTGGACCGGCATCAATGTGTTGCTATCTAAGCCAACTAAAGAATTAATCACATCCTTACCCTCAAACTAGCACACAAATCTAGTATCGATCATCAAAACAAAAAGTGGACCTTTTATTAAAGCTTTATTCATCTAGGTGCGCTTATTCTTTTCACTTGATTTTTTTTTTTTTTTAGGATCAAAGATGGAAGTATAGTGCAATGTGTTGATCTATTAAGCTTTCTAGCGATTCATGAGGTCGAGCGTTAGGTCAATGACTCCCAAACCAGACGGCTTTAGGGCATTAGGCGTTAAGACACCTCTACAGACTTTCAAGTTCAAATTAACTAGGCTACAAATCAAGACAACAACCATCTAATCATTTCTCACTTCTCACCTTTTGGGAGAAGTCCTCACTTTTTATTGCTTTTTATTTTATTATTATTATTATTATTATTATTATTTAAATAAACAAGTTCAATTATTAACCTAGAGTTTCGGCCCTTCACCTTTCGGCGCGAGAAGTTCAGTGCTTGATGAGGCTAGAATCCCGGCTACTTAGTGAAAAGGGGTTGTTATCCACCTTTATCAAGAATGAAAGCTTTCAATGCACTACTAGCTCAATTGAGATATAACCAATTCAATAATTAACAAAGCATGTACCCCACAATTGAATGCTAGTGTGCGCCGGTGCTAGTGTAGAAGACTAGAGTGAATCTCAAAATAATCACAAAATCAAGATGACGTGGACCACAAATGCAAGCAAGATATCAATCTTTCGAAAAATTTACTCCTAAATAACTTCCAAAGGGCATACAAGGAGCATTGAACTCTCAAGTCAAGCAATTTTTAAATTTTAAGCAATATAGTCCTCAAAAGATCAAAATCATGGCTAGATATGGACCAATCATAAAAATATCTCTCAAATACACAAGTCATGCTCAAAAGATATGCAATTTAAGATTAACACTGCAAAGCACCATTCCCCCCAAACTTAAATTGCACAATGTCCTCAATGTGCAAAAAGAACAAAGGAAAGAGTATACCAGTGTAACTAAGTAAGAATGATCGGGACTGAAGTATCCGAAGTGGGTGGCATTGCCCCCTCAAACTTGGGATTAACTGTGGTCCAGAAAATTGGCACTTGGATAAACTCATCAGATAACAAAATGGGATAATCAGTGCACAATGGACATGCAAGTGTAAATGGGATAAACTGATAAAGAAATGAGAGAGGTATAAGGGTGGTCCTGGAAATTGGGTAGCACTCTCTCACTGAAGTCACTGTGATGCACCTGATGGAGTTGAAAGGACAGATATATCAATAAAAGCATGCAACATCCATCATAAAAATAACCATAAAATGGGATACATCCAGTGTCAAAAGTCGACAGTCCCGGCTGCAAAAATAATAGTAGCGTCACAAGAGTTGAAGACACACAACATAGGTATAGAGCATAAAAAAAAAAATAAAGAGACTGGCAGTCTCAAGCAGAGGAGTCAGGGCTAGCAGAGCGAGCTCTGCGGATATCCCTGGCTAAATCTTCAATTGCAGCCATGATTTCCGCACGAAAGGAAGTAAAGTCAGCTCTAATGGCAAGCAGGGTGTCCTCCAAAAGTTGCATTTGTGCTTCAAGTCTAGCTATCTGATCAACAACCTCAGATGCAGGTGGAGTAGAAGAATGGGCAGTCTTAGTTATGGTCTGCAAAGAAAGAAAAAGAAATACTCGCAATGAAAGTTAGTGCCAGAATAAAGAATTGTTAAGCATAATATAGAAACATACATGTCAAATAAGATAGAAACATACATGACAAAATAGATATGACATGAATCTATGCAGGTGACTGGAGATTAATCATGCTAAGCAATATAAGTATGACATGCATTCAATGTGGAATATCACAGGCATTGGGCATAAATAAGATAACATGAAAATAAGATAGGATGAATGAAGTGTGTGTGTGAGATATGTGAAGTTCGATTGATCATGAAAAGAAGTGAGATTGATCACAAAAGTTGGATCGATCGAAAGTAAGTGAGATCGATCTCACAACTTCGATCGATCTGAGATACAAGTTTGATCGATCGAACTGTGCGACGATGAAAACTGAAAGGCCACAGATCTGTGACTTTTGAAGAACGGAGCCCACACGAACGTGTTCGTGGGCCGTACAACACATCAAATCAACAACTCCCATCACCCAAACATGGTCCATACTCCCAAATCAAATAAAAATATCAAAAATATATACAACGATATACGTATATATATATATATATATATTTTAAGCATCAACAACGGAGGTTCAATCATATATAAATCATGAATCAAACATATAAACCATGTATATACGAGATTGAAGCTTGAAATCGACTAGTGAGGTCTCGGATCTTACCCAAATCGAAGGGAGATGTGGATGCAAAGAGGGAGGGATGAAACCGAGATGAGAGAGAGAGAGAGACTTGGTTCTCGCCGGAGATGGAAGATATGAGGAGGTGCAGCGGCGACGATGAGAGAGAAAAATGAGGGGGGTTTTGAGGTTGAGGGTGAGTTAGATCGATCATGAGAACCCTCGATTTAAAAACATTCCCCGATTAGTTCAATCAATCGAACTCAGTTGAGATAGATCGAACTTTCTCTCTCAAAGTTTTTTTTTTTGGAATTGGAAAATTAAAACTAAAATTAAAAATTAAAATTGGAAATTAGAAAATCTTTTCGGTTTTTTTTGAAAAATAAAATAATAAAAATATTTTTGGGTTTTTGAAATTTGAAATGTCAAAATAAAGTCAAAGAATGAAATGAAGAACTGAGATCGATCGAAACAATAGTTCGATCGATCAGACAGAGAGCTAAAATATGCAGGTTTTGGTCCAGAAAATTTGGCTAAGTGTTGGAACATGAGATCGATCGAACTGGAAAGTTGGATCGATCGAAGAACTCTCAGATCGATCTTGGAATGTTTCAAACGATCAGACAGAGAGCTGAAAATATGCAGGTGGATGTAGGCTCAAAATTTTTCTAAGTGTTGAGGCATGAGATCGATCGAACTTGGAAGTTGGATCGATCGAATGTCTCTTGATCGATCTGAGAATTAGTTCGAACGATGGGACAGAGAGGTGATTTGGATGCAGGTTCTGCAGGCTCAAAAATATTCTAAGTGTCAACACTCAAGATCGATCGAACAGGATAGTTGGATCGATCGAACAGGATAATTGGATCGATCGAAGTTCCTATGATCGATCCAACTGAGAACTAAGATCGCAAATTTTTCTTGGATCGATGGGACAGAGAGCCTATTTGGATGCAGGCTTAAAAATTTTCTAAGTGTTTGATTCAGATGGAAGTTTGATCGATCGAACTCAGGTATGAGATCGATCGAACTTATGTAGAATGCTCAAAATTGACATGCAAGCTTATGCAATCCTCACCAAAGTTTCTTGAAATGCATATGAACCAAAAACAAGTATCTATACTTCGTAAGAAATGAAATGAAAGATAGAAATGGGGGAGGAATAGGGTTTTGACACTATACGAATGCCTTTGCTAGTCTTTAACGTCTCTAGCAAGACGTTGGGCTCTCTTAGCCTGGATCAAAGATCTTATAATGCATCCTCTCCTTGTTGGGGTGGTAAATGCTTTGAACTCCACCCAACAAATGGTCCTTTGAAGAACTTGTTGGATGAAGCTCAAAAGAGGTCTTTGGTTCCTTGTTAATGCAATGTTCTATGTGCTCATACACCGGGTCAACTAAATGTGCAGCTTCAAAATGTCTTTGAAAGACTTGACCCTCGATGTAAGGTTTCAACCCTTGCCCATTAACCTTAAAAATGTTTTCCTTTTTCAAATTTTTGATTTCAACCGCCCCATGAGGTGCAACAGAGATGATTTCATAAGGACCTTCCCATTTAGTTCTCAATTTCCCCGGAAAGAGTTTAAGTCTAGAGTTGAAAAGCCAAGCTTTTTACCGGGTTCCAAAGTTTTTTTCACAATATGCTTGTTATGAAAGGTTTTGGTTCTCTCTTTGTAGAGTTTGGCATTGTCATAGGCATTGTGTCTCAATTCTTCTAACTCACTCAATTGAAGAAGCCTATTATCTCCGGCTTTATCAAGGTTAAAATTGAGTTTTTTAACTGCCCAAAAGGCTTTGTGTTCTAACTCAACGGGGAGATGACAAGGCTTTCCATATACATGCCTATAAAGAGACATGCCAATGGGGGTCTTATATGCCATCCGATAAGCCCATAAAGCATCATTTAACATCCTTGACCAATCCTTTCAGGTAGTGTTAACCGTTTTATCAAGAATATGCTTAATTTCCCGGTTAGACACTTTAACTTACCCACTTGTTTGAGGATGGTAGGGAGTGGCTACCTTATGAGTGACGGAGTACTTAAGAAATAAGTGCCTTAAGAATTGATTGCAAAAATGTTTTCCTCCATCACTTATTATAGCCCTTGGCATACCAAAACGAGCAAAGATATTGGATTTGATGAATTAAATGACCACGAAGTGGTCATTTGTTTTGGTAGCACATGCTTCCACCCATTTGTAAACATAATCAATGGCAAAAAGAATGTATTGAAAACCATAGGACATAGGAAATGGACCCATAAAATCAATGCCCCATATATCAAAGATCTCAACAACAAGTATATTGGTCAAGGGCATCATATCTCTTCTAAACATTGTTCCCATCTTTTGACATCTCTCACATGATTTGCAAAAATTGTAGGCATCTTTATGAATAGTGGGCCAAAAGAGCCCACTTTGAAGAACCTTCAAGATAGTCTTCTTTGCACTAAAATGCCCACCACATGCAAGAGTATGACAAAACACTAGGACACTTGGAATCTCACTCTCTGGAATGCATCTCCTCACAATTTGATCCGAACAATATCGGTATAAGACAGGGTCTTCCCAATAATAATTCCAAATGTTGGCAAAGAAACGATTTTTCTCATTCTTCGACCAAGAAGTTGGTAGCTTGCCCACTGCTAAATAATTCACAATGTCAGCAAACCAAGGCATTTTCCCATTGGAAATTTGGAAGACTTGTTCATTCGGAAATGAGTCACAAATTGGTAGACTAGGGAAAGGCTCTATCGATAACCTAGAAAGATGATCGGCAACCACATTCTTGGTGCATTTCTTGTCCTTGATTTCAAAGTCAAATTCCTGAAGAAGCAAAATCTATCTAATTTACCTAGGTTTTGTTTCTCTTTTTGTCAAAAGATGCCTCAAAGCAGCATGATCAGAATAAACAACTTTTGACCCTAAGAGGTAGGATCGAAATTTATCAAGGGCATATACCACGGCAAGTAACTCTTTCTTGGTAGTGGAGTAATTCAATTGAGCTCCCGAGAAAGTTTTACTTGCATAGTATATGGCATAAGGAAGCTTACCCACTATTTGCCCCAAAACTGCCCCCATGGCATAATCAGAAGCATCACACATGATTTCAAATGACAATGACCACTTGGGAGGTTACATGATAGGAGCAGATGATAATAATTCACGCAATTTATGAAAAGCGTCTAGGCATGCTTAATCAAAGACGAAAGGAGTTTCCTTGGAAAGAAGATTGCACAAGGGTCAAGCAATTTTGCTAAAGTCCTTGATGAAACGGCGATAGAAGCCGGCATGACCTAGAAAGGAGCGAACTTCTCTTACCGTTGAAGGTGGAGGTAATTCAGAAATGAACTCAACTTTCGCCTTATCTACCTCAATCCCCCTCTCAGAGATGAGATGACCTAAAACAATGCCTTCTTGAACCACGAAATGACTCTTTTCCCAACTAAGAACAAGGTTTGTCTCTTGACATCTTTTAAGCACCAAATCTAGATTTTTAAGGCATGCATCAAATGAGGACCCAAAAACAGAAAAATCATCTATGAAGACCTCTAGATACTCTTCCACCATGTGCGAGAAAATTGACATCATACACCTTTGGAATGTGGCGGGTGCATTGCATAAACCAAAAGGCATCGTCTATAAGCAAATGTACCGAATGGACATGTAAAAGTGGTTTTCTCTTGGTTTAATGGGTCGAGGGCTACTTGATTGTACCCCGAATAGCCATCAAAGAAGCAATAATATTGTTGCCCGGCCAACCTCTCTCGAATTTGATCAATGAATGGCAAAGGAAAGTGATCCTTCCTAGTGGCGGCATTTAATTTATGGTAATCAATGCATACACGCCATGAATTGGCGGTACGCTTAGAGATTTCCTCACCCCTTGCATTTTCAACTACCGTAATTCCCGATTTTTTGAGAATTACTTGGGTTGGACTTACCCACTTGCTATCGGAGATTGGATAAATGATTCCGGCATCTAAGAGTTTGACTACTTCCTTCTTGACTACCTCCTTCGTGTTTGGATTAAGTCTCCTTTGGGCGTGCCTAAAGGGTTTTGTCTCATCTTACATAAGTATACGATGCATGCAACTAGAAGGGTCAATTCCCTTAAGATTCACCATACTCCATCCTATGGCTTCCTTATTTTCTTTAAGCACATTTAAGAGAGCCTCTTCTTAATCTTTTTCAAGACTTTTAGAAATGATAACCGGAAGAGTCTCTTTTGGACCTAAGAATGCATACTTGAGATTGGAAGGTAGAGTTTTAAGCTCAAGAGTTAGTAGAGAGATTAAAGATGAGACCGGTGGAGTGCTAGAGAGTAGAGGAAGGGGTTCTATTGGAGTTCTCCAAGATGGACAATCTAAGCTTGCAACCGATTCCATGAGATTGCTTACTTCATTCATTGATTTTTCATCATCAAATTCACAATTTCCATACATTCCAAGAAGACAGGAAGTAAGAGGATCATCGGATAAAAGAGATGAAAGACTATCCTCAATTGGTTGCCTCATAATCATTGTTGGAATTGACTCCGCAACAACCTCATCTAACACATCAACAAGACAACACTCTTCTTTATCCGTGGGATGTCGACTTGCATGGAAAACATTGAGTTTGACCATCATATTGCCAAAAGAAAGATCTATGATCTCGGATCTACAATTAATTATTGCATTTGCGGTGGCAAGGAATGGTCTTCCCAAGATGATTGGGATGTGGGTGGAAGGATTGGCAACCGACTCGGTATCAAGAACTACAAAATCAACCGGAAAGTAGAATTTATCCACTTTTACAAGGATGTCCTCCACCATGCCCCTAGGTGTTTTGACAGATCTATCAGCCATTTAAAGTACCACCGAGGTTGGCTTCAAATCATTCAACCCTAATTGGACATATACGGAGTAAGGAATCAAGTTGACACTTGCACCTAAGTTAAGAAGAGCTCAACGAATTTCATGTGTTCCGATTACACAAGAAATAGTCGGAGCACCGAGATCTTTAAACTTAAGTGGAGTGTTTTGTTGAAGAATGGAGCTCATTTGCTCCGTGAGGAACACTTTTTTAGGGCTTGGTCCCTTGCTCTTCCTCTTTTTTGTGCAAAGATCTTTTGAGAATTTTGCATAGGGTGGTATTTGCTTAATGGCATCCAAAAGAGGAAGATTGATATTAACTTACTTAAAAACTTCCATCATGTCATGTGTTTTCCCTTCTTGCCTCCCTAGAGGTGAAGTTTCTTTTAAAGCATAAGGGAATGGAGCTTTTGGCTCACAAGACTTTGTAATTTGAGAGGATGATGGAGAAGATTGAGAATTCCGGTTAGAAACAGTTTCATCCAAGGAAGTAGGAATGAGATTGGGAATTGGATGGGTGACAACCTTAGGTTGCATCGATTCACTATCTTTCTTTGGTAATTCAACCCTATTATCCACTTACTTGCCACTTCTCAGAGTAGTGATGGCTTGCGCTTGAGCTTGGGAAGAACACCCAGATGTAGGGTTTGCTTCTACACAAAATTAGGCCTTTGGATTCCTCTCGGGTTAACTAGGTAATTTCCCAACCTCTCTTGCATTCAATGCATTAGCTATGGTCCAGATTTGGGATTCAAGCTTTGAAATTGATTGAGAATGAGAATGCAACAAGTTGGTATTCATTTCTAAGCTATCCAAAGCTACCAAAACCTTATCTTCAAATGTTGAATTGCTAAAGAATGCATGAGGATAATGAGTGTCAACTTGGGAGTCATACATTTGAGGATGTGCAAAGTGGTTCATTCTTTGGTGATGAGAAGAAGAAACAATTCCTTGGGACCCTCCATTCCTCTTATGAGGTGGAATGTATTTGCTTTGAAAATTTTTGATTGGGTAAGGACTAGGACTGGGACTCTCATTCCACTTTGGAACATATGCACTTGAATAAGGTCGAGCAAATGTAGCATTGACTTATTCAAAATGTTCATTAAACACATGTCCATGGGGATAATTGGAAGTAGTATGTAGAACACTTGAACATGTCATGCAAGGCTTACAAGATTGAGAAAAATGATGAAGAGGGAATGAATTGGTAGCCGGTCTTTGACTTAACAAGAATTGATCAAGTTTTTGAGAAAGAGTTTTAACTTCGGCTACAATTTCCTTTGAACTTTCAATTTGGCAAACTTTTTCACTTTCCTCCTTAGAATGATGATCGAACCGAGAAATGTAATGTTTGTGCAAACAATTCTCACTCATTTTCTCAAAGAGGTGCCAAATGTCGTCTTCATGTTTCCCAAAATATAAGCCTCCACATGAGGTATCAACAATGTCCTTTTGCATATCGGATAGGCTTTCATAGAAGTATTGGACCACTTGCCATTTTGGAATGCCATGATGTGGACACTTTCTTAGCAAATCATTCAATCTCTCCCAAGCCTCGTGCAACAACTCTCCTTCCCTTTGAGAAAATTCTCTAATTGAAGCACACATCACATTGGTCAAACTTACAGGGTAATTTTTTTAAAAAAAACTCATTTTGCATTTGCACCTAAGATGTGATTGAATTTACCCTTAAAGTATTGAACCAATGCTTTGCTTTGTTTTTAAGTGTGAAAGGGAAGAGGAGTAGTTTAAGAACTTTCTCCGGGACATTCATGTACCTCACGGTGGAACATAGTTCAAGAAATTCATTAAGATGCCTATATGGTTCCTCTTCATCTAAACTATAAAAGAGTGGACACATTTGAATGGTCTCGGGCTTGATTTCATAATGATTAACCTCAAAATTAGGTAACACGATGCAAGTAGGTGTATAGTATGCATGAAGATTATAATAATCACGAAGGACCATTGGAGGAATTAGAGCATGGACTCCGGGGCCATGTTGATTAAGTGGTGGGTTTTGCATGAAATGTGGGTTTAAGTAGCCATGATTACCCTCTAGATTTTCCATGTGAATGCCTAGTATGAATGGTATGGCGAGGTTTACACAAGACTACAAATAACACACAAATCACCACAAAACAAGCAAGCACTCCCCCTTTGCAACAATTCAACCATTAACAAACTTCCTCCACATACATTGTACCCACACTCCCATGCTTGAACAACGTGCAAAGAAAAGTAAATTGCCTCCACACGGGCTCACGATCTATCTAAGAATTTAAAAACTTGCCTCCACGCGGGCCGAAGATTGAACTAAGGGATTGAGTAAAGAAAGTCTCACAAAGGTCCTTTAGCACTTCAACTCCAAATTTAAAGCTTAGCTTGGCAATTTTTAAGTTTTTAGCATTTTTCCTTTCTTTGCTTAACTTCTTTACTTGGATGTTCCTTTGCTGTCCTTCTGGCTCAATGCTCCTTGTCAAATATGAACAAACACAATAAGTAACCAAAAGAAAAATGAAACAAGTAAAGACACGATCAAAAGAGTACTAATTCCTAATTAATCCCACAACTACGATGTTGCCTAATCCCCAGCAACGGCGCTAAAAACTTGTGGTCCTTTTATTGTAGGTCGCGGTGACCACAAGCTTGGAGAAGCATGCAATTTAGGTGAGGGCCAAGTTTTACATTTGTAAAAGCCACTACTACCTTTCACTATAAATATAACTAGGGCGAGTAGGGATCGTCCCAAAGGATTGGAGTCGGAGTTGATTGTGGAATCGCTATTAGTGTTAGTAGGTCGAGTGATCAAACAATTGGTTGGTAGGTTGATTAAAGAGTAATAAAATTAAACTAAGTAATTGAATGCAATGGAGATTAAGTAAGAGAGAGAGAAGAGTCTTGGGGTTTAGAGATCACCACCAAGCAATGCATTTCTATATTATTGACAAGTGATTAATGAGGGTAATTAGGGTGTTGCAATATTGGTGTGTGTGTATTTGGTTAATTCAACAAGCAACGATGACTAATTAAGTATACATTGTCTAACCAACATGTGAAAAGCACAATATATCTAGCAATTAAGTATATATTATCTAAATAGCATGTGAAAAGCACAACATATCTAGCAAATCATTGGTCCTTTTCATTAGGCTCACAATTCAAATACAACACAAGATTAGAGACATATGCAACTTGCATTCAAAAGTATGGAGCATCAAACAACTAGCATGGATTGTCTTCCCATATAATATTATACTATCACTAAACTACAATTAAGCCATTGAAATTAAACTAATTTAGCTAAGAAGGAAACACAATCCATCAAGATATGAGCATGAACCATCTAGAGAATCACAAGAACATTCTTTTAAGCACTATGTTTTGACAACCTCTAAATTTATGGCATCAATACACATAGGCATGCATCAACAACACAAAATCTAGGAATAACATGAACATCTATTCTAACATACATAGACATATGGATATAATGAAATGATCAATTGGAAGCATTAAACCACATAAATCATTGATTGAACAAGATCTATATATATCAAAGTGTCAAAACATTAATTACAACACTAATCCCTCAATAATACACAAGATTAAGATATAGAAAGCATGCTCGGGGCTAACTCTAGCCCCAAGAGGATGTCTAGCCACTCATGGTGAGGATGCTCCAACCCTCAAGGGCTAACTCCATGGAAGAGGTTTGCTCCTTGTTGATGAAGATCTCTAATGGTGTCTCTAGCCTTTTTCTTCCTCTCAACTTCATCTCCAAGAGATGATATCAAAAATAATGTTAGCTCCCCTTGAAAAAGCAATACTTATCCTTATATAGGTAGGTCAAAATGACACCCAAAATGAGCTGGGATCGTGCACACAATATCCCCTAATGATTGGATAAAGGACAACTTTCAATGGGATGGAATTTTAACTTTTTCGCATTGGAGGAAGTTCGATCGATCGAAAGTAAGTGAAATCGATCGAACTTAGGCTCGATCGATCCAACTGGCTGAGCTTTTTGGAAAAAGACAAATCCGAGATATTAATGGGAGATATTTATGGGAAAAGGACAAAAGTGGTTGGTGGGTGGTACAGCTGTGGATATGATCAACCATTTGGATAAGGGCAAAGGTGTTCGATCGATCGAATCTTTTGAACTTAAGTGCTTTGGGTCAAGGCTTGGATCTATCTTGAAGTGCTGAGATCGATCAATGTTTGATTGATCGAACCTTGGACTTGGATCGATCGAACTTGCTGCTTTGCTTCATTTTGCTTCTTTCTTCCTCCACTTTACTCCTTTCTTTGTTCAATCCCAGAATTGTTTCAATTAAGCTCTTATTTGGCTGAGTTAGCTTATTTTCGGAATAAGTGCCTGAAAATGGGAATACTACGAAATCAATTTAAAATGGTAAAGTAAGATAGATAAAGGTACTAGAATGCCTAAGCTTAAGGGGTTTAAATACGCACTTTTCAGTGCTCATCAAGCAACTTCAAATAGTCCCAAATTAATTAAACAAATCCTAGTCATTTCAAATATCAAGTTTAAAACTCAATTAAGCCAATAGAACCCTTAAATCGATTTCAATTAATTCTTTTAATTAAAATCTCTATATTTTCATACTCATCCAAATGCTCCAAAATTAAAATATGTTAAAGAGCATGCCAAAACATAATTTAATAGCCTATCACAAGTTAATTCCATGCAAGGTACGACCATAATAATTAAACTTTCACAAAAGAAAATTATTAAATAAAAGATGCAATCTTTATTCAAATAATCCCAATTTAATATATGTTAACAAACATACCAAAGCCTAATTTAGTAGCATGCCACAATTTAATTCTAAGTTAAATATCATTATGAGAATTAAATCTTAAACATAAAAAATAAATAAATTAAATTCTAAATTTTGAACAAAAGTATGCATACAAGTTGTATAAGCATCAATAGCATACAAGACAACAAAAATAATAACCTATAACACCCCCTACCTCAATTTACGATGAAATCTCAAATGCCACTAAAATGAAACTGGTCCGAATCCGACAAAATTTTGGGGTTTTGTCGGGGACAATATGGTGAACGATAAACTCCAAAGAGGACATACCAAAATCCTAACTTGACCTCAAACCCGAACTCAAAAAATGGCCAAAAACAGATTCTAATAAGGGGGAAAGATGCGCGTAGTCAAGATAAACATAAAACATAACGACACTACGACTTTTTAACAAAAGGAAAAAGCTCAAAAGAAGAGAAAGAAGGTGGCAGCCCCTTGGTTGCCATGGAATCCGGCTAAGAGAGGGAGGAAGAAGGTGAAAAAGTGATTTTTTACTTTAAGGCATTCTATTTATAGTAAAACCCTAAAAGTGCTCCGCCGGGTCTGAAAAAGTGAAATTCACGCAAACGCACTCAAACAGAAAAAATCTATGAACAAAAAAGAACCGAAATGAGAAAAGATGAACAACGGAAGAAACGGCGTCAAAAACTGAGTCCCGAGTAGAGAGATATGCCCCGAACAAGTTTGGCGGCAACTATAGCTAGAAACCCTGCAACTGGGGGAAAACGACCAGAAGAAAATTCTAAGAGTACTCGACTCAACGAAAAGTGAAAATGAATCCCGTACAAGGATCCTGGCTCAAAACGAGGTATTTTTGCAATAACTTTCCTTAATTACACAATGGCCCCTCCAAAAAATGAAAAGTACACTAATGACCCAGAATGAAAATATCTTCCAAAAATATTTTCTTAAAAACCCTTGAAATAAAATGTCTTCAAAAGATATTTACGAAAGACACCCCAAGAAAAGAAAAAAATTCTGAAAAACTATACATCCATGCCCCTATGGACACCGGGAGCAACCAGAGTACTTTACTGCGAAAGTAAAGATACGTATTTCGTGAAAACCACTTAGAATAAAGATACATGAAGTCAAAAACCAACTCCGAACACAAAAAGTGAGGTTATGCCAACAAAGTGACAAACGGGGAAAAGGCAAAATAGGGAAAATGATGAAAAATGAATAGTATCGAAAAAATAAAAATGTGAAAATGACAAGATCCTCAAAGAAAGTTGTCAATCCAAAGAAAAGAGTCTCATAAATCATTCCAGAGCACCAGTGACGACACTAAGTGACGAGAAACTAAACTCATAAAGGAAAATATCAATGGAAAAAAAAAATCCGTGAAAATTTGAGAAAAAGGAAATAAAGGAAAATGACCGGGTCATTACATCCTCTGTGGACAATCCCTCTTCATGTGGTCTAGCTGACCACACCGAGAGCAAACTCTGGAGCTAGGACTATCAAGTGGACACTCAGTCTTGCGGTGTCCTAGCTGCTTACAATGATAACACACCACACTCGTCCTAGAGGACTCTGAAGACACACCAACAATAGGAGTAGTATATGATGTCTGCTGCTCTTGAGAAAATAATGAAACACCTATGTGCCTCCGCCTTCCCTGGCTCCCGGAAGAAGTGCCCGTGTGACGACCCTGGATTTTTTAACCTAGTGTATCCTGTAATGACCCGAAGCGGATCCAGAATGCGAAAACAAAATAAAAATAAGTCCATAGAGAAGTACGTTATCCCTAGGACACAAGAATGGACCTTCAAGGAGTTTTGAGGCTCAACAGAAGTAAAACACAAACAAGGGTATCAAAACCCTACCAAAAGAAAGACCAAGGGAAAAATGGTCATTTTACCCTAGGAGGAAAAAATTTGATAACTTCATATGAAATTTGACTTCCAACAAGTCCAATGAAATAAAAAACATCCAAAAATATCCTTTGGTAACTTCATATGAAGTCCCAAGGCCAAAGGAAGAGAAATCCCAAATGAACCCTATCCCGGTTCGAACCAAATCTGACACCCTCTCACTAAAATAAGGATATCTCGAGCTAGGAAAAGAATCTAAAGCTAAAATTTATACCATTGGAAAGCTTACTTCAGCACGGTCCGTTTAGACTCAAGAATGGACTAATTCAGAGTTAAAACGAATAAGTTATGATAGTTCAAAATTAGAAGACTAAAGTTGGCCTGCAAAAAAGATTTTGGAGGACTTGAATCGGTTCAACCCCCCTTGAACCAGTTCAACATGGACAGAAAGCCATGCTAAACCAAAAATGACACCTTAAACTGGTTCAACATTTCTTGAACCGGTTCAACCTGAACAGATTACAGAAAATGCAGCAGAAACAACAAAAATACAAAAAAATGAGTTTGAAATGCGGTTTTTGAGACCAAGATGACATTTTTTAAAAAAATGTCATGAAAATAGTCCCCCCGAAATCACATTTTCTATGTGATGAAGTCGAGATCAAAATTATTTCCCGAAAGAAATCCCCAAAATGCCTTTAAACCGGATTATGCAAAAAAAAAATGTGAAATAAGTCCATAGGAGGCTCATTTCACCAATGAAAGAGTTTTTCATGAAAAAAATCATGCACGCAAACGTAAATAGTGATTTTGAGCGCGCAGGAATGGTCCACGGCTCCCGAAAATGGCCGAGTCAAAATCTGACCCCCCGACGGCCAGAAAAGCGAAAATGAACTTGAATTATAAATTTTGAAATCCAAAAATTATAAAATGGAGTCAAATGACCATTTGGACCTTGGCCACACTTCATACATGATTAATGAGACCTTATGAAAGAACAAAAATGGAATTCCCACACCCGATGCAAACATGGTGAAGCAATAACTTGGCATTTTTCAATATTTTCATAATATTTCATGAAGTCAAAATTTACATTGGATACAAAATACATGTCATTGGCCTCCGGCCTCATCTCATACATGTTAAATACAATACAAAAGGTGTACTTATGTACACATTACATATATGGAATCAAATATACGCATTTTGACATAAAAGGCTATAGGTGGCATTTCAAGCCAATCTTTAAAAGAGTTATGAACAAGAATACACTTAAAGAACTTCAATTTATCGAAACGATCCCGGGATATTGTGCATCCCAAACCAAGGCATCCGTACCTGACAAATCACCCGGTAACTTTGGGGTAAGTAAACAAGTTTACTCGTATGGAATGAGCATGCGTAGACTCAACTTTTTACAGATTTTTACATTAACATGAAACAATTCAAAAGGGACATGCCACCTAACGTCTAAGTTAAAGTGAGACTCAGGGATCATCCTAAGCTACTCATGTAATTGAAATGAGATATACGACATACAAGCATATTGGTTACAAGTGTATTAAACGAAAATGAAAACATGTGACGTAAGTATACAAAACACAGGTATACTAACGAGATTAGAAACACATAAGTCAAGTATACAAGACACGAGTATACTAGTGTAATACCCCTAATTTTAAAAAGATAGTATCGGTATTTTAATTAATAATTTTATTGCATTTTTATTGAATTATTTGCTTATTTGCTTATTTGCTTAATTGGTTAATTGTATATTTATTTAAATTAATTGTTTAATTGTAATAGTGTATTTATTTAAATTAATTATTTAATTGTAATTGTGTATTTATTTAAATTAATTATTTAATTATAATTGTGTATTTATTTAAATTACTTGTTTAATTGTTATTGTGTATTTATTGAAATTCATTGTTTAATTGTTTATTAATTGGTTAATTATTTTATTTAATTGTTTTTGTGTTTCATTTGTGTTAATGACTTGTATGCTTAGGTGGACGTAATTTATTTATAAATTATATATGTCACATATAGTTTAGGGTTTTATTTTGTGTAATTAGGTTAGCCGACTTATAATTAGGTGGGAATTGAATTAGGTATTTTAGAAGCCTATATATATTCTTGTTTACGTCTGCTAGGGTTGGAAAACCCTATTCACGTAATAGTGACTTGAGAGGAAAATAGAGAAGGTCTTGAGAGGAAAACAGAGAGGGTCTTCAGAGATAACAAGGGAGGCTAAAGGAGGAAGGAAGGGATTGCTTCTGGATTAAACCAAGAGCAACGGAGGTGTTGAATGGCAGTCGAAAATCTGTCGGAAAACTCAGAAACGGTGGTTTAAGGTTTCAAAACTAAAACCGAAGGCAAGTATTATTCTAACTCCTTCCCTTAAACCTGTGTGTTGTGCATGCTATATAGTCTCCAGGAATTAATTCAAACTTTAAAATGGATGTTTTATGCATGTTAAATCAGACTGTTAACTACTTTATGTTTTGATTAACGGAAATTGTGTTTTTGCTTTTTCTTGCATAAATTGTTCAGAATATGTGTTAAATTCCTATTAACAATTCGTTCTGGAATTCATGGAGTCTCTGGAACCTTTGAAACTTAGGTTGAGCCTTAAAAACTTTTAAAAAAATTGGGACAGAGGAATTTGATTTTCGCCGGAAGCGAAGAAGAAGAACAGAGGAAGCATTGCAAAGCTCTCTGGGAGAAAGGGAGCCGGCTCCCTTGCTGGAACATCCCAGGGGTGTATTTTTTAGTGTTTTTAGACTGCAGAGGCTAAAGTGTAATTCTAAAACCTATTGGGGGTTTTTTAAATGATGTATTTAACCTATTAAAGACCCAGGAAGGTTGGTTTATACCATTGTAATGGACAACATGGAATATAAATACTAATTTGCATGTTGTCACGGAATATGGAAGTTTTAGTTGCTAGTGATTGTTTTAGCAAAATAAACAGACTAGTAGGAATGTATTTTTGGAATTTGAGTATTATGTGCTCAGTTTATACTTCTAAGTATCAGTGTATCATGCTCTGGATTTATAATCGAGGATTAAATGGACATCATGAATGTATATGTTAATTTGCATGCTGTTAAGGATTGTGGAAGATTTAATTGCTAGTTTTGTTTTTAGCAAATTAAATAGACTAGTATGAAAGTATTTTTGGGATTTTAGTATAATGTGCTCAGTTTATAGTTCTGATTATCATTATAACATGCTATGGATTTTAATTGATGAACGAGTATAATTTCTGTTCTGTCAAATATATGGATATGAATAGTTTAAATTGTTTATTATTACTCTAGCAATTTAAATGGGGGTTATATGATTACAATCATATACTGGATACACAATAGGACCTTGCACATATCTGGCTTCTATTATGATTGTTTCTGGATGCATTTGATATTCAAATGAGTGTTGCATCATTTATGGATCATATGCATTATATGCACCGGTATGGGACGATGGGATATTTAGAATGAATTAGATCAAAACTCTAATTCTTACCTATTCATACATACGGAATTGATTAACTAAAACAGTGCAATCCTACATGGATCCATGTCTTGTCAATTAAAACAGTTGAATGACATATTGGATGTTTGTTTTATTTTCTGTATTAAGATGGATTTATATATATACTTATGGTACCATGATATGAGCGTGAGTCTCGGGATCATGGTTAGGGTGCGTATATCGCCTAGGATGAGTAACTAGATATAGTTGATGTTCCCTGGTAGGTCTAGGTACACATGCATACCGTAATGTGTGATTTACATGTTACCTTCTATTCAAGCTGAGACTACACTATAGGTTATTAAGCGTCCTATAGTGTGTATTTATATCTATATGGACTACTTTAGTTATTGCCGAGCTATCTAGGATGTATATGCGTATCGGGTTTCTGTATGGATTGTAGTAGGATAGAACTTGCATGTGGGCCTGACCCACTCGTATTTTCTTCCAAGTGTTCCAGGCTTAGAGCTTGATCGTGCTGAGCAGATACAGTCACTCATTCCTCCAACTACGTAGGACTGCTTTCCATGTTTAGCTTTGGATTTTGTTTCAGCTGTTTCCATTTTAGTTTGGGTTTTTTAATAAGGTCCACTATATGGATTCCTGAGTTATTTAAGTAATGGAGGTTGTAAATTATTGGATTTTAATTATATTATTTTGAGAATTTTTAATTTAGAATTCTTTCAGCTTTATTATTTAATTTATTAATTCATTTTTGCATTCCGTGTTTAATTACATATTAATTATTTGATATCTCTCGGATCTGTACTTGGACTTGATCACCCGTGGCTTTAGAATCGAGGGGTATCACAACTAGATGGAATCTAGATATAAGAAGCAAGTGCACAGTTTTGAGTATGCTAAATAAGATCCGAATACACGAAGCAAGCATAATGTCTATGCAATTAAACAAGGTAGGAAATACTCCATATAATACGACAAGGTTTAAATCTTCAAGAAATACTACTTGAAATTTAAAGAGTGAAATCAAGGATAAAGCATGATGTCCATGTAATTTAAACAAATTGGATCATTCCATATAACACGAAAAGATTTTAAATCTTTAAGGAATGCAACATTTGAAATTTAAAGAGTGAAATCAATGACATAAAAAGGGTCTTAAATCTTCAAGGGATAACACTTGAAACTTAAGGATAAAATCAATAACACGAAAAGAATTATACGTGAAATCAAGGATAATGCATAATATCTATGCAATTAAACAATGATGGAATATTCCATATAACACGAAAAGGTCTTAAATCTTCAAGGAATACAACACTTGAAATTTAAGGAGTGAAATTGGGGATGAAGCATAAAATCTATGCAATGAAACAAGATTTGAGCATTTCACATAATATGACAAGTTTTAAATATTCAAGGAATAGCAACTTGAAATTTAAGGAGTGAAATCAACCAATGTGGATACTCGGATATCGGCCGGATTAAAACCGTACTCTTAGGATCACTTTAGAGCTACTAACCCATGAGTACCTTCCCCTAGTGCGAACTATAATATAGGAGGCTCTCTATCCCCCTTACTAGAACCAAGTCTTAGCCATGTCAATTCTTGATTGATATCCCAAATTCTAAAATCAATAAGTCGTGAAAATCAAGATACAATATATATATTCAATGCACTTAGCCAAGTACCATGCACAACTAGTCATAGAGGTCACACAAGATATGCCTTAGGCATTCAAGCTACGATGGCACATTAAATGTCATATAAGTAAATGTGTATGCCAACAAGTCAATTCATAACTTCAACTCGTAGAATACTACCATGTGATCATATAGCAAGTCCCAAATCATAAGTTTGACGAGAGTTCAATATCAAAACATACTTAACTCAATGGATTACATTCTCAAGACTACGAGGCAACTCTAAATATTCCAAGAATAGGATATGTCAAGGGTCATGTTAAGGACAAGTTTAATATCAAGTTACAAGTTCATTTCATACAAGATACAACCATGTGAATCAAATTTCATACAAAGGAGATGATTAAATATAAGTCTCAAAACTTATCCGATTATTCTCTATTTGATACACGTGAAAGAACTTGTCAAGGAAATCATGAATACCAAGTTAGAAACTTAATCAAGTCCATGGAACCATTGTTGTAAACATACCACTAGTATAAGATTAATGATTTAATTATTTGTTTAACAACTTTTGAACAATTAAATCATTACAATATAATAGTGCAAGTTCATTAACCACATTAATGAAGCCAAGATACAATAAGTCATGATGCATGATAAAAAGGCAAAAGTCCCATGAAATACAAGTCCAATCCATTAGAACACTAAGTAGAAATTAATTAACTTAATTAATTAATTTCTCTAGAAATCAAAGTTGTCCATAAATTCTCAAAATAATATATGTGAATGTCCATTCCATGGTGATTACAAATATCACATCAATTTCACAAAGTGAGCAAGATATAATCATGTAAAATTAAATAAAAAAATTAATAAAATCACTAGATTTCAAAAGTTGTTCAAATGATCCCAAATAAATATATAACAAGGATTAATTCATGGTTATGTCATATTTCAAGTCAAAAATGTAATACAAGTAAGGTACAATTAAGTAGAATTTAAATCAATTTAAATTCATTAAATCTCTATATTTGAAAGCTCCTTTAAATCACCCCAAATTAATATACAACAAAGATCAAGTCATGACCATGCCATATATCAAGTCTAAAGTGAGTTACAAGCAAGCCATAATTAATCATTAATTTCTTAAATTGATATAAACATGCATACAACTTGTATTTCACTACAAAAGCAATTAAGACCACTTGAAAAATAAACTATAACACCCCCTACCTCACAAGAGGATTGTTCCTCTTGAATCCAAGGCAAATCAACACAAAATGCAAACCCTTTAAGGGTTATATAGAGGAGGATGAGGGGAAACAAAAGTATTCCCAAGGTTAAGATTGGAAATCAATGGAAGGCTCTCAAAAATCAAAGTCAAAGCTTAAGGCTTTAAGCTTCATCCATGGAGGCTAGGGTTATTTCAAGAGAGGGATAAGATAAAAATGGTGAAGATGAAATGTAAGTGGAGGATATAGAGATCCTCCACTCACTATGTGAGCTAGCATTATGGTCAACACACACAACTATGGTCAATTGCACAAAAACCCTTCTTTAAAACCATAATCCCAAAATGGACCAAAAATATTAACAAGTAGGTCCCTCCTCTAAATATCTTGTAAACTTAATTACAAAATGGTCCCTAAGACGAAAAATAATTACTTTAAGTAATTACACAAGTAACCCCAAAAACAAGAAAGTTTTCAAAGAAAGTGTGCATCCACACCCCTAAGGAAGAAAATACACAAATGGCATGCATTTCTAGGAAAGTAAAGATACACATGGCATGGAATTTAAATATCATGGATGCAAACAAAACCAGAATCAAATCCGAACACGAATGACGACGGCCGTTCCAATACGACAAACTGAATGTAGTGAATGTGTGGTTCAAGAAAAGCCTTTTATGTCAAATTTAAATTTATAAAAACCACTACCAACACTACTACTAACGTAGCAAGAGTGAGTAGGGATCGTCCCAAGGGATTATACGTGTTGGAATTTCAACTTCGACTTTAGCGTACCAAATGATTGCAAAAGAGAATTGGGTTGGTTGATTACTTCTAGAAAAGAATTAATTAAAATGCATTAAGATAAAGAGTAAGTAAGAAGGAAAGGTCTTGGGGTGTAGAGATCACAACCAAACAATATTATTCCAAACCATAATCAAGTGACTAATGAGGGAAATGAATGTGTTGCAACAATGTTGTGTGTATAAAAGACATTCAATTGGTAAGGGTGACTCAACAAGTGCAAATTGTCTCAATCAACATGTGTGAGGCCACAATACATCTATTGGTAGAGGAATATATTGTCTAGACATCATGTGAAGAGAACAAAATATCAAATCAAGTCATTGAACCTTTCATTAAGCTCATAGTCCAAGCAATCCATAAGGATGACTTAGTTAAACATGCATTATCTAAACATCATGTGAGAGGCCACAATTTATCTATTGGGAGAGGAATAAATTGTCTAAACACATGTGAAAGATACAACATATCATAACTAGTCATTAATCCTTCATTAAGCTCACAATCCACATACAACACAATATTAGAGGAATATGCCATTTGGACTCACAAGTATGGAACATCAAACATCAAGAGTAGATTGTCCTCCCATCTAACATTATACTACCACTACACTAAATCTACACTACTAGCATGAAAATAAAGCTATCTAGACTAGGGGAGAGGCACAAGCCATCAAGAATAGGCATAAACCATCAAATGAACCAAAATAGCATTCATTAAGCATATCATCTTGATAATCTCTAGATCTATAGCATCAATACACATAGACATGCATCAAAAACACTAAATCTAGAGATAAGCACATGAATATCCTACTTTAGCATACATAGACATATGGGTAGCATAGAATAGTCAATTGGAAGCATTAAACCATACAAACCATGAAATAATCAAGATTTATATATACATGAATATCAAGATGTATCATACAACACTAATCCCTCAATAATACACAAGATTAGAGTATAGAAAGCATGCTTGGGGCTAACTCTAGGCCCAAGAGGATGTCTAGACACTCATGGTAGTGATGATCCAACCCTCAAGGGCTAACTCCATGGCTGCTCCTTGTTGGTGAAGATCTCCTCCAATGGTGCTCTAGCTTCCCCCCTTCCTCCTCTCCAAGAATAGCCTCCAAGATGATTTTCAATGTGTGACAAGAGACTCTAGGCTCCCTACCAAAAAGTGTATCATATTCCTTATATAGGTAGGTTAAATACACCATATGATGAGCTGTGGTCGTGCAAGGCATATTCTCCAATAATTGGGTGAAGGACGGAATAAATGAGCTGGACTTTAACTTTTTCTCGCTGGAGGAAGTTCGATCGATCGAACCTTAACTTGGATCGATCGAAGATGGGTTCGATCGATCGAACTGCATCTTGGATCGATCGAAGTGGTCTGACTCCTCCGGATAAGGACAAGGCTGAGATATTTCGAAGATATTTATGGGGAAAAGGACAAAAGTGGTTGGTAGGCGTACAGCTGTGGATAAGATCAATCATTTGAATAGGACAAAATAGGGTTCGATTGATCGAAGGTGATGTTGGATCGATCGAACTTGGAATTTCAGCAAAGGCCAAGGTTGGATCTATCGAGAAGTACTGTGATCGATCATAGATGTTCGATCGATCGAACTCTAAGTTGGATCGATCGAACTTTTCAGCTGCACAACTTTGATTCCTTTTTGCTCCTTGCTTTCTCCACTTTGCTCCCTCCTTTGGTTTATCTCAGGATTGCTTCAATTAAGCTCTTATTTGGCTGAGTTAGCTCAATTTTGGGATTAGTGCCTGAAAATATAAATAACACGTAATAAGTCTAAAACGACAAAGTAAGATAGATAAAGGTACTAGAATGCTTAAGCTTAACGGGTTTAAATGCGTACTTTTCAGTGCTCATCAACGAAAAGTGAGGTTGTGCCAACAAAGTAACATATGGGAAAAAGACGAAAAATGAATAGCGTCTAAAAAGTGAAAATGTGAAAATGACTCGATCCTTAAAGGAAGTTGTCAATCCAAATGAAAGAGTCTCAGAAACCATTTTCAAGCACTCAAGATGACACCTAGTGACCAGAAACAGAACTCGAAAAAAGAAAATTAAACGAAAAAAATTTATCCGTAAAATTTAAGAAAAAGGAAAGGGGGGAAAATGACCGCGTCATTACAACCCGCACTTATACCTCGTTCCTATGAACTCATAATACCGCTTCTTTCTTGCCACTCCTTGGCTTCTGCCTCTACCATAAGGGCTCTCGTAATCGCCTCTGAATAACTCTTCAATCCCAAAAGCGTGACCCCTAGCCTAATGAAATGATTTAGGATATACACAAACTGCCATGTTTTCTCCTCCTCGTTCCCTAACACATCTGTAGCAAAACGTGAAAGAGAAGTGAATTTATTCTCATACTCCGTCACTGACATGTTACCTTGCTTGAAACTGTCAAATTGTGTCCTCAATTCTCGTCTCTTGGTCTATGGGAAATATTTATCAAAAAAAAATTCTTAAATGTATCCCAACTCATAATGTCAATATCATACGCACTAGTCATGGTCTTCCACCATACTGCCACATCACTAACAAACTTATACATTGCTAAGGTGATCTTCAACAGATCATTGGGTACGGCTATTGCCAGAAATGTTTTTCAACTTGATCTAACCAGTCGTCCGCAACTAACGGGACTGGACCTCCCTCAAATACTACTTTCATGAGTTTGTCAAACTGAATAAGGTACCGAAGATTCCGCTCAATCTCCGTCTCCTAAGCCGGTTATGGTACCACTTGAGGAGCTATGGTACGTACTAAATTCTAAAAAGCTAAAGTTACAGTCCTTGTTAATAGGACATCATCTATCGGTACTTGTAGATTATCATCCACCTCTCTATCTCGGCCTTATCCCATTAAAACCCTATCTGGTTGTGATGGCCCTTCACCCACTCACTCTCCAACTTCATCCGGATCCATCACTTTACGTAGTCCTTAAGCGCGGTACTACAAAAACAGTTATACGATCAAACAATAATACATGCAATAGCTTAATCCACGAGCTATGGCACTCACACTATCCATTCGATAAGAACTAAAACATTTAAAGATGTAGGAATGATCAAGCTTATCACATACGTGGGTCAGAACCCACTGTAACCCAACACACAGCAATGCCACAAACGTTCAAACTCGTCAACAACGAAACATGCTAGTCATACATACATTAACTCCCTAATGGATAAATGACCACAACGTAAACCTAAATGTGCAACTGCATCCCAAAACAGGTTCGTAACTATCGTGCTCAAATAGACGTCATCACATCGTATAATTCATGCTTTCATGGATAATAAACACTTAACTATTCGGTACACAGTCAACAAAGCATGCTTTAAAAAAAAAAATCAATTATTTTGTTAATCATACGACTAATTGTATTTAACATATAACATCTAGTAGTTAAGCGTGCTCTCTCATCCAACAAACAACAACTCAATAAACAACAACCATGTAAGCATTTAATAATCATGGTTATGAAATACACATACTAGCATTTAAACATATGCGCATCTAACGATTAAGCATGCTTGAAACAAATTCAATTATTTCACTAATCATATAAATAATTGTATATAAATATTTAACAGTTAGGCATGCTTTCATAATTCACAAATGTAATACCCCTAATTTAAAAGGATGGTCTTGGAATTTATTTAATTGTTTAACTTGGGTTTTTATTTAGTTAACTGTGAATTTGTGTGATTTAATTGTGAGTTTTTAAATGACCTATTTTATTAAGTGTTTTATTTAAATTATTAATTATTTTAATTACATTTTATTTTATTTAAATTGTTAATTATTTTAATTGCATGGTTTTTGTAATTGAATTAGGTTAAATGTATTTTTATTAAATTAGGTTTTCATGTGTTGTTAGCAGTCACGTTTTTAGCCGACAAGGTTTATAATCTAGGTTGTGTTTTATGGGCCAAGTTTCAGTTTAGGGTTTAGTTGGACTTAGGTTTAAGGGTGGCCTATAAATATATGTGTTTTTGTTCTGTTTAGGGTTTTAGAACCCTATTCATGGCATACAGAGAATAGAGAGACGTTTAGAGGAGTCTGGGAGAGAACAAACAGTGAAAACCAAAGGATTGCCAGAAAAGCTTAGGAGAAAGACGTTGAGATTTTGAACCGAATCTCACAGGCAAGTTCTAAACCTATCTCTTTCCCTTAGGCTCATGTTCTTTGCACGACTAATACAATTCCAGGATTTAATAAGGATTAAAAATTAAACTGGATTGCATGTTTTAAATGCTTAAAATTGGATGTGTGTTCAAGTTGTTTAATGTTTGTATTAAATTCTTCGTTGCGTAATTTCTGTTTTAATTCAAGTAAGTTGATGAGTAATGATTTTAATTAGTTCTATACCATGTTGGGAATCAATGGAATTAATTTAGTTTGCAAGTTTGGTGTGTTAAAACAGTTGGGGTTCGGGAATGCATAAACTGCTCGTATTAAACTCTTGATGCAAAATTCATGCTTTAATTGATTTTGGTAACTGAACAAAGAATTTAGTGGATTCTGGAATAAGTTGGAACCTGATTTAAACACTTAGGAACCCTAGGTATGAAGGTCAGTTCATCAGAAACTCACCGAAATTGAAAACGATAAAGAACAGAGAAAGAGACGGCTCATTGTTTTAAAGAGCAGGCTCTTGGAGCCAAAGAGCAAGCTCTTAGAACCAAAGAGGTGGCTCTTAGGGGTCTTGGAGTAGGCTTTAAGATTAAAAGAGCTGGCTCTAAGTTTAAAAGAGCAGGCTCTTTCTTTTGTAGAGCAGGCTCTTTCGTCGGGTTTCGGTTTTTCCGTTTTTCTACGACTGTTTGGGCTACGAGACTTGGATTTTGGGATTTTCAGATTCTGGAAGAAGCTATATTAGGATGTTTGGAGATGTTCTAAGATTGATTAAAATCTATGAGAGAAAATTTATGCAAAATAAAACAACTTTGTTTTAATGCGACAGTGAACAATGCTTAATTAATCAGTTTATTGTGTTTTTTTTATGAAAGGGTGCAGAATTGCTAAGCACTTGGAATAGCAGTTCTTATCAATAAAATTCTCCATTAAACCTGTCCCAGTGTTATAAAATAAGTGTGTGGATTTATATGGTTTAGTATGCTTATTTGGCCCTAAGTTGGTTTACAGTTTGGATGGGAGGAACTGCAAGATGTTTAAGCTTTGGTATTAAAATTCTTAGTGATGATTTGCAGTTAGTCACGTTCCAGAATTATTTATAAAAAATAAAATAAATAAACCTGTGAACATTTATATTTTGTTATGGTTGATTAGAATTAATTGGTTTACATGTATAACCTGTAGTATCAATTAATGGACATTTCAGAGTAGTATAGATTAAGCCTATTAATTGACAATTATTTTATCATGCTTAATATGGAACAATTGATATTTGTACTTAATGTTTTATTGTCAATTGTGGAATGCATGTATTGGTTGATAGTTATAGTTTTTATTTATTCTATCAACTGCTAGATGGACTGGATTGTATGCACCGGTATGGGACGGTGACATACCAGGTTTGGATTAGCTCAAATTGCTAAGTCTTACCTATTTTGGAATAAGGGTACGGATTATAAAAATAGAATCCTCCTTATGTATAAGTCTGTGCAGTTGAATAAGCTGGACGACTTAAGTCTGTGCGGTTGAATAAGCTGAATGACTTACTGGATTTCTTATGGATGAATATGAATGGATTTTAAATATATTATTATGGTACCGTGACATGAGCTTGAGTCTCAGAGTTGACGGTTAGGGAGCGTATATGCAGTAAGACACGTAGCTGGTTATGCTGGTTGAGGTGTACCCTGTTAGGCTTAGGTAGTCATGCCCACTCCGGTGCGTTTTGCATGTTACCTTCTACTCAGGTTGAGACCCGTATCATAGTCTAGTGAGAGTCCATAGTGTGGATATATATATATATATATATATATATATATATAGACACGGATTATATAGTTATTGTTGAGTTGGTTAGAGTGTATAGTTATTACGTATCGAGTCTCTACTTGGATTGTAGTAGGATAGAACTTGTTCGTGGGCCTGACCCACTCCTATTTTTCAGGTGTACTCAGTTCCAGGCTTGAGCTTGTTCGTCCCGAGCAGAGCTTTATTAATATGGTTTTCTTTTAGTTTTTCAGTTCAGTTTGATTTTCTTATTAGGGGTTCACAGGATGGATTCCCGAGTTGTACCCTTGGAGGTTTTGGAGTTGGATTATTATTATCTGATTTTTTTAAGTATTTAATTTTAAAGGATTTTATATTTTAGATTTCTTTCAGCTTAAACTATTATTTCTTAAATTCATCTTGTATTCTGTGTTCACTTTAAAATATTAATTATTTGATATTCCCTCGGGTTTGGGCCTGGGCCTGATCAACCCGTGTCTCAGATCCGAGGGGTATCACAACAAACAATAATTAAATAACAGTAATCCACTTTACCATTTAGTATGCTTAAATTTAATCATTGGTTCATAAATTCTAAAATCAACTTGCATGCAAGCACATAGTAATAAATCATGCTTTCAAACTAAACAAGCAATAACCACATAAGAATGCATTTATGTCAAACCCAATTCTAACTCCATCTAGGTTAACCCTACTCGTAGACCTTAGGTTTTCGAACCTAAAGCTCTGATACTAAATTTGTAATGCCCCGAACCCAGGGATCCGAATCACTAACCTAGTCCTTACCTGAACCCGAGGTCATGCAAGGGTACTAAGGTCATTTCCCATTAAATTAATACTTTAAGGCCCAACAAGGGCAAAATTATCATTTAAATATAATTATGATGGTTTAATACCCAAAAGGGTAAAACAATCATTTACTAAGGTCATCCAATGATTATGATGAAGTCCGGGGGTAATAGGGTCATTCCTGTGGTTAAAATATAATTAATGTATTTTTGTTGGGCCATATAGTAAATACTCGCAACTTTAAATGGGTAATAATGGATAATTAGGAAAATTAAATCACAGATATATAAAACAGGAACCGGTTGACTATTTTGGGTCATCCACAATGACATTGCTCACTGCCCTAAAATAAGAGATACCGGTCGATGTGTGGGAAGCTACATGTCGACTGGTTAAAGTGAATCGGTTGATGTGAACCCTTTCACGTCGACCGGTTTATGTCATGTATAGTGGAAAAAACATCTTGTCCAAAATTTGGACATACCGGTCGACGTGTGGGTGATTACACGTCGACTGAAACTTTCCAGATTTGTATGTCTCTGTTTCTTGTTTGGCCAATCAATATACACTCAATTATACCCACTTACACCACCACTAAAACATTACTCATTTACCACCATTATACGCATTTATTCCAATTAGAATTGTAATTGTGCAAAACCCAATGATCCAACAACAATAAAATACGTGGTGCATGGCAATATATATATATATATATAAACAATATTTTAGGATACGAAATAATAGACATATCTCATATGTTACAAGTTTAAGACCGGTAAAGTCTTGATTACAATGCCTTATACAAAAATAAACAAAGTATCGGCACTTTACAAATAAATTACATCCACTAAGCATAAATTACAAAATTGTCAAAAATGTATCTGCCAATCTTAACTATATTTGTGAGGTCTGTCTTCAACCATATCATGGTCATACCCTAAAAAATGATAATAATGGGGTGAGCACAATGGCCCAATAGGAAGTGCCTAAAATGCACTCCTTAATGACCCTGTGAATCCAAACAAAGAATGGCATAAAGAGAGAGGGGTCATATTTATTTTGGGGAAAACATACCATCACACACAATCTACACATCACAAGTGCAATGCTATGCAAATCTATGATATGAGATGTCACTCCCCATTTCCAAAACCCCTTTTTCGAAAACAATTTCCTTCTCCTTCCAAGAACTCAATTTCCCCTTTCCTTTGCTCATGTTAATGTTTGAATGCCACATAAACTTCAATACCATGAAAACTTATACATTACAT
This sequence comes from Cornus florida, assembly GCF_030987335.1. Classification (NCBI taxonomy): domain Eukaryota; kingdom Viridiplantae; phylum Streptophyta; class Magnoliopsida; order Cornales; family Cornaceae; genus Cornus; species Cornus florida. Next base: position 26,101,925 of record NW_026775581.1, read on the forward strand.
CACAATCATATTCGCATGCTTTATCTATCAAGTACTACCACAATTCTCATGTTATCAACTGATGTGTGCTTAATGTTACCACTCGTAATAGTACGAATCTTTGTAGGATAGGACTATATAGAGGGTGTCGATCCCACAGGAAGATGAGTGTTCTTTGTTTTGTTTATAACTAATCTTATTCTTTTTGGTCTACATATAACTGATTAATTTTAATTGACTGGTTGTCACGAACATAAAATCAAATTAAACTAAAATTAAATTAAAGAGAGCAAAGAGAGAAAGTCTTAGGGCTTTGACTTCACCTCGAACTTTGTACTATGGTCAATCATTCAACTCTGGGGTTTTAATAATTTATATTTTAAATGAATTGAACTCAATAACATTTGTTTAATTCGGTTTTAAAGAAAAGATGTTTTATAAATTTCAATTAACTATAACCTATCTGCGGTTAGCATGGACTCTCTACCTACCTACTTTAATTACTTTAACTAATTTTGCAGTATAATCCATCTTTCCTAAGCATAGACTATGAAAACATTCATTTATAAAAAACATTGGAACACCATTACATGATCTCCATTCTTATGTCCGATAGGCCTCCACCAGATATCATCCAATAAGAATGGGTTGAGAATAATTAATGAAAACCTAAATCTAAGACAAGGTATTAGAAACTAAAAAATTATTTAAAACATTAAAATATAATTAAGTTGTCTCAATTGCTCAGAATCATGCAATTAAAAATATAATATATTAAAAATACCCAAAGTTGAAACAATCAAACCATAGTACTTAGATCGGGTTACATCAGTGCCCTAAGAGAGGAATTAGTTATTCATGACGACGCAGAATATCATCTGTGTTGTTGTCATCTTTATCGTCATGGACGACATTTCTCTTCTTAGGATTTTCACCTTCTAAGGTTATGGAAACCCTAAAAGCCGCCGTCACAATATCAGAACTCTAAATAATATGATAGAAAAAGGTCGTATTCTTCTAAGGCCTTGTGCCTTCTTTTATAGAAGAATTAAGGTTTGGGCGGGCTTTTAGGTCTTATAGCCCTTCTGGAATGAATTAAGACTTTAAAAAGGATAATTTCCATAACTTATAAATCCCATCTGTCATGGAGAGGTCGAGCTTTAGAAGCAGAACTCGAGCTTATTTGGCACGGGTTCAAGCTTTAGAAGCAAAGCTCGAGCTTTCTTGAATATGGCTCAAGCTTCAGAGAATGGTGCTCGATCTTCACTTTTGTACTTGGTCAAATTTCTTTAACAATTTTCTGAAGCGTCTTTTCCATCAACACTTAGAATATTTTTACGTTTTCTTCCTTTTAACATTACTCGATCCTTTCTTCATAGGGATCGAGCTTTTGGCTCAGGGCTCAAGCTCTGAGTGGCAGTGTTCGATCCCTTGAGGTCTGGCACAAAGCCCTGGGAGCTTGGCTTTCTCTAAAATCAACTCTTCAAATTCTGACACCTTTGGCTCGAGCTTTTAGGTAAAGGCTTGAGTACCCTTGGGTAAGGTTCGAGCACCCCTGTGTAAGGCTCGAGCTCTGGAGGTCAAAGCTTGAGTTTTAATGCCTTGGTTGATTTTCTTATTTTCTTGCAGAGCTCGATCCTTAGAATTGAGGCTCAAGCCTGGCACTTGAATTCCTCCAAACTTCACCATTTTAGCTCTCGGCTTACCTTGAATGACCGGCAACAACTCTGTAAGCTTCGATACCAGTCTTTTCTTCATAAAGTTTCGGTTTTAACCGTTTCTTTGGGAAAGTACCTATAAACACACAATAAACATAAATCAGTCTAACAATGGATAAAAGTATCACTTTAGGTCTTAACATACATATATTTAGGGGCTCAAATATGCAATATTCAGCGATTATCATCAACCACACTACCATAGCATGTTAATATATAGAACAAAATTCACATTTTTGCTAGGAACTAGCATAATAACAAGATTAAATGGAAACTTTTCATGGAAAAACACCCAACAACCATAACAAGATTCATAAGAACACCCAACATACTTTTCATAAAAAAAATTCAACAACCATAACAAGATTCACAATTTCCACATACTATACTCACATCATAGAAGATAACTCACTAAAATCAAAGGTTATACGGTTTGGGAACCCCAACCTCAAAGAAACAAAGCCAAAGCCCAAAAGCCCCAAATTTTGAAATCCTCAAGATCACCCAATTGAGAATCTGCTTTGATCACTATGAAGCCCACGTCGAGCTCTACAACTTTACCTTCAATGGCAAAGATCAATTCCAACAAGAAAAAGATGATATCTAGGCGTGCATTTTGAGATTTTACAGAGAGAAAATGAGACTTTTAGAGAGAGAGAGAGAAACTCTCGACTGATGCAGATGGAAGGCCCAAAATGATACAAATGTGGTCATTTGTAATGACCTTAGTTAATTGTGTAGATCCCATTGACCCAAAATATCTTTTGTTCCCTTTATATATATATATACACACACACGTATTCTCATGCTACAAATAATGAAACCATACACATAACCACACAATTATAGTCCAAACAAAAATATATGAAGTGGGATAATGCCAAAACATACTCCCATGTACAAAAAATTCGAGTGCGAGTCCCGGCCGGGACCTCCCGGCCCGAAAATTCAAAAAATGATGAAATGACTACTAATGCATTTATAAGAATCTTGAACTCGAAAATATGCTCCAATCAACTCTCGAAACTCATCCGACACACCCCGCGGTGTTTGGCACGCAAAACGAGGCAAAAAAATTAAAATTAAAAAATCCTCAAAATTGGAAAATAAAAATAAAAAAAAATATATCACAAATAAATGGAGAAAAGATGAAAAAAGAAAAATACAGAAAAAAGTGAGAAGATGACACAGTTCTTACAAAACATGGCAAAACCTTAATAGGGAAGAGTGTCAGAGACTATTTCCGAGCACTCAAAACTACCCGAAGGGGAAAAACTCAAACTCAGAAAAGAAAACATCAATGGAAAAAGAAAATCCGTAAAAATCGGAAAAAAGGAAAGGAAGGAAAATGGCAGAGTCATTACACACATGTTAGTATGTTTTGTTTACCTTTTTTTGTTGTTAAGGTATAAGTAGTTTAGAAGTATGACAAGCTTCCTTTTGGGCATGTAATATGAACATAAGTACCTTATTTTGACTCTACTTTAATAGGTTTGTAATGAGACTAAGAGCCAAACACTTTTGATGTTTTGAATGTATGTAAATTTTCAGCATGTTTTTACTTTCCCGACCTATTTAATCTCAGGGGCATTTTGGTCATTTTAGGTTGCATATTATTTTTGGTTCGGGCCATGGTTGATTAGAAAACTCATTTTTAGGGGAGTTTTCTTCAAAAACTTTTTCCAAAAATTCCCGTTTTAGCATTGAATATTGCGCATTTCGACAAAAACACGGTCGCAGCAAATCCACTGTTCACTAGGCACATTTTTGGTAATTTTTTCTAAACCTTTAGAAGTTCATATCTTCTTCGTTCTAACTCCAAATCAAGTGATTTTTGAGTCAAAGTTTATTAATCCTTCATTGTCTATCCAATGGTATGCATGACAGAATACAATTTTTATTGAAAAGACCATTTTACCCCTATAGGCACAACTTGTTCGTTTTAAAACCTTAGCTTCTGCGTTGTATTCTTTTAAGTTCTGTGACTTCTCGGGAAGTCACTTTGGTGTCTTAGAGGAAGTATTCATCTCTAGAGACCCTTTCTCTTTTCTTGCTTCCGCATTTGGGATTCATTATCGGATCAGTTTCAGGTTACTCGTTGGCTTACCAGGTTTTTCAAAATTCGGGCCACAAAGAATTCCACAATGCGACCAACCACAAAAACCCATTTGCACGCCACGCGTAAACAAAAGGAACACGACACCCAACTCGTGCTCTCCTAAAATGAACCAAAAAGAAACCCCACCTAGACACTATATATCATGCCAATGAAATACTCATAACACTAAGCATGGCAATCAATGTATATAACAAGGGAATGCAGCCGTCATTAGGAAAAAAAAAAAAAAAAAAAAAAAAAAAAAAAAAAAAAAAAAGATCTACTTACTCATAGAGGTAATAAGAAAAATAAATAAATGTGGACATACTTACACACCCACACACAACATGCATCATGATATCACAATTATAACTACTAACATGGTAGTAAATGAAACTATAGAAAAGAATGTAACAAATGAACCATAAAAACATCGTGTCCTAGCGTGTCTAAGTAAAAAAAAGATCAGTCCTAACCATGATCCAACTCCAAGGACAAACATATCAACAATCTGTCTAAAAACAAACATGAGTCCTTACCATAACAGTAAGACCCAATACTCCATTTTTAAACCTCAAGGCGACACTACAAGTGATACTAGCAATGCAATACTCTTACTACCCGTAACATCTATCAGTCGACTCAATCCCAAAAGCGTTGTCGCGCAAGAAGAACTCAAAAGCAACCATAGCCATACCCTCAAACAATCTAATCAATCACTATGACTGACCTCAAAATAACCATCAATCACCATCCCAACACAGGATGATTGAAACAAAACTCAAAAGACCCCACACCTCTAACAACCTCAAACTCATATCATTATTGTCATCGATCAAAAAGTCTACATCTATCAAAAAAAAAGTCAACACTAATTCCATCCAAACTGCACCCGTAGCTAGCCAACAACAATAAGCCCAAGACGTCCATACCTCATAATGGCCCAAAACCAACAAATCTTTCCCGATACCGAGAGTCCAAAACCATCAATCCTATAAATGAATCACAAAGCACTAAGGCTAAGACAAGAGACCCATCTCACAAGAGCCTAAACAAAATGTGTCTCTCCACCTATCCTAAAACCAATACTAGATCAACAATAACCTATATACCACGATACCGTGACAACACTCACTACCAACCCCAAATAAAAATGCCTATGCACAACCAAGCACATCTGTCATCATGCCAAGTGCCCAACTCATCATACAACTCATGCCTTCAATGACCAATCCCATGTCATGTCAAGCATGATATAACAATCATGCATCTACAAATCCAAATCTAACATACATCATGCATCATGCTTAATACTTTAAAATTGAAAGATGCTTGACAAATAGCAAACACACATAGCACAAACAAATATCAACTAGCATGCTCTATTATAAAATGCACTTAAAAATGCATGAAGACCAAAAATTGAGAAGGTCACATGCCTCTCTCACACCCTATTAATCCGTCTAAGTCAAAGACAAATGAGCACCAAGAAAATCGATAAAAACTGATGTGAGTCATTAATCAAATTCAAGAGCTCATGAACCAATGCAACCCACCAAATGAATGCACCAATAAACCCCACATTGCAAAACACATAAACACTTGAATCACATTAAATCGTGCAACAAAAGCTTTAAACACTTAAGCACATAAGCATACAAATGCCAAGTAAATACGAAGCATGAAGAAAACCCAAACCTGTTGTTTATGGTTTTCGAACCTGGATGCTCTGATACCACTTGTGACGGCCCGAATTTACAAAACCCGGTGCGTCAATGAGTAACCCGAAAATTGACCAGATAACGAGTCCCAAAACGTAGAAGTAAGAAAAGAAAAGAAGTCTCTAAAGATTAATACCACCTCTAAGATGACCAAGTGTCATTCTAAGAGGTCACAAGACTCAAATAGAAAACAAATGCGAAAGTTAAGGTTAAAACAGATAAAAATGGAACTATGGGTAAAATAGTCATTTAAAAATAAAATTGGATGCTACCGTGCATACCATTGGATAGCTAACGAAAAATCAATAAACTTAGACTAAAAAATCACTTAATTTGGAGTTAAAATGAAAAAGATAGGAAGTATTGAAGTTTCATTAAAAAGTTGCAAAAAAGGAAAACTATGCCCAAGTGCGATCGATCGTAAAAATTTTATGAACGATGAAGTGTCAAGAAGTTCGAGGTTCGATCAATCGCAATCGTAATATGAACGAATGATGGAAAAGCCAAAAATACTCAGGTGCGATCGATCGTAAGGTACACGATCAATGAAACCACCAAAATGACCCCAGGTGCGATTGATCACACCTACTTGTGATCGATCGTAGGTACTTGCGAACGATTGATTGAAACCTGCAATTTTTGAAAATTTTGAAATTCTATGTGAAAACGAAACTTTTTGGAAAAAGTTTGTGAAGCAACCCCCATTCAAAATTAATCTTTAGGTCCTCTATGGCCCAAACCAAGAAAGATAAGTAGAGTAAAATGACGAAAATTCCCCCAAGTGTATGAGATGCCAAAGAGATAAATACGTGATACAAAATGACATAATTTACATACAATGAAAGTACTTGGCCCTTGGCCTCATTACATACTTGTTAAGTTTAAACAAAAGAGAGTTCTTGGTGAATATTATACATGAAAAAGGAAGCTAAGCAAGCTTCTAAATATATTACATATTGACAACCTCAAAAGACTAATACAATATGCTAACATTTGCATGCTAATAACATTCAAAAGATGTTCAAAATGAAAACACAAGTCCGAGCTAAGGATGATGAGCATCCAAGAGGAGTACCTCCTTGCCTAAAAAATAATAATCAACTAGGGTGAGTAATTAGAATTACTCTGTAGGAAATGCGCATGCGTATAACCTAAAGTTTCAAAGGCCCTTGCAAGCATAATATAGACAATTACATGTGGTTCATACCTCCTAGCGTCTAGTTTCAAGGTGAAGCTAAGGAATCATCCTAAAACTAACTTTGAAGCATTTCAAACACAATCCCCAATAAGTAACGCATTTAAACAATATTAGAACCTTCAATGCTAAACAACAAGTTATAACTAAAAAGTATTGTCAATGTAATGACCCGGTTATTTCCCTCCATTCTTTTTTCGGCATTTTTCGTTTTTTCGTCTTTTTCCTATTTTTTATTTTCCTGGTTTCCATTTTTGTTGCATAACCTCACTTTTTATGCTTGGATTTGATTCCGGCTTTACATGTATCCATGATATTTAATTTCATTGATATGTGTATTTTTACTTTTGTTGAAAAACATGCTTAATGTTTACTTTTCTTGTAAAGGGTATGAATGCATAGTTCTTCAGAAATATTCTTAACTTTTGGGATTTTAGTGTAATTAAATAAAGTAATTATTTTATGTCTTGGGACCCATTTTGTAATTTAATTGGAAGAAATTTTCAAAAATGACCTTTTTACAATTTTCGAAAAATATGACAAGTGTCACACTTCCATAGAGCCGCTTGTTGACATCGTGGTGGAACCACTTGGAAGCTTAGTATAATGACACATTGAGGGTAGAGATTCACCCACTTGTTGACCTAGGATAGGTGCACTTGTTGGCTTAGACAGTAGACAAGTGTAGGCTTAGGATTAAGCCTAGGAAGGAGCCATGGATTAGTGACAAGTGTAGGCTTCATTTTTGGTCTTACATTTTGTGTGTGTGAAGACCATGGTGTAGGATCACATAGTGAATGGAGGAATGCTAAATCCTCCACTCACCTCACTACATTGTATCTTTATCCTCACTTTGCCCTCAAACCCTAACCTAGCCTCCATTGAAGGAAAAGCTTAGCTTAGAGCTCTTGACTTCATTTTGGCCTCCTTCCACACACCTTAGACCATAAAGCTTGGAATACAAAAGCTTTGCCTTACCTTCCTCTTCAAAACCCTAGAAGGAAAACTTGGAATTCATTTAATTCCCTTGTACTCAAGAGGAACAATCCTCTTGTGAGGTAGGTGTGATTTAGGTTTACAATCTAAGTGTTTAGATTGCTTTTATAGTTACTATAAATTGTTTTCACGTCTTTTACTTAATTTTTAAATTTGTAGGTTGTCACACTTTACATGAAATTAAGCTAGGACATGATTTTTTTAAAAGTCTTGACTTGATTTATAACTTGTATTAGTATAAAGTCATTGGAGTTATTTTAGAATCTGGAGATTTAATTAATTTAATTTGATTTAAATTCTACTTAATTGTACCTTGCTTGTATTCCATTTTAGACTTGATATATAGTATAGCCATGACTTAATACTTGTTATATATTAATTTGGGATCATTTGAATGACTTTTGAATTCTATAGAAATTAATTAAAGTAGTTTAATTAATTTTTATTTAATCGTTCTAATGACTCGTTGCAACTTAACTTCATTAATGTGGTTAATGAACTTACACCCATACATTGGAATGATTTAATTGTTCAAGTATTATTAAACAATTGATTAAATCATCAATCTTATACTAGTGGTATATTCACATCAATGGTTTCCTTATGCTATAAGTACTAGTTGTAGTCTATGTGGATGCATACTATGTTTTCTTAACATTTCATATGCCATTATAATTGAGGATTTAAGGCATGACTTGTGTGTTTTAAAATCTTGGTTGTGCATGGAATGTGGTTAATGCATTACTTGTGTCTTAATACACTCTTGGTTGCATAACTTATTGATTTTGGAGACTTAGGATATCATCAAGAACTTGACTTGGCTAGGACTTGGTTCTAGTACTGGAGATAGAGAGCTCCCTACACTATAGTGCGCACTAGGGGAAGGTACTCATGGGTTAGTAGCTCTAAAGTGATCCCAAGATGACGGTTTTAATCCGGGCGACATCCAAGTATCCACATTGGTTGATTTCACTATTTAAATTTCAAATTGCATTCCTTAAAGATTTAAACCATGTCGTATTGTATGGATTACTCTAATTTTGTTCAATCTCATTGACATTTTAATTCATGTGCCTTATGCTAATATGACTTAGGAGTGATCCTATAGAAACATTTTGACATAGACTTTAGGAGGCATAACCTCTCTTAAATTGTTCCATTTTAATGTGATAAGTTGTATAAAGTTAGGACAATGCATGTTCATTCCCTACGAGTAACTTGTTTACTCACCCCAAAGTTATCGGGTTGTTTTTCAGGTAAAGAAATGTTATTGTGGGATACACAACACCCTTAGGCTTCCTTGACTACTTGGAGTATTTTTGTTATACTAGAATATGCACTTGTTAGCATATCATGCTTCATTTTGGATTATTATGTCAAAACATGTATTTATTGTTCAAATTATGTAATGTGAACTTAAGTGCACCTTTAGATACTCTTTGGAGGTGTTTGTAATGAGGCCTAGGGCCAAAGACATTTATATGACATGTATGCTATATTACTTTCATAGTTTGTTTATGGAACTTATGAGATTCCTAGGGTTGAAGGGTCATATTTTGCATATGACATGCTATAAGGCCGTAGGCCATTGTAGCACGTTTACTTTATCATTTACGTATGCGTGCATGTTCACATCTCACAAAACTCATAGATTTCAACTTTGGAACTAGTTTTGGATGATTTATGGATTTTTATGAAAAATTCATGCATTAGGTTAAGTTTCAAGCTTTCCTTTTGATTTAGCATGTTGTGTGTACTTGAGTAAGGCTAGGGAATGTTTTTAAATTTGTCTTGGATCATTTGGAATGCAAGTATAGCTTTGAGGTTGGATCGAGCACCTTCCTCATGCATTGCAGCAGCAGCTTGTGCTGCTGTCTGCTTCGTCGGTCAGCTGATAAGAGCCATCAGCCTACTGACACATGCTCGAGACCAATTCCAGTAGGCTTTCTAGTGAAAAAATGGCATTTTGGCCGGATAATCCTTGCCATCAGCCAGTTGATGATTGGGTTTCGGCGGCTGATCCTTGCCATCGGTCGGCTGATCCTCTCTGGAGCATGAATCCTTTACAGTTTATTGGACAACTTTCTTGAGTCGACTTCAGAGGATCCTAACTCCTTCATTTATAATCCAAATTAGGTTGTTCTTGAGTCTATATTCAAGAGTTTGAAGTTAGCTTTCCAATGGTACCAACCATACATCGAAACTCCAACCATAGTGAGAGTTATTACAGTTTTAATGAGATAGGGTCGTGATATCTCTTAAACGGAGATTACCACTTTGTTCCTATTTTCATATCTTTTCCGTCCGTACTCCGAATCAAGTGATTCTTGAGCCTAAGTTTATTAATTTTTCATTATCTTCACAATGGTATGCTTGGTAGCATCCATTTCACTATGAAATGACCATTTCACCCTTAGCTCAATTCTTGACGGGTTTTGAAACCCTAGCTTAAGTCTTTCTTCCGTTGAGTCACGGGATTTATCGATATATCATTGTTGTGTCTTTGGGATGATGTACATCTCAAAAGACTTGTTTATATTTACTTCCGCATTTCGGATTCATTAACGGGTCAGCATAGGACACATTGGGTTTGGAAATTCAGAGCCGTCATAGTCAACTTGGAAATAAAAATGCGAAATCAAATAATAGGAATATCTTGGACACAGCGTCTGATTATGAACATCACAACCAAGACAATTAGTTATTTTGGGTTACTAACCCGCCAGTAACTATCATAGTGCACACTATAATGGGGAGAACTCGTTTTTTCCGCATTAGAGCCGTACTCTAGCCATGTCACGTAACAAATGCCCCAAGAATTTAAAATCAACAAACAATATCACAATGTACACATAAGTATACAATGCACTTAAACATTTTCCATGCGCAACCAAGTTTAAAACCACACAATCCATGCTCTAAGTCTTCAAGACTACAATGGCATTTGCAACGACAAGTTCACAATATGAATAACCATACACTAGTATAATGATGTCAATTCAAGTAATCAATTCATGATATTAAAGTAAGCTTTAAGCACTTAATTAAATCACAACACAACATTATACAAGCTTGTAACAATTTATTTGGCAAGAATGATACAAGAACACCACAATTACATCTTATGGAGTTATTAGTAATATACTCATCTACCAAATAAATACAATAACTATACAAGAATTAAATCATACACATGCTTTAATTAATTTAAATGGCAATAAGGTAATAAGTATACAACAACTATAAATCAATGAATTTAATAATATTATAACCCTTTACCAATTTAAATACTAAGCTTAACAAGATGCTAATTATATACATGCTTTTAAGTATTAAACAAGCCTAAGTCAAGTATGCATATAACCACTAGCAAATTATCCTCTACCAAATGCAATCACAAGTTTTACAAAAGATAAATCATACACATGCCTTGAATAATATGAAAACCTAAGTCAAATACATACAACCTTCATTTATATGCAATCTTACAATTCATATAACATGTAAACAATATATATTAATTTCAAAGCACAATATAACACTAAGGATATAAACATAAGACACCCTCTACCTCATTAGATAAAAGAATCTCTAGAATCTAAGGAAAAAGTGAGCAAAATGAAATCCAAGAGAAAGGTGTTGTAGAGAATGGTGAAGGGAAGCTTTCATCTTCCAAAAGTTAGGCCAAAAGGTGTGTAGAAGATGATTGAAATCAAGGTCTAGGGTTGGGGTTAATGGTGGCTTAGGTGAGAGAGGAAGAAGATGAAGTGGAAAATCACTAGATTTTCCACTAACAATAAGATATACATACATTTTACAATGTTAGCACTACCTCTCACACACACACACTTTAATCATACCCCTCCATTTGTCACAATCCAATGCATCCTCACAAGACTTAAAATCTACCCTACACTTGTCAGCATCCAAGCTGTCCACATGCTTCCAACCATAAGTCAACACTTGGTCCAAGGAAAAGGTAACACTTGTCACACATTTAAAAAATTACAAAAAGGTCCTTCTTCTAAATATCTCACAAAAATAATTGCAAAAAGGTCCCCAAGTCAAAATATCTCAAAAAGATAATCGCATAAAGACCCCCCAAAAATTAAAATGTTTCCCAAAGAAAAATGCAATCATACCCCTAAGAAATGAAAATAAATTATCATGCTTTGCCACACAATTAAACTATGCATTGACAATAAAATAAATTAAAGTGAATGCATGAAATGTCAGAAACCTATTCCGGACACAAAACCTACCTCAGGTCTCACAAAACCCTAAGGCAGTAAGAAAAGAAATAAAAAATCAAATAATAAAATAAATAATAATAATTAATTAATATCCCGAAAAAAGAGAGAGAAGATAACATGGTCATCATAGGTTTCGACACATCAAAGTCCGAAATATGAACCATTGAGGAAAAATGCATGCACAATAGATTCATGAGGTATTATCCCAACATTAAAACGAGTTCGACAACAATATGTGATAGTTTAACGATATTTAAAGCATGCAACCTTAACAAGTTTAAATGAGAACTATAAATTGGAATTACCTATGCATTGATTAAGGATCATACATCCATGAGTCCATACAAATGGTTACAAGCGTGAATAAGAGAAGTGAAAATTATCCAAGAACTTCAAAGATGAAAAAAGATCTTGAACCATTTCCCTTCTTAAAAAATAATAAATGATCACAAGATAACATATCCAAAAGAGGTTACATCAAGCATGCTTAACATATTGCATTCAATGCATTTTTCAAAAAGGGTACAAAAAACTACAACGAAAGCATATCCAAACTAATATGGGGTAGCATCCATAAAGAGCATTTCTTTACTTGAAAAAAGTTAAATCAATGAGGGAGAGTAATTTGCAATACTCCGTAGGAAATGCATATAAGGATAAACTAGGTTTTCTTTGGTCTTATAAGAATAGCATAAATTATGCAAATGTGGAATATAAATCATAGTCTTCTAGATCAAGGGTAAATATAAGGGATCATCCTTAAACTAGCAATATAATAAAATACGACAATCTCAGTGAAATAATTCTAAGCTTAAAATAATACAACGAAACCAAAATACACTAAGCTATTTTTACAGATAGATGTCAACTTAAAAATCAAAATACGAAATCACATGATAGGGATAACTTGGATGCACACACATTATTAGTCATACCTACTTCATGAACTAGCCAAGCAATCATTCTCAGTCTACTAAACCGCAAACGACAAAACCTAATTGCCATTATACATTTCGGGAAACTCGTGTCTCCCTTACTAGCACCGAGCCTTAACATTCTTAAGTAACAATGTCCCAAGCATCTCACAAAAGTCAATAACCAATTAGCAAAAATAATCCATGTAACAATGCAACATAATCCATCGTCCATGCGCACATAAGAGATAAAATCAAGCAATCTATGCCCTATGGTCCTCAATACTCTACATGTCATGAATTTCAAAAAGATAAGCGAATAAGACATTTGTAGAGGGAACCTTGATTCTAAGCATGCTAACACCTATTACTAAAAAATAATAGTAATCAAATCATGATTTTTTTGAAGAAGCACTCTAAGGCCTAAACATACAAGGATCATGGAAAAATACATATATCATACAAATGACATCAATAAGTACACATGACATAGATCTATCAATAATTATGCTTTAAAACCTTAGATCTAACTTAGGTCACAATGGAAACATGATAAAACTCTCATAACTCGAACAACACCTACATAACACATAATAGACTCCAAAACACAATGAAAGATCTAGGTTATAATTATACTACACCCCCTACCTCACTCTATGATAGTAACCTAGAAGACCTAAAAACAAATATGCTCCAAATCCAAAATAAAATGGAAGGTTATGGCAGAAATGAAGTCCCCGAGCTTTCTCCTTTCTAAGGCAACACCAAAAACTAAATGGAAGTTATCCTAAAAAAAGAGAGAGGGAAGAAGAAAATAAAAACAAAAATGGAGAAAGAAAGAAAAAGGGGGAGAGAGAAACGAAAATGAGAAACAAATAAGAAGATAGGGTTATATATAGCCTACAATTTTCCTATAAGAATTCTAAAACTGCAAAGTGACCCCTCCAAGATCCAATAATCACATAAAGACTCCAAAATAGAAATATCTCCAAACATAATCGCACTTTGTCCCAAAATAAAATATCTACAAAAGATACGATCAAATCTAATCGCACAAATACCCCCACAAGACAATAGTCATAAACGCATAGAAGTGAATACAAGTGCAATAAATATCACTGATGATATGATGGAAAAACATGCAAGTATGAAATGAATGAAGTGTCAGAAGTCATCCTCGAGTACTTGACTTGGCCTTGGGCCTATACGACCCGAAGATGAAAAAGAAATGAAATAAAATGAACACGGGAAAAGAAAAAGAAAAAAGATGACACGATCATCACACGCTGCTACTATAATCTCTGATGGATGGGGTTTCAATGATGAATGATGGTAGCAGCAGTGGCTAAACAACTCGATGACGATGCTATTGGAGGATAACAAATAGTGTCTTTGTAAAAAAACCACTGATCTTCAGTGGAATGTATCGGCTTCTTGGTTATCTAAAGCTATAGAGGATGAAGTTTGTTTTGGTTCTTAGGTCTCTGTTTTCTTCATGTCATGCAAAAAAAAAAAAAAAAAAAAAAAAAAAACACACATAAACATAATTATGTGAAAAAAATTAGCCTGTGTGAATAGTAATTATATAAGTGAATTTATATAATTGATAAATAAAAATAACATTAACAAACATGTTTTTCTTCAAAAGCTATTTATATAAATAATAAATCATAAACATAAATGGCTACCAAACAGAGCCTACATTATTTTAATTTTTGAAAAAAATAAGTGGAGCCACAACGTATTAAAGAAATATCATTTTTGACACTTTACCTTATAATTTGGGATAAGTGCAGAAAACACTCCTAAAGTATACTTCGAGTATCACTTTTACCCCTTATTTGAAAAAGTGTGCAAAAAATACCCCTAATCTTTTTACATTGTGCAAAATGCCCCCTCTGACATAAATTAGTGTTGTAATACCCGTTTTGCCCTTTTACTCTTCCGAAAATGCCCAAGGAGGTATATATGCTACTAATCTCATAATATAGAGGTGTTATGTGTACATTACTTTATATTGTTTTTTTTTTTTAACTTTTTTTATCTATATATATCTCTAAACAAATTATTTAAATTTTTTTTGAAAATTTGTAAAACAAGGGTTTAATTTTTTTAAGATTCCAGTTTACTATTTTCTATTCATTTTTTTTCTTTAATTTATTTTTTTTCGTACCAGCACTGTTAAAAAATAAATAAAAATCCCAATATCACTGTGCACCGGTTTTCGGAGTTTGGAAAAATTTTATTTTCTTTAGTTTGCACTTTATTTTTGTTTTTTATTTTTTATTTTTATCTTTACTTTTTCTTTTATACTTTTATTTTTATTTTATATTTTTATCTTTACTTGTCCATTGTCGGCGTCCTCCAATAGTGTCATTTTCGGTCATTTTATAAAATTATTTATTTTATATATTTTATAAAATGGCTCAGTAAGGGTAATTTATTCAACTTAGGATTTAAATTTGTCAGGGGATCTATTTGCACAAGATTGAAACTTTAGGGGTATTTTTTGCACGAGAGTGACATCCCCCAATAGTATCCTTTTCAGTCCTTTTACAAAATTATTTAATTTTTAATATTTTATAAAATGGTTCAGTAAGGGTAATTTATTCAATTTAGGGTTTAAATTTGTCAGAGGGACCTATTTTTATAAAATTAAAACATTAGGGGTGTTTTTTGTACATGAGGGGTGTGATATGCACTGTAAATATACTTTAGAGGTGTTTTCTGCACTTGAATCATTGTTCAACAAATTAGGGCCTGTGTGAAAAGGATTAATATAAGTGAATTTATATAATTGATAAATAGAAATAGGATACTGATAGAAGTGCCGAAGTGCATCCCCCGACCGAACGACCGAACTTGACGTGGCCAAGCCACGTCAGATTCTCCTAACCTCTCATGTGATAGAATTAAAACCTAAAAAAAAATAATAATAATAAGGGAAATTGATGGAGGTCATGGAGCCATGAACTGTGTGAAGATACACTGAAGAAATGGGTATGCATAGAGATAAAAATAATATATATATATATATATATATATATATATATATATATATATATATGTTTATGTATACATACTTACATACAAATTTACATACATACTGGAAGCAGATCATAGATGTTCATGGATTCTTCCTCAATTTTCTATCTATGGTTCTAGTGTATATGTTTCTCTCTTAGATTTCACAAAATCAAAGGGATACAGAGCAATAAAAGCATTTTTCCTCTCTTCGATTACTATATTTTGCACATACAGCCCTAGTATTCTATTTGAATCTAAATAAGTCTTGTTGACCTTAAGGATTTCATCCAAGGACAATCTAATTGTTTTGATGATAACAAACCATTAATGGTGTTTAAGGACTAATATTTACATCAAGTGTTATATATATTATTCACATTCAAAGAATGACCTCAATGAAGCTATAAAGATCATTCCAAGTATTCCATTATTCAAGATCACATCAATGAAAAAAATGGATACAAAGAAGAGTTGAAGTTGCAAGGAACAAAATGTAATGTCCATTCAAAGATAGCTTGGACTACAATGAATAAGAAAACAACTCAGAGGAAGAAAAAAAGCAAGAATACCTCAAAGCCTAAAGACCATGGACAAAGCATGTAGAAAGGGGTAGATAGGATGGTGAGTATTTAGGAGTCAATGTCAAAGTGTTTATAAATACATTTGAAGCTCATCTATATGGGACCATGCATATCATACATCATTCATATGCTCCTATATCCATTAGCAATAGACTATGCACTTCATTCATATATATTGACATATGAAGTCTTTGCTAAGAAAGAGTTAGTTCAAGCTTGCATAAACTTTGAAAGAACTCACAACTTAAGTTAGAAATGCTAGGACTATGCACATTAATCATAAGATTTATTTTACTCTCTAGAAAGTAAAAGTAAGGTATTGAACGTAATCTTTCATCTTTAAAGCCTTTGTTATTATGAATTGGTAAATGACTCTAGGACACAATGCACTTGAAATTTATCATCCTTATATCTCCCTAGACTCTTAGAAGCTGGACTTAAACTAAATTGAACCACAAAGTCCTAGGGGCTAGAAAGATGGCTATCTCATAAGAAGTAATTTTCAGCCCAGAAATTTTTCAAACCAACCTGTACTAAAACTTCCATAATTATTTTTTTAGTTGGAGTTTTTAAGTAAGGCCAGTGTCATTGGAAAGCTAACTTCAAGCTTTGATTTTAGACTCAAATTGCACCTAAATTGGATTTGAATTGAGTGAGATATAACCAGCACAAGATGCATATTTTTGGTCTGCGAAATTTCTGACTAGGTTGCACTAAAATAGGCATAACTCTTTCTGTGGTTGGAATTTTTGAGTAAGGCCAGTGGCATTAGAAAGCTGACTTTAAAGTAATGAATTTAGACTTAAATTTCACCTCATTTGGAGTTAAATGGACTGAGTTATGTCCATTTGAAGTTCTGCCCATCAATGGAGCCAACTCCATTCAAGTAGAGCCGGCTCTTGACATTCTAGTAGCCATTTTTCCACGAAAAATCCAACTCCCAGCAAGGGAACCGGCTCCATGATTAGGGAGCAGGCTCTCAGAGGTAGGGATCCGGATCTATGCCATGAAGAGCCGGCTCTTAGAGCAAAGGGAGCCGATTCCATTCAAGACAGAGCCTGCTCATTTTGAAAAATTCAAATCCAACGGCTCTTTTGTCTTGTGCTTTGTGTTGTTCACCTTTTGCATCATTATTAGACTCCTAAATCCTCTATAAATATCAAGGGAATGTCTAGAGAAAATTACACCATTTGAGAGACATTATATTGCATCAAAGAGAGTTTTTGTTCTCACATTTTCTTCTCATCTCTCTTATTCACTCATATACTATTTTGAGAGATTCAATTAAGCATTCAAAAGGCCTTTGCTCTTGCTTGAATTTTTATAGAGATTGTGCTTTATCATACACTTGAGAGATTATAAGAGCTTATATTCTTCATTTATATCATCCTTTATCATTCATTTCATTCATAGAGTATTGAGCTTTATTTATATTCAATCTACTCTAGTTGTGAGCCTTGATTTGCATATCAATCTTTGAGAGATATGTTTGTATACAACAAATCTTATATTCATTTGTAAGGGTTGGTGTGGCCCAAGGAAAAAGAAACAATCTAGCTTCAATTTGTAAGGATTGGTGTGACCCAAAGAAAGACTAAGAGATGTTGTTCTCTTAGCAAGGTGAAGCAAGGAGTTGCTTCTTGTAAAGGTTTGCTTTCCACCCTTAAGGAGGTGCACTAGTGGATTGGGAAGTCTCAAGAGGAGTCTTAAGCCGAGGAGTAGGAGTTTCCGAACCTCGCTAAAATCGCCGAGTCATTGTTTGTAATTTCTCTTCCCTTATCTTTTTTACAATTGTGCTATTAATTATTTACTTTCATTATTGCATAATTGCTTAAGTTGTTAACTAGAAATTATAAATCTATAAGTTGCGAAAATTAGTTATTGACTCTTTTCACCCCCCCCCCCCTTTAGAGTCAATTCTTGGGTAATAAGCCTTAATCTGATTTTTTTTGTAAAAATGTGGAGATTTCCATTGCTATTTCTTAGTTAGAGATGGAAGTGATCTCTGAAAAGAGCACAAACTTTATCAAATAAAATTATTCAGATAAATAGCATAAATACCAGGAGCTACTATTGTAACACCATGATTTTTGGATTAATTTAATTTTGTAAAATCAAAGAGAGAGAGAGACTGATAGAATCTAATAAAGAAGAATCTATCAACCAGAGAAATAGAAGAGGAAGAGACTAGAGAGAGGACTTTGGGGAGAAAAAATCGAAAGAGAGAGAGAGAGTTTGACTTTTCCATGTCTTCTAGCAGTGTTTAGGAATTATGAAGATGACGTGGCTGTTAAATCAGGTTCGACATTTTATTCAGGTGTTATTGTTCGGTTTCTCTATCACCACTCATAAAAATAACATTAACAAACATGTTTTTTTTTTTTTTTTTTCAAAATCTCTTTAGATAAACAATATATTATAAACATAAATAGCTACCAAATGGAGCCTACATTATTTTAATTTTTGAAAAAAATAAGTGGAGCCGCAACGTATTAAAGAAGTATCATTTTTGACACTTTACCTTATAATTTTATTATGATTAGATATCCCGTAATTTTTTTTTTTAAGAGTTATGATACTTGTACCGAAGAGTTAGGTATTATTGTTAGGCTTACTATATCTAATTGGTCACTAATGTATGAGATAAGGAAGTAGAGGATCCCAGTTTTTTATATTTGGCATGCATAGACCAATTAGATAAAGTAGGTTTAACAATTTTGCCTATCTTTCGGTACAAATACATTACTATTTTATTTTATTTTATTTTATTTTTTCAAATATGTGAACTAACACGGTCCTCCAAAACATTTTTTATTTTTGAGTTCATGAAGTAGGCTTTTTAATTGGTCAAATAACAAATTTGCTCTTATTAGAAAACTTTGATAATAGGTTATATAGCCGTAGTGGTACTTTCTCACATTTCAAAGTAGACGGTTGATAGTTTAAGTCTCTATAAAAGTAAAAAATAAATGTGTGAATATACTTATTACCTTAAATTTTTTTATCAGAATACTCCGAATAAATTTAGAATGAGAATACTCCATGTCCAATGTTCGAAAATTCACATTAGTGGGATTTATCAAAATGAGTGTTTCTCGAATAATTTAAAAATTGATAATTGCACTTCAAATTTTTCCACTTGCACTCTAGTCAAGTTTTTCAATACATAAATTTACAACATTATTATTTCTCAATAGGCAATTGTAAGACAACTCTGTGTAACAATGGTGAAGTGCAGTGCACCTTTCAATGATAACTACATTATTTTAATTTTTGAAAGGAAAAAAAAACAAAGTGGAATCGTAACGCATTAAAAAAGAGACAATATTTGCTTATTCATTAGTGAGTAATATATTTATATTCACCACGCATGTGGCACATTGCTAAACTGAAAATTGTACTTACTTTTAAAATAATTAAAAATAAATAATAAAGAAATACTCCTTCTTTTTTAAATTAAATATTTCTTTTGAGAAATTGTGACTCAATATATATATATATATATATATATATATATATATTTTGAAAGATTATGACTCACAAGGAGTATCATTCTCGTCACTTTACCTTCTTAATTTTACTACTATATGATGTATCATTATTTTTTTAAATGTGTGAACTAACACTGTCCTCGAAAGCAAATATTTTTTTTTTTTTTTTTGAGTTTAATAGATAATCATATATATTTTACAACATAGCATAAAATTCGAGCCGAAATTTTGAATGAGAAGCAATGGGCGGGCCGAGAATTAGTCATAGCTGTAATTAATACCAACACACCACAAAACACAAAAACTACATGGGCCCACCATGTGGGACGGTAGCACATCCAAGCCCAATTTAAAAACCAGTGGACCCCACAAACCCCGTCGTCACTACGACCACTCACAATCCAAGGCACGTGCTTATCCCTCCTCGCACGTGACTATCCTCTTCAAAATTCAAAGCTCTCTCTAGAGTCCATTTGTTTACTAGTAGTAGTACTGTTACCAGTACAGAGAAGAAGCTCAGACGAATCTCAACCGTTGGATTTCGAAGCTTCCATTTAACGAATGCTTCATTTCGCTTTCTTTCGAAGCTCGCTCTCTCTCTCTCTCTCTCTCTCTTTCTTCGACCATTAATCTGTGCTTTTCACGTTCTTAATCGCAGATTGTGATTGATTGATTTTTTCCCAAAAAAGGGGTTGCGATAAGTTAAGCATAATTCAATACAGGTTGTTCATAGTTGTAGATTTAGAGAGGGAGAGAGTTCTGATTAAAAGGTTGAATTTTAGAGAGAGAAAGAAGAGAGAGAGAGAGAGAGAGAGAGAGAGAGTGGGAGATGAGCGCAATGGGACGGCAGATGCAGAGATCTGGTGCGTCAACGGTTCATCACCAGCGACAGTACTCCGACAACTTCTTGGAGACCTCATCCAACGGCCGATGGCTTCAATCAGCCGGCCTTCAACACCTCCAGTCTTCAAACACATCTGTTCCTCCTCCACAGGTATCGATCGATCTTCATACCTTTAACTCATACGTATATGTATAGATCTGATGCTGGAATGTCACAGTTCGATCTTTCAATTTGAACAGGACTATGGTTACTATGGTGGAGGTCAGGGATCGAGAATGTATAGGAATGTGCAGAGGGGTTTTAATGGTGGAAATGAGTTTTTTATGGAGCCATCGACTCCTCCGGTTGATTCACGGTCTTCGAGCCAGAGGAAGAACAGTGAGGAGCAACTTTCCCAGAGTGAGTTCAGCCCTGGGCTCTTAGATCTGCATTCTCTGGACACTGAACTGCTTCCTGAGGTGGGTCTCTTTCCTTGTGAACTAAATATTGCATTTTGATTGGGGATGTGAACTGTGTGAATTTGCATTGTTGATATTTGTGGATTTTATGTTTGATTATTTCTTGGAGCTTACTCTATGGAATCATAATTTATGGATACCTGTCTAAATTTTGCCGGATAATGCTGCATAGAAACTTTGGTTTGATCTTGTATACCATAGTTCTCATGTGAAATCGATCCGAGTTTTTCAACTAGTAAGGATCTTAGGTATCACCAAGGGTTTAGTTCTACTAGTAGCTTCTCTGCATTCCAAATGGAGAGTTGAGGTATTAAATCCCCATAAGGGGCAATGGTGGGTGTGTGCGTCTTACTTACCAAGAAAAAATAAAGGAAGTGTCCAAGTGACCCTTAAAATTTGTCACTTTCAGTAAAATGTCAATGGAATTCCCTGCAGTTGAATTTTGAAAGGTGATGGGAATTGTATTTAAATCCTTAAGAGTTTGTTTGGATGTCCTATAGATATTGAATTGCCTAATTAACAGTTTAGCTGCAACCGCAAGTTATATATATTGAATTAAATGAAAAGATCAAAGGCAATAGCATTGGCCACATAAGTAATCTTTAACTTTGGATTATTTATTTATTTATTTATTTTATTTTATTTTTTTCTCTCTCATTTCAAGGAGACCTATTTATAATTAATCAGAAAACCTGGTGAAGTCCCAATAGTCCTCAATTTTCCCATTTTCAGGTGATAAAGTTTTATTCAAATGCCATAGAAATTGTGATGGTGCCATCGAAACTCAATGAAATATTGAAATACACACAAAATATTTTTGTCTTGAATCATGAATCAGTCAAATAATTGAATAAGATTTTGGTTCTTTGGATGTTTTAATACTTCTATCTGATTTTTGTTCGTGTAAGTAGATAATTTACGCCATCTGAATACATGTTTGACGAAAAATTAATATGGCAAATTTGAGTTCATGATCAATTTTAATTTTCTGCTGTTATTTGTGTATCCCCTGTACAGATGCCAGTTGCTGGCCTGTATGATGCCCCTTCTATGTATCATTTGACTCGCGGCAGAAGCTTTGATGACTCTGAGCCATACCTTGGGAACATCAAACAAACTGGCAGAGTTCGTGGTTTGCCAGAGAACAACCTTTTGAAAAGTTTTGCTCCCGATAAGGAAAAGGCCAGCAATGTTGCAAAGATCAAAGTTGTGGTACGCTCTTTTTGTTCCTTTAATTTATAATTTAAGGATTTTCCATTGCTTGATGACTATTTGCTACCTTTGGATTTTGTTTTCTCTTTTATGGATTGCGATGCCTATTAGAAGAGCAGTGTTGATACCTGGTTGGTAGCTTGTAAACCTTAAAACTACATCGTTAAAATGACTTTTTCCACGAGTGAAAGTGTTTCTATGGTGCTGTGTCTAACTCTAAATTTTGCTTTGATGGTTTGGTTCCAGGTGCGTAAGAGGCCCTTAAATAAAAAGGAGTTGGCAAAGAATGACGAAGACATCATAACCATACAAGGGCAATCCAATTCTTTAACAGTACACGAGACTAAACTCAAGGTTAGTGTCATTGCCATGTTATTTAGGTTTTAGTAGTTCTTGCTATTAAACTTCGAACTTCATTGGATTTTTTTGTTATACGTAAGGTGGTAAGATTTCTTTCTTTTGCCCTTGTAGTATAGGGCTGTAAGAAAAATTTACATACCATTCAAATACCATTCACTTCTGCGTATTTAACTTCTTTTTTTGTTTGTTTTGTTTTTGTGGAATTTGGAAATCTATGCAAGGATTAAATTGATTGCTTGTTGACATGCTATGGATCCTTTAAGTGACGTTTTTGAATTAGATCTTTCTCATCAGCTCTTCATTTATAAACTTGCTTCAGCTCATGTTTTAATGCTAGAACTATTATGGTGTGCTTTGCACTTATCTGAACAATTGATGCCCATTTTTTTATGTATATATTATTGAAAGAAGATACTTTTAGAAGTTCCACTAAAATATATGAAAATGCAGTACTCTTTTATGGAGTCTCATTTAAGCTTTGTGGGTGTCAAGCATGCGTTGCCTACGTGGACAACCCCACAAATTAAAAAGTCACAAGTAACAAACACACACCACCTATATGGCCAGCCTTACAAGCCAAAGAGTTGGAACACTAGACGAAAAATTTTGAACCCAAAAACGTGAGACCCTCAAAAGGTAGCTCTCAAGCCCAACAAATCGTGAGACACCATCTTAAGTCCCCAAACCTCGAAGAAGTAACTCTCTAGTTTGAAACCCTGAGGCACCATCTCAAGTCGCCATGAACCTCGAGAAACAACTCACGAGTCCAAAACTCTAAGGCACCACCTCAGGTCCCCTCAAACCTCGAGAGGGCAATCCTTGAGTCCAAAACCCTGAGACACACCACCTTAGATCCCCTCAAACCTCGAAGAGGCAACTCTCAAGTCCAAAACCATGACTCCATGAGGACCTATTTCAGGTCCCTTCAAACCTCGATGAGACAACTCGAGTCTAAAAGGTTAAAACCATGAGTCCATGACGCACCACCTCAAGTCCACTCAAATCTCGAAGAGGTAATTCTTGAGTCTTGAACCATGAAGCACCACCTCAGTCCCCTCAAGTCTCGTATCCAAAATCCCAAGGCACCACCTCAGGTTCCACAAACCTTGGAAGATAACTCTCAGTTCTTGGAAGCATTGAAGCACTTTCCTAAGCCTTGAACTCTTGATCTCCAAAAAGGAACCAAGGCGGCCCCTTGAAGACTGCTAAAAACTTGAGAGGAAATCCCCACGAAAATGCACGACTGACTGGAAAAAGGAAGGGCGTACATAGAGCCCATCCCGAGCCTATAGTCACATCATGGGACAACCAGAAGGATCTTGTAGAGGCGTCCAAATAAACCAAACACTAGACCCAATGAAAGGCATGTGGTGATCACATGTATGATAGAAACTCACAATTACGCTGGATACATTTAATGCCATGCCTTGGCCATTTAATGCTCAACTGCCTCTATATCAGACTGGCCAAAGTCATTTAATGCGCCACTAATAAACACGGGAGGAGGAGGAGATGATTTGACTTAATAGCCCCACATAAGTGGCTAAATTAGTCGTAACCTTAGAACTTTAGGATCTTGGTAATACTCCAACAAGGCCTTAATCCCTTGGGTATTACACAAGAGACCTTGGACTATAAATACTAGGGGTGACAAATGGGCGGGTTGGGTCGGATTTGGGCCAGGAATCAGCCTACCAGGTCAGTTCAGTTATTTTTTCCTCCTCCTCCTCTTCTCCTCTTCTCTCTCTCTTAATTTGCTTATTCTCTCTCTCTCTCTCTCTATATATATATATATATATTTTTTTTTCTAGGTCTCTTTTTTTCTTCGTCTCTGAATCTCTGGTTTTGTTTTTTCCTGGGTCTCTGGTATATTTTTTTCTGGGTCTCTTTTATTTTTTTTCTTCTGGGTCTCTGTTTTTTTTTTTTTTTCTTCTTTCTTTTTCTTCGTCTACTCCTCTCCCGTTTGTCTCTCTGTATTTTTTTCTTGTGAACATTTTTTTTTCCCTTCGTCTACTCCTCTCTCAGTCTTCTCTGGCCTTCATTTTTTTCCCCCCTTCATCTACTCCTCTGTTTTTTCTTTCTTTCTTTCTTTTCTTCATCTACTTCTTATCTCTTTTTTTTTTTTTTTTCAATCTCTGAACTCTTCTTCCTCTAATCTCTATCTCTCATTTTTTTTCTCCCTTCTTCTTTGAAGGCTGTCTCTCTTTTTTGTTGTTGTTGTGTTCTGTTTTTTTTGTTCTTTTGAATGCAATTTGCTGAATTTTGCTACATGTTGTTTGCTAGATTGTTTAAATTTTGAATACATCTTTCTGAATGCTGTTTGCTGAATAGTCTGAATGTTGTTTACAGGTTGCTTTATTGGTTTAATTGTGATATATTTAGTGTTTTAATTATTGGATGTTCATTGTTTAATTGTGTTATTTTTGCGGAGAATTATTGTTTTAAAATTTTATTTGTGCGCCTCACATTACTCAAGCGCGTGCCTCGCCTCGTGCCTAGGTTCCAAGGGACCTCTAGCGCCTCGGTGCGCCTTGGGCTTTTAATAACCATGCCTGCCATGACCCACCGACCCATTTTAAGGGAAAAAATGTTGTTATTTTGGATAATTTGATCATTATATTTTTTGATTTTAAAAGGATAAAAGCTTGTAAAAATATGTATGAATAACGCAAATCCTTCAATTTATTTTGGAAATTCTTTAAATTTATATTATTTGATTTTTTTTTTTTTTTTGATAAGTATATTATTTTATTTTATGACTAGACATGCATGCAGGTAAGATATATATAGAAAGCTTAACAAATGATTTCATATAATATATATATATATATATATATATATATATATATATATATATATATATTATATGAAATCATTTGTTAAGCTTTCTATATAATAAATGATTAAATAAAAAGAATGATATATGGGTAATTTTTAACCAATGCTTTAACCCAGCTTACACCCACAACACATAAAATGGAGATATATATATATATATATATATATATTATATGAAATCATTTGTTAAGCTTTCTATATAATAAATGATTAAATAAAAAGAATGATATATGGGTAATTTTTAACCAATGCTTTAACCCAGCTTACACCCACAACACATAAAATGGAGATATATCTTACTTTTAGCATATGTGAGTGCTGAGTAATTTTTCTTGAGGGTTTTATCCATCACTGTTGGTACATTTAATGGCCACTGTGTGACTGCTACTAAAAAGTTCCTTGGGACACTTTCTAATTCAATACCACCTTTTCCTATCCTCCATTAAATGGTTGTGATTCACCCCATTTTCACCATCCAATAAATTTTCCAACAATAATATTTTTTAGAAAACAATTAAGATGTCAGGCACACTATAAGGGTCTGTTCACTAACAAGAATTAATTCCTGTTTTCACTGTCAATTCCTAAAATAAGGAATCAAAAGTAGAAATCATGTTCAATAAAGTAATTTCACTTTTCAACTTCAAGAAAGTACTTCCTCCTTTAATGAAGAAAAGAGGAAGTGACAATTTGATACCTCCTTTACTTTCTCCACTGTAGACAGAAATTACTTTCTCTACTATAGCGCTACTCCCACCAAAATTAAGATACTCCCCAGTATTCATCTAGAAACCCTTTTTCTTCCTCTAACCCATTATCCTCTCGTATCACCAAGACCTAGAAGAGCGACGTCACAACCATTGCAAGTTTGGAATCGGGCAATCAGTGATCGACGAGTGGTGACCCGCGACAGAGGGGACACCAGCTCCTCTCTCTCTCCTTGTCTCTACCACCACAAGCTGCTACCAAACGCCGCCGATCATCCATTGAAGACTGAAATCTCTTCCTCCTCCTACTGTTGAACTATCATCTCATCACCCGGTCTCACACCACTGCAAGCTTGGAATTGGCCAACGGCAAGCGGTGACTAGCAACGGAGAGGACGTCGGAGTCGTAGCTCAAGTGAGGCAACATGTACTACTTGATTCCAACGTCGGTGTTGCCGGCGAAGAAGAGAGCTCACAACAACCCCAAGAAGTCTTAATGGCGGCGGGGTCGCAGTTTCTTATTTTATTATTATTATTATTATTATTTTGACACTGTGATTGGAGCAATTGCAATTGTAGTGGGAAGAGGGGGTTAGGGGGTTTTGGATAGTGGTGAACATCTTGGTTCTGGAAGACATTTAATTTTGTGTTGGAAAGAGGTTTGTAGTGACATTATTGATGTTTGAAAGCTATGATGGGAGGTGGTGATGGTTTTTGGTAGTGCTTGTGGTTAGGTAGAAATGGGGGTTGGTGGATGCGAACCTGAATTGGGGGGATGGTGGGATTGGTAGATGATAGAACTGGGTACGCAGGTGAAAAAAAAAAGAGAGAAAAAAAGCAAAATCATAATTATTAAACTTGATTTTGTTATTTTGCTTTCAAAATTTTAACGAATATGAGATATTACTAAACATAATTTCACTTTCTATTTCAGCTTAAGAAATCAAAATCATAATTTTACTTTTGGAGAAAGTAAAAATTAGAAAGTAAAAGCGCTAGTGAACAGGCCCTAAAAAGCTAGATCAAATCAACTTACTCAGACTCCTTACTCATATATATATATATATAATAAAATAAAAAATTGCATCCACCCACCTCCCTCTAACCACTAAAGTATGCGTGAAAAGGAGTTGTCCATACAGTAATTAAATAGTTATGATATAGGTGTTCTTAGATAGTCGATTTCAGAGTCTAAAAGAATGCTTTCACCCACCTCTCTCTCACCACGTACATGTGAAAAGGATTTGTCCATACAATAATCAATTAACCATAAAAAGCTTCAATTTTCTTTAAAAATATTATTTTGACTTCCATATGTCTTCTCTTTCTCTCCCTATATATGCATGTATATGTCTATGTAGACGTAGAGAGAGAGAAGGGGGGATGGACCATTAGATATTGTCGCAAGAATTACCAAAAGAAGTACAGGATATTGTTGGTAGGAAAACAGAGCAGATATAATACACACTGATAAATTGTATGTGTTGTGGGTCTAGCAGAGCAGTATTATAGTAGTACAAAGAAGCTATACCATAAAGGCACGAAACAACTACTGTGTCTATACTTTTTTTTTTCCCCCTAAAATACCACTATGGAATTTTTACCTCTTAAACAAATCAATTAATGCTGGTCATCTTTCAATCATAAAACCATGACAATAACCTTCTTCTCTCTCTGGTAACTGTTTTCTCTCGCTAAAGTAATACTATTAGCAACAGTAACAAAATGTCAGTATTGTGCAGTGCGGAGTGCGTGGTGGTGCTCGGCTGCATTTTGTGGGTATGGAAGCATTGCGGCTATAGAGAAAGTTTTAGAGAGAGAAAGAGGATGATGCAGAGAGAATCTTAAAGAGAGAATTTATAGAGAGTGGGAGAGGCAGAGAGAATCTGGGATCATGTGAGAGAATTTTAGAGAGAGAGGAAGTGAATTTGAGTCGAATAGAGGAGCTGAATCTGGGTCTCTTATATAATGGCTGAAATACAGGTTGAATATGAGTATCCATATCCAACTCGTTTAACCCTCTATAAAAATGAGTTGAATATGGGTCACCCGCTTTGATCCATATTTTAAAATGGTTCACTCAAATCCATTTTTTAAAAGCAGGAGGATATGGGCGGGTTGGTGGGTCATGAACCATTTTGCCACCCCTATACCAATATCATTGGGCATTAAAGGGTAGAGCATTAGTAACCAAGAATCACCATTACTGAGCACATTTACTTTCTGGCACAGTACACAAACATTCCTACCTTCACCATTAATCCCCTCGGTTTGTGTACTTCTCCTTTTTCCAGATTAGTAGCATTCTGGGTCCCTTATCTTTTGTGTGGTATCTCTCATTTATTATCCTTTTATTATTGTTCCACGAAAGAACCCAAACAAGCTTCTTTTATTTCCGTGTATGCAGGGGCAGAGCCAGAAATTTAAAGTTTGGGGGGCCGGATATGAACTATGTAACAAAAATTTTAAAAATTTATAAATCAATTATAATAGAATTTGTTTTTTAAATACTAGTCATAGTATATATGTCTTGAGAAAATTCAAAAATGAGAAAAATACAACTTGGACAGAAAAAAAAAAAATGATAGAAAATTTTTTTGGAGAAGAAACGTAAAGAAATAAGCATTGTTAGAAAATCAAATTTCCTTTATCAATTGTTTTAATTTTTAAAAAATCTAATTTTTGGAAGAAGAAAATTAAATACGTAGATTCCACAATTCAACAACATAATGAATTTTAAATCAATTTTTTTTTTATTTTTTATTTTTTTTATTTTAAATTCAGCAAGATTATTATTGAGTTATTAAACAAGATACAAATAGTTATAAAATTTGTTATTTAAAGGTGATAACTAAAAGTATTAGCATAGATGATATGATTATTGTCATTGAGAGTCTCACAATACTTTAGTTTATTTTCTTTCCAAATATTCCTAGGAGGCTAGGACTTGCCAATAAAGATTATTATATAATTTTAGATATTTTTCTTGTAAATACCATTTTACAAAAATGTTTGACAAATTATGCTTCATGCATTTTTACCAAACATGAGGGTACTTTAATTATTTTATTCATTTTTTCTCTCTCTTGAATTAATATTATAGATATTGTACGTGTATATATAAATAAAATAACAATGTGTTGCGATAATGACTATAATAATTATTTACCAAAAAAAAATGACTATAATAATAATGAGAGAGTGCAAGTTGAAAAAAATTTAAATTTCAAAGAGAGAGAAACTAAATTTATTTTCAAACTCTTTATTTTGGGTCAATATATGTGTTTTGAAAAAGATTGGGGAGCCAATTGAAATCTTTAATAAATTTTAGGGACAAAATCTACAAATTAATTAACATTTAGGGACTATTAATAGAATTTTCAAAAACTTGGCTGGTCAATATATGTGTTAAAAATATTGGGGGGGCCAATTAAAATTTTTAATAGATTTAGAGGCAAAATTTATAAATTAATTAACATGTAAAAAAAATTTCCAAAAAGTTTGGGGGGCCATGGCCCCTGCTGGTCCCCCCTAGCTCCGCCCCTGCGTGTATGATAAAAATAAAGTGATCAAATTGTAAACATCTCCCTAGTGTGTTTTTTGGTCAAGGTTGCTAGCATCCTCAAGCTATAGCTCTGTAAGAACATGTAATATTCTATAAAGTTTCGTGCTTGTCTTTCTTAATGGCGGTATTCTAAGGCAAAAACTGTTGTAGTGACAGGTGTTCATCATCAAATCTTATTCAGCCTTCTTGCATTTTCTTGAAAGTTTACTCTCAATTATGCAGGTTGACCTAACGGAATATGTGGAAAAACATGAATTTGTTTTTGATGCAGTTCTGAATGAGGAGGTTTCAAATGATGAGGTGAGTGCAAGACAACATATAATTAAAAAAGGAAAAATGGGAAAAGATCAAGTCCGAAACATGATTCATTTCAAATTTTTTTTTTTTTTTTTTGTAGGTGTATCGTGAAACTGTGGAGCCTATAGTTCCCATAATTTTTCAACGCACCAAAGCAACATGTTTTGCATATGGGCAAACAGGTATATGACTAGCTTTCAAATGTCATATGGATTCCGTAATGACATTGTCACCTGTTCATTCAAAATCAGAACCGTTTTCCACTTGCTTGATAATATGATTAGCTGCTGTCAATGCATTCTTAATTTCTATAAAGTAGTTTATCCTTCCTTACATATTCTTTGTGGAGTTCTGATGTCATCCATATATATATATATATGCGCACTGTTCATGAAACACGTGTAGCCAATAGGGAGTGGGAAAATTTCTCAGAAGTTTCACACAGCGATGTAAAACCATTCACACAGCGATGTAAAACCATGTCCACTTGAATTTGTATTTATCATATATCTAGTATTGTTGTCTAGCTGCAACTAATATGTTTAAATGAGAAGCGAAAGGGAACTCTGTTCC
This sequence comes from Cornus florida, assembly GCF_030987335.1. Lineage (NCBI taxonomy): Eukaryota > Viridiplantae > Streptophyta > Magnoliopsida > Cornales > Cornaceae > Cornus > Cornus florida. Next base: position 26,132,752 of record NW_026775581.1, read on the forward strand.
TTTTGTTCCTTTGTAATTAGTCTCACCTTAGCTTCCAGAGGAAAAAAAAAACATGAATAGAAAAAGAAAAACATGAATTGTTAATGTGCCTTTAAATTGGTTTCTTCTTTTCCATGGTTTCACTTTCTGTTAAATCGAGCAGATAATTTGGATGGTTGTTGGTGAGTTTCACATGAGAACTTTTTGAATAAGATGGAGGGAGTGGGAAAATTTCTAAGAAGTTTCACACAGCGATGTAAAACCATTCACACAGCGATGTAAAACCATGTCACTTGAATTTGTATTTATCATATATCTAGTATTGTTGTCTAGCTGCAACTAATATGTTTAAATGAGAAGCGAAAGGGAACTCTGTTTCTTTTGTTCCTTTGTAATTAGTCTCACCTTAGCTTTCAAGAGGGAAAAAAAAAAAAAAAGAAAGAAAAAGGAAAAAACTGGCAATCATAGGATGTATTACACACAGATCTTGTGCTAACACATGTCTAGATGGACACTTAAATATGATTTGAATTGATTTGGATCCTACTACCTCATCTTGTTTGCTTTGGGTAAGAGATAGCTAGATCGGAAAATTCTTGGTCCCTTCCCGAGTTGGATGAGGAGAGGATATATATGTGTTTGTGTGTGTGTGTGAGAGAGAGACAGCGCTGTGGTTAATCTTATTCTAGTGCTTAAGCTCCCAAATTTCACAAATTGTTTGACAAATTAGGGAGCCCTATATTTTATTTGACCCGTTATGATTTTTATTCTCCAAATCACCCTTGTTGACATTCATCTATGTAGGGTGTTCACATTACTTATTTATCTGACACATGTTGAATGCAAAGTTGACCTCAAATATTCCAGAAATTTGAATAAAAAGGATTAATGAAACATAAAACATATGTAGGTGAAAAAATAGATACATGTGTGTGTATATATATTTTAACATATTTTAGCATATGTCTATATACTATATGTAAGACTTTTCCCATTCTTTATATTTCAAGATTTTCCATGTCAGACATTGCACGTCTGAGGTGACATTCAACACCATGTCTGCTTAGAAATCATGTTTATTATATTCAGTCAAATGCTAGTATCAAATTGCAGTATCCAACTTCTGTGGCTGCTACTGCTTCTTCTTCTTCTTCTTTTTGTGTTCATGTACCATTTTTGAAATACAAACTTAGAGAAACCTTTGTAATAACTCTACTTTTAGTACAGACTATTTCTTATTGGCTGCTTACACAGGTTACTCTATTCGTGGGAGTACTTTTATCACATAATTCTCTCCATTGGAACAATAGGGCAGTTCTGCTCTTCAACTAAATTAATTGTAACAGTTATCAATTTTTATAGTCGTCTTTCTGCCTTAAAACTGCTTAACCATAATTAATTACAGGTGTTTGCAGTATTTCATTTCATGATGTATGAACAATGATGCTTGTTAGAGTTATATTTTACTCTTAATTTTACTTGTTCCAAGTCTAAAATCATTGGCCTGCCTAATGGTTTGCTATAGTTTGAGAGATAAAAATGGTTAGCTTCAAAAATGGTTAGCTTCATTATTCATTAAATTGTGTTTTTTTTTTTTTTTTTTTTTTTTTAGTTTTCACGAGTGATAGCTCATGTTTCTTAGCATGTCTATATTAAAGGTGCGATAGGGAATGCCCTTACGAAAATGCTCTTTCTTTATCATGTATAATCCAATCAACTTCTGATATGTAACACTCGTGCAGGCTTGAACTATCAGATCGTCATTTTTTTCTGTCAAATTATCATTGCTGATATGCTTTCACTTACTGTTTGATTACTTGTTCAGGGAGTGGAAAAACTTTTACTATGAAACCATTGCCCCTTAAAGCATCTCGTGATATTTTGAGGCTAATGCACCATACTTACCGGAACCAGGGCTTTCATTTGTTTGTTAGCTTCTTTGAAATTTACGGTGGAAAACTTTATGATCTCCTCAATGATCGGAAGTAAGTTTCTAACCATGTTCTATTACACTATTCTAGTAAGCATTAGCAGTCTCTAAATTCGCATGCAAAACTCTATATTTTTGTGCAGAAAACTTTGCATGAGAGAGGATGGAAAACAGCAAGTTTGCATTGTTGGATTGCAAGAATACAAAGTATCAGAAGTGGAGACAATTAAGGAGCTCATTGAGAAAGGAAATGGCTCAAGAAGTACAGGCACAACTGGTGCAAATGAGGAATCCTCCCGGTCACATGCCATACTTCAACTTGTTATCAAGAGGTCAGTTGATGGCAGTGAATCAAAGCCGCCCAGAGTTATTGGCAAGCTCTCCTTTATAGATCTTGCTGGGAGTGAACGTGGTGCAGATACAACTGACAATGATAAGCAGACAAGGTACCGATCATTCAATTATCGAGGAAAACTATATGTTACACAGCCTTAAGTATCATGTTTATAAGAAGAGGATGGTACATTTATTTAAGTGTGCATTGAGTAAACATTGGTTTAAAACTTGGCCAAATATTTACTCGAACTGAATTTATATACGTGTCTTTCATCTGTTTGTAGAGATTTCCAAAATTTAAAGGAAAATATATTCTAGGTTGGCCTGGAATCTGGAAAGTAGACTCGTGACTCTGAATTTCAAACTTAAAGCTTGGATTTTTAAGCACTGTTGTTGAGACACATCTTTGATGAAGATCAATTTAAATAGATAGGCTCCACTAGCCAAAAATCATCTTGAATGTTCAAGTTTGTCCATTCGACAAGGGAATATATTTATCTGTATATAGGAGATCTTTAAAAGCAACAATGTAAAGTCAGGTGTCCAAGATCAAAAGGTACCGATCATTCAATTATCGAGGAAAACTATATGTTACACAGCCTTAAGTATCATGTTTATAAATAAAGGATGGTACATTTATTTAAGTGTGCATTGAATAAATATTGGTTTAAAACGTGGCCAAATATTTACTCGAACTGAATTGATATCCGCGTCTTTCATCTGTTTCTAGAGATTTCCAAAATTAAAACGAAAATATATTCTGGGTTGGCCTGGAAGCTGGAAAGTAGACCCTTGACTCTGAATTTCAAACTTAAAGCTTGGACTTTTAAGCACTGTTGTTGAGACACGTCTTTGATGAAGACCAATTTAAATAGGTAGGCTCCACTAGCCAAAAATCATCTTGAATGTTCAAGTTTGTCCCTTTGACAAGGGAATATATTTATCTGTATATAGGAGATCTTTAAAGGCAACAATGTAAAGTCAGGTTGTCCAAGAACAAAAGTTTATCTTACTTTCTTGGAAGCTATGAAATTTTGGCTTGTATTTCTGTATTGAAACTTCCATACCAGATTGAGTATTTCGGAAGGTCAAGAACCTAATTTAAAGTTTTCCTTATTTCCTTATTAGGAATGATTCTAGCTTTAGTTATTTGTGGGCTTTCACCTGCATCTAATTTTTAATCATCCCTTAAAATGCTTTTATTTTGGTAGGCAATGCAGTCAAATGTATATTCCTTTCTCAAATGGTTCTTTTCTAATTAGCTGTTTTTAATATCCACAGAATGGAAGGAGCTGAGATCAATAAAAGCTTGCTTGCACTAAAAGAATGCATAAGAGCACTTGACAATGACCAGGGTCATATTCCTTTTAGGGGCAGTAAATTAACTGAAGTTCTGAGAGATTCGTTTGTTGGTGACTCTCGGACAGTAATGATTTCTTGCATTTCTCCTAACTCGGGATCATGCGAACATACTCTCAACACTTTAAGATATGCTGACAGGTGTTTGTTATCTTCTGATAATATAAAGTTTCCGGCAGTCACTTTTACATTTTTTTCCTCCCAAATCTTGATCTAAGCTTGACTATTTCTTATTTATATAATATTTTAGGGTGAAGAGTCTTTCAAAAGGGAACAACTCAAAGAAGGATGTTTTATCTTCAACGTTGAACCTGAAGGAGTCAACAACTTTTCCCTCGTCTGTTTTACCATCTGTATCAACCTTTGAAGACAACATAACTGATTCATGGCCTGAACAAGTTGACAGAGAGGAATTTGATGCATCTGAAGAGTCCTATGAGCAAGGGAAGCCATCATGGAAGAAGGGTGGAAAGCTTGAAGCATACAATCTCTCAAATTCCGATGATAAAATGAGGAGATCCAATGGCCAGACAAAATGGAAGGACCCACCAAAATTTGATGCTAAGAGTTCGAACTCTGATGATGATTTGAATGCCCTTTTAAAGGTAAGAACGTTAGGAGAATTACTAATGGTTATTTAGCTACAAAAGCTCAATTTGTTGACCTCAATAGCTTGTGTTGCAAACCACAGGAAGAGGAAGATCTTGTAAGTGCTCACCGGAGGCAAGTGGAGGAGACGATGGACATTGTTAGAGAGGTATTTGAAAATATGCATTTTGATATATTTTTCCTTGATTATACCCTAAATATTTCTAAACAACTAGTTGCATCTAAAGCCAAGACCACTTAAAATGGGTTCTCAACTATCTATAGCACATGTTCTTGGGGTGGGGTGGGGTGGGGTGGGGTGGGGTGGGGTGGTGCGGGAATGTTGTTTGGTGGGGTCCACTAAGGATATTTTACTGCAAGAATCATTAGATTCATATGATTCTGGAAATCCTGGTGTCAACACTGCGGAGTTGCAGTCATTTCACAATCTAATTTTTTTTTTTCAGCATATACAGGTTTTTTCTTTTTGTTGGCCACTTCTTGTTGGGTCTTTTGCTTGAGCTTGGATGCTACTCATATGAGAGTTTGATGCTTGTATTCAAAATTTTCTCATATTTCGTTCATACTTGCAGGAAATGAACCTGCTGGTTGAGGCAGATCAGCCGGGCAATCAGCTGGATGATTATATATCTCGTTTGAATGCAATCCTATCCCAGAAGGCTGCAGGCATTTTACAATTACAAAACCGTTTGACTCATTTTCAAAGACGCCTAAAGGAGCATCATGTTTTAGTATCTTCATCTGGTCACTAAATCCTATACAGAAGTGCATATAGAAGTTGGACGTGCTGGGTACCGCTTTTAGAATGTGTTTTGCAGTGACCAACCCATCGGTTGGTTTGGTTAATTGCAACTTTCTGATTTCAGCGGGAGGGTATTTCCCTGCCAAGTCAAAATTTAACAGGCTGGTTCCTTAGTCACTCTGCAAGCTTTCTGCAGTCGGTCACCTCTTGGGCTTTAGTCTTCCTTGTTTGATATAGGCCCCAACAATTTATTCTTGTCATTTAAGATTGCATATAGTTGTCATTCTGCATGCTTTTGTAAAGCTCTGCAGCTTGTAATTTGATTGATAGAAGTGAATATTCTTGTTGGATTGTGAAAGAACATTTGTCTACAGTTGAAAATGCTCAAATTTTTTGGTTAATTTACTGTTAAATGTCCAATCTTTTTTATTCAGAGATTGCTTGCTTCCTGAAAAATGGTTATGGCACGTTTATGGTTTGATTGATTAAGCCCAAAACAGTATGATGGTCTTTTGAATTTTCAGACGCCCATTAAAGCTACTTTGACAAAAGGAGCTTCTAAATTTGTTATTTAGAGCAAAAAAACTTTGGTACAACCTTCTACCTTGTCATTGCTATTATACACATCAATTACAATCATGGTTGCGATCGCAGTATCGGTTACGGTGTAACAGATTTGAGTGAATATTTGTATAAACAGGCCGAATTAGTCGGTATTTGGTGTAACGGATTTGATGTAACGGATTTGAGTGAATATTTGTATAAACAGGCCGAATTAGCCTGTATTTGAGTGAATATTTGTATGAACAGGCCGAATTAGCCGGTATAACGATTTTATTTTGTCACCTCGATTTCACAAAATATACAGATGTGGCCTTAAATCTTAATGTTAAAAGAGCTTTTCTTCCCGCTATTTTTTTTTTCCTTTCACAGTGTTCTTCCACGTGACCCCTTTTTTTGTTTGGATTCCTCTCCTGACTACTCTACGAAAAACTAAACGATGGTGAGGAATTTACAAAGAAATTCAGCTTTGTGCTGCTTCTATTGCGTATTCTGATCTCTCTGAATCATGGTTTGCCGTATCGTCTGATATGTGCTTTGAATTTAAGTTGGTCTTAATTTGATATGGCTTCCATTTTTGCAGAGAAGTCATCAGAATCCGATCGCTTGAATACACTTCAATACAGTGCGTGCAAGCTGAGCAAATCATCATATATCTATATAAACTGAAGTCTTCCAAGGCTCCTGTGGCTGGTTTACGAGGTGAGCCGACTTTGTTTCTTTCTGAAAAATGTTGGATTCTTCTTTTGTTCATAGTCTGATTCTTTTTTCGGTTTGTTTTACTTCTGACACTGGTAAGTTGTTTGAAGATGGTAGCCTGAGAGAGGTAGTGGGCTAGGGATAAGGATTCTTTCTATTACTTTTTTTCTCTTGTATTCTATGATTTTCCATCCGATGGATCAAAAAACCAACTGATCTTTCATCAAACGACACTACCTTATTTTAACAAAATTAAGACAAATATTAATCAACTGATTCTAAACCATTGGACTGTGTTACAGGTTGTGTGTGTGTGTGTGTTTTTTAAGTAATGGATACTATCCTAATCGAGTCAGCTGCACCACTAGAAAATTGTAGTCACAGTGTTTTAATTATGTCTCCATGCTAGAAAATTTTCTGATTTATGCTTAATGCAAATCTGTTTTGCATCAGGGTGGCTTTAAAGAAAAACGTAAACTCAAGCAATCTATAGACAACCCATATGGCAAAGAGGTGGTGGTGAATTGCAAATCTCATAGAGTTGAGTAATTTTTAAAAAGAGACTACCAAATTTGAAACCACATAGAAAGATTTATTGAGCTGAAAACCACAACTACATTCAAGTGGGCACACAAACATATTCAGACAAGAGGATGGGAAAGAAACAAAGAGAGATGGTGAGAATCATATGCACAGAGAGATCATTTTTTTCCTACCAAACTAGGGGATGGGGAACTTGAATACACGCACAGCTGCTCAGGAAGCTGGGCGCTCTACCAATTAGGCAACTGGGTAATGCCCAGATAAGATAAGAGATCATTGGCTGCATTATCTAGAACTTGAGAGGGCCAAGGTTCCTCATTGAATTGTTAGCACTCTGTAACTTGAGAGGGCCAAGCTTCCTCATTGAATTGTTAGCACTCTGTAACTTGAGAGGGCCAAGCTTCCTCATTGAATTGTTAACACTAGCAGAGGGCTGTGGAACGAATAAATCGGAGTATGTATCTGTGAAAAACTTGTCCATGATGTCGAGGTAAACCGGACTTTTGAGGAGAGAATAATAATGGAGTACTTCTTCTACGTCCAACACATGATCCACGTCATTCACATCCATCATCTCCAATTCTTTCATCTTTTGCGCCAACACATAATTCCCACTATTCATGCTCCTGGAGGATGACTCTCCTCTTTTCTCTCTCATAGAACTTCCCATCTTCTTCTCTTCCTCTCCTCTCACTTCATTTTTGATGTTCACAACACTATGCTCTTCAAGCTTGATGCAACAACTATTACAAGCTTCTTCTTCCTTCATCAGCTCTTTTGCCAATATAACGTTCTTCTTATTCTTCTTCTTCTTCTTCTTTCTTTTCGTCGTCTTATCATGATCGGAATCCAAGTGCTCGGAGAAGTCTGTATAGAAGAGCTCCAACTGCTGCGTTGTTGGGCTGCTGTTTTTGCTACAGAAGTGATTGAGGGGACGGTCTTTGTGTAGCTTTTGGTACGCCCCGAAGAGAAATGACTTGAGGTTTTGGAGGGTTTTGTGAAACAAGATCTTGGTCTTCTGAATAGTTTTTCTTAGCAGCATTGTGACTTCAGTTTTGTCTCTCTCTGCAACCACAAATACAGCTCCAATCTTTGGCTTCCTTATCTATCCAGATGTTTTGCCCAAGGGGGGGAGAGCTTCTTTTGCTAACCTCGAGACACAAACAATGGAATTGGAATTCAGAGTGGACATTTTGAATTCCACATTCTTTACTTCACAACTCTCTCTCTCTCTCTCTGGTAGAGCAATACGTGCCAAGAATGAGAGATTTTGTCTGATTATATGGTGAACATCCTCAGAGTCGTTAAAGCTTTGGCCCCAAGTGTTTGTCCACCTATTAGAAGGTGCTATTACGTGTTGTTTATACAAATAATTTTTGGTCATTAGTTTGAGAGAATTAGGGATACAATGATAATGGGAGTTTCCTTTTTGACTGCCTGTTGTTGAAAATGCATTATTGGCACTAATTAAAATGAAAGTTCTATATTTTACCAATCCTTCTCTTCAACCACCATGAATTGTTTTGAAGCCATTTTTTGACCCATGGGACCAACAAGAAGAGACCTGTATGATTAAAGGAGGCCACACTCTTATTAAACTCCATTTTCATCATATTACCTTTAGTCACATTCTTTGGTGGTGTCGGACTTCTTAGAGCATTCTATAATTTACCACTGGGGACATGTAATCCCTCCTGTCCCACATGCACCGAACAATTAGCGGGAAAATTCCTTGAAGGTGGCCCCAATCTTAGGCTTTCATATTGCAGGAATTGTAGGCGGTGTATTTATGAGGAGCTGTATGGACCACCATCTTCAAGAGATTGCTGCACATGTTGGTTGGAAACAGGGATAAGGTCCCAAACTGATTGGAACCAGGGATAAGGAGCATTTCAATTCTGAACAGTGAAGTCACTTTCTTACAGTTGCTATGTTGATATCCTGCCACCAACCTCATAAGAGTAGCTCGTCCTTATTAATGATGGATATTAAAGCTGTGTTTGGCTGTTTAAATCAAAAGCTGTTGAAAATAAATGCAGCAATCGACTCCATGCCTTGTTATAGAACTAATTTGCTGGGTTATTATGATTTCAATTGCTAAAGTAGCATGTTTGAAGCTAAACTTTTTGGGTATAAGTGGGGTGTCTACAAACTTGGAATCTGGACTTTTTTTAAGACAAAATTTCTAACATTACCCTCTTCAAGCATCCATGAATACATACATATATATATATATATATATATATAAAGAACCAAGGCTCACTCATCTCTCTCCCAACTCCACTCTACTTTTGATATGGAGATTTTTTTTCCTGTTTTATAACTTTAATTTGCAAAAGGGAAAATTTCTTAGACTTATTATTTTTTAGAACCAATATAAACAAGGGACAAGTATAAAAAACACCCCTAAAGTATACTCTGCGTAGTGTTTTTACCCCATATTTGAAAAAGTGTGCAAAAAATATCCCTAATCTTTTCACATTGTGCAAAAATACCCCCTCTGATATAAATTAGTGTTGTAATACCCATTTTGCCCTTTTACTCTTCTAAAAAGGCCCAAGAGAGCATATATGCTACTAATCTCATAATATAGGGGTGTTATGTGCACTTTACTTTATATATATATATTTTTTGAAACTTTTTTCTCTATATATCTCTAAACATTTTTTTTATAAAAAAATTTGAGAATTTGTAGAACAAGGATTTAAATTTTTTGACACTCCAGTTTACTCTTTTCTACTAATTTTTTTTCTTTATTATTATTATTATTATTTTGTACCAACACTGTTAAAAATAAAAATAAAAAATCAAAATATTAGTGTGCACTAGTTTTCAGAGTTTGAAAAAAATTTGTATTCTTTATCTTGCACTTTTTTTATTTTATTTTATTTATCTTTACTTTTATTTAATACTTTTATATTTATTTTATATTTTTATCTTTACTTGTCCATTGCCGGCGTCCTCCAATTGTGTCATTTTATAAAATTGTTTATTTTTATATATTTTATAAAATGGTTCAGTAAGGGTACGCAATTTAGTCAACTTAAGGTTTAAATTTGTCAGAGGGACCTATTTGCACCAGATTGAAACTTTAGGGGTGTTTTTGCACGAGAGGGGCATATACTAATAGTGTCCTTTTCAGTCATTTTATAAAATTATTCATTTTTATATATTTTATAAAATGGTTCAGTAAGGGTAATTTAGTCAACTTAGGGTTTAAATTTGTTAAAGGGACCTATTTGCACCAAATTGAAACTTTAGGGGTGTTTTTTGCACGTGAGGGTGTGATAGGTACTATAAGCATACTTTAGGCATGTTTTATGCACTTGACCCTATAAACAAAGAGAAGGTTATTAAGTTGAGTTGGCAAGAGAGGAAGCATTGTTGATTCTGGAGAGAGAGAGAGTATGTGAAGAAATGTTGAATTATAGGTCCGATATATGTATATAAGTTCATTCTGTAATCCGTACATAGATTGATGATTTAAGATAGAGGGTAATATTGACATTTTATTTTATTTTTTTTATTTTTAGAACGCCTATATTTCTTTTGGGATTGTACCCTCACGTGGCCTTCTGTCCATTGTCGACTGAGTGCGGATAGAAGCGGACCAAGGGCAGGAACGTAGAGGCCGGCTTGATACTATTTGAGACCTAAAACAATATTCCTAAATTAGACCTTGTAATTTTTAGTATATTAATATAATACTAATTATATTTATTCAAGGAAATATAAGGATTTTTCATTTTTAGCTTTATAAATAGTTATTTAATTTTGTAGGAAATTAATGTGTGGGAGTCCAAATGAAATATAATGTTGAACAATTATTGTTATATAATAGAGATAGTGATTTCATTTTGTAAATGGACATTACTCGTGACTTAATTGGTAGAGTACCTAGCTCCCCGAGCGGGTGTGTCTATATTCGAGTCCCCTTCCACCTTATTAAGGGAAATAAATCAACAATCACTGAAGATCATGGAGAATCTCACGAAGGCTCAATATTGATTTCGGAATTTGTATATTTTGTGTCATCGTGGAATTATTCAAGGAAACAAATCAAATAAATCAACAATCACCAAAGATTATGGAGAATCTCAAGAATGGCTATCATCGTGGAACTATTCAAGAAAACAAATCAATTCTTAGTCAATTATAGTTGTCACATGTTTTCTTATTCCTTAAATAATTCGTAAAATCATATAATTATAATTGTGATTGATTTCTGTACGTGTATATAATTATATAAACACTCAATGAAAAAGTGCGCTTCCACAATATTCCTTTTCTTCAAAAACTTTCATGGTGTCAGAGCTTAAACCCCGTGAGCCTAAACTTCATGACTTCTTCATCATCTTCAACCCAAAAAGAAGAACCAAAACTTAACATCCAATCCTTCCACAAATGCTTTAGCTTGGTTTCGGTCAAGCTAAGCACCACCAACTTTGTGGCGTTCCTGGATTCTTCCTCTTGTCCGCAACCTTGGAGTCATTCATCACCTCGCTAGTGATGACAAACCCACTGAGGAGATCAAGGATGATGCTGGAAACAAAAGATTCAATCCGTTATTTAAACCATGGATCAACAATGATGGTTTACTTACCTCTTGGCTCCTCAGAAGCATGAACGAGGAAGTATTAGGCATGATCATTGGAGCAGAAATGGTTTACCAAGTCTAGTCCTCTCTTGAAGAGTAATTGCTTCCAGTCACAATGGAAAAGGAAGTTCATTTGAAAGATATGTTAGTGACACTCAAAAAGGAGTCACGTTCCTTAGCTGAACATCTAAGGGACTTCATGTCCATTTGTGACAACTTTATTGCAATTAAGAAGCCAGTTTCGGACCTCGATAAAGTCTTCTAATTCTCGCAAGGATTGGGTCCAAAATATCAAGACTTTTGCTTGGCTAAGCTCACTAAGCCTCCCTATCCCACTTTTAATCAATTTGTACTTGCACTCCAGGGACTTGAATAATCATTGGTGGCACAAAAGGAAGAAGAGAAGGCATACATAGAGCATGCACAATCATTCTTTGGACAGCGGGGTTGAGGTCGAAACAACCGAGGGGTAGAGGCTAATTTAACTCGAGATATAGAGGTTTCAAACCATTAGGACGTTACAATGGAAACCAAAACCCGCAATTTAAAGGCAATCAATCTAAAGGGGAATCAAGCAATAATGACGAGCAAAGCAAAGATGGAAACTCAGCCAATTAACAGAAACAACGATCAAATAATAAGGTCGACAATCATAGTAATGTCACTTGCCAAATTTGTGGTCGAGCTAATCACCTTGCTATAGATTGTTGGTACAGGTTTGACTATTTATATCAATCAGAGGATATTTCGCAAGCCTTTGCCGCCCTCTCCATTAATGACAATGATCAATCTTTCTATGTTGATTTTGGAGCCACCTCGCATATGACCAATGATGCATGTAAATTATCCCATATAAAGCCCTATAAAATGGGTGATGTGATTTATGTGGGAAATGGAAATGGCTTGTCTATATCTCATACTAGGAATGCATGTGTTACTACAAAGGAAGGAAATTTAAAATTAAAATATATTCTTGTGGTCCCTAATTTGAAAAAGAATTAATATCTGTTGGAAAGTTTACTTTAGACAATTCATGTACTTTTGAATTCACCGAATCTGATTTTGTTGTTAAGGATCCAAATCAAAGGGTGATAGCGAGGGTGCATAAAAAAGGACAACTATATGCTTTGGATGGAAGTTTTCAAGAGGCTCTAAATGCAATAAGGAAATGTGGTGCTTCTTCTCATATTTGGCATCAACTATTGGGACATCCTAATTTAAAGTTGCTATCTTTGTTGAAGGAAAAGAAGGCTATTGATGTCACCCATTGGATAACTAAACCCTCTATATGTATTAGTTGTCAAATAGGAAAAATTCGTAAGCTACCTTTTAATTCCACAAATAAAATTTCAAACTTTCCTTTTGAAAAGATATATTGCGATCTTTGGGGACCAGCCCCTATTGCCTATAATAAGATATTTTATTTTTATGCAATTTTTGTGAATAATTACTCAAGATTTACGTGGCTTTATCCTTTAAGAAAGAAATCCGAATTCTTTGATTGTTTCCTAAAATTCCAAAAATTGGTGGAAAATCAATTTGAAAGGCACATTAAAATTTTCCAATGTGATGGTGGTGGCGAGTTCAACTCAAATTCCTTCCTAGAGCATATTAAAGAAAGTGGGATTCAGTTGCATGTGTTATGTCTTGGAACTCTGGAGCAAAATGGAGTAGTAAAAAAAAAAAAACCTGCATATTGTAGAAACTGGATTAACCATGCTCTTTCATGCTAATTCATCATTATCTCTTTAGGTTGATATGTTTCTCACTGTTGTTTATCTTATCAATCAGTTTCCCTCTTCAGTCATTCAAAATGATAGTCCATATTACAAGCTTTACAAAAGACATCCAGATTACAGTGGCTTGTTGGTGTTTGGATGTTAATGCTTTCTTTTCTTGCGGCATCAGAATAACTCGAAAATAGCTTTTAAGGACAACCGTTGGGTTGAAGCTATTAAAGAAGAACTAAAAGCTCTTCATGACAACAACACATGACAGCTTGTTCCTAGACCAACTGATAACAATGTCGTTGGGTCCAAATGGGTATATTGCATCAAGTATAGAGAGGACGGTTCAATTAATCATTTCAAAGCCCGTCTTGTAGCAAAAGGCTTCACTCAGGTTTCCGGGGGTTGATTATGATGAAATAATCAACCCCGTAGTAAAACCAACGACCATCTGCCTTATAATAGCCTTATCTCTCTCACTCAAATGGAATTTACGCTAACTAGACGTCAAAAATGCCTTCCTACATAGCAACCTCAAAGAAACCGTGTATATGGAGCAACCGCCGGGGTTCATTGATCCAGCACTCTCCGATTATGTTTGCTTTCTTAAGAAATCATTATATGGACTGAAACAAGCACCACATTCTTAGTTTGATAGGCTCTCACAATTTTTACTTCAACTTAGTTTTTATTACAGCAAGGCGAACTCATCCCTATTCATTTACTGTGACAACGCCACTATTTATATACTTCTCATTTATGTCTATGATGTTCTTGTTGTTAGAAATAGTGATGGATTTATAATAACACTCATCAAGAAGCTGAGTCATGAGTTTTCCATCAAAGACGTTGGCTTTTTGAGTTATTTCCTTGGACTGGAGGTAAAGCCTTTTTCTGGTGGTATTTCCTTTCTCAAACCAAGTATACTCAATACTTTCTTCATCGAGCAGGGATGATTGAAAGCTCTCCTCTCAACACTCTTATAGCCATCAAGGAAAAAGAAACAACCTCGGACCACGACCCCCATTGATGTTACAAGCTATCGAAGCATTGTTGGCGCGCTACAATACCTCACATTTACTCGACCGGATATTATCCATGCAATCAACCAAGTTTGTCAAAATTTCAACAATCCTACATTGGTGCACTTAATGAAAGTTAAACAAAATTTGATGTGTTGTGATACCCTGGATTTCTGAATGTGGGTTGGCCAAGCCCATGCTCGAGCACCCGGAGATATAAAAAACAAACTAGTAATAAACGAATACAGAATACAAAAAGGATAAATAAGAATAAATAAAATGCGAAAATGAAAACTAGAATAATATTTAAATCCTCAAAATAACTTTTATTAAATAATGATCTTTTCTGATACCAATAATCCTCCAAAATACAACTTGGGAATCCATGCTATGTGGACCCTTAGAAAATCCTAAACTGATACAAAGAATAACAACAATTGTTTACATCTGAATACTAAAATATAAAGTAAAATCCTATGTAAATAATCTGGAAGAATGATGGTGACTGGTCTCTGCTCTGCACGAACAAAATCTACACCTGGTACTAACATAAACCTGAAAAATAAATAGTGGGTCAGACCCACAAACAAGTTCTTTCTACTACATTTAATAGAGACCTAAGGAACGAATACATCCTAGTCAACTCATACAATAGCTACATAGTATATATATATATATAGATACACACTAAAGACTCTCATTGGACTATAGGGTAAGTTCATTCTAATACTAGGCATTATGCAAAACACCTAGGCAGTCATGAACACCGTCATCTACCAAGGTACACCACATCCTCTATATCCAGCTATGCATCTAGGGCAATATAACCTTCCTAACCATCGATCCTGAGAACTCAAGCTCATATCATGGTACATACATATATATATAAATCCATATCCTATCCAAATACAATAAAGTAAACTATCTGCCATAGTCTTTCAATGGCATGTCATCCATAGGGTTCCCTAACTTGACATAAAGAAATGAGACTTAACTTAATAACCAGTCCATCCATATGCCCCCATATCCTGACAATGATGCATTAATCCGAAACTATATCCTGACAATGGTTCCCATATAATCCAATAAATGATGCAATCAAATATATACATCAAATGATCCAGATATACCCACGATAATGATTATACAGATATCCATTGCATTTAATTAAGCAATATAAATAGCAATTCTAAGTAACATGTAATTAACTTACTAAACAAGTAATTAACTTACATCTCAATTAAATTGCATAACCTCTCCTAGTCCACATTAATCTAGTATGGTTAATACCCCATTCCTCAATTGTAATCATAGACTGGTTATTTCCATTTATAACGCAAGTAATAATATAAATCTTAGCAAATTATCCTTTTATGATTAATAATCCAATTAATATCGTAATTCATAATTACAACTCCCATTAACCATGAACCCACTACGCTAATAATTTAATTGGTCAAGCCTGGGGTGCAGGGTCCTTGAGCACCCCCTGGCGAGGTTTGGGGCAGCGCCCCAAAAGCTAGATAATACCACTAAAATGCTTAACAAAAAACGTCCTGCTCCAATTACTAACGTACAATTTATATTAGTCAATTCGAGCCTTTAAAAATACATAATCTAGCATATAAATGTATACTAGGCATTCTGGGATTTTAATCTATCCATAATAATCATTTAAATTGATTAAACCAAGCTACAGTGTCATCTGAAATCCAAAAACCCAGAATCCAACTTCCAGACAACCTAAGTCGACTTACTCTAGAATGAGTCGGCTTAGTTCCCAACTGAGGCGAATCATTCTAGAATGAGTCGGCTCATTCTATAACTGAGTCGACTCAAAGAAGTCGACTCCTTTAGCAACTAAGTCGGCTCGTTCCTGCTGCGAGTTGTCTTCTCCGTTTTCCAGCCTCTGTAACTCATCCAAATTCCATTGTTATCGGTCTTAAACTTCAGTCTAAGTCCCCTACGTCCTTGAATAATTTATTTAAGATGATTATACACGTTTACAATAAGATTAAACAATAAATCATGCTTTAAATCACAAAGTCATACAAATCAATAATACACACATATACACATATTTAGTTTATGTTTTGATCCGATTAAAGCATGCAGACAGTTTCATTAATCTTCAATAATCATCCTAAAGCTGTCCTAAACATGTATTAAACTCTAGATCTAAAAAGATGAGTAGAACATAGAGCTTGCTTTTAAGGATTTCAGATTGAAACCCAACTCCTTCTTCTCCGGCCAATTCCTAGACGCTGGTAGCCTTTGGGTTGTCGTCGTGCACCTCTGCTGGTCCAGTCCCAAGCCATGCAAAATCTCTTTTCGTCTTTCTCCTTGGTTCGGCCTTGATCTTGGCCTTGGCTCTCACAAACTCTCTCTGTTTCTCGCTGTAATACCCCTAGTTTTCAAAAGGATAAAAAAAGGAATTTAATTTTGTTTTTATAGCATATTGATTTAATTATGTGACTTATGTGGTTTAATTGCTTAGTTGATTTAGTGTGAATTTATTTTAAATTAATTGGTTAATTATTATTATGTGTTTGTTTTATTTAATTGGTTAATTAAAATTATTTGTTGATTGGTTTTATTTAATTGTTTAATTGTGATTAAATTTACTTCTTTGATTTATTAGTTTTAATTGACGTGTCTTTGGTATATTATATTTGGTAGCTTTTATAAGTTGTTTGTGTCGTAGGGTTTTATTGTTTTTGTATAATTAGGTCGCCGACTTATAGTAGGGTTTAATTAAAGCCTATAAAGATACGGATATAATCAGACTTAAGATTGGGATGCCTATATATATATATCCTAATACGTCTGCTAGGGTTGGGAAGAACTCTATTCACGTAATAAGGTTTTGAGAGGAAACCAAAGAGAGGTCTTGAGAGGAAAACTAAAGAGAAGCTTAAGGGGAAACAGAGAAGGTTTTGATGATAGCTTGTGAGGCTAAAGGAGAATGAAGGGGTTGGTTCTGGATAGTATCAAGAAGTCATAGAGGAGGGGAACGGTGGCTAGAGGAGGAGAACAGTGTTGTGGTTGCCGGAATTTATAAACTCGGCGTTGAAAGGTTTCAAACCGAAACCTAAAGGCAAGTTTCATTCTATCTCCTTCCTGTAAACTTGTGTTCTGTGCATTTTATATAGTCTCCAGGAATTTAATTTAACTATTAAAACGGATGTTTTATGCATGATAGAGTCTCTGTACAATTTTAGACCCCTGTTCGTGTTTGAAACTATGAACTGTTGTACTTTTGCTTTAAATTTTTGTCATAAATTTCACAAGAGAATTTGAGGAGTTCTAGGATTGAATGAACTTGAATTGAACCCTAGGAATGTAAGAAAAAATTCTGGAACGGAGGGTTGAACTTCACCGGTCGTGAAGAAGACAAACGGAGAAAACATAAACTATTGCGTTCATGGTTTAAGCTTTTGCTAAGTAATTCATGCTAGAATTAAAGACATTTCTAGGCTTGTTAGGACTTAATTTGAACCTTAAAAATCTTTAACAAAGTTAGGGCAGAGGATTGAGACTTGGCTGGATGCGAAAAAAACAATACAGAGGAAGCAGAGAATGAAAAACGAAGGCTGGAGAAGTGGAGGCGGCTCCACCCTTCAATGGAGGTAGCTCCATTGAAGTGGAGCCAGCTCCACAAAGTGTTGAGGCGTCTCAACCTAAAATCAGAGGCGGCTCCAATTTTTGTAAGTGCCTAGTACGTGGATTTTTGTGATTTTTGTTACTTTAGGGGCTAAAAGGTAATGCTGAACTTTGATGGGGGTTCTTAAATGATGTTTATAACACATTAAAGACCTAGGATTGTTGGTGTAGGCTATGGGAATGGGCATCATGAAATATAGAAAAAATAATATTCGTGCTGTCAAAGAAGGAGGAAGATTTAATTGCTAGTTGTTTTAGCAAATTAAATAGATTGAATTGAAAGGTAATTTTGGGATTTTATATCAATGATTTATATAACATTATTAAGTCTCAGGAATGTTGGTTTCTACTATAGTTATAGACATCATGAAATTTAGATACTAAATTATATGCTGTCAGGAGTAGTGGAAGTTGTAATTGCCAGTCTCGCTTTAGAAAACTAAATGGACTAGCATGGAGGTGGTTTTGGCATTCAAATAAAATGTGTTCAGTTATACTTCTGTGTCTCAATATATTATGCTCTGGATTTATATTTGAGGATTAATAGACTTCGTGAAATTTTAAATACTAATTTGCATATTGTCACGAAATATGGAAGGGTTAATGCTAGCGGCTATTTTAGCAAAGTAAACGGACTAATAGGAGTGTGGTTATAAAATCTGAGTGGTGTGCTCAGTTTTTATATCTGAGCATCATTAGATCATACTCCGGACTTATAGTTGGGGATTAAATAGTCGCCATGAGAATTAAATATTAATTTACATGCCGACAAGGATTGAGGAGGATTTAAATGCTAGTCTTCGTTTTAATAATGTAAATGAACTACTATGGATGTATTGGTTGGGAATTCTAGTATAATGTGCGGTTTATAATTCTAATATTCATTCTATTATGTTATGGATGATAATTGCTGAACTGTCATAATTTCTGTTCTGTCAATTATATGGAAATGGATGGCTTAAATTGTTTGTCAGTACTTTAATAATTTAAAAGGAGGATCTATGATTATAATCATATACTGGATGCATAATAGGATCTTGTCTATATTTAATTGCTATTATGTTTGTTTCTGAATATATTTGATGTTCATTTGAATGTGCATCATCTGTGGATCATATGCATGTATGTACCTGTATGGGACGGTGACGTACGGAGGGACGGATTAGATCAAAACGCTAATTCCAACCCAATCATACATACGGAATGGATTAACTAAAATAGTTAACTCCTACATGGATGCATGTCATATCAACTAAAACAGTTGAATGACATAATGGATGGTTGCTTTATTTTTTAATCTTAGGAAGGAATTTATATATATATTTATGGTACTGTGGTACGAGCTTGAGTCTCCTGATCACGGTTAGGGTACGTATATCGCCTAGGATGGATAAATGGACATATGTGTTGTTCCCTGATAGGTTTAGGTACACATGACCACATTATATGTGATTTGCATGGTATTTCTACTCAGGCTAAAACAGACCTACTGGACTAGCGAACGTCCTATAGTGTGCACTTATATCTATATGGACTACTTTAGCTATTGTTGAGCTATTTAGGATGTATCTGCATATCGGGTTTATGTACGGATTGTAGTAGATTGGAACTTGTATGTGGGCCTGACCCATTCTTATTTTTCAGGTGTTCGTCAGTACCAGGTTTAGAGCTTGATCGTGTTGATGTAGATACAGACTCTCACTCTTCCGACTATATAGGATTTTCTTTATTATTTTAGTCTTGGATTTTAATTTTGTAAATGTTTTATCAGTTGGAATTATTTGGGGTCCACTAGATGGATTCCGGAGTTGTATGGATTTGAAGGATTTAACTTATATTAATTTATTATTTAAAGTTTGAGGATTTTTATTTTAGATTTCTTTCAGCATATTATTAATTTATTCTTAATTCAGTTTTTATTCTTGCTTGTTTACATATTGATAGTTGGTATCCCTCAGATCTGTGCTCGGACTTAATCACCTGTGGCTCTAGAATTGAGTGGTATCACACTCGCCTCTCAACTCTCAGCTTCTTTCTGTTTTCCTTTATATAATTCACATAATAAACAGTCCCTCTGTAGACTATACATACATATATATATAAGCTACCCCATCTAACTCTAAACTAATCCCAATTCTAATCTAATTCAGTTCTGACTTAAAGAATAAGAAAAGAAAATAAAATAACTCATATAGTAATAAATTTACTACTTATAACATCACATGTATATACATATATATATATATATACACACACATACACACACACAGTAACACACACACACACATATAGATCTGATACTTCCTTTATTATTAATAACCATAATAATAATAGTAATAATATGTGTATACCACACACACACACACACACACACACACACACAACAATATATCCATATATATATATATATAACTAAATCTTCCATGTATTATTAATAAAAATAATTAATAATAATACATACCATAATAATAGTAATATATGTATATACATATATACACATAGACACATTGATATATATATATATATATATATATATATATATAGGAGTATATATATATATACAAAACCAATGCCCATGGGTCATTATCTATATCCATTTAGGCTTCTTATTCAAGTAGTCCATGCGATCCATTTGGTTGGTCCATTACTACTATCCAAATCCATTCCTTTTAAAATAAAATAAAACCAACAATTAAACATTTAACTAACACATAATTATAAACAAGTACATACTTAAGTCACATAGATCACATCACACAAATACATAAACAAAACCCATAATACACATCAAACAATAAAATCATTTAAGCACATAACATATAAACACATAGCCACATAATTAAATAAAATGCAATAAAATAAATAATGAAATTTCATTTATATCCTTTTGAAAATTAGGGGTATTACACGTGTCTCAAGGGTACTCAACATTATGATGTTCATTACTTAGCCAAAAGTCAAATTTCTCTTTATGGTTTTTGTGATGCGAACTGGGCAGGATGTCCAACCACAAAGAGAAGCACTACCAGATTTTGTACTTTCCTTGGAATAAATTGTATTTCATGGTGTTTTAAGAAACAACCTACAGTTGCTCATTCAAGTTCTGAGGCGGAATATTGGTCTATGGTTTCTACAACAACCTAGATAACTTGGTTGACATTTTTGGTTTGTGACATTGGCATTTCATTGTTTAAACCTCCACAATTGTTTTATGATAATGTTAGTGCTCTTCATATGTCTGTTAATCCTATGTTTCATGCTTAATCTTTACATATCGAGCTTGATTATCATTTTTTTCGTGAGAAGGTGGCCATGGGAAATCTCATTACTCAGTACATTTCATCTGCCTAACAGCCAGCTGACATTTTTAGAAAACCACTGCCGAAGGACTTGTTTTCTTCTTTACATGCCAAGCTAGGAGTTTACGGTCATTCCCTTTTTAGCTTCAGGGAGCATGTTAAGGGAAATAAATCAATAATCACTAAATATCTTGAAGAATCTCATGAAGGCTATCATCGTGGAACTATTTAAGGAAACAAATCAAATAAATTAACAATCACTGAAGATCACGGAGAATCTCATGAAGGCTATTATCGTGGAACTATTCAAGGAAACAAATCAATTCTTAGTGAATTGTAGTTGTCACATGTTTTCTTATTCCTTAAATAATTCCTACAATCATGTAATTACAATTGTGATTGATTTCTATACGTGTATATAATTGTATAAACACTCAATGAAAAAGTGTGCTTCCATAATATTCCTTTTCTTCAAAAACTTTCACACCTAATTTGCCGAGAGAGTAAAAAAAAGGATTTCATTTTGTAACTAATTGATGAATTGAGTAAAAATAAATATAATTTTGAATAATTATTGATATGTAATAGAGAAAGTAATTGCATTTTGTAGGCAATTAATGTGTGAGAGTTCAAAAGAAATATAATGTCGAATAATTATTGATATGTAAGAGAATTTAAAAATTTGAGCCATGTGAGGATTGTTTAGAGGGAAAAAAACAAGAAAAAGAAAAGGAAGTAATGATAGAAATAAAACTTTTCAATTAAAGAAATTTGTACTAATCAACATACTAGGAATTGTATTTATTTGGTAATTAATATATTGGAGGAAATATAATTAATATATTAAGAAATATATGGGGCCTTTTTTTTCATTAGGGCCTTAGGTGGCCTTAATCACTTTAGGATTGAGCCGCCCCTGCATAGAAGATCTAAGTCTAGGGTTTGCACTCTTTGGGCAGGACCAATCCTAAACACATTCATATATTTGAGTTGCCTTTGTTGGTGTTTATGACTCAAATTCAGTTTGTAAGTTGTGATGTTTTCATTTTTCGCCATTTTTCATTTTTTTAGAAAGTTTATCGTTGCAAGGGCATTTTCGTCTTTTACCATTTTGCGTACCAGACACTGCGGAGTGTGCCGGTTGTGTCCGAGAGTTATTTGGATAATCTCATTGAGTCCAGGACTCTTTGAAATGCAAGGGTAACCATTTTGACATTTTTTAGTTTTTCGGGCCGGACGGTTCAGTGTGGGACCCGCTACCGGAATTGTTGCATACGGGTAGCATTCCATGCATTTTATTTAATATGTTATATAAGGTTGTGAAATTGTTAAATATGTATATATATATGTGGTGTAAAATGAAAAAAAAAAAAAAGAAAAAGAAAAAGGAAAATAAAAGGAAATTAGTGGGACCCACAACCCTTTTTAAGTGGTCATGAGACCACATCTTGGTCTCTACTTTTTTCTTCTTTTCTTCCCCTCCCGCTGATCTCTCTCTTCCTCTCAAACTTTCATTTTTCTTTTTTCTTTTTTCACTTCAAGGCTTCAATTCTTGATTACTCCTTCATTACTTGGAATTTTTGGAAGCCGTTTGCGGCAATTCGAAGAGCACGGTGAGGTCTTCACATCCATATAAGCAATTTCAATTTTAGTACACTCTAGGGATTCCGGTTATGAGACCCATTTTGGGGGTTTTTCATTCTCCTTGAGGTAGGGGTCTCTAATTTATGTTTTCTTATACCTATGTGAGTTAATTTCTTAATAATTATTGTTAGCATGTTTAATTGGTATTGATTATCCCTAAATAATTTAATTGTGGTGTACAAAATTCTTGATTTTATGTATTAGTTGATTTGTATGAAAAACATACCTAAGTGTTGATATATAGAAGCATGTGTAATTTTTTTAGAATTATTGTAAAGCATGCTTAATTGTATTGTATGAAAATCCCTTATTATCATAACATTAAAGTATGAGACATATGCATTTCATTGGGTATGAATGGAGGGAAATTATTTGAAAAAAAAAAAAAAAAAGAAGGGATTTTTGGGAAGAAATATTGATTAAATGGTTTTGAGAATACCCCGATCGCCGTGGAGTCACCAAAGGGCCGGTATGTTAATGTAACTTAGAAGGAATTAAAGAAAACACCCTAGCGTGGTTGAGATATCTGGGCCCCAAATGACGCTGCAGGGGTACCAAGGGTCAGGGACAGTAGCCAATTCTTCTCTCGTGTGGCTGCGGAGTCACCAACGAACGAGTTTTATTAACAGTTTGAAAAGTGATGGATTTGGATTTTGAAAGTGGGGAGCGACATACATGGCATCGGATATCATGTCACGGTATTGTTTATTTGAAAATTGGAATTAATGTTGTATTCTTTTCCGGCATAGCATGAGCCCCATCCTTTATTCCTATTCATTGTTTGGATTCACGGGGTCACAAGAGGTGTGTCTTAGGCATCACCTACTGAGCAATTTTGCTCACCCCTTATTATTAATATTTTTCAGGACACGGAAATGAGGTGGCGAACGACCATCCACCACAAGTTTAGATGGGATTGGAAATTTATATTTTGCTATTTTTGTTTTACAACTTTAATATTTTGTAAATGTAAATTTTGACTATTCTGTAAAACTTTTGTATAATTTGTATAATGTTGTAAATTATGGACTTTTGATTTCAACTGTATTTCATGGACTGTAAATTGATGTAATTAGATTATGTTCCTTGTAAAGGAGTATGGGACTAAGTAGTGGACTGGCACTTCTATATTATTATTATTATTTTTAATTGAAGGAAATGGAGGGAAGGGACTCTGATTATATGTATATAGTTATTTTGGGAATTGGTATATTGTTTGCATTGTGCGTTGGGACATGATAGATTAGTTTATGGCCAAGTGAAGCCATGACATTTTTTTTTTATGCATTTCAACAGGTTGTGGTAGGACACTTTTTTAGTAGAGGTCATGCCGAACTTTTTTTTTCGAATTGGTATCATTTTAGGGTTGTGACAAATTTGGTATCAGAGTAATGGTTCGAATACCATTAGGACGACGGGTAAAGGCCTACTTGGGAATGCATGGGGAAGTTGAATTGCATGATTATGTGCTACGTGTTAAAGTGTTTAAATGTTTGAAAAGCATGCCTACTTGTTTACTTGCTTACCTATTTATTTGCTTACGTGATCACATGCTTATATGTTTACAATTTTGAGGGTATAGCTAATTGCTAAATGCTTACGTGTTTAAATGCTAAAATTTGTATTCCATAGCCATGTACGAGGAATAGTTAGATGATCTAACCATGTAAATGAAATGTGAAAGAAAAGAAAAGCATGTTGATTGTGTAAGAGGAGTATGGTGGCGAAAAGTGATAGGCACGGTTTGTGCAGTTCTAATTTAAATGCTAATGTGACAAGTAATGAGCATGGTATATGCCAACGTGTTTCGTGTAGTATTATGGGTTTCATTCATTTTGAATCCGTATATGGATTTATTCTTATGTGGTTATACGGTTAAACATTGGGATGGTTGCTAGTATGGTGGGGTACTTGTCCCGGTATTGAGGGTTGTGTAAGTTTTGACTTGAGAAGGCAAGGAGCTAGGTTGCTCCAGGGTTGTTTGGGTGCCAGTTCTTGTCGTACTAATGGCGTGGGCTCATAGCTCATGGATTGAGCTATTTGGCATATAGTCATCCTGATCTTCTTAGTTGCATTTGTGCGGTGCTTAGAGCACGACTTTAGAACGGGTTCATATTTCATGGCAAGGTGCCCTTGTTGTGTGTGAGTTTCATATATTGGTGTATAGTTCTAGTGACCGTAGAGGTCAAGTGTATGAGTGAGGGTTTCGGTATGATTTTAGAAGATCGGTGTTTGCGACTCAAGTCACGGTTTGGTGTGGAGGTTCTTTTCGAACCGGTCGTTGTAGGTGTGACGAGGGTTGTTTGAGTCACAAATGTAGTCTATGGATTGTAAATGTGTATTTCAAGCATTTTGGAATGACTTAAGGAAGTGTGTTGGTTTTAATTGTAATGGGAACTTGTTAGATCCCGTAAGTCTATGATGATTTAGGACCGGTTGTCGGATGTAGCTCATTTCATGGTCTTGAAGGAATCTGTTTTAGAGGTTGGTTTGTCGAGGAGTGATTCTTATTTAGGATAGTTACAGAAGCGTGTTGCGGGTAATCGACTCTCGGTGAGTCGGTTGCATGGCTCAGTCGATGAGTGGGGTTTTGGGTTGGCACGACTGTTTAAAAGGTCTCGAGGTGAGGTATAGTGGTCAGTTTTAGCTGTGTAGTGCAAGGTTGCATGATAAAGCAAGTAGTATGGGGTCATTAGTGTAACCACCCGGTCATTTGCCTTCCTTTCCTTTTTCCTGAAATTTTACAAATGAATTTTTTTCGTTTAATTTTCTTTTCTGAGCTCTGTTTCGTGTCGCTCAGTGTCATCTTGAGTGCTCGGAATTGGTTCCTGAGACTCTTTTTCGTGGATTAACAACTTCCTTTGAGTACCAAGTCATTTTCACATTTTTCGTTTTTCGACACTATGCGCTATTTTGTCCTTTTCCCTATTCTGTCTTATCTCCGTTTGTCAGTTTTTGGCACAACCTCACTTCTCATGCTCGGAGTTGGTTTTTGACTTCACGTACCTTCATCTTGAGTGGTTTCCACGAAATACGTATCTTTACTTTTGCAAGAAAGTACTCTGGTTGCTTCCGGTGTCCATAGGGGCATGGATGCAAAGTTCTTTGAAATTATTTTCTTTTCTTGGAGTGTTTTTCGTTAATATCTTTTGAAGATATTTTATTTCAGGGGTTTTTAAGAAAATATTTTTGGAAGATATTTTCATTCTGGGCCATAAGTGCAGTTTTTACTTTTTGGAAGGGCCATTGTGCAATTAATAAAAGTTATTGCAAAATGTCTTGTTTTGAGCCTGGATCCTCGTACGGGATTTATTTTCACATTTCTTCGAGTTGTGTACTCTTGGAATTTCCTCCTGGTCGATATTTTCCAGTTTCAGGGTTTCTAGCCTTAGTTTTCGCCAAACTTGTTTTGGGCATAACTTTCTGCTCGGGACTCAGTTTTTGACGCCGTTCCTTCCGTTATTCATATTTTATTATTTTGAATATTTTTAGTTCACAAATTTTTGCCATTTGAGCGCATCTGCTCAAATTTTACTTTTTCGGACCCGGCGGGGCCCGTTCGGGGCACTTTTTGAGATTTCTATAAAAGGGGGGTGAGATATTTTATTTTTCATCTTCTCCCCTCTTCATGAACGACCTGGAGCTCTCATGGCAGCCCAAGGGGTTCTGCCATCTTCTCTCTCATCTTTTGGTTCACTTTTCCTTGATGGAAAGTATTCGGCCTTAACGTTTGTTGTTCCCCTCGCCGTGCTATACCTTTCCCCCTTATTAGAATTCAGTTTTGACCATTTCTTGAGTTTGGTTTTGAGGTCAAGTTATGATTTTGATGGGGCTTTGATGGGGGTTATGTTCACGGTGTTGTCCCCGACAAAACCTCTCGGTATCGTCGAATTCGGAGCACTTTTATTTTGGTGGGCCTTTGGGATTTTCATCTCAAATTGAGGTAGGAGATGTTTTAGGTTTAAATTCTTGTTATATAGCATGCTTGTGATGCTTATACTACTTGTTTGCATGATTAAATATAAAATCTAGAGATTTTATTATTTATTTTTCTTGTATGGGATCTAATTTTTCCGGTTGCTCATGACTTGGTTTAAAAATGTATCATGATTTTATATTGCTCCTTGATATGCTCATTGTAATACCCCGTAATTTTAAAGAATGTATTTAAATTAATCTTGTGTTAGGTTAATTAATTTTATTTATTTGTGCATACTACATTATTATATTAAGTTCATTTAATTGTGCATGTAAATTAATTTTGTATGTTAAAATAGTAAATTTATTCATTTAATTATGCATGTATTATTATTAATACTTTTATTTGTTGGTTATGCTTATATTAATCAATATTAGTTAATTAAAGTATTATTTGTGTTATATAGTATTATGATGATATAATGTATTATTTTGTAATAATAATAATTATATTAGTTTAATAATAATAATAATAATAATAATATAATAATAATTATAAAAGTTTATTAATAATAATATTAGTAATAATAATAATAATAGTTATAATAATAATAATAGTATTAAACCAAAGTCATGATGAAATTAGAGATTAGGATAGGATTGCATCAATGGTTATGGTTGGAATTGAAGCCTTATGGTTGGGAGGATGGATAGTTGATGAAAAAAAATAAGATATTTGTAATATTTATATTATATATTTTGTATATAAATTAACTAGCTTGCCTTAGAAGAAAATAAAGGGAGTTAGAAGCAAAGTATAAATTCTAGAGAGCTATTTTATAAGAGTGAAAGGAAAAGAGAAAGAGAAAGAAGCTTGGACCGGTGTAGGCAATTTTACCCGACTACGCGCAGACCGGCGGATTTATTTTAAATCCAAAAAGGCAAGTTATTATCTACTTTTCCCCTTTGAATTAATAAATTAATTGTTTAGCTTATTTTTATGCATAGAGCCAAGGTTAGGAGGTTAATAAATAATTAATTTTATTTTATTAAATTAATGGAATTTTAATTATATAGGATGGTATATATTTATTAAATGTCCTATGAAATTAATAATGGCTAAAAATAATTAAATAAGACTTTAGGGATTTTTCTAGAATTTTCTAGATTTTTCCGAGCATTTTCTGCAATTTCCGGCGACCTTCCGGCGAGTTTTCCGGTCGCCGGCAGTGGGGGAGACGACCGGAGTGATCCGGTGCGACGCGGCGCACCATAGGAGGGTGTACGCGCGCATCCTGGCCATTAGTGGAGTCTGATTTATCCGGTGCATCGCGGTCCATGATACCGCGGTACACCCGGATCTGTGGGCGTTGGATGGAGGGAAGATAGGGTGAGATGATCCGGTGTGACGCGCATGTAGGAAAGGTGATGCAGCCAACCAACCGGAGGACGCCACGTCAGCGGGAAGCCATCAACGCGCGCGTGGCAGCGCGTGCGCGCGCGTGGGACTCTCCAGACGCGCGTGGGAGCGCGTGGCTGATGCCAGACGCGCGTGGAGGCGCGTGGGAGAGTGGGGAAGGTTGGGCTGCGCGTGGGGAGGCTCTGAGAGGCGCGTGAGGGCGCGTGTGGGGTCCCTACAGCTGCTGGAAATTACCAGAATACCCCTAGGGCCTGTTTTGTAAATTCCAGAACCTTAAACTTGGATTTTTAGGTACTGTGTTGGTAATTACGGGTTTAACGGGCCACGAAATTATTATTTTAACACCCGTTACTTATTCTTATGACCGATTAATCTTTTCTAAGCATTTATTGGCTCGTTCTCAGTACGGATACTAATGTGGTTTATTTAACGACATTGTTAAATATAAATAGTGTTATTATCGTATTAAATGGTATCAAACATTACTGTTAAATTAAATAAGGCCATGGTTTTAGTCAGATAAATTATCCATGATATCTTATGGGATGTTTATACTGTTAATCGTATATAAACCATGATTATTATGCTGTGTGCATTGCAGGGAATAAATGGACTGTTTATTATGTCGCATTTATATTATATGGATGTGTTGCCATATAGAACCATGTGAGCTGACTAATAAGTTTAGACTCATTTATACCTTATGCATTCGTTGCGATAGACAGATGTGTGGCTGTCGGGGTATGTGGTTTAATATTATTGGCATGTGTTGCCTAATTGACATACTCGGTATATTTATTAATATTATTGGCATGTGTTGCCTAAATTGACATTCTCGGTATATTTATTAATATTGTTGGCATGTGTTGCCTAATTTATATGCTCAGTATATTCATCAGTACTTTGCGAGGTGTTATCACTGTGTAGTTCGTTATAGTCTGTGTTGTCAGTACCGTGCACCATGTATAATAGCTGATTTCCCGGGTAGGGAAAGGCGACACTTGACCACCTAGTGTGAGTCTAAGTGATCACCGTCTATTCTGGTTGAGGTCATGTTATACATCGGATAGTTCCCGTAGGATGTATACAGATATAGTACTCATCCGATTCATAATGATTAATTTATTTGATTCTCTGATTTGGGTCATAGTAGAGAGGACTTGCTCGTGGGGTTGACCCACCATTGTTGTTATTTCAGGATACGGTCAGTATCCGTTTCAAGGCTGAGGTTAGCAGTGTGGGACCATCATCCGAACTCATCTACTCTTACGATCCAGTGCAGGGTAGAAGTTTTATGTGATACTTCAGTTTCAGTTTTTATTTACTTTTGACGTTGAACTCTCAGGGTTATATTTAGGGATCCCCGACGTAGGATTTCCAAGTTGTAATGAAGTACTGTATTAAATAAAGGATGGATGGATGTTGTATTATTTAATGTTTCTTTCCTGTCTAAATTCTTTTATTTCCATCATTTTGTATTCCATGCTTGTATATTGCCAATTATTTTTGATATCCCTCGTTTTTCGTGTATAAGCCTGATCAACTTATGCGTGAAAAATGTGGGGGTGTTACAGTTGGTATCAGAGCATTCCAGGTTCGAGTGTCTTAGGGATCTGTGGTTACTATACTTCCGCGTTGTGTATTCTGATAATTAGAGCCTATGTATTAGGGTTCTTTGTATTCTTTTAGTCGGTCCATTATAATGTACTGACGTTAGATTTTTTCGGAATTTAAAAGAAGGATGTCTCGGCGTGGGACAAGGAATGCGAACCGTCATCGCAGTATTTCCCCAACTCAAAATGAGAATCAGGAATTTTCTCCTCAAGTTGCTGACATCATTGCACGAGCTGTGGCAGCAGGAGTAGCATCTGCTCTACGAAACCAGCAACCTCCTCCGATAGTACCTGTTCCTGAACCAGTGGCACAGCCAATGTCATGGGACAAAGTTCGTCACTCGTTCATCCGGGGAAATCCACCAACGTTTGCGGGGTCCACAGATGTCCTGTTAGCATATCAGTGGAAACAGGAGAGCGAGCGTCATCTTCGGATGGTAATCTGTACCGAAGTGCAGAAACAGATGCTGGCTACGTTTATGCTGATAGGCAATGCATTGCAGTGGTGGGAGTCTATTACTACTGTCGATGAGAGGACCAGATTGACGTATGCTGAATTTCAGACTCACTTTGACGACAAGTATTTTCCTATGTCAGTAGGATCAGCGATGAAGACTGAATTTCTGGATCTGCAGCAGGAAGATATGACTGTGGCTGAGTATGAACAGAAGTTCATTAATTTGTCATTATTTGCACCAGAGGAGGTCAATACGGAAGAAAAGAAGCGAGACCGCTTTGTGAAGGGGTTGATATGGCCGATTAAAGTGGTGATCTTAGGTAGTCCGGCATATACTACTTATATCCAGGTGGTTAATGCCGCCTTACAGCACTGCCAGATGAGGAGTGATTACCGGAAGTCCAAGGGAGATAAGCGGACTAACCGAGATTACCAGACAGTGGAGAAAGGAAGCAACAGTGGTGCCAAGTCCAATGATCGGGGCAGATTTCAAGGACATCAACCTTGGAAGAAAAACAAAGGAAACCTAGATGTGCAGAGGGATGGAGTCCCTAATCAGGGTAGACAAGGTGGGATACCTCAGACCGGACAGGAACAGTGGTCGGGAAGTCAACAGAGGAGGCAGGCAGGTCCTTTTACGGGACGTTGTTATCACTGTAGAGAGATTGGGCATCCGGCCAAGATGTGTCCCAAAGCTAAACAGGGACAGTATGGGCAGCCGAGACCTAATCAGCCGTTACCTCTACCGGCCCCACCGATGCCACGTGGGCAAGTTCAGAATTTTCCGGCACTTCCAGCACCACCATTTCCTCCGGGACAACCTCCACAGCAATTGCATCATGGCAGAGTTTATAACTTCATGCCACATAATGCGCAGGCTCCTCAGGCTATTGAGGGTATGTTTTCTATACATGGTCGAACTGCTCGTATACTGTTTGACACTGGTGCATCACATTCTTTTGTGTCTAGATCTTTTGTTATCTTATCTGGTATGACGACTCAGTTATGTGACCAACCTCTTAATATTTATACACCATTGGGAGTTGGCGCAATTTTACGAGAGTATAGCGGTGATATCCTTATAGATATGGGCCGGCTTCGATTTCTTGCAAATTTGTTAGTGTTAGATATGCATTCGTATGATGTTATACTTGGGATGGACTGGTTATCTCAGTACCATGCTCAGGTTAACTGTTACGAAAAGTCTATTGTATTTTCCATACCAGGACAGGAGATGTATCTTCTTGTTGTACCACAACCTGATAGAGGGCCTAGCACTTATTTATTCGTTCTTGAGGAGGACTCACAGGAAGCGACTGCGGTATCTCTTGACAGCATCCCGGTAGTACAGGAATTCCAGGATGTATTCCAGGAAATTCCAGGCTTGCCACCAAGTCGAGAGATAGACTTCGTTATTGATTTAGCTCCAGGCACTACGCCTATTGCTAAGGCGCCGTACAGAATGGCACCAGTGGAGATGCGAGAGTTGAAAGATCAAATTCAACAGTTGCTCAGCCAGGGATTTATTCGCAGGAGTACTTCACCATGGGGAGCACCAGTACTGTTTGTCAAGAAGAAGGATGGATCTCTTCGTCTTTGTATTGATTACAGAGAACTGAACAAGGTCACTGTTCGCAACAAGTACCCGTTGCCCAGAATTGATGACCTGTTTGATCAGTTGAAGGGAGCTACTTACTTCTCAAAGATCGATTTGAGGTCTGGTTATCATCAGCTACGAGTCAGAGAACAAGATGTTCCAAAGACAGCATTTCTCACGAGGTACGGATCTTATGAGTTTCGTGTTATGCCTTTCGGTTTAACGAACGCTCCAGCTGTCTTTATGGACTTGATGAATAGAGTATTCAGAGAATACTTAGATCAGTTTGTCATTGTTTTCATTGATGATATTCTGGTTTACTCTAAGTCGGAGAAGGACCATGCTAGACATTTACGCACAGTATTGCAGACACTTCGAGAACATCAGTTGTTTGCGAAGTTTGAGAAGTGTGAATTTTGGCAGAAAGAGGTCAAATTTCTAGGTCATGTAGTGTCAGAAGAAGGGTTAGCAGTAGATCCAGCCAAGGTTGCGGCCGTTATGGAGTGGGGACAGCCTACCTGACCGACAGAGATTCGCAGTTTTCTGGGATTGGCGGGGTATTATCGCAGGTTCATCCAGGGATTTTCCAAAATTGCGGGTCCACTTACTCATCTAACTAAGAAGAATGTACCATTTGTATGGGATGATTCTTGTCAGACTGCTTTTGCTGAATTAAAGAGTAAGTTAACTTCTGCACCTGTCTTAGCCACGCCTCAGAGTGGAATCGAGTATTTAGTATTTACCGACGCTTCTCTGAAGGGTTTGGGTTGTGTGTTGATGCAAGAAGAGCGACCAGTTTCTTATGGGTCTAAGAAGCTTAAGCCTCATGAGCTTAATTACCCGACTCACGATTTAGAGCTCGCAGCAGTGGTTTTTGTCTTGCGTATTTGGAGACATTATCTTTTGGGGGAGACTTTTCGATTGTTTAGCGATCATAAAAGTCTACAGTATTTGTTCACACAGAGGGAACTGAATATGAGACAGCGCAGATGGTTGGAGTTCGTGAAAGACTATCACTTCTCTATTCAGTATCATCCAGGGAAAGCGAATGTTGTAGCAGACGCACTCAGCCGCCGACCCTATGCCAGCCTTTCAGCTTTGTTTACAACAGAGTGGGATGCTTTGAAAACGGTTGATGAGTTAACAGACGCTTTTATGGCATGTGTGGTAGTAACTCCTTCTATCATTCATCAGGTTATTCAAGCGCAACTCTCAGATCAACAGTGTATTGACCGGGTTTCGGAGTTAGCCTCCGGAGATGTTCCTTTTTATTCTATAGGGACTGATGGAGGATTGAGGTACAAGGGACGTTTAATTGTGCCTTCAGCTGATAATTTGAGAAATGTTGTGATGAGAGAGACACACACTTCTCAGTTCTCTGTACATCCAGGGGGAGACAAGATGTATCAGGACATGAAACGCCAGTTTTGGTGGGCCGGCATGAAAAGATATATAGCTATCTTTGTCTCTAAATGTAGCACCTGTCAGATGATTAAGATTGATCATCAGAGACCGCCAGGATCGTTACAGCCACTTCCCATACCAGAATGGAAATGGGAAAGTATTTCCATGGACTTTATAGAGGGATTACCTACTTCACAGCAAAATCACAACTCTATTTGGGTCATTGTTGATAGATTGACCAAGTCCGCTCACTTTCTGCCTGTTCGGTCAAACTTTACGTCAGAACAGTATGCTAAGCTGTATATTGCAGAAATGGTGAAACTTCATGGTGTACCATTGTCCATCGTATCAGATAGAGATCCGAAGTTTGTATCAGGATTTTGGAGGAGCTTTCAGCAGGCTTTGGGTACAGAACTATATCTTAGCACTGCTTATCATCCTCAAACAGATGGACAGACGGAGCGAGTTAATCAGATTTTAGAAGACATGTTGCGGGCATGTGTTCTTGATTTTAAGGGCAATTGGGAGGAATATTTGCCGCTTTCAGAGTTTGCTTATAACAATAGTTATCAGAAAACTATTGGTATGGCACCATTTGAGGCTTTGTACGGCAGACCGTGTAGGTCTCCTGTCTGTTGGCTTGGAGTTGGTGAGAACAGCTTTTTGGGTCCTGAATTTATTAAGGACACGTCAGAAAAGATCGCTATCATTAGGGATCGGATGCGTACAGCTCAAAGCAGACAGAAAAGTTATGCTGACCGTCGAACTCGTGCTTTGGAGTTTAAGGTTGGTGATCAGGTTTTGCTTAAGGTTTCTCCTATGAAGGGAGTAATGCGGTTTGGGTCAAAGGGTAAGTTATCGCCTCGTTTTGTGGGTCCTTTTATGATTACAGATCGGATTGGGGCAGTAGCTTATCGTCTGGCTCTACCAGATAATCTTCATAGAGTACATAATGTTTTTCATGTATCTATGCTGCGAAAATTTCTACGGGATGAAGATCGATACCAACACATTGATGTGGGTGAGATTGAGTTGCAACCCGATGCAACCTATTTGGAACAACCTTACTGTATTCTCGATCGTAGGAATCAGATACTGCACACGAAGACTATTCCATTAGTACGTGTACAGTGGAGTCATCATAATGCTACAGAGTCTACTTGGGAACGGGAAGATATTATCCGTGCCAAGTATCCAGAACTTTTTACTACAGGTATGTAGTGAATTTCGGGGACGAAATTCCTTTATTAGGGGGGGAGAATGTAATACCCCGTAATTTTAAAGAATGTATTTAAATTAATCTTGTGTTAGGTTAATTAATTTTATTTATTTGTGCATACTACATTATTATATTAAGTTCATTTAATTGTGCATGTAAATTAATTTTGTATGTTAAAATAGTAAATTTATTCATTTAATTATGCATGTATTATTATTAATACTTTTATTTGTTGGTTATGCTTATATTAATCAATATTAGTTAATTAAAGTATTATTTGTGTTATATAGTATTATGATGATATAATGTATTATTTTGTAATAATAATAATTATATTAGTTTAATAATAATAATAATAATAATAATATAATAATAATTATAAAAGTTTATTAATAATAATATTAGTAATAATAATAATAATAGTTATAATAATAATAATAGTATTAAACCAAAGTCATGATGAAATTAGAGATTAGGATAGGATTGCATCAATGGTTATGGTTGGAATTGAAGCCTTATGGTTGGGAGGATGGATAGTTGATGAAAAAAAATAAGATATTTGTAATATTTATATTATATATTTTGTATATAAATTAACTAGCTTGCCTTAGAAGAAAATAAAGGGAGTTAGAAGCAAAGTATAAATTCTAGAGAGCTATTTTATAAGAGTGAAAGGAAAAGAGAAAGAGAAAGAAGCTTGGACCGGTGTAGGCAATTTTACCCGACTACGCGCAGACCGGCGGATTTATTTTAAATCCAAAAAGGCAAGTTATTATCTACTTTTCCCCTTTGAATTAATAAATTAATTGTTTAGCTTATTTTTATGCATAGAGCCAAGGTTAGGAGGTTAATAAATAATTAATTTTATTTTATTAAATTAATGGAATTTTAATTATATAGGATGGTATATATTTATTAAATGTCCTATGAAATTAATAATGGCTAAAAATAATTAAATAAGACTTTAGGGATTTTTCTAGAATTTTCTAGATTTTTCCGAGCATTTTCTGCAATTTCCGGCGACCTTCCGGCGAGTTTTCCGGTCGCCGGCAGTGGGGGAGACGACCGGAGTGATCCGGTGCGACGCGGCGCACCATAGGAGGGTGTACGCGCGCATCCTGGCCATTAGTGGAGTCTGATTTATCCGGTGCATCGCGGTCCATGATACCGCGGTACACCCGGATCTGTGGGCGTTGGATGGAGGGAAGATAGGGTGAGATGATCCGGTGTGACGCGCATGTAGGAAAGGTGATGCAGCCAACCAACCGGAGGACGCCACGTCAGCGGGAAGCCATCAACGCGCGCGTGGCAGCGCGTGCGCGCGCGTGGGACTCTCCAGACGCGCGTGGGAGCGCGTGGCTGATGCCAGACGCGCGTGGAGGCGCGTGGGAGAGTGGGGAAGGTTGGGCTGCGCGTGGGGAGGCTCTGGGAGGCGCGTGAGGGCGCGTGTGGGGTCCCTACAGCTGCTGGAAATTACCAGAATACCCCTAGGGCCTGTTTTGTAAATTCCAGAACCTTAAACTTGGATTTTTAGGTACTGTGTTGGTAATTACGGGTTTAACGGGCCACGAAATTATTATTTTAACACCCGTTACTTATTCTTATGACCGATTAATCTTTTCTAAGCATTTATTGGCTCGGTCTCAGTACGGATACTAATGTGGTTTATTTAACGACATTGTTAAATATAAATAGTGTTATTATCGTATTAAATGGTATCAAACATTACTGTTAAATTAAATAAGGCCATGGTTTTAGTCAGATAAATTATCCATGATATCTTATGGGATGTTTATACTGTTAATCGTATATAAACCATGATTATTATGCTGTGTGCATTGCAGGGAATAAATGGACTGTTTATTATGTCGCATTTATATTATATGGATGTGTTGCCATATAGAACCATGTGAGCTGACTAATAAGTTTAGACTCATTTATACCTTATGCATTCGTTGCGATAGACAGATGTGTGGCTGTCGGGGTATGTGGTTTAATATTATTGGCATGTGTTGCCTAATTGACATACTCGGTATATTTATTAATATTATTGGCATGTGTTGCCTAAATTGACATTCTCGGTATATTTATTAATATTGTTGGCATGTGTTGCCTAATTTATATGCTCAGTATATTCATCAGTACTTTGCGAGGTGTTATCACTGTGTAGTTCGTTATAGTCTGTGTTGTCAGTACCGTGCACCATGTATAATAGCTGATTTCCCGGGTAGGGAAAGGCGACACTTGACCACCTAATGTGAGTCTAAGTGATCACCGTCTATTCTGGTTGAGGTCATGTTATACATCGGATAGTTCCCGTAGGATGTATACAGATATAGTACTCATCCGATTCATAATGATTAATTTATTTGATTCTCTGATTTGGGTCATAGTAGAGAGGACTTGCTCGTGGGGTTGACCCACCATTGTTGTTATTTCAGGATACGGTCAGTATCCGTTTCAAGGCTGAGGTTAGCAGTGTGGGACCATCATCCGAACTCATCTACTCTTACGATCCAGTGCAGGGTAGAAGTTTTATGTGATACTTCAGTTTCAGTTTTTATTTACTTTTGACGTTGAACTCTCAGGGTTATATTTAGGGATCCCCGACGTAGGATTTCCAAGTTGTAATGAAGTACTGTATTAAATAAAGGATGGATGGATGTTGTATTATTTAATGTTTCTTTCTTGTCTAAATTCTTTTATTTCCATCATTTTGTATTCCATGCTTGTATATTGCCAATTGTTTTTGATATCCCTCGTTTTTCGTGTATAAGCCTGATCAACTTATGCGTGAAAAATGTGGGGGTGTTACACTCATTGTCGTGTATTAAAATTGGAACATTTGAATAAGTATTAAAGATTTTATTTAATATTTATCTTAGGTGAAAGATTAATTCACATGGCCTTAACTAGCTTGAAATTAATATGTGTTAGCATATTATATTAGGCCTTAGCATGCTCTTCAACATAGTTGAATTTAAAAGTAATTGGAGGTGTTTTGAAAATTAGTAATTATTAATTAATTTGATTAATTAATTTGCCCTAGTGCACTATTCACTCTATTTAAATTCCAACTTGATATTCTTGATTTACATGCCATATAGTTTCATATATATTTGATTTAGAATATTCGGTTAGGTTTTGAAACCTTTTATTTAATTAAATTCCATGTTTAAGATTTAATCCTCATGGTGATATACAACTTGGAATTGTATTATGACATGCTAGAAAATTAAGTTTTGGTATGGTTGTTCACATGTATTAAATTGGGATTTATTGCATAAGAATTGCAACTTTTGTTTTATATTTAACTTTAGTAAAGGTTTAATTCGCATGGTCGTAAATTGAATGAAATAAACTTGTAATGTGATATTACATTAGTCCTTGGCATGTTTTCCAACATAGGTTAATTTGAGAGCATTTGGTTAAGTTTGAAAATTAAGAGATTTTAATTAAAAGAATTAATTAAAATCTATTTTGTGGTCCCATTAGCTTAATTAAGGTTTTAACTTGATATTTGTATTGGCCATGACTTGTTTACTAGTATATATTAATTTGAGACTATTAGAAGTTGTTTTAGAACCTTGGTAATTAAATTAGCATGATTTAATTAAAGTTCTACTTTGTTGTTCCAACAACCTAATTGAGTTTTAGAATGGATATAGGTGATGACCATGCCATGTCCTTTAACATGTACTAAATTGAGATTATTTGGAATTGAATCGGAACCTAGAGAATTTAATTGTGTTTATCTATTTAAATTTTATCAATTTGCTCCATGATCTAGTTGTGTTTTAGAAGTGGTTTCTATATTTAAATCATGGACTTAGACTTGTTGTATATTCATTTGGTTATGTTTTGAACATTGGATAACATAGTTGCTATGTTTGTATTCATGATAATATGTTTTCCTTATTGAATATATTGTTACTTTGTGTAATGATTTGCACACTTCGTGTTTAACATCTTTCATGCATAGCGTGTAACGAATCGCACACTGAAGATTCGACATTCATCATATCATATTAGTTGTGGATTTAGAGCATGTATTGTATAGGTTTCCAAATTTGGTTGTGCTTAGTAGATAGTTGATTATCTTGTATATTCCTGTTGATATATGCGTTGTTGCACAACTTGTTGATTTTGAAAACTTGGGAATGTCGTTGTTTGACTATAGCTAGGACGTGGTTCTAGTACGGGGGATAGTCCCTCTATATGGTCTAGTGCGTACATAGGGAGGTTACCCATGGGTTAGTAACCATAAAGTAACTATGTTGTCAGTCTGATCCGGCATGATGTCCGAGTATCCACTTTGTTTGATTTCGCATTTCATTTTCAAGTTGATAACTAGATGATGTTGTAACTTGTTGTTTCTTATTTGTTGTTCCATTTTAAGTTACAGGATGTTAACTTTGCGAAATTATGCTTTATGCGTTGTAATGGAAGTTCCAATGTTGGTTAAATTGTATCGATATTGAAAATCGTGTTTTAACGTTCTAATAAAGCTTAGGATTGATCCTATTGATTCATTTATAAATAGACGTTAGGTGGCATGAACCACTACTGTTATTTTGTGCTTTAGATTCTAAGTTGATGGCTTTGAGGACTTAAACCTTGTTGCATTGTATAACATGCTCTTTTGTTGTTGAATTGCATGGATAATGTGATTCTTGTTAACTTGTATTCAAATATGCTTTTGTCATGTTGTATGGATTGCTCTAGACTTAGTTCAATTGTTTTGAAAATGCAATTCATGTTAATCTATGCTCAAGCATTCTTCTTATCGTGTTCTTTGGATTATCCCAACCATGATTCGTTTCATACACATATGTATATCATGATTCTTGTTGCTTAGACTCTAAGGTAACTTAGGATGCTCCCCGAGTCTCACTTGGACATAGACGTTAGGTGGCATGAGCCCTTTTAACATGTTTCACCTTAAGGTGATAAATTTGTAAAATGCTAGGTCGATGCATGCTCATCTCCTACGAGTACCTTTATGTTACTCACCCCTACGATACTGGGGCATATTTCAGGTACGAAGACTTGGTTCGTGAAGCCTAGCATTTCTTGGATGTCGTGCAGCTTTCAAGTTTCCATTTCATGCAAATGTTAGCATGAAATGTCATTTTGTAGACTTATATGTC
The DNA here is from genome assembly GCF_030987335.1 of Cornus florida. Lineage (NCBI taxonomy): Eukaryota > Viridiplantae > Streptophyta > Magnoliopsida > Cornales > Cornaceae > Cornus > Cornus florida. The sequence goes on from NW_026775581.1 coordinate 26,172,240, forward strand.
AAAATATGTATGTTTGATTCCATGTATGTAATGTGTACATAAGTGCACTCCTTTCAATGTATTTGACATGTATGAGATGAGGTCGGAGGCCAATGACATGTGTATTGTATTCTATATAACTTTTTAACTTCATGAAATATTATGAAAACCTTGAAAAATCGCAAGTCATTGCTTCACCATGGTTGCATCGGGTGTGGGAATTCCATTTTCATTCTTTCATAGGGTCTTATTAATCTTGTATGAAGTGTGACCAAGGGCCAAATGGTCATTTGACTCCATTTTACATTTTTGGATTCCATGTTTTCCATTCCAAGTCCATTTTTGCCTTTTTGCCCATTGGGGGGTCGAATTTTGTATCGGCTATATTTTTAAGCCATGGACCATTGTAGCGCATCTAAATAGGTAAGTTACGTTTGTGTGCATGGTCGTTTCCAGGCAAAACCTTATCGTTTGTGTTTTGAGCCTCTTGTGAATTTATTTCGCATTTTTTTTGCATATTCTGATTTAAGAGCATTATGGACCTTTCACATCAGTTTTATTTTCTTCTTTTGACATGGTTGAATAGAAAACATGATTTTAGGGGGGGTTTCTTCTTCGTGTTTTTCCAGAAAATGTCGTCTTGGTACCGGAAATCCCTCGTGAAGTTTCAGCTTCCAGTTTTCATTTAGCAGCTTTATGACCCTCTTATTCAGTTCTGATTTAAGGGCATTTTGGGGATTTCACAGTGAGTTTTTTTCGATTCCGTCCGCTATGCTGGGTAGAAAACTCGATTTTAGGGGGGGTTTCTTCGTCATGTTTTTCCAGAAAAACTCGTCTTGACCTCCGTTTCAAGCCTTAGTTCTGGGTAGATAAAAAAAAAAATGTAGCAGTAGCCAAGGGCTGCCACCAGCCATGTCTTTGGGCGCTGGCATACACGCCGGTGGGCTCGCGCATGGGCGCCGTGTGCGCCATGGCCCCTCGTCGGGCCGCCGCGACGTCAATTCTTCTTTTGGGCTTTTCTCCTTCGTCTGGATTCCGATTCAAGTGATTTTTTGTTTGAACTTGACTAAATTTTCCTGTCTTTCCAACAGTGTGCTCGGTTGCACCCAGTTCTTCCTGGATAATTACCAGTTTACCCTTTTTGCTTTAAGTGCTCGTTTTTCTTCATCATCCCGTTTCTCCTTCGTCCGGACTCCGAATCATGCGATTCTTGAGTCCATTTTCATTAGTTTTTCATTGTCCTTCCAGCGGGGTGCTTGGTGGCACCCGAATCTACGATTTTCATAAATGACTATTTTGCCCCTGGGGGCTTATTTGTCATATTTTCTATCTTTTGCTTTCGTATCAGTTCTTGTTGAGTTCCACGACCTCATGGAAGGTCACTTTGACTTCTTAGAGTCTTGTTTTCTGTTTTCACTTCCGCATTCGGATCCGTTATCGGATCATCCTTACAGTTCATCACAGGACACGCTGGCCTAAAAACCAGGGTCATCACAATTAGAGTGCTTGGTTGTTTATGGATGAAGTGATAGCTTGTGAGTATTGTGTTATATAGTTGTTTGAGGATTCGAAGAGATAGACTAATGATTCGAGTGATTGGGATGAGGTTAATTTTGTAGGTTAGTTGATAACCCCATTTGATTTTTGTCAGGGCCAAGAGTGTTCTAAGGAACAGTGAAGAAGAGAGGTAGTGACGTTGAACCTGTAGTATGAGGTTTTCTCATTTAGGCACGTAGATCGCTTTAGAAGGAGTGGATTAAGTTGTCGGTTAAGTGTTAATGATTGATGGCATCATTGATGGTATTGAGGTGACAGTTAGGTGTTGAGCATTCTGGGCTTTATGCTCATTTTTGTTTTGAGGATTTATCGGCATGGTATTGTCGTATTGAGGTTCTTTTCTAGTAGTATGGAGTGATCATTATGGGGAGTATCAAGAGTAATGCTTGTTCTTTTGTTACGATGATACTTTCTTAAGGATATTCGAGGAAAAAATCCTTTAATAGTGGTTTGACGGTCCGGTGGGATGATAGGATAGAACTGGGGTTAGAATGAGTGGCAGTAGAGGTGTTATAGTGTTGTAGTGTGATGCTTAGTACTGATGAGTAAAATGGTTTAAGGTATGATCCAAATGTGGTTTGGAAACTACGAGTTGTTGCTGTATGTTGTCAGGTAGGTGATGGATTGTGTGCCAGTCAAGGCGATTGTGGACGGTGTGGTCATTAGAGTTAGTAAGGACGATGTTGCCAGATAGGCACCCTTTTCTTTTGGCGAGTCAGTGGGTCGTTGTGATTGAGGTCATGGGTCTTGTGCGCACGGTGATCAAGGTAGTGTCACCTTCAAAGGGTAGAGGTGGAACGGGTGACCATGTATCATTGTATTTCATAAAGTTTTTCATTGGGAGATTATTGGGTAGGATGGGACGCGGTGTCCAACGTGTAGTAATGGCTCATAATGTTAGTATGTTGAGGGTGTTGGTGCATTTATCTGATTGGTTTTGGTAAACATAGTGTTGCAGAGAAGCGTGTGCGAGGTTTCTGTGTTGATTGTGTAGGACAGTCCGTTAGTGGCGAGGTCGCTTAGATTGGGTGTTCATGGTTGGACGAATAATGAGTAACGTGTGACAGATTGTTGGGTTCATTTAGGTACGAGTCGTCAGTCTCTTGTGAGAGTTGAGTTTGTTACCCTTTTCGTTTGTTCTGGTCCTAACAAGGGCTTCGTTTGTCGTGAGTTTTGTCCTCCATTTAGAAGTTGTGCACGTCCATGGTTGGACAGATCTGTGTGGGATTTGTTGCATTGTTAGAGTTTATCAGTGGAGGTCCTGATTGAATGGGTTGACTTACTTCCACGGAGGGAGGTGGAGTCTTGGGTTCTTATAGTGCTTGTTCTGAGAGTGATTTTGACTGGTAAAATGCGAGGCACGGGTCGTCGAATATGAGTTGTGTTTCCAATGTTTAGTACTGGCAATGGTGGCTAGGGGACGTGTCGTGAACTGTACATTCGAGGATGATTATGTGATGTAATATGAGTTATGTACTCGGGTGTTTTTATTGATGTTGATTTGAGTAGTGTCTTGAGGACAAGTGTTGGTGTTGTTTGAACGTTATGCAATTAGAAAGTTAATGTGGGATTTTATTGAAGAATAATGTGAATGATTGACTTTGGTTTTGAGGTTTCGGACATGAGATAGTCGTATTGTGTGTTTTGACGAGGTCAGAATTGAATTGAATGATGTTATGGAGTTGTTTACTTGGTATGGGTACTATGAGAAGATTAGGAAGCTTTGATGCTGATCGATGATTGAGACATTTGGTGCCTTGTCATTTTGTTTGTTATGGTTATATGGTTGAGGTGTGATTGAGATTATAAGAATAGGAATATGACTGTATAGTTGTTGAAGTTATGTAGAGTAATGGATTGATAGCGAGTGGATCTCATTGTTGTTTTGTGAACTATGTGAGATTGTATTTGAGGTATGGGCCTGAGGACAAGAACGACGTCTGTGCTGAGACCGGATTGAGGATGAGGATGGTTTGGCCAACTATTTCTCTTGAATCAATCCCTCTTTAGCACGATGTCGGGTCCAAGGTTAATGATTGCTTAAATTATCACGAATAGTGAGAGTATAGTATTGGGCGTGTGTCAGTGCGGTGGAGTGAATTCAGGTGGTTTGTCTTGGGTGACGAGGTGTGTTAGGTGGGACCAAGCGTCCAATCTGTTTGATAATTAAAGATCTTGTTTTGAGGATTTGTGCCCTGGGTGCAGCATAGTTCGCTTTACTGATTTGGTGACTAATGTTTATGCATTTATTGGGGGTATCATTGTTTAATCGTCTTAAAGTTGTGGGTGTAATAGTTTTCGTATAGTGCGATTAGTAGTTGTTGGTGCGGTTATGTGATGATGTAGCTATGTGTTAGATACCGAGTGCTTGGTCTGACCGGGATGTATAGAATTGGGATTTTGTGTGTCTTTTGAAGAATGAGTTGAGGTTGGTGATAAGTGCACAAAACTTGTTAAATTATACTTAATAATAAATGATTAATTAATATTTTTTATTAGATAAATGTTCTTATCCTTACTTTTCATGTTTTGTAGGGGCTGATTTAATAAGAAGAAAAGAGATAAAAATAGCAAGTTTTTGAGATTATACGATCAGTCAAATTCAAATTCGACTTTCCATCACATTAAGTCAAAGATCAAGCCAAATTGGAAAATATAAGACAGATTGGAAAGCACGTCTAGTAAAAAAGATCAAGCCAAATTGAAAAGAAGCAAGATTTTAGGAAGATTTTATTTAATTTTATTTTCACTTCTGTAATTAGAATTTTCTCCTCCCAATCGTTCCATTCTAAACTCTATAAATAGGGACATATGTAAAGGAGGTAGGATGTACATTGTGAGTGAGATAAAATAATAAAAGTTAGTGAATTTATGTCTTCAATTTATTTCTTATAATTTTTGTTATGAAGATTGTCTTTATTTCTTTATTTTGTTTTCCTATTATGCCAGCTTAAACACCCCTTCTCAAGGGATTGATTTTATGAAATTTTCTCTTTAGAGCATTATTTTACTCTTCTATTTTGTGTTCTTATTTTGATAAAAATAATTAGAAAGACGATTCTTCGTGTTTGCCAATTAATAATAGTTCGGAGAATGCCTATTTCTATTTTTCAAAGATATATCAGATTAAGTTAAATATGTTCTCAAGCAATTATTATTTTACGCTATTATTTTCCTTTATCTTTCCAGGTTGTAATTAGACTGGTGGAGTGATTTGCTTACAATAGGAAATTATATGTAGAGAAATATACAAATTTATTTATAGTAAGCTCTTTCCTTTTGAGATTTTTCTTTTATTTGATCAGAATTTATTTCATCTTATTTATTAATTTTATTTTTAGTTTATTAGTAATCCATCATTAAATTGTTTTAAAAGTTATTCTTCCTTAAATTTTGGTTAATTTTGATTCACGAGTTTAAATTTTGTATGGTTCGACCCTGCTTATTCTATACCATCTTTAATTTAGTTTTGCAGGTTTTTCTTATTTTTGCACGAAGTGTAGAAAAATAATGACAAAATCCATAATTCTACACTCACCAAATGGCGCTGTTGCCGCATCAAGATTGAAAATTCGCAAATCAATTCCGAACTGAAAATTTTGGGAGCCCACCCAAACTTTCTATCCCTCCCTTTCATTTTTTTTAATTCTTATTTTTATTGTTCTTTCTTTCAGGTTTGTAGGCTTTTGATAACATACGAAAAAAAAAAAAAAAAAAACTGCTTAATTTATTGATCCGTTCACAAGCCTACTGTTATTTGATTTTTTATTTGTTTTATTTTTCTTCTCTTAATTTTCTTTTACTCTTCTTCCTCCTTTGAAAAAAAAAAACAAGAAAGAGAGACATACAAAGTCCAACTGACTTCTACAGAATCAAAATGCCTTTTCTTCATTAATTGCTTGTGATTGGTGTTTTATTCATATTCTCAGTGGGAGTTGCAGAGAGAAGCATAAGCATTAAAGATCGAAGACAAAGGGGGCCTGTTACTGCTCCATATCATTCCCATCTTTGTCGCCGGAATTACTGGTTTTGTCGCCGGACTTGTGCCACCCGTTTCGCCGGTGTTGACCGCCGTTCAGTCCTCCATCCTTGCTCGCCGGTTCAGTTTTGCCGGTTCGTTACCGGAATTTTTTGTTCGCCGAACCCATCCTTGGCCGCCTTTCGGCCCAATTTTGTCGCTGGAGTTTGTTGGGTGGTTACTGAAATCATTGCGGGTTGTTAAAATCATCACAACTTTTAGCTATCCATCACTGTTGTTGGGTCTGTGTTAACACCGAAGCTTCTGTTGGCAATTGCTGTGGATTGCAATCTGGAACTGCGGTTGTAAAAGGAGAATGGCGGCCTATATTTTGACATTATAATTGGCCATTCCCTGTTTGGCTCCAAGTGCAGTACTGTCCGCGTTCAGGAACTGGACCACATTCTAAACCAGTTCTGACAATATATATATATATATATATATATATATTGCTGATTTGGATTGTGGACTAATTTGGGAGCATTCAAAACTTGGATATTCTTACTGGAGCACATGACAAACCATTGCTTTGTTCCGTGCAACTCTTATAAGCGGTTTCTTTTATTTGTTTTTTAGATTAGGAAAGTATAGTTTTTTTTAGGTTATTAATTTTTCATGCGAACTCTAGGATAGAATAACTTAGAAATAACCTAGTTTCACACATTCTTCCATTTTATTTTTATTTTTACTTTTATTTATTTTTTATTTTTTATCTTAAAAAATAAAAAAATAAAAAAGAAGGAAGAAAATTCACACACTCCACTCCCTTTTTCTTTTTATTGTTTGTTTTGCCTGTGCATATTTTACTTAGCATTTGCATAAGCTACTTAAGGGCAGAACCCCAACAAGATTTGGTCGGAATTTCATTACCCGTTTCTGTGGCCCACAAATCACATAATCTGAGCATTTGTCAAACCCTGAGCTAAATTTAATTAAAATTCATTTAGACATCAGCCATTTCTAGGGTTACGAGCTCATAGGTCCTCTGGGGCGGACACGGTTGTTAGTAACTCCAGTGAGCAATTATCAAATTGATAAATGGTAGGCAGTTCTAACTAGGAGTGTGGACGAACCGTCATTAAGCAGGCCAAGAGCCTCTCCACTACTCCGTTGTTAGTTTGATGGTCCTTAACTGGTAATCTCTCAACTTCTATCTAGAAAGGAGTAGGAGCTGTCTAATTAGGGAGAATTAATTTGGATACCATCATATTAATTCTTTTTACGATTAAATTAAAAAATTCATCACCCTTTTTAAGCTCAAGATAAAAAGCCAATTTTTTTTTTTTTTTTTTTTTTTTTTTTTTTTTTTTTTTTTTTTTTTGTGTGTGGTTCATGTGTTCTGTCCCGTGTCTAGCCTTTTTTTAGGATTTAACTTACTTGACTCATTCTCTAAAAAAAAAAAAAACTAAATTGTCTGTGTGTTTATGCCCAAGTGGTTAAGGGTTAACAAACGTTTAATCCGTTGTTCTAGTGATCCTTCACTCTTTGAGTTAGAGAAACCCCTCTTGCTCTCTTCAACCACCCCTCAATTTCCAATGGCTGAATCTAAGACTTTGAATGATTACTTTGCACCCATCACAGCCAACCTACCCAATTGCATAGTTCTCCCTGCAACTGAACACCCCAGTTTGAGATTAGACCTGCTACGATCCACCTTTTACCCATATTTCATGGCTTTGAAAGTGAGCAACCCTATATCCATTTAGGAAAGTTCTTAACTATTTGCAATACTTTCAAAAAACCAGCATTTAAATGAAGAGGGTGCCAAATTGCGTCTCTTTCCTCTATCCCTAAAAGATAAGGCTACTTCATGGTTAAACTCCATTTCTCCAAATTCTATTAGTTCATGGGATGAACTTGCAAAGAAATTCATGAACAAATTTTACCCCATGCAAAAGACAGAGTCAATGAGAGATTCCATAAGCAATTTTAGAGGGAAAAATGAAGAACAATTTCACCAAACTTGGGAGCGTTTTCATGATTTAATTCTTAAATGCCCACACCATGGCTTTGATAAAGCCCAGCTAGTTCAATTTTTCTATAAGGGTCTTTCACTTATGAGCCGAACCATGATCGAGTCTATGCACCAAGGTAAATTCAAGGCCCAAACCCCTGACCAAGCCTACACATTCTTAGAGGAACTAGCTGAGAATGCCCAAAATTAGAATTCGAATACTGATGAATTTTCTAGGAATGACCAAACCAATAAAACAACTTCTTGGTATGAGATCAAACCTGAAAATGAATTAAAATCTGTGATGCGTAGTCTAGCTGAAGGAGTAAAAGACTTGACCAAAAAATTCGATGCTTTTGCACTCATGTCCACAAATGTGTAATGCAATATGTGTTCTAGTTCATCTCATCCTACTGAAGCACGTCTTGTCGTCTTATCTATTCTACCTTTGAACCTCCAGATGCTCAAGTGTGTGCCTTTAATACCTATAGGAGACCGACGGCTAATACCTTTAGCCAAACTTACCATCCTGATACTAGAAACCATCCTAATTTTTCTTGGTAACAAAATTTGCCTCCCCAAAACTTAAGTGGTCAATCCAGTTTCCAAGGTAATTCTAATAGGCAACCTCAATCTCAAGGTTTGCCCATTCTTCAAAGTCAGTTCCCAATGAACACCCAGTTGAGTAACAATCGTGATATCGCACTTGATCCCATGAGCAATTATGTTCCTCCTGTCCCACAGAACCAACATGTTTCCAACTATGAGGACACTTTGAAGATGCTTACCCTTAATCTCGACCAATCAAGTAAGCAATCTAATCAGAGAATTCAAAAGCTAGAAAGTCACTTTGACCTTTTGACTCAGAACCAACTGCAACTCCAACAGTCTATGCAAAATCAGTTGAGTCAACTTACTTCAGTTTTGTCTGAACGACAAAGAGGTACCCTGCCTAGCTAACTTGAAATCAACCCTCAAGCCAAAGGGGTTCATCACATTGAAACCTCTTCCACTGACCAATCAAATGGCCATGTGAATTCCATCATCACGCTTAGGTCAGGGAAACAAATTGATAATAAGGTTGAGCTACCCACCCAACATGAACCTGAACCATCAGAGTCTCGTCCATCAAACCCTCTAAAAGCCAAAAAGGAACAAGATTCTTAAATTAATAATCCTACTCTTCCGCTATATGTTCCATCTGCACCTTTCCCTTCCCGACTGGTTAATAATAAAAAGGATTCGTAATACAGTGAGATCTCAGAAATTTTTCAAAATCTTCAGATTAATATTCCATTTCTTATTGCCATTAAGTAAATTCCTTCTTATGCAAAGTTCATTAAAGACTTAGTCAAGAGGAAAACCAACATCCCGAATGACGCCTTCATAGCCCAAGATTGTTCCTCATTCTTACAAAACCAAGTTGTGGTCAAATATAAAGACCCTGGTAGTCCGACAATCACTTGTAGGATTGGCAAAAATTTTGCTGACCAGGCCCTGTTGGATTTAGGTGCCAGTGTGAACTTGTTACCTTATTCTGTGTACCAAGAGTTAGGATTAAACAATTTGAGGAAAACCGATGTTAGAATCCAATTAGTCAATCGATTAGTTAAGATTCCAAGGGGTATCATTGAGGATGTGATTGTCAAAGTGGCAGATTTTTATTATCCAGTCGACTTCATTGTTTTAGACACCCAACCTACTCACGGTAAACAGATTCCCATCATTTTAGGTCGACCATTCTTAGCTACCGCCAATGCATTGATTAATTGTCGAAATGGGAACATAATCCTAACCTTTGGAAATATGAAAGTGGAAGTGAATGTGTTTAGTTTGTTGAAACAACCCCCCAACTCAGATTCTATTGAAGAAATTTGTCTAGTTGAGTCGTTGACCGCTAAAACCTTTGAGCACTCCTACCCCGAGGATCCACTCTACCAGTGTCTATCTCATTTTGGTGCTGATTTTCATAAGGATAATTATATTGGTGAGGTCAATGCCTTATTAGATTCTACTCCAATCTTTGACACACCCAAGTACCGACTCCACTTTGAATCATTGTCTTCACCAAATTACCCTAAATTTGACACAGTGAAAGAGTCCCCTAAGGTCGAATTAAAGCCTCTCCCTGAGACTTTAAAATACTCTTACCTAGGTGAATCTGATACTTTTCCTGTGGTAATAGCCTCTAACCTAACCCACAACCAGGAGACCCAGCTACTTGAGGTGCTTAGGGCGAATAAAGAAGCCATAGGTTGGTCTATTGATGATATCAAAGGCATTAGTCCTTTAGTGATGCAACATCGTATTCATTTGGAGAACGATACTAAAACCTGTAGGCAACCCCAGAGGAGACTGAATCCTAACTTAAAGGAAGTTGTCCGTACAGAAGTTATCAAATTCCTTGATGTCGGTATCATATATCCAATCTCTGATAGCCAGTTGGTAAGTCTAGTCCAAGTGGTTCCTAAGAAGTCCAGCATTACTGTCGTTCCCAATGATCGCAATGAGTTAGTTCCTACCCGTGTCCAAACAGGGTGGTGAGTTTGCATCGACTATCGAAAGCTCAATAGTGTAACTTGGAAGGATCATTTTCCTCTCCCATTTATTGACCAAATGTTAGAGAAATTGGCCGGTTAGTCATTCTATTGCTTTTTAGATAGTTATTCTGGCTATAATTAAATCCCTGTCTACCCTAATGACCAACACAAGACCATTTTCACCTACCCATTTGGTATATTTGCTTATTGTCGTATGCCATTTGGTGATAAATGCCGAATATTGCATATTCAAGTGTCCTTATTTGCATTAGTTAAGTCCATTAGTTGATCATATTGTATATATTAGCTTCATTTACGTGTTTTTGTTTATTTTCAGGTTGTTCCCCAAAGATAGCTAAAAAGTTAAGTTTTGTTGAGTTTGTGATGAATCAAAGCATGCCATTGCCGGGGACCTTCATTTTTGCCCAAGCCAGTGTCCCATTAAACTCTTGGTTATCCCTGCAAAAAGCGCTAGCCGAGATCAGCGCGTCAACAGACTGAGCCAAAAGCAGCCTGGTAGTAGTGAAATTTGACTTTGTTCTTCATTTTTGACCCACCACACTTGAGAATTGGACTTCTATTAAAACATGACATACTTATATCTTCGAGTTAGCTTTCTAAACCATCAAACGGTTTGTCATTTGGAGTTTAGAACAGAGAGTTATGGCCTTTTTATCAAAGGTGCACAGAGCTAAAGACAACTTGCGGGCACCCGCAAAAAAGCTGCAAGCGCCCGCCAAAATGGGCCGCGGGCTCGTGAAGCCGTGGGCGCCCGTTAATCCTTCGCGGGCACCCGCCAAAATTGGCAGTAGCTTCATCACCCCGCGGGCGCCCGCCAATCTACAGACATCAAAGCATGGGCTTTCTTTTTCCCACCTAATGTTATCCCTTGATTGGGGGGATTGCTCTGCAATTGTCTAGGGGCTTTGGACCACGAAAATGAAGTGGTTAGGAGGCTATCTTGAGTATATAGAAGGCATGTATGGTTGTAAGAAACATATATCATTTTTGTAAGGTTTTAGAGAGAGAAATATTGGGTTCAAGAGGGTTTGTGTGTCTTATGGCCTTGAGGTGCGAAAATGGTGGGGATGATGATCTCTTTTCCTTCCTCCTTGCTCCTATGGGTAACTAACTCCCTTTCTAAGGAGGTGATGAAGCCCTTCCTTGTAAGCATGCCTTAATTTTAACTCATTTTGGGGAATGAAATATTTGTATGGGCCAAGTTTCATGATCTAGAGTTTACACATGTTATAATGAATATTAATGTTTATAAATGATCATTTTGAGTTTATCATCTTGTCTTGGATTATTTTCTCTCATGATCATATAGTTTACGTTTTTATAGTGACAATGAAAATGAGGTTGTGAAATGGTTTTAATGGCATGATTTATGAGAAACTTGTTAGTCCATAGCTTAGGGTCTCCCTTTGATGGATTAATCTTGATTCTTGATTTCAAGTGCTTTTATCATTGGATTGAGGATTTGATAATCTCTAGCTTAGTGAGCATGTCTAAGGCTACACCCTAGTTTAGGTAGTTCAAGTATGTAAAGCTTTGGTAGATTATTCTTGCCTATTGATTTCATGAATTTCTTGAAGGTAATGTAGGAATTTTGTGTTGTTGCATTCCATGGTCACATATATATGTTGTCTCTCTAAGTAATCATAATTTAGCATGTTTATAGGATAGGTAGTGGATTCACTTCCCTAGTCCTCTCTACCTAAATTTCTTTCCTCTTAATTTCTTGTAATTTATGGTTCTATGCAATCTTTAATTCAAAGTCACCAAGTGACAAACCAAACAAAAACTTTTCACCTCTTTCATCAAACTAAAAGTAATTTTACAATCTTGGTTGCCATAAACTAGGAATCCCAGTGGTTTGACTTACCCGTCTAATAGCCCTATTTTACAATGATTTGTGCTATTGCAAAGGGTTGATTATTATTGTGATAGTTGACGAGACCGATCAATTTTTGGCGCCGTTACCAGGGATTGCAAACGGTTTTGTAACCGAGGTTCAAAGATTAACTTTGGTTTGATTGTGAATATTGTGTTTTGTGAATATTTCCTTAACTTTGGTTTGATTGTGAGATTCTAAGGACTCAAGGCTTGCCGAGGGAAAACTGAAAAATCGTAAGTCTAGAGGTTTCCAGGTAAGTTTTTCAAAGTTCTAGTTTCAAAATTGTGAATATCTTTTATATGTTTAAATTAGTGATATTTGATTTGTGAGGCCCTTGTTGAGGCTATTTATTTTCTGTTTTTCATTTTTTGCTAAATTGAAGAGAAAGGGATCATTGCATGTTGTAATACGCCTAATTTTAAAAAAGGATAAAATTGGAATTTCAATTATCTTTATTGCATTTTTATGTGACTAGTAGCTTAAATGTTTAATTGTTTTATTTGTTTTAAACTGTTAGCCTTGTATTTGAATTGCCTTATTTGGTTAAGTATATTTTAATTAAATTAATTGTATTTTTGGTTGTTATGCTTACTTTAATTGTATTATTAATTATTTTCTTACATGGATGTAACTGTTTAATGAAATTAAGTGTATGAATTATCTTTTATGGTTTTAGTATTTTTATGGGCTTGCCGACATAATTATTTAGGATTTACGTTTAGGGTTTTTATTGACTTAGGATTTGGAGTTAGTTATAAATATATAACTTATACGTCCATAGGGTTTGATAACCCTATTCACGACACAGTGAAAATACAGAGAGTTTGGAGAGAATTGAACGAGAGAAAAACAGAACAAAACTTAGAAGGAGAACAGAGAGGGCCAAGGGAGAGTTGTGGTGGATTAAACCAAAACCATAGGAGGCTTGAAGGTGGTCAGTGGTTGCCGGAAATTTGGAAGACGACAACACAGTTTTGAGACCAAAGCTACAGGCAAGTTCTTCTACTTTCTCTTTCCCTTTGGCTTGTGTTCTGTGCACCTAGGTAGTCTCTAGGGTTAAATAAATTATAAACTAAAACTTACATGTTAATTGTATGTTATATTGATAATCTGTTTGGGTTGTAATCGAATCTATTACAGAATTCGTACACATCTGTTTTCAGTTTTGTTGGAAAAGCTTGTTAGTCCGGTTGTAATTTTAGACTTTAGGGAATTTGTTGAGTCTTAAATGGATCTTGCATGATTATTATATGTCAAATTTCATTATCTGTTGTCTGAGAAATTGGTCTGAAATAAATTCGTTCTTGTCTGTTCCAGTTTTGCTCTTTAAGCATGCTAGTAAATTGCTTAGTTAAATTTCTGTATTTGATTTCAAATTGTTGTTCTAAAACCATTGGGAGTCTGTTTTGGTATTAATAAGACCTTAGGATAAGTTTTAGAAATCAACTGAAGGGTGGACATAGGCCGGAGAAGAAGCAGAAGGACGAGGACGGAGCAAACGGGGACTGGAAGCTCTCAAAGGAGGTGAGAGCCGGCTCCATGGAAGTGGGAGCCGGCTCCCACACTCATTGAGCCGGCTCTAAAGTCCATAGAGCCGGCTCCAAGCTCAAAAAGAGCTTGCTCTTGGAATTTAGAGCAGGCTCTTTCAAATAGTGATTTTCTGAATTTTTCTTTTATGATCTGTTTGCAACTGTTGGAGCATGGGAACTGTTTGGATGGGTCTGGGTCAACACAGAGGTATTAGGAAATTTATTTTGGGTGTAATTAAGACCTTAAGTTGATTAAAGTCGACCTCTAAGTCAATGGGACAAACAGTATAAAATTAAGGAATTTTCTATGCTGTTAACGGATGGAAGAGAAATAAATTGCTTAATTAAATTTCAGCAATTGTTATGAGATTTAGTAAGTTATTTAAACTTATTTTATATACATGGTGAGGTATTTTAATAACCAATTGGACTTGTAGCTGATTGGGGCTCTGTGCTAACAGATTAAACAAAATACAAGTATACAACTTAGTATGCTGTTACCGGATGAAAGGAATTAAATTGCTTAAATTAATGTAGCGATTTATTGGACTATAATATAATTATAGAATTTATTTTAATGCTTGATAGAGTCATTGATATATTAGATTTGATCTATGTATGCTCTGGATGGTAGTTGCCGAATTATTAATTGTTTCCTGCAACTATATGGTTTAACTCTTGGATTTAAATTGTTGAAATACCAAATACTCTTCTGCAATTATTTAAGAGGGTTTTGGATTGTAAGTTGCTAAATTGTTACTTATATGTTGTAATTTACATGGTTTGGATGTTAATTGTGAACTCTTATATATTATTCTACAATTAATTGGATTATTGATTTGAACTGTACATATTGTAGTATCACATATACTATTCTGCAGTTATTTGGAGTATGGTTTTGAACTGTAATTGCTGTAGTGTTGTATAAAGTATTCTGCAATTACCTGGCTTTTGGTTTTAGTTATTAAATTGCTGTACTGTTATTGATAGTCTGTAATTTTTACATGGTTTTGGATTTAAATTGCTGAATAAATATATTCTGTCAATTACATGGATATGGAGGATTGTATGCACCGGTATGGGACGGTGACATAATAGGGGACGGTTTAACTCAAAACGCCTAAACCTAACCTAATGGATTAAAGGAATGGATTTAAAAATATTGAATCCTAATTGTGTTAAGTCAAATCAACTGCAACTAAGTTGAGTGGCTTCCTGGATTAATGGATGATAGTTAAGTCATATCAACTGAATAAGTTGATAGACTAACTAGCTTATTTATTGTATGTCAGTTCAATAGATATTTGAACTACATACCCTGGTTTTGGGACGGAATTTATATATATGTTTATGGTACCACGAGATGAGCTTGAGCCTCAGACTCGTTGGTTAGGGTGCGTATATGCAGTGGATGCGTAGCTGGCTATAGTAGGCTGAAGTGTACCCTGTTAGGTCTAGGTACTCATGCCCACCTTTGGGTGCGTTTTCGCATGTTGCCTTCTATTCAGGTTGAGACCTCTACTGTAGTCCAGTGAATGTCCCTTAGTGTGGATATATCTATATGTATGGACTAGATAGCTATTGTTAAGATACCTAGGGTGTATCTGCGTATCGAGTCACTGTTTGGATTGTAGTTAGAGAAGAATTTGCATGTGGGTCTGAGCAGATACAGTTATTCACTCCACCAATGACCAGGGTTTTATTTCATATTTTAGACTTGGGTTTCATTTCCAATCTTTTGAGTTCAGTGAGATATTTTAGGGGTCCACTAGATGGATTCCTGAGTTGTAATAGAAATGGAGAAGTAGGATGTATCAGAATCATTCTTTGTTAATTAAATTTTATTCTGAGGTTTTTGGATTATTATTCTAGTTTCTTTTCAGCAATTTATTTATTCTTGTTTTTCTTATTTGTATTTTGTGTTCGATTATTGCTAATTGATTTGATATCCTCGGGTTATCGGGCGTGGGCCTGGCCAACCCGCATCCGGAAATACGGGGGTATTACACATGTGGATGTTTTGGTGAAGGGTTGTTATGTATCTTGTTTATGTTGTATATATGTTATGTGTGAAATTTTTTTTATGTATCTCAACAAAAGGTTGAATTAGTCCTACATAGAGGGTAGTTTTCCTTCAACTCAATTTTACACACCACATGAGTTTTGTGCATTTTGCTCTAGTCATACACATCATACAAGAGATTGTCCTCCACCTGGACAATTTTCAGATTTTTATCTAGAGCAACCAAATGCAAATTTCTTTGAACCGGGTAATAAAACATACTTCAATGGTTATGACTCGGGTTGGGGCGATCATCAAAACTTCTTGTGGCATGACATGGGAAATTCAGCCCCACAATCTCATGAGTAACATTTTCAAGCCAATTTTCAACCCAATGATCATTTTTTCCAGCCCTCTTCTCTTTTTCCACCGTCTTAATTGGATGAGTTAATTGCTGCCAACAAACAAATGATGAAGTCTATCAATAAGCAAATGATGGATGACATTGTTAGCATGCAATCCACCACCTATTCTCATTCCCAATCTAGAGTTGACCTAGATGACCAAATAACCCAAATTCAACAAATGGTTAATGCTCTAAATCATGAAAAGGAAGAAGAATTTCCAATTGAACTTTTGACCAATCCAAAAGAAAATTCAATAAATGATGAGATTTCTCCAAGTAGCTTTCATCATGAAAATGATCAAGTGGTTACCACATGTGAAAATGAAGAAATTGTGGTTGAAGATCAAATTGTTGCCACATAAAAAAATGATTAATTTTATATTCAAAATGAGGAAAATAATGAGGAAGAGATTGTTTCCCTTGAAATCCCAAAACAGCCCCTAAAGAATCTTTTGCTTGATCCACCTCCTTCAATGGAGGATCCTCTAAAAGTTTGCTTGGCTCATTTCAATTGTAAGGATTTTGATGTTGACAATTCTATTTGGGAGGTAAATTCTTTGCTTGATATTCCTCCACTCATTCACTTTGCTCATTGGGAAGCATCAAATGTATTATCTCTCTTGAGGGCTTGCACCCCCTCCCATTCCTTCACTTGAGTTATCTCAAGATGTTGAGTCTGAACCACCTGATAAGTGTAAGGAGGATGTTGAAAGCTTGAAGGATATTTGTCCGAAAATTCCCGCGCTCAATATGACCCTTCACAAGTCTCTGCTTGATGTGCCCTCACTTGATCCACCTTCCCATAATCTAAAACAGCCTCTAAATAATCTAAAGTTCTTCATTGAGAAAGAAGAGTGAGTTGAGGTCTTTCCGTTACCTCTTCTCAAATTTTATCTTCAAGCTTTTTTTCCTCCACTTTTAAAAGAATTTTCTTATTTGAGGAAGCATGACTCTCTAGAGAGACATGGTATAGGGTAAACTCTGCTTTGAGATTCGTAGTTAGATTTTAGTTTGTTTTTCTTTGCATTTTAATTTTTAAATGTTTTGATTTTATTAGACAATTTTAGATTTGATTTCATGAACTTGTGGATATGCTTTTTTTAGTTTCCTTTGCACATTTTCAATTTGTTTTTGTGTGCTTATGCTTTTATACTTGTGTGCTTTAGTGTTGTTTTCATAGGTTCTTATGTCCAAGTTTGGGGGAAGATCATTTTGGTATCTCTTCACGGGATTACATGCGGCTACAATGCCAGAGTTGCCTCACTCACTTGGTATTATTGTTCTTTTTACCCCCTATGCTCTTTATTTATTCATCTTTGTCTTCACACATTGAGGACAATGTGCTATTCAAGTTTGGGGGTATTTTTTATTGTATAGTGTTTGCATTTGTTATTTTGTGTTTGCATTTGCTATTTTGAGATTGGTATAAAACTAAAAATTATTAAAAAAATGGACGTTATGATTTTGGAATTTTGGAAGTTGTTAGAGATTGAAGCATGTGTTGAATACTTTGTGTATAGAGGTAAATGATAGTTATGAAATGAGGAAAAACTAAAATGAACATGTAGATTCAAAATGGTTTGTATAAATGCTTCGATTAGATTATCTTCGAGTATCACTTTCTTCTATGCTTCACACTTCACATATGCACACCGAAAACTTAATTTGTGAGGCATGCAACCCGATTTACTTTGACCATAACTCAGTTGATTTGAATTGATGACCCTAATGAATGGATATCTTTGGCATGAACTTTAAAAAAAAAAAAAAAAAAAAAAAAAAAAACAAAAAATAAAGTTGAATAATGAAAATGACTTGTTTAAGTTCATAGCCTTATTGACTCGAGTTATTAAGCTCTTGGAGTGTCCTTACACTTAACACCCTAAAGCCGTCCGGTTTGGGAGTTGTTGGCCTAACACTTACTACATGTGTAAGTTAGAAAGCTTAAGGGACTTAGGCATTGCGCGGTCATTCACGAAAATAAAAATAAATAAATATGGTTTGTTTGAGTTCGTAGCCTTACTAATTCGAGTTATTAAGCCTTTGGAGTGTCCTTACACTTAGCACCCTAAAGCCATCCGGTTTGGGAGTTGTTGGCCTAACACTTACTACATGGGTTAGTTAGAAAGCTTAAGAGACTTCGACATTGCACAACCATTTAAAAAAAAAAAAAAATGTATTTTGAATAAAATCATGCCTTAAAGACCTCATTTAAAAGGAAATTCAATGAATTGAAAGCTTATGTTCTTAAGATTGGAAAAAGAGGGTAAAAACTGCATGTCGGGAATCCGGTTCACTTTAAATGAAGCTTGAGATGATTTCTATTATAGATATGATAATTGAAGTATTTATATAGACTATGATGTTAATACATGAGAGTTTAAAGATGATTAGCCATTTTGTTCTATTAATGCTTCATATACACAAGGTAGTCTTCATAAGGATTCCATCTCCAGTGTTCTCTATGTTCCAAGTTTGCAAATAAGCTTTGTGCATCTTCATGCACCATGTTTAATGTTTGTGGGTAACATTCCTATTAAACCCTCATGAGACTTCACTCGTCCTCTAGGGATGCCTAGGGATTTAAAAGGCTTGTTGCATATGCTAAATGCAACCGTCGCTCTCACGAAAGATGAGAATTGTTGTCATTTCATTAAGTACTTCATTTTGGTTTTGCTATAGGACTAACAAAATATAAGTTTGGGGGTATGATAAGTGCCAAATATTGTATATTCAATTGCCCTTATTTGCATTAGTTACCTCCATTAGTTCATTATATTGTATTTATTAGCTTCATTTGCTTGTTTTTGTTTATTTTCAGGTTATTCCCCAAAGATGGCTAAAAAGTGAAGTTTTGTTGAGTTTGTGATGAATCAAAGCATGCTGTTGCCAGGGACCTTCATTTTTGCCTAAGCCAGTGTCCCATTGAACTCCTGGTTATCCCTGCAAAAAGCGCTAGCCGCGATCAGCGCATCAACGGACTGAGCCAAAGTAGCCTGGCAGTAGTGAAGTTTGACTTTGTTCTTCATATTTGACCCACTACACTTGATAATTAGACTTCCATTAAAACATGACATACTTAGATCTTCGAGTTAGCTTTCCAAATCATCAAATGGTTCGTCATTTGGAATTCAGAGCAGAGATTTATGACCTTTTTACCAAAGGTGCGCAGAGCTGAGGACAACTTGCGGGCACCCGTAAGAAAGCTACAGGCGCCCGCCAAAATAGGCAGCGGGCTCGTGAAGCTGCAGGCGCCTGCCAATCCCTTGCGGGTGCCCACCAAAATTGGCAATAGCTTAGTCACCCCGTGGGCGCTCGCCCTGCGCTGTGGGCGCCCGCCAATCTGCAAACATCAAAGCATGGGCTTTCTTTTTCTCACCTAATGTTATCCCTTGATTGGGGGGATTGCTCTGCAATTGTCTAGGGGCTTTGGACCACAAAAATGAAGTTGTTGGGAGGCTATCTTGAGTATATAGAAGGTATGTATGGTTTTAAGAAACATATATCATTTTTGCAAGATTTTAGAGAGAGAAATATTGGGTTCAAGAGGGTTTGTGTGTCTTGTGGCCTTGAGGTGCGAAAATGGTGGGGATGATGATCTTTTCTCCTTCCTCCCTTGCTCCTATGGGTAACTAACTCCCTTTCTAGGGAGGTGATGAAGCCCTTCCTTGTAAGCATGCCTTAATTTTAGCTCATTTTGGGGAGTGAAATATATCTATGGGCCAAGTTTCATGATCTAGAGTTTACACATGTTGTAATGAATATTAATGTTTATAAATGATCATTTTGAGTTTATCATCTTGTCTTAGATTGTTTTCTCTCATGATTATATGGCTTACGTTTTTATAGTGACAATGAAAATTAGGATGTGAAATGGTTTTAATTGCATGATTTATGAGAAACTTGTTAGTCCATAGCTTAGGCCTCCCTTTGATGAATTAATCTTGATTCTTGATTTCATGTGATTTTATCACTGGATTGAGGGTTTGATAATCTCTAGCTTAGTGAACATGTCTAAGGCTACACCCTAGTTTAGGTAGTTCAAGCATGTAAAGCTTTGATAGATTATTCTTACCTATTGATTTCATGAAATTCTTGAAGGTAATGTAGCAATTTTGTGTTGTTGCATTTCATGGTCACATATATATGTTGTCTCCCCAAGTAATCATAATTTAGCATGTTTATAGGGTAGGTAGTGGATTCACTTCCCTAGTCCTCTCTACCTAAATTTCTTTCCTCTTAATTTCTTGTAATTTATGGTTCTATGCAATCTTTAATTCAAAGTCACCAAGTGATAAATCAAACAAAAACTTTTCACCTCTTTCATCAAACTAAAAGTAATTTTACAATCTTGGTTGCCATAAACTAAGAATCCCAGTGGTTTGACTTACCCGTCCAATAGCCCTATTTTACAATGATTTGTGCTATTGCAAAAGGTTGATTATTATTGTGATAGTCGACGAGACCGATCATTTGGCTTGTGCAATGCACCCGCTACATTCCAACGGTACATGATGAGTATCTTTAGTGACATGATTGATAAGTTTCTAGAAATTTTCATAGATAATTTCTCTATCTTTGGCTCATTATTTGAAAAATGTTTGCACCATCTTATTCTCATACTTCAGCATTGTTGTGCTACAAACCTCGTTCTTAATTGGGAAAAATGTCATTTCATGGTCCAAAAAGGAATTGTCCTAGGTCATACCATCTCTAGTGCTGGAATCGAGGTCGAAAAAGCAAAAATTAATCTTATCTCCAATTTACCCATTCCTAAAACTGTCCGCGACATTCGAGCTTTCCTAGGTCATGCTAGTTTCTATAGGCGTTTCATCAAAGACTTCAGTAAGATAACATGACCTTTGACCCATCTTCTAGCTAAGGATGCCCTCTTTGAGTTTACCGATGCGAGTCACTATGCTTTTAAGTAATTAAAAACCGCACTCACTACTGCACCCATAATCCGACCACCTGATTGGAACTTACCTTTTGAGATCATGCGTGATACGTCAGATTATACCGTCGGGGTTGTTTTAGGGCAAAGAGTGGATAAAGCACCCTATGTCATCTACTATGCTAGTAAGACCCTGAATGATGCCAACTTAACTACTCGACCACTGAGAAAGAATTGTTGGAGCTAGTGTTCTCATTTGACAAATTTCGCTCTTATTTGATAAGATCTAAGGTCATCATTTATACCAATCATGCTGCGTTGAGGCATCTTCTCTCCAAGAAAGATGCCAAACCTAGGTTGATACGATGGATCTTACTCCTTCAGGAATTTGACCTTAAAATCCGTGATAAGAAAGGCTTTGCGAATGTAGTCGTTGATCATTTGTCTCGTCTAGTTGTTGATTCGATTAATAATTCTCTTCCCATCTCTGATTATTTCCCTTATGAGTAATTTTTTGCGGTATCTCTTGTACCATGGTATGCCGATATTGTCAATTACATTGTCATGAGTCAAACCCCATCTACCTGGTCCAAGCAAGAAAGAGACAAATTCCTAGCTAAGGTGAAGGAATATTTTTGGGATGACCCTTACCTATTTAAGTATTGTCAAGATCAAATCATCCATAGGTGTGTCCCTGAGGTAGTCCAAGAGTCCATCATTTCATTCTGTCATGATCAGGCCTGTGGTGGCCATTTTAGCTCTAAACGGACCTCTACTAAAATCTTACAATCAGGCTTTTATTGGCCCACCCTTTTTAAAGACACTCATACCTACTGTGTAGCATGTCCTAGATGCCAACTCTTAGGTAAGATTAGCAAAAGGAATGAATGGCCCTAACAATCCATACTAGTGGTTGAAATCTTTGATGTTTGGGGTATTGACTTCATGGGACCCTTTATCTCTTCATATGGGTATACCTACATCCTTCTGGCCGTTGATTATGTGTCAAAATGGGTAGTAGCCTTGGCCACCAAGACAGCCAACCATAGGGTTATGGTAAAATTCTTAAAAGACTTAATTTTGTTACGCTTCGGTATACCTCGAGCCATAATCAGTGATAATGGTTCACATTTCTGCAACAAAGTCTTTGCTAGCCTAATGTCCAAATATGGGATCACTCATAAGGTAGCCCTATCTTACCACCCACAAACCAATGGTCATGTTGAGGTATCCAATAGGGAGATCAAACATATCTTAGAGAAAACGGTTAAACCCACAAGAAAGGATTGGAGTCTCCGCCTCCATGATGCTTTATGGGCATATTGTACTGCTTATAAGACTCCTATAGGAATGTCTCCATACCGATTGGTTTATGGCAAAGCCTGTCACTTGCCTGTCGAACTGGAACATCGTGCTTACTGGCCATCAAGGCCATGAACTTTGATTATGATCAAACTGGTGAGCGTAGGACACTTCAACTTAATGAGTTGGAAGAACTCAGAAATGATGCCTATGAGAGTTTAAGGATTTATAAAGCTAAGACTAAATTGGAACATGACAAACAAATTTTAAGAAAGGAGTTTTTCCAAGGCCAAAAGGTTCTTTTGTATAATTCCGGTCTTGCATTATTTCCTGGGAAGTTGAGGTCATGCTGGTCTGGTCCATATTATATACACCATGTTGCTAGTCATGGTCCCATTGAGGTACAAGATCCCAAAACTAGAAAGCTGTTTAAAGTCAATGCTCATCGTTTAAAACCTTTCCTTGAGTTTAAGGCTCATGTCATTGAGGAAATTTTCCTTATCAATCCGGCCTATTCGGACTAATCTTTTTTGGGGGAACTTCCCCCATTGTGTCTGACTAAAGACGTTGAACTTAGCGCTCTTGGGAGGTAACCCAGCCGGTTGTGTCTATTCAGTTATCTTGGATTGATTTTCGAGTCTTAACCAATTGTATCTCACTCCTACTTGTTAGCTCCATAATTGTTTAGTATTTAAATATGGTTATATTTTGTTTGGGGGTGCTATATTTATCTAATATGGTTTTCGATTGTTTTCCATAACCTCTTTTGCAAAAATTGTACTCCACATCAAAACCAGTGAAGTAATATGTTCCAATGTTTCCCTATATGCCTCTATCTATACTTGTCCATTTAATTTCCATATTCTTTGGTGCCAACACTAGGGACAATGTTGTCTTTTGTTTGGGGGTGGGGCAATGCTCTTGCTTCTATGGAAATTATAAGTTGAATTGCATGTCATGTCAAATTTGGGTGAATTATTGTTCATGTATGATTGGGAATTAGTATTTTAGGGCAGTTTTGAATCTTTAATTCATGTTTTGGTATATGTGGTCCACCTCATAGTCCAATTTGACTATTGTTAATGATAATTAGTCCTTAGTGTACTTCACTTCTTATAGATGCACAATAGTATCTTTTTATAGGGTATAGGCCTAACCTTATATGATATATTACATGTGTTGGATACGAGTTAGTAGACTTTGAAAAGTAGATGTCCTTGGCATAATGATAAAGAAATATGCATGATTAGTTAATACCTTTCATGAAGTAACCGGGCCTCTTGCCTCATTAAGTAGTGAGTGTTCGCGTCAAAAAGTGGAGGGTTAGGAAAAAATGAAAGTGTTGGTTTAGGTTCGAAGCCTAGTTGACTTGAGTTAGTAAGCTCTTTGGGGTGTCTTTATACTTAATGCCCTAAAACTGTTTGGTTGGGAGTCATTAGCCTAAAGCTCGTTACATGGGTCATCTAAAAAGCTTAAGGAACTTAAACATTGCACAGCTTGCCATCTTCAAAAAAAAAAAGATGGTGAAGAAAGAAAGATGAAAAATTCGCTTGCATAAGTAAAGTCATGAATTCATGCCTTGGGTACTCTAACTTGGAAGGGAATATTAATGAATTAAAGCTATTGTGATGTGTAATATAAGGACAAAAAGGTAAAACACATAATTGGATGCTAGTTCACTTCAAAAGGAAACTAAGGATTGATTGTTATTGGAAATATGTTGAATTGAACTTTGTGTGAGGACCATAGTATTATTGCATGTAATTAGAGGTTTATAATTGCTTGAGAATATTAACCTTTCTTATACTTGACATAATAGCTAACTTGATGGTGATGTGTATGCAATTGTTTTTGATTCCATAGAAGTAATTGAGCTAAGTGTAAAGTGTGCACAATTTTGGATGTTTGTGGGTATCATCTCTGGAAACCCTCACAAGGCTAAAGCTCGCCCACTAGGGTAACCTAGGGGTTTAAGACCTTATTGCGTATGGTAAATGCAATTGAAAGTAGCCTGCGAAAGTGGCACATTTTTAGTTAGGAGTCAGTTAAAGTAACAATTTTGTAAACTTATCTCTTTTTGCCTTTAATTGCTAGAGGACTAGCAAAAGCTTGTTTGGGGTAATTTGATAAGTGCACAAAACTTGTTAAATTATACTTACTAATAATGATTAATTAATATTTTTTATTAGATAAATATTCTTATCCTTACTTTTCATGTTTTGTAAGGGCTGATTTTAGAATAAGAAGAAAAGGGATAAAAATAGCAAGTTTATGAGATTATAGGATCAGTCAAATTCAAATTTGACTTTCCATCACATCAAGTCAAAGATCGAGCCAAATTGGAAAATATAAGACAGATTGGAAAGCACATCAAGTCAAAAAGATCAAGCCAAATTGGAAAGTAGCAAGATTTTAGGAAGATTTTATTTTATTTTTTCACTTCTGTAATTAGAATTTTCTCCTCCCGATCGTTCCATTCTAAACTCTATAAATAGGGACATATGTAGAGGAGGTAGGAGGTACATTGTGAGTGAGATAAAATAATAAAAGTTAGAGAATTTATGTCTTCAATTTATTTCTTATAATTTTTGTTATGAAGATTGTTTTTATTTTTTTTATTTTGTTTTCTTATTATGTTAGCTTAAACACCCCTTCTCAAGGGATTGATGAAGCCACCATGGCTGAAATATAAGTAAATTTAGTTTAATTCTTTTATGAAATCAGCATTTCTAGAGTTACGAGCTAATAAGCCCTCTGGGACGGACGTGGTTGTTAGTAACTCTAGTAAACAATTATCAAATTGGTGATTTAGTGACTAAAGTGGAGCAGTAGTGCGTTTTACTGATTTGGTAACTAATGTTTATGAAGTTATTAGGGGATTCATTGTTTAATCGTCTTGAAGTTGTGGGTGTAATGGTTGTCGTATAGTGTGATTAGTAGTTGTTGGTGCGGTTATGTGATGATGTAGTTACGTGTTAGATACCAAGTGCTTGGTCTGACGGAGATGTATAGAATTGGGATTTTGTGTGTCTTTTAAAGAATGAGTTGAGGTTGGATGTTGTTTTATTCGGTGGTCTGATGACTGTTCTTTTCTCGGGCCTTGGAGCCTTTCGTGAATGTGTCGAGTAGGCTGATGTCCGTTTTGAGCCAAACGTAAGGTCTAGTTGGTTTTGTGTTATGATAAAGGGAGAGATGGGTACCCGTATTAGGTTTTGGTGGCAGTGGTGTGTGGTTGCCTGATGATGTCCGGTGTCAAATATAATAATGTTGGTGGGTTTATGGTCTTGGGGTTTTGTGAGGTAATCTTGGAGAGTGTGTGGCTATTGGCCTTCTTCCTGAGGAGGGTATATTTCGAGGATGAAATCTCTTTAAGGAGGGTAGATTGTTATGTTTTCATTTTTCGCCATTTTTTATTTTTCTGAAAAATTTGTCATTGCAAGGGCATTTTTGTCTTTTATCGTTTTGCATACCGAACACTGCGGAGTGTGCCGGTTGTGTCCGAGAGTTATTTGGAGCATCTCATTGAGTCTAGGACTCTTTGAAATGCAAGGGTAACCATTTTGACATTTTTCAGTTTTTTGGGCCAAACGGTTCCATGTGGGACCTGTTACCAGAATTGTTGCATACGGAGATTTTAATTGGGTCCATTAGCATTCCATGCATTTTATTTAATGTGT
Source organism: Cornus florida (assembly GCF_030987335.1). Lineage (NCBI taxonomy): Eukaryota > Viridiplantae > Streptophyta > Magnoliopsida > Cornales > Cornaceae > Cornus > Cornus florida. Next base: position 26,197,998 of record NW_026775581.1, read on the forward strand.
TATACAAGGTTGTGAAATTGTTAAATGTGTGTATATATATGTGTGTGGTGTAAAAAGAAAACAAAAGAAAAAGAAAAAATAAAAGGAAATTAGTGGGACCCACAACCCTTTTTAAGTGGTCATGAGACCACATCTTGGTCTCCACTTTTTTCTTCTATTCTTTCCCTCCCTCTCAAACTTTCATTTTTTATTTTTTTATTTATTTTTTTTTCACTTCAAGGCTTCAATTCTTGATTACTCCTTCATTACTTGGAATTTTTGAAAGCCATTTGCGGCAATTCGAAGAGCACGGTCAGATCTTCACATCCATATAAGAAATTTCAGTTTTAGTGCACTCTAGGGATTCTGGTTTTGGGACCCATTTTGGGGGTTTTTCATACTCTTTAAGGTAGGGGTCAGGGGTCTCTAATTCATGTTTTCTTGTACCTATGTGAGTTAATTTATTGATAATTGTTGTTAGCATGTTTAATTGGTGTTGATTATCCATAAATGATTTAATTGTGGTGTACAAAGTTTTTGATTTTATATATTAGTTGATTTGTATGAAAAGCATGCCTAAGTGTTGATTTTCTATATATATTGTGTTGATAAATTGCTATAAATGATATATGGAAGCATGTGTAATTTTCTTAATTATTGTAAAGCATGCTTAATTGTGTTGTATTAAAATCCCTTATTATCATAGCATTGAAAGTATGAGACATGTATGCATTTCATTGGGTATGAATGAAGGGAAATTATTTGAAGAAAAAAAACGAGGGATTTTTGGGAAGAAATATTGATTAAATGGTTTTGAGAAAACCCGGTCGCCGCGGAGTCACCAAAGGGCTGGTGTGTTAATGTAACTTAGAGGGAACTAGGGGAAACACCCTAGCGTGGTTGAGCTATCTGGGTCCTAAATGATGCCGCAGGGGTACCAAGGGTCAGGGACAGTAGCCAATCCTTCTCTCATGTCGCTGCGGAGTCACCAACGGATGGGTTATATTAACAGTTTGAAAAGTGACAGATTTGGATTTTGAAAGTGGGGAGCGACATACATGGCATCGCATATCATAGCACGGCATTATTTATTTGAAAATTGGAATTAATGTTGTATTCTTTCCCGGCATAGCATGACCCCCATCCTTTATTTCTATTCATTATTTGGATTCATGGGGTCACAAGAAGTATGTCTTAGGCACCACCTATTGATCAATTTTGCTCACCCCTTATTATTAATATTTTTCAGGACATGGAAAGGAGGTGGCGAACGACCATCCACCACAAGTTTAGACGAGATTGGAAATTTATATTTTGCTATTTTTGTTTTACAACTTTAATATTTTGTAAATGTAAATTTTGATTATTCTGTAAAACTTTAGTATAATTTATATAATGTTGTAAATTATGGACTTTTGATTTCAGCTGTATTTCATGGATTGTAAATTAATGTAATTAGATTATGTTCCTTGTAAAAGAGTATGGGACTAAGTAATGGACTGGCATTTCCACAAATTTTTTTTTTTTTTTTTTAATTGAAGGAATTGAAGGGAAGGGACTTTGATTATATGTATATAGTTAGTTTGGGAATTGGTATATTGTTTGCATTGTGCGTTGGGACATGATAGATTAGTTTATGGCCAAGTGAGGCCATTACATTTTTTTTATGCATTTCAACAGGTTGTGATAGGACCCTTTTTAGTAGAGGTCATGCTTAATATTTTTTTTTAGAATTGGTATCATTTTAGGGTCGTGTCAGTGTAGTGTTCTGGTGAAGTTAGACTTGTTCAAGTTTTCTTTGAACCTGTTCGACATGAATGCAATCCCAATTGAATATGTTCATATTTTGTTGGAAGTTCATCGTTGGTAATGAGCTCCAGAACGATGATTTCGTCAAGCTGTTATTTTATAGTTGAAGACTGATATGACAACTCTTTAGTATGCAAGTTGGAGAATTCTTCTATAATTAGAAATTGGGTTTGAAGTATCTATAAATAGAGAGGGTGTGAGGGATTAGAGAGAGAGAGAGAAGGGAAAGATGTAAAGGGGTATCTGAGTGTTAAGAGAAGAGGGGAGAATACATGTACTTCCTGAGTGTAAAGATGTAGCCTTAAGAGTGATGAGTGAGAGTAAGTGGAGTTTTGACCTTAGTCACACAATTCGTCCAAAGTGGCCCCGCTCTTAAGCTCCGCATGCGGATTTGCAATTTGGGAGCGAATTCGCCCAAAATCCACAAATTCAATTTTTGCAATTCGCGAATTTATTTTCCTAATTCGCGATTTCCGTACGAATTCACTTTATACAACTAAATTTGTTACAGTCTCAATGATATAGAACACCTATATTACCATATATGCATTTATTTTTTACATTATTACTCAATATAAATATTAATTACTTAAACTGCACGTGTACCCAGCTGTATAGCATTGCTATACTACCACACACACACACACATAACATATGTTTGAAAATATATCACCAAAAATCTTCTTAATTGGAGAATATTACAAAGAAACCACGCATCTACTAGTGAGAAAAATTAGTTTATTTATTACATATATCATTAATGTAGTAAAAAATAATGATATATTTGCATATGGATTTAAATAAATAAAAAAATACAAAATTTATATGTCATGACCTTATATAATTTTATTTAAACCTAATATACAGACGCTCTTAAGATGTTCCCGCTTTAAAAAAAATTAGACTTTGATGCTTTCGCGCTCTCGCTTTCCCTCCCGCTCCTGCTCTATGTGACTTAGGTTTTGACATTTGATTGTATATTCTCTTCCTTGATACATAATAATGAAATATCTCCTCTATGGACGTAACTCTAAAGTTGGATGAATCATATAAAATATTGTGTTTTACGTTGATTGTTATGTTCATATATGCTTCTGTTGATGTGATGTGATGAAGCTCTTGCTGTGCGTGATGAAGGAAGAATTTAACTCTTGACAACAATCGACCCTTGAGTGAGTTGGAGGAAGTTAATATCCCTAACAACTAGGTATAAAGGGGTCTTTATATCATTGATTTTAAATTAGGTATTTTAAGAGATATAACTTATGTAAATTTTAAAAAAATAAAAAATGTTAAGAAATTAGGAAAAGGCTTACACTTTATAATAGATATAGATATAGATAGATAGATAGATATAGATGTAGATATTAATTATTAATCAGGACGAATTCGAAGTTTTGTGAGTTTTAAACTCACTTCCGAAGGCCTCCCCTAACCCGATTAGAATGATTCCAAATTCGTCCAAATAGCCATTTGACGGAACGGGTTAAATTTACATCTTATTTATTTGCGTGCCCCTCCCATACCCTATTAAAAGAGTTCTATATTTCTCCTAATAGGAATGGGGCGGAAATCTAACCGGACAGATAAAGAATTAAGTAACGAATAAGTTAGTAACACTATTGTTATTAGGCCATTGGCTAACCTAAGGTGTGACTCACGCGATGCCAATTTTTAACTTTACTCGAGAAATAATTAATTTTTCGCATATCTCCAAGACTCTCATTAAAAAATAGTCTCAATCCAGTAATATATATATATATATATATATATATATATATATATATATATATATATTGTTTTCCAAAGAAAAAAAAAGAAGAAAAAAAAAAGAATGTTGCAGTGGAAGAGGACTAAAATCATTTCATGCACAACAGTAAACTGGTCCCCTCAAGTTATTGATGCGCGTTAGAAAAATGTTATAATGCAAGTCTAACATCATAACATTTTCCGAACATGTATGAGTAACTGGAGGGACCGGTTTACTATTGTGTTGGAGAAGATTTTGATTCATAGGGGACGCAAAATCCTGGCCGTCCTTGAAATTATCCGGTGGGCTGTATATAGTTTTTACACCGTAAGCTAAAGCTAGAGACTGCCCAGCCCGTTCTGAGCCCATTGGCATTCGTATTTTCGGGCTTCAAGTTCGTTGAATCAAATGCATTGGGCTATTTTCATTGAAGCTTATGGGCTTACAAACCCACCTGGGGCTGTAGCCCACTAAATTGTCCATCTCTTTCGAGCCCTAGGCCCTAAAACCTCTCTTGCTTCATTTCACCATATATGAATACGGTGTCTACTCGCCGCACTCAAATCTCTTTATCCAAGAGCCCCAAAACCTAGGGTTTCTTCTGCAACTGCAAAATCAATGGTGACCTAATCACTCTCTTTCTCTCTACCTATCTATATATCTATCTATCTATATATGCGTGTATGAGAGCTGATTTGTTGTGATTGAAACAGGGAAAAGGAACAGGAAGCTTCGGTAAGAGGAGGAACAAGACCCACACACTCTGTGTGAGATGTGGTCGCCGCAGCTTTCATCTCCAGAAGAGCCGATGCTCTGCTTGTGCCTTCCCTGCAGCCCGTGTCAGGAAATGTAATCTTTCTCCCTCTTATCTCTCGTTCTCTCTCTCTTCATATACACATAATTACATACATGTACATATCGTCTTCAATTGTTCATATATGATTTGGGGTTGTACATAACATTTCAGATAACTGGAGTGTGAAGGCGATCAGAAGGAAGACCACTGGAACTGGTCGCATGAGGTATCTTCGCCACTTGCCCCGCAGATTCAAGAGCTGCTTCAGAGAAGGTAAATCCATATAATATGTAGTTCATTGGGTGCTTATTTATTTATTTCTTTGAAATTTTTTGTTCTAATTTATCAATTTCTCGATGTTGATTCAGGCACTCAAGCGACTCCGAGGAGCAAGGGAGTCTCAGCTTCTGCTTGAGGGCGTTGAATGGTTGATGCAGGAATGTTTTGGGGTACTTAATTGTAGTCTATTGGTGTTCACTAAATTAAGTTTTATGATCAGAACAAGTCAAATTTTGGGAACATCGTTTGAATGCTTTATACCCACTTAATATGTAGTTGTGTTTACAATTTAATATGTAGTTGAATTGAGTTTTTTGAGTAATGAAGGATGAGACTTATTATTACTTTGGATTCACCATTTGTTGTTGCCTTTTATTGTCATCGGTGAGGCCTTCAAGATCTAAATACTTGGATTAGTTTGGTCATTGTCAATTCATACCTAGTATTGTAGGTTTTGTAGCTACGTGACCCGGAATATCTCGACAGTTGGAATAGTTTGATCATTGTCAATTTATACTTAGTATTGTAGGTTTTGTAGCTACGTGACCCGTAATATCTTGAGCGACGGACCGTATTTGTGATTGTGCAACCTGAAACCATTTGATTTAGGAGGTTTGAGTATCTTTATGAGGTAGAGATTAAAAGTTTGTGTATTCTTCAGCAAGTTCTGTTTTTGATTATTTGTTGCTAAGGTTGGAGGGTGGTTTCTCAAGTTTTATTGGTAGAGTCTGTAAACTTCAACTTCTGTTGGGTTCTTAGAGTGAAAAATTGCTTACATTATATGGGAATGAACTTGATGCATAATTTGAGCACGGCTACAGGTTGTATGTGCTTTCTACTACAACAGTATAGCGATAAAGATGTATAGTTTTTGCTTAGAAACTCATTTGCATGCACAGTGCTCCAAGTGCAGATGCATAAATATTAGATATGTTTACATGCATATTATGCACGCACATATATATGTATTTAATTTTCTCCCCTTGGATGTATTTATCCCTTGTGACTCATCTGATCCATGTGATCGCGTTCCTCTAACTAGGGCTCATATTTTGTTCGTCTCTTATCATATATTTTGTTCATCTCGTTTCCTTAAATATAATGGCCTTTCAGTGGTTTCTTCACATTATGCTTGATTGTTGGATGAGCCGGAACTTACTGAGGTTCAGAACTTGAGAGTGAAAGTTTTTGATTACTTGTTTAAATTTGATTTAAGATGTAGCAAGTTAACACCTTTTCCTTCTTGATAAGCCTTCTGCGGTTAGCTGCCTTTATAAAATTCAGCTTCAGGGTGAAAAAGAGTAATGCAACTGGTTTTTGACATGTTGTTATTCAGATTCTGCTACCTCACCTTGGTTCAAATTAAGATGCTACCTATTTTTTTATTATTATTATTATTTTTTTTTTTGGCTTTGTTGCATATTTATGTATCATAATATCGGAAGTGATTGGTATGTTGCTTCCTAATAATTCTTTTTTAGTAGGGTTGAGTTGGTCTTCTTGTTATCTGGTTTGCTCAGTTAACTGGATGCTTGTTGAGTGACCCTTCAAGTTCATGCTGTTTGTGGAGTGTATTTTTGCAGCTTGTTTCCGTATTTGTCCTTGCGATAAAGACCTTGTGAACCTTTTTTTCATTGTCATTTCTATTTTATCATCTCTACAATAACAAGCCTGGCTACATCAATGTGTTGGAATTGTATCAAAAACTGCTGGATCAAGATTGGTTTCCATGCTAACGAGGCTCTTTTCTGTTGTATGTGCTTGTATCTTCTATCTGGTGAAAAAATGATATGAAATGCTTAAAATGCAACCATCTTTGGTGAATATAATTTTACGGAGGAAATTTGGAATTCAGAGGACGTGGAACTTTGGGATTTAGACCATGTTTCGGATGCTGCTTTGTTTTTGCTATATATTTCAACTGAACGCGTTTTAGCAAATTTCCCCTTGTAGTTTCTACGATCGGCTCCATGAGTACGGTTTGACAAGTAACAGTAACACTGCTCCTTGTTCCGTTTACTCCTTGTTCCGTTTATCATTCATTTGTGAATAATGATAGGCCAAAAAGAAAATGCCAAAACTTCCCAAATCTGATTTGACCAAGTTACCTCAGAATTAAAACAGAAAATATTACTTGTTCTCGTATTTTATAAATTTAATAAAGTATTATCTATATTCGGTATAAATTAAATATTTATTGTTTTAAAATTTATATAACCAAATATATATATATTTTTTCTAATTGGTACTCACGCACTATCTTTTGAGACTTGAACCCATGACCTTCCTTTGGGAAATAAGAGGCTGGTACAGTTAGACCACTTGTCCGTTGGTTATATAACCAAATATTTATTGTTTTAAAACAATAATTTTTAAATATTTATTGTTTTAAAATTTATATAGCAACATTAGAGTTAGAAAAATCTCTTAATTTATTGAAGAAAGAAAATTAACATGCAAAGCAATATGAGAGCATCTCAAACCGTTATGTATATTTTTTTTTTATGTAAATCTGATGTGTCATGATAGATTTACAATAATTTTAGATTATTTAATTTTAGATCCAACGGTTGTTTTATAATTTTTGTGTAAAAATATATCTCCCAACTACAATCAATCATGTGTCGTCCCAGGACCTACATAAATTTTACAAACTTTGTGTAAAATACACAATCCGTTTACACATTGATGATGTGGTAATGTATCTTACATTGCTGGAGATGAAAAAAAATTATATATCATAGGTGGCAATGTATATTTTATACAAAATAATATTTTAACATAATGCTGAAAATGCTATGAGATATAAAAAATCTCAATTAGTATATAATTTTTTTACAAAAGTATTTTGGGTATGATTCGGAGTAATTTGCAACATAAAGAGGCAGGGCCGGAGTACTTCTGTCCTTCCCTGTCCTTTTCATCGCGAGTAAAAGAGGCGGGTAATTATGAGGAAAGAGTTTAGGAGAATTTAAACCTTGAATAAGAAAGAGTTTCCCGGCCCCAAAATTCTTTCATTGTTGAAAAATTAGATTGTATTTGATTTTACAAATGTCTAAGGTATAGAATTTATAGCACTTTTAAAACCGCCTTTATTTACAAAAAATATTAAAATTTTGTTTAAAACTCTTTCACCTTTTAAAAGTTGATTCAAATTAAAAGTGCTTTTAACTTGTCGAAGTGACTACTTAGACTAAAGAGAGATGGAAAAAAAACAGAAATAGAAAAAGACAGGAAATTGTAATTTTTTTTCCCTTAATAAAGGCAGGAAATTGTTGAAGTAACTTAGAGCCCGTTTGGGATTGTTAAAAGTGTTTTTAATAGTAGAGTTGTTATAAAATTGTTGTCGGTAAAATACAGTTATGCCTTTGATGACACATTATATAAAATATTTTTTTATACTTCAAGCACTTTTAAATTTGTTTGGTAATAATGTTGCTTAAAGCATTTTTATTACTAATTTTATTATATTACCCTTCCACTAAACATGTGCTAATTCTCTAATTAAATATTATAAAATTCCATTCAGTTCAATAATTTATTTATTAATTTTTTTTTTAAATATCACATATTTTGTTTATAATATCGAATTTGTATTGAGTACTAAAATATAAATGAGTTAAACATATTTTAATGATGATTAATTGTATCTAATTTGGAAGGCGGCTCTCAGAGTCCCAAAATAATTTAAAATTATCATTTGTTATAGAATCCCAAATATTGTTTGCTAATTGTTTGTAGCAGGGATACAATTGTATTTATAAAAAATATACAAGGATTAAATTGTCTAAAAAAAATTAGTTACCTAAAAACATGAACCACTACCGCAATTTTAAAAGTTACTATTCTTAACTTTACTTAAATGCGCTTCTTTGACGTAAACTCTACTACCTATTAGCACTTTTTTTTCTTTTTTTTTCACCAAACACATTGCACCGTAATATTTTGAAATAAAAGTGCTTTACACTAAGTAGAGAAGCAATCCCAAATACCCCACTTAGACATACCTAGGAGACAAGGAAAATTATAATTGGGGTTTTGAATAAAGACTTTTTCATTTTAATTTTTTTCTATTTCATACTGAAATTATTAAGAATGTGAGGTGATAAGTTTTATCATCTTGGCATTGAGTGATTTATTTATTTTCGCATGACCTCTTTATAGTATCATTACTGCAGTAGAGTAAAACCCCCACGAATGGATTTGTGTGATTACTCTATGCCTACATCTCCATAAGAATTATTGTGATAATAGAGGTAAGACAATGTACATTTGATCAGTTGGAAAATGACATTTTAAAATTTGGTAGAATATCCCAAGGAGTTGTTGACACATAGTGAAAGTGGGTTTTGGTGAAAATACATATAATACCCTACATATAAGTATATATAAGGTGTAGAGAACTCACATAAGTGACTTGAGTAAATATCACTATAACAATCCTCGAGTATGGTAGTACTTTAGCTTGAGCCCCCAAAAGCTTGGATCAACCTTGGTGGAATTGCCTTTCAAGAATCATCGATCACTCTATTTAATACCTTCAAGTCACAAATAATAGATGCCCTTTATATTGTCTTGGAGTGGAGAGATCTAATGGAAATAATAAAATTTGCAAGGAAAATTTGAAACGTTACAACTATCTGTAAGTGAACTTCTGACAGTTAATGACACAATTTCAATAATATGTTCAGCAACCATCTGAACTCCTGCCATCAACCTATTCTGAATAACACTTTGAATGATACTAGATGTTAATCTCAACCACCTTTTGATAACCACTCGAATTTTGAACAACAAACAAATTATCGAACTCCATGAACGTAATAAATGTTAGCCTTTTTGGCTATTAATGGACAACGTAACAATTGGAACACGAAGAAAAATATACGTGAAAGGAAATAATTATGTAAATTATATTAATTTTTGGATACATATATGATTATAATCACATCCTTTAAATAGGTACTAAATAGACATAACGTAATCTTAATGATAACAACCATCATTTAAACGCTAACAGCCTAAACCTATCAATCATTTTATTTTAATTTCAAAACTCTAACTGTCAAAATAGCATCGACGATATCAATGAAGTTAAATTTGAATTAACTTCCAACACTCCCCCTTAATTCAAATTTTCAAACAACTTTAACAAAATTTAGGGTAAGTCTTCAAATTTCTACCACGATCACTGCTAGTGTTTCTTTTGAATCTTCTGCCAACATTGTTGCTTCTTCCACGCTTTGTTTTGTTTGAAATTTCAGTCTTTTCAGTCTTGTCTTCCACGCTTTGTTTTTTCTTAATGCTTTTTCTAGAGTTGATTTTGCAATCCATGCAACCACTTCTTTCTTCTTCTCATCATCCATGAGCTTAGAAAAATCAAGAAGATAAATATTGTTATCAAACATTTTTGAAAACAATATTAATTTTTTATCTCCTTTGTTGTACAACATGCATCTGTCATCTTCAAACATAACTGAACAACCTTTTTTGAGTAGCTATCTCAAATTGATCAAATTTTGAGCCAAACCTGGGACATACAAAACCTCATGAATCAATTTTTTTACCAAAATTTGCATTCACTGCAACGGTTCCTTTGCCTTGAACTTGCACCCTTTTGTCATTCCTCATACGCACCTGAGACTTTATAGATTCAACAGGTTTAACAAAAATAGATTTATCTTCGGTCATATGGTTACTACAACCACGGTCAAGATACCACATATTTTTTTTCTGTGGCATTGAGGCAAGATATGAATAGATGTTGATCATTAGCATTTTCATCTTCAACTTTTCCTTCATCAACCCTTTCCTCGTGAAAGTTAGCTTGATTTTTAGGATTAAACCAACAGTCTTTTTCATTATATCCATATTTTTAACAAAAGGAACACTGAGGGATATTAGGATTCTTATTTTTGTACCAACAATCCTGTTCAATATGACCCTTCTTTCTACAATGAAAACAAATAGAAATTTCACCATTACCTTTATTGAATTGTCTCCCTTTTTCATTGAATTGATTCCCTCTTTTGCATTGAAATTCATAGTTTTCCCCTTTTCCATTTGAGCCTCTTTTAAACTCCAATTATGTTTGTAAAGCCTGCTCCACTTGACTTTCTGTAGACCTGTTTAATCTTTCTTCATGCATTTTTAGTGATCCCATCAATTGAGTAAAAGACAACTTCGATAAATCTTTTGACTCCTTAATTGCAGCTACGACACTATTGAATTTAGGAGTTAGATTTCTCAAAACTTTTTCAATTATTTTTAGATCATTCAAATTTTCACCGAGAGATTTTGCTTAATTAACAATAGAAGTAACTCTAATTAGGTAAGCATGAATTGACTCAGAATTTTTCATCATCAATGTTTCAAACTCACGATGGAGAGTCTGTAGCCTTAAAGTAATTACTTGACTTGATCATTCATACTCATTCTGAAGCAACTCCTATGCTGTCACGACCCGAAAATGATACCAATTAAAAAAAAAAAAAAATCGGCATGACCTCTGCTAAAAAGGGGTCTACAACAACCTGCTGAAATGCATAAAAAAAACAATGGCCTCTCTTAGACCCTCAAAACTAATCTAACCTGTCCCAACACACAAAACAAATAATATAAAACATTCCCAAAATAACAATATCAACAACCTCCTTAAAATAGCCCATCATCACCCTCCCATTCATCCAGAACAAAGGAGTACCTGTCTTATACATAGACCCATGCTCACATACTAGAATTTTACTCTAATTACATCAACTTACAGTCCATGAAGCAAAATTACAATAACAAGAGCTCATAAGTCTCTATACCGAATATAACAGACTAAGGTTTTACAAAAAAAATGATGGGACTTAGATACAAAAATAACAAAATGATCCCCTAATCCAAATTAGGCATGTGATGGAACGTCACCCGCCACTTCTTTCCCATGACCTGAAAAATGTTAAATAATAGGGTGAGTATAAAGCTCAGTAGGTGGTGGCTAAGACACACCTCTTGTGACCCCATGAATCCAAACAATGAATAGAAATACAGAAAACAGGATCATGCTATGCCGAGAGAAAATACAACAAATTATAAGGCCAAAATGGACAATGTAATGCTATGCCATGCTATGTCACTCCCCATTTTCAAAATCATCCATCACTTTTCAAACTATTAATATAACCCGTCCGTTGGTGACTTCGCGGCGACATGAGAGAATGATTGGCTACTGTCCCTGACCCTTGGTACCTCCGCGGCTTCATTTGGGCCCAGATAGCTCAACCACGCTGGGGTGATTTCCATATTTCCCTCTAGGTTACATTAACTCCACGGACCTTCGGTACCTCCTCGGCGTCCGGGTTTTTTAAAAATCATTTTTATCAAAACTTTTTCCAAAATCCCTTTTCTTTCATTTCAAAACAAATTTTTTTTTTTTTTTTTTTTTTTTTTCATGTCCAATGATATGCATGAATGCATCATGCCCTTTTTATGCCATGTTAATTAATACACATAATCATACATTTAATCAAATTCTAAACCACTTAGCATACTTGCAAGAATTTTCAAAGAATTTATGGCATGCTTCCATTCAACAAGAATTTAACATGATAAGACTATAAACATGAAATTAATTCATACAAGCATACAATTTCATACAATTTCAACTAAACACGTAGCCACATACTTCATTTACAATAATCTAATCATTTTAGAGGAAATTCAACATAAATTGGTATGCTAGATAATAATTCAAAAATGAAATTCACAAATGAACAAGAAATTTCGTGGATTAGGAACTCCTACCTTAATTTGTAAAAAAACCCCTAAATAGGTCCAAATTTTCAGAATTCTTAGAGTGGCCAAAAGCTGAAATTGTTTATATAGACTTGAAGATCTCACCAAGCACTTAGAATTGCCGTAAACGGCACTCAAAAATTCCAAGAAATGAGGAAGAAATAAATGATTGAAGTTTTGATTAGGAAGAAAAAGAAAAAAGTGAAGAAATGTGAGGGACAGAGGAAACCTACGGGGAGAGAGAAAATGAGAGACCAAATGTGGTCTCTTGATTACTAATGAGCTAGTGGTGGGTCCCACCACTTTTAATTATCTTTTTTTCTTTTATTTTCCTTCTAATTTTTTCACCACAAAATTATATACATGCATACAACCATATAAAACCCACATAAACACATTAAATAAAATATATGAGATGCAAATGGATCCAACTAAAATCCCCGTATGTAACAATTCCGGTAGCGGATCCCACACTGGATCGTCCGGCCTGAAAAATGAAAAAATGCAAAAATGACAATCATTGCATTTTTAAGATTCCTGAACTCAAAGAAATGTCCCAATCAACTCTTGGACACACCCGGCATACCCTGCGGTGTCAGCACGTAGAACAAGGAAAGACGAAAATACTCTCAAAAAATCAGAACATTCCAGAAATTGGAAGGTGGTAAAATTTGGAAACATTACATTCTACCTTTCTTGTCTTTGCAATGCACTTAATCATGACAATAGACAGCAAAAGATTGCCTAACATGAGAAAACTTAGAAGCATCTAATGGTTTAGTGAGAATATCAGTAAATTTCTGATTAGTATGCACTTATTCCAAAGACATGGCATTTTGTTCAACAAGTTCCTTAAGAAAGTGATGTCGAATGTTAATGTGCTTAGTCCTAGAATGTAAAACTGAATTTTTTGAAATATTAATTGTACTAGTATTATCACAAAAGATAGCAATAGTGTAACGACCCGGTCATTTGCCTTCCTTTCCTTTTTCTTGAAATTTTACGAATGAATTTTTTTCGTTTAATTTTCTTTGCTGAGCTCTGTTTCGTGTCGCTTAGTGTCATCTCGAGTCTTCGGAATTGGTTCCTGAGACTCTTTTCCGTGGATTGACAACTTCCTTTGAGAACCGAGTCATTTTCACATTTTTCGTTTTTTGACACTATTCACTTTTCGTCATTTTCCATATTTCGTCATTTTCCCTATTTTGTCTTTTTCCCGTTTGACACTTTGTTGGCGTAACCACACTTCTTGTGTTCAAAGTTGGTTTTTGACTTCATGTATCTCCATCTTGAGTGGTTTCCATGAAATACGTATCTTTACTTTTGCAAGAAAGTACTATGGTTGCTCCCGGTGTCCATAGGGGTATAGATGCAAAGTTTTTTGAAATTATTTTCTTTTCTTGGGGTATTTTTTGTAAATATCTTTTGAAGATATTTTATTTCAGGGGTTTTTAAGAAAATATTTTTGGAAGATATTTTTATTCTAGGCCATAAGTGCAGTTTTCACTTTTTGGAGGGGTCATTGTGCAATTAATAAAAGTTATTGCAAAATGTCTTGTTTGAGCCTGGATCCTCGTACGGGATTCATTTTCACATTTCGTCGAGTTGTGTACTCTTGGAATTTTCTCCTGATCGATGTTTTCCAGTTTCAGGATTTTTGGCCCCAGTTTGTGCCAAACTTGTTTTGGGCATAACTTTCTGTTCGGGACTCAGTTTTCGACGCCGTTTCTTTCGTTATTCATATTTTATTATTTTGAATCTTTTTTGTTCACAAAGTTTTGCTATTTGAGCGCGTCTGCTTAAATTTTACTTTTTCGGACCCGACGGGGCCCGTTCGGGGCACTTTTTGAGATTTCTATAAAAGGGGGGTGAGATGTATCATTTTTCATCTTCTCCCCTCTTTATGCACGACCTGGAGCTCCCATGGCAGCCCAAGGGGTGCTGCCATCTTCTCTCTCCTCTTTTGGTTCACTTTTCCTTGATGGAAAGTCTTCGGCCTTAACATTTGTTGTTCCCCTCGCCATGCTCTACCTTTCCCCCTTATTAGAATTCATTTTTGACTATTTATTGAGTTTGGTGTTGAGGTCAAGTTATGATTTTGATGGGGTTTTCATGGGAGTTATGTTCACGGCGTTGTCCTCGACAAAACCTAGTAGTTTCGTCGAATTCGCAGCCGTTCCATTTTGGTGGGCCTTTGGGATTTTCATCTCAAATTGAGGTAGGAGATGTTCTAAGTTTAAATTCTTGTTATATAGCATGCTTGTGATGCTTTGTTTGCATGAAACTATATGGCATGTAAATCAAGAATATCAAGTCGGAATTTAAATAGAGTGAATAGTGCACTCGGGGCAAATTAATTAATTAATAATTACTAATTTTCAAAACACCTCCAATCACTTTCAAATTCAACTATGTTGGAGAGCATGCTAATGCCTAATTTAATATGCTAACATATATTGATTTTAAGCTAGTTAAAGCCATTTGAATTAATCTTTCACCTAAGATAAATATTAAATAAAATCTTTAATACTTATTCAAATGTTCCAATTTTAATACACGACAATGAGCATATCAATGGGTGAACCCGTACAAGAAAAATAAATAATAAAATTTAGAGATTTTATTATTTATTTTTCTTATACGGGATCTAATTTTCCCGGTTGCTCATGACTTGGTTTAAACATGTAGCATGATTTTATATTGCCCCTTGATATGCTCATTGTCGTGTATTAAAATTGGAACATTTGAATAAGTATTAAAGATTTTATTTAATATTTATCTTAGGTGAAAGATTAATTCACATGGCCTTAACTAGTTTAAAATCAATATATGTTAGCATATTAAATTAGGCATTAGCATGCTCTCCAACATAGTTGAATTTGAAAGTGATTGGAGGTGTTTTGAAAATTAGTAATTATTAATTAATTAATTTGCCCCGAGTGCACTATTCACTCTATTTAAATTCTGACTTGATATTCTTGATTTACATGCTATATAGTTTCACATATATTTGATTTAGAATATTCGGTTAGGTTTTGAAACCTTTTGTTTAATTAAATTTCATGTTTAAGATTTAATCTTCATGGTGATATACAACTTGGAATTGTATTGTGGCATGCTAGAAAATTAAGTTTTGGTATGGTTGTTCACATGTATTAAATTGGGATTTATTGCATGAAAATTGTAACTTTTATTTTATATTTAACTTTAGTGAAGGTTTAATTCGCATGGTCGTAAATTGAATGAAATAAACTTGTAATGTGATATTACATTAGTTCTTGGCATGTTTTCCAACATAGGTTAATTTGAGAGCATTTGGTTAAGTTTGAAAATCAAGAGATTTTAATTCAAAGACTTAATTAAAATCTATTTTGTGGTCCCATTAGCTTAATTAAGGCTTTAACTTGATATTTGTATTGGCCATGACTTGTTTACTAGTATATATTAATTTGGGACTATTAGAAGTTGTTTTAGAATCTTGGTAATTAAATTAGCATGATTTAATTAAAGTTCTACTTTGTTGTTCCAACAACCTAATTGAGTTTTAGAATAGATATAGGTGATGACCATGCCATGCCCTTTAACATGTATTAAATTGAGGTTATTTGGAATTGAATCGGAATCTATAGAATTTAATTATGTTTATTTATTTAAATTCTATCAATTTGCTCCATGATCTAGTTGTGTTTTAGAAGTGGTTTCTATATTCAAATCATGGACTTAGACTTATTGTATATTCATTTGATTATGTTTTGAACATTGGATAACATAGTTGCTATGTTTGTATTTATGAGAATATGTTTTCCTTATTGAATGTATTGTTGCCTTGTATAATGATTTGCACACTTCGTGTTTAACATCTTTCATGCATAGCGTATAACGAATCGCACACTGAAGATTCGACATTCATCATATCATATTAGTTGTGGATTTAGAGCATGTATTGTATAGGTTTCCAAATTTGGTTGTGCTTAGTAGATAGTTGATTATCTTGCATATTCCTGTTGATATATGCGTTGTTGCACAACTTGTTGATTGTGGAAACTTAGGGATGTCGTTATTTGACTATGGCTAGGATGTGGTTCTAGTACGGGGGATAGTCCCTCTATATGGTCTAGTGCGTACATAGGGAGGTTACCCATGGGCTAGTAACCCTAAAGTAACTATGTTGTCGATCTGATCCGGCATGACGTCCGAGTATCCACTTTGTTTGATTTTGCATTTCATTTTCAAGTTAATAATTAGATGATGTTGTAACTTGTTGTTTCTTATTTGTCGTTCCATTTTAAGTTATAGGATGTTAACTTCGCGAAATTATGCTTTATGCATTGTATTGGAAGTTTTAATGTTGGTTAAATTGCATCGATATTGAAAATCGTGTTTTAACGTTCTAATAAAGCTTAGGATTGATCCTATTGATTCATTTATAAATAGACGTTAGGTGGCATGAACCACTACTGTTATTTTGTGCTTTAGATTCTAAGTTGATGGCTTTAAGAACTTAAACCTTGTTGCATTGTATAACATGCTCTTTTGTTGTTGAATTGCATGGATAATGTGATTCTTGTTAACTTGTATTCAAATATGCTTTTGTCATGTTGTATGGATTACTCTAGACCTAGTTCAATTGTATTGAAAATGCAATTCATGTTAATCTATGCTCAAGCATTCTTCTTATCGTGTTCTTTGGATATCCCAACCATGATTCGTTTCATACACGTATGTATAACATGATTCTTGTTGCTTAGACTCTATGGTAGCTTAGGATGCTCCCCGAGTCTCACTTGGACATAGACGTTAGGTGGCATGAGCCCTTTTAACATGTTTCACCTTAAGGTGATAAATTTGTAAAATGCTAGATCGATGCATGCTCATCTCCTACGAGTAGCTTTATGTTACTCATCCCTACGATACTGGGGCATATTTCAGGTACGAAGACTTGGTTCGTGAAGCCTAGCATTCCTTGGATGTCGTGTAGCTTTCAAGTTTTCATTTCATGCGAATGTTAGCATGAAATGTCATTTTGTAGACTTATATGTCAAAACATGTATATTTGATTCCATGTATGTAATGTGTACTTCAGTACACTTCTTTCAATGTATTTGATATGTATGAGATGAGGCCGGAGGCCAATGACCATTATATTGTGTTCTATGTACTTTTTAACTTCGTGAAATATTGTGAAAATTTTGAAAAATCGCAAGTCATTGTTTCACCATGGTTGCATCGGGTGTGAGAATTCCATTTTCATTCTTTCATAGGGTCTTATTAATCATGTTTGAAGTGTGGCCAAGGGCCAAACGGTCATTTGATCCCGTTTTGTATTTTTGGATTCCGAATTTTCATTATAAGTTCCATTTTTGCCTTTTTGCCTTTTTGCCCGTTGGGGGGTCGAATTTTGTATCGGTGGTATTTTTAAGTCGTGGACCATTGTAGCACGTCCAAATAGGTAAGTTACATTTGCGTGCATGGTCGTTTCCGGATAAAACCTTATCGGTTGTGTTTTGAGCCTCTAGTGAATTCATTTCGCATTTTTTTTTGCATATTCTGATCTAGGGGCATTATGGACCTTTCACATCAGTTTTATTTTCTTCTTTTGACATGGTTGAATAGAAAACATGATTTTAGGGGGATTTCTTCTTCGTGTTTTTCTAGAAAATGTCGTCTTGGTACCGGAAATCCCTCGTGAAGTTTCAATTTCCAGTTTTCATTTAGCAGCTTTATGACCCTTTTGTTTAGTTCTGATCTAGGGGCATTTTAGGAATTTTACAGTGAGTTTTTTTCGATTCTGTCCGAGATGTCGGGTAGAAAACTCGATTTTAGGGGGGGTTTCTTCTTCGTATTTTTCTAGAAAAACTCGTTTTGACCTCCGTTTTAAGCCTCAGTTCTGGGCAGATAAAATAAATGTAGCAGCAGCCAAGGGCTGCCACCAGCCATGTCTTTGGGCGTTGGCATGCGCGCCGGTGGGCTCGCGCATGGGCGCCGTGTGCGCCATGGCCCTCGTCGGGCCACCGCGACGTCAATTCTTCTTTTGGGTTTTTCTCTTTCGTTCGGACTCCGATTCAAGTGAATTTTTTTTTGAACTTGACCAATTTTTCGCTATCTTTCCAACGGTGTGCTCGGTTGCACCCGGTTCTTCCTGGATAATTACCAATTTGCCCTTAAAGCTTTAAGTGTCCGTTTTTCGTCGTCATGCCGTTTCTCCCTCGTCCGGACTCCGAATCATGCGATTCTTAAGTCCATATGGATTAGTTTTTCGTTGTCCTTCCAGCGGTGTGCTCGGTAGCACCCGAATCCACATTTTTCAAAAATAATTATTTTGCCACTGGGGGCTTATTTGTCATATTTCTGACCTTTTGCTTCCGCATCAGTTCTCATTGAGTTCTACGACCTCATGAAAGATCACTTTGACTTATTTGAGTCTTGTTTTTTGTGTTCGCTTTCGCTTATCGGA